>NC_086018.1:51982940-54760440 GCF_029281585.2 Gorilla gorilla gorilla | reverse complement strand
TACACAGCCATATGAATAAACATGGAAATATCTACACCGCCATCTGTATAGAGATGGAAATACCTACACAGCCATATGAATATACATGGAAATATCTACAGCGCCATCCGCACAAACATGGAAATATGTACACCGCCATCTGTATAATCATGGAAATATCTACACCGCCATCTGTATGAACATGGAAATATCTACAACGCCATCTGCATAATCATGGAAATATCTACACCGCCATCTGAATGAACATGGAAATATCTACAACGCCATCTCTATGAACATGGAAATATCTACACCACCATGTGTATGAACTTGGAAATATCTACACCTCCATCTGTATGAACATGTAAATATCTACACCACCATCTGTATGAACATGGAAATATCTACACCGCCATCTGTATGAACATGGAAATATCTACACCGCTATCTGTATGAACATGGAAATATCTACACCGCAATCTCTATGAACATGGAAATATCTACACCGCTATCCGTATAAACATGGAAATATCTACAGCGTTATCTGTGTAAACATGGAAATAATTACACAGCTATCTCTATAAACATGGAAATATCTACACCGCTATCTGTATAAACACGGAAATATCAACACTTATCTGTGAAACAGGGAAATATGTACACCGCGATCTCCATAAACATGGAAATATCTACACCACTATCTCTATAATCATGGAAATATCTACACCGCCATCTCTATAAACATGGAAATACATACACCGCCATCTGTAAGAACCTGGAAATATCTGCACCGCCATGTGTATAAAGATGGAAATATCTACACCGCTATCTGTATGAAAATGGAAATATCTACACCGCCATCTGTATAAGCACAGAAATATCTATACCGCCATCTCTATACACATGGAAATATCTACACCGCTATCTGTGTAAACATGCATACATCTTCACCGCTATCTGTATAAACATGGAAATATCTACACCGTTATCCGTATAAAGATGGAAATATCTGCATTGCTATCTGAATAAACATGGAAATATCTACACCGCCATCTGTATGAACATGGTAATATCTACACTGACATCTCTATAAAGATGGAAATATCTACACTGCGGTCTCTATAAACATGGAAATATCTACACCGCCATCTCTATAAACATGGAAAAATATACACCGCCATCTGTATGAACATGGAAATATTTACACAGCCATCTGTATATAGACGGAAATATCTACACCGCTATCTGAATGTACATGGAAATATCTGCACAGCTATCTGTATAAATATGAAAATATCTACACCACTATCTGAATTAACATGGAAATGTCTACACCGCAGTCTCTATAAACATGGAAATAACTACAGAGCTATGTGTATAAACACGGAAATATCTAGACTGGAATCTTTATAAACATGGAAATATCTACACCGCCATCTCTATAAACATGGAAATATATAAACTGCCATCTGTATGAACGTGGATATAACTACACCGACATCTCTATAAAGATGGAATCATCTACACCGCCATCTGTATAAACATGGAAATATCTACACCGCTATCTGAATACAGATGGAAACACCTACACCACTATCTTAATAAACACGGAAATAACTACACTGCCATCTGTATAAACATGGAAATATCTACAGCGCCATCTCTATAAACATGGAAATATCTACACCGCCATCTGTATAAACATGGAAATATCTACACCGCCAACCTTATAAAGATGGAAATATCTACACCGCTATCTTTATGAACATGGAAATATCTACACCGCTATCTGTATAAACATGGAAATACCTACACCGCCATCTGTATGAACATGGAAATATCTACACCGCCATCTGTATGAACATGGAAATATATACACCACCATGTGTAAGAACATGGAAATATCTACACCGCCATCTGTGTGAACACGGAAATATCTTCACCGCCATCTGTATGAACATGGAAATATCTACACTGCCATCTGTATGAACATGCAAATATCTTCACCGCCATCTGTATGAACATGGAAATATCTACAGCGCTATCTGTATGAACATGGAAATATCTACACCGCTATCTGTATAAACAAGGAAATATCTACACTGCCATCTCTATAAACATGGAAATACCTACACTGACATCTGTATAAACATGGAAATATCTACACCACTATCCGAATATACATGGAAATATTTACACCGCTATCCGTATAAACATGGAAATATCTACAGTATTATCTGTATAAACATGGAAATAACTACACAGCTATCTCAATAAACATGGATATATCTAAACCGCTATCTGTATAAACATGGAAATATCTACACTGCTATCTGTGAAACAGGGAAATATCTACATCGCTATCTCTATAAACATGGAAATATCTACACCACTATCTCTATAATCATGGAAGTATCTACACCGCCGTCTCTATAAACACGGAAATACATACACCGCCATCTGTATGAAGATGGAAATATCTACAACGACATGTGTATAAAGATGGAAATATCTACACTGCTATCTGTATGAGCATGGAAATATCTACACCGTCATGTGTATGAACATGGAAATAAATACACCGCTATCTGTATGAATATGGAAATATCTACACCGCCATCTCTATAAACATGGAAATATCCAAACCGCCATCTGTATGAACATGGAAATAACTACACCGACATCTGTATAAAGATGGAATCATCTACACCGCCATCTGTATAAACATGGAAATATCTACACCGCTATCTGAATAAAGATGGAAACATCTACACCACTATCTTAATAAACACGGAAATATCTACACTGCCATCTGTATAAACATGGAAGTATCTACAGCGCCATCTCTATAAACATGGAAATATCTACACCTCCATCTGTATGAACATGGAAATATCTACACCGCCAACCTTATAAAGATGGAAATATCTACACCGCTATCTTTATGAACATGGAAATATCTATACCGCAATCTGTATAAACATGGAAATATCTACACCGCTATCTCTATAAACATGGCAATAACTACACCGCTATCTGTATAAATATGGAAATTTCTACACCGCCATCTGTATAGAGATGGAAATATCTACACAGCCATATGAATAAACATGGAAATATCTACACCGCTATCTGTATATACATGGAAATATTTACACTGCTATCCGTATAAACATGGAAATATCTACAGCGTTACTGTATAAACATGGAAATAACTACACCGCTATCTCAATAAACATGGATATATCTACAAAGCTATCTGTATAAACACTGAAATATCTACACTGCTATCTCTGAAACAGGGATATAACTACACCGCTATCTCTATAAACATGGAAATATCTACACCGCTATCTCTATAATCATGGAAATATCTACACCGCCATCTCTATAAACATGGAAATACATACACCGCTATCTCTACGAACATGGAAATATCTACACCACCATGTGTATAAAGATGGAAATATCTACACGGCTATCTGTATGAGCATGGAAATAGCTACACCGCCATCTGTATAAACACAGAAATATCTATAACTCCATCTCCATACACCTGGAAATATCTACACCGCTATCTGTGTACTGATGGAAATATCTACACAGCCATATGAATAAACTTGGTAATATCTACACAGCCATATGAATAAACATGGAAATATCTACACCGCCATCTGTATAGAGATGGAAATATCTACACAGCCATATGAATAAACATGGAAATATCTACACCGCCATCTGTATAAACATGGTAATAACTACACCACCATCTGAATGAAAATGGAAATATCTACACCGCCATCTGTTTGAACATGGAAATAACTACACCACTGTCTGTATGAACATTGAAATATCTACACTACCATGTGTATGAACATCGAAAGATCTACACCGCTATCTGTATGAACAAGGAAATATCTTCACCTCCATCTGTATGAATATGGAAGTACCTACACCACCATCTGTATGAACATGGAAATATCTACACCGCTATCTGTATAAACATGGAAATAACTACATCACTATCTCTATAAACATGGATATATCTCCACCGCCATCTCAATAAACATGGAAATACATACACCACCATCTGTATGAACATGGAAATATCTACACCGCCATCTGTATAAACACAGAAATATCTATACCGCCATCTCTATACACATGGAAATATCTACACCGCTATCAGAATAAACTTGGAAATATCTACACCGCTATGTGCATGAACATGGAAATATCTATACCGCTTCCTGTATGAACATGGAAATATCTACACCGCTATCTGTATAAAGATGTAAACATCTACACCGCTATCTGCATAAACTTGGAAATATCTACACCGCCATCTCAATAAACATGGAAATATCTAGACCGCCATCTGTATGAACATGGAAATATCTACACTGCCAACTATATAAACATGGAAATATCTACACCGCCATCAGTATGAACATGGAAATATCTACACCGCCAACCCTATAAACATGGAAATATCTACACCGCTATCTGTATAAACATGGAAATATCTACACCGTTATTTCTGTAAACATGGAAATATCTACACCGCTATCTGTGTAAACATGGAAATATCTACACCGCTATCTCTATAAACATGGAAATATCTACACCGCTACCTGTATGAACATGGAAATATCAGCACCGCTATCTGTATGAACATGGAAATATCAGCCCCTCTATCTGTATGAACATGGAAATATCTTCACCGCCATCTGTATGAACATGGAAATAGCTACACGGCTATCTGTATGAACATGGAAATAGCTGCACCGCCATCTGTATGAACATGGAAATAGCTACACTGCTATCTGTATGAACATGGAAATATCTACACTGCCAACTATATAAACATGGAAATATCTACACCGCCATCAGTATGAACATGGAAATATCTACACCGCCAACCCTATAAACATGGAAATATCTACACCGCTATCTGTATAAACATGGAAATATCTACACAGCTATTTCTGTAAACATGGAAATATCTACACCGCTATCTGTGTAAACATGGAAATATCTACACCGCTATCTCTATAAACATGGAAATATCTACACCGCTATCAGTATAAACATGGAAATATCTACACTGCTATCTCTATAAACACGGAAATATCTACACCGCTATCGGTATAAACACGGAAATATCTACACCGATATCTGTGTAAACATGGAAATACCTACACCGCTATCTGTGTAAACATGGAAATACCTACACCGCTATCTCTATAAACATGGAAATATATGCACAGCCATCAATATAAACATGGAAATATCTACACCGCGATCTGTATAAACCTGCAAACATCTACACCGTTATCTCTATAAACTTGGAAATATCTACACCGCTATCTGTGTAAACATGGAAAAATATACACCGCTATCTGTGTAAACATGGAAATGCCTACAGCGCTTTCTCTATAAACATGGAAATATCTACACCGCCATCTGTATGAGCATGGAAGTATCTACACCACCACCTGTATAAACATGGAAATATCTACACCATAATGTGTATAAAGATGGAAATATTTACACCGCTATCTGTATAAACATGGAAATATCCACACCGCCATCTGTACGAACATGGAAATGTCTAAACCGCCATCTCTATAAACATGGAAATATCTACAGGGCCATATGTAGGAACATGGAAATATATACACCGTTTTGTATAAAAATGGAAATATCTACAATGCCATCTGTATGAACATGGAAATATCTACACCGCCATCTGTATCAACATGGAAATATCTACACCGCCATCTGTAGGAACATGGAAATATCTACACCGCCATCTGTATGAACATGGAAATATCTACACTGCCATCTGTAGGAATATGGAAATATCTACACCGCTATCTGTATAAACATGGAAATATCTACACCGCTATCTGCATAAACATGGAAATACATACACCGCTATCTGTATAAAGATGGAAATATCTACACTGCTATCTGTGTAAACATGGAAATATCAACACCGCTATCTGTGTAAAGATGGAAATATCTACACCGCTATCTCTGTAAACATGGAAATATCTACACAGTCATCTGTATAAACATGGAAATATCTACACCGCTATCTCTAAAAACATGGAAATATCTACACCGCTATCTGTGTAAGCATGGATATATCTACACCGCTATCTCTAAAAATATGGAAAGATCTACACTATTATGTGTATTAACATGGAAATAACCTCACCGCCATCTGTATGAACATAGAAATACCTACACTGCCAACTATATAAACATGGAAATATCTGCACCACCATCTGCACAAGTATGGAAATATCTACACCGCCAACTCTGTAAACATGGAAACATCTACACCTCCATCTGTGGGAACATGGAAATATCTACACCGCTATCTCTATAAACATGGAAATATCTACACCGCTATTTCTTAAAACATGGAAATACCTACACCGCTATGTGTATAAAGTTGGAAATATCTACACTGCTATGTGTATAAACATGGAAATATCTACACCGCTATCTGTCTAAAAATGGAAATATCTACACCGCTCTCTGTATAAACATGTAAATATACACACCGCTATCTGAATAGACATGGAAATATCTACACTTCTATCTGTGTAAACATGGAAATATCTACACCGCTATCTGAATAAGCATCGAAATAACCACAATGATATCTCTTAAAAGAAGGAAATATCTACACCGTTATGTGTATAAAGATGGAAATATCTACACCGCTATCTGTATAAACATGGAAATATCTACACCGCTATCAGCATAAACATGGAAATACATACACCGTTATCTTTATAAACATGGAAATATCTACACCGCTACCTCTGTAAACGTGGGAAAATCTACACCACTATCTGTATAAACATGGAAATATCTACACCACTATCTGTACAAACATGGAAATATCTACACCGCTATCTGTGTAAACATGGAAATATCTACACCGCTATCTGTGTAAACATGGAAATATCTACACCGCTATCTCTTTAAAGATGGAAATATCTACACAGCCATCTGTATAAACATGGAAATATCTACACCGCTATCTGTGTATACATGGAAATATTATACACCGCTATCTGTGTAAACATGGAAATATCTACACTGCTATTTCTTAAAACATGGAAATATCTACACCGTTATGTGTATAAAGTTGCAAATATCTACACTGCTATCTGTATAAACATGGAAATATCTACAACGCCATCTGTATTAATATGGAAATATCTACACCGCCAACTCCATAAACATGAAAATACCTATACCGCCATCTGTAGGAACATGGAAATATCTACACCGCTATCTCTATAAACATGGAAATATCTACACCGCCATCTGTATAAACATGGAAATAAGTAAACCGCTATGTGGATAAACATGGAAATATCTACACTGCTATATCTATAAACATGGAAATATCTACACCACCATCTGTATGAACATGGAAATATCTACACCGCCATCTGTAAGAACTTGGAAATATCTACACCGCCATCTGTATGAACATGGAAATATCTACACTGCCATCTGTAGGAATATGGAAATATCTACACCGCTATCTGAATAAACATGGAAATATCTACACGGCTATCCGCATAAACATGGAAATACATACACCGCTATCTGTATAAACATGGAAATGTCTACACCGCAACCTGTGTAAACGTGGGAATATCTACACCACTCTCTGTAAAAACATGGAAATAACTACAGCACTATCTGTATAAATATGGAAATACCTACACCGCAACCTGTATAAACATGGAAATATCTACACCGCTATCTCTATATACATGGAAATATCTACACTGCTATCTGTATAAACATGGAAATATCTACACTGCTATCAGTGTAAACATGGAAATATCTACACCGCTATCTGTGTAAACATGGAAATATCTACACCGCTATCTGTGTAAACATGGAAATATCTACACCGCTATCTCTGTAAACATGGAAATATCTACACAGTCATCTGTATAACCATGGAAATATCTACACCGCTATCTCTATAAACATGGAAATATCTACACCGCTATCTGTGTAAGCATGGATATATCTACACCGCTATCCCTAAAAACATGGAAAGATCTACACCATTATGTGTATAAACATGGAAATAACTTCACCGCCATCTGTAAGAACGTAGAAATATCTACACTGCCAACTATATAAACATGGAAATATCTGCACCACCATCTGCATAAATATGGAAATATCTACACCGCCAACTCTATAAACATGGAAGTATCTACACCGCCATCTGTGGGAACATGGAAATATCTACACGGCTATCTCTATAAACATGGAAATATCTACACCGCTATTTCTTAAAACATGGAAATATCTACACCGTTATGTGTTTAAAGTTGGAAATATCTACACTGCAAAGTGTAAAATCATGGAAATATCTACACTGCCATCTGTATGAATTTGGAAATATCTACACCGTCAACTCTATAAACATGGAAATATCTACACCGCCATCTGTGGGAACATGGAAATATCTACACCGCTATGTCTATAAACATGGAAATATCTACACCGCCATCTGTATAAACATGGAAATAAGTACACCACTATCTGGATAAACATGGAAATATCTACACCGCTATATCAATAAACATGGAAATATCTACACCGCCATCTGTATGAACATGCAAATATCTACACCGCCATCTGTAGGAACATGGAAATATCTACAATGGTATCTACACCACCTTCTGTATGAACATGGAAATATCTACACTGCAATCTGTAGGAACTTGGGAATATCTACACCGCTATCTGTATAAACATGGAAATATCTACAAGGCTGTCAGCATAAACATGGAAATACATACACCGCTATCTATATAAAGATGGAAATATCTACACCGCTTCCTGTGTAAACGTGGGAATACCGCCACCACTATTTGTATAAACATGGAAATATCTACACTTCTATCTGTGTAAACATGGAAATATCTACACCGCTATCTGTATAAAAATGGAAATATCTACACCGCTGTCTGTATAAACATTTAAATATCTACACTGCTATCTGAATAGACATGGAAATATCTACACCGCTATCTGTGTAAACATGGAAATATCTACACTGCTATCTGTGTAAACATGGAAATATCTACACCGCTATCTCTGTAAACATGGAAATATCTACACCATTATGTGTATAAAGTTGGAAATATCTACACTGCAATGTGTATATACATGGAAATATCTACATCGCCATCTGTAAGAACATGTAAATATCTACACCGCTATCTGTATAAACATGGAAATATCTACACCGCCATCTGTATAAACGTGAAAATAAGTACACCGCTATCTGGCTAAACCTGGAAATATCTACACCGCTATATCTATAAACATGGAAATATCTACACCGCCATCTGTATAAACATGAAAATCAGTACACCGCTATCTGGCTAAACCTGGAAATATCTACAACGCTATATCTATAAACATGGAAATATCTACACCGCCATCTGTAGGAACATGGAAATATCTACACTGGTATCTACACCACCTTCTGTATGAACATGGAAATACCTACACCGCAATATATAGGAACTTGGAAGTACCTACACCGCTATCTGTATAAACATGGAAATATCTACACCACTGTCTGCATAAACATGGAAATACATACACCGTTATCTTTATAAACATGGAAATATCTACACCGCTATCTGCATAAACATGGAAATACATACACCGTTATCTTTATAAACATGGAAATATCTACACCGCTACCTGTGTAAACGTGGGAACATCTACACCACTATCCCTATAAACATGGAAATATCTACACCGCTATCTGTATAAAAATGGAAATATCTACACCGCTGTCTGTATAAACATGCAAATATCTACACCGCTATCTGAATAGACATGGAAATATCTACACCGCTATTTGTATAAACATGGAAATATCTACACTTCTATCTGTGTAAACAGGGAAATATCTACACAGCTATCTGAGTAAACATGAAAATACCTACAACGCTATCTCTAAAAAGAAGGAAATATCTACACCGTTATGTGTATAAAGATGGAAATATCTACACCGCTATCTGTATAAACATGGAAATATCTACACAGCCATCTGTAGGAACATGCAAATATCTACACCGCTATCTCTATAAACATGGAAATATCTACAACGCTATCTGTGAAAACATGGAAATATCTACACCGCCATCTGTAGAAACATGGAAATATCGACACCGCTATCTCTATAAACATGGAAATAGGTACACCGTTATCTGAATAAACATGGAAATATCTTCACCGCTATATCTATAAACATGGAAATATCTACAACGCCATCTGTATGAACATGGAAATATCTACACCGCCATCTGTAGGAACATGGAAATATCTACACCGGTATCTACACCACCTTCTGTATGAACATGGAAATATCTACACCGCCATCTGTTGGAACATGGAAATATCTACACTGCTATCTGTATAAACATGGAAATATCCACACCGCTATCTGTATATACATGGTAATATCTACACCGCTATCTCTATAAACGTGGAAATATCTACACCGCTATCCATATAAACATGGAAATAGATACACCGCTATCTGTATAAACATGGAAATATTGACACCGTTATCTGTATAAACATGCAAATATCTACACTGCAATCTGTAAAAACATGGAAATATCTAAACCGCTATCCGAGTAAAGATGGAAATATCTACACTGCTATCTGTGTAAACTTGGAAATATCTACACCGCTATCTGTGTAAAAATCGAAATATCTACACCGCTATCTCTAAAAAGATGCAAATAACTTCACGGTTATGTGTATAAAGATGGAAATATCTAAACCGCTATCTGTATAAACATGGAAATAACTACACCGCCATCTGTATGAACATGGAAATGTCTAAACCGCCAACTGTATAAACATGGAAATATCTACACCGCCCTCTGTAGGAACATTGAGATATCTACACCGCTATCTGTTTAAACATGGAAATATCTACACCGCTATCTCTCTAAAAGTGGAAATATCTACCCGGCTATCTGCAAAAACTTGGAAATATCTACACCGCTATCTGTGTAAACATGGAAATATCTACACCGCTATCTGTGTAAAAATCGAAATATCTACACCGCTATCTCTAAAAAGATGCAAATAACTTCACGGTTATGTGTATAAAGATGGAAATATCTAAACCGCTATCTGTATAAACATGGAAATAGCTACACCGCCATCTGTATGAACATGGAAACGTCTAAACCGCCAACTGTATAAACATGGAAATATCTACACCGCCCTCTGTAGGAACATGGAGATATCTACACAGCTATCTGTTTAAACATGGAAATATCTACACTGCTACCTGTGTAAACGTGGGAACATCTACACCACTATCCCTATAAACATGGAAATATCTACACCGCTATCTGTATAAAAATGGAAATATCTACACCGCTGTCTGTATAAACATGCAAATATCTACACCGCTATCTGAATAGACATGGAAATATCTACACCGCTATTTGTATAAACATGGAAATATCTACACTTCTATCTGTGTAAACAGGGAAATATCTACACAGCTATCTGAGTAAACATGAAAATACCTACAACGCTATCTCTAAAAAGAAGGAAATATCTACACCGTTATGTGTATAAAGATGGAAATATCTACACCGCTATCTGTATAAACATGGAAATATCTACACAGCCATCTGTAGGAACATGCAAATATCTACACCGCTATCTCTATAAACATGGAAATATCTACAACGCTATCTGTGAAAACATGGAAATATCTACACCGCCATCTGTAGAAACATGGAAATATCGACACCGCTATCTCTATAAACATGGAAATAGGTACACCGTTATCTGAATAAACATGGAAATATCTACACCGCTATATCTATAAACATGGAAATATCTACAACGCCATCTGTATGAACATGGAAATATCTACACCGCCATCTGTAGGAACATGGAAATATCTACACCGGTATCTACACCACCTTCTGTATGAACATGGAAAAATCTACACCGCCATCTGTTGGAACATGGAAATATCTACACTGCTATCTGTATAAACATGGAAATATCCACACCGCTATCTGTATATACATGGTAATATCTACACCGCTATCTCTATAAACGTGGAAATATCTACACCGCTATCCATATAAACATGGAAATAGATACACCGATATCTGTATAAACATGGAAATATTGACACCGTTATCTGTATAAACATGCAAATATCTACACTGCAATCTGTAAAAACATGGAAATATCTAAACCGCTATCCGTGTAAAGATGGAAATATCTACACTGCTATCTGTGTAAACTTGGAAATATCTACACCGCTATCTGTGTAAAAATCGAAATATCTACACCGCTATCTCTAAAAAGATGCAAATAACTTCACGGTTATGTGTATAAAGATGGAAATATCTAAACCGCTATCTGTATAAACATGGAAATAACTACACCGCCATCTGTATGAACATGGAAATGTCTAAACCGCCAACTGTATAAACATGGAAATATCTACACCGCCCTCTGTAGGAACATTGAGATATCTACACCGCTATCTGTTTAAACATGGAAATATCTACACCGCTATCTGTCTAAAAGTGGAAATATCTACCCGGCTATCTGCAAAAACTTGGAAATATCTACACCGCTATCTGTGTAAACATGGAAATATCTACACCGCTATCTGTGTAAAAATCGAAATATCTACACCGCTATCTCTAAAAAGATGCAAATAACTTCACGGTTATGTGTATAAAGATGGAAATATCTAAACCGCTATCTGTATAAACATGGAAATAACTACACCGCCATCTGTATGAACATGGAAATGTCTAAACCGCCAACTGTATAAACATGGAAATATCTACACCGCCCTCTGTAGGAACATGGAGATATCTACACCTCTATCTGTTTAAACATGGAAATATCTACACCGCTATCTGTCTAAAAGTGGAAATATGTACCCGGCTATCTGCAAAAACTTGGAAATATCTACACCGCTATCTGTGTAAACATGGAAATATCTGCACCGCTATCTGTGTAAGCATCTAAATATCCACAACGCTATCTCTATATATATGGAAATATCTACACCGCTATCAGTATAAACATGGAAATATCTACACCGCTATCTGTGTAAACATGGAAATATCTAAAACGCTCTGTGTGTTAATATGGAAATATCTACACCGCTATCTCTGTAAACATGGAAATATCTACACCGTTATGTGTATAAAGTTGGAAATATCTACACTGCTATGTGTATAAACATGGAAATATCTACATCGACATCTGTATGAATATGGAAATATCTACACCGTGAACTCTATAAACATGGAAATATCTACACCGCCATCAGTAGGAACATGGAAATATCTACACCGCTATCTCTATAAACATGGAAATATCTACACCGCCATCTGTATAAACATGGAAATAAGTACACCGCTATCTGGCTAAACATGGACATATCTCCACCGCTATATCTATAAACAAGGAAATATCTACACCGCCATCTGTATGAACATGCAAATATCTACACCGCCATCTGTAGGAACATGGAAATATCTACACCGGTATCTGCATAAACATGGAAACACATACACCAGTATCTATTTAAACATGGAAATATCTACACCGCTACCTGTGTAAACGTGGAAATATCTACACCACTATCTGTATAAACATGGAAATATCTACACCGCTATCTGTATAAATTGGAAACATCTACACCGCTGTCTGTATAAACATGCAAATATCTCCACCGCTAACTGAATAGACATGGAAATAACTACACTGCTATCTGTATAAACATGGAAATATCAACACTTCTATCTGTGTAAACATGGAAATATCTACACCGCTATCTGTGTAAACATGGAAATATCCACAACACTATCTCTAAAAAGAAGGAAATATCTACACCGTTAAGTGTATAAAGATGGAAATATCTACAGCGCTATCTGTTTAAAGATGGAAATATCTACACCGCTGTCTGCATAAACATGGAAATACATACAGCGCTATCTATATAAACATAGAAATATCTGCACTGCTACCTGTGTAAATGTGGGAATATCTACACCGCTCACTGTAAAAACATGGAAATAACTACACCGGTATCTGTATAAACATGGAAATATCTACACCGCTATCTGTATAAACATGCAAATAACTACACCGCTATCTGTATAAAGATGGAAATATGTATACCGCTATTTGTATAAACATGGAAATATCTACACTTCTATCTGTGTAAACTTGGAAATATCTCCACCGCTATCTATGTAAACATGGAAATATCTACACCGCTATCTCTCAAAAGAAGGAAATATCTACACTGTTATGTGTATAAAGATGGAAATATCTACACCGCTTTCTGTATAAACATAGAAATATCTACACCGCCATCTGTATAAACACGGAAATATGTACACCGCTATCTGGATAAACATGGAAATATCTACACCGCTATCAGTGTAAACATGGAAATATCTACACCACTGTCTCTTAAAGCTTGGAAATATCTACACCGTTATGTGTATAAAGATGGAAATACCTACACCGCCATTTGTATGAACATGGAAATATCTACACTGCCAACTATATAAACATGGAAATATCAACACCGCTATCTTTGTAAACACGGAAATATCTACACCGCTATCTGTGTAAACATGGAAATATCTACACCGCTATCTCTATAAACATGGAAATATCTACAGCGCTATCTCAATAAACGAGGAAATAACTACACCACTATCTGTATAAACATGGAAATACTTACACCGATATCTGTATAAACATGAAGATAGCTACAGCGCTATCTGTGTAAACATGGAAATATCTACACCGCTATCTGTATAAACATGGAAATATCGACACCGCTATCTGTATAAACATGGAAATGTCTACACCGCTATCTGCATAAACATGGAAATATCTACACCGGTCTCTCGGTAAACAAGGAAATATTTACACCGCTATCTCTAAAAACATGGAAATATCCACACCGTTATGTGTATAAAGATGGAAATATCTACACCGCTATCTGTGTAAATATGGGAATACCTTCACCGCCATTTGTATGAACATGGAAATATCTACACTGCCAACTATACAAACATGGAAATATGTACACCGCCGTCTGCATGAACATGGAAATATCTACACCGCCAACTCTAAAAGATGGAAATATCTACACCACTATCTGTATAAACATTTAAGTGTCTACACCGCTATCTGTATAAACATGGAAATATCTACACCGCTATCTGCATAAACAAGGAAATACATACACCGCTATCTTTATAAACATGGAAATATCTACACCGCTACCTGTATAAACGTGGGAACATCTACACCGCTATCTCTATAAACATGGAAATATCTACACCGCTATCTGTATAAAAATGGAAATATCTACACCGCTGTCTGTATAAACATGCAAATATCTACACCGCTATCTGAATACACATGGAAATATCTACACCGCTATTTGTATAAACATGGAAATATCTACACTTCTATCTGTGTAAACAGGGAAATATCTACACAGCTATCTGGGTAAACATGGAAATATCTACAACGCTATCTCTAGAAAGAAGGAAATATCTACACCGTTATGTGTATAAAGATGGAAATATCTACACTGCTATCTGTATAAACATGTAAATATTTACACAGCCATCTGTAGGAACATGCAAATATCTACACCGCTATCTCTATAAACATGGAAATATCTACACCGCTATCTGTGTAAACATGGAAATATCTACACCGCCATCTGTAGAAACATGGAAATATCGACACCACTATCTCTATAAACATGGAAATATGTACACCGTTATCTGGATAAACATGGAAATATCTACACCGCTATATCTATAAACATGGAAATATCTACAACGCCATCTGTATGAACGTGGAAATATCAACACCGCCATCTGTAGGAACATGGAAATATCTACACCGGTATCTACACCACCTTCTGTATGAACATGGAAATATCTACACCACTATCTGTATAAACATGGAAGTATCTACACCGCTATCTGTGTAAACATGGAAATACCTACAACGCTATCTCTGTAAACATGGAAATCTCTACAACGCTATGTCTATAAACATGGGAATATCTACACCGCCATCTGTAAGAACATGGAAATATCTACACCGCCATCCGTATGAACATGGAAATACCTACACCGCCATCTGTATGAACATGGAAATATCTACACTGCTATCTGTATAAACATGGAAATATCTCCACCGATATCTCTATAAACATGGAAATATCTACACAGCCATCTGTATGAACATGGAAATATCTACACCGCTATCTGTGTAAACAAGGAAATAGCTACACCACTATCTGTGTAAACACGGAAATATCTACACCGCTATCTCTATAAACATAGAAATATCTACACAGCCATCACTATAAACATGGAAATATCTACACCGCTACCTGTGTAAACATGGAAATATCTACACCGCTATCTGTGTAAACATGGAATTTTCTACACGGCTATTTCTTAAAACATGGAAATATCTACACCATTATGTGTATAAAGATGGAAATATCTACACTGCTATCTGTATAAACATCGAAATATCTACACCTCCATCTGTATGAATATAGAAATATCTACACCGCCAACTCTGTAAACATGGAAATATCTACATCGCTATCTCTATAATCATGGAAATACCTACACTGCTATCTGTATAAACATGGAAATATCTACACAGCCATCTATAGGAACATGGAAATATCTAGACCGCTATCTCTATAAGCTTGGAAATAACTACACCACTATCTGTATAAGCAAGGAAATATCTACAGCGCTATCTGTGTAAACATGGAAATATCTACACCGCTATCTCTGTAAACATGGAAATATCTACACCACTACCTCTTAAAACTTGGAAATATTTACACAGTTATGTGTATAAACATGGAAATATCTTCACCGCCATTTGTATGAACATGGAAATATCTACACTGCCAACTATATAAACATGGAAATATCTACACCACCATCTGCATGAACATGGAAATATCTACACCGCCAACCCTATAAACATGGAAATACCTACAGCGCTATCTGCATAAACATGGAAATATCTACACCGATCTCTGTGTAAACATGGAAATATCTACAATGCTATCTGTGTAAACAGGGAAATCTCTAAACCGCTATGTCTATAAATATGGGAATATCTACACCACCATCTGTATGAACATGGAAATATCTACACCGCCATCCTTATGAACATGGAAATACCTACACCGCCATCTGTACAAACATGGAAATTTCTACACCACTATCTGTGTAAACATGGAAATGTCTACACCGCTATCTCTATAAACATGGAAATATCCACCCCGCATCTGTATGAACTTGCAAATAACTACACTGCCATCTCTATAAAGATGTAAATATCTACACCGCCGTCTCTATAAACATGGAAATATCTAAACCGCCATCTGTATGAACATGGAAATATCTACACCGCCATCTGTATAGAGATGGAAATATCTACACAGCCATATGAATAAACATGGAAATATCTACACCGCCAACTGTATGAACATGGAAATATCTACACCACCATGTGTATGAACATGGAAGTATCTACACCACTATCTGTATGAACATGGAAATATCTACACCGCTATCTGTGAAACAGGGAAATATCTTCATCGCTATCTCTATAAACATGGAAATATCTACACAACTATCTCTATAATCATGGAAGTATCTACACCGCCATCTCTATAAACATGGAAATACATACACCGCCATATGTAAGAACATTGAAATATCTACAACGCCATGTGTATAAAGATGGAAATATCTACACCGCTATCTGTATGAGAATGGAAATATCTACACCGCCATCTGTATAAACACAGAAATATGTATACCGACATCTTCATACACATGGAAATAACTACACCGCTATCAGTATAAAGGTGGAAATATCTACACAGCCATATGAATAAACATGGAAATAACTACACCGCCATCTGTATAGAGATGGAAATATCTACACAGCCATATGAATAAACATGGAAATATCTACACCGCCATGTGTATAGAGATGGAAATATCTACACCGCCATCTGTATAAACATGGAAATGTCTGCACCTTCATCTGTATGAACATGGAAATATCTACAACGCCATCTGTATGAACATGGAAATATCTACACCACCATGTGTATGAACATGGAAATATGTACACCGCCATCTGTATGAACATGGAAATGTCTTCACCGCCATCTGTATCAACATGGAAATATCTACACCGCTTTCTGTATGAACATGGAAATATCTACACCGCTATCTGTATAAACAAGGAAATAACTACACTGCCAACTCTATAAACATGGAAATATCTACACTGCCATCTGTATAAACATGGAAATATCTACACCACTATCCGTATATACATGGAAATATTTACACCGCTATCCGTATAAACATAGAAATATCTACAGTGTTATCTGTATAATCATGGAAATAACTACACCGCTATCTCTGTAAACATGGATATATCTACAGCGCTATCTGTATAAACATGGAAATATCTACACTGCTATCTGTGAAACAGGGAAATATCTACATCGCTATCTCTGTAAACATGGAAATATCCACATCACCATCTCTATAATCATGGAAGTATCTGCACCGCCATGTCTATAAACATTGAAATACATACACCGCCATCTGTATGAAGATGGAAATATCTACAACGCCATGTGTATAAAGATGGAAATATCTACACTGCTATCTGTATGAGCATGGAAATATCTACACCGCCATCTGTATAAACACAGAAATATCTATACCGCCAACTCCATACACATGGAAATATCTACACCGCTATCTCTATAATCATGGAAATACCTACACTGCTATCTGCATAAACATGGAAATATCTACACAGCCATCTATAGGAACATGGAAATATCTAGACCGCTATCTCTATAAGCATGGAAATAACTACACCGCTATCTGTATAAGCATGGAAATATCTACAGCGCTATCTGTTTAAACATGGAAATATCTACACCGCTATCTCTGTAAACATGGAAATATCTACACCACTACCTCTTAAAACTTGGAAATATCTACACCGCTATCTGTATAAACATGGAAATATCTACACCGCTATCTGTATGAACATGGAAATATCTACACCGCCATCTGTATAAACATGGAAATATCTACACCGCTATCTGTATGAACATGGATATATCTACACCGCTATCTGTATAAACATGGAAATATCTACACCGCTATCTGTATGAGCATGGAAATATCTAAACCGCCATCTGTATAAACACAGAAATATCTATACCGCCAACTCCATACACATGGAAATATCTACACCGCTATGTGTATAGAGATGGAAATATCTACACAGCCATATGAATAAACATGGAAATATCTACACCGCCATCTGTATAAACATGGAAATATCTACACCGCCATCTGTATATAGATGGAAATACCTACACAGCCATATGAACATACATGGAAATATCTACAGCGCCATCTGCATAAACATGGAAATATCTACACCGCCATCTGTATGAACATGGAAATATCTACAACGCCATCTGTAGAATCATGGAAATGTCTACACTGCCATCTGTATGAACATGGAAATATCTACAACGCCATCTCTATGAACATGGAAATATCTACACCACCATGTGTATGAACTTGGAAATATCTACACCTCCATCTGTATGAACATGGAAATATCTACACCGCCATCTGTATGAACATGGAAATATCTACACCGCCATCTGTATGAACATGGAAATATCTACACCGCTATCTATATGAACATGGAAATATCTACACCGCAATCTCGATGAACATGGAAATATCTACACCGCTATCTGTATAAACATGGAAATATCTACAGTGTTATCTGTGTAAACTTGGAAATAATTACACTGCTATCTCTATAAACATGGATATATCTACACCGCTATCTGTATAAAGATGGAAATATCTATACCGCTATTTGTATAAACATGGAAATATCTACACTTCTATCTGTGTAAACATGGAAATATCTCCACCGCTATCTGTGTAAACATGGAAATATCTACACCGCTATCTCTAAAAAGAAGGAAATATCTATACCGTTATGTGTATAAAGATGGAAATATCTACACTGCTTTCTGTATAAACATAGAAATATCTACACCGCCATCTGTATAAACACGGAAATATGTACACCGCTATCGGCATAAACATGGAAATATCTACACCGCTATCTGTATGAACATGGAAATATCTACACCGCTATCAGAATAAACTTGGAAATATCTACACCGCTATCTGCATGAACATGGAAATATCTACACCGCTATCTGTATGAACATGGAAATATCTACACCGCTATCTGTATAAAGATGTAAACATCTACACCGCTATCTGCATAAACTTGGAAATATCTACACCGCCATCTCAATAAACATGGAAATATCTACACCGCCATCTGTATGAACATGGAAATATCTACACTGCCAACTATATAAACATGGAAATATCTACACCACCATCAGTATGAACATGGAAATATCTACACCGCCAACCCTATAAACATGGAAATATCTACACCGCTATCTGTATAAACATGGAAATATCTACAACGCTATCTCTGTAAACATGGAAATATCTACACCGCTATCTGTGTAAACATGGATATATCTACACCGCTATCTCTATAAACATGGAAATATCTACACCGCCATCTGTATGAACATGGAAATATCTACACCGCCATCTGTATGAACATGGAAATATCTACACCGTCATCTGTATAAACGTGGAAATATCTACGCCGCCATGTGTATGAACATGGAAATATCTACACCGCTATCAGTATAAACATGGAAATATCTACACTGCTATCTCTATAAACACGGAAATATCTACACCGCTATCGGTATAAACACGGAAATATCTACACCGCTATCTGTGTAAACATGGAAATACCTACACCGCTATCTGTGCAAACATGGAAATATCTACACCGCTATCTCTATAAACATGGAAATATATGCACAGCCATCAATATAAACATGGAAATAGCTACACCGCGATCTGTATAAACCTGGAAGTACCTACACCGTTATCTCTATAAACTTATAAATATCTACACCGCTATCTGTGTAAACATGGAAAAACCTACACCGCTATCTCTATAAACTTGGAAATATCTACACCGCTATCTGTGTAAACATGGAAAAATCTACACCACTATCATTGTAAACATGGAAATACCTACAACGCTATCTCTATAAACATGGAAATATCTACACCGCCATCTGTATGAGCATGGAAGTATCTACACCACCACCTGTATAAACATGGAAATATCTACACCATTATGTGTATAAAGATGGAAATATCTACACCGCTATCTGTATAAACATGGAAATATCCACACCGCCATCTGTACGAACATGGAAATGTCTAAACCGCCATCTCTATAAACATGGAAATATCTACAGGGCCATATGTAGGAATATGGAAATATATACACCGTTTTGTATAAAAATGGAAATATCTACAATGCCATCTGTATGAACATGGAAATATCTACACCACCATCTGTATCAACATGGAAATATCTACACTGCCATCTGTATGAACATGGAAATATCTACACCGCCATCTGTATGAACATGGAAATATCTACACCGCCATCTGTATGAACATGGAAATATCTACACCGCTATCTATATGAACATGGAAATATCTACACCGCAATCTCGATGAACATGGAAATATCTACACCGCTATCTGTATAAACATGGAAATATCTGCAGTGTTATCTGTGTAAACTTGGAAATAATTACACTGCTATCTCTATAAACATGGATATATCTACACCGCTATCTGTATAAAGATGGAAATATCTATACCGCTATTTGTATAAACATGGAAATATCTACACTTCTATCTGTGTAAACTTGGAAATATCTACACCGCTATCTCTAAAAAGAAGGAAATATCTATACCGTTATGTGTATAAAGATGGAAATATCTACACTGCTTTCTGTATAAACATAGAAATATCTACACCGCCATCTGTATAAACACGGAAATATGTACACCGCTATCGGGATAAACATGGAAATATCTACACCGCTATCTGCATGAACATGGAAATATCTACACCGCTATCTGTATGAACATGGAAATATCTACACCGCTATCTGTATAAAGATGTAAACATCTACACCGCTATCTGCATAAACTTGGAAATATCTACACCGCCATCTCAATAAACATGGAAATATCTACACCGCCATCTGTATGAACATGGAAATATCTACACTGCCAACTATATAAACATGGAAATATCTACACCACCATCAGTATGAACATGGAAATATCTACACCGCCAACCCTATAAACATGGAAATATCTACACCGCTATCTGTATAAACATGGAAATATCTACAACGCTATCTCTGTAAACATGGAAATATCTACACCGCTATCTGTGTAAACATGGATATATCTACACCGCTATCTGTATAAACATGGAAATATCTACACCGCTATCTGAGTAAACATGGATATATCTACACCGCTATCTCTATAAACATGGAAATATCTACACCGCCATCTGTATGAACATGGAAATATCTACACCGCCATCTGTATGAACATGGAAATATCTACACCGTCATCTGTATAAACGTGGAAATATCTACGCCGCCATGTGTATGAACATGGAAATATCTACACCGCTATCAGTATAAACATGGAAATATCTACACTGCTATCTCTATAAACACGGAAATATCTACACCGATATCGGTATAAACACGGAAATATCTACACCGCTATCTGTGTAAACATGGAAATACCTACACCGCTATCTGTGCAAACATGGAAATATCTACACCGCTATCTCTATAAACATGGAAATATATGCACAGCCATCAATATAAACATGGAAATAGCTACACCGCGATCTGTATAAACCTGGAAGTATCTACACCGTTATCTCTATAAACTTGGAAATATCTACACCGCTATCTGTGTAAACATGGAAGAACCTACACCGCTATCTCTATAAACTTGGAAATATCTACACTGCTATCTGTGTAAACATGGAAAAATCTACACCACTATCATTGTAAACATGGAAATACCTACAACGCTATCTCTATAAACATGGAAATATCTACACCGCCATCTGTATGAGCATGGAAGTATCTACACCACCACCTGTATAAACATGGAAATATCTACACCATTATGTGTATAAAGATGGAAATATGTACACCGCTATCTGTATAAACATGGAAATATCCACACCGCCATCTGTACGAACATGGAAATGTCTAAACCGCCATCTCTATAAACATGGAAATATCTACAGGGCCATATGTAGGAATATGGAAATATATACACCGTTTTGTATAAAAATGGAAATATCTACAATGCCATCTGTATGAACATGGAAATATCTACACCACCATCTGTATCAACATGGAAATATCTACACTGCCATCTGTATGAACATGGAAATATCTACACCGCCATCTGTATGAACATGGAAATACCTACACTGACATCTGCAGGAATACGTAAATATCTACACAGCTATCTGTATAAACATGCAAATATCTGCACCGCTATCTGCATAAACATGGAAATACATACACCGCTATCTGTATAAAGATGGAAATATCTACACTGCTATCTGTGTAAACATCGAAATATCTACACCGCTATCTGTGTAAAGATGGAAATATCTACACCGCTATCTCTGTAAACATGGAAATATCTACACAGTCATCTGTATAAACATGGAAATATCTACACCACTATCTCTAAAAACATGGAAATATATACACCGCTATCTGTGTATACATGGAAATATTATACACCGCTATCTGTGTAAACATGGAAGTATCTACACTGCTATTTCTTAAAACATGGAAATATCTTCACCGTAATGTGTATAAAGTTGCAAATATCTACACTGCTATCTGTATAAACATGGAAATATCTACAACGCCATCTATATTAATATAGAAATATCTACACCGCCAACTCTATAAACATGAAAATATCTATACCGCCATCTGTAGGAACATGGAAATATCTACACCGCTATCTCTATAAACATGGAAATATCTACACCGCCATCTGTAAAAACATGGAAATAAGCAAACCGCTATGTGGATAAACATGGAAATATCTACACCGCTATATCTATAAACATGGAAATATCTACACCACCATCTGTATGAACATGGAAATATCTACACCGCCATCTGTAAGAACATGGAAATATCTACACCGCCATCTGTATGAACATGGAAATATCTACACTGCCATCTGTAGGAATATGGAAATATCTACACCGCTATCTGAATAAACATGGAAATATCTACACCGCTATCTGCATAAACATGGAAATACATACACCGCTATCTGTATAAACATGGAAATGTCTACACCGCAACCTGTGTAAACGTGGGAATATCTACACCACTCTCTGTAAAAACATGGAAATAACTACACTGCTATCTGTATAAATATGGAAATATCTACACCGCAACCTGTATAAACATGGAAATATCTACACCGCTATCTCTATATACATGGAAATATCTACACTGCTATCTGTATAAACATGGAAATATCTACAATGCTATCTGTGTAAACATGGAAATATCTACACCACTATCTGTGTAAACATGGAAATAACTACACCGCTATCCCTGTAAACATGGATATATCTACACAGTCATCTGTATAAACATGGAAATATCTACACCGCTATCTCTATAAACATGGAAATATCTACACCGCTATCTGTGTAAGCATGGATATATCTACACCGCTATCCCTAAAAACATGGAAAGATCTACACCATTATGTGTATAAACATGGAAATAACTTCACCGCCATCTGTATGAACATAGAAATATCTACACTGCCAACTATATAAAATGGAAATATCTGCACAACCATCTGCATAAATATGGAAATATCTACACGGCCAACTCTATAAACATGGAAGTATCTACACCGCCATCTGTGGGAACATGGAAATATCTACACCGCTATCTGTATAAACATGGAAATATCTACACTGCCATCTGTATGAATTTGGAAATATCTACACCCACAACTCTATTAACATGGAAATATCTACACCGCCATCTGTGGGAACATGGAAATATCTACACCGCTATGTCTATAAACATGGAAATATCTACACCGCCATCTGTATAAACATGGAAATAAGTACACCACTATCTGGATAAACATGAAAATATCTACACCGCTATATCAATAAACATGGAAATATCTACACCGCCATCTGTATGAACATGCAAATATCTACACCGCCATCTGTAGGAACATGAAAATATCTACAACGGTATCTACACCACCTTCTGTATGAACATGGAAATATCTACACTGCAATCTCTAGGAACTTGGGAATATCTACACCGCTATCTGTATAAACATGGAAATATCTACACGGCTGTCAGCATAAACATGGAAATACATACACCGCTATCTATATAAAGATGGAAATATCTACACCGCTACCTGTGTAAACGTGGGAATACCGTCACCACTATTTGTATAAACATGGAAATATCTACACTTCTATCTGTGTAAACATGGAAATATCTACACCGCTATCTGTATAAAAATGGAAATATCTACACCGCTGTCTGTATAAACATTTAAATATCTACACTGCTATCTGAATAGACATGGAAATATCTACACCGCTATCTGTATAAACATGGAAATATCTACACTTCTATCTGTGTAAAAATGGAAATATCTACACCGCTATCTATGTAAGCATCGAAATATCCACAATGCTATCTCTATATACATGGAAATATCTACACCGCTATCTGTATAAACATGGAAATATCTACACCGCTATCTGTGTAAACATGGAAATATCTACACCGCTATCTGTGTAAACATTGAAATATGTACACCGCTATCTGTATATACATGGTAATATCTACACCGCTATCTCTATAAACGTGGAAATATCTACACCGCTATCCATATAAACATGGAAATAGATACACCGCAATCTGTATAAACATGGAAATATCTACACCGCTATCTGTATAAACATGGAAATATTGACACCGTTATCTGTACAAACATGAATATATATACACTGCAATGTGTAAAAACATGGAAATATCTACACCGCAATCCGCGTAAAGATGGAAATACCTACACTGCTATCTGTGTAAACTTGGAAATATCTACACCGCTATCTGTGTAAAAATCGAAATATCTACACCGCTATCTCTAAAAAGATGCAAATAACTTCACGGTTATGTGTATAAAGATGGAAATATCTAAACCGCTATCTGTATAAACATGGAAAGAACTACACCGCCATCTGTATGAACATGGAAATGTCTAAACGGCCAACTGTATAAACATGGAAAAATCTACACCGCCCTCTGTAGGAACATGGAGATATATACACCGCTATCTGTTTAAACATGGAAATATCTACATCGCTATCTGTCTAAAAGTGGAAATATCTACCCGGCTATCTGCAAAAACTTGGAAATATCTACACCGCTATCTGTGTAAACATGGAAATATCTGCACCGCTATCTGTGTAAGCATCTAAATATCCACAACGCTATCTCTATATACATGGAAATATCTACACCGCTATCTGTATAAACATGGAAATATCTACACTGCTATCTGTGTAAACATGGAAATATCTAAAACGCTATGTGTGTTAATATGGAAATATCTACACCGCTATCTCTGTAAACATGGAAATATCTACACCGTTATGTGTATAAAGTTGGAAATATCTACACTGCTATGTGTATAAACATGGAAATATCTACACCGACATCTGTATGAATATGGAAATATCTACACCGCGAACTCTATAAACATGGAAATATCTACACCGCCATCAGTAGGAACATGGAAATATCTACACCGCTATCTCTATAAACATGGAAATATCTACACCGCCATCTGTATAAACATGGAAATAAGTACACCGCTATCTGGCTAAACATGGAAATATCTCCACCGCTATATCTATAAACATGGAAATATCTACACCGCCATCTGTATGAACATGCAAATATCTACACCGCCATCTGTAGGAACATGGAAATATCTACACCGGTATCTGCATAAAGATGGAAACACATACACCTGTATCTATTTAAACATGGAAATATCTACACCGCTACCTGTGTAAACGTGGAAATATCTACACCGCTATCTGTATAAATTGGAAACATCTACACCGCTGTCTGTATAAACATGCAAATATCTCCACCGCTAACTGAATAGACATGGAAATATCTACACCGCTATCTGTATAAACATGGAAATATCTACACTTCTATCTGTGTAAACATGGAAATATCTACACCGCTATCTGTGTAAACAGGGAAGTATCCACAACACTATCTCTCAAAAGAAGGAAATATCTACACCGGTAAGTGTATAAAGATGGAAATATCTACAGCGCTATCTATTTCAAGATGGAAATATCTACACCGCTATCTGCATAAACATGGAAATACATACAGCGCTATCTATATAAACATAGAAATATCTGCACTGCTACCTGTGTAAACGTGGGAATATCTTCACCGCTCACTGTAAAAACATGGAAATAACTACACTGGTATCTGTATAAACATGGAAATATCTACAACGCTATCTGTATAAACATGCAAATATCTACACCGCTATCTCTATAAACATGGAAATATCTACACCACAATCTGTATAAACATTGAAATAAGTACACCGCTATCTGGCTAAACATGGAAATATCTACACCGCTATATCTATAAACATGGAAATATCTACACCACTATCTGTATGAACATGCAAATATCTACACCGCCATCTGTAGGAACATGGAAATATCTACACCGGTATCTGCATAAACATGGAAACATATACACCAGTATCTATTTAAACATGGAAATATCTACACCACTACCTGTGTAAACGTGGAAATATCTACACCACTATCTGTATAAACATGGAAATATCTACACCGCTATCTGTATAAATTGGAAACATCTACTCCGCTGTCTGTATAAACATGCAAATATCTCCACCGCTAACTGAATAGACATGGAAATATCTACACCGCTATCTGTATAAACATGGAAATATCTATACTTCTATCTGTGTAAACATGGAAATATCTACACCGCTATCTGTGTCAACATGGAAATATCCACAACACTATCTCTAAAAAGAAGGAAATATCTACACTGTTAAGTGTATAAAGATGGAAATATCTACAGCGCTATCTGTTTAAAGATGGAAATATCTACACCGCTGTCTGCATAAACATGGAAATACATACAGCGCTATCTATATAAACATAGAAATATCTGCACTGCTACCTGTGTAAATGTGGGAATATCTACACCGCTCACTGTAAAAACATGGAAATAACTACACCGGTATCTATATAAACATGGAAATATCTACACCGCTATCTGTATAAACATGCAAAAAACTACACCGCTATCTGTATAAAGATGGAAATATCTATACCGCTATTTGTATAAACATGGAAATATCTACACTTCTATCTGTGTAAACTTGGAAATATCTCCACCGCTATCTATGTAAACATGGAAATATCTACACCGCTATCTCTAAAAAGAAGGAAATATCTACACCGTTATGTGTATAATGATGGAAATATCTACACCGCTTTCTGTATAAACATAGAAATATCTACACCGCCATCTGTTTAAACACGGAAATATGTACACCGCTATCTGGATAAACATGGAAATATCTACACCGCTATCAGTGTAAACATGGAAATATCTACACCACTATCTCTTAAAGCTTGGCAATATCTACACCGTTATGTGCATAAAGATGGAAATACCTTCACCGCCATTTGTATGAACATGGAAATATCTACACTGCCAACTATATAAACATGGAAATATCTACACCGCTATCTGTGTAAACACGGAAATATCTACACCGCTATCTGTGTAAACATGGAAATATCTACACCGCTATCTCTATAAACATGGAAATATCTACAGCGCTATCTCAATAAACGTGGAAATAACTACACCACTATCTGTATAAACATGGAAATACTTACACCGATATCTGTATAAACATGAAAATAGCTACTGCGCTATCTGTGTAAACATGGAAATATCTACACCGCAATCTGTATAAACATGGAAATATCGACACCGCTATCTGTATAAACATGGAAATGTCTACACCGCTATCTGCATAAACATGGAAATATCTACACCGCTCTCTGGGTAAACAAGGAAATATTTACACTGCTATCTCTAAAAACATGGAAATATCCACACCGTTATGTGTATAAAGATGGAAACATCTACACCGCTATCTGTGTAAATATGGGAATATCTTCACCGCCATTGGTATGAACATGGAAATATCTACACTGCCAACTATACAAACATGGAAATATGTACACCGCCGTCTGCATGAACATGGAAATATCTACACCGCCAACTCTAAAAGATGGAAATATCTACACCACTATCTGTATAAACATTTAAGTAACAACACCGCAATCTGTATAAACATGGAAATACCTACACCGCTATCTGCATAAACATGGAAATACATACACCGTTATCTTTATAAACATGGAAATATCTACACCGCTACCTGTGTAAACGTGGGAACATCTACACCACTATCTGTATAAACATGGAAATATCTACACCGCTATCTGTATAAAAATGGAAATATCTACACCGCTGTCTGTATAAACATGCAAATATCTACACCGCTATCTGAATAGACATGGAAATATCTACACCGCTATTTGTATAAACATGGAAATATCTACACTTCTATCTGTGTAAACAGGGAAATATCTACACAGCTATCTGTGTAAACATGAAAATACCTACAACGCTATCTCTAAAAAGAAGGAAATATCTACACCGTTATGTGTATAAAGATGGAAATATCTACACCGCTATCTGTATAAACATGGAAATATCTACACAGCCATCTGTAGGAACATGCAAATATCTACACCACTATATCTATAAACATGGAAATATCTACAACGCTATCTGTGTAAACATAGAAATATCTACACCGCCATCTGTAGAAACATGGAAATATCGACACCGCTATCTCTATAAACATGGAAATAGGTACACCGTTATCTGAATAAACATGGAAATATCTACACCGCTATATCTATAAACATGGAAATATCTACAACGCCATCTGTATGAACGTGGAAATATCTACACCGCCATCTGTAGGAACATGGAAATATCTACACCGGTATCTACACCACATTCTGTATGAACATGGAAGTATCTACACCGCCATCTGTTGGAACATGGAAATATCTACACTGCTATCTCTATAAACATGGAAATATCCACACTGCTATCTGTATATACATGGTAATATCTACACCGCTATCTCTATAAACGTGGAAATATCTACACCGCTATCCATATAAACATGGAAATAGATACACCGCTATCTGTATAAACATGGAAATATTGACACCGTTATCTGTATAAACATGCAAATATCTACACTGCAATCTGTAAAAACATGGAAATATCTAAACCGCTATCCGTGTAAAGATGGAAATATCTAAACTGCTATCTGTGTAAACTTGGAAATATCTACACAGCTATCTGTGTAAAAATCGAAATATCTACACCGCTATCTCTAAAAAGATGCAAATAACTTCACGGTTATGTGTATAAAGATGGAAATATCTAAACCGCTATCTGTATAAACATGGAAATAACTACACCGCCATCTGTATGAACATGGAAATGTCTAAACCGCCAACTGTATAAACATGGAAATATCTACACCGCCCTCTGTAGGAACTTGGAGATATCTACACCGCTATCTGTTTAAACATGGAAATATCTACACCGCTATCTGTCTAAAAGTGGAAATATCTACCCGGCTATCTGCAAAAACTTGGAAATATCTACACCGCTATCTGTGTAAACATGGAAATATCTGCACCGCTATCTGTGTAAGCATCTAAATATCCACAACGCTATCTCTATATACATGGAAATATCTACACCGCTATCTGTATAAACATGCAAATAACTACACCGCTATCTGTATAAAGATGGAAATATCTATACCGCTATTTGTATAAACATGGAAATATCTACACTTCTATCTGTGTAAACTTGGAAATATCTCCACCGCTATCTATGTAAACATGGAAATATCTACAACGCTATCTCTAAAAAGAAGGAAATATCTACACCGTTATGTGTATAAAGATGGAAATATCTACACCGCTTTCTGTATAAACATAGAAATATCTACACCGCCATCTGTATAAACACGGAAATATGTACACCGCTATCTGGATAAACATGGAAATATCTACACTGCTAACTGAATAGACATGGAAATATCTACACCGCTATCTGTATAAACATGGAAATATCTATACTTCTATCTGTGTAAACATGGAAATATCCACAACACTATCTCTAAAAAGAAGGAAATATCTACACTGTTAAGTGTATAAAGATGGAAATATCTACAGCGCTATCTGTTTAAAGATGGAAATATCTACAAAGCTGTCTGCATAAACATGGAAATACATACAGCGCTATCTATATAAACATAGAAATATCTGCACTGCTACCTGTGTAAATGTGGGAATATCTACACCGCTCACTGTAAAAACATGGAAATAACTACACCGGTATCTATATAAACATGGAAATATCTACACCGCTATCTGTATAAACATGCAAAAAACTACACCGCTATCTGTATAAAGATGGAAATATCTATACCGCTATTTGTATAAACATGGAAATATCTACACTTCTATCTGTGTAAACTTGGAAATATCTCCACCGCTATCTATGTAAACATGGAAATATCTACACCGCTATCTCTAAAAAGAAGGAAATATCTACACCGTTATGTGTATAATGATGGAAATATCTACACCGCTTTCTGTATAAACATAGAAATATCTACACCGCCATCTGTTTAAACACGGAAATATGTACACCGCTATCTGGATAAACATGGAAATATCTACACCGCTATCAGTGTAAACATGGAAATATCTACACCACTATCTCTTAAAGCTTGGCAATATCTACACCGTTATGTGCATAAAGATGGAAATACCTTCACCGCCATTTGTATGAACATGGAAATATCTACACTGCCAACTATATAAACATGGAAATATCTACACCGCTATCTGTGTAAACACGGAAATATCTACACCGCTATCTGTGTAAACATGGAAATATCTACACCGCTATCTCTATAAACATGGAAATATCTACAGCGCTATCTCAATAAACGTGGAAATAACTACACCACTATCTGTATAAACATGGAAATACTTACACCGATATCTGTATAAACATGAAAATAGCTACTGCGCTATCTGTGTAAACATGGAAATATCTACACCGCAATCTGTATAAACATGGAAATATCGACACCGCTATCTGTATAAACATGGAAATGTCTACACCGCTATCTGCATAAACATGGAAATATCTACACCGCTCTCTGGGTAAACAAGGAAATATTTACACTGCTATCTCTAAAAACATGGAAATATCCACACCGTTATGTGTATAAAGATGGAAACATCTACACCGCTATCTGTGTAAATATGGGAATATCTTCACCGCCATTGGTATGAACATGGAAATATCTACACTGCCAACTATACAAACATGGAAATATGTACACCGCCGTCTGCATGAACATGGAAATATCTACACCGCCAACTCTAAAAGATGGAAATATCTACACCACTATCTGTATAAACATTTAAGTAACAACACCGCAATCTGTATAAACATGGAAATACCTACACCGCTATCTGCATAAACATGGAAATACATACACCGTTATCTTTATAAACATGGAAATATCTACACCGCTACCTGTGTAAACGTGGGAACATCTACACCACTATCTGTATAAACATGGAAATATCTACACCGCTATCTGTATAAAAATGGAAATATCTACACCGCTGTCTGTATAAACATGCAAATATCTACACCGCTATCTGAATAGACATGGAAATATCTACACCGCTATTTGTATAAACATGGAAATATCTACACTTCTATCTGTGTAAACAGGGAAATATCTACACAGCTATCTGTGTAAACATGAAAATACCTACAACGCTATCTCTAAAAAGAAGGAAATATCTACACCGTTATGTGTATAAAGATGGAAATATCTACACCGCTATCTGTATAAACATGGAAATATCTACACAGCCATCTGTAGGAACATGCAAATATCTACACCACTATATCTATAAACATGGAAATATCTACAACGCTATCTGTGTAAACATAGAAATATCTACACCGCCATCTGTAGAAACATGGAAATATCGACACCGCTATCTCTATAAACATGGAAATAGGTACACCGTTATCTGAATAAACATGGAAATATCTACACCGCTATATCTATAAACATGGAAATATCTACAACGCCATCTGTATGAACGTGGAAATATCTACACCGCCATCTGTAGGAACATGGAAATATCTACACCGGTATCTACACCACATTCTGTATGAACATGGAAGTATCTACACCGCCATCTGTTGGAACATGGAAATATCTACACTGCTATCTCTATAAACATGGAAATATCCACACTGCTATCTGTATATACATGGTAATATCTACACCGCTATCTCTATAAACGTGGAAATATCTACACCGCTATCCATATAAACATGGAAATGGATACACCGCTATCTGTATAAACATGGAAATATTGACACCGTTATCTGTATAAACATGCAAATATCTACACTGCAATCTGTAAAAACATGGAAATATCTAAACCGCTATCCGTGTAAAGATGGAAATATCTAAACTGCTATCTGTGTAAACTTGGAAATATCTACACAGCTATCTGTGTAAAAATCGAAATATCTACACCGCTATCTCTAAAAAGATGCAAATAACTTCACGGTTATGTGTATAAAGATGGAAATATCTAAACCGCTATCTGTATAAACATGGAAATAACTACACCGCCATCTGTATGAACATGGAAATGTCTAAACCGCCAACTGTATAAACATGGAAATATCTACACCGCCCTCTGTAGGAACTTGGAGATATCTACACCGCTATCTGTTTAAACATGGAAATATCTACACCGCTATCTGTCTAAAAGTGGAAATATCTACCCGGCTATCTGCAAAAACTTGGAAATATCTACACCGCTATCTGTGTAAACATGGAAATATCTGCACCGCTATCTGTGTAAGCATCTAAATATCCACAACGCTATCTCTATATACATGGAAATATCTACACCGCTATCTGTATAAACATGCAAATAACTACACCGCTATCTGTATAAAGATGGAAATATCTATACCGCTATTTGTATAAACATGGAAATATCTACACTTCTATCTGTGTAAACTTGGAAATATCTCCACCGCTATCTATGTAAACATGGAAATATCTACAACGCTATCTCTAAAAAGAAGGAAATATCTACACCGTTATGTGTATAAAGATGGAAATATCTACACCGCTTTCTGTATAAACATAGAAATATCTACACCGCCATCTGTATAAACACGGAAATATGTACACCGCTATCTGGATAAACATGGAAATATCTACACTGCTAACTGAATAGACATGGAAATATCTACACCGCTATCTGTATAAACATGGAAATATCTATACTTCTATCTGTGTAAACATGGAAATATCCACAACACTATCTCTAAAAAGAAGGAAATATCTACACTGTTAAGTGTATAAAGATGGAAATATCTACAGCGCTATCTGTTTAAAGATGGAAATATCTACAAAGCTGTCTGCATAAACATGGAAATACATACAGCGCTATCTATATAAACATAGAAATATCTGCACTGCTACCTGTGTAAATGTGGGAATATCTACACCGCTCACTGTAAAAACATGGAAATAACTACACCGGTATCTATATAAACATGGAAATATCTACACCGCTATCTGTATAAACATGCAAAAAACTACACCGCTATCTGTATAAAGATGGAAATATCTATACCGCTATTTGTATAAACATGGAAATATCTACACTTCTATCTGTGTAAACTTGGAAATATCTCCACCGCTATCTATGTAAACATGGAAATATCTACACCGCTATCTCTAAAAAGAAGGAAATATCTACACCGTTATGTGTATAATGATGGAAATATCTACACCGCTTTCTGTATAAACATAGAAATATCTACACCGCCATCTGTTTAAACACGGAAATATGTACACCGCTATCTGGATAAACATGGAAATATCTACACCGCTATCAGTGTAAACATGGAAATATCTACACCACTATCTCTTAAAGCTTGGCAATATCTACACCGTTATGTGCATAAAGATGGAAATACCTTCACCGCCATTTGTATGAACATGGAAATATCTACACTGCCAACTATATAAACATGGAAATATCTACACCGCTATCTGTGTAAACACGGAAATATCTACACCGCTATCTGTGTAAACATGGAAATATCTACACCGCTATCTCTATAAACATGGAAATATCTACAGCGCTATCTCAATAAACGTGGAAATAACTACACCACTATCTGTATAAACATGGAAATACTTACACCGATATCTGTATAAACATGAAAATAGCTACTGCGCTATCTGTGTAAACATGGAAATATCTACACCGCAATCTGTATAAACATGGAAATATCGACACCGCTATCTGTATAAACATGGAAATGTCTACACCGCTATCTGCATAAACATGGAAATATCTACACCGCTCTCTGGGTAAACAAGGAAATATTTACACTGCTATCTCTAAAAACATGGAAATATCCACACCGTTATGTGTATAAAGATGGAAACATCTACACCGCTATCTGTGTAAATATGGGAATATCTTCACCGCCATTGGTATGAACATGGAAATATCTACACTGCCAACTATACAAACATGGAAATATGTACACCGCCGTCTGCATGAACATGGAAATATCTACACCGCCAACTCTAAAAGATGGAAATATCTACACCACTATCTGTATAAACATTTAAGTAACTACACCGCTATCTGTATAAACATGGAAATACCTACACCGCTATCTGCATAAACATGGAAATACATACACCGTTATCTTTATAAACATGGAAATATCTACACCGCTACCTGTGTAAACGTGGGAACATCTACACCACTATCTGTATAAACATGGAAATATCTACACCGCTATCTGTATAAAAATGGAAATATCTACACCGCTGTCTGTATAAACATGCAAATATCTACACCGCTATCTGAATAGACATGGAAATATCTACACCGCTATTTGTATAAACATGGAAATATCTACACTTCTATCTGTGTAAACAGGGAAATATCTACACAGCTATCTGTGTAAACATGAAAATACCTACAACGCTATCTCTAAAAAGAAGGAAATATCTACACCGTTATGTGTATAAAGATGGAAATATCTACACCGCTATCTGTATAAACATGGAAATATCTACACAGCCATCTGTAGGAACATGCAAATATCTACACCACTATATCTATAAACATGGAAATATCTACAACGCTATCTGTGTAAACATGGAAATATCTACACCGCCATCTGCAGAAACATGGAAATATCGACACCGCTATCTCTATAAACATGGAAATAGGTACACCGTTATCTGAATAAACATGGAAATATCTACACCGCTATATCTATAAACATGGAAATATCTACAACGCCATCTGTATGAACGTGGAAATATCTACACCGCCATCTGTAGGAACATGGAAATATCTACACCGGTATCTACACCACATTCTGTATGAACATGGAAGTATCTACACCGCCATCTGTTGGAACATGGAAATATCTACACTGCTATCTCTATAAACATGGAAATATCCACACTGCTATCTGTATATACATGGTAATATCTACACCGCTATCTCTATAAACGTGGAAATATCTACACCGCTATCCATATAAACATGGAAATAGATACACCGCTATCTGTATAAACATGGAAATATTGACACCGTTATCTGTATAAACATGCAAATATCTACACTGCAATCTGTAAAAACATGGAAATATCTAAACCGCTATCCGTGTAAAGATGGAAATATCTAAACTGCTATCTGTGTAAACTTGGAAATATCTACACAGCTATCTGTGTAAAAATCGAAATATCTACACCGCTATCTCTAAAAAGATGCAAATAACTTCACGGTTATGTGTATAAAGATGGAAATATCTAAACCGCTATCTGTATAAACATGGAAATAACTACACCGCCATCTGTATGAACATGGAAATGTCTAAACCGCCAACTGTATAAACATGGAAATATCTACACCGCCCTCTGTAGGAACTTGGAGATATCTACACCGCTATCTGTTTAAACATGGAAATATCTACACCGCTATCTGTCTAAAAGTGGAAATATCTACCCGGCTATCTGCAAAAACTTGGAAATATCTACACCGCTATCTGTGTAAACATGGAAATATCTGCACCGCTATCTGTGTAAGCATCTAAATATCCACAACGCTATCTCTATATACATGGAAATATCTACACCGCTATCTGTATAAACATGCAAATAACTACACCGCTATCTGTATAAAGATGGAAATATCTATACCGCTATTTGTATAAACATGGAAATATCTACACTTCTATCTGTGTAAACTTGGAAATATCTCCACCGCTATCTATGTAAACATGGAAATATCTACAACGCTATCTCTAAAAAGAAGGAAATATCTACACCGTTATGTGTATAAAGATGGAAATATCTACACCGCTTTCTGTATAAACATAGAAATATCTACACCGCCATCTGTATAAACACGGAAATATGTACACCGCTATCTGGATAAACATGGAAATATCTACACTGCTAACTGAATAGACATGGAAATATCTACACCGCTATCTGTATAAACATGGAAATATCTATACTTCTATCTGTGTAAACATGGAAATATCCACAACACTATCTCTAAAAAGAAGGAAATATCTACACTGTTAAGTGTATAAAGATGGAAATATCTACAGCGCTATCTGTTTAAAGATGGAAATATCTACAAAGCTGTCTGCATAAACATGGAAATACATACAGCGCTATCTATATAAACATAGAAATATCTGCACTGCTACCTGTGTAAATGTGGGAATATCTACACCGCTCACTGTAAAAACATGGAAATAACTACACCGGTATCTATATAAACATGGAAATATCTACACCGCTATCTGTATAAACATGCAAAAAACTACACCGCTATCTGTATAAAGATGGAAATATCTATACCGCTATTTGTATAAACATGGAAATATCTACACTTCTATCTGTGTAAACTTGGAAATATCTCCACCGCTATCTATGTAAACATGGAAATATCTACACCGCTATCTCTAAAAAGAAGGAAATATCTACACCGTTATGTGTATAATGATGGAAATATCTACACCGCTTTCTGTATAAACATAGAAATATCTACACCGCCATCTGTTTAAACACGGAAATATGTACACCGCTATCTGGATAAACATGGAAATATCTACACCGCTATCAGTGTAAACATGGAAATATCTACACCACTATCTCTTAAAGCTTGGCAATATCTACACCGTTATGTGCATAAAGATGGAAATACCTTCACCGCCATTTGTATGAACATGGAAATATCTACACTGCCAACTATATAAACATGGAAATATCTACACCGCTATCTGTGTAAACACGGAAATATCTACACCGCTATCTGTGTAAACATGGAAATATCTACACCGCTATCTCTATAAACATGGAAATATCTACAGCGCTATCTCAATAAACGTGGAAATAACTACACCACTATCTGTATAAACATGGAAATACTTACACCGATATCTGTATAAACATGAAAATAGCTACTGCGCTATCTGTGTAAACATGGAAATATCTACACCGCAATCTGTATAAACATGGAAATATCGACACCGCTATCTGTATAAACATGGAAATGTCTACACCGCTATCTGCATAAACATGGAAATATCTACACCGCTCTCTGGGTAAACAAGGAAATATTTACACTGCTATCTCTAAAAACATGGAAATATCCACACCGTTATGTGTATAAAGATGGAAACATCTACACCGCTATCTGTGTAAATATGGGAATATCTTCACCGCCATTGGTATGAACATGGAAATATCTACACTGCCAACTATACAAACATGGAAATATGTACACCGCCGTCTGCATGAACATGGAAATATCTACACCGCCAACTCTAAAAGATGGAAATATCTACACCACTATCTGTATAAACATTTAAGTAACAACACCGCAATCTGTATAAACATGGAAATACCTACACCGCTATCTGCATAAACATGGAAATACATACACCGTTATCTTTATAAACATGGAAATATCTACACCGCTACCTGTGTAAACGTGGGAACATCTACACCACTATCTGTATAAACATGGAAATATCTACACCGCTATCTGTATAAAAATGGAAATATCTACACCGCTGTCTGTATAAACATGCAAATATCTACACCGCTATCTGAATAGACATGGAAATACCTACACCGCTATTTGTATAAACATGGAAATATCTACACTTCTATCTGTGTAAACAGGGAAATATCTACACAGCTATCTGTGTAAACATGAAAATACCTACAACGCTATCTCTAAAAAGAAGGAAATATCTACACCGTTATGTGTATAAAGATGGAAATATCTACACCGCTATCTGTATAAACATGGAAATATCTACACAGCCATCTGTAGGAACATGCAAATATCTACACCACTATCTCTATAAACATGGAAATATCTACAACGCTATCTGTGTAAACATAGAAATATCTACACCGCCATCTGTAGAAACATGGAAATATCGACACCGCTATCTCTATAAACATGGAAATAGGTACACCGTTATCTGAATAAACATGGAAATATCTACACCGCTATATCTATAAACATGGAAATATCTACAACGCCATCTGTATGAACGTGGAAATATCTACACCGCCATCTGTAGGAACATGGAAATATCTACACCGGTATCTACACCACATTCTGTATGAACATGGAAGTATCTACACCGCCATCTGTTGGAACATGGAAATATCTACACTGCTATCTCTATAAACATGGAAATATCCACACTGCTATCTGTATATACATGGTAATATCTACACCGCTATCTCTATAAACGTGGAAATATCTACACCGCTATCCATATAAACATGGAAATGGATACACCGCTATCTGTATAAACATGGAAATATTGACACCGTTATCTGTATAAACATGCAAATATCTACACTGCAATCTGTAAAAACATGGAAATATCTAAACCGCTATCCGTGTAAAGATGGAAATATCTAAACTGCTATCTGTGTAAACTTGGAAATATCTACACAGCTATCTGTGTAAAAATCGAAATATCTACACCGCTATCTCTAAAAAGATGCAAATAACTTCACGGTTATGTGTATAAAGATGGAAATATCTAAACCGCTATCTGTATAAACATGGAAATAACTACACCGCCATCTGTATGAACATGGAAATGTCTAAACCGCCAACTGTATAAACATGGAAATATCTACACCGCCCTCTGTAGGAACTTGGAGATATCTACACCGCTATCTGTTTAAACATGGAAATATCTACACCGCTATCTGTCTAAAAGTGGAAATATCTACCCAGCTATCTGCAAAAACTTGGAAATATCTACACCGCTATCTGTGTAAACATGGAAATATCTGCACCGCTATCTGTGTAAGCATCTAAATATCCACAACGCTATCTCTATATACATGGAAATATCTACACCGCTATCTGTATAAACATGCAAATAACTACACCGCTATCTGTATAAAGATGGAAATATCTATACCGCTATTTGTATAAACATGGAAATATCTACACTTCTATCTGTGTAAACTTGGAAATATCTCCACCGCTATCTATGTAAACATGGAAATATCTACAACGCTATCTCTAAAAAGAAGGAAATATCTACACCGTTATGTGTATAAAGATGGAAATATCTACACCGCTTTCTGTATAAACATAGAAATATCTACACCGCCATCTGTATAAACACGGAAATATGTACACCGCTATCTGGATAAACATGGAAATATCTACACTGCTAACTGAATAGACATGGAAATATCTACACCGCTATCTGTATAAACATGGAAATATCTATACTTCTATCTGTGTAAACATGGAAATATCCACAACACTATCTCTAAAAAGAAGGAAATATCTACACTGTTAAGTGTATAAAGATGGAAATATCTACAGCGCTATCTGTTTAAAGATGGAAATATCTACAAAGCTGTCTGCATAAACATGGAAATACATACAGCGCTATCTATATAAACATAGAAATATCTGCACTGCTACCTGTGTAAATGTGGGAATATCTACACCGCTCACTGTAAAAACATGGAAATAACTACACCGGTATCTATATAAACATGGAAATATCTACACCGCTATCTGTATAAACATGCAAAAAACTACACCGCTATCTGTATAAAGATGGAAATATCTATACCGCTATTTGTATAAACATGGAAATATCTACACTTCTATCTGTGTAAACTTGGAAATATCTCCACCGCTATCTATGTAAACATGGAAATATCTACACCGCTATCTCTAAAAAGAAGGAAATATCTACACCGTTATGTGTATAATGATGGAAATATCTACACCGCTTTCTGTATAAACATAGAAATATCTACACCGCCATCTGTTTAAACACGGAAATATGTACACCGCTATCTGGATAAACATGGAAATATCTACACCGCTATCAGTGTAAACATGGAAATATCTACACCACTATCTCTTAAAGCTTGGCAATATCTACACCGTTATGTGCATAAAGATGGAAATACCTTCACCGCCATTTGTATGAACATGGAAATATCTACACTGCCAACTATATAAACATGGAAATATCTACACCGCTATCTGTGTAAACACGGAAATATCTACACCGCTATCTGTGTAAACATGGAAATATCTACACCGCTATCTCTATAAACATGGAAATATCTACAGCGCTATCTCAATAAACGTGGAAATAACTACACCACTATCTGTATAAACATGGAAATACTTACACCGATATCTGTATAAACATGAAAATAGCTACTGCGCTATCTGTGTAAACATGGAAATATCTACACCGCAATCTGTATAAACATGGAAATATCGACACCGCTATCTGTATAAACATGGAAATGTCTACACCGCTATCTGCATAAACATGGAAATATCTACACCGCTCTCTGGGTAAACAAGGAAATATTTACACTGCTATCTCTAAAAACATGGAAATATCCACACCGTTATGTGTATAAAGATGGAAACATCTACACCGCTATCTGTGTAAATATGGGAATATCTTCACCGCCATTGGTATGAACATGGAAATATCTACACTGCCAACTATACAAACATGGAAATATGTACACCGCCGTCTGCATGAACATGGAAATATCTACACCGCCAACTCTAAAAGATGGAAATATCTACACCACTATCTGTATAAACATTTAAGTAACTACACCGCTATCTGTATAAACATGGAAATACCTACACCGCTATCTGCATAAACATGGAAATACATACACCGTTATCTTTATAAACATGGAAATATCTACACCGCTACCTGTGTAAACGTGGGAACATCTACACCACTATCTGTATAAACATGGAAATATCTACACCGCTATCTGTATAAAAATGGAAATATCTACACCGCTGTCTGTATAAACATGCAAATATCTACACCGCTATCTGAATAGACATGGAAATATCTACACCGCTATTTGTATAAACATGGAAATATCTACACTTCTATCTGTGTAAACAGGGAAATATCTACACAGCTATCTGTGTAAACATGAAAATACCTACAACGCTATCTCTAAAAAGAAGGAAATATCTACACCGTTATGTGTATAAAGATGGAAATATCTACACCGCTATCTGTATAAACATGGAAATATCTACACAGCCATCTGTAGGAACATGCAAATATCTACACCACTATATCTATAAACATGGAAATATCTACAACGCTATCTGTGTAAACATGGAAATATCTACACCGCCATCTGCAGAAACATGGAAATATCGACACCGCTATCTCTATAAACATGGAAATAGGTACACCGTTATCTGAATAAACATGGAAATATCTACACCGCTATATCTATAAACATGGAAATATCTACAACGCCATCTGTATGAACGTGGAAATATCTACACCGCCATCTGTAGGAACATGGAAATATCTACACCGGTATCTACACCACATTCTGTATGAACATGGAAGTATCTACACCGCCATCTGTTGGAACATGGAAATATCTACACTGCTATCTCTATAAACATGGAAATATCCACACTGCTATCTGTATATACATGGTAATATCTACACCGCTATCTCTATAAACGTGGAAATATCTACACCGCTATCCATATAAACATGGAAATAGATACACCGCTATCTGTATAAACATGGAAATATTGACACCGTTATCTGTATAAACATGCAAATATCTACACTGCAATCTGTAAAAACATGGAAATATCTAAACCGCTATCCGTGTAAAGATGGAAATATCTAAACTGCTATCTGTGTAAACTTGGAAATATCTACACAGCTATCTGTGTAAAAATCGAAATATCTACACCGCTATCTCTAAAAAGATGCAAATAACTTCACGGTTATGTGTATAAAGATGGAAATATCTAAACCGCTATCTGTATAAACATGGAAATAACTACACCGCCATCTGTATGAACATGGAAATGTCTAAACCGCCAACTGTATAAACATGGAAATATCTACACCGCCCTCTGTAGGAACTTGGAGATATCTACACCGCTATCTGTTTAAACATGGAAATATCTACACCGCTATCTGTCTAAAAGTGGAAATATCTACCCGGCTATCTGCAAAAACTTGGAAATATCTACACCGCTATCTGTGTAAACATGGAAATATCTGCACCGCTATCTGTGTAAGCATCTAAATATCCACAACGCTATCTCTATATACATGGAAATATCTACACCGCTATCTGTATAAACATGCAAATAACTACACCGCTATCTGTATAAAGATGGAAATATCTATACCGCTATTTGTATAAACATGGAAATATCTACACTTCTATCTGTGTAAACTTGGAAATATCTCCACCGCTATCTATGTAAACATGGAAATATCTACAACGCTATCTCTAAAAAGAAGGAAATATCTACACCGTTATGTGTATAAAGATGGAAATATCTACACCGCTTTCTGTATAAACATAGAAATATCTACACCGCCATCTGTATAAACACGGAAATATGTACACCGCTATCTGGATAAACATGGAAATATCTACACTGCTAACTGAATAGACATGGAAATATCTACACCGCTATCTGTATAAACATGGAAATATCTATACTTCTATCTGTGTAAACATGGAAATATCCACAACACTATCTCTAAAAAGAAGGAAATATCTACACTGTTAAGTGTATAAAGATGGAAATATCTACAGCGCTATCTGTTTAAAGATGGAAATATCTACAAAGCTGTCTGCATAAACATGGAAATACATACAGCGCTATCTATATAAACATAGAAATATCTGCACTGCTACCTGTGTAAATGTGGGAATATCTACACCGCTCACTGTAAAAACATGGAAATAACTACACCGGTATCTATATAAACATGGAAATATCTACACCGCTATCTGTATAAACATGCAAAAAACTACACCGCTATCTGTATAAAGATGGAAATATCTATACCGCTATTTGTATAAACATGGAAATATCTACACTTCTATCTGTGTAAACTTGGAAATATCTCCACCGCTATCTATGTAAACATGGAAATATCTACACCGCTATCTCTAAAAAGAAGGAAATATCTACACCGTTATGTGTATAATGATGGAAATATCTACACCGCTTTCTGTATAAACATAGAAATATCTACACCGCCATCTGTTTAAACACGGAAATATGTACACCGCTATCTGGATAAACATGGAAATATCTACACCGCTATCAGTGTAAACATGGAAATATCTACACCACTATCTCTTAAAGCTTGGCAATATCTACACCGTTATGTGCATAAAGATGGAAATACCTTCACCGCCATTTGTATGAACATGGAAATATCTACACTGCCAACTATATAAACATGGAAATATCTACACCGCTATCTGTGTAAACACGGAAATATCTACACCGCTATCTGTGTAAACATGGAAATATCTACACCGCTATCTCTATAAACATGGAAATATCTACAGCGCTATCTCAATAAACGTGGAAATAACTACACCACTATCTGTATAAACATGGAAATACTTACACCGATATCTGTATAAACATGAAAATAGCTACTGCGCTATCTGTGTAAACATGGAAATATCTACACCGCAATCTGTATAAACATGGAAATATCGACACCGCTATCTGTATAAACATGGAAATGTCTACACCGCTATCTGCATAAACATGGAAATATCTACACCGCTCTCTGGATAAACAAGGAAATATTTACACTGCTATCTCTAAAAACATGGAAATATCCACACCGTTATGTGTATAAAGATGGAAACATCTACACCGCTATCTGTGTAAATATGGGAATATCTTCACCGCCATTGGTATGAACATGGAAATATCTACACTGCCAACTATACAAACATGGAAATATGTACACCGCCGTCTGCATGAACATGGAAATATCTACACCGCCAACTCTAAAAGATGGAAATATCTACACCACTATCTGTATAAACATTTAAGTAACTACACCGCAATCTGTATAAACATGGAAATACCTACACCGCTATCTGCATAAACATGGAAATACATACACCGTTATCTTTATAAACATGGAAATATCTACACCGCTACCTGTGTAAACGTGGGAACATCTACACCACTATCTGTATAAACATGGAAATATCTACACCGCTATCTGTATAAAAATGGAAATATCTACACCGCTGTCTGTATAAACATGCAAATATCTACACCGCTATCTGAATAGACATGGAAATATCTACACCGCTATTTGTATAAACATGGAAATATCTACACTTCTATCTGTGTAAACAGGGAAATATCTACACAGCTATCTGTGTAAACATGAAAATACCTACAACGCTATCTCTAAAAAGAAGGAAATATCTACACCGTTATGTGTATAAAGATGGAAATATCTACACCGCTATCTGTATAAACATGGAAATATCTACACAGCCATCTGTAGGAACATGCAAATATCTACACCACTATCTCTATAAACATGGAAATATCTACAACGCTATCTGTGTAAACATAGAAATATCTACACCGCCATCTGTAGAAACATGGAAATATCGACACCGCTATCTCTATAAACATGGAAATAGGTACACCGTTATCTGAATAAACATGGAAATATCTACACCGCTATATCTATAAACATGGAAATATCTACAACGCCATCTGTATGAACGTGGAAATATCTACACCGCCATCTGTAGGAACATGGAAATATCTACACCGGTATCTACACCACATTCTGTATGAACATGGAAGTATCTACACCGCCATCTGTTGGAACATGGAAATATCTACACTGCTATCTCTATAAACATGGAAATATCCACACTGCTATCTGTATATACATGGTAATATCTACACCGCTATCTCTATAAACGTGGAAATATCTACACCGCTATCCATATAAACATGGAAATAGATACACCGCTATCTGTATAAACATGGAAATATTGACACCGTTATCTGTATAAACATGCAAATATCTACACTGCAATCTGTAAAAACATGGAAATATCTAAACCGCTATCCGTGTAAAGATGGAAATATCTAAACTGCTATCTGTGTAAACTTGGAAATATCTACACAGCTATCTGTGTAAAAATCGAAATATCTACACCGCTATCTCTAAAAAGATGCAAATAACTTCACGGTTATGTGTATAAAGATGGAAATATCTAAACCGCTATCTGTATAAACATGGAAATAACTACACCGCCATCTGTATGAACATGGAAATGTCTAAACCGCCAACTGTATAAACATGGAAATATCTACACCGCCCTCTGTAGGAACTTGGAGATATCTACACCGCTATCTGTTTAAACATGGAAATATCTACACCGCTATCTGTCTAAAAGTGGAAATATCTACCCGGCTATCTGCAAAAACTTGGAAATATCTACACCGCTATCTGTGTAAACATGGAAATATCTGCACCGCTATCTGTGTAAGCATCTAAATATCCACAACGCTATCTCTATATACATGGAAATATCTACACCGCTATCTGTATAAACATGCAAATAACTACACCGCTATCTGTATAAAGATGGAAATATCTATACCGCTATTTGTATAAACATGGAAATATCTACACTTCTATCTGTGTAAACTTGGAAATATCTCCACCGCTATCTATGTAAACATGGAAATATCTACAACGCTATCTCTAAAAAGAAGGAAATATCTACACCGTTATGTGTATAAAGATGGAAATATCTACACCGCTTTCTGTATAAACATAGAAATATCTACACCGCCATCTGTATAAACACGGAAATATGTACACCGCTATCTGGATAAACATGGAAATATCTACACTGCTAACTGAATAGACATGGAAATATCTACACCGCTATCTGTATAAACATGGAAATATCTATACTTCTATCTGTGTAAACATGGAAATATCCACAACACTATCTCTAAAAAGAAGGAAATATCTACACCGGTAAGTGTATAAAGATGGAAATATCTACAGCGCTATCTGTTTAAAGATGGAAATATCTACACCGCTGTCTGCATAAACATGGAAATACATACAGCGCTATCTATATAAACATAGAAATATCTGCACTGCTACCTGTGTAAATGTGGGAATATCTACACCGCTCACTGTAAAAACATGGAAATAACTACACCGGTATCTATATAAACATGGAAATATCTACACCGCTATCTGTATAAACATGCAAAAAACTACACCGCTATCTGTATAAAGATGGAAATATCTATACCGCTATTTGTATAAACATGGAAATATCTACACTTCTATCTGTGTAAACTTGGAAATATCTCCACCGCTATCTATGTAAACATGGAAATATCTACACCGCTATCTCTAAAAAGAAGGAAATATCTACACCGTTATGTGTATAATGATGGAAATATCTACACCGCTTTCTGTATAAACATAGAAATATCTACACCACCATCTGTTTAAACACGGAAATATGTACACCGTTATCTGGATAAACATGGAAATATCTACACCGCTATCAGTGTAAACATGGAAATATCTACACCACTATCTCTTAAAGCTTGGCAATATCTACACCGTTATGTGCATAAAGATGGAAATACCTTCACCGCCATTTGTATGAACATGGAAATATCTACACTGCCAACTATATAAACATGGAAATATCTACACCGCTATCTGTATAAACATGGAAATATCTACACCGCTATCTGTGTAAACATGGAAATATCTAAAACGCTATGTGTGTTAATATGGAAATATCTAAACCGCTATCTCTGTAAACATGGAAATATCTACACCGTTATGTGTATAAAGTTGGAAATATCTACACCGCTATCTGGATAAACATGGAAATATCTACACCGCTATCAGTGTAAACATGGAAATATCTACACCACTATCTCTTAAAGCTTGGAAATATCTACACCGTTATGTGTATAAAGATGGAAATACCTTCACCGCCATTTGTATGAACATGGAAATATCTACACTGCCAACTATATAAACAAGGAAATATCTACACCGCTATCTGTGTAAACACGGAAATATCTACACCGTTATCTGTGTAAACATGGAATTATCTACACCGCTATCTGTATAAAAATGCAAATATCTACACCGCTATCTGTATAAACATGGAAATATTGACACCGTTATCTGTATAAACATGCAAATATCTACACTGCAATCTGTAAAAACATGGAAATGTCTACACCGCTATCCGTGTAAAGATGGAAATATCTACACTGCTATCTGTGTAAACTTGGAAATATCTACACCGCTATCTGTGTAAAAATCGAAATATCTACACCGCTATCTCTAAAAAGATGCAAATAACTTCACGGTTATGTGTATAAAGATGGAAATATCTAAACCGCTATCTGTATAAACATGGAAATAACTACACCGCCATCTGTATGAACATGGAAATGTCTAAACCGCCAACTGTATAAACATGGAAATATCTACACCGCCCTCTGTAGGAACATGGAGATATCTACACCGCTATCTGTTTAAACATGGAAATATCTACACCGCTATCTGTCTAAAAGTGGAAATATCCACCCGGCTATCTGCAAAAACTTGGAAATATCTACACCGCTATCTGTGTAAACATGGAAATATCTGCACCGCTATCTGTGTAAGCATCTAAATATCCACAACGCTATCTCTATATACATGGAAATATCTACACCGCTATCTGTATAAACATGGAAGTATCTACACCGCTATCTGTGTAAACATGGAAATATCTAAAACGCTATGTGTGTTAATATGGAAATATCTAAACCGTTATCTCTGTAAACATGGAAATATCTACACCGTTATGTGTATAAAGTTGGAAATATCTACACTGCTATGTGCATAAACATGGAAATATCTACACCGACATCTGTATGAATATGGAAATATCTACACCGTGAACTCTATAAACATGGAAATATCTACACCGCCATCAGTAGGAACATGGAAATATCTACACCGCTATCTCTATAAACATGGAAATATCTACACCGCCATCTGTATAAACATGGAAATAAGTACACCGCTATCTGGCTAAACATGGAAATATCTCCACCGCTATATCTATAAACATGGAAATATCTACACCGCCATCTGTATGAACATGCAAATATCTACACCGCCATCTGTAGGAACATGGAAATATCTACACCGGTATCTGCATAAACATGGAAACACATACACCAGTATCTATTTAAACATGGAAATATCTACACCGCTAAATGTGTAAACGTGGAAATATCTACACCACTATCTGCATAAACATGGAAATATCTACACCGCTATCTGTATAAATTGGAAACATCTACACTGCAGTCTGTATAAACATGCAAATATCTCCACCGCTAACTGAAGAGACATGGAAATATCTACACCGCTATCTGTATAAACATGGAAATATCTACACTTCTATCTGTGTAAATATGGAAATATCTACACCGCTATCTGTGTAAACATGGAAATATCCACAACACTATCTCTAAAAAGAAGGAAATATCTACACCGTTAAGTGTATAAAGATGGAAATATCTACAGCGCTGTCTGTTTAAAGATGGAAATATCTACACCGCTGTCTGCATAAACATGGAAATACATACAGCGCTATCTATATAAACATAGAAATATCTGCACTGCTACCTGTGTAAATGTGGGAATATCTACACCGCTCACTGTAAAAACATGGAAATAACTACACCATTATCTGTATACACATGGAAATATCTACACCGCTATCTGTATAAACATGCAAATAACTACACCGCTATCTGTATAAAGATGGAAATATCTATACCGCTATTTGTATAAACATGGAAATATCTACACTTCTATCTGTGTAAACTTGGAAATATCTCCACCGCTATCTATGTAAACATGGAAATATCTACACCGCTATCTCTAAAAAGAAGGAAATATCTACACCGTTATGTGTATAAAGATGGAAATATCTACACCGCTTTCTGTATAAACATAGAAATATCTACACTGCCATCTGTATAAACACGGAAATATGTGCACCGCTATCTGGATAAACATGGAAATATCTACAGCGCTATCTCAATAAACGTGGAAATAACTACACCACTATCTGTATAAACATTTAAATACTTACACCGATATCTGTATAAACATGAAAATAGCTACAGCGCTATCTGTGTAAACATGGAAATATCTACACCGCTATCTGTATAAACATGGAAATATCGACACCGCTATCTGTATAAACATGGAAATGTCTACACCGCTATCTGCATAAACATGGAAATATCTACACCGCTCTCTGGGTAAACAAGGAAATATTTACACCGCTATCTCTAAAAACATGGAAATATCCACACCGTTATGTGTATAAAGATGGAAATATCTACACCGCTATCTGTGTAAATATGGGAATATCTTCACCGCCATTTGTATGAACATGGAAATATCTACACTGCCAACTATACAAACATGGAAATATGTACACCGCCGTCTGCAAGAACATGGAAATATCTACACCGCCAACTCTAAAAGATGGAAATATCTACACCACTATCTGTATAAACATTTAAGTATCTACACCGCTATCTGTATAAACATGGAAATATCTACACTGCTATCTGCATAAACAAGGAAATACATACACCGTTATCTTTATAAACATGGAAATATCTACACCGCTACCTGTGTAAACGTGGGAACATCTACACCACTATCTCTATAAACATGGAAATATCTACACCGCTATCTGTATAAAAATGGGAATATCTACACTGCTGTCTGTATAAACATGCAAATATCTACACCGCTATCTGAACAGACATGGAAATATCTACACCGCTATTTGTATAAACATGGAAATACCTACACATCTATCTGTGTAAACAGGGAAATATCTACACAGCTATCTGTGTAAACATGGAAATATCTACAACGCTATCTCTAAAAAGAAGGAAATATCTACACCGTTATGTGTATAAAGATGGAAATATCTTCACCGCTATCTGTATAAACATGGAAATATATACACAGCCATCTGTAGGAACATGCAAATATCTACACCGCTATCTCTATCAACATGGAAATATCTACAACGCTATCTGTGTAAACATGGAAATATCTACACCGCCATCTGTAGAAACATGGAAATATCGACACCGCTATCTCTATAAACATGGAAATAGGTACACCGTTATCTGGATAAACATGGAAATATCTACACCGCTATATCTATAAACATGGAAATATCTACAACGCCATCTGTATGAACATGGAAATATCTACACCGCCATCTGTAGGAACATGGAAATATCTACACCGGTATCTACACCACCTTCTGTATGAACATGGAAATATCTAAACCGCCATCTGTTGGAACATGGAAATATCTACACTGCTATCTCTATAAACATGGAAATATCCACTCCGCTATCTGTATATACATGGTAATATCTACACCGCTATCTCTATAAACGTGGAAATATCTACACCGCTATCCATATAAACATGGAAATAGATACACTGCTATCTGTATAAACATGGAAATATTGACACCGTTATCTGTATAAACATGCAAATATCTACACTGCAATCTGTAAAAACATGGAAATATCTACACCGCTATCCGTGTAAAGATGGAAATATCTACACTGCTATCTGTGTAAACTTGGAAATATCTACACCGCTCTCTGTGTAAAAATTGAAATATCTACACCGCTATCTCTAAAAAGATGCAAATAACTTCACGGTTATGTGAATAAAGATGGAAATATCTAAACCGCTATCTGTATAAACATGGAAATAACTACACCGCCATCTGTATGAACATGGAAATATCTAAACCGCCAACTGTATAAACATGGAAATATCTACACTGCCCTCTGTAGGAACATGGAGATATCTACACCGCCATCTGTTTAAACATGGAAATATCTACACCGCTATCTGTCTAAAAGTGGAAATATCTACCCGGCTATCTGCAAAAACTTGGAAATATCTACACCGCTATCTGTGTAAACATGGAAATATCTGCACCGCTATCTGTGTAAGCATCTAAATATCCACAACGCTATCTCTATATACAAGGAAATATCTACACTGCTATCTGTATAAACATGGAAATATCTACATCGCTATCTGTGTAAACATGGAAATATCTAAAACGCTATGTGTGTTAATATGGAAATATCTAGACCGCTATCTCTGTAAACATGGAAATATCTACACCGTTATGTGTATAAAGTTGGAAATATCTACACTACTATGTGTATAAACATGGAAATATCTACACCGACATCTGCATGAATATGGAAATATCCACACCGTGAACTCTATAAACATGGAAATATCTACACCGCCATCAGAAGAAACATGGAAATATCTACACCGCTATCTCTATAAACATGGAAATATCTACACCGCCATCTGTATAAACATGGAAATAAGTACACCGCTATCTGGCTAAACATGGAAATATCTACACCGCTATCAGTGTAAACATGGAAATATCTACACCACTATCTCTTAAAGCTTGGAAATATCTACACCGTTATGTGTATAAAGATGGAAATACCTTCACCGCCATTTGTATGAACATGGAAATATCTACACTGCCAACTATATAAACATGGAAATATCTACACCGCTATCTGTGTAAACACGGAAATATCTACACCGCTATCTGTGTAAACATGGAAATATCTACACCGCTCTCTATAAACATGGAAATATCTACAGCGCTATCTCAATAAACGTGGAAATAACTACACCACTATCTGTATAAACATGGAAATACTTACTCCGATATCTGTATAAACATGAAAATAGCTACAGCGCTATCTGTGTAAACATGGAAATATCTACACCGCAATCTGTATAAACATGGAAATATCGACACCGCTATCTGTATAAACATGGAAATGTCTACACCGCTATCTGCATAAACATGGAAATATCTACACCGCTCTCTGGGTAAAGAAGGAAATATTTACACTGCTATCTCTAAAAACATGGAAATATCCACACCGTTATGTGTATAAAGATGGAAACATCTACACCGCTATCTGTGTAAATATGGGAATATCTTCACCGCCATTGGTATGAACATGGAAATATCTACACTGCCAACTATACAAACATGGAAATATGTACACCGCCATCTGCATGAACATGGAAATATCTACACCGCCAACTCTAAAAGATGGAAATATCTACACCACTATCTGTATAAACATTTAAGTAACTACACCGCTATCTGTATAAACATGGAAATACCCACACCGCTATCTGCATAAACATGGAAATACATACACCGTTATCTTTATAAACATGGAAATATCTACACCGCTACCTGTGTAAATGTGGGAACATCTACACCACTATCTGTATAAACATGGAAATATCTACACCGCTATCTGTATAAAAATGGAAATATCTACACCGCTGTCTGTATAAACATGCAAATATCTACACCGCTATCTGAATAGACATGGAAATATCTACACCGCTATTTGTATAAACATGGAAATATCTACACTTCTATCTGTGTAAACAGGGAAATATCTACACAGCTATCTGTGTAAACATGAAAATACCTACAACGCTATCTCTAAAAAGAAGGAAATATCTACACCGTTATGTGTATAAAGATGGAAATATCTACACCGCTATCTGTATAAACATGGAAATATCTACACAGCCATCTGTATGAACATGCAAATATCTACACCACTATCTCTAAAAACATTGAAATATCTACAACGCTATCTGTGTAAACATGGAAATATCTACACCGCCATCTGCAGAAACATGGAAATATCGACACCGCTATCTCTATAAACATGGAAATAGGTACACCGTTATCTGAATAAACATGGAAATATCTACACCGCTATATCTATAAACATGGAAATATCTACAACGCCATCTGTATGAACATGGAAATATCTACACCGCCATCTGTAGGAACATGGAAATATCTACACCGGTATCTACACCACATTCTGTATGAACATGGAAGTATCTACACCGCCATCTGTTGGAACATGGAAATATCTACACTGCTATCTCTATAAACATGGAAATATCCACACTGCTATCTGTATATACATGGTAATATCTACACCACTATCTCTATAAACGTGGAAATATCTACACCGCTATCCATATAAACATGGAAATAGATACACCGCTATCTGTATAAACATGGAAATATTGACACCGTTATCTGTATAAACATGCAAATATCTACACTGCAATCTGTAAAAACATGGAAATATCTAAACCGCTATCCGTGTAAAGATGGAAATATCTAAACTGCTATCTGTGTAAACTTGGAAATATCTACACAGCTATCTGTGTAAAAATCGAAATATCTACACCGCTATCTCTAAAAAGATGCAAATAACTTCACGGTTATGTGTATAAAGATGGAAATATCTAAACCGCTATCTGTATAAACATGGAAATAACTACACCGCCATCTGTATGAACATGGAAATGTCTAAACCGCCAACTGTATAAACATGGAAATATCTACACCGCCCTCTGTAGGAACTTGGAGATATCTACACCGCTATCCGTTTAAACATGGAAATATCTACACCGCTATCTGTCTAAAAGTGGAAATATCTACCCGGCTATCTGCAAAAACTTGGAAATATCTACACCGCTATCTGTGTAAACATGGAAATATCTGCACCGCTATCTGTGTAAGCATCTAAATATCCACAACGCTATCTCTATATACATGGAAATATCTACACCGCTATCTGTATAAACATGCAAATAACTACACCGCTATCTGTATAAAGATGGAAATATCTATACCGCTATTTGTATAAACATGGAAATATCTACACTTCTATCTGTGTAAACTTGGAAATATCTCCACCACTATCTATGTAAACATGGAAATATCTACAACGCTATCTCTAAAAAGAAGGAAATATCTACACCGTTATGTGTATAAAGATGGAAATATCTACACCGCTTTCTGTATAAACATAGAAATATCTACACTGCCATCTCTATAAACACGGAAATATGTACACCGCTATCTGGATAAACATGGAAATATCTACACCGCTATCAGTGTAAACATGGAAATATCTACACCACTATCTCTTAAACCTTGGAAATATCTACACCGTTATGTGTATAAAGATGGAAATACCTTCACCGCCATTTGTATGAACATGGAAATATCTACACTGCCAACTATATAAACATGGAAATATCTACACCGCTATCTGTGTAAACACGGAAATATCTACACCGCTATCTGTGTAAACATGGAATTATCTACACTGCTATCTGTATAAACATGGAAATATCTACACCGCTATCTGTATAAACATGGAAATATTGACACCGTTGTCTGTATAAACATGCAAATATCTACACTGCAATCTGTAAAAACATGGAAATGTCTACACCACTATCCGTGTAAAGATGGAAATATCTACACTGATATCTGTGTAAACTTGGAAATATCTACACCGCTATCTGTGTAAAAATCGAAATATCTACACCGCTATCTCTAAAAAGATGCAAATAACTTCACGGTTATGTGTATAAAGATGGAAATATCTAAACCGCTATCTGTATAAACATGGAAATAACTACACCACCATCTGTATGAACATGGAAATGTCTAAACCGCCAACTGTATAAACATGGAAATATCTACACCGCCCTCTGTAGGAACATGGAAATATCTACACCGCTAAATGTGTAAACGTGGAAATATCTACACCACTATCTGCATAAACATGGAAATATCTACACCGCTATCTGTATAAATTGGAAACATCTACACCGCTGTCTGTATAAACATGCAAATATCTCCACCGCTAACTGAATAGACATGGAAATATCTACACCGCTATCTGTATAAACATGGAAATATCTACACTTCTATCTGTGTAAACATGGAAATATCTACACCGCTATCTGTGTAAACATGGAAATATCCACAACACTATCTCTAAAAAGAAGGAAATATCTACACCGTTAAGTGTATAAAGATGGAAATATCTACAGCTCTATCTGTTTAAAGATGGAAATATCTACACCGCTGTCTGCATAAACATGGAAATACATACAGCGCTATCTATATAAACATAGAAATATCTGCACTGCTACCTGTGTAAATGTGGGAATATCTACACCGCTCACTGTAAAAACATGGAAATAACTACACCGGTATCTGTATACACATGGAAATATCTACACCGCTATCTGTATAAACATGCAAATAACTACACCGCTATCTGTATAAAGATGGAAATATCTATTCCGCTATTTGTATAAACATGGAAATATCTACACTTCTATCTGTGTAAACTTGGAAATATCTCCACCGCTATCTATGTAAACATGGAAATATCTACACCGCTATCTCTAAAAAGAAGGAAATATCTACACCGTTATGTGTATAAAGATGGAAATATCTACACCGTTTTCTGTATAAACATAGAAATATCTACACTGCCATCTGTATAAACACGGAAATATGTGCACCGCTATCTGGATAAACATGGAAATATCTACAGCGCTATCTCAATAAACGTGGAAATAACTACACCACTATCTGTATAAACATGGAAATACTTACACCGATATCTGTATAAACATGAAAATAGCTACAGCGCTATCTGTGTAAACATGGAAATATCTACACCACTATCTGTATAAACAAGGAAATATCGACACCGCTATCTGTATAAACATGGAAATGTCTACACCGCTATCTGCATAAACATGGAAATATCTACACCGCTCTCTGGGTAAACAAGGAAATATTTACACCGCTATCTCTAAAAACATGGAAATATCCACACCGTTATGTGTGTAAAGATGGAAATATCTACACCGCTATCTGTGTAAATATGGGAATATCTTCACCGCCATTGGTATGAACATGGAAATATCTACACTGCCAACTATACAAACATGGAAATATGTACACCGCCGTCTGCAAGAACATGGAAATATCTACACCGCCAACTCTAAAAGATGGAAATATCTACACCACTATCTGTATAAACATGGAAATATCTACACCGCTATCTGCATAAACAAGGAAATACATACACCGTTATCTTTATAAACATGGAAATATCTACACCGCTACCTGTGTAAACGTGGGAACATCTACACCACTATCTCTATAAACATGGAAATATCTACACCGCTATCTGTATAAAAATGGAAATATCTACACCGCTGTCTGTATAAACATGCAAATATCTACACCGCTATCTGAATAGACATGGGAATATCTACACCGCTATTTGTATAAACATGGAAATACCTACACTTCTATCTGTGTAAACAGGGAAATATCTACACAGCTATCTGTGTAAACATGGAAATATCCACAATGCTATCTCTAAAAAGAAGGAAATATCTACACCGTTATGTGTATAAAGATGGAAATATCTACACCGCTATCTGTATAAACATGGAAATATCTACACAGCCATCTGTAGGAACATGCAAATATCTACACCGCTATCTCTATCAACATGGAAATATCTACAACGCTATCGGTGTAAACATGGAAATATCTACACCGCCATCTGTAGAAACATGGAAATATCGACACCGCTATCTCTATAAACATGGAAATAGGTACACCGTTATCTGGATAAACATGGAAATATCTACACCGCTATATCTATAAACATGGAAATATCTACAACGCCATCTGTATGAACATGGAAATATCTACACCACCATCTGTAGGAACATGGAAATATCTACACCGGTATCTACACCACCTTCTGTATGAACATGGAAATATCTAAACCGCCATCTGTTGGAACATGGAAATATCTACACTGCTATCTCTATAAACATGGAAATATCCACTCCGCTATCTGTATATACATGGTAATATCTACACCGCTATCTCTATAAACGTGGAAATATCTACACCGCTATCCATATAAACATGGAAATAGATACACCGCTATCTGTATAAACATGGAAATATTGACACCGTTATCTGTATAAACATGCAAATATCTACACTGCAATCTGTAAAAACATGGAAATATCTACACCGCTATCCGTGTAAAGATGGAAATATCTACACTGCTATCTGTGTAAACTTGGAAATATCTACACCGCTATCTGTGTAAAAATCGAAATATCTACACCGCTATCTATAAAAAGATGCAAATAACTTCACGGTTATGTGAATAAAGATGGAAATATCTAAACCGCTATCTGTATAAACATGGAAATAACTACACCGCCATCTGTATGAACATGGAAATATCTAAACCGCCAACTGTATAAACATGGAAATATCTACACTGCCCTCTGTAGGAACATGGAGATATCTACACCGCCATCTGTTTAAACATGGAAATATCTACACCGCTATCTGTCTAAAAGTGGAAATATCTACCCGGCTATCTGCAAAAACTTGGAAATATCTACACCGCTATCTGTGTAAACATGGAAATATCTGCACCGCTATCTGTGTAAGCATCTAAATATCCACAACGCTATCTCTATATACAAGGAAATATCTACACTGCTATCTGTATAAACATGGAAATATCTACACCGCTATCTGTGTAAACATGGAAATATCTAAAACGCTATGTGTGTTAATATGGAAATATCTACACCGCTATCTCTGTAAACATGGAAATATCTACACCGTTATGTGTATAAAGATGGAAATATCTACACTACTATGTGTATAAACATGGAAATATCTACACCGACATCTGTATGAATATGGAAATATCCACACCGTGAACTTTATAAACATGGAAATATCTACACCGCCATCAGAAGAAACATGGAAATATCTACACCGCTATCTCTATAAACATGGAAATATCTACACCGCCATCTGTATAAACATGGAAATAAGTACACCGCTATCTGGCTAAACATGGAAATATCTCCACCGCTATATCTATAAACATGGAAATATCTACACCGCCATCTGTATGAACATGCAAATATCTACACCGCCATCTGTAGGAACATGGAAATATCTGCACCGGTATCTGCATAAACATGGAAACACATACACCAGTATCTATTTAAACATGGAAATATCTACACCGCTACCTGTGTAAACGTGGAAATATCTACACCACTATCTGTATAAACATGGAAATATCTACACCGCTATCTGTATAAATTGGAAACATCTACACTGCTGTATGTATAAACATGCAAATATCTCCAACGCTAACTGAATAGACATGGAAATATCTACACCGCTATCTGTATAAACATGGAAATATCTACACTTCTATCTGTGTAAACATGGAAATATCTACACCGCTATCTGTGTAAACATGGAAATATCCACAACACTATCTCTAAAAAGAAGGAAATATCTACACCGTTAAGTGTATAAAAATGGAAATATCTGCAGCGCTATCTGTTTAAAGATGGAAATATCCACACCGCTGTCTGCATAAACATGGAAATACATACAGCACTATCTATATAAACATAGAAATATCTGCACTGCTACCTGTGTAAATGTGGGAATATCTACACCGCTCACTGTAAAAACATGGAAATAACTACACCGGTATCAGTATAAACATGGAAATATCTACACCGCTATCTGTATAAACATGCAAATAACTACACCGCTAACTGTATAAAGATGGAAATATCTATACCGCTATTTGTATAAACATGGAAATATCTACACTTCTATCTGTGTAAACTTGGAACTATCTACACCGCTATCTGTGTAAACATGGAAATATCTACACCACTATCTCTAAAAAGAAGGAAACATCTACACCGTTATGTGTATAAAGATGGAAATATCTAAACCGCTTTCTGTACAAACATAGAAATATCTACACCGCCATCTGTATAAACACGGAAATATGTACACCGCTATCTGGATAAACTTGGAAATATCTACACCGCTATCAGTGTAAACCTGGAAATATCTACACCACTATCTCTTAAAGCTTGGAAATATCTACACCGTTATGTGTATAAAGATGGAAATACCTTCACCGCCATTTGTATGAACATGGAAATACCTACACTGCCAACTATATAAACATGGAAATATCTACACCGCTATCTGTGTAAACACGGAAATATCTACACCGCTATCTGTGTAAACATGGAAATATCTACACCGCTATCTCTATAAACATGGAAATATCTACAGCGCTATCTCAATAAACGTGGAAATAACTACACCACTATCTGTATAAACATGGAAATACTTACACCGCTATCTGTATAAACATGGAAATATCTACTCCGCTATCTGTATAAACATGGAAATGTCTACACCGCTATCTGCATAAACATGGAAATATCTACACCGCTCTCCGGGTAAACAAGGAAATATCTACACCGCTGTCTCTAAAAACATGGAAATATCCACACCGTTATGTGTATAAAGATGGAAATATCTATACCGCTATCTGTGTAAACATGGGAATATCTTCACCGCCATCTGCATGAACATGGAAATATCTACACTGCCAACTATATAAACATGGAAATATGTACACCGCCGTCTGCATGAACATGGAAATAACTACACCGCCAACTCTATAAAGATGGAAATATCTACACCACTATCTGTATAAACATGGAAGTATCTACACCGCTATCTGTGTAAACATGGAAATATCTACAACACTATCTCTGTAAACATGGAAATCTCTACAACGCTATGTCTATAAACATGGGAATATCTACACCGCCATCTGTTAGAACATGGAAATATCTACACCGCCATCCGTATGAACATGGCAATACCTACACCGCCATCTGTAGGAACATGGATATATCTACACTGCTATCTGTATAAACATGGAAATATCTCCACCGATATCTCTATAAACATGGAAATATCTACACAGCTATCTGTATGAACATGGAAATATCTATACCGCTATCTGTGAAAACAAGGAAATAGCTACACCACTATCTGTGTAAACACGGAAATATCTACACCGCTATCTCTATAAACATAGAAATATCTACACAGTCATCTCTATAAACATGGAAATATCTACACCGCTATCTGTGTAAACATGGAAATATCTACACCGCTATCTGTGTAAACATGGAATTATCTACACGGCTATTTCTTAAAACATGGAAATATCTACACCATTATGTGTATAAAGATGGAAATATCTACACTGCTATCTGTATAAACATCAAAATATCTACACCGCCATCTGTATGAATATAGAAATATCTACACCGCCAACTCTGTAAACATGGAAATATCTACACCGCTATCTCTATAATCATGGAAATACCTTCACTGCTATCTGTATAAACATGGAAATATCTACACAGCCATCTATAGGAACATGGAAATATCTAGACCGCTATCTCTATAAGCATGGAAATAACTACACCGCTATCTGTATAAGCATGGAAATATCTACAGCGCTATCTGTGTAAACATGGAAATATCTACACCGCTATCTCTGTAAACATGGAAATATCTACACCACTACCTCTTAAAACTTGGAAATATCTACACCGTTATGTGTATAAACATGGAAATACCTTCACTGCCATTTGTATGAACATGGAAATATCTACACTGCCAAATATATAAACATGGAAATTTCTACACAACTATCTGTGTAAACATGGAAATGTCTACACCGCTATCTCTATAAACATGGAAATATCTACACCGCCATCTGTATGAACTTGCAAATATCTACACTGCCATCTCTATAAAGATGTAAATATCTACACCGCCGTCTCTATAAACATGGAAATATCTAAACCGCCATCTGTATGAACATGGAAATATCTACACCGCCATCTGTATAGAGATGGAAATATCTACACAGCCATATGAATAAACATGGAAATATCTACACCACCATGTGTATGGATATGGAAATATCTACACCGCTATCTGTATGAACATGGAAATATCTACACCGCTATCTCTGAAACAGGGAAATATCTACATCGCTATCTCTATAAACATGGAAATATCTACACCACTATCTCTATAATCATGGAAGTATCTACACCGACATCTCTATAAACATGGAAATACATACACCGCCATATGTAAGAACATGGAAATATCTACAACGACATGTGTATAAAGATGGAAATATCTACACCGCTATCTGTATGAGCATGGAAATATCAACACCGCCATCTGTATAAACACAGAAATATGAATACCGCCATCTTCATACACATGGAAATAAGTACACCGCTATCAGTATAGAGATGGAAATATCTACACAGCCATATGAATAAACATGGAAATATCTACACCACCATATGTATAGAGATGGAAATATCTACACCGCCATCTGTATAAACATGGAAATGTCTACACCTTCATCTGTATGAACATGGAAATATCTACAACGCCATCTGTATGAACATGGAAATATCTACACCACCATGTGTATGAACATGGAAATATGTACACCGCCATCTGTATGAACATGGAAATGTCTTCACCGCCATCTGTATCAACATGGAAATATCTACACCGCTATCTGTATGAACATGGAAATATCTACACCGCTATCTGTATAAACAAGGAAATATCTACACTGCCATCTCTATAAACATGGAAATATCTACACTGCCATCTGTATAAACATAGAAATATCTACACCACTATCCGTATATACATGGAAATATTTACACCGCTATCCGTATAAACATAGAAATATCTACAGTGTTATCTGTATAATCATGGAAATAACTACACCGCTATCTCTGTAAACATGGATATATCTACACCGCTATCTGTATAAACATGGAAATATCTACACTGCTATCTGTGAAACAGGGAAATATCTACATCGCTATCTCTATAAACATGGAAATATCCACACCACGATCTCTATAATCATGGAAGTATCTGCACCGCCATCTCTATAAACATGGAAATACATACACCGCCATCTGTATGAAGATGGAAATATCTACAACGTCATGTGTATAAAGATGGAAATATCTACACCGCTATCTGTATGAGCATGGAAATATCTACACCGCCATCTGTATAAACACAGAAATATCTATACCGCCAACTCCATACACATGGAAATATCTACACCGCTATGTGTACAGAGATGGAAATATCTACACAGCCATATGAATAAACATGGAAATATCTACACCGCAATCTGCATAAACATGGAAATATCTACGCCGCCATCTGTATAGAGATGGAAATACCTACACAGCCATATGAATATACATGGAAATATCTACAGCGCCATCTGCATAAACATGGAAATATCTACAACGCCATCTGTATCAACATGGAAATACCTGCAACGCCTTCTGTATAATCATGAAAATATCTACACCGCCATCTGTATGAACATGGAAATATCTACAACGCCATCTCTATGAACATGGAAATATCTACACCACCATGTGTATGAACTTGGAAATATCTACACCTCCATCTGTATGAACATGGAAATATCTACACCGCCATCTGTATGAACATGGAAATATCTACACCGCCATCTGTATGAACATGGAAATATCTACACCGCTATCTGTATGAAGATGGAAATATCTACACCGCAATCTCTATGAACATGGAAATATCTACACCGCAATCCGTATAAACATGGAAATATCTATAGTATTATCTGTGTAAACATGGAAATAATTACACTGCTATCTCTATAAACATGGATATATCTACACCGCTATCTGTATAAAGATGGAAATATCTATACCGCTATTTGTATAAACATGGAAATATCTACACTTCTATCTGTGTAAACTTGGAAATATCTCCACCGCTATCTGTGTAAACATGGAAATATCTACACCGCTATCTCTAAAAAGAAGGAAATATCTATACCGTTATGTGTATAAAGATGGAAATATCTACACCGCTTTCTGTATAAACATAGAAATATCTACACCGCCATCTGTATAAACACGGAAATATGTACACCGCTATCGGGATAAACATGGAAATATCTAAACCGCTATCAGTGTAAACATGGAAATATCTACACCACTATCTCTTAAAGCTTGGAAATATCTACACCGTTATGTGTATAAAGATGCAAATACCTTCACCGCCATTTGTATGAACATGGAAATATCTACACTGCCAACTATATAAACATGGAAATATCTACACCGCTCTCTGTGTAAACACGGAAATATCTACACCGCTATCTGTGTAAACATGGAAATATCTACACCGCTATCTCTATAAACATGGAAATATCTACAGCGCTATCTCAATAAACGTGGAAATAACTACACCACTATCTGTATAAACATGGAAATACACCGATATCTGTATAAACATGAAAATAGCTACAGCACTATCTGTGTAAACATGGAAATATCTACACCGCTATCTGTATAAACATGGAAATATCTACTCTGCTATCTGTATAAACATGGAAATGTCTACACCGCTATCTGCATAAACATGGAAATATCTACACCGCTCTCTGGGTAAACAAGGAAATATCTACACCGCTATCTCTAAAAACATGGAAATATCCACACCGTTTTGTGTATAAAGATGGAAATAACTACACCGCTATCTGTGTAAACATGGGAATATCTTCACCGCCATTTGTATGAACATGGAAATATCTACATTGCCAACTATATAAACATGGAAATATGTACACCGCCGTCTGCATGAACATGGAAATAACTACACTGACAACTCTATAAAGATGGAAATATCTACACCACTATCTGTATAAACATGGAAGTATCTACACCGCTATCTGTGTAAAGATGGAAATATCTACAACGCTATCTCTGTAAACATGGAAATCTCTACAATGCAATGTCTATAAACATGGGAATATCTACACCGCCATCTGTAAGAACATGGAAATATCTACACCGCCATCCGTATGAACAAGGAAATACCTACACCGCCATCTGTATGAACATGGAAATATCTACTCAGCTATCTGTATGAACATGGAAATATCTACACCGCTATCTGTGTAAACAAGGAAATAGCTACACCACTATCTGTGTAAACACGGAAATATCTACACCGCTATCTCTATAAACATAGAAATATCTACACAGCCATCTCTATAAACATGGAAATATCTACACCGCTATCTGTGTAAACATGGAAATATCTACACCGCTATCTGTGTAAACATGGAATTATCTACACGGCTATTTCTTAAAACATGGAAATATCTACACCATTATGTGTATAAAGATGGAAATATCTACACTGCTATCTGTATAAACATCGAAATATCTACACCGCCATCTGTATGAATATAGAAATATCTACACCGCCAACTCTGTAAACATGGAAATATCTACACCGCTATCTCTATAATCATAGAAATACCTACAATGCTATCTGTATATACATGGAAATATCTACACAGCCATCTATAGGAACATGGAAATATCTAGACCGCTATCTCCATAAGCATGGAAATAACTACACCGCTATCTGTATAAGCATGGAAATATCTACAGCGCTATCTGTGTAAACATGGAAATATCTACACCGCTATCTCTGTAAACATGGAAATATCTACACCACTATCTCTTAAAACTTGGAAATATCTACACCGTTATGTGTATAAACATGGAAATACCTTCACTGCCATTTGTATGAACATGGAAATATCTACACTGCCAAATATATAAACATGGAAATTTCTACACCACTATCTGTGTAAACATGGAAATGTCTACACCGCTATCTCTATAAACATGGAAATATCTACACCGCCATCTGTATGAACTTGCAAATATCTACACTGCCATCTCTATAAAGATGTAAATATCTACACCGCCGTCTCTATAAACATGGAAATATCTAAACCGCCATCTGTATGAACATGGAAATATCTACACCACCATCTGTATAGAGATGGAAATATCTACACAGCCATATGAATAAACATGGAAATATCTACACCACCATGTGTATGGACATCGAAATATCCACACCGCTATCTGTATGAACATGGAAATATCTACACCGCTATCTCTGAAACAGGGAAATATCTACATCGCTATCTCTATAAACATGGAAATATCTACACCACTATCTCTATAATCATGGAAGTATCTACACCGCCATCTCTATAAACATGGAAATACATACACCGCCATATGTAAGAACATGGAAATATCTACAACGACATGTGTATAAAGATGGAAATATCTACACCGATATCTGTATGAGCATGGAAATATCTACACCGCCATCTGTATAAACACAGAAATATGAATACCGCCATCTTCATACACATGGAAATAAGTACACCGCTATCAGTATAGAGATGGAAATATCTACACAGCCATATGAATAAACATGGAAATAAGTACACCGCCATCTGTATAGAGATGGAAATATCTACACAGCCATATGAATAAACATGGAAATATCTACACCACCATATGTATAGAGATGGAAATATCTACACCGCCATCTGTATAAACATGGAAATGTCTACACCTTCATCTGTATGAACATGGAAATATCTACAACGCCATCTGTATGAACATGGAAATATCTACACCACCATGTGTATGAACATGGAAATATGTACACCGCCATCTGTATGAACATGGAAATGTCTTCACCGCCATCTGTATCAACATGGAAATATCTACACCGCTATCTGTATGAACATGGAAATATCTACACCGCTATCTGTATAAACAAGGAAATATCTACACTGCCATCTCTATAAACATGGAAATATCTACACTGCCATCTGTATAAACATAGAAATATCTACACCACTATCCGTATATACATGGTAATATTTACACCGCTATCCGTATAAACATAGAAATATCTACAGTGTTATCTGTATAATCATGGAAATAACTACACCGCTATCTCTGTAAACATGGATATATCTACACCGCTATCTGTATAAACACGGAAATATCTACACTGCTATCTGTGAAACAGGGAAATATCTACATCGCTATCTCTATAAACATGGAAATATCCACACCACGATCTCTATAATCATGGAAGTATCTGCACCGCCATCTCTATAAACATGGAAATACATACACCGCCATCTGTATGAAGATGGAAATATCTACAACGCCATGTGTATAAAAATGGAAATATCTACACCGCTATCTGTATGAGCATGGAAATATCTACACCGCCATCTGTATAAACACAGAAATATCTATACCGCCAACTCCATACACATGGAAATATCTACACCGCTATGTGTATAGAGATGGAAATATCTACACAGCCATATGAATAAACATGGAAATATCTACACCGCCATCTGCATAAACATGGAAATATCTACACCGACATCTGTATAGAGATGGAAATACCTACACAGCCATATGAATATACATGGAAATATCTACAGCGCCATCTGCATAAACATGGAACTATCTACACCGCCATGTGTATGAACATGGAAATATCTACAACGCCATCTGTATAATCATGGAAATATCTACACCGCCATCTGTATGAACATGGAAATATATACAAAGCCATCTCTATGAACATGGAAATATCTACACCACCATGTGTATGAACTTGGAAATATCTACACCTCCATCTGTATGAACATGTAAATATCTACACCGCCATCTGTATGAACATGGAAATATCTACACCGCTATCTGTATGAACGTGGAAATATCTACACCGCTATCTGTATGAACATGGAAATATCTACACCGCAATCAGTATGAACATGGAAATATCTACACCGCTATCCGTATAAACATGGAAATATCTACAGTGTTATCTGTGTAAACATGGAAATAATTACACTGCTATCTCTATAAACATGGATATATCTACACCGCTATCTGTATAAACACGGAAATATCTACACTTATCTGTGAAATAGGGAAATATGTACACCGCGATCTCTATTAACATGGAAATATCTACACCACTATCTCTATAATCATGGAAATATCTACACCTCCATCTCTATAAACATGAAAATACATACACCGCCATCTGTATGAACCTGGAAATATCTGCACCGCCGTGTGTATAAAGATGGAAATATCTACACCGCTATCTGTACGAAAATGGAAATATCTACATCGCTATCTGAATAAACATGGAAATATCTACACCGCCATCTGTATGAACATGGAAATATATACACCGCCATCTGTATGAACATGGAAATATTTACACAGCCATCTGTATATAGACGGAAATATCTACACCGCTATCTGAATGAACATGGAAATATCTGCACAGCTATCTGTATAAATATGAAAATATCTACACCACTATCTGAATTAACATGGAAATATCTACACCGCAGTCTCTATAAACATGGAAGTAACTACAGAGCTATGTGTATAAAAACGGAAATATCTAGACCGCCATCTTTATAAACATGGAAATATCTACACCGCCATCTCTATAAACATGGAAATATATAAACCGCCATCTGTATGAGCATGGAAATAACTACACCGAAATCTCTATAAAGATGGAATCATCTACACCGCCATGTGTATAAACATGGAAATATCTACAGCGCTATCTGAATACAGATTTAAACACCTACACCGCTATCTTAATAAACACGGAAATATCTACACTGCCATCTGTATAAACATGGAAATATCTACAGCGCCATCTCTATAAACATGGAAATATCTACACCGCCATCTGTATGAACATGGAAATATCTACACCGCCAACATTATAAAGATGGAAATATCTACACCGCTATATTTATGAACATGGAAATATCTACACCGCTATCTGTATAAACATGGAAATATCTACACCTTCATCTGTATGAACATGGAAATATCTACACCGCCATCTGTATGAACATGGAAATATCTACACCACCATGTGTAAGAACATGGAAATATCTACACCGCCATCTGTATGAACACGGAAATATCTTCACCGCCATCTGTATGAACATGGAAATATCTACACCGCCATCTGTATGAACATGCAAATATCTTCACCGCCATCTGTATGAACATGGAAATATCTACACCGCTATCTGTATGAACATGGAAATAACTATGCCGCTATCTGTATAAACAAGGAAATATCTACACTGCCATCTCTATAAACATGGAAATATCTACACTGCCATCTGTATAAACATGGAAATATCTACACCACTATCCGTATATACATGGAAATATTTACACCGCTATCCGTATTAACTTGGAAATATCTACAGTGTTATCTGTATAAACATGGAAATAACTACACCGCTATCTCAATAAACATGGATATATCTACACTGCTATCTGTATAAACATGGAAATATCTACACTGCTATCTGTGAAACAGGGAAATATCTACATCACTATCTCTATAAACATGGAAATATCTACACCACTATCTCTATAATCATGGAGGTATCTACACCGCCATCTCTATAAACACGGAAATACATAAACCGCCATCTGTATGAAGATGGAAATATCTACAACGCCATGTGTATAAAAATGGAAATATCTACACTGCTATCTGTATGAGCATGGAAATATCTACACCGTCATGTGTATGAACATGGAAATATCTACACCGCTATCTGCATGAATATGGAAATATCTACACCGCCATCTCTATAAACATGGAAATATATAAACCAACATCTGTATGAACATGGAAATAACTACACCGACATCTCTATAAAGATGGAATCATCTACACCGCCATCTGTATAAACATGGAAATATCTACACCGCTATCTGAATAAAGATGGAAACATCTACACCGCTATCTTAATAAACACGGAAATATCTACACTGCCATCTGTATAAACATGGAAATATCTACAGCGCCATCTCTATAAACATGGAAATATCTACACCGCCATCTGTATGAACATGGAAATATCTACACCGCCAACCTTATAAAGATGGAAATATCTACACCGCTATCTTTATGAACATGGAAATATCTATACCGCAATCTGTGTAAACATGGAAATATCTACACTGCTATCTCTATAAACATGGCAATATCTACACCGCTATCTGTATAAATATGGAAATTTCTACACCGCCATCTGTATAGAGATGGAAATATCTACACAGCCATATGAATAAACATGGAAATATCTACACCACCATGTGTATGGACATGGAAATATCTACATCGCTATCTGTATGAACATGGAAATATCTACACCGCTATCTCTGAAACAGGGAAATATCTACATCGCTCTCTCTATAAACATGGAAATATCTACACCACTATCTCTATAATCATGGAAGTATCTACACCGCCATCTCTATAAACATGGAAATACATACACCGCCATATGTAAGAACATGGAAATATCTACAACGACATGTGTATAAAGATGGAAATATCTACACCGCTATCTGCATGAGCATGGAAATATCTACACCGCCATCTGTATAAACACAGAAATATGAATATCGCCATCTTCATACACATGGAAATAAGTACACCGCTATCAGTATAGAGATGGAAATATCTACACAGCCATATGAATAAACATGAAAATAAGTACACCGCCATCTGTATAGAGATGGAAATATCTACACAGCCATATGAATAAACATGGAAATATCTACACCACCATATGTATAGAGATGGAAATATCTACACCGCCATCTGTATAAACATGGAAATGTCTACACCTTCATCTGTATGAACATGGAAATATCTACAACGCCATCTGTATGAACATGGAAATATCTACACCACCATGTGTATGAACATGGAAATATGTACACCGCCATCTGTATGAACATGGAAATGTCTTCACCGCCATCTGTATCAACATGGAAATATCTACACCGCTATCTGTATGAACATGGAAATATCTACACCGCTATCTGTATAAACAAGGAAATATCTACACTGCCATCTCTATAAACATGGAAATATCTACACTGCCATCTGTATAAACATAGAAATATCTACACCACTATCCGTATATACATGGTAATATTTACACGGCTATCCGTATAAACATAGAAATATCTACAGTGTTATCTGTATAATCATGGAAATAACTACACCGCTATCTCTGTAAACATGGATATATCTACACCGCTATCTGTATAAACATGGAAATATCTACACTGCTATCTGTGAAACAGGGAAATATCTACATCGCTATCTCTATAAACATGGAAATATCCACACCACGATCTCTATAATCATGGAAGTATCTGCACCGCCATCTCTATAAACATGGAAATACATACACCACCATCTGTATGAAGATGGAAATATCTACAACGCCATGTGTATAAAAATGGAAATATCTACACCGCTATCTGTATGAGCATGGAAATATCTACACCGCCATCTGTATAAACACAGAAATATCTATACCGCCAACTCCATACACATGGAAATATCTACACCGCTATGTGTATAGAGATGGAAATATCTACACAGCCATATGAATAAACATGGAAATATCTACACCGCCATCTGCATAAACATGGAAATATCTACACCGACATCTGTATAGAGATGGAAATACCTACACAGCCATATGAATATACATGGAAATATCTACAGCGCCATCTGCATAAACATGGAAATATCTACACCGCCATGTGTATGAACATGGAAATATCTACACCGCTATCTGTATAATCATGGAAATATCTACACCGCCATCTGTATGAACATGGAAATATATACAAAGCCATCTCTATGAACATGGAAATATCTACACCACCATGTGTATGAACTTGGAAATATCTACACCTCCATCTGTATGAACATGTAAATATCTACACCGCCATCTGTATGAACATGGAAATATCTACACCGCTATCTGTATGAACATGGAAATATCTACACCGCTATCTGTATGAACATGGAAATATCTACACCGCAATCACTATGAACATGGAAATATCTACACCGCTATCCGTATAAACATGGAAATATCTACAGTGTTATCTGTGTAAACATGGAAATAATTACACTGCTATCTCTATAAATATGGATATATCTACACCGCTATCTGTATAAACACGGAAATATCTACACTTATCTGTGAAATAGGGAAATATGTACACCGCGATCTCTATTAACATGGAAATATCTACACCACTATCTCTATAATCATGGAAATATCTACACCTCCATCTCTATAAACATGAAAATACATACACCGCCATCTGTATGAACCTGGAAATATCTGCACCGCCGTGTGTATAAAGATGGAAATATCTACACCGCTATCTGTACGAAAATGGAAATATCTACATCGCTATCTGAATAAACATGGAAATATCTACACCGCCATCTGTATGAACATGGTAATATCTACACCGCCATCTCTATAAAGATGGAAATATCTACACCGCGGTCTTTATAAACATGGAAATATCTACACCGCCATCTCTATGAACATGGAAATATCTGTACCGTAATCTGTATAAATATGGAAATTTCTACACCGCCATCTGTATAGAGATGGAAATATCTACACAGCCATATGAATAAACATGGAAATATCTACACCGCTATCTGTATATACATGGAAATATTTACACTGCTATCCGTATAAACATGGAAATATCTACAGCGTTACTGTATAAACATGGAAATAACTACACCGCTATCTCCATAAACATGGATATATCTACACCGCTGTCTGTATAAACATTGAAATATCTACACTGCTATCTCTGAAACAGGGATATAACTACACCGCTATCTCTATAAACATGGAAATATCTACACCGCTATCTCTATAATCATGGAAATATCTACAACGCCATCTCTATAAACATGGAAATACATACACCGCCATCTGTACGAACATGGAAATATCTACACCACCATGTGTATAAAGATGGAAATATCTACACGGCTATCTGTATGAGCATGGAAATAGCTACACCGCCATCTGTATAAACACAGAAATATCTATAACGCCATCTCCATACACCTGGAAATATCTACACCGCTATCTGTATAAACATGGAAATAATTACATCACTATCTCTATAAACATGGATATATCTCCACCGCCATCTCTACAAACATGGAAATACATACACCGCCATCTGTATGAACATGGAAATATCTACACCGCCATCTGTATAAACTCAGAAATATCTATATTGCCATCTCTATACACATGGAAATATCTACACCGCTATCTGTGTAAACATGGAAATATCTACACTTCTATCTGTGTAAACATGGAAATATCTACACCGCTATCTGTGTAAACATAGAAATATCTACACCGCCATCTGTATAAACACGGAAATATGTACACCGCTGTCTGGATAAACATGGAAATATCTACACCGCTATCAGTGTAAACCTGGAAATATCTACACCACTATCTCTTAAAGCTTGGAAATATCTACACCGTTATGTGTATAAAGATGGAAATACCTTCACCGCCATTTGTATGAACATGGAAATATCTACACTGCCAACTATATAAACATGGAAATATCTACACCGCTCTCTGTGTAAACACGGAAATATCTACACCGCTATCTGTGTAAACATGGAAATATCTACACCGCTATCTCTATAAACATGGAGATATCTACAGCGCTATCTCAATAAACGTGGAAATAACTACACCACTATCTGTATAAACATGGAAATACTTACATCGATATCTGTATAAACATGAAAATAGCTACAGCGCTATCTGTGTAAACATGGAAATATCTACACCGCTATCTGTATAAACATGGAAATATCGACACCGCTATCTGTATAAACATGGAAATGTCTACACCGCTATCTGCATAAACATGGAAATATCTACACCGCTCTCTGGGTAAACAAGGAAATATTTACACCGCTATCTCTAAAAACATGGAAATATCCACACCGTTATGTGTATAAAGATGGAAATATCTACACCGCTATCTGTGTAAACATGGGAATATCTTCACCGCCATTTGTATGAACATGGAAATATCTACACTGCCAACTATACAAACATGGAAATAGGTACACCGCCGTCTGCATGAACATGGAAATATCTACACCGCCAACTCTATAAAGATGGAAATACCTACACCACTATCTGTATAAACATGGAAGTATCTACACCGCTTTCTGTATAAACATGGAAATATCTACACCGCTATCTGCATAAACATGGAAATACATACACCGTTATCTTTATAAACATGGAAATATCTACACCGCTACCTGTGTAAACGTGGGAAAATCTACACCACTATCTGTATAAACATGGAAATATCTACACCGCTATCTGTATAAAAATGGAAATATCTACACCGCTGTCTGTATAAACATGCAAATATGTACAACGCTATCTGAATAGACATGGAAATATCTACACCGCTATTTGTATAAACATGGAAATATATACACTTCTATCTGTGTAAACATGGAAATATCTACACCGCCATCTGTATTAATATGGAAATATCTACACCGCCAACTCTATAAACATGGAAATATCTACACCGCCATCTGTAGGAACATGGAAATATCTACACCGCTATCCGTATAAACATGGAAATATCTACACCGCCATCTGTATGAACATGGAAATATCTACACCGCCATCTGTAGGAACATGGAAATATCTACACCGGTATCTACACCACCTTCTGTATGAACATGGAAATATCTACACCGCCATCTGTTGGAACATGGAAATATCTACACTGCTATCTCTATAAACATGGAAATATCCACACCGCTATCTGTATATACATGGTAATATCTACACCGCTATCTCTATAAACGTGGAAATATCTACATCGCTATCTATGTAAACATGGAAATAGATACACCGCTATCTGTATAAATATGGAAATATCTACACCGCTATCTGTATAAACATGGAAATATTGACACCGTTATCTGTATAAACATGCAAATATCTTCACTGCAATCTGTAAAAACATGGAAATATCTACACCGCTATCCGTGTAAAGATGGAAATATCTACACTGCTATCTGTGTAAACTTGGAAATATCTACACCGCTATCTGTGTAAAAATCGAAATATCTACACCGCTATCTCTAAAAAGATGCAAATAACTTCACGGTTATGTGTATAAAGATGGAAATATCTAAACCGCTATCTGTATAAACATGGAAAAAACTACACCGCCATCTGTATGAACACGGAAATGTCTAAACCGCCAACTGTATAAACATGGAAATATCTACACCGCCCTCTGTAGGAACATGGAGATATCTACACCGCTATCTGTTTAAACATGGAAATATCTACACCGCTATCTGTCTAAAAGTGGAAATATCTACCCGGCTATCTGCAAAAACTTGGAAATATCTACACCGCTATCTGTGTAAACATGGAAATATCTGCACCGCTATCTGTGTAAGCATCTAAATATCCACAACGCTATCTCTATATACATGGAAATATCTACACCGCTATCTGTATAAACATGGAAATATCTACACCGCTATCTGTGTAAACATGGAAATATCTAAAACGCTATGTGTGTTAATATGGAAATATCTACACCGCTATCTCTGTAAACATGGAAATATCTACACCGTTATGTGTATAAAGTTGGAAATATCTACACTGCTATGTGTATAAACATGGAAATATCTACACCGACATCTGTATGAATATGGAAATATCTACACCGCGAACTCTATAAACATGGAAATATCTACACCGCCATCAGTAGGAACATGGAAATATCTACACCGCTATCTCTATAAACATGGAAATATCTACACCGCCATCTGTATAAACATGGAAATAAGTACACCGCTATCTGGCTAAACATGGAAATATCTACACCGCTATATCTATAAACATGGAAATATCTACACCGCCATCTGTATGAACATGCAAATATCTACACCGCCATCTGTAGGAACATGGAAATATCTACACTGGTATCTGCATAAACTTGGAAACACATACACCAGTATCTATTTAAATATGGAAATATCTACACCGCTACCTGTGTAAACGTGGAAATAACTACACCGCTACCTGTGTAAACGTGGAAATATCTACACCGCTATCTGTATAAATTGGAAACATCTACAAAGCTGTCTGTATAAACATGCAAATACCTCCACCGCTAACTGAATAGACTTGGAAATATCTACACCGCTATCTGTATAAACATGGAAATATCTACACTTCTATCTGTGTAAACATGGAAATATCTACACCGCTATCTGTGTAAACATGGAAATATCCACAACACTATCTCTAAAAAGAAGGAAATATCTACACCGGTAAGTGTATAAAGACGGAAATATCTACAGCGCTATCTGTTTAAAGATGGAAATATCTACACCGCTATCTGCATAAACATGGAAATACATACAGCACTATCTATATAAACATAGAAATATCTGCACTGCTACCTGTGTAAACGTGGGAATATCTACACCGCTCACTGTAAAAACTTGGAAATAACTACACCGGTATCTGTATAAACATGGAAATATCTACACCGCTATCTGTATAAACATGCAAATATCTACACCGCTATCTGTATAAAGATGGAAATATCTATACTGCTATTTTTATAAACATGGAAATATCTACACTTCTATCTGTGTAAACATGGAAATATCTACACCGCTATCTCTAAAAAGAAGGAAATATCTACACCGTTATGTGTATAAAGATGGAAATATCTACATCGCTTTCTGTATAAACATAGAAATATCTATACCGCCATCTGTATAAACACGGAAATATGTACACAGATATCTGGATAAACATGGAAATATCTACACCGCAATCTCTATGAACGTGGAAATATCTACACCGCTATCCGCATAAACACGGAAATATTTACAGTGTTATCTGTGTAAACATGGAAATAATTACACTGCTATCTCTATAAACATGGATATAACTACACCGCTATCTGTATAAAGATGGAAATATCTATACCGCTATTTGTATAAACATGGAAATATCTACACTTCTATCTGTGTAAACTTGGAAATATCTCCACCGCTATCTGTGTAAACATGGAAATATCTACACCGCTATCTCTAAAAAGAAGGAAATATCTATACCGTTATGTGTATAAAGATGGAAATATCTACACCGCTTTCTGTATAAACATAGAAATATCTACACCGCCATCTGTATAAACACGGAAATATGTACACCGCTATCGGGATAAACATGGAAATATCTACACCGCTATCAGTGTAAACATGGAAATATCTACACCACTATCTCTTAAAGCTTGGAAATATCTACACCGTTATGTGTATAAAGATGGAAATACCTTCACCGCCATTTGTATGAACATGGAAATATCTACACTGCCAACTATATAAACATGGAAATATCTACACCGCTATCTGTGTAAACACGGAAATATCTACACCGCTATCTGTGTAAACATGGAAATATCTACACCGCTATCTCTATAAACATGGAAATATCTACAGCGCTATCTCAATAAACGTGGAAATAACTACACCACTATCTGTATAAACATGGAAATACACCGATATCTGTATAAACATGAAAATAGCTACAGCGCTATCTGTGTAAACATGGAAATATCTACACCGCTATCTGTATAAACATGGAAATATCGACACCGCTATCTGTATAAACATGGAAATGTCTACACCGCTATCTGCATAAACATGGACATATCTACACCGCTCTCTGGCTAAACAAGGAAATATCTACACCGCTATCTCTAAAAACGAGAAAAAAATCCACACCGTTATGTGTATAAACATGGAAATATCTACACCGCTATCTGTGTAAACATGGGAATATCTTCACCACCATTTGTATGAACATGGAAATATCTACACTGCCAACTATATAAACATGGAAATATGTACACCGCCGTCTGCATGAACATGGAAATAACTACACCGCCAACTCTATAAAGATGGAAATATCTACACCACTATCTGTATAAACATGGAAGTATCTACACCGCTATCTGTGTAAACATGGAAATATCTACAATGCTATCTCTGTGAACATGGAAATATCTACAACGCTATGTCTATAAACATGGGAATATCTACACCGCCATCTGTAAGAACATGGAAATATCTACACCGCCATCCGTATGAACATGGAAATACCTACACCGCCATCTGTATGAACATGGAAATATCTACACTGCTATCTGTATAAACATGGAAATATCTCCACCGATATCTCTATAAACATGGAAATATCTACACAGCTATCTGTATGAACATGGAAATATCTACACCGCTATCTGTGTAAACAAGGAAATAGCTACACCACTATCTGTGTAAACACGGAAATATCTACACCGCTATCTCTATAAACATAGAAATATCTACACAGCCATCTCTATAAACATGGAAATATCTACACTGCTATCTGTGTAAACATGGAAATATCTACACCGCTATCTGTGTAAACATGGAATTATCTACACGGCTATTTCTTAAAACATGGAAATATCTACACCATTATGTGCATAAAGATGGAAATATCTACACTGCTATCTGTATAAAAATCGAAATATCTACACCGCCATCTGTATGAATATAGAAATATCTACACCGCCAACTCTGTAAACATGGAAATATCTACACCGCTATCTCTATAATCATAGAAATACCTACAATGCTATCTGTATAAACATGGAAATATCTACACAGCCATCTATAGGAACATGGAAATATCTAGACCGCAATCTCTATAAGCATGGAAAAAACTACACCGCTATCTGTATAAGCATGGAAATATCTACAGCGCTATCTGTGTAAACATGGAAATATCTACACTGCTATCTCTGTAAACATGGAAATATCTACACCACTACCTCTTAAAACTTGGAAATATCTACACCGTTATGTCTATAAACATGGAAATACCTTCACCGCCATTTGTATGAAAATGGAAATATCTACACTGCCAAATATATAAACATGGAAATACCTTCACTGCCATTTGTATGAACATGGAAATATCTACACTGCCAAATATATAAACATGGAAATTTCTACACCACTATCTGTGTAAACATGGAAATGTCTACACCGCTATCTCTATAAACATGGAAATATCTACACCGCCATATGTATGAACTTGCAAATATCTACACTGCCATCTCTATAAAGATGTAAATATCTACACCGCCGTCTCTATAAACATGGAAATATCTAAACCGCCATCTGTATGAACATGGAAATATCTACACCACCATCTGTATAGAGATGGAAATATCTACACAGTCATATGAATAAATATGGAAATATCTACACCACCATGTGTATGGACATGGAAATATCTACACCGCTATCTGTATGAACATGGAAATATCTACACCGCTATCTCTGAAACAGGGAAATATCTACATCGCTATCTCTATAAACATGGAAATATCTACACCACTATCTCTATAATCATGGAAGTATCTACACCGCCATCTCTATAAACATGGAAATACATACACCGCCATATGTAAGAACATGGAAATATCTACAACGACATGTGTATAAAGATGGAAATATCTACACCGCTATCTGTATGAGCATGGAAATATCTACACCGCCATCTGTATAAACACAGAAATATGAATACCGCCATCTTCATACACATGGAAATAAGTACACCGCTATCAGTATAGAGATGGAAATATCTACACAGCCATATGAATAAACATGGAAATATCTACAGCGCCATCTGTATAGAGATGGAAATATCTACACAGCCATATGAATAAACATGGAAATATCTACACCACCATATGTATAGAGATGGAAATATCTACACCGCCATCTGTATAAACATGGAAATGTCTACACCTTCATCTGTATGAACATGGAAATATCAACAACGCCATCTGTATGAACATGGAAATATCTACACCACCATGTGTATGAACCTGGAAATATGTACACCGCCATCTGTATGAACATGGAAATGTCTTCACCGCCATCTGTATCAACATGGAAATATCTACACCGCTATCTGTATGAACATGGAAATATCTACAGTGCTATCTGTATAAACAAGGAAATATCTACACTGCCATCTCTATAAACATGGAAATATCTACATTGCCATCTGCATAAACATGGAAATATCTACACCACTATCCGTATATACATGGAAATATTTACACCGCTATCCGTATAAACATAGAAATATCTACAGTGTTATCTGTATAATCATGGAAATAACTACACCGCTATCTTTGTAAACATGGATATATCTACACCGCTAACTGTATAAACATGGAAATATCTACACTGCTATCTGTGAAACAGGGAAATATCTACATCGCTATCTCTATAAACATGGAAATATCCACACCACCGTCTCTATAATCATGGAAGTATCTGCACCGCCATCTCTATAAACATGGAAATACATACACCGCCATCTGTATGAAGATGGAAATATCTACAACGCCATGTGTATAAAGATGGAAATATCTACACCGCTATCTGTATGAGCATGGAAATATCTACACCGCCATCTGTATAAACACAGAAATATCTATACCGCCAACTCCATACACATGGAAATATCTACACCGCTATGTGTATAGAGATGGAAATATCTACACAGCCATATGAATAAACATGGAAATATCTACACCGCCATCTGCATAAACATGGAAATATCTACACCGCCAATTGTATAGAGATGGAAATACCTACACAGCCATATGAATATACATGGAAATATCTACAGCGCCATCTGCATAAACATGGAACTATCTACACCGCTATCTGTATGAACATGGAAATATCTACAACGCCATCTGTATAATCATGGAAATATCTACACCGCCATCTGTATGAACATGGAAATATCTACAACGCCATCTCTATGAACATGGAAATATCTACACCACCATGTGTATGAACTTGGAAATATCTACACCTCCATCTGTATGAACATGGAAATATCTACCCCGCCATCTGTATGAACATGGAAATATCTACACCGCCATCTGTATGAACATGGAAATATCTGCACAGCTATCTGTATAAATATGAAAATATCTACACCACTATCTGAATTAACATGGAAATATCTACACCGCAGTCTCTATAAACATGGAAGTAACTACAGAGCTATGTGTATAAAAACGGAAACATCTAGACCGCCATCTTTATAAACATGGAAATATCTCCACCGCCATCTCTATAAACATGGAAATATATAAACCGCCATCTGTATGAACATGGAAATAACTACACCCACATCTCTATAAAGATGGAATCATCTACACCGCCATGTGTATAAACATGGAAATATCTACACCGCTATCTGAATACAGATTTAAACACCTACACCGCTATCTTAATAAACACGGAAATATCTACACTGCCATCTGTATAAACATGGAAATATCTACAGCGCCATCTCTATAAACATGGAAATATCTACACCGCCATCTGTATGAACATGGAAATATCTGCACCGCCAACATTATAAAGATGGAAATATCTACACCGCTATATTTATGAACATGGAAATATCTACACCGCTATCTGTATAAACATGGAAATATCTACACCTTCATCTGTATGAAAATGGAAATATGTACACCGCCATCTGTATGAACATGGAAATATCTACACCACCATGTGTAAGAACATGGAAATATCTACACCGCCATCTGTATGAACACGGAAATATCTTCACCGCCATCTGTATGAACATGGAAATATCTACACCGCCATCTGTATGAACATGCAAATATCTTCACCGCCATCTGTATGAACATGGAAATATCTACACCGCTATCTGTATGAACATGGAAATAACTTCGCCGCTATCTGTATAAACAAGGAAATATCTACACTGCCATCTCTATAAACATGGAAATATCTACACTGCCATCTGTATAAACATGGAAATATCTACACCACTATCCGTATATATATGGAAATATTTACACCGCTATCCGTATTAACTTGGAAATATCTACAGTGTTATCTGTATAAACATGGAAATAACTACGCCGCTATCTCAATAAACATGGATATATCTACACCGCTATCTGTATAAACATGGAAATATCTACACTGCTATCTGCGAAACAGGGAAATATCTACATCGCTATCTCTATAAACATGGAAATATCTACACCACTATCTCTATAATCATGGAGGTATCTACACCGCCATCTCTATAAACACGGAAATACATACACCGCCATCAGTATGAAGTTGGAAATATCTACAACGCCATGTGTATAAAGATGGAAATATCTACACTGCTATCTGTATGAGCATGGAAATATCTACACCGTCATGTGTATGAACATGGAAATATCTACACCGCCAACCTTATAAAGATGGAAATATCTACACCGCTATCTTTATGAACATGGAAATATCTATACCGCAATCTGTATAAATATGGAAATTTCTACACCGCCATCTGTATAGAGATGGAAATATCTACACAGCCATATGAATAAACATGGAAATATCTACACCGCTATCTGTATATACATGGAAATATTTATTCTGCTATCCATATAAACATGGAAATATCTACAGCGTAACTGTATAAACATGGAAATAACTACACCGCTATCTCCATAAACATCGATATATCTACACCGCTGTCTGTATAAACATTGAAATATCTACACTGCTATCTCTGAAACAGGGATATAACTACACCGCTATCTCTATAAACATGGAAATATCTACACCGCTATCTCTATAATCATGGAAATATCTACAACGCCATCTCTATAAACATGGAAATACATACACCGCCATCTGTACGAACATGGAAATATCTACACCACCATGTGTATAAAGATGGAAATATCTACACGGCTATCTGTATGAGCATGGAAATAGCTACACCGCCATCTGTATAAACACAGAAATATCTATAACGCCATCTCCATACACCTGGAAATATCTACACCGCTATCTGTATAGTGATGGAAATATCTACACAGCCATATGAATAAACTTGGAAATAACTAGACAGCCATATGAATAAACATGGAAATATCTACACCGCCATCTGTATAGAGATGGAAACATCTACACAGCCATATGAATAAACATGGAAATATCTACACCGCCATCTGTATAAACATGGTAATATCTACACCGCCATCTGAATGAACATGGAAATATCTACACCGCCATCTGTTTCAACATGGAAATAACTACACCACTGTCTGTATGAACATGGAAATATCTACACCACCATGTGTATGAACATCGAAAGATCTACGCCGCTATCTGTATGAAGAAGGAAATACCTTCACCCCCATCTGTATGAATATGGAAGTATCTACACCACCATCTGTATGAACATGGAAATATCTACACCGCTATCTGTATAAACATGGAAATAATTACATCACTATCTCTATAAACATGGATATATCTCCACCGCCATCTCTACAAACATGGAAATACATACACCGCCATCTGCATGAACATGGAAATATCTACACCGCCATCTGTATAAACACAGAAATATCTATACTGCCATCTCTATACACATGGAAATATCTACACCGCTATCTGTGTAAACATGGAAATATCTACACTTCTATCTGTGTAAACATGGAAATATCTACACCGCTATCTGTGTAAACATGGAAATATCTACACTTCTATCTGTGTAAACATGGAAATATCTACACCGCTATCTGTGTAAACATAGAAATATCTACACCGCCATCTGTATAAACACGGAAATATGTACACCGCTATCTGGTTAAACATGGAAATATCTACAACCCTATCAGTGTAAACCTGGAAATATCTACACCACTATCTCTTAAAGCTTGGAAATATCTACACCGTTATGTGTATAAAGATGGAAATACCTTCACCGCCATTTGTATGAACATGGAAATATCTACACTACCAACTATATAAACATGGAAATATCTACACCACTATCTGTGTAAACACGGAAATATCTACACCGCTATCTGTGTAAACATGGAAATATCTACACCGCTATCTCTATAAACATGGAGATATCTACAGCGCTATCTCAATAAACGTGGAAATAACTACACCACTATCTGTATAAACATGGAAATACTTACAGCGATATCTGTATAAACATGAAAATAGCTGCAGCGCTATCTGTGTAAACATGGAAATATCTACACCGCTATCTGTATAAACATGGAAATATCCACAACGCTATCTGTATAAACATGGAAATGTCTACACCGCTATCTGCATAAACATGGAAATATCTACACCGCTCTCTGGGTAAACAAGGAAATATTTACACCGCTATCTCTAAAAACATGGAAATGTCCACACCGTTATGTGTATAAAGATGGAAATATCTACACCGCTATCTGTGTAAACATGGGAATATCTTCACCGCCATTTGTATGAACATGGAAATATCTACACTGCCAACTATAGAAACATGGAAATAGGTACACCGCCGTCTGCATGAACATGGAAATATCTACACCGCCAACTCTATAAAGATGGAAATACCTACACCACTATCTGTATAAACATGGAAGTATCTACACCGCTATCTGTATAAACATGGAAATATCTACACCGCTATCTGCATAAACATGGAAATACATACACCGTTATCTTTATAAACATGGAAATATCTACACCGCTACCTGTGTAAACGTGGGAAAATCTACACAACTATCTGTATAAACATGGAAATATCTACACCGCTATCTGTATAAAAATGGAAATATCTACACCGCTGTCTGTATAAACATGCAAATATCTACAACGCTATCTGAATAGACATGGAAATATCTACACCGCTATTTGTATAAACATGGAAATATATACACTTCTATCTGTGTAAACAAGGAAATATCTACACCGCCATCTGCATTAATATGGAAATATCTACACCGCCAACTCTATAAACATGGAAATATCTACACCGCCATCTGTAGGAACATGGAAATATCTACACCGCTATCCGTATAAACATGGAAATATCTACACCGCCATCTGTATAAACATGAAAATAAGTACACCGCTATCTGGCTAAACATGGAAATATCTACACCGCTATATCTATAAACATGGAAATATCTACAACGCCATCTGTATGAACATGGAAATATCTACACCGCCATCTGTAGGAACATGGAAATATCTACACCGGTATCTACACCACCTTCTGTATGAACATGGAAATATCTACACCGCCATCTGTTGGAACATGGAAATATCTACACTGCTATCTCTATAAACATGGAAATATCCACACCGCTATCTGTATATACATGGTAATATCTACACCGCTATCTCTATAAACGTGGAAATATCTACACTGCTATCTATGTAAACATGGAAATAGATACACCGCTATCTGTATAAACATGGAAATATCTACACCGCTATCTGTATAAACATGGAAATATTGACACCGTTATCTGTATAAACATGCAAATATCTTCACTGCAATCTGTAAAAACATGGAAATATCTACACCGTTATCCGTTTAAAGATGGAAATATCTACACCGCTATCTGTGTAAACTTGGAAATATCTACACCGCTATCTGTGTAAAAATCGAAATATCTACACCGCTATCTCTAAAAAGATGCAAATAACTTCACGGTTATGTGTATAAAGATGGAAATATCTAAACCGCTATCTGTATAAACATGGAAATAACTACACCGCCATCTGTATGAACATGGAAATGTCTAAACCGCCAACTGTATAAACATGGAAATATCTACACCGCCCTCTGTAGGAACATGGAGATATCTACACCGCTATCTGTTTAAACATGGAAATATCTACACCGCTATCTGTCTAAAAGTGGAAATATCTACCCGGCTATCTGCAAAAACTTGGAAATATCTACACCGCTATCTGTGTAAACATGGAAATATCTGCACCGCTATGTGTGTAAGCATCTAAATATCCACAACTCTATCTCTATATACATGGAAATATCTACACCGCTATCTGTATGAACATGGAAATGTCTTCACCGCCATCTGTATCAACATGGAAATATCTACACCGCTATCTGTGTAAACATGGAAATATCTAAAACGCTATGTGTGTTAATATGGAAATATCTACACCGCTATCTCTGTAAACATGGAAATATCTACACCGTTATGTGTATAAAGTTGGAAATATCTACACTGCTATGTGTATAAACATGGAAATATCTACAGCGACATCTGTATGAATATGGAAATATCTACACCGCGAACTCTGTAAACATGGAAATATCTACACCGCCATCAGTAGGAACATGGAAATATCTACACCGCTATCTCTATAAACATGGAAATATCTACACCGCCATCTGCATAAACATGGAAATAAGTACACCGCTATCTGGCTAAACATGGAAATATCTACACCGCTATATCTATAAACATGGAAATATCTACACCGCCATCTGTATGAACATGCAAATATCTACACCGCCATCTGTAGGAACATGGAAATATCTACACCGCTATCTGCATAAACATGGAAACACATACACCAGTATCTATTTAAATATGGAAATATCTACACCGCTATATATATAAACATGGAAATAACAACACCGTCATCTGTATGAACACAGAAATATCTACACCGCCATCTGTAGTAACATGGAAATATCTGCACCGCTATCTGTATATATATGGAAATATCTACACTGCTATCACTATAAACGTGGAAATATCTACACCGCTATCCGTATAAACATGGAAATAGATACACTGCTATCTGTATAAACATGGAAATATCTACACCGCTATCTGAGTAAACATGGAAATATCTACAACGCTATCTCAATAAACATGGAAATATCTACACAGCCATCTGTATAAACATGGAAATATCTACACCGCTATCTGTATAAGCATGGAAATATCTACACCGATATCTCTATAAACATGGAAATATCTACACCGCTATCCGTATAAACATGGAAATATCTACCCCGCTATCTGTGTAAGGATGGAAATATCTACTCCGCTATCTGAGTAAACATGGAAATATCTACACCGCTATCTGAGTAAACACGGAAAAATCTACACCACTATCTGTTTAAACTTGGAAATATCTATACCGCCATCTGTATGAGCATGGAAATATCTACACCGCCATCTGTAAAAACATGGACATATCTACACCGTTATATGTATAAAGATGGAAATATCTACACCGCTATCTGTATAAACATGGAAATATCTTCATCGCCATCTGTATGAACATGGAAATGTCTAAACCGCCAACTCTATAAACATGGAAATATCTACAGCGCCATCTGCAGGAACATGGAAATATCTACACCGCCATCTGCAGGAACATGGAAATGTCTACACGGCCATCTGTATAAACATGGAAATATGTACTCCGATATCTCTATAAACATGGAAATATCTACACCGCTTTCTGTATAAACATGGAAATATCTACACCGCTATCTATGTAAACATGGAAATATCTATGCCGCTATCTCTATAAACATGGAAATACCTACACAGCCATCTGTATACACATGGAATTATCTACAACGCTATCTGTATAAACATGGAAATATCTACACCACTATCTGTGTAAACATGAAAATACCTACACCGCTATCTGTGTAAACATGGAAATATCTACACCGCTATCTGTATAAACATGGAAGTATCTACACAACCATCCGTGGGAACATGGAAATATCTACACCGCAGTCTGTAGGAACTTGGAAATATCTACATCGCAATCAGTATAAACATGGAAATACCTACACCGCTATCTGTATAAATATGGAAATATCTACACCGCTATCTGTGTAAACATTGAAATATCTACACCGCAATCTGTAAAAACATGGAAATAAGTACACTGCTATCTAGATAAACATGGAAATATCTACACCGCTATATCTATAAACATGGATATATCTACACCGCCATCTGTATGAACATGCAAATATCTACACCGCCATCTGTAGGAACATGGAAATATCTACACCGGTATCTACACCACCTTCTGTATTATCATGGAAAAATCCACACCGCAATCTGTAGGAACTTGGAAATATCTACATCGCTATCAGTATAAACATGGAAATATCAACACCGCTATCTGCATAAACATGTAAACACATATACCAGTATCTATTTAAACATGGAAAAATCTACACCGCTACCTGTGTAAACGTGGGAATACCTACACCACTATCTGTATAAACATGGAAATATCTACACTGCTATCTGTATCAAAATGGAAATATCTACACCGCTGTCTGTATAAACATGCAAATATCTCCACCGCTATCTGAATAGACATGGAAATTTCTACACCACTATCTGTATAAACACGGAAATATCTACACATCTATCTGTGTAAACATGGAAATATCTACAGCGCTATCTGTGTAAACATGGAAATATCCACAACGCTATCTCTAAAAAGAAGGAAATATCTACACCGTTAAGTGTATAAAGATGGAAATATCTACACCGCTATCTGTATAAACATGGAAATATCTACACCGCTATCTGCATAAACATGGAAATACATACACCGCTATCTATATAAACATGGAAATATCTGCACCGCTACCTGTGTAAACCTGGGAATATCTACACCGCTCTCTGTAAAAACATGGAAATAACTACACCACAATCTGTATAAACATGGAAATATCTCCACCGCTATCTGTATAAACATGCAAATATCTACACCGCTATCTATATAAAGATGGAAATATCTATACCGCTATTTGTATAAACATGGAAATATCTACACTTCTGTCTGTGTAAACATGGGAATATCTCCACCGCTATCTGTGTAAACATGGAAATATCTACACCGCTATCTCTAAAAAGAAGGAAATATCTACACCGTTATGTGTATAAAGATGGAAACATCTACACCACTTTCTGTATAAACATAGAAATATCTACACCGCCATCTGTATAAACATGGAATTATGTACACCGCTATCTGGATAAACATGGAAATATCTACACCGCTATTTCAATAAACATGGAAATATCTACACCGCTATCTGTATGAAATAGGAAATATCTACAACGCCATCTGTAGGAACATGGAAATATCTACACCGCTATCTCTATAAACATGGAAATATCTGCACCGCTATCTGTATATACATGGAAATATCTACACTGCTATCTCTTTAAATGTGGAAATATCTGCATCGCTATCTGTATAAACATGGAAATAGATACACCGCTATCTATATAACCATGGAAATATCTACACCGATATCTGTGTAAACATGGATATATCTACACCGCTATCTCTAAAAACGTGAAAAGATCTACAGCATTATGTGTATAAAGATGGAAATATCTACACTGTCATCTGTATGGACTTGGAAATGTCTAAACCGCCAGCTCTATAAAAATATAAATATCTACACTGCCCTCTTTAGGAACATGGAAATATCGACACCGCCATCTGTTTAAACATGGAAATATCTACACTGCTATCTGTGCAAACATGGAAATATCTACACCGCTATCTGTGTAAACATGGAAAGATCTACACTGCTGTCTCTTAAAACTTGATAATATCTACACCGTTAATTGAATAAACATGGAAATAACTTCACCGCCATCTGTTTGAACACGGAAATACCAACACTGCCAACTATATAAACATGGAAATATCTGCACCACCATCTGGATAAACATGGAAATATCTACACCGCCATATCTATAAACAAGGAAATATCTACACCGCTATCTGTATAAACATGGAGATATCCACATCGCCATATGTATGAACATGGAAATGTCTGAACCGCCAACTCTATAAACATGGAAATATCTACACCGCCATCTGTAGGAACATGGAAATATCTACACCGCTTTCTGTATAAACATGAAAATATCTACTCCGCTATCTGCATAAAATTGGAAATATCTACACCGCTATCTGCATAAACTTGGAAATATCTACACCGCTCTCTGTGTAAACATGGAAATATCTACACCTCTATCTCTATAAATATGGAAATATCTACACCGCTATCTCCATAAACATGGAAAGATCTACACCACTGTCTGTATAAACATGGAAATATCTACAAAGCCATCTGTAAGAACATGTAAGTATCTACACGGCTATCTGTATACACATGGAAATATGAACACCGCTATCTGTATAAGCATTTAAATATCTATTCCGCTATCTGTGTAAACACGGAAATATCTACACCGCTATCTCTTAAAACTTGGAAATATATACACTGTTATGTGTATAAACATGGAAATAACTTCACCGCCATCTGTATGAACATGGAAATATATACACTGCCAACTATATAAAAATGGAAATATCTACAACGCCATCTGAATGAACATGGAAATATCTACACCGCTATCTGTGTAAACATGGAAATAACTACACCGCTATCTGTATAAACATGGAAATATCTACACCGCTATCTGTGTAAACATGGGAATATCTACACCGCTATCTGTGTAAAGATGGAAATATCTACACCGCTATATACATAAACATGGAAATATCTACACCGCCGTCTGTATGAACATGGAAATATCTACACCGTCATCTGTATGAACACGGAATTATCTACACCGCCATCTGCAGTAACATGGAAATATCTTCACCGGTATCTACACCACCTTCTGTATGAACATGGAAATATCGACACCACATTCTCTATGAACATGGAAATATCTACACCGCCATCTGTATGAACATGGAAATATCTACACCGCTATCAGTGTAAACATGGAAATATCTACACTGCTATCTGTGTAAACATGGAAATAGATACACCGCTATCTGTATAAACATGGAAATATCTACACCGCTATCTGTGTAAACATGGAAAAATCTACACCGCTGTCTCTATTAACATGGAGATATTTTAGCAGCCATCTGTATAAACATTGAAATATCTACACCGCTATCTGTATAAACATGGAAATATCTACACCGATATCTCTATAAACATGGAAATATCTACACCGCTATCTGTATAAACATGGAAATATCGAGACCGTTATCTGTATAAACATGCAAATATCTACATTGCAATCTGTAAAAACATGGAAATATCTACACCGCTCTCCGTGTAAAGATGGAAATATCTACACTGCTATCTGTGTAAACATGGAAATATCTACACTGCTATCTGTGTAAAAATCGAAATATCTACACCGCTACCTCTAAAAAGATGCAAATAACTTCACGGTTATGTTGTTAAAGATGGAAATATCTAAACCGCTATCTGTATAAACATGGAAATAACTACACCGCCTCCTGTATGAACATGGAAATGTCTAAACCGCCAACTGTATAAACATGGAAATATCTGCACCGCCCTCTGTAGGAACATGGAGTTATCTACACTGCTATCTGTTTAAACATGGAAATATCTACACCGCTATCTGCTTAAAAGTGGAAATATCTACCTAGCTATCTGCAAAAACTTGGAAATATCTCCACCAACAACTGTAGGAACATGGAATTATCTACACCGCTATCTCTATAAAGATGGAAATATGTACACAAATATCTCTATGAACATGGAAATATCTACACTGCTATCTGTACAAACATGGAAATATCTACACTGCTATCTGTGTAAACATGGAAATATCTACACCGCTATCTGTGTAAACATGGAAATATCTACACCGCTATCTCTATAAACATGGAAATATCTAAACAGCCATTTGTCTAAACATGGAAATATCTACACCGCTATCTGTGTAAACATGGAAATATCTACACCGCTATCTGTGTAAACATGGAAATATCTTCACCGCTATTTCTTAAAACATGGAAATAACTACACCGTTATGTGTATAAAGTTGCAAATATCTACACTGCTATCTGTATAAACATGGGAATATCTACACCGCCATCTGTATGAATATGGAAATATCTACACCGCCAACTCTATAAACATGAAAATATCTATGCCGCCATCTGTAGGAACATGGAAATATCTACACCGCTATCTCTATAAACATGGAAATATCTACACCGCCATCTGTATAAACATGGAAATATCTACACCGCCATCAGTATAAACATGGAATTATCTACACCGCCATCTGTATGAATTTGGAAATATCTACACCGACAACTGTATTAACTTGGAAATATCTACACCGCCATCTGTGGAAACATGGAAATTTCTACACCGCCATCTGTGGGAATATGGAAATATCTACACCGCAATCTGTATGAACATGGAAATGTCTAAACCACCAACTCTATAAAAAAGGAAATATCTACAGTGCCATCTGTAGGAACATGGAAATATCTACACCGCTTTCTGTATAAACATGGAAATATCTACACCGCTATCTGCATAAAAGTGGAAATATCTACACCGCTATCTGCATAAACTGGGAAATATCTACACCGCTATCTGTGTAAACATGGAAATATCTACACCACCAACTGTACGAACATGGAAATATGTACACTGCTATCTCTGTAAACATGGAAATATCTACAGCGCCATCTGTATGAACATGCAAATATCTACACCGCCATCTGTAGGAACATGGAAATATCTACACCGGTATCTGCATAAACATGGAAACACATACACCAGTATCTATTTAAATATGGAAATATCTACACCGCTACCTGTGTAAACGTGGAAATATCTACACCGCCATCTGTATTAAGATGGAGATATCTACACTGCCATCTGTATGAACATGGAAATATCTACACCGCTATCTGTGTAAACATGGAAATATCTACACCGCTATGTGTGTGAACATGGAAATATCTACACCGCTATGTGTATAAAAATGGAAATATCTTCACCGCCAACTGTATGAACCTGGAAATATCTACACCGCCATCTGTATGATCATGGAAATGTCTACACCGCTATCTGTACAAACATGGAAATATGTACTCCAATATCTCTATAAACATGGAAATATCTACATAGCTCTCTGTATAAACACGGAAATATCTACACCGCTATCTGTGTAAACTTAGTAATATCTATACCGCTATATATGTAAACATGGAAATGTCTTCGCCGCAATCTCTATAAACATGGAAATATCTACACAGCCATCTGTATAAACAGGGAAATATCTGCAACGCTATCTGTATATAGATGGAAATAACTAAACGGCTATCTGTGTAAACATGAAAATATCTACACCACTATCTGTGTAAACATGGAAATATCTACACCTCTATCTCTATATACATGGAAATACCTACACGGCCATCTGTAGGAACATGGAAATATCTACACCGCTATCTGTATAAACATGGAAATATCTATTCCGCTATTTGTGTAAACACGGAAATATCTATACCAATATCTGTTAAAACATTGAAATATCTATACCGTTATGTGTATAAACATGGAAATATCTTCACCGCCATCTGTATGAACATGGAAATATCTACACTGCCAACTATATGAACATGGAAATATCTTCACTGCCAACTATATAAACATGGAAATATCAACACCGCCATCTGTATGAACATGGAAATATCTACACCGCTATCTGTGTAAACATGGAAATAGCTACACCGCTATCTGTGTTAACATGGAAATATCCACACCGCTATCTGTATAAACATGGAAATATCTTCACCGCCATCTGTATGAACCTGGAATTATCCACACCGCCATCTGTATGAACATGGAAATGTCTACACCGCTATCTGTATAAACATGGAAATATGTACTCCGATATCTCTATAAACATGGAAATATCAACACCGCTTTCTGTATAAACATGGAAATATCTACACCGATATCTGTATGAACATGGAAATATCTACACCGCTATCTCTTAAAACTTGGAAATATCTACACCGTCATATGTATAAACATGGAAATACCTTCACCGCCATCTGTATGAACATGGAAATATCTACACCGCCATCTGTATGAACATGGAAATATCTCCACCGATATCTGTGTAAACATGGATATATCTACACAGCTATCTCTAAAAACATGGAAAGATATACACCATTATGTGTATAAAGATGGAAATATCTACACCGCCATCTGTATGAACTTGGAAATGTCTAAACCGACAACTCTATAAACATGTAAATATCTACACCACCCTCTTTAGGAACATGGAAATATCGACACCGCTATCTGTTTAAACATGGTAATATCTACACCGCTATCTGTGGAAACATGGAAATACCTACACCGCTATCTGTGTAAACATGGAAAGATCTACACTGCTATCTCTTAAAACTTGGTAATATCTACACCGTTAATTGAATAAACATGGAAATATCTTCACCACCATCTGTTTGAACACGGAAATATCTACACTGCCAACTAAATAAACATGGAAATATCTGCACCACCATCTGGATAAACATGGAAATATCTACACCGCCAAATCTATAAACATGGAAATATTTACACCGCTATCTGTATAAACATGCATATATCTACACCCCTATCTGTGTAGACATGGAAATATCTACACCGCTATCTGTGTAAACATGGAAATATCTACACCGCTATATCTATAAACATGGAAATGTCTACACAGCCGTCTGTATAAACATGGAAATATCTACACCGCTATCTGAGTAAACATGGAAATATCTACACCAATATCTCTATAAACATGGAAATATCTACACAGCTATCTGTATAAACATGGAAATATCTACCCCGCTATCTGTGTAAACATAGAATTATCTACACCGCTACCTGTGTATACATGGAAATATCTACACCGTTATCTCCATAAACATGGAAATATCTACACCGCCGTCTGTATGAGCATGGAAGTATCTACACCGCCATCTGTATAAACATGGAAATATCTACACCGTTATGTGTATAAAGATGGAAATACCTACACCGCTATCTGAATAAACATGGAAGTATCTACACCGGCATCTGTATGAACATGGAAATGTCTAAACTGCCAACTATATAAACATGGAAATATCTACACCGCCATGTGTAGGAACATGGAAATATCTACACCGCTTTCTGTATAAACATGGAAATATCTACCCCGCTATCTGCATAAAAGTGGAAACATCACCACCGCTATCTGCATAAACTTGGAAATATCTACACCACTGTCTGTGTAAACATGGAAATACCTACAGCACCAACTGTAGGAAGATGGAAATATATACATCGCTATCTATATAAACATGGAAAAATCTACACAGCTATCTGAATAAACATGGAAATATCTACACAGCCATCTGTAGGAACATGTAAATATCTACACCGTTATCTGTATACACATGGAAATATCTACACCGCCAACTCTATAAACATGGAAATATCTACAACGCTATCTGTGTAAACATGAAAATATGTACACCGCTATCTCTTAAAACTTGGAAATATCTACACCGTTATGTGAATAAACATTTAAATGTCTTCACCGCCATCTGTTTGAACACGGAAATATCTACACTGCCAACTATATAAACATGGAAATATCTACACCGCTATATGTATAAACACGGAAATATCTACACCGCTATCTCTATAAACATGGAAATATCTACACCGCTATCTGTATAAACATGGAAATATCTACACCTCTATCTGCATAAAAGCGGAAATGTCTACCCCACTATCTGCATAAACTTGGAAATATCTACACCGCTACCTGTGTAAACATGGAAATATCTACACCGCTATCTGTGTGAACATGGAAACATCTACTCCGATATCTCTATAAACATGGAAATATCTACACCGCTATCGGTATAAACATGGAAATATCTACACAGCCATCTGTAGTAATATGTAAATATCTACAAAATTATCTGAATACACATGGAAATATCTACACCGCTTTCTGTATAAACATGGAAATACCTATACCGCTATCTGCATAAAAGTGGAAATATCTTCACCGCTATCTGTGTAAACATGGAAATATCTACACCGCCATTTCTTAAAACATGGAAATATCTACACCGTTATCTGTATAAAGTCAGAAATATCTACACTGCTATCTGTATAAACATGGAAATATCTACACCACCATCTGTATGAATATGGAAATATCTACACCGCCAACTCTATAAACATGGAAATATCTACACCGCCATCTGTAGGAACACGGAAATATCTACACAGCTATCTGTATAAACATGGAAATATCTACACCGCTATATCTATAAACATGGAAATATCTACACCGCTATCTGTATGAACCTGGAAATATCTATACCGCTATCAGTATAAACATGGAAATATCTACACAGCCATCTGTAGGAATATGTAAATATCTACACCGTTATCTGTATACACATGGAATTATCTACACCGCTATCTGTATAAACATGGAAATATTTACACCGCAATCTGTGTAAACATGAAAATATCTACACCGCTATCTCTTAAAACTTGGAAATATCTACACCGTTATGTGTATAAACGTGGAAACATCTTCACCGCCATCTGTATGAACTTGGAAATATCTACACCACCAACTCTATAAACATGGAAATATCTACACAGCTATCTGCATAAATATGGAAATATCTACACCGCCATCTGTATAAACATGGAAATATCTACACCACTATCTGTGTAAACATGGAAATATCTACACTGCTATCTGTGTAAACATGGAAATATCTACACCGCTATCTCTGTAAACATAGAAATATCTACACAGTCGTCTGTATAAACATGGAAATATCTACACCGCTATCTCTATAAACATGGAAATATCTACACCGCTATCTGTATGAACCTGGAAATATCTATACCGCTATCTGTATGAGCATGGAAATACCTATACCGCTATCTGTATCAACATGGAAATATCTACAAAGCTATCTGTGTAAACATGTTAATATCCACACCGCTATCTGTGTAAACATGGAAATATCTACACCGCTATCTGTGTAAACATGGAAATATCTACACCGCTATCTGTGTAAACATGGAAATACCTACACTGCTATCTGTGTAAACATGGAAATACCTACACCGCTATCTCTATAAACATGGAAATACCTACACCGCCATCTGTATGAGTATGGAAATATCTACACCGCCGTCTGTATAAACATGGAAATATCTACACCGTTTTGTGTATAAAGATGGAAATATCTACATTGATATCTGTATAAACATGGAAATATCTACACCACCATCTGTATGAACATGGAAATGTCTAAACCGTCAACTCTGTAAACATGGAAATATCTACGGCGCCATCTACAGGAACATGGAAATATCTACACCGCTTTCTGTATAAACATGGAAATAACTACACCGCTATCTGCATAAAAGTAGAGACATCTCCACTGCTATCTGCATATACTTGGAAATATCTGCACCACTATCTGTATAAACATGGAAATATCTACACCACCAAATGTAGGAACACGGAAATATCAACACCGCTATATCTATAAACATGGAAATATCTACACCGCTATGTGTATAAACTTGGAAATATCTACACAGCCATCTGTAGGAACATGTAAATATCTACACCGTTATCTGTATAAACATGGAAATATCTACACCGCCATCTGTATGAACATGGAAATATCTACACCGCCATCTGTATGAACATGGAAACATCTACACGGCCATCTGTAAGAACATGGAAATATCTACAACGTCATCTGTATGTACATGGAGATATCTACACTGCTATCTCTATAAACTTGGAAACTTCGACACCGATACCTGTGTAAACGAGGAAATATCTTCACTGCCATATCTATAAGCATGGACATATCTTCACTGCCATCTGTATAAACATGGAAATATCTACACCGCTATCTGTATAAACATGGAAATATCTACACCGATATCTGTATAAACATGGAAATATCTACACCGCTATCTGTATAAACATGGAAATGTCTACACCGCTATCTGTGTAAACATGGAAATGTCTACACCGCTATCTCTATAAACATGGACATGCCTACACCGCCATCTGTATGAGCATGGAAATATCCACACTGCCATCTGTATAAACATGGATATATCTACACCGCTATCTGTATAAACATGGAAATATCTACACCGCTATCTGTGTAAACATGGAAATATCTACACCGCTATCTCTAAAAACATGGAAAGATCTACAACATTATGTGTATAAAGATGGAAATATCTACACCGCTATCTGTATAAACTTGGAAATATCTACCCCGCTATCTGTGTAAACATGGAAATATCTACACCACCAACTATAGGAACATGGAAATATCTACACCACTATCTCTATAAACATGGAAATATCTACACCGCTATCTGTATAAACATCGAAATATCTACACAGCCATCTGTAGGAACATGTAAATATCTATACCACTATCTCTATAAAAATGGAAAATCTACACCGCTATCTGTATAAACATGAAAATATCTACATTGCCATCTTTATGAACATGAAAATGCCTTAACCGCTAACTCTATAAACATGGAAATACCTATAGCACCATCTGTAGGAAAATGGAAATATCTACACCGCTATCTGTATAAACATGGAAATATCTACACCTCTATCTGCATAAAAGCGGAAATGTCTACCCCACTATCTGCATAAACTTGGAAATATCTACACCGCTATCTGTGTAAACATGGAAATATCTACACCGCTATCTGTGTGAACATGGAAACATCTACTCCGATATCTCTATAAACATGGAAATATCTACAACGCTTTTTGTATAAACATGGAAATATCTACACCGCTATCTGTGTACACATGGAAATGTCTACACCGCTACCTGTGTAAACATGTAAATATCTACACCACCAACTGTAGGAACGTGGGAATATCTACACCGCTATCTCTATAAACATGGAAATATCTACACCGCTATCGGTATAAACATGGAAATATCTACACAGCCATCTGTAGTAATATGTAAATATCTACAAAATTATCTGAATACACATGGAAATATCTACACGGCTTTCTGTATAAACATGGAAATACCTATACCGCTATCTGCATAAAAGTGGAAATATCTTCACCGCTATCTGTGTAAACATGGAAATATCTACACCGCCATTTCTTAAAACATGGAAATATCTACACCGTTATCTGTATAAAGTCAGAAATATCTACACTGCTATCTGTATAAACATGGAAATATCTACACCACCATCTGTATGAATATGGAAATATCTACACCGCCAACTCTATAAACATGGAAATATCTACACCGCCATCTGTAGGAACACGGAAATATCTACACAGCTATCTGTATAAACATGGAAATATCTACACCGCTATATCTATAAACATGGAAATATCTACACCGCAATCTGTATAAACATCGAAATATCTACACAGCAATCTGTAGGAACATGTAAATATCTATACCACTATCTCTATAAAAATGGAAAATCTACACCGCTATCTGTATAAACATGAAAATATCTACATTGCCATCTTTATGAACATGAAAATGCCTTAACCGCTAACTCTATAAACATGGAAATACCTATAGCACCATCTGTAGGAAAATGGAAATATCTACACCGCTATCTGTATAAACATGGAAATATCTACACCTCTATCTGCATAAAAGCGGAAATGTCTACCCCACTATCTGCATAAACTTGGAAATATCTACACCGCTATCTGTGTAAACATGGAAATATCTACACCGCTATCTGTGTGAACATGGAAACATCTACTCCGATATCTCTATAAACATGGAAATATCTACAACGCTTTTTGTATAAACATGGAAATATCTACACCGCTATCTGTGTACACAAGGAAATGTCTACACCGCTACCTGTGTAAACATGTAAATATCTACACCACCAACTGTAGGAACGTGGGAATATCTACACCGCTATCTCTATAAACATGGAAATATCTACACCGCTATCGGTATAAACATGGAAATATCTACACAGCCATCTGTAGTAATATGTAAATATCTACAAAATTATCTGAATACACATGGAAATATCTACACCGCTTTCTGTATAAACATGGAAATACCTATACCGCTATCTGCATAAAAGTGGAAATATCTTCACCGCTATCTGTGTAAACATGGAAATATCTACACCGCCATTTCTTAAAACATGGAAATATCTACACCGTTATCTGTATAAAGTCAGAAATATCTACACTGCTATCTGTATAAACATGGAAATATCTACACCACCATCTGTATGAATATGGAAATATCTACACCGCCAACTCTATAAACATGGAAATATCTACACCGCCATCTGTAGGAACACGGAAATATCTACACAGCTATCTGTATAAACATGGAAATATCTACACCGCTATATCTATAAACATGGAAATATCTACACCGCTATCTGTATGAACCTGGAAATATCTATACCGCTATCAGTATAAACATGGAAATATCTACACAGCCATCTGTAGGAATATGTAAATATCTACACCGTTATCTGTATACACATGGAATTATCTACACCGCTATCTGTATAAACATGGAAATATTTACACCGCAATCTGTGTAAACATGAAAATATCTACACCGCTATCTCTTAAAACTTGGAAATATCTACACCGTTATGTGTATAAACGTGGAAACATCTTCACCGCCATCTGTATGAACTTGGAAATATCTACACCACCAACTCTATAAACATGGAAATATCTACACAGCTATCTGCATAAATATGGAAATATCTACACCGCCATCTGTATAAACATGGAAATATCTACACCACTATCTGTGTAAACATGGAAATATCTACACTGCTATCTGTGTAAACATGGAAACATCTACACCGCTATCTCTGTAAACATAGAAATATCTACACAGTCGTCTGTATAAACATGGAAATATCTACACCGCTATCTCTATAAACATGGAAATATCTACACCGCTATCTGTATGAACCTGGAAATATCTATACCGCTATCTGTATGAGCATGGAAATACCTATACCGCTATCTGTATCAACATGGAAATATCTACAAAGCTATCTGTGTAAACATGTTAATATCCACACCGCTATCTGTGTAAACATGGAAATATCTACACCGCTATCTGTGTAAACATGGAAATATCTACACCGCTATCTGTGTAAACATGGAAATACCTACACTGCTATCTGTGTAAACATGGAAATACCTACACCGCTATCTCTATAAACATGGAAATACCTACACCGCCATCAGTATGAGTATGGAAATATCTACACCGCCGTCTGTATAAACATGGAAATATCTACACTGTTTTGTGTATAAAGATGGAAATATCTACATTGATATCTGTATAAACATGGAAATATCTACACCACCATCTGTATGAACATGGAAATGTCTAAACCGTCAACTCTGTAAACATGGAAATATCTACGGCGCCATCTACAGGAACATGGAAATATCTACACCGCTTTCTGTATAAACATGGAAATAACTACACCGCTATCTGCATAAAAGTAGAGACATCTCCACTGCTATCTGCATATACTTGGAAATATCTGCACCACTATCTGTATAAACATGGAAATATCTACACCACCAAATGTAGGAACACGGAAATATCAACACCGCTATATCTATAAACATGGAAATATCTACACCGCTATGTGTATAAACTTGGAAATATCTACACAGCCATCTGTAGGAACATGTAAATATCTACACCGTTATCTGTATAAACATGGAAATATCTACACCGCCATCTGTATGAACATGGAAATATCTACACCGCCATCTGTATGAACATGGAAACATCTACACGGCCATCTGTAAGAACATGGAAATATCTACAACGTCATCTGTATGTACATGGAGATATCTACACTGCTATCTCTATAAACTTGGAAACTTCGACACCGATACCTGTGTAAACGAGGAAATATCTTCACTGCCATATCTATAAGCATGGACATACCTTCACTGCCATCTGTATAAACATGGAAATATCTACACCGCTATCTGTATAAACATGGAAATATCTACACCGATATCTGTATAAACATGGAAATATCTACACCGCTATCTGTATAAACATGGAAATGTCTACACCGCTATCTGTGTAAACATGGAAATGTCTACACCGCTATCTCTATAAACATGGACATGCCTACACCGCCATCTGTATGAGCATGGAAATATCCACACTGCCATCTGTATAAACATGGATATATCTACACCGCTATCTGTATAAACATGGAAATATCTACACCACTATCTGTGTAAACATGGAAATATCTACACCGCTATCTCTAAAAACATGGAAAGATCTACAACATTATGTGTATAAAGATGGAAATATCTACACCGCTATCTGTATAAACTTGGAAATATCTACCCCGCTATCTGTGTAAACATGGAAATATCTACACCACCAACTATAGGAACATGGAAATATCTACACCACTATCTCTATAAACATGGAAATATCTACACCGCTATCTGTATAAACATCGAAATATCTACACAGCCATCTGTAGGAACATGTAAATATCTATACCACTATCTCTATAAAAATGGAAAATCTACACCGCTATCTGTATAAACATGAAAATATCTACATTGCCATCTTTATGAACATGAAAATGCCTTAACCGCTAACTCTATAAACATGGAAATACCTATAGCACCATCTGTAGGAAAATGGAAATATCTACACCGCTATCTGTATAAACATGGAAATATCTACACCTCTATCTGCATAAAAGCGGAAATGTCTACCCCACTATCTGCATAAACTTGGAAATATCTACACCGCTATCTGTGTAAACATGGAAATATCTACACCGCTATCTGTGTGAACATGGAAACATCTACTCCGATATCTCTATAAACATGGAAATATCTACAACGCTTTTTGTATAAACATGGAAATATCTACACCGCTATCTGTGTACACATGGAAATGTCTACACCGCTACCTGTGTAAACATGTAAATATCTACACCACCAACTGTAGGAACGTGGGAATATCTACACCGCTATCTCTATAAACATGGAAATATCTACACCGCTATCGGTATAAACATGGAAATATCTACACAGCCATCTGTAGTAATATGTAAATATCTACAAAATTATCTGAATACACATGGAAATATCTACACCGCTTTCTGTATAAACATGGAAATACCTATACCGCTATCTGCATAAAAGTGGAAATATCTTCACCGCTATCTGTGTAAACATGGAAATATCTACACCGCCATTTCTTAAAACATGGAAATATCTACACCGTTATCTGTATAAAGTCAGAAATATCTACACTGCTATCTGTATAAACATGGAAATATCTACACCACCATCTGTATGAATATGGAAATATCTACACCGCCAACTCTATAAACATGGAAATATCTACACCGCCATCTGTAGGAACACGGAAATATCTACACAGCTATCTGTATAAACATGGAAATATCTACACCGCTATATCTATAAACATGGAAATATCTACACCGCTATCTGTATGAACCTGGAAATATCTATACCGCTATCAGTATAAACATGGAAATATCTACACAGCCATCTGTAGGAATATGTAAATATCTACACCGTTATCTGTATACACATGGAATTATCTACACCGCTATCTGTATAAACATGGAAATATTTACACCGCAATCTGTGTAAACATGAAAATATCTACACCGCTATCTCTTAAAACTTGGAAATATCTACACCGTTATGTGTATAAACGTGGAAACATCTTCACCGCCATCTGTATGAACTTGGAAATATCTACACCACCAACTCTATAAACATGGAAATATCTACACAGCTATCTGCATAAATATGGAAATATCTACACCGCCATCTGTATAAACATGGAAATATCTACACCACTATCTGTGTAAACATGGAAATATCTACACTGCTATCTGTGTAAACATGGAAACATCTACACCGCTATCTCTGTAAACATAGAAATATCTACACAGTCGTCTGTATAAACATGGAAATATCTACACCGCTATCTCTATAAACATGGAAATATCTACACCGCTATCTGTATGAACCTGGAAATATCTATACCGCTATCTGTATGAGCATGGAAATACCTATACCGCTATCTGTATCAACATGGAAATATCTACAAAGCTATCTGTGTAAACATGTTAATATCCACACCGCTATCTGTGTAAACATGGAAATATCTACACCGCTATCTGTGTAAACATGGAAATATCTACACCGCTATCTGTGTAAACATGGAAATACCTACACTGCTATCTGTGTAAACATGGAAATACCTACACCGCTATCTCTATAAACATGGAAATACCTACACCGCCATCAGTATGAGTATGGAAATATCTACACCGCCGTCTGTATAAACATGGAAATATCTACACTGTTTTGTGTATAAAGATGGAAATATCTACATTGATATCTGTATAAACATGGAAATATCTACACCACCATCTGTATGAACATGGAAATGTCTAAACCGTCAACTCTGTAAACATGGAAATATCTACGGCGCCATCTACAGGAACATGGAAATATCTACACCGCTTTCTGTATAAACATGGAAATAACTACACCGCTATCTGCATAAAAGTAGAGACATCTCCACTGCTATCTGCATATACTTGGAAATATCTGCACCACTATCTGTATAAACATGGAAATATCTACACCACCAAATGTAGGAACACGGAAATATCAACACCGCTATATCTATAAACATGGAAATATCTACACCGCTATGTGTATAAACTTGGAAATATCTACACAGCCATCTGTAGGAACATGTAAATATCTACACCGTTATCTGTATAAACATGGAAATATCTACACCGCCATCTGTATGAACATGGAAATATCTACACCGCCATCTGTATGAACATGGAAACATCTACACGGCCATCTGTAAGAACATGGAAATATCTACAACGTCATCTGTATGTACATGGAGATATCTACACTGCTATCTCTATAAACTTGGAAACTTCGACACCGATACCTGTGTAAACGAGGAAATATCTTCACTGCCATATCTATAAGCATGGACATACCTTCACTGCCATCTGTATAAACATGGAAATATCTACACCGCTATCTGTATAAACATGGAAATATCTACACCGATATCTGTATAAACATGGAAATATCTACACCGCTATCTGTATAAACATGGAAATGTCTACACCGCTATCTGTGTAAACATGGAAATGTCTACACCGCTATCTCTATAAACATGGACATGCCTACACCGCCATCTGTATGAGCATGGAAATATCCACACTGCCATCTGTATAAACATGGATATATCTACACCGCTATCTGTATAAACATGGAAATATCTACACCACTATCTGTGTAAACATGGAAATATCTACACCGCTATCTCTAAAAACATGGAAAGATCTACAACATTATGTGTATAAAGATGGAAATATCTACACCGCTATCTGTATAAACTTGGAAATATCTACCCCGCTATCTGTGTAAACATGGAAATATCTACACCACCAACTATAGGAACATGGAAATATCTACACCACTATCTCTATAAACATGGAAATATCTACACCGCTATCTGTATAAACATCGAAATATCTACACAGCCATCTGTAGGAACATGTAAATATCTATACCACTATCTCTATAAAAATGGAAAATCTACACCGCTATCTGTATAAACATGAAAATATCTACATTGCCATCTTTATGAACATGAAAATGCCTTAACCGCTAACTCTATAAACATGGAAATACCTATAGCACCATCTGTAGGAAAATGGAAATATCTACACCGCTATCTGTATAAACATGGAAATATCTACACCTCTATCTGCATAAAAGCGGAAATGTCTACCCCACTATCTGCATAAACTTGGAAATATCTACACCGCTATCTGTGTAAACATGGAAATATCTACACCGCTATCTGTGTGAACATGGAAACATCTACTCCGATATCTCTATAAACATGGAAATATCTACAACGCTTTTTGTATAAACATGGAAATATCTACACCGCTATCTGTGTACACATGGAAATGTCTACACCGCTACCTGTGTAAACATGTAAATATCTACACCACCAACTGTAGGAACGTGGGAATATCTACACCGCTATCTCTATAAACATGGAAATATCTACACCGCTATCGGTATAAACATGGAAATATCTACACAGCCATCTGTAGTAATATGTAAATATCTACAAAATTATCTGAATACACATGGAAATATCTACACCGCTTTCTGTATAAACATGGAAATACCTATACCGCTATCTGCATAAAAGTGGAAATATCTTCACCGCTATCTGTGTAAACATGGAAATATCTACACCGCCATTTCTTAAAACATGGAAATATCTACACCGTTATCTGTATAAAGTCAGAAATATCTACACTGCTATCTGTATAAACATGGAAATATCTACACCACCATCTGTATGAATATGGAAATATCTACACCGCCAACTCTATAAACATGGAAATATCTACACCGCCATCTGTAGGAACACGGAAATATCTACACAGCTATCTGTATAAACATGGAAATATCTACACCGCTATATCTATAAACATGGAAATATCTACACCGCTATCTGTATGAACCTGGAAATATCTATACCGCTATCAGTATAAACATGGAAATATCTACACAGCCATCTGTAGGAATATGTAAATATCTACACCGTTATCTGTATACACATGGAATTATCTACACCGCTATCTGTATAAACATGGAAATATTTACACCGCAATCTGTGTAAACATGAAAATATCTACACCGCTATCTCTTAAAACTTGGAAATATCTACACCGTTATGTGTATAAACGTGGAAACATCTTCACCGCCATCTGTATGAACTTGGAAATATCTACACCACCAACTCTATAAACATGGAAATATCTACACAGCTATCTGCATAAATATGGAAATATCTACACCGCCATCTGTATAAACATGGAAATATCTACACCACTATCTGTGTAAACATGGAAATATCTACACTGCTATCTGTGTAAACATGGAAACATCTACACCGCTATCTCTGTAAACATAGAAATATCTACACAGTCGTCTGTATAAACATGGAAATATCTACACCGCTATCTCTATAAACATGGAAATATCTACACCGCTATCTGTATGAACCTGGAAATATCTATACCGCTATCTGTATGAGCATGGAAATACCTATACCGCTATCTGTATCAACATGGAAATATCTACAAAGCTATCTGTGTAAACATGTTAATATCCACACCGCTATCTGTGTAAACATGGAAATATCTACACCGCTATCTGTGTAAACATGGAAATATCTACACCGCTATCTGTGTAAACATGGAAATACCTACACTGCTATCTGTGTAAACATGGAAATACCTACACCGCTATCTCTATAAACATGGAAATACCTACACCGCCATCAGTATGAGTATGGAAATATCTACACCGCCGTCTGTATAAACATGGAAATATCTACACTGTTTTGTGTATAAAGATGGAAATATCTACATTGATATCTGTATAAACATGGAAATATCTACACCACCATCTGTATGAACATGGAAATGTCTAAACCGTCAACTCTGTAAACATGGAAATATCTACGGCGCCATCTACAGGAACATGGAAATATCTACACCGCTTTCTGTATAAACATGGAAATAACTACACCGCTATCTGCATAAAAGTAGAGACATCTCCACTGCTATCTGCATATACTTGGAAATATCTGCACCACTATCTGTATAAACATGGAAATATCTACACCACCAAATGTAGGAACACGGAAATATCAACACCGCTATATCTATAAACATGGAAATATCTACACCGCTATGTGTATAAACTTGGAAATATCTACACAGCCATCTGTAGGAACATGTAAATATCTACACCGTTATCTGTATAAACATGGAAATATCTTCACCGCCATCTGTATGAACATGGAAATATCTACACCGCCATCTGTATGAACATGGAAACATCTACACGGCCATCTGTAAGAACATGGAAATATCTACAACGTCATCTGTATGTACATGGAGATATCTACACTGCTATCTCTATAAACTTGGAAACTTCGACACCGATACCTGTGTAAACGAGGAAATATCTTCACTGCCATATCTATAAGCATGGACATACCTTCACTGCCATCTGTATAAACATGGAAATATCTACACCGCTATCTGTATAAACATGGAAATATCTACACCGATATCTGTATAAACATGGAAATATCTACACCGCTATCTGTATAAACATGGAAATGTCTACACCGCTATCTGTGTAAACATGGAAATGTCTACACCGCTATCTCTATAAACATGGACATGCCTACACCGCCATCTGTATGAGCATGGAAATATCCACACTGCCATCTGTATAAACATGGATATATCTACACCGCTATCTGTATAAACATGGAAATATCTACACCACTATCTGTGTAAACATGGAAATATCTACACCGCTATCTCTAAAAACATGGAAAGATCTACAACATTATGTGTATAAAGATGGAAATATCTACACCGCTATCTGTATAAACTTGGAAATATCTACCCCGCTATCTGTGTAAACATGGAAATATCTACACCACCAACTATAGGAACATGGAAATATCTACACCACTATCTCTATAAACATGGAAATATCTACACCGCTATCTGTATAAACATCGAAATATCTACACAGCCATCTGTAGGAACATGTAAATATCTATACCACTATCTCTATAAAAATGGAAAATCTACACCGCTATCTGTATAAACATGAAAATATCTACATTGCCATCTTTATGAACATGAAAATGCCTTAACCGCTAACTCTATAAACATGGAAATACCTATAGCACCATCTGTAGGAAAATGGAAATATCTACACCGCTATCTGTATAAACATGGAAATATCTACACCTCTATCTGCATAAAAGCGGAAATGTCTACCCCACTATCTGCATAAACTTGGAAATATCTACACCGCTATCTGTGTAAACATGGAAATATCTACACCGCTATCTGTGTGAACATGGAAACATCTACTCCGATATCTCTATAAACATGGAAATATCTACAACGCTTTTTGTATAAACATGGAAATATCTACACCGCTATCTGTGTACACATGGAAATGTCTACACCGCTACCTGTGTAAACATGTAAATATCTACACCACCAACTGTAGGAACGTGGGAATATCTACACCGCTATCTCTATAAACATGGAAATATCTACACCGCTATCGGTATAAACATGGAAATATCTACACAGCCATCTGTAGTAATATGTAAATATCTACAAAATTATCTGAATACACATGGAAATATCTACACCGCTTTCTGTATAAACATGGAAATACCTATACCGCTATCTGCATAAAAGTGGAAATATCTTCACCGCTATCTGTGTAAACATGGAAATATCTACACCGCCATTTCTTAAAACATGGAAATATCTACACCGTTATCTGTATAAAGTCAGAAATATCTACACTGCTATCTGTATAAACATGGAAATATCTACACCACCATCTGTATGAATATGGAAATATCTACACCGCCAACTCTATAAACATGGAAATATCTACACCGCCATCTGTAGGAACACGGAAATATCTACACAGCTATCTGTATAAACATGGAAATATCTACACCGCTATATCTATAAACATGGAAATATCTACACCGCTATGTGTATAAACATCGAAATATCTACACAGCCATCTGTAGGAACATGTAAATATCTATACCACTGTCTCTATAAAAATGGAAAATCTACACCGCTATGTGTATAAACATGAAAATATCTACATTGCCATCTTTATGAACATGAAAATGCCTTAACCGCTAACTCTATAAACATGGAAATACCTATAGCACCATCTGTAGGAAAATGGAAATATCTACACCGCTATCTGTATAAACATGGAAATATCTACACCTCTATCTGCATAAAAGCGGAAATGTCTACCCCACTATCTGCATAAACTTGGAAATATCTACACCGCTATCTGTGTAAACATGGAAATATCTACACCGCTATCTGTGTGAACATGGAAACATCTGCTCCGATATCTCTATAAACATGGAAATATCTACAACGCTTTTTGTATAAACATGGAAATATCTACACCGCTATCTGTGTACACATGGAAATGTCTACACCGCTACCTGTGTAAACATGTAAATATCTACACCACCAACTGTAGGAACGTGGGAATATCTACACCGCTATCTCTATAAACATGGAAATATCTACACCGCTATCGGTATAAACATGGAAATATCTACACAGCCATCTGTAGTAATATGTAAATATCTACAAAATTATCTGAATACACATGGAAATATCTACACCGCTTTCTGTATAAACATGGAAATACCTATACCGCTATCTGCATAAAAGTGGAAATATCTTCACCGCTATCTGTGTAAACATGGAAATATCTACACCGCCATTTCTTAAAACATGGAAATATCTACACCGTTATCTGTATAAAGTCAGAAATATCTACACTGCTATCTGTATAAACATGGAAATATCTACACCACCATCTGTATGAATATGGAAATATCTACACCGCCAACTCTATAAACATGGAAATATCTACACCGCCATCTGTAGGAACACGGAAATATCTACACAGCTATCTGTATAAACATGGAAATATCTACACCGCTATATCTATAAACATGGAAATATCTACACCGCTATGTGTATAAACATCGAAATATCTACACAGCCATCTGTAGGAACATGTAAATATCTATACCACTGTCTCTATAAAAATGGAAAATCTACACCGCTATCTGTATAAACATGAAAATATCTACATTGCCATCTTTATGAACATGAAAATGCCTTAACCGCTAACTCTATAAACATGGAAATACCTATAGCACCATCTGTAGGAAAATGGAAATATCTACACCGCTATCTGTATAAACATGGAAATATCTACACCTCTATCTGCATAAAAGCGGAAATGTCTACCCCACTATCTGCATAAACTTGGAAATATCTACACCGCTATCTGTGTAAACATGGAAATATCTACACCGCTATCTGTGTGAACATGGAAACATCTGCTCCGATATCTCTATAAACATGGAAATATCTACAACGCTTTTTGTATAAACATGGAAATATCTACACCGCTATCTGTGTACACAAGGAAATGTCTACACCGCTACCTGTGTAAACATGTAAATATCTACACCACCAACTGTAGGAACGTGGGAATATCTACACCGCTATCTCTATAAACATGGAAATATCTACACCGCTATCGGTATAAACATGGAAATATCTACACAGCCATCTGTAGTAATATGTAAATATCTACAAAATTATCTGAATACACATGGAAATATCTACACCGCTTTCTGTATAAACATGGAAATACCTATACCGCTATCTGCATAAAAGTGGAAATATCTTCACCGCTATCTGTGTAAACATGGAAATATCTACACCGCCATTTCTTAAAACATGGAAATATCTACACCGTTATCTGTATAAAGTCAGAAATATCTACACTGCTATCTGTATAAACATGGAAATATCTACACCACCATCTGTATGAATATGGAAATATCTACACCGCCAACTCTATAAACATGGAAATATCTACACCGCCATCTGTAGGAACACGGAAATATCTACACAGCTATCTGTATAAACATGGAAATATCTACACCGCTATATCTATAAACATGGAAATATCTACACCGCTATCTGTATGAACCTGGAAATATCTATACCGCTATCAGTATAAACATGGAAATATCTACACAGCCATCTGTAGGAATATGTAAATATCTACACCGTTATCTGTATACACATGGAATTACCTACACCGCTATCTGTATAAACATGGAAATATTTACACCGCAATCTGTGTAAACATGAAAATATCTACACCGCTATCTCTTAAAACTTGGAAATATCTACACCGTTATGTGCATAAACGTGGAAACATCTTCACCGCCATCTGTATGAACTTGGAAATATCTACACCACCAACTCTATAAACATGGAAATATCTACACAGCTATCTGCATAAATATGGAAATATCTACACCGCCATCTGTATAAACATGGAAATATCTACACCACTATCTGTGTAAACATGGAAATATCTACACTGCTATCTGTGTAAACATGGAAACATCTACACCGCTATCTCTGTAAACATAGAAATATCTACACAGTCGTCTGTATAAACTTGGAAATATCTACACCGCTATCTCTATAAACATGGAAATATCTACACCGCTATCTGTATGAACCTGGAAATATCTATACCGCTATCTGTATGAGCATGGAAATACCTATACCGCTATCTGTATCAACATGGAAATATCTACAAAGCTATCTGTGTAAACATGTTAATATCCACACCGCTATCTGTGTAAACATGGAAATATCTACACCGCTATCTGTGTAAACATGGAAATATCTACACCGCTATCTGTGTAAACATGGAAATACCTACACTGCTATCTGTGTAAACATGGAAATACCTACACCGCTATCTCTATAAACATGGAAATACCTACACCGCCATCTGTATGAGTATGGAAATATCTACACCGCCGTCTGTATAAACATGGAAATATCTACACCGTTTTGTGTATAAAGATGGAAATATCTACATTGATATCTGTATAAACATGGAAATATCTACACCACCATCTGTATGAACATGGAAATGTCTAAACCGTCAACTCTGTAAACATGGAAATATCTACGGCGCCATCTACAGGAACATGGAAATATCTACACCGCTTTCTGTATAAACATGGAAATAACTACACCGCTATCTGCATAAAAGTAGAGACATCTCCACTGCTATCTGCATATACTTGGAAATATCTGCACCACTATCTGTATAAACATGGAAATATCTACACCACCAAATGTAGGAACACGGAAATATCAACACCGCTATATCTATAAACATGGAAATATCTACACCGCTATGTGTATAAACTTGGAAATATCTACACAGCCATCTGTAGGAACATGTAAATATCTACACCGTTATCTGTATAAACATGGAAATATCTACACCGCCATCTGTATGAACATGGAAATATCTACACTGCCATCTGTATGAACATGGAAACATCTACACGGCCATCTGTAAGAACATGGAAATATCTACAACGTCATCTGTATGTACATGGAGATATCTACACTGCTATCTCTATAAACTTGGAAACTTCGACACCGATACCTGTGTAAACGAGGAAATATCTTCACTGCCATATCTATAAGCATGGACATACCTTCACTGCCATCTGTATAAACATGGAAATATCTACACCGCTATCTGTATAAACATGGAAATATCTACACCGATATCTGTATAAACATGGAAATATCTACACCGCTATCTGTATAAACATGGAAATGTCTACACCGCTATCTGTGTAAACATGGAAATGTCTACACCGCTATCTCTATAAACATGGACATGCCTACACCGCCATCTGTATGAGCATGGAAATATCCACACTGCCATCTGTATAAACATGGATATATCTACACCGCTATCTGTATAAACATGGAAATATCTACACCACTATCTGTGTAAACATGGAAATATCTACACCGCTATCTCTAAAAACATGGAAAGATCTACAACATTATGTGTATAAAGATGGAAATATCTACACCGCTATCTGTATAAACTTGGAAATATCTACCCCGCTATCTGTGTAAACATGGAAATATCTACACCACCAACTATAGGAACATGGAAATATCTACACCACTATCTCTATAAACATGGAAATATCTACACCGCTATCTGTATAAACATCGAAATATCTACACAGCCATCTGTAGGAACATGTAAATATCTATACCACTATCTCTATAAAAATGGAAAATCTACACCGCTATCTGTATAAACATGAAAATATCTACATTGCCATCTTTATGAACATGAAAATGCCTTAACCGCTAACTCTATAAACATGGAAATACCTATAGCACCATCTGTAGGAAAATGGAAATATCTACACCGCTATCTGTATAAACATGGAAATATCTACACCTCTATCTGCATAAAAGCGGAAATGTCTACCCCACTATCTGCATAAACTTGGAAATATCTACACCGCTATCTGTGTAAACATGGAAATATCTACACCGCTATCTGTGTGAACATGGAAACATCTACTCCGATATCTCTATAAACATGGAAATATCTACAACGCTTTTTGTATAAACATGGAAATATCTACACCGCTATCTGTGTACACATGGAAATGTCTACACCGCTACCTGTGTAAACATGTAAATATCTACACCACCAACTGTAGGAACGTGGGAATATCTACACCGCTATCTCTATAAACATGGAAATATCTACACCGCTATCGGTATAAACATGGAAATATCTACACAGCCATCTGTAGTAATATGTAAATATCTACAAAATTATCTGAATACACATGGAAATATCTACACCGCTTTCTGTATAAACATGGAAATACCTATACCGCTATCTGCATAAAAGTGGAAATATCTTCACCGCTATCTGTGTAAACATGGAAATATCTACACCGCCATTTCTTAAAACATGGAAATATCTACACCGTTATCTGTATAAAGTCAGAAATATCTACACTGCTATCTGTATAAACATGGAAATATCTACACCACCATCTGTATGAATATGGAAATATCTACACCGCCAACTCTATAAACATGGAAATATCTACACCGCCATCTGTAGGAACACGGAAATATCTACACAGCTATCTGTATAAACATGGAAATATCTACACCGCTATATCTATAAACATGGAAATATCTACACCGCTATCTGTATGAACCTGGAAATATCTATACCGCTATCAGTATAAACATGGAAATATCTACACAGCCATCTGTAGGAATATGTAAATATCTACACCGTTATCTGTATACACATGGAATTATCTACACCGCTATCTGTATAAACATGGAAATATTTACACCGCAATCTGTGTAAACATGAAAATATCTACACCGCTATCTCTTAAAACTTGGAAATATCTACACCGTTATGTGTATAAACGTGGAAACATCTTCACCGCCATCTGTATGAACTTGGAAATATCTACACCACCAACTCTATAAACATGGAAATATCTACACAGCTATCTGCATAAATATGGAAATATCTACACCGCCATCTGTATAAACATGGAAATATCTACACCACTATCTGTGTAAACATGGAAATATCTACACTGCTATCTGTGTAAACATGGAAATATCTACACCGCAATCTCTGTAAACATAGAAATATCTACACAGTCGTCTGTATAAACATGGAAATATCTACACCGCTATCTCTATAAACATGGAAATATCTACACCGCTATCTGTATGAACCTGGAAATATCTATACCGCTATCTGTATGAGCATGGAAATACCTATACCGCTATCTGTATCAACATGGAAATATCTACAAAGCTATCTGTGTAAACATGTTAATATCCACACCGCTATCTGTGTAAACATGGAAATATCTACACCGCTATCTGTGTAAACATGGAAATATCTACACCGCTATCTGTGTAAACATGGAAATACCTACACTGCTATCTGTGTAAACATGGAAATACCTACACCGCTATCTCTATAAACATGGAAATACCTACACCGCCATCTGTATGAGTATGGAAATATCTACACCGCCGTCTGTATAAACATGGAAATATCTACACCGTTTTGTGTATAAAGATGGAAATATCTACATTGATATCTGTATAAACATGGAAATATCTACACCACCATCTGTATGAACATGGAAATGTCTAAACCGTCAACTCTGTAAACATGGAAATATCTACGGCGCCATCTACAGGAACATGGAAATATCTACACCGCTTTCTGTATAAACATGGAAATAACTACACCGCTATCTGCATAAAAGTAGAGACATCTCCACTGCTATCTGCATATACTTGGAAATATCTGCACCACTATCTGTATAAACATGGAAATATCTACACCACCAAATGTAGGAACACGGAAATATCAACACCGCTATATCTATAAACATGGAAATATCTACACCGCTATGTGTATAAACTTGGAAATATCTACACAGCCATCTGTAGGAACATGTAAATATCTACACCGTTATCTGTATAAACATGGAAATATCTACACCGCCATCTGTATGAACATGGAAATATCTACACCGCCATCTGTATGAACATGGAAACATCTACACGGCCATCTGTAAGAACATGGAAATATCTACAACGTCATCTGTATGTACATGGAGATATCTACACTGCTATCTCTATAAACTTGGAAACTTCGACACCGATACCTGTGTAAACGAGGAAATATCTTCACTGCCATATCTATAAGCAAGGACATACCTTCACTGCCATCTGTATAAACATGGAAATATCTACACCGCTATCTGTATAAACATGGAAATATCTACACCGATATCTGTATAAACATGGAAATATCTACACCGCTATCTGCATAAACATGGAAATGTCTACACCGCTATCTGTGTAAACATGGAAATGTCTACACCGCTATCTCTATAAACATGGACATGCCTACACCGCCATCTGTATGAGCATGGAAATATCCACACTGCCATCTGTATAAACATGGATATATCTACACCGCTATCTGTATAAACATGGAAATATCTACACCATTATCTGTGTAAACATGGAAATATCTACACCGCTATCTCTAAAAACATGGAAAGATCTACAACTTTATGTGTATAAAGATGGAAATATCTACACCGCTATCTGTACAAACACGGAAATATCTACACCGCCATCTCTATAAACATGGAAATATCTACAACGCCATCTCTATAAACATGGAAATATCTACTCCGCCATCTGTATAAACATGGAAATATCTACACCGCCATCTCTATAAATATGGAAATATCTACACCGCTATCTGTGTAAACATGGAAATAGCTACACCGCTATCTCTATGAACATGGAAATACCTACACCTCTATCTGTGTAAACATGGAAATATCTACACCGCTATCTGTATGAACATGGAAATATCTACACAGAAATCTGTATGAACATGGAAATATCTACACCGCTATCTGTATAAACATAGAAATATCTACACCGATATCTCTATAAACATGGAGATATCTACACCGCTAACTGTATAAGGATGGAAATATCCACACCACTATCTGTGTAAACATGGAAATATATAAAACGCAATCTGTGTAAACATGGAAATATCTACACCACTATCTCTATAAACATGGAAATATCTACAAAGCCATCTGTATAAACATGGAAATATCTACACCGCTATCTGTATAAACATTGAAATATCTACACCAATATCTCTGTAAACTTGGAAATATCTACACCGCTATCTGTACAAACATGGAAATATCTACACCGCCATCTCTATAAACATGGAAATATCTACAACGCCATCTCTATAAACATGGAAATATCTACACCGCCATCTCTATAAACATGGAAATATCTACTCTGCCATCTGTATAAACATGGAAATATCTACACCGCGATCTCTATAAACATGGAAATATCTACTCCGCCATCTGTATAAACATGGAAATATCTACACCGCCATCTCTATAAATATGGAAATATCTACACCGCCATCTGTATGAACATGGAAATATCTACACCGCCATGTGTATAAAGTTGGAAATATCTCCACCGCCATCTGTATCAACATGGAACTATCTACACCGCTATCTGTGTAAACATGGAAATATCTACACCACCAATCTACACCGCCATCTCTATAAACATGGAAATGTCTTCACCGCCATCTGTATAAACATGGAAATATCTACACCGCTATCTGTATAAGGATGGAAATATCTACACCACTTTCTGTATGAACATGGAAATATCTTCACTGCTATCTGTATAAACATGGAAGTATCTACAGCGATATCTGCATAAAAGTGGAAATACCTCCACCGCTATCTGCATATACTTGGAAATATCTGCACCACTATCTGTGTAAACATGGAACTATCTACACAGCCATCAGTAGGAACATGTAAATATCTACACCGTTATCTGAATACACACGGAAATATGTACACCGCTATCTGTAAAAATGTGGAAATATATACACCGCTATCTGTGTAAACATGGAAATATCTACACCGCTATCTCTTAAAACTTGGATATTTCTACGCCGTTATGTGTATAAACATGGAAATAACCTCACCGCCATCTCTATGAACATGGAAATATCTACACTGCCAACTATATAAACATGGAAATATCTACACCGCCATCTGTATGAACGTGGAAATATCTGCACCGACAACTCTATAAACATGGAAATATCTACACCACTATCTGTATAAACATGGAAATATCTACTCTGCTATCTGTGTAAACATGGAAATATCTACACCGCTATCTGTGTAAACATGGAAATACCTACACCGCTATCTCTATGAACATGGAAATATCTACACCTCTATCTGTGTAAGCATGGAAATATCTACACCGCTATCTGTATGAACATGGAAATATCTACACCGCCATCTGCATGAACATGGAAATATCTACACTGCTATCTATATAAACATGGAAATATCTACACCGATATCTCTATAAACATGGAGATATCTACACCGCTAACTGTATAAGGATGGAAATATCCACACCGCTATCTGTGTAAACATGGAAATATCTAAAACGCAATCTGTGTAAACATGGAAATATCTACACCACTATCTCTATAAACATGGAAATATCTACAAAGCCATCTGTATAAACATGGAAATATCTACACCGCTATCTGTATAAACATGCAAATATCTACACCAATATCTCTGTAAACATGGAAATATCTACACCGCTATCTGTACAAACACGGAAATATCTACACCGCTATCTGTGTAAACATGGAAATATCTACACCACAATCTCTATAAACATGGAAATAACTACACCGCCATCTCTATAAACATGGAAATATCTACACAGCTATCTGCATAAACAAGGAAATATCTACAGCTCTGTCTCTATAAACATGGAAATATCTACACCGCTATGCCTATTAACATGGAAACAACTACACCGCTATATGTATAAACATGGAAATATCTACACCGCCATCTCTATAAACATGGAAATGTCTACACCGCCATCTGTATAAACATGGAAATATCTACAGTGCCATCTGTATAAACGTGGAAATATCTACACCGCCATATCTATAAACATGGAAATATCTACACCACCATCTGCATGAACATGGAAATATCTACACCGCAATCTGTGTAAAGATGGAAATATCTACACCGCCATCTGTATAAACACGGAAATATCTACACCGAGATCTGTATAGGGATTTAAATACCTACACCACCATCAGTATGAACACGAAAATATCTACACTGCTATCTGTATATACATGGAAATGTCTACACCGCTATCTCTATAAACATGGCAATATCTACACCGCTATCGGAATATACAAGGAAATATCTACACCTCAATCTCTACAAACATGGAAATATCTACACCACTATGCCTATTAACATGGAAATAACTACACCGCTATCTCTATAAATATGGATATATCTATACCGCCATCTCTATAAACATGGAAATATCTTCACCACCATCTGTATAAACATGGAAATATCTTCACTGCCATCTGTATAAACATGGAAATATCTACAGCACTATCTGTATAAGGATGGAAATATCTACACCACTTTCTGTATGAACATGGAAATATCTTCACTGTTATCTGTATAAACATGGAAGTATCTACAGCGTTATCTGCATAAAAGTGGAAATACCTCCAACGCTATCTGCATATACTTGGAAATATCTGCACCACTATCTGTGTAAACATGGAAATATCTACACAGCCATCAGTAGGAACATGTAAATATCTACACCGTTATCTGAATACACACGGAAATATGTACACCGCTATCTGTAAAAACGTGGAAATATGTACACAGCTATCTGTGTAAACATGGAAATATCTACACCACTATCTCTTAAAACTTGGATATATCTACGCCGTTATGTGTATAAACATGGAAATAACCTCACCGCCATCTCTATGAACATGGAAATATCTACACTGCCAACTATATAAACATGGAAATATCTACACCGCCATCTGTATGAACGTGGAAATATCTGCACCGCCAACTCTATAAACATGGAAATATCTACACCGCTATCTGTATAAACATGGAAATATCTACGCTGCTATCTGTGTAAACATGGAAATATCTACACCGCTATCTGTGTAAACATGGAAATACCTACACCGCTATCTCTATGAACATGGAAATACCTACACCTCTATCTGTGTAAACATGGAAATATCTACACCGCTATCTGTATCAACATGGAACTATCTACACCGCTATCTGTGTAAACATGGAAATATCTACACCACCAATCTACACCGCCATCTCTATAAACATGGAAATGTCTTCACCGCCATCTGTATAAACATGGAAATATCTACACCGCTATCTGTATAAGGATGGAAATATCTACACCACTTTCTGTATGAACATGGAAATATCTTCACTGCTATCTGTATAAACATGGAAGTATCTACAGCGATATCTGCATAAAAGTGGAAATACCTCCACCGCTATCTGCATATACTTGGAAATATCTGCACCACTATCTGTGTAAACATGGAACTATCTACACAGCCATCAGTAGGAACATGTAAATATCTACACCGTTATCTGAATACACACGGAAATATGTACACCGCTATCTGTAAAAATGTGGAAATATATACACCGCTATCTGTGTAAACATGGAAATATCTACACCGCTATCTCTTAAAACTTGGATATTTCTACGCCGTTATGTGTATAAACATGGAAATAACCTCACCGCCATCTCTATGAACATGGAAATATCTACACTGCCAACTATATAAACATGGAAATATCTACACCGCCATCTGTATGAACGTGGAAATATCTGCACCGCCAACTCTATAAACATGGAAATATCTACACCACTATCTGTATAAACATGGAAATATCTATGCTGCTATCTGTGTAAACATGGAAATATCTACACCGCTATCTGTGTAAACATGGAAATACCTACACCGCTATCTCTATGAACATGGAAATATCTACACCTCTATCTGTGTAAGCATGGAAATATCTACACCGCTATCTGTATGAACATGGAAATATCTACACCGCCATCTGCATGAACATGGAAATATCTACACTGCTATCTATATAAACATGGAAATATCTACACCGATATCTCTATAAACATGGAGATATCTACACCGCTAACTGTATAAGGATGGAAATATCCACACCGCTATCTGTGTAAACATGGAAATATCTAAAACGCAATCTGTGTAAACATGGAAATATCTACACCACTATCTCTATAAACATGGAAATATCTACAAAGCCATCTGTATAAACATGGAAATATCTACACCGCTATCTGTATAAACATGCAAATATCTACACCAATATCTCTGTAAACATGGAAATATCTACACCGCTATCTGTACAAACACGGAAATATCTACACCGCTATCTGTGTAAACATGGAAATATCTACACCACAATCTCTATAAACATGGAAATAACTACACCGCCATCTCTATAAACATGGAAATATCTACACAGCTATCTGCATAAACAAGGAAATATCTACAGCTCTATCTCTATAAACATGGAAATATCTACACCGCTATGCCTATTAACATGGAAACAACTACACCGCTATCTGTATAAACATGGAAATATCTACACCGCCATCTCTATAAACATGGAAATGTCTACACCGCCATCTGTATAAACATGGAAATATCTACAGTGCCATCTGTATAAACGTGGAAATATCTACACCGCCATATCTATAAACATGGAAATATCTACACCACCATCTGCATGAACATGGAAATATCTACACCGCAATCTGTGTAAAGATGGAAATATCTACACCGCCATCTGTATAAACACGGAAATATCTACACCGAGATCTGTATAGGGATTTAAATACCTACACCACCATCAGTATGAACACGAAAATATCTACACTGCTATCTGTATATACATGGAAATGTCTACACCGCTATCTCTATAAACATGGCAATATCTACACCGCTATCGGAATATACAAGGAAATATCTACACCTCAATCTCTACAAACATGGAAATATCTACACCACTATGCCTATTAACATGGAAATAACTACACCGCTATCTCTATAAATATGGATATATCTATACCGCCATCTCTATAAACATGGAAATATCTTCACCACCATCTGTATAAACATGGAAATATCTTCACTGCCATCTGTATAAACATGGAAATATCTACAGCGCTATCTGTATAAGGATGGAAATATCTACACCACTTTCTGTATGAACATGGAAATATCTTCACTGTTATCTGTATAAACATGGAAGTATCTACAGCGTTATCTGCATAAAAGTGGAAATACCTCCAACGCTATCTGCATATACTTGGAAATATCTGCACCACTATCTGTGTAAACATGGAAATATCTACACAGCCATCAGTAGGAACATGTAAATATCTACACCGTTATCTGAATACACACGGAAATATGTACACCGCTATCTGTAAAAACGTGGAAATATGTACACAGCTATCTGTGTAAACATGGAAATATCTACACCACTATCTCTTAAAACTTGGATATATCTACGCCGTTATGTGTATAAACATGGAAATAACCTCACCGCCATCTCTATGAACATGGAAATATCTACACTGCCAACTATATAAACATGGAAATATCTACACCGCCATCTGTATGAACGTGGAAATATCTGCACCGCCAACTCTATAAACATGGAAATATCTACACCGCTATCTGTATAAACATGGAAATATCTACGCTGCTATCTGTGTAAACATGGAAATATCTACACCGCTATCTGTGTAAACATGGAAATACCTACACCGCTATCTCTATGAACATGGAAATACCTACACCTCTATCTGTGTAAACATGGAAATATCTACACCGCTATCTGTATAAACATGGAAATATCTACACAGCAATCTGTATGAACATGGAAATATCTACACCGCTATCTGTATAAACATAGAAATATCTACACCGATATCTCTATAAACATGGAGATATCTACACCGCTAACTGTATAAGGATGGAAATATCCACACCGCTATCTGTGTAAACATGGAAATATATAAAACGCAATCTGTGTAAACATGGAAATATCTACACCACTATCTCTATAAACATGGAAATATCTACAAAGCCATCTGTATAAACATGGAAATATCTACACCGCTATCTGTATAAACATTGAAATATCTACACCAATATCTCTGTAAACTTGGAAATATCTACACCGCTATCTGTACAAACATGGAAATATCTACACCGCCATCTCTATAAACATGGAAATATCTACAACGCCATCTCTATAAACATGGAAATATCTACACCGCCATCTCTATAAACATGGAAATATCTACTCCGCCATCTGTATAAACATGGAAATATCTACACCGCCATCTCTATAAACATGGAAATATCTACTCCGCCATCTGTATAAACTTGGAAATATCTACACCGCCATCTCTATAAACATGGAAATATCTACTCCGCCATCTGTATAAACATGGAAATATCTACACCGCCATCTCTATAAATATGGAAATATCTACACCGCCATCTGTATGAACATGGAAATATCTACACCGCCATGTGTATAAAGTTGGAAATATCTCCACCGCCATCTGTATCAACATGGAACTATCTACACCGCTATCTGTGTAAACATGGAAATATCTACACCACCAACTGTAGGAACATGGAAATATCTACACCGCTATCTCTATTAACAGGAAAATATCTACACCGCTATCTGTATAAACATGGAAATATCTACACAGCCATCTGTAGGAACATGTAAATGTCTACACCGTTATCTGTATACACATGGAAATATCTACACCGCTATCTGTATAAACATAGAAATATCTACACCGATATCTCTATAAACATGGAGATATCTACACCGCTAACTGTATAAAGATGGAAATATCCACACCGCTATCTGTGTAAACATGGAAATATCTAAAACGCAATCTGTGTAAACATGGAAATACCTACACCACTATCTCTATAAACATGGAAATATCTACAAAGCCATCTGTATAAACATGGAAATATCTACACCGCTATCTGTACAAACACGGAAATATCTACACCGCCATCTCTATAAACATGGAAATATCTACAACTCTATCTCTATAAACATGGAAATATCTACTCCGCCATCTGTATAAACATGGAAATATCTACACCGCCATCTCTATAAATATGGAAATATCTACACCGCCATCTGTATGAACATGGAAATATCTACACCGCCATGTGTATAAAGTTGGAAATATCTCCACCGCCATCTTTATCAACATGGAACTATCTACACCGCTATCTGTGTAAACATGGAAATATCTACAACAACAATCTACACCGCCATCTCTATAAACATGGAAATATCTTCACCGCCATCTGTATAAACATGGAAATATCTACACCGCTATCTGTATAAGGATGGAAATATCTACACCACTTTCTGTATGAACATGGAAATATCTTCACTGCTATCTGTATAAACATGGAAGTATCTACAGCGCTATGTGCATAAAAGTGGAAATACCTCCACCACTATCTGCATATACTTGGAAATATCTGCACCACTATCTGTGTAAACCTGGAAATATCTACACAGCCATCAGTAGGAACATGTAAATATCTACACCGTTATCTGAATACACACGGAAATATGTACACCGCTATCCGTAAAAACGTGGAAATATGTACACCGCTATCTGTGTAAACATGGAAATATCTACACCGCTATCTCTTAAAACTTGGATATATCTACGCCGTTATGTGTATAAACATGGAAATAACCTCACCGCCATCTCTATGAACATGGAAATATCTACACTGCCAACTATATAAACATGGAAATATCTACACCGCCATCTGTATGAACGTGGAAATATCTGCACCGCCAACTCTATAAACATGGAAATATCTACACCACTATCTGTATAAACATGGAAATATCTACGCTGCTATCTGTGTAAACATGGAAATATCTACACCGCTATCTGTGTAAACATGGAAATACCTACACCGCTATCTCTATGAACATGGAAATATCTACACCTCTATCTGTGTAAACATGGAAATATCTACACCGCTATCTGTATGAACATGGAAATATCTACACCGCCATCTGCAAGAACATGGAAATATCTACACCGCTATCTATATAAACATGGAAATATCTACACCGATATCTCTATAAACATGGAGATATCTACAGTGCTAACTGTATAAGGATGGAAATATCCACACCGCTATCTGTGTAAACATGGAAATATCTAAAACGCAATCTGTGTAAACATGGAAATATCTACACCACTATCTCTATAAACATGGAAATATCTACAAAGCCATCTGTATAAACATGGAAATATCTACACCGCCATCTGTATAAACATGCAAATATCTACACCAATATCTCTGTAAACATGGAAATATCTACACCGCTATCTGTGTAAACATGGAAATATCTACACCACAATCTCTATAAACATGGAAATAACTACACCGCCATCTGTATAAACATGGAAATATCTACACAGCTATCTGCATAAACAAGGAAATATCTACAGCTCTATCTCTATAAACATGGAAATATCTACACCGCTATGCCTATTAACATGGAAACAACTACACCGCTATCTGTATAAACATGGAAATATCTACACCGCCATCTCTATAAACATGGAAATGTCTACACCGCCATCTCTATAAACATGGAAATATCTACAGTGCCATCTGTATAAACGTGGAAATATCTACACCGCCATATCTATAAACATGGAAATATCTACACCACCATCTGCATGAACATGGAAATATCTACACCGCAATCTGTGTAAAGATGGAAATATCTACACCGCCATCTGTATAAACACGGAAATATCTACACCGATATCTGTATAGGGATTTAAATACCTACACCACCATCAGTATGAACACGAAAATATCTACACTGCTATCAGTATATACATGGAAATGTCTACACCGCTATCTCTATAAACATGGCAATATCTACACCGCTATCTGAATAAACAAGGAAATATCTACACCTCAATCTCTACAAACATGGAAATATCTACACCACTATGCCTATTAACATGGAAATAACTACACCGCTATCTCTATAAATATGGATATATCTATACCGCCATCTCTATAAACATGGAAATATCTTCACCGCCATCTGTATAAACTTGGAAATATCTACACCGCTATCTGTATAAGGATGGAAATATCTACACCACTTTCTGTATGAACATGGAAATATCTTCACTGCTGTCTGTATAAACATGGAAGTATCTACAGCGTTATCTGCATAAAAGTGGAAATACCTCCACCGCTATCTGCATATACTTGGAAATATCTGCACCACTATCTGTGTAAACATGGAAATATCTACACAGCCATCAGTAGGAACATGTAAATATCTACACCGTTATCTGAATACACACGGAATTATGTACACCGCTATCTGTAAAAACGTGGAAATATGTACAATGCTATCTGTGTAAACATGGAAATATATACACCGCTATCTCTTAAAACTTGGATATATCTATGCCGTTATGTGTATAAACATGGAAATAACCTCACCGCCATCTCTATGAACATGGAAATATCTACACTGCCAACTATATAAACATGGAAATATCTACACCGCCATCTGTATGAACGTGGAAATATCTGCACCGCCAACTCTATAAACATGGAAATATCTACACCGCTATCTGTATAAACATGGAAATATCTATGCTGCTATCTGTGTAAACATGGAAATATCTACACCGCTATCTCTGTAAACATGGAAATACCTGCACCGCTATCTCTATGAACATGGAAATACCTACACCTCTATCTGTGTAAACATGGAAATATCTACACCGCTATCTGTATGAACATGGAAATATCTACACCGCCATCTGTATGAACATGGAAATATCTACACTGCTATCTTTATAAACATGGAAATATCTACACCGATATCTCTATAAACATGGAGATATATACACCGCTAACTGTATAAGGATGGAAATATCCACACCGCTATCTGTGTAAACATGGAAATATCTAAAACGCAATCTGTGTAAACATGGAAATATCTAAACCACTATCTCTATAAACATGGAAATATCTACAAAGCCATCTGTATAAACATGGCAATATCTACACCGCTATCTGTATAAATATGGAAATATCTACACCAATATCTCTGTAAACATGGAAATATCTACACTGCTATCAGTACAAACATGGAAATATCTACACCGCCATCTCTATAAAGATGGAAATATCTACACCGCCATCTCTATAAACATGGAAATATCTACACCGCCATCTCTATAAACATGGAAATATCTACCCTGCCATCTGTATAAACATGGAAATATCTACACCGCCATCTCTATAAATATGGAAATATCCACACCGCCATCTGTATGAACATGGAAATATCTACACCGCCATGTGTATAAAGTTGGAAATATCTCCACCGCCATCTGTATCAACATGGAACTATCTACACCGCTATCTGTGTAAACATGGAAATATCTACACCACCAACTGTAGGAACATGGAAATATCTACACCGCTATCTCTATTAACAGGAAAATATCTACACCGCTATCTGTATAAACATGGAAATATCTACACAGCCATCTGTAGGAACATGTAAATATCTACACCGTTATCTGTATACACATGGAAATATCTACACCGCTATCTGTATAAACATGGAAATATCTACTGCGCTATCTGTGTAAACATGGAAATATCTACACCTCTATCTGTGTAAAGATGGAAATATGTACACTGCTATCTGTATAAAAGTGGAAATATCTACACAGCCATCTGTAGGAATATGTAAATATCTACAGCGTTATCTGCATACACATGGAATTATCTACACCGCTATCTGTATGAACATGGAAATATCTACACCACCATCTGTATGAACATGGAAATGTCTAAACCTCCAACACCATAAACATGGAAATATCTACACCGTCATCTGTATAAACATGGAAATTTCTACACCGCCATCTATATAAACACAGAAATATCTACACCGCCACCTGTATGAACATGGAAATATCTACTCCGCCATCTGTATAAACATGGAAATATCTACACCGCCATCTCTATAAATATGGAAATATCTACACCGCCATCTGTATGAACATGGAAATATCTACACTGCCATGTGTATAAAGTTGGAAATATCTCCACCGCCATCTTTATCAACATGGAACTATCTACACCGCTATCTGTGTAAACATGGAAATATCTACACCAACAATCTACACCGCCATCTCTATAAACATGGAAATATCTTCACCGCCATCTGTATAAACATGGAAATATCTACACCGCTATCTGTATAAGGATGGAAATATCTACACCACTTTCTGTATGAACATGGAAATATCTTCACTGCTATCTGTATAAACATGGAAGTATCTACAGCGCTATGTGCATAAAAGTGGAAATACCTCCACCACTATCTGCATATACTTGGAAATATCTGCACCACTATCTGTGTAAACCTGGAAATATCTACACAGCCATCAGTAGGAACATGTAAATATCTACAACGTTATCTGAATACACACGGAAATATGTACACCGCTATCCGTAAAAACGTGGAAATATGTACACCGCTATCTGTGTAAACATGGAAATATCTACACCGCTATCTCTTAAAACTTGGATATATCTACGCCGTTATGTGTATAAACATGGAAATAACCTCACCGCCATCTCTATGAACATGGAAATATCTACACTGCCAACTATATACACATGGAAATATCTACACCGCCATCTGTATGAACATGGAAATATCTGCACCGCCAACTCTATAAACATGGAAATATCTACACCACTATCTGTATAAACATGGAAATATCTACGCTGCTATCTGTGTAAACATGGAAATATCTACACCGCTATCTGTGTAAACATGGAAATACCTACACCGCTATCTCTATGAACATGGAAATATCTACACCTCTATCTGTGTAAACATGGAAATATCTACACCGCTATCTGTATGAACATGGAAATATCTACACCGCCATCTGCATGAACATGGAAATATCTACACCGCTATCTATATAAACATGGAAATATCTACACCGATATCTCTATAAACATGGAGATATCTACACTGCTAACTGTATAAGGATGGAAATATCCACACCGCTATCTGTGTAAACATGGAAATATCTAAAACGCAATCTGTGTAAACATGGAAATATCTACACCACTATCTCTATAAACATGGAAATATCTACAAAGCCATCTGTATAAACATGGAAATATCTACACCGCCATCTGTATAAACATGCAAATATCTACACCAATATCTCTGTAAACATGGAAATATCTACACCGCTATCTGTGTAAACATGGAAATATCTACACCACAATCTCTATAAACATGGAAATAACTACACCGCCATCTGTATAAACATGGAAATATCTACACAGCTATCTGCATAAACAAGGAAATATCTACAGCTCTATCTCTATAAACATGGAAATATCTACACCGCTATGCCTATTAACATGGAGACAACTACACCGCTATCTGTATAAACATGGAAATATCTACACCGCCATCTCTATAAACATGGAAATGTCTACACCGCCATCTCTATAAACATGGAAATATCTACAGTGCCATCTGTATAAACGTGGAAATATCTACACCGCCATATCTATAAACATGGAAATATCTACACCACCATCTGCATGAACATGGAAATATCTACACCGCAATCTGTGTAAAGATGGAAATATCTACACCGCCATCTGTATAAACACGGAAATATCTACACCGATATCTGTATAGGGATTTAAATACCTACACCACCATCAGTATGAACACGAAAATATCTACACTGCTATCAGTATATACATGGAAATGTCTACACCGCTATCTCTATAAACATGGCAATATCTACACCGCTATCTGAATAAACAAGGAAATATCTACACCTCAATCTCTACAAACATGGAAATATCTACACCACTATGCCTATTAACATGGAAATAACTACACCACTATCTCTATAAATATGGATATATCTATACCGCCATCTCTATAAACATGGAAATATCTTCACCGCCATCTGTATAAACATGGAAATATCTACACCGCTATCTGTATAAGGATGGAAATATCTACACCACTTTCTGTATGAACATGGAAATATCTTCACTGCTGTCTGTATAAACATGGAAGTATCTACAGCGCTATCTGCATAAAAGTGGAAATACCTCCACTGCTATCTGCATATACTTGGAAATATCTGCACCACTATCTGTGTAAACATGGAAATATCTACACAGCCATCAGTAGGAACATGTAAATATCTACACCGTTATCTGAATACACACGGAATTATGTACACCGCTATCTGTAAAAACGTGGAAATATGTACAACGCTATCTGTGTAAACATGGAAATATCTACACCGCTATCTCTTAAAACTTGGATATATCTATGCCGTTATGTGTATAAACATGGAAATAACCTCACCGCCATCTCTATGAACATGGAAATATCTACACTGCCAACTATATAAACATGGAAATATCTACACCGCCATCTGTATGAACGTGGAAATATCTGCACCGCCAACTCTATAAACATGGAAATATCTACACCGCTATCTGTATAAACATGGAAATATCTATGCTGCTATCTGTGTAAACATGGAAATATCTACACCGCTATCTCTGTAAACATGGAAATACCTACACCGCTATCTCTATGAACATGGAAATACCTACACCTCTATCTGTGTAAACATGGAAATATCTACACCGCTATCTGTATGAACATGGAAATATCTACACCGCCATCTGTATGAACATGGAAATATCTACACTGCTATCTTTATAAACATGGAAATATCTACACCGATATCTCTATAAACATGGAGATATATACACCGCTAACTGTATAAGGATGGAAATATCCACACCGCTATCTGTGTAAACATGGAAATATCTAAAACGCAATCTGTGTAAACATGGAAATATCTAAACCACTATCTCTATAAACATGGAAATATCTACAAAGCCATCTGTATAAACATGGCAATATCTACACCGCTATCTGTATAAATATGGAAATATCTACACCAATATCTCTGTAAACATGGAAATATCTACACTGCTATCAGTACAAACATGGAAATATCTACACCGCCATCTCTATAAAGATGGAAATATCTACACCGCCATCTCTATAAACATGGAAATATCTACACCGCCATCTCTATAAACATGGAAATATCTACCCTGCCATCTGTATAAACATGGAAATATCTACACCGCCATCTCTATAAATATGGAAATATCTACACCGCCATCTGTATGAACATGGAAATATCTACACTGCCATGTGTATAAAGTTGGAAATATCTCCACCGCCATCTTTATCAACATGGAACTATCTACACCGCTATCTGTGTAAACATGGAAATATCTACACCAACAATCTACACCGCCATCTCTATAAACATGGAAATATCTTCACCGCCATCTGTATAAACATGGAAATATCTACACCGCTATCTGTATAAGGATGGAAATATCTACACCACTTTCTGTATGAACATGGAAATATCTTCACTGCTATCTGTATAAACATGGAAGTATCTACAGCGCTATGTGCATAAAAGTGGAAATACCTCCACCACTATCTGCATATACTTGGAAATATCTGCACCACTATCTGTGTAAACCTGGAAATATCTACACAGCCATCAGTAGGAACATGTAAATATCTACACCGTTATCTGAATACACACGGAAATATGTACACCGCTATCCGTAAAATCGTGGAAATATGTACACCGCTATCTGTGAAAACATGGAAATATCTACACCGCTATCTCTTAAAACTTGGATATATCTACGCCGTTATGTGTATAAACATGGAAATAACCTCACCGCCATCTCTATGAACATGGAAATATCTACACTGTCAACTATATAAACATGGAAATATCTACACCGCCATCTGTATGAACATGGAAATATCTGCACCGCCAACTCTATAAACATGGAAATATCTACACCACTATCTGTATAAACATGGAAATATCTACGCTGCTATCTGTGTAAACATGGAAATATCTACACCGCTATCTGTGTAAACATGGAAATACCTACACCGCTATCTCTATGAACATGGAAATATCTACACCTCTATCTGTGTAAACATGGAAATATCTACACCGCTATCTGTATGAACATGGAAATATCTACACCGCCATCTGCATGAACATGGAAATATCTACACCGCTATCTATATAAACATGGAAATATCTACACCGATATCTCTATAAACATGGAGATATCTACACTGCTAACTGTATAAGGATGGAAATATCCACACCGCTATCTGTGTAAACATGGAAATATCTAAAACGCAATCTGTGTAAACATGGAAATATCTACACCACTATCTCTATAAACATGGAAATATCTACAAAGCCATCTGTATAAACATGGAAATATCTACACCGCCATCTGTATAAACATGCAAATATCTACACCAATATCTCTGTAAACATGGAAATATCTACACCGATATCTGTGTAAACATGGAAATATCTACACCACAATCTCTATAAACATGGAAATAACTACACCGCCATCTGTATAAACATGGAAATATCTACACAGCTATCTGCATAAACAAGGAAATATCTACAGCTCTATCTGTATAAACATGGAAATATCTACACCGCTATGCCTATTAACATGGAGACAACTACACCGCTATCTGTATAAACATGGAAATATCTACACCGCCATCTCTATAAACATGGAAATGTCTACACCGCCATCTCTATAAACATGGAAATATCTACAGTGCCATCTGTATAAACGTGGAAATATCTACACCGCCATATCTATAAACATGGAAATATCTACACCACCATCTGCATGAACATGGAAATATCTACACCGCAATCTGTGTAAAGATGGAAATATCTACACCGCCATCTGTATAAACACGGAAATATCTACACCGATATCTGTATAGGGATTTAAATACCTACACCACCATCAGTATGAACACGAAAATATCTACACTGCTATCAGTATATACATGGAAATGTCTACACCGCTATCTCTATAAACATGGCAATATCTACACCGCTATCTGAATAAACAAGGAAATATCTACACCTCAATCTCTACAAACATGGAAATATCTACACCACTATGCCTATTAACATGGAAATAACTACACCGCTATCTCTATAAATATGGATATATCTATACCGCCATCTCTATAAACATGGAAATATCTTCACCGCCATCTGTATAAACATGGAAATATCTACACCGCTATCTGTATAAGGATGGAAATATCTACACCACTTTCTGTATGAACATGGAAATATCTTCACTGCTGTCTGTATAAACATGGAAGTATCTACAGCGTTATCTGCATAAAAGTGGAAATACCTCCACCGCTATCTGCATATACTTGGAAATATCTGCACCACTATATGTGTAAACATGGAAATATCTACACAGCCATCAGTAGGAACATGTAAATATCTACACCGTTATCTGAATACACACGGAATTATGTACACCGCTATCTGTAAAAACGTGGAAATATGTACAACGCTATCTGTGTAAACATGGAAATATCTACACCGCTATCTCTTAAATCTTGGATATATCTATGCCGTTATGTGTATAAACATGGAAATAACCTCACCGCCATCTCTATGAACATGGAAATATCTACACTGCCAACTATATAAACATGGAAATATCTACACCGCCATCTGTATGAACGTGGAAATATCTGCACCGCCAACTCTATAAACATGGAAATATCTACACCGCTATCTGTATAAACATGGAAATATCTATGCTGCTATCTGTGTAAACATGGAAATATCTACACCGCTATCTCTGTAAACATGGAAATACCTACACCGCTATCTCTATGAACATGGAAATACCTACACCTCTATCTGTGTAAACATGGAAATATCTACACCGCTATCTGTATGAACATGGAAATATCTACACCGCCATCTGTATGAACATGGAAATATCTACACTGCTATCTTTATAAACATGGAAATATCTACACCGATATCTCTATAAACATGGAGATATATACACCGCTAACTGTATAAGGATGGAAATATCCACACCGCTATCTGTGTAAACATGGAAATATCTAAAACGCAATCTGTGTAAACATGGAAATATCTAAACCACTATCTCTATAAACATGGAAATATCTACAAAGCCATCTGTATAAACATGGCAATATCTACACCGCTATCTGTATAAATATGGAAATATCTACACCAATATCTCTGTAAACATGGAAATATCTACACTGCTATCAGTACAAACATGGAAATATCTACACCGCCATCTCTATAAAGATGGAAATATCTACACCGCCATCTCTATAAACATGGAAATATCTACACCGCCATCTCTATAAACATGGAAATATCTACCCTGCCATCTGTATAAACATGGAAATATCTACACCGCCATCTCTATAAATATGGAAATATCCACACCGCCATCTGTATGAACATGGAAATATCTACACCGCCATGTGTATAAAGTTGGAAATATCTCCACCGCCATCTGTATCAACATGGAACTATCTACACCGCTATCTGTGTAAACATGGAAATATCTACACCACCAACTGTAGGATTATGGAAATATCTACACCGCTATCTCTATTAACAGGAAAATATCTACACCGCTATCTGTATAAACATGGAAATATCTACACAGCCATCTGTAGGAACATGTAAATATCTACACCGTTATCTGTATACACATGGAAATATCTACACCGCTATCTGTATAAACATGGAAATATCTACTGCGCTATCTGTGTAAACATGGAAATATCTACACCTCTATCTGTGTAAAGATGGAAATATGTACACTGCTATCTGTATAAAAGTGGAAATATCTACACAGCCATCTGTAGGAATATGTAAATATCTACAGCGTTATCTGCATACACATGGAATTATCTACACCGCTATCTGTATGAACATGGAAATATCTACACCACCATCTGTATGAACATGGAAATGTCTAAACCGCCAACACCATAAACATGGAAATATCTACACCGCCATCTGTATAAACATGGAAATATCTACACCGCCATCTCTATAAACATGGAAATATCTAGACAGCCATCTGTATAAACATGGAAATACCTACACCGTCATCTGTATAAACATGGAAATATCTACACCGCCATCTCTATAAACATGGAAATATCTACACGGCCATGTGTATAAACATGGAAATTTCTACACCGCCATCTATATAAACACAGAAATATCTACACCGCCATCTGTATGAACATGGAAATATCTACACCGCCATCTGTGTAAAGATGGAAATATCTACACAGCTATTTGTATAAACATGGAAATATCTACACCGCTATCTGTGTAAACATGGAAATATCTACACCACAATCTCTATAAACATGGAAATAACTACACCGCCATCTGTATAAACATGGAAATATCTACACAGCTATCTGCATAAACAAGGAAATATCTACAGCTCTATCTCTATAAACATGGAAATATCTACACCGCTATGCCTATTAACATGGAAACAACTACACCGCTATCTGTATAAACATGGAAATATCTACACCGCCATCTCTATAAACATGGAAATGTCTACACCGCCATCTGTATAAACATGGAAATATCTACTCCGCTATCTGTATAAACATGGAAATATCTACTCCGCCATCTGTATAAACATGGAAATATCTACACCGCCATCTCTATAAATATGGAAATATCTACACCGCCATCTGTATGAACATAGAAACATCTACACCGCCATGTGTATAAAGTTGGAAATATCTCCACCGCCATCTGTATCAACATGGAACTATCTACACCGCTATCTGTGTAAACATGGAAATATCTACACCACCAACTGTAGGAACATGGAAATATCTACACCGCTATCTCTATTAACAGGAAAATATCTACACCGCTATCTGTATAAACATGGAAATATCTACACAGCCATCTGTAGGAACATGTAAATATCTACACCGTTATCTGTATACACATGGAAATATCTACACCGCTATCTGTATAAACATGGAAATATCTACTGCGCTATCTGTGTAAACATGCAAATATCCACACCTCTATCTGTGTAAAGATGGAAATATGTACACTGCTATCTCTATAAAAGTGGAAATATCTACACAGCCATCTGTAGGAATATGTAAATATCTACACCGTTATCTGTATACACATGGAACTTTCTACACCGCTATCTGTATGAACATGGAAATATCTACACCACCATCTGTATGAACATGGAAATGTCTAAACCGCCAACACCATAAACATGGAAATATCTACAGCGCCAACTGTAGGAACATAGAAATATCTACACCGCTTTCTGTATAAACATGGAAATATCTACACCGCTATCTGCATAAAAGTGGAAACATCTCCACCGCTATCTGCATATACTTGGAAATATCTACACCACTATCTGTGTAAACATGGAAATAACTACACGACCAACTGTAGGAACATGGAAATATCTACACCGCTATCTCTATAAACATGGAAATATCTACACCGCTATCTGTATAAACATGGAAATATCTACACAGCCATCTGCAGGAATATGTAAATATCTACACCGTTATCTGTATACACATGGAAATAAGTACACCGCTATCTGTATAAGCATGGAAATATCTACACCGCTATCTGTGTAAACATGGAAATATCTACACCGCTATCTCTAAAAAGAAGGAAATATCTACACCGTTATGTGTATAAAGATGTAAATATCTACACCGCTATCTGTATAAACATGGAAATATCTACACCGCCATCTCTATAAACATGGAAATATCTACACCGCCATCTGTATAAACGTGGAAATATCTACACCGCCATCTGTTTAAACATGCAAATATCTACACCGCCATCTGTATAAAGATGGAAATGTCTACACTGATATCTGTATAAACATGGAAATATCTACACGGCCATCTGTAAAAACATGGAAATATCTACACGGCCACCTCAATAAACAAGGAAATATCTACACCGACATCTCTATAAACATGGAAATATCTACACCGCTATCTGTATAAGGATGGAAATATCTACACCACCATCTGTATGAACATGGAAATATCTACACCGCTATCTGTATAAACTTGGAATTGTCTACACCGCTATCTCAATAAAGATGGAAATGTCTACACCGCTGTCTGTATTAACAAGGAAATATCTACAACTCTATCTCTATAAACATGGAAATATCTACACCGCTATCTGTGTAAACATGGAAATACCTACAACGCTATCTCTATGAACATGGAAATATCTACACCTCTATCTCTATAAACATGGAAATATCTACACCGCTATGCCTATTAACATGAAAATAACAACTCCGCTTTCTCTATAAACATGGAAATATCTACACCGCCATCTGTATAAACACGGAAATATCTACACCGATATCTGTATAGGGATTTAAATACCTACACCACCATCAGTATGAACACGAAAATATCTACACTGCTATCTGTATATACATGGAAATGTCTACACCGCTATCTCTATAAACATGGCAATATCTACACCGCTATCTGAATAAACAAGGAAATACCTACACCTCAATCTCTACAAACATGGAAATATCTACACCACTATGCCTATTAACATGGAAATAACTACACCGCTATCTCTATAAATATGGATATATCTATACCGCCATCTCTATAAACATGGAAATATCTTCACCGCCATCTGTATAAACATGGAAATATCTACACCGCTATCTGTATAAGGATGGAAATATCTACACCACTTTCTGTATGAACATGGAAATATCTTCACTGCTATCTGTATAAACATGGAAGTATCTACAGCGATATCTGCATAAAAGTGGAAATACCTCCACCGCTATCTGCATATACTTGGAAATATCTGCACCACTATCTGTGTAAACATGGAAATATCTACACAGCCATCAGTAGGAACATGTAAATATCTACACCGTTATCTGAATACACACGGAAATATGTACACCGCTATCCGTAAAAACGTGGAAATATGTACACCGCTATCTGTGTAAACATGGAAATATCTACACCGCTATCTCTTAAATCTTGGATATATCTACGCCGTTATGTGTATAAACATGGAAATAACCTCACCGCCATCTCTATGAACATGGAAATATCTACACTGCCAACTATATAAACATGGAAATATCTACACCGCCATCTGTATGAACGTGGAAATATCTGCACCGCCAACTCTATAAACATGGAAATATCTACACCGCTATCTGTATAAACGTGGAAATATCTACGCTGCTATCTGTGTAAACATGGAAATATCTACACCGCTATCTGTGTAAACATGGAAATACCTACACCGCTATCTCTATGAACATGGAAATACCTACACCTCTATCTGTGTAAACATGGAAATATCTAAAACGCAATCTGTGTAAACATGGAAATATCTACACCACTATCTCTATAAACATGGCAATATCTACACCGCTATCTGAATAAACAAGGAAATATCTACACCTCAATCTCTACAAATATGGAAATATCTACACCACTATGACTATTAACATGGAAATAACTACACCGCTATCTCTATAAATATGGATATATCTATACCGCCATCTCTATAAACATGGAAATATCTTCACCGCCATCTGTATAAACATGGAAATATCTACACCGCTATCTGTATAAGGATGGAAATATCTACACCACTTTCTGTATGAACATGGAAATATCTTCACTGCTATCTGTATAAACATGGAAGTATCTACAGCGATATCTGCATAAAAGTGGAAATACCTCCACCGCTATCTGCATATACTTGGAAATATCTGCACCACTATCTGTGTAAACATGGAAATATCTACACAGCCATCAGTAGGAACATGTAAATATCTACACCGTTATCTGAATACACACGGAAATATGTACACCGCTATCCGTAAAAACGTGGAAATATGTACACCGCTATCTGTGTAAACATGGAAATATCTACACCGCTATCTCTTAAATCTTGGATATATCTACGCCGTTATGTGTATAAACATGGAAATAACCTCACCGCCATCTCTATGAACATGGAAATATCTACACTGCCAACTATATAAACATGGAAATATCTACACCGCCATCTGTATGAACGTGGAAATATCTGCACCGCCAACTCTATAAACATGGAAATATCTACACCGAAATCTGTATAAACTTGGAAATATCTACGCTGCTATCTGTGTAAACATGGAAATATCTACACCGCTATCTGTGTAAACATGGAAATACCTACACCGCTATCTCTATGAACATGGAAATATCTACACCTCTATCTGTGTAAACATGGAAATATCTACACCGCTATCTGTATGAACATGGAAATATCTACACCGCCATCTGTATGAACATGGAAATATCTACACAGCTATCTGTATCAAAATGGAAATATCTACACCGATATCTCTATAAACATGGAGATATCTACACCGCTAACTGTATTAGGATGGAAATATCTACACCGCTATCTCTAAAAAGAAGGAAATATCTACACCGTTATGTGTATAAAGATGTAAATATCTACACCGCTATCTCTATAAACATGGAAATATCTACACCGCCATCTCTATAAACATGGAAATATCTACACCGCCATCTGTTTAAACATGCAAATATCTACACCACCATCTGTAAAAAGATGGAAATGTCTACACTGATATCTGTATAAACATGGAAATATCTACACGGCCATCTGTAAAAACATGGAAATATCTACACGGCCATCTCTATAAACAAGGAAATATCTACACCGACATCTCTATAAACATGGAAATATCTACACCGCTATCTGTATAAGGATGGAAATATCTACACCACCATCTGTATGAACATGGAAATATCTACACCGCTATCTGTATAAACTTGGAATTGTCTACACCGCTATCTCAATAAAGATGGAAATGTCTACACCGATGTCTGTATTAACAAGGAAATATCTACAACTCTATCTCTATAAACATGGAAATATCTACACCGCTATCTGTGTAAACATGGAAATACCTACAACGCTATCTCTATGAACATGGAAATATCTACACCTCTATCTCTATAAACATGGAAATATCTACACCGCTATGTCTATTAACATGAAAATAACAACTCCGCTTTCTCTATAAACATGGAAATATCTACACCGCCATCTGTATAAACACGGAAATATCTACACCGATATCTGTATAGGGATTTAAATACCTACACCACCATCAGTATGAACACGAAAATATCTACACTGCTATCTGTATATACATGGAAATGTCTACACCGCTATCTCTATAAACATGGCAATATCTACACCGCTATCTGAATAAACAAGGAAATATCTACACCTCAATCTCTACAAACATGGAAATATCTACACCACTATGCCTATTAACATGGAAATAACTACACCGCTATCTCTATAAATATGGATATATCTATACCGCCATCTCTATAAACATGGAAATATCTTCACCGCCATCTGTATAAACATGGAAATATCTACACCGCTATCTCTTAAATCTTGGATATATCTACGCCGTTATGTGTATAAACATGGAAATAACCTCACCGCCATCTCTATGAACATGGAAATATCTACACTGCCAACTATATAAACATGGAAATATCTACACCGCCATCTGTATGAACGTGGAAATATCTGCACCGCCAACTCTATAAACATGGAAATATCTACACCGCTATCTGTGTAAACATGGAAATACCTACACCGCTATCTCTATGAACATGGAAATATCTACACCTCTATCTGTGTAAACATGGAAATATCTACACCGCTATCTGTATGAACATGGAAATATCTACACCGCCATCTGTATGAACATGGAAATATCTACACAGCTATCTGTATCAAAATGGAAATATCTACACCGATATCTCTATAAACATGGAGATATCTACACCGCTAACTGTATTAGGATGGAAATATGTACACCGCTATCTCTAAAAAGAAGGAAATATCTACACCGTTATGTGTATAAAGATGTAAATATCTATACCGCTATCTCTATAAACATGGAAATATCTACACCGCCATCTGTATAAACGTGGAAATATCTACACCGCCATCTGTTTAAACATGCAAATATCTACACCACCATCTGTAAAAAGATGGAAATGTCTACACTGATATCTGTATAAACATGGAAATATCTACACGGCCATCTGTAAAAACATGGAAATATCTACACGGCCATCTCTATAAACAAGGAAATATCTACACCGACATCTCTATAAACATGGAAATATCTACACCGCTATCTGTATAAGGATGGAAATATCTACACCACCATCTGTATGAACATGGAAATATCTACACCGCTATCTGTATAAACTTGGAATTGTCTACACCGCTATCTCAATAAAGATGGAAATGTCTACACCGATGTCTGTATTAACAAGGAAATATCTACAACTCTATCTCTATAAACATGGAAATATCTACACCGCTATCTGTGTAAACATGGAAATACCTACAACGCTATCTCTATGAACATGGAAATATCTACACCTCTATCTCTATAAACATGGAAATATCTACACCGCTATGCCTATTAACATGAAAATAACAACTCCGCTTTCTCTATAAACATGGAAATATCTACACCGCCATCTGTATAAACACGGAAATATCTACACCGATATCTGTATAGGGATTTAAATACCTACACCACCATCAGTATGAACACGAAAATATCTACACTGCTATCTGTATATACATGGAAATGTCTACACCGCTATCTCTATAAACATGGCAATATCTACACCGCTATCTGAATAAACAAGGAAATATCTACACCTCAATCTCTACAAACATGGAAATATCTACACCACTATGCCTATTAACATGGAAATAACTACACCGCTATCTCTATAAATATGGATATATCTATACCGCCATCTCTATAAACATGGAAATATCTTCACCGCCATCTGTATAAACATGGAAATATCTACACCGCTATCTCTTAAATCTTGGATATATCTACGCCGTTATGTGTATAAACATGGAAATAACCTCACCGCCATCTCTATGAACATGGAAATATCTACACTGCCAACTATATAAACATGGAAATATCTACACCGCCATCTGTATGAACGTGGAAATATCTGCACCGCCAACTCTATAAACATGGAAATATCTACACCGCTATCTGTGTAAACATGGAAATACCTACACCGCTATCTCTATGAACATGGAAATATCTACACCTCTATCTGTGTAAACATGGAAATATCTACACCGCTATCTGTATGAACATGGAAATATCTACACCGCCATCTGTATGAACATGGAAATATCTACACAGCTATCTGTATCAAAATGGAAATATCTACACCGATATCTCTATAAACATGGAGATATCTACACCGCTAACTGTATTAGGATGGAAATATCTACACCGCTATCTCTAAAAAGAAGGAAATATCTACACCGTTATGTGTATAAAGATGTAAATATCTATACCGCTATCTCTATAAACATGGAAATATCTACACCGCCATCTGTATAAACCTGGAAATGTCTACACCGCCATCTGTTTAAACATGCAAATATCTACACCGCCATCTGTATAAAGATGGAAATGTCTACACTGATATCTGTATAAACATGGAAATATCTACACGGCCATCTGTAAAAACATGGAAATATCTACACGGCCATCTCTATAAACAAGGAAATATCTTCACCGACATCTCTATAAACATGGAAATATCTACACCGCTATCTGTATAAGGATGGAAATATCTACACCACCATCTGTATGAACATGGAAATATCTACACCGCTATCTGTATAAACTTGGAATTGTCTACACCGCTATCTCAATAAAGATGGAAATGTCTACACCGATGTCTGTATTAACAAGGAAATATCTACAACTCTATCTCTATAAACATGGAAATATCTACACCGCTATCTGTGTAAACATGGAAATACCTACAACGCTATCTCTATGAACATGGAAATATCTACACCTCTATCTCTATAAACATGGAAATATCTACACCGCTATGCCTATTAACATGAAAATAACAACTCCGCTTTCTCTATAAACATGGAAATATCTACACCGCCATCTGTATAAACACGGAAATATCTACACCGATATCTGTATAGGGATTTAAATACCTACACCACCATCAGTATGAACACGAAAATATCTACACTGCTATCTGTATATACATGGAAATGTCTACACCGCTATCTCTATAAACATGGCAATATCTACACCGCTATCTGAATAAACAAGGAAATACCTACACCTCAATCTCTACAAACATGGAAATATCTACACCACTATGCCTATTAACATGGAAATAACTACACCGCTATCTCTATAAATATGGATATATCTATACCGCCATCTCTATAAACATGGAAATAACTTCACCGCCATCTGTATAAACATGGAAATATCTACACCGCTATCTGTATAAGGATGGAAATATCTACACCACTTTCTGTATGAACATGGAAATATCTTCACTGCTATCTGTATAAACATGGAAGTATCTACAGCGATATCTGCATAAAAGTGGAAATACCTCCACCGCTATCTGCATATACTTGGAAATATCTGCACCACTATCTGTGTAAACATGGAAATATCTACACAGCCATCAGTAGGAACATGTAAATATCTACACCGTTATCAGAATACACACGGAAATATGTACACCGCTATCCGTAAAAACGTGGAAATATGTACACCGCTATCTGTGTAAACATGGAAATATCTACACCGCTATCTCTTAAAACTTGGATATATCTACGCCGTTATGTGTATAAACATGGAAATAACCTCACCGCCATCTCTATGAACATGGAAATATCTACACTGCCAACTATATAAACATGGAAATATCTACACCGCTATCTGTATGAACATGGAAATATCTACAGCGCTATCTGTATAAACATGGAAATATCTACACCGGTATCTCTATAAACATGGAGATATCTACACCGCTAACTGTATAAGGATGGAAATATCCACACCGCTATCTGTGTAAACATGGAAATATCTAAAACGCAATCTGTGTAAACATGGAAATATCTACACCACTATCTCTATAAACATGGCAATATCTACACCGCTATCTGAATAAACAAGGAAATATCTACACCTCAATCTCTACAAACATGGAAATATCTACACCACTATGCCTATTAACATGGAAATAACTACACCGCTATCTCTATAAATATGGATATATCTATACCGCCATCTCTATAAACATGGAAATATCTTCACCGCCATCTGTATAAACATGGAAATATCTACACCGCTATCTGTATAAGGATGGAAATATCTACACCACTTTCTGTATGAACATGGAAATATCTTCACTGCTATCTGTATAAACATGGAAGTATCTACAGCGATATCTGCATAAAAGTGGAAATACCTCCACCGCTATCTGCATATACTTGGAAATATCTGCACCACTATCTGTGTAAACATGGAAATATCTACACAGCCATCAGTAGGAACATGTAAATATCTACACCGTTATCTGAATACACACGGAAATATGTACACCGCTATCTGTAAAAACGTGGAAATATGTACACCGCTATCTGTGTAAACATGGAAATATCTACACCGCTATCTCTATTAACAGGAAAATATCTACACCGCTATCTGTATAAACATGGAAATATCTACACAGCCATCTGTAGGAACATGTAAATATCTACACCGTTATCTGTATACACATGGAAATATCTACACCGCTATCTGTATAAACATGGAAATATCTACTGCGCTATCTGTGTAAACATGGAAATATCTACACCTCTATCTGTGTAAAGATGGAAATATGTACACTGCTATCTGTATAAAAGTGGAAATATCTACACAGCCATCTGTAGGAATATGTAAATATCTACACCGTTTTCTGTATACACATGGAACTTTCTACAACGCTATCTGTATGAACATGGAAATATCTACACCACCATCTGTATGAACATGGAAATGTCTAAACCGCCAACACCATAAACATGGAAATATCTACAGCGCCAACTGTAGGAACATGGAAATATCTACACCGCTTTCTGTATAAACATGGAAATATCTACACCGCTATCTGCATAAAAGTGGAAACACCTCCACCGCTATCTACATATACTTGGAAATATCTACACCACTATCTGTGTAAACATGGAAATATCTACACAGCCATCAGTAGGAACATGTAAATATCTACACCGTTATCTGAATACCCACGGAAATATGTACACCGCTATCCGTAAAAACGTGGAAATATGTACACCGCTATCTGTGTAAACATGGAAATATCTACACCGCTATCTCTTAAATCTTGGATATATCTACGCCGTTATGTGTATAAACATGGAAATAACCTCACCGCCATCTCTATGAACATGGAAATATCTACACTGCCAACTATATAAACATGGAAATATCTACACCGCCATCTGTATGAACGTGGAAATAACTGCACCGCCAACTCTATAAACATGGAAATATCTACACCGCTATCTGTATAAACAAGGAAATATCTACGCTGCTATCTGTGTAAACATGGAAATATCTACACCGCTATCTGTGTAAACATGGAAATACCTACACCGCTATCTCTATGAACATGGAAATATCTACACCTCTATCTGTGTAAACATGGAAATATCTACACCGCTATCTGTATGAACATGGAAATATCTACACCGCCATCTGTATGAACATGGAAATATCTACACAGCTATCTGTATCAAAATGGAAATATCTACACCGATATCTCTATAAACATGGAGATATCTACACCGCTAACTGTATTAGGATGGAAATATCTACACCGCTATCTCTAAAAAGAAGGAAATATCTACACCGTTATGTGTATAAAGATGTAAATATCTACACCGCTATCTCTATAAACATGGAAATACCTACAAAGCCATCTGTATAAACATGGAAATATCTACACCGCTATCTGTATAAACATGGAAATATCTACACCAATATCTCTGTAAACATGGAAATATCTACACCGCAATCTGTACAAACACGGAAATATCTACACCGCCATCTCTATAAACATGGAAATATCTACAACGCCATCTCTATAAACATGGAAATATCTACACCGCCATCTCTATAAACATGGAAATATCTACTCCGCCATCTGTATAAACATGGAAATATCTACACCGCCATCTCAATAAATATGGAAATATCTACACCGCCATCTGTATGAACATAGAAACATCTACACCGCCATGTGTATAAAGTTGGAAATATCTCCACCGCCATCTGTATCAACATGGAACTATCTACACCGCTATCTGTGTAAACATGGAAATATCTACACCACCAACTGTAGGAACATGGAAATATCTACACCGCTATCTCTATTAACAGGAAAATATCTACACCGCTATCTGTATAAACATGGAAATATCTACACAGCCATCTGTAGGAACATGTAAATATCTACACCGTTATCTGTATACACATGGAAATATCTACACTGCTATCTGTATAAACATGGAAATATCTACTGCGCTATCTGTGTAAACATGGAAATATCTACACCTCTATCTGTGTAAAGATGGAAATATGTACACTGCTATCTGTATAAAAGTGGAAATATCTACACAGCCATCTGTAGGAATATGTAAATATCTACACCGTTATCTGTATACACATGGAACTTTCTACACCGCTATCTGTATGAACATGGAAATATCTACACCACCATCTGTATGAACATGGAAATGTCTAAACCGCCAACACCATAAACATGGAAATATCTACAGCGCCAACTGTAGGAACATGGAAATATCTACACCGCTTTCTGTATAAACATGGAAATATCTACACCGCTATCTGCATAAAAGTGGAAACACCTCCACCGCTATCTGCATATACTTGGAAATATCTACACCACTATCTGTGTAAACATGGAAATAACTACACGACCAACTGTAGGAACATGGAAATATCTACACCGCTATCTCTATAAACATGGAAATATCTACACCGCTATCTGTATAAACATGGAAATATCTACACAGCCATCTGCAGGAATATGTAAATATCTACACCGTTATCTGTATACACATGGAAATAAGTACACCGCTATCTGTATAAGCATGGAAATATCTACACCGCTATCTGTGTAAACATGGAAATATCTACACCGCTATCTCTAAAAAGAAGGAAATATCTACACCGTTATGTGTATAAAGATGTAAATATCTACACCGCTATCTGTATAAACATGGAAATATCTACACCGCCATCTCTATAAACATGGAAATATCTACACCGCCATCTGTATAAACGTGGAAATATCTACACCGCCATCTGTTTAAACATGCAAATATCTACACCGCCATCTGTATAAAGATGGAAATGTCTACACAGATATCTGTATAAACATGGAAATATCTACACGGCCATCTGTAAAAACATGGAAATATCTACACGGCCATCTCTATAAACAAGGAAATATCTACACCGACATCTCTATAAACATGGAAATATCTACACCGCTATCTGTATAAGGATGGAAATATCTACACCACCATCTGTATGAACATGGAAATATCTACACCGCTATCTGTATAAACTTGGAATTGTCTACACCGCTATCTCAATAAAGATGGAAATGTCTACACCGATGTCTGTATTAACAAGGAAATATCTACAACTCTATCTCTATAAACATGGAAATATCTACACCGCTATCTGTGTAAACATGGAAATACCTACAACGCTATCTCTATGAACATGGAAATATCTACACCTCTATCTCTATAAACATGGAAATATCTACACCGCTATGCCTATTAACATGAAAATAACAACTCCGCTTTCTCTATAAACATGGAAATATCTACACCGCCATCTGTATAAACACGGAAATATCTACACCGATGTCTGTATAGGGATTTAAATACCTACACCACCATCAGTATGAACACGAAAATATCTACACTGCTATCTGTATATACATGGAAATGTCTACACCGCTATCTCTATAAACATGGCAATATCTACACCGCTATCTGAATAAACAAGGAAATATCTACACCTCAATCTCTACAAACATGGAAATATCTACACCACTATGCCTATTAACATGGAAATAACTACACCGCTATCTCTATAAATATGGATAGATCTATACCGCCATCTCTATAAACATGGAAATATCTTCACCGCCATCTGTATAAACATGGAAATATCTACACCGCTATCTGTATAAGGATGGAAATATCTACACCACTTTCTGTATGAACATGGAAATATCTTCACTGCTATCTGTATAAACATGGAAGTATCTACAGCGATATCTGCATAAAAGTGGAAATACCTCCACCGCTATCTGCATATACTTGGAAATATCTGCACCACTATCTGTGTAAACATGGAAATATCTACACAGCCATCAGTAGGAACATGTAAATATCTACACCGTTATCTGAATACACACGGAAATATGTACACCACTATCCGTAAAAACGAGGAAATATGTACACCGCTATCTGTGTAAACATGGAAATATCTACACCGCTATCTCTTAAAACTTGGATATATCTATGCCGTTATGTGTATAAACATGGAAATAACCTCACCGCCATCTCTATGAACATGGAAATATCTACACTGCCAACTATATAAACATGGAAATATCTACACCGCCATCTGTATGAACGTGGAAATATCTGCACCGCCAACTCTATAAACATGGAAATATCTACACCGCTATCTGTATAAACATGGAAATATCTACGCTGCTATCTGTGTAAACATGGAAATATCTACACCGCTATCTGTGTAAACATGGAAATACCTACACCGCTATCTCTATGAACATGGAAATACCTACACCTCTATCTGTGTAAACATGGAAATATCTACACCGCTATCTGTATGAACATGGAAATATCTACACAGCAATCTGTATGAACATGGAAATATCTACACCGCAATCTGTATAAACATAGAAATATCTACACCGATATCTCTATAAACATGGAGATATCTACACCGCTAACTGTATAAGGATGGAAATATCCACACCGCTATCTGTGTAAACATGGAAATATATAAAACGCAATCTGTGTAAACATGGAAATATCTTCACCACTATCTCTATAAACATGGAAATATCTACAAAGCCATCTGTATAAACATGGAAATATCTACACCGCTATCAGTATAAACATTGAAATATCTACACCAATATCTCTGTAAACTTGGAAATCTCTACACCGCTATCTGTACAAACATGGAAATATCTACACCGCCATCTCTATAAACATGGAAATATCTACAACGCCATCTCTATAAACATGGAAATATCTACACCGCCATCTCTATAAACATGGAAATATCTACTCCGCCATCTGTATAAACATGGAAATATCTACACCGCCATCTCTATAAACATGGAAATATCTACTCCGCCATCTGTATAAACATGGAAATATCTACACCGCCATCTCTATAAACATGGAAATATCTACTCTGCCATCTGTATAAACATGGAAATATCTACACCGCCATCTCTATAAATATGGAAATATCTACACCGCCATCTGTATGAACATGGAAATATCTACACCGCCATGTGTATAAAGTTGGAAATATCTCCACCGCCATCTGTATCAACATGGAACTATCTACACCGCTATCTGTGTAAACATGGAAATATCTACACCACCAATCTACACCGCCATCTCTATAAACATGGAAATGTCTTCACCGCCATCTGTATAAACATGGAAATATCTACACCGCTATCTGTATAAGGATGGAAATATCTACACCACTTTCTGTATGAACATGGAAATATCTTCACTGATATCTGTATAAACATGGAAGTATCTACAGCGATATCTGCATAAAAGTGGAAATACCTCCACCGCTATCTGCATATACTTGGAAATATCTGCACCACTATCTGTGTAAACATGGAACTATCTACACAGCCATCAGTAGGAATATCTAAATATCTACACCGTTATCTGAATACACACGGAAATATGTACACCGCTATCTGTAAAAATGTGGAAATATATACACCGCTATCTGTGTAAACATGGAAATATCTACACCACTATCTCTTAAAACTTGGATATTTCTACGCCGTTATGTGTATAAACATGGAAATAACCTCACCGCCATCTCTATGAACATGGAAATATCTACACTGCCAACTATATAAACATGGAAATATCTACACCGCCATCTGTATGAACGTGGAAATATCTGCACCGCCAACTCTATAAACATGGAAATATCTACACCACTATCTGTATAAACAAGGAAATATCTACGCTGCTATCTGTGTAAACATGGAAATATCTACACCGCTATCTGTGTAAACATGGAAATACCTACACCGCTATCTCTATGAACATGGAAATATCTACACCTCTATCTGTGTAAGCATGGAAATATCTACACCGCTATCTGTATGAACATGGAAATATCTACACCGCCATCTGCATGAACATGGAAATATCTACACCGCTATCTATATAAACATGGAAATATCTACACCGATATCTCTATAAACATGGAGATATCTACACCGCTAACTGTATAAGGATGGAAATATCCACAACGCTATCTGTGTAAACATGGAAATATCTAAAACGCAATCTGTGTAAACATGGAAATATCTACACCACTATCTCTATAAACATGGAAATATCTACAAAGCCATCTGTATAAACATGCAAATATCTACACCAATATCTCTGTAAACATGGAAATATCTACACCGCTATCTGTACAAACACGGAAATATCTACACCGCTATCCGTGTAAACATGGAAATATCTACACCACAATCTCTATAAACATGGAAATAACTACACCGCCATCTCTATAAACATGGAAATATCTACACAGCTATCTGCATAAACAAGGAAATATCTACAGCTCTATCTCTATAAACATGGAAATATCTACACCGCTATGCCTATTAACATGGAAACAACTACACCGCTATCTGTATAAACATGGAAATATCTACACCGCCATCTCTATAAACATGGAAATGTCTACACCGCCATCTGTATAAACATGGAAATATCTACAGTGCCATCTGTATAAACGTGGAAATATCTACACCGCCATATCTATAAACATGGAAATATCTACACCACCATCTGCATGAACATGGAAATATCTACACCGCAATCTGTGTAAAGATGGAAATATCTACACCGCCATCTGTATAAACACGGAAATATCTACACCGAGATCTGTATAGGGATTTAAATACCTACACCACCATCAGTATGAACACGAAAATATCTACACTGCTATCTGTATATACATGGAAATGTCTACACCGCTATCTCTATAAACATGGCAATATCTACACCGCTATCGGAATATACAAGGAAATATCTACACCTCAATCTCTACAAACATGGAAATATCTACACCACTATGCCTATTAACATGGAAATAACTACACCGCTATCTCTATAAATATGGATATATCTATACCGCCATCTCTATAAACATAGAAATATCTTCACCGCCATCTGTATAAACATGGAAATATCTACAGCGCTATCTGTATAAGGATGGAAATATCTACACCACTTTCTGTATGAACATGGAAATATCTTCACTGTTATCTGTATAAACATGGAAGTATCTACAGCGTTATCTGCATAAAAGTGGAAATACCTCCACGGCTATCTGCATATACTTGGAAATATCTGCACCACTATCTGTGTAAACATGGAAATATCTACACAGCCATCAGTAGGAACATGTAAATATCTACACCGTTATCTGAATACACACGGAAATATGTACACCGCTATCTGTAAAAACGTGGAAATATGTACACAGCTATCTGTGTAAACATGGAAATATCTACACCACTATCTCTTAAAACTTGGATATATCTACGCCGTTATGTGTATAAACATGGAAATAACCTCACCGCCATCTCTATGAACATGGAAATATCTACACTGCCAACTATATAAACATGGAAATATCTACACCGCCATCTGTATGAACGTGGAAATATCTGCACCGCCAACTCTATAAACATGGAAATATCTACACCGCTATCTGTATAAACATGGAAATACCTACGCTGCTATCTGTGTAAACATGGAAATATCTACACCGCTATCTGTGTAAACATGGAAATACCTACACCGCTATCTCTATGAACATGGAAATATCTACACAGCAATCTGTATGAACATGGAAATATCTACACCGCTATCTGTATAAACATAGAAATATCTACACCGATATCTCTATAAACATGGAGATATCTACACCGCTAACTGTATAAGGATGGAAATATCCACACCGCTATCTGTGTAAACATGGAAATATATAAAACGCAATCTGTGTAAAAATGGAAATATCTACACCACTATCTCTATAAACATGGAAATATCTACAAAGCCATCTGTATAAACATGGAAATATCTACACCGCTATCTGTATAAACATTGAAATATCTACACCAATATCTCTGTAAACTTGGAAATATCTACACCGCTATCTGTACAAACATGGAAATATCTACACCGCCATCTCTATAAACATGGAAATATCTACAACGCCATCTCTATAAACATGGAAATATCTACACCGCCATCTCTATAAACATGGAAATATCTACTCCGCCATCTGTATAAACATGGAAATATCTACACCGCCATCTCTATAAACATGGAAATATCTACTCCGCCATCTGTATAAACATGGAAATATCTACACCGCCATCTCTATAAACATGGAAATATCTACTCCGCCATCTGTATAAACATGGAAATATCTACACCGCCATCTCTATAAATATGGAAATATCTACACCGCCATCTGTATGAACATGGAAATATCTACACCGCCATGTGTATAAAGTTGGAAATATCTCCACCGCCATCTGTATCAACATGGAACTATCTACACCGCTATCTGTGTAAACATGGAAATATCTACACCACCAACTGTAGGAACATGGAAATATCTACACCGCTATCTCTATTAACAGGAAAATATCTACACCGCTATCTGTATAAACATGGAAATATCTACACAGCCATCTGTAGGAACATGTAAATATCTACACCGTTATCTGTATACACATGGAAATATCTACACCGCTATCTGTATAAACATAGAAATATCTACACCGATATCTCTATAAACATGGAGATATCTACACCGCTAACTGTATAAAGATGGAAATATCCACACCGCTATCTGTGTAAACATGGAAATATCTAAAACGCAATCTGTGTAAACATGGAAATACCTACACCACTATCTCTATAAACATGGAAATATCTACAAAGCCATCTGTATAAACATGGAAATATCTACACCGCTATCTGTACAAACACGGAAATATCTACACCGCCATCTCTATAAACATGGAAATATCTACAACTCCATCTCTATAAACATGGAAATATCTACTCCGCCATCTGTAAAAACATGGAAATATCTACACCGCCATCTCTATAAATATGGAAATATCTACACCGCCATCTGTATGAACATGGAAATATCTACACCGCCATGTGTATAAAGTTGGAAATATCTCCACCGCCATCTTTATCAACATGGAACTATCTACACCGCTATCTGTGTAAACATGGAAATATCTACACCAACAATCTACACCGCCATCTCTATAAACATGGAAATATCTTCACCGCCATCTGTATAAACATGGAAATATCTACACCGCTATCTGTATAAGGATGGAAATATCTACACCACTTTCTGTATGAACATGGAAATATCTTCACTGCTATCTGTATAAACATGGAAGTATCTACAGCGCTATGTGCATAAAAGTGGAAATACCTCCACCACTATCTGCATATACTTGGAAATATCTGCACCACTATCTGTGTAAACCTGGAAATATCTACACAGCCATCAGTGGGAACATGTAAATATCTACACCGTTATCTGAATACACACGGAAATATGTACACCGCTATCCGTAAAAACGTGGAAATATGTACACCGCTATCTGTGTAAACATGGAAATATCTACACCGCTATCTCTTAAAACTTGGATATATCTACGCCGTTATGTGTATAAACATGGAAATAACCTCACCGCCATCTCTATGAACATGGAAATATCTACACTGCCAACTATATAAACATGGAAATATCTACACCGCCATCTGTATGAACGTGGAAATATCTGCACCGCCAACTCTATAAACATGGAAATATCTACACCGCTATCTGTGTAAACATGGAAATACCTACACCGCTATCTCTATGAACATGGAAATATCTACACCTCTATCTGTGTAAACATGGAAATATCTACACCGCTATCTGTATGAACATGGAAATATCTACACCGCCATCTGCATGAACATGGAAATATCTACACCGCTATCTATATAAACATGGAAATATCTACACCGATATCTCTATAAACATGGAGATATCTACACCGCTAACTGTATAAGGATGGAAATATCCACACCGCTATCTGTGTAAACATGGAAATATCTAAAACGCAATCTGTGTAAACATGGAAATATCTACACCACTATCTCTATAAACATGGAAATATCTACAAAGCCATCTGTATAAACATGGAAATATCTACACCGCCATCTGTATAAACATGCAAATATCTACACCAATATCTCTGTAAACATGGAAATATCTACACCGCTATCTGTACAAACACGGAAATATCTACACCGCTATCCGTGTAAACATGGAAATATCTACACCACAATCTCTATAAACATGGAAATAACTACACCGCCATCTGTATAAACATGGAAATATCTACACAGCCATCTGCATAAACAAGGAAATATCTACACCGACATCTCTATAAACATGGAAATATCTACACCGCTATGCCTATTAACATGGAAACAACTACACCGCTATCTGTATAAACATGGAAATATCTACACCGTCATCTCTATAAACATGGAAATGTCTACACCGCCATCTCTATAAACATAGAAATATCTACAGTGCCATCTGTATAAACGTGGAAATATCTACACCGCCATATCTATAAACATGGAAATATCTACACCACCATCTGCATGAACATGGAAATATCTACACCGCAATCTGTGTAAAGATGGAAATATCTACACCGCCATCTGTATAAACACGGAAATATCTACACCGATATCTGTATAGGGATTTAAATACCTACACCACCATCAGTATGAACACGAAAATATCTACACTGCTATCAGTATATACATGGAAATGTCTACACCGCTATCTCTATAAACATGGCAATATCTACACCGCTATCTGAATAAACAAGGAAATATCTACACCTCAATCTCTACAAACATGGAAATATCTACACCACTATGCCTATTAACATGGAAATAACTACACCGCTATCTCTATAAATATGGATATATCTATACCGCCATCTCTATAAACATGGAAATATCTTCACCGCCATCTGTATAAACATGGAAATATCTACACCGCTATCTGTATAAGGATGGAAATATCTACACCACTTTCTGTATGAACATGGAAATATCTTCACTGCTGTCTGTATAAACATGGAAGTATCTACAGCGTTATCTGCATAAAAGTGGAAATACCTCCACCGCTATCTGCATATACTTGGAAATATCTGCACCACTATCTGTGTAAACATGGAAATATCTACACAGAAATCAGTAGGAACATGTAAATATCTACACCGTTATCTGAATACACACGGAATTATGTACACCGCTATCTGTAAAAACGTGGAAATATGTACAACGCTATCTGTGTAAACATGGAAATATCTACACCGCTATCTCTTAAAACTTGGATATATCTATGCCGTTATGTGTATAAACATGGAAATAACCTCACCGCCATCTCTATGAACATGGAAATATCTACACTGCCAACTATATAAACATGGAAATATCTACACCGCCATCTGTATGAACGTGGAAAAATCTGCACCGCCAACTCTATAAACATGGAAATATCTACACCGCTATCTGTATAAACATGGAAATATCTATGCTGCTATCTGTGTAAACATGGAAATATCTACACCGCTATCTGTGTAAACATGGAAATACCTACACCGCTATCTCTATGAACATGGAAATACCTACACCTCTATCTGTGTAAACATGGAAATATCTACACCGCTATCTGTATGAACATGGAAATATCTACACCGCCATCTGTATGAACATGGAAATATCTACACTGCTATCTTTATAAACATGGAAATATCTACACCGATATCTCTATAAACATGGAGATATATACACCGCTAACTGTATAAGGATGGAAATATCCACACCGCTATCTGTGTAAACATGGAAATATCTAAAACGCAATCTGTGTAAACATGGAAATATCTAAACCACTATCTCTATAAACATGGAAATATCTACAAAGCCATCTGTATAAACATGGCAATATCTACACCGCTATCTGTATAAATATGGAAATATCTACACCAATATCTCTGTAAACATGGAAATATCTACACTGCTATCAGTACAAACATGGAAATATCTACACCGCCATCTCTATAAAGATGGAAATATCTACACCGCCATCTCTATAAACATGGAAATATCTACACCGCCATCTCTATAAACATGGAAATATCTACCCTGCCATCTGTATAAACATGGAAATATCTACACCGCCATCTCTATAAATATGGAAATATCTACACCGCCATCTGTATGAACATGGAAATATCTACACCGCCATGTGTATAAAGTTGGAAATATCTCCACCGCCATCTGTATCAACATGGAACTATCTACACCGCTATCTGTGTAAACATGGAAATATCTACACCACCAACTGTAGGAACATGGAAATATCTACACCGCTATCTCTATTAACAGGAAAATATCTACACCGCTATCTGTATAAACATGGAAATATCTACACAGCCATCTGTAGGAACATGTAAATATCTACACCGTTATCTGTATACACATGGAAATATCTACACCGCTATCTGTATAAACATGGAAATATCTACTGCACTATCTGTGTAAACATGGAAATATCTACACCTCTATCTGTGTAAAGATGGAAATATGTACACTGCTATCTGTATAAAAGTGGAAATATCTACACAGCCATCTGTAGGAATATGTAAATATCTACAGCGTTATCTGCATACACATGGAATTATCTACACCGCTATCTGTATGAACATGGAAATATCTACACCAACATCTGTATGAACATGGAAATGTCTAAACCGCCAACACCATAAAAATGGAAATATCTACACCGCCATCTGTATAAACATGGAAATATCTACACCGCCATCTCTATAAACATGGAAATATCTAGACAGCCATCTGTATAAACATGGAAATACCTACACCGTCATCTGTATAAACATGGAAATATCTACACCGCCATCTCTATAAACATGGAAATATCTACACGGCCATGTGTATAAACATGGAAATTTCTACACCGCCATCTATATAAACACAGAAATATCTACACCGCCATCTGTATGAACATGGAAATATCTACACCGCCATCTGTGTACAGATGGAAATATCTACACAGCTATCTGTATAAACATGGAAATATTTACACCGCTATCTGTGTAAACATGGAAATATCTACACCACAATCTCTATAAACATGGAAATATCTACACAGCTATCTGCATAAACAAGGAAATATCTACAGCTCTATCTCTATAAACATGGAAATATCTACACCGCTATGCCTATTAACATGGAAACAACTACACCGCTATCTGTATAAACATGGAAATATCTACACCGCCATCTCTATAAACATGGAAATGTCTACACCGCCATCTGTATAAACATGGAAATATCTACTCCGCTATCTGTATAAACATGGAAATATCTACTCCGCCATCTGTATAAACATGGAAATATCTACACCGCCATCTCTATAAATATGGAAATATCTACACCGCCATCTGTATGAACATAGAAACATCTACACCGCCATGTGTATAAAGTTGGAAATATCTCCACCGCCATCTGTATCAACATGGAACTATCTACACCGCTATCTGTGTAAACATGGAAATATCTACACCACCAACTGTAGGAACATGGAAATATCTACACCGCTATCTCTATTAACAGGAAAATATCTACACCGCTATCTGTATAAACATGGAAATATCTACACAGCCATCTGTAGGAACATGTAAATATCTACACCGTTATCTGTATACACATGGAAATATCTACACCGCTATCTGTATAAACATGGAAATATCTACTGCGCTATCTGTGTAAACATGCAAATATCCACACCTCTATCTGTGTAAAGATGGAAATATGTACACTGCTATCTCTATAAAAGTGGAAATATCTACACAGCCATCTGTAGGAATATGTAAATATCTACACCGTTATCTGTATACACATGGAACTTTCTACACCGCTATCTGTATGAACATGGAAATATCTACACCACCATCTGTATGAACATGGAAATGTCTAAACCGCCAACACCATAAACATGGAAATATCTACAGCGTCAACTGTAGGAACATAGAAATATCTACACCGCTTTCTGTATAAACATGGAAATATCTACACCGCTATCTGCATAAAAGTGGAAACATCTCCACCGCTATCTGCATATACTTGGAAATATCTACACCACTATCTGTGTAAACATGGAAATAACTACACGACCAACTGTAGGAACATGGAAATATCTACACCGCTATCTCTATAAACATGGAAATATCTACACCGCTATCTGTATAAACATGGAAATATCTACACAGCCATCTGCAGGAATATGTAAATATCTACACCGTTATCTGTATACACATGGAAATAAGTACACCGCTATCTGTATAAGCATGGAAAGATCTACACCGCTATCTGTGTAAACATGGAAATATCTACACCGCTATCTCTAAAAAGAAGGAAATATCTACACCGTTATGTGTATAAAGATGTAAATATCTACACCGCTATCTGTATAAACATGGAAATATCTACACCGCCATCTCTATAAACATGGAAATATCTACACCGCCATCTGTATAAACGTGGAAATATCTACACCGCCATCTGTTTAAACATGCAAATATCTACACCGCCATCTGTATAAAGATGGAAATGTCTACACTGATATCTGTATAAACATGGAAATATCTACACGGCCATCTGTAAAAACATGGAAATATCTACACGGCCATCTCTATAAACAAGGAAATATCTACACCGACATCTCTATAAACATGGAAATATCTACACCGCTATCTGTATAAGGATGGAAATATCTACACCACCATCTGTATGAACATGGAAATATCTACACCGCTATCTGTATAAACTTGGAATTGTCTACACCGCTATCTCAATAAAGATGGAAATGTCTACACCGATGTCTGTATTAACAAGGAAATATCTACAACTCTATCTCTATAAACATGGAAATATCTACACCGCTTTCTGTGTAAACATGGAAATAACTACAACGCTATCTCTATGAACATGGAAATATCTACACCTCTATCTCTATAAACATGGAAATATCTACACCGCTATGCCTATTAACATGAAAATAACAACTCCGCTTTCTCTATAAACATGGAAATATCTACACCACCATCTGTATAAACACGGAAATATCTACACCGATATCTGTATAGGGATTTAAATACCTACACCACCATCAGTATGAACACGAAAATATCTACACTGCTATCTGTATATACATGGAAATGTCTACACCGCTATCTCTATAAACATGGCAATATCTACACCGCTATCTGAATAAACAAGGAAATATCTACACCTCAATCTCTACAAACATGGAAATATCTACACCACTATGCCTATTAACATGGAAATAACTACACCGCTATCTCTATAAATATGGATATATCTATACCGCCATCTCTATAAACATGGAAATATCTTCACCGCCATCTGTATAAACATGGAAATATCTACACCGCTATCTCTTAAATCTTGGATATATCTACGCCGTTATGTGTATAAACATGGAAATAACCTCACCGCCATCTCTATGAACATGGAAATATCTACACTGCCAACTATATAAACATGGAAATATCTACACAGCCATCTGTATGAACGTGGAAATATCTGCACCGCCAACTCTATAAACATGGAAATATCTACACCGCTATCTGTATAAACATGGAAATATCTACGCTGCTATCTGTGTAAACATGGAAATATCTACACCGCTATCTGTGTAAACATGGAAATACCTACACCGCTATCTCTATGAACATGGAAATATCTACACCTCTATCTGTGTAAACATGGAAATATCTACACCGCTATCTGTATGAACATGGAAATATCTACACCGCCATCTGTATGAACATGGAAATATCTACACAGCTATCTGTATCAAAATGGAAATATCTACACCGATATCTCTATAAACGTGGAGATATCTACACCGCTAACTGTATTAGGATGGAAATATCTACACCGCTATCTCTAAAAAGAAGGAAATATCTACACCGTTATGTGTATCAAGATGTAAATATCTACACCGCTATCTCTATAAACATGGAAATATCTACACCGCCATCTGTATAAACGTGGAAATATCTACACCGCCATCTGTTTAAACATGCAAATATCTACACGGCCATCTCTATAAACAAGGAAATATCTACACCGACATCTCTATAAACATGGAAATATCTACACCGCTATCTGTATAAGGATGGAAATATCTACACCACCATCTGTATGAACATGGAAATATCTACACCGCTATCTGTATAAACTTGGAATTGTCTACACCGCTATCTCAATAAAGATGGAAATGTCTACACCGATGTTTGTATTAACAAGGAAATATCTACAACTCTATCTCTATAAACATGGAAATATCTACACCGCTTTCTGTGTAAACATGGAAATAACTACAACGCCATCTCTATGAACATGGAAATATCTACACCTCTATCTCTATAAACATGGAAATATCTACACCGCTATGCCTATTAACATGAAAATAACAACTCCGCTTTCTCTATAAACATGGAAATATCTACACCGCCATCTGTATAAACACGGAAATATCTACACCGATATCTGTATAGGGATTTAAATACCTACACCACCATCAGTATGAACACGAAAATATCTACACTGCTATCTGTATATACATGGAAATGTCTACACCGCTATCTCTATAAACATGGCAATATCTACACCGCTATCTGAATAAACAAGGAAATATCTACACCTCAATCTCTACAAACATGGAAATATCTACACCACTATGCCTATTAACATGGAAATAACTACCCCGCTATCTCTATAAATATGGATATATCTATACCGCCATCTCTATAAACATGGAAATATCTTCACCGCCATCTGTATAAACATGGAAATATCTACACCGCTATCTCTTAAATCTTGGATATATCTACGCCGTTATGTGTATAAACATGGAAATAACCTCACCGCCATCTCTATGAACATGGAAATATCTACACTGCCAACTATATAAACATGGAAATATCTACACAGCCATCTGTATGAACGTGGAAATATCTGCACCGCCAACTCTATAAACATGGAAATATCTACACCGCTATCTGTATAAACATGGAAATATCTACGCTGCTATCTGTGTAAACATGGAAATATCTACACCGCTATCTGTGTAAACATGGAAATACCTACACCGCTATCTCTATGAACATGGAAATATCTACACCTCTATCTGTGTAAACATGGAAATATCTACACCGCTATCTGTATGAACATGGAAATATCTACACCGCCATCTGTATGAACATGGAAATATCTACACAGCTATCTGTATCAAAATGGAAATATCTACACCGATATCTCTATAAACATGGAGATATCTACACCGCTAACTGTATTAGGATGGAAATATCTACACCGCTATCTCTAAAAATAAGGAAATATCTACACCGTTATGTGTATAAAGATGTAAATATCTACACCGCTATCTCTATAAACATGGAAATATCTACACCGCCATCTGTATAAACGTGGAAATATCTACACCGCCATCTGTTTAAACATGCAAATATCTACACCGCCATCTGTATAAAGATGGAAATGTCTACACTGATATCTGTATAAACATGGAAATATCTACACGGCCATCTGTAAAAACATGGAAATATCTACACGGCCATCTCTATAAACAAGGAAATATCTACACCGACATCTCTATAAACATGGAAATATCTACACCGCTATCTGTATAAGGATGGAAATATCTACACCACCATCTGTATGAACATGGAAATATCTACACTGCTATCTGTATAAACTTGGAATTGTCTACACCGCTATCTCAATAAAGATGGAAATGTCTACACCGATGTCTGTATTAACAAGGAAATATCTACAACTCTATCTCTATAAACATGGAAATATCTACACCGCTATCTGTGTAAACATGGAAATACCTACAACGCTATCTCTATGAACATGGAAATATCTACACCTCTATCTCTATGAACATGGAAATATCTACACCGCTATGCCTATTAACATGAAAATAACAACTCCGCTTTCTCTATAAACATGGAAATATCTACACCGCCATCTGTATAAACACGGAAATATCTACACCGATATCTGTATAGGGATTTAAATACCTACACCACCATCAGTATGAACACGAAAATATCTACACTGCTATCTGTATATACATGGAAATGTCTACACCGCTATCTCTATAAACATGGCAATATCTACACCGCTATCTGAATAAACAAGGAAATACCTACACCTCAATCTCTACAAACATGGAAATATCTACACCACTATGCCTATTAACATGGAAATAACTACACCGCTATCTCTATAAATATGGATATATCTATACCGCCATCTCTATAAACATGGAAATATCTTCACCGCCATCTGTATAAACATGGAAATATCTACACCGCTATCTGTATAAGGATGGAAATATCTACACCACTTTCTGTATGAACATGGAAATATCTTCACTGCTATCTGTATAAACATGGAAGTATCTACAGCGATATCTGCATAAAAGTGGAAATACCTCCACCGCTATCTGCATATACTTGGAAATATCTGCACCACTATCTGTGTAAACATGGAAATATCTACACAGCCATCAGTAGGAACATGTAAATATCTACACCGTTATCTGAATACACACGGAAATATGTACACCGCTATCCGTAAAAACGTGGAAATATGTACACCGCTATCTGTGTAAACATGGAAATATCTACACCGCTATCTCTTAAAACTTGGATATATCTACGCCGTTATGTGTATAAACATGGAAATAACCTCACCGCCATCTCTATGAACATGGAAATATCTACACTGCCAACTATATAAACATGGAAATATCTACACCGCCATCTGTATGAACGTGGAAATATCTGCACCGCCAACTCCATAAACATGGAAATATCTACACCGCTATCTGTATAAACATGGAAATATCTACGCTGCTATATGTGTAAACATGGAAATATCTACACCGCTATCTGTGTAAACATGGAAATGCCTACAACGCTATCTCTATGAACATGGAAATATCTACACCTCTATCTCTGTAAACATGGAAATATCTACACCGCTATCTGTATGAACATGGAAATATCTACACCGCTATCTGTATAAACATGGAAATATCTACACCGGTATCTCTATAAACATGGAGATATCTACACCGCTAACTGTATAAGGATGGAAATATCCACACCGCTATCTGTGTAAACATGGAAATATCTAAAACGCAATCTGTGTAAACATGGAAATATCTACACCACTATCTCTATAAACATGGCAATATCTACACCGCTATCTGAATAAACAAGGAAATATCTACACCTCAATCTCTACAAACATGGAAATATCTACACCACTATGCCTATTAACATGGAAATAACTACACCGCTATCTCTATAAATATGGATATATCTATACCGCCATCTCTATAAACATGGAAATATCTTCACCGCCATCTGTATAAACATGGAAATATCTACACCGCTATCTGTATAAGGATGGAAATATCTACACAACTTTCTGTATGAACATGGAAATATCTTCACTGCTATCTGTATAAACATGGAAGTATCTACAGCGATATCTGCATAAAAGTGGAAATACCTCCACCGCTATCTGCATATACTTGGAAATATCTGCACCACTATCTGTGTAAACATGGAAATATCTACTACACAGCCATCAGTAGGAACATGTAAATATCTACACCGTTATCTGAATACACACGGAAATATGTACACCGCTATCTGTAAAAACGTGGAAATATGTACACCGCTATCTGTGTAAACATGGAAATATCTACACCGCTATCTCTATTAACAGGAAAATATCTACACCGCTATCTGTATAAACATGGAAATATCTACACAGCCATCTGTAGGAACATGTAAATATCTACACCGTTATCTGTATACACATGGAAATATCTACACCGCTATCTGTATAAACATGGAAATATCTACTGCGCTATCTGTGTAAACATAGAAATATCTACACCTCTATCTGTGTAAAGATGGAAATATGTACACTGCTATCTGTATAAAAGTGGAAATATCTACACAGCCATCTGTAGGAATATGTAAATATCTACACCGTTATCTGTATACACATGGAACTTTCTACACCGCTATCTGTATGAACATGGAAATATCTACACCACCATCTGTATGAACATGGAAATGTCTAAACCGCCAACACCATAAACATGGAAATATCTACAGCACCAACTGTAGGAACATGGAAATATCTACACCGCTTTCTGTATAAACATGGAAATATCTACACCGCTATCTGCATAAAAGTGGAAACACCTCCACCGCTATCTGCATATACTTGGAAATATCTACACCACTATCTGTGTAAACATGGAAATAACTACACGACCAACTGTAGGAACATGGAAATATCTACACCGCTATCTCTATAAACATGGAAATATCTACACCGCTATCTGTATAAACATGGAAATATCTACACAGCCATCTGCAGGAATATGTAAATATCTACACCGTTATCTGTATACACATGGAAATATCTACACCGCTATCTGTATAAACATGGAAATATCTACTGCGCTATCTGTGTAAACATGGAAATATCTACACCTCTATCTGTGTAAAGATGGAAATATGTACACTGCTATCTGTATAAAAGTGGAAATATCTACACAGCCATCTGTAGGAATATGTAAATATCTACACCGTTATCTGTATACACATGGAACTTTCTACACCGCTATCTGTATGAACATGGAAATATCTACACCACCATCTGTATGAACATGGAAATGTCTAAACCGCCAACACCATAAACATGGAAATATCTACAGCACCAACTGTAGGAACATGGAAATATCTACACCGCTTTCTGTATAAACATGGAAATATCTACACCGCTATCTGCATAAAAGTGGAAACACCTCCACCGCTATCTGCATATACTTGGAAATATCTACACCACTATCTGTGTAAACATGGAAATAACTACACGACCAACTGTAGGAACATGGAAATATCTACACCGCTATCTGTGTAAACATGGAAATATCTACACCGCTATCTCTAAAAAGAAGGAAATATCTACACCGTTATGTGTATAAAGATGTAAATATCTACACCGCTATCTGTATAAACATGGAAATATCTACACCGCCATCTCTATAAACATGGAAATATCTACACCGCCATCTGTATAAACGTGGAAATATCTACACCGCCATCTGTTTAAACATGCAAATATCTACACCGCCATCTGTATAAAGATGGAAATGTCTACACTAATATCTGTATAAACATGGAAATATCTACACGGCCATCTGTAAAAACATGGAAATATCTACACGGCCATCTCTATAAACAAGGAAATATCTACACCGACATCTCTATAAACATGGAAATATCTACACCGCTATCTGTATAAGGATGGAAATATCTACACCACCATCTGTATGAACATGGAAATATCTACACCGCTATCTGTATAAACTTGGAATTGTCTACACCGCTATCTCAATAAAGATGGAAATGTCTACACCGATGTCTGTATTAACAAGGAAATATCTACAACTCTATCTCTATAAACATGGAAATATCTACACCGCTATCTGTGTAAACATGGAAATACCTACAACGCTATCTCTATGAACATGGAAATATCTACACCTCTATCTCTATAAACATGGAAATATCTACACCGCTATGCCTATTATCATGAAAATAACAACTCCGCTTTCTCTATAAACATGGAAATATCTACACCGCCATCTGTATAAACACGGAAATATCTACACCGATATCTGTATAGGGATTTAAATACCTACACCACCATCAGTATGAACACGAAAATATCTACACTGCTATCTGTATATACATGGAAATGTCTACACCGCTATCTCTATAAACATGGCAATATCTACACCGCTATCTGAATAAACAAGGAAATATCTACACCTCAATCTCTACAAACATGGAAATATCTACACCACTATGCCTATTAACATGGAAATAACTACACCGCTATCTCTATAAATATGGATATATCTATACCGCCATCTCTATAAACATGGAAATATCTTCACCGCCATCTGTATAAACATGGAAATATCTACACCGCTATCTGTATAAGGATGGAAATATCTACACCACTTTCTGTATGAACATGGAAATATCTTCACTGCTATCTGTATAAACATGGAAGTATCTACAGCGATATCTGCATAAAAGTGGAAATACCTCCACCGCTATCTGCATATACTTGGAAATATCTGCACCACTATCTGTGTAAACATGGAAATATCTACACAGCCATCAGTAGGAACATGTAAATATCTACACCGTTATCTGAATACACACGGAAATATGTACACCGCTATCCGTAAAAACGTGGAAATATGTACACCGCTATCTGTGTAAACATGGAAATATCTACACCGCTATCTCTTAAAACTTGGATATATCTACGCCGTTATGTGTATAAACATGGAAATAACCTCACTGCCATCTCTATGAACATGGAAATATCTACACTGCCAACTATATAAACATGGAAATATCTACACAGCCATCTGTATGAACGTGGAAATATCTGCACCGCCAACTCTATAAACATGGAAATATCTACACCGCTATCTGTATAAACATGGAAATATCTACGCTGCTATCTGTGTAAACATGGAAATATCTACACCGCTATCTCTGTAAACATGGAAATACCTACACCGCTATCTCTATGAACATGGAAATATCTACTCCTCTATCTGTGTAAACATGGAAATATCTACACCGCTATCTGTATGAACATGGAAATATCTACACCGCCATCTGTATGAACATGGAAATATCTACACAGCTATCTGTATCAAAATGGAAATATCTACACCGATATCTCTATAAACATGGAGATATCTACACCGCTAACTGTATTAGGATGGAAATATCTACACCGCTATCTCTAAAAAGAAGGAAATATCTACACCGTTATGTGTATAAAGATGTAAATATCTACACCGCTATCTCTATAAACATGGAAATATCTACACCGCCATCTGTATAAACGTGGAAATATCTACACCGCCATCTGTTTAAACATGCAAATATCTACACCGCCATCTGTATAAAGATGGAAATGTCTACACTGATATCTGTATAAACATGGAAATATCTACACGGCCATCTGTAAAAACATGGAAATATCTACACGGCCATCTCTATAAACAAGGAAATATCTACACCGACATCTCTATAAACATGGAAATATCTACACCGCTATCTGTATAAGGATGGAAATATCTACACCACCATCTGTATGAACATGGAAATATCTACACTGCTATCTGTATAAACTTGGAATTGTCTACACCGCTATCTCAATAAAGATGGAAATGTCTACACCGATGTCTGTATTAACAAGGAAATATCTACAACTCTATCTCTATAAACATGGAAATATCTACACCGCTATCTGTGTAAACATGGAAATACCTACAACGCTATCTCTATGAACATGGAAATATCTACACCTCTATCTCTATAAACATGGAAATATCTACACCGCTATGCCTATTAACATGAAAATAACAACTCCGCTTTCTCTATAAACATGGAAATATCTACACCGCCATCTGTATAAACACGGAAATATCTACACCGATATCTGTATAGGGATTTAAATACCTACACCACCATCAGTATGAACACGAAAATATCTACACTGCTATCTGTATATACATGGAAATGTCTACACCGCTATCTCTATAAACATGGCAATATCTACACCGCTATCTGAATAAACAAGGAAATACCTACACCTCAATCTCTACAAACATGGAAATATCTACACCACTATGCCTATTAACATGGAAATAACTACACCGCTATCTCTATAAATATGGATATATCTATACCGCCATCTCTATAAACATGGAAATATCTTCACCGCCATCTGTATAAACATGGAAATATCTACACCGCTATCTGTATAAGGATGGAAATATCTACACCACTTTCTGTATGAACATGGAAATATCTTCACTGCTATCTGTATAAACATGGAAGTATCTACAGCGATATCTGCATAAAAGTGGAAATACCTCCACCGCTATCTGCATATACTTGGAAATATCTGCACCACTATCTGTGTAAACATGGAAATATCTACACAGCCATCAGTAGGAACATGTAAATATCTACACCGTTATCTGAATACACACGGAAATATGTACACCGCTATCCGTAAAAACGTGGAAATATGTACACCGCTATCTGTGTAAACATGGAAATATCTACACCGCTATCTCTTAAAACTTGGATATATCTACGCCGTTATGTGTATAAACATGGAAATAACCTCACCGCCATCTCTATGAACATGGAAATATCTACACTGCCAACTATATAAACATGGAAATATCTACACCGCCATCTGTATGAACGTGGAAATATCTGCACCGCCAACTCCATAAACATGGAAATATCTACACCGCTATCTGTATAAACATGGAAATATCTACGCTGCTATATGTGTAAACATGGAAATATCTACACCGCTATCTGTGTAAACATGGAAATACCTACAACGCTATCTCTATGAACATGGAAATATCTACACCTCTATCTCTGTAAACATGGAAATATCTACACCGCTCTCTGTATGAACATGGAAATATCTACACCGCTATCTGTATAAACATGGAAATATCTACACCGGTATCTCTATAAACATGGAGATATCTACACCGCTAACTGTATAAGGATGGAAATATCCACACCGCTATCTGTGTAAACATGGAAATATCTAAAACGCAATCTGTGTAAACATGGAAATATCTACACCACTATCTCTATAAACATGGCAATATCAACACCGCTATCTGAATAAACAAGGAAATATCTACACCTCAATCTCTACAAACATGGAAATATCTACACCACTATGCCTATTAACATGGAAATAACTACACCGCTATCTCTATAAATATGGATATATCTATACCGCCATCTCTATAAACATGGAAATATCTTCACCGCCATCTGTATAAACATGGAAATATCTACACCGCTATCTGTATAAGGATGGAAATATCTACACAACTTTCTGTATGAAGATGGAAATATCTTCACTGCTATCTGTATAAACATGGAAGTATCTACAGCGATATCTGCATAAAAGTGGAAATACCTCCACCGCTATCTGCATATACTTGGAAATATCTCCACCACTATCTGTGTAAACATGGAAATATCTACACAGCCATCAGTAGGAACATGTAAATATCTACACCGTTATCTGAATACACACGGAAATATGTACACCGCTATCTGTAAAAACGTGGAAATATGTACACCGCTATCTGTGTAAACATGGAAATATCTACACCGCTATCTCTATTAACAGGAAAATATCTACACCGCTATCTGTATAAACATGGAAATATCTACACAGCCATCTGTAGGAACATGTAAATATCTACACAGTTATCTGTATACACATGGAAATATCTACACCGCTATCTGTATAAACATGGAAATATCTACTGCGCTATCTGTGTAAACATGGAAATATCTACACCTCTATCTGTGTAAAGATGGAAATATGTACACTGCTATCTGTATAAAAGTGGAAATATCTACACAGCCATCTGTAGGAATATGTAAATATCTACACCGTTATCTGTATACACATGGAACTTTCTACACCGCTATCTGTATGAACATGGAAATATCTACACCACCATCTGTATGAACATGGAAATGTCTAAACCGCCAACACCATAAACATGGAAATATCTACAGCACCAACTGTAGGAACATGGAAATATCTACACCGCTTTCTGTATAAACATGGAAATATCTACACCGCTATCTGCATAAAAGTGGAAACACCTCCACCGCTATCTGCATATACTTGGAAATATCTACACCACTATCTGTGTAAACATGGAAATAACTACACGACCAACTGTAGGAACATGGAAATATCTACACCGCTATCTCTATAAACATGGAAATATCTACACCGCTATCTGTATAAACATGGAAATATCTACACAGCCATCTGCAGGAATATGTAAATATCTACACCGTTATCTGTATACACATGGAAATATCTACACCGCTATCTGTATAAACATGGAAATATCTACTGCGCTATCTGTGTAAACATGGAAATATCTACACCTCTATCTGTGTAAAGATGGAAATATGTACACTGCTATCTGTATAAAATTGGAAATATCTACACAGCCATCTGTAGGAATATGTAAATATCTACACCGTTATCTGTATACACATGGAACTTTCTACACCGCTATCTGTATGAACATGGAAATATCTACACCACCATCTGTATGAACATGGAAATGTCTAAACCGCCAACACCATAAACATGGAAATATCTACAGCACCAACTGTAGGAACATGGAAATATCTACACCGCTTTCTGTATAAACATGGAAATATCTACACCGCTATCTGCATAAAAGTGGAAACACCTCCACCGCTATCTGCATATACTTGGAAATATCTACACCACTATCTGTGTAAATATGGAAATAACTACACGACCAACTGTAGGAACATGGAAATATCTACACCGCTATCTGTGTAAACATGGAAATATCTACACCGCTATCTCTAAAAAGAAGGAAATATCTACACCGTTATGTGTATAAAGATGTAAATATCTACACCGCTATCTGTATAAACATGGAAATATCTACACCGCCATCTCTATAAACATGGAAATATCTACACCGCCATCTGTATAAACGTGGAAATATCTACACCGCCATCTGTTTAAACATGCAAATATCTACACCGCCATCTGTATAAAGATGGAAATGTCTCCACTAATATCTGTATAAACATGGAAATATCTACACGGCCATCTGTAAAAACATGGAAATATCTACACGGCCATCTCTATAAACAAGGAAATATCTACACCGACATCTCTATAAACATGGAAATATCTACACCGCTATCTGTATAAGGATGGAAATATCTACACCACCATCTGTATGAACATGGAAATATCTACACCGCTATCTGTATAAACTTGGAATTGTCTACACCGCTATCTCAATAAAGATGGAAATGTCTACACCGATGTCTGTATTAACAAGGAAATATCTACAACTCTATCTCTATAAACATGGAAATATCTACACCGCTATCTGTGTAAACATGGAAATACCTACAACGCTATCTCTATGAACATGGAAATATCTACACCTCTATCTCTATAAACATGGAAATATCTACACCGCTATGCCTATTAACATGAAAATAACAACTCCGCTTTCTCTATAAACATGGAAATATCTACACCGCCATCTGTATAAACACGGAAATATCTACACCGATATCTGTATAGGGATTTAAATACCTACACCACCATCAGTATGAACACGAAAATATCTACACTGCTATCTGTATATACATGGAAATGTCTACACCGCTATCTCTATAAACATGGCAATATCTACACCGCTATCTGAATAAACAAGGAAATATCTACACCTCAATCTCTACAAACATGGAAATATCTACACCACTATGCCTATTAACATGGAAATAACTACACCGCTATCTCTATAAATATGGATATATCTATACCGCCATCTCTATAAACATGGAAATATCTTCACCGCCATCTGTATAAACATGGAAATATCTACACCGCTATCTGTATAAGGATGGAAATATCTACACCACTTTCTGTATGAACATGGAAATATCTTCACTGCTATCTGTATAAACATGGAAGTATCTACAGCGATATCTGCATAAAAGTGGAAATACCTCCACCGCTATCTGCATATACTTGGAAATATCTGCACCACTATCTGTGTAAACATGGAAATATCTACACAGCCATCAGTAGGAACATGTAAATATCTACACCGTTATCTGAATACACACGGAAATATGTACACCGCTATCCGTAAAAACGTGGAAATATGTACACCGCTATCTGTGTAAACATGGAAATATCTACACCGCTATCTCTTAAAACTTGGATATATCTACGCCGTTATGTGTATAAACATGGAAATAACCTCACCGCCATCTCTATGAACATGGAAATATCTACACTGCCAACTATATAAACATGGAAATATCTACACCGCCATCTGTATGAACGTGGAAATATCTGCACCGCCAATTCCATAAACATGGAAATATCTACACCGCTATCTGTATAAACATGGAAATATCTACGCTGCTATATGTGTAAACATGGAAATATCTACACCGCTATCTGTGTAAACATGGAAATACCTACAACGCTATCTCTATGAACATGGAAATATCTACACCTCTATCTCTGTAAACATGGAAATATCTACACCGCTATCTGTATGAACATGGAAATATCTACACCGCTATCTGTATAAACATGGAAATATCTACACCGGTATCTCTATAAACATGGAGATATCTACACCGCTAACTGTATAAGGATGGAAATATCCACACCGCTATCTGTGTAAACATGGAAATATCTAAAACGCAATCTGTGTAAACATGGAAATATCTACACCACTATCTCTATAAACATGGCAATATCTACACCGCTATCTGAATAAACAAGGAAATATCTACACCTCAATCTCTACAAACATGGAAATATCTACACCACTATGCCTATTAACATGGAAATAACTACACCGCTATCTCTATAAATATGGATATATCTATACCGCCATCTCTATAAACATGGAAATATCTTCACCGCCATCTGTATAAACATGGAAATATCTACACCGCTATCTGTATAAACATGGAAATATCTACTGCGCTATCTGTGTAAACATGGAAATATCTACACCTCTATCTGTGTAAAGATGGAAATATGTACACTGCTATCTGTATAAAAGTGGAAATATCTACACAGCCATCTGTAGGAATATGTAAATATCTACACCGTTATCTGTATACACATGGAACTTTCTACACCGCTATCTGTATGAACATGGAAATATCTACACCACCATCTGTATGAACATGGAAATGTCTAAACCGCCAACACCATAAACATGGAAATATCTACAGCACCAACTGTAGGAACATGGAAATATCTACACCGCTTTCTGTATAAACATGGAAATATCTACACCGCTATCTGCATAAAAGTGGAAACACCTCCACCGCTATCTGCATATACTTGGAAATATCTACACCACTATCTGTGTAAACATGGAAATAACTACACGACCAACTGTAGGAACATGGAAATATCTACACCGCTATCTGTGTAAACATGGAAATATCTACACCGCTATCTCTAAAAAGAAGGAAATATCTACACCGTTATGTGTATAAAGATGTAAATATCTACACCGCTATCTGTATAAACATGGAAATATCTACACCGCCATCTCTATAAACATGGAAATATCTACACCGCCATCTGTATAAACGTGGAAATATCTACACCGCCATCTGTTTAAACATGCAAATATCTACACCGCCATCTGTATAAAGATGGAAATGTCTACACTAATATCTGTATAAACATGGAAATATCTACACGGCCATCTGTAAAAACATGGAAATATCTACACGGCCATCTCTATAAACAAGGAAATATCTACACTGACATCTCTATAAACATGGAAATATCTACACCGCTATCTGTATAAGGATGGAAATATCTACACCACCATCTGTATGAACATGGAAATATCTACACCGCTATCTGTATAAACTTGGAATTGTCTACACCGCTATCTCAATAAAGATGGAAATGTCTACACCGATGTCTGTATTAACAAGGAAATATCTACAACTCTATCTCTATAAACATGGAAATATCTACACCGCTATCTGTGTAAACATGGAAATACCTACAACGCTATCTCTATGAACATGGAAATATCTACACCTCTATCTCTATAAACATGGAAATATCTACACCGCTATGCCTATTAACATGAAAATAACAACTCCGCTTTCTCTATAAACATGGAAATATCTACACCGCCATCTGTATAAACACGGAAATATCTACACCGATATCTGTATAGGGATTTAAATACCTACACCACCATCAGTATGAACACGAAAATATCTACACTGCTATCTGTATATACATGGAAATGTCTACACCGCTATCTCTATAAACATGGCAATATCTACACCGCTATCTGAATAAACAAGGAAATATCTACACCTCAATCTCTACAAACATGGAAATATCTACACCACTATGCCTATTAACATGGAAATAACTACACCGCTATCTCTATAAATATGGATATATCTATACAGCCATCTCTATAAACATGGAAATATCTTCACCGCCATCTGTATAAACATGGAAATATCTACACCGCTATCTGTATAAGGATGGAAATATCTACACCACTTTCTGTATGAACATGGAAATATCTTCACTGCTATCTGTATAAACATGGAAGTATCTACAGCGATATCTGCATAAAAGTGGAAATACCTCCACCGCTATCTGCATATACTTGGAAATATCTGCACCACTATCTGTGTAAACATGGAAATATCTACACAGCCATCAGTAGGAACATGTAAATATCTACACCGTTATCTGAATACACACGGAAATATGTACACCGCTATCCGTAAAAACGTGGAAATATGTACACCGCTATCTGTGTAAACATGGAAATATCTACACCGCTATCTCTTAAAACTTGGATATATCTACGCCGTTATGTGTATAAACATGGAAATAACCTCACTGCCATCTCTATGAACATGGAAATATCTACACTGCCAACTATATAAACATGGAAATATCTACACAGCCATCTGTATGAACGTGGAAATATCTGCACCGCCAACTCTATAAACATGGAAATATCTACACCGCTATCTGTATAAACATGGAAATATCTACGCTGCTATCTGTGTAAACATGGAAATATCTACACCGCTATCTGTGTAAACATGGAAATACCTACACCGCTATCTCTATGAACATGGAAATATCTACACCTCTATCTGTGTAAACATGGAAATATCTACACCGCTATCTGTATGAACATGGAAATATCTACACTGCCATCTGTATGAACATGGAAATATCTACACAGCTATCTGTATCAAAATGGAAATATCTACACCGATATCTCTATAAACATGGAGATATCTACACCGCTAACTGTATTAGGATGGAAATATCTACACCGCTATCTCTAAAAATAAGGAAATATCTACACCGTTATGTGTATAAAGATGTAAATATCTACACCGCTATCTCTATAAACATGGAAATATCTACACCGCCATCTGTATAAACGTGGAAATATCTACACCGCCATCTGTTTAAACATGCAAATATCTACACCGCCATCTGTATAAAGATGGAAATGTCTACACTGATATCTGTATAAACATGGAAATATCTACACGGCCATCTGTAAAAACATGGAAATATCTACACGGCCATCTCTATAAACAAGGAAATATCTACACCGACATCTCTATAAACATGGAAATATCTACACCGCTATCTGTATAAGGATGGAAATATCTACACCACCATCTGTATGAAGATGGAAATATCTACACTGCTATCTGTATAAACTTGGAATTGTCTACACCGCTATCTCAATAAAGATGGAAATGTCTACACCGATGTCTGTATTAACAAGGAAATATCTACAACTCTATCTCTATAAACATGGAAATATCTACACCGCTATCTGTGTAAACATGGAAATACCTACAACGCTATCTCTATGAACATGGAAATATCTACACCTCTATCTCTATAAACATGGAAATATCTACACCGCTATGCCTATTAACATGAAAATAACAACTCCGCTTTCTCTATAAACATGGAAATATCTACACCGCCATCTGTATAAACACGGAAATATCTACACCGATATCTGTATAGGGATTTAAATACCTACACCACCATCAGTATGAACACGAAAATATCTACACTGCTATCTGTATATACATGGAAATGTCTACACCGCTGTCTCTATAAACATGGCAATATCTACACCGCTATCTGAATAAACAAGGAAATACCTACACCTCAATCTCTACAAACATGGAAATATCTACACCACTATGCCTATTAACATGGAAATAACTACACCGCTATCTCTATAAATATGGATATATCTATACCGCCATCTCTATAAACATGGAAATATCTTCACCGCCATCTGTATAAACATGGAAATATCTACACCGCTATCTGTATAAGGATGGAAATATCTACACCACTTTCTGTATGAACATGGAAATATCTTCACTGCTATCTGTATAAACATGGAAGTATCTACAGCGATATCTGCATAAAAGTGGAAATACCTCCACCGCTATCTGCATATACTTGGAAATATCTGCACCACTATCTGTGTAAACATGGAAATATCTACACAGCCATCAGTAGGAACATGTAAATATCTACACCGTTATCTGAATACACACGGAAATATGTACACCGCTATCCGTAAAAACGTGGAAATATGTACACCGCTATCTGTGTAAACATGGAAATATCTACACCGCTATCTCTTAAATCTTGGATATATCTACGCCGTTATGTGTATAAACATGGAAATAACCTCACCGCCATCTCTATGAACATGGAAATATCTACACTGCCAACTATATAAACATGGAAATATCTACACCGCCATCTGTATGAACGTGGAAATATCTGCACCGCCAACTCCATAAACATGGAAATATCTACACCGCTATCTGTATAAACATGGAAATATCTACGCTGCTATATGTGTAAACATGGAAATATCTACACCGCTATCTGTGTAAACATGGAAATACCTACAACGCTATCTCTATGAACATGGAAATATCTACACCTCTATCTCTGTAAACATGGAAATATCTACACCGCTATCTGTATGAACATGGAAATATCTACACCGCTATCTGTATAAACATGGAAATATCTACACCGGTATCTCTATAAACATGGAGATATCTACACCGCTAACTGTATAAGGATGGAAATATCCACACCGCTATCTGTGTAAACATGGAAATATCTAAAACGCAATCTGTGTAAACATGGAAATATCTACACCACTATCTCTATAAACATGGCAATATCTACACCGCTATCTGAATAAGCAAGGAAATATCTACACCTCAATCTCTACAAACATGGAAATATCTACACCACTATGCCTATTAACATGGAAATAACTACACCGCTATCTCTATAAATATGGATATATCTATACCGCCATCTCTATAAACATGGAAATATCTTCACCGCCATCTGTATAAACATGGAAATATCTACACCGCTATCTGTATAAGGATGGAAATATCTACACCACTTTCTGTATGAACATGGAAATATCTTCACTGCTATCTGTATAAACATGGAAGTATCTACAGCGATATCTGCATAAAAGTGGAAATACCTCCACCGCTATCTGCATATACTTGGAAATATCTGCACCACTATCTGTGTAAACATGGAAATATCTACACAGCCATCAGTAGGAACATGTAAATATCTACACCGTTATCTGAATACACACGGAAATATGTACACCGCTATCTGTAAAAACGTGGAAATATGTACACCGCTATCTGTGTAAACATGGAAATATCTACACCGCTATCTCTATTAACAGGAAAATATCTACACCGCTATCTGTATAAACATGGAAATATCTACACAGCCATCTGTAGGAACATGTAAATATCTACACCGTTATCTGTATACACATGGAAATATCTACACCGCTATCTGTATAAACATGGAAATATCTACTGCGCTATCTGTGTAAACATGGAAATATCTACACCTCTATCTGTGTAAAGATGGAAATATGTACACTGCTATCTGTATAAAAGTGGAAATATCTACACAGCCATCTGTAGGAATATGTAAATATCTACACCGTTATCTGTATACACATGGAACTTTCTACACCGCTATCTGTATGAACATGGAAATATCTACACCACCATCTGTATGAACATGGAAATGTCTAAACCGCCAACACCATAAACATGGAAATATCTACAGCACCAACTGTAGGAACATGGAAATATCTACACCGCTTTCTGTATAAACATGGAAATATCTACACCGCTATCTGCATAAAAGTGGAAACACCTCCACCGCTATCTGCATATACTTGGAAATATCTACACCACTGTCTGTGTAAACATGGAAATAACTACACGACCAACTGTAGGAACATGGAAATATCTACACCGCTATCTCTATAAACATGGAAATATCTACACCGCTATCTGTATAAACATGGAAATATCTACACAGCCATCTGCAGGAATATGTAAATATCTACACCGTTATCTGTATACACATGGAAATATCTACACCGCTATCTGTATAAACATGGAAATATCTACTGCGCTATCTGTGTAAACATGGAAATATCTACACCTCTATCTGTGTAAAGATGGAAATATGTACACTGCTATCTGTATAAAAGTGGAAATATCTACACAGCCATCTGTAGGAATATGTAAATATCTACACCGTTATCTGTATACACATGGAACTTTCTACACCGCTATCTGTATGAACATGGAAATATCTACACCACCATCTGTATGAACATGGAAATGTCTAAACCGCCAACACCATAAACATGGAAATATCTACAGCACCAACTGTAGGAACATGGAAATATCTACACCGCTTTCTGTATAAACATGGAAATATCTACACCGCTATCTGCATAAAAGTGGAAACACCTCCACCGCTATCTGCATATACTTGGAAATATCTACACCACTATCTGTGTAAACATGGAAATAACTACACGACCAACTGTAGGAACATGGAAATATCTACACCGCTATCTGTGTAAACATGGAAATATCTACACCGCTATCTCTAAAAAGAAGGAAATATCTACACCGTTATGTGTATAAAGATGTAAATATCTACACCGCTATCTGTATAAACATGGAAATATCTACACCGCCATCTCTATAAACATGGAAATATCTACACCGCCATCTGTATAAACGTGGAAATATCTACACCGCCATCTGTTTAAACATGCAAATATCTACACCGCCATCTGTATAAAGATGGAAATGTCTACACTAATATCTGTATAAACATGGAAATATCTACACGGCCATCTGTAAAAACATGGAAATATCTACACGGCCATCTCTATAAACAAGGAAATATCTACACCGACATCTCTATAAACATGGAAATATCTACACCGCTATCTGTATAAGGATGGAAATATCTACACCACCATCTGTATGAACATGGAAATATCTACACCGCTATCTGTATAAACTTGGAATTGTCTACACCGCTATCTCAATAAAGATGGAAATGTCTACACCGATGTCTGTATTAACAAGGAAATATCTACAACTCTATCTCTATAAACATGGAAATATCTACACCGCTATCTGTGTAAACATGGAAATACCTACAACGCTATCTCTATGAACATGGAAATATCTACACCTCTATCTCTATAAACATGGAAATATCTACACCGCTATGCCTATTAACATGAAAATAACAACTCCGCTTTCTCTATAAACATGGAAATATCTACACCGCCATCTGTATAAACACGGAAATATCTACACCGATATCTGTATAGGGATTTAAATACCTACACCACCATCAGTATGAACACGAAAATATCTACACTGCTATCTGTATATACATGGAAATGTCTACACCGCTATCTCTATAAACATGGCAATATCTACACCGCTATCTGAATAAACAAGGAAATATCTACACCTCAATCTCTACAAACATGGAAATATCTACACCACTATGCCTATTAACATGGAAATAACTACACCGCTATCTCTATAAATATGGATATATCTATACAGCCATCTCTATAAACATGGAAATATCTTCACCGCCATCTGTATAAACATGGAAATATCTACACCGCTATCTGTATAAGGATGGAAATATCTACACCACTTTCTGTATGAACATGGAAATATCTTCACTGCTATCTGTATAAACATGGAAGTATCTACAGCGATATCTGCATAAAAGTGGAAATACCTCCACCGCTATCTGCATATACTTGGAAATATCTGCACCACTATCTGTGTAAACATGGAAATATCTACACAGCCATCAGTAGGAACATGTAAATATCTACACCGTTATCTGAATACACACGGAAATATGTACACCGCTATCCGTAAAAACGTGGAAATATGTACACCGCTATCTGTGTAAACATGGAAATATCTACACCGCTATCTCTTAAAACTTGGATATATCTACGCCGTTATGTGTATAAACATGGAAATAACCTCACTGCCATCTCTATGAACATGGAAATATCTACACTGCCAACTATATAAACATGGAAATATCTACACAGCCATCTGTATGAACGTGGAAATATCTGCACCGCCAACTCTATAAACATGGAAATATCTACACCGCTATCTGTATAAACATGGAAATATCTACGCTGCTATCTGTGTAAACATGGAAATATCTACACCGCTATCTGTGTAAACATGGAAATACCTACACCGCTATCTCTATGAACATGGAAATATCTACACCTCTATCTGTGTAAACATGGAAATATCTACACCGCTATCTGTATGAACATGGAAATATCTACACCGCCATCTGTATGAACATGGAAATATCTACACAGCTATCTGTATCAAAATGGAAATATCTACACCGATATCTCTATAAACATGGAGATATCTACACCGCTAACTGTATTAGGATGGAAATATCTACACCGCTATCTCTAAAAATAAGGAAATATCTACACCGTTATGTGTATAAAGATGTAAATATCTACACCGCTATCTCTATAAACATGGAAATATCTACACCGCCATCTGTATAAACGTGGAAATATCTACACCGCCATCTGTTTAAACATGCAAATATCTACACCGCCATCTGTATAAAGATGGAAATGTCTACACTGATATCTGTATAAACATGGAAATATCTACACGGCCATCTGTAAAAACATGGAAATATCTACACGGCCATCTCTATAAACAAGGAAATATCTACACCGACATCTCTATAAACATGGAAATATCTACACCGCTATCTGTATAAGGATGGAAATATCTACACCACCATCTGTATGAACATGGAAATATCTACACTGCTATCTGTATAAACTTGGAATTGTCTACACCGCTATCTCAATAAAGATGGAAATGTCTACACCGATGTCTGTATTAACAAGGAAATATCTACAACTCTATCTCTATAAACATGGAAATATCTACACCGCTATCTGTGTAAACATGGAAATACCTACAACGCTATCTCTATGAACATGGAAATATCTACACCTCTATCTCTATAAACATGGAAATATCTACACCGCTATGCCTATTAACATGAAAATAACAACTCCGCTTTCTCTATAAACATGGAAATATCTACACCGCCATCTGTATAAACACGGAAATATCTACACCGATATCTGTATAGGGATTTAAATACCTACACCACCATCAGTATGAACACGAAAATATCTACACTGCTATCTGTATATACATGGAAATGTCTACACCGCTATCTCTATAAACATGGCAATATCTACACCGCTATCTGAATAAACAAGGAAATACCTACACCTCAATCTCTACAAACATGGAAATATCTACACCACTATGCCTATTAACATGGAAATAACTACACCGCTATCTCTATAAATATGGATATATCTATACCGCCATCTCTATAAACATGGAAATATATTCACCGCCATCTGTATAAACATGGAAATATCTACACCGCTATCTGTATAAGGATGGAAATATCTACACCACTTTCTGTATGAACATGGAAATATCTTCACTGCTATCTGTATAAACATGGAAGTATCTACAGCGATATCTGCATAAAAGTGGAAATACCTCCACCGCTATCTGCATATACTTGGAAATATCTGCACCACTATCTGTGTAAACATGGAAATATCTACACAGCCATCAGTAGGAACATGTAAATATCTACACCGTTATCTGAATACACACGGAAATATGTACACCGCTATCCGTAAAAACGTGGAAATATGTACACCGCTATCTGTGTAAACATGGAAATATCTACACCGCTATCTCTTAAAACTTGGATATATCTACGCCGTTATGTGTATAAACATGGAAATAACCTCACCGCCATCTCTATGAACATGGAAATATCTACACTGCCAACTATATAAACATGGAAATATCTACACCGCCATCTGTATGAACGTGGAAATATCTGCACCGCCAACTCCATAAACATGGAAATATCTACACCGCTATCTGTATAAACATGGAAATATCTACGCTGCTATATGTGTAAACATGGAAATATCTACACCGCTATCTGTGTAAACATGGAAATGCCTACAACGCTATCTCTATGAACATGGAAATATCTACACCTCTATCTCTGTAAACATGGAAATATCTACACCGCTATCTGTATGAACATGGAAATATCTACACCGCTATCTGTATAAACATGGAAATATCTACACCGGTATCTCTATAAACATGGAGATATCTACACCGCTAACTGTATAAGGATGGAAATATCCACACCGCTATCTGTGTAAACATGGAAATATCTAAAACGCAATCTGTGTAAACATGGAAATATCTACACCACTATCTCTATAAACATGGCAATATCTACACCGCTATCTGAATAAACAAGGAAATATCTACACCTCAATCTCTACAAACATGGAAATATCTACACCACTATGCCTATTAACATGGAAATAACTACACCGCTATCTCTATAAATATGGATATATCTATACCGCCATCTCTATAAACATGGAAATATCTTCACCGCCATCTGTATAAACATGGAAATATCTACACCGCTATCTGTATAAGGATGGAAATATCTACACCACTTTCTGTATGAACATGGAAATATCTTCACTGCTATCTGTATAAACATGGAAGTATCTACAGCGATATCTGCATAAAAGTGGAAATACCTCCACCGCTATCTGCATATACTTGGAAATATCTGCACCACTATCTGTGTAAACATGGAAATATCTACTACACAGCCATCAGTAGGAACATGTAAATATCTACACCGTTATCTGAATACACACGGAAATATGTACACCGCTATCTGTAAAAACGTGGAAATATGTACACCGCTATCTGTGTAAACATGGAAATATCTACACCGCTATCTCTATTAACAGGAAAATATCTACACCGCTATCTGTATAAACATGGAAATATCTACACAGCCATCTGTAGGAACATGTAAATATCTACACCGTTATCTGTATACACATGGAAATATCTACACCGCTATCTGTATAAACATGGAAATATCTACTGCGCTATCTGTGTAAACATAGAAATATCTACACCTCTATCTGTGTAAAGATGGAAATATGTACACTGCTATCTGTATAAAAGTGGAAATATCTACACAGCCATCTGTAGGAATATGTAAATATCTACACCGTTATCTGTATACACATGGAACTTTCTACACCGCTATCTGTATGAACATGGAAATATCTACACCACCATCTGTATGAACATGGAAATGTCTAAACCGCCAACACCATAAACATGGAAATATCTACAGCACCAACTGTAGGAACATGGAAATATCTACACCGCTTTCTGTATAAACATGGAAATATCTACACCGCTATCTGCATAAAAGTGGAAACACCTCCACCGCTATCTGCATATACTTGGAAATATCTACACCACTGTCTGTGTAAACATGGAAATAACTACACGACCAACTGTAGGAACATGGAAATATCTACACCGCTATCTCTATAAACATGGAAATATCTACACCGCTATCTGTATAAACATGGAAATATCTACACAGCCATCTGCAGGAATATGTAAATATCTACACCGTTATGTGTATAAAGATGTAAATATCTACACCGCTATCTGTATAAACATGGAAATATCTACTGCGCTATCTGTGTAAACATGGAAATATCTACACCTCTATCTGTGTAAAGATGGAAATATGTACACTGCTATCTGTATAAAAGTGGAAATATCTACACAGCCATCTGTAGGAATATGTAAATATCTACACCGTTATCTGTATACACATGGAACTTTCTACACCGCTATCTGTATGAACATGGAAATATCTACACCACCATCTGTATGAACATGGAAATGTCTAAACCGCCAACACCATAAACATGGAAATATCTACAGCACCAACTGTAGGAACATGGAAATATCTACACCGCTTTCTGTATAAACATGGAAATATCTACACCGCTATCTGCATAAAAGTGGAAACACCTCCACCGCTATCTGCATATACTTGGAAATATCTACACCACTATCTGTGTAAACATGGAAATAACTACACGACCAACTGTAGGAACATGGAAATATCTACACCGCTATCTGTGTAAACATGGAAATATCTACACCGCTATCTCTAAAAAGAAGGAAATATCTACACCGTTATGTGTATAAAGATGTAAATATCTACACCGCTATCTGTATAAACATGGAAATATCTACACCGCCATCTCTATAAACATGGAAATATCTACACCGCCATCTGTATAAACGTGGAAATATCTACACCGCCATCTGTTTAAACATGCAAATATCTACACCGCCATCTGTATAAAGATGGAAATGTCTACACTAATATCTGTATAAACATGGAAATATCTACACGGCCATCTGTAAAAACATGGAAATATCTACACGGCCATCTCTATAAACAAGGAAATATCTACACCGACATCTCTATAAACATGGAAATATGTACACCGCTATCTGTATAAGGATGGAAATATCTACACCACCATCTGTATGAACATGGAAATATCTACACCGCTATCTGTATAAACTTGGAATTGTCTACACCGCTATCTCAATAAAGATGGAAATGTCTACACCGATGTCTGTATTAACAAGGAAATATCTACAACTCTATCTCTATAAACATGGAAATATCTACACCGCTATCTGTGTAAACATGGAAATACCTACAACGCTATCTCTATGAACATGGAAATATCTACACCTCTATCTCTATAAACATGGAAATATCTACACCGCTATGCCTATTATCATGAAAATAACAACTCCGCTTTCTCTATAAACATGGAAATATCTACACCGCCATCTGTATAAACACGGAAATATCTACACCGATATCTGTATAGGGATTTAAATACCTACACCACCATCAGTATGAACACGAAAATATCTACACTGCTATCTGTATATACATGGAAATGTCTACACCGCTATCTCTATAAACATGGCAATATCTACACCGCTATCTGAATAAACAAGGAAATATCTACACCTCAATCTCTACAAACATGGAAATATCTACACCACTATGCCTATTAACATGGAAATAACTACACCGCTATCTCTATAAATATGGATATATCTATACCGCCATCTCTATAAACATGGAAATATCTTCACCGCCATCTGTATAAACATGGAAATATCTACACCGCTATCTGTATAAGGATGGAAATATCTACACCACTTTCTGTATGAACATGGAAATATCTTCACTGCTATCTGTATAAACATGGAAGTATCTACAGCGATATCTGCATAAAAGTGGAAATACCTCCACCGCTATCTGCATATACTTGGAAATATCTGCACCACTATCTGTGTAAACATGGAAATATCTACACAGCCATCAGTAGGAACATGTAAATATCTACACCGTTATCTGAATACACACGGAAATATGTACACCGCTATCCGTAAAAACGTGGAAATATGTACACCGCTATCTGTGTAAACATGGAAATATCTACACCGCTATCTCTTAAAACTTGGATATATCTACGCCGTTATGTGTATAAACATGGAAATAACCTCACTGCCATCTCTATGAACATGGAAATATCTACACTGCCAACTATATAAACATGGAAATATCTACACAGCCATCTGTATGAACGTGGAAATATCTGCACCGCCAACTCTATAAACATGGAAATATCTACACCGCTATCTGTATAAACATGGAAATATCTACGCTGCTATCTGTGTAAACATGGAAATATCTACACCGCTATCTCTGTAAACATGGAAATACCTACACCGCTATCTCTATGAACATGGAAATATCTACTCCTCTATCTGTGTAAACATGGAAATATCTACACCGCTATCTGTATGAACATGGAAATATCTACACCGCCATCTGTATGAACATGGAAATATCTACACAGCTATCTGTATCAAAATGGAAATATCTACACCGATATCTCTATAAACATGGAGATATCTACACCGCTAACTGTATTAGGATGGAAATATCTACACCGCTATCTCTAAAAAGAAGGAAATATCTACACCGTTATGTGTATAAAGATGTAAATATCTACACCGCTATCTCTATAAACATGGAAATATCTACACCGCCATCTGTATAAACGTGGAAATATCTACACCGCCATCTGTTTAAACTTGCAAATATCTACACCGCCATCTGTATAAAGATGGAAATGTCTACACTGATATCTGTATAAACATGGAAATATCTACACGGCCATCTGTAAAAACATGGAAATATCTACACGGCCATCTCTATAAACAAGGAAATATCTACACCGACATCTCTATAAACATGGAAATATCTACACCGCTATCTGTATAAGGATGGAAATATCTACACCACCATCTGTATGAAGATGGAAATATCTACACTGCTATCTGTATAAACTTGGAATTGTCTACACCGCTATCTCAATAAAGATGGAAATGTCTACACCGATGTCTGTATTAACAAGGAAATATCTACAACTCTATCTCTATAAACATGGAAATATCTACACCGCTATCTGTGTAAACATGGAAATACCTACAACGCTATCTCTATGAACATGGAAATATCTACACCTCTATCTCTATAAACATGGAAATATCTACACCGCTATGCCTATTAACATGAAAATAACAACTCCGCTTTCTCTATAAACATGGAAATATCTACACCGCCATCTGTATAAACACGGAAATATCTACACCGATATCTGTATAGGGATTTAAATACCTACACCACCATCAGTATGAACACGAAAATATCTACACTGCTATCTGTATATACATGGAAATGTCTACACCGCTGTCTCTATAAACATGGCAATATCTACACCGCTATCTGAATAAACAAGGAAATACCTACACCTCAATCTCTACAAACATGGAAATATCTACACCACTATGCCTATTAACATGGAAATAACTACACCGCTATCTCTATAAATATGGATATATCTATACCGCCATCTCTATAAACATGGAAATATCTTCACCGCCATCTGTATAAACATGGAAATATCTACACCGCTATCTGTATAAGGATGGAAATATCTACACCACTTTCTGTATGAACATGGAAATATCTTCACTGCTATCTGTATAAACATGGAAGTATCTACAGCGATATCTGCATAAAAGTGGAAATACCTCCACCGCTATCTGCATATACTTGGAAATATCTGCACCACTATCTGTGTAAACATGGAAATATCTACACAGCCATCAGTAGGAACATGTAAATATCTACACCGTTATCTGAATACACACGGAAATATGTACACCGCTATCCGTAAAAACGTGGAAATATGTACACCGCTATCTGTGTAAACATGGAAATATCTACACCGCTATCTCTTAAAACTTGGATATATCTACGCCGTTATGTGTATAAACATGGAAATAACCTCACCGCCATCTCTATGAACATGGAAATATCTACACTGCCAACTATATAAACATGGAAATATCTACACCGCCATCTGTATGAACGTGGAAATATCTGCACCGCCAACTCCATAAACATGGAAATATCTACACCGCTATCTGTATAAACATGGAAATATCTACGCTGCTATATGTGTAAACATGGAAATATCTACACCGCTATCTGTGTAAACATGGAAATACCTACAACGCTATCTCTATGAACATGGAAATATCTACACCTCTATCTCTGTAAACATGGAAATATCTACACCGCTATCTGTATGAACATGGAAATATCTACACCGCTATCTGTATAAACATGGAAATATCTACACCGGTATCTCTATAAACATGGAGATATCTACACCGCTAACTGTATAAGGATGGAAATATCCACACCGCTATCTGTGTAAACATGGAAATATCTAAAACGCAATCTGTGTAAACATGGAAATATCTACACCACTATCTCTATAAACATGGCAATATCTACACCGCTATCTGAATAAGCAAGGAAATATCTACACCTCAATCTCTACAAACATGGAAATATCTACACCACTATGCCTATTAACATGGAAATAACTACACCGCTATCTCTATAAATATGGATATATCTATACCGCCATCTCTATAAACATGGAAATATCTTCACCGCCATCTGTATAAACATGGAAATATCTACACCGCTATCTGTATAAGGATGGAAATATCTACACCACTTTCTGTATGAACATGGAAATATCTTCACTGCTATCTGTATAAACATGGAAGTATCTACAGCGATATCTGCATAAAAGTGGAAATACCTCCACCGCTATCTGCATATACTTGGAAATATCTGCACCACTATCTGTGTAAACATGGAAATATCTACACAGCCATCAGTAGGAACATGTAAATATCTACACCGTTATCTGAATACACACGGAAATATGTACACCGCTATCTGTAAAAACGTGGAAATATGTACACCGCTATCTGTGTAAACATGGAAATATCTACACCGCTATCTCTATTAACAGGAAAATATCTACACCGCTATCTGTATAAACATGGAAATATCTACACAGCCATCTGTAGGAACATGTAAATATCTACACCGTTATCTGTATACACATGGAAATATCTACACCGCTATCTGTATAAACATGGAAATATCTACTGCGCTATCTGTGTAAACATGGAAATATCTACACCTCTATCTGTGTAAAGATGGAAATATGTACACTGCTATCTGTATAAAAGTGGAAATATCTACACAGCCATCTGTAGGAATATGTAAATATCTACACCGTTATCTGTATACACATGGAACTTTCTACACCGCTATCTGTATGAACATGGAAATATCTACACCACCATCTGTATGAACATGGAAATGTCTAAACCGCCAACACCATAAACATGGAAATATCTACAGCACCAACTGTAGGAACATGGAAATATCTACACCGCTTTCTGTATAAACATGGAAATATCTACACCGCTATCTGCATAAAAGTGGAAACACCTCCACCGCTATCTGCATATACTTGGAAATATCTACACCACTGTCTGTGTAAACATGGAAATAACTACACGACCAACTGTAGGAACATGGAAATATCTACACCGCTATCTCTATAAACATGGAAATATCTACACCGCTATCTGTATAAACATGGAAATATCTACACAGCCATCTGCCGGAATATGTAAATATCTACACCGTTATCTGTATACACATGGAAATATCTACACCGCTATCTGTATAAACATGGAAATATCTACTGCGCTATCTGTGTAAACATGGAAATATCTACACCTCTATCTGTGTAAAGATGGAAATATGTACACTGCTATCTGTATAAAAGTGGAAATATCTACACAGCCATCTGTAGGAATATGTAAATATCTACACCGTTATCTGTATACACATGGAACTTTCTACACCGCTATCTGTATGAACATGGAAATATCTACACCACCATCTGTATGAACATGGAAATGTCTAAACCGCCAACACCATAAACATGGAAATATCTACAGCACCAACTGTAGGAACATGGAAATATCTACACCGCTTTCTGTATAAACATGGAAATATCTACACCGCTATCTGCATAAAAGTGGAAACACCTCCACCGCTATCTGCATATACTTGGAAATATCTACACCACTATCTGTGTAAACATGGAAATAACTACACGACCAACTGTAGGAACATGGAAATATCTACACCGCTATCTGTGTAAACATGGAAATATCTACACCGCTATCTCTAAAAAGAAGGAAATATCTACACCGTTATGTGTATAAAGATGTAAATATCTACACCGCTATCTGTATAAACATTTAAATATCTACACCGCCATCTCTATAAACATGGAAATATCTACACCGCCATCTGTATAAACGTGGAAATATCTACACCGCCATCTGTTTAAACATGCAAATATCTACACCGCCATCTGTATAAAGATGGAAATGTCTACACTAATATCTGTATAAACATGGAAATATCTACACGGCCATCTGTAAAAACATGGAAATATCTACACGGCCATCTCTATAAACAAGGAAATATCTACACCGACATCTCTATAAACATGGAAATATCTACACCGCTATCTGTATAAGGATGGAAATATCTACACCACCATCTGTATGAACATGGAAATATCTACACCGCTATCTGTATAAACTTGGAATTGTCTACACCGCTATCTCAATAAAGATGGAAATGTCTACACCGATGTCTGTATTAACAAGGAAATATCTACAACTCTATCTCTATAAACATGGAAATATCTACACCGCTATCTGTGTAAACATGGAAATACCTACAACGCTATCTCTATGAACATGGAAATATCTACACCTCTATCTCTATAAACATGGAAATATCTACACCGCTATGCCTATTAACATGAAAATAACAACTCCGCTTTCTCTATAAACATGGAAATATCTACACCGCCATCTGTATAAACACGGAAATATCTACACCGATATCTGTATAGGGATTTAAATACCTACACCACCATCAGTATGAACACGAAAATATCTACACTGCTATCTGTATATACATGGAAATGTCTACACCGCTATCTCTATAAACATGGCAATATCTACACCGCTATCTGAATAAACAAGGAAATATCTACACCTCAATCTCTACAAACATGGAAATATCTACACCACTATGCCTATTAACATGGAAATAACTACACCGCTATCTCTATAAATATGGATATATCTATACAGCCATCTCTATAAACATGGAAATATCTTCACCGCCATCTGTATAAACATGGAAATATCTACACCGCTATCTGTATAAGGATGGAAATATCTACACCACTTTCTGTATGAACATGGAAATATCTTCACTGCTATCTGTATAAACATGGAAGTATCTACAGCGATATCTGCATAAAAGTGGAAATACCTCCACCGCTATCTGCATATACTTGGAAATATCTGCACCACTATCTGTGTAAACATGGAAATATCTACACAGCCATCAGTAGGAACATGTAAATATCTACACCGTTATCTGAATACACACGGAAATATGTACACCGCTATCCGTAAAAACGTGGAAATATGTACACCGCTATCTGTGTAAACATGGAAATATCTACACCGCTATCTCTTAAAACTTGGATATATCTACGCCGTTATGTGTATAAACATGGAAATAACCTCACTGCCATCTCTATGAACATGGAAATATCTACACTGCCAACTATATAAACATGGAAATATCTACACAGCCATCTGTATGAACGTGGAAATATCTGCACCGCCAACTCTATAAACATGGAAATATCTACACCGCTATCTGTATAAACATGGAAATATCTACGCTGCTATCTGTGTAAACATGGAAATATCTACACCGCTATCTGTGTAAACATGGAAATACCTACACCGCTATCTCTATGAACATGGAAATATCTACACCTCTATCTGTGTAAACATGGAAATATCTACACCGCTATCTGTATGAACATGGAAATATCTACACCGCCATCTGTATGAACATGGAAATATCTACACAGCTATCTGTATCAAAATGGAAATATCTACACCGATATCTCTATAAACATGGAGATATCTACACCGCTAACTGTATTAGGATGGAAATATCTACACCGCTATCTCTAAAAATAAGGAAATATCTACACCGTTATGTGTATAAAGATGTAAATATCTACACCGCTATCTCTATAAACATGGAAATATCTACACCGCCATCTGTATAAACGTGGAAATATCTACACCGCCATCTGTTTAAACATGCAAATATCTACACCGCCATCTGTATAAAGATGGAAATGTCTACACTGATATCTGTATAAACATGGAAATATCTACACGGCCATCTGTAAAAACATGGAAATATCTACACGGCCATCTCTATAAACAAGGAAATATCTACACCGACATCTCTATAAACATGGAAATATCTACACCGCTATCTGTATAAGGATGGAAATATCTACACCACCATCTGTATGAAGATGGAAATATCTACACTGCTATCTGTATAAACTTGGAATTGTCTACACCGCTATCTCAATAAAGATGGAAATGTCTACACCGATGTCTGTATTAACAAGGAAATATCTACAACTCTATCTCTATAAACATGGAAATATCTACACCGCTATCTGTGTAAACATGGAAATACCTACAACGCTATCTCTATGAACATGGAAATATCTACACCTCTATCTCTATAAACATGGAAATATCTACACCGCTATGCCTATTAACATGAAAATAACAACTCCGCTTTCTCTATAAACATGGAAATATCTACACCGCCATCTGTATAAACACGGAAATATCTACACCGATATCTGTATAGGGATTTAAATACCTACACCACCATCAGTATGAACACGAAAATATCTACACTGCTATCTGTATATACATGGAAATGTCTACACCGCTGTCTCTATAAACATGGCAATATCTACACCGCTATCTGAATAAACAAGGAAATACCTACACCTCAATCTCTACAAACATGGAAATATCTACACCACTATGCCTATTAACATGGAAATAACTACACCGCTATCTCTATAAATATGGATATATCTATACCGCCATCTCTATAAACATGGAAATATCTTCACCGCCATCTGTATAAACATGGAAATATCTACACCGCTATCTGTATAAGGATGGAAATATCTACACCACTTTCTGTATGAACATGGAAATATCTTCACTGCTATCTGTATAAACATGGAAGTATCTACAGCGATATCTGCATAAAAGTGGAAATACCTCCACCGCTATCTGCATATACTTGGAAATATCTGCACCACTATCTGTGTAAACATGGAAATATCTACACAGCCATCAGTAGGAACATGTAAATATCTACACCGTTATCTGAATACACACGGAAATATGTACACCGCTATCCGTAAAAACGTGGAAATATGTACACCGCTATCTGTGTAAACATGGAAATATCTACACCGCTATCTCTTAAAACTTGGATATATCTACGCCGTTATGTGTATAAACATGGAAATAACCTCACCGCCATCTCTATGAACATGGAAATATCTACACTGCCAACTATATAAACATGGAAATATCTACACCGCCATCTGTATGAACGTGGAAATATCTGCACCGCCAACTCCATAAACATGGAAATATCTACACCGCTATCTGTATAAACATGGAAATATCTACGCTGCTATATGTGTAAACATGGAAATATCTACACCGCTATCTGTGTAAACATGGAAATACCTACAACGCTATCTCTATGAACATGGAAATATCTACACCTCTATCTCTGTAAACATGGAAATATCTACACCGCTATCTGTATGAACATGGAAATATCTACACCGCTATCTGTATAAACATGGAAATATCTACACCGGTATCTCTATAAACATGGAGATATCTACACCGCTAACTGTATAAGGATGGAAATATCCACACCGCTATCTGTGTAAACATGGAAATATCTAAAACGCAATCTGTGTAAACATGGAAATATCTACACCACTATCTCTATAAACATGGCAATATCTACACCGCTATCTGAATAAGCAAGGAAATATCTACACCTCAATCTCTACAAACATGGAAATATCTACACCACTATGCCTATTAACATGGAAATAACTACACCGCTATCTCTATAAATATGGATATATCTATACCGCCATCTCTATAAACATGGAAATATCTTCACCGCCATCTGTATAAACATGGAAATATCTACACCGCTATCTGTATAAGGATGGAAATATCTACACCACTTTCTGTATGAACATGGAAATATCTTCACTGCTATCTGTATAAACATGGAAGTATCTACAGCGATATCTGCATAAAAGTGGAAATACCTCCACCGCTCTCTGCATATACTTGGAAATATCTGCACCACTATCTGTGTAAACATGGAAATATCTACACAGCCATCAGTAGGAACATGTAAATATCTACACCGTTATCTGAATACACACGGAAATATGTACACCGCTATCTGTAAAAACGTGGAAATATGTACACCGCTATCTGTGTAAACATGGAAATATCTACACCGCTATCTCTATTAACAGGAAAATATCTACACCGCTATCTGTATAAACATGGAAATATCTACACAGCCATCTGTAGGAATATGTAAATATCTACACCGTTATCTGTATACACATGGAAATATCTACACCGCTATCTGTATAAACATGGAAATATCTACTGCGCTATCTGTGTAAACATGGAAATATCTACACCTCTATCTGTGTAAAGATGGAAATATGTACACTGCTATCTGTATAAAAGTGGAAATATCTACACAGCCATCTGTAGGAATATGTAAATATCTACACCGTTATCTGTATACACATGGAACTTTCTACACCGCTATCTGTATGAACATGGAAATATCTACACCACCATCTGTATGAACATGGAAATGTCTAAACCGCCAACACCATAAACATGGAAATATCTACAGCACCAACTGTAGGAACATGGAAATATCTACACCGCTTTCTGTATAAACATGGAAATATCTACACCGCTATCTGCATAAAAGTGGAAACACCTCCACCGCTATCTGCATATACTTGGAAATATCTACACCACTGTCTGTGTAAACATGGAAATAACTACACGACCAACTGTAGGAACATGGAAATATCTACACCGCTATCTCTATAAACATGGAAATATCTACACCGCTATCTGTATAAACATGGAAATATCTACACAGCCATCTGCCGGAATATGTAAATATCTACACCGTTATCTGTATACACATGGAAATATCTACACCGCTATCTGTATAAACATGGAAATATCTACTGCGCTATCTGTGTAAACATGGAAATATCTACACCTCTATCTGTGTAAAGATGGAAATATGTACACTGCTATCTGTATAAAAGTGGAAATATCTACACAGCCATCTGTAGGAATATGTAAATATCTACACCGTTATCTGTATACACATGGAACTTTCTACACCGCTATCTGTATGAACATGGAAATATCTACACCACCATCTGTATGAACATGGAAATGTCTAAACCGCCAACACCATAAACATGGAAATATCTACAGCACCAACTGTAGGAACATGGAAATATCTACACCGCTTTCTGTATAAACATGGAAATATCTACACCGCTATCTGCATAAAAGTGGAAACACCTCCACCGCTATCTGCATATACTTGGAAATATCTACACCACTATCTGTGTAAACATGGAAATAACTACACGACCAACTGTAGGAACATGGAAATATCTACACCGCTATCTGTGTAAACATGGAAATATCTACACCGCTATCTCTAAAAAGAAGGAAATATCTACACCGTTATGTGTATAAAGATGTAAATATCTACACCGCTATCTGTATAAACATGGAAATATCTACACCGCCATCTCTATAAACATGGAAATATCTACACCGCCATCTGTATAAACGTGGAAATATCTACACCGCCATCTGTTTAAACATGCAAATATCTACACCGCCATCTGTATAAAGATGGAAATGTCTACACTAATATCTGTATAAACATGGAAATATCTACACGGCCATCTGTAAAAACATGGAAATATCTACACGGCCATCTCTATAAACAAGGAAATATCTACACCGACATCTCTATAAACATGGAAATATCTACACCGCTATCTGTATAAGGATGGAAATATCTACACCACCATCTGTATGAACATGGAAATATCTACACCGCTATCTGTATAAACTTGGAATTGTCTACACCGCTATCTCAATAAAGATGGAAATGTCTACACCGATGTCTGTATTAACAAGGAAATATCTACAACTCTATCTCTATAAACATGGAAATATCTACACCGCTATCTGTGTAAACATGGAAATACCTACAACGCTATCTCTATGAACATGGAAATATCTACACCTCTATCTCTATAAACATGGAAATATCTACACCGCTATGCCTATTAACATGAAAATAACAACTCCGCTTTCTCTATAAACATGGAAATATCTACACCGCCATCTGTATAAACACGGAAATATCTACACCGATATCTGTATAGGGATTTAAATACCTACACCACCATCAGTATGAACACGAAAATATCTACACTGCTATCTGTATATACATGGAAATGTCTACACCGCTATCTCTATAAACATGGCAATATCTACACCGCTATCTGAATAAACAAGGAAATATCTACACCTCAATCTCTACAAACATGGAAATATCTACACCACTATGCCTATTAACATGGAAATAACTACACCGCTATCTCTATAAATATGGATATATCTATACAGCCATCTCTATAAACATGGAAATATCTTCACCGCCATCTGTATAAACATGGAAATATCTACACCGCTATCTGTATAAGGATGGAAATATCTACACCACTTTCTGTATGAACATGGAAATATCTTCACTGCTATCTGTATAAACATGGAAGTATCTACAGCGATATCTGCATAAAAGTGGAAATACCTCCACCGCTATCTGCATATACTTGGAAATATCTGCACCACTATCTGTGTAAACATGGAAATATCTACACAGCCATCAGTAGGAACATGTAAATATCTACACCGTTATCTGAATACACACGGAAATATGTACACCGCTATCCGTAAAAACGTGGAAATATGTACACCGCTATCTGTGTAAACATGGAAATATCTACACCGCTATCTCTTAAAACTTGGATATATCTACGCCGTTATGTGTATAAACATGGAAATAACCTCACTGCCATCTCTATGAACATGGAAATATCTACACTGCCAACTATATAAACATGGAAATATCTACACAGCCATCTGTATGAACGTGGAAATATCTGCACCGCCAACTCTATAAACATGGAAATATCTACACCGCTATCTGTATAAACATGGAAATATCTACGCTGCTATCTGTGTAAACATGGAAATATCTACACCGCTATCTGTGTAAACATGGAAATACCTACACCGCTATCTCTATGAACATGGAAATATCTACACCTCTATCTGTGTAAACATGGAAATATCTACACCGCTATCTGTATGAACATGGAAATATCTACACCGCCATCTGTATGAACATGGAAATATCTACACAGCTATCTGTATCAAAATGGAAATATCTACACCGATATCTCTATAAACATGGAGATATCTACACCGCTAACTGTATTAGGATGGAAATATCTACACCGCTATCTCTAAAAATAAGGAAATATCTACACCGTTATGTGTATAAAGATGTAAATATCTACACCGCTATCTCTATAAACATGGAAATATCTACACCGCCATCTGTATAAACGTGGAAATATCTACACCGCCATCTGTTTAAACATGCAAATATCTACACCGCCATCTGTATAAAGATGGAAATGTCTACACTGATATCTGTATAAACATGGAAATATCTACACGGCCATCTGTAAAAACATGGAAATATCTACACGGCCATCTCTATAAACAAGGAAATATCTACACCGACATCTCTATAAACATGGAAATATCTACACCGCTATCTGTATAAGGATGGAAATATCTACACCACCATCTGTATGAAGATGGAAATATCTACACTGCTATCTGTATAAACTTGGAATTGTCTACACCGCTATCTCAATAAAGATGGAAATGTCTACACCGATGTCTGTATTAACAAGGAAATATCTACAACTCTATCTCTATAAACATGGAAATATCTACACCGCTATCTGTGTAAACATGGAAATACCTACAACGCTATCTCTATGAACATGGAAATATCTACACCTCTATCTCTATAAACATGGAAATATCTACACCGCTATGCCTATTAACATGAAAATAACAACTCCGCTTTCTCTATAAACATGGAAATATCTACACCGCCATCTGTATAAACACGGAAATATCTACACCGATATCTGTATAGGGATTTAAATACCTACACCACCATCAGTATGAACACGAAAATATCTACACTGCTATCTGTATATACATGGAAATGTCTACACCGCTATCTCTATAAACATGGCAATATCTACACCGCTATCTGAATAAACAAGGAAATATCTACACCTCAATCTCTACAAACATGGAAATATCTACACCACTATGCCTATTAACATGGAAATAACTACACCGCTATCTCTATAAATATGGATATATCTATACAGCCATCTCTATAAACATGGAAATATCTTCACCGCCATCTGTATAAACATGGAAATATCTACACCGCTATCTGTATAAGGATGGAAATATCTACACCACTTTCTGTATGAACATGGAAATATCTTCACTGCTATCTGTATAAACATGGAAGTATCTACAGCGATATCTGCATAAAAGTGGAAATACCTCCACCGCTATCTGCATATACTTGGAAATATCTGCACCACTATCTGTGTAAACATGGAAATATCTACACAGCCATCAGTAGGAACATGTAAATATCTACACCGTTATCTGAATACACACGGAAATATGTACACCGCTATCCATAAAAACGTGGAAATATGTACACCGCTATCTGTGTAAACATGGAAATATCTACACCGCTATCTCTTAAAACTTGGATATATCTACGCCGTTATGTGTATAAACATGGAAATAACCTCACTGCCATCTCTATGAACATGGAAATATCTACACTGCCAACTATATAAACATGGAAATATCTACACAGCCATCTGTATGAACGTGGAAATATCTGCACCGCCAACTCTATAAACATGGAAATATCTACACCGCTATCTGTATAAACATGGAAATATCTACGCTGCTATCTGTGTAAACATGGAAATATCTACACCGCTATCTGTGTAAACATGGAAATACCTACACCGCTATCTCTATGAACATGGAAATATCTACACCTCTATCTGTGTAAACATGGAAATATCTACACCGCTATCTGTATGAACATGGAAATATCTACACCGCCATCTGTATGAACATGGAAATATCTACACAGCTATCTGTATCAAAATGGAAATATCTACACCGATATCTCTATAAACATGGAGATATCTACACCGCTAACTGTATTAGGATGGAAATATCTACACCGCTATCTCTAAAAATAAGGAAATATCTACACCGTTATGTGTATAAAGATGTAAATATCTACACCGCTATCTCTATAAACATGGAAATATCTACACCGCCATCTGTATAAACGTGGAAATATCTACACCGCCATCTGTCTAAACATGCAAATATCTACACCGCCATCTGTATAAAGATGGAAATGTCTACACTGATATCTGTATAAACATGGAAATATCTACACGGCCATCTGTAAAAACATGGAAATATCTACACGGCCATCTCTATAAACAAGGAAATATCTACACCGACATCTCCATAAACATGGAAATATCTACACCGCTATCTGTATAAGGATGGAAATATCTACACCACCATCTGTATGAAGATGGAAATATCTACACTGCTATCTGTATAAACTTGGAATTGTCTACACCGCTATCTCAATAAAGATGGAAATGTCTACACCGATGTCTGTATTAACAAGGAAATATCTACAACTCTATCTCTATAAACATGGAAATATCTACACCGCTATCTGTGTAAACATGGAAATACCTACAACGCTATCTCTATGAACATGGAAATATCTACACCTCTATCTCTATAAACATGGAAATATCTACACCGCTATGCCTATTAACATGAAAATAACAACTCCGCTTTCTCTATAAACATGGAAATATCTACACCGCCATCTGTATAAACACGGAAATATCTACACCGATATCTGTATAGGGATTTAAATACCTACACCACCATCAGTATGAACACGAAAATATCTACACTGCTATCTGTATATACATGGAAATGTCTACACCGCTGTCTCTATAAACATGGCAATATCTACACCGCTATCTGAATAAACAAGGAAATACCTACACCTCAATCTCTACAAACATGGAAATATCTACACCACTATGCCTATTAACATGGAAATAACTACACCGCTATCTCTATAAATATGGATATATCTATACCGCCATCTCTATAAACATGGAAATATCTTCACCGCCATCTGTATAAACATGGAAATATCTACACCGCTATCTGTATAAGGATGGAAATATCTACACCACTTTCTGTATGAACATGGAAATATCTTCACTGCTATCTGTATAAACATGGAAGTATCTACAGCGATATCTGCATAAAAGTGGAAATACCTCCACCGCTATCTGCATATACTTGGAAATATCTGCACCACTATCTGTGTAAACATGGAAATATCTACACAGCCATCAGTAGGAACATGTAAATATCTACACCGTTATCTGAATACACACGGAAATATGTACACCGCTATCCGTAAAAACGTGGAAATATGTACACCGCTATCTGTGTAAACATGGAAATATCTACACCGCTATCTCTTAAAACTTGGATATATCTACGCCGTTATGTGTATAAACATGGAAATAACCTCACCGCCATCTCTATGAACATGGAAATATCTACACTGCCAACTATATAAACATGGAAATATCTACACCGCCATCTGTATGAACGTGGAAATATCTGCACCGCCAACTCCATAAACATGGAAATATCTACACCGCTATCTGTATAAACATGGAAATATCTACGCTGCTATATGTGTAAACATGGAAATATCTACACCGCTATCTGTGTAAACATGGAAATACCTACAACGCTATCTCTATGAACATGGAAATATCTACACCTCTATCTCTGTAAACATGGAAATATCTACACCGCTATCTGTATGAACATGGAAATATCTACACCGCTATCTGTATAAACATGGAAATATCTACACCGGTATCTCTATAAACATGGAGATATCTACACCGCTAACTGTATAAGGATGGAAATATCCACACCGCTATCTGTGTAAACATGGAAATATCTAAAACGCAATCTGTGTAAACATGGAAATATCTACACCACTATCTCTATAAACATGGCAATATCTACACCGCTATCTGAATAAGCAAGGAAATATCTACACCTCAATCTCTACAAACATGGAAATATCTACACCACTATGCCTATTAACATGGAAATAACTACACCGCTATCTCTATAAATATGGATATATCTATACCGCCATCTCTATAAACATGGAAATATCTTCACCGCCATCTGTATAAACATGGAAATATCTACACCGCTATCTGTATAAGGATGGAAATATCTACACCACTTTCTGTATGAACATGGAAATATCTTCACTGCTATCTGTATAAACATGGAAGTATCTACAGCGATATCTGCATAAAAGTGGAAATACCTCCACCGCTATCTGCATATACTTGGAAATATCTGCACCACTATCTGTGTAAACATGGAAATATCTACACAGCCATCAGTAGGAACATGTAAATATCTACACCGTTATCTGAATACACACGGAAATATGTACACCGCTATCTGTAAAAACGTGGAAATATGTACACCGCTATCTGTGTAAACATGGAAATATCTACACCGCTATCTCTATTAACAGGAAAATATCTACACCGCTATCTGTATAAACATGGAAATATCTACACAGCCATCTGTAGGAACATGTAAATATCTACACCGTTATCTGTATACACATGGAAATATCTACACCGCTATCTGTATAAACATGGAAATATCTACTGCGCTATCTGTGTAAACATGGAAATATCTACACCTCTATCTGTGTAAAGATGGAAATATGTACACTGCTATCTGTATAAAAGTGGAAATATCTACACAGCCATCTGTAGGAATATGTAAATATCTACACCGTTATCTGTATACACATGGAACTTTCTACACCGCTATCTGTATGAACATGGAAATATCTACACCACCATCTGTATGAACATGGAAATGTCTAAACCGCCAACACCATAAACATGGAAATATCTACAGCACCAACTGTAGGAACATGGAAATATCTACACCGCTTTCTGTATAAACATGGAAATATCTACACCGCTATCTGCATAAAAGTGGAAACACCTCCACCGCTATCTGCATATACTTGGAAATATCTACACCACTGTCTGTGTAAACATGGAAATAACTACACGACCAACTGTAGGAACATGGAAATATCTACACCGCTATCTCTATAAACATGGAAATATCTACACCGCTATCTGTATAAACATGGAAATATCTACACAGCCATCTGCCGGAATATGTAAATATCTACACCGTTATCTGTATACACATGGAAATATCTACACCGCTATCTGTATAAACATGGAAATATCTACTGCGCTATCTGTGTAAACATGGAAATATCTACACCTCTATCTGTGTAAAGATGGAAATATGTACACTGCTATCTGTATAAAAGTGGAAATATCTACACAGCCATCTGTAGGAATATGTAAATATCTACACCGTTATCTGTATACACATGGAACTTTCTACACCGCTATCTGTATGAACATGGAAATATCTACACCACCATCTGTATGAACATGGAAATGTCTAAACCGCCAACACCATAAACATGGAAATATCTACAGCACCAACTGTAGGAACATGGAAATATCTACACCGCTTTCTGTATAAACATGGAAATATCTACACCGCTATCTGCATAAAAGTGGAAACACCTCCACCGCTATCTGCATATACTTGGAAATATCTACACCACTATCTGTGTAAACATGGAAATAACTACACGACCAACTGTAGGAACATGGAAATATCTACACCGCTATCTGTGTAAACATGGAAATATCTACACCGCTATCTCTAAAAAGAAGGAAATATCTACACCGTTATGTGTATAAAGATGTAAATATCTACACCGCTATCTGTATAAACATGGAAATATCTACACCGCCATCTCTATAAACATGGAAATATCTACACCGCCATCTGTATAAATGTGGAAATATCTACACCGCCATCTGTTTAAACATGCAAATATCTACACCGTCATCTGTATAAAGATGGAAATGTCTACACTAATATCTGTATAAACATGGAAATATCTACACGGCCATCTGTAAAAACATGGAAATATCTACACGGCCATCTCTATAAACAAGGAAATATCTACACCGACATCTCTATAAACATGGAAATATCTACACCGCTATCTGTATAAGGATGGAAATATCTACACCACCATCTGTATGAACATGGAAATATCTACACCGCTATCTGTATAAACTTGGAATTGTCTACACCGCTATCTCAATAAAGATGGAAATGTCTACACCGATGTCTGTATTAACAAGGAAATATCTACAACTCTATCTCTATAAACATGGAAATATCTACACCGCTATCTGTGTAAACATGGAAATACCTACAACGCTATCTCTATGAACATGGAAATATCTACACCTCTATCTCTATAAACATGGAAATATCTACACCGCTATGCCTATTAACATGAAAATAACAACTCCGCTTTCTCTATAAACATGGAAATATCTACACCGCCATCTGTATAAACACGGAAATATCTACACCGATATCTGTATAGGGATTTAAATACCTACACCACCATCAGTATGAACACGAAAATATCTACACTGCTATCTGTATATACATGGAAATGTCTACACCGCTATCTCTATAAACATGGCAATATCTACACCGCTATCTGAATAAACAAGGAAATATCTACACCTCAATCTCTACAAACATGGAAATATCTACACCACTATGCCTATTAACATGGAAATAACTACACCGCTATCTCTATAAATATGGATATATCTATACAGCCATCTCTATAAACATGGAAATATCTTCACCGCCATCTGTATAAACATGGAAATATCTACACCGCTATCTGTATAAGGATGGAAATATCTACACCACTTTCTGTATGAACATGGAAATATCTTCACTGCTATCTGTATAAACATGGAAGTATCTACAGCGATATCTGCATAAAAGTGGAAATACCTCCACCGCTATCTGCATATACTTGGAAATATCTGCACCACTATCTGTGTAAACATGGAAATATCTACACAGCCATCAGTAGGAACATGGAAATATCTACACCGTTATCTGAATACACACGGAAATATGTACACCGCTATCCATAAAAACGTGGAAATATGTACACCGCTATCTGTGTAAACATGGAAATATCTACACCGCTATCTCTTAAAACTTGGATATATCTACGCCGTTATGTGTATAAACATGGAAATAACCTCACTGCCATCTCTATGAACATGGAAATATCTACACTGCCAACTATATAAACATGGAAATATCTACACAGCCATCTGTATGAACGTGGAAATATCTGCACCGCCAACTCTATAAACATGGAAATATCTACACCGCTATCTGTATAAACATGGAAATATCTACGCTGCTATCTGTGTAAACATGGAAATATCTACACCGCTATCTGTGTAAACATGGAAATACCTACACCGCTATCTCTATGAACATGGAAATATCTACACCTCTATCTGTGTAAACATGGAAATATCTACACCGCTATCTGTATGAACATGGAAATATCTACACCGCCATCTGTATGAACATGGAAATATCTACACAGCTATCTGTATCAAAATGGAAATATCTACACCGATATCTCTATAAACATGGAGATATCTACACCGCTAACTGTATTAGGATGGAAATATCTACACCGCTATCTCTAAAAATAAGGAAATATCTACACCGTTATGTGTATAAAGATGTAAATATCTACACCGCTATCTCTATAAACATGGAAATATCTACACCGCCATCTGTATAAACGTGGAAATATCTACACCGCCATCTGTTTAAACATGCAAATATCTACACCGCCATCTGTATAAAGATGGAAATGTCTACACTGATATCTGTATAAACATGGAAATATCTACACGGCCATCTGTAAAAACATGGAAATATCTACACGGCCATCTCTATAAACAAGGAAATATCTACACCGACATCTCTATAAACATGGAAATATCTACACCGCTATCTGTATAAGGATGGAAATATCTACACCACCATCTGTATGAAGATGGAAATATCTACACTGCTATCTGTATAAACTTGGAATTGTCTACACCGCTATCTCAATAAAGATGGAAATGTCTACACCGATGTCTGTATTAACAAGGAAATATCTACAACTCTATCTCTATAAACATGGAAATATCTACACCGCTATCTGTGTAAACATGGAAATACCTACAACGCTATCTCTATGAACATGGAAATATCTACACCTCTATCTCTATAAACATGGAAATATCTACACCGCTATGCCTATTAACATGAAAATAACAACTCCGCTTTCTCTATAAACATGGAAATATCTACACCGCCATCTGTATAAACACGGAAATATCTACACCGATATCTGTATAGGGATTTAAATACCTACACCACCATCAGTATGAACACGAAAATATCTACACTGCTATCTGTATATACATGGAAATGTCTACACCGCTGTCTCTATAAACATGGCAATATCTACACCGCTATCTGAATAAACAAGGAAATACCTACACCTCAATCTCTACAAACATGGAAATATCTACACCACTATGCCTATTAACATGGAAATAACTACACCGCTATCTCTATAAATATGGATATATCTATACCGCCATCTCTATAAACATGGAAATATCTTCACCGCCATCTGTATAAACATGGAAATATCTACACCGCTATCTGTATAAGGATGGAAATATCTACACCACTTTCTGTATGAACATGGAAATATCTTCACTGCTATCTGTATAAACATGGAAGTATCTACAGCGATATCTGCATAAAAGTGGAAATACCTCCACCGCTATCTGCATATACTTGGAAATATCTGCACCACTATCTGTGTAAACATGGAAATATCTACACAGCCATCAGTAGGAACATGTAAATATCTACACCGTTATCTGAATACACACGGAAATATGTACACCGCTATCCGTAAAAACGTGGAAATATGTACACCGCTATCTGTGTAAACATGGAAATATCTACACCGCTATCTCTTAAAACTTGGATATATCTACGCCGTTATGTGTATAAACATGGAAATAACCTCACCGCCATCTCTATGAACATGGAAATATCTACACTGCCAACTATATAAACATGGAAATATCTACACCGCCATCTGTATGAACGTGGAAATATCTGCACCGCCAACTCCATAAACATGGAAATATCTACACCGCTATCTGTATAAACATGGAAATATCTACGCTGCTATATGTGTAAACATGGAAATATCTACACCGCTATCTGTGTAAACATGGAAATACCTACAACGCTATCTCTATGAACATGGAAATATCTACACCTCTATCTCTGTAAACATGGAAATATCTACACCGCTATCTGTATGAACATGGAAATATCTACACCGCTATCTGTATAAACATGGAAATATCTACACCGGTATCTCTATAAACATGGAGATATCTACACCGCTAACTGTATAAGGATGGAAATATCCACACCGCTATCTGTGTAAACATGGAAATATCTAAAACGCAATCTGTGTAAACATGGAAATATCTACACCACTATCTCTATAAACATGGCAATATCTACACCGCTATCTGAATAAGCAAGGAAATATCTACACCTCAATCTCTACAAACATGGAAATATCTACACCACTATGCCTATTAACATGGAAATAACTACACCGCTATCTCTATAAATATGGATATATCTATACCGCCATCTCTATAAACATGGAAATATCTTCACCGCCATCTGTATAAACATGGAAATATCTACACCGCTATCTGTATAAGGATGGAAATATCTACACCACTTTCTGTATGAACATGGAAATATCTTCACTGCTATCTGTATAAACATGGAAGTATCTACAGCGATATCTGCATAAAAGTGGAAATACCTCCACCGCTATCTGCATATACTTGGAAATATCTGCACCACTATCTGTGTAAACATGGAAATATCTACACAGCCATCAGTAGGAACATGTAAATATCTACACCGTTATCTGAATACACACGGAAATATGTACACCGCTATCTGTAAAAACGTGGAAATATGTACACCGCTATCTGTGTAAACATGGAAATATCTACACCGCTATCTCTATTAACAGGAAAATATCTACACCGCTATCTGTATAAACATGGAAATATCTACACAGCCATCTGTAGGAACATGTAAATATCTACACCGTTATCTGTATACACATGGAAATATCTACACCGCTATCTGTATAAACATGGAAATATCTACTGCGCTATCTGTGTAAACATGGAAATATCTACACCTCTATCTGTGTAAAGATGGAAATATGTACACTGCTATCTGTATAAAAGTGGAAATATCTACACAGCCATCTGTAGGAATATGTAAATATCTACACCGTTATCTGTATACACATGGAACTTTCTACACCGCTATCTGTATGAACATGGAAATATCTACACCACCATCTGTATGAACATGGAAATGTCTAAACCGCCAACACCATAAACATGGAAATATCTACAGCACCAACTGTAGGAACTTGGAAATATCTACACCGCTTTCTGTATAAACATGGAAATATCTACACCGCTATCTGCATAAAAGTGGAAACACCTCCACCGCTATCTGCATATACTTGGAAATATCTACACCACTATCTGTGTAAACATGGAAATAACTACACGACCAACTGTAGGAACATGGAAATATCTACACCGCTATCTCTATAAACATGGAAATATCTACACCGCTATCTGTATAAACATGGAAATATCTACACAGCCATCTGCCGGAATATGTAAATATCTACACCGTTATCTGTATACACATGGAAATATCTACACCGCTATCTGTATAAACATGGAAATATCTACTGCGCTATCTGTGTAAACATGGAAATATCTACACCTCTATCTGTGTAAAGATGGAAATATGTACACTGCTATCTGTATAAAAGTGGAAATATCTACACAGCCATCTGTAGGAATATGTAAATATCTACACCGTTATCTGTATACACATGGAACTTTCTACACCGCTATCTGTATGAACATGGAAATATCTACACCACCATCTGTATGAACATGGAAATGTCTAAACCGCCAACACCATAAACATGGAAATATCTACAGCACCAACTGTAGGAACATGGAAATATCTACACCGCTTTCTGTATAAACATGGAAATATCTACACCGCTATCTGCATAAAAGTGGAAACACCTCCACCGCTATCTGCATATACTTGGAAATATCTACACCACTATCTGTGTAAACATGGAAATAACTACACGACCAACTGTAGGAACATGGAAATATCTACACCGCTATCTGTGTAAACATGGAAATATCTACACCGCTATCTCTAAAAAGAAGGAAATATCTACACCGTTATGTGTATAAAGATGTAAATATCTACACCGCTATCTGTATAAACATGGAAATATCTACACCGCCATCTCTATAAACATGGAAATATCTACACCGCCATCTGTATAAACGTGGAAATATCTACACCGCCATCTGTTTAAACATGCAAATATCTACACCGCCATCTGTATAAAGATGGAAATGTCTACACTAATATCTGTATAAACATGGAAATATCTACACGGCCATCTGTAAAAACATGGAAATATCTACACGGCCATCTCTATAAACAAGGAAATATCTACACCGACATCTCTATAAACATGGAAATATCTACACCGCTATCTGTATAAGGATGGAAATATCTACACCACCATCTGTATGAACATGGAAATATCTACACCGCTATCTGTATAAACTTGGAATTGTCTACACCGCTATCTCAATAAAGATGGAAATGTCTACACCGATGTCTGTATTAACAAGGAAATATCTACAACTCTATCTCTATAAACATGGAAATATCTACACCGCTATCTGTGTAAACATGGAAATACCTACAACGCTATCTCTATGAACATGGAAATATCTACACCTCTATCTCTATAAACATGGAAATATCTACACCGCTATGCCTATTAACATGAAAATAACAACTCCGCTTTCTCTATAAACATGGAAATATCTACACCGCCATCTGTATAAACACGGAAATATCTACACCGATATCTGTATAGGGATTTAAATACCTACACCACCATCAGTATGAACACGAAAATATCTACACTGCTATCTGTATATACATGGAAATGTCTACACCGCTATCTCTATAAACATGGCAATATCTACACCGCTATCTGAATAAACAAGGAAATATCTACACCTCAATCTCTACAAACATGGAAATATCTACACCACTATGCCTATTAACATGGAAATAACTACACCGCTATCTCTATAAATATGGATATATCTATACCGCCATCTCTATAAACATGGAAATATCTTCACCGCCATCTGTATAAACATGGAAATATCTACACCGCTATCTGTATAAGGATGGAAATATCTACACCACTTTCTGTATGAACATGGAAATATCTTCACTGCTATCTGTATAAACATGGAAGTATCTACAGCGATATCTGCATAAAAGTGGAAATACCTCCACCGCTATCTGCATATACTTGGAAATATCTGCACCACTATCTGTGTAAACATGGAAATATCTACACAGCCATCAGTAGGAACATGTAAATATCTACACCGTTATCTGAATACACACGGAAATATGTACACCGCTATCCGTAAAAACGTGGAAATATGTACACCGCTATCTGTGTAAACATGGAAATATCTACACCGCTATCTCTTAAAACTTGGATATATCTACGCCGTTATGTGTATAAACATGGAAATAACCTCACTGCCATCTCTATGAACATGGAAATATCTACACTGCCAACTATATAAACATGGAAATATCTACACCGCCATCTGTATGAACGTGGAAATATCTGCACCGCCAACTCTATAAACATGGAAATATCTACACCGCTATCTGTATAAACATGGAAATATCTACGCTGCTATATGTGTAAACATGGAAATATCTACACCGCTATCTGTGTAAACATGGAAATACCTACAACGCTATCTCTATGAACATGGAAATATCTACACCTCTATCTCTGTAAACATGGAAATATCTACACCGCTATCTGTATGAACATGGAAATATCTACACCGCTATCTGTATAAACATGGAAATATCTACACCGGTATCTCTATAAACATGGAGATATCTACACCGCTAACTGTATAAGGATGGAAATATCCACACCGCTATCTGTGTAAACATGGAAATATCTAAAACGCAATCTGTGTAAACATGGAAATATCTACACCGCTATCTCTATAAACATGGCAATATCTACACCGCTATCTGAATAAACAAGGAAATATCTACACCTCAATCTCTACAAACATGGAAATATCTACACCACTATGCCTATTAACATGGAAATAACTACACCGCTATCTCTATAAATATGGATATATCTATACCGCCATCTCTATAAACATGGAAATATCTTCACCGCCATCTGTATAAACATGGAAATATCTACACCGCTATCTGTATAAGGATGGAAATATCTACACCACTTTCTGTATGAACATGGAAATATCTTCACTGCTATCTGTATAAACATGGAAGTATCTACAGCGATATCTGCTTAAAAGTGGAAATACCTCCACCGCTATCTGCATATACTTGGAAATATCTGCACCACTATCTGTGTAAACATGGAAATATCTACACAGCCATCAGTAGGAACATGTAAATATCTACACCGTTATCTGAATACACACGGAAATATGTACACCGCTATCCATAAAAACGTGGAAATATGTACACCGCTATCTGTGTAAACATGGAAATATCTACACCGCTATCTCTTAAATCTTGGATATATCTACGCCGTTATGTGTATAAACATGGAAATAACCTCACCGCCATCTCTATGAACATGGAAATATCTACACTGCCAACTATATAAACATGGAAATATGTACCCCGCCATCTGTATGAACGTGGAAATATCTGCACCGCCAACTCTATAAACATGGAAATATCTACACCGCTATCTGTATAAACATGGAAATATCTACGCTGCTATCTGTGTAAACATGGAAATATCTACACCGCTATCTGCGTAAACATGGAAATACCTACACCGCTATCTCTATGAACATGGAAATATCTACACCTCTATCTGTGTAAACATGGAAATATCTACACCGCTATCTGTTTGAACATGGAAATATCTACACCGCCATCTGAACATGGAAATATCTACACAGCTATCTGTATCAAAATGGAAATATCTACACCGATATCTCTATAAACATGGAGATATCTACACCGCTAACTGTATAAGGATGGAAATATCTACACCGCTATCTCTAAAAAGAAGGAAATATCTACACCGTTATGTGTATAAAGATGTAAATATCTACACCGCTATCTCTATAAACATGGAAATATCTACAAAGCCATCTGTATAAACATGGAAATATCTACACCGCTATCTGTAGAAACATGGAAATATCTACACCAATATCTCTGTAAACATGGAAATATCTACACCGCAATCTGTACAAACACGGAAATATCTACACCGCCATCTCTATAAACATGGAAATATCTACAACGCCATCTCTATAAACATGGAAATATCTACACCGCCATCTCTATAAACATGGAAATATCTACTCCGCCATCTGTATAAACATGGAAATATCTACACCGCCATCTCAATAAATATGGAAATATCTACACCGCCATCTGTATGAACATAGAAACATCTACACCGCCATGTGTATAAAGTTGGAAATATCTCCACCGCCATCTGTATCAACATGGAACTATCTACACCGCTATCTGTGTAAACATGGAAATATCTACACCACCAACTGTAGGAACATGGAAATATCTACACCGCTATCTCTATTAACAGGAAAATATCTACACCGCTATCTGTATAAACATGGAAATATCTACACAGCCATCTGTAGGAACATGTAAATATCTACACCGTTATCTGTATACACATGGAAATATCTACACCGCTATCTGTATAAACATGGAAATATCAACTGTGCTATCTGTGTAAACATGGAAATATCTACACCTCTATCTGTGTAAAGATGGAAATATGTACACTGCTATCTGTATAAAAGTGGAAATATCTACACAGCCATCTGTAGGAATATGTAAATATCTACACCGTTATCTGTATACACATGGAACTTTCTACACCGCTATCTGTATGAACATGGAAATATCTACACCACCATCTGTATGAACATGGAAATGTCTAAACCGCCAACACCATAAACATGGAAATATCTACAGCGCCAACTGTAGGAACATGGAAATATCTACACCGCTTTCTGTATAAACATGGAAATATCTACACCGCTGTCTGCATAAAAGTGGAAACACCTCCACCGCTATCTGCATATACTTGGAAATATCTACACCACTATCTGTGTAAACATGGAAATAACTACACGACCAACTGTAGGAACATGGAAATATCTACACCGCTATCTCTATAAACATGGAAATATCTACACCGCTATCTGTATAAACATGGAAATATCTACACAGCCATCTGCAGGAATATGTAAATATCTACACCGTTATCTGTATACACTTGGAAATAAGTACACCGCTATCTGTATAAGCATGGAACTATCTACACCGCTATCTGTGTAAACATGGAAATATCTACACCGCTATCTCAATAAAGATGGAAATGTCTACACCGATGTCTGTATTAACAAGGAAATATCTACAACTCTATCTCTATAAACATGGAAATATCTACACCGCTATCTGTGTAAACATGGAAATACCTACAACGCTATCTCTATGAACATGGAAATATCTACACCTCTATCTCTATAAACATGGAAATATCTACACCGCTATGCCTATTAACATGAAAATAACAACTCCGCTTTCTCTATAAACATGGAAATATCTACACCGCCATCTGTATAAACACGGAAATATCTACACCGATATCTGTATAGGGATTTAAATACCTACACCACCATCAGTATGAACACGAAAATATCTACACTGCTATCTGTATATACATGGAAATGTCTACACCGCTATCTCTATAAACATGGCAATATCTACACCGCTATCTGAATAAACAAGGAAATATCTACACCTCAATCTCTACAAACATGGAAATATCTACACCACTATGCCTATTAACATGGAAATAACTACACCGCTATCTCTATAAATATGGATATATCTATACAGCCATCTCTATAAACATGGAAATATCTTCACCGCCATCTGTATAAACATGGAAATATCTACACCGCTATCTGTATAAGGATGGAAATATCTACACCACTTTCTGTATGAACATGGAAATATCTTCACTGCTATCTGTATAAACATGGAAGTATCTACAGCGATATCTGCATAAAAGTGGAAATACCTCCACCGCTATCTGCATATACTTGGAAATATCTGCACCACTATCTGTGTAAACATGGAAATATCTACACAGCCATCAGTAGGAACATGTAAATATCTACACCGTTATCTGAATACACACGGAAATATGTACACCGCTATCCGTAAAAACGTGGAAATATGTACACCGCTATCTGTGTAAACATGGAAATATCTACACCGCTATCTCTTAAAACTTGGATATATCTACGCCGTTATGTGTATAAACATGGAAATAACCTCACTGCCATCTCTATGAACATGGAAATATCTACACTGCCAACTATATAAACATGGAAATATCTACACCGCCATCTGTATGAACGTGGAAATATCTGCACCGCCAACTCTATAAACATGGAAATATCTACACCGCTATCTGTATAAACATGGAAATATCTACGCTGCTATATGTGTAAACATGGAAATATCTACACCGCTATCTGTGTAAACATGGAAATACCTACAACGCTATCTCTATGAACATGGAAATATCTACACCTCTATCTCTGTAAACATGGAAATATCTACACCGCTATCTGTATGAACATGGAAATATCTACACCGCTATCTGTATAAACATGGAAATATCTACACCGGTATCTCTATAAACATGGAGATATCTACACCGCTAACTGTATAAGGATGGAAATATCCACACCGCTATCTGTGTAAACATGGAAATATCTAAAACGCAATCTGTGTAAACATGGAAATATCTACACCGCTATCTCTATAAACATGGCAATATCTACACCGCTATCTGAATAAACAAGGAAATATCTACACCTCAATCTCTACAAACATGGAAATATCTACACCACTATGCCTATTAACATGGAAATAACTACACCGCTATCTCTATAAATATGGATATATCTATACCGCCATCTCTATAAACATGGAAATATCTTCACCGCCATCTGTATAAACATGGAAATATCTACACCGCTATCTGTATAAGGATGGAAATATCTACACCACTTTCTGTATGAACATGGAAATATCTTCACTGCTATCTGTATAAACATGGAAGTATCTACAGCGATATCTGCATAAAAGTGGAAATACCTCCACCGCTATCTGCATATACTTGGAAATATCTGCACCACTATCTGTGTAAACATGGAAATATCTACACAGCCATCAGTAGGAACATGTAAATATCTACACCGTTATCTGAATACACACGGAAATATGTACACCGCTATCCATAAAAACGTGGAAATATGTACACCGCTATCTGTGTAAACATGGAAATATCTACACCGCTATCTCTTAAATCTTGGATATATCTACGCCGTTATGTGTATAAACATGGAAATAACCTCACCGCCATCTCTATGAACATGGAAATATCTACACTGCCAACTATATAAACATGGAAATATCTACACCGCCATCTGTATGAACGTGGAAATATCTGCACCGCCAACTCTATAAACATGGAAATATCTACACCGCTATCTGTATAAACATGGAAATATCTACGCTGCTATCTGTGTAAACATGGAAATATCTACACCGCTATCTGCGTAAACATGGAAATACCTACACCGCTATCTCTATGAACATGGAAATATCTACACCTCTATCTGTGTAAACATGGAAATATCTACACCGCTATCTGTTTGAACATGGAAATATCTACACCGCCATCTGAACATGGAAATATCTACACAGCTATCTGTATCAAAATGGAAATATCTACACCGATATCTCTATAAACATGGAGATATCTACACCGCTAACTGTATAAGGATGGAAATATCTACACCGCTATCTCTAAAAAGAAGGAAATATCTACACCGTTATGTGTATAAAGATGTAAATATCTACACCGCTATCTCTATAAACATGGAAATATCTACAAAGCCATCTGTATAAACATGGAAATATCTACACCGCTATCTGTAGAAACATGGAAATATCTACACCAATATCTCTGTAAACATGGAAATATCTACACCGCAATCTGTACAAACACGGAAATATCTACACCGCCATCTCTATAAACATGGAAATATCTACAACGCCATCTCTATAAACATGGAAATATCTACACCGCCATCTCTATAAACATGGAAATATCTACTCCGCCATCTGTATAAACATGGAAATATCTACACCGCCATCTCAATAAATATGGAAATATCTACACCGCCATCTGTATGAACATAGAAACATCTACACCGCCATGTGTATAAAGTTGGAAATATCTCCACCGCCATCTGTATCAACATGGAACTATCTACACCGCTATCTGTGTAAACATGGAAATATCTACACCACCAACTGTAGGAACATGGAAATATCTACACCGCTATCTCTATTAACAGGAAAATATCTACACCGCTATCTGTATAAACATGGAAATATCTACACAGCCATCTGTAGGAACATGTAAATATCTACACCGTTATCTGTATACACATGGAAATATCTACACCGCTATCTGTATAAACATGGAAATATCAACTGTGCTATCTGTGTAAACATGGAAATATCTACACCTCTATCTGTGTAAAGATGGAAATATGTACACTGCTATCTGTATAAAAGTGGAAATATCTACACAGCCATCTGTAGGAATATGTAAATATCTACACCGTTATCTGTATACACATGGAACTTTCTACACCGCTATCTGTATGAACATGGAAATATCTACACCACCATCTGTATGAACATGGAAATGTCTAAACCGCCAACACCATAAACATGGAAATATCTACACCGCTATCTCTTAAAACTTGGATATATCTATGCCGTTATGTGTATAAACATGGAAATAACCTCACCGCCATCTCTATGAACATGGAAATATCTACACTGCCAACTATATAAACATGGAAATATCTACACCGCCATCTGTATGAACGTGGAAATATCTGCACCGCCAACTCTATAAACATGGAAATATCTACACCGCTATCTGTATAAACATGGAAATATCTACGCTGCTATCTGTGTAAACATGGAAATATCTACACCGCTATCTGTGTAAACATGGAAATACCTACACCGCTATCTCTATGAACAAGGAAATACCTACACCTCTATCTGTGTAAACATGGAAATATCTACACCGCTATCTGTATGAACATGGAAATATCTACACAGCAATCTGTATGAACATGGAAATATCTACACCGCTATCTGTATAAACATAGAAATATCTACACCGATATCTCTATAAACATGGAGATATCTACACCGCTAACTGTATAAGGATGGAAATATCCACACCGCTATCTGTGTAAACATGGAAATATATAAAACGCAATCTGTGTAAACATGGAAATATCTTCACCACTATCTCTATAAACATGGAAATATCTACAAAGCCATCTGTATAAACATGGAAATATCTACACCGCTATCAGTATAAACATTGAAATATCTACACCAATATCTCTGTAAACTTGGAAATATCTACACCGCTATCTGTACAAACATGGAAATATCTACACCGCCATCTCTATAAACATGGAAATATCTACAACGCCATCTCTATAAACATGGAAATATCTACACCGCCATCTCTATAAACATGGAAATATCTACTCCGCCATCTGTATAAACATGGAAATATCTACACCGCCATCTCTATAAACATGGAAATATCTACTCCGCCATCTGTATAAACATGGAAATATCTACACCGCCATCTCTATAAACATGGAAATATCTACTCCGCCATCTGTATAAACATGGAAATATCTACACCGCCATCTCTATAAATATGGAAATATCTACACCGCCATCTGTATGAACATGGAAATATCTACACCGCCATGTGTATAAAGTTGGAAATATCTCCACCGCCATCTGTATCAACATGGAACTATCTACACCGCTATCTGTGTAAACATGGAAATATCTACACCACCAATCTACACCGCCATCTCTATAAACATGGAAATGTCTTCACCGCCATCTGTATAAACATGGAAATATCTACACCGCTATCTGTATAAGGATGGAAATATCTACACCACTTTCTGTATGAACATGGAAATATCTTCACTGCTATCTGTATAAACATGGAAGTATCTACAGCGATATCTGCATAAAAGTGGAAATACCTCCACCGCTATCTGCATATACTTGGAAATATCTGCACCACTATCTGTGTAAACATGGAACTATCTACACAGCCATCAGTAGGAATATGTAAATATCTACACCGTTATCTGAATACACACGGAAATATGTACACCGCTATCTGTAAAAATGTGGAAATATATACACCGCTATCTGTGTAAACATGGAAATATCTACACCGCTATCTCTTAAAACTTGGATATTTCTACGCCATTATGTGTATAAACATGGAAATAACCTCACCGCCATCTCTATGAACATGGAAATATCTACACTGCCAACTATATAAACATGGAAATATCTACACCGCCATCTGTATGAACGTGGAAATATCTGCACCGCCAACTCTATAAACATGGAAATATCTACACCACTATCTGTATAAACAAGGAAATATCTACGCTGCTATCTGTGTAAACATGGAAATATCTACACCGCTATCTGTGTAAACATGGAAATACCTACACCGCTATCTCTATGAACATGGAAATATCTACACCTCTATCTGTGTAAGCATGGAAATATCTACACCGCTATCTGTATGAACATGGAAATATCTACACGGCCATCTGCATGAACATGGAAATATCTACACCGCTATCTATATAAACATGGAAATATCTACACCGATATCTCTATAAACATGGAGATATCTACACCGCTAACTGTATAAGGATGGAAATATCCACAACGCTATCTGTGTAAACATGGAAATATCTAAAACGCAATCTGTGTAAACATGGAAATATCTACACCACTATCTCTATAAACATGGAAATATCTACAAAGCCATCTGTATAAACATGGAAATATCTACACCGCTCTCTGTATAAACATGCAAATATCTACACCAATATCTCTGTAAACATGGAAATATCTACACCGCTATCTGTACAAACACGGAAATATCTACACCGCTATCTGTGTAAACATGGAAATATCTACACCACAATCTCTATAAACATGGAAATAACTACACCGCCATCTCTATAAACATGGAAATATCTACACAGCTATCTGCATAAACAAGGAAATATCTACAGCTCTATCTCTATAAACATGGAAATATCTACACCGCTATGCCTATTAACATGGAAACAACTACACCGCTATCTGTATAAACATGGAAATATCTACACCGCCATCTCTATAAACATGGAAATGTCTACACCGCCATCTGTATAAACGTGGAAATATCTACACCGCCATATCTATAAACATGGAAATATCTACACCACCATCTGCATGAACATGGAAATATCTACACCGCAATCTGTGTAAAGATGGAAATATCTACACCGCCATCTGTATAAACACGGAAATATCTACACCGAGATCTGTATAGGGATTTAAATACCTACACCACCATCAGTATGAACACGAAAATATCTACACTGCTATCTGTATATACATGGAAATGTCTACACCGCTATCTCTATAAACATGGCAATATCTACACCGCTATCGGAATATACAAGGAAATATCTACACCTCAATCTCTACAAACATGGAAATATCTACACCACTATGCCTATTAACATGGAAATAACTACACCGCTATCTCTATAAATATGGATATATCTATACCGCCATCTCTATAAACATGGAAATATCTTCACCGCCATCTGTATAAACATGGAAATATCTACAGCGCTATCTGTATAAGGATGGAAATATCTACACCACTTTCTGTATGAACATGGAAATATCTTCACTGTTATCTGTATTAACATGGAAGTATCTACAGCGTTATCTGCATAAAAGTGGAAATACCTCCACCGCTATCTGCATATACTTGGAAATATCTGCACCACTATCTGTGTAAACATGGAAATATCTACACAGCCATCAGTAGGAACATGTAAATATCTACACCGTTATCTGAATACACACGGAAATATGTACACCGCTATCTGTAAAAACGTGGAAATATGTACACAGCTATCTGTGTAAACATGGAAATATCTACACCACTATCTCTTAAAACTTGGATATATCTACGCCGTTATGTGTATAAACATGGAAATAACCTCACCGCCATCTCTATGAACATGGAAATATCTACACTGCCAACTATATAAACATGGAAATATCTACACCGCCATCTGTATGAACGTGGAAATATCTGCACCGCCAACTCTATAAACATGGAAATATCTACACCGCTATCTGTATAAACATGGAAATATCTACGCTGCTATCTGTGTAAACATGGAAATATCTACACCGCCATCTCTATAAACATGGAAATATCTACTCCGCCATCTGTATAAACATGGAAATATCTACACCGCCATCTCTATAAACATGGAAATATCTACTCCGCCATCTGTATAAACATGGAAATATCTACACCGCCATCTCTATAAATATGGAGATATCTACACCGCCATCTGTATGAACATGGAAATATCTACACCGCCATGTGTATAAAGTTGGAAATATCTCCACCGCCATCTGTATCAACATGGAACTATCTACACCGCTATCTGTGTAAACATGGAAATATCTACACCACCAACTGTAGGAACATGGAAATATCTACACCGCTATCTCTATTAACAGGAAAATATCTACACCGCTATCTGTATAAACATGGAAATATCTACACAGCCATCTGTAGGAACATGTAAATATCTACACCGTTATCTGTATACACATGGAAATATCTACACCGCTATCTGTATAAACATAGAAATATCTACACCGATATCTCTATAAACATGGAGATATCTACACCGCTAACTGTATAAAGATGGAAATATCCACACCGCTATCTGTGTAAACGTGGAAATATCTAAAACGCAATCTGTGTAAACATGGAAATACCTACACCACTATCTCTATAAACATGGAAATATCTACAAAGCCATCTGTATAAACATGGAAATATCTACACCGCTATCTGTACAAACACGGAAATATCTACACCGCCATCTCTATAAACATGGAAATATCTACAACTCCATCTCTATAAACATGGAAATATCTACTCCGCCATCTGTATAAACATGGAAATATCTACAACGCCATCTCTATAAATATGGAAATATCTACACCGCCATCTGTATGAACATGGAAATATCTACACCGCCATGTGTATAAAGTTGGAAATATCTCCACCGCCATCTTTATCAACATGGAAATATCTACACCGCTATCTGTGTAAACATGGAAATATCTACACCAACAATCTACACCGCCATCTCTATAAACATGGAAATATCTTCACCGCCATCTGTATAAACATGGAAATATCTACACCGCTATCTGTATAAGGATGGAAATATCTACACCACTTTCTGTATGAACATGGAAATATCTTCACTGCTATCTGTATAAACATGGAAGTATCTACAGCGCTATGTGCATAAAAGTGGAAATACCTCCACCACTATCTGCATATACTTGGAAATATCTGCACCACTATCTGTGTAAACCTGGAAATATCTACACAGCCATCAGTAGGAACATGTAAATATCTACACCATTATCTGAATACACACGGAAATATGTACACCGCTATCCGTAAAAACGTGGAAATATGTACACCGCTATCTGTGTAAACATGGAAATATCTACACCGCTATCTCTTAAAACTTGGATATATCTACGCCGTTATGTGTATAAACATGGAAATAACCTCACCGCCATCTCTATGAACATGGAAATATCTACACTGCCAACTATATAAACATGGAAATATCTACACCGCCATCTGTATGAACGTGGAAATATCTGCACCGCCAACTCTATAAACATGGAAATATCTACACCACTATCTGTATAAACATGGAAATATCTACACCGCTATCTGTGTAAACATGGAAATACCTACACCGCTATCTCTATGAACATGGAAATATCTACACCTCTATCTGTGTAAACATGGAAATATCTACACCGCTATCTGTATGAACATGGAAATATCTACACCGCCATCTGCATGAACATGGAAATATCTACACCGCTATCTATATAAACATGGAAATATCTACACCGATATCTCTATAAACATGGAGATATCTACACCGCAAACTGTATAAGGATGGAAATATCCACACCGCTATCTGTGTAAACATGGAAATATCTAAAACGCAATCTGTGTAAACATGGAAATATCTACACCAATATCTCTATAAACATGGAAATATCTACAAAGCCATCTGTATAAACATGGAAATATCTACACCGCCATCTGTATAAACATGCAAATATCTACACCAATATCTCTGTAAACATGGAAATATCTACACAGCCATCTGCATAAACAAGGAAATATCTACACCGACATCTCTATAAACATGGAAATATCTACACCGCTATGCCTATTAACATGGAAACAACTACACCGCTATCTGTATAAACATGGAAATATCTACACCGTCATCTCTATAAACATGGAAATGTCTACACCGCCATCTCTATAAACATGGAAATATCTACAGTGCCATCTGTATAAACGTGGAAATATCTACACCGCCATATCTATAAACATGGAAATATCTACACCACCATCTGCATGAACATGGAAATATCTACACCGCAATCTGTGTAAAGATGGAAATATCTACACCGCCATCTGTATAAACACGGAAATATCTACACCGATATCTGTATAGGGATTTAAATACCTACACCACCATCAGTATGAACACGAAAATATCTACACTGCTATCAGTATATACATGGAAATGTCTACACCGCTATCTCTATAAACATGGCAATATCTACACCGCTATCTGAATAAACAAGGAAATATCTACACCTCAATCTCTACAAACATGGAAATATCTACACCACTATGCCTATTAACATGGAAATAACTACACCGCTATCTCTATAAATATGGATATATCTATACCGCCATCTCTATAAACATGGAAATATCTTCACCACCATCTGTATAAACATGGAAATATCTACAGCGCTATCTGTATAAGGATGGAAATATCTACACCACTTTCTGTATGAACATGGAAATATCTTCACTGCTGTCTGTATAAACATGGAAGTATCTACAGCGTTATCTGCATAAAAGTGGAAATACCTCCACCGCTATCTGCATATACTTGGAAATATCTGCACCACTATCTGTGTAAACATGGAAATATCTACACAGCCATCAGTAGGAACATGTAAATATCTACACCGTTATCTGAATACACACGGAATTATGTTCACCGCTATCTGTAAAAACGTGGAAATATGTACAACGCTATCTGTGTAAACATGGAAATATCTACACCGCTATCTCTTAAAACTTGGATATATCTATGCCGTTATGTGTATAAACATGGAAATAACCTCACCGCCATCTCTATGAACATGGAAATATCTACACTGCCAACTATATAAACATGGAAATATCTACACCGCCATCTGTATGAACGTGGAAATATCTGCACCGCCAACTCTATAAACATGGAAATATCTACACCGCTATCTGTATAAACATGGAAATATCTATGCTGCTATCTGTGTAAACATGGAAATATCTACACCGCTATCTGTGTAAACATGGAAATACCTACACCGCTATCTCTATGAACATGGAAATACCTACACCTCTATCTGTGTAAACATGGAAATATCTACACCGCTATCTGTATGAACATGGAAATATCTACACCGCCATCTGTATGAACATGGAAATATCTACACTGCTATCTTTATAAACATGGAAATATCTACACCGATATCTCTATAAACATGGAGATATATACACCGCTAACTGTATAAGGATGGAAATATCCACACCGCTATCTGTGTAAACATGGAAATATCTAAAACGCAATCTGTGTAAACATGGAAATATCTAAACCACTATCTCTATAAACATGGAAATATCAACAAAGCCATCTGTATAAACATGGCAATATCTACACCGCTATCTGTATAAATATGGAAATATCTACACCAATATCTCTGTAAACCTGGAAATATCTACACTGCTATCAGTACAAACATGGAAATCTCTACACCGCCATCTCTATAAAGATGGAAATATCTACACCGCCATCTCTATAAACATGGAAATATCTACACCGCCATCTCTATAAACATGGAAATATCTACCCTGCCATCTGTATAAACATGGAAATATCTACACCGCCATCTCTATAAATATGGAAATATCTACACCGCCATCTGTATGAACATGGAAATATCTACACCGCCATGTGTATAAAGTTGGAAATATCTCCACCGCCATCTGTATCAACATGGAACTATCTACACCGCTATCTGTGTAAACATGGAAATATCTACACCACCAACTGTAGGAACATGGAAATATCTACACCGCTATCTCTATTAACAGGAAAATATCTACACCGCTATCTGTATAAACATGGAAATATCTACACAGCCATCTGTAGGAACATGTAAATATCTACACCGTTATCTGTATACACATGGAAATATCTACACCGCTATCTGTATAAACATGGAAATATCTACTGCGCTATCTGTGTAAACATGGAAATATCTACACCTCTATCTGTGTAAAGATGGAAATATGTACACTGCTATCTGTATAAAAGTGGAAATATCTACACAGCCATCTGTAGGAATATGTAAATATCTACAGCGTTATCTGCATACACATGGAATTATCTACACCGCTATCTGTATGAACATGGAAATATCTACACCACCATCTGTATGAACATGGAAATGTCTAAACCGCCAACACCATAAACATGGAAATATCTACACCGCCATCTGTATAAACATGGAAATATCTACACCGCCATCTCTATAAACATGGAAATATCGAGACAGCCATCTGTATAAACATGGAAATACCTACACCGTCATCTGTATAAACATGGAAATATCTACACCGCCATCTCTATAAACATGGAAATATCTACACGGCCATGTGTATAAACATGGAAATTTCTACACCGCCATCTATATAAACACAGAAATATCAACACCGCCATCTGTATGAACATGGAAATATCTACACCGCCATCTGTGTAAAGATGGAAATATCTACACAGCTATCTGTATAAACATGGAAATATCTACACCGCTATCTGTGTAAACATGGAAATATCTACACCACAATCTCTATAAACATGGAAATATCTACACAGCTATCTGCATAAACAAGGAAATATCTACAGCTCTATCTCTATAAACATGGAAATATCTACACCGCTATGCCTATTAACATGGAAACAACTACACCGCTATCTGTATAAACATGGGAATATCTACACCGCCATCTCTATAAACATGGAAATGTCTACACCGCCATCTGTATAAACATGGAAATATCTACTCCGCTATCTGTATAAACATGGAAATATCTACTCCGCCATCTGTATAAACATGGAAATATCTACACCGCCATCTCTATAAATATGGAAATATCTACACCGCCATCTGTATGAACATAGAAACATCTACACCGCCATGTGTATAAAGTTGGAAATATCTCCACCGCCATCTGTATCAACATGGAACTATCTACACCGCTATCTGTGTAAACATGGAAATATCTACACCACCAACTGTAGGAACATGGAAATATCTACACCGCTATCTCTATTAACAGGAAAATATCTACACCGCTATCTGTATAAACATGGAAATATCTACACAGCCATCTGTAGGAACATGTAAATATCTACACCGTTATCTGTATACACATGGAAATATCTACACCGCTATCTGTATAAACATGGAAATATCTACTGCGCTATCTGTGTAAACATGCAAATATCCACACCTCTATCTGTGTAAAGATGGAAATATGTACACTGCTATCTCTATAAAAGTGGAAATATCTACACAGCCATCTGTAGGAATATGTAAATATCTACACCGTTATCTGTATACACATGGAACTTTCTACACCGCTATCTGTATGAACATGGAAATATCTACACCACCATCTGTATGAACATGGAAATGTCTAAACCGCCAACACCATAAACATGGAAATATCTACAGCGCCAACTGTAGGAACATAGAAATATCTACACCGCTTTCTGTATAAACATGGAAATATCTACACCGCTATCTGCATAAAAGTGGAAACATCTCCACCGCTATCTGCATATACTTGGAAATATCTACACCACTATCTGTGTAAACATGGAAATAACTACACGACCAACTGTAGGAACATGGAAATATCTACACCGCTATCTCTATAAACATGGAAATATCTACACCACTATCTGTATAAACATGGAAATATCTACACAGCCATCTGCAGGAATATGTAAATATCTACACCGTTATCTGTATACACATGGAAATAAGTACACCGCTATCTGTATAAGCATGGAAAGATCTACACCGCTATCTGTGTAAACATGGAAATATCTACACCGCTATCTCTAAAAAGAAGGAAATATCTACACCGTTATGTGTATAAAGATGTAAATATCTACACCGCTATCTGTATAAACATGGAAATATCTACACCGCCATCTCTATAAACATGGAAATATCTACACCGCCATCTGTATAAACGTGGAAATATCTACACCGCCATCTGTTTAAACATGCAAATATCTACACCGCCATCTGTATAAAGATGGAAATGTCTACACTGATATCTGTATAAACATGGAAATATCTACACGGCCATCTGTAAAAACATGGAAATATCTACACGGCCATCTCTATAAACAAGGAAATATCTACACCGACATCTCTATAAACATGGAAATATCTACACCGCTATCTGTATAAGGATGGAAATATCTACACCACCATCTGTATGAACATGGAAATATCTACACCGCTATCTGTATAAACTTGGAATTGTCTACACCGCTATCTCAATAAAGATGGAAATGTCTACACCGATGTCTGTATTAACAAGGAAATATCTACAACTCTATCTCTATAAACATGGAAATATCTACACCGCTTTCTGTGTAAACATGGAAATAACTACAACGCTATCTCTATGAACATGGAAATATCTACACCTCTATCTCTATAAACATGGAAATATCTACACCGCTATGCCTATTAACATGAAAATAACAACTCCGCTTTCTCTATAAACATGGAAATATCTACACCGCCATCTGTATAAACACGGAAATATCTACACCGATATCTGTATAGGGATTTAAATACCTACACCACCATCAGTATGAACACGAAAATATTTACACTGCTATCTGTATATACATGGAAATGTCTACACCGCTATCTCTATAAACATGGCAATATCTACACCGCTATCTGAATAAACAAGGAAATATCTACACCTCAATCTCTACAAACATGGAAATATCTACACCACTATGCCTATTAACATGGAAATAACTACACCGCTATCTCTATAAATATGGATATATCTATACCGCCATCTCTATAAACATGGAAATATCTTCACCGCCATCTGTATAAACATGGAAATATCTACACCGCTATCTCTTAAATCTTGGATATATCTACGCCGTTATGTGTATAAACATGGAAATAACCTCACCGCCATCTCTATGAACATGGAAATATCTACACTGCCAACTATATAAACATGGAAATATCTACACAGCCATCTGTATGAACGTGGAAATATCTGCACCGCCAACTCTATAAACATGGAAATATCTACACCGCTATCTGTGTAAACATGGAAATACCTACACCGCTATCTCTATGAACATGGAAATATCTACACCTCTATCTGTGTAAACATGGAAATATCTACACCGCTATCTGTATGAACATGGAAATATCTACACCGCCATCTGTATGAACATGGAAATATCTACACAGCTATCTGTATCAAAATGGAAATATCTACACCGATATCTCTATAAACATGGAGATATCTACACCGCTAACTGTATTAGGATGGAAATATCTACACCGCTATCTCTAAAAAGAAGGAAATATCTACACCATTATGTGTATAAAGATGTAAATATCTACACCGCTATCTGTATAAACATGGAAATATCTACACCGCCATCTGTATAAACGTGGAAATATCTACACCGCCATCTGTTTAAACATGCAAATATCTACACCGCCATCTGTATAAAGATGGAAATGTCTACACTGATATCTGTATAAACATGGAAATATCTACACGGCCATCTGTAAAAACATGGAAATATCTACACGGCCATCTCTATAAACAAGGAAATATCTACACCGACATCTCTATAAACATGGAAATATCTACACCGCTATCTGTATAAGGATGGAAATATCTACACCACCATCTGTATGAACATGGAAATATCTACACTGCTATCTGTATAAACTTGGAATTGTCTACACCGCTATCTCAATAAAGATGGAAATGTCTACACCGATGTCTGTATTAACAAGGAAATATCTACAACTCTATCTCTATAAACATGGAAATATCTACACCGCTATCTGTGTAAACATGGAAATACCTACAACGCTATCTCTATGAACATGGAAATATCTACACCTCTATCTCTATAAACATGGAAATATCTACACCGCTATGCCTATTAACATGAAAATAACAACTCCGCTTTCTCTATAAACATGGAAATATCTACACCGCCATCTGTATAAACACGGAAATATCTACACCGATATCTGTATAGGGATTTAAATACCTACACCACCATCAGTATGAACACGAAAATATCTACACTGCTATCTGTATATACATGGAAATGTCTACACCGCTATCTCTATAAACATGGCAATATCTACACCGCTATCTGAATAAACAAGGAAATACCTACACCTCAATCTCTACAAACATGGAAATATCTACACCACTATGCCTATTAACATGGAAATAACTACACCGCTATCTCTATAAATATGGATATATCTATACCGCCATCTCTATAAACATGGAAATATATTCACCGCCATCTGTATAAACATGGAAATATCTACACCGCTATCTGTATAAGGATGGAAATATCTACACCACTTTCTGTATGAACATGGAAATATCTTCACTGCTATCTGTATAAACATGGAAGTATCTACAGCGATATCTGCATAAAAGTGGAAATACCTCCACCGCTATCTGCATATACTTGGAAATATCTGCACCACTATCTGTGTAAACATGGAAATATCTACACAGCCATCAGTAGGAACATGTAAATATCTACACCGTTATCTGAATACACACGGAAATATGTACACCGCTATCCGTAAAAACGTGGAAATATGTACACCGCTATCTGTGTAAACATGGAAATATCTACACCGCTATCTCTTAAAACTTGGATATATCTACGCCGTTATGTGTATAAACATGGAAATAACCTCACCGCCATCTCTATGAACATGGAAATATCTACACTGCCAACTATATAAACATGGAAATATCTACACCGCCATCTGTATGAACGTGGAAATATCTGCACCGCCAACTCTATAAACATGGAAATATCTACACCGCTATCTGTATAAACATGGAAATATCTACGCTGCTATATGTGTAAACATGGAAATATCTACACCGCTATCTGTGTAAACATGGAAATACCTACAACGCTATCTCTATGAACATGGAAATATCTACACCTCTATCTCTGTAAACATGGAAATATCTACACCGCTATCTGTATGAACATGGAAATATCTACACCGCTATCTGTATAAACATGGAAATATCGACACCGGTATCTCTATAAACATGGAGATATCTACACCGCTAACTGTATAAGGATGGAAATATCCACACCGCTATCTGTGTAAACATGGAAATATCTAAAACGCAATCTGTGTAAACATGGAAATATCTACACCGCTATCTCTATAAACATGGCAATATCTACACCGCTATCTGAATAAACAAGGAAATATCTACACCTCAATCTCTACAAACATGGAAATATCTACACCACTATGCCTATTAACATGGAAATAACTACACCGCTATCTCTATAAATATGGATATATCTATACCGCCATCTCTATAAACATGGAAATATCTTCACCGCCATCTGTATAAACATGGAAATATCTACACCGCTATCTGTATAAGGATGGAAATATCTACACCACTTTCTGTATGAACATGGAAATATCTTCACTGCTATCTGTATAAACATGGAAGTATCTACAGCGATATCAGCATAAAAGTGGAAATACCTCCACCGCTATCTGCATATACTTGGAAATATCTGCACCACTATCTGTGTAAACATGGAAATATCTACACAGCCATCAGTAGGAACATGTAAATATCTACACCGTTATCTGAATACACACGGAAATATGTACACCGCTATCTGTAAAAACGTGGAAATATGTACACCGCTATCTGTGTAAACATGGAAATATCTACACCGCTATCTCTATTAACAGGAAAATATCTACACCGCTATCTGTATAAACATGGAAATATCTACACAGCCATCTGTAGGAACATGTAAATATCTACACCGTTATCTGTATACACATGGAAATATCTACACCGCTATCTGTATAAACATGGAAATATCTACTGCGCTATCTGTGTAAACATGGAAATATCTACACCTCTATCTGTGTAAAGATGGAAATATGTACACTGCTATCTGTATAAAAGTGGAAATATCTACACAGCCATCTGTAGGAATATGTAAATATCTACACCGTTATCTGTATACACATGGAACTTTCTACACCGCTATCTGTATGAACATGGAAATATCTACACCACCATCTGTATGAACATGGAAATGTCTAAACCGCCAACACCATAAACATGGAAATATCTACAGCACCAACTGTAGGAACATGGAAATATCTACACCGCTTTCTGTATAAACATGGAAATATCTACACCGCTATCTGCATAAAAGTGGAAACACCTCCACCGCTATCTGCATATACTTGGAAATATCTACACCACTATCTGTGTAAACATGGAAATAACTACACGACCAACTGTAGGAACATGGAAATATCTACACCGCTATCTCTATAAACATGGAAATATCTACACCGCTATCTGTATAAACATGGAAATATCTACACAGCCATCTGCAGGAATATGTAAATATCTACACCGTTATCTGTATACACATGGAAATAAGTACACCGCTATCTGTATAAGCATGGAAATATCTACACCGCTATCTGTGTAAACATGGAAATATCTACACCGCTATCTCTAAAAAGAAGGAAATATCTACACCGTTATGTGTATAAAGATGTAAATATCTACACCGCTATCTGTATAAACATGGAAATATCTACACCGCCATCTCTATAAACATGGAAATATCTACACCGTCATCTGTATAAACGTGGAAATATCTACACCGCCATCTGTTTAAACATGCAAATATCTACACCGCCATCTGTATAAAGATGGAAATGTCTACACTAATATCTGTATAAACATGGAAATATCTACACGGCCATCTGTAAAAACATGGAAATATCTACACGGCCATCTCTATAAACAAGGAAATATCTACACCGACATCTCTATAAACATGGAAATATCTACACCGCTATCTGTATAAGGATGGAAATATCTACACCACCATCTGTATGAACATGGAAATATCTACACCGCTATCTGTATAAACTTGGAATTGTCTACACCGCTATCTCAATAAAGATGGAAATGTCTACACCGATGTCTGTATTAACAAGGAAATATCTACAACTCTATCTCTATAAACATGGAAATATCTACACCGCTATCTGTGTAAACATGGAAATACCTACAACGCTATCTCTATGAACATGGAAATATCTACACCTCTATCTCTATAAACATGGAAATATCTACACCGCTATGCCTATTAACATGAAACTAACAACTCCGCTTTCTCTATAAACATGGAAATATCTACACCGCCATCTGTATAAACACGGAAATATCTACACCGATATCTGTATAGGGATTTAAATACCTACACCACCATCAGTATGAACACGAAAATATCTACACTGCTATCTGTATATACATGGAAATGTCTACACCGCTATCTCTATAAACATGGCAATATCTACACCGCTATCTGAATAAACAAGGAAATATCTACACCTCAATCTCTACAAACATGGAAATATCTACACCACTATGCCTATTAACATGGAAATAACTACACCGCTATCTCTATAAATATGGATATATCTATACCGCCATCTCTATAAACATGGAAATATCTTCACCGCCATCTGTATAAACATGGAAATATCTACACCGCTATCTGTATAAGGATGGAAATATCTACACCACTTTCTGTATGAACATGGAAATATCTTCACTGCTATCTGTATAAACATGGAAGTATCTACAGCGATATCTGCATAAAAGTGGAAATACCTCCACCGCTATCTGCATATACTTGGAAATATCTGCACCACTATCTGTGTAAACATGGAAATATCTACACAGCCATCAGTAGGAACATGTAAATATCTACACCGTTATCTGAATACACACGGAAATATGTACACCGCTATCCGTAAAAACGTGGAAATATGTACACCGCTATCTGTGTAAACATGGAAATATCTACACCGCTATCTCTTAAAACTTGGATATATCTACGCCGTTATGTGTATAAACATGGAAATAACCTCACCGCCATCTCTATGAACATGGAAATATCTACACTGCCAACTATATAAACATGGAAATATCTACACCGCCATCTGTATGAACGTGGAAATATCTGCACCGCCAACTCTATAAACATGGAAATATCTACACCGCTATCTGTATAAACATGGAAATATCTACGCTGCTATATGTGTAAACATGGAAATATCTACACCGCTGTGTAAACATGGAAATACCTACAACGCTATCTCTATGAACATGGAAATATCTACACCTCTATCTCTGTAAACATGGAAATATCTACACCGCTATCTGTATGAACATGGAAATATCTACACCGCTATCTGTATAAACATGGAAATATCGACACCGGTATCTCTATAAACATGGAGATATCTACACCGCTAACTGTATAAGGATGGAAATATCCACACCGCTATCTGTGTAAACATGGAAATATCTAAAACGCAATCTGTGTAAACATGGAAATATCTACACCGCTATCTCTATAAACATGGCAATATCTACACCGCTATCTGAATAAACAAGGAAATATCTACACCTCAATCTCTACAAACATGGAAATATCTACACCACTATGCCTATTAACATGGAAATAACTACACCGCTATCTCTATAAATATGGATATATCTATACCGCCATCTCTATAAACATGGAAATATCTTCACCGCCATCTGTATAAACATGGAAATATCTACACCGCTATCTGTATAAGGATGGAAATATCTACACCACTTTCTGTATGAACATGGAAATATCTTCACTGCTATCTGTATAAACATGGAAGTATCTACAGCGATATCTGCATAAAAGTGGAAATACCTCCACCGCTATCTGCATATACTTGGAAATATCTGCACCACTATCTGTGTAAACATGGAAATATCTACACAGCCATCAGTAGGAACATGTAAATATCTACACCGTTATCTGAATACACACGGAAATATGTACACCGCTATCCATAAAAACGTGGAAATATGTACACCGCTATCTGTGTAAACATGGAAATATCTACACCGCTATCTCTTAAATCTTGGATATATCTACGCCGTTATGTGTATAAACATGGAAATAACCTCACCGCCATCTCTATGAACATGGAAATATCTACACTGCCAACTATATAAACATGGAAATATCTACACCGCCATCTGTATGAACGTGGAAATATCTGCACCGCCAACTCTATAAACATGGAAATATCTACACCGCTATCTGTATAAACATGGAAATATCTACGCTGCTATCTGTGTAAACATGGAAATATCTACACCGCTATCTGTGCAAACATGGAAATACCTACACCGCTATCTCTATGAACATGGAAATATCTACACCTCTATCTGTGTAAACTTGGAAATATCTACACCGCTATCTGTATGAACATGGAAATATCTACACCGCCATCTGTATGAACATGGAAATATCTACACAGCTATCTGTATCAAAATGGAAATATCTACACCGATATCTCTATAAACATGGAGATATCTACACCGCTAACTGTATTAGGATGGAAATATCTACACCGCTATCTCTAAAAAGAAGGAAATATCTACACCGTTATGTGTATAAAGATGTAAATATCTACACCGCTATCTCTATAAACATGGAAATATCTACAAAGCCATCTGTATAAACATGGAAATATCTACACCACTATCTGTATAAACATGGAAATATCTACACCAATATCTCTGTAAACATGGAAATATCTACACCGCAATCTGTACAAACACGGAAATATCTACACCGCCATCTCTATAAACATGGAAATATCTACAACGCCATCTCTATAAACATGGAAATATCTACACCGCCATCTCTATAAACATGGAAATATCTACTCCGCCATCTGTATAAACATGTAAATATCTACACCGCCATCTCAATAAATATGGAAATATCTACACCGCCATCTGTATGAACATAGAAACATCTACACCGCCATGTGTATAAAGTTGGAAATATCTCCACCGCCATCTGTATCAACATGGAACTATCTACACCGCTATCTGTGTAAACATGGAAATATCTACAGCGCCAACAGTAGGAACATGGAAATATCTACACCGCCATCTGTATAAACATGGAAATATCTACACCGCCATCTCTATAAACATGGAAATATCTACACCGCCATCTGTATAAACGTGGAAATATCTACACCGCCATCTGTTTAAACATGCAAATATCTACACCGCCATCTGTATAAAGATGGAAATGTCTACACAGATATTTGTATAAACATGGAAATATCTACACGGCCATCTGTAAAAACATGGAAATATCTACACGGCCATCTCTATAAACAAGGAAATATCTACACCGACATCTCTATAAACATGGAAATATCTACACCGCTATCTGTATAAGGATGGAAATATCTACACCACCATCTGTATGAACATGGAAATATCTACACCGCTATCTGTATAAACTTGGAATTGTCTACAACGCTATCTCTATAAAGATGGAAATGTCTACACCGCTGTCTGTATTAACAAGGAAATATCTACAACTCTATCTCTATAAACATGGAAATATCTACACCGCTATGCCTATTAACATGAAAATAACAACTCCGCTTTCTCTATAAACATGGAAATATCTACACCGCCATCTGTATAAACATGGAAATATCTACACCGCCATCTGAATAAACATGGAAATATCTACACCGCCCTCTCTATAAACATGGTAATATCTACACAGCCATCTCTATAAACATGGAAATATCTACACCGCCATCTGTATAAACCTGGAAATATCTACACCGCCATCTCTATAAACAAGGAAATATCTACACTGCCATCCCTATAAACATGGAAATATCTACACCACCATCTGTATTAACATGGTAATACCTACACTGCAATCGCTATAAACATGGAAATATCTACAAAGCCATCTGTATAAACATGGAAATATCTACACCGCTATCTGTAAAAGATTTAAATATCTACACCACCATCAGTATGAACACAGAAATATCTACACCGCTATCTGTATAAACGTGGAAATGTCTATACCGCTATCTCTATAAACATGGAAATATCTCCACCGCCATCTATATAAACATGGAAATATCTACACCGCCATCTGTATAAACATGGAAATATCTACACCGCCGTCTGTATAAAGATGGAAATATTTACACAGCTAACTGTACAAACATGGAAATAGCTACACGACCATCTGTATAAACACGGAAATATCCACACCGCCCTCTCTATAATCACGAAAATATCTACACCACCATCTGTATAAAAACGGAAATATCTACACCGCCATCTCTATACACACGGAAATATCATCACCGACATCTATATAAACATGAAAATATCTACACCGCCATCTGTATAAACATAGAAATATCTACACCGCCATCTGTATAAACATGGAAATATCTATACCGCCGTCTGTATAAAGATGGAAATGTCTACACAGCTATGTGTATAAACATGGAAATATCTACACCACCATCTGTATAAACATGGAAATATCTACACCGCCATCTCTATAAACATGGAAATATCTATACCGCCATCTGTATAAACATGGAAATATCTACACCGCCATCTGTATAAACATGGAAATATCTACACTGCCATCTCTATAAACATGGAATTATCTACACAGCCATTTGTATAAACATGGAAATATCTATACCGCCATCTGTATAAACATGGAAATATCTACACCGCCATCTCTATAAACATGGAAACATCTACACCACCATCTGTATAAACATGGTAATAGCTACACTGCCATCTCTATAAACATGGAAATATCTACACCGCCATCTGTATGAACATGGAAATACCTACACCGCCATCTATGTAAAGATGGAAATATCTACACCGCCATCTGTATAAACATGGAAATATCTACACCGCTATCTGTATAAAGATTTAACTATCTACACCACAATCAGTATGAACACAGAAATATCTACACCGCTATCTGTATAAACGTGGAAATGTCAATACCGCTATCTGTATAAACATGGAAATATCTACACCGCCACCTGTATGAACATGGAAATATCTCCACCGCCATCTGTATAAAGATGGAAATATCTACACCGCAACTCTATAAACATGGAAATATCTACAACGCCATCTGTATTAACATGGAAATATCTACACCGCCATCTGCATAAAGATGGAAATATCTCCCCCGCCATCTCTATAAACATGGAGATATCTCCACCGCCGTCTGTATGAACATGGAAATATCTACACCGCCATCTGTATAAAGATGGAACTATCTACACCGCCATCTCTATAAGCATGGAAATATCCACACCACCATCTGTATAAATATGGAAATACCTACACCACCATCTGTATGAACATGGAAATATCTACACCGCTATCTGTATAAACGTGGAAATGTCTACACCGCTATCTCTATAAACATGGAAATATCTACACCGCTATCTGTATAAACAAGGAAATATCTACACCTCTATTTCTATAAACATGGAAATATCTTCACCGGTATGCCTACTAACATGGAAATAACTACACCACCATCTCTATAAACATGGAAATATCTACACCGCCATCTCTATAAACATGGAAATATCTACACCGCCATCTGTATATACGTGGAACTATCTACACCGCCATCTGTATCAACATGGAACTATCTACACCGCCATCTGTATAAACATGGAAATATCTACACCGCCATCTCTATAATCATGGAAATATCTACACCGCGATCTGTATGAACATGGAAATATCTACAGCGCCATCTGTATGAAGATGGAAATATCTACACCGCCATCTGTATAAAAATGGAAATGTCTACTCCGCTATCTATATAAGGATGGAAATATCTACACCACCACATGTATCAACATGGAAATATCTACACCGCTGTCTTTATAAATGTGGAAATAGCTACACCGCTATTTATATAAAAACGGAAATATCTACACAGCTGTCTGTATAAAGAAGGAAGTATCTACACTTCTATCTCTATAAACATTGAAATATCTACACCGCTATACCTATTAACATGGAAATAACTACACCGCTATCTCTATAAACATGGAAATATCTACACCGCCTTCTGTATAAAGTTGGAAATATCTACACCGCCATCTGTATAAACATGGAAATATCTACACCGCTATCTGTATAAGGATGGAAATATCTACAACACCATCTGTATGAACATGGAAATATATTCACCGCTATCTGTATAAACGTGCAAATGTCTACACCGCTATCTCTATAAACATGGAAATATCTACACCGCTACCTGTATAAACAAGGAAATATCTACGCCTCTATCTCTATAAACATGGAAATATCTACACTGCTAAGCCTATTAACATGGAAATAACAAAACTGCTATCTCTATGAAGATGGAAATATCTACACCGCCATCTCTATAAACATGGAAATATCTACAACGCCATCTCTATAAACATGGAAATATCTACACCACCATCTCTATAAACCTGGAAATATCTACACAGCCATCTGTATAAACATGGAAATATCTACACCGCCATCTCTATAAACATGGAAATATCTACACCGCCATCTGTACGAACATGGAAATATCTACACCGCCATGTGTGTATACATGGAAATATCTCCACCGCCATCTGTATGAACATGGAACTATCTACACCGCCATCTGTATAAACATGGAAATATCTACACCGCCATCTCTAGAAACATGGAAATATCTACACCGTGATCTGTATGAACATGGAAATATCTACAGCGCCATCAGTATGAAGATGGAAATATCTACACCGCCATCTGTATAAAATGGAAATATCTACTCCGCTATCTGCATAAGGATGGAAATATCTACACCACCACATGTATCAACATGGAAATATCTACACCGCTATCTGTATAAACGTGGAAATGGCTACACCGCAATGTATATAAACATGGAAATACCTACACAGCTATCTGGATAAACAAGGAAATATCTACAGCTCTATCTCTATAAACATTTAAATATCTACACCGCTATGCCTATTAACATGGAAATAACTACACCGCTATCTCTATAAACATGGAAATATCTACACCGCCATCTCTATAAACATGGATATATCTACATCGCCATCTGTATAAACATGGAAATGTCTACACTGCCAACTGTATAAACATGGAAATATCTACACTGCCATCTCTATAAAGATGGAAATATCTACACAGCTATCTGTATAAACACGGAAATATCTACACCGCCATCTGTATAAACATGGAAATATGTACACCGCCATCTGTATAAACATGGAAATATCTACACCACCATCTGTATAAACATGGAAATATCTGCACCGCCATCCCTATAAACATGGAACTATCTACACCGCTGTCTGTATGAACATGGAAATATCTACACCGCCATCTCTATAAACATGGAAATATCTACACCGCCATCTGTATAAACATGGAAATATCTACACTGCCATCTGTATAAACATGGAAATATCTACACGGCCATCTGTATAAAGATGGAAATATCTACACCACTTTCTGTATGAACATGGAAATATCTTCACTGCTATCTGTATAAACATGGAAGTATCTACAGCGTTATCTGCATAAAAGTGGAAATACCTCCACCGCTATCTGCATATACTTGGAAATATCTGCACCACTCTCTGTGTAAACATGGAAATATCTACACAGCCATCAGTAGGAACATGTAAATATCTACACCGTTATCTGAATACACACGGAAATATGTACACCGCTATCCATAAAAACGTGGAAATATGTACACCGCTATCTGTGTAAACATGGAAATATCTACACCGCTATCTCTTAAAACTTGGATATATCTACGCCGTTATGTGTATAAACATGGAAATAACCTCACCGCCATCTCTATGAACATGGAAATATCTACACTGCCAACTATATAAACATGGAAATATCTACACCGCCATCTGTATGAACGTGGAAATATCTGCACCGCCAACTCTATAAACATGGAAATATCTACACCGCTATCTGTATAAACATGGAAATATCTACGCTGCTATCTGTGTAAACATGGAAATATCTACACCGCTATCTGTGTAAACATGGAAATACCTACACCGCTATCTCTATGAACATGGAAATATCTACACCTCTATCTGTGTAAACATGGAAATATCTACACCGCTATCTGTATGAACATGGAAATATCTACACCGCCATCTGTATGAACATGGAAATATCTATACCGCTATCTATATGAACATGGTAATATCTACACCGATATCTCTATAAACTTGGAGATATCTACACCGCTAACTGTATAAGGATGGAAATATCCACACCGCTATCTGTGTAAACATGGAAATATCTAAAACGCAATCTGTGTAAACATGGAAATATCTACACCACTATCTCTATAAACATGGAAATATCTACAAAGCCATCTGTATAAACATGGAAATATCTACACCGCCATCTCTATAAACATGAAAATATCTACACCGCCATCTGTATAAACATGGAAATATCTACACCGCCATCTCTATAAATATGGAAATATCTACACCGCCATCTGTATGAACATGGAAATATCTACAACGACATGTGTATAAAGTTGGAAATACCTCCACCGCCATCTGTATCAACATGGAACTATATACACCGCTATCTGTGTAAACATGGAAATATCTACACCACCAACTGTAGGAACATGGAAATATCTACACCGCTATCTCTATTAACAGGAAAATATCTACACCGCTATCTGAATAAACATGGAAATATCTACACAGCCATCTGTAGGAACATGTAAATATCTACACCGTTATCTGTATACACATGGAAATATCTACACCGCTATCTGTATAAACATGGAAATATCTACTGCGCTATCTGTGTAAACATGGAAATATCTACACCTCTATCTGTGTAAAGATGGAAATATGTACACTGCTATCTGTATAAAAGTGGAAATATCTACACAGCCATCTGTAGGAATATGTAAATATCTACACCGTTATCTGTATACACATGGAATTATCTACACCGCTATCTGTATGAACATGGAAATATCTACACCACCATCTGTATGAACATGGAAATGTCTAAACCGCCAACACCATAAACATGGAAATATCTACAGCGCCAACAGTAGGAACATGGAAATATCTACACCGCCATCTGTATAAACATGGAAATATCTACACCGCCATCTGTATAAACATGGAAATATCTACACCGCCATCTGTATAAACGTGGAAGTATCTACACCGCCATCTGTTTAAACATGCAAATATCTACACCGCCATCTGTATAAAGATGGAAATGTCTACACAGATATCTGTATAAACATGGAAATATCTACACGGCCATCTGTAAAAACATGGAAATATGTACACGGCCATCTCTATAAACAAGGAAATATCTACACCGACATCTCTATAAACATTGAAATATCTACACCGCTATCTGTATAAGGATGGAAATATCTACACCACCATCTGTATGAACATGGAAATATCTACACCGCTATCTGTATAAACTTGGAATTGTCTACACCGCTATCTCTATAAACATGGAAATGTCTACACCGCTGTCTGTATTAACAAGGAAATATCTACAACTCTATCTCTATAAACATGGAAATATCTACACCGCTATGCCTATTAACATGAAAATAACAACTCCGCTTTCTCTATAAACATGGAAATATCTACACCGCCATCTGTATATACATGGAAATATCTACACCGCCATCTGAATAAACATGGAAATATCTACACCGCCCTCTCTATAAACATGGTAATATCTACACAGCCATCTCTATAAACATGGAAATATCTACACCGCCATCTGTATAAACCTGGAAATATCTACACCGCCATCTCTATAAACAAGGAAATATCTACACTGCCATCTCTATAAACATGGAAATATCTACACCACCATATGTATTAACATGGTAATACCTACACTGCAATCGCTATAAACATGGAAATATCTAGACCGCCATCTGTATAAACATGGAAATATCTACACCGCTATCTGTAAAAGATTTAAATATCTACACCACCATCAGTATGAACACAGAAATAACTACACCGCTATCTGTATAAACGTGGAAATGTCTATACCGCTATCTCTATAAACATGGAAATATCTCCACCGCCATCTATATAAACATGGAAATATCTACACCGCCATCTGTATAAACATGGAAATATCTACACCGCCGTCTGTATAAAGATGGAAATATTTACAAAGCTAACTGTACAAACATGGAAATAGCTACACGGCCATCTGTATAAACACGGAAATATCCACACCGCCCTCTCTATAATCACGAAAATATCTACACCACCATCTGTATAAAAACGGAAATATCTACACCGCCATCTCTATACACACGGAAATATCTTCACCGACATCTCTATAAACATGAAAATATCTACACCGCCATCTGTATAAACATAGAAATATCTACACCGCCATCTGTATAAACATGGAAATATCTATACCGCCGTCTGTATAAAGATGGAAATGTCTACACAGCTATGTGTATAAACATGGAAATATCTACACCACCATCTGTATAAACATGGAAATATCTACACCGCCATCTCTATAAACATGGAAATATCTATACGGCCATCTGTATAAACATGGAAATATCTACACCGCCATCTGTATAAACATGGAAATATCTACACCGCTATCTGTATAAAGATTTAACTATCTACACCACAATCAGTATGAACACAGAAATATCTACACCGCTATCTGTATAAACGTGGAAATGTCAATACCGCTATCTGTATAAACATGGAAATATCTACACCGCCACCTGTATGAACATGGAAATATCTCCACCGCCATCTGTATAAAGATGGAAATATCTACACCGCAACTCTATAAACATGGAAATATCTACAACGCCATCTGTATTAACATGGAAATATCTACACCGCCATCTGCATAAAGATGGAAATATCTCCACCGCCATCTGTACAAACATGGAGATATCTCCACCGCCATCTCTATAAACATGGAGATATCTCCACCGCCGTCTGTATGAACATGGAAATATCTACACCGCCATCTGTATAAAGATGGAACTATCTACACCGCCATCTCTATAAGCATGGAAATATCCACACCACCATCTGTATAAAGATGGAAATACCTACACCACCATCTGTATGAACATGGAAATATCTACACCGCTATCTGTATAAACGTGGAAATGTCTACACCGCTATCTCTATAAACATGGAAATATCTACACCGCTATCTGTATAAACAAGGAAATATCTACACCTCTATTTCTATAAACATGGAAATATCTTCACCGGTATGCCTACTAACATGGAAATAACTACACCACCATCTCTATAAACATGGAAATATCTACACCGCCATCTCTATAAACATGGAAATATCTACACCGCCATCTGTATATACGTGGAACTATCTACACCGCCATCTGTATCAACATGGAACTATCTACACCGCCATCTGTATAAACATGGAAATATCTACACCGCCATCTCTATAATCATGGAAATATCTACACCGCGATCTGTATGAACATGGAAATATCTACAGCGCCATCTGTATGAAGATGGAAATATCTACACCGCCATCTGTATAAAAATGGAAATGTCTACTCCGCTATCTATATAAGGATGGAAATATCTACACCACCACATGTATCAACATGGAAATATCTACACCGCTGTCTTTATAAATGTGGAAATAGCTACACCGCTATTTATATAAACACGGAAATATCTACACAGCTGTCTGTATAAAGAAGGAAGTATCTACACTTCTATCTCTATAAACATTGAAATATCTACAACGCTATACCTATTAACATGGAAATAACTACACCGCTATCTCTATAAACATGGAAATATCTACACAGTCATCTCTTTAAACATGGAAATATCTACACCGCCATCTGTATAAACCTGGAAATATCTACACCGCCATCTCTATAAACATGGAAATATCTACACCGCCATCTGTATGAACATGGAAATACCTACACCGCCATCTGTGTAAAGATGGAAATATCTACACCGCCATCTGTATAAACACGGAAATATCTACACCGATATCTGTATAGGGATTTAAATATCTACACCACCATCAGTATGAACATGAAAATAACTACACTGCTATCTGTATAAACGTGGAAATGACTACACCGCTATCTCTATAAACATGGCAATATCTATACCGCTATCTGTATAAACAAGGAAATATCTACACCTCAATCTCTTTAAACATGGAAATATCTACACCACTATGCCTATTAACATGGAAATAACTACACCGCTATCTCTATAAATATGGAAATATCTACACCGCCATCTCTATAAACATGGAAATATCTACACCACCATCTGTATAAAGATGGAAATATCTACATTGCTATTTGTATAAGGATGGAAATACCTACACCACCTTATGTATGAACATGGAAATACCTACACCGCTGTCTGTATAAGGATGGAAATAACTACACCACCATTTGTATGAACATGGAAATATCTTCACTGCTCTCTGTATACACGTGGAAATGTCTACACCGCTATCTCTATAAACATGGAAATATCTACACCGCCATCTCTATAAACATGGAAATATCTACACCGCCATCTCTATAAACATGGAAATATCTACATCGCCATCTGTATAAACATGGAAATATCTACACCGCCATCTGTATAAACATGCAAATATCTACACCGCCATCTGTATAAAGTTGGAAATGTCTACACAGATATCTGTATAAACATGGAAATATCTACATGGCCATCTGTAAAAACATGGAAATATCAACACGGCCATCTCAATAAACAAGGAAATATCTACACCGACATCTCTATAAACATGGAAATATCTACACCGCTATCTGTATAAGGATGGAAATATCTACACCACCATCTGTATGAACATGGAAATATCTACACTGCTATCTGTATAAACTTGGAATTGTCTACACCTCTATCTCAATGAAGATGGAAATATCTACACCGCTGTCTGTATTAACAAGGAAATATTTACAACTCTATCTCTAAAAACATGGAAATATCTACACCGCTATGCCTATTAACATGGAAATAACAACTCCGCTTTCTCTATAAACATGGAAATATTTACAACGCCATCAGTATAAACATGGAAATATCTACACCGCCATCTGTATAAACATGGAAATATCTACACCGCCATCTCTATAAACATGGAAATATCTACACAGCCATCTGTATAAACATGGAAATATCTACACCGCCATCTCTATAAACATGAAAATATCTACACCGCCATCTGTATAAACATGGAAATATCTACACCGCCATCTCTATAAATATGGAAATATCTACACCGCCATCTGTATGAACATGGAAATATCTACAACGACATGTGTATAAAGTTGGAAATACCTCCACCGCCATCTGTATCAACATGGAACTATATACACCGCTATCTGTGTAAACATGGAAATATCTACACCACCAACTGTAGGAACATGGAAATATCTACACCGCTATCTCTATTAACAGGAAAATATCTACACCGCTATCTGAATAAACATGGAAATATCTACACAGCCATCTGTAGGAACATGTAAATATCTACACCGTTATCTGTATACACATGGAAATATCTACACCGCTATCTGTATAAACATGGAAATATCTACTGCGCTATCTGTGTAAACTTGGAAATATCTACACCTCTATCTGTGTAAAGATGGAAATATGTACACTGCTATCTGTATAAAAGTGGAAATATCTACACAGCCATCTGTAGGAATATGTAAATATCTACACCGTTATCTGTATACACATGGAATTATCTACACCGCTATCTGTATGAACATGGAAATATCTACACCACCATCTGTATGAACATGGAAATGTCTAAACCGCCAACACCATAAACATGGAAATATCTACAGCGCCAACAGTAGGAACATGGAAATATCTACACCGCCATCTGTATAAACATGGAAATATCTACACCGCCATCTGTATAAACATGGAAATATCTACACCGCCATCTGTATAAACGTGGAAGTATCTACACCGCCATCTGTTTAAACATGCAAATATCTACACCGCCATCTGTATAAAGATGGAAATGTCTACACAGATATCTGTATAAACATGGAAATATCTACACGGCCATCTGTAAAAACATGGAAATATGTACACGGCCATCTCTATAAACAAGGAAATATCTACACCGACATCTCTATAAACATTGAAATATCTACACCGCTATCTGTATAAGGATGGAAATATCTACACCACCATCTGTATGAACATGGAAATATCTACACCGCTATCTGTATAAACTTGGAATTGTCTACACCGCTATCTCTATAAACATGGAAATGTCTACACCGCTGTCTGTATTAACAAGGAAATATCTACAACTCTATCTCTATAAACATGGAAATATCTACACCGCTATGCCTATTAACATGAAAATAACAACTCCGCTTTCTCTATAAACATGGAAATATCTACACCGCCATCTGTATATACATGGAAATATCTACACCGCCATCTGAATAAACATGGAAATATCTACACCGCCCTCTCTATAAACATGGTAATATCTACACAGCCATCTCTATAAACATGGAAATATCTACACCGCCATCTGTATAAACCTGGAAATATCTACACCGCCATCTCTATAAACAAGGAAATATCTACACTGCCATCTCTATAAACATGGAAATATCTACACCACCATATGTATTAACATGGTAATACCTACACTGCAATCGCTATAAACATGGAAATATCTAGACCGCCATCTGTATAAACATGGAAATATCTACACCGCTATCTGTAAAAGATTTAAATATCTACACCACCATCAGTATGAACACAGAAATAACTACACCGCTATCTGTATAAACGTGGAAATGTCTATACCGCTATCTCTATAAACATGGAAATATCTCCACCGCCATCTATATAAACATGGAAATATCTACACCGCCATCTGTATAAACATGGAAATATCTACACCGCCGTCTGTATAAAGATGGAAATATTTACAAAGCTAACTGTACAAACATGGAAATAGCTACACGGCCATCTGTATAAACACGGAAATATCCACACCGCCCTCTCTATAATCACGAAAATATCTACACCACCATCTGTATAAAAACGGAAATATCTACACCGCCATCTCTATACACACGGAAATATCTTCACCGACATCTCTATAAACATGAAAATATCTACACCGCCATCTGTATAAACATAGAAATATCTACACCGCCATCTGTATAAACATGGAAATATCTATACCGCCGTCTGTATAAAGATGGAAATGTCTACACAGCTATGTGTATAAACATGGAAATATCTACACCACCATCTGTATAAACATGGAAATATCTACACCGCCATCTCTATAAACATGGAAATATCTATACGGCCATCTGTATAAACATGGAAATATCTACACCGCCATCTGTATAAACATGGAAATATCTACACCGCTATCTGTATAAAGATTTAACTATCTACACCACAATCAGTATGAACACAGAAATATCTACACCGCTATCTGTATAAACGTGGAAATGTCAATACCGCTATCTGTATAAACATGGAAATATCTACACCGCCACCTGTATGAACATGGAAATATCTCCACCGCCATCTGTATAAAGATGGAAATATCTACACCGCAACTCTATAAACATGGAAATATCTACAACGCCATCTGTATTAACATGGAAATATCTACACCGCCATCTGCATAAAGATGGAAATATCTCCACCGCCATCTGTACAAACATGGAGATATCTCCACCGCCATCTCTATAAACATGGAGATATCTCCACCGCCGTCTGTATGAACATGGAAATATCTACACCGCCATCTGTATAAAGATGGAAGTATCTACACCGCCATCTCTATAAGCATGGAAATATCCACACCACCATCTGTATAAAGATGGAAATACCTACACCACCATCTGTATGAACATGGAAATATCTACACCGCTATCTGTATAAACGTGGAAATGTCTACACCGCTATCTCTATAAACATGGAAATATCTACACCGCTATCTGTATAAACAAGGAAATATCTACACCTCTATTTCTATAAACATGGAAATATCTTCACCGGTATGCCTACTAACATGGAAATAACTACACCACCATCTCTATAAACATGGAAATATCTACACCGCCATCTCTATAAACATGGAAATATCTACACCGCCATCTGTATATACGTGGAACTATCTACACCGCCATCTGTATCAACATGGAACTATCTACACCGCCATCTGTATAAACATGGAAATATCTACACCGCCATCTCTATAATCATGGAAATATCTACACCGCGATCTGTATGAACATGGAAATATCTACAGCGCCATCTGTATGAAGATGGAAATATCTACACCGCCATCTGTATAAAAATGGAAATGTCTACTCCGCTATCTATATAAGGATGGAAATATCTACACCACCACATGTATCAACATGGAAATATCTACACCGCTGTCTTTATAAATGTGGAAATAGCTACACCGCTATTTATATAAACACGGAAATATCTACACAGCTGTCTGTATAAAGAAGGAAGTATCTACACTTCTATCTCTATAAACATTGAAATATCTACACCGCTATACCTATTAACATGGAAATAACTACACCGCTATCTCTATAAACATGGAAATATCTACACAGTCATCTCTTTAAACATGGAAATATCTACACCGCCATCTGTATAAACCTGGAAATATCTACACCGCCATCTCTATAAACATGGAAATATCTACACCGCCATCTGTATGAACATGGAAATACCTACACCGCCATCTGTGTAAAGATGGAAATATCTACACCGCCATCTGTATAAACACGGAAATATCTACACCGATATCTGTATAGGGATTTAAATATCTACACCACCATCAGTATGAACATGAAAATAACTACACTGCTATCTGTATAAACGTGGAAATGACTACACCGCTATCTCTATAAACATGGCAATATCTATACCGCTATCTGTATAAACAAGGAAATATCTACACCTCAATCTCTTTAAACATGGAAATATCTACACCACTATGCCTATTAACATGGAAATAACTACACCGCTATCTCTATAAATATGGAAATATCTACACCGCCATCTCTATAAACATGGAAATATCTACACCACCATCTGTATAAAGATGGAAATATCTACATTGCTATTTGTATAAGGATGGAAATACCTACACCACCTTATGTATGAACATGGAAATACCTACACCGCTGTCTGTATAAGGATGGAAATACCTACACCACCATTTGTATGAACATGGAAATATCTTCACTGCTCTCTGTATACACGTGGAAATGTCTACACCGCTATCTCTATAAACATGGAAATATCTACACCGCCATCTCTATAAACATGGAAATATCTACACCGCCATCTCTATAAACATGGAAATATCTACATCGCCATCTGTATAAACATGGAAATATCTACACCGCCATCTGTATAAACATGCAAATATCTACACCGCCATCTGTATAAAGTTGGAAATGTCTACACAGATATCTGTATAAACATGGAAATATCTACATGGCCATCTGTAAAAACATGGAAATATCAACACGGCCATATCAATAAACAAGGAAATATCTACACCGACATCTCTATAAACATGGAAATATCTACACCGCTATCTGTATAAGGATGGAAATATCTACACCACCATCTGTATGAACATGTAAATATCTACACTGCTATCTGTATAAACTTGGAATTGTCTACACCTCTATCTCAATGAAGATGGAAATATCTACACCGCTGTCTGTATTAACAAGGAAATATTTACAACTCTATCTCTAAAAACATGGAAATATCTACACCGCTATGCCTATTAACATGGAAATAACAACTCCGCTTTCTCTATAAACATGGAAATATTTACAACGCCATCAGTATAAACATGGAAATATCTACACCGCCATCTGTATAAACATGGAAATATCTACACCGCCATCTCTATAAACATGGAAATATCTACACAGCCATCTGTATAAACATGGAAATACCTACACCGTCATCTGCATACACATGGAAATATCTACACCGCCATCTCTATAAACATGGAAATATCTACACGGACATGTATATAAAAATGAAAATATCTACACCGCCATCTATATAAACACAGAAATATCTACACCGCCATCTGTATGAACATGGAAATATCTACACCGCCATCTGTATAAAGATTGATATATCTACACCGCCGTCTGTATAAATATGGAAATATCTACACCGCTGTCTGCATAAGGATGGAAATCTCTACACCAACATCTGTATGAACAAGGAAATATCTACACCGCTATCTCTATAAACATGGAAATATCTACACCGCTATCTGAATAAACATGGAAATATCTACACCGCTATCTCTATAAACATGGAAATATCTACACCGCTATGCCTATTAACATGAAAATAACTAAACCGATATCTCCATAAACATGGAAATATCTACAACACCATTTCTATAAACATGGAAAAATCTACAACGCCATCTGTATAAGCATGGAAATATCTACACCGCCATCTGTAAAAACATGGAAATATCTACACCGCCATCTGTATAAAGATGGAAATAATTACACAGCTATCTGTATAAACATGGAAATATCTACACGGCCATCTGTATAAACATGGAAATATCCACACCGCCATCTCTATAATCACGGAAATATCTACACCACCATCTGTATAAATGCGGAAATATCTACACCGCCATCTCTATAAACATGAAAATATCTACACCGCCACCTGTATAAACATAGAAATATCTACACCGCCATCTGTATAAACATGGAAATATCTATTCCGCCATCTGTATAAGGATGGAAATATCTACACAGCTATGTGTATAAACATGGAAATATCTACACCAGCATCTGTATAAACATGGAAATATCTACACCGCCATCTCTATTAACATGGAAATATCTATCCCGCCATCTGTATAAACATGGAAATATCTACACTGCCATCTGTATAAACATGGAAATATCTACACTGCCATCTCTATAAACATGGAAATATCTACACAGCCATCTGTATAAACATGGAAATATTTACAACGCCATCTGTATAAACATGGAAATATCTACACTGCCATCTCTATAAACATGGAAATATCTACACCACCATCTGTATTAACATGGTAATACCTACACTGAAATCGCTATAAACATGGAAATATCTACACCACCATCTGTATAAACATGGAAATATCTACACCGCTATCTGTAAAAGATTTAAATATCTACACCACCATCAGAATGAACACAGAAATATCTACACCGCTATCTGTATAAACGTGGAAATGTCTATACCGCTATCTCTATAAACATGGAAATATCTCCACCGCCACCTGTATGAACGTGGAAATATCTACACTGCCATCTGTATAAAGATGGAAATATCTCCACCGCCATCTGTATAAAGATGGAAATATCTACACCGCCATCTATATAAACATGGAAATATCTACACTGCCATCTGTATGAACATGGAAATATCTACACCGCCATCTGTATAAAGTTGGAAATATCTACACCGCCATCTGTATAAACATGGAAATATCTACACCGCTATCTGTATAAGGATGGAAATATCTACAACACCATCTGTATGAACATGGAAATATATTCACCGCTATCTGTATAAACGTGCAAATGTCTACACCGCTATCTCTATAAACATGGAAATATCTACACCGCTACCTGTATAAACAAGGAAATATCTACGCCTCTATCTCTATAAACATGGAAATATCTACACTGCTAAGCCTATTAACATGGAAATAACAACACTGCTATCTCTATGAAGATGGAAATATCTACACCGCCATCTCTATAAACATGGAAATATCTACACCGCCATCTCTATAAACATGGAAATATCTACAGTGCCATCTGTATAAACGTGGAAATATCTACACCGCCATATCTATAAACATGGAAATATCTACACCGCCATCTCTATAAACATGGAAATATCTACACCGCCATCTGTACGAACATGGAAATATCTACACCGCCATGTGTGTATACATGGAAATATCTCCACCGCCATCTGTATGAACATGGAACTATCTACACCGCCATCTGTATAAACATGGAAATATCTACACCGCCATCTCTAGAAACATGGAAATATCTACACCGTGATCTGTATGAACATGGAAATATCTACAGCGCCATCAGTATGAAGATGGAAATATCTACACCGCCATCTGTATAAAATGGAAATATCTACTCCGCTATCTGCATAAGGATGGAAATATCTACACCACCACATGTATCAACATGGAAATATCTACACCGCTATCTGTATAAACGTGGAAATGGCTACACCGCAATGTATATAAACATGGAAATACCTACACAGCTATCTGCATAAACAAGGAAATATCTACAGCTCTATCTCTATAAACATTTAAATATCTACACCGCTATGCCTATTAACATGGAAATAACTACACCGCTATCTCTATAAACATGGAAATATCTACACCGCCATCTCTATAAACATGGATATATCTACATCGCCATCTGTATAAACATGGAAATGTCTACACTGCCAACTGTATAAACATGGAAATATCTACACTGCCATCTCTATAAAGATGGAAATATCTACACAGCTATCTGTATAAACACGGAAATATCTACACCGCCATCTGTATAAACATGGAAATATCTACACCGCCATCTGTATAAACATGGAAATATCTACAACGCCATCTGTATAAACATGGAAATATCTGCACCGCCATCTCTATAAACATGGAACTATCTACACCGCTGTCTGTATGAACATGGAAATATCTACACCGCCATCTCTATAAACATGGAAATATCTACACCGCCATCTGTATAAACATGGAAATATCTACACTGCCATCTGTATAAACATGGAAATATCTACACGGCCATCTGTATAAAGATGGAAATATCTACACCACTTTCTGTATGAACATGGAAATATCTTCACTGCTATCTGTATAAACATGGAAGTATCTACAGCGTTATCTGCATAAAAGTGGAAATACCTCCACCGCTATCTGCATATACTTGGAAATATCTGCACCACTCTCTGTGTAAACATGGAAATATCTACACAGCCATCAGTAGGAACATGTAAATATCTACACCGTTATCTGAATACACACGGAAATATGTACACCGCTATCCGTAAAAACGTGGAAATATGTACACCGCTATCTGTGTAAACATGGAAATATCTACACCGCTATCTCTTAAAACTTGGATATATCTACGCCGTTATGTGTATAAACATGGAAATAACCTCACCGCCATCTCTATGAACATGAAAATATCTACACTGCCAACTATATAAACATGGAAATATCTACACCGCCATCTGTATGAACGTGGAAATATCTGCACCGCCAACTCTATAAACATGGAAATATCTACACCGCTATCTGTATAAACATGGAAATATCTACGCTGCTATCTGTGTAAACATGGAAATATCTACACCGCTATCTGTGTAAACATGGAAATACCTACACCGCTATCTCTATGAACATGGAAATATCTACACCTCTATCTGTGTAAACATGGAAATATCTACACCGCTATCTGTATGAACATGGAAATATCTACACCGCCATCTGTATGAACATGGAAATATCTACACCGCTATCTATATGAACATGGTAATATCTACACCGATATATCTATAAACATGGAGATATCTACACCGCTAACTGTATAAGGATGGAAATATCCACACCGCTATCTGAGTAAACATGGAAATATCTAAAACGCAATCTGTGTAAACATGGAAATATCTACACCACTATCTCTATAAACATGGAAATATCTACAAAGCCATCTGTATAAACATGGAAATATCTACACCGCCATCTCTATAAACATGGAAATATCTACACCGCCATCTGTATAAACATGGAAATATCTACACCGCCATCTCTATAAATATGGAAATATCTACACCGCCATCTGTATGAACATGGAAATATCTACACCGACATGTGTATAAAGTTGGAAATATCTCCACCGCCATCTGTATCAACATGGAACTATATACACCGCTATCTGTGTAAACATGGAAATATCTACACCACCAACTGTAGGAACATGGAAATATCTACACCGCTATCTCTATTAACAGGAAAATATCTACACCGCTATCTGAATAAACATGGAAATATCTACACAGCCATCTGTAGGAACATGTAAATATCTACACCGTTATCTGTATACACATGGAAATATCTACACCGCTATCTGCATAAACATGGAAATATCTACTGCGCTATCTGTGTAAACATGGAAATATCTACACCTCTGTCTGTGTAAAGATGGAAATATGTACACTGCTATCTGTATAAAAGTGGAAATATCTACACAGCCATCTGTAGGAATATGTAAATATCTACACTGTTATCTGTATACACATGGAATTATCTACACCGCTATCTGTATGAACATGGAAATATCTACACCACCATCTGTATGAACATGGAAATGTCTAAACCGCCAACACCATAAACATGGAAATATCTACAGCGCCAACAGTAGGAACATGGAAATATCTACACCGCCATCTGTATAAACATGGAAATATCTACACCGCCATCTCTATAAACATGGAAATATCTACACCGCCATCTGTATAAACGTGGAAATATCTACACCGCCATCTGTTTAAACATGCAAATATCTACACCGCCATCTGTATAAAGATGGAAATGTCTACACAGATATCTGTATAAACATGGAAATATCTACACGGCCATCTGTAAAAACATGGAAATATGTACACGGCCATCTCTATAAACAAGGAAATATCTACACCGACATCTCTATAAACATGGAAATATCTACACCGCTATCTGTATAAGGATGGAAATATCTACACCACCATGTGTATGAACATGGAAATATCTACACCGCTATCTGTATAAACTTGGAATTGTCTACACCGCTATCTCTATAAACATGGAAATGTCTACACCGCTGTCTGTATTAACAAGGAAATATCTACAACTCTATCTCTATAAACATGGAAATATCTACACCGCTATGCCTATTAACATGAAAATAACAACTCCGCTTTCTCTATAAACATGGAAATATCTACACCGCCATCTGTATAAACATGGTAATATCTACACAGCCATCTCTATAAACATGGAAATATCTACACCGCCATCTGTATAAACCTGGAAATATCTACACCGCCATCTCTATAAACAGGGAAATATCTACACTGCCATCTCTATAAACATGGAAATATCTACACCACCATCTGTATTAACATGGTAATACCTACACTGCAATCGCTATAAACATGGAAATATCTACACCGCCATCTGTATAAACATGGAAATATCTACACCGCTATCTGTAAAAGATTTAAATATCTACACCACCATCAGTATGAACACAGAATTATCTACACTGCTATCTGTATAAACGTGGAAATGTCTATACCGCTATCTCTATAAACATGGAAATATCTCCACCGCCACCTGTATGAACGTGGAAATATCTACACTGCCATCTGTATAAAGATGGAAATATCTCCACCGCCATCTGTGTAAAGATGGAAATATCTACACCGCCATCTATATAAACATGGAAATATCTACACTGCCATCTGTATGAACATGGAAATATCTACACCGCCATCTGTATAAAGTTGGAAATATCTACACCGCCATCTGTATAAACATGGAAATATCTACACCGCCATCTGTATAAACATGGAAATATCTACACCGCCATCTGAATAAACATGGAAATATCTACACCGCCCTCTCTATAAACATGGTAATATCTACACAGCCATCTCTATAAACATGGAAATATCTACACCGCCATCTGTATAAACCTGGAAATATCTACACCGCCATCTCTATAAACAAGGAAATATCTACACTGCCATCTCTATAAACATGGAAATATCTACACCACCATCTGTATTAACATGGTAATACCTACTCTGCAATCGCTATAAACATGGAAATATCTACACCGCCATCTGTATAAACATGGAAATATCTACACCGCTATCTGTAAAAGATTTAAATATCTACACCACCATCAGTATGAACACAGAAATATCTACACCGCTATCTGTATAAACGTGGAAATGTCTATACCGCTATCTCTATAAACATGGAAATATCTCCACCGCCACCTGTATGAATGTGGAAATATCTACACTGCCATCTGTATAAAGATGGAAATATCTCCACCACCATCTGTATAAAGATGGAAATATCTACACCGCCATCTATATAAACATGGAAATATCTACACTGCCATCTGTATGAACATGGAAATATCTACACCGCCATCTGTATAAAGTTGGAAATATCTACACCGCCATCTGTATAAACATGGAAATATCTACACCGCTATCTGTATAAGGATGGAAATATCTACCACACCATCTGTATGAACATGGAAATATATTCACCGCTATCTGTATAAACGTGCAAATGTCTACACCGCTATCTCTACAAACATGGAAATATCTACACCGCTATCTGTATAAACAAGGAAATATCTACGCCTCTATCTCTATAAACATGGAAATATCTACACTGCTAAGCCTAATAACGTGGAAATAACAACACTGCTATCTCTATAAAGATGGAAATATCTACACCACCATCTCTATAAACATGGAAATATCTACAACGCCATCTCTATAAACATGGAAATATCTACACCACCATCTCTATAAACCTGGAAATATCTACACAGCCATCTGTATAAACATGGAAATATCTACACCGCCATCTCTATAAACATGGAAATATCTACACCGCCATCTGTATGAACATGGAAATATCTACACCGCCATGTGTATATACATGGAAATATCTCCACCGCCATCTGTATCAACATGGATCTACACCGCCATCTGTATAAACATGGAAATATCTACACCGCCATCTCTAGAAACATGCACATATCTACACCGTGATCTGTATGAACATGGAAATATCTACAGCGCCATCAGTATGAAGATGGAAATATCTACACCGCCATCTGTATAAAATGGAAATATCTACTCCGCTATCTGCATAAGGATGGAAATATCTACACCACCACATGTATCAACATGGAAATATCTACACCGCTATCTGTATAAACGTGGAAATGGCTACACCGCAATGTATATAAACATGGAGATACCTACACAGCTATCTGCATAAACAAGGAAATATCTACAGCTCTATCTCTATATACATTTAAATATCTACACCGCTATGCCTATTAACATGGAAATAACAACACCACTATCTCTATAAACATGGAAATACCTACACCGCCATCTCTATAAACATGGAAATATCTACATCGCCATCTGTATAAACATGGAAATGTCTACACTGCCAACTGTATAAACATGGAAATATCTACACTGCCATCTCTATAAAGATGGAAATATCTACACAGCTATCTGTATAAACACGGAAATATCTACACCGCCATCTGTATAAACATGGAAATATCTACACCGCCATCTGTATAAACATGGAAATATCTACACCACCATCTGTATATACATGGAAATATCTGCACCGCCATCTCTATAAACATGGAACTATCTACACCGCTGTCTGTATGAACATGGAAATATCTACACCGCCATCTCTATAAACATGGAAATATCTACACCGCCATCTGTATAAACATGGAAATATCTACACTGCCATCTGTATAAACACGGAAATATCTACACGGCCATCTGTATAAAGATGGAAATATCTACACCACTTTCTATATGAACATGGAAATATCTTCACTGCTATCTGTATAAACATGGAAGTATCTACAGCGCTATCTGCATAAAAGTGGAAATACCTCCACCGCTATCTGCATATACTTGGAAATATCTGCACCACTATCTGTGTAAACATGGAAATATCTACAAAGCCATCAGTAGGAACATGTAAATATCTACACCGTTATCTGAATACACACGGAAATATGTACACCGCTATCCGTAAAAACGTGGAAATATGTACACCGCTATCTGTGTAAACATGGAAATATCTACACCGCTATCTCTTAAATCTTGGATATATCTACGCCGTTATGTGTATAAACATGGAAATAACCTCATCGCCATCTCTATGAACATGGAAATATCTACACTGCCAACTATATAAACATGGAAATATCTACACCGCCATCTGTATGAACGTGGAAATATCTGCACCGCCAACTCTATAAACATGGAAATATCTACACCGCTATCTGTATAAACATGGAAATATCTACGCTGCTATCTGTGTAAACATGGAAATATCTACACCGCTATCTGTGTAAACATGGAAATACCTACACGGCTATCTCTATGAACATGGAAATATCTACACCTCTATCTGTGTAAACATGGAAATATCTGCACCGCTATCTGTATGAACATGGAAATATCTACACCGCCATCTGTATGAACATGGAAATATCTACACCGCTATCTGTATGAACATGGAAATATCTACACCGATATCTCTATAAACATGGAGATATCTACACCGCTAACTGTATAAGGATGGAAATATCCACACCGCTATCTGTGTAAACATGGAAATATCTAAAACGCAATCTGTGTAAACATGGAAATATCTACACCACTATCTCTATAAACATGGAAATATCTACAAAGCCATCTGTATAAACATGGAAATATCAACACCGCTATCTGTATAAACATGGAAATATCTACACCAATATCTCTGTAAACATGGAAATATCTACACCGCTATCTGTACAAACATGGAAATATCTACACCGCCATCTCTATAAACATGGAAATATCTACAACACCATCTCTATAAACATGGAAATATCTACACCGCCATCTCTATAAACATGGAAATATCTACACCGCCATCTGTATAAACATGGAAATATCTACACCGCCATCTCTATAAATATGGAAATATCTACACCGCCATCTGTATGAACATGGAAATATCTACACCGACATGTGTATAAAGTTGGAAATATCTCCACCGCCATCTGTATCAACATGGAACTATCTACACCGCTATCTGTGTAAACATGGAAATATCTACACCACCAACTGTAGGAACATGGAAATATCTACACGGCTATCTCTATTAACAGGAAAATATCTACACCGCTATCTGAATAAACATGCAAATATCTACACTGCCATCTGTAGGAACATGTAAATATCTACACCGTTATCTGTATACACATGGAAATATCTACACCGCTATCTGTATAAACATGGAAATATCTACTGCGCTATCTGTGTAAACATGGAAATATCTACACCTCTATCTGTGCAAAGATGGAAATATGTACACTGCTATCTGTATAAAAGTGGAAATATCTACACAGCCATCTGTAGGAATATGTAAATATCTACACCGTTATCTGTATACACATGGAGTTATCTACACCGCTATCTGTATGAACTTGGAAATATCTACACCACCATCTGTATGAACATGGAAATGTCTAAACCGCCAACACCATAAACATGGAAATATCTACAGCGCCAACAGTAGGAACATGGAAATATCTACACCGCCATCTGTATAAACATGGAAATATCTACACCGCCATCTCTATAAACGTGGAAATATCTACACCGCCATCTGTATAAACGTGGAAATATCTACACCGCCATCTGTTTAAACATGCAAATATCTACACCGCCATCTGTATAAAGATGGAAATGTCTACACAGATATCTGTATAAACATGGAAATATCTACACGGCCATCTGTAAAAACATGGAAATATCTACACGGCCATCTCTATAAACAAGGAAATATCTACACCGACATCTCTATAAACATGGAAATATCTACACCGCTATCTGTATAAGGATGGAAATATCTACACCACCATCTGTATGAACATGGAAATATCTACACCGCTATCTGTATAAACTTGGAATTGTCTACACCGCTATCTCTATAAAGATGGAAATGTCTACACCGCTGTCTGTATTAACAAGGAAATATCTACAACTCTATCTCTATAAACATGGAAATATCTACACCGCTATGCCTATTAACATGAAAATAACAACTCCGCTTTCTCTATAAACATGGAAATATCTGCACCGCCATCTGTATAAACATGGAAGTATCTACACCGGCACCTGTATGAACATGGAAATATCTACACCGCTATCTGTTTGAAGATGGAAATATCTACACCGCTATCTGCATGAAAATGGAAATATCTACACAGCTATCTGCATATACATGGAAATATCTACACCGCTATCTGTATGAACATGGAAATTTCTACACCGCTACCTGTATGAACATGGAAATATCTTCACCGCCATCTGTATGAACATGGATATATCTACACAGCCATCTGGATGAACATGGAAATATCTACACCACTATCTGTATGAACATGGAAATATCTACACCGCTATCTGTATGAACATGGAAATATCTACACAGCCATCTGGATGAACACGGAAATATCTACACCGCTATCTGTATGAACATGGAAATACATACACCGCTATCTGTATGAACATGGAAATATCTACACTGCTATCTGTATGAACAAGGAAATATCTTCACCGCCATCTGTATGAACATGGATATATCTACACAGCCATCTGGATGAACATGGAAATATCTGCACCGCTATCTGTATGAACATGGAAATATCTACAACGCTATCTGTATGAACATGGATATATCTACACAGGCATCTGGATGAACATGGAAATATCTACACCACTATCTGTGTAAACATGCATACAACTTCACCGCTATCTGTATAAACATGGAAATATCTACACCGCTATCTTTATGAACATGGAAATACCTACACCGATAACTCTTTGAACAGGGAAATATATACACCGCTATCTGCATGAAAATGGAAATACCTACACAGCTATCTGCATATACATGTAAATATCTACACAGCTATCTCTTTACACATGGAAATAACTACACCGCTATCTGTATGAACATGGAAATGTCTACACCGACATCTGTATGAACATATAAATATCTACACCGCCATCTGTATTAAGAAGGAGATATCTGCACCGCTATCTGTATAAACATGGAAATATCTACACCACTATCTGTATAAACACGGAAATATCTAAACCGCTATGTGTACCAACATGGAAATATCTACACCGCTATCTGTATAAACATGGAAATATCTACACCGCTACCTGTATAAACATGGAAATATCAGCACCGCTATCGGTATGAACATGGAAATATCTACACCGCCATCTGTAAGAACATGGAAATATCTTCACCGCCATCTGTATGAACATAGATATATCTACACAACCATCTGTATGATCATGGAAATATCTACTCCGCTATCTGTATGAACATGGAAATACCTACACCGCTATCTGTATGAACATGGAAGTATCTTCACCGCCATATGCATGAACATGGATATGTCTACACAGCCATCTGGATGAACATGGAAATATCTACACCGCTATCTGTATGAACATGGAAGTATCTACACTGCTATCTGTGTAAACATGCATACATCTTCACCGCTATCTGTATAAACATGTAAATATCTACACCGCTATCTGTATGAACATGGAAATATATACACCGCTATCTGTTTGAGCATGGAAATATCTACACCGCTATCTGCATGAAAATGGAAATATCTGCACAGCTATCTGCATATACATGGAAATATCTACACAGATATCTCTTTACACATGGAAATAACTACACCGCTATGTCTATAAACATGGAAATATCTACACCGCCATCTGTATGAACATGGAAATATCTGCACCGCCATCTGTATGAACATATAAATATCTACACCGCCATCTGTATTAAGAAGGAGATATCCTCACTGCTATCTGTATAAACATGGAAATATCTACACCGCTATCTGTATGAACATGGAAATATCTACACCGCTATCTGTATAAACATGGAAATATGCACACCGCTACTGTATAAACATGGAAGTATCAGCACCGCTATCGGTATGAACATGGCAATACCTACACGGTTATCCGTATGAACATGGAAATATCTACACCGCTATCTGTATGAACATGGAAATATCTTCACCGCCATCTGTATGAACATGGATATATCTAAACCGCCATCTGTATGAACATGGAAATATCTACACCGATATCTGTATGAACATGGAAATATCTACAACGCTATCTGTATGAACCTGGAAATATCTACACAGCCATCTGGATGAACACGGAAATATCTACACCGCTATCTGTATGAACATGGAAATACATACACCGCTATCTGTATGAACATGGAAATATCTACACTGCTATCTGTATGAACATGGAAATATCTTCACCGCCATCAGAATGAATATAGATATATCTACACAGCCATCTGGATGAACATGTAAATATCTGCTCCGCTATCTGTATGAACATGGAAATATCTACAATGCTATCTGTATGAACATGGATATATCTAAACAGCCATCTGGATGAACATGGAAATATCTACACCACTATCTGTGTAAACATGCATACATCTTCACCGCTATCTGTATAAACATGGAAATATCTACACCGGTATCTTTATGAACATGGAAATATCTACACCGCTAACTGTTTGAACTGGGAAATATATACACCGCTATCTGCAAGAAAATGGAGATATCTACACAGCTATCTGCATATACATGGAAATATCTACACAGCTATCTCTTTACACATGGAAATAACTACACCGCTATCTGTATGAACATGGAAATATCTACACCGCCATCGGTATGAACATGGAAATATCTGCACCGCCATCTGTATGAACATATAAATATCTACACCGCCATGTGTATTAAGAAGGAGATATCCTAACTGCTATCTGTACAAACATGGAAATATCTACACCTCTATCTGTTTGAACATGGAAATATCTACACAGCTATCTGCATATACATGGAAATATCTACACAGCTATCTCTTTACACATGGAAATAACTACACCGCTATCTGTATGAACATGGAAATATCTTCACCGCCATCTGTATGAACATGGATATAACTACACAGCCATCTGGATGAACATGGAAATATCTACAACGCTATGTGTATGAACATGGAAATATATACACCGCTATCTGGATGAACATGGAAATATCTACACCGCTATCTGTATGAACATGGAAATATATACACCGCTATCTGTATGAACATGGAAATATCTACACAGCCATCTGGAAGAACATGGAAATTTCTATACCGCTATCTGTATGAACATGGAAATACATACACCGCTATCTGAATGAACATGGAAATATCTACACGGCTATCTGTATGAACATGGAAATATCTACACCGCTATCTGTATGAACAAAGAAATATCTTCACCGCCATCTGTATGAACATGGATATATCTACACAGCCATCTGGATGAACATGGAAATATCTGCACCGCTATCAGTATGAACATGGAAATATCTACACCGCTATCTGTATGAACATGGATATATCTACACAGCCATCTGGATGAACATGGAAATATCTACACCGCTATTCATGTAAACATGCATACATCTTCACCGCTATCTGTATAAACATGGAAATATCTACACCGCTATCTTTATGAACATGGAAATATCTACACCGCTAACTGTTTGAACAGAGAAATATATACACCGCTATCTGCATGAAAATGGAAATATCTACCCAGCTATGTGCATATACATGGAAATGTCTACACAGCTATCTCTTTACACATGGAAATAACTACACCGCTATCTGTATGAACATGGAAATAACTACACCGCCATCTGTATGAACATGGAAATATCTGCACCGCCATCTGTATTAAGATGGAGATATCTACACCGCTATCTGTACAAACATGGAAATATCTAAACCGCTATGTGTATAAGCATGGAAATATCTACACCGCTATCTGTATAAACATGGAAATATCTACACCGCTACCTGTATAAACATGGAAATATCTAAACCGCTATGTGTATAAGCATGGAAATATCTACACCGCTATCTGTATAAACATGGAAATATCTACACCGCTACCTGTATAAACATGGAAATATCAGCACCGCTATCGGTATGAACATGGAACTATCTACACCACCATCTGTAAGAACATGGAAATATCTTCACCGCCATCTGTATGAACATGGATATATCTACACAGAAATCTGTATGAAGATGGAAATATCTACTCCGCTATCTGTATGATCATGGAAATATCTACACCGCTATCTGTATGAACATGGAAATATCTTCACCGCCATCTGTATGAACATGGATATGTCTCCACAGCCATTTGGATGAACATGGAAATATCTACACCGCTATCTGTATGAACATGGATATATCTACACAGCCATCTGGATGAACATGGAAATATCTACACTGCAATCTGTATGAACATGGAAATATCTACACCGCTATCTGTATGAACATGGAAATATCTACACAGCCATCTGGATGAACATGGAAATATCTACACCGCTATCTGCATGAACATGGAAATACATACACCGCTATCTGTATGAACATGGAAATATCTACACCGCTATCTGAATGAACATGGAAATATCTACACCGCTATCTGTATGTACATGGAAATACCTTCCCCGCCATCTGTATGAACATGGATATATCTACACAGCCATCTGGATGAACATGGAAATATCTGCACCGCTATCTGTATGAACATGGAAATATCTACAACGCTATCTGTATGAACATGGATATATCTACACAGCCATCTGGATGAACATGGAAATATCTACACCGCTATCTGTGTAAAGATGCATACATCTTCACCGCTATCTGTATAAACATGGAAATGTCTACCCCGCTATCTTTATGAACATGGAAATATCTACACTGCTAACTGTTTGAACAGGGAAATATATACACCGCTATCTGCATGAAAATGGAAATATCTACACAGCTATCTGCATATACACGGAAATATGTACACAGCTATCTCTTTACACATGGAAATAACTACACCGCTATGTGTATGAACATGGAAATATCTACACCGATATCTGTATGAACATGGAAATATCTACACCGCTATCTGTATGAACATGGAAATATCTACACTGCTATCTGTATGAACGTGGAAATATCTTCTCCGCCATCTGTATGAACATAGATATATCTACACAGCCACCTGGATGAACATGGAAATATCTACACCGTTATCTGTATGAACATGGAAATATCTACACCGCTATCTGTATGAACATGGAAATATCTTCACCGCCATCTGTATGAACATGGATATATCTACACAGCCACCTGGATGAACATGGAAATATCTACACCGTTATCTGTATGAACATGGAAATATCTACACCGCTATCTGTATGAACATGGAAATATCAGCACCGCTATCTGTATGAACAATGAAATAGCTACACAGCCATCTGGATAAACATGGAAATATCTACACCGCAATCTGTATGAACATGGAAATAGCTACACCGCTATCTGTATGAACATGGAAATATCTTCACCGCCATCTGTTTGAACATGGATATATCTACACAGCCATCTGGATGAACATGGAAATACCTACACCGCTATCTCTATGAACATGGAAATAGCTTCACTGCTATCTGTATGAACATGGAAATATCTACACAGCTATCTGTATGAACATGGAAATATCTACATCGCTATCTGTATAAACATGGAAATATCTACACCGCTACCTGTATAAACATGGAAATATCAGCACCGCTATCTGAATGAATATGGAAATATCTACAGAGTAATCTGCATGAAGTTGGAAATATCTACACCAATATCCGTATGAACATGGAAATATCTTCACCGCCATGTGTATGAACATAGATATATCTACACAGCCATCTGGATGAACAAGGAAATATCAGCACCGCTGTCTGTATGAACATGGAAATATCTACAACGCTATCTGTTTGAACATGGAAATATCTACACCGCTATCTGTATGAACTTTTAAATATCTTCACCGCCATTTGTATGAACATGGATATATCTACACAGCCATCTGGATGAACATGGAAATATCTACAGTGCTATCTGTATGAACATGGAAATATCTAAACAGCTATCTGTGTAAACATGCATACATCTTCACCGCTATCTGTATAAACATGGAAATATCTACAATGCTATCTGTATGAACATGGAAATATCTACACCACTATCTGTTTGAACATGGAAATATCTACACAGCTATCTGCATGAAAATGGAAATATGTACACATCTATCTGCATATACATGGAAATATCTATACAGCTATCTCTTTCCACATGAAAATAACTACACCGCTATCTCTATAAACATGGAAATATCTACACCGCTATCTGTATGAACATGCAAATATCTGCACCGCCATCTGTATGAATATATAAATATCTACACCGCCATCTGTATTAAGATGGAGATATCTACACCGCTATCTGTATAAACATGGAAATATCTACACCGCTATCTGTATGAACATGGAAATATCTACACCGCTATCAGTATAAACATCGAAATATCTACACTGCTACCTGTATAAACATGGAAATATCAGCACCGCAATCTGTATGAACATGGAAATATCTACACCGCTATCTGTATGAATATGGAAATATCTACACCACTATCTGTATGAACATGGAAATAGCTACACAGCCATCTGGAAAAACATGGAAATATCTACACCACTATCTGTATGAACATGGAAATACATACACCGCTATCTGTATGAACATGGAAATATCTACACCGCTATCTGTATGAACATGGAAATATCTACACTTCTATCTGTATGAACATGGAAATATCTTCACCGCCATCTGTATGAACATGGATATATCTACACAGCCATGTGGATGAACATGGAAATATCTGCACCGCTATCTGTATGAACATGGAAATATCTACACCGCTATCTGTATGAACATGGATACATCTACACAGCCATCTGGATAAACATGGAAATATCTACACTGCTATCTGTGCAAACATGCATACATCTTCACCGCTACCTGTATAAACATGGAAATATCAGCACCGCTATCAGTATGAATATGGAAGTATCTACACCGCCGTCTGTATGAACATGGAAATATCTTCACCGCCATCTGTATGAACATGGAAATATCTGCACCGCCATCTGTATGAACATATAAATATCTACACCGCCATCTGTATTAAAATGGAGATATCTACACCGCTATCTGTATAAACATGGAAATATCTACACCGCTATATGTATAAGCATGGAAATATCTACACCGCTACCTGTATAAACATGGAAATATCTACACCGCTACCCGTATAAACATGGAAATATCAGCACCGCTATCGGTATGAACATGGAAATATCTACACCGCCATCTGTATGAACATGGAATTATCTACACAGCCATCTGGATGAACATGGAAATACCTACACCGCTATCTGTATGAACATGGAAATATCTACACCGCTATCTGTATGAACATGGAAATACCTACACAGCCATCTGGATGAACATGGAAATATCTACACCGCTCTCTGTATGAACGTGAAAATTCATACACCGGTATCTGTATGAACATGGAAATATCTACACCGCTATCTGTATGAACATGGAAATATCTGCACCGCTATATGTATGAACATGGAAATATCTACACCGCTATCTGTGTAAACATGCATACATCTTCACCTCTATCTGTGTAAACATCATGGAAATATCTACACCGCTATCTTTATGAACGTGGAAATATCTACACCGCTAACTGTTTGAACAGGGAAATATATACACCGCTATCTGCATGAAAATGGAAATATCTACACCGCTATCTGTATGAACATGGAAATACATACACCGCTATCTGTATGAACATGGAAATATCTACACTGCTATCTGTATGAACATTGAAATATCTACACCGTTATCTGTATGAACATGGAAATATCTTCACCGCCATCTGTATGAACATGGATATATCTACACAGCCATCTGGATGAACATGGAAATATCTGCACCGCTATGTGTATGAACATGGAAAGGTCTACACCGCTACCTGTATAAACATGGAAATATCAGCACCGCTATCAGTATGAACATGGAAATATCTTCACCGCCATCTGTTTGAACATGGAAATATCTGCACCGCCATCTGTATGAACTTATAAATATCTACAACGCCATCTGTATTAAGATGGAGATATCTACACCGCTATCTGTATAAACATGAAAATATCTACACCGCTATGTGTATAAACATGCAAATATCTACACCGCTACCTGTATAAACATGGAAATATCTACACCGCTACCTTTATAAACATGGAAATATCAGCACCGCTATCGGTATGAACATGGAAATATCTACACCGCCATCTGTATGAACATGGAAATATCTACACAGCCATCTGGATGAACATGGAAATATCTACACCGCTATCTGTATCAACATGGAAATATCTACACAGCCATCTGGATGAACATGGAAATATCTACACCGCTATCTGTATGAACATGGAAATACATACACCGGTATCTGTATAAACATGGAAATATCTACACCGCTATCTGTATGAACATGGAAATATCTACACCGCTATCTGTATGAACATGGAAATATCTTCACCGCCATCTGTATGAACATGGATATATCTACACAGCCATCTGGATGAACATGGAAATATATACACCGCTATCTGTGTAAACATGCATACATCTTCACCGCTATCTGTATAAACATGGAAATATCTACACCGCTATCTTTATGAACTTGGAAATATCTAAAACGCTAAGTGTTTGAACAGGGAAATATATACACCACTATCTGCATGAAAATGGAAATATCTACACCGCTATCTGTATGAACATGGAAATACATACACCGCTATCTGTATGAACATGGAAATATCTACACCGCTATCTGAATGAACATGGAAATATCTTCACCGCCATCTGTATGAACATGGATATATCTACACAGCCATCTGGATGAACATGGAAATATCCGCACCGCTATCTGTATGAGCATGGAAAGATCTACACCGCTATCTGAATGAACATGGTTATATCTACAAAGCCATCTGGATGAACATGGAAATATCTACACCGCTATCTGTGTAAACATGCATACATCTTCACCGCTATCAGTAAAAACATGGAAATATCTACACCGCTATCTTTATGAACATGGAAATATCTACACTGCTAACTGTTTGAATAGGGAAATATATACACCGCTATATGCATGAAAATGGAAATATCTACACAGCTATCTGTATATACATGGAAATATCTACACAGCTATCTCTTTTCACATGGAAATAACTACAGCGCTATCTGTATGAACATGGAAATATCTACACCGCCAACAGTATGAACATGGAAATATCTGCACTGCCATCTGTATGAACATATAAATATCTACACCGCCATCTGTATTAAGATGGAGATGTCTACTCTGCTATCTGCATAAACATGGAAATACCTACACCGCTATCTGTATAAACATGGAAATATCTACACCGCTATGTGTATAAACATGGAAATATCTACAACGCTATCTCTATAAACATGGAAATATCTACACAGCTACCTGTATAAACATGGAAATTTCAGCACCGCTATCGGTATGAACATGGAAATATCTACACCGCCATCTGTATGAACATGGAAATATCTTCACCGCCATCTGTATGAACATGGATATATCTACACAGCCATCTGTATGAACATGGAAATATCTACACCGCTATCTGTATGAACATGGAAATATCTACACCGCTATCTGTATGAACATGGAAATATCTTCACCGCCATCTGTATGAACATGGATATGTCTAGACAGCCATCTGGATGAACATGGAAATATCTACACAGCTATCTGTATGAACATGGAAATATCTACACCACTATCTGTGTAAACATGCATACATCTTCACCGCTATCTGTATAAACATGGAAATATCTACACCGCTATCTGTACGAACATGGAAGTATCTACACCGCTATCTGTTTGAACATGGAAATATGTACACCGCTATCTGCATGAAAATGGAAATATCTACACAGCTATCTGCATATACATGGAAATATCTACACAGGTATCTCTTTACTCATGGAAATAACTACACCGCTATCTCTATAAACATGGAAATATCTACACCGCCATCTGTATGAACATGGAAATATCTTCACCGCCATCTGGATGAACATGGAAATGTCTACTCCGCTATCTGCATGAACATGGAAATACATACACCGCTATCTGTATGAACATGGAAATATCTACACCGCTATCTGTATGAACATGGAAATATCTACACCGCTATCTGTATGAACATGGAAATATATACACCGCTATCTGTATGAACATGGAAATATCTACACAGCCATCTGGAAGAACATGGAAATTTCTATACTGCTATCTGTATGAACATGGAAATACATACACCGCTATCTGAATGAACATGGAAATATCTACACGGCTATCTGTATGAACATGGAAATATCTACACCGCTATCTGTATGAACAAAGAAATATCTTCACCGCCATCTGTATGAACATGGATATATCTACACAGCCATCTGGATGAACATGGAAATATCTGCACCGCTATCAGTATGAACATGGAAATATCTACACCGCTATCTGTATGAACATGGATATATCTACACAGCCATCTGGATGAACATGGAAATATCTACACCGCTATTCATGTAAACATGCATACATCTTCACCGCTATCTGTATAAACATGGAAATATCTACACCGCTATCTTTATGAACATGGAAATATCTACACCGCTAACTGAACAGAGAAATATATACACCGCTATCTGCATGAAAATGGAAATATCTACCCAGCTATGTGCATATACATGGAAATGTCTACACAGCTATCTCTTTACACATGGAAATAACTACACCGCTATCTGTATGAACATGGAAATAACTACACCGCCATCTGTATGAACATGGAAATATCTGCACCGCCATCTGTATTAAGATGGAGATATCTACACCGCTATCTGTACAAACATGGAAATATCTAAACCGCTATGTGTATAGGCATGGAAATATCTACACCGCTATCTGTATAAACATGGAAATATCTACACCGCTACCTGTATAAACATGGAAATATCTAAACCGCTATGTGTATAAGCATGGAAATATCTACACCGCTATCTGTATAAACATGGAAATATCTACACCGCTACCTGTATAAACATGGAAATATCAGCACCGCTATCGGTATGAACATGGAACTATCTACACCACCATCTGTAAGAACATGGAAATATCTTCACCGCCATCTGTATGAACATGGATATATCTACACAGAAATCTGTATGAAGATGGAAATATCTACTCCGCTATCTGTATGATCATGGAAATATCTACACCGCTATCTGTATGAACATGGAAATATCTTCACCGCCATCTGTATGAACATGGATATGTCTCCACAGCCATTTGGATGAACATGGAAATATCTACACCGCTATCTGTATGAACATGGATATATCTACACAGCCATCTGGATGAACATGGAAATATCTACACTGCAATCTGTATGAACATGGAAATATCTACACCGCTATCTGTATGAACATGGAAATATCTACACAGCCATCTGGATGAACATGGAAATATCTACACCGCTATCTGCATGAACATGGAAATACATACACCGCTATCTGTATGAACATGGAAATATCTACACCGCTATCTGAATGAACATGGAAATATCTACACCGCTATCTGTATGTACATGGAAATATCTTCCCCGCCATCTGTATGAACATGGATATATCTACACAGCCATCTGGATGAACATGGAAATATCTGCACCGCTATCTGTATGAACATGGAAATATGTACAACGCTATCTGTATGAACATGGATATATCTACACAGCCATCTGGATGAACATGGAAATATCTACACCGCTATCTGTGTAAAGATGCATACATCTTCACCGCTATCTGTATAAACATGGAAATGTCTACCCCGCTATCTTTATGAACATGGAAATATCTACACTGCTAACTGTTTGAACAGGGAAATATATACACCGCTATCTGCATGAAAATGGAAATATCTACACAGCTATCTGCATATACACGGAAATATGTACACAGCTATCTCTTTACACATGGAAATAACTACACCGCTATGTGTATGAACATGGAAATATCTACACCGATATCTGTATGAACATGGAAATATCTACACCGCTATCTGTATGAACATGGAAATATCTACACTGCTATCTGTATGAACGTGGAAATATCTTCTCCGCCATCTGTATGAACATAGATATATCTACACAGCCACCTGGATGAACATGGAAATATCTACACCGTTATCTGTATGAACATGGAAATATCTACACCGCTATCTGTATGAACATGGAAATATCTTCACCGCCATCTGTATGAACATGGATATATCTACACAGCCACCTGGATGAACATGGAAATATCTACACCGTTATCTGTATGAACATGGAAATATCTACACCGCTATCTGTATGAACATGGAAATATCAGCACCGCTATCTGTATGAACAATGAAATAGCTACACAGCCATCTGGATAAACATGGAAATATCTACACCGCAATCTGTATGAACATGGAAATAGCTACACCGCTATCTGTATGAACATGGAAATATCTTCACCGCCATCTGTTTGAACATGGATATATCTACACAGCCATCTGGATGAACATGGAAATACCTACACCGCTATCTCTATGAACATGGAAATAGCTTCACTGCTATCTGTATGAACATGGAAATATCTACACAGCTATCTGTATGAACATGGAAATATCTACATCGCTATCTGTATAAACATGGAAATATCTACACCGCTACCTGTATAAACATGGAAATATCAGCACCGCTATCTGAATGAATATGGAAATATCTACAGAGTAATCTGCATGAACTTGGAAATATCTACACCAATATCCGTATGAACATGGAAATATCTTCACCGCCATGTGTATGAACATAGATATATCTACACAGCCATCTGGATGAACAAGGAAATATCAGCACCGCTGTCTGTATGAACATGGAAATATCTACAACGCTATCTGTTTGAACATGGAAATATCTACACCGCTATCTGTATGAACTTTTAAATATCTTCACCGCCATTTGTATGAACATGGATATATCTACACAGCCATCTGGATGAACATGGAAATATCTACAGTGCTATCTGTATGAACATGGAAATATCTAAACAGCTATCTGTGTAAACATGCATACATCTTCACCGCTATCTGTATAAACATGGAAATATCTACAATGCTATCTGTATGAACATGGAAATATCTACACCACTATCTGTTTGAACATGGAAATATCTACACAGCTATCTGCATGAAAATGGAAATATGTACACATCTATCTGCATATACATGGAAATATCTATACAGCTATCTCTTTCCACATGAAAATAACTACACCGCTATCTCTATAAACATGGAAATATCTACACCGCTATCTGTATGAACATGCAAATATCTGCACCGCCATCTGTATGAATATATAAATATCTACACCGCCATCTGTATTAAGATGGAGATATCTACACCGCTATCTGTATAAACATGGAAATATCTACACCGCTATCTGTATGAACATGGAAATATCTACACCGCTATCAGTATAAACATCGAAATATCTACACTGCTACCTGTATAAACATGGAAATATCAGCACCGCAATCTGTATGAACATGGAAATATCTACACCGCTATCTGTATGAATATGGAAATATCTACACCACTATCTGTATGAACATGGAAATAGCTACACAGCCATCTGGAAAAACATGGAAATATCTACACCACTATCTGTATGAACATGGAAATACATACACCGCTATCTGTATGAACATGGAAATATCTACACCGCTATCTGTATGAACATGGAAATATCTACACTTCTATCTGTATGAACATGGAAATATCTTCACCGCCATCTGTATGAACATGGATATATCTACACAGCCATGTGGATGAACATGGAAATATCTGCACCGCTATCTGTATGAACATGGAAATATCTACACCGCTATCTGTATGAACATGGATACATCTACACAGCCATCTGGATAAACATGGAAATATCTACACTGCTATCTGTGCAAACATGCATACATCTTCACCGCTACCTGTATAAACATGGAAATATCAGCACCGCTATCAGTATGAATATGGAAGTATCTACACCGCCGTCTGTATGAACATGGAAATATCTTCACCGCCATCTGTATGAACATGGAAATATCTGCACCGCCATCTGTATGAACATATAAATATCTACACCGCCATCTGTATTAAAATGGAGATATCTACACCGCTATCTGTATAAACATGGAAATATCTACACCGCTATCTGTGTAAACATGGAAATATCTACACCGCTACCTGTATAAACATGGAAATATCTACACCGCTACCCGTATAAACATGGAAATATCAGCACCGCTATCGGTATGAACATGGAAATATCTACACCGCCATCTGTATGAACATGGAATTATCTACACAGCCATCTGGATGAACATGGAAATACCTACACCGCTATCTGTATGAACATGGAAATATCTACACCGCTATCTGTATGAACATGGAAATACCTACACAGCCATCTGGATGAACATGGAAATATCTACACCGCTCTCTGTATGAACATGAAAATTCATACACCGGTATCTGTATGAACATGGAAATATCTACACCGCTATCTGTATGAACATGGAAATATCTGCACCGCTATATGTATGAACATGGAAATATCTACACCGCTATCTGTGTAAACATGCATACATCTTCACCTCTATCTGTGTAAACATCATGGAAATATCTACACCGCTATCTTTATGAACGTGGAAATATCTACACCGCTAACTGTTTGAACAGGGAAATATATACACCGCTATCTGCATGAAAATGGAAATATCTACACCGCTATCTGTATGAACATGGAAATACATACACCGCTATCTGTATGAACATGGAAATATCTACACTGCTATCTGTATGAACATTGAAATATCTACACCGTTATCTGTATGAACATGGAAATATCTTCACCGCCATCTGTATGAACATGGATATATCTACACAGCCATCTGGATGAACATGGAAATATCTGCACCGCTATGTGTATGAACATGGAAAGGTCTACACCGCTACCTGTATAAACATGGAAATATCAGCACCGCTATCAGTATGAACATGGAAATATCTTCACCGCCATCTGTTTGAACATGGAAATATCTGCACCGCCATCTGTATGAACTTATAAATATCTACAACGCCATCTGTATTAAGATGGAGATATCTACACCGCTATCTGTATAAACATGAAAATATCTACACCGCTATGTGTATAAACATGCAAATATCTACACCGCTACCTGTATAAACATGGAAATATCTACACCGCTACCTTTATAAACATGGAAATATCAGCACCGCTATCGGTATGAACATGGAAATATCTACACCGCCATCTGTATGAACATGGAAATATCTACACAGCCATCTGGATGAACATGGAAATATCTACACCGCTATCTGTATCAACATGGAAATATCTACACAGCCATCTGGATGAACATGGAAATATCTACACCGCTATCTGTATGAACATGGAAATACATACACCGGTATCTGTATAAACATGGAAATATCTACACCGCTATCTGTATGAACATGGAAATATCTACACCGCTATCTGTATGAACATGGAAATATCTTCACCGCCATCTGTATGAACATGGATATATCTACACAGCCATCTGGATGAACATGGAAATATATACACCGCTATCTGTGTAAACATGCATACATCTTCACCGCTATCTGTATAAACATGGAAATATCTACACCGCTATCTTTATGAACTTGGAAATATCTAAAACGCTAAGTGTTTGAACAGGGAAATATATACACCACTATCTGCATGAAAATGGAAATATCTACACCGCTATCTGTATGAACATGGAAATACATACACCGCTATCTGTATGAACATAGAAATATCTACACCGCTATCTGAATGAACATGGAAATATCTTCACCGCCATCTGTATGAACATGGATATATCTACACAGCCATCTGGATGAACATGGAAATATCCGCACCGCTATCTGTATGAGCATGGAAAGATCTACACCGCTATCTGAATGAACATGGTTATATCTACAAAGCCATCTGGATGAACATGGAAATATCTACACCGCTATCTGTGTAAACATGCATACATCTTCACCGCTATCAGTAAAAACATGGAAATATCTACACCGCTATCTTTATGAACATGGAAATATCTACACTGCTAACTGTTTGAATAGGGAAATATATACACCGCTATATGCATGAAAATGGAAATATCTACACAGCTATCTGTATATACATGGAAATATCTACACAGCTATCTCTTTTCACATGGAAATAACTACAGCGCTATCTGTATGAACATGGAAATATCTACACCGCCATCAGTATGAACATGGAAATATCTGCACTGCCATCTGTATGAACATATAAATATCTACACCGCCATCTGTATTAAGATGGAGATGTCTACTCTGCTATCTGCATAAACATGGAAATACCTACACCGCTATCTGTATAAACATGGAAATATCTACACCGCTATGTGTATAAACATGGAAATATCTACAACGCTATCTCTATAAACATGGAAATATCTACACAGCTACCTGTATAAACATGGAAATTTCAGCACCGCGATCGGTATGAACATGGAAATATCTACACCGCCATCTGTATGAACATGGAAATATCTTCACCGCCATCTGTATGAACATGGATATATCTACACAGCCATCTGTATGAACATGGAAATATCTACACCGCTATCTGTATGAACATGGAAATATCTACACCGCTATCTGTATGAACATGGAAATATCTTCACCGCCATCTGTATGAACATGGATATGTCTAGACAGCCATCTGGATGAACATGGAAATATCTACACAGCTATCTGTATGAACATGGAAATATCTACACCACTATCTGTGTAAACATGCATACATCTTCACCGCTATCTGTATAAACATGGAAATATCTACACCGCTATCTGTACGAACATGGAAGTATCTACACCGCTATCTGTTTGAACATGGAAATATGTACACCGCTATCTGCATGAAAATGGAAATATCTACACAGCTATCTGCATATACATGGAAATATCTACACAGGTATCTCTTTACTCATGGAAATAACTACACCGCTATCTCTATAAACATGGAAATATCTACACCGCCATCTGTATGAACATGGAAATATCTTCACCGCCATCTGGATGAACATGGAAATGTCTACTCCGCTATCTGCATGAACATGGAAATACATACACCGCTATCTGTATGAACATGGAAATATCTACACCGCTATCTGTATGAACATGGAAATATCTACACCGCTATCTGTATGAACATGGAAATATCTTCAACGCAATCTGTATGAACATGGATATATCTACACAGCCATCTGGATGAACATGGATATATCTGCACCGCTATCTGTATGAACATGGGAATATCTACACCGCTATCTGTATGAACATGGATATATCTACACAGACATCTAGATGAACATGGAAATATCTACACCGCTATCTGTGCAAACATGCATACATCTTCACCGCTTTCTGTATAAACATTTAAATATCAACACCGCTTTATGTATGAACATGGAAATATCTACACCACTATCTGTGTAAACATGCATACATCTTCACCGCTATCTGTATAAACATGGAAATATCTATACCGCTATCTGTTTGAACATGGAAATATCTACACCGCTATCTGCATGAAAATGGAAATATCTACACAGCTATCTGCACATACATGGAAATATCTACAAAGCTATCTCTTTACACATGGAAATAACTACACCTCTATCTCCATAAACATGGAAATACCTACACCGCCATCTGTATGAACATGGAAATATCTGCACCGCCATCTGTATGAACATATAAATATCTACACCGCCATCTGTATTAATATGGAGATACCTACACCGCTATCTGTATAAACATGGAAATATCTACACCGCTACCTGTATAAACATGGAAATATCTACACCGCTATGTGTATAAACATGGAAATATCTACACCGCTACCTGTATAAACATGGAAATATCAGCACCGCTATCTGTATGAACATGGAAATATCTACACCGCTATTTGTATGATCATGGAAATATGTACACCGATATCTGTATGAACATGGAAATATCTTCACCGCCATCTCTATGAACATGGATATATCTACACAGCCATCTGGATGAACAAGGAAATATAAGCACCGCTGACTGTATGGACATGGAAATATCTACACCGCTATCTGTATGGAGATGGAAATATCTACACCGCTATCTGTATGAACATGGAAATACCTTCACTGCCATCTGTATGAACATAGATATATCTACACAGCCATCTGGATGAACATGGAAATATCTACACCGCTATCTGCATGAACATGGAAATATCTACACCGCTGTCTGTACGAACATGGAAATATCTACACCGCTATCTGTTTGAACATGGAAATAGGTACACCGCTATCTGCATGAAAATGGAAATATCTATACAGCTATCTGCATATACATTGAAATATCTACACAGTTATCTCTTTACACGTGGAAATAACTACACCGCTATCTCTATAAACATGGAAATATCTACACCGACATCTGTATGAACTTGGAAATATCTGCACCGCCATCTGTATGAACATATAAATATCTACACCGCCATCTGTATGAAGAAGGAGATATCTACTTCGCTATCTGTATAAACTTGGAAATATCTACACCGCTATCTGTATGAACATGGAAATATCAACACCGCTATCTGTATAAACACGGAAATATGTACACCGCTACCTGTATAAACATGGAAGTATCAGCACCGCTATCGGTATGAACATGGCAATATCTACACGGCTATCTGTATGAACATGGAAATATCTACACCGCTATCTGTATGAACATGGAAATATCTTCACCGCCATCTGTATGAACATGGATATATCTACACAGCCATCTGGATGAACATGGAATTATCTACACCGCTATCTGTATGAACATGGATATATGTACACCGCTATCTGTCTGAACATGGAAATATCTACACAGCCATCTGGATGAACATGGAAATGTCTACACCGCTATCTGTATGAACATGGAAATACATACACCGCTATCTGTATGAACATGGGAATATCTACACCGCTATCTGTATGAACATGGAAATATCCACACTGCTATCTGTATGAACATGGAAATATCTTCACCGCCATCTGTATGAACATGGATATATCTACACAGCCATCTGGATGAACATGGAAATATCTGCACCGCTATCTGTTTGAACATGGAATTATCTACACCGCTATCTGTACGAACATGTATATATCTACACAGCCATCTGGATGAACATGGAAATATCTACACCGCTATCTGTGTAAACATGCATACATCTTCACCGCTATCTGTATAAACATGTAAATATCTACACCGCATTCTGTATGAACATGGAAATATCTACACCACTATCTGTGTAAACATGCATACGCCTTCACCGCTATCTGTATAAACATGGAAATATCTACACCGCTATCTGTTTGAACATGGAAATATCTATACCGCTATCTGCATGAAAATGGAAATATCTACACAGCTATCTGCACATACATGGAAATATCTACAAAGCTATCTCTTTACACATAGAAATAACTACACCGCTATCTCTATAAACATGGAAATACTTACACCGCCGTCTGTATGAACATGGAAATATCTGCACCGCCATGTGTAAGAACATATAAATATCTACACCGCCATCTGTATTAAGATGGAGATACCTACACCGCTATCTGTATAAACATGGAAATATCTACACCGCTACCTGTATAAAGATGGAAATATCTACACCGCTATGTGTATAAACATGGAAGTATCTACACCGCTACCTGTATAAACATGGAAATATCAGCACCGGTATCTGTATGGAAATGGAAATATCTACACCGCTATTTGTATGATCATTTAAATAACTACACCAATATCTGTATGAACATGGAAATATCTTCACTGCCATCTCTATGAACATGGATATATCTACACAGCCCTCTGGATGAACAAGGAAAAATCAGCATCACTGTCTGTATCAACATGGAAATATCTACACAGCCATCTGGATGAACATGGAAATGTCTACACCGCTATCAGTATGAACATGGAAATACATACACCGCTATCTGTATGAACATGGAAATACCTACACCGCTATCTGTATGAACATGGAAATATCTACACCGCTATCTGTGTGAACATGGAAATATCTTCACCGACATCTGTATGAACATGGATATATCTACACAGCCATCTGGATGAACATGGAAATATCTCCACCGCTATCTGTATGAACATGGAAATATCTACACCGCTATCTGTATGAACATGGAAATATCTTCACCGCCATCTGTATGAACATAGATATATCTACACAGCCATCTGGATGAACATGGAAATATCTACACCGCTATCTGTATGAACTTGGAAATATCTACACCGCTATCTGTTTGAACATGGAAATATCTACACCGCTATCTGCATGAAAATGGAAATATCTACACAGCTATCTGCATATATATGGAAATATCTACACAGATATCTCTTTACACATGGAAATAACTACACCGCTATCTCTATAAACATGGAAATATATACACCGCCTTCTGTATGAACATGGAAATATCTGCACCGCCATCTGTATGAACATATAAATATCTACACCGCCATCTGTATTAAGAAGGAGATATCTACACCGCTATCTGTATAAACATGGAAATATCTACTCCGCTATCTGTATAAACACGGAAATATGTACAACGCTACCTGTATAAACATGGAAGTATCAGCACCGCTATTGGTATGAACATGGAAATATCTACACTGCCATCGGTATGAACATGGAAATATCTTCACCGCCATCTGTATGAACATGGAAATATCTGCACCATCATCTGTATGAATATATAAATATCTACACCGCCATCTGTATTAAGATGGAGATATCTACACAGCTATCTGATAAACATGGAAATATCTACACCGCTATGTGTATAAACATGGAAATATCAACACCGCTATCTGTATAAACATGGAAATATTTCCACCGCTACCTGTATAAACATGGAAATAGCACCGCTATCTGTATGAACATGGAAATATCTACACCGCCATCTGTATGAACATGGAAATATCTTCACCGCCATCTGTATGAACATGGATATATCTACACAGCCATCTTTATGAACATGGAAATATCTTCACCGCCATCTGTATGAACATGGATATGTCTTCACAGCCGTCTGGATGAACATGGAAATATCTACACCGCTATCTGTATGAACATGGAAATATCTGCACTGCTATCTGTGTAAACATGCATACATCTTCACCGCTATCTGTATAAACATGGAAATAACTACACCGCTATCTGTATGAACATGGAAATATCTACACCGCTATCTGTTTGAACATGGAAATATCTACACCGCTATCTGCATGAAAATGGAAATATCTCCAAAGCTATCTGCATATACATGGAAATATCTACACAGCTATCTCTTTACGCATGGAAATAACTACACCGCTATCTCTATAAACATGGAAATATCTACACCGCTACCTGTATAAACATGGAAATATCAGCACCGCTATCTGTATGAACATGGAAATATCTTCACCGCCATCTGTATGAACATGGATATATCTAAACAGCCATCTGGATGAACATGGACATATCTACAGCGCTATCTGTATGAACATGGAAATATCTACACCGCTATCTGTATCAACATGGAAATATCTACACAGCCATCTGGATGAACATGGAAATGTCTACACCGCTATCAGTATGAACATGGAAATACATACACCGCTATCTGTATGAACATGGAAATATCTACACCGCTAACTGTATGAACATGGAAATATCTACACCGCTATCTGTGTGAACATGGAAATATCTTCACCGCCATCTGTATGAACATGGATATATCTACACAGCCATCTGGATGAACATGGAAATATCTGCACCGCTATCTGTATGAACATGGAAATATCTACTCCGCTATCTGTATGAACATGGATATATCTACACACCCATCTGGATGAACATGGAAATATCTACACCACTATCTGTGTAAACATGCATACATCTTCACCGCTATCTGTATAAACATGGAAATATCTACACCGCTATCTGTTTGAACATGGAAATATCTGCACCGCCATCTGAATGAACATATAAATATCTACACCGCCATCTGAATTAAGATGGAGATATCTACACTGCTATCTGTATAAACATAGAAATATCTACACCGCTATGTGTATAAACATGGAAATATCTACACCGCTATCTGTATAAACATGGAAATATCTACACCGCTACCTGCATAAACATGGAAATATCAGCACCACTATCAGTATGAACATGGAAATATCTACATTGCCATCTGTATGAACATGGAAATACCTTCACCGCCATCTGTATGAACATGGAAATATCTGCACCGCCATCTGTATGAACATATAAATATCTATACCGCCATCTGTATTAAGATGGAGATTTCTACACAGCCATCTGGATGAACATGGAAATATCTACACCGCTATCTGTTTGAACATGGAAATACATACACCGCTATCTGTATGAACATGGAAATATCTACACCGCTATCTGTATGAACATGGAAATATCTACACCGCTATATGTATGAACATGGAAATATCTTCACCACCATCTGAATGAACATGGATATATCTACACAGCCATCTGGATGAACATGGAAATATCTACACCGCTATCTGTGTAAACATGCATACATCTTCACTGCTATCTGTGTAAACATGGAAATATCTACACCGCTATCCTTATGAACGTGGAAATATCTACACCGCTAACTGTTTGAACAGGGAAATATATACACCGCTATCTGCATGAAAATGGAAATATCTACACCGCTATCTGTATGAACATGGAAATACATACAACGTTATCTGTATGAACATGGAAATATCTACACCGCTATCTGTATGAACTTGGAAATATCTACACCGCTATCGGTATGAACATGTAAATATCTTCACCGCCATATGTATGAACCTGAATATCTCTACACAGACATCTGGATGAACATGGAAATATCTGCACCGCTATGTGTATGAACATGGAAATATCTACACCGCTATCTGTATAAACATGGAAATATCTTCACCGACATCTGTATGAACATGGAAATATCTGCACCGCCATCTGTAAGAACATATAAATATCTACACCGCCATCTGTATGAAGAAGGAGATATCTACACCGCAATCTGTATAAACATGGAAATATGTACACCGCTATCTGTATGAACATGGAAATATCAACATCGCTATCTGTATAAACACGGAAATATGTACACCGCTACCTGTATAAACATGGAAGTATCAGTAACCGCTATCTGTATGAACATGGCAATATCTACACGGCTATCTGTATGAACATGGAAATATCTACACCGCTATCTGTATGAACATGGAAATACCTTCTCCGCCATCTGTATGAACATGGATATATCTACACAGCCATCTGGATGAATATGGAAATATCGACACCGCTGTCTGTATGAAAATGGAAATATCTACACCGCTATCTGTATCAACATGGAAATATCTACACAGCCATCTGGATGAAGATGGAAATGTCTACACCGCTATCAGTATGAACATGGAAATACATACACCGCTATCTGTATGAACATGGAAATATCTACACCGCTATCTGTATGAACATGGAAATATCTTCACCGCCATCTGTATGAACATGGATATATCTACACAGCCATCTGGATGAACTTGGAAATATCTGCACCGCTATCTGTATGAACATGGAAATATCTACACCGCTATCTGTATGAACATGGATATATCTACACAGCCATCTGGATGAACATGGAAATATCTACACCGCTATCTGTGTAAACATGCATACATCTTCACCGCTATCTGTATAAACATGTAAATATCTACACCGCTTTCTGTATGAACATGGAAATATCTACACCACTATCTGTGTAAACATGCATACATCTTCACCGCTATCTGTATAAACATGGAAATATCTACACCGATATCTGCACATACATGGAAATATCTACAAAGCTATCTCTCTACACATGGAAATAACTACAACGCTATCTGTATGAACATGGAAATATCTACACCGCCATCTGTATGAACATGGAAATATCTGCACCGCCATCTGAATGAACATCTAAATATCTACACCGCCATCTGTATTAAGATGGAGATATCTACACCGCTATCTGTATAAACATGGAAATATCTACACCGCTATGTGTATAAACATGGAAATATCTACACCGCTATCTGTATAAACATGGAAATATCAGCACCGCTATCAGTATGAACATGGAAATATCTACATCGCCATCTGTATGAACATGGAAATATCTTCACCGCCATCTGAATGAACATGGAAATATCTGCACCGCCATCTGTATGAACATATAAATATCTACACCGCCATCTGTATTAAGATGGAGATATCTACACCGCTATCTGTATAAACATGGAAATATCTACACCGCTATATGTATAAACATGGAAATATCTACACCGCTATCTGTATAAACATCGAAATATCTACACCGCTACCAGTAAAACATGGAAATATCAGCCCCGCTATCGGTATAAACATGGAAATATCTACACCGCCATCTGTATGAACATGGAATTATCTACACAGCCATCTGGATGAACATGGAAATATCTACACCGCTATCTGTATGAACATGGGAATATCTACACCGCTATCTGTATGAACATGGAAATATCTACACAGCCCTCTGGATGAACATGGAAATATCTACACCGCTATCTGTATGAACATGGAAATACATACACCGGTATCTGTATGAACTTGGAAATATGTACACCGCTATCTGTATGAACATGGAAATATCTACTCCGCTATATGTATGAACATGGAAATACCTTCACCGCCATCTGAATGAACATGGATATATCTACACAGCCATCTGGATGAACATGGAAATATCTACACCCCTATCTGTGTAAACATGCATACATCTTCACCGCTATCTGTGTAAACATGGAAATATCTACACCGCTATCTTTATGAACGTGGAAATATCTACACCGCTAACTGTTTGAACAGGGAAATATATACACCGCTATCTGCATGAAAATGGAAATATCTGCACCGCTATCTGTATGAACATGGAAATACATACAACGCTATCTGTATGAACATGGAAATATCTTCACCGCTATCTGTATGAACTTGGAAATATCCACACCGCTATCTGTATGAACATGGAAATATCTTCACCGCCATATGTATGAACATGAATATATCTACACAGCCATCTGGATGAACATGGAAATATCTGTACCGCTACGTGTATGAACATGGAAATATCTACACCGCTATCTGTATAAACATGGAAATATCTACACCGCTACCTGTATAAACATGGAAATATCAGCACCGCTATGAGTATGAACATGGAAATATCTACACCGCCATCTGTATGAACATGGAAATATCTTCACCGCTATCTGTAAGAACATGGAAATATGTACACAGCCATCTGGATGAACATGTAAATCTCTACACCGCTATCTGTATGAACTTGGAAATATCTACACCGCTATCTGTATGAACATGGAAATACCTTCACCGCCATATGTATGAACATGAATATATCTACACAGCCATCTGGATGAACATGGAAATATCTACACCGCTATCTGTGTAAACATGCATACATCTTCACCGCTATCTGTATAGACATGTAAATATCTACAGCGCTTTCTGTATGAACTTGGAAATATCTACACCACTATCTGTGTAAACATGCATACATCTTCACCGTTATGTGTATAAACCTGGAAATATCTACACCGCTATCTGTTTGAACATGGAAATATCTACACAGCTATCTGCATGAAAATGGAAATACCTACTCAGCTATCTGCACATACATGGAAATATCTACAAAGCTATCTCTTTACACATGGAAATAACTACACCGCTATCTCTATAAACATGGAAATACCTACACCGCCTTCTGTAAGAGCATGGAAATATCTGCACCGCCATCTGTATGAACATATAAATATCTACACCGCCTTCTGTATTAAGATGGAGATACCTACACCTCTGTCTGAATAAACATGGAAATATCTACACCGCTACCTATATAAACATGGAAATATCTACACCGCTATGTGTATAAACATGGAAATATCTACACCGCTACCTGTATAAACATGGAAATATCAGCACCGCTATCTGTATGAACATGGAAATATCTACACCGCTATTTGTATGATCATGGAAATATCTACACCGAAATCTGTATGAACATGGAAATATCTTCACCGTCATCTCTATGAACACGGATATATCTACACAGCCATCTGGATGAACAAGGAAATATCAGCACCGCTGTCTGTATGAACATGGAAATAAATACACCGCTATCTGTATGAAGATGGAAATATCTACACCGCTATCTGTTTGAACATGGAAATAGGTACACCGCTATCTGCATGAAAATGGAAATATCTACACAGCTATCTGCATATACATGGAAATATCTACACAGGTATCTCTTTACACATGGAAATAACTACACTGCTATCTCTATAAACATGGAAATATCTACACCGCCATCTGCAAGAACATGGAAATATCTGCACCGCCATCTGTATGAACATATAAATATCTACACCGCCATCTGTATTAAGATGGAGATTCCTACACCGCTATCTGTATAAACTTGAAAATATCTACACCGCTATCTGTCTAAACATGGAAATATCTACACCGCTACCTGTATAAACATGGAAATATCAGCACCGCTGTCTGTATGAACATGGAAATAGCTTCACAGCCATCTGGATGAACATGGAAATATCTACACCGCTATCTGTATGAACATGGAAATAGCTACACCGCTATCTGTAAGAACATGGTAATATCTACACCGCCATCTGTATGAACATGGAAATATCTTCTCCGCCATCTGTATGAACATGGATATATCTACACAGCCATCTGGATGAACATGGAAATATCTACACCGCTATCTGTATGAACATGGAAATACCTACACTGCCATCTGTATGAACATGGATATATCTACACAGCCATCTGTATAAACATGGAAATATCTACACCGCTATCTGTATGAACATGGAAATATCTACACCGCTATCTGTTTGAACATGGAAATATCTACACCGCTATCTGCATGAAAATGGAAATATCTACACAGCTATCTGCATATACATGGAAATATCTACACAGCTATCTCTTTACACATGGAAATAACTACACTGCTATCTCTATAAACATGGAAATATCTACACCGCCATCTGCAAGAACATGGAAATATCTGCACCGCCATCTGTATGAACATATAAATATCTACACCGCCATCTGTATTAAGATGGAGATACCTACACCGCTATCTGTATATACTTGAAAATATCTACACCGCTATCTGTCTAAACATGGAAATATCTACACCGCTACCTGTATAAACATGGAAATATCAGCACCGCTGTCTGTATGAACATGGAAATAGCTTCACAGCCATCTGGATGAACATGGAAATATCTACACCGCTATCTGTATGAACATGGAAATAGCTACACCGCTATCTGTAAGAACATGGTAATATCTACACCGCCATCTGTATGAACATGGAAATATCTTCTCCGCCATCTGTATGAACATGGATATATCTACACAGCCATCTGGATGAAGATGGAAATATCTACACCGCTATCTGTATGAACATGGAAATATCTACACCGCTATCTGTTTGAACATGGAAATATCTACACCGCTATCTGCATGAAAATGGAAATATCTACAAAGCTATCTTCATATACATGGAAATATCTACACAGCTATCTCTTTACACATGGAAATAACTACACCGCTATCTCTATAAACATGGAAATATCTACACCGCTACCTGTATAAACATGGAAATATCAGCACCGCTATCTGTATGAACATGGAAATATCTTCACCGCCATCTGTATGAACATGGATATATCTAAACAGCCATCTGGATGAACATGGACATATCTACAGCGCTATCTGTATGAACATGGAAATATCTACACCGCTATCTGTATCAACATGGAAATATCTACACAGCCATCTGGATGAACATGGAAATGTCTACACCGCTATCAGTATGAACATGGAAATACATACACCGCTATCTGTATGAACATGGAAATATCTACACCGCTATCTGTATGAACATGGAAATATCTACACCGCTATCTGTGTGAACATGGAAATATCTTCACCGCCATCTGTATGAACATGGATATATCTACACAGCCATCTGGATGAACATGGAAATATCTGCACCGCTATCTGTATGAACATGGAAATATCTACTCCGCTATGTGTATGAACATGGATATATCTACACACCCATCTGGATGAACATGGAAATATCTACACCACTATCTGTGTAAACATGCATACATCTTCACCGCTATCTGTATAAACATGGAAATATCTACACCGCTATCTGTTTGAACATGGAAATATCTGCACCGCCATCTGAATGAACATATAAATATCTACACCGCCATCTGAATTAAGATGGAGATATCTACACCGCTATCTGTATAAACATAGAAATATCTACACCGCTATGTGTATAAACATGGAAATATCTACACCGCTATCTGTATAAACATGGAAATATCTACACCGCTACCTGCATAAACATGGAAATATCAGCACCACTATCAGTATGAACATGGAAATATCTACATTGCCATCTGTATGAACATGGAAATACCTTCACCGCCATCTGTATGAACATGGAAATATCTGCACCGCCATCTGTATGAACATATAAATATCTATACCGCCATCTGTATTAAGATGGAGATTTCTACACAGCCATCTGGATGAACATGGAAATATCTACACCGCTATCTGTTTGAACATGGAAATACATACACCGCTATCTGTATGAACATGGAAATATCTACACCGTTATCTGTATGAACATGGAAATATCTACACCGCTATATGTATGAACATGGAAATATCTTCACCGCCATCTGAATGAACATGGATATATCTACACAGCCATCTGGATGAACATGGAAATATCTACACCGCTATCTGTGTAAACATGCATACATCTTCACTGCTATCTGTGTAAACATGGAAATATCTACACCGCTATCCTTATGAACGTGGAAATATCTACACCGCTAACTGTTTGAACAGGGAAATATATACACCGCTATCTGCATGAAAATGGAAATATCTACACCGCTATCTGTATGAACATGGAAATACATACAACGTTATCTGTATGAACATGGAAATATCTACACCGCTATCTGTATGAACTTGGAAATATCTACACCGCTATCGGTATGAACATGGAAATATCTTCACCGCCATATGTATGAACCTGAATATCTCTACACAGACATCTGGATGAACATGGAAATATCTGCACCGCTATGTGTATGAACATGGAAATATCTACACCGCTATCTGTATAAACATGGAAATATCTTCACCGACATCTGTATGAACATGGAAATATCTGCACCGCCATCTGTAAGAACATATAAATATCTACACCGCCATCTGTATGAAGAAGGAGATATCTACACCGCAATCTGTATAAACATGGAAATATGTACACCGCTATCTGTATGAACATGGAAATATCAACATCGCTATCTGTATAAACACGGAAATATGTACACCGCTACCTGTATAAACATGGAAGTATCAGTAACCGCTATCTGTATGAACATGGCAATATCTACACGGCTATCTGTATGAACATGGAAATATCTACACCGCTATCTGTATGAACATGGAAATACCTTCTCCGCCATCTGTATGAACATGGATATATCTACACAGCCATCTGGATGAATATGGAAATATCGACACCGCTGTCTGTATGAAAATGGAAATATCTACACCGCTATCTGTATCAACATGGAAATATCTACACAGCCATCTGGATGAAGATGGAAATGTCTACACCGCTATCAGTATGAACATGGAAATACATACACCGCTATCTGTATGAACATGGAAATATCTACACCGCTATCTGTATGAACATGGAAATATCTTCACCGCCATCTGTATGAACATGGATATATCTACACAGCCATCTGGATGAACTTGGAAATATCTGCACCGCTATCTGTATGAACATGGAAATATCTACACCGCTATCTGTATGAACATGGATATATCTACACAGCCATCTGGATGAACATGGAAATATCTACACCGCTATCTGTGTAAACATGCATACATCTTCACCGCTATCTGTATAAACATGTAAATATCTACACCGCTTTCTGTATGAACATGGAAATATCTACACCACTATCTGTGTAAACATGCATACATCTTCACCGCTATCTGTATAAACATGGAAATATCTACACCGATATCTGCACATACATGGAAATATCTACAAAGCTATCTCTCTACACATGGAAATAACTACAACGCTATCTGTATGAACATGGAAATATCTACACCGCCATCTGTATGAACATGGAAATATCTGCACCGCCATCTGAATGAACATATAAATATCTACACCGCCATCTGTATTAAGATGGAGATATCTACACCGCTATCTGTATAAACATGGAAATATCTACACCGCTATGTGTATAAACATGGAAATATCTACACCGCTATCTGTATAAACATGGAAATATCAGCACCGCTATCAGTATGAACATGGAAATATCTACATCGCCATCTGTATGAACATGGAAATATCTTCACCGCCATCTGAATGAACATGGAAATACCTGCACCGCCATCTGTATGAACATATAAATATCTACACCGCCATCTGTATTAAGATGGAGATATCTACACCGCTATCTGTATAAACATGGAAATATCTACACCGCTATATGTATAAACATGGAAATATCTACACCGCTATCTGTATAAACATCGAAATATCTACACCGCTACCAGTAAAACATGGAAATATCAGCCCCGCTATCGGTATAAACATGGAAATATCTACACCGCCATCTGTATGAACATGGAATTATCTACACAGCCATCTGGATGAACATGGAAATATCTACACCGCTATCTGTATGAACATGGGAATATCTACACCGCTATCTGTATGAACATGGAAATATCTACACAGCCCTCTGGATGAACATGGAAATATCTACACCGCTATCTGTATGAACATGGAAATACATACACCGGTATCTGTATGAACTTGGAAATATGTACACCGCTATCTGTATGAACATGGAAATATCTACTCCGCTATATGTATGAACATGGAAATACCTTCACCGCCATCTGAATGAACATGGATATATCTACACAGCCATCTGGATGAACATGGAAATATCTACACCCCTATCTGTGTAAACATGCATACATCTTCACCGCTATCTGTGTAAACATGGAAATATCTACACCGCTATCTTTATGAACGTGGAAATATCTACACCGCTAACTGTTTGAACAGGGAAATATATACACCGCTATCTGCATGAAAATGGAAATATCTGCACCGCTATCTGTATGAACATGGAAATACATACAACGCTATCTGTATGAACATGGAAATATCTTCACCGCTATCTGTATGAACTTGGAAATATCCACACCGCTATCTGTATGAACATGGAAATATCTTCACCGCCATATGTATGAACATGAATATATCTACACAGCCATCTGGATGAACATGGAAATATCTGTACCGCTACGTGTATGAACATGGAAATATCTACACCGCTATCTGTATAAACATGGAAATATCTACACCGCTACCTGTATAAACATGGAAATATCAGCACCGCTATGAGTATGAACATGGAAATATCTACACCGCCATCTGTATGAACATGGAAATATCTTCACCGCTATCTGTAAGAACATGGAAATATGTACACAGCCATCTGGATGAACATGTAAATCTCTACACCGCTATCTGTATGAACTTGGAAATATCTACACCGCTATCTGTATGAACATGGAAATACCTTCACCGCCATATGTATGAACATGAATATATCTACACAGCCATCTGGATGAACATGGAAATATCTACACCGCTATCTGTGTAAACATGCATACATCTTCACCGCTATCTGTATAGACATGTAAATATCTACAGCGCTTTCTGTATGAACTTGGAAATATCTACACCACTATCTGTGTAAACATGCATACATCTTCACCGTTATGTGTATAAACCTGGAAATATCTACACCGCTATCTGTTTGAACATGGAAATATCTACACAGCTATCTGCATGAAAATGGAAATACCTACTCAGCTATCTGCACATACATGGAAATATCTACAAAGCTATCTCTTTACACATGGAAATAACTACACCGCTATCTCTATAAACATGGAAATACCTACACCGCCTTCTGTAAGAGCATGGAAATATCTGCACCGCCATCTGTATGAACATATAAATATCTACACCGCCTTCTGTATTAAGATGGAGATACCTACACCTCTGTCTGAATAAACATGGAAATATCTACACCGCTACCTATATAAACATGGAAATATCTACACCGCTATGTGTATAAACATGGAAATATCTACACCGCTACCTGTATAAACATGGAAATATCAGCACCGCTATCTGTATGAACATGGAAATATCTACACCGCTATTTGTATGATCATGGAAATATCTACACCGAAATCTGTATGAACATGGAAATATCTTCACCGTCATCTCTATGAACACGGATATATCTACACAGCCATCTGGATGAACAAGGAAATATCAGCACCGCTGTCTGTATGAACATGGAAATAAATACACCGCTATCTGTATGAAGATGGAAATATCTACACCGCTATCTGTATGAACATGGAAATATCTACACCGCCGTCTGTATTAAGAAGGAGATATCTACACAGCTATCTGTATAAACATGGAAATATCTACACCGCTATCTGTATGAGCATGGAAATATCTACACCGCTATCTGTATAAACACGGAAATATGTACACCGCTACCTGTATAAACATGGAAGTATCAGCACCACTATGTGTATGAACATGGCAATATCTACACGGCTATCTGTATGAACATGGAAATATCTACACCACTATCTGTATGAACATGGAAATATCTTCACCGCCATCTGTATGAACATGGATATATCTACACAGCCATCTGGATGAACATGAAAATATCTACACCGCTCTCTGTTTGAACATGGAAATATCTACACCACTATCTGCATGAAAATGGAAATATCTACACAGCTATCTGCATATCCATGGAAATATCTACACAGCTATCTCTTTACACTTGGAAATAAATACACCGCTATCTCTATAAACATGGAAATATCTACACCACTATCTGTATGAACATGGAAATATCTCCAACGCCATCTGTATGAACATATAAATATCTACACCGCCATCTGTATGAAGAAGGAGATATCTACACCGCTATCTGTATGAACATGGAAATATCTACACCGCTATCTGTGTAAACATGCATACATCTTCACCGTTATCTGTATAAACATGGAAATATCTACACCGCTACCTGTATAAACATGGAAATATCTGCACCGCTATCGTTATGAACATGGAAATATCTACACCACCATCTGTAAGAACATGGAAATATCTTCACCGCCATCTGTATGAACTTGGATATATCTACACAGAAATCTGTATGAACATGGAAATATCTACCCCGCTATCTGTATGATCATGGAAATATCTACACCGCTATCTGTATGAACATGGAAATAACTTCACCGCCATCTGTATGAACATGGATATGTCTCCACAGCCATCTGGATGAACATGGAAATATCTACACTGCTATCTGTATGAACATGGATATATCTACACAGCCATCTGGATGAACATGGAAATATTTACACCGCTATCTGTATGAACATGGAAATACATACACCGCTATCTGTATGAACATGGAAATATCTACACTGCTATCTGTATGAACATGGAAATATCTACACCGCTATCAGTATGAACATGGAAATATCTTCCCCGCCATCTGTATGAACATGGATATATCTACACAGCCATCTGGATGAACATGGAAATATCTGCACCGCTATCTGTATGAACATGGAAATATCTACAACGCTATCTGTATGAACATGGATATATCTACACAGCCATCTGTATGAACATGGAAATATCTACACCGCTATCTGTTTGAACATGGAAATATCTAAACCGCTATCTGCATGAAAATGGAAATAACTCCACAGCTATCTGCATATACATGGAAATATCTACACAGCTATCTCTTTACACATGGAAATAACTACACCGCTACCTCCATAAACATGGAAATATCTACACCGCCATCTGTATGAACATGGAAATATCTGCACCACCATCTGTATGAACATATATATATCTACACCGCCATCTGTATTAAGAAGAAGATATCTACACCGCTATCTGAATAAACATGGAAATATCAACACCGCTATCTGTATGAAAATGGAAATATCTACACCGCTATCTGTATAAACATGGAAATATGTACACCGCTACCTGTATAAACATGGAAGTATCAGCACCGCTATCGGTATGAACATGGCAATATCTACACGGTTATCTGTATGAACATGGAAATATCTACACCGCTATCTGTATGAACATGGAAATATCTTCACCGCCATCTGTATGAACATGGATATATCTACACAGCCACCTGGATGAACATGGAAATATCTACACCGTTATCTGTATGAACATGGAAATATATACACCGCTATCTGTATGAACATGGAATTATCTACACCGCTATCTGTATGAACATGGAAATATCTACACCGCTATCTGTATGAACATGGAAATATCTACACCGCTATCTGTATGAACATGGAAATATATACACCGCTATCTGTATGAACATGGAAATATCTTCTCCGCCATCTGTATGAACATAGATATATCTACACAGCCATCTGGATGAACATGGAAATATCAACACCGCTATCTGTATGAACATGGAAATATCTACACCGCTATCTGTGTAAGCATACATACATCTTCACCGCTATCTGCATGAAAATGGAAATATCTACACAGCTATCTGCATATACATGGAAATATCTACAAAGCTATCTCTTTAGACATGGAAATAACTACACTGCTATCTCTATAAACATGGAAATATCTACACCGCCATCTGTATGAACATGGAAATATCTGCACCGCCATCTGTATGAACATATAAATATCTACACCGCCATCTGTATTAAGATGGAGATATCTACACCGCTATCTGTATAAACATGGAAATATCTACACCGCTTTCTGCATAAACATGGAAATATCTACACCGCTACCTGTATAAAGATGGAAATATCAGCAGCGCTATCTGTATGAACATGGAAATAGCTACACAGCCATCAGGATGAACATGGAAATATCTTCACCGCCATCTGTATGAACATGGATATATCTACACAGCCATATGGATGAACATGGAAATACCTACACCGCTATCTCTATGAACATGGAAATAGCTTCACTGCTATCTGTATGAACATGGAAATATCTACACCGCTATCTGTATGAACATGGAAATATCTACATCGCTATCTGTATGAACATGGAAATATCTACAGCGCTACCTGTATAAACATGGAAATATCAGCACCGCTATCTGAATGAATATGGAAATATCTACAGCGTAATCTGCATGAACTTGGAAATATCTACACCAATATCCGTATGAACATGGAAATATCTTCACCGCCATGTGTATGAACATAGATATATCTACACAGCCATCTGGATGAACAAGGAAATATCAGCAACGCTGTCTGTATGAACATGGAAATATCTACACCGCTATCTGTTTGAACATGGAAATATCAACACCGCTATCTGTATGAACTTTTAAATATCTTCACCGCCATTTGTATGAACATGGATATATCTACACAGCCATCTGGATGAACATGGAAATATCTACACCGCTATCTGTATGAACATGGAAATATCTACACAGCTATCTGTGTAAACATGCATACATCTTCACCGCTATCTTTATAAACATGGAAATATCTACAATGCTATCTGTATGAACATGGAAATATCTACACCGCTATCTGTTTGAACATGGAAATTTCTACACCGCTATCTGCATGAAAATGGAAATATGTACACAGCTATCTGCATATACATGGAAATATCTATACAGCTATGTCTTTCCACATGAAAATAACTACACCGCTATCTCTATAAACATGGAAATATCTATACCACTATGTGTATAAACATGGAAATATCTACACCGCTATCTGTATAAACATGGAAATGTCTACACCGCTACCTGTATAAACATGGAAATATCAGCACCGCTATCAGTATGAACATGGAAATATCTACACCGCCATCTGTATGAACATGGAAATATCTTCATTGCCATCTGTATGAACATGGAAATATCTGCACCGCCATCTGTATGAACATATAAATATCTACACCGCCATCTGTATTAAGATGGAGATATATACACCGCTATCTGTATAAACATGGAAATATCTACAACGCTTTCTGCATAAACATGGAAATATCTACACCGCTACCTGTATAAAGATGGAAATATCAGCACCGCTATCTGTATGAACATGGAAATAGCTACACAGCCATCTGGATAAACATGGAAATATCTACACCGCTATCTGTATGAACATGGAAATAGCTACACCGCTATCTGTATGAACATGGAAATATCTTCACCGCCATCTGTATGAACATGGATATATCTACACAGCCATCTGGATGAACATGGAAATACCTACACCGCTATCTCTATGAACATGGAAATAGCTTCACTGCTATCTGTATGAACATGGAATTATCTACACCGCTATCTGTATGAACATGGAAATATCTACATCGCTATCTGTATAAACATGGAAATATCTACACCGCTACCTGTATAAACATGGAAATATCAGCACCGCTATCTGAATGAATATGGAAATATCTACAGCGTAATCTGCATGAACTTGGAAATATCTACACCAATATCCGTATGAACATGGAAATATCTTCACCGCCATGTGTATGAACATAGATATATCTACACAGCCATCTGGATGAACAAGGAAATATCAGCACCGCTGTCTGTATGAACATGGAAATATCTACACCGTTATCTGTTTGAACATGGAAATATCTACACCGCTATCTGTATGAACTTTTAAATATCTTCACCGCCATTTGTATGAACATGGATATATCTACACAGCCATCTGGATGAACATGGAAATATCTACACCGATATCTGTATGAACATGGAAATATCTACACAGCTATCTGTGTAAACATGCATACATCTTCACCGCTATCTTTATAAACATGGAAATATCTACAATGCTATCTGTATGAACATGGAAATATCTACACCGCTATCTGTTTGAACATGGAAATTTCCACACCGCTATCTGCATGAAAATGGAAATATGTACACAGCTATCTGCATATACATGGAAATATCTACACAGCTATGTCTTTCCACATGAAAATAACTACACCGCTATCTCTATAAACATGGAAATATCTATACCACTATGTGTATAAACATGGAAATATCTACACCGCTATCTGTATAAACATGGAAATGTCTACACCGCTACCTGTATAAACATGGAAATATCAGCACCGCTATCAGTATGAACATGGAAATATCTACACCGCCATCTGTATGAACATGGAAATATCTTCATTGCCATCTGTATGAACATGGAAATATCTGCACCGCCATCTGTATGAACATATAAATATCTACACCGCCATCTGTATTAAGATGGAGATATCTACACCTCTATCTGTATAAACATGGAAATATCTACACCGCTTTCTGCATAAACATGGAAATATCTACACCGCTACCTGGATAAACATGGAAATATCTACACCGCTATCTGTATGAACATGGAAATAGCTACACCGCTATCTGTATGAACATGGAAATATCTTCACCGCCATCTGTATGAACATGGATATATCTACACAGCCATCTGGATGAACATGGAAATACCTACACCGCTATCTCTATGAACATGGAAATAGCTTCACTGCTATCTGTATGAACATGGAAATATCTACACCGCTATCTGTATGAACATGGAAATATCTACATCGCTATCTGTATAAACATGGAAATATCTACATCGCTACCTGTATAAACATGGAAATATCAGCACCGCTATCTGAATGAATATGGAAATATCTACAGCGTAATCTGCATGAACTTGGAAATATCTACACCAATATCCGTATGAACATGGAAATATCTTCACCGCCATGTGTATGAACATAGATATATCTACACAGCCATCTGGATGAACAAGGAAATATCAGCACCGCTGTCTGTATGAACATGGAAATATCTACACCGCTATCTGTTTGAACATGGAAATATCTACACCGCTATCTGTATGAACTTTTAAATATCTTCACCGCCATTTGTATGAACATGGATATATCTACACAGCCATCTGGATGAACATGGAAATATCTACACCGCTATCTGTATGAACATGGAAATATCTACACAGCAATCTGTGTAAACATGCATACATCTTCACCGCTATCTTTATAAACATGGAAATATCTACAATGCTATCTGTATGAACATGGAAATATCTACACCGCTATCTGTTTGAACATGGAAATTTCTACACCGCTATCTGCATGAAAATGGAAATATGTACACAGCTATCTGCATATACATGGAAATATCTATACAGCTATGTCTTTCCACATGAAAATAACTACACCGCTATCTCTATAAACATGGAAATATCTATACCACTATGTGTATAAACATGGAAATATCTACACCGCTATCTGTATAAACATGGAAATGTCTACACCGCTACCTGTATAAACATGGAAATATCAGCACCGCTATCAGTATGAACATGGAAATATCTACACCGCCATCTGCATGAACATGGAAATATCTTCATTGCCATCTGTATGAACATGGAAATATCTGCACCGCCATCTGTATGAACATATAAATATCTACACCGCCATCTGTATTAAGATGGAGATATATACACCGCTATCTGTATAAACATGGAAATATCTACACCGCTATATGTATAAGCATGGAAATATCTACACCGCTACCTGTAAAAACATGGAAATATCTACACCGCTACCTGTATTAACATGGAAATATCTACACCGCTATCTGTATGAACATGGAAATATCTACACCGCTATCTGTATGAACATGGAAATATCTACACCGCTATCTGTATGAACATGGAAATATCTACACAGCCATCTGGATGAACATGGAAATATCTACACCGCTCTCTGTATGAACATGAAAATTCATACACCGGTATCTGTATGAACATGGAAATATCTACACCGCTATCTCTATGAACATGGAAATATCTGCACCGCTATATGTATGAACATGGAAATATCTACACCGCTCTCTGTATGAACATGAAAATTCATACACCGGTATCTGTATGAACATGGAAATATCTACACCGCTATCTGTATGAACATGGAAATATCTACACCGCTATCAGTATGAACATGGAAATATCTTCCCCGCCATCTGTATGAACATGGATATATCTACACAGCCATCTGGATGAACATGGAAATATCTGCACCGCTATCTGTATGAACATGGAAATATCTACAACGCTATCTGTATGAACATGGATATATCTACACAGCCATCTGGATGAACATGGAAATATCTGCACCGCTATGTGTATGAACATGGAAATATCTACACCGCTCTCTGTTTCAGCATGGAAATATCTACACCGCTATCTGTTTGAACATGGAAATAGGTACACCGCTATCTGCATGAAAATGGAAATATCTACACAGCTATCTGCATATACATGGAAATATCTATACAGCTATCTCTTTACACATGGAAATAACTACACCGCTATCTCTATAAACATGGTAATATCTACACCGCCATCTGTATGAACATGGAAATATCTGCACCGCCATCTGTTTGAACATATACATATTTACACCGCCATCTGTATTAAGATGGAGATATCTACACTGCTATCTGTATTAACATGGAAATATCTACACCGCTATCTGTACAAACATGGAAATATCTACACCGCTATCTGTATAAACATGGAAATATCTACACCGCTATGGGTATAAACATGCAAATATCTACACCGCTACCTGTATAAACATGGAAATATCTACACCGCTACCTGTATAAACATGGAAATATCAGCACCGCTATCGGTATGAACATGGAAATATCTACACCGCCATCTGTATGAACATGGAAATATCTACACAGCCATCTGTATGAACCTGGAAATACATACACCGGTATCTGTATGAACATGGAAATATCTACACCGCTATCTGTATGAACATGGAAATATCTACACCGCTATCTGTATGAACATGGAAATATCTTCACCGCCATCTGTATGAACATGGATATATCTACACATCCATCTGGATGAACATGGAAATATCTACACCGCTATCTGTGTAAACATGCATACATCTTCACCGCTATCTGCATAAACATGTAAATATCTACACCGCTATCTTTATGAACTTGGAAATATCTACAACGCAAAGTGTTTGAACAGGGAAATATATACACCTCTATCTGCATGAAAATGGAAATATCTACACCACTATCTGTATGAACATGGAAATACATACACTACTATCTGTATGAACATGGAAATATCTACACCGCTATCTGTATGAACATGGAAATATCTAGACCGCCATCTGTATGAACATGGAAATATCTTCACCGCCATCTGTTTGAACATGGAAATATCTGCACCGCCATCTGTATGAACATATAAATATCTACAACGCCATCTGTATTAAGATGGAGATATCTACACCGCTATCTGTATAAACATGGAAATATCTAAACCGCTATGTGTATAAACATGCAAATATCTACACCGCTACCTGTATAAACATGGAAATATCTACACCGCTACCTGTATAAACATGGAAATATCAGCACCGCTATCGGTATGAACATTTAAATATCTACACCGCCATCTGTATGAACATGGAAATATCTACACAGCCATCTGTATGAACATGGAAATACATACACCGGTATCTGTATGAACATGGAAATATGTACACCGCTATCTGTATGAACATGGAAATATCTACACCGCTATCTGTATGAACATGGAAATATCTTCACCGCCATCTGTATGAACATGGATATATCTACACATCCATCCGGATGAACATGGAAATATCTACACCGCTATCTGTGTAAACATGCATACATCTTCACCGCTATCTGTATAAACATGTAAATATCTACACCGCTATCTTTATGAACTTGGAAATATCTACAACGCTAAGTGTTTGAACAGGGAAATATATACACCTCTATCTGCATGAAAATGGAAATATCTACACCGCTATCTGTATGAACATGGAAATACATACACTACTATCTGTATGAACATGGAAATATCTACACCGCTATCTGTATGAACATGGAAATATCTACACCGCTATCTGTATGAACATGGAAATATCTTCACCGCCATCTGTATGAACATGGATATATCTACACAGCCATCTGGATGAACATGGAAATATCCGCACCGCTATCTGTATGAGCATGGAAAGATCTACACTGCTATCTGTATGAACATGGTTATATCTACAGAGCCATCTGGATGAACATGGAAATATCTACACCGCTATCTGTGTAAACATGCATACACCTTCACCGCTATCAGTATAAACATGGAAATATCTACACCGCTATCGTTATGAACATGGAAATATCTACACTGCTAACAGTTTGAACAGGGAAATATATACACTGCGATCTGCATGAAAACGGAAATATCTACACAGCTATCTGCATATACATGGAAATATCTACACAGCTATCTCTTTTCACATGGAAATAACTACACCGCTATCTGTATGAACATGGAAATATCTACACAGCCATCTGGATGAACATGGAAATATCTGCACCGCCATCTGTATGAACATATAAATATCTACACCGCCATCTGTATTAAGATGGAGATGTCTACTCTGCTATCTGCATAAACATGGAAATATCTACACCGCTATCTGTATAAACATGGAAATATCTACACAGCTACCTGTATATACATGGAAATTTCAGCACCGCTATCGGTATGAACATGGAAATATCTACACCGCCATCAGTATGAACATGGAAATATCTTCACCGCCATCTGTATGAACATGGATATATCTACACAGCCATCTGTATGAACATGGAAATATCTACACCGCTATCTGTATGAGCATGGAAATATCTTCACCGCCATCTGTATGAACATCGATATATCTACACAGCCATCTGGATGAACAAGGAAATATAAGCACCGCTGTCTGTATGGACAAGGAAATATCTACACCGCTATCTGTATGAAGATGGAAATATCTACACCGCTATCTGTATGAACATGGAAATACCTTCATCGCCATCTGTATGAACATAGAAATATCTACACAGCCATCTGGATGAACATGGAAATATCTACACCGCTATCTGCATGAACATGGAAATATCTACACCGCTGTCTGTACGAACATGGAAATATCTACACCGCTATCTGTTTGAACATGGAAATAGGTACACCGCTATCTGCCTGAAAATGGAAATATCTATACAGCTATCTGCATATACATGGAAATATCTACACAGGTATCTCTTTACACATGGAAAGAACTACACCGCTATCTCTATAAACATGGAAATATCTACACCGACATCTGTATGAACTTGGAAATATCTGCACCGCCATCTGTATGAACATATAAATATCTACACCGCCATCTGTATGAAGAAGGAGATATCTACACCGCTATCTGTATAAACATGGAAATATTTTCTCCGCTATCTGTATGAACATGGAAATATCAACACCGCTATCTGTATAAACACGAAAATATGTACACCGCTACCTGTATAAACATGGAAGTATCAGCACCGCTATCGGTATGAACATGGCAATATCTACACGACTATCTGTATGAACATGGAAATATCTACACCGCTATCTGTATGAACATGGAAATATCTTCACCGCCATCTGTATGAACATGGATATATCTACACAGCCATCTGGATGAACATGGAATTATCTACACCGCTATCTGTATGAACATGGAAATATCTACACCGCTATCTGTCTGAACATGGAAATATCTACACAGCCATCTGGATGAACATGGAAATGTCTACACCGCTATCTGTATGAACATGGAAATACATACACCGCTATCTGTATGAACATGGGAATATCTACACCGCTATCTGTATGAACATGGAAATATCTACACCGCTATCTGTATGAACATGGAAATATCTTCACCGCCATCTGTATGAACATGGATATATCTACACAGCCATCTGGATGAACATGGAAATATCTGCACCGCTATCTGTTTGAACATGGAATTATCTACACCACTATCTGTACGATCATGTATATATCTACACAGCCATCTGGATGAACATGGAAATATCTACACCGCTATCTGTGTAAACATGCATACATCTTCACCGCTATCTGTATAAACATGTAAATATCTACACCGCTTTCTGTATGAACATGGAAATATCCACACCACTATCTGTGTAAACAGGCATACGTCTTCACCGCTATCTGTATAAACATGGAAATATCTACACCGCTATCTGTTTGAACATGGAAATATCTACACCGCTATCTGCATGAAAATGGAAATATCTACACAGCTATCTGCACATACATGGAAATATCTACAAAGCTATCTCTTTACACATAGAAATAACTACACCGCTATCTCTATAAACATGGAAATACCTACACCGCCGTCTGTATGAACATGGAAATATCTGCACCGCCATGTGTATGAACATATAAATATCTACACCGCCATCTGTATTAAGATGGAGATACCTACACCGCTATCAGTATGAACATGGAAATATCTACACCGCTACCTGAATAAAGATGGAAATATCTGCACCGCTATGTATATAAACATGGAAGTATCTACACCGCTACCTGTATAAACATGGAAATATCAACACCGCTATCTGTATGAAAATGGAAATATCTACACCGCTATTTGTATGATCATGGAAATATCTACACCAATATCTGTATGAACATGGAAATGTCTTCACCGCCATCTCTATGAACATGGATATATCTACACAGCCATCTGGATGAACAAGGAAAAATCAGCACTGCTGTCTGTATGAACATGGAAATATCTACACCGCTATCTGTATGAAGATGGAAATATCTACACCGCTATCTGTATGAACATGGAAATATCTTCACCGCCATCTGTATGAACATAGCTATATCTACACAGCCATCTGGATGAACATGGAAATATCTACACCGCTATCTGTATGAACTTGGAAATATCTACACCGCTATCTGTTTGAACATGGAAATATCTACACCGCTATCTGCATGAAAATGGAAATATCTACACAGCTATCTGCATATACATGGAAATATCTACACAGCTACCTCTTTACACATTTAAATAACTACACCGCTATCTCTATAAACATGGAAATATCTACACCGCCTTCTGTATGAACATGGAAATATCTGCACCGCCATCTGTATGAACATATAAATATCTACACCGCCATCTGTATTAAGAAGGAGATATCTACACCGCTATCTGTATAAACATGGAAATATCTACTCCGCTATCTGTATAAACATGGAAATATGTACAACGCTACCTGTATAAACATGGAAGTATCAGCTTCGCTATCGGTATGAACATGGCAATATCTACACGGCTATCAGTATGAACATGGAAATATCTACACAGCTATCTGTAGGAACATGGAAATATCTTCACCGCCATCTGTATGAACATGGATATATCTACACAGCCATCTGGATGAACATGGAAATATCTACACCGCTATCTGTATGAACATGGAAACATCTACACAGCCATCTGGATGAACATGGAAATATCTACACCGCTATCTGTATGAACATGGAAATACATACACCGCTATCTGTATGAACATGGAAATATCTACACCGCTATCTGCATATACATGGAAATATCTACACCGCTATCTGCATGAACATGGAAATATCTACACAGCCAACTGGATGAACATGGAAATGTCTACACCGCTATCTGTATGAACATGGAAATACATACACCGCTATCTGTATGAACATGGAAATATCTACACCGGTATCTGTATGAACATGGAAATATCTTCACCGCCATCTGTATGAACATGGATATATCTACACAGCCATCTGGATGAACATGGAAATATCTGCACCGCTATCTGTATGAACATGGAAATATCAACACCGCTATCTGTTTGAACATGGAAATATCTACACCGCTATCTGCATGAAAATGGAAGTATCTACACAGCTATCTGCACATTCATGGAAATATCTACAAAGCTATTTCTTTTCACATGGAAATAACTACACCGCTATCTCTATAAACATGGAAATACCTACACCGCCATCTGTATGAACATGGAAATATCTGCACCGCCATCTGTATGAACATATAAATATCTACACCGCCATCAGTATTAAGATGGAGATACCTACACCGCTATCTGTATAAACATGGAAATATCTACACCGCTCCCTGTATAAACATGGAAATATCTACACCGCTATGTGTATAAACATGGAAATATCTACACCGCTACCTGTATAAACATGGAAATATCAGCACCGTTATCTGTATGAACATGGAAATATCTACACCGCTATTTGTATGATCATGGAAATATCTACACCGATATCTGTATGAACATGGAAATATCTTCACGGCCATCTCTATGAACATGGATATATCTACACAGCCATCAGGATGAACAAGGAAATATCAGCACTGCTGTCTGTATGAACATGGAAATATCTACACCGCTATCTGTATGAAGATGGAAATATCTACACCGCTATCTGTATGTACATGGAAATATCTTCACCGCCATCTGTATGAAAATAGATATATCTACACAGCCATCTGGATGAACATGGAAATATCTACACCGCTATCTGCGTGAACATGGAAATATCTACACTGCTGTCTGTGTAAACATGCAGACATCTTCACCGCTATCGGTATAAACATGGAAATAACTACACTGCGATCTGTATGAACATGGAAATATCTACACCGCTATCTGTTTGAACATGGAAATATCTACACCGCTATCTGCATGAAAATGGAAATATCTACACAGCTATCTGCATATACATGGAAATATCTATACAGCTATCTCTTTACACATGGAAATAACTACACCGCTATCTCTATAAACATGGTAATATCTACACCGCCATCTGTATGAACATGGAAATATCTGCACCGCCATCTGTTTGAACATATACATATTTACACCGCCATCTGTATTAAGATGGAGATATCTACACTGCTATCTGTATTAACATGGAAATATCTACACCGCTATCTGTACAAACATGGAAATATCTACACCGCTATCTGTATAAACATGGAAATATCTACACCGCTACCTGTATAAACATGGAAATATCAGCACTGCAATCTGTAGGAACATGGAAGTATCTACAGCGCTATCAGTATGAACATGGAAATATCTTCACCGCCATCTGTATGAACTTGGATATATCTACACAGCCATCTGGATGAACATGGAAATATCTACACCGCTATCTTTATGAACATGGAAATATCTACACCGTTAACTGTTTGAACAGGGAAATATATACACCGCTATTTGTATGATCATGGAAATATCTACACCGATATCTGTATGAACATGGAAATATCTTCACGGCCATCTCTATGAACATGGATATATCTACACAGCCATCAGGATGAACAAGGAAATATCAGCACTGCTGTCTGTATGAACATGGAAATATCTACACCGCTATCTGTATGAAGATGGAAATATCTACACCGCTATCTGTATGTACATGGAAATATCTTCACCGCCATCTGTATGAAAATAGATATATCTACACAGCCATCTGGATGAACATGGAAATATCTACACCGCTATCTGCGTGAACATGGAAATATCTACACTGCTGTCTGTGTAAACATGCAGACATCTTCACCGCTATCGGTATAAACATGGAAATAACTACACTGCGATCTGTATGAACATGGAAATATCTACACCGCTATCTGTTTGAACATGGAAATATCTACACCGCTATCTGCATGAAAATGGAAATATCTACACAGCTATCTGCATATACATGGAAATATCTATACAGCTATCTCTTTACACATGGAAATAACTACACCGCTATCTCTATAAACATGGTAATATCTACACCGCCATCTGTATGAACATGGAAATATCTGCACCGCCATCTGTTTGAACATATACATATTTACACCGCCATCTGTATTAAGATGGAGATATCTACACTGCTATCTGTATTAACATGGAAATATCTACACCGCTATCTGTACAAACATGGAAATATCTACACCGCTATCTGTATAAACATGGAAATATCTACACCGCTACCTGTATAAACATGGAAATATCAGCACTGCAATCTGTAGGAACATGGAAGTATCTACAGCGCTATCAGTATGAACATGGAAATATCTTCACCGCCATCTGTATGAACTTGGATATATCTACACAGCCATCTGGATGAACATGGAAATATCTACACCGCTATCTTTATGAACATGGAAATATCTACACCGTTAACTGTTTGAACAGGGAAATATATACACCGCTATCTGCATGAAAATGGAAATATCTACACAGCTATCTGCATATACATGGAAATATCTACACAGGTATCTCTTTACACATGGAAATAACTACACCGCTATCTGTATGAACATGGAAATATCTACACCGCTATCTGTTTGAACATGGAAATATCTACACCGCTATCTGCATGAAAATGGAAATATCTACACAGCTTTCTGCATATACATGGAAATATCTATACAGCTATCTCTTTACACATGGAAATAACTACACCGCTATCTCTATAAACATGGTAATATCTACACCGCCATCTGTATGAACATGGAAATAACTGCACCGCCATCTGTTTGAACATATACATATCTACACCGCCATCTGTATTAAGATGGAGATATCTACACCGCTATCTGTATAAACATGGAAATATCTACACCGCTATCTGTATAAACATGGAAATATCTACACCGCTATCTGTATAAACATGGAAATATCTACACCGCTACCTGTATAAACATGGAAATATCAGCACCGCAATCTGTAGGAACATGGAAATATCTACACCGCTATCTGTATGAACATGGAAATATCTACACCACTATCTGTATGAACATGGAAATAGCTACACAGCCATCTGGATGAACATGGAAATATCAACACCGCTATCTGTATGAACATGGATATATCTACACAGCCATCTGGATGAACATGGAAATATCTACACCGCTATCTATAAGAACATGGAAATACATACACCGCTATCTGTATGAACATGGAAATATCTACACCGCTCTCTGTATGAACATGGAAATATCTACAGCGCTATCTGTATGAACATGGAAATATCTTCACCGCCATCTGTATGAACATGGATATATCTACACAGCCATCTGGATGAACATGGAAATATCTGCACCGCTATCTGTATGAACATGGAAATATCTACCTCGCCATCTGTATGAACATGGATACATCTACACAGCAATCTGGACGAACATGGAAATATCTACACCGTTATCTGTGTAAACATGCATACATCTTCACCGCTATCTGTATAAACATGGAAATATCTACACCGCTATTTTTATGAACATGGAAATATCTACACCGCTAACTGTTTGAACAGGGAAATATATACACCCCTATCTGCATGAAAATGGAAATATCTACACTGCTATCTGCATATACATGGAAATATTTACACAGGTATCTCTTAACACATGGAAATAACTACACCGCTATCTGTATGAACATGGAAATATCTACACCGCTATCTGTTTGAACATGGAAATATCTACACCGCTATCTGCATGAAAATGGAAATATCTACACAGCTATCTGCATATACATGGAAATATCTACACAGCTATCTCTTTACACATGGAAATATCTACACCGCTATCTCTATAAACATGGAAATATCTACACCGCTACCTGTATAAACATGGAAATATCAGCACCGCTATCTGTATGAATATGGAAATATCTACAGCGCTATCTGTATGAACTTGGAAATATCTACACTGATATCCGTATGAACATGGAAATATCTTCACCGCCATCTGTATGAATATGGATATATGCACACAGCCATCTGGTTGAACAAGGAAATATCAGCACCGCTGTCTGTATGAACATGGAAATATCTACACCGCAATCTGTTTGAACATGGAAATCTCTGCACCGCTATCTGTATGAACTTTTAAATATCTTCCCGCCATTTGTATGAACATGGATATATCTACTCAGCCATGTGGATGAACATGGATATATCTACACCGCTATCTGTGCAAACATGTATACATCTTCACCGCTATCTGGATAAACATGGAAATATCTACACCGCTATCTTTATGAACATGGATATATCTACGCAGCCATCCGGATGAACATGGAAATATCTGCACCGCTATCTGTATGAACATGGAAATATCTACACCGCTATCTGTATGAACATGGATACATCTACACAGCCATCTGGATGAACATGGAAATATCTACACCGCTATCTGTGCAAACATGCATACATCTTCACCGCTATCTGGATAAACATGGAAATATCTACACCGCTATCTTTATGAACATGGAAATATCTACACCGCTAACTGTTTGAACAGGGAAATATATACACCGCTATCTGCATGAAAATGGAAATATCTACACAGCTATCTGCATATACAAGGAAATATCTACACAGCTATCTCTCTACACATGGAAATAACAACACCGCTATCTGTATGAACATGGAAATATCTACACCGCCATCAGTATGAACATGGAAATATCTGCACCACCATCTGAATGAACATATAAATATCTACACCGCCATCTGTATTAAGATGGAGATATCTACACCGCTATCTGTATAAACATGGAAATACCTACACCGCTATGTATATAAACATGGAAATATCTACACATCTACCTGTATAAACATGGAAATAGCACCGCTCTCTGTATGAACATGCAAATATCTACACCTCCATCTGTATGAACATGGAAATATCTACACCGCTATCTGTATGAACATGGAAATATCTTAACCGCCATCTGTATGAACATGGATATATCTACACAGCCATCTGTATGAACATGGAAATATCTTCACCGCCATCTGTATGAACATGGATATGTCTTCACAGCCGTCTGGATGAACATGGAAATATCTACACCGCTATCTGTATGAACATGGAAATATCTACACTGCTATCTGTGTAAACATACATACATCTTCACCGCTATCTGTATAAACATGGAAATATCTACACCGCTATCTGTATGAACATGGAAATATCTACACCGCTATCTGTTTGAACATGGAAATATCTACACCGCTATCTGCATGAAAATGGAAATATCTACAAAGCTATCTGCATATACATGGAAATATCTACACAGCTATCTCTTTACACATGGAAATAACTACACCGCTATCTCTATAAACATGGAAATATCTATACCGCTACCTGTATAAACATGGAAATATCAGCAACACTATCTGTATGAATAAGGAAATATCTACAGCGCTATCTGTATGAACTTGGAAATATCTACACCAATATCCATATGAACATGGAAATATCTTCACCGCCATCTGTATGAACATGGATATATCTACACAGCCATCTGGATGAACAAGGAAATATCAGCACCGCTGTCTGTATGAACATGGAAATATCTACACCTCTATCTGTTTGAAAATGGATATATCTACTCCGCTATCTGTATGAACTTTTAAATATCTTCACCGCCATTTGTATGAACATGGATATATCTACACAGCCATCTGGATGAACATGGAAATATCTACACCGCTATCTGTATGAACATGGAAATATCTACACCGCTATGTGTGTAAACATGCATATATCTTCACCGCTATCTTTATAAACATGGAAATATCTACAATGCTATCTGTATGAACATGGAAATATCTACACCGCTATCTGTTCGAACATGGAAATATCTACACCGCTATCTGCATGAAAATGGAAATATGTACACAGCTATCTGCATATACATGGAAATATCTATACAGCTATCTCTTTCCGCATGGAAATAACTACACCGCTATCTCTTTAAACATGGAAATATCTACACCGCCATCTGTATGAACATGGAAATATCTGCACCGCCATCTGTATGAACATATAAATCTCTACACTGCCATCTGTATTAAGATGGAGATATCTACACCGCTATCTGTATAAACATGGAAATATCTACACCGCTATCTGAATAAACATGGAAATATCTACACCGCTATCTGTATAAACATCGAAATATCTACACTGCTACCTGTATAAACATGGAAATATCAGCACCGCAATCTGTATGAATATGGAAATATCTACACCGCTATCTGTATGAATATGGAAATATCTACACCACTATCTGTATGAACATGGAAATAGCTACACAGCCATCTGGATGAACATGGAAATATCTACACCGCTATCTGTATGAAGATGGAAATACATACACCGCTATCTGTATGAACATGGAAATATCTACACCGCTATCTGTATGAACATGGAAATATCTACACCGCTATCTGTACGAACATGGAAATACCTTCACCGCCATCTGTATGAACATGGATATATCTACACAGCCATCTGGATGAACATGGAAATATCTGCACCGCTATCTGTATGAACATGGAAATATCTACACCGCTATCTGTGCAAACATGCATACATCTTCACCGCTATCTGGATAAACATGGAAATATCTACACCGCTATCTTTATGAACATGGAAATATCTACACCGCAAACTGTTTGAACAGGGAAATATATACACCGCTATCTGCATGATAATGGAAATATCTACACAGCTATCTGCATATACATGGAAATATCTACACCGCTACCAGTATAAACATGGAAATATCAGCACCGCTATCGGTATGAACATGGAAATATCTACACCGCCATCTGTATGAACATGGAATTATCTACACAGCTATCTGTATGAACATGGAAATATCTACACCGCTATCTGTATAAACATGGAAATATCTACACCGCTATCTGTATGAACATGGAAATATCTACACAGCCATCTGGATGAACATGGAAATATCTACACCGCTATCTGTTTGAACATGGAAATACATACACCGGTATCTGTGTGAACATGGAAATATCTACACCGCTATCTGTATGAACATGGAAATATCTACACCGCTATATGTATGAACATGGAAATATCTTCACCGCCATCTCAATGAACATGGATATATCTACACAGCCATCTGGATGAACATGGAAATATCTACAACGCTATCTGTGTAAAAATGCATACATCTTCACCGCTATCTGTGTAAACATGGAAATATCTACACCGCTATCTTTATGAACGTGGAAATATCTACACCGCTAACTGTTTGAACAGGGAAATATATACACCGCTATCTGCATGAAAATGGAAATATCTACACCGCTATCTGTATGAACATGGAAATACATACAACGCTATCTGTATGAACATGGAAATATCTACACCGCTATCTGTATGAACTTGGAAATATCTACACCGCTATCGGTATGAACATGGAAATATCTTCACCGCCATATGTATGAACATGAATATCTCTACACAGCCATCTGGATGAACATGGAAATATCTGCACCGCTATGTGTATGAACATGGAAATATCTGCACCGCTATGTGTATGAACATGGAAATATCTACACCGCTATCTGTATAAACATGGAAATATCTTCACCGACATCTGTATGAACATGGAAATATCTACACTGCCATCTGTATGAAGAAGGAGATATCTACACCGCAATCTGTATAAACATGGAAATAAGAACACCGCTATCTGTATGAACATGGAAATATCAACATCGCTATCTGTATAAACACGGAAATATGTACACCGCTACCTGTATGAACATGGAAGTATCAGCACCGCTATCTGTATGAACATGGCAATATCTACACGGCTATCTGTATGAACATGGCAATATCTAAACGGCTATGTGTATGAACATGGAAATATCTACACCGCTATCTGTATGAACATGGAAATATCTTCACCGCCATCTGTATGAACATGGATATATCTACACAGCCATCTGGATGAACATGGAAATATATACACCGCTATCTGTATGAACATGGAAATGTCTACACCGCTATCTGTGTAAACATGCATACATCATCACCGCTATCTGTATAAACATGGAAATATCTACACCGTTATCTGTATAAACATGGAAATGTCTACACCGCTATCTGTATAAACCTGGAAATATCTACACCGCTACCTGTATAAACATGGAAATATCAGCACCGCTATCTTTATGAATATGGAATTATCAGCCCCACTATCTGTATGAACATGGAAATATCTACACCAATATCTGTATGAACATGGAAATATCTACACCGCTATCTGTATGAACATGGAAATATCTTCACCGCCATCTGTATGAACATGGATATCTCTACACAGCCATCTGGATGAACATGAAAATATCTACACCGCTATCTCCATGAACATGGAAATAGCTACACCGCCATCTGTATGAACATGCAAATATCTACACCGCCATCTGTATGAACATGGAAATATCTGCACCGACAGCTGTATGAACATATAAATAACTACACCGCCATCTGTATTAAGATGGAGATATCTACACCGCTATCTGTATAAACCTGGAAATATCTACACTGCTATCTGTATAAACATGGAAATATCTACACCGCTACCTGTATAAACATGGAAATACCAGCACCGCTATCTGTATGAACATGGAAATATCAGCCCCTCTATCTGTATGAACATGGAAATATCTAGACCACAATCTGTATGAACATGGAAATATCTACACCGCTATCTGTATGAACATGGAATTATCTTCACCGCCATCTGTATGAACATGGATATGTCTACACAGCCATCTGGATGAACATGGAAATATCTACACCGCTATCTGTATGAACATGGAAATATCTACACCGCTATCTGTATGAACATGGAAATATCTACACCGCTATCTGTATGAACATGGAAATATCTACACCGCTATCAGTATGAACATGGAAATATCTTCACCGCCATCTGTATGAACATGGATATATCTACACAGCCATCTGTATGAACATGGAAATATCTGCACCGCTATCTGTATAAACATGGAAATATCTACACCGCTATCTGTATAAACATGGAAATATCTACTCCGCTACCTGTATAAACATGGAAATATAAGCACCGCTAACTGTATGAATATGGAAATATCTACACCGCTATCTGTTTGAACAAGGAAATATCTACACTGCTATCTGTATGAACATGGAAATAGCTACACCGCTATCTGAATGAAAATGGAATTATCTACAAAGCTATCTGTATGAACATGGATATATCTACACAGCCATCTGGATGAACATGGAAATATCCACAACGCTATCTGTGTAAACAAGCATACATCTTCACCGCTATCTGTATAAACATGGAAATATCTACACCGCTATCTGTATGCACATGGAAATATCTACACCGCTATCTGTATGAACATGGAAATATCTACACCGATATCTGTTTGAAGATGGAAATATATACACGGCTATCTGCATGAAAATGGAAATATCTACACAGCTATCTGCATATACATGGAAATATCTACACAGCTATCTCTTTACACATGGAAATATCTACACCGCCATCTGTATGAACATATAAATATCTACACCGCCATCTGTATTAAGATGGAGATATCTACACCGCTATCTGAATAAACATGGAAATATCTACACCACTATCTGTCTAAACATGGAAATACCTACACCGCTATCTGTATAAACATGGAAATATCTACACTGCTACCTGTATAAACATGGAAATATCAGCACCGCTATCGGTATGAACATGGAAATATCCACACCGCTATCTGTATGAACATGGAAATATCTAAACCGCTATCTGTATGAACATGGAAATATCTACAAAGCTATCTGAATGAACATGGAATTATCTACACCGCTATCTGTTTGAACATGTAAATATCTACACGGCTATCTCCATGAAAATGGAATTATCTACAAAGCTATCTGCATATACATGGAAATATCTACACAGCCATCTCTTTACACATGGAAATAACTACACCACTATATCTATAAACATGGAAATATCTACACCGCCATCTGTATGAACATGGAAATATCTGCACCGCCATCTGTATGAACATATAAATACCTACACCACCATCTGTATTAAGAAGGTGATATCTACACCGCTATCTGTATAAACATGGAAATATCTACACCGCTGCCTGTATAAACATGGAAATATCAGCACCGCTATCTGTATGAACATGGAAATATCTACACCGCTACCTGCATGAACATGGAAATATCTACACCGCTATCTGTATGAACATGGAAATATCTACACCGCTATCTGTATGAACATGGATATATCTACACAGCCATCTGGATGAACATGGAAATATCTACACTTCTATCTGTATGAACGTGGAAATATCTACACCGCGATCTGTATGAACATGGATATATCTACACAGTCATCTGGATGAACATGGAAATATCTACACCACTATCTGTGTAAACATGCATACATCTTCACCGCAATCTCTATAAACATGGAAATATCTACACTGCTATCTGTATGAACATGGAAATATCTACACCGCTATCTGTATGAACTTGGAAATATCTACACAGCTATCTGTTTGAACACGGAAATATCTACACCGCTATCTGCTTGAAAATGGAAATATCTACACTGCTATCTGCATATACATTGAAATATCTACACAGCTATCTCTTTACACATGGAAATAACTACACCGCTATCTGTATGAACATGGAAATATCTACACCGCCATCTGTATGAACATGGAAATATCTGCACCGCCATCTGTATGAAGATATAAATATCTACACCACCATCTGTATTAAGATGGAGATATCTACACCGCTATCTGCATAAACATGGAAATATATACACCGCTATCTGTATAAACATGGAAATATCTACACCGCTACCTGTATAAACATGGAAATATCAGCACCGCTGTCTGTATGAACATGGAAATATCTACACCGCTATCTGTATGAACATGGAAATAACTGCACCGCTATCTGTATGAACATGGAAATATCTACACCGCTATCTGTATGAACATGGAAATATCTACACCGCTATCTGTATGAACATGGATATATCCACACAGCCATCAGGATGAACAAGGAAATATCTACAGCGCTATCTGTATGAACTTAGAAATATCTACACCGCTATCTGTGTTAACATGCATACATCTTCACCGCTATCTGTATAAACATGGATATATCTTCACCGCTATCTGTATGAACATGGAAATATCTACACCGCTATCTCTTTGAACATGGAAATATCTAAACCGCTATCTGCATGAAAATGGAAATATCTACACAGCTATCTGCATATACATGGAAATATCTACACAGCTATCTCTTTACACATGGAAATAACTACACCGCTATCGGTATGAACATGGAAATATCTACACCGCCATCTGTATGAACATGGAAATATCTGCACGGCCATCTGTATGAACATATAAATATCTAAACCGCCATCTGTATTAAGATGGAGATATCTACACCGCTATCTGTATAAACATGGAAATATCCACACCGCTATCTGTATAAACATGGAAATGTCTACACCGTTATCTGTATAAACTTGGAAATATCTACACCGCTACCTGTATAAACATGGTAATATCAGCACCGCTATCTGTATGAACATGGAAATATCAGCCCCTCTATCTGTATGAACATGGAAATATCTACACCACTATCTGTATAAACATGGAAATATCTACACCGCTATCTGTATGAAGATGGAAATATCTTCACTGCCATCTGTATAAACATGGATATATCTACACAGCCGTCTGGATGAACATGGAAATATCTACACCGCTATCTGTATGAACATGGAAATAGATACACCGCTTTCTGTATGAACATGGAAATATCTACACCACTCTCTGTATGAACATGGAAATATCTATACCGCCATCTGATTGAACATGGAAATATCTACACCGCTATCTGCATGAAAATGGAAATATCTACAAAGCTATCTGCATATACATGGAAATATCTAAAAAGCGATCTCTTTACACGTGGAAATAACTACACCACTATCTGTATAAACATGGAAATATCTACACCGCCATCTGTATGAACATGGAAATATCTGCACGGCCATCTGTATGAACATATAAATATCTACACCGCCATCTGTATGAACATGGAAATATCTACACCACTATCTGTATGAACTTGGAAATATCTACACCGCTATCTGTATGAACATGGAAATAACTTCACCACCATCTGCAAGAAAATGGAAATATCTACACAGCCATATGGATGAACATGGAAATATCTACACAGCTATCTCTTTGCACATGGAAATAACTACACCGCTATCTGTATGAACATGGAAATATCTGCACGGCCATCTGTATGAACATATAAATATCTACACTGCCATCTGTATTAAGATGGAGATATCTACACCGCTATCTGTATAAACATGGAAATATCTACACCGCTATCTGCATAAACATGGAAATATCTACACCGCTACCTGTATAAACATGGAAATATCAGCACCGCTATCTGTATGAACATGGAAATATCAGCCCCTCTATCTGTATGAACACGGAAATATCTACACCACTATCTGTATGAACATGGAAATATCTACACCGCTATCTGTATGAACACGGAAATAGCTACACCGCTATCTGTATGAACATGGAAATATCTACATCACTATCTGTATGAACATGGAAATATCTACACCGCTATCTGTATGAACATGGAAATATCTTCACCGCCATCTGTATGAACATGGAAATATCTACACCGCTACCTGTATAAACATGGAAATATAAGCACCGCTATCTGTATGAACATGGAAATATCTACACCGCTATCTGTTTGAACATGGAAATATAAGCACCGCTATCTGTATGAACATGGAAATAGCTACACCGCTATCTGTTTGAACATGGAAATATCTACACCGCTATCTGTATGAACATGGAAATAGCTACACTGCTATCTGTATGAACATGGAAATATCTACAGCACTATCTGTATGAACATGGAAATATCTACACCGCTATCTGTATGAACATGGATATATCTACACAGCCATCTGGATGAACATGGAAATATCTACACTGCTATCTGTATGAACATGGAAATATCTACACCGCTATCTGTGTAAACATGCATACACCTTCACCGCTATCTGTATAAACATGGAAATATCTACACCGCTATCTGTATGAACACGGAAATATCTATACCGCTATCTGTTTGAACATGGAAATATCTAAACCGCAATCTGCATGAAAATGGAAATATCTTCACAGCTATCTGCATATACATGGAAATATCTACACAGCTATCACTTTACACATGGAAATAACTACACCGCTATCTGTATAAACATGGAAATATCTACACCGCTATCTGTATAAACATGGAAATATCTACACCGCAATCTGTATAAACATGGAAATATCTACACCGCAACCTGTATAAACATGGAAATATCAGCACCGCTATCTGTATGAACATGGATATATCAGCCCCTCCATCTGTATGAACATGGAAATATCTACACCACTATCTGTATGATCATGGAAATATCCACACCGCTATCTGTATGAGCATGGAAATATCATCACCGCCATCTGTATGAACATGGATATATCTACACAGCCATCTGGATGAACATGGAAATATCTACACCACTATCTGTATGAATATGGAAATATCTACACCGCTATCTGTTTGAACATGGAAATATCTAAACCGCTATCTGCATGAAAATGGAAATATCTACACAGCTATCTACATATACATGGAAATATCCACGCAGCTATCTCTTTGCACATGGAAATAACTACACCGCTATCTGTATGAACATGGAAATATCTACACCGCAATCTGTGTGAACATCGAAATATCTGCACGGCCATCTGTATGAACATATAAATATCTGCACTGCCATCTGTATTAAGATGGAGATATCTACACAGCTATCTCTATAAACATGGAAATATCTACACCGCTATCTGTATAAACATGGAAATATCAGCACCGCTATCTGTATGAACATGGAAATATCAGCCCCTCTATCTGTATGAACATGGAAATATCTACAACACTATCTGTATGAACATGGAAATATCTACACCGCTATCTGTATGAACACGGAAATAGCTACACCGCTATCTGTATGAACATGGAAATATCTACATCACTATCTGTATGAACATGGAAATATCTACACCGCTATCTGTATGAACATGGAAATATCTTCACCGCCATCTGTATGAACATGGAAATATCTACACCGCTACCTGTATAAACATGGAAATATAAGCACCGCTATCTGTATGAACATGCAAATATCTACACCGCTATCTGTTTGAACATGGAAATATCTACACCGCTATCTGTATGAACATGGAAATAGCTACACCGCTATCTGCATGAACATGGAAATATCTACAGCACTATCTGTATGAACATGGAAATATCTACACCGCTATCTGTATGAACATGGATATATCTACACAGCCATCTGCATGATCATAGAAATATCTACACCGCCATCTGTATGAACATGGAAATATCTACACAGCTATCTGTGTAAACATGCATACATCTTCACCGCTATCTGTATAAACATGGAAATACCTACACCGCTATCTGTATGAACATGGAAATATGTACACCGCTATCCGTTTGAACATGGAAATATCTAAACCGCAATCTGCATGAAAATGGAAATATCTTCACAGCTGTCTGCATATACATGGAAATATCTACACAGCTATCTCTTTACACATGGAAATAACTACACCGCTATCTGTATGAACATGGAAATATCTACACCGCTATCTGTATGAACATGGATATATCTACACAGCCATCTGGATGAACATGGAAATATCTACACTGCAATCTGTATGAACATGGAAATATCTACACTGCTATCTGTGTGAACATGGAAATATCTGCACCGCTATCTGTGTAAACATGCATACACCTTCACCGCTATCTGTATAAACATGGAAATATCTACACCGCTATCTGTATGAACATGGAAATATCTACACTGCTATGTGTTTGAACATGGAATTATCTAAACCGCAATCTGCATGAAAATGGAAATATATTCACAGCTATCTGCATATACATGGAAATATCTACACAGCTATCTCTTTACACATGGAAATAACTACACCGCTATCTGTATGAACATGGAAATATCTACACTGCCATCTGTATGAACATGGAAATATCTGCACGGCCATCACTATGAACATATAAATATCTACACCGCCATCTGTATTAAGATGGAGATATCTACACCGCTATCTGTATAAACATGGAAATATCTACACCGCTATCTGTATAAACATGGAAATATCTACACCGCTATCAGTATAAACATGGAAATATCTACACCGCAATCTGTGTGAACATGGAAATATCTGCACGGCCATCTGTATGAACATATAAATATCTGCACTGCCATCTGTATTAAGATGGAGATATCTACACAGCTATCTGTATAAACATGGAAATATCTACACCGCTATCTGTATAAACATGGAAATATCAGCACCGCTATCTGTATGAACATGGAAATATCAGCCCCTCTATCTGTATGAACATGGAAATATCTACAACACTATCTGTATGAACATGGAAATATCTACACCGCTATCTGTATGAACACGGAAATAGCTACACCGCTATCTATATGAACATGGAAATATCTACATCACTATCTGTATGAACATGGAAATATCTACACCGCTATCTGTATGAACATGGAAATATCTTCACCGCCATCTGTATGAACATGGAAATATCTACACCGCTACCTGTATAAACATGGAAATATAAGCACCGCTATCTGTGTGAACATGGAAATATCTACACCGCTATCTGTTTGAACATGGAAATATCTACACCGCTATCTGTATGAACATGGAAATAGCTACAACGCTATCTGCATGAACATGGAAATATCTACAGCACTATCTGTATGAACATGGAAATATCTACACCGCTATCTGTATGAACATGGATATATCTACACAGCCATCTGGATGATCATAGAAATATCTACACCGCAATCTGTATGAACATGGAAATATCTACACAGCTATCTGTGTAAACATGCATACATCTTCACCGCTATCTGTATAACCATGGAAATACCTACACCACTATCTGTATGAACATGGAAATATGTACACCGCTATCCGTTTGAACATGGAAATATCTAAACCGCAATCTGCATGAAAATGGAAATATCTTCACAGCTGTCTGCATATACATGGAAATATCTACACAGCTATCTCTTTACACATGGAAATAACTACACCGCTATCTGTATGAACATGGAAATATCTACACCGCTATCTGTATGAACATGGAAATATCTGCACGGCCATCTGTATGAACATATAAATATCTACACCGCCATCTGTATTAAGATGGAGATATCTTCACCGCTATCGGTATAAACATGGAAATATCTACACCGCTATCTGTATAAACATGGAAATATCTACACCGCTACATGTATAAACATGGAAATATCAGCACCGCTCTCTGTATGAACATGGAAATATGAGCCCCTCTATCTGTATGAACATGGAAATATCTACACCACTATCTGTATGAACATGGAAATATCTACACCGCTATCTGTATGAACATGGATATATCTGCACGGCCATCTGTATGAACATATAAATATCTACAATGCCATCTGTATTAAGATGGAGATATCTACACCGCTATCTGTATAAACATGGAAATATCTACACCGCTATCTGTATAAACATGGAAATATCTACACCGCAATCTGTATAAACATGGAAATATCTACACCGCAACCTGTATAAACATGGAAATATCAGCACCGCTATCTGTATGAACATGGATATATCAGCCCCTCCATCTGTATGAACACGGAAATATCTACACCACTATCTGTATGAACATGGAAATATCCACACCGCTATCTGTATGAGCATGGAAATATCATCACCGCCATCTGTATGAACATGGATATATCTACACAGCCATCTGGATGAACATGGAAATATCTACACCACTATCTGTATGAACATGGAAATATCTACACCGCTATCTGTTTGAACATGGAAATATCAAAACCGCTATCTGCATGAAAATGGAAATATCTACACAGCTATCTACATATACATGGAAATATCTACGCAGCTATCTCTTTGCACATGGAAATAACTACACCGCTATCTGTATGAACATGGAAATATCTACACCGCCATCTGTGTGAACATGGAAATATCTGCACGGCCATCTGTATGAACATATAAATATCTGCACTGCCATCTGTATTAAGATGGAGATATCTACACAGCTATCTGTATAAACATGGAAATATCTACACCGCTACCTGTATAAACATGGAAATATCAGCACCGCTATCTGTATGAACATGGAAATATCAGCCCCTCTATCTGTATGAACATGGAAATATCTACAACACTATCTGTATGAACATGGAAATATCTACACCGCTATCTGTATGAACACGGAAATAGCTACACCGCTATCTGTATGAACATGGAAATATCTACATCACTATCTGTATGAACATGGAAATATCTACACCGCTATCTGTATGAACATGGAAATATCTTCACCGCCATCTGTATGAACATGGAAATATCTACACCGCTACCTGTATAAACATGGAAATATAAGCACCGCTATCTGTATGAACATGGAAATATTTACACCGCTATCTGTTTGAACATGGAAATATCTACACCGCTATCTGTATGAACATGGAAATAGCTACACCGCTATCTGCATGAAGATGGAAATATCTACAGCACTATCTGTATGAACATGGAAATATCTACTCCGCTATCTGTATGAACATGGATATATCTACACAGCCATCTGGATGAACATGGAAATATCTACACTGCAATCTGTATGAACATGGAAATATCTACACTGCTATCTGTGTGAACATGGAAATATCTGCACCGCTATCTGTGTAAACATGCATACACCTTCACCGCTATCTGTATAAACATGGAAATATCTACACCGCTATCTGTATGAACATGGAAATATCTACACTGCTATGTGTTTGAACATGGAAATATCTAAACCGCAATCTGCATGAAAATGGAAATATATTCACAGCTATCTGCATATACATGGAAATATCTACACAGCTATCTCTTTACACATGGAAATAACTACACCGCTATCTGTATGAACATGGAAATATCTACACCGCCATCTGTATGAACATGGAAATATCTGCACGGCCATCACTATGAACATATAAATATCTACACCGCCATCTGTATTAAGATGGAGATATCTACACCGCTATCTGTATAAACATGGAAATATCTACACCGCTATCTATATAAACATGGAAATATCTACACCGCTATCTGTATAAACATGGAAATATCTACACCGCAATCTGTGTGAACATGGAAATATCTGCACGGCCATCTGTATGAACATATAAATATCTGCACTGCCATCTGTATTAAGATGGAGATATCTACACAGCTATCTGTATAAACATGGAAATATCTACACCGCTACCTGTATAAACATGGAAATATCAGCACCGCTATCTGTATGAACATGGAAATATCAGCCCCTCTATCTGTATGAACATGGAAATATCTACAACACTATCTGTATGAACATGGAAATATCTACACCGCTATCTGTATGAACACGGAAATAGCTACACCGCTATCTGTATGAACACGGAAATAGCTACACCGCTATCTGTATGAACATGGAAATATCTACATCACTATCTGTATGAACATGGAAATATCTACACCGCTATCTGTATGAACATGGAAATATCTTCACCGCCATCTGTATGAACATGGAAATATCTACACCGCTACCTGTATAAACATGGAAATATAAGCACCGCTGTCTGTATGAACATGGAAATATCTACACCGCTATCTGTTTGAACATGGAAATATCTACACCGCTATCTGTATGAACATGGAAATAGCTACACCGCTATCTGCATGAACATGGAAATATCTACAGCACTATCTGTATGAACATGGAAATATCTACACCGCTATCTGTATGAACATGGATATATCTACACAGCCATCTGGATGATCATAGAATTATCTACACCGCAATCTGTATGAACATGGAAATATCTACACAGCTATCTGTGTAAACATGCATACATCTTCACCGCTATCTGTATAAACATGGAAATACCTACACCGCTATCTGTATGAACATGGAAATATGTACACCGCTATCCGTTTGAACATGGAAATATCTAAACCGCAATCTGCATGAAAATGGAAATATCTTCACAGCTGTCTGCATATACATGGAAATATCTACACAGCTATCTCTTTACACATGGAAATAACTACACCGCTATCTGTATGAACATGGAAATATCTACACCGCTATCTGTATGAACATGGAAATATCTGCACGGCCATCTGTATGAACATATAAATATCTACACCGCCATCTGTATTAAGATGGAGATATCTTCACCGCTATCGGTATAAACATGGAAATATCTACACCGCTATCTGTATAAACATGGAAATATCTACACCGCTACCTGTATAAACATGGAAATATCAGCACCGCTCTCTGTATGAACATGGAAATATGAGCCCCTCTATCTGTATGAACATGGAAATATCTACACCACTATCTGTATGAACATGGAAATATCTACACCGCTATCTGTATGAACATGGATATATCTGCACGGCCATCTGTATGAACATATAAATATCTACAATGCCATCTGTATTAAGATGGAGATATCTACACCGCTATCTGTATAAACATGGAAATATCTACACCGCTATCTGTATAAACATGGAAATATCTACACCGCAATCTGTATAAACATGGAAATATCTACACCGCAACCTGTATAAACATGGAAATATCAGCACCGCTATCTGTATGAACATGGATATATCAGCCCCTCCATCTGTATGAACACGGAAGTATCTACACCACTATCTGTATGAACATGGAAATATCCACACCGCTATCTGTATGAGCATGGAAATATCATCACCGCCATCTGTATGAACATGGATATATCTACACAGCCATCTGGATGAACATGGAAATATCTACACCGCTATCACTTAAAACTTGGAAATATCTACACCATTATGTGTATAAAGATGGACATATCTTTACGGCCTTCTGCATGAACATGGAAATATCTCCACTGCCAACTATAGAAACATGGAAATATCTACACCGCTATCAATATATACATGCAAATATCTACACCACTATCTGTGTAAACATGGAAATATCTACACCGATATCTGTGTAAACATGGCAATATCTACAACGCTATCTCTGTAAACATGGAAATAACTACACAGCCATCTGTAGGAACATGTAAATATCTACACCACTATCTCTATAAACATGGAAATATCTACACTGCTATCTGTATAAACATGGAAATATCTACACCGCTATATGTGTAAACATGGAAAGATCTACACCGCTATCTCTGAAAACATGGAAAGATCTACACCATTATGTGTATAAAGACGTAAATATCTACACCGCTATCTGTATAAACATGGAAATATCTACACAGCCATCTGTAGGAGCATGTAAATATCTACACAGTTATCTGTATACACATGGAAATATCTACACCGCTATCTGTATAAACATGGAACTATCTACACCGCTATCTGTGTAAACATGGAAATATCTAAACCGCCATCTCTTAAAACTTGGAAATATCTTCACCATTATGTGCATAAACATGGAAATATCTTCACCGTCATCTGTATGAACATGGAAATATCTACACTGCCATCTGTATAAACATGGAAATATCTACACCGCCATCTGTTTGAACATGAAAATATCTACACAGCCAACTCTATTAACATTGAAATATCTACACCGCTATCTGTATAAACATGGAAATATCTACACCGCTATCTGTGTAAACATGGAAATATCTACACCGCTATCTGTGTAAACATGGAAGTATCTACAGGGCTATCTCTATAAACATGGAAATATCTTCACCGCTATCTGTATGAACATGGAAATATCAACATCGTGATCTGTATAAACATGGAAATATCTACACCGCTATCTGTATAAACATGGAAATATCTACACCGCTATCTCTATAACCATGGAAATATCTACACCGCTATCTGTATAAACATGGAAATATCCACACTGCTATCTGTATAGACATGGAAATATCTACACCGCTATCTGTATAAACATGTAAATATCTACACCGCTATCTGTGTAAACATGGAAATATCTACAAAACTATCTGTGTAAAGATGGAAATATCTACACTGCTATCTATACAAACATGGAAATATCTACACAGCCATCTGTAGGAATATGTAAATATCTACACCGTTATCTGTATACACATGGAATTATCTACACCGCTATCTGTATGAACATTGAAATGTCTACACCGCTATCTGTGTAAACATGGAAATAACTACACCGCTATCTCTGTAAACATGGAGATATCTACACCGCTATCTCTATAAACATGGAAATATCCACACAGCCATCTATATAAACATGGAAATATCTACACTATGCTCTGTATAAACCTGGAAATATCTACACTGATATCTCTATAAACATGGAAATAACTACCCCACTATCTCTATAAAAATGGAAATATCTACACCGCTATCTGTGTAAACATGGAAATATCTACACCGCTGTCTGTGGAAACATGGAAATACCTACACCGCTATATCTATTAACATGGAAATATCTACACCGCCATCTGTATGGGTATGGAAATATCTACACCACCATCTGTATAAACATGGAAATATCTACACCGTTATGTGTATAAAGATGGAAATATCTTCACTGCTATCTGTAAAAACATGGAAATATCTACAACGCCATCTGTATGAACATGGAAATGTCTAAACCGCCAACTCTATAAACATGGAAATATCTACAGCGCCATGTGTTGGAACATAGAAATATCTACACCGCTTTCTGTATAAACATGGAAATATCTACACCGCTATCTGCATAAAAGTGGAAATATCTTCACCGCTATCTGCATAAACTTGGAAATATCTACACCACTATCTTGTAAACATGGAAATATCTAAAAAAACAACTGTGGGAACATGGAAATATCTACACCGCTATCTCTATAAACATGGAAATATCTACACCGCTATCTGTATAAACATGGAAATATCTACACAGCCATCTGTAGGAACATGTAAATATCTACACAGTTATCTGTATACACATGGAAATATCTACACTGATATCTGTATAAACATGGAAATATCGACACCGCTATGTGTGTAAACTTGGAAATATCTACACCGCTATCTGTGTAAACATGGAAATATCTACACCGCTATCTCTAAAAACATGGAAAGATCTACACCATTATGTGTATAAAGATGTAAATATCTACACCGCCATCTGTATGAACGTGGAAATGTCTAAACCGCCATCTCTATAAACATGTAAATATCTACACCGCCCTCTGTAGGAACATGGAAATATCTACAACGCTATCTGTTTAAACATTGAAATATCTACAACGCTATCTGCCTAAAAGTGGAAATATCTACACCGCTATCTGCATAAACTTGGAAATATCTACACCGCTATCTGTGTAAACATGGAAATATCTAAACCACCAACTGTAGGAACATGGAAATATCTACACCACTATCTCCATAAGCATTGACATATCTGCACCGCTATCTGTATAAACATGGAAATATCTACACAGCCATCTGTAGGAACATGTAAATATCTACACCACTATCTCTATAAACATGGAAATATCTACACTGCTATCTGTATAAACATGGAAATATCTACACCGCTATCTGTGTAAACATGGAAAGATCTACACTGCTATCTCTGAAAACATGGAAAGATCTAAACCATTATGTGTATAAAGACGAAAATATCTACACCGCTATCTGTATAAACATGGAAATATCTACGCAGCCATCTGTAGGAACATGTAAATATCTAGACAGTTATCTGTATACACATGGAAATATCTACACCACTATCTGTATAAACACGGAAATATCTACACCGCTATCTGTGTAAACATGGAAATATCTACACTGCTATCTGTGTAAACATGGAAATATCTACACCGCCATCTCTTAAAACTTGGAAATAACTTCACCGTTATTTGTATAAACATGGAAATATCTTCACTGTCATCTGTATGAACATGGAAATATCTACACTGCCATCGATATAAACATGGAAATATCTACACCGCCATCTGTTTGAACATGAAAATATCTACACCGCCAACTCTATAAACATTGAAATATCTACACCGCTATCTGTATAAACATGGAAATATCTACACCGCTATCTGTGTAAACATGGAAATATCTACACCGCTATCTGTGTAAACATGGAAGTATCTACACCGCTATCTCTATTAACATGGAAATATCTTCACAGCCATCTGTATGAACATGGAAATATCTACATCGCCATCTGTATAAACATGGAAATATCTACACTGCTGTCTCTATAAACATGGAAATATCAACAACGCTATCTGTATAAACATGGAAAATCTTCACCGCTATCTGTATAAACATGGAAATATCTACACCGCTATCTCTATAAACATGGAAATATCTACACCGCTATCTGTATAAACATGGAAATATCCACACCGCTATCTGTATAGACATGGCAATATCTACACCGCTATCTGTGTAAACATGGAAATACCTACACCACTATCTGTGTAAACATGGAAATATCTACACCGCTATCTGTACAAACATGGAAATATCTACACAGCCATCTGTAGGAATATGTAAATATCTACACCGTTATCTGTATACACATGGAATTATCTACACCGCTATCTGTATGAACATGGAAATATCTACACCGCTATCTGTGTAAACATGGAATTATCTACACCGCTATCTGTGTAAACATGGAGATATCTACACTGCTATCTCTATAAACATGGAAATATCCACACAGCCATCTATATAAACATGGAAATATCATCACTACGCTCTGTATAAACCTGGAAATATCTACACTGATATCTCTATAAACATGGAAACATCTACACCGCTTTCTCTATAAACATGGAAATATCTACACCGCTATCTGTGTAAACATGGAAATATCTACACCGCTGTCTGTGTAAACATGGAAATACCTACACTGCTATATCTATAAACATGGAAATATCTACACCGCCATCTGTATGGGTATGGAAATATCTACACCGCCATCTGTATAAACATGGAAATATCTACACCGTTATCTGTGTACACATGGAATTATCTACACCGCTATCTGTATAAACATGGAAATATCTACAATGCTATCTGTGTAAACATGGAAATATCCACACCGCTATCTCTACATACATGCAAATATCTACACCGCTATCTGTGTAAACATGGAAATATCTACACCGATATCTCTGTAAACATGGAAATATCTACACCGTTATCTCTGTAAACATGGAAATATCTACAGAGTCATCTGTATAAACATGGAAATATCTACACCGCTATCTGTGTAAACATGGAAATATCTACACCGCTATCTCTAAAAACATGGAAAGATCTACACCATGATGTTTATAAAGACGGAAATATCTACACCGCTATCTGTATAAACATGGAAATATCTACACCGCCATCTGTATGAACGTGGAAATGTCTAAACCGCCATCTCTATAAACATGTAAATATCTACACCGCCCTCTGTAGGAACATGGAAATATCTACAACGCTATCTGTTTAAACATTGAAATATCTACACCGCTATCTGCCTAAAAGTGGAAATATCTACACCGCTATCTGCATAAACTTGGAAATACCTACACCGCTATCTGTGTACACATGGAAATATCTACACCACCAACTGTAGGAACATGAAAATATCTACACCGCCAACTCTATAAACATTGAAATATCTACACCGCTATCTGTATAACCATGGAAATATCTACACCGCTATCTGTGTAAACATATAAATATCTACACCGCCTTCTGTGTAAACATGGAAATATCTACACCGCCATATCTATAAACATGGAAATATCTTCAACTCCATCTGTATGAACATGGAATTATCTACCCTGCCATCTGTATGAACATGGATACATCTACACCGCTATCTGTATAAACATGGAAATATCTACACCGCCATCGGTAGGAAAATGAAAATATCTACACCGCCATCTGTATGAACAGGGAACTATGTACACCACCATCTGTATCAAGATGAAAATACCTACACCGCCATCTGTATCACAATGGAAATATCTGCACCGCCATCTCTATAACAATGGAAATATCTAAACCGCCGTCTGTATGGAAATGGAAAAATCTACACCACCATCTGTATAAAGGTGGAAATATCTACACCGCTATCTGTGTGAACATGGAAATATCTACAACGCTATCTGTAAAAACATGGAAATATCTACCCCTCCATCTGTATAAACATGGAAATATCTACACCGCCATCTGTAGAAACATGGAAATATCTACACCGCCATCTCTATAAACATGGAAATATCTACATAGCTATCTGTATAAACATTTAAATATCTACACCGCCATCTCTATAAACATAGAAATATCTACACCGCCATCTGTATGAACATGGAAATATGTACACCGCCATCTGTATAAATGTGGAAATATCTACACCGCTATCTGTATGAACATGGAAATATGTACACCGCTACCTGTATTAAGATGGAAATATCTACACCGCTATCTGTATAAACATGGAAATATCTACACCGCTGTCTCTATAAACATGGAAATATGTGCGCCGCTATCTCTATAAATATAGAAATATATACACCTCTGTCTCTATAAACGTGGAAATATCTACAATGCTATCTGTATAAACATGGAAATATCTACACCGCTATCTGTATAAACATGGAAATATCTACACCGCTATCTCTATAAACATGGATATATCTACACCGCTATCTCTATGAACATGGAAATATCTACACCACTATCTGTATGAACATGGAAATATCCACACCGCTATCTGTATAGACATGGAAGTATCTACACCGGTAACTGTATAAACATGGAAATATCTACACCGCTATCGGTATAAATGTCTGTATTTGCTCTTAATTTATACCCAAGGCTGGGATGTTTCATATGATAAAAAGACCTAATACAGAAATAGACTATATTTGGTCTGGCAATTGATCTCTGCAATAATCAAACCTCAAAGACAATCAAACCTGAAATCTAAGCTACATATTAAATAGCTTGGTTTTTAGGTTGCACGTCGCTGTGTATGCTGGCTTCATAGAAAATGCAAGTAGCAATGGCCATTTTTTAATAGTCATTAGCCTTGAAGCTCTCCTACTTTTGAATCACATAGAAATAGAAATCAAATCTCACTAGATTTTTTTTTTTGAAACAGGGTCTGGCTTGGTTGCCCAGGCTGAAGAGCAGGGCATGATCTTGGCTCACACCTCTGCCTCTCGGACTCAAGCCATCCTCCCACCTCAGCCTTGGAGTAGCTGGGACCACAGGCATGTGCCACCATACCCAGCTAATATTTTTATTTTTGTACCAATGGGGTTTGTCATCTTTCCCAGGCAGGCCTCAAACTCCAAGACTCAAGCAATACACCTGCCTTGAATTCCCAAAGTACTGGGATTACAGGCGACAGCCACTACGCCCAGCAACTAAACTTCTAAAAATCAGTTTTACATAAAATTATCTAAGCGTGCAAGGAAAGATAAGAAGCCTAAGGAACCAGTGAGTTGAAGAATAAATGCAGTTTAAATCATACATGTAAACAACATGATGTGATGTGGTAGGAATCATCTAACATGCTTTAAAGCATGAGTAAAAGGTCTTTACTTAGAAAACTGGATCTTAGTTTAGGATATCTTTAGATAAGAGTATGAAAAGTCATATCATATTGATAAGTAAAGTGCTTCCTTTGGCTAATTTTAAGGATAGGACATTTACTTTCATATAATTCATAGGAATCTTAGACTTAAAAATAAAATTTCCCTTCTCAAATCCTTACTTTTATACTTTTTTGCATTTCTTTCACTTTTGTGTTAATGGCCTATGTCTCAACATATTCTATTAAGCCTTCTGGAAACACATACTTTGTTTCCAGCCTCTTCAGAGAACCATCACTCCAATTCCTAGGCTTCTGAAGAAGCAGACCCAAGCTTATAATTATTACATATTTCCAAATCTAGGTGACCAACAAAAATTGATACTTTTCCCATCATACCTTTAAGTTAATAATCAGGTGTATGCTGAGAGGTAAAGACCCAAGAGTGTTGGTTGTCTAATTCTGCAGCTGTATAAACAAATCTTAATGCTTGAAAATATTCAAAGGTTATTCTCACGTTGATTGTTGGTAACTATGTGTAACAACATGAAAAGAAAAAAAAATCAAAGAATTACGTCTGAGGATAATACACAATCTCTAAGGGTAAGAAGAGCAACAAAAATTCTGCTTCAATTACCACTGAAATAATATATTTATCCTGTAAAATCTATGGTGGCTGGTTGTAAAAATTAGGCATTAGCAAACTGATAAAGATTTTTTAATGAAAACATTATGAAACATAGTTTTTAAAAAGTTAAATACACCCACACCAGTTTTTCACATTCTTTGGGCTGCTTTAATGCTGCCATTAAATAATTGATTTAGTTGTGACATAGATCCTATGTTCCATGGAGTCTACCATTCATAAAGATGCAATGTAAGGTAACAAAAATATAAATTGTGTGTGTGGGGAGGAGAAGTCAAGAGTATTTTTATGTGACAGAAGTTAAGTTGTTATCAGTGTAAAATAGTCTGTTACAAATACAGGACTCTGTATGTTAGTTTCACTAACCAGAAAGAAAGAAATTACAGCAGATACACACACACACACCAAAAAAGGGAAAAGAAACAAAGCTTAGCACCACAGAAAACCACCAAACTAGAGGGATAAACAATAAGAAAGGAAGAAGTGAACAAGTAATCTAAAAAACAACTAATGAAATGGTAGAAGGAAGTCCTAATTTATCAATAATAAACTTCAATAGAAGTGGATTAAACTCTACTTAAAAGATATAAAGTGGATGAATGGATTCGGATAGCAAAACCCACCTATATGCTGCCTACATGATACTTACCTCACTATTAAAGACAAATAGACTGAAAGTGAAGAGATGGAAAAATATATTTTATGCAAACAAATGAAAAGCAAGCAGGAGTAGCCACAGTCATGTCATATTTTAAAAGGCTTTAAATAAAAAAAACTATATAAAAAAAGAATGTCACTGTATAATGAAATGATAAAAGGCCCAATTCAATAAGAGGACATAACATATATATTACTTAGGTGTAACTATATATGTACCCAACACCAGAACAACCAGATATATAAAGCAAATATTAGATTTAAAGGTAGAGATAGACTGCAATACAATATTAGTAGGAAATTTCAACACTCCACTTTAAAAATGGACAGATTCTATGAAGAGAAAATCAACCAAAAAATGACAGACTCAAACTATCCCATAGACCAAATGGACCTAGCAGGTAAAGAAGATCTCACCTGATATGGTTTGGCTGTATATCTCCACCCAAATCTCATCTTGATTATAGCTCCCATAATTCATACATGTTGTGGGAGGGAACCAGTGGGAGATAATTGAATCATGGGGGCGGTTCCCCCATACTGTTCTTGTGGTAGTGAATACGTCTAACAAGATCTGATGGTTTTATAAGGGGGAACCCTTTCACTTGGTTCTCAATTCTATTTTGTTTGCTACCATGTAAGATGTGTCTTTCGCCTTCCATCATGATTGGGAGACCTCCCCAGCCACGTGGAACTATGAGTCCACTAAACCTCTTTTTCTCTGTAAATTACCCAGTCTCGGGTATGTCTTTATCAGCAGTATGAAAACAGACTAATACATCATCCAACAGCTGCAGAATACAAATTATTCTCAACTGTACACCAAACATTCTCTAGGACCAATCATACATTATGACACATAATAAGTCTTAACAAACTTAAGAAGACAGATATCATATGAAGTATCTTTTCTGATTCCAGGGATATAAAGCCAGAAATCAACAACAGGAAAGCCCTTGGAAATTTTATAAAAACATGGAAATTAAATAGCACGCACCCAAGAAATCAATAGGTCTCATTAAGACATTAATAGGAAAATTTCAAAAGTCACTGAGACAAGTAAGAATGAAAATCCAACATACCCAAACCTATGGAACGTAGCAAAAGCAGTTCTAAGAGGGAAAATTATAGCAATAAAAGCCTACACCAAAAAAGAAGAAAGATTTTCAAATCACAAAGCAAAATTATACACTTCAAGTAACTAGAACATCAAAAACAAACTAAACCCAAAATTGGTAGAAGGAAGGAAATAATAAAGCTCACAGCAGATATAAATGAAACAGACACTAAAAAATATTTCAAAAGATAAATAAGACAAAGTGTAAAGGTAAAACTGACAAACCTTTAGCTAAACTAAGACAAAAGGAGAGAAAATTCAAATAAATAAAAGATGAAAAAGGAGACATTACAACTGATACACCACAGAAATAGAAGGGATTGTAAGACATTACTCATAACTATATGCCAACAAATTTGATAGTGTAGAATAAAATGAATAAATTTCTGCACACATACAACTACCCAGATTAAATTGTGAGGAAATATAACATCTGAACACATCAATAATGAGTTTGGAAATTGAATCAATAATAAAACATCTTCCATCAAAACAACAACAACAACAACCAACACCCAGGACCTGATGTCTTCACTGCTGAATTCTACCAAACAGTTAAAGAATAACTACCAATTCTCCACAAACTTTTCCACAAAAGTAATGAGGAAGGAATACTTCCATACTCATCTTATGAGGCTCGCAATATCCTGATTCTAAAACCAGACAAAGACATGCACAAAATGAAAATAACAGGCCAATATTCCTGAAGAACATAGATACAAAAATTCTCAACAAGATACAAGTGAACTGACTTCGACAGCACACTAAAAAGAGTATTCACTATAATCAAGTGGGGTTCATCCCAGGGATGAAAGGATGGCTTAACATGCACAAATCAGTAAATATGATACACCACCACAATAGAAAGAAGAACAAAAACCATGTGATCATTTCAACAGATGCAAAAAGAACACTTGACAAAAGTCAACATTCCTTTATGATAAAAACTGTCAAGAAAGTAGGTATAGGAGTGTACCTCAACGCAGTAAAGGCCATAGGTGACAAACCCACAGCTAACATCTTATTTATGGTGAATAGTTAAATGCTTTTCCTCTTTGATATGGAGGAAGACAAGGATGTCAACTTCTACCACTTCTATTTAGCATAGTACTGGAGGTCAGAGCCAGAGCAATTAGACAAAAGAAATAAATAAGAGGGATCCAAACTGGAAAGAAGGAAGTCAGATTGTTTCTGTTTGTAGAAAATGTGATCTCACATACATATGTATACATCTATATATATGATCATATAGATATATATGATCTCTCTCTCTTTAGGGTTCTTTCTATATATACTTATATAGAGTGAGAACCCTAAAGACTTGACCAAAAACTACTAGAAATCATAAATAAATTCAGTAAAGTTGTAGTATACAAAATCAACACAGAAAATTCAGTGGTGTTTCTATACACTAATAGTGAACTATCTGAAAAAGTCATCAAGAAAGGAATTCCATTTACAATAGCTACCAAGAAATCTGCAGATAAATTTAATCAAGGTCGTGAAAGATCTCTACAATGAAAACTATAACACACTGATGGAAAAATTTACGATCCACAAAAAATGGACACTATATACTCATGGAATGGAAGAACTGATACTATTGAAATGACCATACTAACAAAATGTCCTACAGATTCAATGCAATCCCTATCAAAATACCAATGAAATTCTTCACAGAAATAGAAAAAAATACCCTAAAATTTGTGTGAAACCAGAAAAGACCCCAAATAACCAAAGCAATCCTGTGCAAAAATAACAAAGCTGGAGGCACCACACTACCTGACTTCAAAATATACTACAAAGCCATAGTAAGCAAAACAGCATGGCACTGCCATAAAGCAAACACATAGACCAATGGAAGAGAATATACAGCTCAGAAATAAATTCTCATACCTAAAGTCAACTGATTTTCCAAAAAGGAGTCAAGAGCACACACAGGGGTAAAGACAGTCTCTTCATTAAATGGTACTGAGAAGATTGGATATCTACATGTGGGATAATGAAATTAGACCCCTATCTTTTACCTTATACAAAAATCAACTCAAATGCGATTAAAGACCTAAAGGTAAGATTGAAAACTATGAAAAACTACTAGAAGATAACATGTGGGAAATTCTCTATAACTTTGGGTTCTACAAGGATTTTTTAAATGAGACGTCAAAAGCACAGGCAACAAAAGCAAAAATAGATAAATGGGGTTTCATCAAACTAAAATGCTTTTGCACAGCAAAGGAAACTTAACAGAGTGAAAAAACAACTTACAGAATGGGATACAATATTTGCAAACTATACATCTGCTAAGGAGTTAATGCCCAGATTATATAACAAACTTAAACAACTCAACAGCAAAAACATAAATAACTTATTTAAAAATGGGCAAAACTGGGAGGCTGAGGCAGGCGGATTGCCTGAGGTCAGGAGTTTGAGACCAGCCTGACCAATATGGTGAAATCATTTCTCTACTAAAAATACAAAAATTTAGCCAAACATGATGGCGTGTGCCTGTAACCCCAGCTACTCAGCAGGCTGAGGCAGGGGAATTGCTTGAACCAGGGAGATGGAGGTTGCCGTGAGCCCCGATTGCACCACTGCACTCCAGCTTGGGCAACAGAGCAAGACTCCTTCGCAAAAAAAAAAAAAAAAAAGGACAAAATAAACTAAAAGAAATGCCACAAGAGAAAATATAGAAAGGGTCAAGACGAATATATAATAAAATCATGTTCAACATCACTAACCATCAGGGAAATGCAAATCAAAACCGCAATGAGATACCAGTTCACCCATTAGAATGGCTATTAGCAAAAAGGTAAAAGATAACAAGAGTTGGCAAGGAAGTGGAGAAAACGGAACACTTACGCACTGTTGATGGGGTTGTAAACTAGTACAACCATTAAGCAAAACTTTATGGAAGTTCGCTAAAAAATAAAAAATAAAAAAAAAAAACAATCATTCGATCACATAACCCAGCAATCCCACTACTGGGTATATATCCATGGGAAATGAAATCATTGTGTTTGAAAAATATCTGCACTCTTATGTTTACTGTAGCACTATTTCTAATAATCAGATATGGAATCAACCTATGTGTATAAAAACAAACAAGTGAATTATATATATATAATATATATTATGTATATTATATATAATACATATTATGTATATTATATATAATACATATTATGTATATTATATATAATATATTATGTATAATATTAATATATTATATATTAATATATTATTAATATTAATATATTATATATTATTAATATTAATATATTATATATTAATATATTATTAATATTAATATATTATATATTAATATATTATTAATATTAATATATTATATATTAATATATTATTAATATTAATATATTATATATTAATATATTATTAATATTAATATATTATATATTAATATATTAATATTAATAATATCAATAATAAATAATAATTATTAATAATTAATAATAATTAATATTAATATTAATATATTATTAATATATAATATATATTGTATGTATAATATACATTATATATTATGTATATTTTATATATAATACATATTATGTATATTATAATATATATAATGTATAATGTATATAATATACGTTATGTATATTATATATAATATACATTATGTATGTTATGTATATTATATATTACATATAATATATATTATTATTATATATAATTATATATAATTATAATTATAATTATATATAATTTTATGTGTAATTATAATTACACATAAAATTAATTATAATTATATATAATTTTATGTGTAATTATAATTATACATAAAATTATATATGTATATATATATATATATATATGGACACACACACAATGAAATACTATTCAGCCATAAAAAAAGAATGAAATTCTGCCAGTTGCAACAACATGGATGACCCTGTAGGATACAATGTTAAGTGAAATAAGCCAGACACAGAAAGCAAATACCGCATGATCTCGCTCATATGTGGAATCTTAAAAAAAAAATGTTAATAGAGAAGTAGAGTAGAATAGTGGTTACCAAACAGTGAGGAAGAAGTGGGGAGGGCAAAATGGAGATAGATTGGTTAACAGTTATGAAATCACAATTATATAGGAAGAATAAGTTGTAGTGTTCTTTGCAAAGCAGGGTGACTATAGTTAAAAGTAAAGTATTGTATATTACAAAGTATCTAGAAGAAAGGATTTTGAAATTTCTTATTAAAAAGAAATGATGAATGCATGAGGTAATTAACACACTAACTATCCTTATTGGATCATTAGACAACATACATATTCATTGAAACATCAAATTGTATCCTATAAATCTATATAATTACAATGTGAAAATTTTTTAAAAATAAATTAATGAATTAAATAACAATTTTAAAATGTTCTCAATCACCAATGCAAAGTTTAGGAGCTTTGTTCTTGACTCAGCCTTAAGACTGAAAACTAATGTGTTAGAAATATTTGTAGATCCTCTCAATTTTGAAAGAATCCTAGCTAAACTACTGAAATATAAAATATATTCTATGTAATATGCTCTTAGGTATATTCTTAGGTGAACTCTGCTTTTAGATGAAGCTTATAAAAATGAAAAACCTATCTGAAATAAAATTTTAAAGTATTTGGAAAATTACAGCTTAATCTCTTAAAGACAAATTTTCTATACAGTAACCTTTTTATGTGCTTTTGAAATGGGGTATACAATTATTTTCCCTGATGTGAGACAAAATATAGAAAGTTGGCATTTTATCTAAGAAGTTAACTTAGGAAGAAAGAGTGAGAGGCAGAGGAATGAGGGAAGAAAGGAAGGCTGATGATGGGATACCTTATCAAGTTGCCTAATGCTGTATTGGAACCTAATAGGCCTTCTAAGGAGTTTTATTACATAATGCAAGACTCCTCAATCTGGGAGGAGGAAAGGGCTTTATTTTTGAGTGGTCACAGGTTGCCCCATGGGCATAAACTCTACCAAGCTGCTAGGTTACACCTACATGAGCATCCCACCTGCTTAAGTAAGAGCAGCCACAAACTGTGGGCCATTCCAGGTAAGTGTCATATCACACCTGCACCAACTAGTCAAAGCCTGGGTCAAAGCCTGTGCAGAACTGATCGCTACAGCAGAGGCTAAAATAAGAAATGGGGCTAAGAGAGTGAAAAGCAGTGCCCATATGTATCCAAAAACAGGTTGAAGATATCTTTAGGAAGGAACAGATAATTTTTCTTATTCATACAATAACAGATGCATATGAACTCCTCGACTAGTCACCCATTCCTGTCAGCCCTTGGGCTTCATAACTAAATCATTCTTCCTTTGTAATCCAGTCCCACATTTTCAGCTATCTCTATATGTTTATTATCTTAAATATTTCTTTGCTCTATACTCTTCCCCTAGTCTTCAACAAATTTCTTTCTTTATTGTCCCAACCCACAGACTGTTATTTCCACTTCGATGTCCCATAGAAGCTTCAAGGGTTTGAAATACCTAAAAAAAAACTCATCTTTCTCCCTAAAACTCCCTCTCCTTCTCCCACTTCAAAATTTCAACTAATGGCTCCCCCTGTTATTCCCACCAGAATCCTGAATGATCCCTGCTTCCCCTCATTCACTCCATACATGTAAATCTCATTAACGTTACTTTCTAGATATTTCATGAATCCTTTCCATTCATTCTGTACTAGAAAGTGTTCCCAGTTTAGACCCTGGTGGTTGGTGGCCTCTTACCTAGGTGCTCTCTCTCTCTCTCTCTCTCTCTCTCTGTGGGTGTGGGTGTGGGTGTGTGTGTCCTGAGAATTTATTTACTTCTGGTTTTTGTTTGTTTTTTAGTATCCAGAATCTACAGGGAACTTAAATCAATTAGAAAAAAAAATAACCCAATTAAAAAATGGGCAAAGGACATGAACAAACCCTTCTCAAAAGAACACATACAAATGGCCAACAAATACACGAAAAAAATGCTTAGAATCACTAATCATCAGAAAAATGCAAATCAAAACACAATGAGATACCATTTCATACCGGTTGGAATGGCTATTATTAAAAAGTCAAAATACAACAGATGCCAGCAGGGCTGTAGACAAGAGGAAGTGTCTGTATATTTTTAGCTATAGCCCTACTTCAAACGTGTCCCCATTACAGCCAAAAGAGCGGCCTATCTAAAGGACTGTTCTGATGAGCTCACTTACCTGACTGAAACCTTCAGTGACTCCCATGGCCTGCAGGTCAATGCACTAATTCATGACTATAACATCTGAGATATCCTTGATCTGGCTACTGGTCTAGCCCTCTCTGACTCACGCTTTATAAACCATGCATTCTGGAACTTTTTAGTTGTTTCCCACATCAGCATGCTACTTCCCATCCATGTAGATTTGCAGAGACCTCCTCATCTTTTTAATTCCCAGTTCCCACTCTCAACATGGGCCATCTCCTACCCACACTTCAAAACCTAAGCAAAACAACACCTTCCGTGACACCTCCATGCTGAGTCAGATGCCATCCCCTTTGTATTGTAGTTCTTTGCTTGTGTGCCTTTGTCTCACTTTGTTCTCTTTAAAATAAACTCCATGAGGACAATGATCACCTGCTATTTGTGTTAATATCTGCACCTAGTGGCATAGTGTCTGGAGTATAGTAGGATCTATTTTCAAGGAAAAAAAGATTATATCTATACCAATAGACATGAATTAGCGCTTTTTTTTTTTAAAGATAAGCTCCCTTTGAACTAAGTCAATGTTTACAAGAAGAGTTATACTAAAAAGTTCACTTTTGCTGCTTACGTTTCATTTATTTCAGGCAATTAATTCATTGTTATTGGTAAATCGATACTTTTTATTGATACTGAAAAGAGAGAAATAAACTAATGACTATCTCTGTTAGAGTAGATTTGTTCATATCTATCAGTAAAATGTTAATTATCTGAAAGTCAATAATAAAACATAAACTGTGATCTTAAATGTTTTTTAGGGGCTCAAAAATAATTAGAATTCATGTCAGCATATAAAAAAAGATCAGAGTATTTTTAAGATATGATAAAATTTTATTTTAGTTTCTTAATAGGGATTTTTGTGACCTTATAGAGTTCAACTAATTATAATTTTAAAAATAGGATTGATAGAGTTTTAGAATTAGAAACAATTTATAGATTATTTTATTTTTCTTTTGAGGAATCAGGTCATCAGAAGATCAAGGAACACCTATAATGTCACTAGATCCTAATTTAATTTAAATTTTAGAATCCAGGTATTCTAACTCCTGTCTTGATACTATTTCTACTTTATTATGTTGCTTCCCAGGGCTTTAAAAAATAAAAGCTGGGAAATTACATTTGCTTTGCATATACAGCACCAATTATCAAATTCAGCATAAAAGCATAACATGTATACATCAAAAAGAAAACATAAAAACTTCAAATTAAAAGCATCTCAAAACAATTGAATATAATAGGGAAACCTTATACAAATGCAACACTCCCCCATTAATAAAAAGAAACCAATTGGAGAAAAAAGAAATTCAATATAAACATGTTGGAATATAACCTAATTCATTTTAATCCAATGCTTCAAATTGAAAAAAATTAGCACTAGTGTTATTTTCCTTTATCATTACAATCTTGCTTTTCATTACATTATGCTATGTTTTGTATTAAACATAAAATCAATTTTTCACCTTAACACATGCTAGAAATACAGAGTCACCATATTGGAAATCAGTAGAAAGTGTCTTTGTTTCTACTTTTTTTTCTTTGAAAAAGCTTTGGGAAAAAAAATCATTTACAACGTTTAATTTTAATAACTTAAAGAATGTAATTGATTTTTGTTTGTTTTTGACATGGAGTTTCACTCTTGTCACTCAGGCTGGAGTACAATGGCATGATCTCGGCTCACTGTAACCTCCACCTCCCAGGTTCAAATGATTCTCCTGTCTCAGCCCCCCGAGTAGCTGGGATGACAGGCACTCGCCACCACACCCGGCTAATTTTTGTATTTTTAGTAGAGATGGGGTTTCATCATGTTGGCCAGGCTGCTCTCAAACTCCTGACCTCAGGCGATCCGCCAACCTCGGCCTCCCAAAGAGCTGGGACTACAGGCGTGAGCCACCATGCCCAGCCAATTGAATAGTTTTTAACTCAGAGGATAAATGCTTGAGGGGATGGAAAGCCCATTCCTCATGACGTGATTATTTCACACTGCATGCCTGTATCAAAACATCTCATGTACCCCACAAATATATAAACCTCCTATGTACCCACAAAAATTTTATAAAATAATGAAAATATTTTAAAACTAAAAAAATTGTTTTTTAATTAAGCAACTTTATTTAAATAAAATCATTCTTCCTCATCCTCAGTCCTGGGATCTACCAGAAAGAATTAGCAACATCTTAAAGATGACAAAGTGTTAAAGATAAGCTGCTATTAAGTAAAAGTGTGAAGTGTGGAGGGGACAAGCTGGATGCCTGAACCATTTTGTTCTATCTTTAGGACAGTGAAAGAGCAAGAAGCAGGGTTGGGTGGGGGACACATATTCTGTTGAGCATTGTCACCACTATATTCACTGAAATTCATCTGCATGCTTGTATGTATACTTTTGATTCGCCTGATACACTGAAAATTATATGAAATTGTTCTCTATTCTTTAGATAATTATAATCTAAGTGCTAATATGAAGCTTAGAATTTATATGAAATATGTATGCCCACAACAAGACATTTCAGCTATTTCCTAGATAATAATCTCACTTCACCCTGCACAAAACAGGCACATGATCATGTCACTCTGACCTGGTTTGAGTCCAAGGAGGCTTTTGTTTTTAAAATAATTTAGGTTAGTAGTTAAAATATGAACTTTGGGCCAGGAGTGGGAGCTCATGCCTATAATCCCAGCACTTCGGGAGGCTGAGGCGGGCGGATGACTTGAAGTCAGGAGTAGGAGACTGGCCTGGCCAACATGCTGAAACCCCATCTCTACTAAAAAAAAAAAAATAGAAAACTTAGCTGGGTGTGGTGGCGGGCACCTATAATCCCAGCTACTTGGGAGACTGAGGCAGGAGAATTGCTTGAGCCTGGGAAGTGGAGGTTGCAGTGAGCAGAGATCTTACCACTACACTCCAAAACAAACAACAAACAAAAAAATTCTAGAGTCACACTGAAAATCTTAACAACCTGCTTCTACTACCCATTTTTTTAATTTTTATTTTGACCTGATTTTAGATTGATAGCAAAATGCACAAATAACACAAAGTGCCCCCTATGTCCCTCACCCTACTTCCCCTAATGCTAACATTTTCAGAGCCATCCTTATTTTCTCTATAAAAGAGCAGAGTTCTCCTTTTAGAGATTTGGAAAGATTATTAAAAGATAAGTTACAAAATACAGTACCTGACACGTATAAAATATTAAATAAATACTAGCCATGCTTAATTATTTTGTTTTAAGTCTATATGAGTCAAGTTTTAGTAGAAATATGGGCTAGAAAAAAAAACAGAAAGCGGGACTCTGTGATCCGACTTGGGCTTATAGAACAGACTGCACTAGTTTGTTCTCATGCTGCTAATAAAGTCATACCCAAGACCGGGTAATTTACAAAGGAAAGAGGTTTAAGGAACTCACAATTCCACATGGCTGGGGAGGCCTCACAGTCACGGCAGAAGGCGAAAAAGAAGCAAAGGCACATCTTAAATGGTAGCAGAGAAGAAAGCTTGTGTAGGGAAGCTCCCATTTTAAAAGCATCAGATCTCGTGAGACTTATTCGCTACCAGGAGAACAGTAGGGGGAACCCGCCCCTATGATTCAATGATCTCCACCTGACTCCATCCTTGACATGCGGGGATAATTACAATCAAGGTGAGATTCGGATGGAGACACAGCCGAATCATATCAATGACTAATGAGAGTTATGTCCAGAACCTAATGAAAACCTGTCTGAGGCCACATTCCCTGTAAAGCAGATTTGAGATAGAGATTTGCGTAGAGAACATTTAACTGGGTAAAATCCTAGGAGCCAACAACTGTGGCGAAAAAGCTGAATTGGATAAAGGGAGTTGAGATGTGAGGCAGTCACAACAAATACCTCAGCTAATCTCAAGGGGGAGCTGAGAAGCTGGGGCGACCCTTCAGAGTTGCCCTAAATTGAGGCAGGAGTATGGAGTTTTAATACCTTTCACTGGCCATTCTTCAGATACGAGTTGTCCCCAAGGATGGACATCAGCTTGACAAGTTATTAATTAGATCTCCTGAGAATAAATTCTAGAGAGAATCAGCTGAGAGGCATGATTTGCCAACACTCCCAATAGCTGGGCAAACTTCAGTTTTGAGGGAGGATTTGGGTCACACACAAAAGTCTCCACAACCAATTATTCATGGGAAATTCTATGTAGGCAGAGCTATTTCATGGCCAGTTAATCAAAACTACATAATCTATTTGGTTAAGCAAAAGAAATTAAAAAGATAAAATAAAATCTATGTATTAACACTCAAAAGTTTTTTAATGCATTTGCCTTGCATTTCGTATGTTTTGCCTTGCCTTTTATATGTTTTGCCTTGCATTTGTTTATTTGCTTTTAAGAACCTTTAGAGAACAATAATTACTAATATAATATGGAGTAGCACAGCATAGACGAGGGAAGCTAACTCTCTCCCTTTTCCCAGAACCTGGAACAGCTAAAGATCCTAAGCATTGTCAGCTTTGGTATCTGACATAGTTTGGATGTTTGTCCCCTTCAAATCTCACGTTAAAATGTGATCCCCAATGTTGGAGAGAGATGCCTCCTGAATGGCTTGGTGCTGTCCTCTTGGTAATGAATGAGTTCTTACCCTGTGAGTTCATGCGATATCTGGTTGTTTAAAAGAGACTGACACCTCCTCCCTGTCTCTCTTGCTTCCTCTCTCACCATGTGATATGCTGGTTTCCCTTCACCTTCCACCATGATTGGAAGGTTCCTGAGGCCCTCCCTGGAAGCAGGTGCCAGTACTATGCTTCACGTACAGCCTTCACAACAAGGAGCCAAATAAACCGCATTTCTTTATAAATTACCCAGCCTCAGGTATTTCTTTATAACAATGCAAATGGGCTAACAGAGTATCATTCATGGACAGTGAGTGTATTAGTCAATTTTCATGCTGCTGATAAAGACATACCCAAGACTGGGTCATTTATAAAGAAAAAGAGGTTTAATGAATTCACAGTTCCACATGGCTGAGGAGGCCTCACAGTTATGGCAGAAGGCGAAAGTCGCGTCTTACATGGCAGCAGGCAAACAGCAAATGAGAACCAAGTGAAAGGCGAAAGGGGTTTCCCCTTATAAAACCATCAGATCTCATGAGACTTATTCACTACCACTAGAACAGTGTGGGGAAAGCTGCCCCCATGATCCACTTACCTCTCACTGGGTCCCTCCCACAACATGTGAATTATGGGAGCTACAGTGCAAGATGAGATTTCAGTGGGGACACAGCCAAACCATATCAGACAGTAATAACTTTCAATTAAATATAGCTAGACTTTCTGTCAGTGGGTCACAGCAGTCTAGAGAATACATTGAAAAACTCTGGGAACAGCAGATATAGAGGTCAGATCTAGAGATTTTGAACAAAGTTTAGTGCTACAATGCATTGGTGACCACAGACAAAAGGTGTCTGTTGTTGTAGTTTGTTTTCTGTCTTGTTTTTCATCATGGGAGGACAAAAAGAAAAAATGAGGGCAATGGTGAAGGAGAAATGAAAAAGACCTGCTTTTCTATGGGTGGAAGCGACTAAACGAGAGAATAAATTTGGATCACACAACAAATGCAAATCAAGTTAGAAGCATGAAAGGCATGATTAAGGCCATGGTTCTAATAGAGATCAGCCAGCGGAACCAGGATCATGCCACACCGAGAGAGGCTGCAGAGCCATTGCCTTCTCTCCTGTCAAAGCTAAATTAATGAAATGGAACTCACAGAAGCACTATGTAATCAAATATTGGTGGGACACAAGCAAATTCTTAAAAAGTTTCATTGATCAGTGATAATATCTTTTGGTGTAAATATCTCCTCAAAACATTTCAGGAAAAAAAATAAAGCTATAATTTTACTTTAGAAATATTTAACTTTGTTATACTAGTTTACTTATTTTTTACCTAATACTTCTGATATATTGTTATGTAGGTTAAAGATGCTCGATTCATGCCACTGTGGAAACCACACATAATTTAGGCAATAATGCAAATTCTTTTCAAATTCTTTTATCAGTGTATTCATTTTATTTTTATTTCAAACACAATACAAAATTACAGGATGCTATCAAAGTGATGCTACAAAACCCCACTAAAATTTTTTCAATTCTTCAAATCACACACTTACACACACACACACACACACACCACATGCATTCCCCGTACAGACCTTTTTTTGGGGGGCCTGAGTAAATAATTGCATTTTATTTTCAATTTTTCATTTTGAAATAATTAAAGACTTACCAAAAATGTTGCAAAACTACGTGCCTTTTTGAAGTAAAGTCTTGAAAAAGTTGTTTGGTATATCCTTTATAGTAATAAAAGAAAACACGTGTATATTCTGTTGATTAAAGGCATGCTGAGATCGTCAGACATGTGATTTCATCAGAGACTCCAATATAGAGAGCAGCTGTAACGACATCCTAAGAGTGTTCTAACTGAAATGTGTTGGAAGAAGGTTCTAATTTTTTTCAACCCTTCTCAAGTTGGCACTCAGCAGATTTCCACTCTATAAAAGTAACTCCTGCTCTGCAACTAATGTTCACAGATAAGCTCCAAACATATTTACAGCTCCATTTAAGTATAATGTACACACAGTAAAATTCACCCTTTTCAATGTGCAATTTAATGGGTTATGGCAGATGAATATCATCATTTGACCACAATCATGATCAAGATACAGAAAATCTGCATCATCACAAAACGTTTTCTTTTGCTGTTTTGCATTTGATCTTTTCTCCATTCCTGAACACAGGCAACCACTAATCTGCTTCTGTTTCTACAGTTTGCATTTTCTAGAGTATCCTATTAGTGGAATGATACATTGGTGTCTTTCATGTCTAGCTTCTTTCACTGAGCATAATGCTTTTGATATTCATTTATATTGCTGTTGTATCAGTTTGCTCCTTTTTATTGTTGAGTGGTACTCCATCTACAACTGGTTTATCCATTTACAAGTTGATGGACACATCTGCTATGAACTTCAAGGATGAGGCTTGGTACGGATATGTTTTTATTTATTTTGGGTCGCAGTGGAATTATTTGGCTATATGATCAGTACTAAGTTTAACATTAAAAGAAACTGCCAAACTGCTTTCCAAAATGTCTGTACCATTTTGAAGTCCCACTAGCCAGGTGTGAATAGCAATTCTTCACATCATGTGGTATGGTCAGTTCTGCTCGTGTCAGCCACTCCAGTGGGTGTACAGTGGTACCTCAATGTGGTTTTAACTTGCATTTCCCTGATGACGGGTAATGTTAAGTATCTTTTCATTTGTGTATTGGACATCATCTCTTTTTAAATTAAAATATCTGTACAAATATTTGGCCCATTTAGGTCAAAATATTACGTTAAATGAGTTATTTGTGTTTTGTTATTTAGTTTTTTAGTTATGTGTACATTCTAGATGAAAGTTCTTTATCAGACATATTTAAAATTATTCTGTCCCAATCTGTGGTTTGCCTTTTCATTTTTTGATGCTATGTTTTAAGTTGCAAAAGTCTTAATTTCATGAAGTCCAACTTACTATTTTTTTCCATTTTCATCCATCCTTTTCTTATCTAAAAAATTTTTAGCTATAGTAAGATTATTAAAAATTTTTCCTATTCAGTAAGCTTTATACATTTTATATTTACATTATGTATAAAATACATGTTGAGTTAATTTGAGGATATGGTGTGAGGTAATTCTGAAGTTCATATTCTCCATTTAATATCCAATTTTAATAGTACCATCTTTATAAAGACATTGATTTCCTTATTGAAATATTTTGGCAACTTTGGCCATGTAAGGCAGGATATATTTCTAAATTATTTATTCTGTTTCACTGATATATATGTCTTCTTCATGCCAGTAAGTTTACTGTACTGTTTAGTGTAGCTTTACAATATGTCTTGAAATTTGGAAAGTTTTCCAACTTTATTCTTCTTTCTAAAACATGCTCTGGCTATTCTAGGACTTCTGCATTTAAAAAAAAATTAGAATCAGCTTTGTAATTTCTCCAAAAAGGCCTATAGGTTTGACTGGGATTGTGCCAAATCTGGAGATCAGTTTCAGAAGAATTATCATCTAATAAGTATGACATGTATATTTACCAATGAACTTGATACATATTTCTACCTATTCAATCTCTCGTATTAGTGATTTAGAAATTTTGGATCAGCATACCTTTTATTAAATTTATTCTGAATTATTTTATTATTTTCGAGGCTATTATAAGTTAAATTGCTTACATAATTTTATTTTCTAATTGGTGTTGATTGTGTATAGAAACACAATTGATTTTATTTATTGATCTTTCATCCTACAACTTTGTTAAATTCACTTCATACCTCTAGCACACTTCTGCAGATGCCTAAGGATTTTCTATGTATATGTTTACATCACGTGAGAATAGTATTTTTCTTTCTTCCCAACTTGGGTGTCACTTATTTCTTATTTTCTTTTCTTTTCTCTTTATTTCTTTCTTCTTTCTGTCCATTCCTCCTTCCTTCCCTTCTTTCTTTCTCCCTGTTTTAGAATCAGTTTTGTAATTTATCCAAAAGGACCTATAAGGTTTCATGGGAATTCCACTGAATCTAGAGATCAATTTCAGGAGAATTATCATCTCATAAGTATTAAATATTTATCAATGAACTTGGTATATATTTCCACTTATTTAGTATTGAATGCAATACTTTAAAGAACTAGGGAGAGAGGACATCATTGCATTTTTCATAATCTTATGTAGAAAGTATTAAGGCTTTCACCATTTTAAGTAAGATGTTTGCTATAGATTTTTTGTAAACACATAATCAGTTTGAAAATGTACTTTTCTATCCTCAGTTCGCTGGGAGTTTTTAATTTAAAAAATGTGTTACATTTTGTAAATTCCTTTTTTGCATCTATTGAGAGTGTCACGTGATTTTTCTTTTTTCTGTCAGCATGGTAGATTTTCAGTTGTTGAAACCAACTTGAGATAAACCCCACTTGGTTAAAACACATTATCATTTTTAAATATTCCTAGACTCAATTTGCTAATATTGTATTAAGAATGTTGCATCTAAGTTCATAATGGTTATCAGTCTGTCATTTTTGAGTTGTGATATCTGTATTTGTTTCTGATATCGAGAGAATCCACGTAAAACATCTACTTCTGTCATCAGTAATAATCTGACCAGGGATAACACCAACAGTTAGAGAGGAACCTGTCATTACCTGTGGCAGCAGAGATATCAGAGATTCCAAAAAGAAAAGCAAGGTTAAAATTTCAAATATAATCACATGAAATATCAGAAAGCCAGGGGATAGAAATATAGGAGAGCAAAATCTTAGAGGTCAAAACAAGTAGTTAAGTACTGCACATGATAATAAAAAGTAAAATCTTTTCCTAAGGCAGAGCCTGGCTGCTGCCTAGCTTCTTTGACAATTCTTGGTAGGCTTTCATGGCTTTATAAGGGCTTATACTTTAGGTAAAGTTATAGTCAGGGAAACGGTGGGTGTAGGTTGGCTCTGTAGAAATGAAGCATCACAGGAGCACTGCAGTTAGAAAGAAACTGATACTGATGATACTTCGGTCACACTAATAACACATGCTAATGATAATCATAGCAATCATGGTAATGACAGAAAATATATATATAATATTAGCATGCTTCTATTTGCACATATACATATGTGAATAGAAACATTGATTTAAAGACATGAAAGTATAGAAATAGCCTACACCTGATAAAGATATGCTCATACACAATAACAAACCTCAGTATAAACAGAGATTTTGATGTATCACAGAATTCTCCAATAGATCACAATTTTGACACTATGGGAAGTGTCATTTTCAGAACTTTTCTTTATCTCCATTATCTCCATTCTCTATTTCCAACATTCCTGGAGACTGAACTCAAGGATCAGTAAATATTCTCAACCTTAACCATAGCAGACTTCATTCATCCCATATATGCTTGTTATTTTTCCCCATTGACAGAAGGCATTGTACCATGAAATATACAACATATCTCTGACACACCTGACGAAAACAAACAATGGGGAAAGATTGACTATTTAATAAATGGTGATGGGAAAACTGGCTAGCCATATGAAGAAAGCTGAAAGTGGACCCCTTCCTTACAGCTTGTAAAATAATTAACTCAAGATGGATTAAAGACTTAAACATAAGATCTAAAACCATAAAAACTCTAGAAGACAACCAAGTTAATACCATTCAGAACATAGGCATAGGCAAAGACTTCACGACTAAAACACCAAAAGCAGTGGCAACAAAAGCCAAAATTGAGAAATGGGATCTAATTAAACTAAAGATAGCTTCTGCACAGCAAAAGACACTATCATCGGAGTGAACACACAACCTACAGAGTGGGAGAAAATTTTTGCAATCTATCCATCTAACAAAGGGCTAATATCCAGAATCTACAAGGAACTTAAACAAATTTACAAGAAAAAAACAACCCCATCAAAAAGTGGGAAAACGATATGAACAGACACTTCTCAAAAGAAGACATTTATGCAGCCAATAAACACATGAAAAAAAGCTCATCATAGGCTGGGCGTGGTGGCTCACGCCTGTAATCCCATCACTTTGGGAGGCCAAGGCGAGTGGATCACAAGGTCAGGAGTTTGAGACTTGCCTGGCCACTATGGTGAAACTCTGTCTCTACCAAAAACACACAAAAAAACTTTAGCCAGGCGTGGTGGTATATATCTGTAATCCCAGCTACTCAAGAGGCTAAGGCAGGAGAATTGCTTGAACCCATTAGGTGGAGGTTGCAGTGAGCCAAAATTGTGCCACTGCACTCCACTCTGGGTGACAGAGTGAGGCTGTCTCGAAGAAAAAAAAAAAAAAAAGCTCATCACCCCTGGTCCAATGAGATACCATCTCGCGCCAGTTAGAATGGCAATCATTAAAAAGTCAGGAAACAACAGGTGCTAGAGAGGATGTGGAGAAATAGGAATGCTTTTACACTGTTGGTGGGAGTGTAAATTAGTTCAACCATTGTGGAAGACAGTGTAGCCATTCCTCAAGGATCCAGAACTAGAAATATCATTTGACCTAACAGTCTCATTACTAGGTACACATCCAAAGGATTGTAAATCATTCTACTATAAAGACACATTCACACATATGTTTATTGCAGCACTATTCACAATAGCAAAGACTAGGAACCAACCCAAATGCCCATCAACGATAGACTGGATAAAGAATATGTGGCACATATACACCATGGAATACCATGCAGCTATAAAAAAGGATGGATTAATGTCTTTTGCAGAGACATGGATGAAGCTGGAAACCATCATTCTCAGCAAACTATCACAAGAACAGGAAACCAAACACCACATGTTCTCACTCATAAGTGGGAGTTGAACAATGAGAACACATAGACACAGGGTGGGGAACATCACACACTGGGGCCTGTCAGTGGGTAGGAAGGAAAGAGGAGGGATAGCATTAGGAGAAATACTTAATGTAGATGACGGGTTGATGGGTGCAGCAAACCACGACAGCACATGTATACCTGTTTCACAAAACTGCAAGTTCTGCATATGTATCCCAGAACTTAAAGTGTATGTATGTGTGTATATATATACACACAAATGTAAATGTAAATGTAAATAAATTGAAAATGGTAAAAATAGAAATATGTTTTCTACACAAATAGCGACATAATAAAGCAAGATAGAATGTATGTTTGAGTTAAAAAAAATTGCTTAGAAGACAACTTGAATTCCATTCCAAGGAACTAGTTTTCAAAAGTTTACAACCAGATTTCAGTTTGGCAAAAGGCAACAATGCTGTTTTGAAAATAATTTCTGAAAAGAGCTTCCCCAGCAGTTCCAAATGGCAGTCCTGATACAAGGAAGTAGGGGCAATTTTGTTACCACCAGGAACACTGAATTTATTTTCAGACCTTGAAATTCTGGGAGGCCCTCGAAGAATAATCAACTACAATATTTTACTTTACATAGAAATATTGTTTTAATGTTAATATAAAAGCTTGTATATGAACTAAAACTGTCAATCTTCCACTTTTAAGAAAGAAGAATCCATTATGCCCCTAATCTATAGTGAGTTGATATGTTCCATAAGCAGTTCTGGAAGGAGGCTACACTTAGAGCATAAATTGGTATAGATCGCTTTGCTCTCACAGATAGCGACACAATATTTTCTGCTGAATGGGAAAAAGTTTGAAGGCATAAATCAAGATAAAGCAATCATCTGACAAAGAATTACAAAGAGGCCCCATACCTTTTTCTTAGTGAACGCCATGTGACACATTGATTTTCCACTGAAGATAAAAGCCAAAATCATGTGTCATCAATAGAAAGCAAGCAAAACTATTTGGTTCAATATGTTATGGTACTTAACAAAAAAAAACTTGCAGAGAAAAGACAAATCTAAAATGTTGCACATGATTCAAACAAGTCTGGATCAGAAGAGACATTTCAGAGGTCACTGCTAGAGAGTCAAGGATACATTAGAGAGAAATAAACTCCTGCTTTTTTGTTTATCTCCTTGCATACACAGATACTGTCTGATGAAGATGATTGATATCAGGTATGGTATTTGATGGTATAGTCATTTACAAAATAATTCATCCCTTATGATCTAATGCAATTTTCTTCATATTACACGTGTATATTTAAATACTTCCTTGTGAAGTGGAGGCTAGCCAGGCTGCTGTTAGCATATCCAGTACATTTCTGCAAATTCCAAAATGGCAAATCCCACAGTTGAAATTTCAACCTTTCTAGCGTCCCTCGGCTGGAGTGCATAATCACGGCAAAAGTCTGCAACATCAGAGGTGGCCGCCACAGACACAAAGTCTATGTTTCTCATTCCATTCTACCAAATCTATTCAGCAGTCTGGGTGAGGGGGCTTGGCAGTATCTATGAGCAGAAAGCATTCAAATGGCTGGTATATGTGCTTCCGGGGAAACTAAGGGGAAAAAGAGAGAGGGAGGGAGGGAGGGAACAAGAAAGAAGAAGGAAACTCAAGGAGAGAGGAAGGGAAGGAGGCTGGCAAGAAGGGATGGAGGGAGCAAGGGAGGGAGGAATAAAGGAAGGAAGTTACACCAAGTTTCAAAACTGGCCACGGACTGAGAAGGATTAAGAGACAAACGGAATTGAAAGCATTTCTGTTCATACTCGGTATTTTTCTTACCCATTCTTGCAAATTAGTAATTTAAAAATTTTCATTTCCACAAATCCACGTGTTTTCTTGTTCCTCTCTCTCCGCTCTTTTTCCTTCTTTCCTTCCTGCCTTTCTTCTTTCTTTTCAACATAGGTTATATAAATGTGTGAGAGCTATCACTAGTCTACGTTAATCATCAGGATTTTCCTGTATATTTCCAATTAAGATGACCCATAATAATATTCTACTGTAATTTTGGAGGGTCCAAAATACTAGATGGCATTTAGTGTTTTGGAAATCATGACAAGTCTAACAGGACTTTAAAAAACCTATCAAGACATCTGATGTGTTTTCTTGCCCATACATTCTTTAGTGAGGTCTGCTTGACCCTTTCTTCTTCCCTTCTCTAGTCATGGGTTCTTCACACTGAAAACTAAGCTTTGCATCAGTGTTTGACGAACAGGTGACATAATAAACTGCAGTTACATTTTAAATTCAGCTCAAGATGGTAGATGAGAAATCCAAGATTGTGAAGTGAGATTTAGCATGCTGTTCAGTATGCAACAAATCTGAGTGTTGCTCACACAGGATTCATACCAACAGGCTCCTTCCAAAACCTTTCAATGCAAATTCTAGCAAATGCACACTTGGAAGAAAAATGTTCCATGAAGTTGTATATGTAAATTTATACTTTCAGCATTTATGTATATAATTTCAGGGGAAGTGGGATCAACTTAACATTATTAAACATAGTCCAATGATATTTACAACATAACTTCAGAAACATTTTATTACTAGAAGTATTTTAAAAAGGATGTACCATTTAGGATTTAAGACACAACCCACAAATGAAAAAACAAATGAGATTATAAACAACATTTTTTAAAAAAATTATGCCATCTCTTTCACTACAAAATCCTCCTGGGGGAAAAATATCTTTTCCTTCATTATTAAAGGATGTTATCAGAGCACAGTGGAATTCTTTCAGATTTAGTCAGAAGGTTCTCTGGAGTTGAGAGATCTATTGGAGAATATTTTCTTTGAAAGTCCATGTCCTTTCCCCAGGCCTACATCATATATAAATAAACATTTCAGAAAAGGGGCCATGTTAGGAAAAAGTGGGTTGAAGATTGTAAGACGTGGTTCCTGGGTGCCAAATAATTCACAAGTTGGAATAAGCTGGGTTTTTGTAACACTTCTCTATGACTGCCATTGATACTGAACTATGCCAAGGAACTAAGTCCTACCAAGGAAAAGCAGGAGGAAAACAGGTGTAAGAAAACATTTCCTGTCAGTGTGTCCAGAGATAGCATGAGTCAACAGCGGCTCCTCATGAAGCCATCGATTCGTAACACTGGAGTATCTAGAATGCATCTGGGTCGAATTATTAAAAAGAAAGTTCTTCTCAAGCTAGTTGTAATGGTAGCTAATTTAAAAAATTAATGTTCTGCGATTCTGATAAAAACCTATGTGGTGAACCAACAATAAAGGCGGCTGGAGATATTGGTATGAAATAGTTATTTTTCCTTATATACCTGGACGTTCATGTAAGAAATTATACTTTTGGAAGGTCTGTCATATTCTCAGTGTATAAGAGTTGAATCATTTTTAGAAGTTATTGTCAGAATTTTGCTTTAATAGTGCAGTAAAGTGTGCATTCTCTCTCTCTCATTTTCATTCAACAGCCTCTACAAATTGAGCCTGGCTCAAAGGTCTTTCCCTCTTGGAATATGACTCCTCCCCTGTCCCTCTACATAGGCTGTTCTATAACAAATTATTTTGCTGTCTTGATTTTTCAGAGACCTCATGCTAGTAGTAAAGAGCCAGGAGAAAGTGAGATGTCCTATATAAAAGGCCTGCTAGAAAAAGAAATCAGCACTGAGTTCTAAGGATACTGAACAACTTTTTAAAAAACAAGCAAGCCATATTAAACACATTAGTTACAACCAAATTAGATAAAACCATGAAAATTATCCAAGAAGAAAAAGTACATCACCTGTCTAGGTTTAAAATTGCTTAAGGCTGCCATCCAAGGACCATCTATGATAACAAATACAGTAGTCTGTATTGACACAAAGTTTTAGTGATAGACGTAATTACATTCTTCTGCTGGTGGTGTTCTAGAATAAATGGAATATCTGCTGATCAAATCTGAATGCATCCCATAATATTAGCATGTAGGATCCCAGATCTGCAGGCACTATCTCTTTCTCAGATCTACACTTTGAATATTATGTTAGTTAAAATGAGAAGTATGTTAGAAAATGTCTTTTACAAAAGAAATATTGGCTGAGTATGGTGGCTCATGCCTGTAATCACAACACTCTGGGAGGCCAAGGTGAGAAGATCTCTTGAGCTCAAGAATTTGAGACCAGCTTGGGCAACATATCTATAAAAAATTTTAAAACTTAGCCGGTGTGGTGGTGCACACCTATAGGCACAGCTACTTCAGAGGCTGAATCAAGAGGATCACTTGAGCTTGGGAGTTTGAGGTTGCAGTGAACTATGAACATGGCACTGAACTCCAGTCTGGGCAACAGAGTGAGAACTTGTCTTCAAAAAAATAAAAAAGAAGAAAAAAATAGGAAATATTGTGTTCACATATGCTATGGTACTCTTTCTTATATAAACTATTTCTTTGCAGTATTCTAGAGGATTTAAGACAAATTTACCACTGAATAATTTCATATGGTATATTATTGCATTAGTATAGTATGTTATTATATAATTAGTATAAGTGACCAGTGCTGCAACAACCACATTCCAAAAAGTATTGTGATCCTCCAAAATTACAATGTCTAAATGACATTATTCTCCTTCATGAGACCATTATACCTTAATTTTTCAGCACCATGAAAATCTACAAATGCCCTCTAAAATATATTTAGAAAACGTGGGATAAAAATAGATACAGTTTCAGAAGATACATATATTTTGAAAATTAGCCTTTTTGGAATAAATTATTCTTTATGACATATAAATAAACACATTTTTCAGACTGGCGGGGTAACATTTGCATCAGTCAAAATAATTAGATTACTAAAACCTGTAATCTTATTAGAAAAATGGTTTATTGAGAGAATCATTGGAATTATTAGCCTTCAAGCTGCTATAGAGTGAATCTGATCAAAATAATTAAGATAATATTATTTCATTTTTCAGTATAATATCTCCTTAGTATTTTTGTTTCTTATTTAATATGTGATTATATTTACTTCTGTGAATAATATGCATGAAGATCATTACAGTGTCAAGATCACTGGGTTCAGAGCACAGAAACCTCAAGTCTATTCTTTTTTCTTAAATACCTGTAAGACTTTAAAGAAGACAGAGTTTCTGGACTCTAATTTCTCTATCTGTAGAATAAATGGGTTAGACCAAATAACTCCTTTCTGCTTATAAATTTTCTAATTATATGACTGAGCTTACACCTGGAAAACAGTCTATCTCCTGTATAAATTAATGATAGAAATGAAAACCACCACGTTTCATGAAATTAACCACATAAATATCAACATCAACTGCTCAGAAGGACTTAAGTGCAAGTATCACAGGAATTCTGAAGCACAGAGAACTAAATATAAGAAATGTAACACTCTTCGTATTTTCAAAGAAGATTTTAATAATATATGTAAACACAGTAGCCTGTTCATAAGAAAAAAGAAAAGGGACGTCTTAGCATATTCAGGGTTCAACCAAAACTACTACTGGAATGTAAATCAAAGTAATATTCACCTAACTGTCATAATTGGCATGAATAATTTTAAGTAAAACACTTTTATTTGATATTAAATGTGAACAATAAGCCAAAACAGAGAAAATTAATAAATTGATCATTTATTGAAACTGAAATAAAAATATATAATTATTGAAGCCTCTTATATACATAAACCAATCATTGCTTAAATGAGCTGACATACTAGCTCCATAGTTTTATGTCACTAAGGAACTCTTTTGAACACAATAAAGAAACCAGAATTGAGCACAAAGAATGATGAACTGGGAAGTTCATGGCTTTCTATCTGCTAATTAGGAGTACAATCATTCAGTCAAACAGCCACTCAACAAACATTTAGCATACAGCTTCTGGATACCAGGTACTGGTGTAGGTGCTGGAGCAACAAGGAAATAGTCCCTGCATTCAGTGAGCTCACAGGCAAGTAAACAAGTAAGTATAAAGACTGCATGACTGATTGGGAGCGGTGGTTCATGCCTGTAATCCCAGCACTTTGGGAGGCCAACGTGGGCAGATCACGAGGTCAAGAGATCGAGACCATCCTGGCCAACATAGTGAAACCCCGTCTCTACTAAAAATACAAAAATTAGCTGGGCACGGTGGTGCACGCCTGTAGTTACTTGGGAGGCTGAGGCAAGAGAATCAGTTGAACCTGGAAGGTAAAGGTTGCAGTGAGCTGAGATCACACCACTGCACTCCAGCCTGGTGACAGAGTGAGACTCTGTCTCAAAAAAAAAAAAAAAAAAAAGACTCCATGATAAATGTGTATCTACAAAGGGCACAAAGGAATGAGTAGCTAATCCCCAAAGCCATATGGAGCAGTCAGTATAAGCTTCAGGAAAAGAAACTGAAGTAAAAAACTAACCTGAATCTGAAAAAAATGAGTAGGTATTTTCCAAGCACGTTTCAGGGGAAAAGTTGCAGGATGCAGAAGTCCTCCCAAGTACAAAAAGAGAATGAACTCTGGACAACTGGCAATTTATGGCACACAGGAATCAGTAAATGTAGGGATGAGAGGCACACAGAAACATGGGCAAAAACAGGAGTTTTGACTTTATTCCATAAATCATGGAAAGCCACCAATGGGTTTTAAGTAATAAAATACTAAGACCAGGTTTGCATTTTAGAAAGATCAATTTGATTTCAGTGAGCAGGTCCAAAAATGAAAGCAGCAAGGCCAGATAGAAGGTCCTACTGCAACTAGCTATGGTTAGAGATGCAGACCAAAACTAAGGTGAAATCATTTAGAAGAAAGAACGTGGATGTAAGAGCCATTGGTTTGGCCTCTCCACATCATTTTTTAAATTTTATTTTCATTTATTTATTTATTTATTTTTTTGAGACAGAGTCTCGCTCTGTCACCCAGACTGGAGTGCAGTGGTGTGATCTTGGCTCACTGCAAGTTCTGCCTCCTGGGTTCACACTATTCTCCTGCCTCAGCCTCCCGAGTAGCTGGGACTACAGGCACGCGCCACCACGCCCAGCTAATTTTTTCTATTTTTTAGTAGAGATGGGGTTTCACCGTGTTAGCCAGGATGGTCTCAATCTCCTGACCTCGTGATCCACCCACCTCGGCCTCCCAATGTGCTGGGATTACAGGCTTGAGCCACCATGCCCAGCTGGCCTCTCCACATCTTTACTGTTATACTGATAACATGGGGATGAAAATAAATATTATTTGTATTTAAACTATTATTGTTATGTGAAAATTAAACAAATAACATACTATGATAACATCTGAGGTTCAAGAAATATTAAGTCTTGAAAATAGGAAAGATGAAAGGAAGGAAACAGGGAGTGGGGAGGAAAGTAGGAGAAAGGAGAGAATATAGGAATGAGAGAGGAGGAAAATAATAAGAAAGAAGTAGAAAGCCAGGTACGGTGGCTCATGACTGTAATCCCAGTGCTTTGGGAGGCCGAGTCAGGCAGATCACAAGGTCAGGAGTTCAAGACCAGCCTGGCCAATATGGTAAAACTTTGTCTCCACTAAAAATACAAAAATTAGCTGGGTGTGGTGGCAGGCACCTATAGTCCCAGCTACTCGGGAGGCTGAGGCAGGAGAATCACTTGACCCTGGGAGGCAGAGGTTGCAGTGAGCTGAGATCACACCACTGCACTCCAGCCTGGGTGACAGAGAAAGATGCTGTCTCCAAAAAAAAAAAAAAAAAAAGAAAGAAAGAAGTAGAAAAAGATATAGTATTTCTTAATCAGCAGAAGCTACTCTTATTTTTCAATACTCTACCTTTCTAATGTATCACTGACAAGGAAAGGTCTTGAATAATTGACTGAAGTCAGAATAGGTAAGGCACTCTACCTTTGGATACATGAGAGGCCTTAAAAAGTTCATGGAAAATGTATATTATGAAAAAAACTATGCAAAGGTTTCAATTTTGGCAGCAAAATAAACTCATACTAATTTATTATAGCATGTTTGAACAGGATCTAGTTTGAGACAGTAAGAAGGAGTAGACATTAGTTTGAAAAGAGCCCCTAGCAGAGCAATGTAAATTCTGCTAAAATTGAAGCAAGAACAAACATTAGATTATGATGAAGCTTGAGTGAAAGAATGGTGAAATCACTGATGCTTTACAAGAAGTTTGAGGGGACAATGCACCAAAGAAATCAGTAGTTCACAAGCGGACAGCTTTTTTAAAGAAGAAACGAGATGATGTGGAAGATGAAGTCCACAGGGACAGATCATCCATATCAATTTGCAAGGAAAAAAATTAATCTTGTTTGTGCCCTAATTGAAGAGGACTGATAATCAACAGCACAAACAATAGCCAACATCGTAGACATCTTAATTGGTTCAGCTTACACAGTTCTGACTAAAAAATTAAAGTTGAACCAACTTTCCACTGCATGGGTGCCAAAAGTGTTGTGCTCAGATCAGCTGCAGACAAGAGGAGAGCTCTCAATGGAAATTTTAAAGAACTAGGGTCAAGATCCTGAAGGATTTCTTTGAAGAATTGTAACAGAAGATAAAACATGGCTTTCCCAGTATGATCCTGAGGGCAAAACACAATCAAAGCAATGGCTACCAAAGGTGGAAGTGGTCCAGTCAAAGCTAAAGGGGATCACTCAAGAGCAAAGGTCACGGCAACAGTTTTTTGGGGACATTCCAGGCATTTTGCTTGTTGACTTTGTGGAAGGTCAAAGAACAATAATATCTGCATATCATGAGAGTGTTTTGAATAAGTTAGCCAAAGTTTTAGGGCAAAATACCTGGGAAAGCTTTAGCAGACAGTCCTCTAACACCACAATGTTTCTGCTCATTCCTGTCATCAAGCAAAGGCAATTTTGTGAGAGTCTCAATGGGAAATTGTCAGGCATCCACCTTACAGCTCTGATTTGGCTCCTTCTGACTTCTTTTTGTTTCCCAATCTCAACAAATGTGGAAAGGGCACCCATTTTTCTTAAGTTAATAATGTATAAGAGACTGCATTGACATTGTTAAGTTCCCAGGACCATCAGTTCTTTAGGGATGAAAACCGAAGATCACATTTTCAATGTTTATCTTTTAACTTCATTTTTCCACAAACTTTTTGAAGTTTCTCCATACAAATGTCTCCATACAAATGAGCACTTGCAAAATAAGCAGAGAGTCTCATTCAATGGACAGAAAGTTCTGTGCCATCTAAAAATTATCTTAAGCAAGTTCAATGTGTAGCAACAGACTGTATTGAGAAATATCAGTTAGTTTGACTTCTGCAATGACCATGATGGAGTAACAAGAACTAGACTTTCTCTCCCTCCTGAAACAACCAAAAAAATGGCCAAAATGTATGCCACAAAAGTTTGCAAGACCCTGTAAAGTCAGTCTCAAACAAGGTGAGCCTATCAACGGCCCTAATTTATGCCTGGAGAAAGTTTTCCAGCCCACTACTCCAGGAGAAAAGCCCAAGAGGAGCCCATTGTTCTCCCTGAGCTGAGGGGACAGAGCTGAGAGTCCACAGAAACCATGTTGACATGAGCTCTCAGGACAAGGTTTCCGAGAAGAAGGGGCTGCACAGAAAGAGAACTCCAGAGCTCTGCAAAGGGTCCCCCTAAAGTACATAGCTAAGTAATTGTTAGGACAGGCCTAGAGAAAAGTACCTACGGTTGGGGAAACAACACCCAGATAAGATGAAAAGTAACAGTACACATGCTCACCAAGGTCCAGTAATAGTGCTTATTTTATCAGCCAAACCAGAAACACCTCAAGATTCCCAGGGATACCCAGAAGGATCTTGCCTCACTAGTTGGGAGTGATTAGCTCTAAAATGAGAACTGGTCTGATCCCACCTAATGAATTTTTAAAGCAAGACCAAAAGGAGTCAAACTCTTTCCAACTAAACTTAAATACATACCAATACAAAGATCAAGAATATTTATATATACTTCCAGCACTCAATAAGATAAAAGTCACCATATCTGACATCCAGACACAGTTTAGCAGAGACACAACAGTAACAACAAAACACAGAAGAACATGGCTCATAATAAGGAGAAAAATCACTGAGTCAGAACTGATCCAGAGTAAATCAAGGTGCCAGAGTTATCAGTTAAGAACATTAAAATGCTTATTGAAACAGTATTCTATATGTTCTAAAATAGAGACATGCAAGATACACTAAAGGAGGCTGGGCGCAGTGGCTCACGCCTGTAATCTCAGCATTTTGCGAGGCCGAGGCAGGTGGATCACGAAGTCAGGAGTTCAGGACCAGCCTGACCAATATGGTGAAATCCCATCTCTACTAAAAATACAAAAATTAGCGGGGCATAGTAGCATGCAGCTGTAGTCCCAGCTACATGGTAGGCTGATAGCACATTAGTCATTACAGAAGAAAAGATAGACACCTCTCAAAATAAAATATAGAGAGAAAATAAATTTTTAAAAAACATGAACAGAGCAATAGTAGACAGTAAATTTCAAGTAACTGAATTTACGTGTAATCTCAGTTCCCAAAGGAGAGGAGAGGAAAGATGTGAAAACATTTGGGACTTTGAGTCAGGCAAAGCTTTCTTTGATATGACCCCACAGCATGATTTATATAATAATATATTGATAAGAAGAACTCATCCAATTTAAAAAAAAGAATCTGCTCTTCAAAAGAATCTATTAAGAGACTGAAAAGACAAGCTGCAGGCTGGGAGAAAATATTTGCAATTCATATATCTGATAAAAGGCTTGCATCAAAAATATATTTTAAAAGCTCAAAACTTAATAATGAAAAACAAACAACCCCATTTAAAACTTGGGTGAAAGACTGGAACAGACATTTCAAAGTAGACATTTGTTTGGTAAATAAGCACATATGCTCAACATAATTAATGCTTAGGGCAATGCAAATTAAAACCAAAATGAGACGCCACTATCTGTTTTTAAATAGCTAAGATTAGCATGACTGATAATAGCCAAGCACTGGCTTGGATGTGGAGAAGCTGAAACTCTCATACACTGCTGATGGGAATACAAAAAAGTGTAACCTTTGAAAAACAGTTTAAGAGTCCCTTAAAAAGTTAAACATACTTCTGCCATAAGACTCAGCCATTGCACTCCTGGGTATTTACCCAAGAGAGATAAAAGTAGGTGTTCATATAATGATATCAACACAAATGTTCATAGCACATGTATTCATAATAGCCCAAACTAGAAACAGTCTAAATATCAATCAATACATTAATGAATTAACTTGCTTTATCTGAATTAATTATGGATACATACTATAACATGAATGAATCTCAAAATAACTGTATTAAGTGAAACAAGGCAGACTCTAGAGGTAAAACATGCAGAGAAAAAAACATAAAATGTCAGACAAAAAAGTGCATAGTGTAAAATTGTATTTATATACATTTTTTGACTGTATAAATTACTGTCCAGTGACAGAAAGCAGTTTGGTGGTTTTTAAGGGCGAGGAATGAGGGGCCAGAGAAATGTATTATAAAGAGGCATCAGGAAACTGGAGGTGAAGTATATTTCCATCACCTCGATTGTGTTCTGATGGTTTCTAAACTTTCAATATTTTTAGTTTATTATATGTTATACAAAATAAAGCTTATAATAAAAATCAAAAGATTGAGCCATCCTTATTTTCTCTATAAAAGAGCAGAATTCTCCTTTTAGAGATTTGGAAAGATTATTAAAAGATAAGTTACAAAATACAGTACCTGACACGTATAAAATATTAAATAAATACTAGCCATGCTTAATCATTTTGTTTTAAGTCTATATGAGTCAAGTTTTAGTAGAAATATGGGCTAGAAAAAAAAACAGAAAGCGGGACTCTGTGATCCGACTTGGGCTTATAGAACAGACTGCACTAGTTTGTTCTCATGCTGCTAATAAAGTCATACCCAAGACAGGGTAATTTAGAAAGGAAAGAGGTTTAATGAACTCACAATTCCACATGGCTGGGGAGGCCTCACAGTCACGGCAGAAGGCAAAAAAGAAGCAAAGGCACATCTTAAATGGTAGCAGAGAAGAAAGCTTGTGTAGGGAAACTCCCATTTTAAAAGCATCAGATCTCGTGAGACTTATTCGCTACCAGGAGAACAGTAGGGGGAACCCGCCCCTATGATTCAATGATCTCCACCTGACTCCATCCTTGACATGCGGGGATAATTACAATCAAGGTGAGATTCGGGTGGAGACACAGCCGAATCATATCAATGACTAATGAGAGTTATGTCCAGAACCTAATGAAAACCTGTCTGAGGCCACATTCCCTGTAAAGCAGATTTGAGATAGAGATTTGTGTAGAGAACATTTAACTGGGTAAAATCCTAGGAGCCAACAACTGTGGCGAAAAAGCTGAATTGGACAAAGGGAGTTGAGATGTGAGGCAGTCACAACAAATACCTCAGCTAATCTCAAGGGGGAGCTGAGAAGCTGGGGTGACCCTTCAGAGTTGCCCTAAATTGAGGCAGGAGTATGGAGTTTTAATACCTTTCACTGGCCATTCTTCAGATACGAGTTGTCCCCAAGGATGGACATCAGCTTGACAAGTTATTAATTAGATCTCCTGAGAATAAATTCTAGAGAGAATCAGCTGAGAGGAATGATTTGCCAACACTCCCAATAGCTGGGCAAACTTCAGTTTTGAGGGAGGATTTGGGTCACACACAAAAGTCTCCACAACCAATTATTCATGGGAAATTCTATGTAGGCAGAGCTATTTCATGGCCAGTTAATCAAAACTACATAATCTATTTGGTTAAGCAAAAGAAATTAAAAAGATAAAATAAAATCTATATAATAACACTCAAAAGTTTTTAATGCATTTGCCTTGCATTTCGTATGTTTTGCCTTGCATTTGTTTATTTGATTTCAAGAACTTTTAGAGAACAATAATTACTAATATAATATGGAGTAGCACAGCATAGACGAGGGAAGCTAACTCTCTCCCTTTTCCCAGAACCTGGAACAGCTAAAGATCCTAAGGATTGTCAGCTTTGGTATCTGACATAGGTTGGATGCTTGTCCCCTTCAAATCTCACGTTAAAATGTGATCCCCAATGTTGGAGATAGATGCCTCCTGAATGGCTTGGTGCTGTCCTCTTGGTAATGAATGAGTCCTTACCCTGTGAGTTCATGCGATATCTGGTTGTTTAAAAGAGACTGACACCTCCTCCCTGTCTCTCTTGCTTCCTCTCTCACCATGTGATATGCTGGTTTCCCTTCACCTTCCACCATGATTGGAAGGTTCCTGAGGCCCTCCCTGGAAGCAGGTGCCAGTACTATGCTTCATGTACAGCCTTCACAACAAGGAGCCAAATAAACCGCATTTCTTTATAAATTACCCAGCCTCAGGTATTTCTTTATAACAATGCAAATGGGCTAACAGAGTATCATTCATGGACAGTGAGTATATTAGTCAATTTTCATGCTGCTGATAAAGACATACCCAAGACTGGGTAATTTGTAAAGAAAAAGAGGTTTAATGAATTCACATATCTGTACCGCTACCTGTATAAATATGGAAATATCTTCACCGCTACCTGTACAAACATGGAAATACCTACACCGCTACCTGTACAAACATGGAAATATCTACACCGCCATCTCTATAAACATGGAAATATCTACACTGACATCTCTATAAACATGGAAGTAACTAAACCGCCATCTGTATGAACTTGGCAATATCTACACCGCTATCTCTATAAAGGTGGAAATATCTACACCGCCATCTGTATAAACATGGAAATATCTACATCGCAACCTGTATTAAGATGGAAATATCTGCACCGCCATCTCTATAAACATGGAAATATCTACACCGCCATCTGTATGAACATGGAAATATCTGCACCGCCATCTGTATGAACATGGAAATATCTACACCGCCAGCTCTATGAACATGGAAATATCTACACCGCCATCTGCATGAACATGGAAATATCTACACCGCCATCTGTATGAACATGGAAATGTCTTCACCGCCATCTGTATGAACATGGAAATATCTACACCGACATCTGTATGAACATGGAAATATCTACACCACCATCTGTATGACCATTGAAATATGTTCACCGCTATCTCTATCAACATGGAAATATCTACACCGCTATCTCCATAAACATGTAAATGTATACAACGCTATCTGTGTAAACATGGAAATGTCTACACCGCTATCTGTGTAAACATGGAAATATCTAAACCGCTATCTGTATAAACATGGAAATATCTACACCGATATCTGTATGAATATGAAAATATCTACAGCGCCATCTGTATAAACATGGAAGTATCTACACCGCAATCTCTCTAAACATGGAAACATCTACACTGCCATCTCTATAAACATGGAAATACCTACACCGCCATCTGTATGGTCATGAAAATATCTACACCGACATCTCTATAAACATGGAAATATCTACACCGCCATCTCTACAATCATGGAAATATCTAAACCGCCATCTGTATGAACATGGAAATATCTACACCGCTATCTCTATAAAGATGGAAATATCTACACCGCCATCTGTTTAAACATGGAAATAGCTACACCGCTATCTGTATTAAGATGGAAATATCTACACCGCCATCTCTATAAAGATGGAAATATCTACACCGCCATCTGTATGAACATGGAAATATCTACACCGCTATCTGTGTAAACATGGAAGTATCTTCACCGCTATCTGCATAAACATGGAAATATCTACAGCGCTATCTGTATAAATATGGAAATATCTACACCGCTATCTGTATAAACATGGAAATACCTTCACCGCCATCTGTATAAACATGGAATTAGCTACACCGCTATCTCTATAAACATGAAAATATCTACAACGCTATCTGTGTAAACTTGGAAATGTCTACACCGCTTTCTGTGTAAACAAGGAAATATCTACACGGCCATCTGTATAAACATGGAAATATCTACACCGCCATCTGCATAAACATGGAAATATCTACACCGCCACACGTATAAACATGGAAATATCTACAAAGCCGTCTGTTTAAACATGGTAATATCTATAACCCTATATGTATAAACCTGGAAATATCTACATCGTCATGTGTATAAACATGGAAATATCTACACCGCTATCTCTATAAACATGGAAATATCTACACCACCATCTGTACAAACATGGAAATATCTACACCGCCATCTCCAAAAACACTGAAATAACTACAACGCCTTCTGTATGAATATGGAAATATCTACACCGCCACCTGTATAAACATGGAAATACCTACACCGCCATCTGTATAAACATGGAAATATCTACACCGTCATCTCTATAAACATGGAAATATCTCCACCGAAATTTCTATAAACATGGAAATAACCACACCGCTATCTCTATAAACATGGATATATTTACAGTGCTATCTGAATAATCATGGAAATATCTACACTGCTGTCTGTGAAAAAGGGAATTATCTACACCGCTATCTCTATAAACATGGAAATATCTACACGACTATCTCTATAAACACGGAAATATCTACACCAATATCTCTGTAAACATAGAAATATCTATAACGCTATGTGTATAAACATGGAAATATCTACACCGCTATGTGTATAAACATGGAAATATCTACACCGCCATCTGTATAAACATGGAAATATCCACACCGCCATCTCTATAAACATTGAAATATCTACACCGCCATCTGTATGCACATGGAAATATCTATACCGCCATGGTTATAAAGATGGAAATAACTACAACGCTATCTGTATGAACATGGAAATATCTACACCACCGTCTGTATAAACAAGGAAATAACTATAATGCCATCTCCATAAACATGGAAATATCTACTCCGCTATCTGTGTAACCATGGAAATCTCTACACTGCTATCTGTATAACATGGAAATATCTACACCACTATCTGTAAAATCATGGAAATATCTTCAGCGCTATCTGTATAAAAATGGAAATACCTACAGAGCTATCTGTAAATACAAGGAAATATCTACACCGCCATCTCTGTAAACATGTAAATGTCTACATTGACATCTGTATAAACATGGGAATATCTACACCGCTATCTGTATATACATGGAAATATCTACACCGCTACCTGTACAAACATGGAAATATCTACACTGCTATCTGTAAAACAGGGAAATATCTTGACTGCTATCTATATAAACATGGAAATATCTACACTGCTATCTGCATAAACATGGAAATATCTACACCGCTATCTGTATAAACATGGAAATATCTACACCGACATCTGTACGAACATGGAAATGTCTAAACCGCCAACTCTATAAACATGTAAATATCTACACCGCCATCTGTAGGAACATGGAAATATCTACACCGCCATCTGTATGAACATGGAAATATCTACACCGCCATCTGTATGACCATTGAAATATGTTCACCGCTATCTCTACAAACATGGAAATATCTACACCGCTACCTCCATAAACATGTAAATGTATACAACGCTATCTGTGTAAACATGGAAATGTCTACACCGCTATCTGTGTAAACATGGAAATATCTAAACCACTATCTGTATAAACATGGAAATATCTACACCAATATCTGTATGAATATGAAAATATCTACAGGGCCATCTGTATAAACATGGTAGTATCTACACCGCAATCTCTCTACACATGGAAATATCTACACTGCCACCTCTATAAACATGGAAATACCTACACCGCCATCTCTATGGTCATGAAAATATCTACACCGACATCTCTATAAACATGGAAATATCTACACCGCCATCTCTACAATCATGGAAATATCTAAACCGCCATCTGTATGAACATGGAAATATCTACACCGCTATCTCTATAAAGATGGAAATATCTACACCGCCATCTGTTTAAACATGGAAATAGCTACACCGCTATGTGTATTAAGATGGAAATATCTACACCGCCATCTCTATAAAGATGGAAATATCTACACCGCCATCTGTATGAACATGGAAATATCTACACCGCTATCTGTGTAAACATGGAAGTATCTTCACCGCTATCTGTATAAACATGGAAATATCTACACCGCTATCTGTATAAATATGGAAATATCTACACCGCTATCTGTATAAACATGGAAGTATCTTCACCGCCATCTGTATAAACATGGAAATAGCTACACCGCTATCTCTATAAACATGAAAATATCTACAACGCTATCTGTGTAAACTTGGAAATGTCTACACCGATTTCTGTGTAAACAAGGAAATATCTACTCGGCCATCTGTATAAACATGGAAATATCTACACCGCCATCTGCATAAACATGGAAATATCTACACCGCCACATGTATAAACATGGAAATATCTACACCGCTATGTGTATAAACATGGAAATATCTACACCGCCATCTGTATGAACATGGAAATATCTACACCGCCATCTGTATGACCATTGAAATATGTTCACCGCTATCTCAACAAACTTGGAAATATCTACACCGCTATCTCCATAAACATGTAAATGTATACAACGCTATCTGTGTAAACATGGAAATGTCTACACCGCTATCTGTGTAAACATGGAAATATCTAAACCACTATCTGTATAAACATGGAAATATCTACACCAATATCTGTATGAATATGAAAATATCTACAGCGCCATCTGTATAAACATGGTAGTATCTACACCGCAATCTCTCTAAACATGGAAATATCTACACTGCCACCTCTATAAACATGGAAATACCTACACCGCCATCTGTATGGTCATGAAAATATCTACACCGACATCTCTATAAACATGGAAATATCTACACCGCCATCTCTACAATCATGGAAATATCTAAACCGCCATCTGTATGAACATGGAAATATCTACACCGCTATCTCTATAAAGATGGAAATATCTACACCGCCATCTGTTTAAACATGGAAATAGCTACACCGCTATGTGTATTAAGATGGAAATATCTACACCGCCATCTCTATAAAGATGGAAATATCTACACCGCCATCTGTATGAACATGGAAATATCTACACCGCTATCTGTGTAAACATGGAAGTATCTTCACCGCTATCTGTATAAACATGGAAATATCTACACCGCTATCTGTATAAATATGGAAATATCTACACCGCTATCTGTATAAACATGGAAGTATCTTCACCGCCATCTGTATAAACATGGAAATAGCTACACCGCTATCTCTATAAACATGAAAATATCTACAACGCTATCTGTGTAAACTTGGAAATGTCTACACCGATTTCTGTGTAAACAAGGAAATATCTACACGGCCATCTGTATAAACATGGAAATATCTACACCGCCATCTGCATAAACATGGAAATATCTACACCGCCACATGTATAAACATGGAAATATCTACACCGCTATGTGTATAAACATGGAAATATCTACACCGCCATCTGTATAAACACGGAAATATCTACACCGCCATCTCTATAAACATTGAAATATCTACACCGCCATCTGTATGCACATGGAAATATCTACACCGCCATGTGTATAAAGATGGAAATATCTACACCGCTATCTGTATGAACATGGAAATATCTGCACCACCATCTGTATAAACAAGGAAATAACTATAATGCCATCTCCATAAACATGGAAATATCTACTCCGCTATCTGTATAAACATGGAAATATCTACACCGCTATCTGTATAACATGGAAATATCTACAAAACTATCTGTATAATCATGGAAATATCTTCAGCGCTATCTGTATAAAAATGGAAATATCTACAGCGCTATCTGTAAATACAAGGAAATATCTACACCGCTATCTCTATAAACATGTAAATGTCTACATTGCCATCTGTATAAACATGGGAATATCTACACCGCTATCTGTATATACATGGAAATATCTACACCGCTATCTGTATAAATATGGAAATATCTACACCGCTATCTGTATAAACATGGAAATATCTTCACCGCTATCTGTATAAACATGGAAATAGCTACACCGCTATATCTATAAACATGAAAATATCTACAACGATATCTGTGTAAACTTGGAAATGTCTACACCGCTTTCTGTGTAAACTAGGAAATGTCTACACGGCCATCTGTATAAACATGGAAATATCTACACCGCCATCTGCATAAACATGGAAATATCTACACCGCAACACGTATAAACATGGAAATATCTACACCGCCGTCTGTTTAAACATGGTAATATCTATAACCCTATATGTATAAATATGGAAATATCTACATCGCTATGTGTATAAACATGCAAATATCTACACCGCTATCTCTATAAACTTGGAAATATCTACACCACCATCTGTACAAACATGGAAATATCTACACCGCCATCTGTATGACCATTGAAATATGTTCACCGCTATCTCTATCAACATGGAAATATCTACACAGCTATCTCCATAAACACGTAAATGCATACAACGCTATCTGTGTAAACATGGAAATGTCTACACCGCTATCTGTGTAAACATGGAAATATCTAAACCACTATCTGTATAAACATGGAAATATCTACACCAATATCTGTATGAATATGAAAATAACTACAGCGCCATCTGTATAAACATGGAAGTTTCTACACCGCAATCTCTCTAAACATGGAAATATCTACACTGCCATCTCTATAAACATGGAAATACCTACACCGCCATCTGTATGGTCATGAAAATATCTACACCGACATCTCTATAAAGATGGAAATATCTACACCACAATCTCTACAATCATGGAAATATCTAAACCGCCATCCGTATGAACATGGAAATATCTACACCGCTATCTCTATAAAGATGGAAATATCTACACAGCCATCTGTTTAAACATGGGAAGAGCTACACCGCTATCTGTATTAAGATGGAAATATCTACACCGCCATATCTATAAAGATGGAAATATCTACACCGCCATCTGTGTGAACATGGAAATATCTACACCGCTATCTGTGTAAACATGGAAGTATCTTCACCGCTATCTGTATAAACATGGAAATATCTACACCGCTATCTGTATAAATATGGAAATATCTACACCGCTATCTGTATAAACATGGAAATTTCTTCACCGCCATCTGTATAAACATGGAAATAGTTACACCGCTATCTCTATAAACATGAAAATATCTACAACGCTATCTGTGTAAACTTGGAAATGTCTACACCGCTTTCTTTGTAAACAAGGAAATATCTACACGGCCATCTGTATAAACATGGAAATATCTACACCGCCATCTGCATAAACATGGAAATATCTACACCGCCACATGTATAAACATGGAAATATCTACACCGCTATGTGTATAAACATGGAAATATCTACACCGCCATCTGTATAAACACGGAAATATCTACACCGCCATCTCTATAAACATTGAAATATCTACACCGCCATCTGTATGCACATGGAAATATCTACACCGCCATGTGTATAAGGATGGAAATATCTACACCGCTATCTGTATGAACATGGAAATATCTGCACCACCATCTGTATAAACAAGGAAATAACTATAATGCCATCTCCATAAACATGGAAATATCTACTCCGCTATCTGTATAAACATGGAAATATCTACACCGCTATCTGTATAACATGGAAATATCTACAAAACTATCTGTATAATCATGGAAATATCTTCAGCGCTATCTGTATAAAAATGGAAATATCTACAGCGCTATCTGTAAATACAAGGAAATATCTACACCGCTATCTCTATAAACATGTAAATGTCTACATTGCCATCTGTATAAACATGGGAATATCTACACCGCTATCTGTATATACATGGAAATATCTACACCGCTATCTGTATAAATATGGAAATATCTACACCGCTATCTGTATAAACATGGAAATATCTTCACCGCTATCTGTATAAACATGGAAATAGCTACACCGCTATATCTATAAACATGAAAATATCTACAACGATATCTGTGTAAACTTGGAAATGTCTACACCGCTTTCTGTGTAAACTAGGAAATGTCTACACGGCCATCTGTATAAACATGGAAATATCTACACCGCCATCTGCATAAACATGGAAATATCTACACCGCAACACGTATAAACATGGAAATATCTACACCGCCGTCTGTTTAAACATGGTAATATCTATAACCCTATATGTATAAATATGGAAATATCTACATCGCTATGTGTATAAACATGCAAATATCTACACCGCTATCTCTATAAACTTGGAAATATCTACACAACCATCTGTACAAACATGGAAATATCTACACCGCCATCTGTATGACCATTGAAATATGTTCACCGCTATCTCTATCAACATGGAAATATCTACACAGCTATCTCCATAAACATGTAAATGCATACAACGCTATCTGTGTAAACATGGAAATGTCTACACCGCTATCTGTGTAAACATGGAAATATCTAAACCACTATCTGTATAAACATGGAAATATCTACACCAATATCTGTATGAATATGAAAATAACTACAGCGCCATCTGTATAAACATGGAAGTTTCTACACCGCAATCTCTCTAAACATGGAAATATCTACACTGCCATCTCTATAAACATGGAAATACCTACACCGCCATCTGTATGGTCATGAAAATATCTACACCGACATCTCTATAAAGATGGAAATATCTACACCACAATCTCTACAATCATGGAAATATCTAAACCGCCATCCGTATGAACATGGAAATATCTACACCGCTATCTCTATAAAGATGGAAATATCTACACAGCCATCTGTTTAAACATGGGAAGAGCTACACCGCTATCTGTATTAAGATGGAAATATCTACACCGCCATATCTATAAAGATGGAAATATCTACACCGCCATCTGTGTGAACATGGAAATATCTACACCGCTATCTGTGTAAACATGGAAGTATCTTCACCGCTATCTGTATAAACATGGAAATATCTACACCGCTATCTGTATAAATATGGAAATATCTACACCGCTATCTGTATAAACATGGAATTTTCTTCACCGCCATCTGTATAAACATGGAAATAGTTACACCGCTATCTCTATAAACATGAAAATATCTACAACGCTATCTGTGTAAACTTGGAAATGTCTACACCGCTTTCTTTGTAAACAAGGAAATATCTACACGGCCATCTGTATAAACATGGAAATATCTACACCGCCATCTGCATAAACATGGAAATATCTACACCGCCACATGTATAAACATGGAAATATCTACACCGCTATGTGTATAAACATGGAAATATCTACACCGCCATCTGTATAAACACGGAAATATCTACACCGCCATCTCTATAAACATTGAAATATCTACACCGCCATCTGTATGCACATGGAAATATCTACACCGCCATGTGTATAAGGATGGAAATATCTACACCGCTATCTGTATGAACATGGAAATATCTACACCACCATCTGTATAAACAAGGAAATATCTATAATGCCATCTCCATAAACATGGAAATATCTACTCCGCTATCTGTATAAACATGGAAATATCTACACCGCTATCTGTATAACATGGAAATATCTACAAAACTATCTGTATAATCATGGAAATATCTTCAGCGCTATCTGTATAAAAATGGAAATATCTACAGCGCTATCTGTAAATACAAGGAAATATCTACACCGCTATCTCTATAAACATGTAAATGTCTACATTGCCATCTGTATAAACATGGGAATATCTACACCGCTATCTGTATATACATGGAAATATCTACACCGCTATCTGTATAAATATGGAAATATCTACACCGCTATCTGTATAAACAAGGAAATATCTTCACCGCTATCTGTATAAACATGGAAATAGCTACACCGCTATCTCTATAAACATGAAAATATCTACAACGATATCTGTGTAAACTTGGAAATGTCTACACCGCTTTCTGTGTAAACTAGGAAATGTCTACACGGCCATCTGTATAAACATGGAAATATCTACACCGCCATCTGCATAAACATGGAAATATCTACACCGCAACACGTATAAACATGGAAATATCTACACCGCCGTCTGTTTAAACATGGTAATATCTATAACCCTATATGTATAAATATGGAAATATCTACATCGCTATGTGTATAAACATGCAAATATCTACACCGCTATCTCTATAAACTTGGAAATATCTACACCACCATCTGTACAAACATGGAAATATCTACACCGCCATCTGTATGACCATTGAAATATGTTCACCGCTATCTCTATCAACATGGAAATATCTACACCGCTATCTCCATAAACATGTAAATGCATACAACGCTATCTGTGTAAACATGGAAATGTCTACACCGCTATCTGTGTAAACATGGAAATATCTAAACCACTATCTGTATAAACATGGAAATATCTACACCAATATCTGTATGAATATGAAAATAACTACAGCGCCATCTGTATAAACATGGAAGTTTCTACACCGCAATCTCTCTAAACATGGAAATATCTACACTGCCATCTCTATAAACATGGAAATACCTACACCGCCATCTGTATGGTCATGAAAATATCTACACCGACATCTCTATAAAGATGGAAATATCTACACCACAATCTCTACAATCATGGAAATATCTAAACCGCCATCCGTATGAACATGGAAATATCTACACCGCTATCTCTATAAAGATGGAAATATCTACACAGCCATCTGTTTAAACATGGGAAGAGCTACACCGCTATCTGTATTAAGATGGAAATATCTACACCGCCATCTCTATAAAGATGGAAATATCTACACCGCCATCTGTGTGAACATGGAAATATCTACACCGCTATCTGTGTAAACATGGAAGTATCTTCACCGCTATCTGTATAAACATGGAAATATCTACACCGCTATCTGTATAAATATGGAAATATCTACACCGCTATCTGTATAAACATGGAAATTTCTTCACCGCCATCTGTATAAACATGGAAATAGTTACACCGCTATCTCTATAAACATGAAAATATCTACAACGCTATCTGTGTAAACTTGGAAATGTCTACACCGCTTTCTTTGTAAACAAGGAAATATCTACACGGCCATCTGTATAAACATGGAAATATCTACACCGCCATCTGCATAAACATGGAAATATCTACACCGCCACATGTATAAACATGGAAATATCTACACCGCTATGTGTATAAACATGGAAATATCTACACCGCCATCTGTATAAACACGGAAATATCTACACCGCCATCTCTATAAACATTGAAATATCTACACCGCCATCTGTATGCACATGGAAATATCTACACCGCCATGTGTATAAGGATGGAAATATCTACACCGCTATCTGTATGAACATGGAAATATCTACACCACCATCTGTATAAACAAGGAAATATCTATAATGCCATCTCCATAAACATGGAAATATCTACTCCGCTATCTGTATAAACATGGAAATATCTACACCGCTATCTGTATAACATGGAAATATCTACACCACTATCTGTATAATCATGGAAATATCTTCAGCGCTACCTGAATAAAAATGGAAATATCTACAGCGCTATCTGTAAATACAAGGAAATATCTACACCGCCATCTCTATAAACATGTAAATGTCTACATTGCCATCTGTATAAACATGGGAATATCTACACCGCTATCTGCATATACATGGAAATATCTACACCGCTACTTGTATGAACATGGAAATATCTACACTGCTATCTGTAAAACAGGGAAATATCTTGACTGCTATCTATATAAACATGGAAATATCTACACTGCTATCTGTATAAACACGGAAATATCTACACCGCTATCTGTACAAACATGGAAATATCTACACCGCCATCTGTATGAACATGGAAATGTCTAAACCGCCAACCCTATAAACATGTAAATATCTACACCGCCCTCTGTAGGAACATGGAAATATCTACAATGCTATCTGTATGAACATGGAAATATTTACACCGCCATCTGTATGAACATGGATATATCCACACAGCTATCTGCATGAACATGGAAATACCTACACTGCTATCTGTTTAAACATGAAAATATCTACACCGCTGTCTCTTAAATCTTGGAAATGTCTACACCGTTATGTGTATAAACATGGAAATATCTTCACAGCCATCAGTATGAACATGGAAATATCTACACCGCCAACTCTATAAACATGGAAAAATCTGCACCGCCATCTGTATGAACATGGAAATATCTACACCGCTATCTCTATATTCATGCAAGTATCTACACCGCTATCTGTATAAACATGGAAATATCTACACCGCTATCTGGGTAAACATGGAAATATCTACACCGCTATTTGTGTAAACATGGAAATATCTACACCGCTATCTCTGTAAACATGGAAATATCTACACAGTCATCTGTATAAACATGGAAATATCCACAGTGCTATCTGTATAAACATGGAAATATATCCACCGTCATCTGTATGAAGTTGGAAATATCTACACTGCCAACTATATAAACATGGAAATATCTACACCGCCAACTGTAAAAACATGGGAATATCTACACCGCTATCTGTATAAACATGAAAATATCTACGCCGCTATCTGTGTAAACATGGAAATATCTGCACAGCGATCTGTGTAAACATGGAAATATCCACACCGCTATCTCTATAAACATGGAAATATCGACACACCCATCTGTATGGACATGGAAATATCTACACCGCTATCTGTGTAAACATGGAAATATCTACACCGCTATCTGTGTAAACATGGAAATATCTACACCGCGAACTGTAGGAACATGGAAATATCTACACGGCTATCTGTATGAACATGGAAATATCCACACCGCTATCTGTAGAAACACGGAAATATCTACACCGGTATCTGTATAAACATGGAAATATCTACATCGTTATCTGTGTAAACATGGAAATATCTACTCCGCTATCTGTGTAAACATGGAAATATCGACACAGCTATCTGTAGAAACACGGAAATATCTACACCAGTATCTGTATAAACATGGAAATATCTACAAAGCCATCTGTACGAACATGTAAATATCTACACCGCTATCTCTATAAACGTGGAAATATCTACACCGCTCTCTGTATAAACATGGAAATATCTACATCGTTATCTGTGTAAACATGGAAATATCTACTCCGCTATCTGTGTAAACATGGAAATATCTACACCGCTCTCTATATAAAGATGGAAATATCTACATCGTTATTTGTGTAAACATGGAAATATCTACACCGTTATGTGTATAAACATGGAAATATCCACACGGCTATCTGTATAAATATGGAAGTATCTAAACCGCCATCTGTATGAACATCGAAATACCTACACCGCTATTTCTTAAAACATGGAAATATCTACATCGCTATATGTATAAAGATGGAAATATCTACAGCGCTATTTGTATAAATATGGAAATATCTAAACCACCATGTGTATGAACATGGAAATATCTACAACGCCAACTCAATAAACATGGAAATATCTAGACAGCCATCTGTAGGAACGTGGAAATATCTACCCCGCTATCTCTATAAACATGGAAATAACTAACCCGCCATCAGTATAAACAGGGAAATATATACACAGCTATCTCTACAAACATGGAAATATCTACACCGCTATATCTCTAAACATGGAAATATCTACACCGCCATCTGTATGAACATGGAAATATCTACACCGCCATCTGTATGAACATGGAAATATCTACACTGCCATCTGTAGGAATATAGAAATATCTACCCCTCTATCAACACCGCAATCTGTATGAACATGGAAATATCTACACCGCGATCTCTATAAACATGGAAATATCTACACCGCCATGTGTATCAGCATGGAAATATCTACACCGCTATCTTTATAAACTTGGCAATATCTATTCCGCTATCTGTATAAACATGGAAATATGTACACCGCTCTCTGTAAACACTGAAATATCTACACCGCTATCTGTGTAATCATGGAAATATCTACACCGCTATCTCTTAAAACATGGAAATATCTACACCATTATGTGTATAAAGATGGAAATATCTACACTCCTATCTGTATAATCATGGAAATACCTACACCGCCATCTGTATAAAATTCGAAATATCTAAACCGCCAACTCCATAAACACGGAAATAACCACACCGCCATCAGCAGGAAGATGGAAATATCTACAATGCTATCTCTATAAACATGGAAATATCTACACCGCCATCTGTATAAACATGGAATTATCTACACCGCTATCTCTATAAACGTGGAAATATCTACACCGCTATCTGTATAAAGATGGAAATATCTACACCGCTGCCTGTATAAACATGGAAATATCAGCACCGCTTTATGTATGAACATGGAAATATCTACACTGCCATCTGTATGAACATGGAAATACCTGCACCGCCATCTGTATGAACATATAAATATCTACACCGCCATCTGTATTAAGATGCAGATATCTACACCGCTATCTGAATAAACATGGAAATATCTACACCGCTATCTGTATAAACATTCAAATATCTACACCGCAATCAGTAAACATGGAAATATCTACACCGCTACCTGTATAAACATGGAAATATCAGCACCGCTATCTGTATGATCATGGAAATATCTACACCGCTATCTGTATGAACATGGAAATATCTACACCGCTATCTGCATGAACATGGAAATATCTACACCGCTATCTGTGTAAACATGCATACATCTTCACTGCAATCTCTATAAGCATGGAAATATCTGCACCGCTATCTGTATGAACATGGAAATATCTACACCGCTATCTGTTTGAACATGGAAATATCTAAACCGCAATCAGCATGAAAATGGAAATATCTACACAGCTATCTGCATATTCATTGAAATATCTTCACAGCTATCTCTTTACACATGGAAATAACTACACCGCTATCTGTATGAACATGGAAATATCTTCACCACCATCTGTATGAACATGGATATATCTACACAGCCATCTGGATGAACATGGAAATATCTACACCGCTATCTGTATGAACATGGAAGTATCTACACCGCTATCTGTATAAACATGGAAATATCTACACCGCTACCTGTATAAACATGGAAATATCAGCACCGCTATCTGTATGAACATGGAAATATCTACACCGTTATCTGTACGAACAAGGAAATATCTACACTGCTATCTGTATGAACATGGAAATAGCTGCACCGCTATCTGTATGAACATGGAAATATCTACACCACTATCTCTATGAGCATGGAAATATCTACACCGCTATCTGTATGAACATGGATATATCTTCACAGCCATCTGGATGAACATGGAAATATCTACACCGCTATCTGTATGAACATGGAAATATCTACACCGCTATCTGAGTAAACATGCATACATCTTCACCGCTATCTGTATAAACATGGAAATATCTACAACGCTATCTGTATGAACATGGAAATAGCTACACCACTATCTGTATGAACATGGAAATATCTACACCGCTATCTGTATGAACATGGATATATCTACACAGCCATCTGGATGAACATGGAAATATCTACACCGCTATCTGTGTAAACATGCATACATCTTCACCGCTATCTGTATAAACATGGAAATATCTACACCACTATCTGTATGAACATGGAAATATCTACACCGCTATCTGTTTGAACATGGAAATATCTACACTGCTATCTGCATGAAAATGGAAATATCAACACTGCTATTTGCATATACATGGAAATATCTACACAGCTATCCCTTTACACATGGAAATAACTACACCGCTATCTGTATGAACATGGAAATATCTGCACCGCCATCTGTATGAACATATAAATACCTACACCGCCATCTGTATTAAGATGGAGATATCTACACCGCTATCTGTATAAACATGGAAATATATACACCGCTATCTGTATGAACATGGAAATACCTGCACCGCCATCTGTATGAACATATAAATATCTACACCGCCATCTGTATTAAGATGGAGATATCTACACCGCTATCTGAATAAACATGGAAATATCTACAGCGCTATCTGTATAAACATTCAAATATCTACACCGCTATCTGTATAAACATGGAAATATCTACACCGCTACCTGTATAAACATGGAAATATCAGCACCGCTATCTGTATGAACATGGAAATATCTACACCGCTATCTGTATGAACATGGAAATATCTACACCGCTATCTGTATGAACATGGAAATATCTAGAAAGCTATCTGAATGAACATGGAAATATCTACACCGCTATCTGTTTGAACATGTAAATATCTACACCGCTATCTGCATGAAAATGGAAATATCTACAAAGCTATCTGCATATACATGGAAATATCTACACAACTATCTCTTTACATATGGAAATAACTACACTGCTATATCTATAAACATGGAAATATCTACACTGCCATCTGTATGAACATGGAAATATCTGCACCGCCACCTATATGAACATATAACTATCTGCACCGCCATCTGTATTAAGAAGGAAATATCTAAACCGCTATCTGTATAAACATGGAAATATCTACACTGCTGCCTGTATAAACATGGAAATATCAGCACCGCTATCTGTATGAACATGGAAATATCTACACCGCTTTCTGTATGAACATGGAAATATATACACTGCTCTCTGTATAAGCATGGAAATATCTACACCGCTATCTCTATGAACATGGAAATATCTACACCGCTATCTGTATGAACATGGAAATATCTACACCGCTATCTGTTTGAACATGGAAATATCTACACCGCTATCTGCATGAACATGGAAATATCTACACTGCTATCTGCATATACATTTAAATATCTACACAGCTATCTCTTTACACATGGAAATAACTTCACCGCTATCTGAATGAACATGGAAATATCTACACAGCCATGTGTATGAACATGGAAATATCTGCACCGCCATCTGTATGAACATATAAATATCTACACCGCCATCTGTATTAAGATGGAGATATCTACACTGCTATCTGTATAAACATGGAAATATCTACACCGCTATCTGTATAAACATGGAAATCTCTACACCGCTATCTGTATAAACATGGAAATATCTACACCGCTACCTGTATAAACATGAAAATATCAGCACCGCCATCTGTATGAACATGGATATATCTACACAGCCATCTGGATGAACATGGAAATATCTACACCGCTATTTGTATGAACATGGAAATATCTACACCGCTATCTGTGTAAACATGCATACATCTTCACCGCTATCTGTATAAACATGGAAATATGTACACCGCTATCTGTATGAACATGGAAATATCTACACCGCTATCTGTATGAACATGGAAATATCTACACCGCTATCTGTTTGAATATGGAAATATCTACACCGCTATCTGCATGAAAATGGAAATATCTACACAGCTATCTCTTTACACATGGAAATAACTACACCGCTATATGCATGAACATGGAAATATCTTCACCGCCATCTGTATGAACATGGATATGTCTACGCAGCCATCTAGATGAACATGGAAATATCTACACCGCGATCTATATGAACATGGAAATATCTGCACCGCCAACTGTATGAACATATAAATACCAACACCGCCATCTGTATTAAGATGGAGATATCTACACCGCTATCTGTATAAACATGGAAATATATACACCGCTATCTGTATGAACATGGAAATATCTGCACTGCCATCTGTATGAACATATAAATATCTACACCGCCATCTGTATTAAGATGGAGATATCTACACCGCTATCTGAATAAACATGGAAATATCTACACCGCTATCTGTATAAACATTCAAATATCTACACCGCTATCCGTATAAACATAGAAATATCTACACCGCTACCTGTATAAACATGGAAATATCAGCACCGCTATCTGTATGAACATGGAAATATCTACACCGCTATCTGTATGAACATGGAAATATCTACACCGCTATCTGTATGAACATGGAAATATCTACAAAGCTATCTGAATGAACATGGAAATATCTACACCGCTATCTGTTTGAACATGTAAATATCTACACCGCTATCTGCATGAAAATGGAAATATCTACAAAGCTATCTGCATATACATGGAAATATCTACACAGCTATCTCTTTACATATGGAAATAACTACACTGCTATATCTAGAAACATGGAAATATCTACACTGCCATCTGTATGAACATGGAAATATCTGCACCGCCACCTATATGAACATATAAATATCTACACCGCCATCTGTATTAAGAAGGAAATATCTAAACCGCTATCTGTATCAACATGGAAATATCTACAACGCTGCCTGTATAAACATGGAAATATCAGCACCGCTATCTGTATGAACATGGAAATATCTACACCGCTATCTGTATGAACATGGAAATATCTACACCGCTATCTGTATAAACATGGAAATATCTACACCGCTATCTGTATGAACATGGAAATATCTACACCGCTATCTGTATGAACATGGAAATATCTACACGGCTATCTGTTTGAACATGGAAATATCTACACCGCTATCTGCATGAAAATGGAAATATCTACACTGCTATCGGCATATACATTTAAATATCTACACAGCTATCTCTTTACACATGGAAATAACTACACCGCTCTCTGTATGAACATGGAAATATCTACACCGCCATCTGTATGAACATGGAAATATCTGCACTGCCATCTGTATGAACATATAATTATCTACACCGCCATCTTTATTAAGATGGAGATATCTACACTGCTATCTGTATAAACATGGAAATATCTACACCGCTCTCTGTATAAACATGGAAATATCTACACCTCTATCTGTATAAACATGGAAAAATCTACACCACTACCTGTATAAACATGGAAATATAAGCACCGCTATCTGTATGAACATGGAAATATCTACACCGCTATCTGTATGAACATGGAAATATCTACACCGCTATCTGTATGAACATGGAAATATCTACACCGCCATCTGTTTGAACATGGAAATAACTACACCGCTGTCTGCATGAAAATGGAAATATCTACACGGCTATCTGCATATACATGGAAATTTCTACACAGCTATCTCTTTACACATGGAAATAACTACACCGCTATGTCTATAAACATAGAAATATCTACACCGCCATCTGTATGAACATGGAAATATCTACACCGCTATCTGTGTAAACATGCATACATCTTCACCGCTATCTGTATAAACATGGAAATATCTACACCGCTATCTGTATGAACATGGAAATATCTACACCGCTATCTGTTTGAACATGGAAATATCTAAACCGCTATCTGCATAAAAATAGAAATATCTATGCAGCTATCTGCATATACATGGAAATATCTACAAAGCTATCTCTTTACACATGGAAATAACTACACCGCTATCTCTATAAACATGGAAATATCTACACCGCCATCTGCATGAACATGGAAATATCTGCACTGCCATCTGTATGAACATATAAATATCTACACCGCCATCTGTATTAAGAAGGAAATATCTAAACCGCTATCTGTATACACATGGAAATATCTACACCGCTGCCTGTATAAACATGCAAATATCAGCACCGCTATCTGTATGAACATGGAAATATCTACACCGCTATCTGTAGGAACATGGAAATATCTACACCGCTATCTGTATAAACATGGAAATATCTACAGCGCTATCTGTATGAACATGGAAATATCTACACCGCTATCTGTATGAACATGGAAATATCTACACTGCTATCTGTTTGAACATGGAAATATCTACACCGCTATCTGTATGAACATGGAAATATCTACACCGCTATCTGTTTGAACATGGAAATGTCTACAACGCTATCTGCATGAAAATGGAAATATCTACACTGCTATCTGCATATACATTTAAATATCTACACAGCTATCTCTTTACACATAGAAATAACTACACCGCTATCTGTATGAACATGGAAATATCTACACCGCCATCTGTATGAACATGGAAATATCTGCACCGCCATCTTTATGAACATATAAATATCTACACCGCCATCTGTATTAAGATGGAGATATCTACACCGCTATCTGAATAAACATGGAAATATCTACACGGTTATCTGTATAAACATGGAAATATCTACACCGCTATCTGTATAAACATGGAAATACCTACACCGCTACCTGTATAAACATGGAAATATCAGCACCGCTGTCTGTATGAACATGGAAATATCTACACCGCTATCTGTATGAACATGCAAATATCTACACCGCTATCTGTATGAACATGGAAATATCCACAAAGCTATCTGAATGAACATGGAAATATCTACACTGCTATCTGTTTGAACATGTAAATATCTACACCGCCCTCTGCATGAAAATGGAAATATCTACAAAGCTATCTGCATATACATGGAAATATCTACACAGCTATCTCTTTACATATGGAAATAACTACACCGCTATATCTATAAACATGGAAATATCTACACTGCCATCTGTATGAACATGGAAATATCTGCACCGCCACCTATATGAACATATAAATATCTACACCGCCATCTGTATTAAGAAGGAAGTATCTAAACCGCTATCTGTATAAACATGGAAATATCTACACCGCTGCCTGTATAAACATGGAAATAGCACCGCTATCTGTATGAACATGGAAATATCTACACCGCTATCTGTATGAACATGGAAATATCTACACCGCTATCTGTATGAACATGGAAATATCTACACCGCTATCTGTATGAACATGGAAATATCTACACCGCTATCTGTATGAACATGGAAATATCTACACGGCTATCTGTTTGAACATGGAAATATCTACACCGCTATCTGCATGAAAATGCAAATATCTACACTGCTATCGGCATATACATTTAAATATCTACACAGCTATCTCTTTACACTTGGAAATAACTACACCGCTCTCTGTATGAACATGGAAATATCTACACCGCCATCTGTATGAACTTGGAAATATATGCACCGCCATCTGTATGAACATATAATTATCTACACCGCCATCTGTATTAAGATGGAGATATCTACACTGCTATCTGTATAAACATGGAAATATCTACACCGCTCTCTGTATAAACATGGAAATATCTACACCGCTATCTGTATAAACATGGAAAAATCTACACCACTACCTGTATAAACATGGAAATATCAGCACCGCTATCTGTATGAACATGGAAATATCTACACCGCTATCTGTATGAACATGGGAATATCTACACCGCTATCTGTATGAACATGGAAATATCTACACCGCTATCTGTATGAACATGGAAATATCTACACCGCCATCTGTTTGAACATGGAAATATCTACACCGCTGTCTGCATGAAAATGGAAATATCTACACGGCTATCTGCATATACATGGAAATTTCTACACAGCTATCTCTTTACACATGGAAATAACTACACCGCTATGTCTATAAACATAGAAATATCTACACCGCCATCTGTATGAACATGGAAATATCTACACCGCTATCTGTGTAAACATGCATACATCTTCACCACTATCTGTATAAACATGGAAATATCTACACCGCTATCTGTATGAACATGGAAATATCTACACCGCTATCTGTTTGAACATGGAAATATCTAAACCGCTATCTGCATAAAAATAGAAATATCTATGCAGCTATCTGCATATACATGGAAATATCTACAAAGCTATCTCTTTACACATGGAAATAACTACACCGCTATCTCTATAAACATGGAAATATCTACACCGCCATCTGTATGAACATGGAAATATCTGCACTGCCATCTGTATGAACATGGAAATATCTACACCGCTATCTGTATAAACATGGAAATATCTATATCACTACCTGTATAAACATGGAAATATCAGCACTGCTATGTGTATGAACATGGAAATATCTACACCGCTATCTGAATGAACATGGAAATATCTACACCGCTATCTGTATGAACATGGATATATCTACACAGCCATCTGGATGAACATGGAAATATCTACACCGCTATTTGTATGAACATGGAAGTATCTACACCGCTATCTGTGTAAACATGCATACATCTTCACCGCTATCTGTATAAACATGGAAATATGTACACCGCTATCTGTATGAAGATGGAAATATCTACACCGCTATCTGTATGAACATGGAAATATCTACACCGCTATCTGTTTGAATATGGAAATATCTACACCGCTATCTGCATGAAAATGGAAATATCTACAAAGCTATCTGCATATACATGGAAATATCTACACAGCTATCCCTTTACATATGGAAATAACTACACTGCTATATCTATAAACATGGAAATATCTACACTGCCATCTGTATGAACATGGAAATATCTGCACCGCCACCTATATGAACATATAAATATCTACACCGCCATCTGTATTAAGAAGGTAATATCTAAACCGCTATCTGAAAAAACATGGAAATATCTACACCGCTGCCTGTATAAACATGGAAATATCAGCACCGCTATCTGTATGAACATGGAAATATCTACACCGCTATCTGTATGAACATGGAAATATCTACACCGCTATCTGTATAAACATGGAAATATCTACACCGCTATCTGTATGAACATGGAAATATCTACACCGCTATCTATATGAACATGGAAATATCTACACGGCTATCTGTTTGAACATGGAAATATCAGCACCGCTATCGGTATGAACATGGAAATATCTACACCGCTATCTGTATGAACATGGAAATATCTTCACCGTCATCTGTATGAACATGGATATACCTACACAGCCATCTGGATGAACATGGAAATATCTACACCGCTATCAGCATGAACATGGAAATATCTACACCGCTATCTGTTGGACCATGGAAATATCTACACCGCTATCTGAATGAAAATGGAAATACCTACACTGCTATCTGCATATACATGGAAATATCCACACAGCTATCTCTTTACACATGGAAATAACTACACCGCTATCTGCACGAACATGGAAATATCTACACCGCCATATGTATGAACATGGAAATATCTGCACCGCTATCTGTATGAACATGGAAATATCTACACCACTATCTTTATGAACATGGAAATATCTACACCGCTATCTGAATGAACATGGAAATAGCTACACCGCTATCTGTATGAGCATGGAAATATCTACACCACTATCTGTATGAACATGGAAATAACTACACCGCTATCTATATGAACATGGATATATCTACACAGCCATCTGGATGAACATGGAAATATCTACACCGCTATCTGCATGAATTTGGAAATATCTACACCGCTATATGTGAAAACATGCATACATCTTCACTGCAATCTCTATAAGCATGGAAATATCTACACCGCTATCTGTATGAACATGTAAATATCTACACCGCTATCTCTTTGAACATGGAAATATCTACACCGCTATCTGCATGAAAATGGAAATATCTACACAGCTATCTGCCTATTCATTGAAATATCTACACAGCTATCTCTTTACACATGGAAATAACTACACCGCTATCTGTATGAACATGGAAATATCAGCACCGCTATCTGTATGAACATGGAAATATCTACACCGCTATCTGTATGAACATGGAAATATCTACACCGCTATCTGTATGAACATGGAAATAGCTACAAAGCTATGTGAATGAAGATGGAAATATCTACACCGCTATCTGTTTAAACATGGAAATATCTACACCGATATCTGCATGAAAATGGAAATATCTACAAAGCTATCTGCATATACATGGAAATATCTACACAGCTATCTCCTTACATATGGAAATAACTACACCGCTATATCTATAAACATGGAAATATGTACACCGCCATCTGTATGAACATGGAAATATCTGCACCGCCATCTGTATGAACATATAAATATCTACACCGCCATCTGTATTAAGAAGGAAATATCTAAACCGCTATCTGTATAAACATGGAAATATCTACACCGCTGCCTGTATAAACATGGAAATATCAGCACCGCTATCTGTATGAACAAGGAAATATCTACACCGCTATCTGTATGAACATGGAAATATCTACACCGCTATCTATATGAACATGGAAATATCTACACGGCTATCTGTTTGAACATGGAAATATCAGCACCGCTATCGGTATGAACATGGAAATATCTACACCGCTATCTGTATGAACATGGAAATATCTTCACCGTCATCTGTATGAACATGGATATACCTACACAGCCATCTGGATGAACATGGAAATATCTACACCGCTATCAGCATGAACATGGAAATATCTACACCGCTATCTGTGTAAACATGCGTACATCTTCACTGCAATCTGTATAAGCATGGAAATATCTACAGCGCTATCTGTATGAACATGAATATTTCTACACAGCCATCTGGATGAACATGGAAATATCTACACCGCAATTTGTATGAACATGGAAATATCTACACCGCTATCTGTGTAAACATGCATACATCTTCACCGCTATCTGTATAAACATGGAAATATCTACATCGCTATCTGTATGAACATGGAAATATCAACATCGCTATCTGTATGAACATGGAAATATCTACACCGCTATCTGTTGGACCATGGAAATATCTACACCGCTATCTGAATGAAAATGGAAATACCTACACTGCTATCTGCATATACATGGAAATATCCACACAGCTAACTCTTTACACATGGAAATAACTACACCGCTATCTGCACGAACATGGAAATATCTACACCGCCATATGTATGAACATGGAAATATCTGCACCGCTATCTGTATGAACATGGAAATATCTACACCACTATCTCTATGAACATGGAAATATCTACACCGCTATCTGTATGAACATGGAAATAGCTATACCGCTATCTGTATGAGCATGGAAATATCTACACCACTATCTGTATGAACATGGAAATAACTACACCGCTATCTATATGAACATGGATATATCTACACAGCCATCTGGATGAACATGGAAATATCTACACCGCTATCTGCATGAATTTGGAAATATCTACACAGCTATCTGTGAAAACATGCATACATCTTCACTGCAATCTCTATAAGCATGGAAATATCTACACCGCTATCTGTATGAACATGTAAATATCTACACCGCTATCTCTTTGAACATGGAAATATCTACACCGCTATCTGAATGAAAATGGAAATATCTACACAGCTATCTGCCTATTCATTGAAATATCTACACAGCTATCTCTTTACACATGGAAATAACTACACCGCTATCTGTATGAACATGGAAATATCAGCACCGCTATCTGTCTGAACATGGAAATATCTACACCGCTATCTGTATGAACATGGAAATATCTACACTGCTATCTGTATGAACATGGAAATAGCTACAAAGCTATGTGAATGAACATGGAAATATCTACACCGCTATCTGTTTAAACATGGAAATATCTACACCGCTATCTGCATGAAAATGGAAATATCTACAAAGCTATCTGCATATACATGGAAATATCTACACAGCTATCTCCTTACATATGGAAATAACTACACCGCTATATCTATAAACATGGAAATATGTACACCGCCATCTGTATGAACATGGAAATATCTGCACCGCCATCTGTATGAACATATAAATATCTACACCGCCATCTGTATTAAGAAGGAAATATCTAAACCGCTATCTGTATAAACATGGAAATATCTACACCGCTGCCTGTATAAACATGGAAATATCAGCACCGCTATCTGTATGAACAAGGAAATATCTACACCGCTATCTGTATGAACATGGAAATATATACACCGCTATCTGTGTGAACATGCATATATCTTCACCGCTATCTGTATATACAACATGGAAATATCTACACCGCTATCTGTATGAACATGGAAATATCTACACCGCTATCTGTTTGAACATGGAAATATCTACACCGCTATCTGTTTGAACATGGAAATATCTACATCGCTATCTGCATGAAAATGGAAATATCTACACTGCTATCTGCATATACATTTAAATATTTACACAGCTATCTCTTTACACATGGAAATAACTACACAGCTATCTGTATGAACATGGAAATATCTACACCGCCATCTGTATGAACATGGAAATATCTGCACCGCCATCTGTATGAACATATAAATATCTACACCACCATCTATATTAAGATGGCGATATCTACACTGCTATCTGTATAAACATGGAAATATCTACACCGCAATCTGTGTAAACATGGAAATATCTACACCGCTATCTGTATAAACATGGAAATATCTACACCGCTACCTGTATAAACATGAAAATATCAGCACCGCAATCTGTATGAACATGGAAATATATACACCGCTATCTGTATGAACATGGAAATATCTACACCACTATCTGTATGACCATGGAACTATCTACACCGCTATCTGTATGAACATGGAAATATCTACTCCGCTATCTCTTTGAACATGGAAATTTCTACACCGCTGTCTGCATGAAAATGGAAATATCTACACAGCTATCTCCATATACATGTAAATATCTACAAAGCTATCTCTTTACACATGGAAATAACTACACCGCTATCTCTATAAACATGGAAATATCTACACCGCCATCTGTATGAACATGGAAATATCTGCACCGCCATCTGTATGAACATATAAATATGTACACCGCCATCTGTATTAAGAAGGAGATATCTACACCGCAATCTGTATAAACATGGAAATATCTACACCGCTATCTGTATAAACATGGAAATATCTACACCGCTATCTGTATAAACATAGAAATATCTACACCGCTACCTGTATAAACATGGAAATATCAGCACCGCTATCGGTATGAACATGGAAATATCTACACCGCTATCTGTATGAACATGGAAATATCTTCACCGTCATCTGTATGAACATGGATATACCTACACAGCAATCTGGATGAACATGGAAATATCTACACCGCTATCAGCATGAACATGAAAATATCTACACAGCTATCTGTGTAAACATGCATACATCTTCACTGGAATCTGTATAAGCATGGAAATATCTACAACGCTATCTGTATGAACATGGATATTTCTACACAGCCATCTGGATGAACATGGAAATATCTACACCGCAATCTGTATGAAGATGGAAATATCTACACCGCTATCTGTGTAAACATGCATACATCTTCACCGCTATCTGTATAAACATGGAAATATCTACATCGCTATCTGTATGAACATGGAAATATCTACACCGCTATCTGTATGAACATGGAAATATCTACACCGCTATCTGTACGAACATTGATATATCTACACAGCCCTCTGGATGAACATGGAAATATCCACACCGCTATCTGTGTAAACATGCATACATCTTCACCGCTATTTGTATAAACATGGAAATATCTACACCGCTATCTGTATGAACATGGAAACATCTACACTGCTATCTGTTTGAAGATGGAAATATATACACCGCTATCTGCATGAAAATGGAAATATCTACACAGCTATCTGCATATAGATGGAAATATCTACACAGCTATCTCTTTACGCATGTAAATAACTACACCGCCATCTGCATGACCATGGAAATATCTACACCGCCATCTGTATGAACATGGAAATATCTGCACCGCCATCTTTATGAACATATAAATATCTACACCGCCATCTGTATTAAGATGTAGATATCTAAACCGCTATCTGAATAAACATGTAAATATCTACACCGTTATCTGTATAAACATGGAAATATCTACACCGCTATCTGTATAACCATGGAAATACCTACACCGCTACCTGTATAAACATGGAAATATCAGCAACGCTATCTGTATGAACATGGAAATATCCACACCGCTATCTGTATGAACATGCAAATATCTACACCGCTATCTGTATGAACATGGAAATATCTACAAAGCTATCTGAATGAACATGGAAATATCTACACCGCTATCTGTTTGAACATGGAAATATCTACACCGCTATCTGTATAAACATGGAAATATCTACACCGCTACCTGTATAAACATGAAAATATCAGCACCGCAATCTGTATGAACATGGAAATATATACACCGCTATCTGTATGAACATGGAAATATCTACACCGCTATCTGTATGACCATGGAACTATCTACACCGCTATCTGTATGAACATGGAAATATCTACTCCGCTATCTCTTTGAACATGGAAATTTCTACACCGCTGTCTGCATGAAAATGGAAATATCTACACAGCTATCTGCATATACATGTAAATATCTACACAGCTATCTCTTTACACATGGAAATAACTACACCGCTATCTGTATGAACATGGAAATATCTACACAGACATGTGTATGAACATGGAAATATCTACATCACTACCAGTATAAACATGGAAATATCAGCACTGCTATGTGTATGAACATGGAAATATCTACACCGCTGTCTGAATGAACATGGAAATATCTACACCGCTATCTGTATGAACATGGATATATCTACACAGCCATCTGGATGAACATGGAAATATCTACACCGCTATTTGCATGAACATGGAAATATCTACACCGCTATCTGTGTAAACATGCATACATCTTCACCGCTATCTGTATAAACATGGAAATATGTACACCGCTATCTGTATGAACATGGAAATATCTACACCGCTATCTGTATGAACATGGAAATATCTACACCGCTATCTCTATAAACATGGAAATATCTACACCGCTATCTGTATAAACACGGAAATATCTACACCGCTACCTGTATCAACATGGAAATATCAGCACCGCCATCTGTATGAACATGGATATGTCTACGCAGCCATCTAGATGACCATGGAAATATCTACACCGCGATCTGTATGAACATGGAAATATCTACACCGCTACCTGCATAAACATGGAAATATCAGCACCGCTATCTGAATGAACATGGATACATCTACACAGCCATCTGTATCAACATGGAAATATCTACACCACTATCTGTATGAACATGGAAATATCTACACCGCTATCTGTATGAACATGGAAATACCTACACCGCTATCTGTTTGAACATGGAAATATCTACACCGCTATCTGCATGAAAATGGAAATATCTACACTGCTATCTGCATATACATTTAAATATCTACACAGCTATCTCTTAACACATGGAAATAACTACAACGCTATCTGTATGAACATGGAAATATCTACACCACCATCTGTATGAACATGGAAATATCTGCACCGCCATCTGTATGAACATGGAAATATCTACACCGCAATCTGTATGAAAATGGAAATATCTACACCGCTATCTGTATGAACATGGAAATATCTACTCCGCTATCTGTATGAACATGGAAATATCGACACCGCTATCTGTTTGAACATGGAAATATCTACACCGCTATCTGCATGAACATGGAAATATCTTCACCGCCATCTGTATGAACATGGATATGTCTACGCAGCCATCTAGATGAACATGGAATTATCTACACCGCGATCTGTATGAACATGGAAATATCTACACCGCTATCTGTGTAAACATGCATACATCTTCACCGCTATCAGTATAAACATGGAAATATCTACACCGCTATCTGTATGAACATGGAAATATCTACACCGCTATCTGTTTGAACATGGAAATATCTAAACCGCTATCTGCATAAAAATAGAAATATCTACACAGCTATCTGCATATACATGGAAATATCTACAAAGCTATCTCTTTACACATGGAAATAACTACACCGCTATCTCTATAAACATGGAAATATCTACACCGCCATCTGTATGAACATGGAAATATCTGCACCGCCATCTGTATGAACATATAAATATCTACACCGTCATCAGTATTAAGATGGAGATATCTTCACCGCTATGTGTATAAACTTGGAAATATCTACACCGCTATCTGTATAAACATGGAAATATCTACACCGCTATCTGTATACACATGGAAATATCTACACCGCTACCTGTATAAAGATGGAAATATCAGCACCGCTATCTGTATGAACATGGAAATATCTACACCACTATCTCTAAGAACATGGAAATACCTACACCGCTATCTGTATGAACATGGAAATAGCTACAATGCTATCTGTATGAACATGGAAATATCTACACCACTATCTATATGAACATGGAAATATCTAAACCGCCATCTGTATGAACATGGATATATCTACACAGCCATCTGGATGAACATGGAAATATCTACACCGCTATCTGCATGAACATGGAAATATCTACACCGCTATCTGTGTAAACATGCATACATCTTCACCGCAATCTGTATAAGCATGGAAATATCTACACCGCTATCTGTATGAACATGGAAATATCTACACCGCTATCTGTTTGAACATGGAAATATCTAAACCGCTATCAGCATGAAAATGGAAATATCTACACAGCTATCTGCATATACACGGAAATATCTACACAGCTATCTCTTTACACATGGAAATAACTACACCGCCATCTGCATGACCATGGAAATATCTACACCGCCATCTGTATGAACATGGAAATATCTGCACCGCCATCTTTATGAACATATAAATATCTACACCGCCATCTGTATTAAGATGGAGATATCTAAACCGCTATCTGAATAAACATGTAAATATCTACACCGTTATCTGTATAAACATGGAAATATCTACACCGCTATCTGTATAACCATGGAAATACCTACACCGCTACCTGTATAAACATGGAAATATCAGCACCGCTATCTGTATGAACATGGAAATATCCACACCGCTATCTGTATGAACATGCAAATATCTACACCGCTATCTGTATGAACATGGAAATATCTACAAAGCTATCTGAATGAACATGGAAATATCTACACCGCTATCTGTTTGAACATGGAAATATCTACACCGCTATCTGTATAAACATGGAAATATCTACACCGCTACCTGTATAAACATGAAAATATCAGCACCGCAATCTGTATGAACATGGAAATATATACACCGCTATCTGTATGAACATGGAAATATCTACACCGCTATCTGTATGACCATGGAACTATCTACACCGCTATCTGTATGAACATGGAAATATCTACTCCGCTATCTCTTTGAACATGGAAATTTCTACACCGCTGTCTGCATGAAAATGGAAATATCTACACAGCTATCTGCATATACATGTAAATATCTACACAGCTATCTCTTTACACATGGAAATAACTACACCGCTATCTGTATGAACATGGAAATATCTACACAGACATGTGTATGAACATGGAAATATCTACATCACTACCAGTATAAACATGGAAATATCAGCACTGCTATGTGTATGAACATGGAAATATCTACACCGCTGTCTGAATGAACATGGAAATATCTACTCCGCTATCTGTATGAACATGGATATATCTACACAGCCATCTGGATGAACATGGAAATATCTACACCGCTATTTGCATGAACATGGAAATATCTACACCGCTATCTGTGTAAACATGCATACATCTTCACCGCTATCTGTATAAACATGGAAATATGTACACCGCTATCTGTATGAACATGGAAATATCTACACCGCTATCTGTATGAACATGGAAATATCTACACCGCTATCTGTTTGAATATGGAAATATCTACACCGCTATCTGCATGAAAATGGAAATATCTACACTGCTATCTGCATATACATGGAAATATCTACACAGCTATATCTTTACACATGGAAATAACTACACCGCTATCTCTATGAACATGGAAATATCTACACCGCCATCTGTATGAACACGGATATATCTGCACCGCTATCTGTATGAACATATTAATATCTACACTGCCATCTGTATTCAGATGGAGATATCTACACCGCTATCTGTATAAACATGGAAATATCTACACCGCTATCTGTATAAACATGGAAATATCTACACCGCTATCTGTATAAACATGGAAATATCTACACCGCTATCTGTATAAACATGGAAATATCTACACCGCTACCTGTATCAACATGGAAATATCAGCACCGCCACCTGTATGAACATGGATATGTCTACGCAGCCATCTAGATGAACATGGAAATATCTACACCGCGATCTGTATGAACATGGAAATATCTACACCGCTACCTGCATAAACATGGAAATATCAGCACCGCTATCTGAATGAACATGGATATATCTACACAGCCATCTGTATCAACATGGAAATATCTACACCACTATCTGTATGAACATGGAAATATCTACACCGCTATCTGTATGAACATGGAAATACCTACACCGCTATCTGTTTGAACATGGAAATATCTACACCGCTATCTGCATGAAAATGGAAATATCTACACTGCTATCTGCATATACATTTAAATATCTACACAGCTATCTCTTAACACATGGAAATAACTACACCGCTATCTGTATGAACATGGAAATATCTACACCACCATCTGTATGAACATGGAAATATCTGCACCGCCATCTGTATGAACATGGAAATATCTACACTGCAATCTGTATGAAAATGGAAATATCTACACCGCTATCTGTATGAACATGGAAATATCTACTCCGCTATCTGTATGAACATGGAAATATCTACACCGCTATCTGTTTGAACATGGAAATATCTACACCGCTATCTGCATGAACATGGAAATATCTTCACCGCCATCTGTATGAACATGGATATGTCTACGCAGCCATCTAGATGAACATGGAATTATCTACACCGCGATCTGTATGAACATGGAAATATCTACACCGCTATCTGTGTAAACATGCATACATCTTCACCGCTATCAGTATAAACATGGAAATATCTACACCGCTATCTGTATGAACATGGAAATATCTACACCGCTATCTGTTTGAACATGGAAATATCTAAACCGCTATCTGCATAAAAATAGAAATATCTACACAGCTATCTGCATATACATGGAAATATCTACAAAGCTATCTCTTTACACATGGAAATAACTACACCGCTATCTCTATAAACATGGAAATATCTACACCGCCATCTGTATGAACATGGAAATATCTGCACCGCCATCTGTATGAACATATAAATATCTACACCGTCATCAGTATTAAGATGGAGATATCTTCACCGCTATGTGTATAAACTTGGAAATATCTACACTGCTATCTGTATAAACATGGAAATATCTACACCGCTATCTTTATACACATGGAAATATCTACACCGCTACCTGTATAAAGATGGAAATATCAGCACCGCTATCTGTATGAACATGGAAATATCTACACCACTATCTCTAAGAACATGGAAATATCTACACCGCTATCTGTATGAACATGGAAATAGCTACAATGCTATCTGTATGAACATGGAAATATCTACACCACTATCTGTATGAACATGGAAATATCTAAACCGCCATCTGTATGAACATGTATATATCTACACAGCCATCTGGATGAACATGGAAATATCTACACCGCTATCTGCATGAACATGGAAATATCTACACCGCTATCTGTGTAAACATGCATACATCTTCACCGCAATCTGTATAAGCATGGAAATATCTACACCGCTATCTGTATGAACATGGAAATATCTACACCGCTATCTGTTTGAACATGGAAATATCTAAACCGCTATCAGCATGAAAATGGAAATATCTACACAGCTATCTGCATATACACGGAAATATCTACACAGCTATCTCTTTACACATGGAAATAACTACACCGCTATCTGCATGAACATGGAAATATCTTCACCGCCATCTGTATGAACATGGATATGTCTACGCAGCCATCTAGATGAACATGGAAATATCTACACCGCGATCTGTATGAACATGGAAATATCTACACCGCTTGCTCTATGAACATGGATATATCTACATAGCCCTCTGGATGAACATGGAAATATCAACACTGCTATCTGTGTAAACATGCATACATCTTCACCGCTAGCTGTATAAACATGGAAATATCTACACCGCTATCTGTATGAACACGGAAACATCTACACCACTTTCTGATTGAAGATAGAAATATATACACTGCTATCTGCATGAAAATGGAAATTTCTAAACAGCTATCTGCATATACATGGAAATATCTACACAGCTATCTCTTTACACATGGAAATAACTACACCGCTATCTGTATGAACATGGAAATATCTTCACCGTCATCTGTACGAACATGGAAATATCTACACCGGTATCTGTATGAACATGGAAATATCTACACCGCTATCTGTATGAAAATGGAAATATCTACACCGCTATCTGTTTGAACATGGAAATATCTACACCGCTATCTGCATGAACATGGAAATACCTTCACCGCCATCTGTATGAACATGGATATGTCTACGCAGCCATCTAGATGAACATGGAATTATCTACACCGCGATCTGTATGAACATGGAAATATCTACACCGCTATCTGTGTAAACATGCATACATCTTCACCGCTATCTGTATAAACCTGGAAATATCTACACCGCTATCATTATAAACATGGAAGTATCTACACCGCTATCTGTATAAACATGGAAATATCTACACCGCAACCTGTATAAACATGGAAATATCAGCACCGCTATCTGTATGAACATGGAAATATCTATACCGTTATCTGTAAGAACATGGAAATATCTACACTGCTATCTGTATGAACATGGAAATAGCTACACCGCTCTCTGTATGAACATGGAAATATCTACACCACTATCCCTATGAACATGGAAATATCTACACCGCTATCTGTATGAACATGGATATACCTTCACAGCCATCTGGATGAACATGGAAATATCTACACCGCTATCTGTATGAATATGGAAATATCTACACCGCTATCTGGGTAAAGATGCATACATCTTCACCGCTATCTGTATAAACATGGAAATATCTACACCGCTATCTGTATGAACATGGAAATAGCTACACCGCTATCTGTATGAACATGGAAATATCTACACCGCTATCTGTATGAACATGGATATATCTACACAGCCATCTGGATGAACATGGAAATATTTACACCGCTATCTGTTTAAACATGCATACATTTCACCGCTATCTGTATAAACATGGAAATATCTACACCGCTATCTGTATGAACATGGAAATATCTACACCGCTATCTGTTTGAACATGGAAATATCTACACCGCTATCTGCATGAAAATGGAAATATCTACACTGCAATCTGCATATACATGGAAATATCTACACAGCTATCCCTTTACACAAGGAAATAACTACACCGCTATCTGTATGAACATGGAAATATCTGCACCGCCATCTGTATGAACATATAAATACCTACACCGCCATCTGTATTAACATGGAGATATCTACACAGCTATCTGTATAAACATGGAAATATATACACCGCTATCTGTATGAACATGGAAATATCTGCACCGCCATCTGTATGAATATATAAATATCTACATCGCCATCTGTATTAAGATGGAGATATCTACACCGCTATCTGAATAAACATGGAAATATCTACACCGCTATCTGTATAAACATTCAAATATCTACACCGCTATCTGTATAAACATGGAAATATCTACACCGCTACCTGTATAAACATGGAAATATCAGCACCGCTATCTGTATGAACATGGAAATATCTACACCGCTATCTGTATGAACATGGAAATATCTACACCGCTATCTGTATGAACATGGAAATATCTACAAAGCTATCTGAATGAACATGGAAATATCTACACCGCTATCTGTTTGAACATGTAAATATCTACACCGCTATCTGCATGAAAATGGAAATATCTACACTGCTATCTGCATATACATGGAAATATCTACACAGCTATCTCTTTACATATGGAAATAACTACACTGCTATATCTATAAACATGGAAATATCTACACTGCCATCTGTATGAACATGGAAATATCTGCACCGCCACCTATATGAACATATAAATATCTACACAACCATCTGTATTAAGAAGGAAATATCTACACCGCTATCTGCATGAAAATGGAAATATCTACACTGCTATCGGCATATACATTTAAATATCTACACAGCTATCTCTTTACACATGGAAATAACTACACCGCTCTCTGTATGAACATGGAAATATCTACACCGCCATCTGTATGAACATGGAAATATCTGCACTGCCATCTGTATGAACATATAATTATCTACACCGCCATCTTTATTAAGATGGAGATATCTACACTGCTATCTGTATAAACATGGAAATATCTACACCGCTCTCTGTATAAACATGGAAATATCTACACCGCTATCTGTATAAACATGGAAAAATCTACACCACTACCTGTATAAACATGGAAATATCAGCACCGCTATCTGTATGAACATGGAAATATCTACACCGCTATCTGTATGAACATGGAAATATCTACACCGCTATCTGTATGAACATGGAAATATCTACACTGCTATCTGTATGAACATGGAAATATCTACACCGCCATCTGTTTGAACATGGAAATAACTACACCGCTGTCTGCATGAAAATGGAAATATCTACACGGCTATCTGCATATACATGGAAATTTCTACACAGCAATCTCTTTACACATGGAAATAACTACACCGCTATGTCTATAAACATAGAAATATCTACACCGCCATCTGTATGAACATGGAAATATCTACACCGCTATCTGTGTAAACATGCATACATCTTCACCGCTATCTGTATAAACATGGAAATATCTACACCGCTATCTGTATAAACATGGAAATATCTACACCGCTATCTGTATAAACATGGAAATATCTACACCGCTACCTGTATAAACATGGAAATATCAGCACCGCTATCGGTATGAACATGGAAATATCTACACCGCTATCTGTATGAACATGGAAATATCTTCACCGTCATCTGTATGAACAGGGATATACCTACACAGCCATCTGGATGAACATGGAAATATCTACACCGCTATCAGCATGAACATGGAAATATCTACACCGCTATCTGTGTAAACATGCATACATCTTCACTGCAATCTGTATAAGCATGGAAATATCTACAGCGCTATCTGTATGAACATGGATATTTCTACACAGCCATCTGGATGAACATGGAAATATCTACACCGCAATCTGTATGAACATGGAAATATCTACACCGCTATCTGTGTAAACATGCATACATCTTCACCGCTATCTGTATAAACATGGAAATATCTACATCGCTATCTGTATGAACATGGAAATATCAACACCGCTATCTGTATGAACATGGAAATATCTACACCGCTATCTGTTGGACCATGGAAATATCTACACCGCTATCTGAATGAAAATGGAAATACCTACACTGCTATCTGCATATACATGGAAATATCTACACAGCTATCTCTTTACACATGGAAATAACTACACCGCTATCTGCACGAACATGGAAATATCTACACCGCCATATGTATGAACATGGAAATATTTGCACCGCTATCTGTATGAACATATAAATATCTACGCCGCCATCTGTATTAACATGGAGATATCTACACCGCTATCTGTATAAACATGGAAATGTCTACACCGCTATCTGTATAAACATGGAAATATCTACACCGCTATCTGTATAAACATGGAAATATCTACATCGCTACCTGTATAAACATGGAAATATCAGCACCGCTATCTGTATGAACAGGGAAATATCTACACCGCTATCTGTATGAACATGGAAATATCTACATCGCTATCTGTATGAACATGGAAATATTTACACCGCTATCTGTACGAACATTGATATATCTACACAGCCCTCTGGATGAACATGGAAATATCCACACCGCTATCTGTGTAAACATGCATACATCTTCACCGCTATCTGTATAAACATGGAAATATCTACACCGCTATCTGTATGAACATGGAAACATCTACACCGCTATCTGTTTGAAGATGGAAATATATACACCGCTATCTGCATGAAAATGGAAATATCTACACAGCTATCTGCATATAGATGGAAATATCTACACAGCTATCTCTTTACTCATGGAAATAACTACACCGCCATCTGCATGACCATGGAAATATCTACACCGCCATCTGTATGAACATGGAAATATCTGCACCGCCATCTGTATGAACATATAAATATCTACACCGCCATCTGTATTAAGATGGAGATATCTACACCGCTATCTGAATAAACATGGAAATATCTACACCGTTATCTGTATAAACATGGAAATATCTACACCGCTATCTGTATAAACATGGAAATACCTACACCGCTACCTGTATAAACATGGAAATATCAGCACCGCTATCTGTATGAACATGGAAATATCTACACCGCTATCTGTATGAACATGCAAATATCTACACCGCTATCTGTATGAACATGGAAATATCTACAAAGCTATCTGAATGAACATGGAAATATCTACACCGCTATCTGTTTGAACATGGAAATATCTACACCGCTATCTGCATGAAAATGGAAATATCTACAAAGCTATATGCATATACATGGAAATATCTACACAGCTATCTCTTTACACATGGAAATAACTACACCGCTATATCTATAAACATGGACATATCTACACCGCCATCTGTATGATCGTGGAAATATCTGCACTGCCATCTCTATGAACATATACATATCTAAACCACCATCTGTATTAAGAAGGAAATATCTAAACCTCTATCTGTATAAACATGGAAATATCTACACCACTGCCTGTATAAACATGGAAATATCAGCACCGCTATCTGTATGAACATGGAAATATCTACACCGCTATCCGTATGAACATGGAAATATGTACACCGCTCTCTGTATAAGCATGGAAATATCTACACCGCTATCTGTATGAACATGGAAATATCTACACCGCTATCTGCATGAACTTGGAAATATCTACACCGCTATCTGTGTAAACATGCATACATCATCACTGCAATCTCTATAAGCATGGAAATATCTACACCGCTATCTGTATGAACATGTAAATATCTACACCACTATCTCTTTGAACATGGAAATATCTACACCGCTATCTGCATGAAAATGGAAATATCTACACAGCTATCTGCCTATTCATTGAAATATCTACACAGCTATCTCTTTACACATGGAAATAACTACACCGCTATCTGCACGAACATGGAAATATCTACACCGCCATATGTATGAACATGGAAATATTTGCACCGCTATCTGTATGAACATATAAATATCTATGCCGCCATCTGTATTAACATGGAGATATCTACACCGCTATCTGTATAAACATTGAAATGTCTACACCGCTATCTGTATAAACATGGAAATATCTACACCGCTATATCTATAAACATGGAAATATCAGCACCGCTATCTGTATGAACATGGAAATATCTACACCGCTATCCGTATGAACATGGAAATATGTACACCGCTCTCTGTATAAGCATGGAAATATCTACACCGCTATCTGTATGAACATGGAAATATCTACACCGCTATCTGCATGAACTTGGAAATATCTACACCGCTATCTGTGTAAACATGCATACATCTTCACTGCAATCTCTATAAGCATGGAAGTATCTACACCGCTATCTGTATGAACATGTAAATATCTACAACGCTATCTCTTTGAACATGGAAATATCTACACCGCTATCTGCATGAAAATGGAAATATCTACACAGCTATCTGCCTATTCATTGAAATATCTACACAGCTATCTCTTTACACATGGAAATAACTACACCGCTATCTGTATGAACATGGAAATACAAGCACCGCTATCTGTATGAACATGGAAATATCTACACCGCTATCTGTATGAACATGGAAATATCTACACCGCTGCCTGTATAAACATGGAAATATCAGCACCGCTATCTGTATGAACAAGGAAATATCTACACCGCTATCTGTATGAACATGGAAATATATACACCGCTATCTGTGTGAACATGCATATATCTTCACCGCTATCTGTATAAACATGGGAATATCTACACCACTATCTGTATGAACATGGAAATATCTACACCGCTATCTGTATGAACATGGAAATATCTACACCGCTATCTGTTTGAACATGGAAATATCTACACCGCTATCTGCATGAAAATGGAAATATCTACACTGCTATCTGCATATACATTTAAATATCTACACAGCTATCTCTTTACACATGGAAATAACTACACCGCTATCTGTATGAACATGGAAATATCTACACCGCCATCTGTATGAACATGGAAATATCTGCACCGCCATCTGTATGAACATATAAATATCTACACCGCCATCTGTATTAAGATGGCGATATCTACACTGCTATCTGTATAAACATGGAAATATCTACACCGCTATCTGTATAAACATGGAAATATCTACACCGCTATCTGTATAAACATGGAAATATCTACACCGCTACCTGTATAAACATGAAAATATCAGCACCGCAATCTGTATGAACATGGAAATATATACACCGCTATCTCTATGAACATGGAAATATCTACACCGCTATCTGTATGACCATGGAACTATCTACACCGCTATCTGTATGAACATGGAAATATCTACTCCGCTATCTCTTTGAACATGGAAATTTCTACACCGCTATCTGCATGAAAAAGGAAATATCTACACAGCTATCTGCATATATATGTAAATATCTACACAGCAATCTCTTTACACATGGAAAAAACTACACCGCTATATCTATAAACATGGAAATATCTACACCGCCATCTGTATGAACATGGAAATATCTGCACCGCCATCTGTATGAACATATAAATATGTACTCCGCCATCTGTATTAAGAAGGAGATATCTACACCGCAATCTGTATAAACATGGAAATATCTACACCGCTATCTGTATAAACATGGAAATATCTACACCGCTATCTGTATAAACATAGAAATATCTACACCGCTACCTGTATAAACATGGAAATATCAGCACCGCTATCGGTATGAACATGGAAATATCTACACCGCTATCTGTATGAACATGGAAATATCTTCACCGTCATCTGTATGAACATGGATATAACTACACAGCCATCTGGATGAACATGGAAATATCTACACCGCTATCAGCATGAACATGAAAATATCTACACCGCTATCTGTGTAAACATGCATACATCTTCACTGGAATCTGTATAAGCATGGAAATATCTACAACGCTCTCTGTATGAACATGGATATTTCTACACAGACATCTGGATAAACATGGAAATATCTACACCGCAATCTGTATGAACATGGAAATATCTACACCGCTATCTGTGTAAACATGCATACATCTTCACCGCTATCTGTATAAACATGGAAATATCTACATCGTTATCTGTATGAACATGGAAATATCTACACCGCCATCTGTATGAACATGGAAATATCTACACCGCTATCTGTACGAACATTGATATATCTGCACAGCCCTCTGGATGAACATGGAAATATCCACACCGCTATCTGTGTAAACATGCATACATCTTCACCGCTATTTGTATAAACATGGAAATATCTACACCGCTATCTGTATGAACATGGAAACATCTACACCGCTATCTGTTTGAAGATGGAAATATATACACCGCTATCTGCATGAAAATGGAAATATCTACACAGCTATCTGCATATAGATGGAAATATCTACACAGCTATCTCTTTACGCATGGAAATAACTACACCGCCATCTGCATGACCATGGAAATATCTACACCGCCATCTGTATGAACATGGAAATATCTGCACCGCCATCATTATGAACATATAAATATCTACACCGCCATCTGTATTAATATGGAGATATCTAAACCGCTATCTGAATAAACATGGAAATATCTACACCGTTATCTGTATAAACATGGAAATATCTACACCGCTATCTGTATAAACATGGAAATACCTACACCGCTACCTGTATAAACATGGAAATATCAGCACCGCTATCTGTATGAACATGGAAATATCTACACCGCTATCTGTATGAACATGCAAATATCTACACCGCTATCTGTATGAACATGGAAATATATACAAAGCTATCTGAATGAACATGGAAATATCTACACCGCTGTCTGTTTGAACATGGAAATATCTACACCACTATCTGCATGAAAATGGAAATATCTACAAAGCTATATGCATATACATGGAAATATCTACACAGCTATCTCTTTACACATGGAAATAACTACACCGCTATATCCATAAACATGGAAATATCTACACCGCCATCTGTATGATCGTGGAAATATCTGCACTGCCATCTCTATGAACATATACATATCTACACCACCATCTGTATTTAGAAGGAAATATCTAAACCGCTATCTGTATAAACATGGAAATATCTACACCACTGCCTGTATAAACATGGAAATATCAGCACCGCTATCTGTATGAACATGGAAATATCTACACCGCTTTCTGTATGAACATGGAAATATATGCACCGCTATCTGTATGAACATGGAAATATCTGCACTGCCATCTGTATGAACATATAATTATCTACACCGCCATCTTTATTAAGATGGAGATATCTACACTGCTATCTGTATAAACATGGAAATATCTACACCGCTCTCTGTATAAACATGGAAATATCTACACCGCTATCTGTATAAACATGGAAAAATCTACACCACTACCTGTATAAACATGGAAATATCAGCACCGCTATCTGTATGAACATGGAAATATCTACACCGCTATCTGTATGAACATGGAAATATCTACACCGCTATCTGTATGAACATGGAAATATCTACACCGCTATCTGTATGAACATGGAAATATCTACACCGCCATCTGTTTGAACATGGAAATAACTACACCGCTGTCTGCATGAAAATGGAAATATCTACACGGCTATCTGCATATACATGGAAATTTCTACACAGCAATCTCTTTACACATGGAAATAACTACACCGCTATGTCTATAAACATAGAAATATCTACACCGCCATCTGTATGAACATGGAAATATCTACACCGCTATCTGTGTAAACATGCATACATCTTCACCGCTATCTGTATAAACATGGAAATATCTACACCGCTATCTGTATAAACATGGAAATATCTACACCGCTATCAGTATAAACATGGAAATATCTACACCGCTACCTGTATAAACATGGAAATATCAGCACCGCTATCGGTATGAACATGGAAATATCTACACCGCTATCTGTATGAACATGGAAATATCTTCACCGTCATCTGTATGAACAGGGAGATACCTACACAGCCATCTGGATGAACATGGAAATATCTACACCGCTATCAGCATGAACATGGAAATATCTACACCGCTATCTGTGTAAACATGCATACATCTTCACTGCAATCTGTATAAGCATGGAAATATCTACAGCGCTATCTGTATGAACATGGATATTTCTACACAGCCATCTGGATGAACATGGAAATATCTACACCGCAATCTGTATGAACATGGAAATATCTACACCGCTATCTGTGTAAACATGCATACATCTTCACCGCTATCTGTATAAACATGGAAATATCTACATCGCTATCTGTATGAACATGGAAATATCAACACCGCTATCTGTATGAACATGGAAATATCTACACCGCTATCTGTTGGACCATGGAAATATCTACACCGCTATCTGAATGAAAATGGAAATACCTACACTGCTATCTGCATATACATGGAAATATCTACACAGCTATCTCTTTACACATGGAAATAACTACACCGCTATCTGCACGAACATGGAAATATCTACACCGCCATATGTATGAACATGGAAATATTTGCACCGCTATCTGTATGAACATATAAATATCTACGCCGCCATCTGTATTAACATGGAGATATCTACACCGCTATCTGTATAAACATGGAAATGTCTACACCGCTATCTGTATAAACATGGAAATATCTACACCGCTATCTGTATAAACATGGAAATATCTACAGCGCTACCTGTATAAACATGGAAATATCAGCACCGCTATCTGTATGAACAGGGAAATATCTACACCGCTATCTGTATGAACATGGAAATATCTACATCGCTATCTGTATGAACATGGAAATATTTACACCGCTATCTGTACGAACATTGATATATCTACACAGCCCTCTGGATGAACATGGAAATATCCACACCGCTATCTGTGTAAACATGCATACATCTTCACCGCTATCTCTATAAACATGGAAATATCTACACCGCTATCTGTATGAACATGGAAACATCTACACCGCTATCTGCATGAACTTGGAAATATCTACACCGCTATCTGTGTAAACATGCATACATCTTCACTGCAATCTCTATAAGCATGGAAATATCTACACCGCTATCTGTATGAACATGTAAATATCTACACCGCTATCTCTTTGAACATGGAAATATCTACACCGCTATCTGCATGAAAATGGAAATATCTACACAGCTATCTGCCTATTCATTGAAATATCTACACAGCTATCTCTTTACACATGGAAATAACTACACCGCTATCTGTATGAACATGGAAATATAAGCACCGCTATCTGTATGAACATGGAAATATCTACACCGCTATCTGTATGAACATGGAAATATCTACACCGCTGCCTGTATAAACATGGAAATATCAGCACCGCTATCTGTATGAACAAGGAAATATCTACACCGCTATCTGTATGAACATGGAAATATACACCGCTATCTGTGTGAACATGCATATATCTTCACCGCTATCTGTATAAACATGGGAATATCTACACCACCATCTGTATGAACATGGAAATATCTACACCGCTATCTGTATGAACATGGAAATATCTACACCGCTATCTGTTTGAACATGGAAATATCTACACCGCTATCTGCATGAAAATGGAAATATCTACACTGCTATCTGCATATACATTTAAATATCTACACAGCTATCTCTTTACACATGGAAATAACTACACCGCTAGCTGTATGAACATGGAAATATCTACACCGCCATCTGTATGAACATGGAAATATCTGCACCGCCATCTGTATGAACATATAAATATCTACACCGCCATCTGTATTAAGATGGCGATATCTACACTGCTATCTGTATAAACATGGAAATATCTACACCGCTATCTGTATAAACATGGAAATATCTACACCGCGATCTGTATAAACATGGAAATATCTACACCGCTACCTGTATAAACATGAAAATATCAGCACCGCAATCTGTATGAACATGGAAATATATACACCGCTATCTCTATGAACATGGAAATATCTACACCGCTATCTGTATGACCATGGAACTATCTACACCGCTATCTGTATGAACATGGAAATATCTACTCCACTATCTCTTTGAACATGGAAATTTCTACACCGCTATCTGCATGAAAAAGGAAATATCTACACAGCTATCTGCATATATATGTAAATATCTACACAGCAATCTCTTTACACATGGAAAAAACTACACCGCTATATCTATAAACATGGAAATATCTACACCGCCATCTGTATGAACATGGAAATATCTGCACCGCCATCTGTATGAACATATAAATATGTACTCCGCCATCTGTATTAAGAAGGAGATATCTACACCGCAATCTGTATAAACATGGAAATATCTACACCGCTATCTGTATAAACATGGAAATATCTACACCGCTATCTGTATAAACATAGAAATATCTACACCGCTACCTGTATAAACATGGAAATATCAGCACCGCTATCGGTATGAACATGGAAATATCTACACCGCTATCTGTATGAACATGGAAATATCTTCACCGTCATCTGTATGAACATGGATATAACTACACAGCCATCTGGATGAACATGGAAATATCTACACCGCTATCTGTATGAACATGGAAACATCTACACCGCTATCTGTTTGAAGATGGAAATATATACACCGCTATCTGCATGAAAATGGAAATATCTACACAGCTATCTGCATATAGATGGAAATATCTACACAGCTATCTCTTTACTCATGGAAATAACTACACCGCCATCTGCATGACCATGGAAATATCTACACCGCCATCTGTATGAACATGGAAATATCTGCACCGCCATCTGTATGAACATATAAATATCTACACCGCCATCTGTATTAAGATGGAGATATCTACACCGCTATCTGAATAAACATGGAAATATCTACACCGTTATCTGTATAAACATGGAAATATCTACACCGCTATCTGTATAAACATGGAAATACCTACACCGCTACCTGTATAAACATGGAAATATCAGCACCGCTATCTGTATGAACATGGAAATATCTACACCGCTATCTGTATGAACATGCAAATATCTACACCGCTATCTGTATGAACATGGAAATATATACAAAGCTATCTGAATGAACATGGAAATATCTACACCGCTATCTGTTTGAACATGGAAATATCTACACCGCTATCTGCATGAAAATGGAAATATCTACAAAGCTATATGCATATACATGGAAATATCTACACAGCTATCTCTTTACACATGGAAATAACTACACCGCTATATCTATAAACATGGACATATCTACACCGCCATCTGTATGATCGTGGAAATATCTGCACTGCCATCTCTATGAACATATACATATCTAAACCACCATCTGTATTAAGAAGGAAATATCTAAACCTCTATCTGTATAAACATGGAAATATCTACACCACTGCCTGTATAAACATGGAAATATCAGCACCGCTATCTGTATGAACATGGAAATATCTACACCGCTATCCGTATGAACATGGAAATATGTACACCGCTCTCTGTATAAGCATGGAAATATCTACACCGCTATCTGTATGAACATGGAAATATCTACACCGCTATCTGCATGAACTTGGAAATATCTACACCGCTATCTGTGTAAACATGCATACATCTTCACTGCAATCTCTATAAGCATGGAAATATCTACACCGCTATCTGTATGAACATGTAAATATCTACACCGCTATCTCTTTGAACATGGAAATATCTACACCGCTATCTGCATGAAAATGGAAATATCTACACAGCTATCTGCCTATTCATTGAAATATCTACACAGCTATCTCTTTACACATGGAAATAACTACACCGCTATCTGTATGAACATGGAAATATAAGCACCGCTATCTGTATGAACATGGAAATATCTACACCGCTATCTGTATGAACATGGAAATATCTACACCGCTGCCTGTATAAACATGGAAATATCAGCACCGCTATCTGTATGAACAAGGAAATATCTACACCGCTATCTGTATGAACATGGAAATATATACACCGCTATCTGTGTGAACATGCATATATCTTCACCGCTATCTGTATAAACATGGGAATATCTACACCACTATCTGTATGAACATGGAAATATCTACACCGCTATCTGTATGAACATGGAAATATCTACACCGCTATCTGTTTGAACATGGAAATATCTACACCGCTATCTGCATGAAAATGGAAATATCTACACTGCTATCTGCATATACATTTAAATATCTACACAGCTATCTCTTTACACATGGAAATAACTACACCGCTATCTGTATGAACATGGAAATATCTACACCGCCATCTGTATGAACATGGAAATATCTACACCGCTACCTGTATAAACATGAAAATATCAGCACCGCAATCTGTATGAACATGGAAATATATACACCGCTATCTCTATGAACATGGAAATATCTACACCGCTATCTGTATGACCATGGAACTATCTACACCGCTATCTGTATGAACATGGAAATATCTACTCCACTATCTCTTTGAACATGGAAATTTCTACACCGCTATCTGTATGAAAAAGGAAATATCTACACAGCTATCTGCATATATATGTAAATATCTACACAGCAATCTCTTTACACATGGAAAAAACTACACCGCTATATCTATAAACATGGAAATATCTACACCGCCATCTGTATGAACATGGAAATATCTGCACCGCCATCTGTATGAACATATAAATATGTACTCCGCCATCTGTATTAAGAAGGAGATATCTACACCGCAATCTGTATAAACATGGAAATATCTACACCGCTATCTGTATAAACATGGAAATATCTACACCGCTATCTGTATAAACATAGAAATATCTACACCGCTACCTGTATAAACATGGAAATATCAGCACCGCTATCGGTATGAACATGGAAATATCTACACCGCTATCTGTATGAACATGGAAATATCTTCACCGTCATCTGTATGAACATGGATATAACTACACAGCCATCTGGATGAACATGGAAATATCTACACCGCTATCAGCATGAACATGAAAATATCTACACCGCTATCTGTGTAAACATGCATACATCTTCACTGGAATCTGTATAAGCATGGAAATATCTACAACGCTCTCTGTATGAACATGGATATTTCTACACAGCCATCTGGATGAACATGGAAATATCTACACCGCAATCTGTATGAACATGGAAATATCTACACCGCTATCTGTGTAAACATGCATACATCTTCACCGCTATCTGTATAAACATGGAAATATCTACATCGTTATCTGTATGAACATGGAAATATCTACACCGCTATCTGTATGAACATGGAAATATCTACACCGCTATCTGTACGAACATTGATATATCTGCACAGACCTCTGGATGAACATGGAAATATCCACACCGCTATCTGTGTAAACATGCATACATCTTCACCGCTATTTGTATAAACATGGAAATATCTACACCGCTATCTGTATGAACATGGAAACATCTACACCGCTATCTGTTTGAAGATGGAAATATATACACCGCTATCTGCATGAAAATGGAAATATCTACACAGCTATCTGCATATAGATGGAAATATCTACACAGCTATCTCTTTACGCATGGAAATAACTACACCGCCATCTGCATGACCATGGAAATATCTACACCGCCATCTGTATGAACATGGAAATATCTGCACCGCCATCATTATGAACATATAAATATCTACACCGCCATCTGTATTAAGATGGAGATATCTAAACCGCTATCTGAATAAACATGGAAATATCTACACCGTTATCTGTATAAACATGGAAATATCTACACCGCTATCTGTATAAACATGGAAATACCTACACCGCTACCTGTATAAACATGGAAATATCAGCACCGCTATCTGTATGAACATGGAAATATCTACACCGCTATCTGCATGAACATGCAAATATCTACACCGCTATCTGTATGAACATGGAAATATATACAAAGCTATCTGAATGAACATGGAAATATCTACACCGCTATCTGTTTGAACATGGAAATATCTACACCGCTATCTGCTTGAAAATGGAAATATCTACAAAGCTATATGCATATACATGGAAATATCTACACAGCTATCTCTTTACACATGGAAATAACTACACCGCTATATCTATAAACATGGAAATATCTACAACGCCATCTGTATGATCGTGGAAGTATCTGCACTGCCATCTCTATGAACATATACATATCTACACCACCATCTGTATTAAGAAGGAAATATCTAAACCGCTATCTGTATAAACATGGAAATATCTACACCACTGCCTGTATAAACATGGAAATATCAGCACCGCTATCTGTATGAACATGGAAATATCTACACCGCTTTCTGTATGAACATGGAAATATATGCACCGCTCTCTGTATAAGCATGGAAATATCTACACCGCTATCTGTATGAACATGGAAATATCTACACCGCTATCTGTATGAACATGGAAATATCTACACCGCTATCTGTTTGAACATGGAAATATCTACACCGCTATCTGCATGAAAATGGAAATATCTACACTGCTATCTGCATATACATTTAAATATCTACACAGCTATCTCTTTACACATGGAAATAACTACACCGCTATCTGTATGAACATGGAAATATCTACACCGCTATCTGTATGAACATGGAAATATCTACACCGCTATCTGTTTGAACATGGAAATATCTACACCGCTATCTGCATGAACATGGAAATATCTTCACCGCTATCTGTATGAACATGGATATGTCTACGCAGCCATCTAGATGAACATGGAATTATCTACACCGCGATCTGAATGAACATGGAAATATCTACACCGCTATCTGTGTAAACATGCATACATCTTCACCGCTATCTGTATAAACATGGAAATATCTAAACCGCTATCTGCATAAAAATAGAAATATCTACACAGCTATCTGCATATACATGGAAATATCTACAAAGGTATCTCTTTCCACATGGAAATACCTACAACGCTATCTCTATAAACATGGAAATATCTACACCGCCATCTGTATGAACATGGAAATATCTGCACCGCCATCTGTATGAACATATAAATATCTACACTGCCATCTGTATTAAGATGGAGATATCTTCACCGCTATGTGTATAAACTTGGAAATATCTACACCGCTATCTGTATAATCATGGAAATATCTACTCCGCTATCTGTATAAACATGGAAATATCTACACCGCTACCTGTATAAACATGGAAATATCAGCACCGCTATCTGTATGAACATGGAAATATCTACACCACTATCTCTAAGAACATGGAAATATCTACACCGCTATCTGTATGAACATGGAAATAGCTACAATGCTATCTGTATGAACATGGAAATATCTACACCACTATCTGTATGAACATGGAAATATCTAAACCGCCATCTGTATGAACATGGATATATCTACACAGCCATCTGGATGAACATGGAAATATCTACACCGCTATCTGCATGAACATGGAAATATCTACACCGCTATCTGTGTAAACATGCATATATCTTCACCGCAATCTGTATAAGCATGGAAATATCTACATCGCTATCTGTATGAACATGGAAATAACTACACCGCTATCTGTTTGAACATGGAAATATCTAAACCGCTATCAGCATGAAAATGGAAATATCTACACAGCTATCTGCATATACACGGAAATATCTACACAGCTATCTCTTTACACATCGAAATAACTACACCGCTATCTGCATGAACATGGAAATATCTTCACCGCCATCTGTATGAACATGGATATGTCTACGCAGCCATCTACATGAACATGGAAATATCTACACCGCGATCTGTATGAACATGGAAATATCTACACCGCTAGCTGTATGAACATGGATATATCTACATAGCCCTCTGGATGAACATGGAAATATCCACACTGCTATCTGTGTAAACATGCATACATCTTCACCGCTAGCTGTATAAACATGGAAATATCTACACCGCTATCTGTATGAACACGGAAACATCTACACCACTTTCTGATTGAAGATAGAAATATATACACTGCTATCTGCATGAAAATGGAAATATCTACACAGCTATCTGCATATACATGGAAATATCTACACAGATATCTCTTTACACATGGAAATAACTACACCGCTATCTGTATGAACATGGAAATATCTACACCGCCATCTGTATGAACATGGAAATATCTGCACCACCATCTGTATGAACATATAAATATCTACACCGCCATCTGTATTAAGATGGAGATATCTACACCGCAATCTGAATAAACATGGAAATATCTACACCGCTATCTGTATAAACATGGAAATATCTACACCGCTATATGTATAAACATGGAAATATCTACACCGCTACCTGCATAAACATGGAAATATCAGCACCGCAATCTGAATGAACATAGATATATCTACACAGCCATCTGTATCAACATGGATATATCTACACCACTATCTGTATGAACATGGAAATATCTACACCGCTATCTGTATGAACATGGAAATACCTACACCGCTATCTGTTTGAACATGGAAATATCTACACCGCTATCTGCATGAAAATGGAAATATCTACACTGCTATCTGCATATACATTTAAATATGTACACAGCTATCTCTTAACACATGGAAATAACTACACCGCTATATGTATGAACATGGAAATATCTACACCACCATCTGTATGAACATGGAAATATCTGCACCGACATCTGTATGAACATGGAAATATCTACACCGCTATCTGTATGAACATGGAAATATCTACACCGCTATCTGTATGAACATGGAAATATCTACACCGCTATCTGTTTGAACATGGAAATATCTACACCGCTATCTGCATGAACATGGAAATACCTTCACCGCCATCTGTATGAACATGGATATGTCTACGCAGCCATCTAGATGAACATGGAATTATCTACACCGCGATCTGTATGAACATGGAAATATCTACACCGCTATCTGTGTAAACATGCATACATCTTCACCGCTATCTGTATAAACCTGGAAATATCTACACCGCTATCATTATAAACATGGAAGTATCTACACCTCTATCTGTATAAACATGGAAATATCTACACCGCAACCTGTATAAACATGGAAATATCAGCACCGCTATCTGTATGAACATGGAAATATCTATACCGTTATCTGTAAGAACATGGAAATATCTACACTGCTATCTGTATGATCATGGAAATAGCTACACCGCTCTCTGTATGAACATGGAAATATCTACACCACTATCCCTATGAACATGGAAATATCTACACCGCTATCTGTATGAACATGGATATACCTTCACAGCCATCTGGATGAACATGGAAATATCTACACCACTATCTGTATGAACATGGAAATATCTACACCGCTATCTGGGTAAAGATGCATACATCTTCACCGCTATCTGTATAAACATGGAAATATCTACACCGCTATCTGTATGAACATGGAAATAGCTACACCGCTATCTGTATGAACATGGAAATATCTACACCGCTATCTGTATGAACATGGATATATCTACACAGCCATCTGGATGAACATGGAAATATTTACACCGCTATCTGTTTAAACATGCATACATTTCACCGCTATCTGTATAAACATGGAAATATCTACACCGCTATCTGTATGAACATGGAAATATCTACACCGCTATCTGTATGAACATGGAAATATACACCGCTATCTGTGTGAACATGCATATATCTTCACCGCTATCTGTATAAACATGGGAATATCTACACCACCATCTGTATGAACATGGAAATATCTACACCGCTATCTGTATGAACATGGAAATATCTACACCGCTATCTGTTTGAACATGGAAATATCTACACCGCTATCTGCATGAAAATGGAAATATCTACACTGCTATCTGCATATACATTTAAATATCTACACAGCTATCTCTTTACACATGGAAATAACTACACCGCTATCTGTATGAACATGGAAATATCTACACCGCCATCTGTATGAACATGGAAATATCTGCACCGCCATCTGTATGAACATATAAATATCTACACCGCCATCTGTATTAAGATGGCGATATCTACACTGCTATCTGTATAAACATGGAAATATCTACACCGCTATCTGTATAAACATGGAAATATCTACACCGCGATCTGTATAAACATGGAAATATCTACACCGCTACCTGTATAAACATGAAAATATCAGCACCGCAATCTGTATGAACATGGAAATATATACACCGCTATCTCTATGAACATGGAAATATCTACACCGCTATCTGTATGACCATGGAACTATCTACACCGCTATCTGTATGAACATGGAAATATCTACTCCACTATCTCTTTGAACATGGAAATTTCTACACCGCTATCTGCATGAAAAAGGAAATATCTACACAGCTATCTGCATATATATGTAAATATCTACACAGCAATCTCTTTACACATGGAAAAAACTACACCGCTATATCTATAAACATGGAAATATCTACACCGCCATCTGTATGAACATGGAAATATCTGCACCGCCATCTGTATGAACATATAAATATGTACTCCGCCATCTGTATTAAGAAGGAGATATCTACACCGCAATCTGTATAAACATGGAAATATCTACACCGCTATCTGTATAAACATGGAAATATCTACACCGCTATCTGTATAAACATAGAAATATCTACACCGCTACCTGTATAAACATGGAAATATCAGCACCGCTATCGGTATGAACATGGAAATATCTACACCGCTATCTGTATGAACATGGAAATATCTTCACCGTCATCTGTATGAACATGGATATAACTACACAGCCATCTGGATGAACATGGAAATATCTACACCGCTATCTGTATGAACATGGAAACATCTACACCGCTATCTGTTTGAAGATGGAAATATATACACCGCTATCTGCATGAAAATGGAAATATCTACACAGCTATCTGCATATAGATGGAAATATCTACACAGCTATCTCTTTACTCATGGAAATAACTACACCGCCATCTGCATGACCATGGAAATATCTACACCGCCATCTGTATGAACATGGAAATATCTGCACCGCCATCTGTATGAACATATAAATATCTACACCGCCATCTGTATTAAGATGGAGATATCTACACCGCTATCTGAATAAGCATGGAAATATCTACACCGTTATCTGTATAAACATGGAAATATCTACACCGCTATCTGTATAAACATGGAAATACCTACACCGCTACCTGTATAAACATGGAAATATCAGCACCGCTATCTGTATGAACATGGAAATATCTACACCGCTATCTGTATGAACATGCAAATATCTACACCGCTATCTGTATGAACATGGAAATATCTACAAAGCTATCTGAATGAACATGGAAATATCTACACCGCTATCTGTTTGAACATGGAAATATCTACACCGCTATCTGCATGAAAATGGAAATATCTACAAAGCTATATGCATATACATGGAAATATCTACACAGCTATCTCTTTACACATGGAAATAACTACACCGCTATATCTATAAACATGGACATATCTACACCGCCATCTGTATGATCGTGGAAATATCTGCACTGCCATCTCTATGAACATATACATATCTAAACCACCATCTGTATTAAGAAGGAAATATCTAAACCTCTATCTGTATAAACATGGAAATATCTACACCACTGCCTGTATAAACATGGAAATATCAGCACCGCTATCTGTATGAACATGGAAATATCTACACCGCTATCCGTATGAACATGGAAATATGTACACCGCTCTCTGTATAAGCATGGAAATATCTACACCGCTATCTGTATGAACATGGAAATATCTACACCGCTATCTGCATGAACTTGGAAATATCTACACCGCTATCTGTGTAAACATGCATACATCTTCACTGCAATCTCTATAAGCATGGAAATATCTACACCGCTATCTGTATGAACATGTAAATATCTACACCGCTATCTCTTTGAACATGGAAATATCTACACCGCTATCTGCATGAAAATGGAAATATCTACACAGCTATCTGCCTATTCATTGAAATATCTACACAGCTATCTCTTTACACATGGAAATAACTACACCGCTATCTGTATGAACATGGAAATATAAGCACCGCTATCTGTATGAACATGGAAATATCTACACCGCTATCTGTATGAACATGGAAATATCTACACCGCTGCCTGTATAAACATGGAAATATCAGCACCGCTATCTGTATGAACAAGGAAATATCTACACCGCTATCTGTATGAACATGGAAATATATACACCGCTATCTGTGTGAACATGCATATATCTTCACCGCTATCTGTATAAACATGGGAATATCTACACCACTATCTGTATGAACATGGAAATATCTACACCGCTATCTGTATGAACATGGAAATATCTACACCGCTATCTGTTTGAACATGGAAATATCTACACCGCTATCTGCATGAAAATGGAAATATCTACACTGCTATCTGCATATACATTTAAATATCTACACAGCTATCTCTTTACACATGGAAATAACTACACCGCTATCTGTATGAACATGGAAATATCTACACCGCCATCTGTATGAACATGGAAATATCTACACCGCTACCTGTATAAACATGAAAATATCAGCACCGCAATCTGTATGAACATGGAAATATATACACCGCTATCTCTATGAACATGGAAATATCTACACCGCTATCTGTATGACCATGGAACTATCTACACCGCTATCTGTATGAACATGGAAATATCTACTCCACTATCTCTTTGAACATGGAAATTTCTACACCGCTATCTGTATGAAAAAGGAAATATCTACACAGCTATCTGCATATATATGTAAATATCTACACAGCAATCTCTTTACACATGGAAAAAACTACACCGCTATATCTATAAACATGGAAATATCTACACCGCCATCTGTATGAACATGGAAATATCTGCACCGCCATCTGTATGAACATATAAATATGTACTCCGCCATCTGTATTAAGAAGGAGATATCTACACCGCAATCTGTATAAACATGGAAATATCTACACCGCTATCTGTATAAACATGGAAATATCTACACCGCTATCTGTATAAACATAGAAATATCTACACCGCTACCTGTATAAACATGGAAATATCAGCACCGCTATCGGTATGAACATGGAAATATCTACACCGCTATCTGTATGAACATGGAAATATCTTCACCGTCATCTGTATGAACATGGATATAACTACACAGACATCTGGATGAACATGGAAATATCTACACCGCTATCAGCATGAACATGAAAATATCTACACCGCTATCTGTGTAAACATGCATACATCTTCACTGGAATCTGTATAAGCATGGAAATATCTACAACGCTCTCTGTATGAACATGGATATTTCTACACAGCCATCTGGATGAACATGGAAATATCTACACCGCAATCTGTATGAACATGGAAATATCTACACCGCTATCTGTGTAAACATGCATACATCTTCACCGCTATCTGTATAAACATGGAAATATCTACATCGTTATCTGTATGAACATGGAAATATCTACACCGCTATCTGTATGAACATGGAAATATCTACACCGCTATCTGTACGAACATTGATATATCTGCACAGACCTCTGGATGAACATGGAAATATCCACACCGCTATCTGTGTAAACATGCATACATCTTCACCGCTATTTGTATAAACATGGAAATATCTACACCGCTATCTGTATGAACATGGAAACATCTACACCGCTATCTGTTTGAAGATGGAAATATATACACCGCTATCTGCATGAAAATGGAAATATCTACACAGCTATCTGCATATAGATGGAAATATCTACACAGCTATCTCTTTACGCATGGAAATAACTACACCGCCATCTGCATGACCATGGAAATATCTACACCGCCATCTGTATGAACATGGAAATATCTGCACCGCCATCATTATGAACATATAAATATCTACACCGCCATCTGTATTAAGATGGAGATATCTAAACCGCTATCTGAATAAACATGGAAATATCTACACCGTTATCTGTATAAACATGGAAATATCTACACCGCTATCTGTATAAACATGGAAATACCTACACCGCTACCTGTATAAACATGGAAATATCAGCACCGCTATCTGTATGAACATGGAAATATCTACACCGCTATCTGTATGAACATGCAAATATCTACACCGCTATCTGTATGAACATGGAAATATATACAAAGCTATCTGAATGAACATGGAAATATCTACACCGCTATCTGTTTGAACATGGAAATATCTACACCGCTATCTGCATGAAAATGGAAATATCTACAAAGCTATATGCATATACATGGAAATATCTACACAGCTATCTCTTTACACATGGAAATAACTACACCGCTATATCTATAAACATGGAAATATCTACACCGCCATCTGTATGATCGTGGAAATATCTGCACTGCCATCTCTATGAACATATACATATCTACACCACCATCTGTATTAAGAAGGAAATATCTAAACCGCTATCTGTATAAACATGGAAATATCTACACCACTGCCTGTATAAACATGGAAATATCAGCACCGCTATCTGTATGAACATGGAAATATCTACACCGCTTTCTGTATGAACATGGAAATATATGCACCGCTCTCTGTATAAGCATGGAAATATCTACACCGCTATCTGTATGAACATGGAAATATCTACACCGCTATCTGTATGAACATGGAAATATCTACACCGCTATCTGTTTGAACATGGAAATATCTACACCGCTATCTGCATGAAAATGGAAATATCTACACTGCTATCTGCATATACATTTAAATATCTACACAGCTATCTCTTTACACATGGAAATAACTACACCGCTATCTGTATGAACATGGAAATATCTACACCGCTATCTGTATGAACATGGAAATATCTACACCGCTATCTGTTTGAACATGGAAATATCTACACCGCTATCTGCATGAACATGGAAATATCTTCACCGCTATCTGTATGAACATGGATATGTCTACGCAGCCATCTAGATGAACATGGAATTATCTACACCGCGATCTGAATGAACATGGAAATATCTACACCGCTATCTGTGTAAACATGCATACATCTTCACCGCTATCTGTATAAACATGGAAATATCTAAACCGCTATCTGCATAAAAATAGAAATATCTACACAGCTATCTGCATATACATGGAAATATCTACAAAGGTATCTCTTTCCACATGGAAATACCTACAACGCTATCTCTATAAACATGGAAATATCTACACCGCCATCTGTATGAACATGGAAATATCTGCACCGCCATCTGTATGAACATATAAATATCTACACTGCCATCTGTATTAAGATGGAGATATCTTCACCGCTATGTGTATAAACTTGGAAATATCTACACCGCTATCTGTATAATCATGGAAATATCTACTCCGCTATCTGTATAAACATGGAAATATCTACACCGCTACCTGTATAAACATGGAAATATCAGCACCGCTATCTGTATGAACATGGAAATATCTACACCACTATCTCTAAGAACATGGAAATATCTACACCGCTATCTGTATGAACATGGAAATAGCTACAATGCTATCTGTATGAACATGGAAATATCTACACCACTATCTGTATGAACATGGAAATATCTAAACCGCCATCTGTATGAACATGGATATATCTACACAGCCATCTGGATGAACATGGAAATATCTACACCGCTATCTGCATGAACATGGAAATATCTACACCGCTATCTGTGTAAACATGCATATATCTTCACCGCAATCTGTATAAGCATGGAAATATCTACATCGCTATCTGTATGAACATGGAAATAACTACACCGCTATCTGTTTGAACATGGAAATATCTAAACCGCTATCAGCATGAAAATGGAAATATCTACACAGCTATCTGCATATACACGGAAATATCTACACAGCTATCTCTTTACACATCGAAATAACTACACCGCTATCTGCATGAACATGGAAATATCTTCACCGCCATCTGTATGAACATGGATATGTCTACGCAGCCATCTACATGAACATGGAAATATCTACACCGCGATCTGTATGAACATGGAAATATCTACACCGCTAGCTGTATGAACATGGATATATCTACATAGCCCTCTGGATGAACATGGAAATATCCACACTGCTATCTGTGTAAACATGCATACATCTTCACCGCTAGCTGTATAAACATGGAAATATCTACACCGCTATCTGTATGAACACGGAAACATCTACACCACTTTCTGATTGAAGATAGAAATATATACACTGCTATCTGCATGAAAATGGAAATATCTACACAGCTATCTGCATATACATGGAAATATCTACACAGATATCTCTTTACACATGGAAATAACTACACCGCTATCTGTATGAACATGGAAATATCTACACCGCCATCTGTATGAACATGGAAATATCTGCACCACCATCTGTATGAACATATAAATATCTACACCGCCATCTGTATTAAGATGGAGATATCTACACCGCAATCTGAATAAACATGGAAATATCTACACCGCTATCTGTATAAACATGGAAATATCTACACCGCTATATGTATAAACATGGAAATATCTACACCGCTACCTGCATAAACATGGAAATATCAGCACCGCAATCTGAATGAACATGGATATATCTACACAGCCATCTGTATCAACATGGATATATCTACACCACTATCTGTATGAACATGGAAATATCTACACCGCTATCTGTATGAACATGGAAATACCTACACCGCTATCTGTTAGAACATGGAAATATATACACCGCTATCTGCATGAAAATGGAAATATCTACACTGCTATCTGCATATACATTTAAATAGGTACACAGCTATCTCTTAACACATGGAAATAACTACACCGCTATATGTATGAACATGGAAATATCTACACCACCATCTGTATGAACATGGAAATATCTGCACCGACATCTGTATGAACATGGAAATATCTACACCGCTATCTGTATGAACATGGAAATATCTACACCGCTATCTGTATGAACATGGAAATATCTACACCGCTATCTGTTTGAACATGGAAATATCTACACCGCTATCTGCATGAACATGGAAATACCTTCACCGCCATCTGTATGAACATGGATATGTCTACGCAGCCATCTAGATGAACATGGAATTATCTACACCGCGATCTGTATGAACATGGAAATATCTACACCGCTATCTGTGTAAACATGCATACATCTTCACCGCTATCTGTATAAACCTGGAAATATCTACACCGCTATCATTATAAACATGGAAGTATCTACACCTCTATCTGTATAAACATGGAAATATCTACACCGCAACCTGTATAAACATGGAAATATCAGCACCGCTATCTGTATGAACATGGAAATATCTATACCGTTATCTGTAAGAACATGGAAATATCTACACTGCTATCTCTATGATCATGGAAATAGCTACACCGCTCTCTGTATGAACATGGAAATATCTACACCACTATCCCTATGAACATGGAAATATCTACACCGCTATCTGTATGAACATGGATATACCTTCACAGCCATCTGGATGAACATGGAAATATCTACACCACTATCTGTATGAACATGGAAATATCTACACCGCTATCTGGGTAAAGATGCATACATCTTCACCGCTATCTGTATAAACATGGAAATATCTACACCGCTATCTGTATGAACATGGAAATAGCTACACCGCTATCTGTATGAACATGGAAATATCTACACCGCTATCTGTATGAACATGGATATATCTACACAGCCATCTGGATGAACATGGAAATATTTACACCGCTATCTGTTTAAACATGCATACATTTCACCGCTATCTGTATAAACATGGAAATATCTACACCGCTATCTGTATGAACATGGAAATATCTACACCGCTATCTGTTTGAACATGGAAATATCTACACCGCTATCTGCATGAAAATGGAAATATCTACACTGCAATCTGCATATACATGGAAATATCTACACAGCTATCCCTTTACACATGGAAATAACTACACCGCTATCTGTATGAACATGGAAATATCTGCACCGCCATCTGTATGAACATATAAATACCTACACCGCCATCTGTATTAACATGGAGATATCTACACAGCTATCTGTATAAACATGGAAATATATACACCGCTATCTGTATGAACATGGAAATATCTGCACCGCCATCTGTATGAATATATAAATATCTACATCGCCATCTGTATTAAGATGGAGATATCTACACCGCTATCTGAATAAACATGGAAATATCTACACCGCTATCTGTATAAACATTCAAATATCTACACCGCTATCTGTATAAACATGGAAATATCTACACCGCTACCTGTATAAACATGGAAATATCAGCACCGCTATCTGTATGAACATGGAAATATCTACACCGCTATCTGTATGAACATGGAAATATCTACACCGCTATCTGTATGAACATGGAAATATCTACAAAGCTATCTGAATGAACATGGAAATATCTACACCGCTATCTGTTTGAACATGGAACTATCTACACCGCTATCTGCATGAAAATGGAAATATCTACAAAGCTATCTGCATATACATGGAAATATCTACACAGCTATCTCTTTACATATGGAAATAACTACACTGCTATATCTATAAACATGGAAATATCTACACTGCCATCTGTATGAACATGGAAATATCTGCACCGCCACCTATATGAACATATAAATATCTACACCACCATCTGTATTAAGAAGGAAATATCTAAACCGCTATCTGTATAAACATGGAAATATCTACACCGCTGCCTGTATAAACATGGAAATATCAGCACCGCTATCTGTATGAACATGGAAATATCTACAGCGCTATCTGTAAGAACATGGAAATATCTACACCGCTATCTGTATAAACATGGAAATATCTACACCGCTATCTGTAAGAACATGGAAATATCTACACCGCTATCTGTATGAACATGGAAATATCTACACGGCTATCTGTTTGAACATGGAAATATCTACACCGCTATCTGCATGAAAATGGAAATATCTACACTGCTATCGGCATATACATTTAAATATCTACACAGCTATCTCTTTACACATGGAAATATCTACACCGCTCTCTGTATGAACATGGAAATATCTACACCGCCATCTGTATGAACATGGAAATATCTGCACTGCCATCTGTATGAACATATAATTATCTACACCGCCATCTTTATTAAGATGGAGATATCTACACTGCTATCTGTATAAACATGGAAATATCTACACCGCTCTCTGTATAAACATGGAAATATCTACACCGCTATCTGTATAAACATGGAAAAATCTACACCACTACCTGTATAAACATGGAAATATCAGCACCGCTATCTGTATGAACATGGAAATATCTACACCGCTATCTGTATGAACATGGAAATATCTACACCGCTATCTGTATGAACATGGAAATATCTACACTGCTATCTGTATGAACATGGAAATATCTACACCGCCATCTGCTTGAACATGGAAATAACTACACCGCTGTCTGCATGAAAATGGAAATATCTACACGGCTATCTGCATATACATGGAAATTTCTACACAGCAATCTCTTTACACATGGAAATAACTACACCGCTATGTCTATAAACATAGAAATATCTACACCGCCATCTGTATGAACATGGAAATATCTACACCGCTATCTGTGTAAACATGCATACATCTTCACCGCTATCTGTATAAACATGGAAATATCTACACGGCTATCTGTATAAACATGGAAATATCTACACCGCTATCTGTATAAACATGGAAATATCTACACCGCTACCTGTATAAACATGGAAATATCAGCACCGCTATCGGTATGAACATGGAAATATCTACACCGCTATCTGTATGAACATGGAAATATCTTCACCGTCATCTGTATGAACAGGGATATACCTACACAGCCATCTGGATGAACATGGAAATATCTACACCACTATCAGCATGAACATGGAAATATCTACACCGCTATCTGTGTAAACATGCATACATCTTCACTGCAATCTGTATAAGCATGGAAATATCTACAGCGCTATCTGTATGAACATGGATATTTCTACACAGCCATCTGGATGAACATGGAAATATCTACACCGCAATCTGTATGAACATGGAAATATCTACACCGCTATCTGTGTAAACATGCATACATCTTCACCGCTATCTGTATAAACATGGAAATATCTACATCGCTATCTGTATGAACATGGAAATATCAACACCGCTATCTGTATGAACATGGAAATATCTACACCGCTATCTGTTGGACCATGGAAATATCTACACCGCTATCTGAATGAAAATGGAAATACCTACACTGCTATCTGCATATACATGGAAATATCTACACAGCTATCTCTTTACACATGGAAATAACTACACCGCTATCTGCACGAACATGGAAATATCTACACCGCCATATGTATGAACATGGAAATATTTGCACCGCTATCTGTATGAACATATAAATATCTACGCCGCCATCTGTATTAACATGGAGATATCTACACCGCTATCTGTATAAACATGGAAATGTCTACACCGCTATCTGTATAAACATGGAAATATCTACACCGCTATCTGTATAAACATGGAAATATCTACATCGCTACCTGTATAAACATGGAAATATCAGCACCGCTATCTGTATGAACAGGGAAATATCTACACCGCTATCTGTATGAACATGGAAATATCTACATCGCTATCTGTATGAACATGGAAATATTTACACCGCTAAATGTACGAACATTGATATATCTACACAGCCCTCTGGATGAACATGGAAATATCCACACCGCTATCTGTGTAAACATGCATACATCTTCACCGCTATCTGTATAAACATGGAAATATCTACACCGCTATCTGTATGAACATGGAAACATCTACACCGCCATCTGTTTGAAGATGGAAATATATACGCCGCTATCTGCATGAAAATGGAAATATCTACACAGCTATCTGCATATAGATGGAAATATCTACACAGCTATCTCTTTACTCATGGAAATAACTACACCGCCATCTGCATGACCATGGAAATATCTACACCGCCATCTGTATGAACATGGAAATATCTGCACCGCCATCTGTATGAACATATAAATATCTACACCGCCATCTGTATTAAGATGGAGATATCTACACCGCTATCTGAATAAACATGGAAATATCTACACCGTTATCTGTATAAACATGGAAATATCTACACCGCTATCTGTATAAACATGGAAATACCTACACCGCTACCTGTATAAACATGGAAATATCAGCACCTCTATCTGTATGAACATGGAAATATCTACACCGCTATCTGTATGAACATGCAAATATCTACACCGCTATCTGTATGAACATGGAAATATCTACAAAGCTATCTGAATGAACATGGAAATATCTACACCGCTATCTGTTTGAACATGGAAATATCTACACCGCTATCTGCATGAAAATGGAAATATCTACAAAGCTATATGCATATACATGGAAATATCTACACAGCTATCTCTTTACACATGGAAATAACTACACCGCTATATCTATAAACATGGACATATCTATACCGCCATCTGTATGATCGTGGAAATATCTGCACTGCCATCTCTATGAACATATACTTATCTAAACCACCATCTGTATTAAGAAGGAAATATCTAAACCTCTATCTGTATAAACATGGAAATATCTACACCACTGCCTGTATAAACATGGAAATATCAGCACCGCTATCTGTATGAACATGGAAATATCTACACCGCTATCCATATGAACATGGAAATATGTACACCGCTCTCTGTATAAGCATGGAAATATCTACACCGCTATCTGTATGAACATGGAAATATCTACACCGCTATCTGCATGAACTTGGAAATATCTACACCGCTATCTGTGTAAACATGCATACATCTTCACTGCAATCTCTATAAGCATGGAAATATCTACACCGCTATCTGTATGAACATGTAAATATCTACACCGCTATCTCTTTGAACATGGAAATATCTACACCGCTATCTGCATGAAAATGGAAATATCTACACAGCTATCTGCCTATTCATTGAAATATCTACACAGCTATCTCTTTACACATGGAAATAACTACACCGCTATCTGTATGAACATGGAAATATAAGCACCGCTATCTGTATGAACATGGAAATATCTACACCGCTATCTGTATGAACATGGAAATATCTACACCGCTGCCTGTATAAACATGGAAATATCAGGACCGCTATCTGTATGAACAAGGAAATATCTACACCGCTATCTGTATGAACATGGAAATATATACACCGCTATCTGTGTGAACTTGCATATATCTTCACCGCTATCTGTATAAACATGGGAATATCTACACCACTATCTGTATGAACATGGAAATATCTACACCGCTATCTGTATGAACATGGAAATATCTACACCGCTATCTGTTTGAACATGGAAATATCTACACCGCTATCTGCATGAAAATGGAAATATCTACACTGCTATCTGCATATACATTTAAATATCTACACAGCTATCTCTTTACACATGGAAATAACTACACCGCTATCTGTATGAACATGGAAATATCTACACCGCCATCTGTATGAACATGGAAATATCTGCACCGCCATCTGTATGAACATATAAATATCTACACCGCCATCTGTATTAAGATGGCGATATCTACATTGCTATCTGTGTAAACATGGAAATATCTACACCGCTATCTGTATAAACATGGAAATATCTACACCGCTATCTGTATAAACATGGAAATATCTACACCGATACCTGTATAAACATGAAAATATCAGCACCGCAATCTGTATGAACATGGAAATATATACACCGCTATCTCTATGAACATGGAAATATCTACACCGCTATCTGTATGACCATGGAACTATCTACACCGCTATCTGTATGAACATGGAAATATCTTCTCCACTATCTCTTTGAACATGGAAATTTCTACACCGCTATCTGCATGAAAAAGGAAATATCTACACAGCTATCTGCATATATATGTAAATATCTACACAGCAATCTCTTTACACATGGAAAAAACTACACCGCTATATCTATAAACATGGAAATATCTACACCGCCATCTGTATGAACATGGAAATATCTGCACCGCCATCTGTATGAACATATAAATATGTACCCCGCCATCTGTATTAAGAAGGAGATATCTACACCGCAATCTGTATAAACATGGAAATATCTACACCGCTATCTGTATAAACATGGAAATATCTACACCGCTATCTGTATAAACATAGAAATATCTACACCGCTACCTGTATAAACATGGAAATATCAGCACCGCTATCGGTATGAACATGGAAATATCTACACCGCTATCTGTATGAACATGGAAATATCTTCACCGTCATCTGTATGAACATGGATATAACTACACAGCCATCTGGATGAACATGGAAATATCTACACCGCTATCAGCATGAACATGAAAATATCTACACCGCTATCTGTGTAAACATGCATACATCTTCACTGGAATCTGTATAAGCATGGAAATATCTACAACTCTCTCTGTATGAACATGGATATTTCTACACAGCCATCTGGATGAACATGGAAATATCTACACCGCAATCTGTATGAACATGGAAATATCTACAACGCTATCTGTGTAAACATGCATACATCTTCACCGCTATCTGTATAAACATGGAAATATCTACATCGTTATCTGTATGAACATGGAAATATCTACACCGCTATCTGTATGAACATGGAAATATCTACACCGCTATCTGTACGAACATTGATATATCTGCACAGCCCTCTGGATGAACATGGAAATATCCACACCGCTATCTGTGTAAACATGCATACATCTTCACCGCTATTTGTATAAACATGGAAATATCTACACCGCTATCTGTATGAACATGGAAACATCTACACCGCTATCTGTTTGAAGATGGAAATATATACACCGCTATCTGCATGAAAATGGAAATATCTACACAGCTATCTGCATATAGATGGAAATATCTACACAGCTATCTCTTTACGCATGGAAATAACTACACCGCCATCTGCATGACCATGGAAATATCTACACCGCCATCTGTATGAACATGGAAATATCTGCACCGCCATCATTATGAACATATAAATATCTACACCGCCATCTGTATTAAGATGGAGATATCTAAACCGCTATCTGAATAAACATGGAAATATCTACACCGTTATCTGTATAAACATGGAAATACCTACACCGCTATCTGTATAAACATGGAAATACCTACACCGCTACCTGTATAAACATGGAAATATCAGCACCGCTATCTGTATGAACATGGAAATATCTACACCGCTATCTGTATGAACATGCAAATATCTACACCGCTATCTGTATGAACATGGAAATATATACAAAGCTATCTGAATGAACATGGAAATATCTACACCGCTATCTGTTTGAACATGGAAATATCTACACCGCTATCTGCATGAAAATGGAAATATCTACAAAGCTATATGCATATACATGGAAATATCTACACAGCTATCTCTTTACACATGGAAATAACTACACCGCTATATCTATAAACATGGAAATATCTACACCGCCATCTGTATGATCGTGGAAATATCTGCACTGCCATCTCTATGAACATATACATATCTACACCACCATCTGTATTAAGAAGGAAATATCTAAACCGCTATCTGTATAAACATGGAAATATCTACACCACTGCCTGTATAAACATGGAAATATCAGCACCGCTATCTGTATGAACATGGAAATATCTACACCGCTTTCTGTATGAACATGGAAATATATGCACCGCTCTCTGTATAAGCATGGAAATATCTACACCGCTATCTGTATGAACATGGAAATATCTACACCGCTATCTGTATGAACATGGAAATATCTACACCGCTATCTGTTTGAACATGGAAATATCTACACCGCTATCTGCATGAAAATGGAAATATCTACACTGCTATCTGCATATACATTTAAATATCTACACAGCTATCCCTTTACACATGGAAATAACTACACCGCTATCTGTATGAACATGGAAATATCTACACCGCTATCTGTATGAACATGGAAATATCTACACCGCTATCTGTTTGAACATGGAAATATCTACACCGCTATCTGCATGAACATGGAAATATCTTCACCGCTATCTGTATGAACATGGATATGTCTACGCAGCCATCTAGATGAACATGGAATTATCTACACCGCGATCTGAATGAACATGGAAATATCTACACCGCTATCTGTGTAAACATGCATACATCTTCACCGCTATCTGTATAAACATGGAAATATCTAAACCGCTATCTGCATAAAAATAGAAATATCTACACAGCTATCTGCATATACATTGAAATATCTACAAAGGTATCTCTTTACACATGGAAATACCTACAACGCTATCTCTATAAACATGGAAATATCTACACCGCCATCTGTATGAACATGGAAATATCTGCACCGCCATCTGTATGAACATATAAATATCTACACTGCCATCTGTATTAAGATGGAGATATCTTCACCGCTATGTATATAAACTTGGAAATATCTACACCGCTATCTGTATAAACATGGAAATATCTACACCGCTATCTGTATAAACATGGAAATATCTACACCGCTACCTGTATAAACATGGAAATATCAGCACCGCTATCTGTATGAACATGGAAATATCTACACCACTATCTCTAAGAACATGGAAATATCTACACTGCTATCGGTATAAACATGGAAATAGCTACAATGCTATCTGTATGAACATGGAAATATCTACACCACTATCTGTATGAACATGGAAATATCTAAACCGCCATCTGTATGAACATGGATATATCTACACAGCCATCTGGATGAACATGGAAATATCTACACCGCTATCTGCATGAACATGGAAATATCTACACCACTATCTGTGTAAACATGCATACATCTTCACCGCAATCTGTATAAGCATGGAAATATCTACACCGCTATCTGTATGAACATGGAAATATCTACACCGCTATCTGTTTGAACATGGAAATATCTAAACCGCTATCAGCATGAAAATGGAAATATCTACACAGCTATCTGCATATACATGGAAATATCTACACAGCTATCTCTTTACACATGGAAGTAACTACACCGCTATCTGCATGAACATGGAAATATCTTCACCGCCATCTGTATGAACATGGATATGTCTACGCAGGCATCTAGATGAACATGGAAATATCTACACCGCGATCTGTATGAACATGGAAATATCTACACCGCTAGCTGTATGAACATGGATATATCTACATAGCCCTCTGGATGAACATGGAAATATCCACACTGCTATCTGTGTAAACATGCATACATCTTCACCGCTAGCTGTATAAACCTGGAAATATCTACACTGCTATCTGTATGAACACGGAAACATCTACACCACTATCTGTTTGAAGATAGAAATATATACACTGCTATCTGCATGAAAATGGTAATTTCTAAACAGCTATCTGCATATACATGGAAATATCTACACAGCTATCTCTTTACACATGGAAATAACTACACCGCTATCTGTATGAACATGGAAATATCTACACCGCCATCTGTATGAACATGGAAATATCTGCACCGCCATCTGTATGAACATATAAATATCTACACCGCCATCTGTATTAAGATGGAGATATCTACAGCGCTATCTGAATAAACATGGAAATATCTACACCGCTATCTGTATAAACATGGAAATAACTACACCGCTATCAGTTTGAACATGGAAATATCTACACCGCTATCTGCATGAACATGGAAATATCTTCACCGCCATCTGTATGAACATGGATATGTCTACGCAGCCATCTAGATGAACATGGAATTATCTACACCGCGATCTGTATGAACATGGAAATATCTACACCGCTATCTGTGTAAACATGCATACATCTTCACCGCTATCTGTATAAACATGGAAATATCTACACCGCTATCTGTATGAACATGGAAGTATCTACACCGCTATCTGTTTGAACATGGAAATATCTAAACCGCTATCTGCATAAAAATAGAAATATCTACACAGCTAATGAATATACATGGAAATATCTACAAAGCTATCTCTTTACACATGGAAATAACTACACCGCTATCTCTATAAACATGGAAACATCTACACCGCCATCTGTATGAACATATAAATATCTACACCGCCATCTGTATTAAGATGGAGATATCTACACCGCTATCTGAATAAACATGGAAATATCTACACCGCTATCTGTATAAACATGGAAATATCTACACCGCTATCTGTAGAAACATGGAAATATCTACACCGCTACCTGCATAAACATAGAAATATCAGTACCGCTATCTGAATGAACATGGATATATCTACACAGCTATCTGTATCAACATGGAAATATCTACACCACTATCTGTATGAACATGGAAATATCTACACCGCTATCTGTATGAACATGGAAATACCTACACCGCTATCTGTTTGAACATGGAAATATCTACACCGCTATCTGCATGAAAATGGAAATATCTACACTGCTATCTGCATATACATTTAAATATCTACACAGCTATCTCTTAACACATGGAAATAACTACACCGCTATCTGTATGAACATGGAAATATCTACACCACCATCTGTATGAATATGGAAATATCTGCACCGCCATCTGTATGAACATGGAAATATCTACTCTGCAATCTGTATGAACATGGAAATATCTACACCGCTATCTGTACGAACATGGAAATATCTACACCGCTATCTGTATGAACATGGAAATATCTACACCGCTATCTGTTTGAACATGGAAATATCTACACCGCTATCTGCATGAACATGGAAATATCTTCACCGCCATCTGTATGAACATGGATGTGTCTACGCGGCCATCTAGATGAACATGGAATTATCTACACCGCGATCTGTATATACATGGAAATATCTACACCGCTATCTGTGTAAACATGCATACATCTTCACCGCTATCTGTATAAACATGGAAATATCTACACCGGTATCTGTATGAACATGGAAATATCTACACCGCTACCTGTTTGAACATGGAAATATCTACACCGCTACCTGTATGAACGTGGAAATATCTTCACCGCCATGTGTATGAACATGGATATGTCTACAAATCCATCTAGATGAACATGGAAATATCTACACCGCGATCTGTATGAACATGGAAATATCTACACCGCGATCTGTATGAACATGGATATATCTATACCGCTATCTGTGTAAACATGCATACATCTTCACCACTATCTGTATAAACATGGAAATATCCACACCGCTATCTGTATGAACATGGAAATATCTACACCGCTATCTGTTTGAACATGGAAATATCTAAACCGCTATCTGCATAAAAATAGAAATATCTACACAGCTATCTGCATATACATGGAAATATCTACAAAGCTATCTCTTTACACATGGAAATAACTACACCGCTATCTCTATAAACATGGAAATATCTACACCACCATCTGTATGAACATGGAAATATCTGCACCGCCATCTGTATGAAGATATAAATATCTACACCGCCATCTGTATTAAGATGGAGATATCTTCACCGCTATGTGTATAAACTTGGAAATATCTACACCGCTATCTGTATAAACATGGAAATATCTACACCGCTATCTGTATAAAAATGGAAATATCTACACCGCTACTTGTATAAACATGGAAATATCAGCACCGCTATCTGTATAAAAATGGAAATATCTAAACCGCCATCTGTATGGACACGGATATATCTACACCGCCATCTGGATGAACATGGAAATATCTACACCGCTATCTGCATGAACATGGAAATATCTACACCGCTTTCTGTGTAATCATGCATACATCTTCACCGCAATCTGTATAAGCATGGAAATATCTACACCGCCATCTGGATGAACATGGAAATATCTACACCGCTATCTGTTAGAACATGGAAATATCTACACCGCTATCTGTATGAACATGGAAATATCTACAGGGCTATCCGTATGAACATGGAAATATCTTCACCGCCATCTGTATGAACATGGATATATCTACACAGCCATCTGGATGAACATGGAAATATCTACAGCGCTATCTGTATGAACATGGAAATATGTACACCGCTATCTGAACATGGAAATATCTACACCGCTACTTGTATAAACATGGAAATATCAGCACCGCTATCTGTATAAAAATGGAAATATCTAAACCGCCATCTGTATGGACATGGATATATCTACACCGCCATCTGGATGAACATGGAAATATCTACACCGCTATCTGCATGAACATGGAAATATCTACACCGCTTTCTGTGTAATCATGCATACATCTTCACCGCAATCTGTATAAGCATGGAAATATCTACACCGCCATCTGGATGAACATGGAAATATCTACACCGCTATCTGTTAGAACATGGAAATATCTACACCGCTATCTGTATAAACATGGAAATATCTACACCACTACCTGTATAAACATGGAAATATCAGCACCGCTCTCTGTATGAACATGGAAATATCAGCCCCTCTATCTGTATGAACATGGAAATATCTACACCGCTATCTGTATGAACATGGAAATATCTACACAGCCATCTGTAGTAACATGTGAATATCTACACCACTATCTCTATAAACATGGAAATATCTACACTGCTATCTGTATGAACATGGAAATATCTACACCGCTATCTGTTTGAACATGGAAATATCTACACCGCTATCTGCATGAAAATGGAAATATCTACACAGCTATCTGCATATACAGGGAAATGTCTACAAAGCTATCTCTTTACACATGGATATAACTACACCGCTATCTCTATAAACATGGAAATATCTACACCGCCATCTGTATGAACATGGAAATATCTACACCGCTATCTGTGTAAACATGGAAATATCTACACCGATATCTGTGTAAACATGGAAATATCTACAACGCTATCTCTGTAAACATGGAAATATCTACACAGCCATCTGTAGGAACATGTAAATATCTACACCACTATCTCTATAAACATGGAAATATCTACACTGCTATCTGTATATACATGGAGATATCTACACCGCTATCTGTGTAAACATGGAAAGATCTACACCGCTATCTCTGAAAACATGGAAAGATCTACACCATTATGAGTATAAAGACGTAAATATCTAAACCGCAATCTGTATAAACATGGAAATATCTACACAGCCATCTGTAGGAGCATGTAAATATCTACACAGTTATCTGTATACACATGGAAATATCTACACCGCTATCTGTATAAACATGGAACTATCTACACAGCTATCTGTGTAAACATGGAAATATCTACACCGCCATCTCTTAAATCTTGGAAATATCTTCACCGTTATGTGCATAAACATGGAAATATCTTCACCGTCATCTGTATGAACATGGAAATATCTACACTGCCATCTGTATAAACATGGAAATATCTACACCGCCATCTGTTTGAACATGAAAATATCTACACAGCCAACTCTATTAACATTGAAATACCTCCACCGCTATCTGTATAAACATGGAAATATCTACACCGCTATCTGTGTAAACATGGAAATATCTACACCGCTATCTGTGTAAACATGGAAGTATCTACAGGGCTATCTCTATAAACATGGAAATATCTTCACCGCCATCTGTATGAACATGGAAATATCTACATCATGATCTGTATAAACATGGAAATATCTACACCGCTATCTGTATAAACATGGAAATACCTACACCGCTATCTCTATAACCATGGAAATATCTACACCGCTATCTGTATAAACATGGAAATATCCACACTGCTATCTGTATAGACATGGAAATATCTACACCGCTATCTGTATAAACATGTAAATATCTACACCGCTATCTGTGTAAACATGGAAATATCTACAAAACTATCTGTGTAAACATGGAAATATCTACACCGCTATCTATACAAACATGGAAATATCTACACAGCCATCTGTAGGAATATGTAAATATCTACACCGTTATCTGTATACACATGGAATTATCTACACCGCTATCTGTATGAACATGGAAATGTCTACACCGCTATCTGTGTAAACATGGAAATAACTACACCGCTATCTGTGTAAACATGGAGATATCTACACCGCTATCTCTATAAACATGGAAATATCCACACAGCCATCTATATAAACATGGAAATATCTACACTATGCTCTGTATAAACCTGGAAATATCTACACTGATATCTCTATAAACATGGAAATAACTACACCGCTATCTCTATAAAAATGGAAATATCTACACCGCTATCTGTGTAAACATGGAAATATCTACACCGCTGTCTGTGTAAACATGGAAATACCTACACCGCTATATCTATTAACATGGAAATATCTACACCGACATCTGTATGGGTATGGAAATATCTACACCGCCATCTGTATAAACATGGAAATATCTACACCGTTATGTGTATAAAGATGGAAATATCTTCACTGCTATCTGTAAAAACATGGAAATATCTACACCGCCATCTGTATGAACATGGAAATGTCTAAACCGCCAACTCTATAAACATGGAAATATCTACAGCGCCATGTGTTGGAACATAGAAATATCTACACCGCTTTCTGTATAAACATGGAAATATCTACACCGCTATCTGCATAAAAGTGGAAATATCTTCACCGCTATCTGCATAAACTTGGAAATATCTACACCACTATCTTGTAAACATGGAAATATCTAAAAAAACAACTGTGGGAACATGGAAATATCTACACCGCTATCTCTATAAACATGGAAATATCTACACCGCTATCTGTATAAACATGGAAATATCTACACAGCCATCTGTAGGAACATGTAAATATCTACACAGTTATCTGTATACACATGGAAATATCTACACCGCTATCTGTATTAACATGGAAATATCGACACCTCTATCTGTGTAAACTTGGAAATATCTACACCGCTATCTGTGTAAACATGGAAATATCTACACCGCTATCTCTAAAAACATGGAAAGATCTACACCATTATGTGTATAAAGATGGAAATATCTACACCGCTGTCTGTATAAACATGGAAATATCTACACCGCCATCTGTATGAACGTGGAAATGTCTAAACCGCCATCTCTATAAACATGTAAATATCTACATCGCCCTCTGTAGGAACATGGAAATATCTACAACGCTATCTGTTTAAACATTGAAATATCTACACCGCTATCTGCCTAAAAGTGGAAATATCTACACCGCTATCTGCATAAACTTGGAAATATCTACACCGCTATCTGTGTAAACATGGAAATATCTAAACCACCAACTGTAGGAACATGGAAATATCTACACCACTATCTCCATAAACATTGACATATCTACACCGCTATCTGTAAAAACATGGAAATATCTACACAGCCATGTGTAGGAACATGTAAATATCTACACCACTATCTCTATAAACATGGAAATATCTACACTGCTATCTGTATAAACATGGAAATATCTACACCGCTATCTGTGTAAACATGGAAAGATCTACACCGCTATCTCTGAAAACATGGAAAGATCTACACCATTATGTGTATAAAGACGTAAATATCTACACCGCTATCTGTATAGACATGGAAATATCTACGCAGCCATCTGTAGGAACATGTACATATCTACACAGTTATCTGTATACACATGGAAATATCTACACCACTATCTGTATAAACACGGAAATATCTACACCGCTATCTGTGTAAACATGGAAATATCTACACCGCCATCTCTTAAAACTTGGAAATATCTTCACCGTTATTTGTATAAACATGGAAATATCTTCACCGTCATCTGTATGAACATGGAAATATCTACACTGCCATCGATATAAACATGGAAATATCTACACCGCCATCTGTTTGAACATGAAAATATCTACACCGCCAACTCTTTAAACATTGAAATATCTACACCGCTATCTGTATAAACATGGAAATATCTACACCGCTATCTGTGTAAACATGGAAATATCTACACCGCTATCTGTGTAAACATGGAAGTATCTACACCGCTATCTCTATTAACATGGAAATATCTTCACCGCCATCTGTATGAACATGGAAATATCTACACTGCTGTCTCTATAAACATGGAAATATCAACAACGCTATCTGTATAAACATGGAAAATCTTCACCGCTATCTGTATAAACATGGAAATATCTACACCGCTATCTCTATAAACATGGAAATATCTACACCGCTATCTGTATAAACATGGAAATATCCACACCGCTATCTGTATAGACATGGCAATATCTACACCGCTATCTGTGTAAACATGGAAATACCTACACCACTATCTGTGTAAACATGGAAATATCTACACCGCTATCTGTACAAACATGGAAATATCTGCACAGCCATCTGTAGGAATATGTAAATATCTACACCGTTATCTGTATACACATGGAATTATCTACACCACTATCTGTATGAACGTGGAAATATCTACACCGCTATCTGTGTAAACATGGAAATATCTACACCGCTATCTGTGTAAACATGGAGATATCTACACTGCTATCTCTATAAACATGGAAATATCCACACAGCCATCTATATAAAAATGGAAATATCATCACTACGCTCTGTATAAACCTGGAAATATCTACACTGATATCTCTATAAACATGGAAACATCTACACCGCTTTCTCTATAAACATGGAAATATCTACACCGCTATCTGTGTAAACATGGAAATATCTACACCGCTGTCTGTGTAAACATGGAAATACCGACACTGCTATATCTATAATCATGGAAATATCTACACCGCCATCTGTATGGGTATGGAAATATCTACACCGCCATCTGTATAAACATGGAAATATCTACACCGTTATCTGTGTACACATGGAATTATCTACACCGCTATCTGTATAAACATGGAAATATCTACAATGCTATCTACGTAAACATGGAAATATCTACACCGCTATCTCTATATACATGCAAATATCTACACCGCTATCTGTGTAAACATGGAAATATCTACACCGATATCTCTGTAAACATGGAAATATCTACACCGTTATCTCTGTAAACATGGAAATATCTACAGAGTCATCTGTATAAACATGGAAATATCTACACCGCTATCTGTGTAAACATGGAAATATCTACACCGCTATCTCTAAAAACATGGAAAGATCTACACCATTATGTTTATAAAGACGGAAATATCTACACCGCTATCTGTATAAACATGGAAATATCTACACCGCCATCTGTATGAACGTGGAAATGTCTAAACCGCCATCTCTATAAACATGTAAATATCTACACCGCCCTCTGTAGGAACATGGAAATATCTACAACGCTATCTGTTTAAACATTGAAATATCTACTCCGCTATCTGCCTAAAAGTGGAAATATCTACACCGCTATCTGCATAAACTTGGAAATACCTACACCTCTATCTGTGTACACATGGAAATATCTACACCACCAACTGTAGGAACATGAAAATATCTACACCGCCAACTCTATAAACATTGAAATATCTACACCGCTATCTGTATAACCATGGAAATATCTACACCGCTATCTGTGTAAACATATAAATATCTACACCGCCTTCTGTGTAAACATGGAAATATCTACACCGCCATATCTATAAACATGGAAATATCTTCAACTCCATCTGTATGAACTTGGAATTATCTACCCTGCCATCTGTATGAACATGGATACATCTACACCGCTATCTGTATAACCATGGAAATATCTACACCGCTATCTGTGTAAACATATAAATATCTACACCGCCTTCTGTGTAAACATGGAAATATCTACACCGCCATATCTATAAACATGGAAATATCTTCAACTCCATCTGTATGAACATGGAATTATCTACCCTGCCATCTGTATGAACATGGATACATCTACACCGCTATCTGTATAAACATGGAAATATCTACACCGCCATCGGTAGGAAAATGAAAATATCTACACCGCCATCTGTATGAACAGGGAACTATGTACACCACCATCTGTATCAAGATGAAAATACCTACACCGCCATCTGTATCACAATGGAAATATCTGCACCGCCATCTCTATAACAATGGAAATATCTAAACCGCCGTCTGTATGGAAATGGAAAAATCTACACCACCATCTGTATAAAGGTGGAAATATCTACACCGCTATCTGTGTGAACATGGAAATATCTACAACGCTATCTGTAAAAACATGGAAATATCTACCCCTCCATCTGTATAAACATGGAAATATCTACACCGCCATCTGTAGAAACATGGAAATATCTACACCGCCATCTCTATAAACATGGAAATATCTACATAGCTATCTGTATAAACATTTAAATATCTACACCGCCATCTCTATAAACATAGAAATATCTACACCGCCATCTGTATGAACATGGAAATATGTACACCGCCATCTGTATAAATGTGGAAATATCTACACCGCTATCTGTATGAACATGGCAATATGTACACCGCTACCTGTATTAAGATGGAAATATCTACACCGCTATCTGTATAAACATGGAAATATCTACACCGCTGTCTCTATAAACATGGAAATATGTGCGCCGCTATCTCTATAAATATAGAAATATATACACCTCTGTCTCTATAAACGTGGAAATATCTACAATGCTATCTGTATAAACATGGAAATATCTACACCGCTATCTGTATAAACATGGAAATATCTACACCGCTATCTCTATAAACATGGATATATCTACACCGCTATCTCTATGAACATGGAAATATCTACACCACTATCTGTATGAACATGGAAATATCCACACCGCTATCTGTATAGACATGGAAGTATCTACACCGGTAACTGTATAAACATGGAAATATCTACACCGCTATCGGTATAAATGTCTGTATTTGCTCTTAATTTATACCCAAGGCTGGGATGTTTCATATGATAAAAAGACCTAATACAGAAATAGACTATATTTGGTCTGGCAATTGATCTCTGCAATAATCAAACCTCAAAGACAATCAAACCTGAAATCTAAGCTACATATTAAATAGCTTGGTTTTTAGGTTGCACGTCGCTGTGTATGCTGGCTTCATAGAAAATGCAAGTAGCAATGGCCATTTTTTAATAGTCATTAGCCTTGAAGCTCTCCTACTTTTGAATCACATAGAAATAGAAATCAAATCTCACTAGATTTTTTTTTTTGAAACAGGGTCTGGCTTGGTTGCCCAGGCTGAAGAGCAGGGCATGATCTTGGCTCACACCTCTGCCTCTCGGACTCAAGCCATCCTCCCACCTCAGCCTTGGAGTAGCTGGGACCACAGGCATGTGCCACCATACCCAGCTAATATTTTTATTTTTGTACCAATGGGGTTTGTCATCTTTCCCAGGCAGGCCTCAAACTCCAAGACTCAAGCAATACACCTGCCTTGAATTCCCAAAGTACTGGGATTACAGGCGACAGCCACTACGCCCAGCAACTAAACTTCTAAAAATCAGTTTTACATAAAATTATCTAAGCGTGCAAGGAAAGATAAGAAGCCTAAGGAACCAGTGAGTTGAAGAATAAATGCAGTTTAAATCATACATGTAAACAACATGATGTGATGTGGTAGGAATCATCTAACATGCTTTAAAGCATGAGTAAAAGGTCTTTACTTAGAAAACTGGATCTTAGTTTAGGATATCTTTAGATAAGAGTATGAAAAGTCATATCATATTGATAAGTAAAGTGCTTCCTTTGGCTAATTTTAAGGATAGGACATTTACTTTCATATAATTCATAGGAATCTTAGACTTAAAAATAAAATTTCCCTTCTCAAATCCTTACTTTTATACTTTTTTGCATTTCTTTCACTTTTGTGTTAATGGCCTATGTCTCAACATATTCTATTAAGCCTTCTGGAAACACATACTTTGTTTCCAGCCTCTTCAGAGAACCATCACTCCAATTCCTAGGCTTCTGAAGAAGCAGACCCAAGCTTATAATTATTACATATTTCCAAATCTAGGTGACCAACAAAAATTGATACTTTTCCCATCATACCTTTAAGTTAATAATCAGGTGTATGCTGAGAGGTAAAGACCCAAGAGTGTTGGTTGTCTAATTCTGCAGCTGTATAAACAAATCTTAATGCTTGAAAATATTCAAAGGTTATTCTCACGTTGATTGTTGGTAACTATGTGTAACAACATGAAAAGAAAAAAAAATCAAAGAATTACGTCTGAGGATAATACACAATCTCTAAGGGTAAGAAGAGCAACAAAAATTCTGCTTCAATTACCACTGAAATAATATATTTATCCTGTAAAATCTATGGTGGCTGGTTGTAAAAATTAGGCATTAGCAAACTGATAAAGATTTTTTAATGAAAACATTATGAAACATAGTTTTTAAAAAGTTAAATACACCCACACCAGTTTTTCACATTCTTTGGGCTGCTTTAATGCTGCCATTAAATAATTGATTTAGTTGTGACATAGATCCTATGTTCCATGGAGTCTACCATTCATAAAGATGCAATGTAAGGTAACAAAAATATAAATTGTGTGTGTGGGGAGGAGAAGTCAAGAGTATTTTTATGTGACAGAAGTTAAGTTGTTATCAGTGTAAAATAGTCTGTTACAAATACAGGACTCTGTATGTTAGTTTCACTAACCAGAAAGAAAGAAATTACAGCAGATACACACACACACACCAAAAAAGGGAAAAGAAACAAAGCTTAGCACCACAGAAAACCACCAAACTAGAGGGATAAACAATAAGAAAGGAAGAAGTGAACAAGTAATCTAAAAAACAACTAATGAAATGGTAGAAGGAAGTCCTAATTTATCAATAATAAACTTGAATAGAAGTGGATTAAACTCTACTTAAAAGATATAAAGTGGATGAATGGATTCGGATAGCAAAACCCACCTATATGCTGCCTACATGATACTTACCTCACTATTAAAGACAAATAGACTGAAAGTGAAGAGATGGAAAAATATATTTTATGCAAACAAATGAAAAGCAAGCAGGAGTAGCCACAGTCATGTCATATTTTAAAAGGCTTTAAATAAAAAAAACTATATAAAAAAAGAATGTCACTGTATAATGAAATGATAAAAGGCCCAATTCAATAAGAGGACATAACATATATATTACTTAGGTGTAACTATATATGTACCCAACACCAGAACAACCAGATATATAAAGCAAATATTAGATTTAAAGGTAGAGATAGACTGCAATACAATATTAGTAGGAAATTTCAACACTCCACTTTAAAAATGGACAGATTCTATGAAGAGAAAATCAACCAAAAAATGACAGACTCAAACTATCCCATAGACCAAATGGACCTAGCAGGTAAAGAAGATCTCACCTGATATGGTTTGGCTGTATATCTCCACCCAAATCTCATCTTGATTATAGCTCCCATAATTCATACATGTTGTGGGAGGGAACCAGTGGGAGATAATTGAATCATGGGGGCGGTTCCCCCATACTGTTCTTGTGGTAGTGAATACGTCTAACAAGATCTGATGGTTTTATAAGGGGGAACCCTTTCACTTGGTTCTCAATTCTATTTTGTTTGCTACCATGTAAGATGTGTCTTTCGCCTTCCATCATGATTGGGAGACCTCCCCAGCCACGTGGAACTATGAGTCCACTAAACCTCTTTTTCTCTGTAAATTACCCAGTCTCGGGTATGTCTTTATCAGCAGTATGAAAACAGACTAATACATCATCCAACAGCTGCAGAATACAAATTATTCTCAACTGTACACCAAACATTCTCTAGGACCAATCATACATTATGACACATAATAAGTCTTAACAAACTTAAGAAGACAGATATCATATGAAGTATCTTTTCTGATTCCAGGGATATAAAGCCAGAAATCAACAACAGGAAAGCCCTTGGAAATTTTATAAAAACATGGAAATTAAATAGCACGCACCCAAGAAATCAATAGGTCTCATTAAGACATTAATAGGAAAATTTCAAAAGTCACTGAGACAAGTAAGAATGAAAATCCAACATACCCAAACCTATGGAACGTAGCAAAAGCAGTTCTAAGAGGGAAAATTATAGCAATAAAAGCCTACACCAAAAAAGAAGAAAGATTTTCAAATCACAAAGCAAAATTATACACTTCAAGTAACTAGAACATCAAAAACAAACTAAACCCAAAATTGGTAGAAGGAAGGAAATAATAAAGCTCACAGCAGATATAAATGAAACAGACACTAAAAAATATTTCAAAAGATAAATAAGACAAAGTGTAAAGGTAAAACTGACAAACCTTTAGCTAAACTAAGACAAAAGGAGAGAAAATTCAAATAAATAAAAGATGAAAAAGGAGACATTACAACTGATACACCACAGAAATAGAAGGGATTGTAAGACATTACTCATAACTATATGCCAACAAATTTGATAGTGTAGAATAAAATGAATAAATTTCTGCACACATACAACTACCCAGATTAAATTGTGAGGAAATATAACATCTGAACACATCAATAATGAGTTTGGAAATTGAATCAATAATAAAACATCTTCCATCAAAACAACAACAACAACAACCAACACCCAGGACCTGATGTCCTCACTGCTGAATTCTACCAAACAGTTAAAGAATAACTACCAATTCTCCACAAACTTTTCCACAAAAGTAATGAGGAAGGAATACTTCCATACTCATCTTATGAGGCTCGCAATATCCTGATTCTAAAACCAGACAAAGACATGCACAAAATGAAAATAACAGGCCAATATTCCTGAAGAACATAGATACAAAAATTCTCAACAAGATACAAGTGAACTGACTTCGACAGCACACTAAAAAGAGTATTCACTATAATCAAGTGGGGTTCATCCCAGGGATGAAAGGATGGCTTAACATGCACAAATCAGTAAATATGATACACCACCACAATAGAAAGAAGAACAAAAACCATGTGATCATTTCAACAGATGCAAAAAGAACACTTGACAAAAGTCAACATTCCTTTATGATAAAAACTGTCAAGAAAGTAGGTATAGGAGTGTACCTCAACGCAGTAAAGGCCATAGGTGACAAACCCACAGCTAACATCTTATTTATGGTGAATAGTTAAATGCTTTTCCTCTTTGATATGGAGGAAGACAAGGATGTCAACTTCTACCACTTCTATTTAGCATAGTACTGGAGGTCAGAGCCAGAGCAATTAGACAAAAGAAATAAATAAGAGGGATCCAAACTGGAAAGAAGGAAGTCAGATTGTTTCTGTTTGTAGAAAATGTGATCTCACATACATATGTATACATCTATATATATGATCATATAGATATATATGATCTCTCTCTCTTTAGGGTTCTTTCTATATATACTTATATAGAGTGAGAACCCTAAAGACTTGACCAAAAACTACTAGAAATCATAAATAAATTCAGTAAAGTTGTAGTATACAAAATCAACACAGAAAATTCAGTGGTGTTTCTATACACTAATAGTGAACTATCTGAAAAAGTCATCAAGAAAGGAATTCCATTTACAATAGCTACCAAGAAATCTGCAGATAAATTTAATCAAGGTCGTGAAAGATCTCTACAATGAAAACTATAACACACTGATGGAAAAATTTACGATCCACAAAAAATGGACACTATATACTCATGGAATGGAAGAACTGATACTATTGAAATGACCATACTAACAAAATGTCCTACAGATTCAATGCAATCCCTATCAAAATACCAATGAAATTCTTCACAGAAATAGAAAAAAATACCCTAAAATTTGTGTGAAACCAGAAAAGACCCCAAATAACCAAAGCAATCCTGTGCAAAAATAACAAAGCTGGAGGCACCACACTACCTGACTTCAAAATATACTACAAAGCCATAGTAAGCAAAACAGCATGGCACTGCCATAAAGCAAACACATAGACCAATGGAAGAGAATATACAGCTCAGAAATAAATTCTCATACCTAAAGTCAACTGATTTTCCAAAAAGGAGTCAAGAGCACACACAGGGGTAAAGACAGTCTCTTCATTAAATGGTACTGAGAAGATTGGATATCTACATGTGGGATAATGAAATTAGACCCCTATCTTTTACCTTATACAAAAATCAACTCAAATGCGATTAAAGACCTAAAGGTAAGATTGAAAACTATGAAAAACTACTAGAAGATAACATGTGGGAAATTCTCTATAACTTTGGGTTCTACAAGGATTTTTTAAATGAGACGTCAAAAGCACAGGCAACAAAAGCAAAAATAGATAAATGGGGTTTCATCAAACTAAAATGCTTTTGCACAGCAAAGGAAACTTAACAGAGTGAAAAAACAACTTACAGAATGGGATACAATATTTGCAAACTATACATCTGCTAAGGAGTTAATGCCCAGATTATATAACAAACTTAAACAACTCAACAGCAAAAACATAAATAACTTATTTAAAAATGGGCAAAACTGGGAGGCTGAGGCAGGCGGATTGCCTGAGGTCAGGAGTTTGAGACCAGCCTGACCAATATGGTGAAATCATTTCTCTACTAAAAATACAAAAATTTAGCCAAACATGATGGCGTGTGCCTGTAACCCCAGCTACTCAGCAGGCTGAGGCAGGGGAATTGCTTGAACCAGGGAGATGGAGGTTGCCGTGAGCCCCGATTGCACCACTGCACTCCAGCTTGGGCAACAGAGCAAGACTCCTTCGCAAAAAAAAAAAAAAAAAGGACAAAATAAACTAAAAGAAATGCCACAAGAGAAAATATAGAAAGGGTCAAGACGAATATATAATAAAATCATGTTCAACATCACTAACCATCAGGGAAATGCAAATCAAAACCGCAATGAGATACCAGTTCACCCATTAGAATGGCTATTAGCAAAAAGGTAAAAGATAACAAGAGTTGGCAAGGAAGTGGAGAAAACGGAACACTTACGCACTGTTGATGGGGTTGTAAACTAGTACAACCATTAAGCAAAACTTTATGGAAGTTCGCTAAAAAATAAAAAATAAAAAAAAAAAACAATCATTCGATCACATAACCCAGCAATCCCACTACTGGGTATATATCCATGGGAAATGAAATCATTGTGTTTGAAAAATATCTGCACTCTTATGTTTACTGTAGCACTATTTCTAATAATCAGATATGGAATCAACCTATGTGTATAAAAACAAACAAGTGAATTATATATATATAATATATATTATGTATATTATATATAATACATATTATGTATATTATATATAATACATATTATGTATATTATATATAATATATTATGTATAATATTAATATATTATATATTAATATATTATTAATATTAATATATTATATATTATTAATATTAATATATTATATATTAATATATTATTAATATTAATATATTATATATTAATATATTATTAATATTAATATATTATATATTAATATATTATTAATATTAATATATTATAGATTAATATATTAATATTAATAATATCAATAATAAATAATAATTATTAATAATTAATAATAATTAATATTAATATTAATATATTATTAATATATAATATATATTGTATGTATAATATACATTATATATTATGTATATTTTATATATAATACATATTATGTATATTATAATATATATAATGTATAATGTATATAATATACGTTATGTATATTATATATAATATACATTATGTATGTTATGTATATTATATATTACATATAATATATATTATTATTATATATAATTATATATAATTATAATTATAATTATATATAATTTTATGTGTAATTATAATTACACATAAAATTAATTATAATTATATATAATTTTATGTGTAATTATAATTATACATAAAATTATATATGTATATATATATATATATATATGGACACACACACAATGAAATACTATTCAGCCATAAAAAAAGAATGAAATTCTGCCAGTTGCAACAACATGGATGACCCTGTAGGATACAATGTTAAGTGAAATAAGCCAGACACAGAAAGCAAATACCGCATGATCTCGCTCATATGTGGAATCTTAAAAAAAAAATGTTAATAGAGAAGTAGAGTAGAATAGTGGTTACCAAACAGTGAGGAAGAAGTGGGGAGGGCAAAATGGAGATAGATTGGTTAACAGTTATGAAATCACAATTATATAGGAAGAATAAGTTGTAGTGTTCTTTGCAAAGCAGGGTGACTATAGTTAAAAGTAAAGTATTGTATATTACAAAGTATCTAGAAGAAAGGATTTTGAAATTTCTTATTAAAAAGAAATGATGAATGCATGAGGTAATTAACACACTAACTATCCTTATTGGATCATTAGACAACATACATATTCATTGAAACATCAAATTGTATCCTATAAATCTATATAATTACAATGTGAAAATTTTTTAAAAATAAATTAATGAATTAAATAACAATTTTAAAATGTTCTCAATCACCAATGCAAAGTTTAGGAGCTTTGTTCTTGACTCAGCCTTAAGACTGAAAACTAATGTGTTAGAAATATTTGTAGATCCTCTCAATTTTGAAAGAATCCTAGCTAAACTACTGAAATATAAAATATATTCTATGTAATATGCTCTTAGGTATATTCTTAGGTGAACTCTGCTTTTAGATGAAGCTTATAAAAATGAAAAACCTATCTGAAATAAAATTTTAAAGTATTTGGAAAATTACAGCTTAATCTCTTAAAGACAAATTTTCTATACAGTAACCTTTTTATGTGCTTTTGAAATGGGGTATACAATTATTTTCCCTGATGTGAGACAAAATATAGAAAGTTGGCATTTTATCTAAGAAGTTAACTTAGGAAGAAAGAGTGAGAGGCAGAGGAATGAGGGAAGAAAGGAAGGCTGATGATGGGATACCTTATCAAGTTGCCTAATGCTGTATTGGAACCTAATAGGCCTTCTAAGGAGTTTTATTACATAATGCAAGACTCCTCAATCTGGGAGGAGGAAAGGGCTTTATTTTTGAGTGGTCACAGGTTGCCCCATGGGCATAAACTCTACCAAGCTGCTAGGTTACACCTACATGAGCATCCCACCTGCTTAAGTAAGAGCAGCCACAAACTGTGGGCCATTCCAGGTAAGTGTCATATCACACCTGCACCAACTAGTCAAAGCCTGGGTCAAAGCCTGTGCAGAACTGATCGCTACAGCAGAGGCTAAAATAAGAAATGGGGCTAAGAGAGTGAAAAGCAGTGCCCATATGTATCCAAAAACAGGTTGAAGATATCTTTAGGAAGGAACAGATAATTTTTCTTATTCATACAATAACAGATGCATATGAACTCCTCGACTAGTCACCCATTCCTGTCAGCCCTTGGGCTTCATAACTAAATCATTCTTCCTTTGTAATCCAGTCCCACATTTTCAGCTATCTCTATATGTTTATTATCTTAAATATTTCTTTGCTCTATACTCTTCCCCTAGTCTTCAACAAATTTCTTTCTTTATTGTCCCAACCCACAGACTGTTATTTCCACTTCGATGTCCCATAGAAGCTTCAAGGGTTTGAAATACCTAAAAAAAAACTCATCTTTCTCCCTAAAACTCCCTCTCCTTCTCCCACTTCAAAATTTCAACTAATGGCTCCCCCTGTTATTCCCACCAGAATCCTGAATGATCCCTGCTTCCCCTCATTCACTCCATACATGTAAATCTCATTAACGTTACTTTCTAGATATTTCATGAATCCTTTCCATTCATTCTGTACTAGAAAGTGTTCCCAGTTTAGACCCTGGTGGTTGGTGGCCTCTTACCTAGGTGCTCTCTCTCTCTCTCTCTCTCTCTCTCTGTGGGTGTGGGTGTGGGTGTGTGTGTCCTGAGAATTTATTTACTTCTGGTTTTTGTTTGTTTTTTAGTATCCAGAATCTACAGGGAACTTAAATCAATTAGAAAAAAAAATAACCCAATTAAAAAATGGGCAAAGGACATGAACAAACCCTTCTCAAAAGAACACATACAAATGGCCAACAAATACACGAAAAAAATGCTTAGAATCACTAATCATCAGAAAAATGCAAATCAAAACACAATGAGATACCATTTCATACCGGTTGGAATGGCTATTATTAAAAAGTCAAAATACAACAGATGCCAGCAGGGCTGTAGACAAGAGGAAGTGTCTGTATATTTTTAGCTATAGCCCTACTTCAAACGTGTCCCCATTACAGCCAAAAGAGCGGCCTATCTAAAGGACTGTTCTGATGAGCTCACTTACCTGACTGAAACCTTCAGTGACTCCCATGGCCTGCAGGTCAATGCACTAATTCATGACTATAACATCTGAGATATCCTTGATCTGGCTACTGGTCTAGCCCTCTCTGACTCACGCTTTATAAACCATGCATTCTGGAACTTTTTAGTTGTTTCCCACATCAGCATGCTACTTCCCATCCATGTAGATTTGCAGAGACCTCCTCATCTTTTTAATTCCCAGTTCCCACTCTCAACATGGGCCATCTCCTACCCACACTTCAAAACCTAAGCAAAACAACACCTTCCGTGACACCTCCATGCTGAGTCAGATGCCATCCCCTTTGTATTGTAGTTCTTTGCTTGTGTGCCTTTGTCTCACTTTGTTCTCTTTAAAATAAACTCCATGAGGACAATGATCACCTGCTATTTGTGTTAATATCTGCACCTAGTGGCATAGTGTCTGGAGTATAGTAGGATCTATTTTCAAGGAAAAAAAGATTATATCTATACCAATAGACATGAATTAGCGCTTTTTTTTTTTAAAGATAAGCTCCCTTTGAACTAAGTCAATGTTTACAAGAAGAGTTATACTAAAAAGTTCACTTTTGCTGCTTACGTTTCATTTATTTCAGGCAATTAATTCATTGTTATTGGTAAATCGATACTTTTTATTGATACTGAAAAGAGAGAAATAAACTAATGACTATCTCTGTTAGAGTAGATTTGTTCATATCTATCAGTAAAATGTTAATTATCTGAAAGTCAATAATAAAACATAAACTGTGATCTTAAATGTTTTTTAGGGGCTCAAAAATAATTAGAATTCATGTCAGCATATAAAAAAAGATCAGAGTATTTTTAAGATATGATAAAATTTTATTTTAGTTTCTTAATAGGGATTTTTGTGACCTTATAGAGTTCAACTAATTATAATTTTAAAAATAGGATTGATAGAGTTTTAGAATTAGAAACAATTTATAGATTATTTTATTTTTCTTTTGAGGAATCAGGTCATCAGAAGATCAAGGAACACCTATAATGTCACTAGATCCTAATTTAATTTAAATTTTAGAATCCAGGTATTCTAACTCCTGTCTTGATACTATTTCTACTTTATTATGTTGCTTCCCAGGGCTTTAAAAAATAAAAGCTGGGAAATTACATTTGCTTTGCATATACAGCACCAATTATCAAATTCAGCATAAAAGCATAACATGTATACATCAAAAAGAAAACATAAAAACTTCAAATTAAAAGCATCTCAAAACAATTGAATATAATAGGGAAACCTTATACAAATGCAACACTCCCCCATTAATAAAAAGAAACCAATTGGAGAAAAAAGAAATTCAATATAAACATGTTGGAATATAACCTAATTCATTTTAATCCAATGCTTCAAATTGAAAAAAATTAGCACTAGTGTTATTTTCCTTTATCATTACAATCTTGCTTTTCATTACATTATGCTATGTTTTGTATTAAACATAAAATCAATTTTTCACCTTAACACATGCTAGAAATACAGAGTCACCATATTGGAAATCAGTAGAAAGTGTCTTTGTTTCTACTTTTTTTTCTTTGAAAAAGCTTTGGGAAAAAAAATCATTTACAACGTTTAATTTTAATAACTTAAAGAATGTAATTGATTTTTGTTTGTTTTTGACATGGAGTTTCACTCTTGTCACTCAGGCTGGAGTACAATGGCATGATCTCGGCTCACTGTAACCTCCACCTCCCAGGTTCAAATGATTCTCCTGTCTCAGCCCCCCGAGTAGCTGGGATGACAGGCACTCGCCACCACACCCGGCTAATTTTTGTATTTTTAGTAGAGATGGGGTTTCATCATGTTGGCCAGGCTGCTCTCAAACTCCTGACCTCAGGCGATCCGCCAACCTCGGCCTCCCAAAGAGCTGGGACTACAGGCGTGAGCCACCATGCCCAGCCAATTGAATAGTTTTTAACTCAGAGGATAAATGCTTGAGGGGATGGAAAGCCCATTCCTCATGACGTGATTATTTCACACTGCATGCCTGTATCAAAACATCTCATGTACCCCACAAATATATAAACCTCCTATGTACCCACAAAAATTTTATAAAATAATGAAAATATTTTAAAACTAAAAAAATTGTTTTTTAATTAAGCAACTTTATTTAAATAAAATCATTCTTCCTCATCCTCAGTCCTGGGATCTACCAGAAAGAATTAGCAACATCTTAAAGATGACAAAGTGTTAAAGATAAGCTGCTATTAAGTAAAAGTGTGAAGTGTGGAGGGGACAAGCTGGATGCCTGAACCATTTTGTTCTATCTTTAGGACAGTGAAAGAGCAAGAAGCAGGGTTGGGTGGGGGACACATATTCTGTTGAGCATTGTCACCACTATATTCACTGAAATTCATCTGCATGCTTGTATGTATACTTTTGATTCGCCTGATACACTGAAAATTATATGAAATTGTTCTCTATTCTTTAGATAATTATAATCTAAGTGCTAATATGAAGCTTAGAATTTATATGAAATATGTATGCCCACAACAAGACATTTCAGCTATTTCCTAGATAATAATCTCACTTCACCCTGCACAAAACAGGCACATGATCATGTCACTCTGACCTGGTTTGAGTCCAAGGAGGCTTTTGTTTTTAAAATAATTTAGGTTAGTAGTTAAAATATGAACTTTGGGCCAGGAGTGGGAGCTCATGCCTATAATCCCAGCACTTCGGGAGGCTGAGGCGGGCGGATGACTTGAAGTCAGGAGTAGGAGACTGGCCTGGCCAACATGCTGAAACCCCATCTCTACTAAAAAAAAAAAAATAGAAAACTTAGCTGGGTGTGGTGGCGGGCACCTATAATCCCAGCTACTTGGGAGACTGAGGCAGGAGAATTGCTTGAGCCTGGGAAGTGGAGGTTGCAGTGAGCAGAGATCTTACCACTACACTCCAAAACAAACAACAAACAAAAAAATTCTAGAGTCACACTGAAAATCTTAACAACCTGCTTCTACTACCCATTTTTTTAATTTTTATTTTGACCTGATTTTAGATTGATAGCAAAATGCACAAATAACACAAAGTGCCCCCTATGTCCCTCACCCTACTTCCCCTAATGCTAACATTTTCAGAGCCATCCTTATTTTCTCTATAAAAGAGCAGAGTTCTCCTTTTAGAGATTTGGAAAGATTATTAAAAGATAAGTTACAAAATACAGTACCTGACACGTATAAAATATTAAATAAATACTAGCCATGCTTAATTATTTTGTTTTAAGTCTATATGAGTCAAGTTTTAGTAGAAATATGGGCTAGAAAAAAAAACAGAAAGCGGGACTCTGTGATCCGACTTGGGCTTATAGAACAGACTGCACTAGTTTGTTCTCATGCTGCTAATAAAGTCATACCCAAGACCGGGTAATTTACAAAGGAAAGAGGTTTAAGGAACTCACAATTCCACATGGCTGGGGAGGCCTCACAGTCACGGCAGAAGGCGAAAAAGAAGCAAAGGCACATCTTAAATGGTAGCAGAGAAGAAAGCTTGTGTAGGGAAGCTCCCATTTTAAAAGCATCAGATCTCGTGAGACTTATTCGCTACCAGGAGAACAGTAGGGGGAACCCGCCCCTATGATTCAATGATCTCCACCTGACTCCATCCTTGACATGCGGGGATAATTACAATCAAGGTGAGATTCGGATGGAGACACAGCCGAATCATATCAATGACTAATGAGAGTTATGTCCAGAACCTAATGAAAACCTGTCTGAGGCCACATTCCCTGTAAAGCAGATTTGAGATAGAGATTTGCGTAGAGAACATTTAACTGGGTAAAATCCTAGGAGCCAACAACTGTGGCGAAAAAGCTGAATTGGATAAAGGGAGTTGAGATGTGAGGCAGTCACAACAAATACCTCAGCTAATCTCAAGGGGGAGCTGAGAAGCTGGGGCGACCCTTCAGAGTTGCCCTAAATTGAGGCAGGAGTATGGAGTTTTAATACCTTTCACTGGCCATTCTTCAGATACGAGTTGTCCCCAAGGATGGACATCAGCTTGACAAGTTATTAATTAGATCTCCTGAGAATAAATTCTAGAGAGAATCAGCTGAGAGGCATGATTTGCCAACACTCCCAATAGCTGGGCAAACTTCAGTTTTGAGGGAGGATTTGGGTCACACACAAAAGTCTCCACAACCAATTATTCATGGGAAATTCTATGTAGGCAGAGCTATTTCATGGCCAGTTAATCAAAACTACATAATCTATTTGGTTAAGCAAAAGAAATTAAAAAGATAAAATAAAATCTATGTATTAACACTCAAAAGTTTTTTAATGCATTTGCCTTGCATTTCGTATGTTTTGCCTTGCCTTTTATATGTTTTGCCTTGCATTTGTTTATTTGCTTTTAAGAACCTTTAGAGAACAATAATTACTAATATAATATGGAGTAGCACAGCATAGACGAGGGAAGCTAACTCTCTCCCTTTTCCCAGAACCTGGAACAGCTAAAGATCCTAAGCATTGTCAGCTTTGGTATCTGACATAGTTTGGATGTTTGTCCCCTTCAAATCTCACGTTAAAATGTGATCCCCAATGTTGGAGAGAGATGCCTCCTGAATGGCTTGGTGCTGTCCTCTTGGTAATGAATGAGTTCTTACCCTGTGAGTTCATGCGATATCTGGTTGTTTAAAAGAGACTGACACCTCCTCCCTGTCTCTCTTGCTTCCTCTCTCACCATGTGATATGCTGGTTTCCCTTCACCTTCCACCATGATTGGAAGGTTCCTGAGGCCCTCCCTGGAAGCAGGTGCCAGTACTATGCTTCATGTACAGCCTTCACAACAAGGAGCCAAATAAACCGCATTTCTTTATAAATTACCCAGCCTCAGGTATTTCTTTATAACAATGCAAATGGGCTAACAGAGTATCATTCATGGACAGTGAGTGTATTAGTCAATTTTCATGCTGCTGATAAAGACATACCCAAGACTGGGTCATTTATAAAGAAAAAGAGGTTTAATGAATTCACAGTTCCACATGGCTGAGGAGGCCTCACAGTTATGGCAGAAGGCGAAAGACGCGTCTTACATGGCAGCAGGCAAACAGCAAATGAGAACCAAGTGAAAGGCGAAAGGGGTTTCCCCTTATAAAACCATCAGATCTCATGAGACTTATTCACTACCACTAGAACAGTGTGGGGAAAGCTGCCCCCATGATCCACTTACCTCTCACTGGGTCCCTCCCACAACATGTGAATTATGGGAGCTACAGTGCAAGATGAGATTTCAGTGGGGACACAGCCAAACCATATCAGACAGTAATAACTTTCAATTAAATATAGCTAGACTTTCTGTCAGTGGGTCACAGCAGTCTAGAGAATACATTGAAAAACTCTGGGAACAGCAGATATAGAGGTCAGATCTAGAGATTTTGAACAAAGTTTAGTGCTACAATGCATTGGTGACCACAGACAAAAGGTGTCTGTTGTTGTAGTTTGTTTTCTGTCTTGTTTTTCATCATGGGAGGACAAAAAGAAAAAATGGGGGCAATGGTGAAGGAGAAATGAAAAAGACCTGCTTTTCTATGGGTGGAAGCGACTAAACGAGAGAATAAATTTGGATCACACAACAAATGCAAATCAAGTTAGAAGCATGAAAGGCATGATTAAGGCCATGGTTCTAATAGAGATCAGCCAGCGGAACCAGGATCATGCCACACCGAGAGAGGCTGCAGAGCCATTGCCTTCTCTCCTGTCAAAGCTAAATTAATGAAATGGAACTCACAGAAGCACTATGTAATCAAATATTGGTGGGACACAAGCAAATTCTGAAAAAGTTTCATTGATCAGTGATAATATCTTTTGGTGTAAATATCTCCTCAAAACATTTCAGGAAAAAAAAATAAAGCTATAATTTTACTTTAGAAATATTTAACTTTGTTATACTAGTTTACTTATTTTTTACCTAATACTTCTGATATATTGTTATGTAGGTTAAAGATGCTCGATTCATGCCACTGTGGAAACCACACATAATTTAGGCAATAATGCAAATTCTTTTCAAATTCTTTTATCAGTGTATTCACTTTATTTTTATTTCAAACACAATACAAAATTACAGGATGCTATCAAAGTGATGCTACAAAACCCCACTAAAATTTTTTCAATTCTTCAAATCACACACTTACACACACACACACACACACACCACATGCATTCCCCGTACAGACCTTTTTTTGGGGGGCCTGAGTAAATAATTGCATTTTATTTTCAATTTTTCATTTTGAAATAATTAAAGACTTACCAAAAATGTTGCAAAACTACGTGCCTTTTTGAAGTAAAGTCTTGAAAAAGTTGTTTGGTATATCCTTTATAGTAATAAAAGAAAACACGTGTATATTCTGTTGATTAAAGGCATGCTGAGATCGTCAGACATGTGATTTCATCAGAGACTCCAATATAGAGCGCAGCTGTAACGACATCCTAAGAGTGTTCTAACTGAAATGTGTTGGAAGAAGGTTCTAATTTTTTTCAACCCTTCTCAAGTTGGCACTCAGCAGATTTCCACTCTATAAAAGTAACTCCTGCTCTGCAACTAATGTTCACAGATAAGCTCCAAACATATTTACAGCTCCATTTAAGTATAATGTACACACAGTAAAATTCACCCTTTTCAATGTGCAATTTAATGGGTTATGGCAGATGAATATCATCATTTGACCACAATCATGATCAAGATACAGAAAATCTGCATCATCACAAAACGTTTTCTTTTGCTGTTTTGCATTTGATCTTTTCTCCATTCCTGAACACAGGCAACCACTAATCTGCTTCTGTTTCTACAGTTTGCATTTTCTAGAGTATCCTATTAGTGGAATGATACATTGGTGTCTTTCATGTCTAGCTTCTTTCACTGAGCATAATGCTTTTGATATTCATTTATATTGCTGTTGTATCAGTTTGCTCCTTTTTATTGTTGAGTGGTACTCCATCTACAACTGGTTTATCCATTTACAAGTTGATGGACACATCTGCTATGAACTTCAAGGATGAGGCTTGGTACGGATATGTTTTTATTTATTTTGGGTCGCAGTGGAATTATTTGGCTATATGATCAGTACTAAGTTTAACATTAAAAGAAACTGCCAAACTGCTTTCCAAAATGTCTGTACCATTTTGAAGTCCCACTAGCCAGGTGTGAATAGCAATTCTTCACATCATGTGGTATGGTCAGTTCTGCTCGTGTCAGCCACTCCAGTGGGTGTACAGTGGTACCTCAATGTGGTTTTAACTTGCATTTCCCTGATGACGGGTAATGTTAAGTATCTTTTCATTTGTGTATTGGACATCATCTCTTTTTAAATTAAAATATCTGTACAAATATTTGGCCCATTTAGGTCAAAATATTACGTTAAATGAGTTATTTGTGTTTTGTTATTTAGTTTTTTAGTTATGTGTACATTCTAGATGAAAGTTCTTTATCAGACATATTTAAAATTATTCTGTCCCAATCTGTGGTTTGCCTTTTCATTTTTTGATGCTATGTTTTAAGTTGCAAAAGTCTTAATTTCATGAAGTCCAACTTACTATTTTTTTCCATTTTCATCCATCCTTTTCTTATCTAAAAAGTTTTTAGCTATAGTAAGATTATTAAAAATTTTTCCTATTCAGTAAGCTTTATACATTTTATATTTACATTATGTATAAAATACATGTTGAGTTAATTTGAGGATATGGTGTGAGGTAATTCTGAAGTTCATATTCTCCATTTAATATCCAATTTTAATAGTACCATCTTTATAAAGACATTGATTTCCTTATTGAAATATTTTGGCAACTTTGGCCATGTAAGGCAGGATATATTTCTAAATTATTTATTCTGTTTCACTGATATATATGTCTTCTTCATGCCAGTAAGTTTACTGTACTGTTTAGTGTAGCTTTACAATATGTCTTGAAATTTGGAAAGTTTTCCAACTTTATTCTTCTTTCTAAAACATGCTCTGGCTATTCTAGGACTTCTGCATTTAAAAAAAAATTAGAATCAGCTTTGTAATTTCTCCAAAAAGGCCTATAGGTTTGACTGGGATTGTGCCAAATCTGGAGATCAGTTTCAGAAGAATTATCATCTAATAAGTATGACATGTATATTTACCAATGAACTTGATACATATTTCTACCTATTCAATCTCTCGTATTAGTGATTTAGAAATTTTGGATCAGCATACCTTTTATTAAATTTATTCTGAATTATTTTATTATTTTCGAGGCTATTATAAGTTAAATTGCTTACATAATTTTATTTTCTAATTGGTGTTGATTGTGTATAGAAACACAATTGATTTTATTTATTGATCTTTCATCCTACAACTTTGTTAAATTCACTTCATACCTCTAGCACACTTCTGCAGATGCCTAAGGATTTTCTATGTATATGTTTACATCACGTGAGAATAGTATTTTTCTTTCTTCCCAACTTGGGTGTCACTTATTTCTTATTTTCTTTTCTTTTCTCTTTATTTCTTTCTTCTTTCTGTCCATTCCTCCTTCCTTCCCTTCTTTCTTTCTCCCTGTTTTAGAATCAGTTTTGTAATTTATCCAAAAGGACCTATAAGGTTTCATGGGAATTCCACTGAATCTAGAGATCAATTTCAGGAGAATTATCATCTCATAAGTATTAAATATTTATCAATGAACTTGGTATATATTTCCACTTATTTAGTATTGAATGCAATACTTTAAAGAACTAGGGAGAGAGGACATCATTGCATTTTTCATAATCTTATGTAGAAAGTATTAAGGCTTTCACCATTTTAAGTAAGATGTTTGCTATAGATTTTTTGTAAACACATAATCAGTTTGAAAATGTACTTTTCTATCCTCAGTTCGCTGGGAGTTTTTAATTTAAAAAATGTGTTACATTTTGTAAATTCCTTTTTTGCATCTATTGAGAGTGTCACGTGATTTTTCTTTTTTCTGTCAGCATGGTAGATTTTCAGTTGTTGAAACCAACTTGAGATAAACCCCACTTGGTTAAAACACATTATCATTTTTAAATATTCCTAGACTCAATTTGCTAATATTGTATTAAGAATGTTGCATCTAAGTTCATAATGGTTATCAGTCTGTCATTTTTGAGTTGTGATATCTGTATTTGTTTCTGATATCGAGAGAATCCACGTAAAACATCTACTTCTGTCATCAGTAATAATCTGACCAGGGATAACACCAACAGTTAGAGAGGAACCTGTCATTACCTGTGGCAGCAGAGATATCAGAGATTCCAAAAAGAAAAGCAAGGTTAAAATTTCAAATATAATCACATGAAATATCAGAAAGCCAGGGGATAGAAATATAGGAGAGCAAAATCTTAGAGGTCAAAACAAGTAGTTAAGTACGGCACATGATAATAAAAAGTAAAATCTTTTCCTAAGGCAGAGCCTGGCTGCTGCCTAGCTTCTTTGACAATTCTTGGTAGGCTTTCATGGCTTTATAAGGGCTTATACTTTAGGTAAAGTTATAGTCAGGGAAACGGTGGGTGTAGGTTGGCTCTGTAGAAATGAAGCATCACAGGAGCACTGCAGTTAGAAAGAAACTGATACTGATGATACTTCGGTCACACTAATAACACATGCTAATGATAATCATAGCAATCATGGTAATGACAGAAAATATATATATAATATTAGCATGCTTCTATTTGCACATATACATATGTGAATAGAAACATTGATTTAAAGACATGAAAGTATAGAAATAGCCTACACCTGATAAAGATATGCTCATACACAATAACAAACCTCAGTATAAACAGAGATTTTGATGTATCACAGAATTCTCCAATAGATCACAATTTTGACACTATGGGAAGTGTCATTTTCAGAACTTTTCTTTATCTCCATTATCTCCATTCTCTATTTCCAACATTCCTGGAGACTGAACTCAAGGATCAGTAAATATTCTCAACCTTAACCATAGCAGACTTCATTCATCCCATATATGCTTGTTATTTTTCCCCATTGACAGAAGGCATTGTACCATGAAATATACAACATATCTCTGACACACCTGACGAAAACAAACAATGGGGAAAGATTGACTATTTAATAAATGGTGATGGGAAAACTGGCTAGCCATATGAAGAAAGCTGAAAGTGGACCCCTTCCTTACAGCTTGTAAAATAATTAACTCAAGATGGATTAAAGACTTAAACATAAGATCTAAAACCATAAAAACTCTAGAAGACAACCAAGCCAATACCATTCAGAACATAGGCATAGGCAAAGACTTCACGACTAAAACACCAAAAGCAGTGGCAACAAAAGCCAAAATTGAGAAATGGGATCTAATTAAACTAAAGATAGCTTCTGCACAGCAAAAGACACTATCATCGGAGTGAACACACAACCTACAGAGTGGGAGAAAATTTTTGCAATCTATCCATCTAACAAAGGGCTAATATCCAGAATCTACAAGGAACTTAAACAAATTTACAAGAAAAAAACAACCCCATCAAAAAGTGGGAAAACGATATGAACAGACACTTCTCAAAAGAAGACATTTATGCAGCCAATAAACACATGAAAAAAAGCTCATCATAGGCTGGGCGTGGTGGCTCACGCCTGTAATCCCATCACTTTGGGAGGCCAAGGCGAGTGGATCACAAGGTCAGGAGTTTGAGACTTGCCTGGCCACTATGGTGAAACTCTGTCTCTACCAAAAACACACAAAAAAACTTTAGCCAGGCGTGGTGGTATATATCTGTAATCCCAGCTACTCAAGAGGCTAAGGCAGGAGAATTGCTTGAACCCATTAGGTGGAGGTTGCAGTGAGCCAAAATTGTGCCACTGCACTCCACTCTGGGTGACAGAGTGAGGCTGTCTCGAAGAAAAAAAAAAAAAAAAGCTCATCACCCCTGGTCCAATGAGATACCATCTCGCGCCAGTTAGAATGGCAATCATTAAAAAGTCAGGAAACAACAGGTGCTAGAGAGGATGTGGAGAAATAGGAATGCTTTTACACTGTTGGTGGGAGTGTAAATTAGTTCAACCATTGTGGAAGACAGTGTAGCCATTCCTCAAGGATCCAGAACTAGAAATATCATTTGACCTAACAGTCTCATTACTAGGTACACATCCAAAGGATTGTAAATCATTCTACTATAAAGACACATTCACACATATGTTTATTGCAGCACTATTCACAATAGCAAAGACTAGGAACCAACCCAAATGCCCATCAACGATAGACTGGATAAAGAATATGTGGCACATATACACCATGGAATACCATGCAGCTATAAAAAAGGATGGATTAATGTCTTTTGCAGAGACATGGATGAAGCTGGAAACCATCATTCTCAGCAAACTATCACAAGAACAGGAAACCAAACACCACATGTTCTCACTCATAAGTGGGAGTTGAACAATGAGAACACATAGACACAGGGTGGGGAACATCACACACTGGGGCCTGTCAGTGGGTAGGAAGGAAAGAGGAGGGATAGCATTAGGAGAAATACTTAATGTAGATGACGGGTTGATGGGTGCAGCAAACCACGACAGCACATGTATACCTGTTTCACAAAACTGCAAGTTCTGCATATGTATCCCAGAACTTAAAGTGTATGTATGTGTGTATATATATACACACAAATGTAAATGTAAATGTAAATAAATTGAAAATGGTAAAAATAGAAATATGTTTTCTACACAAATAGCGACATAATAAAGCAAGATAGAATGTATGTTTGAGTTAAAAAAAATTGCTTAGAAGACAACTTGAATTCCATTCCAAGGAACTAGTTTTCAAAAGTTTACAACCAGATTTCAGTTTGGCAAAAGGCAACAATGCTGTTTTGAAAATAATTTCTGAAAAGAGCTTCCCCAGCAGTTCCAAATGGCAGTCCTGATACAAGGAAGTAGGGGCAATTTTGTTACCACCAGGAACACTGAATTTATTTTCAGACCTTGAAATTCTGGGAGGCCCTCGAAGAATAATCAACTACAATATTTTACTTTACATAGAAATATTGTTTTAATGTTAATATAAAAGCTTGTATATGAACTAAAACTGTCAATCTTCCACTTTTAAGAAAGAAGAATCCATTATGCCCCTAATCTATAGTGAGTTGATATGTTCCATAAGCAGTTCTGGAAGGAGGCTACACTTAGAGCATAAATTGGTATAGATCGCTTTGCTCTCACAGATAGCGACACAATATTTTCTGCTGAATGGGAAAAAGTTTGAAGGCATAAATCAAGATAAAGCAATCATCTGACAAAGAATTACAAAGAGGCCCCATACCTTTTTCTTAGTGAACGCCATGTGACACATTGATTTTCCACTGAAGATAAAAGCCAAAATCATGTGTCATCAATAGAAAGCAAGCAAAACTATTTGGTTCAATATGTTATGGTACTTAACAAAAAAAACTTGCAGAGAAAAGACAAATCTAAAATGTTGCACATGATTCAAACAAGTCTGGATCAGAAGAGACATTTCAGAGGTCACTGCTAGAGAGTCAAGGATACATTAGAGAGAAATAAACTCCTGCTTTTTTGTTTATCTCCTTGCATACACAGATACTGTCTGATGAAGATGATTGATATCAGGTATGGTATTTGATGGTATAGTCATTTACAAAATAATTCATCCCTTATGATCTAATGCAATTTTCTTCATATTACACGTGTATATTTAAATACTTCCTTGTGAAGTGGAGGCTAGCCAGGCTGCTGTTAGCATATCCAGTACATTTCTGCAAATTCCAAAATGGCAAATCCCACAGTTGAAATTTCAACCTTTCTAGCGTCCCTCGGCTGGAGTGCATAATCACGGCAAAAGTCTGCAACATCAGAGGTGGCCGCCACAGACACAAAGTCTATGTTTCTCATTCCATTCTACCAAATCTATTCAGCAGTCTGGGTGAGGGGGCTTGGCAGTATCTATGAGCAGAAAGCATTCAAATGGCTGGTATATGTGCTTCCGGGGAAACTAAGGGGAAAAAGAGAGAGGGAGGGAGGGAGGGAACAAGAAAGAAGAAGGAAACTCAAGGAGAGAGGAAGGGAAGGAGGCTGGCAAGAAGGGATGGAGGGAGCAAGGGAGGGAGGAATAAAGGAAGGAAGTTACACCAAGTTTCAAAACTGGCCACGGACTGAGAAGGATTAAGAGACAAACGGAATTGAAAGCATTTCTGTTCATACTCGGTATTTTTCTTACCCATTCTTGCAAATTAGTAATTTAAAAATTTTCATTTCCACAAATCCACGTGTTTTCTTGTTCCTCTCTCTCCGCTCTTTTTCCTTCTTTCCTTCCTGCCTTTCTTCTTTCTTTTCAACATAGGTTATATAAATGTGTGAGAGCTATCACTAGTCTACGTTAATCATCAGGATTTTCCTGTATATTTCCAATTAAGATGACCCATAATAATATTCTACTGTAATTTTGGAGGGTCCAAAATACTAGATGGCATTTAGTGTTTTGGAAATCATGACAAGTCTAACAGGACTTTAAAAAACCTATCAAGACATCTGATGTGTTTTCTTGCCCATACATTCTTTAGTGAGGTCTGCTTGACCCTTTCTTCTTCCCTTCTCTAGTCATGGGTTCTTCACACTGAAAACTAAGCTTTGCATCAGTGTTTGACGAACAGGTGACATAATAAACTGCAGTTACATTTTAAATTCAGCTCAAGATGGTAGATGAGAAATCCAAGATTGTGAAGTGAGATTTAGCATGCTGTTCAGTATGCAACAAATCTGAGTGTTGCTCACACAGGATTCATACCAACAGGCTCCTTCCAAAACCTTTCAATGCAAATTCTAGCAAATGCACACTTGGAAGAAAAATGTTCCATGAAGTTGTATATGTAAATTTATACTTTCAGCATTTATGTATATAATTTCAGGGGAAGTGGGATCAACTTAACATTATTAAACATAGTCCAATGATATTTACAACATAACTTCAGAAACATTTTATTACTAGAAGTATTTTAAAAAGGATGTACCATTTAGGATTTAAGACACAACCCACAAATGAAAAAACAAATGAGATTATAAACAACATTTTTTAAAAAAATTATGCCATCTCTTTCACTACAAAATCCTCCTGGGGGAAAAATATCTTTTCCTTCATTATTAAAGGATGTTATCAGAGCACAGTGGAATTCTTTCAGATTTAGTCAGAAGGTTCTCTGGAGTTGAGAGATCTATTGGAGAATATTTTCTTTGAAAGTCCATGTCCTTTCCCCAGGCCTACATCATATATAAATAAACATTTCAGAAAAGGGGCCATGTTAGGAAAAAGTGGGTTGAAGATTGTAAGACGTGGTTCCTGGGTGCCAAATAATTCACAAGTTGGAATAAGCTGGGTTTTTGTAACACTTCTCTATGACTGCCATTGATACTGAACTATGCCAAGGAACTAAGTCCTACCAAGGAAAAGCAGGAGGAAAACAGGTGTAAGAAAACATTTCCTGTCAGTGTGTCCAGAGATAGCATGAGTCAACAGCGGCTCCTCATGAAGCCATCGATTCGTAACACTGGAGTATCTAGAATGCATCTGGGTCGAATTATTAAAAAGAAAGTTCTTCTCAAGCTAGTTGTAATGGTAGCTAATTTAAAAAATTAATGTTCTGCGATTCTGATAAAAACCTATGTGGTGAACCAACAATAAAGGCGGCTGGAGATATTGGTATGAAATAGTTATTTTTCCTTATATACCTGGACGTTCATGTAAGAAATTATACTTTTGGAAGGTCTGTCATATTCTCAGTGTATAAGAGTTGAATCATTTTTAGAAGTTATTGTCAGAATTTTGCTTTAATAGTGCAGTAAAGTGTGCATTCTCTCTCTCTCATTTTCATTCAACAGCCTCTACAAATTGAGCCTGGCTCAAAGGTCTTTCCCTCTTGGAATATGACTCCTCCCCTGTCCCTCTACATAGGCTGTTCTATAACAAATTATTTTGCTGTCTTGATTTTTCAGAGACCTCATGCTAGTAGTAAAGAGCCAGGAGAAAGTGAGATGTCCTATATAAAAGGCCTGCTAGAAAAAGAAATCAGCACTGAGTTCTAAGGATACTGAACAACTTTTTAAAAAACAAGCAAGCCATATTAAACACATTAGTTACAACCAAATTAGATAAAACCATGAAAATTATCCAAGAAGAAAAAGTACATCACCTGTCTAGGTTTAAAATTGCTTAAGGCTGCCATCCAAGGACCATCTATGATAACAAATACAGTAGTCTGTATTGACACAAAGTTTTAGTGATAGACGTAATTACATTCTTCTGCTGGTGGTGTTCTAGAATAAATGGAATATCTGCTGATCAAATCTGAATGCATCCCATAATATTAGCATGTAGGATCCCAGATCTGCAGGCACTATCTCTTTCTCAGATCTACACTTTGAATATTATGTTAGTTAAAATGAGAAGTATGTTAGAAAATGTCTTTTACAAAAGAAATATTGGCTGAGTATGGTGGCTCATGCCTGTAATCACAACACTCTGGGAGGCCAAGGTGAGAAGATCTCTTGAGCTCAAGAATTTGAGACCAGCTTGGGCAACATATCTATAAAAAATTTTAAAACTTAGCCGGTGTGGTGGTGCACACCTATAGGCACAGCTACTTCAGAGGCTGAATCAAGAGGATCACTTGAGCTTGGGAGTTTGAGGTTGCAGTGAACTATGAACATGGCACTGAACTCCAGTCTGGGCAACAGAGTGAGAACTTGTCTTCAAAAAAATAAAAAAGAAGAAAAAAATAGGAAATATTGTGTTCACATATGCTATGGTACTCTTTCTTATATAAACTATTTCTTTGCAGTATTCTAGAGGATTTAAGACAAATTTACCACTGAATAATTTCATATGGTATATTATTGCATTAGTATAGTATGTTATTATATAATTAGTATAAGTGACCAGTGCTGCAACAACCACATTCCAAAAAGTATTGTGATCCTCCAAAATTACAATGTCTAAATGACATTATTCTCCTTCATGAGACCATTATACCTTAATTTTTCAGCACCATGAAAATCTACAAATGCCCTCTAAAATATATTTAGAAAACGTGGGATAAAAATAGATACAGTTTCAGAAGATACATATATTTTGAAAATTAGCCTTTTTGGAATAAATTATTCTTTATGACATATAAATAAACACATTTTTCAGACTGGCGGGGTAACATTTGCATCAGTCAAAATAATTAGATTACTAAAACCTGTAATCTTATTAGAAAAATGGTTTATTGAGAGAATCATTGGAATTATTAGCCTTCAAGCTGCTATAGAGTGAATCTGATCAAAATAATTAAGATAATATTATTTCATTTTTCAGTATAATATCTCCTTAGTATTTTTGTTTCTTATTTAATATGTGATTATATTTACTTCTGTGAATAATATGCATGAAGATCATTACAGTGTCAAGATCACTGGGTTCAGAGCACAGAAACCTCAAGTCTATTCTTTTTTCTTAAATACCTGTAAGACTTTAAAGAAGACAGAGTTTCTGGACTCTAATTTCTCTATCTGTAGAATAAATGGGTTAGACCAAATAACTCCTTTCTGCTTATAAATTTTCTAATTATATGACTGAGCTTACACCTGGAAAACAGTCTATCTCCTGTATAAATTAATGATAGAAATGAAAACCACCACGTTTCATGAAATTAACCACATAAATATCAACATCAACTGCTCAGAAGGACTTAAGTGCAAGTATCACAGGAATTCTGAAGCACAGAGAACTAAATATAAGAAATGTAACACTCTTCGTATTTTCAAAGAAGATTTTAATAATATATGTAAACACAGTAGCCTGTTCATAAGAAAAAAGAAAAGGGACGTCTTAGCATATTCAGGGTTCAACCAAAACTACTACTGGAATGTAAATCAAAGTAATATTCACCTAACTGTCATAATTGGCATGAATAATTTTAAGTAAAACACTTTTATTTGATATTAAATGTGAACAATAAGCCAAAACAGAGAAAATTAATAAATTGATCATTTATTGAAACTGAAATAAAAATATATAATTATTGAAGCCTCTTATATACATAAACCAATCATTGCTTAAATGAGCTGACATACTAGCTCCATAGTTTTATGTCACTAAGGAACTCTTTTGAACACAATAAAGAAACCAGAATTGAGCACAAAGAATGATGAACTGGGAAGTTCATGGCTTTCTATCTGCTAATTAGGAGTACAATCATTCAGTCAAACAGCCACTCAACAAACATTTAGCATACAGCTTCTGGATACCAGGTACTGGTGTAGGTGCTGGAGCAACAAGGAAATAGTCCCTGCATTCAGTGAGCTCACAGGCAAGTAAACAAGTAAGTATAAAGACTGCATGACTGATTGGGAGCGGTGGTTCATGCCTGTAATCCCAGCACTTTGGGAGGCCAACGTGGGCAGATCACGAGGTCAAGAGATCGAGACCATCCTGGCCAACATAGTGAAACCCCGTCTCTACTAAAAATACAAAAATTAGCTGGGCACGGTGGTGCACGCCTGTAGTTACTTGGGAGGCTGAGGCAAGAGAATCAGTTGAACCTGGAAGGTAAAGGTTGCAGTGAGCTGAGATCACACCACTGCACTCCAGCCTGGTGACAGAGTGAGACTCTGTCTCAAAAAAAAAAAAAAAAAAAAAGACTCCATGATAAATGTGTATCTACAAAGGGCACAAAGGAATGAGTAGCTAATCCCCAAAGCCATATGGAGCAGTCAGTATAAGCTTCAGGAAAAGAAACTGAAGTAAAAAACTAACCTGAATCTGAAAAAAATGAGTAGGTATTTTCCAAGCACGTTTCAGGGGAAAAGTTGCAGGATGCAGAAGTCCTCCCAAGTACAAAAAGAGAATGAACTCTGGACAACTGGCAATTTATGGCACACAGGAATCAGTAAATGTAGGGATGAGAGGCACACAGAAACATGGGCAAAAACAGGAGTTTTGACTTTATTCCATAAATCATGGAAAGCCACCAATGGGTTTTAAGTAATAAAATACTAAGACCAGGTTTGCATTTTAGAAAGATCAATTTGATTTCAGTGAGCAGGTCCAAAAATGAAAGCAGCAAGGCCAGATAGAAGGTCCTACTGCAACTAGCTATGGTTAGAGATGCAGACCAAAACTAAGGTGAAATCATTTAGAAGAAAGAACGTGGATGTAAGAGCCATTGGTTTGGCCTCTCCACATCATTTTTTAAATTTTATTTTCATTTATTTATTTATTTATTTTTTTGAGACAGAGTCTCGCTCTGTCACCCAGACTGGAGTGCAGTGGTGTGATCTTGGCTCACTGCAAGTTCTGCCTCCTGGGTTCACACTATTCTCCTGCCTCAGCCTCCCGAGTAGCTGGGACTACAGGCACGCGCCACCACGCCCAGCTAATTTTTTCTATTTTTTAGTAGAGATGGGGTTTCACCGTGTTAGCCAGGATGGTCTCGATCTCCTGACCTCGTGATCCACCCACCTCGGCCTCCCAATGTGCTGGGATTACAGGCTTGAGCCACCATGCCCAGCTGGCCTCTCCACATCTTTACTGTTATACTGATAACATGGGGATGAAAATAAATATTATTTGTATTTAAACTATTATTGTTATGTGAAAATTAAACAAATAACATACTATGATAACATCTGAGGTTCAAGAAATATTAAGTCTTGAAAATAGGAAAGATGAAAGGAAGGAAACAGGGAGTGGGGAGGAAAGTAGGAGAAAGGAGAGAATATAGGAATGAGAGAGGAGGAAAATAATAAGAAAGAAGTAGAAAGCCAGGTACGGTGGCTCATGACTGTAATCCCAGTGCTTTGGGAGGCCGAGTCAGGCAGATCACAAGGTCAGGAGTTCAAGACCAGCCTGGCCAATATGGTAAAACCTTGTCTCCACTAAAAATACAAAAATTAGCTGGGTGTGGTGGCAGGCACCTATAGTCCCAGCTACTCGGGAGGCTGAGGCAGGAGAATCACTTGACCCTGGGAGGCAGAGGTTGCAGTGAGCTGAGATCACACCACTGCACTCCAGCCTGGGTGACAGAGAAAGATGCTGTCTCCAAAAAAAAAAAAAAAAAGAAAGAAAGAAGTAGAAAAAGATATAGTATTTCTTAATCAGCAGAAGCTACTCTTATTTTTCAATACTCTACCTTTCTAATGTATCACTGACAAGGAAAGGTCTTGAATAATTGACTGAAGTCAGAATAGGTAAGGCACTCTACCTTTGGATACATGAGAGGCCTTAAAAAGTTCATGGAAAATGTATATTATGAAAAAAACTATGCAAAGGTTTCAATTTTGGCAGCAAAATAAACTCATACTAATTTATTATAGCATGTTTGAACAGGATCTAGTTTGAGACAGTAAGAAGGAGTAGACATTAGTTTGAAAAGAGCCCCTAGCAGAGCAATGTAAATTCTGCTAAAATTGAAGCAAGAACAAACATTAGATTATGATGAAGCTTGAGTGAAAGAATGGTGAAATCACTGATGCTTTACAAGAAGTTTGAGGGGACAATGCACCAAAGAAATCAGTAGTTCACAAGCGGACAGCTTTTTTAAAGAAGAAACGAGATGATGTGGAAGATGAAGTCCACAGGGACAGATCATCCATATCAATTTGCAAGGAAAAAAATTAATCTTGTTTGTGCCCTAATTGAAGAGGACTGATAATCAACAGCACAAACAATAGCCAACATCGTAGACATCTTAATTGGTTCAGCTTACACAGTTCTGACTAAAAAATTAAAGTTGAACCAACTTTCCACTGCATGGGTGCCAAAAGTGTTGTGCTCAGATCAGCTGCAGACAAGAGGAGAGCTCTCAATGGAAATTTTAAAGAACTAGGGTCAAGATCCTGAAGGATTTCTTTGAAGAATTGTAACAGAAGATAAAACATGGCTTTCCCAGTATGATCCTGAGGGCAAAACACAATCAAAGCAATGGCTACCAAAGGTGGAAGTGGTCCAGTCAAAGCTAAAGGGGATCACTCAAGAGCAAAGGTCACGGCAACAGTTTTTTGGGGACATTCCAGGCATTTTGCTTGTTGACTTTGTGGAAGGTCAAAGAACAATAATATCTGCATATCATGAGAGTGTTTTGAATAAGTTAGCCAAAGTTTTAGGGCAAAATACCTGGGAAAGCTTTAGCAGACAGTCCTCTAACACCACAATGTTTCTGCTCATTCCTGTCATCAAGCAAAGGCAATTTTGTGAGAGTCTCAATGGGAAATTGTCAGGCATCCACCTTACAGCTCTGATTTGGCTCCTTCTGACTTCTTTTTGTTTCCCAATCTCAACAAATGTGGAAAGGGCACCCATTTTTCTTAAGTTAATAATGTATAAGAGACTGCATTGACATTGTTAAGTTCCCAGGACCATCAGTTCTTTAGGGATGAAAACCGAAGATCACATTTTCAATGTTTATCTTTTAACTTCATTTTTCCACAAACTTTTTGAAGTTTCTCCATACAAATGTCTCCATACAAATGAGCACTTGCAAAATAAGCAGAGAGTCTCATTCAATGGACAGAAAGTTCTGTGCCATCTAAAAATTATCTTAAGCAAGTTCAATGTGTAGCAACAGACTGTATTGATAAATATCAGTTAGGTTGACTTCTGCAATGACCATGATGGAGTAACAAGAACTAGACTTTCTCTCCCTCCTGAAACAACCAAAAAAATGGCCAAAATGTATGCCACAAAAGTTTGCAAGACCCTGTAAAGTCAGTCTCAAACAAGGTGAGCCTATCAACTGCCCTAATTTATGCCTGGAGAAAGTTTTCCAGCCCACTACTCCAGGAGAAAAGCCCAAGAGGAGCCCATTGTTCTCCCTGAGCTGAGGGGACAGAGCTGAGAGTCCACAGAAACCATGTTGACATGAGCTCTCAGGACAAGGTTTCCGAGAAGAAGGGGCTGCACAGAAAGAGAACTCCAGAGCTCTGCAAAGGGTCCCCCTAAAGTACATAGCTAAGTAATTGTTAGGACAGGCCTAGAGAAAAGTACCTACGGTTGGGGAAACAACACCCAGATAAGATGAAAAGTAACAGTACACATGCTCACCAAGGTCCAGTAATAGTGCTTATTTTATCAGCCAAACCAGAAACACCTCAAGATTCCCAGGGATACCCAGAAGGATCTTGCCTCACTAGTTGGGAGTGATTAGCTCTAAAATGAGAACTGGTCTGATCCCACCTAATGAATTTTTAAAGCAAGACCAAAAAGAGTCAAACTCTTTCCAACTAAACTTAAATACATACCAATACAAAGATCAAGAATATTTATATATACTTCCAGCACTCAATAAGATAAAAGTCACCATATCTGACATCCAGACACAGTTTAGCAGAGACACAACAGTAACAACAAAACACAGAAGAACATGGCTCATAATAAGGAGAAAAATCACTGAGTCAGAACTGATCCAGAGTAAATCAAGGTGCCAGAGTTATCAGTTAAGAACATTAAAATGCTTATTGAAACAGTATTCTATATGTTCTAAAATAGAGACATGCAAGATACACTAAAGGAGGCTGGGCGCAGTGGCTCACGCCTGTAATCTCAGCATTTTGCGAGGCCGAGGCAGGTGGATCACGAAGTCAGGAGTTCAGGACCAGCCTGACCAATATGGTGAAATCCCATCTCTACTAAAAATACAAAAATTAGCGGGGCATAGTAGCATGCAGCTGTAGTCCCAGCTACATGGTAGGCTGATAGCACATTAGTCATTACAGAAGAAAAGATAGACACCTCTCAAAATAAAATATAGAGAGAAAATAAATTTTTAAAAAACATGAACAGAGCAATAGTAGACAGTAAATTTCAAGTAACTGAATTTACGTGTAATCTCAGTTCCCAAAGGAGAGGAGAGGAAAGATGTGAAAACATTTGGGACTTTGAGTCAGGCAAAGCTTTCTTTGATATGACCCCACAGCATGATTTATATAATAATATATTGATAAGAAGAACTCATCCAATTTAAAAAAAAGAATCTGCTCTTCAAAAGAATCTATTAAGAGACTGAAAAGACAAGCTGCAGGCTGGGAGAAAATATTTGCAATTCATATATCTGATAAAAGGCTTGCATCAAAAATATATTTTAAAAGCTCAAAACTTAATAATGAAAAACAAACAACCCCATTTAAAACTTGGGTGAAAGACTGGAACAGACATTTCAAAGTAGACATTTGTTTGGTAAATAAGCACATATGCTCAACATAATTAATGCTTAGGGCAATGCAAATTAAAACCAAAATGAGACGCCACTATCTGTTTTTAAATAGCTAAGATTAGCATGACTGATAATAGCCAAGCACTGGCTTGGATGTGGAGAAGCTGAAACTCTCATACACTGCTGATGGGAATACAAAAAAGTGTAACCTTTGAAAAACAGTTTAAGAGTCCCTTAAAAAGTTAAACATACTTCTGCCATAAGACTCAGCCATTGCACTCCTGGGTATTTACCCAAGAGAGATAAAAGTAGGTGTTCATATAATGATATCAACACAAATGTTCATAGCACATGTATTCATAATAGCCCAAACTAGAAACAGTCTAAATATCAATCAATACATTAATGAATTAACTTGCTTTATCCGAATTAATTATGGATACATACTATAACATGAATGAATCTCAAAATAACTGTATTAAGTGAAACAAGGCAGACTCTAGAGGTAAAACATGCAGAGAAAAAAACATAAAATGTCAGACAAAAAAGTGCATAGTGTAAAATTGTATTTATATACATTTTTTGACTGTATAAATTACTGTCCAGTGACAGAAAGCAGTTTGGTGGTTTTTAAGGGCGAGGAATGAGGGGCCAGAGAAATGTATTATAAAGAGGCATCAGGAAACTGGAGGTGAAGTATATTTCCATCACCTCGATTGTGTGCTGATGGTTTCTAAACTTTCAATATTTTTAGTTTATTATATGTTATACAAAATAAAGCTTATAATAAAAATCAAAAGATTGAGCCATCCTTATTTTCTCTATAAAAGAGCAGAATTCTCCTTTTAGAGATTTGGAAAGATTATTAAAAGATAAGTTACAAAATACAGTACCTGACACGTATAAAATATTAAATAAATACTAGCCATGCTTAATCATTTTGTTTTAAGTCTATATGAGTCAAGTTTTAGTAGAAATATGGGCTAGAAAAAAAAAACAGAAAGCGGGACTCTGTGATCCGACTTGGGCTTATAGAACAGACTGCACTAGTTTGTTCTCATGCTGCTAATAAAGTCATACCCAAGACAGGGTAATTTAGAAAGGAAAGAGGTTTAATGAACTCACAATTCCACATGGCTGGGGAGGCCTCACAGTCACGGCAGAAGGCAAAAAAGAAGCAAAGGCACATCTTAAATGGTAGCAGAGAAGAAAGCTTGTGTAGGGAAACTCCCATTTTAAAAGCATCAGATCTCGTGAGACTTATTCGCTACCAGGAGAACAGTAGGGGGAACCCGCCCCTATGATTCAATGATCTCCACCTGACTCCATCCTTGACATGCGGGGATAATTACAATCAAGGTGAGATTCGGGTGGAGACACAGCCGAATCATATCAATGACTAATGAGAGTTATGTCCAGAACCTAATGAAAACCTGTCTGAGGCCACATTCCCTGTAAAGCAGATTTGAGATAGAGATTTGTGTAGAGAACATTTAACTGGGTAAAATCCTAGGAGCCAACAACTGTGGCGAAAAAGCTGAATTGGACAAAGGGAGTTGAGATGTGAGGCAGTCACAACAAATACCTCAGCTAATCTCAAGGGGGAGCTGAGAAGCTGGGGTGACCCTTCAGAGTTGCCCTAAATTGAGGCAGGAGTATGGAGTTTTAATACCTTTCACTGGCCATTCTTCAGATACGAGTTGTCCCCAAGGATGGACATCAGCTTGACAAGTTATTAATTAGATCTCCTGAGAATAAATTCTAGAGAGAATCAGCTGAGAGGAATGATTTGCCAACACTCCCAATAGCTGGGCAAACTTCAGTTTTGAGGGAGGATTTGGGTCACACACAAAAGTCTCCACAACCAATTATTCATGGGAAATTCTATGTAGGCAGAGCTATTTCATGGCCAGTTAATCAAAACTACATAATCTATTTGGTTAAGCAAAAGAAATTAAAAAGATAAAATAAAATCTATATAATAACACTCAAAAGTTTTTAATGCATTTGCCTTGCATTTCGTATGTTTTGCCTTGCATTTGTTTATTTGATTTCAAGAACTTTTAGAGAACAATAATTACTAATATAATATGGAGTAGCACAGCATAGACGAGGGAAGCTAACTCTCTCCCTTTTCCCAGAACCTGGAACAGCTAAAGATCCTAAGGATTGTCAGCTTTGGTATCTGACATAGGTTGGATGCTTGTCCCCTTCAAATCTCACGTTAAAATGTGATCCCCAATGTTGGAGATAGATGCCTCCTGAATGGCTTGGTGCTGTCCTCTTGGTAATGAATGAGTCCTTACCCTGTGAGTTCATGCGATATCTGGTTGTTTAAAAGAGACTGACACCTCCTCCCTGTCTCTCTTGCTTCCTCTCTCACCATGTGATATGCTGGTTTCCCTTCACCTTCCACCATGATTGGAAGGTTCCTGAGGCCCTCCCTGGAAGCAGGTGCCAGTACTATGCTTCATGTACAGCCTTCACAACAAGGAGCCAAATAAACCGCATTTCTTTATAAATTACCCAGCCTCAGGTATTTCTTTATAACAATGCAAATGGGCTAACAGAGTATCATTCATGGACAGTGAGTATATTAGTCAATTTTCATGCTGCTGATAAAGACATACCCAAGACTGGGTAATTTGTAAAGAAAAAGAGGTTTAATGAATTCACATATCTGTACCGCTACCTGTATAAATATGGAAATATCTTCACCGCTACCTGTACAAACATGGAAATACCTACACCGCTACCTGTACAAACATGGAAATATCTACACCGCCATCTCTATAAACATGGAAATATCTACACTGACATCTCTATAAACATGGAAGTAACTAAACCGCCATCTGTATGAACTTGGCAATATCTACACCGCTATCTCTATAAAGGTGGAAATATCTACACCGCCATCTGTATAAACATGGAAATATCTACATCGCAACCTGTATTAAGATGGAAATATCTACACCGCCATCTCTATAAACATGGAAATATCTACACCGCCATCTGTATGAACATGGAAATATCTGCACCGCCATCTGTATGAACATGGAAATATCTACACCGCCAGCTCTATGAACATGGAAATATCTACACCGCCATCTGCATGAACATGGAAATATCTACACCGCCATCTGTATGAACATGGAAATGTCTTCACCGCCATCTGTATGAACATGGAAATATCTACACCGACATCTGTATGAACATGGAAATATCTACACCACCATCTGTATGACCATTGAAATATGTTCACCGCTATCTCTATCAACATGGAAATATCTACACCGCTATCTCCATAAACATGTAAATGTATACAACGCTATCTGTGTAAACATGGAAATGTCTACACCGCTATCTGTGTAAACATGGAAATATCTAAACCGCTATCTGTATAAACATGGAAATATCTACACCGATATCTGTATGAATATGAAAATATCTACAGCGCCATCTGTATAAACATGGAAGTATCTACACCGCAATCTCTCTAAACATGGAAACATCTACACTGCCATCTCTATAAACATGGAAATACCTACACCGCCATCTGTATGGTCATGAAAATATCTACACCGACATCTCTATAAACATGGAAATATCTACACCGCCATCTCTACAATCATGGAAATATCTAAACCGCCATCTGTATGAACATGGAAATATCTACACCGCTATCTCTATAAAGATGGAAATATCTACACCGCCATCTGTTTAAACATGGAAATAGCTACACCGCTATCTGTATTAAGATGGAAATATCTACACCGCCATCTCTATAAAGATGGAAATATCTACACCGCCATCTGTATGAACATGGAAATATCTACACCGCTATCTGTGTAAACATGGAAGTATCTTCACCGCTATCTGCATAAACATGGAAATATCTACAGCGCTATCTGTATAAATATGGAAATATCTACACCGCTATCTGTATAAACATGGAAATACCTTCACCGCCATCTGTATAAACATGGAATTAGCTACACCGCTATCTCTATAAACATGAAAATATCTACAACGCTATCTGTGTAAACTTGGAAATGTCTACACCGCTTTCTGTGTAAACAAGGAAATATCTACACGGCCATCTGTATAAACATGGAAATATCTACACCGCCATCTGCATAAACATGGAAATATCTACACCGCCACACGTATAAACATGGAAATATCAACAAAGCCGTCTGTTTAAACATGGTAATATCTATAACCCTATATGTATAAACCTGGAAATATCTACATCGCCATGTGTATAAACATGGAAATATCTACACCGCTATCTCTATAAACATGGAAATATCTACACCACCATCTGTACATACATGGAAATATCTACACCGCCATCTCCAAAAACACTGAAATAACTACAACGCCTTCTGTATGAATATGGAAATATCTACACTGCCACCTGTATAAACATGGAAATACCTACACCGCCATCTGTATAAACATGGAAATATCTACACCGTCATCTCTATAAACATGGAAATATCTCCACCGAAATTTCTATAAACATGGAAATAACCACACCGCTATCTCTATAAACATGGATATATTTACACTGCTATCTGAATAATCATGGAAATATCTACACTGCTGTCTGTGAAACAGGGAATTATCTACACCGCTATCTCTATAAACATGGAAATATCTACACGACTATCTCTATAAACACGGAAATATCTACACCAATATCTTTGTAAACATAGAAATATCTATAACGCTATGTGTATAAACATGGAAATATCTACACCGCTATGTGTATAAACATGGAAATATCTACACCGCCATCTGTATAAACATGGAAATATCCACACCGCCATCTCTATAAACATTGAAATATCTACACCGCCATCTGTATGCACATGGAAATATCTACACCGCCATGGTTATAAAGATGGAAATAACTACAACGCTATCTGTATGAACATGGAAATATCTACACCACCGTCTGTATAAACAAGGAAATAACTATAATGCCATCTCCAGAAACATGGAAATATCTACTCCGCTATCTGTGTAACCATGGAAATCTCTACACTGCTATCTGTATAACATGGAAATATCTACACCACTATCTGTAAAATCATGGAAATATCTTCAGCGCTATCTGTATAAAAATGGAAATACCTACAGAGCTATCTGTAAATACAAGGAAATATCTACACCGCCATCTCTGTAAACATGTAAATGTCTACATTGACATCTGTATAAACATGGGAATATCTACACCGCTATCTGTATATACATGGAAATATCTACACCGCTACCTGTACAAACATGGAAATATCTACACTGCTATCTGTAAAACAGGGAAATATCTGGACTGCTATCTATATAAACATGGAAATATCTACACTGCTATCTGCATAAACATGGAAATATCTACACCGCTATCTGTATAAACATGGAAATATCTACACCGACATCTGTACGAACATGGAAATGTCTAAACCGCCAACTCTATAAACATGTAAATATCTACACCGCCATCTGTAGGAACATGGAAATATCTACACCGCCATCTGTATGAACATGGAAATATCTACACCGCCATCTGTATGACCATTGAAATATGTTCACCGCTATCTCTACAAACATGGAAATATCTACACCGCTATCTCCATAAACATGTAAATGTATACAACGCTATCTGTGTAAACATGGAAATGTCTACACCGCTATCTGTGTAAACATGGAAATATCTAAACCACTATCTGTATAAACATGGAAATATCTACACCAATATCTGTATGAATATGAAAATATCTACAGCGCCATCTGTATAAACATGGTAGTATCTACACCGCAATCTCTCTAAACATGGAAATATCTACACTGCCACCTCTATAAACATGGAAATACCTACACCGCCATCTGTATGGTCATGAAAATATCTACACCGACATCTCTATAAACATGGAAATATCTACACCGCCATCTCTACAATCATGGAAATATCTAAACCGCCATCTGTATGAACATGGAAATATCTACACCGCTATCTCTATAAAGATGGAAATATCTACACCGCCATCTGTTTAAACATGGAAATAGCTACACCGCTATGTGTATTAAGATGGAAATATCTACACCGCCATCTCTATAAAGATGGAAATATCTACACCGCCATCTGTATGAACATGGAAATATCTACACCGCTATCTGTGTAAACATGGAAGTATCTTCACCGCTATCTGTATAAACCTGGAAATATCTACACCGCTATCTGTATAAATATGGAAATATCTACACCGCTATCTGTATAAACATGGAAGTATCTTCACCGCCATCTGTATAAACATGGAAATAGCTACACCGCTATCTCTATAAACATGAAAATATCTACAACGCTATCTGTGTAAACTTGGAAATGTCTACACCGATTTCTGTGTAAACAAGGAAATATCTACACGGCCATCTGTATAAACATGGAAATATCTACACCGCCATCTGCATAAACATGGAAATATCTACACCGCCACATGTATAAACATGGAAATATCTACACCGCTATGTGTATAAACATGGAAATATCTACACCGCCATCTGTATAAACATGGAAATATCTACACTGCCATCTCTATAAACATTGAAATATCTACACCGCCATCTGTATGCACATGGAAATATCTACACCGCCATGTGTATAAAGATGGAAATATCTACACCGCTATCTGTATGAACATGGAAATATCTACACCACCATCTGTATAAACAAGGAAATAACTATAATGCCATCTCCATAAACATGGAAATATCTACTCCGCTATCTGTATAAACATGGAAATATCTACACCGCTATCTGTATAACATGGAAATATCTACAAAACTATCTGTATAATCATGGAAATATCTTCAGGGCTATCTGTATAAAAATGGAAATATCTACAGCGCTATCTGTAAATACAAGGAAATATCTACACCGCTATCTCTATAAACATGTAAATGTCTACATTGCCATCTGTATAAACATGGGAATATCTACACCGCTATCTGTATATACATGGAAATATCTACACCGCTATCTGTATAAATATGGAAATATCTACACCGCTATCTGTATAAACATGGAAATATCTTCACCGCTATCTGTATAAACATGGAAATAGCTACACCGCTATCTCTATAAACATGAAAATATCTACAACGCTATCTGTGTAAACTTGGAAATGTCTACACCGCTTTCTGTGTAAACTAGGAAATGTCTACACGGCCATCTGTATAAACATGGAAATATCTACACCGCCATCTGCATAAACATGGAAATATCTACACCGCCACACGTATAAACATGGAAATATCTACACCGCCGTCTGTTTAAACATGGTAATATCTATAACCCTATATGTATAAATATGGAAATATCTACATCGCTATGTGTATAAACATGCAAATATCTACACCGCTATCTCTATAAACTTGGAAATATCTACACCACCATCTGTACAAACATGGAAATATCTACACCGCCATCTGTATGACCATTGAAATATGTTCACCGCTATCTCTATCAACATGGAAATATCTACACCGCTATCTCCATAAACATGTAAATGCATACAACGCTATCTGTGTAAACATGGAAATGTCTACACCGCTATCTGTGTAAACATGGAAATATCTAAACCACTATCTGTATAAACATGGAAATATCTACACCAATATCTGTATGAATATGAAAATAACTACAGCGCCATCTGTATAAACATGGAAGTTTCTACACCGCAATCTCTCAAAACATGGAAATATCTACACTGCCATATCTATAAACATGGAAATACCTACACCGCCATCTGTATGGTCATGAAAATATCTACACCGACATCTCTATAAAGATGGAAATATCTACACCGCCATCTCTACAATCATGGAAATATCTAAACCGCCATCCGTATGAACATGGAAATATCTACACCGCTATCTCTATAAAGATGGAAATATCTACACCGCCATCTGTTTAAACATGGGAAGAGCTACACCGCTATCTGTATTAAGATGGAAATATCTACACCGCCATCTCTATAAAGATGGAAATATCTACACCGCCATCTGTGTGAACATGGAAATATCTACACCGCTATCTGTGTAAACATGGAAGTATCTTCACCGCTATCTGTATAAACATGGAAATATCTACACCGCTATCTGTATAAATATGGAAATATCTACACCGCTATCTGTATAAACATGGAAATTTCTTCACCGCCATCTGTATAAACATGGAAATAGTTACACCGCTATCTCTATAAACATGAAAATATCTACAACGCTATCTGTGTAAACTTGGAAATGTCTACACCGCTTTCTTTGTAAACAAGGAAATATCTGAACGGCCATCTGTATAAACATGGAAATATCTACACCGCCATCTGCATAAACATGGAAATATCTACACCGCCACATGTATAAACATGGAAATATCTACACCGATATGTGTATAAACATGGAAATATCTACACCGCCATCTGTATAAACATGGAAATATCTACACCGCCATCTCTATAAACATTGAAATATCTACACCGCCATCTGTATGCACATGGAAATATCTACACCGCCATGTGTATAAGGATGGAAATATCTACACCGCTATCTGTATGAACATGGAAATATCTACACCACCATCTGTATAAACAAGGAAATATCTATAATGCCATCTCCATAAACATGGAAATATCTACTCCGCTATCTGTATAAACATGGAAATATCTACACCGGTATCTGTATAACATGGAAATATCTACACCACTATCTGTATAATCATGGAAATATCTTCAGCGCTACCTGTATAAAAATGGAAATATCTACAGCGCTATCTGTAAATACAAGGAAATATCTACACCGCCATCTCTATAAACATGTAAATGTCTACATTGCCATCTGTATAAACATGGGAATATCTACACCGCTATCTGTATATACATGGAAATATCTACACCGCTACTTGTATGAACATGGAAATATCTACACTGCTATCTGTAAAACAGGGAAATATCTTGACAGCTTTCTATATAAACATGGAAATATCTACACTGCTATCTGTATAAACACGGAAATATCTACACCGCTATCTGTACAAACATGGAAATATCTACACCGCCATCTGTATGAACATGGAAATGTCTAAACCGCCAACTCTATAAACATGTAAATATCTACACAGCCCTCTGTAGGAACATGGAAATATCTACACTGCTATCTGTATGAACATGGAAATATTTACACCGCCATCTGTATGAACATGGATATATCCACACAGCTATCTGCATGAACATGGAAATACCTACACTGCTATCTGTTTAAACATGAAAATATCTACACCGCTGTCTCTTAAATCTTGGAAATGTCTACACCGTGATGTGTATAAACATGGAAATATCTTCACAGCCATCAGTATGAACATGGAAATATCTACACCGCCAACTCTATAAACATGGAAAAATCTGCACCGCCATCTGTATGAACATGGAAATATCTACACCGCTATCTCTATATTCATGCAAGTATCTACACCGCTATCTGTATGAACATGGAAATATCTACACCGCTATCTGTATGAACATGGAAATATCTACACCACCATCTGTATAAACAAGGAAATATCTATAATGCCATCTCCATAAACATGGAAATATCTACTCCGCTATCTGTATAAACATGGAAATATCTACACCGCTATCTGTATAACATGGAAATATCTACACCACTATCTGTATAATCATGGAAATATCTTCAGCGCTACCTGTATAAAAATGGAAATATCTACAGGGCTATCTGTAAATACAAGGAAATATCTACACCGCCATCTCTATAAACATGTAAATGTCTACATTGCCATCTGTATAAACATGGGAATATCTACACCGCTATCTGTATATACATGGAAATATCTACACCGCTACTTGTATGAACATGGAAATATCTACACTGCTATCTGTGAAACAGGGAAATATCTTGACTGCTATCTATATAAACATGGAAATATCTACACTGCTATCTGTATAAACACGGAAATATCTACACCGCTATCTGTACAAACATGGAAATATCTACACCGCCATCTGTATGAACATGGAAATGTCTAAACCGCCAACTCTATAAACATGTAAATATCTACACCGCCCTCTGTAGGAACATGGAAATATCTACACTGCTATCTGTATGAACATGGAAATATTTACACCGCCATCTGTATGAACATGGATATATCCACACAGCTATCTGCATGAACATGGAAATACCTACACTGCTATCTGTTTAAACATGAAAATATCTACACCGCTGTCTCTTAAATCTTGGAAATGTCTACACCGTTATGTGTATAAACATGGAAATATCTTCACAGCCATCAGTATGAACATGGAAATATCTACACCGCCAACTCTATAAACATGGAAAAATCTGCACCGCCATCTGTATGAACATGGAAATATCTACACCGCTATCTCTATATTCATGCAAGTATCTACACCGCTATCTGTATAAACATGGAAATATCTACACCGCTATCTGGGTAAACATGGAAATATCTACACCGCTATTTGTGTAAACATGGAAATATCTACACCGCTATCTCTGTAAACATGGAAATATCTACACAGTCATCTGTATAAACATGGAAATATCCACACTGCTATCTGTATAAACATGGAAATATTTTCACCGTCATCTGTATGAAGTTGGAAATATCTACACTGCCAACTATATAAACATGGAAATATCTACACCGCCAACTGTAAAAACATGGGAATATCTACACCGCTATCTGTATATACATGAAAATATCTACGCCGCTATCTGTGTAAACATGGAAATATCTGCACAGCGATCTGTGTAAACATGGAAATATCCACACCGCTATCTCTATAAACATGGAAATATCGACACACCCATCTGTATGGACATGGAAATATCTACACCGCTATCTGTATAAACATGGAAATATCTACACCTCTATCTGTGTAAACATGGAAATATCTACACCGCGAACTGTAGGAACATGGAAATATCTACACCGCTATCTGTATGAACATGGAAATATCCACACGGCTATCTGTAGAAACACGGAAATATCTACACCGGTATCTGTATAAACATGGAAATATCTACATCGTTATCTGTGTAAACATGGAAATATCTACTCCGCTATCTGTGTAAACATGGAAATATCTACACCGCTATCTGTAGAAACACGGAAATATCTACACCGGTATCTGTATAAACATGGAAATATCTACAAAGCCATCTGTACGAACATGTAAATATCTACACCGCTATCTCTATAAACGTGGAAATATCTACACCGCTCTCTGTATAAACATGGAAATATCTACATCGTTATCTGTGTAAACATGGAAATATCTACTCCGCTATCTGTGTAAACATGGAAATATCTACACCGCTCTCTATATAAAGATGGAAATATCTACATCGTTATTTGTGTAAACATGGAAATATCTACACCGTTATGTGTATAAACATGGAAATATCCACACGGCTATCTGTATAAATATGGAAGTATCTAAACCGCCACCTGTATGAACATCGAAATACCTACACCGCTATTTCTTAAAACATGGAAATATCTACATCGCTATATGTATAAAGATGGAAATATCTACAGCGCTATTTGTATAAATATGGAAATATCTAAACCGCCATGTGTATGAACATGGAAATATCTACAACGCCAACTCAATAAACATGGAAATATCTAGACAGCCATCTGTAGGAACGTGGAAATATCTACCCCGCTATCTCTATATACATGGAAATATCTAACCCGCCATCAGTATAAACAGGGAAATATATACACAGCTATCTCTACAAACATGGAAATATCTACACCGCTATATCTCTAAACATGGAAATATCTACACCGCCATCTGTATGAACATGGAAATATCTACACCGCCATCTGTATGAACATGGAAATATCTACACTGCCATCTGTAGGAATATGGAAATATCTACCCCTCTATCAACACCGCAATCTGTATGAACATGGAAATATCTACACCGCAATCTCTATAAACTTGGAAATATCTACACCGCCATGTGTATCAGCATGGAAATATCTACACCGCTATCTTTATAAACTTGGCAATATCTATTCCGCTATCTGTATAAACATGGAAATATGTACACCGCTCTCTGTAAACATTGAAATATCTACACCGCTATCTGTGTAATCATGGAAATATCTACACCGCTATCTCTTAAAACATGGAAATATCTACACCATTATGTGTTTAAAGATGGAAATATCTACACTCCTATCTGTATAATCATGGAAATACCTACACCGCCATCTGTATAAACTTCGAAATATCTAAACCGCCAACTCCATAAACACGGAAATAACCACACCGCCATCAGCAGGAAGATGGAAATATCTACAATGCTATTTCTATAAACATGGAAATATCTACACCGCCATCTGTATAAACATGGAATTATCTACACCGCAATCTCTAAAAACGTGGAAATATCTACACCGCTATCTGTATAAACATGGAAATATCTAAACCTCTATCTGTGTAAACATGGAAATAACTACACCGCTATCTGTGTAAACATGGAAATATCTACACCGCTATCTGTATAAACATGGAAATATCTTCACGGCTATCTCTAAAAACATGGAAATATCTCCAAGGTAATGTGTATAAGATGGAAATAGCTACACCACTACCTGTATAAACATGGAAATATCTACACCGCCATCTGTATGAACATGGAAAAGTCTAAACCGCCAACTCTATAAACATAGAAATATCTACACCGCCATCCGTAGGAACATGGATATATCTACACCGCTATCTGTGTAAACATGGAAATATCTACACCTCCTTCTGTGTAAACATGGAAATATCTACACCGCTATCTCTTAAAACTTGGAAATATTTACACCGTTATGTGTATATACATGGAAATATCTTCACAACCATCAGTATGAACATGGAAATATCTACACTGCCAACTATATAAACATGGAAAAATCTTCACCGCCATCTGTATGAACATGGAAATATCTACACCGCCAACTCTATAAACATGGAAATATTTACACCGCTATCTGTATAAACATGGAAATATCTACACCGCTATCTCTATATACATGCAAGTATCTACACCGCTATCTGTATAAACATGGAAATATCTACACCGCTATCTGGGTAAACATGGAAATATCTACACCGCTATCTCTATATACATGCAAGTATCTACACCGCTATCTGTATAAACATGGAAATATCTACACCGCTATCAGGGTAAACATGGAAATATCTACACCGCCATTTGTGTAAACATGGAAATATCTACACCGCTATCTCTGTAAACATGGAAATATCTACACAGTCATCTGCATAAATATGGAAATATCCAAACTGCTTTCTGTATAAACATGGAAATATCTACACCGCTATCAGTGCAAACATGGAAATATCTACACCGCTATCTCTAAAAAAATGGAAAGATGTACACCATTATGTGTATAAAGATGGAAATACCTACACCGCTATCTGTATAAACATGGAAATAGCTACACCGCCATCTGTACGAACATGGAAATGTCTAAACCGCCAACTCTATAAACATGTAAATATCTACACCGCCCTCTGTAGGAAGATGGAAATATCTACACTGCTATCTGTTTAAACATGGAAATATCTACACCGCTATCTGCCTAAAAGTGGAAATATCTACACAGCTATCTGCATAAACTTGGAAATATATACACAGCTTTCTGTATGAACATGGAAATATCTACACGGCTAACTGTTTGAACATGGAAATATCTATACCGCAATCAGCATGAAAATGGAAATATCTACACAGCTATCTGCATATTCATTGAAATTTCTACACAGCTATCTCTTTACACATGGAAATAACTACACCGCTATCTGTATGAACATGGAAATATCTTCACCGCCATCTGTATGAACATGGATATATCTACACAGACAACTGAATGAACATGGAAATATCTACACCGCTATCTGTATGAACATGGAAATATCTACACCGCTATCTGTGTAAACATGCACACATCTTCACCGCTATCTGTATAAACCTGGAAATATCTACACCGCTATCTCTATAAACATGGAAATATCTACAGCGCTCTTTGTATAAACATGGAAATATCTACACCGCTACCTGTATAAACATGGAAATATCAGCACCGCTATCTGTATGAACATGGAAATATCTACACCGCTATCTGTACGAACATGGAAATATCTACACCGCTATCTGTATGAACATGGAAATAGCTACACCGCTATATGTATGAACATGGAATTATCTACACCGCTATATGTATGAACATGGAAATATCTACACCGCTATCTGTATGAAAATGGATATATCTACACAGCCATCTGGATGAACATGGAAATAGCTACACCGCTATATGTATGAACATGGAAATATCTACACCGCTATCTGTGTAAACATGCATACATTTTCACCGCTATCTGTATAAACATGGAAATATCTACACCGCTATCTGTATGAACATGGAAATACGTACACCGCTATCTGTATGAACATGGAAATATCTACACCGCTATCTGTATGACCCTGGATATATCTACACAGCCATCTGGATGAACATGGAAATATCTACACCGCTATCTGTGTAAACATGCATACATCTTCACCGCTATCTGTATAAACCTGGAAATATCTACACCGCTATCTATTTGAACATGTAAATATCTACACCGCTATCTGTATGAACATGGAAATATCTACACCGCTATCTGTTTGAACATGGAAATATCTACACAGCTATCTGCATGAAAATGGAAATATCTACACTGCTATCTGCATATACATGGAAATATCTACACAGCTATCTCTTTAAACATGGAAATAACTACACCGCTATCTGTATGAGCATGGAAATATCTGCACCGCCGTCTGTATGAACATATAAATATCTACACCGCCATCTGTATTAAGATGGAGATATCTACACCGCTATCTGTATAAACATGGAAAGATACACATGGCTATCTGTGAACATGGAAATATCTACACCGCCATCTGTATGAACATGGAAATATCTGCACCGCCATCTGTATGAACATATAAATATCTACACCGCCATCTGTATTAAGATGGAGATATCTACACCGCTATCTGAATAAACATGGAAATATCTACACCGCTATCTGTATAAACATTCAAATATCCACACCGCAGTCTGTATAAACATGGAAATATCTACACCGCTACCTGTATAAACATGGAAATATCAGCACCGCTATCTGTATGAACATGGAAATATCTACACCGCTGTCTGTGTAAACATGCATACATCTTCACTGCAATCTCTATAAGCATGGAAATATCTGCACCGCTATCTGTATGAACATGGAAATATCTACACCGCTATCTGTTTGAACATGGAAATATCTAAACCGCAATCAGCATGAAAATGGAAATATCTACACAGCTATCTGCATATTCATTGAAATATCTACACAGCTATCTCTTTACACATGGAAATAACTACACCGCTATCTGTATGGACATGGAAATATCTTCACCGCCATCTGTATGAACATGGATATATCTACACAGCCATCTGGATGAACATGGAAATATCTACACCGCTATCTGTGTAAACATGCATACATCTTCACCGCTATCTGTATAAACCTGGAAATATCTACACCGCTATCATTATAAACATGGAAGTATCTACACCGCTATCTGTATAAACATGGAAATATCTACACCGCTACCTGTATAAACATGGAAATATCAGCACCGCTATCTGTATGAACATGGAAATATCTACACCGTTATCTGTACGTACATGGAAATAACTACACTGCTATCTGTATGAACATGGAAATATCTACACCACTATCTCTATGAACATGGAAATATCTACACCGCTATCTGTATGAACATGGATATAACTTCACTGCCATCTGGATGAACATGGAAATATCTACACCGCTATCTGTATGAACATGGAAATATCTACACCGCTATCTGGGTAAACATGCATACATCTTCACCGCTATCTGTATAAACATGGAAATATCTACACCGCTATCTGTATGAACATGGAAATAGCTACACCGCTATCTGTATGAACATGGAAATATCTACACCGCTATTTGTATGAACATGGACATATCTAAACAGCCATCTGGATGAACATGGAAATATTTACACCGCTATCTGTGTAAACATGCATACATCTCCACCGCTATCTGTATAAACATGGAAATATCTACACCGCTATCTGTATGAACATGGAAATATCTACACCGCTATCTGTTTGAACATGGAAATATCTACACCGCTATCTGCATGAAAATGGAAATATCTACACTGCTATCTGCATATACATGGAAATATCTACACAGCAATCCCTTTACACATGGAAATAACTACACCGCTATCTGTATGAACATGGAAATATCTGCACCGCCATCTGTATGAACATATAAATACCTACACTGCCATCTGTATTAACATGGAGATATCTACACCGCTATCTGTATAAACATGGAAATATGTACACCGCTATCTGTATGAACATGGAAATATCTACACCACTATCTCTATGAACATGGAAATATCTACAACGGTATCTGTATGAACATGGATATATCTACACAGCCATCTGGATGAACATGGAAATATCTACACCGCTATCTGTGTAAACATGCATACATCTTCACCGCTATCTGTATAAACCTGGAAATATCTACACCGCTATCTGTTTGAACATGTAAATATCTACACCGCTATCTGTGTGAACATGGAAATATCTACACCGCTATCTGTTTGAACATGGAAATATCTTCACCGCTATCTGCATGAAAATGGAAATATCTACACTGCTCTCTGTATGAACATGGAAATATTTACACCGCCATCTGTATGAACATGGATATATCCACACAGCTATCTGCATGAACATGGAAATACCTACACTGCTATCTGTTTAAACATGAAAATATCTACACCGCTGTCTCTTAAATCTTGGAAATGTCTACACCGTTATGTGTATAAACATGGAAATATCTTCACAGCCATCAGTATGAACATGGAAATATCTACACCGCCAACTCTATAAACATGGAAAAATCTGCACCGCCATCTGTATGAACATGGAAATATCTACACCGCTATCTCTATATTCATGCAAGTACCTACACCGCTATCTGTATAAACATGGAAATATCTATACCGCTATCTGGGTAAACATGGAAATATCTACACCGCTATTTGTGTAAACATGGAAATATCTACACCGCTATCTCTGTAAACATGGAAATATCTACACAGTCATCTGTATAAACATGGAAATATCCACAGTGCTATCTGTATAAACATGGAAATATATTCACCGTCATCTGTATGAAGTTGGAAATATCTACACTGCCAACTATATAAACATGGAAATATCTACACCGCCAACTGTAAAAACATGGGAATATCTACACCGCTATCTGTATAAACATGAAAATATCTACGCCGCTATCTGTGTAAACATGGAAATATCTGCACAGCGATCTGTGTAAACATGGAAATATCCACACCGCTATCTCTATAAACATGGAAATATCGACACACCCATCTGTATGGACATGGAAATATCTACACCGCTATCTGTATAAACATGGAAATATCTACACCGCTATCTGTGTAAACATGGAAATATCTACACCGCGAACTGTAGGAACATGGAAATATCTACACCGCTATCTGTATGAACATGGAAATATCCACACCGCTATCTGTAGAAACACGGAAATATCTACACCGGTATCTGTATAAACATGGAAATATCTACATCGTTATCTGTGTAAACATGGAAATATCTACTCCGCTATCTGTGTAAACATGGAAATATCTACACCGCTATCTGTAGAAACACGGAAATATCTACACCAGTATCTGTATAAACATGGAAATATCTACAAAGCCATCTGTACGAACATGTAAATATCTACACCGCTATCTCTATAAACGTGGAAATATCTACACCGCTCTCTGTATAAAGATGGAAATATCTACATCGATATCTGTGTAAACATGGAAATATCTACTCCGCTATCTGTGTAAACATGGAAATATCTACACCGCTCTCTATATAAAGATGGAAATATCTACATCGTTATTTGTGTAAACATGGAAATATCTACACCGTTATGTGTATAAACATGGAAATATCCACACGGCTATCTGTATAAATATGGAAGTATCTAAACCGCCATCTGTATGAACATCGAAATACCTACACCGCTATTTCTTAAAACATGGAAATATCTACATCGCTATATGTATAAAGATGGAAATATCTACAGCGCTATTTGTATAAATATAGAAATATCTAAACCGCCATGTGTATGAACATGGAAATATCTACAACGCCAACTCAATAAACATGGAAATATCTAGACAGCCATCTGTAGGAACGTGGAAATATCTACCCCGCTATCTCTATAAACATGGAAATATCTAACCCGCCATCAGTATAAACAGGGAAATATATACACAGCTATCTCTACAAACATGGAAATATCTACACCGCTATATCTCTAAACATGGAAATATCTACACCGCCATCTGTATGAACATGGAAATATCTACACCGCCATCTGTATGAACATGGAAATATCTACACTGCCATCTGTAGGAATATGGAAATATCTACCCCTCTATCAACACCGCAATCTGTATGAACATGGAAATATCTACACCGCGATCTCTATAAACATGGAAATATCTACACCGCCATGTGTATCAGCATGGAAATATCTACACCGCTATCTTTATAAACTTGGCAATATCTATTCCGCTATCTGTATAAACATGGAAATATGTACACCGCTCTCTGTAAACATTGAAATATCTACACCGCTATCTGTGTAATCATGGAAATATCTACACCGCTATCTCTTAAAACATGGAAATATCTACACCATTATGTGTATAAAGATGGAAATATCTACACTCCTATCTGTATAATCATGGAAATACCTACACCGCCATCTGTATAAAATTCGAAATATCTAAACCGCCAACTCCATAAACACGGAAATAACCACACCGCCATCAGCAGGAAGATGGAAATATCTACAATGCTATCTGTATAAACATGGAAATATCTACACCGCCATCTGTATAAACATGGAATTATCTACACCGCTATCTCTATAAACGTGGAAATATCTACACCGCTATCTGTATAAACATGGAAATATCTACACCGCTGCCTGTATAAACATGGAAATATCAGCACCGCTTTATGTATGAACATGGAAATATCTACACTGCCATCTGTATGAACATGGAAATACCTGCACCGCCATCTGTATGAACATATAAATATCTACACCGCCATCTGTATTAAGATGCAGATATCTACACCGCTATCTGAATAAACATGGAAATATCTACACCGCTATCTGTATAAACATTCAAATATCTACACCGCAATCAGTAAACATGGAAATATCTACAACGCTACCTGTATAAACATGGAAATATCAGCACCGCTATCTGTATGATCATGGAAATATCTACACCGCTATCTGTATGAACATGGAAATATCTACACCGCTATCTGCATGAACATGGAAATATCTACACCGCTATCTGTGTAAACATGCATACATCTTCACTGCAATCTCTATAAGCATGGAAATATCTGCACCGCTATCTGTATGAACATGGAAATATCTACACCGCTATCAGTTTGAACATGGAAATATCTAAACCGCAATCAGCATGAAAATGGAAATATCTACACAGCTATCTGCATATTCATTGAAATATCTTCACAGCTATCTCTTTACACATGGAAATAACTACACCGCTATCTGTATGAACATGGAAATATCTTCACCGCCATCTGTATGAACATGGATATATCTACACAGCCATCTGGATGAACATGGAAATATCTACACTGCTATCTGTATGAACATGGAAATATCTACACCGCTATCTGTGTAAACATGCATACATCTTCAACGCTATCTGTATGAACCTGGAAATATCTACACCGCTATCAGTATAAACATGGAAGTATCTACACCGCTATCTGTATAAACTTGGAAATATCTACACCGCTACCTGTATAAACATGGAAATATCAGCACCGCTATCTGTATGAACATGGAAATATCTACACCGTTATCTGTACGAACAAGGAAATATCTACACTGCTATCTGTATGAACATGGAAATAGCTGCACCGCTATCTGTATGAACATGGAAATATCTACACCACTATCTCTATGAGCATGGAAATATCTACACCGCTATCTGTATGAACATGGATATATCTTCACAGCCATCTGGATGAACATGGAAATATCTACACCGCTCTCTGTATGAACATGGAAATATCTACACCGCTATCTGGGTAAACATGCATACATCTTCACCGCTATCTGTATAAACATGGAAATATCTACAACGCTATCTGTATGAACATGGAAATAGCTACACCGCTATCTGTATGAACATGGAAATATCTACACCGCTATCTGTATGAACATGGATATATCTACACAGCCATCTGGATGAACATGGAAATATCTACACCGCTATCTGTGTAAACATGCATACATCTTCACCGCTATCTGTATAAACATGGAAATATCTACACCACTATCTGTATGAACATGGAAATATCTACACCGCTATCTGTTTGAACATGGAAATATCTACACTGCTATCTGCATGAAAATGGAAATATCAACACTGCTATCTGCATATACATGGAAATATCTACACAGCTATCCCTTTACACATGGAAATAACTACACCGCTATCTGTATGAACATGGAAATATCTGCACCGCCATCTGTATGAACATATAAATACCTACACCGCCATCTGTATTAAGATGGAGATATCTACACCGCTATCTGTATAAACATGGAAATATATACACCGCTATCTGTATGAACATGGAAATATCTGCACCGCCATCTGTATGAACATATAAATATCTACACCGCCATCTGTATTAAGATGGAGATATCTACACCGCTATCTGAATAAACATGGAAATATCTACAGCGCTATCTGTATAAACATTCAAATATCTACACCGCTATCTGTATAAACATGGAAATATCTACACCGCTACCTGTATAAACATGGAAATATCAGCACCGCTATCTGTATGAACATGGAAATATCTACACCGCTATCTGTATGAACATGGAAATATCTACACCGCTATCTGTATGAACATGGAAATATCTACAAAGTTATCTGAATGAACATGGAAATATCTACACCGCTATCTGTTTGAACATGGAAATATCTACACCGCTATCTGCATGATAATGGAAATATCTACAAAGCTATCTGCATATACATGGAAATATCTACACAGCTATCTCTTTACATATGGAAATAACTACACTGCTATATCTATAAACATGGAAATATCTACACTGCCATCTGTATGAACATGGAAATATCTGCACCGCCACCTATATGAACATATAAATATCTACACCGCCATCTGTATTAAGAAGGAAATATCTAAACCGCTATCTGTATAAACTTGGAAATATCTACACCGCTGCCTGTATAAACATGGAAATATCAGTACCGCTATCTGTATGAACATGGAAATATCTACACCGCTATCTGTATGAACATGGAAATATCTACACCGCTATCTGTATAAACATGGAAATATCTACACCGCTATCTGTATGAACATGGAAATATATACACCGCTATCTGTATGAACATGGAAATATCTACACGGCTATCTGTTTGAACATGGAAATATCTACACCGCTATCTGCATGAAAATGGAAATATCTACACTGCTATCGGCATATACATTTAAATATCTACACAGCTATCTCTTTACACATGGGAATAACTACACCGCTCTCTGTATGAACATGGAAATATCTACACCGCCATCTGTATGAACATGGAAATATCTGCACCGCCATCTGTATGAACATATAATTATCTACACCGCCATCTGTATTAAGATGGAGATATCTACACTGCTATCTGTATAAACATGGAAATATCTACACCGCTCTCTGTATAAACATGGAAATATCTACACCGCTATCTGTATAAACATGGAAAAATCTACACCGCTACCTGTATAAACATGGAAATATCAGCACCGCTATCTGTATGAACATGGAAATATCTACACCGCTATCTGTATGAACATGGGAATATCTACACCGCTATCTGTATGAACATGGAAATATCTACACCGCTATCTGTATGAACATGGAAATATCTACACCGCCATCTGTTTGAACATGGAAATATCTACACCGCTGTCTGCATGAAAATGGAAATATCTACACGGCTATGTGCATATACATGGAAATTTCTACACAGCTATCTCTTTACACATGGAAATAACTACACCGCTATGTCTATATACATAGAAATATCTACACCGCCATCTGTATGAACATGGAAATATCTACACCGCTATCTGTTTGAACATGGAAATATCTAAACCGCTATCTGCATAAAAATAGAAATATCTATGCAGCTATCTGCATATACATGGAAATATCTACAAAGCTATCTCTTTACACATGGAAATAACTACACCGCTATCTCTATAAACATGGAAATATCTACACCGCCATCTGTATGAACATGGAAATATCTGCACTGCCATCTGTATGAACATATAAATATCTACACCGCCATCTGTATTAAGAAGGAAATATCTAAACCGCTATCTGTATACACATGGAAATATCTACACCGCTGCGTGTATAAACATGCAAATATCAGCACCGCTATCTGTATGAACATGGAAATATCTACACCGCTATCTGTAGGAACATGGAAATATCTACACCGCTATCTGTATAAAGATGGAAATATCTACACCGCTATCTGTATGAACATGGAAATATCTACACCGCTATCTGTATGAACATGGAAATATCTACACTGCTATCTGTTTGAACATGGAAATATCTACACCGCTATCTGTATGAACATGGAAATATCTACACCGCTATCTGTTTGAACATGGAAATGTCTACACCGCTATCTGCATGAAAATGGAAATATCTACACTGCTATCTGCATACACATGTAAATATCTACACAGCTATCTCTTTACACATGGAAATAACTACACCGCTATCTGTATGAACATGGAAATATATACACCGCCATCTGTATGAACATGGAAATATCTGCACCTCCATCTGTATGAACATATAAATATCTACACCGCCATCTGTATTAAGATGGAGATATCTACACTGCTATCTGTATAAACATGGAAACATCTACACCGCTATCTGTATAAACATGGAAATATCTACACCGCTATCTGTATAAACATGGAAATATCTACACCGCTACCTGTATAAACATGAAAATATCAGCACCGCAATCTGTATGAACATGGAAATATCTACACCGCTATCTGTATAAACATGGAAATACCTACACCGCTACCTGTATAAACATGGAAATATCAGCACCGCTATCTGTATGAACATGGAAATATCTACACCGCTATCTGTATGAACATGGATATATCTACACCGCTATCTGTATGAACATGGAAATATCTACAAAGCTATCTGAATGAACATGGAAATATCTACACCGCTATCTGTTTGAACATGGAAATATCTACACCGCTATCTGCATGAAAATTGAAATATCTACAAAGCTATATGCATATACATGGAAATATCTACACAGCTATCTCTTTACACATGGAAATAACTACACCGCTATATCTATAAACATGGAAATATCTACACCGCCATCTGTATGATCGTGGAAATCTCTGCACTGCCATCTCTATGAACATATACATATCTAAACCACCATCTGTATTAAGAAGGAAATATCTAAACCTCTATCTGTATAAACATGGAAATATCTACACCACTGCCTGTATAAACATGGAAATATCAGCACCGCTATCTGTATGAACATGGAAATATCTACACCGCTATCCGTATGAACATGGAAATATGTACACTGCTCTCTGTATAAGGATGGAAATATCTACACCGCTATCTGTATGAACATGGAAATATCTACACCGCTATCTGTATGAACGTGGAAATATCTACACCGCTATCTGTTTGAACATGGAAATATCTACACCGCTATCTGCATGAAAATGGAAATATCTACACTGCTATCTGCATATACATTTAAATATCTACACAGCTATCTCTTTACACATGGAAATAACTACACCGCTATCTGTATGAACATGGAAATATCTGCACTGCCATCTGTATGAACATATAAATATCTACACCGCCATCTGTATATAGATGGAGATATCTTCACCGCTATCTGTATAAACTGGGAAATATCTACACCGCTATCTCTATAAACATGGAAGCATCTACACCGCTATCTGTATAAACATGGAAATATCTACACCGCTACCTGTATAAACATGGAAATATCAGCACCGCTATCTGTATGAACATGGAAATATCTACACCACTATCTCTATGAACACGGAAATATCTACACCGCTATCTGTATGAACATGGAAATAGCTACACCGCTATCTGTATGAGCATGGAAATATCTACACCACTATCTGTATGAACATGGAAATATCTACACCGCTATCTATATGAACATGGATATATCTACACAGCCATCTGGATGAACATGGAAATATCTACACCGCTATCTGCATGAACTTGGAAATATCTACACCGCTATCTGTGTAAACATGCATACATCTTCACTGCAATCTCTATAAGCATGGAAATATCTACACCGCTATCTGTATGAACATGTAAATATCTACACCGCTATCTCTTTGAACATGGAAATATCTACACCGCTATCTGCATGAAAATGGAAATATCTACACAGCTATCTGCCTATTCATTGAAATATCTACACAGCTATCTCTTTACACATGGAAATAACTACACCGCTATCTGTATGAACATGGAAATATCAGCACCGCTATCTGTATGAACATGGAAATATCTACACACCTATCTGTATGAACATGGAAATATCTACACCGCTATCTGTATGAACATGGAAATAGCTACAAAGCTATGTGAATGAACATGGAAATATCTACACCGCTATCTGTTTAAACATGGAAATATCTACACCGCTATCTGCATGAAAATGGAAATATCTACAAAGCTATCTGCATATACATGGAAATATCTACACAGCTATCTCTTTACATATGGAAATAACTACACCGCTATATCTATAAACATGGAAATATGTACACCGCCATCTGTATGAACATGGAAATATCTGCACCGCCATCTGTATGAACATATAAATATCTACACCGCCATCTGTATTAAGAAGGAAATATCTAAACCTCTATCTGTATAAACATGGAAATATCTACACCGCTGCCTGTATAAACATGGAAATATCAGCACCGCTATCTGTATGAACAAGGAAATATCTACACCGCTATCTGTATGAACATGGAAATATATACACCGCTATCTGTGTGAACATGCATATATCTTCACCGCTATCTGTATAAACATGGGAATATCTACACCGCTATCTGTATGAACATGGAAATATCTACACCGCTATCTGTATGAACATGGAAATATCTACACCGCTATCTGTTTGAACATGGAAATACCTACACCGCTATCTGCATGAAAACGGAAAAATCTACACTGCTATCTGCATATACATTTAAATATCTACACAGCTATCTCTTTACACATGGAAATAACTACACCGCTATCTGTATGAACATGGAAATATCTACACCGCCATCTGTATGAACATGGAAATATCTGCACCTACATCTGTATGAACATATAAATATCTACACCGCCATCTGTATTAAGATGGAGATATCTACACTGCTATCTGTATAAACATGGAAATATCAACACCACTATCTGTATAAACATGGAAATATCTACACCGCTATCTGTATAAACATGGAAATATCTACACCGCTACCTGTATAAACATGAAAATATCAGCACCGCAATCTGTATGAACATGGAAATATCTACACCGCTATCTGTATGAACATGGAAATATCTACACCGCTACCTGTATAAACATGGAAATATCAGCACCGCTATCTGTATGAACATGGAAATATCTACACCACTATCTCTATGAACACGGAAATATCTACACCGCTATCTGTATGAACATGGAAATAGCTACACCGCTATCTGTATGAGCATGGAAATATCTACACCACTATCTGTATGAACATGGAAATATCTACACCGCTATCTATATGAACATGGATATATCTACACAGCCATCTGGATGAACATGGAAATATCTACACCGCTATCTGCATGAACTTGGAAATATCTACACCGCTATCTGTGTAAACATGCATACATCTTCACTGCAATCTCTATAAGCATGGAAATATCTACACCGCTATCTGTATGAACATGTAAATATCTACACCGCTATCTCTTTGAACATGGAAATATCTACACCGCTATCTGCATGAAAATGGAAATATCTACACAGCTATCTGCCTATTCATTGAAATATCTACACAGCTATCTCTTTACACATGGAAATAACTACACCGCTATCTGTATGAACATGGAAATATCAGCACCGCTATCTGTATGAACATGGAAATATCTACACACCTATCTGTATGAACATGGAAATATCTACACCGCTATCTGTATGAACATGGAAATAGCTACAAAGCTATGTGAATGAACATGGAAATATCTACACCGCTATCTGTTTAAACATGGAAATATCTACACCGCTATCTGCATGAAAATGGAAATATCTACAAAGCTATCTGCATATACATGGAAATATCTACACAGCTATCTCTTTACATATGGAAATAACTACACCGCTATATCTATAAACATGGAAATATGTACACCGCCATCTGTATGAACATGGAAATATCTGCACCGCCATCTGTATGAACATATAAATATCTACACCGCCATCTGTATTAAGAAGGAAATATCTAAACCTCTATCTGTATAAACATGGAAATATCTACACCGCTGCCTGTATAAACATGGAAATATCAGCACCGCTATCTGTATGAACAAGGAAATATCTACACCGCTATCTGTATGAACATGGAAATATATACACCGCTATCTGTGTGAACATGCATATATCTTCACCGCTATCTGTATAAACATGGGAATATCTACACCGCTATCTGTATGAACATGGAAATATCTACACCGCTATCTGTATGAACATGGAAATATCTACACCGCTATCTGTTTGAACATGGAAATACCTACACCGCTATCTGCATGAAAACGGAAAAATCTACACTGCTATCTGCATATACATTTAAATATCTACACAGCTATCTCTTTACACATGGAAATAACTACACCGCTATCTGTATGAACATGGAAATATCTACACCGCCATCTGTATGAACATGGAAATATCTGCACCTACATCTGTATGAACATATAAATATCTACACCGCCATCTGTATTAAGATGGAGATATCTACACTGCTATCTGTATAAACATGGAAATATCAACACCACTATCTGTATAAACATGGAAATATCTACACCGCTATCTGTATAAACATGGAAATATCTACACCGCTACCTGTATAAACATGAAAATATCAGCACCGCAATCTGTATGAACATGGAAATATCTACACCGCTATCTGTATGAACATGGAAATATCTACACCGCTACCTGTATAAACATGGAAATATCAGCACCGCTATCTGTATGAACATGGAAATATCTACACCACTATCTCTATGAACACGGAAATATCTACACCGCTATCTGTATGAACATGGAAATAGCTACACCGCTATCTGTATGAGCATGGAAATATCTACACCACTATCTGTATGAACATGGAAATATCTACACCGCTATCTATATGAACATAGATATATCTACACAGCCATCTGGATGAACATGGAAATATCTACACCGCTATCTGCATGAACTTGGAAATATCTACACCGCTATCTGTGTAAACATGCATACATCTTCACTGCAATCTCTATAAGCATGGAAATATCTACACCGCTATCTGTATGAACATGTAAATATCTACACCGCTATCTCTTTGAACATGGAAATATCTACACCGCTATCTGCATGAAAATGGAAATATCTACACAGCTATCTGCCTATTCATTGAAATATCTACACAGCTATCTCTTTACACATGGAAATAACTACACCGCTATCTGTATGAACATGGAAATATCAGCACCGCTATCTGTATGAACATGGAAATATCTACACACCTATCTGTATGAACATGGAAATATCTACACCGCTATCTGTATGAACATGGAAATAGCTACAAAGCTATGTGAATGAACATGGAAATATCTACACCGCTATCTGTTTAAACATGGAAATATCTACACCGCTATCTGCATGAAAATGGAAATATCTACAAAGCTATCTGCATATACATGGAAATATCTACACAGCTATCTCTTTACATATGGAAATAACTACACCGCTATATCTATAAACATGGAAATAGGTACACCGCCATCTGTATGAACATGGAAATATCTGCACCGCCATCTGTATGAACATATAAATATCTACACCGCCATCTGTATTAAGAAGGAAATATCTAAACCTCTATCTGTATAAACATGGAAATATCTACACCGCTGCCTGTATAAACATGGAAATATCAGCACCGCTATCTGTATGAACAAGGAAATATCTACACCGCTATCTGTATGAACATGGAAATATATACACCGCTATCTGTGTGAACATGCATATATCTTCACCGCTATCTGTATAAACATGGGAATATCTACACCGCTATCTGTATGAACATGGAAATATCTACACCGCTATCTGTATGAACATGGAAATATCTACACCGCTATCTGTTTGAACATGGAAATACCTACACCGCTATCTGCATGAAAACGGAAAAATCTACACTGCTATCTGCATATACATTTAAATATCTACACAGCTATCTCTTTACACATGGAAATAACTACACCGCTATCTGTATGAACATGGAAATATCTACACCGCCATCTGTATGAACATGGAAATATCTGCACCTACATCTGTATGAACATATAAATATCTACACCGCCATCTGTATTAAGATGGAGATATCTACACTGCTATCTGTATAAATATGGAAATATCTACACCGCTATCTGTATAAACATGGAAATATCTACACCGCTATCTGTATAAACATGGAAATATCTACACCGCTACCTGTATAAACATGAAAATATCAGCACCGCAATCTGTATGAACATGGAAATATCTACACCGCTATCTGTATGAACATGGAAATATCTACACCGCTATCTGTATGACCATGGAACTATCTACACCGCTATCTGTATGAACATGGAAATATCTACTCCGCTATCTCTTTGAACATGGAAATTTCTACACCGCTGTCTGCATGAAAATGGAAATATCTACACAGCTATCTGCATATACATGGAAATATCTACACAGCTATCTCTTTACACATGGAAATAACTACACCGCTATCTCTATAAACATGGAAATATCTACACCGCCATCTGTATGAACATGGAAATATCTGCACCGCCATCTGTATGAACATATAAATATGTACACCGCCATCTGTATTAAGAAGGAGATATTTACACCGCTATCTGTATAAACATGGAAATATCTACACCGCTATCTGTATAAACATGGAAATATCTACACCGCTATCTGTATAATCATGGAAATATCTACACCGCTACCTGTATAAACATGGAAATATCAGCACCGCTATCGGTATGAACATGGAAATATCTACACCGCTATCTGTATGAACATGGAAATATCTTCACCGTCATCTGTATGAACATGGATATACCTACACAGCCATCTGGATGAACATGGAAATATCTACACCGCTATCAGCATGAACATGGAAATATCTACACCGCTATCTGTGTAAACATAAATACATCTTCACTGCAATCTGAATAAGCATGGAAATATCTACAGCGCTATCTGTATGAACATGAATATTTCTACACAGCCATCTGGATGAACATGGAAATATCTACACCGCAATCTGTATGAACATGGAAATATCTACACCGCTATCTGTGTAAACATGCATACATCTTCACCGCTATCTGTATAAACATGGAAATATCTACATCGCTAACTGTATGAACATGGAAATATCTACACCGCTGTCTGTTGGACCATGGAAATATCTACACCGCTATCTGAATGAAAATGGAAATACCTACACTGCTATCTGCATATACATGGAAATATCCACACAGCTATCTCTTTACACATGGAAATAACTACACCGCTATCTGCACGAACATGGAAATATCTACACCGCCATATGTATGAACATGGAAATATCTGCACCGCTATCTGTATGAACATATAAATATCTACGCCGCCATCTGTATTAACATGGAGATATCTACACCGCTATCTGTATAAACATGGAAATGTCTACACCGCTATCTGTATAAACATGGAAATATCTACACCGCTAACTGTATAAACATGGAAATATCTACATCGCTACCTGTATAAACATGGAAATATCAGCACCGCTATCTGTATGAACAGGGAAATATCTACACCGCTATCTCTATGAACATGGAAATATCTACATCGCTATCTGTATGAACATGGAAATATTTACACCGCTATCTGTACGAACATTGATATATCTACACAGCCCTCTGGATGAACATGGAAATATCCACACCGCTATCTGTGTAAACATGCATACATCTTCACCGCTATCTGTATAAACATGGAAATAATTACACCTCTATCTGTATGAACATGGAAACATCTACACCGCTATCTGTTTGAAGATGGAAATATATACACCGCTATCTGCATGAAAATGGAAATATCTACACAGCTATCTGCATATAGATGGAAATATCTACACAGCTATCTCTTTACTCATGGAAATAACTACACCGCCATCTGCATGACCATGGAAATATCTACACCGCCATCTGTATGAACATGGAAATATCTGCACCGCCATCTGTATGAACATATAAATATCTACACCGCCATCTGTATTAAGATGGAGATATCTACACCGCTATCTGAATAAACATGGAAATATCTACACCGTTATCTGTATAAACATGGAAATATCTACACTGCTATCTGTATAAACATGGAAATACCTACACCGCTACCTGTATAAACATGGAAATATCAGCACCGCTATCTGTATGAACATGGAAATATCTACACCGCTATCTGTATGAACATGCAAATATCTACACCGCTATCTGTATGAACATGGAAATATCTACAAAGCTATCTGAATGAACATGGAAATATCTACACCGCTATCTGTTTGAACATGGAAATATCTACACCGCTATCTGCATGAAAATGGAAATATCTACAAAGCTATATGCATATACATGGAAATATCTACACAGCTATCTCTTTACACATGGAAATAACTACACCGCTATATCTATAAACATGGAAATATCTACACCGCCATCTGTATGATCGTGGAAATATCTGCACTGCCATCTCTATGAACATATACATATCTAAACCACCATCTGTATTAAGAAGGAAATATCTAAACCTCTATCTGTATAAACATGGAAATATCTACACCACTGCCTCTATAAACATGGAAATATCAGCACCGCTATCTGTATGAACATGGAAATATCTACACCGCTATCCGTATGAACATGGAAATATGTACACCGCTCTCTGTATAAGCATGGAAATATCTACAGCGCTATCTGTATGAACATGGAGATATCTACACCGCTATCTGTATGAACATGGAAATATCTACACCGCTATCTGTTTGAACATGGAAATATCTACACCGCTATCTGCATGAAAATGGAAATATCTACACTGCTATCTGCATATACATGGAAATATCTACACAGCAATCCCTTTACACATGGAAATAACTACACCGCTATCTGTATGAACATGGAAATATCTGCACCGCCATCTGTATGAACATATAAATACCTACACTGCCATCTGTATTAACATGGAGATATCTACACCGCTATCTGTATAAACATGGAAATATGTACACCGCTATCTGTATGAACATGGAAATATCTACACCACTATCTCTATGAACATGGAAATATCTACAACGCTATCTGTATGAACATGGATATATCTACACAGCCATCTGGATGAACATGGAAATATCTACACCGCTATCTGTGTAAACATGCATACATCTTCACCGCTATCTGTATAAACCTGGAAATATCTACACCGCTATCTGTTTGAACATGTAAATATCTACACCGCTATCTGTGTGAACATGGAAATATCTACACCGCTATCTGTTTGAACATGGAAATATCTTCACCGCTATCTGCATGAAAATGGAAATATCTACACTGCTCTCTGTATGAACATGGAAATATTTACACCGCCATCTGTATGAACATGGATATATCCACACAGCTATCTGCATGAACATGGAAATACCTACACTGCTATCTGTTTAAACATGAAAATATCTACACCGCTGTCTCTTAAATCTTGGAAATGTCTACACCGTTATGTGTATAAACATGGAAATATCTTCACAGCCATCAGTATGAACATGGAAATATCTACACCGCCAACTCTATAAACATGGAAAAATCTGCACCGCCATCTGTATGAACATGGAAATATCTACACCGCTATCTCTATATTCATGCAAGTACCTACACCGCTATCTGTATAAACATGGAAATATCTATACCGCTATCTGGGTAAACATGGAAATATCTACACCGCTATTTGTGTAAACATGGAAATATCTACACCGCTATCTCTGTAAACATGGAAATATCTACACAGTCATCTGTATAAACATGGAAATATCCACAGTGCTATCTGTATAAACATGGAAATATATTCACCGTCATCTGTATGAAGTTGGAAATATCTACACTGCCAACTATATAAACATGGAAATATCTACACCGCCAACTGTAAAAACATGGGAATATCTACACCGCTATCTGTATAAACATGAAAATATCTACGCCGCTATCTGTGTAAACATGGAAATATCTGCACAGCGATCTGTGTAAACATGGAAATATCCACACCGCTATCTCTATAAACATGGAAATATCGACACACCCATCTGTATGGACATGGAAATATCTACACCGCTATCTGTATAAACATGGAAATATCTACACCGCTATCTGTGTAAACATGGAAATATCTACACCGCGAACTGTAGGAACATGGAAATATCTACACCGCTATCTGTATGAACATGGAAATATCCACACCGCTATCTGTAGAAACACGGAAATATCTACACCGGTATCTGTATAAACATGGAAATATCTACATCGTTATCTGTGTAAACATGGAAATATCTACTCCGCTATCTGTGTAAACATGGAAATATCTACACCGCTATCTGTAGAAACACGGAAATATCTACACCAGTATCTGTATAAACATGGAAATATCTACAAAGCCATCTGTACGAACATGTAAATATCTACACCGCTATCTCTATAAACGTGGAAATATCTACACCGCTCTCTGTATAAAGATGGAAATATCTACATCGATATCTGTGTAAACATGGAAATATCTACTCCGCTATCTGTGTAAACATGGAAATATCTACACCGCTCTCTATATAAAGATGGAAATATCTACATCGTTATTTGTGTAAACATGGAAATATCTACACCGTTATGTGTATAAACATGGAAATATCCACACGGCTATCTGTATAAATATGGAAGTATCTAAACCGCCATCTGTATGAACATCGAAATACCTACACCGCTATTTCTTAAAACATGGAAATATCTACATCGCTATATGTATAAAGATGGAAATATCTACAGCGCTATTTGTATAAATATAGAAATATCTAAACCGCCATGTGTATGAACATGGAAATATCTACAACGCCAACTCAATAAACATGGAAATATCTAGACAGCCATCTGTAGGAACGTGGAAATATCTACCCCGCTATCTCTATAAACATGGAAATATCTAACCCGCCATCAGTATAAACAGGGAAATATATACACAGCTATCTCTACAAACATGGAAATATCTACACCGCTATATCTCTAAACATGGAAATATCTACACCGCCATCTGTATGAACATGGAAATATCTACACCGCCATCTGTATGAACATGGAAATATCTACACTGCCATCTGTAGGAATATGGAAATATCTACCCCTCTATCAACACCGCAATCTGTATGAACATGGAAATATCTACACCGCGATCTCTATAAACATGGAAATATCTACACCGCCATGTGTATCAGCATGGAAATATCTACACCGCTATCTTTATAAACTTGGCAATATCTATTCCGCTATCTGTATAAACATGGAAATATGTACACCGCTCTCTGTAAACATTGAAATATCTACACCGCTATCTGTGTAATCATGGAAATATCTACACCGCTATCTCTTAAAACATGGAAATATCTACACCATTATGTGTATAAAGATGGAAATATCTACACTCCTATCTGTATAATCATGGAAATACCTACACCGCCATCTGTATAAAATTCGAAATATCTAAACCGCCAACTCCATAAACACGGAAATAACCACACCGCCATCAGCAGGAAGATGGAAATATCTACAATGCTATCTGTATAAACATGGAAATATCTACACCGCCATCTGTATAAACATGGAATTATCTACACCGCTATCTCTATAAACGTGGAAATATCTACACCGCTATCTGTATAAACATGGAAATATCTACACCGCTGCCTGTATAAACATGGAAATATCAGCACCGCTTTATGTATGAACATGGAAATATCTACACTGCCATCTGTATGAACATGGAAATACCTGCACCGCCATCTGTATGAACATATAAATATCTACACCGCCATCTGTATTAAGATGCAGATATCTACACCGCTATCTGAATAAACATGGAAATATCTACACCGATATCTGTATAAACATTCAAATATCTACACCGCAATCAGTAAACATGGAAATATCTACAACGCTACCTGTATAAACATGGAAATATCAGCACCGCTATCTGTATGATCATGGAAATATCTACACCGCTATCTGTATGAACATGGAAATATCTACACCGCTATCTGCATGAACATGGAAATATCTACACCGCTATCTGTGTAAACATGCATACATCTTCACTGCAATCTCTATAAGCATGGAAATATCTGCACCGCTATCTGTATGAACATGGAAATATCTACACCGCTATCAGTTTGAACATGGAAATATCTAAACCGCAATCAGCATGAAAATGGAAATATCTACACAGCTATCTGCATATTCATTGAAATATCTTCACAGCTATCTCTTTACACATGGAAATAACTACACCGCTATCTGTATGAACATGGAAATATCTTCACCGCCATCTGTATGAACATGGATATATCTACACAGCCATCTGGATGAACATGGAAATATCTACACTGCTATCTGTATGAACATGGAAATATCTACACCGCTATCTGTGTAAACATGCATACATCTTCAACGCTATCTGTATGAACCTGGAAATATCTACACCGCTATCAGTATAAACATGGAATTATCTACACCGCTATCTGTATAAACTTGGAAATATCTACACCGCTACCTGTATAAACATGGAAATATCAGCACCGCTATCTGTATGAACATGGAAATATCTACACCGTTATCTGTACGAACAAGGAAATATCTACACTGCTATCTGTATGAACATGGAAATAGCTGCACCGCTATCTGTATGAACATGGAAATATCTACACCACTATCTCTATGAGCATGGAAATATCTACACCGCTATCTGTATGAACATGGATATATCTTCACAGCCATCTGGATGAACATGGAAATATCTACACCGCTCTCTGTATGAACATGGAAATATCTACACCGCTATCTGGGTAAACATGCATACATCTTCACCGCTATCTGTATAAACATGGAAATATCTACAACGCTATCTGTATGAACATGGAAATAGCTACACCGCTATCTGTATGAACATGGAAATATCTACACCGCTATCTGTATGAACATGGATATATCTACACAGCCATCTGGATGAACATGGAAATATCTACACCGCTATCTGTGTAAACATGCATACATCTTCACCGCTATCTGTATAAACATGGAAATATCTACACCACTATCTGTATGAACATGGAAATATCTACACCGCTATCTGTTTGAACATGGAAATATCTACACTGCTATCTGCATGAAAATGGAAATATCAACACTGCTATCTGCATATACATGGAAATATCTACACAGCTATCCCTTTACACATGGAAATAACTACACCGCTATCTGTATGAACATGGAAATATCTGCACCGCCATCTGTATGAACATATAAATACCTACACCGCCATCTGTATTAAGATGGAGATATCTACACCGCTATCTGTATAAACATGGAAATATATACACCGCTATCTGTATGAACATGGAAATATCTGCACCGCCATCTGTATGAACATATAAATATCTACACCGCCATCTGTATTAAGATGGAGATATCTACACCGCTATCTGAATAAACATGGAAATATCTACAGCGCTATCTGTATAAACATTCAAATATCTACACCGCTATCTGTATAAACATGGAAATATCTACACCGCTACCTGTATAAACATGGAAATATCAGCACCGCTATCTGTATGAACATGGAAATATCTACACCGCTATCTGTATGAACATGGAAATATCTACACCGCTATCTGTATGAACATGGAAATATCTACAAAGTTATCTGAATGAACATGGAAATATCTACACCGCTATCTGTTTGAACATGGAAATATCTACACCGCTATCTGCATGATAATGGAAATATCTACAAAGCTATCTGCATATACATGGAAATATCTACACAGCTATCTCTTTACATATGGAAATAACTACACTGCTATATCTATAAACATGGAAATATCTACACTGCCATCTGTATGAACATGGAAATATCTGCACCGCCACCTATATGAACATATAAATATCTACACCGCCATCTGTATTAAGAAGGAAATATCTAAACCGCTATCTGTATAAACTTGGAAATATCTACACCGCTGCCTGTATAAACATGGAAATATCAGCACCGCTATCTGTATGAACATGGAAATATCTACACCGCTATCTGTATGAACATGGAAATATCTACACCGCTATCTGTATAAACATGGAAATATCTACACCGCTATCTGTATGAACATGGAAATATATACACCGCTATCTGTATGAACATGGAAATATCTACACGGCTATCTGTTTGAACATGGAAATATCTACACCGCTATCTGCATGAAAATGGAAATATCTACACTGCTATCGGCATATACATTTAAATATCTACACAGCTATCTCTTTAAACATGGGAATAACTACACCGCTCTCTGTATGAACATGGAAATATCTACACCGCCATCTGTATGAACATGGAAATATCTGCACCGCCATCTGTATGAACATATAATTATCTACACCGCCATCTGTATTAAGATGGAGATATCTACACTGCTATCTGTATAAACATGGAAATATCTACACCGCTCTCTGTATAAACATGGAAATATCTACACCGCTATCTGTATAAACATGGAAAAATCTACACCGCTACCTGTATAAACATGGAAATATCAGCACCGCTATCTGTATGAACATGGAAATATCTACACCGCTATCTGTATGAACATGGGAATATCTACACCGCTATCTGTATGAACATGGAAATATCTACACCGCTATCTGTATGAACATGGAAATATCTACACCGCCATCTGTTTGAACATGGAAATATCTACACTGCTGTCTGCATGAAAATGGAAATATCTACACGGCTATGTGCATATACATGGAAATTTCTACACAGCTATCTCTTTACACATGGAAATAACTACACCGCTATGTCTATATACATAGAAATATCTACACCGCCATCTGTATGAACATGGAAATATCTACACCGCTATCTGTTTGAACATGGAAATATCTAAACCGCTATCTGCATAAAAATAGAAATATCTATGCAGCTATCTGCATATACATGGAAATATCTACAAAGCTATCTCTTTACACATGGAAATAACTACACCGCTATCTCTATAAACATGGAAATATCTACACCGCCATCTGTATGAACATGGAAATATCTGCACTGCCATCTGTATGAACATATAAATATCTACACCGCCATCTGTATTAAGAAGGAAATATCTAAACCGCTATCTGTATACACATGGAAATATCTACACCGCTGCCTGTATAAACATGCAAATATCAGCACCGCTATCTGTATGAACATGGAAATATCTACACCGCTATCTGTAGGAACATGGAAATATCTACACCGCTATCTGTATAAAGATGGAAATATCTACACCGCTATCTGTATGAACATGGAAATATCTACACCGCTATCTGTATGAACATGGAAATATCTACACTGCTATCTGTTTGAACATGGAAATATCTACACCGCTATCTGTATGAACATGGAAATATCTACACCGCTATCTGTTTGAACATGGAAATGTCTACACCGCTATCTGCATGAAAATGGAAATATCTACACTGCTATCTGCATACACATGTAAATATCTACACAGCTATCTCTTTACACATGGAAATAACTACACCGCTATCTGTATGAACATGGAAATATATACACCGCCATCTGTATGAACATGGAAATATCTGCACCTCCATCTGTATGAACATATAAATATCTACACCGCCATCTGTATTAAGATGGAGATATCTACACTGCTATCTGTATAAACATGGAAACATCTACACCGCTATCTGTATAAACATGGAAATATCTACACCGCTATCTGTATAAACATGGAAATATCTACACCGCTACCTGTATAAACATGAAAATATCAGCACCGCAATCTGTATGAACATGGAAATATCTACACCGCTATCTGTATGAACATGGAAATATCTACACCGCTATCTGTATGACCATGGAACTATCTACACCGCTATCTGTATGAACATGGAAATATCTACTCCGCTATCTCTTTGAACATGGAAATTTCTACACCGCTGTCTGCATGAAAATGGAAATATCTACACAGCTATCTGCATATACATGGAAATATCTACACAGCTATCTCTTTACACATGGAAATAACTACACCGCTATCTCTATAAACATGGAAATATCTACACCGCCATCTGTATGAACATGGAAATATCTGCACCGCCATCTGTATGAACATATAAATATGTACACCGCCATCTGTATTAAGAAGGAGATATCTACACCGCTATCTGTATAAACATGGAAATATCTACACCGCTATCTGTATAAACATGGAAATATCTTCACCGTCATCTGTATGAACATGGATATACCTACACAGCCATCTGGATGAACATGGAAATATCTACACCGCTATCAGCATGAACATGGAAATATCTACACCGCTATCTGTGTAAACATGCATACATCTTCACTGCAATCTGTATAAGCATGGAAATATCTACACCGCTATCTGGATGAACATGGAAATATCTACACCGCAATCTGTATGAACATGGAAATATCTACACCGCTATCTGTGTAAACATGCATACATCTTCACCGCTATCTGTATAAACATGGAAATATCTACATCGCTATCTGTATGAACATGGAAATATCAACACCGCTATCTGTATGAACATGGAAATATCTACACCGCTATCTGTTGGACCATGGAAATATCTACACCGCTATCTGAATGAAAATGGAAATACCTACACTGCTATCTGCATATACATGGAAATATCCACACAGCTATCTCTTTACACATGGAAATAACTACACCGCTATCTGCACGAACATGGAAATATCTACACCGCCATATGTATGAACATGGAAATATCTGCACCGCTATCTGTATGAACATATAAATATCTACGCCGCCATCTGTATTAACATGGAGATATCTACACCGCTATCTGTATGAACATGGAAATAGCTACAAAGCTATGTGAATGAACATGGAAATATCTACACCGCTATCTGTTTAAACATGGAAATATCTACACCGCTATCTGCATGAAAATGGAAATATCTACAAAGCTATCTGCATATACATGGAAATATCTACACAGCTATCTCTTTACATATGGAAATAACTACACCGCTATATCTATAAACATGGAAATATGTACACCGCCATCTGTATGAACATGGAAATATCTGCACCGCCATCTGTATGAACATATAAATATCTACACCGCCATCTGTATTAAGAAGGAAATATCTAAACCTCTATCTGTATAAACATGGAAATATCTACACCGCTGCCTGTATAAACATGGAAATATCAGCACCGCTATCTGTATGAACAAGGAAATATCTACACCGCTATCTGTATGAACATGGAAATATATACACCGCTATCTGTGTGAACATGCATATATCTTCACCGCTATCTGTATAAACATGGGAATATCTACACCGCTATCTGTATGAACATGGAAATATCTACACCGCTATCTGTATGAACATGGAAATATCTACACCGCTATCTGTTTGAACATGGAAATACCTACACCGCTATCTGCATGAAAACGGAAAAATCTACACTGCTATCTGCATATACATTTAAATATCTACACAGCTATCTCTTTACACATGGAAATAACTACACCGCTATCTGTATGAACATGGAAATATCTACACCGCCATCTGTATGAACATGGAAATATCTGCACCTACATCTGTATGAACATATAAATATCTACACCGCCATCTGTATTAAGATGGAGATATCTACACTGCTATCTGTATAAACATGGAAATATCAACACCACTATCTGTATAAACATGGAAATATCTACACCGCTATCTGTATAAACATGGAAATATCTACACCGCTACCTGTATAAACATGAAAATATCAGCACCGCAATCTGTATGAACATGGAAATATCTACACCGCTATCTGTATGAACATGGAAATATCTACACCGCTACCTGTATAAACATGGAAATATCAGCACCGCTATCTGTATGAACATGGAAATATCTACACCACTATCTCTATGAACACGGAAATATCTACACCGCTATCTGTATGAACATGGAAATAGCTACACCGCTATCTGTATGAGCATGGAAATATCTACACCACTATCTGTATGAACATGGAAATATCTACACCGCTATCTATATGAACATAGATATATCTACACAGCCATCTGGATGAACATGGAAATATCTACACCGCTATCTGCATGAACTTGGAAATATCTACACCGCTATCTGTGTAAACATGCATACATCTTCACTGCAATCTCTATAAGCATGGAAATATCTACACCGCTATCTGTATGAACATGTAAATATCTACACCGCTATCTCTTTGAACATGGAAATATCTACACCGCTATCTGCATGAAAATGGAAATATCTACACAGCTATCTGCCTATTCATTGAAATATCTACACAGCTATCTCTTTACACATGGAAATAACTACACCGCTATCTGTATGAACATGGAAATATCAGCACCGCTATCTGTATGAACATGGAAATATCTACACACCTATCTGTATGAACATGGAAATATCTACACCGCTATCTGTATGAACATGGAAATAGCTACAAAGCTATGTGAATGAACATGGAAATATCTACACCGCTATCTGTTTAAACATGGAAATATCTACACCGCTATCTGCATGAAAATGGAAATATCTACAAAGCTATCTGCATATACATGGAAATATCTACACAGCTATCTCTTTACATATGGAAATAACTACACCGCTATATCTATAAACATGGAAATAGGTACACCGCCATCTGTATGAACATGGAAATATCTGCACCGCCATCTGTATGAACATATAAATATCTACACCGCCATCTGTATTAAGAAGGAAATATCTAAACCTCTATCTGTATAAACATGGAAATATCTACACCGCTGCCTGTATAAACATGGAAATATCAGCACCGCTATCTGTATGAACAAGGAAATATCTACACCGCTATCTGTATGAACATGGAAATATATACACCGCTATCTGTGTGAACATGCATATATCTTCACCGCTATCTGTATAAACATGGGAATATCTACACCGCTATCTGTATGAACATGGAAATATCTACACCGCTATCTGTATGAACATGGAAATATCTACACCGCTATCTGTTTGAACATGGAAATACCTACACCGCTATCTGCATGAAAACGGAAAAATCTACACTGCTATCTGCATATACATTTAAATATCTACACAGCTATCTCTTTACACATGGAAATAACTACACCGCTATCTGTATGAACATGGAAATATCTACACCGCCATCTGTATGAACATGGAAATATCTGCACCTACATCTGTATGAACATATAAATATCTACACCGCCATCTGTATTAAGATGGAGATATCTACACTGCTATCTGTATAAATATGGAAATATCTACACCGCTATCTGTATAAACATGGAAATATCTACACCGCTATCTGTATAAACATGGAAATATCTACACCGCTACCTGTATAAACATGAAAATATCAGCACCGCAATCTGTATGAACATGGAAATATCTACACCGCTATCTGTATGAACATGGAAATATCTACACCGCTATCTGTATGACCATGGAACTATCTACACCGCTATCTGTATGAACATGGAAATATCTACTCCGCTATCTCTTTGAACATGGAAATTTCTACACCGCTGTCTGCATGAAAATGGAAATATCTACACAGCTATCTGCACATACATGGAAATATCTACACAGCTATCTCTTTACACATGGAAATAACTACACCGCTATCTCTATAAACATGGAAATATCTACACCGCCATCTGTATGAACATGGAAATATCTGCACTGCCATCTGTATGAACATATAAATATGTACACCGCCATCTGTATTAAGAAGGAGATATTTACACCGCTATCTGTATAAACATGGAAATATCTACACCGCTATCTGTATAAACATGGAAATATCTACACCGCTATCTGTATAATCATGGAAATATCTACACCGCTACCTGTATAAACATGGAAATATCAGCACCGCTATCGGTATGAACATGGAAATATCTACACCGCTATCTGTATGAACATGGAAATATCTTCACCATCATCTGTATGAACATGGATATACCTACACAGCCATCTGGATGAACATGGAAATATCTACACCGCTATCAGCATGAACATGGAAATATCTACACCGCTATCTGTGTAAACATAAATACATCTTCACTGCAATCTGAATAAGCATGGAAATATCTACAGCGCTATCTGTATGAACATGAATATTTCTACACAGCCATCTGGATGAACATGGAAATATCTACACCGCAATCTGTATGAACATGGAAATATCTACACCGCTATCTGTGTAAACATGCATACATCTTAACCGCTATCTGTATAAACATGGAAATATCTACATCGCTATCTGTATGAACATGGAAATATCTACACCGCTGTCTGTTGGACCATGGAAATATCTACACCGCTATCTGAATGAAAATGGAAATACCTACACTGCTATCTGCATATACATGGAAATATCCACACAGCTATCTCTTTACACATGGAAATAACTACACCGCTATCTGCACGAACATGGAAATATCTACACCGCCATATGTATGAACATGGAAATATCTGCACCGCTATCTGTATGAACATACAAATATCTACGCCGCCATCTGTATTAACATGGAGATATCTACACCGCTATCTGTATAAACATGGAAATGTCTACACCGCTATCTGTATAAACATGGAAATATCTACACCGCTAACTGTATAAACATGGAAATATCTACATCGCTACCTGTATAAACATGGAAATATCAGCACCGCTATCTGTATGAACAGGGAAATATCTACACCGCTATCTCTATGAACATGGAAATATCTACATCGCTATCTGTATGAACATGGAAATATTTACACCGCTATCTGTACGAACATTGATATATCTACACAGCCCTCTGGATGAACATGGAAATATCCACACCGCTATCTGTGTAAACATGCATACATCTTCACCGCTATCTGTATAAACATGGAAATAATTACACCTCTATCTGTATGAACATGGAAACATCTACACCGCTATCTGTTTGAAGATGGAAATATATACACCGCTATCTGCATGAAAATGGAAATATCTACACAGCTATCTGCATATAGATGGAAATATCTACACAGCTATCTCTTTACTCATGGAAATAACTACACCGCCATCTGCATGACCATGGAAATATCTACACCGCCATCTGTATGAACATGGAAATATCTGCACCGCCATCTGTATGAACATATAAATATCTACACCGCCATCTGTATTAAGATGGAGATATCTACACCGCTATCTGAATAAACATGGAAATATCTACACCGTTATCTGTATAAACATGGAAATATCTACACTGCTATCTGTATAAACATGGAAATACCTACACCGCTACCTGTATAAACATGGAAATATCAGCACCGCTATCTGTATGAACATGGAAATATCTACACCGCTATCTGTATGAACATGCAAATATCTACACCGCTATCTGTATGAACATGGAAATATCTACAAAGCTATCTGAATGAACATGGAAATATCTACACCGCTATCTGTTTGAACATGGAAATATCTACACCGCTATCTGCATGAAAATGGAAATATCTACAAAGCTATATGCATATACATGGAAATATCTACACAGCTATCTCTTTACACATGGAAATAACTACACCGCTATATCTATAAACATGGAAATATCTACACCGCCATCTGTATGATCGTGGAAATATCTGCACTGCCATCTCTATGAACATATACATATCTAAACCACCATCTGTATTAAGAAGGAAATATCTAAACCTCTACCTGTATAAACATGGAAATATCTACACCACTGCCTCTATAAACATGGAAATATCAGCACCGCTATCTGTATGAACATGGAAATATCTACACCGCTATCCGTATGAACATGGAAATATGTACACCGCTCTCTGTATAAGCATGGAAATATCTACAGCGCTATCTGTATGAACATGGAAATATCTACACCGCTATCTGTATGAACATGGAAATATCTACACCGCTATCTGTTTGAACATGGAAATATCTACACCGCTATCTGCATGAAAATGGAAATATCTACACTGCTATCTGCATATACATTTAAATATCTACACAGCTATCTCTTTACACATGGAAATAACTACACCGCTATCTGTATGAACATGGAAATATCTGCACTGCCATCTGTATGAACATATAAATATCTACACCGCCATCTGTATATAGATGGAGATATCTTCACCGCTATCTGTATAAACTTGGAAATATCTACACCGCTATCTCTATAAACATGGAAGCATCTACACCGCTATCTGTATAAACATGGAAATATCTACACCGCTACCTGTATAAACATGGAAATATCAGCACCGCTATCTGTATGAACATGGAAATATCTACACCACTATCTCTATGTACATGGAAATATCTACACCGCTATCTGTATGAACATGGAAATAGCTACACCGCTATCTGTATGAGCATGGAAATATCTACACCACTATCTGTATGAACATGGAAATATCTACACCGCTCTCTGTATGAACATGGATATATCTACACAGCCATCTGGATGAACATGGAAATATCTACACCGCTATCTGCATGAAAATGGAAATATCTACAAAGCTATCTGCATATACATGGAAATATCTACACAGCTATCTCTTTACATATGGAAATAACTACACTGCTATATCTATAAACATGGAAATATCTACACTGCCATCTGTATGAACATGGAAATATCTGCACCGCCACCTATATGAACATATAAATATCTACACCGCCATCTGTATTAAGAAGGAAATATCTAAACTGCTATCTGTATAAACATGGAAATATCTACACCGCTGCCTGTATAAACATGGAAATATCAGCACCGCTATCTGCATGAACATGGAAATAACTGCACCGCTATCTGTATGAACATGGAAATATCTACACCACTATCTCTATGAACATGGAAATATCTACACCGTTATCTGTATGAACATGGATATATCTTCACAGCCATCTGGATGAACATGGAAATATCTACACCGCTATCTGCATGAACATGGAAATATCTACACCGCTATCTGGGTAAACATGCATACATCTTCACCGCTATCTGTATAAACATGGAAATATCTACACCGTTATCTGTATGAACATGAAAATAGCTACACCGCTATCTGTATGAACATGGAAATATCTACACCGCTATCTGTATGAACATGGATATATCTACACAGCCATCTGGATGAACATGGAAATATCTACACCGCTATCTGTGTAAACATGCATACATCTTCACCGCTATCTGTATAAACATGGAAATATCTACACCACTATCTGTATGAACATGGAAATATCTACACCGCTATCTGTTTGAACATGGAAATATCTACACTGCTATCTGCATGAAAACGGAAATATCTACACTGCTATCTGCATATACATGGAAATATCTACACAGCTATCCCTTTACACATGGAAATAACTACACCGCTATCTATATGAACATGGAAATATCTGCACCGCCAACTGTATGAACATATAAATACCTACTCCGCCATCTGTATTAAGATGGAGATATCTACACCGCTATCTGTATAAACATGGAAATATATACACCGCTATCTGTATGAACATGGAAATATCTGCACCGCCATCTGTATGAACATATAAATATCTACACCGCCATCTGTATTAAGATGGAGATATCTACACCGCTATCTGAATAAACATGGAAATATCTACACCGCTATCTGTATAAACATTCAAATATCTACACCGCTATCTGTATAAACATGGAAATATCTACACCGCTACCTGTATAAACATGGAAATATCAGCACCGCTATCTGTATGAACATGGAAATATCTACACCGCTATCTGTATGAACATGGAAATATCTACACCGCTATCTGTATGAACATGGAAATATCTACAAAGCTATCTGAATGAACATGGAAATATCTACACCGCTATCTGTTTGAACATGTAAATATCTACACCGCTATCTGCATGAAAATGGAAATATCTACAAAGCTATCTGCATATACATGGAAATATCTACACAGCTATCTCTTTACATATGGAAATAACTACACTGCTATATCTATAAACATGGAAATATCTACACTGCCATCTGTATGAACATGGAAATATCTGCACCGCCACCTATATGAACATATAAATATCTACACCGCCATCTGTATTAAGAAGGAAATATCTAAACCGCTATCTGTATAAACATGGAAATATCTACACCGCTGCCTGTATAAACATGGAAATATCAGCACCGCTATCTGTATGAACATGGAAATATCTACACCGCTATCTGTATAAACATGGAAATATCTACACCGCTATCTGTATGAACTTGGAAATATCTACACCGCTATCTGTATGAACATGGAAATATCTACACGGCTATCTGTTTGAACATGGAAATATCTACACCGCTATCTGCATGAAAATGGAAATATCTACACTGCTATCGGCATATACATTTAAATATCTACACAGCTATCTCTTTACACATGGAAATAACTACACCGCTCTCTGTATGAACATGGAAATATCTACACCGCCATCTGTATGAACATGGAAATATCTGCACTGCCATCTGTATGAAGATATAATTATCTACACCGCCATCTTTATTAAGATGGAGATATCTACACTGCTATCTGTATAAACATGGAAATATCTACACCGCTCTCTGTATAAACATGGAAATATCTACACCGCTATCTGTATAAACATGGAAAAATCTACACAACTACCTGTATAAACATGGAAATATCAGCACCGCTATCTGTATGAACATATAATTATCTACACCGCCATCTTTATTAAGATGGAGATATCTACACTGCTATCTGTATAAACATGGAAATATCTACACCGCTATCTGTATGAACATGGAAATATCTACACCGCTATCTGTATGAACATGGAAATATCTACACCGCTATCTGTATGAACATGGAAATATCTACACCGCCATCTGTTTGAACATGGAAATAATTACACCGCTGTCTGCATGAAAATGGAAATATCTACACGGATATCTGCATTTACATAGAAATTTCTACACAGCTATCTCTTTACACATGGAAATAACTACACCGCTATGTCTATAAACATAGAAATATCTACACCGCCATCTGTATGAACATGGAAATATCTACACCGCTATCTGTGTAAACATGCATACATCTTCACCGCTATCTGTATAAACATGGAAATATCTACACCGCTATCTGTATGAACATGGAAATATCTACACCGCTATCTGTTTGAAAATGGAAATATCTAAACCGCTATCTGCATAAAAATAGAAATATCTATGAAGCTATCTGCATATACATGGAAATATCTACAAAGCTATCTCTTTACACATGGAAATAACTACACCGCTATCTCTATAAACATGGAAATATCTACACCGCCATCTGTATGAACATGGAAATATCTGCACTGCCATCTGTATGAACATATAAATATCTACACCGCCATCTGTATTAAGAAGGAAATATCTAAACCGCTATCTGTATACACATGGAAATATCTACACCGCTGCCTGTATAAACATGCAAATATCAGCACCGCTATCTGTATGAACATGGAAATATCTACACCGCTATCTGTAGGAACATGGAAATATCTACACCGCTATCTGTATAAACATGGAAATATCTACACCGCTATCTGTATGAACATGGAAATATCTACACCGCTATCTGTATGAACATGGAAATATCTACACTGCTATCTGTTTGAACATGGAAATATCTACACCGCTATCTGTATGAACATGGAAATATCTACACCGCTATCTGTTTGAACATGGAAATGTCTACACCGCTATCTGCATGAAAATGGAAATATCTACACTGCTATCTGCATATACATGTAAATATCTACACAGCTATCTCTTTACAAATGGAAATAACTACACCGCTATCTGTATGAACATGGAAATATCTACACCGCCATCTGTATGAACATGGAAATATCTGCACCTCCATCTGTATGAACATATAAATATCTACACCGCCATCTGTATTAAGATGGAGATATCTACACTGCTATCTGTATAAACATGGAAATATCTACACCGCTATCTGTATAAACATGGAAATATCTACACCGCTATCTGTATAAACATGGAAATATCGACACCGCTACCTGTATAAACATGAAAATATCAGCACCGCAATCTGTATGAACATGGAAATATCTACACCGCTATCTGTATGAACATGGAAATATCTACACCGCTATCTGTATGACCATGGAACTATCTACACCGCTATCTGTATGAACATGGAAATATCTACTCCGCTATCTCTTTGAACATGGAAATTTCTACACCGCTGTCTGCATGAAAATGGAAATATCTACACAGCTATCTGCATATACATGGAAATATCTACACAGCTATCTCTTTACACATGGAAATAACTACACCGCTATCTCTATAAACATGGAAATATCTACACCGCCATCTGTATGAACATGGAAATATCTGCACCGCCATCTGTATGAACATATAAATATGTACACCGCCATCTGTATTAAGAAGGAGATATCTACACCGCTATCTGTATAAACATGGAAATATCTACACCGCTATCTGTATAAACATGGAAATATCTACACCGCTATCTGTATAAACATGGAAATATCTACACCGCTACCTGTATAAACATGGAAATATCAGCACCGCTATCGGTATGAACATGGAAATATCTACACCGCTATCTGTATGAACATGGAAATATCTTCACCGTCATCTGTATGAACATGGATATACCTACACAGCCATCTGGATGAACATGGAAATATCTACACCGCTATCAGCATGAACCTGGAAATATCTACACCGCTATCTGTGTAAACATGCATACAACTTCACTGCAATCTGTATAAGCATGGAAATATCTACAGCGCTATCTGTATGAACATGAATATTTCTACACAGCTATCTGGATGAACATGGAAATATCTACACCGCAATCTGTATGAACATGGAAATATCTACACCGCTATCTGTGTAAACATGCATACATCTTCACCGCTATCTGTATAAACATGGAAATATCTACATCGCTATCTGTATGAACATGGAAATATCAACACCGCTATCTGTATGAACATGGAAATATCTACACCGCTATCTGTTGGACCATGGAAATATCTACACCGCTATCTGAATGAAAATGGAAATACCTACACTGCTATCTGCATATACATGGAAATATCCACACAGCTATCTCTTTACACATGGAAGTAACTACACCGCTATCTGCACGAACATGGAAATATCTACACCGCCATATGTACGAACATGGAAATATCTGCACCACTATCTGTATGAACATATAAATATCTACGCCGCCATCTGTATTAACATGGAGATATCTACACCGCTATCTGTATAAACATGGAAATGTCTACACCGCTATCTGTATAAACATGGAAATATCTACACCGCTATCTGTATAAACATGGAAATGTCTACATCGCTACCTGTATAAACATGGAAATATCAGCACCGCTATCTGTATGAACAGGGAAATATCTACACCGCTATCTCTATGAACATGGAAATATCTACATCGCTATCTGTATGAACATGGAAATATTTACACCGCTATCTGTACGAACATTGATATATCTACACAGCCCTCTGGATGAACATGGAAATATCCACACCGCTATCTGTGTAAACATGCATACATCTTCACCGCTATCTGTATAAACATGGAAATAATTACACCGCTATCTGTATGACATGGAAACATCTACACCGCTATCTGTTTGAAGATAGAAATATATACACCGCTATCTGCATGAAAATGGAAATATCTACACAGCTATCTGCATATAGATGGAAATATCTACACAGCTATCTCTTTACTCATGGAAATAACTACACCGCCATCTGCATGACCATGGAAATATCTACACCGCCATCTGTATTAAGATGGAGATATCTACACCGCTATCTGAATAAACATGGAAATATCTACACCGTTATCTGTATAAACATGGAAATATCTACACCGCTATCTGTATAAACATGGAAATACCTACACCGCTACCTGTATAAACATGGAAATATCAGCACCGCTATCTGTATGAACATGGAAATATCTACACCGCTATCTGTATGAACATGCAAATATCTACACCGCTATCTGTATGAACATGGAAATATCTACAAAGCTATCTGAATGAACATGGAAATATCTACACCGCTATCTGTTTGAACATGGAAATATCTACACCGCTATCTGCATGAAAATGGAAATATCTACAAAGCTATATGCATATACATGGAAATAACTACACAGCTATCTCTTTACACATGGAAATAACTACACCGCTATCTGTATGAACATGGAAATATCTGCACTGCCATCTGTATGAACATATAAATATCTACACCGCCATCTGTATATAGAAGGAGATATCTTCACCGCTATCTGTAAAAACTTGGAAATATCTACACCGCTATCTCTATAAACATGGAAGCATCTACACCGCTATCTGTATAAACATGGAAATATCTACACCGCTACCTGTATAAACATGGAAATATCAGCACCGCTATCTGTATGAACATGGAAATATCTACACCACTATCTCTATGAACATGGAAATATCTACACCGCTATCTGTATGAACATGGAAATAGCTACACCGCTATCTGTATGAGCATGGAAATATCTACACCACTATCTGTATGAACATGGAAATATCTACACCGCTATCTGTATGAACATGGATATATCTACACAGCCATCTGGATGAACATGGAAATATCTACACCGCTATCTGCATGAAAATGGAAATATCTACAAAGCTATCTGCATATACATGGAAATATCTACACAGCTATCTCTTTACATATGGAAATAACTACACTGCTATATCTATAAACATGGAAATATCTACACTGCCGTCTGTATGAACATGGAAATATCTGCACCGCCACCTATATGAACATATAAATATCTACACCGCCATCTGTATTAAGAAGGAAATATCTAAACTGCTATCTGTATAAACATGGAAATATCTACACCGCTGCCTGTATAAACATGGAAATATCAGCACCGCTATCTGTATGAACATGGAAATATCTACACCGCTATCTGTATGAACATGGAAATATCTACACCGCTATATGTATAAACATGGAAATATCTACACCGCTATCTGTATGAACATGGAAATATCTACACCGCTATCTGTATGAACATGGAAATATCTACACGGCTATCTGTTTGAACATGGAAATATCTACACCGCTATCTGCATGAAAATGGAAATATCTACACTGCTATCGGCATATACATTTAAATATCTACACAGCTATCTCTTTACACATGGAAATAACTACACCGCTCTCTGTATGAACATGGAAATATCTACACCGCCATCTGTATGAACATGGAAATATCTGCACTGCCATCTGTATGAACATATAATTATCTACACCGCCATCTTTATTAAGATGGAGATATCTACACTGCTATCTGTATAAACATGGAAATATCTACACCGCTCTCTGTATAAACATGGAAATATCTACACCGCTATCGGTATAAACATGGAAAAATCTACACCACTACCTGTATAAACATGGAAATATCAGCACCGCTATCTGTATGAACATGGAAATATCTACACCGCTATCTGTATGAACATGGAAATATCTACACGGCTATCTGTATGAACATGGAAATATCTACACCGCTATCTGTATGAACATGGAAATATCAACACCGCCATCTGTTTGAACATGGAAATAACTACACCGCTGTCTGCATGAAAATGGAAATATCTACACGGCTATCTGCATATACATGGAAATTTCTACACAGCTATCTCTTTACACATGGAAATAACTACACCGCTATGTCTATAAACATAGAAATATCTACACAGCCATCTGTATGAACATGGAAATATCTACACCACTATCTGTGTAAACATGCATACATCTTCACCGCTATCTGTATAAACATGGAAATATCTGCACCGCTATCTGTATGAACATGGAAATATCTACACCGCTATCTGTTTGAACATGGAAATATCTAAACCGCTATCTGCATAAAAATAGAAATATCTATGCAGCTATCTGCATATACATGGAAATATCTACAAAGCTATCTCTTTACACATGGAAATAACTACACCGCTATCTCTATAAACATGGAAATATCTACACCGCCATCTGTATGAACATGGAAATATCTGCACTGCCATCTGTATGAACATATAAATATCTACACCGCCATCTGTATTAAGAAGGAAATATCTATACCGCTATCTGTATACACATGGAAATATCTACACCGCTGCCTGTATAAACATGCAAATATCAGCACCGATATCTGTATGAACATGGAAATATCTACACCGCTATCTGTAGGAACATGGAAATATCTACACCGCTATCTGTATAAACATGGAAATATCTACACCGCTATCGGTATGAACATGGAAATATCTACACCGCTATCTGTATGACCATGGAACTATCTACACCGCTATCTGTATGAACATGGAAATATCTACTCCGCTATCTCTTTGAACATGGAAATTTCTACACCGCTGTCTGCATGAAAATGGAAATATCTACACAGCTATCTGCATATACATGGAAATATCTACACAGCTATCTCTTTACACATGGAAATAACTACACCGCTATCTCTATAAACATGGAAATATCTACACCACCATCTGTATGAACATGGAAATATCTGCACCGCCATCTGTATGAACATATAAATATGTACACCGCCATCTGTATTAAGAAGGAGATATCTACACCGCTATCTGTATAAACATGGAAATATCTACACCGCTATCTGTATAAACATGGAAATATCTACACCGCTATCTGTATAAACATGGAAATATCTACACCGCTACCTGTATAAACATGGAAATATCAGCACCGCTATCGGTATGAACATGGAAATATCTACACCGCTATCTGTATGAACATGGAAATATCTTCACCGTCATCTGTATGAACATGGATATACCTACACAGCCATCTGGATGAACATGGAAATATCTACACCGCTATCTGCATGAACATGGAAATATCTACACCGCTATCTGTGTAAACATGCATACATTTTCACTGCAATCTGTATAAGCATGGAAATATCTACACCGCTATCGGGATGAACATGGAAATATCTACACCGCAATCTGTATGAACATGGAAATATCTACACCGCTATCTGTGTAAACATGCATACATCTTCACAGCTATCTGTATAAATATGGAAATATCTACATCGCTATCTGTATGAACATGGAAATATCAACACCGCTATCTGTATGAACATGGAAATATCTACACCGCTATCTGTTGGACCATGGAAATATCTACACCGCTATCTGAATGAAAATGGAAATACCTACACTGCTATCTGCATATACATGGAAATATCCACACAGCTATCTCTTTACACATGGAAATAACTACACCGCTATCTGCACGAACATGGAAATATCTACACCGCCATATGTATGAACATGGAAATATCTGCACCGCTATCTGTATGAACATATAAATATCTACGCCGCCATCTGTATTAACATGGAGATATCTACACCGCTATCTGTATAAACATGGAAATGTCTACACCGCTATCTGTATAAACATGGAAATATCTACACCGCTATCTGTATAAACATGGAAATACCTACATCGCTACCTGAATAAACATGGAAATATCAGCACCGCTATCTGTATGAACAGGGAAATATCTACACCGCTATCTGTATGAACATGGAAATATCTACATCGCTATCTGTATGAACATGGAAATATTTACACCGCTATCTGTACGAACATTGATATATCTACACAGCCCTCTGGATGAACATGGAAATATCCACACCGCTATCTGTGTAAACATGCATACAACTTCACCGCTATCTGTATAAACATGGAAATATCAACACCGCTATCTGTATGAACATGGAAACATCTACACCGCTATCTGTTTGAAGATGGAAATATATACACCGCTATCTGCATGAAAATCGAAATATCTACACAGCTATCTGCATATAGATGGAAATATCTACACAGCTATCTCTTTACTCATGGAAATAACTACACCGCCATCTGCATGACCATGGAAATATCTACACCGCCATCTGTATGAACATGGAAATATCTGCACCGCCATCTGTATGAACATATAAGTATCTACAGCGCCGTCTGTATTAAGATGGAGATATCTACACCGCTATCTGAATAAACATGGAAATATCTACACCGTTATCTGTATAAACATGGAAATATCTACACCGCTATCTGTATAAACATGGAAATACCTACACCGCTTCCTGTATAAACATGGAAATATCAGCACCGCTATCTGCATGAAAATGGAAATATCTACAAAGCTATATGCATATACATGGAAATATCTACACAGCTATCTCTTTACACATGGAAATAACTACACCGCTATATCTATAAACATGGAAATATCTACACCGCCATCTGTATGATCGTGGAAATATCTGCACTGCCATCTCTATGAACATATACATATCTAAACCACCATCTGTATTAAGAAGGAAATATCTAAACCTCTATCTGTATAAACATGGAAATATCTACACCACTGCCTGTATAAACATGGAAATATCAGCACCGCTATCTGTATGAACATGGAAATATCTACACCGCTATCCGTATGAACATGGAAATACGTACACCGCTCTCTGTATAAGCATGGAAATATCTACACCGCTATCTGTATGAACATGGAAATATCTACACCGCTATCTGTATGAACATGGAAATATCTACACCGCTATCTGTTTGAACATGGAAATATCTACACCGTTATCTGCATGAAAATGGAAATATCTACACTGCTATCTGCATATACATTTAAATATCTACACAGCTATCTCTTTACACATGGAAATAACTACACCACTATCTGTATGAACATGGAAATATCTGCACTGCCATCTGTATGAACATATAAATATCTACACCGCCATCTGTATATAGATGGAGATATCTTCACCGCTATCTGTATAAACTTGGAAATATCTACACCGCTATCTCTATAAACATGGAAGCATCTACACCGCTATCTGTATAAACATGGAAATATCTACACCGCTACCTGTATAAACATGGAAATATCAGCACCGCTATCTGTATGAACATGGAAATATCTACACCACTATCTCTATGAACATGGAAATATCTACACCGCTATCTGTATGAACATGGAAATAGCTACACCGCTATCTGTATGAGCATGGAAATATCTACACCACTATCTGTATGAACATGGAAATATCTACACCGCTATCTATATGAACATGGATATATCTACACAGCCATCTGGATGAATATGGAAATATCTACACCGCTATCTGCATGAACTTGGAAATATCTACACCGCTATCTGTGTAAACATGCATACATCTTCACTGCAATCTCTATAAGCATGGAAATATCTACACCGCTATCTGTATGAACATGTAAATATCTACACCGCTATCTCTTTGAACATGGAAATATCTACACCGCTATCTGCATGAAAATGGAAATATCTACACAGCTATCTGCCTATTCATTGAAATATCTACACAGCTATCTCTTTACACATGGAAATAACTACACCGCTATCTGTATGAACATGGAAATATCAGCACCGCTATCTGTATGAACATGGAAATATCTACACCGCTATCTGTATGAACATGGAAATATCTACACCGCTATCTGTATGAACATGGAAATAGCTACAAAGCTATGTGAATGAACATGGAAATATCTACACCGCTATCTGTTTAAACATGGAAATATCTACACGGCTATCTGCATGAAAATGGAAATATCTACAAAGCTATCTGCATATACATGGAAATATCTACACAGCTATCTCTTTACATATGGAAATAACTACACCGCTATATCTATAAACATGGAAATATGTACACCGCCATCTGTATGAACATGGAAATATCTGCACCGCCATCTGTATGAACATATAAATATCTACACCGCCATCTGTATTAAGAAGGAAATATCTAAACCGCTATCTGTATAAACATGGAAATATCTACACCGCTGCCTGTATAAACATGGAAATATCAGCACCGCTATCTGTATGAACAAGGAAATATCTACACCGCTATCTGTATGAACATGGAAATATATACACCGCTATCTGTGTGAACATGCATATATCTTCACCGCTATCTGTATAAACATGGGAATATCTACACCGCTATCTGTATGAACATGGAAATATCTACACCGCTATCTGTATGAACATGGAAATATCTACACCGCTATCTGTTTGAACATGGAAATATCTACACCGCTATCTGCATGAAAATGGAAATATCTACACTGCTATCTGCATATACATTTAAATATCTACACAGCTATCTCTTTACACATGGAAATAACTACACCGCTGTCTGTATGAACATGGAAATATCTACACCGCCATCTGTATGAACATGGAAATATCTGCACCTCCATCTGTATGAACATATAAATATCTACACCGCCATCTGTATTAATATGGAGATATCTACACTGCTATCTGTATAAACATGGAAATATCTACACCGCTATCTGTATAAACATGGAAATATCTACACCGCTATCTGTATAAACATGGAAATATCCACACCGCTACCTGTATAAACATGAAAATATCAGCACCGCAATCTGTATGAACATGGAAATATCTACACCGCTATCTGTATGAACATGGAAATATCTACACCGCTATCTGTATGACCATGGAACTATCTACACCGCTATCTGTATGAACATGGAAATATCTACTCCGCTATCTCTTTGAACATGGAAATTTCTACACTGCTGTCTGCATGAAAATGGAAATATCTACACAGCTATCTGCATATACATGGAAATATCTACACAGCTATCTCTTTACACATGGAAATAACTACACCGCTATCTCTATAAACATGGAAATATCTACACCGCAATCTGTATGAACATGGAAATATCTGCACCGCCATCTGTATGAACATATAAATATGTACACCGCCATCTGTATTAAGAAGGAGATATCTACACCGCCATCTGTATAAACATGGAAATATCTACACCGCTATCTGTATAAACATGGAAATATCTACACCGCTATCTGTATAAACATGGAAATATCTACACCGCTACTTGTATAAACATGGAAATATCAGCACCGCTATCGGTATGAACATGGAAATATCTACACCGCTATCTGTATGAACATGGAAATATCTTCACCGTCATCTGTATGAACATGGATATACCTACACAGCCATCTGGATGAACATGGAAATATCTACACCGCTATCAGCATGAACATGGAAATATCTACACCGCTATCTGTGTAAACATGCATACATCTTCACTGCAATCTGTATAAGAATGGAAATATCTACAGCGCTATCTGTATGAACATGAATATTTCTACACAGCCATCTGGATGAACATGGAAATATCTACACCGCAATCTGTATGAACATGGAAATATCTACACCGCTATCTGTGTAAACATGCATACATCTTCACCGCTATCTGTATAAACATGGAAATATCTACATCGCTATCTGTATGAACATGGAAATATCTACACCGCTGTCTGTTGGACCATGGAAATATCTACACCGCTATCTGAATGAAAATGGAAATACCTACACTGCTATCTGCATATACATGGAAATATCCACACAGCTATCTCTTTACACATGGAAATAACTACACCGCTATCTGCACGAACATGGAAATATCTACACCGCCATATGTATGAACATGGAAATATCTGCACCGCTATCTGTATGAACATATAAATATCTACGCCGCCATCTGTATTAACATGGAGATATCTACACCGCTATCTGTATAAACATGGAAATGTCTACACCGCTATCTGTATAAACATGGAAATATCTACACCGCTTTCTGTATAAACATGGAAATATCTACATCGCTACCTGTATAAACATGGAAATATCAGCTCCGCTATCTGTATGAACAGGGAAATATCTACACCGCTATCTGTATGAACATGGAAATATCTACATCGCTATCTGTATGAACATGGAAATATTTACACCGCTATCTGTACGAACATTGATATATCTACACAGCCCTCTGGATGAACATGGAAATATCCACACCGCTATCTGTGTAAACATGCATACATCTTCACCGCTATCTGTATAAACATGGAAATAATTACACCGCTATCTGTATGAACATGGAAACATCTACACCGCTATCTGTTTGAAGATGGAAATATATACACCGCTATCTGCATGAAAATGGAAATATCTACACAGCTATCTGCATATAGATGGAAATATCTACACAGCTATCTCTTTACTCATGGAAATAACTACACCGCCATCTGCATGACCATGGAAATATCTACACCGCCATCTGTATGAACATGGAAATATCTGCACCGCCATCTGTATGAACATATAAATATCTACACCTCCATCTGTATTAAGATGGAGATATCTACACCGCTATCTGAATAAACATGGAAATATCTACACCGTTATCTGTATAAACATGGAAATATCTACACCGCTATCTGTATAAACATGGAAATACCTACACCGCTACCTGTATAAACATGGAAATATCAGCACCGCTATCTGTATGAACATGGAAATATCTACACCGCTATCTGTATGAACATGCAAATATCTACACCGCTATCTGTATGAACATGGAAATATCTACAAAGCTATCTGAATGAACATGGAAATATCTACACCGCTATCTGTTTGAACATGGAAATATCTACACCGCTATCTGCATGAAAATGGAAATATGTACAAAGCTATATGCATATACATGGAAATATCTACACAGCTATCTCTTTACACGTGGAAATAACTACACCGCTATATCTATAAACATGGAAATATCTACACCGCCATCTGTATGATCGTGGAAATATCTGCACTGCCATCTCTATGAACATATACATATCTTAACCACCATCTGTCTTAAGAAGGAAATATCTAAACCTCTATCTGTATAAACATGGAAATATCTACACCACTGCCTGTATAAACATGGAAATATCAGCACCGCTATCTGTATGAACATGGAAATATCTACACCGCTATCCGTATGAACATGGAAATATGTACACCGCTCTCTGTATAAGCATGGAAATATCTACAGCGCTATCTGTATGAACATGGAAATATCTACACCGCTATCTGTATGAACATGGAAATATCTACACCGCTATCTGTTTGAACATGGAAATATCTACACCGCTATCTGCATGAAAATGGAAATATCTACACTGCTATCTGCATATACATTTAAATATCTACACAGCTATCTCTTTACACATGGAAATAACTACACCACTATCTGTATGAACATGGAAATATCTACACCGCTATCTATATGAACATGGATATATCTACACAGCCATCTGGATGAACATGGAAATATCTACACCGCTATCTGTATGAACATGGAAATATCAGCACCGCTACCTGTATGAACATGGAAATATCTACACACCTATCTGTATGAACATGGAAATATCTACACCGCTATCTGTATGAACATGGAAATAGCTACAAAGCTATGTGAATGAACATGGAAATATCTACACCGCTATCTGTTTAAACATGGAAATATCTACACCGCTATCTGCATGAAAATGGAAATATCTACAAAGCTATCTGCATATACATGGAAATATCTACACAGCTATCTCTTTACATATGGAAATAACTACACTGCTATATCTATAAACATGGAAATATCTACACTGCCATCTGTATGAACATGGAAATATCTGCACCGCCACCTATATGAACATATAAATATCTACACCGCCATCTGTATTAAGAAGGAAATATCTAAACCGCTATCTGTATAAACTTGGAAATATCTACACCGCTGCCTGTATAAACATGGAAATATCAGCACCGCTATCTGTATGAACATGGAAATATCTACACCGCTATCTGTATGAACATGGAAATATCTACACCGCTATCTGTATAAACATGGAAATATCTACACCGCTATCTGTATGAACATGGAAATATATACACCGCTATCTGTATGAACATGGAAATATCTACACGGCTATCTGTTTGAACATGGAAATATCTACACCGCTATCTGCATGAAAATGGAAATATCTACACTGCTATCGGCATATACATTTAAATATCTACACAGCTATCTCTTTACACATGGAAATAACTACACCGCTCTCTGTATGAACATGGAAATATCTACACCGCCATCTGTATGAACATGGAAATATCTGCACCGCCATCTGTATGAACATATAATTATCTACACCGCCATCTGTATTAAGATGGAGATATCTACACTGCTATCTGTATAAACATGGAAATATCTACACCGCTCTCTGTATAAACATGGAAATATCTACACCGCTATCTGTATAAACATGGAAAAATCTACACCGCTACCTGTATAAACATGGAAATATCAGCACCGCTATCTGTATGAACATGGAAATATCTACACCGCTATCTGTATGAACATGGGAATATCTACACCGCTATCTGTATGAACATGGAAATATCTACACCGCTATCTGTATGAACATGGAAATATCTACACCGCCATCTGTTTGAACATGGAAATATCTACACCGCTGTCTGCATGAAAATGGAAATATCTACACGGCTATGTGCATATACATGGAAATTTCTACACAGCTATCTCTTTACACATGGAAATAACTACACCGCTATGTCTATATACATAGAAATATCTACACCGCCATCTGTATGAACATGGAAATATCTACACCGCTATCTGTTTGAACATGGAAATATCTAAACCGCTATCTGCATAAAAATAGAAATATCTATGCAGCTATCTTCATATACATGGAAATATCTACAAAGCTATCTCTTTACACATGGAAATAACTACACCGCTATCTCTATAAACATGGAAATATCTACACCGCCATCTGTATGAACATGGAAATATCTGCACTGCCATCTGTATGAACATATAAATATCTACACCGCCATCTGTATTAAGAAGGAAATATCTAAACCGCTATCTGTATACACATGGAAATATCTACACCGCTGCCTGTATAAACATGCAAATATCAGCACCGCTATCTGTATGAACATGGAAATATCTACACCGCTATCTGTAGGAACATGGAAATATCTACACCGCTATCTGTATAAACATGGAAATATCTACACCGCTATCTGTATGAACATGGAAATATCTACACCGCTATCTGTATGAACATGGAAATATCTACACTGCTATCTGTTTGAACATGGAAATATCTACACCGCTATCTGTATGAACATGGAAATATCTACACCGCTATCTGTTTGAACATGGAAATGTCTACACCGCTATCTGCATGAAAATGGAAATATCTACACTGCTATCTGCATATACATGTAAATATCTACACAGCTATCTCTTTACACATGGAAATAACTACACCGCTATCTGTATGAACATGGAAATATATACACCGACATCTGTATGAACATGGAAATATCTGCACCTCCATCTGTATGAACATATAAATATCTACACCGCCATCTGTATTAAGATGGAGATATCTACACTGCTATCTGTATAAACATGGAAACATCTACACCGTTATCTGTACAAACATGGAAATATCTACACCGCTATCTGTATAAACATGGAAATAACTACACCGCTACCTGTATAAACATGAAAATATCAGCACCGCAATCTGTATGAACATGGAAATATCTACACCGCTATCTGTATGAACATGGAAATATCTACACCGCTATCTGTATGACCATGGAACTATCTACACCGCTATCTGTATGAACATGGAAATATCTACTCCGCTATCTCTTTGAACATGGAAATTTCTACACCGCTGTCTGCATGAAAATGGAAATATCTACACAGCTATCTGCATATACATGGAAATATCTACACAGCTATCTCTTTACACATGGAAATAACTACACCGCTATCTCTATAAACATGGAAATATCTACACCGCCATCTGTATGAACATGGAAATATCTGCACCGCCATCTGTATGAACATATAAATATGTACACCGCCATCTGTATTAAGAAGGAGATATCTACAACGCTATCTGTATAAACATGGAAATATCTACAACGCTATCTGTATAAACATGGAAATATCTACACCGCTATCTGTATAAACATGGAAATATCTACACCGCTACCTGTATAAACATGGAAATATCAGCACCGCTATCGGTATGAACATGGAAATATCTACACCGCTATCTGTATGAACATGGAAATATCTTCACCGTCATCTGTATGAACATGGATATACCTACACAGCCATCTGGATGAACATGGAAATATCTACACCGCTATCAGCATGAACATGGAAATATCTACACCGCTATCTGTGTAAACATGCATACATCTTCACTGCAATCTGTATAAGCATGGAAATATCTACACTGCTATCTGGATGAACATGGAAATATCTACACCGCAATCTGTATGAACATGGAAATATCTACACCGCTATCTGTGTAAACATGCATACATCTTCACCGCTATCTGTATAAACATGGAAATATCTACATCGCTATCTGTATGAACATGGAAATATCAACACCGCTATCTGTATGAACATGGAAATATCTACACCGCTATCTGTTGGACCATGGAAATATCTACACCGCTATCTGAATGAAAATGGAAATACCTACACTGCTATCTGCATATACATGGAAATATCCACACAGCTATCTCTTTACACATGGAAATAACTACACCGCTATCTGCACGAACATGGAAATATCTACACCGCCATATGTATGAACATGGAAATATCTGCACCGCTATCTGTATGAACATATAAATATCTACGCCGCCATCTGTATTAACATGGAGATATCTACACCGCTATCTGTATAAACATGGAAATATCTACACCGCTATCTGTATAAACATGGAAATATCTACATCGCTACCTGTATAAACATGGAAATATCAGCACCGCTATCTGTATGAACAGGGAAATATCTACACCGCTATCTGTATGAACATGGAAATATCTACATCGCTATCTGTATGAACATGGAAATATTTACACCGCTATCTGTACGAACATTGATATATCTACACAGCCCTCTGGATGAACATGGAAATATCCACACCGCTATCTGTGTAAACATGCATACATCTTCACCGCTATCTGTATAAACATGGAAATATCAACACCGCTATCTGTATGAACATGGAAACATCTACACCGCTATCTGTTTGAAGATGGAAATATATACACCGCTATCTGCATGAAAATCGAAATATCTACACAGCTATCTGCATATAGATGGAAATATCTACACAGCTATCTCTTTACTCATGGAAATAACTACACCGCCATCTGCATGACCATGGAAATATCTACACCGCCATCTGTATGAACATGGAAATATCTGCACCACCATCTGTACGAAGATATAAGTATCTACACCGCCATCTGTATTAAGATGGAGATATCTACACCGCTATCTGAATAAACATGGAAATATCTACACCGTTATCTGTATAAACATGGAAATATCTACACCGCTATCTGTATAAACATGGAAATACCTACACCGCTACCTGTATAAACATGGAAATATCAGCACCGCTATCTGTATGAACATGGAAATATCTACACCGCTATCTGTATGAACATGGAAATATCTACACCGCTATCTGTATGAACATGGAAATATCTACAAAGCTATCTGAATGAACATGGAAATATCTACACCGCTATCTGTTTGAACATGGAAATATCTACACCGCTATCTGCATGAAAATGGAAATATCTACAAAGCTATATGCATATACATGGAAATATCTACACAGCTATCTCTTTACACATGGAAATAACTACACCGCTATATCTATAAACATGGAAATATCTACACCGCCATCTGTATGATCGTGGAAATATCTGCACTGCCATCTCTATGAACATATACATATCTAAACCACCATCTGTATTAAGAAGGAAATATCTAAACCTCTATCTGTATAAACATGGAAATATCTACACCACTGCCTGTATAAACATGGAAATATCAGCACCGCTATCTGTATGAGCATGGAAATATCTACACCGATATCCGTATGAACATGGAAATATGCACACCGCTCTCTGTATAAGCATGGAAATATCTACACCGCTATCTGTATGAACATGGAAATATCTACACCGCTATCTGTATGAACATGGAAATATCTACACCGCTATCTGTTTGAACATGGAAATATCTACACCGCTATCTGCATGAAAATGGAAATATCTACACTGCTATCTGCATATACATATAAATATCTACACAGCTATCTCTTTACACATGGAAATAACTACACCGCTATCTGTATGAACATGGAAATATCTGCACTGCCATCTGTATGAACATATAAATATCTACACCGCCATCTGTATATAGATGGAGATATCTTCACGGCTATCTGTATAAACTTGGAAATATCTACACCGCTATCTCTATAAACATGGAAGCATCTACACCGCTATCTGTATAAACATGGAAATATCTACACCGCTACCTGTATAAACATGGAAATATCAGCACCGCTATCTGTATGAACATGGAAATATCTACACCACTATCTCTATGAACATGGAAATATCTACACCGCTATCTGTATGAACATGGAAATAGCTACACCTCTATCTGTATGAGCATGGAAATATCTACACCACTATCTGTATGAACATGGAAATATCTACACCGCTATCTGTATGAACATGGATATATCTACACAGCCATCTGGATGAACATGGAAATATCTACACCGCTATCTGCATGAAAATGGAAATATCTACAAAGCTATCTGCATATACATGGAAATATCTACACAGCTATCTCTTTACATATGGAAATAACTACACTGCTATATCTATAAACATGGAAATATCTACACTGCCATCTGTATGAACATGGAAATATCTGCACCGCCACCTATATGAACATATAAATATCTACACCGCCATCTGTATTAAAAAGGAAATATCTAAACTGCTATCTGTATAAACATGGAAATATCTACACCGCTGCCTGTATAAACATGGAAATATCAGCACCGCTATCTGTATGAACATGGAAATATCTACACCGCTATCTGTATGAACATGGAAATATCTACACCGCTATATGTATAAACATGGAAATATCTACACCGCTATCTGTATGAACATGGAAATATCTACACCGCTATCTGTATGAACATGGAAATATCTACACGGCTATCTGTTTGAACATGGAAATATCTACACCGCTATGTCTATAAACATAGAAATATCTACACCGCCATCTGTATGAACATGGAAATATCTACACCGCTATCTGTGTAAACATGCATACATCTTCACCGCTATCTGTATAAACATGGAAATATCTACACCGCTATCTGTATGAACATGGAAATATCTACACCGCTATCTGTTTGAACATGGAAATATCTAAACCGCTATCTGCATAAAAATACAAATATCTATGCAGCTATCTGCATATTCATGGAAATATCTACAAAGCTATCTCTTTACACATGGAAATAACTACACCGCTATCTCTATAAACATGGAAATATCTACACCGCCATCTGTATGAACATGGAAATATCTGCACTGCCATCTGTATGAACATATGAATATCTACACCGCCATCTGTATTAAGAAGGAAATATCTAAACCGCTATCTGTATACACATGGAAATATCTACACCGCTGCCTGTATAAACATGCAAATATCAGCACCGCTATCTGTATGAACATGGAAATATCTACACCGCTATCTGTAGGAACATGGAAATATCTACACCGCTATCTGTATAAACATGGAAATATCTACACCGCTATCTGTATGAACATGGAAATATCTACACCGCTATCTGTATGAACATGGAAATATCTACACTGCTATCTGTTTGAACATGGAAATATCTACACCGCTATCTGTATGAACATGGAAATATCTACACCGCTATCTGTTTGAACATGGAAATGTCTACACCGCTATCTGCATGAAAATGGAAATATCTACACTGCTATCTGCATATACATGTAAATATCTACACTGCTATCTCTTTACACATGGAAATAACTACACCGCTATCTGTATGAACATGGAAATATATACACCGCCATCTGTATGAACATGGAAATATCTGCACCTCCATCTGTATGAACATATAAATATCTACACCGCCATCTGTATTAAGATGGAGATATCTACACTGCTATCTGTATAAACATGGAAATATCTACACCGCTATCTGTATAAACATGGAAATATCTACACCGCTATCTGTATAAACATGGAAATATCTACACCGCTACCTGTATAAACATGAAAATATCAGCACCGCAATCTGTATGAACATGGAAATATCTACACCGCTATCTGTATGAACATGGAAATATCTACACCGCTATCTGTATGACCATGGAACTATCTACACCGCTATCTGTATGAACATGGAAATATCTACTCCGCTATCTCTTTGAACATGGAAATTTCTACACCGCTGTCTGCATGAAAATGGAAATATCTACACAGCTATCTGCATATACATGGAAATATCTACACAGCTATCTCTTTACACATGGAAATAACTACACCGCAATCTCTATAAACATGGAAATATCTACACCGCCATCTGTATGAACATGGAAATATCTGCACCGCCATCTGTATGAACATATAAATATGTACACCGCCATCTGTATTAAGAAGGAGATATCTACACCGCTATCTGTATAAACATGGAAATATCTACACCGCTATCTGTATAAACATGGAAATATCTACACCGCTATCTGTATAAACATGGAAATATCTACACCGCTACCTGTATAAACATGGAAATATCAGCACCGCTATCGGTATGAACATGGAAATATCTACACCGCTATCTGTATGAACATGGAAATATCTTCACCGTCATCTGTATGAACATGGATATACCTACACAGCCATCTGGATGAACATGGAAATATCTACACCGCTATCAGCATGAACATGGAAATATCTACACCGCTATCTGTGTAAACATGCATACATCTTCACTGCAATCTGTATAAGCATGGAAATATCTACACCGCTATCTGGATGAACATGGAAATATCTACACCGCAATCTGTATGAACATGGAAATATCTACACCGCTATCTGTGTAAACATGCATACATCTTCACCGCTATCTGTATAAACATGGAAATATCAACACCGCTATCTGTATGAACATGGAAACATCTACACCGCTATCTGTTTGAAGATGGAAATATATACACCGCTATCTGCATGAAAATGGAAATATCTACACAGCTATCTGCATATAGATGGAAATATCTACACAGCTATCTCTTTACTCATGGAAATAACTACACCGCCATCTGCATGACCATGGAAATATCTACACCGCCATCTGTATGAACATGGAAATATCTGCACCACCATCTGTACGAAGATATAAGTATCTACACCGCCATCTGTATTAAGATGGAGATATCTACACCGCTATCTGAATAAACATGGAAATATCTACACCGTTATCTGTATAAACATGGAAATATCTACACCGCTATCTGTATAAACATGGAAATACCTACACCGCTACCTGTATAAACATGGAAATATCAGCACCGCTATCTGTATGAACATGGAAATATCTACACCGCTATCTGTATGAACATGCAAATATCTACACCGCTATCTGTATGAACATGGAAATATCTACAAAGCTATCTGAATGAACATGGAAATATCTACACCGCTATCTGTTTGAACATGGAAATATCTACACCGCTATCTGCATGAAAATGGAAATATCTACAAAGCTATATGCATATACATGGAAATATCTACACAGCTATCTCTTTACACATGGAAATAACTACACCGCTATATCTATAAACATGGAAATATCTACACCGCCATCTGTATGATCGTGGAAATATCTGCACTGCCATCTCTATGAACATATACATATCTAAACCACCATCTGTATTAAGAAGGAAATATCTAAACCTCTATCTGTATAAACATGGAAATATCTACACCACTGCCTGTATAAACATGGAAATATCAGCACCGCTATCTGTATGAGCATGGAAATATCTACACCGATATCCGTATGAACATGGAAATATGTACACCGCTCTCTGTATAAGCATGGAAATATCTACACCGCTATCTGTATGAACATGGAAATATCTACACCGCTATCTGTATGAACATGGAAATATCTACACCGCTATCTGTTTGAACATGGAAATATCTACACCGCTATCTGTATGAACATGGAAATATCTACACCGCTATCTGTATGAACATGGAAATATCTACACCGCTATCTGTATGAACATGGAAATATCTACACTGCTATCTGTTTGAACATGGAAATATCTACACCGCTATCTGTATGAACATGGAAATATCTACACCGCTATCTGTTTGAACATGGAAATGTCTACACCGCTATCTGCATGAAAATGGAAATATCTACACTGCTATCTGCATATACATGTAAATATCTACACTGCTATCTCTTTACACATGGAAATAACTACACCGCTATCTGTATGAACATGGAAATATATACACCGCCATCTGTATGAACATGGAAATATCTGCACCTCCATCTGTATGAACATATAAATATCTACACCGCCATCTGTATTAAGATGGAGATATCTACACTGCTATCTGTATAAACATGGAAATATCTACACCGCTATCTGTATAAACATGGAAATATCTACACCGCTATCTGTATAAACATGGAAATATCTACACCGCTACCTGTATAAACATGAAAATATCAGCACCGCAATCTGTATGAACATGGAAATATCTACACCGCTATCTGTATGAACATGGAAATATCTACACCGCTATCTGTATGACCATGGAACTATCTACACCGCTATCTGTATGAACATGGAAATATCTACTCCGCTATCTCTTTGAACATGGAAATTTCTACACCGCTGTCTGCATGAAAATGGAAATATCTACACAGCTATCTGCATATACATGGAAATATCTACACAGCTATCTCTTTACACATGGAAATAACTACACCGCAATCTCTATAAACATGGAAATATCTACACCGCCATCTGTATGAACATGGAAATATCTGCACCGCCATCTGTATGAACATATAAATATGTACACCGCCATCTGTATTAAGAAGGAGATATCTACACCGCTATCTGTATAAACATGGAAATATCTACACCGCTATCTGTATAAACATGGAAATATCTACACCGCTATCTGTATAAACATGGAAATATCTACACCGCTACCTGTATAAACATGGAAATATCAGCACCGCTATCGGTATGAACATGGAAATATCTACACCGCTATCTGTATGAACATGGAAATATCTTCACCGTCATCTGTATGAACATGGATATACCTACACAGCCATCTGGATGAACATGGAAATATCTACACCGCTATCAGCATGAACATGGAAATATCTACACCGCTATCTGTGTAAACATGCATACATCTTCACTGCAATCTGTATAAGCATGGAAATATCTACACCGCTATCTGGATGAACATGGAAATATCTACACCGCAATCTGTATGAACATGGAAATATCTACACCGCTATCTGTGTAAACATGCATACATCTTCACCGCTATCTGTATAAACATGGAAATATCAACACCGCTATCTGTATGAACATGGAAACATCTACACCGCTATCTGTTTGAAGATGGAAATATATACACCGCTATCTGCATGAAAATGGAAATATCTACACAGCTATCTGCATATAGATGGAAATATCTACACAGCTATCTCTTTACTCATGGAAATAACTACACCGCCATCTGCATGACCATGGAAATATCTACACCGCCATCTGTATGAACATGGAAATATCTGCACCACCATCTGTACGAAGATATAAGTATCTACACCGCCATCTGTATTAAGATGGAGATATCTACACCGCTATCTGAATAAACATGGAAATATCTACACCGTTATCTGTATAAACATGGAAATATCTACACCGCTATCTGTATAAACATGGAAATACCTACACCGCTACCTGTATAAACATGGAAATATCAGCACCGCTATCTGTATGAACATGGAAATATCTACACCGCTATCTGTATGAACATGCAAATATCTACACCGCTATCTGTATGAACATGGAAATATCTACAAAGCTATCTGAATGAACATGGAAATATCTACACCGCTATCTGTTTGAACATGGAAATATCTACACCGCTATCTGCATGAAAATGGAAATATCTACAAAGCTATATGCATATACATGGAAATATCTACACAGCTATCTCTTTACACATGGAAATAACTACACCGCTATATCTATAAACATGGAAATATCTACACCGCCATCTGTATGATCGTGGAAATATCTGCACTGCCATCTCTATGAACATATACATATCTAAACCACCATCTGTATTAAGAAGGAAATATCTAAACCTCTATCTGTATAAACATGGAAATATCTACACCACTGCCTGTATAAACATGGAAATATCAGCACCGCTATCTGTATGAGCATGGAAATATCTACACCGATATCCGTATGAACATGGAAATATGTACACCGCTCTCTGTATAAGCATGGAAATATCTACACCGCTATCTGTATGAACATGGAAATATCTACACCGCTATCTGTATGAACATGGAAATATCTACACCGCTATCTGTTTGAACATGGAAATATCTACACCGCTATCTGCATGAAAATGGAAATATCTACACTGCTATCTGCATATACATATAAATATCTACACAGCTATCTCTCTACACATGGAAATAACTACACCGCTATCTGTATGAACATGGAAATATCTGCACTGCCATCTGTATGAACATATAAATATCTACACCGCCATCTGTATATAGATGGAGATATCTTCACCGCTATCTGTATAAACTTGGAAATATCTACACCGCTATCTCTATAAACATGGAAGCATCTACACCGCTATCTGTATAAACATGGAAATATCTACACCGCTACCTGTATAAACATGGAAATATCAGCACCGCTATCTGTATGAACATGGAAATATCTACACCACTATCTCTATGAACATGGAAATATCTACACCGCTATCTGTATGAACATGGAAATAGCTACACCGCTATCTGTATGAGCATGGAAATATCTACACCACTATCTGTATGAACATGGAAATATCTACACCGCTATCTGTATGAACATGGATATATCTACACAGCCATCTGGATGAACATGGAAATATCTACACCGCTATCTGCATGAAAATGGAAATATCTACAAAGCTATCTGCATATACATGGAAATATCTACACAGCTATCTCTTTACATATGGAAATAACTACACTGCTATATCTATAAACATGGAAATATCTACACTGCCATCTGTATGAACATGGAAATATCTGCACCGCCACCTATATGAACATATAAATATCTACACCGCCATCTGTATTAAGAAGGAAATATCTAAACTGCTATCTGTATAAACATGGAAATATCTACACCGCTGCCTGTATAAACATGGAAATATCAGCACCGCTATCTGTATGAACATGGAAATATCTACACCGCTATCTGTATGAACATGGAAATATCTACACCGCTATATGTATAAACATGGAAATATCTACAACGCTATCTGTATGAACATGGAAATATCTACACCGCTATCTGTATGAACATGGAAATATCTACACGGCTATCTGTTTAACATGGAAATATCTACACCGCTATGTCTATAAACATAGAAATATCTACACCGCCATCTGTATGAACATGGAAATATCTACACCACTATCTGTGTAAACATGCATGCATTTTCACCGCTATCTGTATAAACATGGAAATATCTACACCGCTATCTGTATGAACATGGAAATATCTACACTGCTATCTGTTTGAACATGGAAATATCTAAACCGCTATCTGCATAAAAATGCAAATATCTATGCAGCTATCTGCATATTCATGGAAATATCTACAAAGCTATCTCTTTACACATGGAAATAACTACACCGCTATCTCTATAAACATGGAAATATCTACACCGCCATCTGTATGAACATGGAAATATCTGCACTGCCATCTGTATGAACATATGAATATCTACACCGCCATCTGTATTAAGAAGGAAATATCTAAACCGCTATCTGTATACACATGGAAATATCTACACCGCTGCCTGTATAAACATGCAAATATCAGCACCGCTATCTGTATGAACATGGAAATATCTACACCGCTATCTGTAGGAACATGGAAATATCTACACCGCTATCTGTATAAACATGGAAATATCTACACCGCTATCTGTATGAACATGGAAATATCTACACTGCTATCTGTATGAACATGGAAATATCTACACTGCTATCTGTTTGAACATGGAAATATCTACACCGCTATCTGTATGATCATGGAAATATCTACACCGCTATCTCTTTGAACATGGAAATTTCTACACCGCTGTCTGCATGAAAATGGAAATATCTACACAGCTATCTGCATATACATGGAAATATCTACACAGCTATCTCTTTACACATGGAAATAACTACACCGCAATCTCTATAAACATGGAAATATCTACACCGCCATCTGTATGAACATGGAAATATCTGCACCGCCATCTGTATGAACATATAAATATGTACACCGCCATCTGTATTAAGAAGGAGATATCTACACCGCTATCTGTATAAACATGGAAATATCTACACCGCTATCTGTATAAACATGGAAATATCTACACCGCTATCTGTATAAACATGGAAATATCTACACCGCTACCTGTATAAACATGGAAATATCAGCACCGCTATCGGTATGAACATGGAAATATCTACACCGCTATCTGTATGAACATGGAAATATCTTCACCGTCATCTGTATGAACATGGATATACCTACACAGCCATCTGGATGAACATGGAAATATCTACACCGCTATCAGCATGAACATGGAAATATCTACACCGCTATCTGTGTAAACATGCATACATCTTCACTGCAATCTGTATAAGCATGGAAATATCTACACCGCTATCTGGATGAACATGGAAATATCTACACCGCAATCTGTATGAACATGGAAATATCTACACCGCTATCTGTGTAAACATGCATACATCTTCACCGCTATCTGTATAAACATGGAAATATCTACATCGCTATCTGTATGAACATGGAAATATCAACACCGCTATCTGTATGAACATGGAAATATCTACACCGCTATCTGTTGGACCATGGAAATATCTACACCGCTATCTGAATGAAAATGGAAATACCTACACTGCTATCTGCATATACATGGAAATATCCACACAGCTATCTCTTTACACATGGAAATAACTACACCGCTATCTGCACGAACATGGAAATATCTACACCGCCATATGTATGAACATGGAAATATCTGCACCGCCGTCTGTATGAACATATAAATATCTACGCCACCATCTGTATTAACATGGAGATATCTACACCGCTATCTGTATAAACATGGAAATGTCTACACCGCTATCTGTATAAACATGGAAATATCTACACCGCTATCTGTATAAACATGGAAATATCTACATCGCTACCTGTATAAACATGGAAATATCAGCACCGCTATCTGTATGAACAGGGAAATATCTACACCGCTATCTGTATGAACATGGAAATATCTACATCGCTATCTGTATGAACATGGAAATATTTACACCGCTATCTGTACGAACATTGATATATCTACACAGCCCTCTGGATGAACATGGAAATATCCACACCGCTATCTGTGTAAACATGCATACATCTTCACCGCTATCTGTATAAACATGGAAATATCAACACCGCTATCTGTATGAACATGGAAACATCTACACCGCTATCTGTTTGAAGATGGAAATATATACACCGCTATCTGCATGAAAATCGAAATATCTACACAGCTATCTGCATATAGATGGAAATATATACACAGCTATCTCTTTACTCATGGAAATAACTACACCGCCATCTGCATGACCATGGAAATATCTACACCGCCATCTGTATGAACATGGAAATATCTGCACCGCCATCTGTATGAACATATAAGTATCTACACCGCCATCTGTATTAAGATGGAGATATCTACACCGCTATCTGAATAAACATGGAAATATCTACACCGTTATCTGTATAAACATGCAAATATCTACACCGCTATCTGTATAAACATGGAGATACCTACACTGCTACCTGTATAAACATGGAAATATCAGCACCGCTATCTGTATGAACATGGAAATATCTACACCGCTATCTGTATGAACATGGAAATATCTACACCGCTATCTGTATGAACACGGAAATATCTACAAAGCTATCTGAATGAACATGGAAATATCTACACCGCTATCTGTTTGAACATGGAAATATCTACACCGCTATCTGCATGAAAATGGAAATATCTACAAAGCTATATGCATATACATGGAAATATCTACACAGCTATCTCTTTACACATGGAAATAACTACACCGCTATATCTATAAACATGGAAATATCTACACCGCCATCTGTATGATCGTGGAAATATCTGCACTGCCATCTCTATGAACATATACATATCTAAACCACCATCTGTATTAAGAAGGAAATATCTAAACCTCTATCTGTATAAACATGGAAATATCTACACCACTGCCTGTATAAACATGGAAATATCAGCACCGCTATCTGTATGAACATGGAAATATCTACACCGCTATCCGTATGAACATGGAAATATGTACACCGCTCTCTGTATAAGCATGGAAATATCTACACCGCTATCTGTATGAACATGGAAATATCTACACCGCTATCTGTATGAACATGGAAATATCTACACCGCTATCTGTTTGAACATGGAAATATCTACACCGCTATCTGCATGAAAATGGAAATATCTACACTGCTATCTGCATATACATTTAAATATCTACACAGCTATCTCTTTACACATGGAAATAACTACACCGCTATCTGTATGAACATGGAAATATCTGCACTGCCATCTGTATGAACATATAAATATCTACACCGCCATCTGTATATAGATGGAGATATCTTCACCGCTATCTGTATAAACTTGGAAATATCTACACCGCTATCTCTATAAACATGGAAGCATCTACACCGCTATCTGTATAAACATGGAAATATCTACACCGCTACCTGTATAAACATGGAAATATCAGCACCGCTATCTGTATGAACATGGAAATATCTACACCACTATCTCTATGAACATGGAAATATCTACACCGCTATCTGTATGAACATGGAAATAGCTACACCGCTATCTGTATGAGCATGGAAATATCTACACCACTATCTGTATGAACATGGAAATACCTACACCGCTATCTATATGAACATGGATATATCTACACAGCCATCTGGATGAACATGGAAATATCTACACCGCTATCTGCATGAACTTGGAAATATCTACACTGCTATCTGTGTAAACATGCATACATCTTCACTGCAATCTCTATAAGCATGGAAATATCTACACCGCTATCTGTATGAACATGTAAATATCTACACCGCTATCTCTTTGAACATGGAAATATCTACACCGCTATCTGCATGAAAATGGAAATATCTACACAGCTATGTGCCTATTCATTGAAATATCTACACAGCTATCTCTTTACACATGGAAATAACTACACCGCTATCTGTATGAACATGGAAATATCAGCACCGCTATCTGTATGAACATGGAAATATCTACACCGCTATCTGTATGAACATGGAAATATCTACACCGCTATCTGTATGAACATGGAAATAGCTACGAAGCTATGTGAATGAACATGGAAATATCTACACCGCTATCTGTTTAAACATGGAAATATCTACACCGCTATCTGCATGAAAATGGAAATATCTACAAAGCTATCTGCATATACATGGAAATATCTACACAGCTATCTCTTTACATATGGAAATAACTACACCGCTATATCTATAAACATGGAAATATGTACACCGCCATCTGTATGAACATGGAAATATCTGCACCGCCATCTGAATGAACATATAAATATCTACACCGCCATCTGTATTAAGAAGGAAATATCTAAACCGCTATCTGTATAAACATGGAAATATCTACACCGCTGCCTGTATAAACATGGAAATATCAGCACCGCTATCTGTATGAACAAGGAAATATCTACACCGCTATCTGTATGAACATGGAAATATATACACCGCTATCTGTGTGAACATGCATATATCTTCACCGCTATCTGTATAAACATGGGAATATCTACACCGCTATCTGTATGAACATGGAAATATCTACACCGCTATCTGTATGAACATGGAAATATCTACACCGCTATCTGTTTGAACATGGAAATATCTACACCGCTATCTGCATGAAAATGGAAATATCTACACTGCTATCTGCATATACATTTAAATATCTACACAGCTATCTCTTTACACATGGAACTAACTACACCACTATCTGTATGAACATGGAAATATCTACACCGCCATCTGTATGAACATGGAAATATCTGCACCGCCATCTGTATGAACATATAAATATCTACACCGCCATCTGTATTAAGATGGCGATATCTACACTGCTATCTGTATAAACATGGAAATATCTACACCGCTATCTGTATAAACATGGAAATATCTACACCGCTATCTGTATAAACATGGAAATATCTACACCGCTACCTGTATAAACATGAAAATATCAGCACCGCAATCTGTATGAACATGGAAATATATACACCGCTATCTGTATGAACATGGAAATATCTACACCGCTATCTGTATGACCATGGAACTATCTACACCGCTATCTGTATGAACATGGAAATATCTACTCCGCTATCTCTTTGAACATGGAAATTTCTACACCGCTGCCTGCATGAAAATGGAAACATCTACACAGCTATCTGCATATACATGTAAATATCTACAAAGCTATCTCTTTACACATGGAAATAACTACACCGCTATCTCTATAAACATGGAAATATCTACACCGCCATCTGTATGAACATGGAAATATCTGCACCGCCATCTGTATGAACATATAAATATGTACACCGCCATCTGTATTAAGAACGAGATATCTACACCGCAATCTGTATAAACATGGAAATATCTACACCGCTATCTGTATAAACATGGAAATATCTACACCGCTATCTGTATAAACATAGAAATATCTGCACCGCTACCTGTATAAACATGGAAATATCAGCACTGCTCTCGGTATGAACATGGAAATATCTACACCGCTATCTGTATGAACATGGAAATATCTTCACCGTCATCTGTATGAACATGGATATACCTACACAGCCATCTGGATGAACATGGAAATATCTACACCGCTATCAGCATGAACATGAAAATATCTACACCGCTATCTGTGTAAACATGCCTACATCGTCACTGGAATCTGTATAAGCATGGAAATATCTACAACGCTATCTGTATGAACATGGATATTTCTACACAGCCATCTGGATGAACATGGAAATATCTACACCGCAATCTGTATGAACATGGAAATATCTACACCGCTATCTGTGTAAACATGCATACATCTTCACCGCTATCTGTATAAACATGGAAATATCTACATCGCTATCTGTATGAACATGGAAATATCTACACCGCTATCTGTATGAACATGGAAATATCTACACCGCTATCTGTACGAACATTGATATATCTACACAGCCCTCTGGATGAACATGGAAATATCCACACCGCTATCTGTGTAAACATGCATACATCTTCACCGCTATTTGTATAAAGATGGAAATATCTACACCGCTATCTGTATGAACATGGAAATATCTACACCGCTATCTGTTTGAAGATGGAAATATATACACCGCTATCTGCATGAAAATGGAAATATCTACACAGCTATCTGCATATAGATGGGAATATCTACACAGCTATCTCTTTACGCATGGAAATAACTACACCGCCATCTGCATGACCTTGGAAATATCTACACCGCCATCTGTATGAACATGGAAATATCTGCACCGCCATCTTTATGAACATATAAATATCTACACCGCCATCTGTATTAAGATGGAGATATCTAAACCGCTATCTGAATAAACATGGAAATATCTACACCGTTATCTGTATAAACATGGAAATATCTACACCGCTATCTGTATAAACATGGAAATACCTACACCGCTACCTGTATAAACATGGAAATATCAGCACCGCTATCTGTATGAACATGGAAATATCTGCACCACCATCTGTATGAACATATAAATATCTACACCGCCATCTGTATTAAGATGCAGATATCTACACCGCAATCTGAATAAACATGGAAATATCTACACCGCTATCTGTATAAACATGGAAATATCTACACCGCTATCTGTATAAACATGGAAATATCTACACCGCTACCTGCATAAACATGGAAATATCAGCACCGCTATCTGAATGAACATGGATATATCTACACAGCCATCTGTATCAACATGGAAATATCTACACCACTATCTGTATGAACATGGAAATATCTACACCGCTATCTGTATGAACATGGAAATACCTACACAGCTATCTGTTTGAACATGGAAATATCTACACCGCTATCTGCATGAAAATGGAAATATCTACACTGCTATCTGCATATACATTTAAATATCTACACAGCTATCTCTTAACACATGGAAATAACTACACCGCTATCTGTATGAACATGGAAATATCTACACCACCATCTGTATGAACATGGAAATATCTGCACCGCCATCTGTATGAACATGGAAATATCTACACCGCTATCTGTATGAACATGGAAATATCTACACCGCTATCTGTATGAACATGGAAATATCTACACCGCTATCTGTTTGAACATGGAAATATCTACACCGCTATCTGCATGAACATGGAAATATCTTCACCGCCATCTGTATGAACATGGATATGTCTACGCAGCCATTTAGATGAACATGGAATTATCTACACCGCGATCTCTATGAACATGGAAATATCTACACCGCTATCTGTGTAAACATGCATACATCTTCACCGCTATCTGTATAAACATGGAAATATCTAAACCGCTATCTGCATAAAAATAGAAATATCTACACAGCTATCTGCACATACATGGAAATATCTACAAAGCTATCTCTTTACACATGGAAATAACTACAACGCTATCTCTATAAACATGGAAATACCTACACCGCCATCTGTATGAACATGGAAATATCTGCACCGCCATCTGTATGAACATATAAATATCTACACTGCCATCTGTATTAAGATGGAGATATCTTCACCGCTATGTATATAAACTTGGAAATATCTACACCGCTATCTGTATAAACATGGAAATATCTACACCGCTATCTGTATAAACATGGAAATATCTACACCGCTATCTGTATGAACATGGAAATATCTACACCGCTATCTGTATGAACATGGAAATATCTACACCGCTATCTGTTTGAACATGGAAATATCTACACCGCTATCTGCATGAAAATGGAAATATCTACATTGCTATCTGCATATACATTTAAATATCTACACAGCTATCTCTTTACACATGGAAATAACTTCACCGCTATCTGTATGAACATGGAAATATCTGCACTGCCATCTGTATGAACATATAAATATCTACACCGCCATCTGTATATAGATGGAGATATCTTCACCGCTATCTGTATAAACTTGGAAATATCTACACCGCTATCTCTATAAACATGGAAGCATCTACACCGCTATCTGTATAAACATGGAAATATCTACACCGCTACCTGTATAAACATGGAAATATCAGCACCGCTATCTGTATGAACATGGAAATATCTACACCACTATCTCTATGAACATGGAAATATCTACACCGCTATCTGTATGAACATGGAAATAGCTACACCGCTATCTGTATGAGCATGGAAATATCTACACCACTATCTGTATGAACATGGAAATATCTACACCGCTATCTGTATGAACATGGATATATCTACACAGCCATCTGGATGAACATGGAAATATCTACACCGCTATCTGCATGAAAATGGAAATATCTACAAAGCTATCTGCATATACATGGAAATATCTACACAGCTATCTCTTTACATATGGAAATAACTACACTGCTATATCTATAAACATGGAAGTATCTACACTGCCATCTGTATGAACATGGAAATATCTGCACCGCCACCTATATGAACATATAAATATCTACACCGCCATCTGTATTAAGAAGGAAATATCTAAACTGCTATCTGTATAAACATGGAAATATCTACACCGCTGCCTGTATAAACATGGAAATATCAGCACCGCTATCTGTATGAACATGGAAATATCTACACCGCTATCTGTATGAACATGGAAATATCTACACCGCTATATGTATAAACATGGAAATATCTACACCGCTATCTGTATGAACATGGAAATATCTACACCGCTATCTGTATGAACATGGAAATATCTACACGGCTATCTGTTTGAACATGGAAATATCTGCACCGCTATCTGCATGAAAATGGAAATATCTACACTGCTATCGGCATATACATTTAAATATCTACACAGCTATCTCTTTACACATGGAAATAACTACACCGCTCTCTGTATGAACATGGAAATATCTACACCGCTATCTGTATAAACATGGAAAAATCTACACCACTACCTGTATAAACATGGAAATATCAGCACCGCTATCTGTATGAACATGGAAATATCTACACCGCTATCTGTATGAACATGGAAATATCTACACGGCTATCTGTATGAACATGGAAATATCTACACCGCTATCTGTATGAACATGGAAATATCAACACCGCCATCTGTTTGAACATGGAAATAACTACACCGCTGTCTGCATGAAAATGGAAATATCTACACGGCTATCTGCATATACATGGAAATTTCTACACAGCTATCTCTTTACACATGGAAATAACTACACCGCTATGTCTATGTACATAGAAATATCTACACCGCCATCTGTATGAACATGGAAATATCTACACCGCTATCTGTGTAAACATGCATACATCTTCACCGCTATCTGTATAAACATGGAAATATCTACACCGCTATCTGTATGAATATGGAAATATCTACACCGCTATCTGTTTGAACATGGAAATATCTAAACCGCTATCTGCAAAAAAATAGAAATATCTATTCAGCTATCTGCATATACATGGAAATATCTACAAAGCTATCTCTTTACACATGGAAATAACTACACCGCTATCTCTATAAACATGGAAATATCTACACCGCCATCTGTATGAACTTGGAAATATCTGCACTGCCATCTGTATGAACATATAAATATCTACACCGCCATCTGTATTAAGAAGGAAATATCTAAACCGCTATCTGTATACACATGGAAATATCTACACCGCTGCCTGTATAAACATGCAAATATCAGCACCGCTATCTGTATGAACATGGAAATATCTACACCGCTATCTGTTTGAACATGGAAATGTCTACACCGCTATCTGCATGAAAATGGAAATATCTACACTGCTATCTGCATATACATGTAAATATCTACACAGCTATCTCTTTACACATGGAAATAACTACACCGCTATCTGTATGAACATGGAAATATATACACCGCCATCTGTATGAACATGGAAATATCTGCACCTCCATCTGTATGAACTTATAAATATCTACACCGCCATCTGTATTAAGATGGAGATATCTACACCGCTATCTGTATAAACATGGAAATATCTACACCGCTATCTGTATAAACATGGAAATATCTACACCGCTATCTGTATAAACATGGAAATATCTACACCGCTACCTGTATAAACATGAAAATATCAGCACCGCAATCTGTATGAACATGGAAATATCTACACCGCTATCTGTATGAACATGGAACTATCTACACCGCTATCTGTATGAACATGGAAATATCTACTCCGCTATCTCTTTGAACATGGAAATTTCTACACCGCTGTCTGCATGAAAATGGAAATATCTACACAGCTATCTGCATATACATGGAAATATCTACACAGCTATCTCTTTACACATGGAAATAACTACACCGCTATCTCTATAAACATGGAAATATCTACACCGCCATCTGTATGAACATGGAAATATCTGCACCGCCATCTGTATGAACATATAAATATGTACACCGCCATCTGTATTAAGAAGGAGATATCTACACAGCTATCTGTATAAACATGGAAATATCTACACCGCTATCTGTATAAACATGGAAATATCTACACCGCTATCTGTATAAACATGGAAATATCTACACCGCTACCTGTATAAACATGGAAATATCAGCACCGCTATCGGTATGAACATGGAAATATCTACACCGCTATCCGTATGAACATGGAAATATCTTCAACATCATCTGTATGAACATGGATATACCTACACAGCCATCTGGATGAACATGGAAATATCTACACCGCTATCAGCATGAACATGGAAATATCTACACCGCTATCTGTGTAAACATGCATACATCTTCACTGCAATCTGTATAAGCATGGAAATATCTACACCGCTATCTGGATGAACATGGAAATATCTACACCGCAATCTGTATGAACATGGAAATATCTACACCGCTATCTGTGTAAACATGCATACATCTTCACCGCTATCTGTATAAACATGGAAATATCTACATCGCTATCTGTATGAACATGGAAATATCAACACCGCTATCTGTATGAACATGGAAATATCTACACCGCTATCTGTTGGACCATGGAAATATCTACACCGCTATCTGAATGAAAATGGAAATACCTACACTGCTATCTGCATATACATGGAAATATCCACACAGCTATCTCTTTACACATGGAAATAACTACACCGCTATCTGCACGAACATGGAAATATCTACACCGCCATATCTATGAACATGGAAATATCTGCACCGCTATCTGTATGAACATATAAATATCTATGCCGCCATCTGTACTAACATGGAGATATCTACACCGCTATCTGTATAAACATGGAAATATCTACACCGCTATCTGTATAAACATGGAAATATCTACATCGCTACCTGTATAAACATGGAAATATCAGCACCGCTATCTGTATGAACAGGGAAATATCTACACCGCTATCTGTATGAACATGGAAATATCTACATCGCTATCTGTATGAACATGGAAATATTTACACCGCTATCTGTACGAACATTGATATATCTACACAGCCCTCTGGATGAACATGGAAATATCCACACCGCTATCTGTGTAAACATGCATACATCTTCACCGCTATCTGTATAAACATGGAAATATCAACACCGCTATCTGTATGAACATGGAAACATCTACACCGCTATCTGTTTGAAGACAGAAATATATACACCGCTATCTGCATGAAAATCGAAATATCTACACAGCTATCTGCATATAGATGGAAATATCTACACAGCTATCTCTTTACTCATGGAAATAACTACACCGCCATCTGCATGACCATGGAAATATCTACACCGCCATCTGTATGAACATGGAAATATCTGCACCGCCATCTGTATGAACATATAAGTATCTAAACCGCCATCTGTATTAAGATGGAGATATCTACACCGCTATCTGAATAAACATGGAAATATCTACACCGTTATCTGTATAAACATGGAAATATCTACAACGCTATCTGTATAAACATGGAAATACCTACACCGCTACCTGTATAAACATGGAAATATCAGCACCGCTATCTGAACATGGAAATATCTACACCGCTATCTGTATGAACATGGAAATATCTACACCGCTATCTGTATGAACATGGAAATATCTACAAAGCTATCTGAATGAACATGGAAATATCTACACCGCTATCTGTTTGAACATGGAAATATCTACACCGCTATCTGCATGAAAATGGAAATATCTACAAAGCTATATGCATATACATGGAAATATCTACACAGCTATCTCTTTACACATGGAAATAACTACACCGCTATATCTATAAACATGGAAATATCTACACCGCCATCTGTATGATCGTGGAAATATCTGCACTGCCATCTCTATGAACATATACATATCTAAACCACCATCTGTATTAAGAAGGAAATATCTAAACCTCTATCTGTATAAACATGGAAATATCTACACCACTGCCTGTATAAACATGGAAATATCAGCACCGCTATCTGTATGAACATGGAAATATCTACACCGCTATCCGTATGAACATGGAAATATGTACACCGCTCTCTGTATAAGCATGGAAATATCTACACCGCTATCTGTATGAACATGGAAATATCTACACCGCTATCTGTATGAACATGGAAATAGCTAAACCGCTATCTGTTTGAACATGGAAATATCTACACCGCTATCTGCATGAAAATGGAAATATCTACACCTCTATCTGCATATACATTTAAATATCTACACAGCTATCTCTTTACACATGGAAATAACTACACCGCTATCTGTATGAACATGGAAATATCTGCACTGCCATCTGTATGAACATATAAATATCTACACCGCAATCTGTATATAGATGGAGATATCTTCACCGCTATCTGTATAAACTTGGAAATATCTACACTGCTATCTCTATAAACATGGAAGCATCTACACCGCTATCTGTATAAACATGGAAATATCTACACCGCTACCTGTATAAACATGGAAATATCAGCACCGCTATCTGTATGAACATGGAAATATCTACACCACTATCTCTATGAACATGGAAATATCTACACCGCTATCTGTATGAACATGGAAATAGCTACACCGCTATCTGTATGAGCATGGAAATATCTACACCACTATCTGTATGAACATGGAAATATCTACACCGCTATCTATATGAACATGGATATATCTACACAGCCATCTGGATGAACATGGAAATATCTACACCGCTATCTGCATGAACTTGGAAATATCTACACTGCTATCTGTGTAAACATGCATACATCTTCACTGCAATCTCTATAAGCATGGAAATATCTACACCGCTATCTGTATGAACATGTAAATATCTACACCGCTATCTCTTTGAACATGGAAATATCTACACCGCTATCTGCATGAAAATGGAAATATCTACACAGCTATCTGCCTATTCATTGAAATATCTACACAGCTATCTCTTTAAACATGGAAATAACTACACCGCTATCTGTATGAACATGGAAATATCAGCACCGCTATCTGTATGAACATGGAAATATCTACACCGCTATCTGTATGAACATGGAAATATCTACACCGCTATCTGTATGAACATGGAAATAGCTACAAAGCTATGTGAATGAACATGGAAATATCTACACCGCTATCTGTTTAAACATGGAAATATCTACACCGCTATCTGCATGAAAATGGAAATATCTACACCGCTATCTGTATGAACATGGAAATATATACACCGCTATCTGTGTGAACATGCATATATCTTCACCGCTATCTGTATAAACATGGGAATATCTACACCGCTATCTGTATGAACATGGAAATATCTACACCGCTATCTGTATGAACATGGAAATATCTACACCGCTATCTGTTTGAACATGGAAATATCTACACCGCTATCTGCATGAAAATGGAAATATCTACACTGCTATCTGCATATACATTTAAATATCTACACAGCTATCTCTTTACACATGGAAATAACTACACCGCTATCTGTATGAACATGGAAATATCTACACCGCCATCTGTATGAACATGGAAATATCTGCACCGCCATCTGTATGAACATATAAATATCTACACCGCCATCTGTATTAAGATGGCGATATCTACACTGCTATCTGTATAAACATGGAAATATCTACACCGCTATCTGTATAAACATGGAAATATCTACACCGCTATCTGTATAAACATGGAAATATCTACACCGCTACCTGTATAAACATGAAAATATCAGCACCGCAATCTGTATGAACATGGAAATATATACACCGCTATCTGTATGAACATGGAAATATCTACACCGCTATCTGTATGACCATGGAACTATCTACACCGCTATCTGTATGAACATGGAAATATCTACTCCGCTATCTCTTTGAACATGGAAATTTCTACACCGCTGTCTGCATGAAAATGGAAATATCTACACAGCTATCTGCATATACATGTAAATATCTACAAAGCTATCTCTTTACACATGGAAATAACTACACCGCTATCTCTATAAACATGGAAATATCTACACCGCCATCTGTATGAACATGGAAATATCTGCACCGCCATCTGTATGAACATATAAATATGTACACCGCCATCTGTATTAAGAAGGAGATATCTACACCGCAATCTGTATAAACATGGAAATATCTACACCGCTATCTGTATAAACATAGAAATATCTACACCGCTATCTGTATAAACATAGAAATATCTGCACCGCTACCTGTATAAACATGGAAATATCAGCACCGCTATCGGTATGAACATGGAAATATCTACACCGCTATCTGTATGAACATGGAAATATCTTCACCGTCATCTGTATGAACATATAAATATGTACACCGCCATCTGTATTAAGAAGGAGATATCTACACCGCAATCTGTATAAACATGGAAATATCTACACCGCTATCTGTATAAACATAGAAATATCTACACCGCTATCTGTATAAACATAGAAATATCTGCACCGCTACCTGTATAAACATGGAAATATCAGCACCGCTATCGGTATGAACATGGAAATATCTACACCGCTATCAGCATGAACATGAAAATATCTACACGGCTATCTGTGTAAACATGCATACATCTTCACTGGAATCTGTATAAGCATGGAAATATCTACAACACTATCTGTATGAACATGGATATTTCTACACAGCCATCTGGATGAACATGGAAATATCTACACCGCAATCTGTATGAACATGGAAATATCTACACCGCTATCTATGTAAACATGCATACATCTTCACCGCTACCTGTATAAACATGGAAATATCTACATCGCTATCTGTATGAACATGGAAATATCTACACCGCTATCTGTATGAACATGGAAATAGCTACACCGCTATCTGTATGAGCATGGAAATATCTACACCACTATCTGTATGAACATGGAAATATCTACACCGCTATCTGTATGAACATGGATATATCTACACAGCCATCTGGATGAACATGGAAATATCTACACCGCTATCTGCATGAAAATGGAAATATCTACAAAGCTATCTGCATATACATGGAAATATCTACACAGCTATCTCTTTACATATGGAAATAACTACACTGCTATATCTATAAACATGGAAGTATCTACACTGCCATCTGTATGAACATGGAAATATCTGCACCGCCACCTATATGAACATATAAATATCTACACCGCCATCTGTATTAAGAAGGAAATATCTAAACTGCTATCTGTATAAACATGGAAATATCTACAACGCTGCCTGTATAAACATGGAAATATCAGCACCGCTATCTGTATGAACATGGAAATATCTACACCGCTATCTGTATGAACATGGAAATATCTACACCGCTATATGTATAAACATGGAAATATCTACACCGCTATCTGTATGAACATGGAAATATCTACACCGCTATCTGTATGAACATGGAAATATCTACACGGCTATCTGTTTGAACATGGAAATATCTGCACCGCTATCTGCATGAAAATGGAAATATCTACACTGCTATCGGCATATACATTTAAATATCTACACAGCTATCTCTTTACACATGGAAATAACTACACCGCTCTCTGTATGAACATGGAAATATCTACACCGCTATCTGTATAAACATGGAAAAATCTACACCGCCATCTGTATTAACATGGAGATATCTACACAGCTATCTGTATAAACATGGAAATATAAACACCGCTATCTGTATGAACATGGAAATATCTGCACCGCCATCTGTATGAATATATAAATATCTACATCGCCATCTGTATTAAGATGGAGATATCTACACCGCTATCTGAATAAACATGGAAATATCTTCACCGCTATCTGTATAAACATTCAAATATCTACACCGCTATCTGTATAAACATGGAAATATCTACACCGCTACCTGTATAAACATGGAAATATCAGCACTGCTATCTGTATGAACATGGAAATATCTACACCGCTATCTGTATGAACATGGAAATATCTACACCGCTATCTGTATGAACATGGAAATATCTACAAAGCTATCTGAATGAACATGGAAATATCTACACCGCTATCTGTTTGAACATGTAAATATCTACACCGCTATCTGCATGAAAATGGAAATATCTACAAAGGTATCTGCATATACATGGAAATATCTACGCAGCTATCTCTTTACATATGGAAATAACTACACTGCTATATCTATAAACATGGAAATATCTACACTGCCATCTGTATGAACATGGAAATATCTGCACCGCCATCTATATGAACATATAAATATCTACACCGCCATCTGTATTAAGAAGGAAATATCTAAACCGCTATCTGTATAAACATGGAAATATCTACACCGCTGACTGTATAAACATGGAAATGTCAGCACCGCTTTCTGTATGAACATGGAAGTATCTACACTGCCATCTGTATGAACATGGAAATACCTGCACCGCCATCTGTATGAACATATAAATATCTACACCGCCATCTGTATTAAGATGGAGATATCTACACCGCTATCTGAATAAACATGGAAATATCTACACCGCTATCTGTATAAACATTCAAATATCTACACCGCAATCTGTATAAACATGGAAATATCTACACAGCTACCTGTATAAACATGGAAATATCAGCACCGCTATCTGTATGATCATGGAAATATCTACACCGCTATCTGTATGAACATGGAAACATCTACACCGCTATCTGCATGAACATGGAAATATCTACACCGCTATCTGTGTAAACATGCATACATCTTCACTGCAATCTCTATAAGCATGGAAATATCTGCACCGCTATTTGTATGAACATGGAAATATCTACACCGCTATCTGTTTGAACATGGAAATATCTAAACCGCAATCAGCATGAAAATGGAAATATCTACACAGCTATCTGCATATTCATTGAAATATCTACACAGCTATCTCTTTACACATGGAAATAACTACACCGCTATCTGTATGAACATGGAAATATCTTCACCGCCATCTGTATGAACATGGATATATCTACACAGCCATCTGGATGAACATGGAAATATCTACACCGCTATCTGTATGAACATGGAAATATCTACACCGCTATCTGTGTAAACATGCATAATTCTTCAACGCTATCTGTATAAACCTGGAAATATCTACACCGCTATCAGTATAAACATTGAAGTATCTACACCGCTATCTGTATAAACTTGGAAATATCTACACCGCTACCTGTATAAACATGGAAATATCAGCACCGCTATCTGTATGAACATGGAAATATCTACACCGTTATCTGTACGAACATGGAAATATCTACACTGCTATCTGTATGAACATGGAAATAGCTGCACCGCTATCTGTATGAACATGGAAATATCTACACCACTATCTCTATGAACATGGAAATATCTACACCGCTATCTGTATGAACATGGATATATCTTCACAGCCATCTGGATGAACATGGAAATATCTACACCGGTATCTGTATGAACATTTAAATATCTACACCGCTATCTGGGTAAACATGCATACATCTTCACCGCTATCTGTATAAACATGGAAATATCTACACCGCTATCTGTATGAACATGAAAATAGCTACACCGCTATCTGTATGAACATGGAAATATCTACACCGCTATCTTTATGAACATGGATATATCTACACAGCCATCTGGATGAACATGGAAATATCTACACCGCTATCTGTGTAAACATGCATACATCTTCACCGCTATCTGTTTAAACATGGAAATATCTACACCACTATCTGTATGAACATGGAAATATCTACACCGCTATCTGTTTGAACATGGAAATATCTACACTGCTATCTGCATGAAAACGGAAATATCTACACTGCTATCTGCATATACATGGAAATATCTACACAGCTATCCCTTTACACATGGAAATAACTACACCGCTATCTGTATGAACATGGAAATATCTGCACCGCCAACTGTATGAACATATAAATACCTACACCGCCATCTGTATTAAGATGGACATATCTACACCGCTATCTGTATAAACATGGAAATATATACACCGCTATCTGTATGAACATGGAAATATCTGCACCGCCATCTGTATGAACATATAAATATCTACACTGCCATCTGTATTAAGATGGAGATATCTACACCGCTATCTGAATAAACATGGAAATATCTACACCGCTATCTGTATAAACATTCAAATATCTACACCTCTATCTGTATAAACATGGAAATATCTACACCGATACCTGTATAAACATGGAAATATCAGCACTGCTATCTGTATGAACATGGAAATATCTACACCGCTATCTGTATGAACATGGAAATATCTACACCGCTATCTGTATGAACATGGAAATATCTACAAAGCTATCTGAATGAACATGGAAATATCTACACCGCTATCTGTTTGAACATGTAAATATCTACACCGCTATCTGCATGAAAATGGAAATATCTACAAAGCTATCTGCATATACATGGAAATATCTACACAGCTATCTCTTTACATATGGAAATAACTACACTGCTATATCTATAAACATGGAAATATCTACACTGCCATCTGTATGAACATGGAAATATCTGCACCGCCACCTATATGAACATATAAATATCTACACCGCCATCTGTATTAAGAAGGAAATATCTAAACCGCTATCTGTATAAACATGGAAATATCTACACCGCTGCCTGTATAAACATGGAAATATCAGCACCGCTATCTGTATGAAAATGGAAATATCTACACCGCTATCTGTATGAACATGGAAATATCTACACCGCTATCTGTATAAACATGGAAATATCTACACCGCTGTCTGTAAGAACATGGAAATATCTACACCGCTATCTGTATGAACATGGAAATATCTACACGGCTATCTGTTTGAACATGGAAATATCTACACCGCTATCTGCATGAAAATGGATATATATACACTGCTATCGGCATATACATTTAAATATCTACACAGCTATCTCTTTACACATGGAAATAACTACACCGCTATCTGTATGAACATGGAAATATCTACACCGCCATCTGTATGAACATGGAAATATCTGAACTGCCATCTGTATGAACATATAATTATCTACACCGCCATCTTTATTAAGATGGAGATATCTACACTGCTATCTGTATAAACATGGAAATATCTACACCGCTCTCTGTATAAACATGGAAATATCTACACCGCTATCTGTATAAACATGGAAAAATCTACACCACTACCTGTATAAACATGGAAATATCAGCACCGCTATCTGTATGAACATGGAAATATCTACACCGCTATCTGTATGAACATGGAAATATCTACACCGCTATCTGTATGAACATGGAAATATCTACACCGCTATCTGTATGAACATGGAAATATCTACACCGCCATCTGTTTGAACATGGAAATAACTACACCGCTGTCTGCATGAAAATGGAAATATCTACACGGCTATCTGCATATACATGGAAATTTCTACACAGCAATCTCTTTACACATGGAAATAACTACACCGCTATGTCTATAAACATAGAAATATCTACACCGCCATCTGTATGAACATGGAAATATCTACACCGCTATCTGTGTAAACATGCATACATCTTCACCGCTATCTGTATAAACATGGAAATATCTACACCGCTATCTGTATGAACATGGAAATATCTACACCGCTATCGGTTTGAACATGGAAATATCTAGACCGCTATCTGCATAAAAATAGAAATATCTATGCAGCTATCTGCATATACATGGAAATATCTACAAAGCTATCTCTTTACACATGGAAATAACTACACCGCTATCTCTATAAACATGGAAATATCTACACCGCCATCTGCATGAACATGGAAATATCTGCACTGCCATCTGTATGAACATATAAATATCTACACCGCCATCTGTATTAAGAAGGAAATATCTAAACCGCTATCTGTATACACATGGAAATATCTACACCGCTGCCTGTATAAACATGCAAATATCAGCACCGCTATCTGTATGAACATGGAAATATCTACACCGCTATCTGTAGGAACATGGAAATATCTACACCGCTATCTGTATAAACATGGAAATATCTACAACGCTATCTGTATGAACATGGAAATATCTACACAGCTATCTGTATGAACATGGAAATATCTACACTGCTATCTGTTTGAACATGGAAATATCTACACCGCTATCTGTATGAACATGGAAATATCTACACCGCTATCTGTTTGAACATGGAAATGTCTACACCGCTATCTGCATGAAAATGGAAATATCTACACTGCTATCTGCATATACATGTAAATATCTACACAGCCATCTCTTTACACATGGAAATAACTACACCGCTATCTGTATGAACATGGAAATATCTACACCGCCATCTGTATGAACATGGAAATATCTGCACCTCCATCTGTATGAACATATAAATATCTACACCGCCATCTGTATTAAGATGGAGATATCTACACTGCTATCTGTATAAACATGGAAATATCTACACCGCTATCTGTATAAACATGGAAATATCTACACCGCTATCTGTATAAACATGGAAATATCTACACCGCTACCTGTATAAACATGAAAATATCAGCACCGCAATTAGTATGAACATGGAAATATCTACACCGCTATCTGTATGAACATGGAAATATCTACACCGCTATCTGTATGACCATGGAACTATCTACACCGCTATCTGTATGAACATGGAAATATTTACTCCGCTATCTCTTTGAACATGGAAATTTCTACACCGCTGTCTGCATGAAAATGGAAATATCTACACAGCTATCTGCATATACATGGAAATATCTACACAGCTATCTCTTTACACATGGAAATAACTACACCGCTATCTCTATAAACATGGAAATATCTACACCGCCATCTGTATGAACATGGAAATATCTGCACCGCCATCTGTATGAACATATAAATATGTACACCACCATCTGTATTAAGAAGGAGATATCTACACCGCTATCTGTATAAACATGGAAATATCTACACCGCTATCTGTATAAACATGGAAATATCTACACCGCTATCTGTATAAACATGGAAATATCTACACCGCTACCTGTATAAACATGGAAATATCAGCACCGCTATCGGTATGAACATGGAAATATCTACACCGCTATCTGTATGAACATGGAAATATCTTCACCGTCATCTGTATGAACATGGATATACCTACACAGCCATCTGGATGAGCATGGAAATATCTACACCGCTATCACCATGAACATGGAAATATCTACACCGCTATCTGTGTAAACATGCATACATCTTCACTGCAATCTGTATAAGCATGGAAATATCTACAGCGCTATCTGTATGAACATGGATATTTCTACACAGCCATCTGGATGAACATGGAAATATCTACACCGCTATCTGTATGAACATGGAAATATCTACACCGCTATCTGTGTAAACATGCATACATCTTCACCGCTATCTGTATAAACATGGAAATATCTACATCGCTATCTGTATGAACATGGAAATATCAACACCGCTATCAGTATGAACATGGAAATATCTACACCGCTATCTGTTGGACCATGGAAATATCTACACCGCTATCTGAATGAAAATGGAAATACCTACACTGCTATCTGCATATACATGGAAATATCTACACAGCTATCTCTTTACACATGGAAATAACTACACCGCTATCTGCACGAACATGGAAATATCTACACCGCCATATGTATGAACATGGAAATATCTGCACCGCTATCTGTATGAACATATAAATATCTACGCCGCCATCTGTATTAACATGGAGATATCTACACCGCTATCTGTATAAACATGGAAATGTCTACACCGCTATCTGTATAAACATGGAAATATCTACACCGCTATCTGTATAAACATGGAAATATCTACATCGCTACCTGTATAAACATGGAAATATCAGCACCGCTATCTGTATGAACAGGGAAATATCTACACCGCTATCTGTATGAACATGGAAATATCTACATCGCTATCTGTATGAACATGGAAATATTTACACCGCTATCTGTACGAACATTGATATATCTACACAGCCCTCTGGATGAACATGGAAATATCCACACCGCTATCTGTGTAAACATGCATACATCTTCACCGCTATCTGTATAAACATGGAAATATCTACACCGCTATCTGTATGAACATGGAAACATATACACCGCTATCTGTTTGAAGATGGAAATATATACACCGCTATCTGCATGAAAATGGAAATATCTACACAGCTATCTGCATATAGATGGAAATATCTACACAGCTATCTCTTTACTCATGGAAATAACTACACCGCTATCTGTATGAACATGGAAATATCTGCACCGCCAACTGTATGAACATATAAATACCTACACCGCCATCTGTATTAAGATGGAGATATCTACACCGCTATCTGTATAAACATGGAAATATATACACCGCTATCTGTATGAACATGGAAATATCTGCACCGCCATCTGTAAGAACATATAAATATCTACACCGCCATCTGTATTAAGATGGAGATATCTACACCGCTATCTGAATAAACATGGAAATATCTACACCGCTATCTGTATAAACATTCAAATATCTACACCGCTATCTGTATAAACATGGAAATATCTACACCGCTACCTGTATAAACATGGAAATATCTACACAGCCATCTGGATGAACATGGAAATATCTACACCGCTATCTGTGTAAACATGCATACATCTTCACCGCTATCTGTTTAAACATGGAAATATCTACACCACTATCTGTATGAACATGGAAATATCTACACCGCTATCTGTTTGAACATGGAAATATCTACACTGCTATCTGCATGAAAACGGAAATATCTACACTGCTATCTGCATATACATGGAAATATCTACACAGCTATCCCTTTACACATGGAAATAACTACACCGCTATCTGTATGAACATGGAAATATCTGCACCGCCAACTGTATGAACATATAAATACCTACACCGCCATCTGTATTAAGATGGAGATATCTACACCGCTATCTGTATAAACATGGAAATATATACACCGCTATCTGTATGAACATGGAAATATCTGCACCGCCATCTGTAAGAACATATAAATATCTACACCGCCATCTGTATTAAGATGGAGATATCTACACCGCTATCTGAATAAACATGGAAATATCTACACCGCTATCTGTATAAACATTCAAATATCTACACCGCTATCTGTATAAACATGGAAATATCTACACCGCTACCTGTATAAACATGGAAATATCAGCACTGCTATCTGTATGAACATGGAAATATCTACACCGCTATCTGTATGAACATGGAAATATCTACACCGCTATCTGTATGAACATGGAAATATCTACAAAGCTATCTGAATGAACATGGAAATATCTACACCGCTATCTGTTTGAACATGTAAATATCTACACCGCTATCTGCATGAAAATGGAAATATCTACAAAGCTATCTGCATATACATGGAAATATCTACACAGCTATCTCTTTACATATGGAAATAACTACACTGCTATATCTATAAACATGGAAATATCTACACTGCCATCTGTATGAACATGGAAATATCTGCACCGCCACCTATATGAACATATAAATATCTACACCGCCATCTGTATTAAGAAGGAAATATCTAAACCGCTATCTGTATAAACATGGAAATATCTACACCGCTGCCTGTATAAACATGGAAATATCAGCACCGCTATCTGTATGAAAATGGAAATATCTACACCGCTATCTGTATGAACATGGAAATATCTACACCGCTATCTGTATAAACATGGAAATATCTACACCGCTATCTGTAAGAACATGGAAATATCTACACCGCTATCTGTATGAACATGGAAATATCTACACGGCTATCTGTTTGAACATGGAAATATCTACACCGCTATCTGCATGAAAATGGAAATATCTACACTGCTATCGGCATATACATTTAAATATCTACACAGCTATCTCTTTACACATGGAAATAACTACACCGCTATCTGTATGAACATGGAAATATCTACACCGCCATCTGTATGAACATGGAAATATCTGCACTGCCATCTGTATGAACATATAATTATCTACACCGCCATCTTTATTAAGATGGAGATATCTACACTGTTATCTGTATAAACATGGAAATATCTACACCGCTCTCTGTATAAACATGGAAATATCTACACCGCTATCTGTATAAACATGGAAAAATCTACACCACTACCTGTATAAACATGGAAATATCAGCACCGCTATCTGTGTGAACATGGAAATATCTACACCGCTATCTGTATGAACATGGAAATATCTACACCGCTATCTGTATTAACATGGAAATATCTACACCGCTATCTGTATGAACATGGAAATATCTACACCGCCATCTGTTTGAACATGGAAATAACTACACCGCTGTCTGCATGAAAATGGAAATATCTACACGGCTATCTGCATATACATGGAAATTTATACACAGCAATCTCTTTACACATGGAAATAACTACACCGCTATGTCTATAAACATAGAAATATCTACACCGCCATCTGTATGAACATGGAAATATCTACACCGCTATCTGTGTAAACATGCATACATCTTCACCGCTATCTGTATAAACATGGAAATATCTACACCGCTATCTGTATGAACATGGAAATATCTACACCGTTATCGGTTTGAACATGGAAATATCTAAACCGCTATCTGCATAAAAATAGAAATATCTATGCAGCTATCTGCATATACATGGAAATATCTACAAAGCTATCTCTTTACACATGGAAATAACTACACCGCTATCTCTATAAACATGGAAATATCTACACCGCCATCTGTATGAACATGGAAATATCAGCACCGCTATCTGTATGAACAAGGATATGACTACACAGCCATCTGGATGAACATGGAAATATCTACACCGCTATCTGTGTAAACATGCATACATCTTCACCGCTATCTGTTTAAACATGGAAATATCTACACCACTATCTGTATGAACATGAAAATAGCTACACCGCTATCTGTATGAACATGGAAATATCTACACCGCTATCTTTATGAACATGGATATATCTACACAGCCATCTGGATGAACATGGAAATATCTACACCGCTATCTGTGTAAACATGCATACATCTTCACCGCTATCTGTTTAAACATGGAAATATCTACACCACTATCTGTATGAACATGGAAATATCTACACCGCTATCTGTTTGAACATGGAAATATCTACACTGCTATCTGCATGAAAACGGAAATATCTACACTGCTATCTGCATATACATGGAAATATCTACACAGCTATCCCTTTACACATGGAAATAACTACACCGCTATCTGTATGAACATGGAAATATCTGCACCGCCAACTGTATGAACAAATAAATACCTACACCGCCATCTGTATTAAGATGGAGATATCTACACCGCTATCTGTATAAACATGGAAATATATACACCGCTATCTGTATGAACATGGAAATATCTGCACCGCCATCTGTATGAACATATAAATATCTACACCGCCATCTGTATTAAGATGGAGATATCTACACCGCTATCTGAATAAACATGGAAATATCTACACCGCTATCTGTATAAACATTCAAATATCTACACCGCTATCTGTATAAACATGGAAATATCTACACCGCTACCTGTATAAACATGGAAATATCAGCACTGCTATCTGTATGAACATGGAAATATCTACACCGCTATCTGTATGAACATGGAAATATCTACACCGCTATCTGTATGAACATGGAAATATCTACAAAGCTATCTGAATGAACATGGAAATATCTACACCGCTATCTGTTTGAACATGTAAATATCTACACCGCTATCTGCATGAAAATGGAAATATCTACAAAGCTATCTGCATATACATGGAAATATCTACACAGCTATCTCTTTACATATGGAAATAACTACACTGCTATATCTATAAACATGGAAATATCTACACTGCCATCTGTATGAACATGGAAATATCTGCACCGCCACCTATATGAACATATAAATATCTACACCGCCATCTGTATTAAGAAGGAAATATCTAAACCGCTATCTGTATAAACATGGAAATATCTACACCGCTGCCTGTATAAACATGGAAATATCAGCACCGCTATCTGTATGAAAATGGAAATATCTACACCGCTATCTGTATGAACATGGAAATATCTACACCGCTATCTGTATAAACATGGAAATATCTACACCGCTATCTGTAAGAACATGGAAATATCTACACCGCTATCTGTATGAACATGGAAATATCTACACGGCTATCTGTTTGAACATGGAAATATCTACACCGCTATCTGCATGAAAATGGAAATATCTACACTGCTATCGGCATATACATTTAAATATCTACACAGCTATCTCTTTACACATGGAAATAACTACAGCGCTATCTTTATGAACATGGAAATATCTACACGGCCATCTGTATGAACATGGAAATATCTGCACTGCCATCTGTATGAACATATAATTATCTACACCGCCATCTTTATTAATATGGAGATATCTACACTGTTATCTGTATAAACATGGAAATATCTACACCGCTCTCTGTATAAACATGGAAATATCTACACCGCTATCTGTATAAACATGGAAAAATCTACACCACTACCTGTATAAACATGGAAATATCAGCACCGCTATCTGTATGAACATGGAAATATCTACACCGCTATCTGTATGAACATGGAAATATCTACACCGCTATCTGTATGAACATGGAAATATCTACACCGCTATCTGTATGAACATGGAAATATCTACACCGCCATCTGTTTGAACATGGAAATAACTACACCGCTGTCTGCATGAAAATGGAAATATCTACACGGCTATCTGCATATACATGGAAATTTCTACACAGCAATCTCTTTACACATGGAAATAACTACACCGCTATGTCTATAAACATAGAAATATCTACACCGCCATCTGTATGAACATGGAAATATCTACACCGCTATCTGTGTAAACATGCATACATCTTCACCGCTATCTGTATAAACATGGAAATATCTACACCGCTCTCTGTATGAACATGGAAATATCTACACCGTTATCGGTTTGAACATGGAAATATCTAAACCGCTATCTGCATAAAAATAGAAATATCTATGCAGCTATCTGCATATATATGGAAATATCTACAAAGCTATCTCTTTACACATGGAAATAACTACACCGCTATCTCTATAAACATGGAAATATCTACACCAACATCTGTATGAACATGGAAATATCTGCACTGCCATCTGTATGAACATATAAATATCTACACCGCCATCTGTATTAAGAAGGAAATATCTAAACCGCTATCTGTATACACATGGAAATATCTACACCGCTGCCTGTATAAACATGCAAATATCAGCACCGCTATCTGTATGAACATGGAAATATCTACACCGCTATCTGTAGGAACATGGAAATATCTACACCGCTATCTGTATAAACATGGAAATATCTACACAGCTATCTGTATGAACATGGAAATATCTACACCGCTATCTGTATGAACATGGAAATATCTACACTGCTATCTGTTTGAACATGGAAATATCTACACCGCTATCTGTATGAACATGGAAATATCTACACCGCTATCTGTTTGAACATGGAAATGTCTACACCGCTATCTGCATGAAAATGGAAATATCTACACTGCTATCTGCATATACATGTAAATATCTACACAGCCATCTCTTTACACATGGAAATAACTACACCGCTATCTGTATGAACATGGAAATATCTACACCGCCATCTGTATGAACATGGAAATATCTGCACCTCCATCTGTATGAACATATAAATATCTACACCGCCATCTGTATTAAGATGGAGATATCTACACTGCTATCTGTATAAACATGGAAATATCTACACCGCTATCTGTATAAACATGGAAATATCTACACTGCTATCTGTATAAACATGGAAATATCTACACCGCTACCTGTATAAACATGAAAATATCAGCACCGCAATCTGTATGAACATGGAAATATCTACACCGCTATCTGTATGAACATGGAAATATCTACACCGCTATCTGTATGACCATGGAACTATCTACACCGCTATCTGTATGAACATGGAAATATCTACTCCGCTATCTCTTTGAACATGGAAATTTCTACACCGCTGTCTGCATGAAAATGGAAATATCTACACAGCTATCTGCATATACATGGAAATATCTACACAGCTATCTCTTTTCACATGGAAATAACTACACCGCTATCTCTATAAACATGGAAATACCTACACAGCCATCTGTATGAACATGGAAATATCTGCACCGCCATCTGTATGAACATATAAATATGTACACCACCATCTGTATTAAGAAGGAGATATCTACACCGCTATCTGTATAAACATGGAAATATCTACACCGCTATCTGTATAAACATGGAAATATCTACACCGCTATCTGTATAAACATGGAAATATCTACACCGCTACCTGTATAAACATGGAAATATCAGCACCGCTATCGGTATGAACATGGAAATATCTACACCGCTATCTGTATGAACATGGAAATATCTTCACCGTCATCTGTATGAACATGGATATACCTACACAGCCATCTGGATGAGCATGGAAATATCTACACCGCTATCACCATGAACATGGAAATATCTACACCGCTATCTGTGTAAACATGCATACATCTTCACTGCAATCTGTATAAGCATGGAAATATCTACAGCGCTATCTGTATGAACATGGATATTTCTACACAGCCATCTGGATGAACATGGAAATATCTACACCGCTATCTGTATGAACATGGAAATATCTACACCGCTATCTGTGTAAACATGCATACATCTTCACCGCTATCTGTATAAACATGGAAATATCTACATCGCTATCTGTATGAACATGGAAATATCAACACCGCTATCTGTATGAACATGGAAATATCTACACCGCTATCTGTTGGACCATGGAAATATCTACACCGCTATCTGAATGAAAATGGAAATACCTACACTGCTATCTGCATATACTTGGAAATATCTACACAGCTATCTCTTTACACATGGAAATAACTACACCGCTATCTGCACGAACATGGAAATATCTACACCGCCATATGTATGAACATGGAAATATCTGCACCGCTATCTGTATGAACATATAAATATCTACGCCGCCATCTGTATTAACATGGAGATATCTACACCGCTATCTGTATAAACATGGAAATGTCTACACCGCTATCTGTATAAACATGGAAATATCTACACCGCTATCTGTATAAACATGGAAATATCTACATCGCTACCTGTATAAACATGGAAATATCAGCACCGCTATCTGTATGAACAGGGAAATATCTACACCGCTATCTGTATAAACATGGAAATATCTACATCGCTATCTGTATGAACATGGAAATATTTACACCGCTATCTGTACGAACATTGATATATCTACACAGCCCTCTGGATGAACATGGAAATATCCACACCGCTATCTGTGTAAACATGCATACATCTTCACCGCTATCTGTATAAACATGGAAATATCTACACCGCTATCTGTATGAACATGGAAACATCTACACCGCTATCTGTTTGAAGATGGAAATATATACACCGCTATCTGCATGAAAATGGAAATATCTACACAGCTATCTGCATATAGATGGAAATATCTACACAGCTATCTCTTTACTCATGGAAATAACTACACCGCCATCTGCATGACCATGGAAATATCTACACCGCCATCTGTATGAACATGGAAATATCTGCACCGCCATCTGTATGAACATATAAATATCTACACCGCCATCTGTATTAAGATGGAGATATCTAAACCGCTATCTGAATAAACATGGAAATATCTACACCGTTATCTGTATAAACATGGAAATATCTACACCGCTATCTGTATAAACATGGAAATACCTACACCGCTACCTGTATAAACATGGAAATATCAGCACCGCTATCTGTATGAACATGGAAATATCTACACCGCTATCTGTATGAACATGCAAATATCTACACCGCTATCTGTATGAACATGGAAATATCTACAAAGCTATCTGAATGAACATGGAAATATCTACACCGCCATCTGTTTGAACATGGAAATATCTACACCGCTATCTGCATTGAAAATGGAAATATCTACAAAGCTATATGCATATACATGGAAATATCTACACAGCTATCTCTTTAAACATGGAAATAACTACACCGCTATATCTATAAACATGGAAATATCTACACCGCCATCTGTATGATAGTGGAAATATCTGCACTGCCATCTCTATGAACATATACATATCTAAACCACCATTTTTATTAAGAAGGAAATATCTAAACCTCTATCTGTATAAACATGGAAATATCTACACCACTGCCTGTATAAACACGGAAATATCAGCACCGCTATCTGTATGTACATGGAAATATCTACACCGCTATCCGTATGAACATGGAAATATGTACACCGCTCTCTGTATAACCATGGAAATATCTACACCACTATCTGTATGAACATGGAAATATCTACACCGCTATCTGTATGAACATGGAAATATCTACACCGCTATCTGTTTGAACATGGAAATATCTACACCGCTATCTGCATGAAAATGGAAATATCTACACTGCTATCTGCATATACATTTAAATATCTACACAGCTATCTCTTTACACATGGAAATAACTACACCGCTATCTGTATGAACATGGAAATATCTGCACTGCCATCTGTATGAACATATAAATATCTACACCGCCATCTGTATATAGATGGAGATATCTTCACCGCTATCTGTATAAACTTGGAAATATCTACACCGCTATCTCTATAAACATGGAAGCATCTACACCGCTATCTGTATAAACATGGAAATATCTACACCGCTACCTGTATAAACATGGAAATATCAGCACCGCTATCTGTATGAACATGGAAATATCTACACCACTATCTCTATGAACATGGAAATATCTACAACGCTATCTGTATGAACATGGAAATAGCTACACCGCTATCTGTATGAGCATGGAAATATCTACACCACTATCTGTATGAACATGGAAATATCTACACCGCTATTTGTATGAACATGGATATATCTACACAGCCATCTGGATGAACATGGAAATATCTACACCGCTATCTGCATGAACTTGGAAATATCTACACCGCTATCTGTGTAAACATGCATACATCTTCACTGCAATCTCTATAAGCATGGAAATATCTACACCGCTATCTGTATGAACAGGTAAATATCTACACCGCTATCTCTTTGAACATGGAAATATCTACACCGCTATCTGCATGAAAATGGAAATATCTACACAGCTATCTGCATATACATTTAAATATCTACACAGCTATCTCTTTACACATGGAAATAACTACACCGCTATCTGTATGAACATGGAAATATCTACACCGCCATCAGTATGAACATGGAAATATCTGCACCGCCATCTGTATGAACATATAAATATCTACACCGCCATCTATATTAAGATGGCGATATCTACACTGCTATCTGTATAAACATGGAAATATCTACACCGCTATCTGTATAAACATGGAAATATCTACACCGCTATCTGTATAAACATGGAAATATCTACACCGCTACCTGTATAAACATGAAAATACCAGCACCGCAATCTGTATGAACATGGAAATATATACACCGCTATCTGTATGAACATGGAAATATCTACACCGCTATCTGTATGACCATGGAACTATCTACACCGCTATCTGTATGAACATGGAAATATCTACTCCGCTATCTCTTTGAACATGGAAATTTCTACACCGCTATCTGCATGAAAATGGAAATATCTACACAGCTATCTGCATATACATGGAAATATCTAGAGAGCTATCTCTTTACACATGGAAATAACTACACCGCTATCTCTATAAACATGGAAATATCTACACCGCCATCTGTATGAACATGGAAATATCTGCACCGCCATCTGTATGAACATATAAATATGTACACCGCCATCTGTATTAAGAAGGAGATATCTACACCGCAATCTGTATAAACATGGAAATATCTACACCGCTATCTGTATAAACATGGAAATATCTACACCGCTATCTGTATAAACATAGAAATATCTACACCGCTACCTGTATAAACATGGAAATATCAGCACCGCTATCGGTATGAACATGGAAATATCTACACCGCTATCTGTATGAACATGGAAATATCTTCACCGTCATCTGTATGAACATGGATATACCTACACAGCCATCTGGATGAACATGGAAATATCTACACCGCTATCAGCATGAACATGAAAATATCTACACCGCTATCTGTGTAAACATGCATACATCTTCACTGGAATCTGTATAAGCATGGAAATATCTACAACGCTATCTGTATGAACATGGATATTTCTACACAGCCATCTGGATGGACATGGAAATATCTACACCGCAATCTGTATGAACATGGAAATATCTACACCGCTATCTGTGTAAACATGCATACATCTTCACCGCTATCTGTATAAACATGGAAATATCTACATCGCTATCTGTATGAACATGGAAATATCTACACCGCTATCTGTATGAACATGGAAATATCTACACCGCTATCTGTACGAACATTGATATATCTACACAGCCCTCTGGATGAACATGGAAATATCCACACCGCTATCTGTGTAAACATGCATACATCTTCACCGCTATTTGTATAAACATGGAAATATCTACACCGCTATCTGTATGAACATGGAAACATCTACACTGCTATCTGTTTGAAAATGGAAATATATACTCCGCTATCTCCATGAAAATGGAAATATCTACACAGCTATCTGCATATAGATGGAAATATCTACACAGCATTCTCTTTACGCATGGAAATAACTACACCGCCATCTGCATGACCATGGAAATATCTACACCGCCATCTGTATGAACATGGAAATATCTGCACCGCCATCTTTATGAACATATAAATATCTACACCGCCATCTGTATTAAGAAGGAAATATCTAAACCGCTATCTGTATAAACTTGGAAATATCTACACCGCTATCTGTATAAACATTCAAATATCTACACCGCTATCTGTATAAACATGGAAATATCTACACCGCTACCTGTATAAACATGGAAATATCAGCACTGCTATCTGTATGAACATGGAAATATCTACACCGCTATCTGTATGAACATGGAAATATCTACACCGCTATCTGTATGAACATGGAAATATCTACAAAGCTATCTGAATGAACATGGAAATATCTACACCGCTATCTGTTTGAACATGTAAATATCTACACCGCTATCTGCATGAAAATGGAAATATCTACAAAGCTATCTGCATATACATGGAAATATCTACACAGCTATCTCTTTACATGTGGAAATAACTACACTGCTATATCTATAAACATGGAAATATCAACACTGCCATCTGTATGAACATGGAAATATCTGCACCGCCACCTATATGAACATATAAATATCTACACCGCCATCTGTATTAAGAAGGAAATATCTAAACCGCTATCTGTATAAACATGGAAATATCTACACCGCTGCCTGTATAAACATGGAAATATCAGCACCGCTATCTGTATGAAAATGGAAATATCTACACCGCTATCTGTATGAACATGGAAATATCTACACCGCTATCTGTATAAACATGGAAATATCTACACCGCTATCTGTAAGAACATGGAAATATCTACACCGCTATCTGTATGAACATGGAAATATCTACACGGCTATCTGTTTGAACATGGAAATATCTACACCGCTATCTGCATGAAAATGGAAATATCTACACTGCTATCGGCATATACATTTAAATATATACACAGCTATCTCTTTACACATGGAAATAACTACACCGCTATCTTTATGAACATGGAAATATCTACACCGCCATCTGTATGAACATGGAAATATCTGCACTGCCATCTGTATGAACATATAATTATCTACACCGCCATCTTTATTAAGATGGAGATATCTACACTGTTATCTGTATAAACATGGAAATATCTACACCGCTCTCTGTATAAACATGGAAATATCTACACCGCTATCTGTATAAACATGGAAAAATCTACACCACTACCTGTATAAACATGGAAATATCAGCACCGCTATCTGTATGAACATGGAAATATCTACACCGCTATCTGTATGAACATGGAAATATCTACACCGCTATCTGTATGAACATGGAAATATCTACACCGCTATCTGTATGAACATGGAAATATCTACACCGCCATCTGTTTGAACATGGAAATAACTACACCGCTGTCTGCATGAAAATGGAAATTTCTACACGGCTATCTGCATATACATGGAAATTTCTACACAGCAATCTCTTTACACATGGAAATAACTACACCGCTATGTCTATAAACATAGAAATATCTACACCGCCATCTGTATGAACATGGAAATATCTACACCGCTATCTGTGTAAACATGCATACATCTTCACCGCTATCTGTATAAACATGGAAATATCTACACCGCTCTCTGTATGAACATGGAAATATCTACACCGTTATCGGTTTGAACATGGAAATATCTAAACCGCTATCTGCATAAAAATAGAAATATCTATGCAGCTATCTGCATATATATGGAAATATCTACAAAGCTATCTCTTTACACATGGAAATAACTACACCGCTATCTCTATAAACATGGAAATATCTACACCAACATCTGTATGAACATGGAAATATCTGCACTGCCATCTGTATGAACATATAAATATCTACACCGCCATCTGTATTAAGAAGGAAATATCTAAACCGCTATCTGTATACACATGGAAATATCTACACCGCTGCCTGTATAAACATGCAAATATCAGCACCGCTATCTGTATGAACATGGAAATATCTACACCGCTATCTGTAGGAACATGGAAATATCTACACCGCTATCTGTATAAACATGGAAATATCTACACAGCTATCTGTATGAACATGGAAATATCTACACCGCTATCTGTATGAACATGGAAATATCTACACTGCTATCTGTTTGAACATGGAAATATCTACACCGCTATCTGTATGAACATGGAAATATCTACACCGCTATCTGTTTGAACATGGAAATGTCTACACCGCTATCAGCATGAAAATGGAAATATCTACACTGCTATCTGCATATACATGTAAATATCTACACAGCCATCTCTTTACACATGGAAATAACTACACCGCTATCTGTATGAACATGGAAATATCTACACCGCCATCTGTATGAACATGGAAATATCTGCACCTCCATCTGTATGAACATATAAATATCTACACCGCCATCTGTATTAAGATGGAGATATCTACACTGCTATCTGTATAAACATGGAAATATCTACACCGCTATCTGTATAAACATGGAAATATCTACACTGCTATCTGTATAAACATGGAAATATCTACACCGCTACCTGTATAAACATGAAAATATCAGCACCGCAATCTGTATGAACATGGAAATATCTACACCGCTATCTGTATGAACATGGAAATATCTACACCGCTATCTGTATGACCATGGAACTATCTACACCGCTATCTGTATGAACATGGAAATATCTACTCCGCTATCTCTTTGAACATGGAAATTTCTACACCGCTGTCTGCATGAAAATGGAAATATCTACACAGCTATCTGCATATACATGGAAATATCTACACAGCTATCTCTTTTCACATGGAAATAACTACACCGCTATCTCTATAAACATGGAAATACCTACACAGCCATCTGTATGAACATGGAAATATCTGCACCGCCATCTGTATGAACATATAAATATGTACACCACCATCTGTATTAAGGAGATATCTACACCGCTATCTGTATAAACATGGAAATATCTACACCGCTATCTGTATAAACATGGAAATATCTACACCGCTATCTGTATAAACATGGAAATATCTACACCGCTACCTGTATAAACATGGAAATATCAGCACCGCTATCGGTATGAACATGGAAATATCTACACCGCTATCTGTATGAACATGGAAATATCTTCACCGTCATCTGTATGAACATGGATATACCTACACAGCCATCTGGATGAGCATGGAAATATCTACACCGCTATCACCATGAACATGGAAATATCTACACCGCTATCTGTGTAAACATGCATACATCTTCACTGCAATCTGTATAAGCATGGAAATATCTACAGCGCTATCTGTATGAACATGGATATTTCTACACAGCCATCTGGATGAACATGGAAATATCTACACCGCTATCTGTATGAACATGGAAATATCTACACCGCTATCTGTGTAAACATGGAAATATCTACTCCGCTATCTCTTTGAACATGGAAATTTCTACACCGCTGTCTGCATGAAAATGGAAATATCTACACAGCTATCTGCATATACATGGAAATATCTACACAGCTATCTCTTTTCACATGGAAATAACTACACCGCTATCTCTATAAACATGGAAATACCTACACAGCCATCTGTATGAACATGGAAATATCTGCACCGCCATCTGTATGAACATATAAATATGTACACCACCATCTGTATTAAGAAGGAGATATCTACACCGCTATCTGTATAAACATGGAAATATCTACACCGCTATCTGTATAAACATGGAAATATCTACACCGCTATCTGTATAAACATGGAAATATCTACACCGCTACCTGTATAAACATGGAAATATCAGCACCGCTATCGGTATGAACATGGAAATATCTACACCGCTATCTGTATGAACATGGAAATTTCTTCACCGTCATCTGTATGAACATGGATATACCTACACAGCCATCTGGATGAGCATGGAAATATCTACACCGCTATCACCATGAACATGGAAATATCTACACCGCTATCTGTGTAAACATGCATACATCTTCACTGCAATCTGTATAAGCATGGAAATATCTACAGCGCTATCTGTATGAACATGGATATTTCTACACAGCCATCTGGATGAACATGGAAATATCTACACCGCTATCTGTATGAACATGGAAATATCTACACCGCTATCTGTGTAAACATGCATACATCTTCACCGCTATCTGTATAAACATGGAAATATCTACATCGCTATCTGTATGAACATGGAAATATCAACACCGCTATCTGTATGAACATGGAAATATCTACACCGCTATCTGTTGGACCATGGAAATATCTACACCGCTATCTGAATGAAAATGGAAATACCTACACTGCTATCTGCATATACTTGGAAATATCTACACAGCTATCTCTTTACACATGGAAATAACTACACCGCTATCTGCACGAACATGGAAATATCTACACCGCCATATGTATGAACATGGAAATATCTGCACCGCTATCTGTATGAACATATAAATATCTACGCCGCCATCTGTATTAACATGGAGATATCTACACCGCTATCTGTATAAACATGGAAATGTCTACACCGCTATCTGTATAAACATGGAAATATCTACACCGCTATCTGTATAAACATGGAAATATCTACATCGCTACCTGTATAAACATGGAAATATCAGCACCGCTATCTGTATGAACAGGGAAATATCTACACCGCTATCTGTATAAACATGGAAATATCTACATCGCTATCTGTATGAACATGGAAATATTTACACCGCTATCTGTACGAACATTGATATATCTACACAGCCCTCTGGATGAACATGGAAATATCCACACCGCTATCTGTGTAAACATGCATACATCTTCACCGCTATCTGTATAAACATGGAAATATCTACACCGCTATCTGTATGAACATGGAAACATCTACACCGCTATCTGTTTGAAGATGGAAATATATACACCGCTATCTGCATGAAAATGGAAATATCTACACAGCTATCTGCATATAGATGGAAATATCTACACAGCTATCTCTTTACTCATGGAAATAACTACACCGCCATCTGCATGACCATGGAAATATCTACACCGCCATCTGTATGAACATGGAAATATCTGCACCGCCATCTGTATGAACATATAAATATCTACACCGCCATCTGTATTAAGATGGAGATATCTAAACCGCTATCTGAATAAACATGGAAATATCTACACCGTTATCTGTATAAACATGGAAATATCTACACCGCTATCTGTATAAACATGGAAATACCTACACCGCTACCTGTATAAACATGGAAATATCAGCACCGCTATCTGTATGAACATGGAAATATCTACACCGCTATCTGTATGAACATGCAAATATCTACACCGCTATCTGTATGAACATGGAAATATCTACAAAGCTATCTGAATGAACATGGAAATATCTACACCGCCATCTGTTTGAACATGGAAATATCTACACCGCTATCTGCATTGAAAATGGAAATATCTACAAAGCTATATGCATATACATGGAAATATCTACACAGCTATCTCTTTAAACATGGAAATAACTACACCGCTATATCTATAAACATGGAAATATCTACACCGCCATCTGTATGATAGTGGAAATATCTGCACTGCCATCTCTATGAACATATACATATCTAAACCACCATTTTTATTAAGAAGGAAATATCTAAACCTCTATCTGTATAAACATGGAAATATCTACACCACTGCCTGTATAAACACGGAAATATCAGCACCGCTATCTGTATGTACATGGAAATATCTACACCGCTATCCGTATGAACATGGAAATATGTACACCGCTCTCTGTATAACCATGGAAATATCTACACCACTATCTGTATGAACATGGAAATATCTACACCGCTATCTGTATGAACATGGAAATATCTACACCGCTATCTGTTTGAACATGGAAATATCTACACCGCTATCTGCATGAAAATGGAAATATCTACACTGCTATCTGCATATACATTTAAATATCTACACAGCTATCTCTTTACACATGGAAATAACTACACCGCTATCTGTATGAACATGGAAATATCTGCACTGCCATCTGTATGAACATATAAATATCTACACCGCCATCTGTATATAGATGGAGATATCTTCACCGCTATCTGTATAAACTTGGAAATATCTACACCGCTATCTCTATAAACATGGAAGCATCTACACCGCTATCTGTATAAACATGGAAATATCTACACCGCTACCTGTATAAACATGGAAATATCAGCACCGCTATCTGTATGAACATGGAAATATCTACACCACTATCTCTATGAACATGGAAATATCTACAACGCTATCTGTATGAACATGGAAATAGCTACACCGCTATCTGTATGAGCATGGAAATATCTACACCACTATCTGTATGAACATGGAAATATCTACACCGCTATTTGTATGAACATGGATATATCTACACAGCCATCTGGATGAACATGGAAATATCTACACCGCTATCTGCATGAACTTGGAAATATCTACACCGCTATCTGTGTAAACATGCATACATCTTCACTGCAATCTCTATAAGCATGGAAATATCTACACCGCTATCTGTATGAACAGGTAAATATCTACACCGCTATCTCTTTGAACATGGAAATATCTACACCGCTATCTGCATGAAAATGGAAATATCTACACAGCTATCTGCATATACATTTAAATATCTACACAGCTATCTCTTTACACATGGAAATAACTACACCGCTATCTGTATGAACATGGAAATATCTACACCGCCATCAGTATGAACATGGAAATATCTGCACCGCCATCTGTATGAACATATAAATATCTACACCGCCATCTATATTAAGATGGCGATATCTACACTGCTATCTGTATAAACATGGAAATATCTACACCGCTATCTGTATAAACATGGAAATATCTACACCGCTATCTGTATAAACATGGAAATATCTACACCGCTACCTGTATAAACATGAAAATACCAGCACCGCAATCTGTATGAACATGGAAATATATACACCGCTATCTGTATGAACATGGAAATATCTACACCGCTATCTGTATGACCATGGAACTATCTACACCGCTATCTGTATGAACATGGAAATATCTACTCCGCTATCTCTTTGAACATGGAAATTTCTACACCGCTATCTGCATGAAAATGGAAATATCTACACAGCTATCTGCATATACATGGAAATATCTAGAGAGCTATCTCTTTACACATGGAAATAACTACACCGCTATCTCTATAAACATGGAAATATCTACACCGCCATCTGTATGAACATGGAAATATCTGCACCGCCATCTGTATGAACATATAAATATGTACACCGCCATCTGTATTAAGAAGGAGATATCTACACCGCAATCTGTATAAACATGGAAATATCTACACCGCTATCTGTATAAACATGGAAATATCTACACCGCTATCTGTATAAACATAGAAATATCTACACCGCTACCTGTATAAACATGGAAATATCAGCACCGCTATCGGTATGAACATGGAAATATCTACACCGCTATCTGTATGAACATGGAAATATCTTCACCGTCATCTGTATGAACATGGATATACCTACACAGCCATCTGGATGAACATGGAAATATCTACACCGCTATCAGCATGAACATGAAAATATCTACACCGCTATCTGTGTAAACATGCATACATCTTCACTGGAATCTGTATAAGCATGGAAATATCTACAACGCTATCTGTATGAACATGGATATTTCTACACAGCCATCTGGATGGACATGGAAATATCTACACCGCAATCTGTATGAACATGGAAATATCTACACCGCTATCTGTGTAAACATGCATACATCTTCACCGCTATCTGTATAAACATGGAAATATCTACATCGCTATCTGTATGAACATGGAAATATCTACACCGCTATCTGTATGAACATGGAAATATCTACACCGCTATCTGTACGAACATTGATATATCTACACAGCCCTCTGGATGAACATGGAAATATCCACACCGCTATCTGTGTAAACATGCATACATCTTCACCGCTATTTGTATAAACATGGAAATATCTACACCGCTATCTGTATGAACATGGAAACATCTACACTGCTATCTGTTTGAAAATGGAAATATATACTCCGCTATCTCCATGAAAATGGAAATATCTACACAGCTATCTGCATATAGATGGAAATATCTACACAGCATTCTCTTTACGCATGGAAATAACTACACCGCCATCTGCATGACCATGGAAATATCTACACCGCCATCTGTATGAACATGGAAATATCTGCACCGCCATCTTTATGAACATATAAATATCTACACCGCCATCTGTATTAAGAAGGAAATATCTAAACCGCTATCTGTATAAACTTGGAAATATCTACACCGCTATCTGTATAAACATTCAAATATCTACACCGCTATCTGTATAAACATGGAAATATCTACACCGCTACCTGTATAAACATGGAAATATCAGCACTGCTATCTGTATGAACATGGAAATATCTACACCGCTATCTGTATGAACATGGAAATATCTACACCGCTATCTGTATGAACATGGAAATATCTACAAAGCTATCTGAATGAACATGGAAATATCTACACCGCTATCTGTTTGAACATGTAAATATCTACACCGCTATCTGCATGAAAATGGAAATATCTACAAAGCTATCTGCATATACATGGAAATATCTACACAGCTATCTCTTTACATGTGGAAATAACTACACTGCTATATCTATAAACATGGAAATATCAACACTGCCATCTGTATGAACATGGAAATATCTGCACCGCCACCTATATGAACATATAAATATCTACACCGCCATCTGTATTAAGAAGGAAATATCTAAACCGCTATCTGTATAAACATGGAAATATCTACACCGCTGCCTGTATAAACATGGAAATATCAGCACCGCTATCTGTATGAAAATGGAAATATCTACACCGCTATCTGTATGAACATGGAAATATCTACACCGCTATCTGTATAAACATGGAAATATCTACACCGCTATCTGTAAGAACATGGAAATATCTACACCGCTATCTGTATGAACATGGAAATATCTACACGGCTATCTGTTTGAACATGGAAATATCTACACCGCTATCTGCATGAAAATGGAAATATCTACACTGCTATCGGCATATACATTTAAATATATACACAGCTATCTCTTTACACATGGAAATAACTACACCGCTATCTTTATGAACATGGAAATATCTACACCGCCATCTGTATGAACATGGAAATATCTGCACTGCCATCTGTATGAACATATAATTATCTACACCGCCATCTTTATTAAGATGGAGATATCTACACTGTTATCTGTATAAACATGGAAATATCTACACCGCTCTCTGTATAAACATGGAAATATCTACACCGCTATCTGTATAAACATGGAAAAATCTACACCACTACCTGTATAAACATGGAAATATCAGCACCGCTATCTGTATGAACATGGAAATATCTACACCGCTATCTGTATGAACATGGAAATATCTACACCGCTATCTGTATGAACATGGAAATATCTACACCGCTATCTGTATGAACATGGAAATATCTACACCGCCATCTGTTTGAACATGGAAATAACTACACCGCTGTCTGCATGAAAATGGAAATTTCTACACGGCTATCTGCATATACATGGAAATTTCTACACAGCAATCTCTTTACACATGGAAATAACTACACCGCTATGTCTATAAACATAGAAATATCTACACCGCCATCTGTATGAACATGGAAATATCTACACCGCTATCTGTGTAAACATGCATACATCTTCACCGCTATCTGTATAAACATGGAAATATCTACACCGCTCTCTGTATGAACATGGAAATATCTACACCGTTATCGGTTTGAACATGGAAATATCTAAACCGCTATCTGCATAAAAATAGAAATATCTATGCAGCTATCTGCATATATATGGAAATATCTACAAAGCTATCTCTTTACACATGGAAATAACTACACCGCTATCTCTATAAACATGGAAATATCTACACCAACATCTGTATGAACATGGAAATATCTGCACTGCCATCTGTATGAACATATAAATATCTACACCGCCATCTGTATTAAGAAGGAAATATCTAAACCGCTATCTGTATACACATGGAAATATCTACACCGCTGCCTGTATAAACATGCAAATATCAGCACCGCTATCTGTATGAACATGGAAATATCTACACCGCTATCTGTAGGAACATGGAAATATCTACACCGCTATCTGTATAAACATGGAAATATCTACACAGCTATCTGTATGAACATGGAAATATCTACACCGCTATCTGTATGAACATGGAAATATCTACACTGCTATCTGTTTGAACATGGAAATATCTACACCGCTATCTGTATGAACATGGAAATATCTACACCGCTATCTGTTTGAACATGGAAATGTCTACACCGCTATCAGCATGAAAATGGAAATATCTACACTGCTATCTGCATATACATGTAAATATCTACACAGCCATCTCTTTACACATGGAAATAACTACACCGCTATCTGTATGAACATGGAAATATCTACACCGCCATCTGTATGAACATGGAAATATCTGCACCTCCATCTGTATGAACATATAAATATCTACACCGCCATCTGTATTAAGATGGAGATATCTACACTGCTATCTGTATAAACATGGAAATATCTACACCGCTATCTGTATAAACATGGAAATATCTACACTGCTATCTGTATAAACATGGAAATATCTACACCGCTACCTGTATAAACATGAAAATATCAGCACCGCAATCTGTATGAACATGGAAATATCTACACCGCTATCTGTATGAACATGGAAATATCTACACCGCTATCTGTATGACCATGGAACTATCTACACCGCTATCTGTATGAACATGGAAATATCTACTCCGCTATCTCTTTGAACATGGAAATTTCTACACCGCTGTCTGCATGAAAATGGAAATATCTACACAGCTATCTGCATATACATGGAAATATCTACACAGCTATCTCTTTTCACATGGAAATAACTACACCGCTATCTCTATAAACATGGAAATACCTACACAGCCATCTGTATGAACATGGAAATATCTGCACCGCCATCTGTATGAACATATAAATATGTACACCACCATCTGTATTAAGGAGATATCTACACCGCTATCTGTATAAACATGGAAATATCTACACCGCTATCTGTATAAACATGGAAATATCTACACCGCTATCTGTATAAACATGGAAATATCTACACCGCTACCTGTATAAACATGGAAATATCAGCACCGCTATCGGTATGAACATGGAAATATCTACACCGCTATCTGTATGAACATGGAAATATCTTCACCGTCATCTGTATGAACATGGATATACCTACACAGCCATCTGGATGAGCATGGAAATATCTACACCGCTATCACCATGAACATGGAAATATCTACACCGCTATCTGTGTAAACATGCATACATCTTCACCGCTATCTGTATAAACATGGAAATATCTACACCGCTACCTGTATAAACATGAAAATACCAGCACCGCAATCTGTATGAACATGGAAATATATACACCGCTATCTGTATGAACATGGAAATATCTACACCGCTATCTGTATGACCATGGAACTATCTACACCGCTATCTGTATGAACATGGAAATATCTACTCCGCTATCTCTTTGAACATGGAAATTTCTACACCGCTATCTGCATGAAAATGGAAATATCTACACAGCTATCTGCATATACATGGAAATATCTAGAGAGCTATCTCTTTACACATGGAAATAACTACACCGCTATCTCTATAAACATGGAAATATCTACACCGCCATCTGTATGAACATGGAAATATCTGCACCGCCATCTGTATGAACATATAAATATGTACACCGCCATCTGTATTAAGAAGGAGATATCTACACCGCAATCTGTATAAACATGGAAATATCTACACCGCTATCTGTATAAACATGGAAATATCTACACCGCTATCTGTATAAACATAGAAATATCTACACCGCTACCTGTATAAACATGGAAATATCAGCACCGCTATCGGTATGAACATGGAAATATCTACACCGCTATCTGTATGAACATGGAAATATCTTCACCGTCATCTGTATGAACATGGATATACCTACACAGCCATCTGGATGAACATGGAAATATCTACACCGCTATCAGCATGAACATGAAAATATCTACACCGCTATCTGTGTAAACATGCATACATCTTCACTGGAATCTGTATAAGCATGGAAATATCTACAACGCTATCTGTATGAACATGGATATTTCTACACAGCCATCTGGATGGACATGGAAATATCTACACCGCAATCTGTATGAACATGGAAATATCTACACCGCTATCTGTGTAAACATGCATACATCTTCACCGCTATCTGTATAAACATGGAAATATCTACATCGCTATCTGTATGAACATGGAAATATCTACACCTCTATCTGTATGAACATGGAAATATCTACACCGCTATCTGTACGAACATTGATATATCTACACAGCCCTCTGGATGAACATGGAAATATCCACACCGCTATCTGTGTAAACATGCATACATCTTCACCGCTATTTGTATAAACATGGAAATATCTACACCGCTATCTGTATGAACATGGAAACATCTACACTGCTATCTGTTTGAAAATGGAAATATATACACCGCTATCTCCATGAAAATGGAAATATCTACACAGCTATCTGCATATAGATGGAAATATCTACACAGCATTCTCTTTACGCCTGGAAATAACTACACCGCCATCTGCATGACCATGGAAATATCTACACCGCCATCTGTATGAACATGGAAATATCTGCACCGCCATCTTTATGAACATATAAATATCTACACCGCCATCTGTATTAAGATGGAGATATCTAAACCGCTATCTGAATAAACATGGAAATATCTACACCGTTATCTGTATAAACATGGAAATATCTACACCGCTATCTGTATAAACATGGAAATACCTACACCGCTACCTGTATAAACATGGAAATATCAGCACCGCTATCTGTATGAACATGGAAATATCTACACCGCTATCTGTATGAACATGCAAATATCTACACCGCTATCTGTATGAACATGGAAATATATACAAAGCTATCTGAATGAACATGGAAATATCTACACCGCTATCTGTTTGAACATGGAAATAGCTACACCGCTATCTGCATGAAAATGGAAATATCTACAAAGCTATCTGCATATACATGGAAATATCTACACAGCTATCTCTTTACACATGGAAATAACTACACCGCTATATCTATAAACATGGAAATATCTACACCGCCATCTGTATGATCGTGGAAATATCTGCACTGCCATCTCTATGAACATATACATATTTACACCACCATCTGTATTAAGAAGGAAATATCTAAACCGCTATCTGTATAAACATGGAAATATCTACACCACTGCCTGTATAAACATGGAAATATCAGCACCGCTATCTGTATGAACATGGAAATATCTACACCGCTTTCTGTATGAACATGGAAATATATGCACCGCTCTCTGTATAAGCAGGGAAATATCTACACCGCTATCTGTATGAACATGGAAATATCTACACCGCTATCTGTATGAACATGGAAATATCTACACCGCTATCTGTTTGAACATGGAAATATGTACAGCGCTATCTGCATGAAAATGGAAATATCTACACTGCTATCTGCATATACATTTAAATATCTACACAGCTATCTCTTTACACATGGAAATAATTACACCGCTATCTGTATGAACATGGAAATACCTACACCGCTATCTGTATGAACATGGAAATATCTACACCGCTATCTGTTTGAAGATGGAAATATCTACACAGCTATCTGCATGAACATGGAAATATCTTCACTGCTATCTGTATGAACATGGATATGTCTACGCAGCCATCTAGATGAACATGGAATTATCTACACCGCGATCTGTATGAACATGGAAATATCTACACCGCTATCTGTGTAAACATGCATACATCTTCACCGCTTTCTGTATAAACATGGAAATATCTAAACCGCTATCTGCATAAAAATAGAAATATCTACACAGCTATCTGCATATACATGGAAATATCTACAAAGCTATCTCTTTACACATGGAAATAACTACAACGCTATCTCTATAAACATGGAAATATCTACACCGCCATCTGTATGAACATGGAAATATCTGCACCGCCATCTGTATGAACATATAAATATCTACACTGCCATCTGTATTAAGATGGAGATATCTTCACCGCTGTGTATATAAACTTGGAAATATCTACACCGCTATCTGTATAAACATGGAAATATCTACACCGATATCTGTATAAACATGGAAATATCTACACCGCTACCTGTATAAACATGGAAATATCAGCACCGCTATCTGTATGAACATGGAAATATCTACACCAATATCTCTAAGAACATGGAAATATCTACACCGCTATCGGTATAAACATGGAAATAGCTACAATGCTATCTGTATGAACATGGAAATATCTACACCACTATCTGTATGAACATGGAAATATCTAAACCGCCATCTGTATGAACATGGATATATCTACACAGCCATCTGGATGAACATGGAAATATCTACACCGCTATCTGCATGAACATGGAAATATCTACACCGCTATCTGTGTAAACATGCATACATCTTCACCGCAATCTGTATAAGCATGGAAATATCTACACCGCTATCTGTATGAACATGGAAATATCTACACCGCTATCTGTTTGAACATGGAAATATCTAAACCGCTATCAGCATGAAAATGGAAATATCTACACAGCTATCTGCATATACATGGAAATATCTACACAGCTATCTCTTTACACATGGAAATAACTACACCGCTATCTGCATGAACATGGAAATATCTTCACCGCCATCTGTATGAACATGGATATGTCTACGCAGCCATCTAGATGAACATGGAAATATCTACACCGCGATCTGTATGAACATGGAAATATCTACACCGCTAGCTGTATGAACATGGATATATCTACATAGCCCTCTGGATGAACATGGAAATATCCACACTGCTATCTGTGTAAACATGCATACATCTTCACCGCTAGCTGTATAAACATGGAAATATCTACACCGCTATCTGTATGAACACGGAAACATCTACACCACTATCTGTTTGAAGATAGAAATATATACACTGCTATCTGCATGAAAATGGAAATTTCTAAACAGCTATCTGCATATACATGGAAATATCTACACAGCTATCTCTTTACACATGGAAATAACTACACCGCTATCTGTATGAACATGGAAATATCTACACCGCCATCTGTTTGAACATGGAAATATCTGCACCGCCATCTGTATGAACATATAAATATCTACACCGCCATCTGTATTAAGATGGAGATATCTACACCGCTATCTGAATAAACATGGAAATATCTACACCGCTATCTGTATAAACATGGAAATATCTACACCGCTATCTGTATAAACATGGAAATATCTACACTGCTACCTGCATAAACATGGAAATATCAGCACCGCTATCTGAATGAACATGGATATATCTACACAGCGATATGTATCAACATGGAAATATCTACACCACTATCTGTATGAACATGGAAATATCTACACCGCTATCTGTATGAACATGGAAATACCTACACCGCTATCTGTTTGAACATGGAAATATCTACACCGCTATCTGCATGAAAATGGAAATATCTACACTGCTATCTGCATATACATTTAAATATCTACACAGCTATCTCTTAACACATGGAAATAACTACACCGCTATCTGTATGAACATGGAAATATCTACACCACCATCTGTATGAACATGGAAATATCTGCACCGCCATCTGTATGAACATGGAAATATCTAAACCGCTATCTGTATGAACATGGAAAAATCTACACCGCTATCAGTTTGAACATGGAAATATCTACACCGCTATCTGCATGAACATGGAAATATCTTCACCGCCATCTGTATGAACATGGATATGTCTACGCAGCCATCTAGATGAACATGGAAGTATCTACACCGCGATCTGTATGAACATGGAAATATCTACACCGCTATCTGTGTAAACATGCATACATCTTCACCGCTATCTGTATAAACCTGGAAATATCTACACCGCTATCATTATAAACATGGAAGTATCTACACCGCTTTCTGTATAAACATGGAAATATCTACACCGCAACCTGTATAAACATGGAAATATCAGCACCGCTATCTGTATGAACATGGAAATATCTACACCGCTATCTGCATGAAAATGGAAATATCTACACTGCTATCTGCATATACATTTAAATATCTACACAGCTATCTCTTTACACATGGAAATAACTACACCGCTATCTGTATGAACATGGAAATATCTGCACTGCCATCTGTATGAACATATAAATATCTACACCGCCATCTGTATATAGATGGAGATATCTTCACCGCTATCTGTATAAACTTGGAAATATCTACACCGCTATCTCTATAAACATGGAAGCATCTACACCGCTATCTGTATAAACATGGAAATATCTACACCGCTACCTGTATAAACATGGAAATATCAGCACCGCTATCTGTATGAACATGGAAATATCTACACCACTATCTCTATGAACATGGAAATATCTACACCGCTATCTGTATGAACATGGAAATAGCTACACCGCTATCTGTATGAGCATGGAAATATCTACATCACTATCTGTATGAACATGGAAATATCTACACCGCTATCTATATGAACATGGATATATCTACACAGCCATCTGGATGAACATGGAAATATCTACACCGCTATCTGCATGAACTTGGAAATATCTACACCGCTATCTGTGTAAACATGCATACACCTTCACTGCAATCTCTATAAGCATGGAAATATCTACACCGCTATCTGTATGAACATGTAAATATCTACACCGCTATCTCTTTGAACATGGAAATATCTACACCGCTATCTGCAGGAAAATGGAAATATCTACACAGCTATCTGCCTATTCATTGAAATATCTACACAGCTATCTCTTTACACATGGAAATAACTACACCGCTATCTGTATGAACATGGAAATATCAGCACCGCTATCTGTATGAACATGGAAATATCTACACCGCTATCTGTATGAACATGGAAATATCTACACCGCTATCTGTATGAACATGGAAATAGCTACAAAGCTATGTGAATGAACATGGAAATATCTACACCGCTATCTGTTTAAACATGGAAATATCTACACCGCTATCTGCATGAAAATGGAAATATCTACAAAGCTATCTGCATATACATGGAAATATCTACACAGCTATCTCTTTACACATGGAAATAACTACACCGCTATATCTATAAACATGGAAATATGTACACCGCCATCTGTATGAACATGGAAATATCTGCACCGCCATCTGTATGAACATATAAATATCTACACCGCCATCTGTATTAAGAAGGAAATATCTAAACCGCTATCTGTATAAACATGGAAATATCTACACCGCTGCCTGTATAAACATGGAAATATCAGCACCGCTATCTGTATGAACGAGGAAACATCTACACCGCTATCTGTATGAACATGGAAATATATACACCGCTATCTGTGTGAACATGCATATATCTTCACCGCTATCTGTATAAACATGGGAATATCTACACCGCTATCTGTATGAACATGGAAATATCTACACCACTATCTGTATGAACATGGAAATATCTACACCGCTATCTGTTTGAACATGGAAATATCTACACCGCTATCTGCATGAAAATGGAAATATCTACACTGCTATCTGCATATACATTTAAATATCTACACAGCTATCCCTTTACACATGGAAATAACTACACCGCTATCTGTATGAACATGGAAATATCTACACCGCCATCTGTATGAACATGGAAATATCTGCACCTCCATCTGTATGAACATATAAATATCTACACCGCCATCTGTATTAAGATGGAGATATCTACACTGCTATCTGTATAAACATGGAAATATCTACACCGCTATCTGTATAAACATGGAAATATCTACACCGCTATCTGTATAAACATGGAAATATCTACACCGCTATCTGTATAAACATGGAAATATCTACTCCGCTACCTGTATAAACATGAAAATATCAGCACCGCAATCTGTATGAACATGGAAATATCTACACTGCTATCTGTATGAACATGGAAATATCTACACCGCTATCTGTATGACCATGGAACTATCTACACCGCTATCTGTATGAACATGGAAATATCTACTCCGCTATCTCTTTGAACATGGAAATTTCTACACCGCTGTCTGCATGAAAATGGAAATATCTACACAGCTATCTGCATATACATGGAAATATCTACACAGCTATCTCTTTACACATGGAAATAACTACACCGCTATCTCTATAAACATGGAAATATCTACACCGCCATCTGTATGAACATGGAAATATCTGCACCGCCATCTGTATGAACATATAAATATGTACACCGCCATCTGTATTAAGAAGGAGATATCTACACCGCTATCTGTATAAACATGGAAATATCTACACCGCTATCTGTATAAACATGGAAATATCTACACCGCTATCTGTATAAACATGGAAATATCTACACCGCTACCTGTATAAACATGGAAATATCAGCACCGCTATCGGTATGAACATGGAAATATCTACACCGCTATCTGTATGAACATGGAAATATCTTCACCGTCATCTGTATGAACATGGATATACCTACACAGCCATCTGGATGAACATGGAAATATCTACACCGCTATCAGCATGAACATGGAAATATCTACACCGCTATCTGTGTAAACATGCATACATCTTCACTGCAATCTGTATAAGCATGGAAATATCTACAGCGCTATCTGTATGAACATGAATATTTCTACACAGCCATCTGGATGAACATGGAAATATCTACACCGCAATCTGTATGAACATGGAAATATCTACACCGCCATCTGTGTAAACATGCATACATCTTCACCGCTATCTGTATAAACATGGAAATATCTACATCGCTATATGTATGAACATGGAAATATCAACACCGCTATCTGTATGAACATGGAAATATCTACACCGCTATCTGTTGGACCATGGAAATATCTACACCGCTATCTGAATGAAAATGGAAATACCTACAATGCTATCTGCATCTACATGGAAATATCCACACAGCTATCTCTTTACACATGGAAATAACTACACCGCTATCTGCACGAACATAGAAATATCTACACCGCCATATGTATGAACATGGAAATATCTGCACCGCTATCTCTATGAACATATAAATATCTACGCCGCCATCTGTATTAACATGGAGATATCTACACCGCTATCTGTATAAACATGGAAATGTCTACACCGCTATCTGTATAAACATGGAAATATCTACACCGCTATCTGTATAAACATAGAAATATCTGCACCGCTACCTGTATAAACATGGAAATAACAGCACCGCTATCGGTATGAACATGGAAATATCAGCACCGCTATCTGTATGAACATGGAAATATCTACATCGCTATCTGTATGAACATGGAAATATTTACACCGCTATCTGTACGAACATTGATATATCTACACAGCCCTCTGGATGAACATGGAAATATCCACACCGCTATCTGTGTAAACATGCATACATCTTCACCGCTATCTGTATAAACATGGAAATATCTACACCGCTATCTGTATGAACATGGAAACATCTACACCGCTATCTGTTTGAAGATGGAAATATATACACCGCTATCTGCATGAAAATGGAAATATCTACACAGCTATCTGCATATAGATGGAAATATCTACACAGCTATCTCTTTACTCATGGAAATAACTACACCGCCATCTGCATGACCATGGAAATATCTACACCGCCATCTGTATGAACATGGAAATATCTGCAACGACATCTGTATGAACATATAAATATCTACACCGCCATCTGTATTAAGATGGAGATATCTACACCGCTATCTGAATAAACATGGAAATATCTACACCGTTATCTGTATAAACATGGAAATATCTACACCGCTATCTGTATAAACATGGAAATACCTACACCGCTACCTGTATAAACATGGAAATATCAGCACCGCTATCTGTATGAACATGGAAATATCTACACCGCTATCTGTATGAACATGCAAATATCTACACCGCTATCTGTATGAACATGGAAATATCTACAAAGCTATCTGAATGAACATGGAAATATCTACACCGCCATCTGTTTGAACATGGAAATATCTACACTGCTATCTGCATTGAAAATGGAAATATCTACAAAGCTATATGCATATATATGGAAATATCTACACAGCTATCTCTTTAAACATGGAAATAACTACACCGCTATATCTATAAACATGGAAATATCTACACCGCCATCTGTATGATCGTGGAAATATCTGCACTGCCATCTCTATGAACATATACATATCTAAACCACCATCTCTATTAAGAAGGAAATATCTAAACCTCTATCTGTATAAACATGGAAATATCTACACCACTGCCTGTATAAACATGGAAATATCAGCACCGCTATCTGTATGAACATGGAAATATCTACACCGCTATCCGTATGAACATGGAAATATGAACACCGCTCTCTGTATAACCATGGAAATATCTACACCGCTATCTGTATGAACATGGAAATATCTACACCGCTATCTGTGTGAACATGGAAATATCTACACCGCTATCTGTTTGAACATGGAAATATCTACACCGCTATCTGCATGAAAATGGAAATATCTACACTGCTATCTGCATATACATTTAAATATCTACACAGCTATCTCTTTACACATGGAAATAACTACACCGCTATCTGTATGAACATGGAAATATCTGCACTGCCATCTGTATGAACATATAAATATCTACACCGCCATCTGTATATAGATGGAGATATCTTCACCGCTATCTGTATAAACTTGGAAATATCTACACCGCTATCTCTATAAACATGGAAGCATCTACACCGCTATCTGTATAAACATGGAAATATCTACACCGCTACCTGTATAAACATGGAAATATCAGCACCGCTATCTGTATGAACATGGAAATATCTACACCACTATCTCTATGAACATGGAAATATCTACAACGCTATCTGTATGAACATGGAAATAGCTACACCGCTATCTGTATGAGCATGGAAATATCTACACCACTATCTGTATTAACATGGAAATATCTACACCGCTATTTGTATGAACATGGATATATCTACACAGCCATCTGGATGAACATGGAAATATCTACACCGCTATCTGCATGAACTTGGAAATATCTACACCGCTATCTGTGTAAACAAGCATACATCTTCACTGCAATCTCTATAAGCATGGAAATATCTACACCGCTATCTGTATGAACATGTAAATATCTACACCGCTATCTCTTTGAACATGGAAATATCTACACCGCTATCTGCAGGAAAATGGAAATATCTACACAGCTATCTGCCTATTCATTGAAATATCTACAAAGCTATCTCTTTACACATGGAAATAACTACACCGCTATCTGTATGAACATGGAAATATCAGCACCGCTATCTGTATGAACATGGAAATATCTACACCGCTATCTGTATGAACATGGAAATATCTACACCGCTATCTGTATGAACATGGAAATAGCTACAAAGCTATGTGAATGAACATGGAAATATCTACACCGCTATCTGTTTAAACATGGAAATATCTACACCGCTATCTGCATGAAAATGGAAATATCTACAAAGCTATCTGCATATACATGGAAATATCTACACAGCTATCTCTTTACACATGGAAATAACTACACCGCTATATCTATAAACATGGAAATATGTACACCGCCATCTGTATGAACATGGAAATATCTGCACCGCCATCTGTATGAACATATAAATATCTACACCGCCATCTGTATTAAGAAGGAAATATCTAAACCGCTATCTGTATAAACATGGAAATATCTACACCGCTGCCTGTATAAACATGGAAATATCAGCACCGCTATCTGTATGAACGAGGAAACATCTACACCGCTATCTGTATGAACATGGAAATATATACACCGCTATCTGTGTGAACATGCATATATCTTCACCGCTATCTGTATAAACATGGGAATATCTACACCGCTATCTGTATGAACATGGAAATATCTACACCACTATCTGTATGAACATGGAAATATCTACACCGCTATCTGTTTGAACATGGAAATATCTACACCGCTATCTGCATGAAAATGGAAATATCTACACTGCTATCTGCATATACATTTAAATATCTACACAGCTATCCCTTTACACATGGAAATAACTACACCGCTATCTGTATGAACATGGAAATATCTACACCGCCATCTGTATGAACATGGAAATATCTGCACCTCCATCTGTATGAACATATAAATATCTACACCACCATCTGTATTAAGATGGAGATATCTACACTGCTATCTGTATAAACATGGAAATATCTACACCGCTATCTGTATAAACATGGAAATATCTACACCGCTATCTGTATAAACATGGAAATATCTACACCGCTACCTGTATAAACATGAAAATATCAGCACCGCAATCTGTATGAACATGGAAATATCTACACCGCTATCTGTATGAACATGGAAATATCTACACCGCTATCTGTATGACCATGGAACTATCTACACCGCTATCTGTATGAACATGGAAATATCTACTCCGCTATCTCTTTGAACATGGAAATTTCTACACCGCTGTCTGCATGAAAATGGAAATATCTACACAGCTATCTGCATATACATGGAAATATCTACACAGCTATCTCTTTACACATGGAAATAACTACACCGCTATCTCTATAAACATGGAAATATCTACACCGCCATCTGTATGAACATGGAAATATCTGCACCGCCATCTGTATGAACATATAAATATGTACACCGCCATCTGTATTAAGAAGGAGATATCTACACCGCTATCTGTATAAACATGGAAATATCTACACCGCTATCTGTATAAACATGGAAATATCTACACCGCTATCTGTATAAACATGGAAATATCTACACCGCTACCTGTATAAACATGGAAATATCAGCACCGCTATCGGTATGAACATGGAAATATCTACACCGCTATCTGTATGAACATGGAAATATCTTCACCGTCATCTGTATGAACATGGATATACCTACACAGCCATCTGGATGAACATGGAAATATCTACACCGCTATCAGCATGAACATGGAAATATCTACACCGCTATCTGTGTAAACATGCATACATCTTCACTGCAATCTGTATAAGCATGGAAATATCTACAGCGCTGTTTGAACATGAATATTTCTACACAGCCATCTGGATGAACATGGAAATATCTACACCGCAATCTGTATGAACATGGAAATATCTACACCGCCATCTGTGTAAACATGCATACATCTTCACCGCTATCTGTATAAACATGGAAATATCTACATCGCTATATGTATGAACATGGAAATATCAACACCGCTATCTGTATGAACATGGAAATATCTACACCGCTATCTGTTGGACCATGGAAATATCTACACCGCTATCTGAATGAAAATGGAAATACCTACAATGCTATCTGCATCTACATGGAAATATCCACACAGCTATCTCTTTACACATGGAAATAACTACACCGCTATCTGCACGAACATGGAAATATCTACACCGCCATATGTATGAACATGGAAATATCTGCACCGCTATCTCTATGAACATATAAATATCTACGCCGCCATCTGTATTAACATGGAGATATCTACACCGCTATCTGTATAAACATGGAAATGTCTACACCGCTATCTGTATAAACATGGAAATATCTACACCGCTATCTGTATAAACATAGAAATATCTGCACCGCTACCTGTATAAACATGGAAATATCAGCACCGCTATCGGTATGAACATGGAAATATCAGCACCGCTATCTGTATGAACATGGAAATATCTACATCGCTATCTGTATGAACATGGAAATATTTACACCGCTATCTGTACGAACATTGATATATCTACACAGCCCTCTGGATGAACATGGAAATATCCAAACCGCTATCTGTGTAAACATGCATACATCTTCACCGCTATCTGTATAAACATGGAAATATCTACACCGCTATCTGTATGAACATGGAAACATCTACACCGCTATCTGTTTGAAGATGGAAATATATACACCGCTATCTGCATGAAAATGGAAATATCTACACAGCTATCTGCATATAGATGGAAATATCTACACAGCTATCTCTTTACTCATGGAAATAACTACACCGCCATCTGCATGACCATGGAAATATCTACACCGCCATCTGTATGAACATGGAAATATCTGCAACGCCATCTGTATGAACATATAAATATCTACACCGCCATCTGTATTAAGATGGAGATATCTACACCGCTATCTGAATAAACATGGAAATATCTACACCGTTATCTGTATAAACATGGAAATATCTACACCGCTATCTGTATAAACATGGAAATACCTACACCGCTACCTGTATAAACATGGAAATATCAGCACCGCTATCTGTATGAACATGGAAATATCTACACCGCTATCTGTATGAACATGCAAATATCTACACCGCTATCTGTATGAACATGGAAATATCTACAAAGCTATCTGAATGAACATGGAAATATCTACACCGCCATCTGTTTGAACATGGAAATATCTACACCGCTATCTGCATTGAAAATGGAAATATCTACAAAGCTATATGCATATACATGGAAATATCTACACAGCTATCTCTTTAAACATGGAAATAACTACACCGCTATATCTATAAACATGGAAATATCTACACCGCCATCTGTATGATCGTGGAAATATCTGCACTGCCATCTCTATGAACATATACATATCTAAACCACCATCTCTATTAAGAAGGAAATATCTAAACCTCTATCTGTATAAACATGGAAATATCTACACCACTGCCTGTATAAACATGGAAATATCAGCACCGCTATCTGTATGAACATGGAAATATCTACACCGCTATCCGTATGAACATGGAAATATGTACACCGCTCTCTGTATAACCATGGAAATATCTACACCGCTATCTGTATGAACATGGAAATATCTACACCGCTATCTGTGTGAACATGGAAATATCTACACCGCTATCTGTTTGAACATGGAAATATCTACACCGCTATCTGCATGAAAATGGAAATATCTACACTGCTATCTGCATATACATTTAAATATCTACACAGCTATCTCTTTACACATGGAAATAACTACACCGCTATCTGTATGAACATGGAAATATCTGCACTGCCATCTGTATGAACATATAAATATCTACACCGCCATCTGTATATAGATGGAGATATATTCACCGCTATCTGTATAAACTTGGAAATATCTACACCGCTATCTCTATAAACATGGAAGCATCTACACCGCTATCAGTATAAACATGGAAATATCTACACCGCTACCTGTATAAACATGGAAATATCAGCACCGCTATCTGTATGAACATGGAAATATCTACACCACTATCTCTATGAACATGGAAATATCTACAACGCTATCTGTATGAACATGGAAATAGCTACACCGCTATCTGTATGAGCATGGAAATATCTACACCACTATCTGTATGAACATGGAAATATCTACACCGCTATTTGTATGAACATGGATATATCTACACAGCCATCTGGATGAACATGGAAATATCTACACCGCTATCTGCATGAACTTGGAAATATCTACACCGCTATCTGTGTAAACAAGCATACATCTTCACTGCAATCTCTATAAGCATGGAAATATCTACACCGCTATCTGTATGAACATGTAAATATCTACACCGCTATCTCTTTGAACATGGAAATATCTACACCGCTATCTGCATGAAAATGGAAATATCTACACAGCTATCTGCACATACATTTAAATATCTACACAGCTATCTCTTTACACATGGAAATAACTACACCGCTATCTGTATGAACATGGAAATATCTACACCGGCATCAGTATGAACATGGAAATATCTGCACCGCCATCTGTATGAACATATAAATATCTACACCGCCATCTGTATTAAGATGGCGATATCTACACTGCTATCTGTATAAACATGGAAATATCTACACCGCTATCTGTATAAACATGGAAATATCTACACCGCTATCTGTATAAACATGGAAATATCTACACCGCTACCTGTATAAACATGAAAATACCAGCACCGCAATCTGTATGAACATGGAAATATATACACCGCTATCTGTATGAACATGGAAATATCTACACCGCTATCTGTATGACCATGGAACTATCTACACCGCTATCTGTATGAACATGGAAATATCTACACTGCTATCTGCATATACATTTAAATATCTACACAGCTATCTCTTTACACATGGAAATAACTACACCGCTATCTGTATGAACATGGAAATATCTGCACTGCCATCTGTATGAACATATAAATATCTACACCGCCATCTGTATATAGATGGAGATATCTTCACCGCTATCTGTATAAACTTGGAAATATCTACACCGCTATCTCTATAAACATGGAAGCATCTACACCGCTATCTGTATAAACATGGAAATATCTACACCGCTACCTGTATAAACATGGAAATATCAGCACCGCTATCTGTATGAACATGGAAATATCTACACCACTATCTCTATGAACATGGAAATATCTACAACGCTATCTGTATGAACATGGAAATAGCTACACCGCTATCTGTATGAGCATGGAAATATCTACACCACTATCTGTATGAACATGGAAATATCAACACCGCTATTTGTATGAACATGGATATATCTACACAGCCATCTGGATGAACATGGAAATATCTACACCGCTATCTGCATGAACTTGGAAATATCTACACCGCTATCTGTGTAAACAAGCATACATCTTCACTGCAATCTCTATAAGCATGGAAATATCTACACCGCTATCTGTATGAACATGTAAATATCTACACCGCTATCTCTTTGAACATGGAAATATCTACACCGCTATCTGCAGGAAAATGGAAATATCTACACAGCTATCTGCCTATTCATTGAAATATCTACAAAGCTATCTCTTTACACATGGAAATAACTACACCGCTATCTGTATGAACATGGAAATATCAGCACCGCTATCTGTATGAACATGGAAATATCTACACAGCTATCTGTATGAACATGGAAATATCTACACCGCTATCTGTATGAACATGGAAATAGCTACAAAGCTATGTGAATGAACATGGAAATATCTACACCGCTATCTGTTTAAACATGGAAATATCTACACCGCTATCTGCATGAAAATGGAAATATCTACAAAGCTATCTGCATATACATGGAAATATCTACACAGCTATCTCTTTACACATGGAAATAACTACACCGCTATATCTATAAACATGGAAATATGTACACCGCCATCTGTATGAACATGGAAATATCTGCACCGCCATCTGTATGAACATATAAATATCTACACCGCCATCTGTATTAAGAAGGAAATATCTAAACCGCTATCTGTATAAACATGGAAATATCTACACCGCTGCCTGTATAAACATGGAAATATCAGCACCGCTATCTGTATGAACGAGGAAACATCTACACCGCTATCTGTATGAACATGGAAATATATACACCGCTATCTGTGTGAACATGCATATATCTTCACCGCTATCTGTATAAACATGGGAATATCTACACCGCTATCTGTATGAACATGGAAATATCTACACCACTATCTGTATGAACATGGAAATATCTACACCGCTATCTGTTTGAACATGGAAATATCTACACCGCTATCTGCATGAAAATGGAAATATCTACACTGCTATCTGCATATACATTTAAATATCTACACAGCTATCCCTTTACACATGGAAATAACTACACCGCTATCTGTATGAACATGGAAATATCTACACCGCCATCTGTATGAACATGGAAATATCTGCACCTCCATCTGTATGAACATATAAATATCTACACCACCATCTGTATTAAGATGGAGATATCTACACTGCTATCTGTATAAACATGGAAATATCTACACCGCTATCTGTATAAACATGGAAATATCTACACCGCTATCTGTATAAACATGGAAATATCTACACCGCTACCTGTATAAACATGAAAATATCAGCACCGCAATCTGTATGAACATGGAAATATCTACACCGCTATCTGTATGAACATGGAAATATCTACACCGCTATCTGTATGACCATGGAACTATCTACACCGCTATCTGTATGAACATGGAAATATCTACTCCGCTATCTCTTTGAACATGGAAATTTCTACACCGCTGTCTGCATGAAAATGGAAATATCTACACAGCTATCTGCATATACATGGAAATATCTACACAGCTATCTCTTTACACATGGAAATAACTACACCGCTATCTCTATAAACATGGAAATATCTACACCGCCATCTGTATGAACATGGAAATATCTGCACCGCCATCTGTATGAACATATAAATATGTACACCGCCATCTGTATTAAGAAGGAGATATCTACACCGCTATCTGTATAAACATGGAAATATCTACACCGCTATCTGTATAAACATGGAAATATCTACACCGCTATCTGTATAAACATGGAAATATCTACACCGCTACCTGTATAAACATGGAAATATCAGCACCGCTATCGGTATGAACATGGAAATATCTACACCGCTATCTGTATGAACATGGAAATATCTTCACCGTCATCTGTATGAACATGGATATACCTACACAGCCATCTGGATGAACATGGAAATATCTACACCGCTATCAGCATGAACATGGAAATATCTACACCGCTATCTGTGTAAACATGCATACATCTTCACTGCAATCTGTATAAGCATGGAAATATCTACAGCGCTATCTGTTTGAACATGAATATTTCTACACAGCCATCTGGATGAACATGGAAATATCTACACCGCAATCTGTATGAACATGGAAATATCTACACCGCCATCTGTGTAAACATGCATACATCTTCACCGCTATCTGTATAAACATGGAAATATCTACATCGCTATATGTATGAACATGGAAATATCAACACCGCTATCTGTATGAACATGGAAATATCTACACCGCTATCTGTTGGACCATGGAAATATCTACACCGCTATCTGAATGAAAATGGAAATACCTACAATGCTATCTGCATCTACATGGAAATATCCACACAGCTATCTCTTTACACATGGAAATAACTACACCGCTATCTGCACGAACATGGAAATATCTACACCGCCATATGTATGAACATGGAAATATCTGCACCGCTATCTCTATGAACATATAAATATCTACGCCGCCATCTGTATTAACATGGAGATATCTACACCGCTATCTGTATAAACATGGAAATGTCTACACCGCTATCTGTATAAACATGGAAATATCTACACCGCTATCTGTATAAACATAGAAATATCTGCACCGCTACCTGTATAAACATGGAAATATCAGCACCGCTATCGGTATGAACATGGAAATATCAGCACCGCTATCTGTATGAACATGGAAATATCTACATCGTTATCTGTATGAACATGGAAATATTTACACCGCTATCTGTACGAACATTGATATATCTACACAGCCCTCTGGATGAACATGGAAATATCCAAACCGCTATCTGTGTAAACATGCATACATCTTCACCGCTATCTGTATAAACATGGAAATATCTACACCGCTATCTGTATGAACATGGAAACATCTACACCGCTATCTGAAGATGGAAATATATACACCGCTATCTGCATGAAAATGGAAATATCTACACAGCTATCTGCATATAGATGGAAATATCTACACAGCTATCTCTTTACTCATGGAAATAACTACACCGCCATCTGCATGACCATGGAAATATCTACACCGCCATCTGTATGAACATGGAAATATCTGCAACGCCATCTGTATGAACATATAAATATCTACACCGCCATCTGTATTAAGATGGAGATATCTACACCGCTATCTGAATAAACATGGAAATATCTACACCGTTATCTGTATAAACATGGAAATATCTACACCGCTATCTGTATAAACATGGAAATACCTACACCGCTACCTGTATAAACATGGAAATATCAGCACCGCTATCTGTATGAACATGGAAATATCTACACCGCTATCTGTATGAACATGCAAATATCTACACCGCTATCTGTATGAACATGGAAATATCTACAAAGCTATCTGAATGAACATGGAAATATCTACACCGCCATCTGTTTGAACATGGAAATATCTACACCGCTATCTGCATTGAAAATGGAAATATCTACAAAGCTATATGCATATACATGGAAATATCTACACAGCTATCTCTTTAAACATGGAAATAACTACACCGCTATATCTATAAACATGGAAATATCTACACCGCCATCTGTATGATCGTGGAAATATCTGTACTGCCATCTCTATGAACATATACATATCTAAACCACCATCTCTATTAAGAAGGAAATATCTAAACCTCTATCTGTATAAACATGGAAATATCTACACCACTGCCTGTATAAACATGGAAATATCAGCACCGCTATCTGTATGAACATGGAAATATCTACACCGCTATCCGTATGAACATGGAAATATGTACACCGCTCTCTGTATAACCATGGAAATATCTACACCGCTATCTGTATGAACATGGAAATATCTACACCGCTATCTGTGTGAACATGGAAATATCTACACCGCTATCTGTTTGAACATGGAAATATCTACACCGCTATCTGCATGAAAATGGAAATATCTACACTGCTATCTGCATATACATTTAAATATCTACACAGCTATCTCTTTACACATGGAAATAACTACACCGCTATCTGTATGAACATGGAAATATCTGCACTGCCATCTGTATGAACATATAAATATCTACACCGCCATCTGTATATAGATGGAGATATCTTCACCGCTATCTGTATAAACTTGGAAATATCTACACCGCTATCTCTATAAACATGGAAGCATCTACACCGCTATCAGTATAAACATGGAAATATCTACACCGCTACCTGTATAAACATGGAAATATCAGCACCGCTATCTGTATGAACATGGAAATATCTACACCACTATCTCTATGAACATGGAAATATCTACAACGCTATCTGTATGAACATGGAAATAGCTACACCGCTATCTGTATGAGCATGGAAATATCTACACCACTATCTGTATGAACATGGAAATATCTACACCGCTATTTGTATGAACATGGATATATCTACACAGCCATCTGGATGAACATGGAAATATCTACACCGCTATCTGCATGAACTTGGAAATATCTACACCGCTATCTGTGTAAACAAGCATACATCTTCACTGCAATCTCTATAAGCATGGAAATATCTACACCGCTATCTGTATGAACATGTAAATATCTACACCGCTATCTCTTTGAACATGGAAATATCTACACCGCTATCTGCATGAAAATGGAAATATCTACACAGCTATCTGCACATACATTTAAATATCTACACAGCTATCTCTTTACACATGGAAATAACTACACCGCTATCTGTATGAACATGGAAATATCTACACCGGCATCAGTATGAACATGGAAATATCTGCACCGCCATCTGTATGAACATATAAATATCTACACCGCCATCTGTATTAAGATGGCGATATCTACACTGCTATCTGTATAAACATGGAAATATCTACACCGCTATCTGTATAAACATGGAAATATCTACACCGCTATCTGTATAAACATGGAAATATCTACACCGCTACCTGTATAAACATGAAAATACCAGCACCGCAATCTGTATGAACATGGAAATATATACACCGCTATCTGTATGAACATGGAAATATCTACACCGCTATCTGTATGACCATGGAACTATCTACACCGCTATCTGTATGAACATGGAAATATCTACACTGCTATCTGCATATACATTTAAATATCTACACAGCTATCTCTTTACACATGGAAATAACTACACCGCTATCTGTATGAACATGGAAATATCTGCACTGCCATCTGTATGAACATATAAATATCTACACCGCCATCTGTATATAGATGGAGATATCTTCACGGCTATCTGTATAAACTTGGAAATATCTACACCGCTATCTCTATAAACATGGAAGCATCTACACCGCTATCTGTATAAACATGGAAATATCTACACCGCTATCTGTATGAACATGGAAACATCTACACCGCTATCTGTTTGAAAATGGAAATATATACACCGCTATCTCCATGAAAATGGAAATATCTACACAGCTATCTGCATATAGATGGAAATATCTACACAGCATTCTCTTTACGCATGGAAATAACTACACCGCCATCTGCATGACCATGGAAATATCTACACCGCCATCTGTATGAACATGGAAATATCTGCACCGCCATCTTTATGAACATATAAATATCTACACCGCCATCTGTATTAAGATGGAGATATCTAAACCGCTATCTGAATAAACATGGAAATATCTACACCGTTATCTGTATAAACATGGAAATATCTACACCGCTATCTGTATAAACATGGAAATACCTACACCGCTACCTGTATAAACATGGAAATATCAGCACCGCTATCTGTATGAACATGGAAATATCTACACCGCTATCTGTATGAACATGCAAATATCTACACCGCTATCTGTATGAACATGGAAATATATACAAAGCTATCTGAATGAACATGGAAATATCTACACCGCTATCTGTTTGAACATGGAAATATCTACACCGCTATCTGTATAAACATGGAAATATCTACACCGCTACCTGTATAAACATGGAAATATCAGCACCGCTATCTGTATGAACATGGAAATATCTACACCAGTATCTCTAAGAACATGGAAATATCTACACCGCTATCGGTATAAACATGGAAATAGCTACAATGCTATCTGTATGAACATGGAAATATCTACACCACTATCTGTATGAACATGGAAATATCTAAACCGCCATCTGTATGAACATGGATATATCTACACAGCCATCTGGATGAACATGGAAATATCTACACCGCTATCTGCATGAACATGGAAATATCTACACCGCTGTCTGTGTAAACATGCATACATCTTCACCGCAATCTGTATAAGCATGGAAATATCTACACCGCTATCTGTATGAACATGGAAATATCTACACCGCTATCTGTTTGAACATGGAAATATCTAAACCGCTATCAGCATGAAAATGGAAATATCTACACAGCTATCTGCATATACATGGAAATATCTACACAGCTATCTCTTTACACATGGAAATAACTACACCGCTATCTGCATGAACATGGAAATATCTTCACCGCCATCTGTATGAACATGGATATGTCTACGCAGCCATCTAGATGAACATGGAAATATCTACACCGCGATCTGTATGAACATGGAAATATCTACACCGCTAGCTGTATGAACATGGATATATCTACATAGCCCTCTGGATGAACATGGAAATATCCACACTGCTATCTGTGTAAACATGCATACATCTTCACCGCTAGCTGTATAAACATGGAAATATCTACACCGCTATCTGTATGAACACGGAAACATCTACACCACTATCTGTTTGAAGATAGAAATATATACACTGCTATCTGCATGAAAATGGAAATTTCTAAACAGCTATCTGCATATACATGGAAATATCTACACAGCTATCTCTTTACACATGGAAATAACTACACCGCTATCTGTATGAGCATGGAAATATCTACACCGCCATCTGTTTGAACATGGAAATATCTGCACCGCCATCTGTATGAACATATAAATAACTACACCGCCATCTGTATTAAGATGGAGATATCTACACCGCTATCTGAATAAACATGGAAATATCTACACCGCTATCTGTATAAACATGGAAATATCTACACCGCTATCTGTATAAACATGGAAATATCTACACTGCTACCTGCATAAACATGGAAATATCAGCACCGATATCTGAATGAACATGGATATATCTACACAGCGATATGTATCAACATGGAAATACCTACACCACTATCTGTATGAACATGGAAATATCTACACCGCTATCTGTATGAACATGGAAATACCTACACCGCTATCTGTTTGAACATGGAAATATCTACACCGCTATCTGCATGAAAATGGAAATATCTACACTGCTATCTGCATATACATTTAAATATCTACACAGCTATCTCTTAACACATGGAAATAACTATACCGCTATCTGTATGAACATGGAAATATCAACACCACCATCTGTATGAACATGGAAATATCTGCACCGCCATCTGTATGAACATGGAAATATCTAAACCGCTATCTGTATGAACATGGAAAAATCTACACCGCTATCTGTATGAACATGGAAATATCTACACCGCTATCAGTTTGAACATGGAAATATCTACACCGCTATCTGCATGAACATGGAAATATCTTCACCGCCATCTGTATGAACATGGATATGTCTACGCAGCCATCTAGATGAACATGGAATTATCTACACCGCGATCTGTATGAACATGGAAATATCTACACCGCTATCTGTATAAACATGGAAATATCTACACCGCAACCTGTATAAACATGGAAATATCAGCACCGCTATCTGTATGAATATGGAAATATCTACACCGCTATCTGCATGAAAATGGAAATATCTACACTGCTATCTGCATATACATTTAAATATCTACACAGCTATCTCTTTACACATGGAAATAACTACACCGCTATCTGTATGAACATGGAAATATCTGCACTGCCATCTGTATGAACATATAAATATCTACACCGCCATCTGTATATAGATGGAGATATCTTCACCGCTATCTGTATAAACTTGGAAATATCTACACCGCTATCTCTATAAACATGGAAGCATCTACACCGCTATCTGTATAAACATGGAAATATCTACACCGCTACCTGTATAAACATGGAAATATCAGCACCGCTATCTGTATGAACATGGAAATATCTACACCACTATCTCTATGAACATGGAAATATCTACACCGCTATCTGTATGAACATGGAAATAGCTACACCGCTATCTGTATGAGCATGGAAATATCTACATCACTATCTGTATGAACATGGAAATATCTGCACCGCTATCTATATGAACATGGATATATCTACACAGCCATCTGGATGAACATGGAAATATCTACACCGCTATCTGCATGAACTTGGAAATATCTACACCGCTATCTGTGTAAACATGCATACATCTTCACTGCAATCTCTATAAGCATGGAAATATCTACACCGCTATCTGTATGAACATGTAAATATCTACACCGCTATCTCTTTGAACATGGAAATATCTACACCGCTATCTGCATGAAAATGGAAATATCTACACAGCAATCTGCCTATTCATTGAAATATCTACACAGCTATCTCTTTACACATGGAAATAACTACACCGCTATCTGTATGAACATGGAAATATCAGCACCGCTATCTGTATGAACATGGAAATATCTACACCGCTATCTGTATGAACATGGAAATATCTACACCGCTATCTGTATGAACATGGAAATATCTGCACCGCCATCTTTATGAACATATAAATATCTACACCGCCATCTGTATTAAGATGGAGATATCTAAACCGATATCTGAATAAACATGGAAATATCTACACCGTTATCTGTATAAACATGGAAATATCTACACCGCTATCTGTATAAACATGGAAATACCTACACCGCTACCTGTATAAACATGGAAATATCAGCACCGCTATCTGTATGAACATGGAAATATCTACACCGCTATCTGTATGAACATGCAAATATCTACACCGCTATCTGTATGAACATGGAAATATATACAAAGCTATCTGAATGAACATGGAAATATCTACACCGCTATCTGTTTGAACATGGAAATATCTACACCGCTATCTGCATGAAAATGGAAATATCTACAAAGCTATCTGCATATATATGGAAATATCTACACAGCTATCTCTTTACACATGGAAATAACAACACCGCTATATCTATAAACATGGAAATATCTACACCGCCATCTGTATGATCGTGGAAATATCTGCACTGCCATCTCTATGAACATATACATATCTACACCACCATCTCTATTAAGAAGGAAATATCTAAACCGCTATCTGTATAAACATGGAAATATCTACACCACTGCCTGTATAAACATGGAAATATCAGCACCGCTATCTGTATGAACGAGGAAATATCTACACCGCTATCTGTATGAACATGGAAATATCTTCACCGTCATCTGTATGAACATGGATATACCTACACAGCCATCTGGATGAACATGGAAATATCTACACCGCTATCAGCATGAACATGGAAATATCTACACCGCTATCTGTGTAAACATGCATACATCTTCACTGCAATCTGTATAAGCATGGAAATATCTACAGCGCTATCTGTATGAACATGAATATTTCTACACAGCCATCTGGATGAACATGGAAATATCTACACCGCAATCTGTATGAACATGGAAATATCTACACCGCTATCTGTGTAAACATGCATACATCTTCACCGCTATCTGTATAAACATGGAAATATCTACATCGCTATATGTATGAACATGGAAATATCAACACCGCTATCTGTATGAACATGGAAATATCTACACCGCTATCTGTTGGACCATGGAAATATCTACACTGCTATCTGAATGAAAATGGAAATACCTACACTGCTATCTGCATCTACATGGAAATATCCACACAGCTATCTCTTTACACATGGAAATAACTACACCGCTATCTGCACGAACATGGAAATATCTACACCGCCATATGTATGAACATGGAAATATCTGCACCGCTATCTGTATGAACATATAAATATCTACGCCGCCATCTGTATTAACATGGAGATATCTACACCGCTATCTGTATAAACATTTAAATGTCTACACCGCTATCTGTATAAACATGGAAATATCTACACCGCTATCTGTATAAACATGGAAATATCTACATCGCTACCTGTATAAACATGGAAATATCAGCACCGCTATCTGTATGAACAGGGAAATATCTACACCGCTATCTCTATGAACATGGAAATATCTACAAAGCTATCTGAATGAACATGGAAATATCTACACCGCTATCTGTTTGAACATGGAAATATCTACACCGCTATCTGCATGAAAATGGAAATATCTACAAAGCTATATGCATATACATGGAAATATCTACACAGCTATCTCTTTACACATGGAAATAACTACACCGCTATATCTATAAACATGGAAATATCTACACCGCCATCTGTATGATCGTGGAAATATCTGCACTGCCATCTCTATGAACATATACATATCTAAACCACCATCTGTATTAAGAAGGAAATATCTAAACCTCTATCTGTAGAAACATGGAACTATCTACACCACTGCCTGTATAAACATGGAAATATCAGCACCGCTATCTGTATGAACATGGAAATATCTACACCGCTATCCGTATGAACATGGAAATATGTACACCACTCTCTGTATAAGCATGGAAATATCTACACCGCTATCTGTATGAACATGGAAATATCTACACCGCTATCTGTATGAACATGGAAATATCTACACCGCTATCTGTTTGAACATGGTAATATCTACACCGCTATCTGCATGAAAATGGAAATATCTACACTGCTATCTGCATATACATTTAAATATCTACACAGCTATCTCTTTACACATGGAAATAACTACACCGCTATCTGTATGAACATGGAAATATCTGCACTGCCATCTGTATGAACATATAAATATCTACACCGCCATCTGTATATAGATGGAGATATCTTCACCGCTATCTGTATAAACTTGGAAATATCTACACCGCTATCTCTATAAACATGGAAGCATCTACACCGCTATCTGTATAAACATGGAAATATCTACACCGCTACCTGTATGAACATGGAAATATCAGCACCGCTATCTGTATGAACATGGAAATATCTACACCACTATCTCTATGAACATGGAAATATCTACACCGCTATCTGTATGAACATGGAAATAGCTACACCGCTATCTGTATGAGCATGGAAATATCTACACCACTATCTGTATGAACATGGAAATATCTACACCGCTATCTATATGAACATGGATATAGCTACACAGCCATCTGGATGAACATGGAAATATCTACACCGCTATCTGCATGAACTTGGAAATATCTACACTGCTATCTGTGTAAACATGCATACATCTTCACTGCAATCTCTATAAGCATGGAAATATCTACACCGCTATCTGTATGAACATGTAAATATCTACACCGCTATCTCTTTGAACATGGAAATATCTACACCGCTATCTGCATGAAAATGGAAATATCTACACAGCTATCTGCCTATTCATTGAAATATCTACACAGCTATCTCTTTACACATGGAAATAACTACACCGCTATCTGTATGAACATGGAAATATCAGCACCGCTATCTGTATGAACATGGAAATATCTACACCGCTATCTGTATGAACATGGAAATATCTACACCGCTATCTGTATGAACATGGAAATAGCTACAAAGCTATGTGAATGAACATGGAAATATCTACACCGCTATCTGTTTAAACATGGAAATATCTACACCGATATCTGCATGAAAATGGAAATATCTACAAAGCTATCTGCATATACATGGAAATATCTACACAGCTATCTCTTTACATATGGAAATAACTACACCGCTATATCTATAAACATGGAAATATGTACACCGCCATCTGTATGAACATGGAAATATCTGCACCGCCATCTGTATGAACATATAAATATCTACACCGCCATCTGTATTAAGAAGGAAATATCTAAACCGCTATCTGTATAAACATGGAAATATCTACACCGCTGCCTGTATAAACATGGAAATATCAGCACCGCTATCTGTATGAACAAGGAAATATCTACACTGCTATCTGTATGAACATGGAAATATATACACCGCTATCTGTGTGAACATGCATATATCTTCACCGCTATCTGTATAAACATGGGAATATCTACACCGCTATCTGTATGAACATGGAAATATCTACACCGCTATCTGTATGAACATGGAAATATCTACACCGCTATCTGTTTGAACATGGAAATATCTACACCGCTATCTGCATGAAAATGGAAATATCTACACTGCTATCTGCATATACATTTAAATATGTACACAGCTATCTCTTTACACATGGAAATAACTACACCGCTATCTGTATGAACATGGAAATATCTACACCGCCATCTGTATGAACATGGAAATATCTGCACCGCCATCTGTATGAACATATAAATATCTACACCGCCATCTGTATTAAGATGGCGATATCTACACTGCTATCTGTATAAACATGGAAATATCTACACCACTATCTGTATAAACATGGAAATATCTACACCGCTATCTGTATAAACATGGAAATATCTACACCGCTACCTGTATAAACATGAAAATATCAGCACCGCAATCTGTATGAACATGGAAATATATACACCGCTATCTGTATGAACATGGAAATATCTACACCGCTATCTGTATGACCATGGAACTATCTACACCGCTATCTGTATGAACATGGAAATATCTACTCCGCTATCTCTTTGAACATGGAAATTTCTACACCGCTGTCTGCATGAAAATGGAAATATCTACACAGCTATCTGCATATACATGTAAATATCTACAAAGCTATCTCTTTACACATGGAAATAACTACACCGCTATCTCTATAAACATGGAAATATCTACACCGCCATCTGTATGAACTTGGAAATATCTGCACCGCCATCTGTATGAACATATAAATATGTACAACGCCATCTGTATTAAGAAGGAGATATCTACACCGCAATCTGTATAAACATGGAAATATCTACACTGCTATCTTTATAAACATGGAAATATCTACACCGCTATCTGTATAAACATAGAAATATCTACACCGCTACCTGTATAAACATGGAAATATCAGCACCGCTATCGGTATGAACATGGAAATATCTACACCGCTATCTGTATGAACATGGAAATATCTTCACCGTCATCTGTATGAACATGGATATACCTACACAGCAATCTGGATGAACATGGAAATATCTACACCGCTATCAGCATGAACATGAAAATATCTACACCGCTATCTGTGTAAACATGCATACATCTTCACTGGAATCTGTATAAGCATGGAAATATCTACAACGCTATCTGTATGAACATGGATATTTCTACACAGCCATCTGGATGAACATGGAAATATCTACACCGCAATCTGTATGAACATGGAAATAACTACACCGCTATCTGTGTAAACATGCATACATCTTCACCGCTATCTGTATAAACATGGAAATATCTACATCGCTATCTGTATGAACATGGAAATATCTACACCGCTATCTGTATGAACATGGAAATATCTACACCGCTATCTGTACGAACATTGATATATCTACACAGCCCTCTGGATGAACATGGAAATATCCACACCGCTATCTGTGTAAACATGCATACATCTTCACCGCTATTTGTATAAACATGGAAATATCTACACCGCTATCTGTATGAACATGGAAACATCTACACCGCTATCTGTTTGAAGATGGAAATATATACACCGCTATCTGCATGAAAATGGAAATATCTACACAGCTATCTGCATATAGATGGAAATATCTACACAGCTATCTCTTTACGCATGGAAATAACTACACCGCCATCTGCATGACCATGGAAATATCTACACCGCCATCTGTATGAACATGGAAATATCTGCACCGCCATCTTTATGAACATATAAATATCTACACCGCCATCTGTATTAAGATGGAGATATCTAAACCGCTATCTGAATAAACATGGAAATATCTACACCGTTATCTGTATAAACATGGAAATATCTACACCGCTATCTGTATAAACATGGAAATACCTACACCGCTACCTGTATAAACATGGAAATATCAGCACCGCTATCTGTATGAACATGGAAATATCTACACCGCTATCTGTATGAACATGCAAATATCTACACCGCTATCTGTATGAACATGGAAATATCTACAAAGCTATCTGAATGAACTTGGAAATATCTACACCGCTATCTGTTTGAACATGGAAATATCTACACCGATATCTGTATAAACATGGAAATATCTACACCGCTACCTGTATAAACATGAAAATATCAGCACCGCAATCTGTATGAACATGGAAATATATACACCGCTATCTGTATGAACATGGAAATATCTACACCGCTATCTGTATGACCATGGAACTATCTACACCGCTATCTGTATGAACATGGAAATATCTACTCCGCTATCTCTTTGAACATGGAAATTTCTACACCGCTGTCTGCATGAAAATGGAAATATCTACACAGCTATCTGCATATACATGAAAATATCTACACAGCTATCTCTTTACACATGGAAATAACTACACTGCTATCTGTATGAACATGGAAATATCTACACAGCCATGGGTATGAACATGGAAATATCTGCACCGCCATCTGTATGAACATATAAATATCTACACCGCCATCTGTATTAAGATGGAGATATCTACACTGCTATCTGTATAAACATGGAAATATCTACACCGCTATCTGTATAAACATGGAAATATCTACATCACTACCAGTATAAACATGGAAATATCAGCACTGCTATGTGTATGAACATGGAAATATCTACACCGCTATCTGAATGAACATGGAAATATCTACACCGCTATCTGTATGAACATGGATATATGTACACAGCCATCTGGATGAACATGGAAATATCTACACCGCTATTTGCATGAACATGGAAATATCTACACCGCTATCTGTGTAAACATGCATACATCTTCACCGCTATCTGTATAAACATGGAAATATGTACACCGCTATCTGTATGAACATGGAAATATCTACACCGCTATCTGTATGAACATGGAAATATCTACACCGCTATCTGTTTGAATATGGAAATATCTACACCGCTATCTGCATGAAAATGGAAATATCTACACTGCTATCTGCATATACATGGAAATATCTACACAGCTATCTCTTTACACATGGAAATAACTACACCGCTATCTGTATGAACATGGAAATATCTGCACCGCCATCTGTATGAGCACGGATATATCTGCACCGCTATCTGTATGAACATATTAATATCTACACTGCCATCTGTATTCAGATGGAGATATCTACACCGCTATCTGTATAAACATGGAAATATCTACACCGCTATCTGTATAAACATGGAAATATCTACACCGCTATCTGTATAAACATGGAAATATCTACACCGCTATCTGCATGAAAATGGAAATATCTACAAAGCTATGTGAATGAACATGGAAATATCTACACCGCTGTCTGTTTAAACATGGAAATATCTACACCGCTATCTGCATGAAAATGGAAATATCTACAAAGCTATCTGCATATACATGGAAATATCTACACAGCTATCTCTTTACACATGGAAATAACTACACCGCTATATCTATAAACATGGAAATATGTACACCGCCAACTGTATGAACATGGAAATATCTGCACCGCCATCTGTATGAACATATAAATATCTACACCGCCATCTGTATTAAGAAGGAAATATCTAAACCGCTATCTGTATAAACATGGAAATATCTACACCGCTGCCTGTATAAACATGGAAATATCAGCACCGCTATCTGTATGAACGAGGAAATATCTACACCGCTATCTGTATGAACATGGAAATATATACACCGCTATCTGTGTGAACATGCATATATCTTCACCGCTATCTGTATAAACATGGGAATATCTACACCGCTATCTGTATGAACATGGAAATATCTACACCGCTATCTGTATGAACATGGAAATATCTACACCGCTATCTGTTTGAACATGGAAATATCAACACCGCTATCTGCATGAAAATGGAAATATCTACACTGCTATCTGCATATACATTTAAATATCTACACAGCTATCCCTTTACACATGGAAATAACTACACCGCTATCTGTATGAACATGGAAATATCTACACCGCCATCTGTATGAACATGGAAATATCTGCACCTCCATCTGTATGAACATATAAATATCTACACCGCCATCTGCATTAAGATGGAGATATCTACACTGCTATCTGTATAAACATGGAAATATCTACACCGCTATCTGTATAAACATGGAAATATCTACACCGCTATCTGTATAAACATGGAAATATCTACACCGCTACCTGTATAAACATGAAAATATCAGCACCGCAATCTGTATGAACATGGAAATATCTACACCGCTATCTGTATGAACATGGAAATATCTACACCGCTATCTGTATGACCATGGAACTATCTACACCGCTATCTGTATGAACATGGAAATATCTACTCCGCTATCTCTTTGAACATGGAAATTTCTACACCGCTGTCTGCATGAAAATGGAAATATCTACACAGCTATCTGCATATACATGGAAATATCTACACAGCTATCTCTTTACACATGGAAATAACTACACCGCTATCTCTATAAACATGGAAATACCTACACCGCCATCTGTATGAACATGGAAATATCTGCACCGCCATCTGTATGAACATATAAATATGTACACCGCCATCTGTATTAAGAAGGAGATATCTACACCGCTATCTGTATAAACATGGAAATATCTACACCGCTATCTGTATAAACATGGAAATATCTACACCGCTATCTGTATAAACATGGAAATATCTACACCGCTACCTGTATAAACATGGAAATATCAGCACCGCTATCGGTATGAACATGGAAATATCTACACCGCTATCTGTATGAACATGGAAATATCTTCACCGTCATCTGTATGAACATGGATATACCTACACAGCCATCTGGATGAACATGGAAATATCTACACCGCTATCAGCATGAACATGGAAATATCTACACCGCTATCTGTGTAAACATGCATACATCTTCACTGCAATCTGTATAAGCATGGAAATATCTACAGCGCTATCTGTATGAACATGAGTATTTCTACACAGCCATCTGGATGAACATGGAAATATCTACACCGCAATCTGTATGAACATGGAAATATCTACACCGCTATCTGTGTAAACATGGAAATATCTACATCGCTATATGTATGAACATGGAAATATCAACACCGCTATCTGTATGAACATGGAAATATCTACACCGCTATCTGTTGGACCATGGAAATATCTACACCGCTATCTGAATGAAAATGGAAATACCTACACTGCTATCTGCATATACATGGAAATATCCACACAGCTATCTCTTTACACATGGAAATAACTACACCGCTATCTGCACGAACATGGAAATATCTACACCGCCATATGTATGAACATGGAAATATCTGCACCGCTATCTGTATGAACATATAAATATCTACGCCGCCATCTGTATTAACATGGAGATATCTACACCGCTCTCTGTATAAACATGGAAATGTCTACACCGCTATCTGTATAAACATGGAAATATCTACACCGCTATCTGTATAAACATGGAAATATCTACATCGCTACCTGTATAAACATGGAAATATCAGCACCGCTATCTGTATGAACAGGGAAATATCTACACCGCTATCTCTATGAACATGGAAATATCTACAAAGCTATCTGAATGAACATGGAAATATCTACACCGCTATCTGTTTGAACATGGAAATATCTACACCGCTATCTGCATGAAAATGGAAATATCTACAAAGCTATATGCATATACATGGAAATATCTACACAGCTATCTCTTTACACATGGAAATAACTACACCGCTATATCTATAAACATGGAAATATCTACACCGCCATCTGTATGATTGTGGAAATATCTGCACTGCCATCTCTATGAACATATACATATCTAAACCACCATCTGTATTAAGAAGGAAATATCTAAACCTCTATCTGTATAAACATGGAAATATCTACACCACTGCCTGTATAAACATGGAAATATCAGCACCGCTATCTGTATGAACATGGAAATATCTACACCGCTATCCGTATGAACATGGAAATACGTACACCGCTCTCTGTATAAGCATGGAAATATCTACACCGCTATCTGTATGAACATGGAAATATCTACACCGCTATCTGTATGAACATGCATATATCTTCACCGCTATCTGTATAAACATGGGAATATCTACACCGCTATCTGTATGAACATGGAAATATCTACACCGCTATCTGTATGAACATGGAAATATCTACACCGCTATCTGTTTGAACATGGAAATATCTACACCGCTATCTGCATGAAAATGGAAATATCTACACTGCTATCTGCATATACATTTAAATATCTACACAGCTATCTCTTTACACATGGAAATAACTACACCGCTATCTGTATGAACATGGAAATATCTACCCCGCCATCTGTATGAACATGGAAATATCTGCACCGCCATCTGTATGAACATATAAATATCTACACCGCCATCTGTATTAAGATGCCGATATCTACACTGCTATCTGTATAAACATGGAAATATCTACACCACTATCTGTATAAACATGGAAATATCTACACCGCTATCTGTACAAACATGGAAATATCTACACCGCTACCTGTATAAACATGAAAATATCAGCACCGCAATCTGTATGAACATGGAAATATATACACCGCTATCTGTATGAACATGGAAATATCTACACCGCTATCTGTATGACAATGGAACTATCTACACCGCTATCTGTATGAACATGGAAATATCTACTCCGCTATCTCTTTGAACATGGAAATTTCTACACCGCTGTCTGCATGAAAATGGAAATACCTACACAGCTATCTGTATATACATGTAAATATCTACAAAGCTATCTCTTTACACATGGAAATAACTACACCGCTATCTCTATAAACATGGAAATATCTACACCGCCATCTGTATGAACATGGAAATATCTGCACCGCCATCTGTAGGAACATATAATTATGTACACCGCCATCTGTATTAAGAAGGAGATATCTACACCGCAATCTGTATAAACATGGAAATATCTACACCGCTATCTGTATAAACATGGAAATATCTACACCGCTATCTGTATAAACATAGAAATATCTACACCGCTACCTGTATAAACATGGAAATATCAGCACCGCTATCGGTATGAACATGGAAATATCTACACCGCTATCTGTATGAACATGGAAATATCTTCACCGTCATCTGTATGAACATGGATATACCTACACAGCCATCTGGATGAACATGGAAATATCTACACCGATATCAGCATGAACATGAAAATATCTACACCGCTATCTGTGTAAACATGCATACATCTTCACTGGAATCTGTATAAGCATGGAAATATCTACAATGCTATCTGTATGAACATGGATATTTCTACACAGCCATCTGGATGAACATGGAAATATCTACACCGCAATCTGTATGAACATGGAAATATCTACACCGCTATCTGTGTAAACATGCATACATCTTCACCGCTATCTGTATAAACATGGAAATATCTACATCGCTATCTGTATGAACATGGAAATATCTACACCGCTATCTGTATGAACATGGAAATATCTACACCGCTATCTGTACGAACATTGATATATCTACACAGCCCTCTGGATGAACATGGAAATATCCACACCGCTATCTGTGTAAACATGCATACATCTTCACCGCTATTTGTATAAACATGGAAATATCTACACCGCTATCTGTATGAACATGGAAACATCTACACCGCTATCTGTTTGAAGATGGAAATATATACACCGCTATCTGCATGAAAATGGAAATATCTACACAGCTATCCGCATATAGATGGAAATATCTACACAGCTATCTCTTTACACATGGAAATAACTACACCGCCATCTGCATGACCATGGAAATATCTACACCGCCATCTGTATGAACATGGAAATATCTGCACCGCCATCTTTATGAACATATAAATATCTACACCGCCATCTGTATTAAGATGGAGATATCTAAACCGCTATCTGAATAAACATGGAAATATCTACACCGTTATCTGTATAAACATGGAAATATCTACACCGCTATCTGTATAAACATGGAAATACCTACACCGCTACCTGTATAAACATGGAAATATCAGCACCGCTATCTGTATGAACATGGAAATATCTACACCGCTATCTGTATGAACATGCAAATATCTACACCGCTATCTGTATGAACATGGGAATATCTACAAAGCTATCTGAATGAACATGGAAATATCTACACCGCTATCTGTTTGAACATGGAAATATCTACACCGCTATCTGTATAAACATGGAAATATCTACACCGCTACCTGTATAAACATGAAAATATCAGCACCGCAATGTGTATGAACATGGAAATATATACACCGCTATCTGTAAGAACATGGAAATATCTACACCGCTATCTGTATAACCATGGAACTATCTACACCGCTATCTGTATGAACATGGAAATATCTACTCCGCTATCTCTTTGAACATGGAAATTTCTACACCGCAGTCTGCATGAAAATGGAAATATCTACACAGCTATCTGCATATACATGAAAATATCTACACAGCTATCTCTTTACACATGGAAATAACTACACCGCTATCTGTATGAACATGGAAATATCTACACAGCCATGGGTATGAACATGGAAATATCTGCACCGCCATCTGTATGAACATATAAATATCTACACCGCCATCTGTATTAAGATGGAGATATCTACACTGCTATCTGTATAAACATGGAAATATCTACACCGCTATCTGTATAAACATGGAAATATCTACACCGCTATCTGTATAAACATGGAAATATCTACATCACTACCAGTATAAACATGGAAATATCAGCACTGATATGTGTATGAACATGGAAATATCTACACCGCTATCTGAATGAACATGGAAATATCTACACCGCTATCTGTATGAACATGGATATATCTACACAGCCATCTGGATGAACATGGAAATATCTACACCGCTATTTGCATGAACATGGAAATATCTACACCGCTATCTGTGTAAACATGCATACATCTTCACCGCTATCTGTATAAACATGGAAATATGTACACCGCCATCTGTATGAACATGGAAATATCTACACCGCTATCTGTATGAACATGGAAATATCTACACCGCTATCTGTTTGAATATGGAAATATCTACACCGCTATCTGCATGAAAATGGAAATATCTACACTGCTATCTGCATAAACATGGAAATATCTACACAGCTATCTCTTTACACATGGAAATAACTACACCGCTATCTGTATGAACATGGTAATATCTACACCGCCATCTGTATGAACACGGATATATCTGCACCGCTATCTGTATGAACATATTAATATCTACACTGCCATCTGTATTCAGATGGAGATATCTACACCGCTATCTGTATAAACATGGAAATATCTACACCGCTATCTGTATAAACATGGAAATATCTACACCGCTATCTGTATAAACATGGAAATATCTACACCGCTACCTGTATCAACATGGAAATATCAGCACCGCCATCTGTATGAACATGGATATGTCTACGCAGCCATCTAGATGAACATGGAAATATCTACACCGCGATCTGTATGAACATGGAAATATCTACACCGCTACCTGCATAAACATGGAAATATCAGCACCGCTATCTGAATGAACATGGATATATCTACACAGCCATTTGTATCAACATGGAAATATCTACACCACTATCTGTATGAACATGGAAATATCTACACCGCTATCTGTATGAACATGGAAATACATACACCGCTATCTGTTTGAATATGGAAATATCTACACCGCTATCTGCATGAAAATGGAAATATCTACACTGCTATCTGCATATACATTTAAATATCTACACAGCTATCTCTTAACACATGGAAATAACTACAACGCTATCTGTATGAACATGGAAATATCTACACCACCATCTGTATGAACATGGAAATATCTGCACGGCCATCTGTATGAACATGGAAATATCTACACCGCAATCTGTATGAACATGGAAATATCTACACCGCTATCTGTATGAACATGGAAATATCTACTCCGCTATCTGTATGAACATGGAAATATCTACACCGCTATCTGTTTGAACATGGAAATATCTACACCGCTATCTGCATGAACATGGAAATATCTTCACCGCCATCTGTATGAACATGGATATGTCTACGCAGCCATCTAGATGAACATGGAATTATCTACACCGCGATCTGTATGAACATGGAAATATCTACACCGCTATCTGTGTAAACATGCATACATCTTCACCGCTATCAGTATAAACATGGAAATATCTACACCGCTATCTGTATGAACATGGAAATATCTACACCGCTATCTGTTTGAACATGGAAATATCTAAACCGCTATCTGCATAAAAATAGAAATATCTACACAGCTATCTGCATATACATGGAAATATCTACAAAGCTATCTCTTTACACATGGAAATAGTTACACCGCTATCTCTATAAACATGGAAATATCTACACCGCCATCTGTATGAACATGGAAATATCTGCACCGCCATCTGTATGAACATATAAATATCTACACCGCCATCTGTATTAAGATGGAGATATCTTCACCGCTATGTGTATAAACTTGGAAATATCTACACCGCTATCTGTATAAACATGGAAATATCTACACCGCTATCTGTATAAACATGGAAATATCTACACCGCTACCTGTATAAACATGGAAATATCAGCACCGCTATCTGTATGAACATGGAAATATCTACACCACTATCTCTAAGAACATGGAAATATCTACACCGCTATCTGTATGAACATGGAAATAGCTACACCGCTATCTGTTTGAACATGGAAATATCTACACCACTATCTGTATGAACATGGAAATATCTAAACCGCCATCTGTATGAACATGTATATATCTACACAGCCATCTGGATGAACATGGAAATATCTACACCGCTTTTTGCATGAACATGGAAATATCTACACCGCTATCTGTGTAAACATGCATACATCTTCACCGCAATCTGTATAAGCATGGAAATATCTACACCGCTATCTGTATGAACATGGAAATATCTACACCGCTATCTGTTTGAACATGGAAATATCTAAACCGCTATCAGCATGAAAATGGAAATATCTACACAGCTATCTGCATATACACGGAAATATCTACACAGCTATCTCTTTACACATGGAAATAACTACACCGCTATCTGCATGAACATGGAAATATCTTCACCGCCATCTGTATGAACATGGATATGTCTACGCAGCCATCTAGATGAACATGGAAATATCTACACCGCGATCTCTATGAAAATGGAAATATCTACAGCGCTAGCTCTATGAACATGGATATATCTACATAGCCCTCTGGATGAACATGGAAATATCCACACTGCTATCTGTGTAAACATGCATACATCTTCACCGCTAGCTGTATAAACATGGAAATATCTACACCACTATCTGTATGAACACGGAAACATCTACACCACTTTCTGATTGAAGATAGAAATATATACACTGCTATCTGCATGAAAATGGAAATATCTACACAGCTATCTGCATATACATGGAAATATCTACACAGCTATCTCTTTACACATGGAAATATCTACACCGCTATCTGTATGAACATGGAAATATCTACACCGCCATCTGTATGAACATGGAAATATCTGCACCACCATCTGTATGAACATATAAATATCTACACCGCCATCTGTATTAAGATGCAGATATCTACACCGCAATCTGAATAAACAAGGAAATATCTACACCGCTATCTGTATAAACATGGAAATATCTACACCGCTATCTGTATAAACATGGAAATATCTACACCGCTACCTGCATAAACATGGAAATATCAGCACCGCTATCTGAATGAACATGGATATATCTACACAGCCATCTGTATCAACATGGAAATATCTACACCACTATCTGTATGAACATGGAAATATCTACACCGCTATCTGTATGAACATGGAAATACCTACACAGCTATCTGTTTGAACATGGAAATATCTACACCGCTATCTGCATGAAAATGGAAATATCTACACTGCTATCTGCATATACATTTAAATATCTACACAGCTATCTCTTAACACATGGAAATAACTACACCGCCATCTGGATGAACATGGAAATATCTACACCGCTATCAGCATGAACATGGAAATATCTACACCGCTATCTGTGTAAACATGCATACATCTTCACTGCAATCTGTATAAGCATGGAAATATCAACAGCGCTATCTGTATGAACATGAATATTTCTACACAGCCATCTGGATGAACATGGAAATATCTACACCGCAATCTGTATGAACATGGAAATATCTACACCGCTATCTGTGTAAACATGCATACATCTTCACCGCTATCTGTATAAACATGGAAATATCTACATCGCTATCTGTATGAACATGGAAATATCAGCACCGCTATCTGTATGAACATGGAAATATCTACACCGCTATCCGTATGAACATGGAAATATGTACACCGCTCTCTGTATAAGCATGGAAATATCTACACCGCTATCTGTATGAACATGGAAATATCTACACCGCTATCCGTATGAACATGGAAATATGTACACCGCTATCTGTTTGAACATGGAAATATCTACACCGCTATCTGCATGAAAATGGAAATATCTACACTGCTATCTGCATATACATTTAAATATCTACACAGCTATCTCTTTACACATGGAAATAACTACACCGCTATCTGTATGAACATGGAAATATCTGCACTGCCATCTGTATGAACATATAAATATCTACACCGCCATCTGTATATAGATGGAGATATCTTCACCGCTATCTGTATAAACTTGGAAATATCTACACAGCTATCTCTATAAACATGGAAGCATCTACACCGCTATCTGTATAAACATGGAAATATCTACACCGCTACCTGTATAAACATGGAAATATCAGCACAGCTATCTGTATGAACATGGAAATATCTACACCACTATCTCTATGAACATGGAAATATCTACACCGCTATCTGTATGAACATGGATATATCTACACAGCCATCTGGATGAACATGGAAATATCTACACCGCTATCTGCATGAACTTGGAAATATCTACACCGCTATCTGTGTAAACATGCATACATGTTCACTGCAATCTCTATAAGCATGGAAATATCTACACCGCTATCTGTATGAACATGTAAATATCTACACCGCTATCTCTTTGAACATGGAAATATTTACACCGCTATCTGCATGAAAATGGAAATATCTACACAGCTATCTGCATATACATTTAAATATCTACACAGCTATCTCTTTACACATGGAAATAACTACACCGCTATCTGTATGAACATGGAAATATCTACACCGCCATCTGTATGAACATGGAAATATCTGCACCGCCATCTGTATGAACATATAAATATCTACACCGCCATCTGTATTAAGATGGCGATATCTACACTGCTATCTGTATAAACATGGAAATATCTACACCGCTATCTGTATAAACATGGAAATATCTACACCGCTATCTGTATAAACATGGAAATATCTACACCGCTACCTGTATAAACATGAAAATACCAGCACCGCAATCTGTATGAACATGGAAATATCTACACCACTATCTCTATGAACATGGAAATATCTACACCGCTATCTGTATGAACATGGATATATCTACACAGCCATCTGGATGAACATGGAAATATCTACACCGCTATCTGCATGAACTTGGAAATATCTACACCGCTATCTGTGTAAACATGCATACATCTTCACTGCAATCTCTATAAGCATGGAAATATCTACACCGCTATCAGTATGAACATGTAAATATCTACACCGCTATCTCTTTGAACATGGAAATATCTACACCGCTATCTGCATGAAAATGGAAATATCTACACAGCTATCTGCATATACATTTAAATATCTACACAGCTATCTCTTTACACATGGAAATAACTACACCGCTATCTGTATGAACATGGAAATATCTACACCGCCATCTGTATGAACATGGAAATATCTGCACCGCCATCTGTATGAACATATAAATATCTACACCGCCATCTGTATTAAGATGGCGATATCTACACTGCTATCTGTATAAACATGGAAATATCTACACCGCTATCTGTATAAACATGGAAATATCTACACCGCTATCTGTATAAACATGGAAATATCTACACCGCTACCTGTATAAACATGAAAATACCAGCACCGCAATCTGTATGAACATGGAAATATATACACCGCTATCTGTATGAACATGGAAATATCTACACCGCTATCTGTATGACCATGGAACTATCTACACCGCTATCTGTATGAACATGGAAATATCTACTCCACTATCTCTTTGAACATGGAAATTTCTACACCGCTATCTGCATGAAAATGGAAATATCTACACAGCTATCTGCATATACATGGAAATATCTAGACAGCTATCTCTTTACACTTGGAAATAACTACACCGCTATCTCTATAAACATGGAAATATCTACACCGCCATCTGTATGAACATGGAAATATCTGCACCGCCATCTGTATGAACATATAAATATGTACACCGCCATCTGTATTAAGAAGGAGATATCTACACCGCAATCTGTATAAACATGGAAATATCTACACCGCTATCTGTATAAACATGGAAATATCTACACCGCTATCTGTATAAACATAGAAATATCTACACCGCTACCTGTATAAACATGGAAATATCAGCACCGCTATCGGTATGAACATGGAAATATCTACACCGCTATCTGTATGAACATGGAAATATCTTCACCGTCATCTGTATGAACATGGATATACCTACACAGCCATCTGGATGAACATGGAAATATCTACACCGCTATCAGCATGAACATGAAAATATCTACACCGCTATCTGTGTAAACATGCATACATCTTCACTGGAATCTGTATAAGCATGGAAATATCTACAACGCTATCTGTATGAACATGGATATTTCTACACAGCCATCTGGATGAACATGGAAATATCTACACCGCAATCTGTATGAACATGGAAATATCTACACCGCTATCTGTGTAAACATGCATATATCTTCACCGCTATCTGTATAAACATGGAAATATCTACATCGCTATCTGTATGAACATGGAAATATCTACACCGCTATCTGTATGAACATGGAAATATCTACACCGCTATCTGTACGAACATTGATATATCTACACAGCACTCTGGATGAACATGGAAATATCCACACCGCTATCTGTGTAAACATGCATACATCTTCACCGCTATTTGTATAAACATGGAAATATCTACACCGCTATCTGTATGAACATGGAAACATCTACACCGCTATCTGTTTGAAGATGGAATTATATACACCGCTATCTGAATGAAAATGGAAATACCTACACTGCTATCTGCATATACATGGAAATATCCACACAGCTATCTCTTTACGCATGGAAATAAGTACACCGCCGTCTGCATGACCATGGAAATATCTACACCGCCATCTGTATGAACATGGAAATATCTGCACCGCCATCTTTATGAACATATAAATATCTACACCGCCATCTGTATTAAGATGGAGATATCTAAACCGCTATCTGAATAAACATGGAAATATCTACACCGTTATCTGTATAAACATGGAAATATCTACACCGCTATCTGTATAAACATGGAAATACCTACACCGCTACCTGTATAAACATGGAAATATCAGCACCGCTATCTGTATGAACATGGAAATATCTACACCGCTATCTGTATGAACATGCAAATATCTACACCGCTATCTGTATGAACATGGAAATATCTACAAAGCTATCTGAATGAACATGGAAATATCTACACCGCTATCTGTTTGATCATGGAAATATCTACACCGCTATCTGCATGAAAATGGAAATATCTACAAAGCTATCTGCATATACATGGAAATATCTACACAGCTATCTCTTTACACATGGAAGTAACTACACCGCTATATCTATAAACATGGAAATATCTACACCGCCATCTGTATGATCGTGGAAATATCTGCACTGCCATCTCCATGAACATATAAATATCTACACCACCATCTGTATTAAGAAGGAAATATCTAAACCGCTATCTGTATAAACATGGAAATATCTACACCACTGCCTGTATAAACATGGAAATATCAGCACCGCTATCTGTATGAACATGGAAATATCTACACCGCTTTCTGTATGAACATGGAAATATATGCACCGCTCTCTGTATAAGCATGGAAATATCTACACCGCTATCTGTATGAACATGGAAATATCTACACCGCTATCTGTATGAACATGGAAATATCTACACCGCTATCTGTTTGAACATGGAAAAATCTACACCGCTATCTGCATGAAAATGGAAATATCTACACTGCTATCTGCATATACATTTAAATATCTAAACAGCTATCTCTTTACACATGGAAATAACTACACCGCTATCTGTATGAACATGGAAATACCTACACCGCTATCTGTATGAACATGGAAATATCTACACCGCTATCTGTTTGAACATGGAAATATCTACACCGCTATCTGCATGAACATGGAAATATCTTCACCGCTATCTGTATGAACATGGATATATCTACATAGCCCTCTGGATGAACATGGAAATATCCACACTGCTATCTGTGTAAACATGCATACATCTTCACCGCTAGCTGTATAAACATGGAAATATCTACACCGCTATCTGTATGAACACGGAAACATCTACACCACTATCTGTTTGAAGATACAAATATATACACTGCTATCTGCATTAAAATGGAAATTTCTAAACAGCTATCTGCATATACATGGAAATATCTACACAGCTATCTCTTTACACATGGAAATAACTACACCGCTATCTGTATGAACATGGAAATATCTACACCGCCATCTGTATGAACATGGAAATATCTGCACCGCCATCTGTATGAACATATAAATATCTACACCGCCATCTGTATTAAGATGGAGATATCTACACCGCTATCTGAATAAACATGGAAATATCTACACCGCTATCTGTATAAACATGGAAATATCTACACCGCTATCTGTATAAACATGGAAATATCTACACTGCTACCTGCATAAACATGGAAATATCAGCACCGCTATCTGAATGAACATGGATATATCTACACAGCCATCTGTATCAACATGGAAATATCAACACCACTATCTGTATGAACATGGAAACATCTACACCGCTATCTGTATGAACGTGGAAATACCTACACCGCTATCTGTTTGAACATGGAAATATCTACACCGCTATCTGCATGAAAATGGAAATATCTACACTGCTATCTGCATATACATTTAAATATCTACACAGCTATCTCTTAACACATGGAAATAACTACACCGCTATCTTTATGAACATGGAAATATCTACACCACCATCTGTATGAACATGGAAATATCTGCACCGCCATCTGTATGAACATGGAAATATCTACACCGCTATCTGTATGAACATGGAAATATCTACACCGCTATCTGTATGAACATGGAAATATCTACACCGCTATCTGTATGAACATGGAAATATCTACACCGCTATCTGTTTGAACATGGAAATATCTACACCGCTATCTGCATGAACATGGAAATATCTTCACCGCCATCTGTATGAACATGGATATGTCTACGCGGCCATCTAGATGAACATGGAATTATCTACACCGTGATCTGTATAAACATGGAAATATCTACACCGCTATCTGTGTAAACATGCATACATCTTCACCGCTATCTGTATAAACATGGAAATATCTACACCGCTATCTGTATGAACATGGAAATATCTACACTGCTATCTGTTTGAACATGGAAATATCTAAACCGCTATCTGCATAAAAATAGAAATATCTACACAGCTATCTGCATATACGTGGAAATATCTACAAAGCTATCTCTTTACACATGGAAATAACTACACCGCTATCTCTATAAACATGGAAATATCTACACCGCCATCTGTATGAACATGGAAATATCTGCACCGCCATCTGTATGTACATATAAATATCTACACCGCCATCTGTATTAAGATGGAGATATCTTCACCGCTATGTGTATAAACTTGGAAATATCTACACCGCTATCTGTATAAACATGGAAATATCTACACCACTATCTGTATAAACATGAAAATATCTACACCGCTACCTGTATAAACATGGAAATATCAGCACCGCCATCTGTATGAACATGGAAATATCTACACCACTATCTCTAAGAACATGGAAATATCTACACCGCTATCTGTATGAACATGGAAATAGCTACAATGCTATCTGTATGAACATGGAAATATCTACACCACTATCTGTATGAACATGGAAATATCTACACCGCCATCTGTATGAACATGGATATATCTACACAGCCATCTGGATGAACATGGAAATATCTACACCGCTATCTGCATGAACATGGAAATATCTACACCGATATCTGTGTAAACATGCATACATCTTCACCGCAATCTGTATAAGCATGGAAATATCTACACCGCTATCTGTATGAACATGGAAATATCTACACCGTTATCTGTTTGAACATGGAAATATCTAAACCGGTATCAGCATGAAAATCGAAATATCTACACAGCTATCTGCATATACATGGAAATATCTACACAGCTATCTCTTTACACATGGAAATATCTACACCGCTATCTGCATGAACATGGAAATATCTTCACCGCCATCTGTATGAACATGGATATGTCTACGCAGCCATCTAGATGAACATGGAAATATCTACACCGCGATCTGTATGAACATGGAAATATCTACACCGCTAGCAGTATGAACATGGATATATCTACAAAGCCCTCTGGATGAACATGGAAATATCCACACTGCTATCTGTGTAAACATTCATACATCTTCACCGCTAGCTGTATAAACATGGAAATATCTACACCGCAATCTGTATGAACATGGAAATATCTACACCGCAATCTGTATGAACATGGAAATATCTACACCGCTATCTGTATGAACATGGAAATATCTACACCGCCATCTGTATGAACATGGAAATATCTACACCGCTATCTGTTTGAACATGGAAATATCTACACCAATATCTGCATGAACAAGGAAATATCTTCACCGCCATCTGTATGAACATGTTTATGTCTACGCAGCCATCTAGATGAACATGGAATTATTTACACCGCAATCTGTATGAACATGGAAATATCTACACCGCGATCTGTATGGACATGGAAATATATATACCGCTATCAGTGTAAACATGCATACATCTTCACCACTATCTGTATAAACATGGAAATATCTACACCACCATCTGTATGAACATGGAAATATCTGCACCGCCATCTGTATGAACATATAAATATCTACACCGCCATCTGTATTAAGATGGAGATATCTTCACCGCTATGTGTATAAACTTGGAAATATCTACACCGCTATCTGTATAAACATGGAAATATCTTCACCGCTATCTGTATGAACACGGAAACATCTACACCACTATCTGTTTGAAGATAGAAATATATACACTGCTATCTGCATGAAAATGGAAATATCTACACAGCTATCTGCATATACATGGAAATATCTACACAGCTATCTCTTTACACATGGAAATAACTACACCGCTACCTGTATGAACATGGAAATATCTACACCACCATCTGTATGAACATGGAAATATCTGCACCGCCATCTGTATGAACATGGAAATATCTACACCGCAATCTGTATGAACATGGAAATATCTACACCGCTATCTGTATGAACATGGAAATATCTACACCGCCATCTGTATGAACATGGAAATATCTACACCGCTATCTGTTTGAACATGGAAATATCTACACCAATATCTGCATGAACAAGGAAATATCTTCACCGCCATCTGTATGAACATGGATATGTCTACGCAGCCATCTAGATGAACATGGAATTATTTACACCGCAATCTGTATGAACATGGAAATATCTACACCGCGATCTGTATGGACATGGAAATATATATACCGCTATCAGTGTAAACATGCATACATCTTCACCACTATCTGTATAAACATGGAAATATCTACACCACCATCTGTATGAACATGGAAATATCTGCACCGCCATCTGTATGAACATATAAATATCTACACCGCCATCTGTATTAAGATGGAGATATCTTCACCGCTATGTGTATAAACTTGGAAATATCTACACCGCTATCTGTATAAACATGGAAATATCTTCACCGCTATCTGTATAAAAATGGAAATATCTACACCGCTACCTGTATAAACATGGAAATATCAGCACCGCTATCTGTATGAACATGGAAATATCTACACCACTATCTCTAAGAACATGGAAATATCTACACCGCTATCTGTATGAACATGGAAATAGCTACAATGCTATCTGTATGGACATGGAAATATCTACACCACTATCTGTATGAACATGGAAATATCTACACCGCTATCTGTATGAACATGGAAATATCTACACCGCTATCTCTATGAACATGGAAATATCTAAACCGCCATCTGTATGGACATGGATATATCTACACAGCCATCTGGATGAACATGGAAATATCTACACCGCTATCTGTATGAACATGGAAATATCTACACCGCTATCTCTATGAACATGGAAATATCTAAACCGCCATCTGTATGGACATGGATATATCTACACAGCCATCTGGATGAACATGGAAATATCTACACCGCCATCTGGATGTACATGGAAATATCTACACCGCTATCTGTTAGAACATGGAAATATCTACACCGCTATCTGTATAAACATGGAAATATCTACACTGCTACCTGTATAAACATGGAAATATCAGCACCGCTCTCTGTATGAACATGGAAATATAAGCCCCTCTATCTGTATGAACATGGAAATATCTACACCGCTATCTGTATGAACATGGAAATATCTACAAAGCTATCCGTATGAACATGGAAATATCTTCACCGCCATCTGTATGAACATGGATATATCTACACAGCCATCTGGATGAACATGGAAATATCTACACCGCTATCTGTATGAACATGGAAATATCTACACCGCTATCTGTGTAAACATGCATACATCTTCACCGCTATCTGTATAAACATGGAAATATCTACACTGCTATCTGTATGAACATGGAAATATCTACACCGCTATCTGTTTGAACATGGAAATATCTACACCGCTATCTGCATGAAAATGGAAATATCTACACAGCTATCTGCATATACAGGGAAATGTCTACAATGCTATCTCTTCACACATGGATATAACTACTCCGCTATCTCTATAAACATGGAAATATCTACACCACCATCTGTATGAACATGGAAATATCTACACCGCTATCTGTGTAAACATGGAAATATCTACACCGATATCTGTGTAAACATGGAAATATCTACAACGCTATCTCTGTAAACATGGAAATATCTACACAGCCATCTGTAGGAACATGTAAATATCTACACCAGTATCTCTATAAACATGGAAATATCTACACTGCTATCTGTATAAACATGGAGATATCTACACCGCTATCTGTGTAAACATGGAAAGATCTACACCGCTATCTCTGAAAACATGGAAAGATCTACACCATTATGTTTATAAAGACGTAAATATCTACACCGCTATCTGTATAAACATGGAAATATCTACACAGCCATCTGTAGGAGCATGTAAATATCTACACAGTTATCTGTATACACATGGAAATATCTACACCGCTATCTGTATAAACATGGATCTATCTACACCGTTATCTGTGTAAACATGGAAATATCTACACCGCCATCTCTTAAATCTTGGAAATATCTTCACCGTTATGTGCATAAACATGGAAATATCTTCACCGTCATCTGTATGAACATGGAAATATCTACACTGCCATCTGTATAAACATGGAAATATCTACACCGCCATCTGTTTGAACATGAAAATATCTACACAGCCAACTCTATTAACATTGAAATATCTCCACCGCTATCTGTATAAACATGGAAATATATACACCACTATCTGTGTAAACATGGAAATATCTACACCGCTATCTGTGTAAACATGGAAGTATCTACAGGGCTATCTCTATAAACATGGAAATATCTTCACCGCCATCTGTATGAACATGGAAATATCTACATCGTGATCTGTATAAACATGGAAATATCTACACCGCTATCTGTATAAACATGGAAATATCTACACCGCTATCTCTATAACCATGGAAATATCTACACCGCTATCTGTATAACATGGAAATATCCACACTGCTATCTGTATAGACATGGAAATATCTACACCGCTATCTGTATAAACATGTAAATATCTACACCGCTATCTGTGTAAACATGGAAATATCTACAAAACTATCTGTGTAAACATGGAAATATCTACACCGCTATCTATACAAACATGGAAATATCTACACAGCCATCTGTAGGAATATGTAAATATCTACACCGTTATCTGTATACACATGGAATTATCTACACCGCTATCTGTATGAACATGGAAATGTCTACACCGCTATCTGTGTAAACATGGAAATAACTACACCGCTATCTGTGTAATCATGGAGATATCTACACCGCTATCTCTATAAACATGGAAATATCCACACAGCCATCTATATAAACATGGAAATATCTACACTATGCTCTGTATAAACCTGGAAATATCTACACTGATATCTCTATAAACATGGAAATAACTACACCTCTATCTCTATAAAAATGGAAATATCTACACCGCTATCTGTGTAAACATGGAAATATCTACACCGCTGTCTGTGTAAACATGGAAATACCTACACCGCTATATCTATTAACATGGAAATATCTACACCGCCATCTGTATGGGTATGGAAATATCTACACCGCCATCTGTATAAACATGGAAATATCTACACCGTTATGTGTATAAAGATGGAAATATCTTCACTGCTATCTGTAAAAACATGGAAATATCTACACCGCCATCTGTATGAGCATGGAAATGTCTAAACCGCCAACTCTATAAACATGGAAATATCTACAGCGCCATGCGTTGGAACATAGAAATATCTACACCGCTTTCTGTATAAACATGGAAATATCTACACCGCTATCTGCATAAAAGTGGAAATATCTTCACCGCTATCTGCATAAACTTGGAAATATCTACACCACTATCTTGTAAACATGGAAATATCTAAAAAAACAACTGTGGGAACATGGAAATATCTACACCGCTATCTCTATAAACATGGAAATATCTACACCGCTATCTGTATAAACATGGAAATATCTACACAGCCATCTGTAGGAACATGTAAATATCTACACAGTTATCTGTATACACATGGAAATATCTACACCGCTATCTGTATTAACATGGATATATCGACACCTCTATCTGTGTAAACTTGGAAATATCTACACCGCTATCTGTGTAAACATGGAAATATCTACACCGCTATCTCTAAAAACATGGAAAGATCTACACCATTATGTGTATAAAGATGGAAATATCTACACCGCTGTCTGTATAAACATGGAAATATCTACACCGCCATCTGTATGAACGTGGAAATGTCTAAACCGCCATCTCTATAAACATGTAAATATCTACATCGCCCTCTGTAGGAACATGGAAATATCTACAACGCTATCTGTTTAAACATTGAAATATCTACACCGCTATCTGCCTAAAAGTGGAAATATCTACACCGCTATCTGCATAAACTTGGAAATATCTACACCGCTATCTGTGTAAACATGGAAATATCTAAACCACCAACTGTAGGAACATGGAAATATCTACACCACTATCTCCATAAACATTGACATATCTACACCGCTATCTGTAAAAACATGGAAATATCTTCACCGTCATCTGTTTGAACATGGAAATATCTACACTGCTATCTGTGTAAACATGGAGATATCTACACCGCTATCTCTATAAACATGGAAATATCCACACAGCCATCTATATAAACATGGAAATATCATCACTACGCTCTGTATAAACCTGGAAATATCTACACTGATATCTCTATAAACATGGAAACATCTACACCGCTTTCTCTATAAACATGGAAATATCTACACCGCTATCTGTGTAAACATGGAAATATCTACACCGCTGTCTGTGTAAACATGGAAATACCTACACTGCTATATCTATAATCATGGAAATATCTACACCGCCATCTGTATGGGTATGGAAATATCTACACCGCCATCTGTATAAACATGGAAATATCTACACCGTTATCTGTGTACACATGGAAATATCTACACCGATATCTCTGTAAACATGGAAATATCTACACCGTTATCTCTGTAAACATGGAAATATCTACAGAGTCATCTGTATAAACATGGAAATATCTACACCGCTATCTGTGTAAACATGGAAATATCTACACCGCTATCTCTAAAAACATGGAAAGATCTACACCATTATGTTTATAAAGACGGAAATATCTACACCGCTATCTGTATAAACATGGAAATATCTACACCGCCATCTGTATGAACGTGGAAATGTCTAAACCGCCATCTCTATAAACATGTAAATATCTACACCGCCCTCTGTAGGAACATGGAAATATCTACAACGCTATCTGTTTAAACATTGAAATATCTACTCCGCTATCTGCCTAAAAGTGGAAATATCTACACCGCTATCTGCATAAACTTGGAAATACCTACACCTCTATCTGTGTACACATGGAAATATCTACACCACCAACTGTAGGAACATGAAAATATCTACACCGCCAACTCTATAAACATTGAAATATCTACACCGCTATCTGTATAACCATGGAAATATCTACACCGCTATCTGTGTAAACATATAAATATCTACACCGCCTTCTGTGTAAACATGGAAATATCTACACCGCCATATCTATAAACATGGAAATATCTTCAACTCCATCTGTATGAACTTGGAATTATCTACCCTGCCATCTGTATGAACATGGATACATCTACACCGCTATCTGTATAACCATGGAAATATCTACACCGCTATCTGTGTACACATATAAATATCTACACCGCCTTCTGTGTAAACATGGAAATATCTACACCGCCATATCTATAAACATGGAAATATCTTCAACTCCATCTGTATGAACATGGAATTATCTACCCTGCCATCTGTATGAACATGGATACATCTACACCGCTATCTGTATAAACATGGAAATATCTACACCGCCATCGGTAGGAAAATGAAAATATCTACACCGCCATCTGTATGAACAGGGAACTATGTACACCACCATCTGTATCAAGATGAAAATACCTACACCGCCATCTGTATCACAATGGAAATATCTGCACCGCCATCTCTATAACAATGGAAATATCTAAACCGCCGTCTGTATGGAAATGGAAAAATCTACACCACCATCTGTATAAAGGTGGAAATATCTACACCGCTATCTGTGTGAACATGGAAATATCTACAACGCTATCTGTAAAAACATGGAAATATCTACCCCTCCATCTGTATAAACATGGAAATATCTACACCGCCATCTGTAGAAACATGGAAATATCTACACCGCCATCTCTATAAACATGGAAATATCTACATAGCTATCTGTATAAACATTTAAATATCTACACCGCCATCTCTATAAACATAGAAATATCTACACCGCCATCTGTATGAACATGGAAATATGTACACCGCCATCTGTATAAATGTGGAAATATCTACACCGCTATCTGTATGAACATGGCAATATGTACACCGCTACCTGTATTAAGATGGAAATATCTACACCGCTATCTGTATAAACATGGAAATATCTACACCGCTGTCTCTATAAACATGGAAATATGTGCGCCGCTATCTCTATAAATATAGAAATATATACACCTCTGTCTCTATAAACGTGGAAATATCTACAATGCTATCTGTATAAACATGGAAATATCTACACCGCTATCTGTATAAACATGGAAATATCTACACCGCTATCTCTATAAACATGGATATATCTACACCGCTATCTCTATGAACATGGAAATATCTACACCACTATCTGTATGAACATGGAAATATCCACACCGCTATCTGTATAGACATGGAAGTATCTACACCGGTAACTGTATAAACATGGAAATATCTACACCGCTATCGGTATAAATGTCTGTATTTGCTCTTAATTTATACCCAAGGCTGGGATGTTTCATATGATAAAAAGACCTAATACAGAAATAGACTATATTTGGTCTGGCAATTGATCTCTGCAATAATCAAACCTCAAAGACAATCAAACCTGAAATCTAAGCTACATATTAAATAGCTTGGTTTTTAGGTTGCACGTCGCTGTGTATGCTGGCTTCATAGAAAATGCAAGTAGCAATGGCCATTTTTTAATAGTCATTAGCCTTGAAGCTCTCCTACTTTTGAATCACATAGAAATAGAAATCAAATCTCACTAGATTTTTTTTTTTGAAACAGGGTCTGGCTTGGTTGCCCAGGCTGAAGAGCAGGGCATGATCTTGTCTCACACCTCTGCCTCTCGGACTCAAGCCATCCTCCCACCTCAGCCTTGGAGTAGCTGGGACCACAGGCATGTGCCACCATACCCAGCTAATATTTTTATTTTTGTACCAATGGGGTTTGTCATCTTTCCCAGGCAGGCCTCAAACTCCAAGACTCAAGCAATACACCTGCCTTGAATTCCCAAAGTACTGGGATTACAGGCGACAGCCACTACGCCCAGCAACTAAACTTCTAAAAATCAGTTTTACATAAAATTATCTAAGCGTGCAAGGAAAGATAAGAAGCCTAAGGAACCAGTGAGTTGAAGAATAAATGCAGTTTAAATCATACATGTAAACAACATGATGTGATGTGGTAGGAATCATCTAACATGCTTTAAAGCATGAGTAAAAGGTCTTTACTTAGAAAACTGGATCTTAGTTTAGGATATCTTTAGATAAGAGTATGAAAAGTCATATCATATTGATAAGTAAAGTGCTTCCTTTGGCTAATTTTAAGGATAGGACATTTACTTTCATATAATTCATAGGAATCTTAGACTTAAAAATAAAATTTCCCTTCTCAAATCCTTACTTTTATACTTTTTTGCATTTCTTTCACTTTTGTGTTAATGGCCTATGTCTCAACATATTCTATTAAGCCTTCTGGAAACACATACTTTGTTTCCAGCCTCTTCAGAGAACCATCACTCCAATTCCTAGGCTTCTGAAGAAGCAGACCCAAGCTTATAATTATTACATATTTCCAAATCTAGGTGACCAACAAAAATTGATACTTTTCCCATCATACCTTTAAGTTAATAATCAGGTGTATGCTGAGAGGTAAAGACCCAAGAGTGTTGGTTGTCTAATTCTGCAGCTGTATAAACAAATCTTAATGCTTGAAAATATTCAAAGGTTATTCTCACGTTGATTGTTGGTAACTATGTGTAACAACATGAAAAGAAAAAAAAATCAAAGAATTACGTCTGAGGATAATACACAATCTCTAAGGGTAAGAAGAGCAACAAAAATTCTGCTTCAATTACCACTGAAATAATATATTTATCCTGTAAAATCTATGGTGGCTGGTTGTAAAAATTAGGCATTAGCAAACTGATAAAGATTTTTTAATGAAAACATTATGAAACATAGTTTTTAAAAAGTTAAATACACCCACACCAGTTTTTCACATTCTTTGGGCTGCTTTAATGCTGCCATTAAATAATTGATTTAGTTGTGACATAGATCCTATGTTCCATGGAGTCTACCATTCATAAAGATGCAATGTAAGGTAACAAAAATATAAATTGTGTGTGTGGGGAGGAGAAGTCAAGAGTATTTTTATGTGACAGAAGTTAAGTTGTTATCAGTGTAAAATAGTCTGTTACAAATACAGGACTCTGTATGTTAGTTTCACTAACCAGAAAGAAAGAAATTACAGCAGATACACACACACACACCAAAAAAGGGAAAAGAAACAAAGCTTAGCACCACAGAAAACCACCAAACTAGAGGGATAAACAATAAGAAAGGAAGAAGTGAACAAGTAATCTAAAAAACAACTAATGAAATGGTAGAAGGAAGTCCTAATTTATCAATAATAAACTTCAATAGAAGTGGATTAAACTCTACTTAAAAGATATAAAGTGGATGAATGGATTCGGATAGCAAAACCCACCTATATGCTGCCTACATGATACTTACCTCACTATTAAAGACAAATAGACTGAAAGTGAAGAGATGGAAAAATATATTTTATGCAAACAAATGAAAAGCAAGCAGGAGTAGCCACAGTCATGTCATATTTTAAAAGGCTTTAAATAAAAAAAACTATATAAAAAAAGAATGTCACTGTATAATGAAATGATAAAAGGCCCAATTCAATAAGAGGACATAACATATATATTACTTAGGTGTAACTATATATGTACCCAACACCAGAACAACCAGATATATAAAGCAAATATTAGATTTAAAGGTAGAGATAGACTGCAATACAATATTAGTAGGAAATTTCAACACTCCACTTTAAAAATGGACAGATTCTATGAAGAGAAAATCAACCAAAAAATGACAGACTCAAACTATCCCATAGACCAAATGGACCTAGCAGGTAAAGAAGATCTCACCTGATATGGTTTGGCTGTATATCTCCACCCAAATCTCATCTTGATTATAGCTCCCATAATTCATACATGTTGTGGGAGGGAACCAGTGGGAGATAATTGAATCATGGGGGCGGTTCCCCCATACTGTTCTTGTGGTAGTGAATACGTCTAACAAGATCTGATGGTTTTATAAGGGGGAACCCTTTCACTTGGTTCTCAATTCTATTTTGTTTGCTACCATGTAAGATGTGTCTTTCGCCTTCCATCATGATTGGGAGACCTCCCCAGCCACGTGGAACTATGAGTCCACTAAACCTCTTTTTCTCTGTAAATTACCCAGTCTCGGGTATGTCTTTATCAGCAGTATGAAAACAGACTAATACATCATCCAACAGCTGCAGAATACAAATTATTCTCAACTGTACACCAAACATTCTCTAGGACCAATCATACATTATGACACATAATAAGTCTTAACAAACTTAAGAAGACAGATATCATATGAAGTATCTTTTCTGATTCCAGGGATATAAAGCCAGAAATCAACAACAGGAAAGCCCTTGGAAATTTTATAAAAACATGGAAATTAAATAGCACGCACCCAAGAAATCAATAGGTCTCATTAAGACATTAATAGGAAAATTTCAAAAGTCACTGAGACAAGTAAGAATGAAAATCCAACATACCCAAACCTATGGAACGTAGCAAAAGCAGTTCTAAGAGGGAAATTTATAGCAATAAAAGCCTACACCAAAAAAGAAGAAAGATTTTCAAATCACAAAGCAAAATTATACACTTCAAGTAACTAGAACATCAAAAACAAACTAAACCCAAAATTGGTAGAAGGAAGGAAATAATAAAGCTCACAGCAGATATAAATGAAACAGACACTAAAAAATATTTCAAAAGATAAATAAGACAAAGTGTAAAGGTAAAACTGACAAACCTTTAGCTAAACTAAGACAAAAGGAGAGAAAATTCAAATAAATAAAAGATGAAAAAGGAGACATTACAACTGATACACCACAGAAATAGAAGGGATTGTAAGACATTACTCATAACTATATGCCAACAAATTTGATAGTGTAGAATAAAATGAATAAATTTCTGCACACATACAACTACCCAGATTAAATTGTGAGGAAATATAACATCTGAACACATCAATAATGAGTTTGGAAATTGAATCAATAATAAAACATCTTCCATCAAAACAACAACAACAACAACCAACACCCAGGACCTGATGTCTTCACTGCTGAATTCTACCAAACAGTTAAAGAATAACTACCAATTCTCCACAAACTTTTCCACAAAAGTAATGAGGAAGGAATACTTCCATACTCATCTTATGAGGCTCGCAATATCCTGATTCTAAAACCAGACAAAGACACGCACAAAATGAAAATAACAGGCCAATATTCCTGAAGAACATAGATACAAAAATTCTCAACAAGATACAAGTGAACTGACTTCGACAGCACACTAAAAAGAGTATTCACTATAATCAAGTGGGGTTCATCCCAGGGATGAAAGGATGGCTTAACATGCACAAATCAGTAAATATGATACACCACCACAATAGAAAGAAGAACAAAAACCATGTGATCATTTCAACAGATGCAAAAAGAACACTTGACAAAAGTCAACATTCCTTTATGATAAAAACTGTCAAGAAAGTAGGTATAGGAGTGTACCTCAACGCAGTAAAGGCCATAGGTGACAAACCCACAGCTAACATCTTATTTATGGTGAATAGTTAAATGCTTTTCCTCTTTGATATGGAGGAAGACAAGGATGTCAACTTCTACCACTTCTATTTAGCATAGTACTGGAGGTCAGAGCCAGAGCAATTAGACAAAAGAAATAAATAAGAGGGATCCAAACTGGAAAGAAGGAAGTCAGATTGTTTCTGTTTGTAGAAAATGTGATCTCACATACATATGTATACATCTATATATATGATCATATAGATATATATGATCTCTCTCTCTTTAGGGTTCTTTCTATATATACTTATATAGAGTGAGAAACCTAAAGACTTGACCAAAAACTACTAGAAATCATAAATAAATTCAGTAAAGTTGTAGTATACAAAATCAACACAGAAAATTCAGTGGTGTTTCTATACACTAATAGTGAACTATCTGAAAAAGTCATCAAGAAAGGAATTCCATTTACAATAGCTACCAAGAAATCTGCAGATAAATTTAATCAAGGTCGTGAAAGATCTCTACAATGAAAACTATAACACACTGATGGAAAAATTTACGATCCACAAAAAATGGACACTATATACTCATGGAATGGAAGAACTGATACTATTGAAATGACCATACTAACAAAATGTCCTACAGATTCAATGCAATCCCTATCAAAATACCAATGAAATTCTTCACAGAAATAGAAAAAAATACCCTAAAATTTGTATGAAACCAGAAAAGACCCCAAATAACCAAAGCAATCCTGTGCAAAAATAACAAAGCTGGAGGCACCACACTACCTGACTTCAAAATATACTACAAAGCCATAGTAAGCAAAACAGCATGGCACTGCCATAAAGCAAACACATAGACCAATGGAAGAGAATATACAGCTCAGAAATAAATTCTCATACCTAAAGTCAACTGATTTTCCAAAAAGGAGTCAAGAGCACACACAGGGGTAAAGACAGTCTCTTCATTAAATGGTACTGAGAAGATTGGATATCTACATGTGGGATAATGAAATTAGACCCCTATCTTTTACCTTATACAAAAATCAACTCAAATGCGATTAAAGACCTAAAGGTAAGATTGAAAACTATGAAAAACTACTAGAAGATAACATGTGGGAAATTCTCTATAACTTTGGGTTCTACAAGGATTTTTTAAATGAGACGTCAAAAGCACAGGCAACAAAAGCAAAAATAGATAAATGGGGTTTCATCAAACTAAAATGCTTTTGCACAGCAAAGGAAACTTAACAGAGTGAAAAAACAACTTACAGAATGGGATACAATATTTGCAAACTATACATCTGCTAAGGAGTTAATGCCCAGATTATATAACAAACTTAAACAACTCAACAGCAAAAACATAAATAACTTATTTAAAAATGGGCAAAACTGGGAGGCTGAGGCAGGCGGATTGCCTGAGGTCAGGAGTTTGAGACCAGCCTGACCAATATGGTGAAATCATTTCTCTACTAAAAATACAAAAATTTAGCCAAACATGATGGCGTGTGCCTGTAACCCCAGCTACTCAGCAGGCTGAGGCAGGGGAATTGCTTGAACCAGGGAGATGGAGGTTGCCGTGAGCCCCGATTGCACCACTGCACTCCAGCTTGGGCAACAGAGCAAGACTCCTTCGCAAAAAAAAAAAAAAAAAGGACAAAATAAACTAAAAGAAATGCCACAAGAGAAAATATAGAAAGGGTCAAGATGAATATATAATAAAATCATGTTCAACATCACTAACCATCAGGGAAATGCAAATCAAAACCGCAATGAGATACCAGTTCACCCATTAGAATGGCTATTAGCAAAAAGGTAAAAGATAACAAGAGTTGGCAAGGAAGTGGAGAAAACGGAACACTTACGCACTGTTGATGGGGTTGTAAACTAGTACAACCATTAAGCAAAACTTTATGGAAGTTCGCTAAAAAATAAAAAATAAAAAAAAAAAACAATCATTCGATCACATAACCCAGCAATCCCACTACTGGGTATATATCCATAGGAAATGAAATCATTGTGTTTGAAAAATATCTGCACTCTTATGTTTACTGTAGCACTATTTCTAATAATCAGATATGGAATCAACCTATGTGTATAAAAACAAACAAGTGAATTATATATATATAATATATATTATGTATATTATATATAATACATATTATGTATATTATATATAATATATTATGTATAATATTTAATATATAATATATTAATATTAATAATATATTAATATTAATATATTATATATTAATAATATCAATAATAAATAATAATTATTAATAATTAATAATAATTAATATTAATATTAATATATTATTAATATATAATATATATTGTATGTATAATATACATTATATATTATGTATATTTTATATATAATACATATTATGTATATTATATACATAATATATATTATGTATATTATAATATATATAATGTATAATGTATATAATATACGTTATGTATATTATACATAATATACATTATGTATGTTATGTATATTATATATTACATATAATATATATTATTATTATATATAATTATAATTATAATTATATATAATTTTATGTGTAATTATAATTACACATAAAATTAATTATAATTATATATAATTTTATGTGTAATTATAATTATACATAAAATTATATATGTATATATATATATATATATATATGGACACACACACAATGAAATACTATTCAGCCATAAAAAAAGAATGAAATTCTGCCAGTTGCAACAACATGGATGACCCTGTAGGATACAATGTTAAGTGAAATAAGCCAGACACAGAAAGCAAATACCGCATGATCTCGCTCATATGTGGAATCTTAAAAAAAAAATGTTAATAGAGAAGTAGAGTAGAATAGTGGTTACCAAACAGTGAGGAAGAAGTGGGGAGGGCAAAATGGAGATAGATTGGTTAACAGTTATGAAATCACAATTATATAGGAAGAATAAGTTGTAGTGTTCTTTGCAAAGCAGGGTGACTATAGTTAAAAGTAAAGTATTGTATATTACAAAGTATCTAGAAGAAAGGATTTTGAAATTTCTTATTAAAAAGAAATGATGAATGCATGAGGTAATTAACACACTAACTATCCTTATTGGATCATTAGACAACATACATATTCATTGAAACATCAAATTGTATCCTATAAATCTATATAATTACAATGTGAAAATTTTTTAAAAATAAATTAATGAATTAAATAACAATTTTAAAATGTTCTCAATCACCAATGCAAAGTTTAGGAGCTTTGTTCTTGACTCAGCCTTAAGACTGAAAACTAATGTGTTAGAAATATTTGTAGATCCTCTCAATTTTGAAAGAATCCTAGCTAAACTACTGAAATATAAAATATATTCTATGTAATATGCTCTTAGGTATATTCTTAGGTGAACTCTGCTTTTAGATGAAGCTTATAAAAATGAAAAACCTATCTGAAATAAAATTTTAAAGTATTTGGAAAATTACAGCTTAATCTCTTAAAGACAAATTTTCTATACAGTAACCTTTTTATGTGCTTTTGAAATGGGGTATACAATTATTTTCCCTGATGTGAGACAAAATATAGAAAGTTGGCATTTTATCTAAGAAGTTAACTTAGGAAGAAAGAGTGAGAGGCAGAGGAATGAGGGAAGAAAGGAAGGCTGATGATGGGATACCTTATCAAGTTGCCTAATGCTGTATTGGAACCTAATAGGCCTTCTAAGGAGTTTTATTACATAATGCAAGACTCCTCAATCTGGGAGGAGGAAAGGGCTTTATTTTTGAGTGGTCACAGGTTGCCCCATGGGCATAAACTCTACCAAGCTGCTAGGTTACACCTACATGAGCATCCCACCTGCTTAAGTAAGAGCAGCCACAAACTGTGGGCCATTCCAGGTAAGTGTCATATCACACCTGCACCAACTAGTCAAAGCCTGGGTCAAAGCCTGTGCAGAACTGATCGCTACAGCAGAGGCTAAAATAAGAAATGGGGCTAAGAGAGTGAAAAGCAGTGCCCATATGTATCCAAAAACAGGTTGAAGATATCTTTAGGAAGGAACAGATAATTTTTCTTATTCATACAATAACAGATGCATATGAACTCCTCGACTAGTCACCCATTCCTGTCAGCCCTTGGGCTTCATAACTAAATCATTCTTCCTTTGTAATCCAGTCCCACATTTTCAGCTATCTCTATATGTTTATTATCTTAAATATTTCTTTGCTCTATACTCTTCCCCTAGTCTTCAACCAATTTCTTTCTTTATTGTCCCAACCCACAGACTGTTATTTCCACTTCGATGTCCCATAGAAGCTTCAAGGGTTTGAAATACCTAAAAAAACAACTCATCTTTCTCCCTAAAACTCCCTCTCCTTCTCCCACTTCAAAATTTCAACTAATGGCTCCCCCTGTTATTCCCACCAGAATCCTGAATGATCCCTGTTTCCCCTCATTCACTCCATACATGTAAATCTCATTAACGTTACTTTCCAGATATTTCATGAATCCTTTCCATTCATTCTGTACTAGAAAGTGTTCCCAGTTTAGACCCTGGTGGTTGGTGGCCTCTTACCTAGGCGCTCTCTCTCTCTCTCTCTCTCTCTCTCTCTCTCTGTGGGTGTGGGTGTGGGTGTGTGTGTCCTGAGAATTTATTTACTTCTGGTTTTTGTTTGTTTTTTAGTATCCAGAATCTACAGGGAACTTAAATCAATTAGAAAAAAAAATAACCCAATTAAAAAATGGGCAAAGGACATGAACAAACCCTTCTCAAAAGAACACATACAAATGGCCAACAAATACACGAAAAAAAAATGCTTAGAATCACTAATCATCAGAAAAATGCAAATCAAAACACAATGAGATACCATTTCATACCGGTTGGAATGGCTATTATTAAAAAGTCAAAATACAACAGATGCCAGCAGGGCTGTAGACAAGAGGAAGTGTCTGTATATTTTTAGCTATAGCCCTACTTCAAACGTGTCCCCATTACAGCCAAAAGAGCGGCCTATCTAAAGGACTGTTCTGATGAGCTCACTTACCTGACTGAAACCTTCAGTGACTCCCATGGCCTGCAGGTCAATGCACTAATTCATGACTATAACATCTGAGATATCCTTGATCTGGCTACTGGTCTAGCCCTCTCTGACTCACGCTTTATAAACCATGCATTCTGGAACTTTTTAGTTGTTTCCCACATCAGCATGCTACTTCCCATCCATGTAGATTTGCAGAGACCTCCTCATCTTTTTAATTCCCAGTTCCCACTCTCAACATGGGCCATCTCCTACCCACACTTCAAAACCTAAGCAAAACAACACCTTCCGTGACACCTCCATGCTGAGTCAGATGCCATCCCCTTTGTATTGTAGTTCTTTGCTTGTGTGCCTTTGTCTCACTTTGTTCTCTTTAAAATAAACTCCATGAGGACAATGATCACCTGCTATTTGTGTTAATATCTGCACCTAGTGGCATAGTGTCTGGAGTAGAGTAGGATCTATTTTCAAGGAAAAAAAGATTATATCTATACCAATAGACATGAATTAGCGCTTTTTTTTTTAAAGATAAGCTCCCTTTGAACTAAGTCAATGTTTACAAGAAGAGTTATACTAAAAAGTTCACTTTTGCTGCTTATGTTTCATTTATTTCAGGCAATTAATTCATTGTTATTGGTAAATCGATACTTTTTATTGATACTGAAAAGAGAGAAATAAACTAATGACTATCTCTGTTAGAGTAGATTTGTTCATATCTATCAGTAAAATGTTAATTATCTGAAAGTCAATAATAAAACATAAACTGTGATCTTAAATGTTTTTTAGGGGCTCAAAATAACTAGAATTCATGTCAGCATATAAAAAAAGATCAGAGTATTTTTAAGATATGATAAAATTTTATTTTAGTTTCTTAATAGGGATTTTTGTGACCTTATAGAGTTCAACTAATTATAATTTTAAAAATAGGATTGATAGAGTTTTAGAATTAGAAACAATTTATAGATTATTTTATTTTTCTTTTGAGGAATCAGGTCATCAGAAGATCAAGGAACACCTATAATGTCACTAGATCCTAATTTAATTTAAATTTTAGAATCCAGGTATTCTAACTCCTGTCTTGATACTATTTCTACTTTATTATGTTGCTTCCCAGGGCTTTAAAAAATAAAAGCTGGGAAATTACATTTGCTTTGCATATACAGCACCAATTATCAAATTCAGCATAAAAGCATAACATGTATACATCAAAAAGAAAACATAAAAACTTCAAATTAAAAGCATCTCAAAACAATTGAATATAATAGGGAAACCTTATACAAATGCAACACTCCCCCATTAATAAAAAGAAACCAATTGGAGAAAAAAGAAATTCAATATAAACATGTTGGAATATAACCTAATTCATTTTAATCCAATGCTTCAAATTGAAAAAAATTAGCACTAGTGTTATTTTCCTTTATCATTACAATCTTGCTTTTCATTACATTATGCTATGTTTTGTATTAAACATAAAATCAATTTTTCACCTTAACACATGCTAGAAATACAGAGTCACCATATTGGAAATCAGTAGAAAGTGTCTTTGTTTCTACTTTTTTTTCTTTGAAAAAGCTTTGGGAAAAAAAATCATTTACAATGTTTAATTTTAATAACTTAAAGAATGTAATTGATTTTTGTTTGTTTTTGACATGGAGTTTCACTCTTGTCACTCAGGCTGGAGTACAATGGCATGATCTCGGCTCACTGTAACCTCCACCTCCCAGGTTCAAATGATTCTCCTGTCTCAGCCTCCCGAGTAGCTGGGATGACAGGCACTCGCCACCACACCCGGCTAATTTTTGTATTTTTAGTAGAGATGGGGTTTCATCATGTTGGCCAGGCTGGTCTCAAACTCCTGACCTCAGGCGATCCGCCAACCTCGCCCTCCCAAAGAGCTGGGACTACAGGCGTGAGCCACCATGCCCAGCCAATTGAATAGTTTTTAACTCAGAGGATAAATGCTTGAGGGGATGGAAAGCCCATTCCTCATGACGTGATTATTTCACACTGCATGCCTGTATCAAAACATCTCATGTACCCCACAAATATATAAACCTCCTATGTACCCACAAAAATTTTATAAAATAATGAAAATATTTTAAAACTAAAAAAATTGTTTTTTAATTAAGCAACTTTATTTAAATAAAATCATTCTTCCTCATCCTCAGTCCTGGGATCTACCAGAAAGAATTAGCAACATCTTAAAGATGACAAAGTGTTAAAGATAAACTGCTATTAAGTAAAAGTGTGAAGTGTGGAGGGGACAAGCTGGATGCCTGAACCATTTTGTTCTATCTTTAGGACAGTGAAAGAGCAAGAAGCAGGGTTGGGTGGGGGACACATATTCTGTTGAGCATTGTCACCACTATATTCACTGAAATTCATCTGCATGCTTGTATGTATACTTTTGATTCGCCTGATACACTGAAAATTATATGAAATTGTTCTCTATTCTTTAGATAATTATAATCTAAGTGCTAATATGAAGCTTAGAATTTATATGAAATATGTATGCCCACAACAAGACATTTCAGCTATTTCCTAGATAATAATCTCACTTCACCCTGCACAAAACAGGCACATGATCATGTCACTCTGACCTGGTTTGAGTCCAAGGAGGCTTTTGTTTTTAAAATAATTTAGGTTAGTAGTTAAAATATGAACTTTGGGCCAGGAGTGGGAGCTCATGCCTATAATCCCAGCACTTCGGGAGGCTGAGGCGGGCGGATGACTTGAAGTCAGGAGTAGGAGACTGGACTGGCCAACATGCTGAAACCCCATCTCTACTAAAAAAAAAAATAGAAAACTTAGCTGGGTGTGGTGGCGGGCACCTATAATCCCAGCTACTTGGGAGACTGAGGCAGGAGAATTGCTTGAGCCTGGGAAGTGGAGGTTGCAGTGAGCAGAGATCTTACCACTACACTCCAAAACAAACAACAAACAAAAAAATTCTAGAGTCACACTGAAAATCTTAACAACCTGCTTCTACTACCCATTTTTTTAATTTTTATTTTGACCTGATTTTAGATTGATAGCAAAATGCACAAATAACACAAAGTGCCCCCTATGTCCCTCACCCTACTTCCCCTAATGCTAACATTTTCAGAGCCATCCTTATTTTCTCTATAAAAGAGCAGAGTTCTCCTTTTAGAGATTTGGAAAGATTATTAAAAGATAAGTTACAAAATACAGTACCTGACACGTATAAAATATTAAATAAATACTAGCCATGCTTAATTATTTTGTTTTAAGTCTATATGAGTCAAGTTTTAGTAGAAATATGGGCTAGAAAAAAAAAACAGAAAGCGGGACTCTGTGATCCGACTTGGGCTTATAGAACAGACTGCACTAGTTTGTTCTCATGCTGCTAATAAAGTCATACCCAAGACCGGGTAATTTAGAAAGGAAAGAGGTTTAAGGAACTCACAATTCCACATGGCTGGGGAGGCCTCACAGTCACGGCAGAAGGCAAAAAAGAAGCAAAGGCACATCTTAAATGGTAGCAGAGAAGAAAGCTTGTGTAGGGAAGCTCCCATTTTAAAAGCATCAGATCTCGTGAGACTTATTCGCTACCAGGAGAACAGTAGGAGGAACCCGCCCCTATGATTCAATGATCTCCACCTGACTCCATCCTTGACATGCGGGGATAATTACAATCAAGGTGAGATTCGGATGGAGACACAGCCGAATCATATCAATGACTAATGAGAGTTACGTCCAGAACCTAATGAAAACCTGTCTGAGGCCACATTCCCTGTAAAGCAGATTTGAGATAGAGATTTGTGTAGAGAATATTTAACTGGGTAAAATCCTAGGAACCAACAACTGTGGCGAAAAAGCTGAATTGGATAAAGGGAGTTGAGATGTGAGGCAGTCACAACAAATACCTCAGCTAATCTCAAGGGGGAGCTGAGAAGCTGGGACGATCCTTCAGAGTTGCCCTAAATTGAGGCAGGAGTATGGAGTTTTAATACCTTTCACTGGCCATTCTTCAGATACGAGTTGTCCCCAAGGATGGACATCAGCTTGACAAGTTATTAATTAGATCTCCTGAGAATAAATTCTAGAGAGAATCAGCTGAGAGGCATGATTTGCCAACACTCCCAATAGCTGGGCAAACTTCAGTTTTGAGGGAGGATTTGGGTCACACACAAAAGTCTCCACAACCAATTATTCATGGGAAATTCTATGTAGGCAGAGCTATTTCATGGCCAGTTAATCAAAACTACATAATCTATTTGGTTAAGCAAAAGAAATTAAAAAGATAAAATAAAATCTATGTATTAACACTCAAAAGTTTTTTAATGCATTTGCCTTGCATTTCGTATGTTTTGCCTTGCCTTTTATATGTTTTGCCTTGCATTTGCTTATTTGCTTTTAAGAACCTTTAGAGAACAATAATTACTAATATAATATGGAGTAGCACAGCATAGACGAGGGAAGCTAACTCTCTCCCTTTTCCCAGAACCTGGAACAGCTAAAGATCCTAAGCATTGTCAGCTTTGGTATCTGACATAGTTTGGATGTTTGTCCCCTTCAAATCTCACGTTAAAATGTGATCCCCAATGTTGGAGAGAGATGCCTCCTGAATGGCTTGGTGCTGTCCTCTTGGTAATGAATGAGTTCTTACCCTGTGAGTTCATGCGATATCTGGTTGTTTAAAAGAGACTGACACCTCCTCCCTGTCTCTCTTGCTTCCTCTCTCACCATGTGATATGCTGGTTTCCCTTCACCTTCCACCATGATTGGAAGGTTCCTGAGGCCCTCCCTGGAAGCAGGTGCCAGTACTATGCTTCATGTACAGCCTTCACAACAAGGAGCCAAATAAACCGCATTTCTTTATAAATTACCCAGCCTCAGGTATTTCTTTATAACAATGCAAATGGGCTAACAGAGTATCATTCATGGACAGTGAGTGTATTAGTCAATTTTCATGCTGCTGATAAAGACATACCCAAGACTGGGTCATTTATAAAGAAAAAGAGGTTTAATGAATTCACAGTTCCACATGGCTGAGGAGGCCTCACAGTTATGGCAGAAGGTGAAAGGCGCATCTTACATGGCAGCAGGCAAACAGCAAATGAGAACCAAGTGAAAGGCGAAAGGGGTTTCCCCTTATAAAACCATCAGATCTCATGAGACTTATTCACTACCACTAGGACAGTGTGGGGAAAACTGCCCCCATGATCCACTTACCTCTCACTGGGTCCCTCCCACAACATGTGAATTATGGGAGCTACAGTGCAAGATGAGATTTCAGTGGGGACACAGCCAAACCATATCAGACAGTAATAACTTTCAATTAAATATAGCTAGACTTTCTGTCAGTGGGTCACAGCAGTCTAGAGAACACATTGAAAAACTCTGGGAACAGCAGATATAGAGGTCAGATCTAGAGATTTTGAACAAAGTTTAGTGCTACAATGCATTGGTGACCACAGACAAAAGGTGTCTGTTGTTGTTATAGTTTGTTTTCTGTCTTGTTTTTCATCATGGGAGGACAAAAAGAAAAAATGGGGGCAATGGTGAAGGAGAAATGAAAAAGACCTGCTTTTCTATGGGTGGAAGCGACTAAACGAGAGAATAAATTTGGATCACACAACAAATGCAAATCAAGTTAGAAGCATGAAAGGCATGATTAAGGCCATGGTTCTAATAGAGATCAGCCAGCGGAACCAGGATCATGCCACACCGAGAGAGGCTGCAGAGCCATTGCCTTCTCTCCTCTCAAAGCTAAATTAATGAAATGGAACTCACAGAAGCACTATGTAATCAAATATTGGTGGGACACAAGCAAATTCTTAAAAAGTTTCATTGATCAGTGATAATATCTTTTGGTGTAAATATCTCCTCAAAACATTTCAGGAAAAAAAAATAAAGCTATAATTTTACTTTAGAAATATTTAACTTTGTTATACTAGTTTACTTATTTTTTACCTAATACTTCTGATATATTGTTATGTAGGTTAAAGATGCTCGATTCATGCCACTGTGGAAACCACACATAATTTAGGCAATAATGCAAATTCTTTTCAAATTCTTTTATCAGTGTATTCACTTTATTTTTATTTCAAACACAATACAAAATTACAGGATGCTATCAAAGTGATGCTACAAAACCCCACTAAAATTTTTTCAATTCTTCAAATCACACACTTACACACACACACACACACACACACACACCACATGCATTCCCCGTACAGACCTTTTTTTGGGGGGCCTGAGTAAATAATTGCATTTTATTTTCAATTTTTCATTTTGAAATAATTAAAGACTTACCAAAAATGTTGCAAAACTACGTGCCTTTTTGAAGTAAAGTCTTGAAAAAGTTGTTTGGTATATCCTTTATAGTAATAAAAGAAAACACGTGTATATTCTGTTGATTAAAGGCATGCTGAGATCGTCAGACATGTGATTTCATCAGAGACTCCAATATAGAGCGCAGCTGTAACGACATCCTAAGAGTGTTCTAACTGAAATGTGTTGGAAGAAGGTTCTAATTTTTTTCAACCCTTCTCAAGTTGGCACTCAGCAGATTTCCACTCTATAAAAGTAACTCCTGCTCTGCAACTAATGTTCACAGATAAGCTCCAAACATATTTACAGCTCCATTTAAGTATAATGTACACACAGTAAAATTCACCCTTTTCAATGTGCAATTTAATGGGTTATGGCAGATGAATATCATCATTTGACCACAATCATGATCAAGATACAGAAAATCTGCATCATCACAAACTGTTTTCTTTTGCTGTTTTGCATTTGATCTTTTCTCCATTCCTGAACACAGGCAACCACTAATCTGCTTCTGTTTCTACAGTTTGCATTTTCTAGAGTATCCTATTAGTGGAATGATACATTGGTGTCTTTCATGTCTAGCTTCTTTCACTGAGCATAATGCTTTTGATATTCATTTATATTGCTGTTGTATCAGTTTGCTCCTTTTTATTGTTGAGTGGTACTCCATCTACAACTGGTTTATCCATTTACAAGTTGATGGACACATCTGCTATGAACTTCAAGGATGAGGCTTGGTACGGATATGTTTTTATTTATTTTGAGTCGCAGTGGGATTATTTGGCTATATGATCAGTACTAAGTTTAACATTAAAAGAAACTGCCAAACTGCTTTCCAAAATGTCTGTACCATTTTGAAGTCCCACTAGCCAGGTGTGAATAGCAATTCTTCACATCATGTGGTATGGTCAGTTCTGCTCGTGTCAGCCACTCCAGTGGGTGTACAGTGGTACCTCAATGTGGTTTTAACTTGCATTTCCCTGATGACGGGTAATGTTAAGTATCTTTTCATTTGTGTATTGGACATCATCTCTTTTTAAATTAAAATATCTGTACAAATATTTGGCCCATTTAGGTCAAAATATTACGTTAAATGAGTTATTTGTGTTTTGTTATTTAGTTTTTTAGTTATGTGTACATTCTAGATGAAAGTTCTTTATCAGACATATTTAAAATTATTCTGTCCCAATCTGTGGTTTGCCTTTTCATTTTTTGATGCTATGTTTTAAGTTGCAAAAGTCTTAATTTCATGAAGTCCAACTTACTATTTTTTTCCATTTTCATCCATCCTTTTCTTATCTAAAAAGTTTTTAGCTATAGTAAGATTATTAAAAATTTTTCCTATTCAGTAAGCTTTATACATTTTATATTTACATTATGTATAAAATACATGTTGAGTTAATTTGAGGATATGGTGTGAGGTAATTCTGAAGTTCATATTCTCCATTTAATATCCAATTTTAATAGTACCATCTTTATAAAGACATTGATTTCCTTATTGAAATATTTTGGCAACTTTGGCCATGTAAGGCAGGATATATTTCTAAATTATTTATTCTGTTTCACTGATATATATGTCTTCTTCATGCCAGTAAGTTTACTGTACTGTTTAGTGTAGCTTTACAATATGTCTTGAAATTTGGAAAGTTTTCCAACTTTATTCTTCTTTCTAAAACATGCTCTGGCTATTCTAGGACTTCTGCATTTAAAAAAAAAATTAGAATCAGCTTTGTAATTTCTCCAAAAAGGCCTATAGGTTTGACTTGGATTGTGCCAAATCTGGAGATCAGTTTCAGAAGAATTATCATCTAATAAGTATGACATGTATATTTACCAATGAACTTGATACATATTTCTACCTATTCAATCTCTCGTATTAGTGATTTAGAAATTTTGGATCAGCATACCTTTTATTAAATTTATTCTGAATTATTTTATTATTTTTGAGGCTATTATAAGTTAAATTGCTTACATAATTTTATTTTCTAATTGGTGTTGATTGTGTATAGAAACACAATTGATTTTATTTATTGATCTTTCATCCTACAACTTTGTTAAATTCACTTCATACCTCTAGCACACTTCTGCAGATGCCTAAGGATTTTCTATGTATATGTTTACATCACGTGAGAATAGTATTTTTCTTTCTTCCCAACTTGGGTGTCACTTATTTCTTATTTTCTTTTCTTTTCTCTTTATTTCTTTCTTCTTTCTGTCCATTCCTCCTTCCTTCCCTTCTTTCTTTCTCCCTGTTTTAGAATCAGTTTTGTAATTTATCCAAAAGGACCTATAAGGTTTCATGGGAATTCCACTGAATCTAGAGATCAATTTCAGGAGAATTATCATCTCATAAGTATTAAATATTTATCAATGAACTTGGTATATATTTCCACTTATTTAATATTGAATGCAATACTTTAAAGAACTAGGGAGAGAGGACATCATTGCATTTTTCATAATCTTATGTAGAAAGTATTAAGGCTTTCACCATTTTAAGTAAGATGTTTGCTATAGATTTTTTGTAAACACATAATCAGTTTGAAAATGTACTTTTCTATCCTTAGTTTGCTGGGAGTTTTTAATTTAAAAAATGTGTTACATTTTGTAAATTCCTTTTTTGCATCTATTGAGAGTGTCACGTGATTTTTCTTTTTTCTGTCAGCATGGTAGATTTTCAGTTGTTGAAACCAACTTGAGATAAACCCCACTTGGTTAAAACACATTATCATTTTTAAATATTCCTAGACTCAATTTGCTAATATTGTATTAAGAATGTTGCATCTAAGTTCATAATGGTTATCAGTCTGTCATTTTTGAGTTGTGATATCTGTATTTGTTTCTGATATCGAGAGAATCCACGTAAAACATCTACTTCTGTCATCAGTAATAATCTGACCAGGGATAACACCAACAGTTAGAGAGGAACCTGTCATTACCTGTGGCAGCAGAGATATCAGAGATTCCAAAAAGAAAAGCAAGGTTAAAATTTCAAATATAATCACATGAAATATCAGAAAGCCAGGGGATAGAAATATAGGAGAGCAAAATCTTAGAGGTCAAAACAAGTAGTTAAGTACTGCACATGATAATAAAAAGTAAAATCTTTTCCTAAGGCAGAGCCTGGCTGCTGCCTAGCTTCTTTGACAATTCTTGGTAGGCTTTCATGGCTTTATAAGGGCTTATACTTTAGGTAAAGTTATAGTCAGGGAAACGGTGGGTGTAGGTTGGCTCTGTAGAAATGAAGCATTACAGGAGCACTGCAGTGAGAAAGAAACTGATACTGATGATACTTCGGTCACACTAATAATACATGCTAATGATAATCATAGCAATCATGGTAATGACAGACAATATATATATAATATTAGCATGCTTCTATTTGCACATATACATATGTGAATAGAAACATTGATTTAAAGACATGAAAGTATAGAAATAGCCTACACCTGATAAAGATATGCTCATACACAATAACAAACCTCAGCATAAACAGAGATTTTGATGTATCACAGAATTCTCCAATAGATCACAATTTTGACACTATGGGAAGTGTCATTTTCAGAACTTTTCTTTATCTCCATTATCTCTATTCTCTATTTCCAACATTCCTGGAGACTGAACTCAAGGATCAGTAAATATTCTCAACCTTAACCATAGCAGACTTCATTCATCCCATATATGCTTGTTACTTTTCCCCATTGACAGAAGGCATTGTACCATGAAATATACAACATATCTCTGACACACCTGACGAAAACAAACAATGGGGAAAGATTGACTATTTAATAAATGGTGATGGGAAAACTGGCTAGCCATATGAAGAAAGCTGAAAGTGGACCCCTTCCTTACACCTTATAAAATAATTAACTCAAGATGGATTAAAGACTTAAACATAAGATCTAAAACCATAAAAACTCTAGAAGACAACCTAGCCAATACCATTCAGAACATAGGCATAGGCAAAGACTTCACGACTAAAACACCAAAAGCAGTGGCAACAAAAGCCAAAATTGAGAAATGGGATCTAATTAAACTAAAGATAGCTTCTGCACAGCAAAAGACACTATCATCGGAGTGAACACACAACCTACAGAGTGGGAGAAAATTTTTGCAATCTATCCATCTAACAAAGGGCTAATATCCAGAATCTACAAGGAACTTAAACAAATTTACAAGAAAAAACAACCCCATCAAAAAGTGGGAAAAGGATATGAACAGACACTTCTCAAAAGAAGACATTTATGCGGCCAATAAACACATGAGAAAAAGCTCATCATAGGCTGGGCGTGGTGGCTCACGCCTGTAATCCCATCACTTTGGAAGGCCAAGGCGAGTGGATCACAAGGTCAGGAGTTTGAGACTTGCCTGGCCACTATGGTGAAACTCTGTCTCTACCAAAAACACACAAAAAAACTTTAGCCAGGCGTGGTGGTATATATCTGTAATCCCAGCTACTCAAGAGGCTAAGGCAGGAGAATTGCTTGAACCCATTAGGTGGAGGTTGCAGTGAGCCGAAATTGTGCCACTGCACTCCACCCTGGGTGACAGAGTGAGGCTGTCTCGAAGAAAAAAAAAAAAAAGGCTCATCACCCCTGGTCCAATGAGATACCATCTCGCACCAGTTAGAATGGCAATCATTAAAAAGTCAGGAAACAACAGGTGCTAGAGAGGATATGGAGAAATAGGAATGCTTTTACACTGTTGGTGGGAGTGTAAATTAGTTCAACCATTGTGGAAGACAGTGTAGCAATTCCTCAAGGATCCAGAACTAGAAATATCATTTGACCTAACAGTCTCATTACTAGGTACACATCCAAAGGATTATAAATCATTCTACTATAAAGACACATTCACACATATGTTTATTGCAGCACTATTCACAAGAGCAAAGACTAGGAACCAACCCAAATGCCCATCAATGATAGACTGGATAAAGAATATGTGGCACATATACACCATGGAATACCATGCAGCTATAAAAAAGGATGGATTAATGTCTTTTGCAGAGACATGGATGAAGCTGGAAACCATCATTCTCAGCAAACTATCACAAGAACAGAAAACCAAACACCACATGTTCTCACTCATAAGTGGGAGTTGAACAATGAGAACACATAGACACAGGGAGGGGAACATCACACACTGGGGCCTGTCAGTGGGTAGGAAGGAAAGAGGAGGGATAGCATTAGGAGAAATACTTAATGTAGATGACGAGTTGATGGGTGCAGCAAACCACGACAGCACATGTATACCTATTTCACAAAACTGCAAGTTCTGCAAATGTATCCCAGAACTTAAAGTGTATGTATGTGTGTATATATATATACACACAAATGTAAATGTAAATGTAAATAAATTGAAAATGGTAAAAATAGAAATATGTTTCCTACACAAATAGTGACATAATAAAGCAAGATAGAATGTATGTTTGAGTTAAAAAAAATTGCTTAGAAGACAACTTGAATTCCATTCCAAGGAACTAGTTTTCAAAAGTTTACAACCAGATTTCAGTTTGGCAAAAGGCAACAATGCTGTTTTGAAAATAATTTCTGAAAAGAGCTTCCCCAGCAGTTCCAAATGGCAGTCCTGATACAAGGAAGTAGGGGCAATTTTGTTACCACCAGGAACACTGAATTTATTTTCAGACCTTGAAATTCTGGGAGGCCCTCGAATAATAATCAACTACAATATTTTACTTTACATAGAAATATTGTTTTAATGTTAATATAAAAGCTTGTATATGAACTAAAATTGTCAATCTGCCACTTTTAAGAAAGAAGAATCCATTATGTCCCTAATCTATAGTGAGTTGATATGTTCCATAAGCAGTTCTGGAAGGAGGCTACACTTAGAGCATAAATTGGTATAGATCGCTTTGCTCTCACAGATAGCGACACAATATTTTCTGCTGAATGGGAAAAAGTTTGAAGGCATAAATCAAGATAAAGCAATCATCTGACAAAGAATTACAAAGAGGCCCCATACCTTTTTCTTAGTGAACTCCATGTGACACATTGATTTTCCACTGAAGATAAAAGCCAAAATCATGTGTCATCAATAGAAAGCAAGCAAAACTATTCGGTTCAATATGTTATGGTACTTAACAAAAAAAACTTGCAGAGAAAAGACAAATCTAAAATGTTGCACATGATTCAAACAAGTCTGGATCAGAAGAGACATTTCAGAGGTCACTGCTAGAGAGTCAAGGATACATTAGAGAGAAATAAACTCCTGCTTTTTTGTTTATCTACTTACATACACAGATACTGTCTGATGAAGATGATTGATATCAGGTATGGTATTTGATGGTATAGTCATTTACAAAATAATTCATCCCTTATGATCTAATGCAATTTTCTTCATATTACACGTGTATATTTAAATACTTCCTTGTGAAGTGGAGGCTAGCCAGGCTGCTGTTAGCATATCCAGTACATTTCTGCAAATTCCAAAATGGCAAATCCCACAGTTGAAATTTCAACCTCTCTAGCGTCCCTCGGCTGGAGTGCATAATCACGGCAAAAGTCTGCAACATCAGAGGTGGCCGCCACAGACACAAAGTCTATGTTTCTCATTCCATTCTACCAAATCTATTCAGCAGTCTGGGTGAGGGGGCTTGGCAGTATCTATGAGCAGAAAGCATTCAAATGGCTGGTATATGTGCTTCCGGGGAAACTAAGGGGAAAAAAGAGAGAGGGAGGGAGGGAGGGAACAAGAAAGAAGAAGGAAACTCAAGGAGAGAGGAAGGGAAGGAGGCTGGCAAGAAGGGATGGAGGGAGCAAGGGAGGGAGGAATAAAGGAAGGAAGTTACACCAAGTTTCAAAACTGGCCACGGACTGAGAAGGATTAAGAGACAAACGGAATTGAAAGCATTTATGTTCATACTCGGTATTTTTCTTACCCATTCTTGCAAATTAGTAATTTAAAAATTTTCATTTCCACAAATCCACGTGTTTTCTTGTTCCTCTCTCTCCGCTCTTTTTCCTTCTTTCCTTCCTGCCTTTCTTCTTTCTTTTCAACATAGGTTATATAAATGTGTGAGAGCTATCACTAGTCTACATTAATCATCAGGATTTTCCTGTATATTTCCAATTAAGATGACCCATAATAATATTCTACTGTAATTTTGGAGGGTCCAAAATACTAGATGGCATTTAGTGTTTTGGAAATCATGACAAGTCTAACAGGACTTTAAAAAACCTATCAAGACATCTGATGTGTTTTCTTGCCCATACACTCTTTAATGAGGTCTGCTTGACCCTTTCTTCTTCCCTTCTCTAGTCATGGGTTCTTCACACTGAAAACTAAGCTTTGCATCAGTGTTTGACGAACAGGTGACATAATAAACTGCAGTTACATTTTAAATTCAGCTCAAGATGGTAGATGAGAAATCTAAGATTGTGAAGTGAGATTTAGCATGCTGTTCAGTATGCAACAAATCTGAGTGTTGCTCACACAGGATTCATACCAACAGGCTCCTTCCAAAACCTTTCAATGCAAATTCTAGCAAATGCACACTTGGAAGAAAAATGTTCCATGAAGTTGTATATGTAAATTTATACTTTCAGCATTTATGTATATAATTTCAGGGGAAGTGGGATCAACTTAACATTATTAAACATAGTCCAATGATATTTACAACATAACTTCAGAAACATTTTATTACTAGAAGTATTTTAAAAAGGATGTACCATTTAGGATTTAAGACACACCCCACAAATGAAAAAACAAATGAGATTATAAACAACATTTTTAAAAAAATTATGCCATCTTTTCACTACAAAATCCTCCTGGGGGAAAAATATCTTTTCCTTCATTATTAAAGGATGTTATCAGAGCACAGTGGAATTCTTTCAGATTTAGTCAGAAGGTTCTCTGGAGTTGAGAGATCTATTGGAGAATATTTTCTTTGAAAGTCCATGTCCTTTCCCCAGGCCTACATCATATATAAATAAACATTTCAGAAAAGGGGCCATGTTAAGAAAAAGTGGGTTGAAGATTGTAAGACCTGGTTCCTGGGTGCCAAATAATTCACAAGTTGGAATAAGCTGGGTTTCTGTAACACTTCTCTATGACTGCCATTGATACTGAACTATGCCAAGGAACTAAGTCCTACCAAGGAAAAGCAGGAGGAAAACAGGTGTAAGAAAACATTTCCTGTCAGTGTGTCCAGAGATAGCATGAGTCAACAGCGGCTCCTCATGAAGCCATCGATTCGTAACACTGGAGTATCTAGAATGCATCTGGGTCGAATTATTAAAAAGAAAGTTCTTCTCAAGCTAGTTGTAATGGTAGCTAATTTAAAAAATTAATGTTCTGCGATTCTGATAAAAACCTATGTGGTGAACCAACAATAAAGGCGGCTGGAGATATTGGTATGAAATAGTTATTTTTCCTTATATACCTGGACGTTCATGTAAGAAATTATACTTTTGGAAGGTCTGTCATATTCTCAGTGTATAAGAGTTGAATCATTTTTAGAAGTTATTGTCAGAATTTTGCTTTAATAGTGCAGTAAAGTGTGCATTCTCTCTCCCTCATTTTCATTCAACAGCCTCTACAAATTGAGCCTGGCTCAAAGGTCTTTTCCTCTTGGAATATGACTCCTCCCCTGTCCCTCTACATAGGCTGTTCTATAACAAATTATTTTGCTGTCTTGATTTTTCAGAGACCTCATGCTAGTAGTAGAGAGTCAGGAGAAAGTGAGATGTCCTATATAAAAGGCCTGCTAGAAAAAGAAATCAGCACTGAGTTCTAAGGATACTGAACAACTTTTTAAAAAACAAGCAAGCCATATTAAACACATTAGTTACAACCAAATTAGATAAAACCATGAAAATTATCCAAGAAGAAAAAGTACATCACCTGTCTAGGTTTAAAATTGCTTAAGGCTGCCATCCAAGGACCATCTATGATAACAAATACAGTAGTCTGTATTGACACAAAGTTTTAGTGATAGACGTAATTACATTCTTCTGCTGGTGGTGTTCTAGAATAAATGGAATATCTGCTGATCAAATCTGAATGCATCCCATAATATTAGCATGTAGGATCCCAGATCTGCAGGCACTATCTCTTTCTCAGATCTACACTTTGAATATTATGTTAGTTAAAATGAGAAGTATGTTAGAAAATGTCTTTTACAAAAGAAATATTGGCTGAGTATGGTGGCTCATGCCTGTAATCCCAACACTCTGGGAGGCCAAGGTGAGAAGATCTCTTGAGCTCAAGAATTTGAGACCAGCTTGGGCAACATATCTATAAAAAATTTTAAAACTTAGCCGGTGTGGTGGTGCACACCTATAGGCACAGCTACTTCAGAGGCTGAATCAAGAGGATCACTTGAGCTTGGGAGTTTGAGGTTGCAGTGAACTATGAACATGGCACTGAACTCCAGTCTGGGCAACAGAGTGAGAACTTGTCTTCAAAAAAATAAAAAAGAAGAAAAAAATAGGAAATATTGTGTTCACATCTGCTATGGTACTCTTTCTTATATAAACTATTTCTTTGCAGTATTCTAGAGGATTTAAGACAAATTTACCACTGAATAATTTCATATGGTATATTATTGCATTAGTATAGTATGTTATTATATAATTAGTATAAGTGACCAGTGCTGCAACAACCACATTCCAAAAAGTATTGTGATCCTCCAAAATTACAATGTCTAAATGACATTATTCTCCTTCATGAGACCATTATACCTTAATTTTTCAGCACCATGAAAATCTACAAATGCCCTCTAAAATATATTTAGAAAACGTGGGGAAAAAATAGATACAGTTTCAGAAGATACATATATTTTGAAAATTAGCCTTTTTGGAATAAATTATTCTTTATGACATATAAATAAACACATTTTTCAGACTGGCGGGGTAACATTTGCATCAGTCAAAATAATTAGATTACTAAAACCTGTAATCTTATTAGAAAAATGGTTTATTCAGAGAATCATTGGAATTATTAGCCTTCAAGCTGCTATAGATTGAATCTGATCAAAATAATTAAGATAATATTATTTCATTTTTCAGTATAATATCTCCTTAGTATTTTTGTTTCTTATTTAATATGTGATTATATTTACTTCTGTGAATAATATGGATGAAGATCATTACAGTGTCAAGATCACTGGGTTCAGAGCACAGAAACCTCAAGTCTATTCTTTTTTCTTAAATACCTGTAAGACTTTAAAGAAGACAGAGTTTCTGGACTCTAATTTCTCTATCTGTAGAATAAATGGGTTAGACCAAATAACTCCTTTCTGCTTATAAATTTTCTAATTATATGACTGAGCTTACACCTGGAAAACAGTCTATCTCCTGTATAAATTAATGATAGAAATGAAAACCACCACGTTTCATGAAATTAACCACATAAATATCAACATCAACTGCTCAGAAGGACTTAAGTGCAAGTATCACAGGAATTCTGAAGCACAGAGAACTAAATATAAGAAATGTAACACTCTTCGTATTTTCAAAGAAGATTTTAATAATATATGTAAACACAGTAACCTGTTCATAAGAAAAAAGAAAAGGGACGTCTTAGCATATTCAGGGTTCAACCAAAACTACTACTGGAATGTAAATCAAAGTAATATTCACCTAACTGTCATAATTGGCATGAATAATTTTAAGTAAAACACTTTTATTTGATATTAAATGTGAACAATAAGCCAAAACAGAGAAAATTAATAAATTGATCATTTATTGAAACTGAAATAAAAATATATAATTATTGAAGCCTCTTATATACATAAACCAATCATTGCTTAAATGAGCTGACATACTAGCTCCATAGTTTTATGTCACTAAGGAACTCTTTTGAACACAATAAAGAAACCAGAATTGAGCACAAAGAATGATGAACTGGGAAGTTCATGGCTTTCTATCTACTAATTAGGAGTACAATCATTCAGTCAAACAGCCACTCAACAAACATTTAGCATACAGCTTCTGGATACCAGGTACTGGTGTAGGTGCTAGAGCAACAAGGAAATAGTCCCTGCATTCAGTGAGCTCACAGGCAAGTAAACAAGTAAGTATAAAGACTGCATGACTGATTGGGAGTGGTGGTTCATGCCTGTAATCCCAGCACTTTGGGAGGCCAACGTGGGCAGATCACGAGGTCAAGAGATCGAGACCATCCTGGCCAACATAGTGAAACCCCGTCTCTACTAAAAATACAAAAATTAGCTGGGCACGGTGGTGCACGCCTGTAGTTACTTGGGAGGCTGAGGCAAGAGAATCAGTTGAACCTGGAAGGTAAAGGTTGCAGTGAGCTGAGATCACACCACTGCACTCCAGCCTGGTGACAGAGTGAGACTCTGTCTCAAAAAAAAAAAAAAAGACTCCATGATAAATGTGTATCTACAAAAGGCACAAAGGAATGAGTAGCTAATCCCCAAAGCCATATGGAGCAGTCAGTATAAGCTTCAGGAAAAGAAACTGAAGTAAAAAGCTAACCTGAATCTGAAAAAAATGAGTAGGTATTTTCCAAGCACGTTTCAGGGGAAAAGTTGCAGGATGCAGAAGTCCTCCCAAGTACAAAAAGAGAATGAACTCTGGACAACTGGCAATTTATGGCACACAGGAATCAGTAAATGTAGGGATGAGAGGCACACAGAAACATGGGCAAAAACAGGAATTTTGACTTTATTCCATAAATCATGGAAAGCCACCAATGGGTTTTAAGTAATAAAATACTAAGACCAGGTTTGCATTTTAGAAAGATCAATTTGATTTCAGTGAGGAGGTCCAAAAATGAGAGCAGCAAGGCCAGATAGAAGTCCTGCTGCAACTAGCTATGGTTAGAGATGCAGACCAAAACTAAGGTGAAATCATTTAGAAGAAAGAACGTGGATATAAGAGCCATTGGTTTGGCCTCTCCACATCATTTTTTAAATTTTATTTTCATTTATTTATTTATTTATTTTTTGAGACAGAGTCTCGCTCTGTCACCCAGGCTGGAGTGCAGTGGCGTGATCTTGGCTCACTGCAAGTTCTGCCTCCCGGGTTCACACTATTCTCCTGCCTCAGCCTCCCGAGTAGCTGGGACTACAGGCACGCGCCACCACGCCCAGCTAATTTTTTCTATTTTTTAGTAGAGATGGGGTTTCACCGTGTTAGCCAGGATGGTCTCGATCTCCTGACCTCGTGATCCACCCACCTCGGCCTCCCAATGTGCTGGGATTACAGGCTTGAGCCACCATGCCCAGCTGGCCTCTCCACATCTTTACTGTTATACTGATAACATGGGGATGAAAATAAATATTATTTGTATTTAAACTATTATTGTTATGTGAAAATTAAACAAATAACATACTATGATAACATCGGAGGTTCAAGAAATATTAAGTCTTGAAAATAGGAAAGATGAAAGGAAGGAAACAGGGAGTGGGGAGGAAAGTAGGAGAAAGGAGAGAATATAGGAATGAGAGAGGAGGAAAATAATAAGAAAGAAGTAGAAAGCTAGGTACGGTGGCTCATGACTGTAATCCCAGCGCTTTGGGAGGCCGAGTCAGGCAGATCACAAGGTCAGGAGTTCAAGACCAGCCTGGCCAATATGGTGAAACCTTGTCTCCACTAAAAATACAAAAATTAGCTGGGTGTGGTGGCAGGCACCTATAGTCCCAGCTACTCGGGAGGCTGAGGCAGGAGAATCACTTGACCCTGGGAGGCAGAGGTTGCAGTGAGCTGAGATCACACCACTGCACTCCAGCCTGGGTGACAGAGAAAGATGCTGTCTCAAAAAAAAAAAAAAAAAAGAAAAAAAAAAAGAAAGAAGTAGAAAAAGATATAGTATTTCTTAATCAGCAGAAGCTACTCTTATTTTTCAATACTCTACCTTTCTAATGTATCACTGACAAGGAAAGGTCTTGAATAATTGACTGAAGTCAGAATAGGTAAGGCACTCTACCTGTGGATACATGAGAGGCCTTAAAAAGTTCATGGAAAATGTATATTATGAAAAAAACTATGCAAAGGTTTCAATTTTGGCAGCAAAATAAACTCATACTAATTTATTATAGCATGTTTGAACAGGATCTAGTTTGAGACAGTAAGAAGGAGTAGACATTAGTTTGAAAAGAGCCCCTAGCAGAGCAATGTAAATTCTGCTAAAATTGAAGCAAGAACAAACATTAGATTATGATGAAGCTTGAGTGAAAGAATGGTGAAATCACTGATGCTTTACAAGAAGCTTGAGGGGACAATGCACCAAAGAAATCAGTAGTTCACAAGCGGACAGCTTTTTTAAAGAAGAAACGAGATGATGTGGAAGATGAAGTCCACAGGGACAGATCATCCATATCAATTTGCAAGGAAAAAAATTAATCTTGTTTGTGCCCTAATTGAAGAGGACTGATAATCAACAGCACAAACAATAGCCAACATCATAGACATCTTAATTGGTTCAGCTTACACAGTTCTGACTAAAAAATTAAAGTTGAACCAACTTTCCACTGCATGGGTGCCAAAAGTGTTGTGCTCAGATCAGCTGCAGACAAGAGGAGAGCTCTCAATGGAAATTTTAAAGAACTAGGGTCAAGATCCTGAAGGATTTCTTTGAAGAATTGTAACAGAAGATAAAACATGGCTTTCCCAGTATGATCCTGAGGGCAAAACACAATCAAAGCAATGGCTACCAAAGGTGGAAGTGGTCCAGTCAAAGCTAAAGGGGATCACTCAAGAGCAAAGGTCACGGCAACAGTTTTTTGGGGACATTCCAGGCATTTTGCTTGTTGACTTTGTGGAAGGTCAAAGAACAATAATATCTGCATATCATGAGAGTGTTTTGAATAAGTTAGCCAAAGTTTTAGGGCAAAATACCTGGGAAAGCTTTAGCAGACAGTCCTCTAACACCACAATGTTTCTGCTCATTCCTGTCATCAAGCAAAGGCAATTTTGTGAGAGTCTCAATGGGAAATTGTCAGGCATCCACCTTACAGCTCTGATTTGGCTCCTTCTGACTTCTTTTTGTTTCCCAATCTCAACAAATGTGGAAAGGGCACCCATTTTTCTTAAGTTAATAATGTATAAGAGACTGCATTGACATTGTTAAGTTCCCAGGACCATCAGTTCTTTAGGGATGAAAACCGAAGATCACATTTTCAATGTTTATCTTTTAACTTCATTTTTCCACAAACTTTTTGAAGTTTCTCCATACAAATGTCTCCATACAAATGAGCACTTGCAAAATAAGCAGAGAGTCTCATTCAATGGACAGAAAGTTCTGTGCCATCTAAAAATTATCTTAAGCAAGTTCAATGTGTAGCAACAGACTGTATTGAGAAATATCAGTTAGGTTGACTTCTGCAATGACCATGATGGAGTAACAAGAACTAGACTTTCTCTCCCTCCTGAAACAACCAAAAAAATGGCCAAAATGTATGCCACAAAAGTTTGCAAGACCCTGTAAAGTCAGTCTCAAACAAGGTGAGCCTATCAACGGCCCTAATTTATGCCTGGAGAAAGTTTTCCAGCCCACTACTCCAGGAGAAAAGCCCAAGAGGAGCCCATTGTTCTCCCTGAGCTGAGGGGACAGAGCTGAGAGTCCACAGAAACCATGTTGACATGAGCTCTCAGGACAAGGTTTCCGAGAAGAAGGGGCTGCACAGAAAGAGAACTCCAGAGCTCTGCAAAGGGTCCCCCTAAAGTACATAGCTAAGTAATTGTTAGGACAGGCCTAGAGAAAAGTACCTACGGTTGGGGAAACAACACCCAGATAAGATGAAAAGTAACAGTACACATGCTCACCAAGGTCCAGTAATAGTGCTTATTTTATCAGCCAAACCAGAAACACCTCAAGATTCCCAGGGATACCCAGAAGGATCTTGCCTCACTAGTTGGGAGTGATTAGCTCTAAAATGAGAACTGGTCTGATCCCACCTAATGAATTTTTAAAGCAAGACCAAAAAGAGTCAAACTCTTTCCAACTAAACTTAAATACATACCAATACAAAGATCAAGAATATTTATATATACTTCCAGCACTCAATAAGATAAAAGTCACCATATCTGACATCCAGACACAGTTTAGCAGAGACACAACAGTAACAACAAAAGACAGAAGAACGTGGCTCATAAGAAGGAGAAAAATCACTGAGTCAGAACTGATCCAGAGTAAATCAAGGTGCCAGAGTTATCAGTTAAGAACATTCAAATGCTTATTGAAACAGTATTCTATATGTTCTAAAATAGAGACATGCAAGATACACTAAAGGAGGCTGGGCGCAGTGGCTCACGCCTGTAATCTCAGCATTTTGCGAGGCCGAGGCAGGTGGATCACGAAGTCAGGAGTTCAGGACCAGCCTGACCAATATGGTGAAATCCCATCTCTACTAAAAATACAAAAATTAGCGGGGCATAGTAGCATGCGGCTGTAGTCCCAGCTACATGGTAGGCTGATAGCACATTAGTCATTAAAGAAGAAAAGATAGACACCTCTCAAAATAAAATAGAGAGAGAAAATAAATTTTTAAAAAACATGAACAGAGCAATAGTAGACAGTAAATTTCAAGTAACTGAATTTACGTGTAATCTCAGTTCCCAAAGGAGAGGAGAGGGAAGATGTGAAAACATTTGGGACTTTGAGTCAGGCAAAGCTTTCTTTGATATGACCCCACAGCATGATTTATATAATAATATATTGATAAGAAGAACTCATCAAATTTAAAAAAAAGAATCTGCTCTTCAAAAGAATCTATTAAGAGACTGAAAAGACAAGCTGCAGGCTGGGAGAAAATATTTGCAATTCATATATCTGATGAAAGGCTTGCATCAAAAATATATTTTAAAAGCTCAAAATTTAATAATGAAAAACAAACAACCCCATTTAAAACTTGGGTGAAAGACTGGAACAGACATTACAAAGTAGACATTTGTTTGGTAAATAAGCACATATGCTCAACATAATTAATGCTTAGGGCAATGCAAATTAAAACCAAAATGAGACGCCACTATCTATTTTTAAATAGCTAAGATTAGCATGACTGATAACAGCCAAGCACTGGCTTGGATGTGGAGAAGCTGAAACTCTCATACACTGCTGATGGGAATACAAAAAAGTGTAACCTTTGAAAAACAGTTTAAGAGTCCCTTAAAAAGTTAAACATACTTCTGCCGTAAGACTCAGCCATTGCACTCCTGGGTATTTACCCAAGAGAGATAAAAGTAGGTGTTCATATAATGATATCAACACAAATGTTCATAGCACATGTATTCATAATAGCCCAAACTAGAAACAGTCTAAATATCAATCAATACATTAATGAATTAACTTGCTTTATCCGAATTAATTATGGATACATACTATAACATGAATGAATCTCAAAATAACTATACTAAGTGAAACAAGGCAGACTCTAGAGGTAAAACATGCAGAGAAAAAAACATAAAATGTCAGACAAAAAAGTGCATAGTGTAAAATTTTATTTATATACATTTTTTGACTGTATAAATTACTGTCCAGTGACAGAAAGCAGTTTGGTGGTTTTTAAGGGCCAGGAATGAGGGGCCAGAGAAATGTATTATAAAGAGGCATCAGGAAACTGGAGGTGAAGTATATTTCCATCACCTCGATTGCGTGCTGATGGTTTCTAAACTTTCAATATTTTTAGTTTATTATATGTTATACAAAATAAAGCTTGTAATAAAAATCAAAAGATTGAGCCATCCTTATTTTCTCTATAAAAGAGCAGAATTATCCTTTTAGAGATTTGGAAAGATTATTAAAAGATAAGTTACAAAATACAGTACCTGACACGTATAAAATATTAAATAAATACTAGCCATGCTTAATTATTTTGTTTTAAGTCTATATGAGTCAAGTTTTAGTAGAAATATGGGCTAGAAAAAAAAAACAGAAAGCGGGACTCTGTGATCCGACTTGGGCTTATAGAACAGACTGCACTAGTTTGTTCTCATGCTGCTAATAAAGTCATACCCAAGACCGGGTAATTTAGAAAGGAAAGAGGTTTAAGGAACTCACAATTCCACATGGCTGGGGAGGCCTCACAGTCACGGCAGAAGGCAAAAAAGAAGCAAAGGCACATCTTAAATGGTAGCAGAGAAGAAAGCTTGTGTAGGGAAGCTCCCATTTTAAAAGCATCAGATCTCGTGAGACTTATTCGCTACCAGGAGAACAGTAGGGGGAACCCGCCCCTATGATTCAATGATCTCCACCTGACTCCATCCTTGACATGCGGGGATAATTACAATCAAGGTGAGATTCCGGTGGAGACACAGCCGAATCATATCAATGACTAATGAGAGTTACGTCCAGAACCTAATGAAAACCTGTCTGAGGCCACATTCCCTGTAAAGCAGATTTGAGATAGAGATTTGTGTAGAGAACATTTAACTGGGTAAAATCCTAGGAGCCAACAACTGTGGCGAAAAAGCTGAATTGGACAAAGGGATTTGAGATGTGAGGCAGTCACAACAAATACCTCAGCTAATCTCAAGGGGGAGCTGAGAAGCAGGGGTGACCCTTCAGAGTTGCCCTAAATTGAGGCAGGAGTATGGAGTTTTAATACCTTTCACTGGCCATTCTTCAGATACGAGTTGTCCCCAAGGATGGACATCAGCTTGACAAGTTATTAATTAGATCTCCTGAGAATAAATTCTAGAGAGAATCAGCTGAGAGGCATGATTTGCCAACACTCCCAATAGCTGGGCAAACTTCAGTTTTGAGGGAGGATTTGGGTCACACACAAAAGTCTCCACAACCAATTATTCATGGGAAATTCTATGTAGGCAGAGCTATTTCATGGCCAGTTAATCAAAACTACATAATCTATTTGGTTAAGCAAAAGAAATTAAAAAGATAAAATAAAACCTATATATTAACACTCAAAAGTTTTTAATGCATTTGCCTTGCATTTCATATGTTTTGCCTTGCATTTCATATGTTTTGCCTTGCATTTGTTTATTTGCTTTCAAGAACCTTTAGAGAACAATAATTACTAATATAATATGGAGTAGCACAGCATAGACGAGGGAAGCTAACTCTCTCCCTTTTCCCAGAACCTGGAACAGCTAAAGATCCTAAGCATTGTCAGCTTTGGTATCTGACATAGTTTGGATGTTTGTCCCCTTCAAATCTCACGTTAAAATGTGATCCCCAATGTTGGAGAGAGATGCCTCCTGAATGGCTTGGTGCTGTCTTCTTGGTAATGAATGAGTTCTTACACTGTGAGTTCATGCGATATCTGGTTGTTTAAAAGAGACTGACACCTCCTCCCTGTCTCTCTTGCTTCCTCTCTCACCATGTGATATGCTGGATTCCCTTCACCTTCCACCATGATTGGAAGGTTCCTGAGGCCCTCCCTGGAAGCAGGTGCCAGTACTATGCTTCATGTACAGTCTTCAGAACAAGAAGCCAAATAAACCTCATTTCTTTATTAATTACCCCACCTCAGGTATTTCTTTATAACAATGCAAATGGGCTAACAGAGTATCATTCATGGACAGTGAGTGTATTAGTCAATTTTCATGCTGCTGATAAAGACATACCCAAGACTAGGTAATTTATAAAGAAAAAGAGGTTTAAAGAATTCACATATCTGCACCGCTAGCTGTATAAATATGGAAATATCTTCACTGCTACCTGTAAAAATATGGAAATATCTACAGCGCTACCTGTATAAACATGGAAATATCTACACCGCTATCTGTATAAACATAGAAATATCTACACCGCTATCTCTATAAACATGGAAATATCTACAGCGCTATCCGTATGAACATGGAAATACCTACACCGCTATCTGTATAAACAAGGAAATAACTACACCGCCATCTCTATAAACATGGATATATTTACAGGGCCATCTGTATAAACACGGAAATAACTACACCGCTATCTGTATATACATGGAAATATATACACCGCTATCTCTAAAAACATGGAAATATCTACACCATTATCTGTATAAACATGGAAATAACTACACCTCTATCTCTATAAACATGGAAATATCTACACTGCTATCTGCATAAACATCGAAATATCTAAACCGCTACCTGTAAAACAGGGAAATATCTACACCGCTATCTCTATAAACATTGAAACATCTACACTGCTATCTTTATAAACATTGAAATACCTACACTGCTATTTGTATAAACATGGAAATATCTACAACGCTATCTCTATAAACATGGAAATAACTACACCGCTATCTCTATAAACGTGGAAATATCTACACCACCATCTGTATGAACATGGAATTATCTACAACGCCATCTGTATGAACATTGAAATATCTTCACCGCTATCTGTATAAACATGGAAATATCTACACCGCTATCTGTATATACATGGAAATATCAACACCGCTATCTCTATCAACATGGAAACATCTACACCGCTATCTCTATAAACATGGAAATACCTACACCGCCATCTGTATCGACATGAAAATATCTACACCGCCATCTGTATAAACATGGAAATATCTACACTGCTATCTGTATTAAGATGGAAATATCTACACCGCCATCTATATAAACATGGAAATATCTACACCGCCATCTGTATGAACATGGAAATATCTACAGTGCAATTTCTATAAAGATGGAAATATCTACACCGCAATCTGTTTAAACATGGAAATATCTACACCTCTATCTGTATTAAGATGGAAATATCTACACTGCCATCTCTATAAAGATGGAAATATCTACACCGCCATCTGCATGAACATGGAAATATCTACACCGCTATCTGTATATACATGGAAATATCTACACCGCAATCTCTATAAAAATGGAAATATCTAAACTGATACCTGTAAAACAGGGAAATATCTACACCGCTATCTCAATAAACATTGAAATATCTACACTGCAATCTTTATAAACATTGAAATACCTGCACTGCTATTTGTATAAACATGGAAATATCTACAACGCTATCTCTATAAACATGGAAATAACTACACCGCTATCTCTATAAACGTGGAAATATCTACACTGCCAACTGTATGAACATGGAAATATCTACAACGACATCTGTATGAACATTGAAATATCTACACCGCTATCTGTATAAACATGGAAATATCTACACCGCTACCTGTATAAACATGTAAATAACAGCACCGCTATCTGTATGAACATGGAAATATCTACACCGCTATCTGTATGAACATGGAAATATCTACACCGCTATCTGTATGAACATGGAAATATCTACAAAGCTATCTGAATGAACATGGAAATATCTACACCGCTATCTGTTTGAACATGAAAATATCTACACCGCTACCTGCATGAAAATGGAAATATCTACAAAGCTATCTGCATATACATGGAAATATCTACAGAGCTATCTCTTTACACATGGAAACAACCACACCGCTATATCTATAAACATGGAAATATCTACACCGCCATCTGTATGAACATGGAAATATCTGCACCGCCACCTGTATGAACATATAAATATCTACACCGCCATCTGTATAAAGAAGGAAATATCTAAACCGCTATCTGTATAAACATGGAAATATCTACACCGCTGCCTGTATAAACACGGAAATATCAGCACCGCTATCTGTATGAACATGGAAATATCTACACCGCTATCTGTATAAACATGGAAATATCTACACCGCTATCTGTATGAACATGGAAATAGCTACACCGTTATCTGTATGAACATGGGAATAGCTACACCGCTATCTGTATGAACATGGAAATAACTACACCGCTATCTGTATGAACATGGAAATATCTACACCGCTATCTGTATGAACATGGAAATAGCTACACCGTTATCTGTATGAACATGGGAATAGCTACACCGCTATCTGTATGAACATGGAAATATCTACACCGCTATCTGTATGAACATGGATATATCTACACAGCCATCTGGATGAACATGGAAATATCTAAACCGCTATCTGTATAAACATGGAAATATCTACACCGATATCTGTATGAACATGGATATACCTACACAGCCATCTGGATGAACATGGAAATAGCTACACCGCTATCTGAGTAAACATGCATAGATCTTCACAGCTATCTGAATAAACATGGAAATATCTACACCACTATCTGTATGAAGATGGAAATATCTACACCGCTATCTGTATGAACATGGAAATATCTACACCGCTATCTGTTTGAACATGTAAATACCTACACTGCTATCTGCATGAAAATGGAAATATCTACACTGCTATCTGCATATACATTTAAATATCTACACAGCTATCTCTTTACACATGGAAATAACTACACCGCTATCAGTATGAACATGGAAATATCTACACCGCCATCTGTATTAACATGGAAATATCTGCACCGCCATCTGTATGAACATATAAATATCTACACCACCATCTGTATGAAGATGGAGATATCTACACTGATATCTGTATAAACATGGAAATATCTACACCGCCCTCTGTACGAACATATAAATATCTACACCGCCATCTGTATTAAGAAGGAAATATCTAAACCGCTATCTGTATAAACATGGAAATATCTACACCGCTGACTGTATAAACATGCGTACATCTTCAACGATATCTGTATAAACATGGAAATATCTACACCGCTATCTGTATGAACATGGAAATATCTACACCGCTATCTGTATGAACATGGAAATATCTACACCGCAATCTGTTTGAACATGGAAATATCTACACCGCTATCTGCATGGAAATGGAAATATCTACACTGCTATCTGCATATACATTTAAATATCTACACAGCTATCTCTTTACACATGGAAATAACTACACCGCTATCTGTTTGAATATGGAAATATCTACACCGCCATCTGTATGAACATGGAAATATCTGCACCGCCATCTGTATGAACATATAAATATCTACACCGCCATCTGTATTAACATGGAGATATCTACACTGCTATCTGTATAAACATGGAAATATCTACACCGCTATCTGTATAAACATGGAAATATCTACACCGCTATCTGTATAAACATGGAAATGTCTACACCACTACCTGTATAAACATGGAAATATCAGCACCGCTATCTGTATGAACATGGAAATATCTACACCGCAATCTCTATAAAAATGGAAATATCTAACCTGATACCTGTAAAACAGGGAAATATCTACACCGCTATCTCAATAAACATTGAAATATCTACACTGCAATCTTTATAAACATTGAAATACCTGTACTGCTATTTGTATAAACATGGAAATATCTACAACGCTATCTCTATAAACATGGAAATAACTTCACCGCTATCTCTATAAACGTGGAAATATCTACACTGCCAACTGTATGAACATGGAAATATCTACAACGACATCTGTATGAACATTGAAATATCTACACCGCTATCTGTATAAACATGGAAATATCTACACCGCTACCTGTATAAACATGTAAATAACAGCACCGCTATCTGTATGAACATGGAAATATCTACACCGCTATCTGTATGAACATGGAAATATCTACACCGCTATCTGTATGAACATGGAAATATCTACAAAGCTATCTGAATGAACATGGAAATATCTACACCGCTATCTGTTTGAACATGAAAATATCTACACCGCTACCTGCATGAAAATGGAAATATCTACAAAGCTATCTGCATATACATGGAAATATCTACACAGCTATCTCTTTACACATGGAAACAACCACACCGCTATATCTATAAACATGGAAATATCTACACCGCCATCTGTATGAACATGGAAATATCTGCACCGCCACCTGTATGAACATATAAATATCTACACCGCCATCTGTATAAAGAAGGAAATATCTAAACCGCTATCTGTATAAACATGGAAATATCTACACCGCTGCCTGTATAAACATGGAAATATCAGCACCGCTATCTGTATGAACATGGAAATATCTACACCGCTATCTGTATAAACATGGAAATATCTACACCGCTATCTGTATGAACATGGAAATAGCTACACCGTTATCTGCATGAACATGGGAATAGCTACACCGCTATCTGTATGAACATGGAAATAACTACACCGCTATCTGTATGAACATGGAAATATCTACACCGCTATCTGTATGAACATGGAAATAGCTACACCGTTATCTGTATGAACATGGGAATAGCTACACCGCTATCTGTATGAACATGGAAATATCTACACCGCTATCTGTATGAACATGGATATATCTACACAGCCATCTGGATGAACATGGAAATATCTAAACCGCTATCTGTATGAACATGGAAATATCTACACCGATATCTGTATGAACATGGATATACCTACACAGCCATCTGGATGAACATGGAAATAGCTACACCGCTATCTGAGTAAACATGCATAGATCTTCACAGCTATCTGAATAAACATGGAAATATCTACACCACTATCTGTATGAAGATGGAAATATCTACACCGCTATCTGTATGAACATGGAAATATCTACACCGCTATCTGTTTGAACATGTAAATACCTACACTGCTATCTGCATGAAAATGGAAATATCTACACTGCTATCTGCATATACATTTAAATATCTACACAGCTATCTCTTTACACATGGAAATAACTACACCGCTATCAGTATGAACATGGAAATATCTACACCGCCATCTGTATTAACATGGAAATATCTGCACCGCCATCTGTATGAACATATAAATATCTACACCACCATCTGTATGAAGATGGAGATATCTACACTGATATCTGTATAAACATGGAAATATCTACACCGCCCTCTGTACGAACATATAAATATCTACACCGCCATCTGTATTAAGAAGGAAATATCTAAACCGCTATCTGTATAAACATGGAAATATCTACACCGCTGACTGTATAAACATGCGTACATCTTCAACGATATCTGTATAAACATGGAAATATCTACACCGCTATCTGTATGAACATGGAAATATCTACACCGCTATCTGTATGAACATGGAAATATCTACACCGCAATCTGTTTGAACATGGAAATATCTACACCGCTATCTGCATGGAAATGGAAATATCTACACTGCTATCTGCATATACATTTAAATATCTACACAGCTATCTCTTTACACATGGAAATAACTACACCGCTATCTGTTTGAACATGGAAATATCTACACCGCCATCTGTATGAACATGGAAATATCTGCACCGCCATCTGTATGAACATATAAATATCTACACCGCCATCTGTATGAACATGGAAATATCTGCACCGCCATCTGTATGAACATATAAATATCTACACCGCCATCTGTATAAACATGGAAATATCAGCACCGCTATCTGTATGAACATGGAAATATCTACACCGCTATCAGTATGAAAATGGAAATATCTACACCGCTATCTGTATGAACATTTAAATATCTACACCGCTATCTGTATGAACATGGAAATATGTACACCGCTATCTGAACATGGAAATATCTACACCGCTGTCTGCATGAAAATGGAAAGATCTACACAGCTATCTGCATATACATGGAAATATTTACACACCTATCTCTTAACACATGGAAATAACTACACCGCTATCTCTATAAACATGGAAATATCTACACCGCCATCTGTATGAACATGGAAATATCTGCACCGCCATCTGTATGAACATATAAATATCTACACCGCCATCTGTATTAAGAAGGAGATATCTACACCGCTATCTGTATAAACATGGAAATATCTACACCGCTACCTGTATAAACATGGAAATATCTACACCGCTATCTGTATAAACATGGTAATATCTACACCGCTACCTGTATAAACATGGAAATATCAGCACCGCTATCTGTATGAACCTGGAAATATCTACACCACTATCTGTATTAACATCGAAATATCTACACTGCTATCTGTATGAAGATGGAAATATCTACAAAGCTATCTGAATGAACATGGAAATATCTACACCGCTATCTGTTTGAACATGTAAATATCTACACCGCTATCTGCATGAAAATGGAAATATCTACAAAGCTATCTGCATATACATGGAAATATCTACACAGCTATCTCTTTACACATGGAAATAACTACACCGCTAGGTCTATAAACACGGAAATATCTACAGCGCCATCTGTATGAACGTGGAAATGTCTGCGCCGCCATCTGTATTAAGATGGAGATATCTACATCGCTATCTGTATAAACTTGGAAATATCTACACCGCTACCTGTATAAACATGGAAATATCAGCACCGCTATCTGTATGAACATGGAAATAACTACTCCGCTATCTCTATGAACATGGAAATATGTACACCGCTATCTCTATGAACATGGAAATATCTACACCGCTATCTGTTTGAACATGGAAATATCTACACCGCTATCTGCATGAAAATGGAAATATCTGCACTGCTATCTGCATATACATGGAAATATCTACACAGCTATCTCTTTACACATGGAAATAACTACACCGCTATCTGTATGAACATGGAAATATCTACACCGCCATCTGTATGAACATGGAAATATCTGCACCGCCATCTGTAAGAACATGTAAATATCTACACCGCCATCTGTATTAAGATGGAGATATCTACACCGCTATCTGTATAAACATGGAAATATCTACACCGCTATCTGTATGAACACGGATATATCTACACAGCCCTCTGGATGAACATGGAAATATCCACACCGCTATCTGTGTAAACATGCATACATCTTCACCGCTCTCTGTATAAACATGGAAATATCTACACCGCAATCTGTAGGAACATGGAAATACCTACACCGCTATCTGTGTGAACATGGATATATCTACACAGCCATCTGGATGAACATGGAAATATCTATACCGCTATCTGTGTAAACATGCATAGATCTTCACCGCTATCTGTATAAACATGGAAATATCTACACCGCTATCTGTATGAACATGGAAATATCTACACCGCTATGTGTATGAACATGGAAATATCTACACCGCTATCTGTTTGAAGATGGAAATATCTACACAGCTATCTGCATGAAAATGGAAATATCTGCACTGCTATATGCATATACATGGAAATATCTACACAGCTATCTCTTTACACATGGAAATAACTACACCGCTATCTGTATGAACATGGAAATATCTACACCGCCATCTGTATGAACATGGAAATATCTGCACCGCCATCTGTATGAACATATAAATATCTACACCGCCATCTGTATTAACATGGAGATATCTACACTGCTATCTGTATAAACATGGAAATATCTACACCGCTATCTGTATAAACATGGAAATATCTACACCGCTATCTGTATAAACATGGAAATGTCTACACCACTACCTGTATAAACATGGAAATATCAGCACCGCTATCTGTATGAACATGGAAATATCTACACCGCTATCTGTATGAACATGGAAATATCTACACCGCTATCTGTATGAACATTTAAATATCTACACCGCTATCTGTATGAACATGGAAATATGTACACCGCTATCTGTTTGAACATGGAAATATCTACACCGCTGTCTGCATGAAAATGGAAAGATCTACACAGCTATCTGCATATACATGGAAATATTTACACACCTATCTCTTAACACATGGAAATAACTACACCGCTATCTCTATAAATATGGAAATATCTACACCGCCATCTGTATGAACATGGAAATATCTGCACCGCCATCTGTATGAACATATAAATATCTACACCGCCATCTGTATTAAGAAGGAGATATCTACACCGCTATCTGTATAAACATGGAAATATCTACACCGCTACCTGTATAAACATGGAAATATCTACACCGCTATCTGTATAAACATGGTAATATCTACACCGCTACCTGTATAAACATGGAAATATCAGCACCGCTATCTGTATGAACCTGGAAATATCTACACCACTATCTGTATTAACATGGAAATATCTACACTGCTCTCTGTATGAAGATGGAAATATCTACAAAGCTATCTGAATGAACATGGAAATATCTACACCGCTATCTGTTTGAACATATAAATATCTACACCGCCATCTGTATTAAGATGGAGATATCTACATCGCTATCTGTATAAACTTGGAAATATCTACACCGCTATCTGTATAAACATGGAAATACCTACACCGCTACCTGTATAAACATGGAAATATCAGCACCGCTATCTGTATGAACATGGAAATAACTACTCCGCTATCTCTATGAAGATGGAAATATCTACACCGCTATCTGTATGAACATGTAAATAGCTACACCGCTATCTGTATGAACATGGAAATATCTACACCACTATCTGTATAAACATGGAAATATCAGCACCGCTATCTGTATAAACATGGAAATATCAGCACCGCTATCTGTATGAACATGGAAATATAAGCCCCTCTATCTGTATGAACATGGTAGTATCTACACCGCTATCTGTATGAACATGGAAATATATGCACCGCTATCTGTTTGAACATGGAAATATCTAAACCGCTATCTGCATGAAAATGGAAATAAATACACAGCTATGTGCATATACATGGAAATATCTACACAGCTATCCCTTTACACATGGAAATAACAACACAGCTATCTGTATGAACATGGAAATATCTTCACCGCCATCTGAATGAACATGGATATATCTACACAGCCATCTGGATGAACATGGAAATATCTACACCGCTATCTGTGTAAACATGCACAGATCTTCACCGCTATCTGTATAAACATGGAAATATCTACACCGCTATCTGTATGAACATGGAAATATCTACACCGCTATCTGTATGAACATGGAAATAGCTACACCGCTATCTGTTTGAACATGGAAATATCTACACCGCTATCTGCATGAACATGGAAATATCTACACTGCTATCTGCATATACACTTAAATATCTACACAGCTATCTCTTTACACATGGAAATAACTACACCACTATCTGTATGAACATGGAAATATCTGCTCCGCCACCTGTATGAACATATAAATATCTACACCGCCATCTGTATTAAGAAGGAAATATCTAAACCGCTATCTGTATGAACATGGAAATATCTACACTGCAATCTGCTTGAACATGGAAATATCTACACCGCTATCTGCATGAAAATGGAAATATCTACACAGCGATCTGCATATACATGGAAATATCTACAAAGCTATCTCTTTACACATGGAAATAACTACACCGCTATCTCTATAACCATGGAAATATGTACACCGCCATCTGTATGAACATGGAAATATCTGCACCGCCATCTGTATGAACATATAAATATCTACACCGCCATCTGTATTAAGATGGGGATATCTAAACCGCTATCTGTATAAGCCTGGAAATATCTACATCGCTATCAGTATAAACATGGAAATATCTACAGCGCTATCTGTACAAACATGGAAATTTCTACACCGCTACCTGTATAAACATGGAAATATCAGCACCGCTATGTATAGGAACATGGAAATATCTACACCGCTATCTGTATGAACATGGAAATATCTTCACCGCTAACTGTATGAACATGGAAATAGCTACACCGCTATCTTTATGAACATGGAAATATCTACACCGCTATCTGTATGAACATGGATATATCTACACAGCCATCTGGATGAACATGGAAATATCTACACCGTTATATGTATGAACATGGAAATATCTACACCGCTATCTGTTTGAAGATGGAAATATATACACCGCTATCTGCATGAAAATGGAAATATCTACACAGCTATCTGCATATACATGGAAATATCTACACAGCTATCTCTTTACACATGGAAATAACTACACCGCTATCTGTATGAACATGGAAATATCTTCACCGCCATCAGTATGAACATGGAAATATCTGCACCGCCATCTGTATGAACATATAAATATCTACACCGCCATCTGTATTAAGATGGAGATATCTACATCGCTATCTGAATAAACATGGAAATATCTACACCGATATCTGTATAAACATGGAAATATCAGCACCGCTATCTGTGTGAACATTTAAATATCAGCCCCTCTATCTGTATGAACATGGAGATATCTACACCGCCATCTGTATGAACATGGATATATCTACACAGCCATCTGGATGATCATGGAAATATATACACTGCTATCTGTATGAACATGGAAATACCTACACCGCTATCTGTATGAACAGGGAAATATCTACACCGCTATCTGTATGAACATGGAAATATCTACACCGCTAACTGTATGAACATGGAAATGTCTTCACCACCATATGTATGAACATGGATATATCTACAGAGCCATCTGGATGAACATGGAAATATCTACACCGCTATCTGTATGAACATGGATACATCTACACAGCCCTCTGGATGAACATGGAAATATCCACACCGCTATCTGTGCAAACATGCATACATCTTCACGGCTATCTGAATAAACATGGAAATATCTGCACCGCTATCTGTATGAACATGGAAATATCTACACCGCTATCTGTTTGAACATGGAAATATCTACACCGCTATCTGCATGAAAATGGAAATATCTGCACTGCTATCTGCTTATACATGGAAATATCTACACAGCTATCTCTTTACACATGGAAATAACTACACGGCTATCTGTATGAACATGGAAATATCTACACCGCCATATGTATGAACATGGAAATATCTGCACCGCCATCTGTAAGAACATGTAAATATCTACACCGCCATCTGTATTAAGATGGAGATATCTACACCGCTATCTGTATAAACATGGAAATATCTACACCGCTATCTGTATGAACATGGATATATCTACAAAGCCCTCTGGATGAATATGGAAATATCCACACCGCTATCTGTGTAAACATGCATACATCTTCACCGCTCTCTGTATAAACATGGAAATATCTACACCGCAATCTGTAGGAACATGGAAACACCTACACCGCAATCTGTTTGAAGATGGAAATATATACACCGCTATCTGCATGAAAATGGAAATATCTACACAGCTATCTGCATATACATGGAAATATCTACACAGCTATCTCTTTACACATGGAAATAACTACACCGCTATCTGTATGAAAATGGATATATCTACACCGCCATCTGTATGAACATAGAAATATCTGCACCACCATCTGTATGAACATATAAATATCTACACCGCCATCTGTATTAAGATGGAGATACCTACACCGTTATCTGAATAAACATGGAAATATCTACACCGCTATCTGTATAAACATGGAAATATCTTCACCGCTATCTGTATAAACATGGAAATATCTACACCGCTACCTGTATAAACATGGAAATATCTGCACCGCTATCTGAATGAACATGGAAATATCTACACCGCTATCTGTATGAACAAGGAAATATATACACGGCAATCTGTATGAACATGGAAATATCTACAAAGGTATCTGAATGAACATGGAAATTTCTACACCACTATCTGTTTGAACATGTAAATACCTACACCGCTATCTGCATGAAATTGGAAATATCTACACCGCTATCTGTATGAACATGGAAATATCTACTCTTCTATTTGTATGAACATGGAAATAGCTACACCGTTATCTGTATGAACATGGAAATAGCTACACCGCTATCTGTATGAACATGGAAATAGCTACACCGTTATCTGTATCAACATGGAAATAGCTACACCGCTATCTGTATGAACATGGAAGTATCTACACCGCTATCTGTATGAACATGGATATATCTACACAGCCATCTGGATGAACATGGAAATATCTATACCGCTATCTGTGTAAACATGCATAGATCTTCACTGCTGTCTGTATAAACATGGAAATATCTACACCGCTATCTGTATGAACATGGAAATATCTACACCGCTATCTGTATGAACATCTAAATATCTTCACCGCTATCTGTTTGAAGATGGAAATATCTACACCGCTATCTGCATGAAAATGGAAATATCTGCACTGCTATATGCATACACATGGAAATATCTAAACAGCTATCTCTTTACACATGGAAATTACTACACCGCTATCTGTATGAACATGGAAATATCTACACCGCCATCTGTATGGACATGGAAATATCTGCACCGCCATCTGTATGAACATATAAATATCTAAACCGCCATCTGTATTAAGATGGAGATATCTACACTGCTATCTCTATAAACATATAAATATCTACACCGCTGTCTGTATAAACATGGAAATATCAGCACTGCTATCTTTATGAACATGGAAATATCAGCCCCTCTATCTGTATGAACATGGAAGTATCTACACCGCTATCTGTGTAAACATGCATACATCTTCACCGCTATCAGTATAAACATGGAAATATCTACACCGCTATCTGTATGAACATGGAAATAGCTACACAGCTATCTGTATGAACATGGAAATATCTACACCGCTATCTGTATGAACATGGATATATCTACACAGCCATCTGGATGAACATGGAAATATCTACACCGCTATCTGTGTAAACATTTATATATCTTCACCGCTATCTGTATAAATATGGAAATGTCTACACCACTATCTGTATGAACATGGAAATATCTACACCGCTATCTGCATGAACATGGAAATATCTACACCGCTATCTGTTTGAACATGGAAATATCTACACCACTATCTGCATGAAAATGGAAATATCTACACTGCTATCTGCAAATACATGGAAATATCTACACAGCTATCTCTTTACACATGGAAATAACTACACCGTTATCTGTATGAACATAGAAATATCCACACCGCCATCTGTATGAACATGGAAATATCTGCACCGCCATCTGTATGAACCTATAAATATCTACACCGCCATCTGTATTACGATGGAGATATCTACACCGCTATCTGTATAAACATGGAAATATTTACACCGCTATCTGTATAAACATGGAAATATCTACACCGCTATCTGTTTAAACATGGAAATATCAGCACCACTATCTGTATGAACATGGAAATATCTACAACGCTATCTGTATGAACATGGAAATATCTACACCGCTATCTGTATGAACATGGAAATATCTACACCGCTATCAGTATGAACATGGAAATATCTACACCGCTATCTGTATGAACATTGATATATCTACACAGCCCTCTGGATGAACATGGAAATATCCACACCGCCATCTGTGTAAACATGCATACATCTTCACTGCTATCTGTATAAACCTGGAAATATCTACACCGCTATCTGTATGAACATGGAAATATCTACACCACTATCTGTATGAACATGGAAATATCTACACCGCTATCTGTATGAACATGGAAATATCTTCACCGCTATCTGTATGAACTTGGATATATCTACACAGCCATCTGGATAAACATGGAAATATCTACACCGCTATCTGTATGAACATGGATATAGCTACACCGCTATCTGTACAAAAATGGAAATATCTACACCGCTATCTGTATGAACATGGAAATACCTACACCGCTATCTGTATGAACTTGGAAATATCTTCACCGCCATCTGTATGAACATGGATATATATACAGAGCCATCTGGATGAACATGGAAATATCTACACAGCTATCTGTATGAACATGGAAATATATACACCGCTATCTGTGTAAACATGCATACATCTTCACCGCTATCTGTATAAACACGGAAATATCTACACCGCTATCTGTATGAACATGGAAATATCTACACCGCTATCTGTTTGAACATGGAAATATCTACACCGCTATCTGCATGAAAATGGAAATATCTACACAGCTATCTGCATATACATGGAAATATCTACAAAGCTATCTCTTTACACATGGAAATAACTACACCGCTATCTCTATAAACATGGAAATATCTATACCGCCATCTGTATGAACATGGAAATATCTGCACCGCCATCTGTATGAACATATAAATATCTACACCGCCATCTGTATTAAGATGGAGATATCTACACCGCTATCTGTGTAAACATGCATATATTTTCACCGCTATCTGTATAAACATGGAAATATCTACACCGCTATCTGTATGAACATGGAAATAGCTACACCGCTATCTGTATGAACATGGAAATACCTACACCGCTATCTGTATGAACATGGATATATCTACACAGCCATCTGGATGAACATGGAAATATCTACACCGCTATCTGTGTAAACATGCATACATCTTCACCGCTATCTATATAAACATGGAAATATCTACACCACTATCAGTATCAACATGAAAATATCTACAACGCTATCTGTATAAACATGGAAATATCTACACCGCTACCTGTATAAACATGGAAATATCAGCACCGCTATCTGTATGAACATGGAAATACCTACACCGCTATCTGTATGAACATGGATATATCTACACAGCCATCTGGATGAACATGGAAATATCTACACCACTATCTGTATTAACATGGAAATATCTACACCGCTATCTGTGTAAACATGCATACATCTTCACCGCTATCAGTATAAACATGGAAATATCTACACCGCTATCTGTATGAACATGGAAATAGCTACACCGCTATCTGTATGAACATGGAAATATCTACACCGCTATCTGTATGAACATGGATATATCTACACAGCCGTCTGGATGAACATGGAAATATCTACACCGCTATCTGTGTAAACATGCATATATCTTCACCGCTATCTGTATAAATATGGAAATGTCTACACCACTATCTGTATGAACATGGAAATATCTACACCGCTATCTGTATGAACATGGAAATATCTGCACCACTATCAGTATGAACATGGAAATATCTACACCGCTATCTGTATGAACATTGATATATCTACACAGCCTCTGGATGAACATGGAAATATCCACACCGCTATCTGTGTAAACTTGCATACATCTTCACTGCTATCTGTATAAACATGGAAATATCTACACCGCTATCTGTATGAACATGGAAATATCTACACCGCTATCTGTTTGAAGATGGAAATATATACACCGCTATCTGCAAAAATGGAAATATCTACATAGCTATCTGCGTATACATGGAAATATCTACACAGCTATCTCTTTACACATGGAAATAACTACACCGCTATCTGTATGAACATGGAAATATCTACACTGCCATCTGTATGAACATGGAAATATCTGCATCGCCATCTGCATGAACTTATAAATATCTACACCGCCATCTGTATTAAAATTGGGATATCTACACCGCTATCTGAATAAACATGGAAATATCTACACCGCTATCTGTATAAACATGGAAATATCTACACCGCTATCTGTATAAACATGGAAATATCTACACCGCTACCTGTTTAAACATGGAAATATCAGCACCGCTATCTGTATGAACATGGAAATATCTACACCGCTATCTGTATGAACATGGAAATATCTACACCGCTATCTGTATGAACATGGAAATATCTACAAAGCTATCTGAATGAACATGGAAATATCTACACCGCTATCTGTTTGAACATGTAAATATCTACTCCGCTATCTGCATGAAAATGGAAATATCTACAAAGCTATCTGCATTTACATGGAAATATCTACACAGCTATCTCTTTACACTTGAAAATAACTACACCGCTATATCTATAAACATGGAAATATCTACACCGCCATCTGTATGAACTTGGAAATATCTGCACCGCCATCTGTATGAACATATAAATATCTACACCGCCATCTGTATTAAGAAGGAAATATCTAAACCGCTATCTGTATAAACATGGAAATATCTACACCGCTGCCTGTATAAACATGGAAATATCAGCACCGCTATCTGTATGAACATGGAAATATCTACACCGCTATCTGTATGAACATGGATATATCTACAAAGCCCTCTGGATGAATATGGAAATATCCACACCGCTATCTGTGTAAACATGCATACATCTTCACCGCTCTCTGTATAAACATGGAAATATCTACACCGCAATCTGTAGGAACATGGAAACACCTACACCGCAATCTGTTTGAAGATGGAAATATATACACCGCTATCTGCATGAAAATGGAAATATCTACACAGCTATCTGCATATACATGGAAATATCTACACAGCTATCTCTTTACACATGGAAATAACTACACCGCTATCTGTATGAAAATGGATATATCTACACCGCCATCTGTATGAACATAGAAATATCTGCACCACCATCTGTATGAACATATAAATATCTACACCGCCATCTGTATTAAGATGGAGATACCTACACCGTTATCTGAATAAACATGGAAATATCTACACCGCTATCTGTATAAACATGGAAATATCTTCACCGCTATCTGTATAAACATGGAAATATCTACACCGCTACCTGTATAAACATGGAAATATCTGCACCGCTATCTGAATGAACATGGAAATATCTACACCGCTATCTGTATGAACAAGGAAATATATACACGGCAATCTGTATGAACATGGAAATATCTACAAAGGTATCTGAATGAACATGGAAATTTCTACACCGCTATCTGTTTGAACATGTAAATACCTACACCGCTATCTGCATGAAAATGGAAATATCTACACCGCTATCTGTATGAACATGGAAATATCTACTCTGCTATTTTTATGAACATGGAAATAGCTACACAGTTATCTGTATGAACATGGAAATAGCTACACCGCTATCTGTATGAACATGGAAATAGCTACACCGTTATCTGTATCAACATGGAAATAGCTACACCGCTATCTGTATGAACATGGAAGTATCTACACCGCTATCTGTATGAACATGGATATATCTACACAGCCATCTGGATGAACATGGAAATATCTATACCGCTATCTGTGTAAACATGCATAGATCTTCACTGCTGTCTGTATAAACATGGAAATATCTACACCGCTATCTGTATGAACATGGAAATATCTACACCGCTATCTGTATGAACATCTAAATATCTTCACCGCTATCTGTTTGAAGATGGAAATATCTACACCGCTATCTGCATGAAAATGGAAATATCTGCACTGCTATATGCATACACATGGAAATATCTAAACAGCTATCTCTTTACACATGGAAATAACTACAACGCTATCTGTATGAACATGGAAATATCTACACCGCCATCTGTATGGACATGGAAATATCTGCACCGCCATCTGTATGAACATATAAATATCTAAACCGCCATCTGTATTAAGATGGAGATATCTACACTGCTATCTCTATAAACATATAAATATCTACACCGCTGTCTGTATAAACATGGAAATATCAGCACTGCTATCTTTATGAACATGGAAATATCAGCCCCTCTATCTGTATGAACATGGAAGTATCTACACCGCTATCTGTGTAAACATGCATACATCTTAACCGCTATCAGTATAAACATGGAAATATCTACACCGCTATCTGTATGAACATGGAAATAGCTACACAGCTATCTGTATGAACATGGAAATAACTACACCGCTATCTGTATGAACATGGATATATCTACACAGCCATCTGGATGAACATGGAAATATCTACACCGCTATCTGTGTAAACATTTATATATCTTCACCGCTATCTGTATAAATATGGAAATGTCTACACCACTATCTGTATGAACATGGAAATATCTACACCGCTATCTGCATGAACATGGAAATATCTACACCGCTATCTGTTTGAACATGGAAATATCTACACCACTATCTGCATGAAAATGGAAATATCTACACTGCTATCTGCAAATACATGGAAATATCTACACAGCTATCTCTTTACACATGGAAATAACTACACCGTTATCTGTATGAACATAGAATTATCCACACCGCCATCTGTATGAACATGGAAATATCTGCACCGCCATCTGTATGAACCTATAAATATCTACACCGCCATCTGTATTACGATGGAGATATCTACACCGCTATCTGTATAAACATGGAAATATTTACACCGCTATCTGTATAAACATGGAAATATCTACACCGCTATCTGTTTAAACATGGAAATATCAGCACCACTATCTGTATGAACATGGAAATATCTACAACGCTATCTGTATGAACATGGAAATATCTACACCGCTATCTGTATGAACATGGAAATATCTACACCGCTATCAGTATGAACATGGAAATATCTACACCGCTATCTGTATGAACATTGATATATCTACACAGCCCTCTGGATGAACATGGAAATATCCACACCGCCATCTGTGTAAACATGCATACATCTTCACTGCTATCTGTATAAACCTGGAAATATCTACACCGCTATCTGTATGAACATGGAAATATCTACACCACTATCTGTATGAACATGGAAATATCTACACCGCTATCTGTATGAACATGGAAATATCTTCACCGCTATCTGTATGAACATGGATATATCTACACAGCCATCTGGATAAACATGGAAATATCTACACCGCTATCTGTATGAACATGGATATAGCTACACCGCTATCTGTACAAAAATGGAAATATCTACACCGCTATCTGTATGAACATGGAAATACCTACACCGCTATCTGTATGAACTTGGAAGTATCTTCACCGCCATCTGTATGAACATGGATATATATACAGAGCCATCTGGATGAACATGGAAATATCTACACAGCTATCTGTATGAACATGGAAATATATACACCGCTATCTGTGTAAACATGCATACATCTTCACCGCTATCTGTATAAACACGGAAATATCTACACCGCTATCTGTATGAACATGGAAATATCTACACCGCTATCTGTTTGAACATGGAAATATCTACACCGCTATCTGCATGAAAATGGAAATATCTACACAGCTATCTGCATATACATGGAAATATCTACAAAGCTATCTCTTTACACATGGAAATAACTACACCGCTATCTCTATAAACATGGAAATATCTATACCGCCATCTGTATGAACATGGAAATATCTGCACCGCCATCTGTATGAACATATAAATATCTACACCGCCATCTGTATTAAGATGGAGATATCTACACCGCTATCTGTGTAAACATGCATATATTTTCACCGCTATCTGTATAAACATGGAAATATCTACACCGCTATCTGTATGAACATGGAAATAGCTACACCGCTATCTGTATGAACATGGAAATACCTACACCGCTATCTGTATGAACATGGATATATCTACACAGCCATCTGGATGAACATGGAAATATCTACACCGCTATCTGTGTAAACATGCATACATCTTCACCGCTATCTATATAAACATGGAAATATCTACACCACTATCAGTATCAACATGAAAATATCTACACCGCTACCTGTATAAACATGGAAATGTCAGCACAGCTATCTGTATGAACATGGAAATAGCTACACCGCTATCTGTATGAACATGCAAATATCTACACCACTATCTGTAAGAACATGGAAATATCTACACCACTATCTGTATGAACATGGATATATCTACACAGCCATCTGGATGAACATGGAAATATCTACACCACTATCTGTATTAACATGGAAATATCTACACCGCTATCTGTGTAAACATGCATACATCTTCACCGCTATCAGTATAAACATGGAAATATCTACACCGCTATCTGTATGAACATGGAAATAGCTACACCGCTATCTGTATGAACATGGAAATATCTACACCGCTATCTGTATGAACATGGATATATCTACACAGCCGTCTGGATGAACATGGAAATATCTACACCGCTATCTGTGTAAACATGCATATATCTTCACCGCTATCTGTATAAATATGGAAATGTCTACACCACTATCTGTATGAACATGGAAATATCTACACCGCTATCTGTATGAACATGGAAATATCTGCACCACTATCAGTATGAACATGGAAATATCTACACCGCTATCTGTATGAACATTGATATATCTACACAGCCTCTGGATGAACATGGAAATATCCACACCGCTATCTGTGTAAACTTGCATACATCTTCACTGCTATCTGTATAAACATGGAAATATCTACACCGCTATCTGTATGAACATGGAAATATCTACACCGCTATCTGTTTGAAGATGGAAATATATACACCGCTATCTGCAAAAATGGAAATATCTACACAGCTATCTGCGTATACATGGAAATATCTACACAGCTATCTCTTTACACATGGAAATAACTACACCGCTATCTGTATGAACATGGAAATATCTACACTGCCATCTGTATGAACATGGAAATATCTGCATCGCCATCTGCATGAACATATAAATATCTACACCGCCATCTGTATTAAAATTGGGATATCTACACCGCTATCTGAATAAACATGGAAATATCTACACCGCTATCTGTATAAACATGGAAATATCTACACCGCTATCTGTATAAACATGGAAATATCTACACCGCTACCTGTTTAAACATGGAAATATCAGCACCGCTATCTGTATGAACATGGAAATATCTACACCGCTATCTGTATGAACATGGAAATATCTACACCGCTATCTGTATGAACATGGAAATATCTACAAAGCTATCTGAATGAACATGGAAATATCTACACCGCTATCTGTTTGAACATGTAAATATCTACTCCGCTATCTGCATGAAAATGGAAATATCTACAAAGCTATCTGCATTTACATGGAAATATCTACACAGCTATCTCTTTACACTTGAAAATAACTACACCGCTATATCTATAAACATGGAAATATCTACACCGCCATCTGTATGAACTTGGAAATATCTGCACCGCCATCTGTATGAACATATAAATATCTACACCGCCATCTGTATTAAGAAGGAAATATCTAAACCGCTATCTGTATAAACATGGAAATATCTACACCGCTGCCTGTATAAACATGGAAATATCAGCACCGCTATCTGTATGAACATGGAAATATCTACACCGCTATCTGTATGAACATGGAAATATCTAAACCGCTATCTGTATGAACATGCAAATATCTACACCGCTATCTGTTTGAACATGGAAATATCTACACCACTATCTGCATGAAAATGGAAATATCTACACTGCTATCTGCAAATACATGGAAATATCTACACAGCTATCTCTTTACACATGGAAATAACTACACCGCTATCTGTATGAACATGGAAATATCCACACCGCCATCTGTATGAACATGGAAATATCTGCACCGCCATCTGTATGAACCTATAAATATCTACACCGCCATTTGTATTACGATGGAGATATCTACACCGCTATCTGTATAAACATGGAAATATCTACACCGCTATCTGTATAAACATGGAAATATCTACACCGCTATCTGTTTAAACATGGAAATATCAGCACCGCTATCTGTATGAACATGGAAATATCTACAACGCTATCTGTATGAACATGGAAATATCTACACCGCTATCTGTATGAACATGGAAATATCTACACCACTATCAGTATGAACATGGAAATATCTACACCGCTATCTGTATGAACATTGATATATCTACACAGCCCTCTGGATGAACATGGAAATATCCACACCGCTATCTGTGTAAACATGCATACATCTTCACTGCTATCTGTATAAACATGGAAATATCTACACCGCTATCTGTATGAACATGGAAATATCTACACCGCTATCTGTATGAACATGGAAATAGCTACACCGCTATCTGTATGAACATGGAAATATCTTCACCGCTATCTGTATGAACATGGATATATCTACACAGCCATCTGGATAAACATGGAAATATCTACACCGCTATCTGTATGAACATGGAAATAGCTACACCGCTATCTGTATGAAAATGGAAATATCTACACCGCTATCTGAATGAACATGGAAATACCTACACCGCTATCTGTATGAACTTGGAAATAACTTCACCGCCATCTGTATGAACATGGATATATATACAGAGCCACCAGGATGAACATGGAAATATCTACACAGCTATCTGTATGAACATGGAAATATATACACCGCTATCTGTGTAAACATGCATACATCTTCACCGCTATCTGTATAAACACGGAAATATCTACACCGCTATCTGTATGAACATGGAAATATCTACACCGCTATCTGTTTGAACATGGAAATATCTACACCGCTATCTGCATGAAAATGGAAATATCTACACAGCTATCTCCATATACATGGAAATATCTACAAAGCTATCTCTTTACACATGGAAATAACTACACCGCTATCTCTATAAACATGGAAATATCTACACCGCCATCTGTATGAACATGGAAATATCTGCACCGCCATCTGTATGAACATATAAATATCTACACCGCCATCTGTATTAAGATGGAGATATCTACACCGCTATCTGTGTAAACATGCATATATTTTCACCGCTATCTGTATAAACATGGAAATATCTACACCGCTATCTGTATGAACATGGAAATAGCTACACTGCTATCTGTATGAACATGGAAATACCTACACCGCTATCTGTATGAACATGGATATATCTACACAGCCATCTGGATGAACATGGAAATATCTACACCGCTATCTGTGTAAACATGCATACATCTTCACCGCTATCTATATAAACATGGAAAAAGCTACACCACTATCTGTATCAACATGAAAATATCTACACCGCTACCTGTATAAACATGGAAATGTCAGCACCGCTATCAGTATGAACATGGAAATATCTACACCGCTATCTGTATGAACATGGAAATATCTACACCGCTATCTGTATGAACATGGAAATATCTACACCTCTATCTGTATGAACATGGAAATAGCTACAACACTATCTGTGTGAACATGGAAATATCTACAACGCTATCTGTATGAACATGGAAATATCTACACCGCTATCTGTATGAACATGGAAATATCTACACCGCTATCAGTATGAACATGGAAATATCTACACCGCTATCTGTATGAACATTGATATATCTACACAGCCCTCTGGATGAACATGGAAATATCCACACCGCCATCTGTGTAAACATGCATACATCTTCACTGCTATCTGTATAAACCTGGAAATATCTACACCGCTATCTGTATGAACATGGAAATATCTACACCACTATCTGTATGAACATGGAAATATCTACACCACTATCTGTATGAACATGGAAATATCTTCACCGCTATCTGTATGAACATGGATATATCTACACAGCCATCTGGATAAACATGGAAATATCTACACCGCTATCTGTATGAACATGGAAATAGCTACACCGCTATCTGTATGAAAATGGAAATATCTACACCGCTATCTGTATGAACATGGAAATACCTACACCGCTATCTGTATGAACTTGGAAATATCTTCACCGCCATCTGTATGAACATGGATATATATACGGAGCCATCTGGATGAACATGGAAATATCTACACAGCTATCTGTATGAACATGGAAATATATACACCGCTATCTGTGTAAACATGCATACATCTTCACCGCTATCTGTATAAACACGGAAATATCTACACCGCTATCTGTAAGAACATGGAAATATCTACACCGCTATCTGTTTGAACATGGAAATATCTACACCGCTATCTGCATGAAAATGGAAATATCTACACAGCTATCTGCATATACATGGAAATATCTAAAAAGCTATCTCTTTACACATGGAAATAACTACACCGCTATCTCTATAAACGTGGAAATATCTACACCGCCATCTGTATGAACATGGAAATATCTGCACCGCCATCTGTATGAACATATAAATATCTACACCGCCATCTGTATTAAGATGGAGATATCTACACCGCTATCTGTGTAAACATGCATATATTTTCACCGCTATCTGTATAAACATGGAAATATCTACACCGCTATCTGTATGAACATGGAAATAGCTACACCGCTATCTGTATGAACATGGAAATACCTACACCGCTATCTGTATGAACATGGATATATCTACACAGCCATCTGGATGAACATGGAAATATCTACACCGCTATCTGTGTAAACATGCATACATCTTCACCGCTATCTATATAAACATGGAAATATCTACACCACTATCAGTATCAACATGAAAATATCTACACCGCTACCTGTATAAACATGGAAATGTCAGCACAGCTATCTGTATGAACATGGAAATAGCTACACCGCTATCTGTATGAACATGCAAATATCTACACCACTATCTGTAAGAACATGGAAATATCTACACCACTATCTGTATGAACATGAATATATCTACACAGCCATCTGGATGAACATGGAAATATCTACACCACTATCTGTATTAACATGGAAATATCTACACCGCTATCTGTGTAAACATGCATACATCTTCACCGCTATCAGTATAAACATGGAAATATCTACACCGCTATCTGTATGAACATGGAAATAGCTACACCGCTATCTGTATGAACATGGAAATATCTACACCGCTATCTGTATGAACATGGATATATCTACACAGCCGTCTGGATGAACATGGAAATATCTACACCGCTATCTGTGTAAACATGCATATATCTTCACCGCTATCTGTATAAATATGGAAATGTCTACACCACTATCTGTATGAACATGCAAATATCTACACCGCTATCTGTATGAACATGGAAATATCTGCACCACTATCAGTATGAACATGGAAATATCTACACCGCTATCTGTATGAACATTGATATATCTACACAGCCTCTGGATGAACATGGAAATATCCACACCGCTATCTGTGTAAACTTGCATACATCTTCACTGCTATCTGTATAAACATGGAAATATCTACACCGCTATCTGTATGAACATGGAAATATCTACACCGCTATCTGTTTGAAGATGGAAATATATACACCGCTATCTGCAAAAATGGAAATATCTACACAGCTATCTGCGTATACATGGAAATAACTACACAGCTATCTCTTTACACATGGAAATAACTACACCGCTATCTGTATGAACATGGAAATATCTACACTGCCATCTGTATGAACATGGAAATATCTGCATCGCCATCTGCATGAACATATAAATATCTACACCGCCATCTGTATTAAAATGGGGATATCTACACCGCTATCTGAATAAACATGGAAATATCTACACCGCTATCTGTATAAACATGGAAATATCTACACCGCTATCTGTATAAACATGGAAATATCTACACCGCTACCTGTTTAAACATGGAAATATCAGCACCGCTATCTGTATGAACATGGAAATATCTACACCGCTATCTGTATGAACATGGAAATATCTACACCGCTATCTGTATGAACATGGAAATATCTACAAAGCTATCTGAATGAACATGGAAATATCTACACCGCTATCTGTTTGAACATGTAAATATCTACTCCGCTATCTGCATGAAAATGGAAATATCTACAAAGCTATCTGCATTTACATGGAAATATCTACACAGCTATCTCTTTACACTTGGAAATAACTACACCGCTATATCTATAAACATGGAAATATCTACACCGCCATCTGTATGAACTTGGAAATATCTGCACCGCCATCTGTATGAACATATAAATATCTACACCGCCATCTGTATTAAGAAGGAAATATCTAAACCGCTATCTGTATAAACATGGAAATATCTACACCGCTGCCTGTATAAACATGGAAATATCAGCACCGCTATCTGTATGAACATGGAAATAACTACACCGCTATCTGTATGAACATGGAAATATCTAAACCGCTATCTGTGTAAACATGCATACATCTTCACTGCTATCTGTATAAACATGGAAATATCTACACCGCTATCTGTATGAACATGGAAATATCTACACCGCTATCTGTATGAACATGGAAATAGCTACACCGCTATCTGTATGAACATGGAAATATCTTCACCGCTATCTGTATGAACATGGATATATCTACACAGCCATCTGGATAAACATGGAAATATCTACACCGCTATCTGTATGAACATGGAAGTAGCTACACCGCTATCTGTATGAAAATGGAAATATCTACACCGCTATCTGTATGAACATGGAAATACCTACACCGCTATCTGTATGAACTTGGAAATAACTTCACCGCCATCTGTATGAACATGGATATATATACAGAGCCACCAGGATGAACATGGAAATATCTACACAGCTATCTGTATGAACATGGAAATATATACACCGCTATCTGTGTAAACATGCATACATCTTCACCGCTATCTGTATAAACACGGAAATATCTACACCGCTATCTGTATGAACATGGAAATATCTACACCGCTATCTGTTTGAACATGGAAATATCTACACCGCTATCTGCATGAAAATGGAAATATCTACACAGCTATCTGCATATACATGGAAATATCTACAAAGCTATCTCTTTACACATGGAAATAACTACACCGCTATCTCTATAAACATGGAAATATCTACACCGCCATCTGTATGAACATGGAAATATCTGCACCGCCATCTGTATGAACATATAAATATCTACACCGCCATCTGTATTAAGATGGAGATATCTACACCGCTATCTGTGTAAACATGCATATATTTTCACCGCTATCTGTATAAACATGGAAACATCTACACCGCTATCTGTATGAACATGGAAATACCTACACCGCTATCTGTATGAACATGGATATATCTACACAGCCATCAGGATGAACATGGAAATATCTACACCGCTATCTGTGTAAACATGCATACATCTTCACCGCTATCTATATAAACATGGAAATATCTACACCACTATCTGTATCAACATGAAAATATCTACACCGCTACCTGTATAAACATGGAAATGTCAGCACCGCTATCTGTATGAACATGGAAATAGCTACACCGCTATCTGTATGAACATGCAAATATCTACACCACTATCTGTATGAACATGGAAATATCTACACCACTATCTGTATGAACATGGATATATCTACACAGCCATCTGGATGAACATGGAAATATCTACACCACTATCTGTATTAACATGGAAATATCTACACCGCTATCTGTGTAAACATGCATACATCTTCACCGCTATCAGTATAAACATGGAAATATCTACACCACTGTCTGTATGAACATGGAAATACCTACACCGCTATCTGTTTGAACATGGAAATATCTACAAAGCTATCTGCATGAAAATGGAAATATCTACACTGCTATCTGCATATTCATTTAAATATCTACACAGCTATCTCTTTACACATGGAAATAACAACACCGCTATCTGTATGAACGTGGAAATATCTACACCGCCATCTGTTTGAACATGGAAATATCTGCACCGCCATCTGTATGAACATATAAATATCTACACCGCCATCTGTATTAAGATGGAGATATCTACACTGCTATCTGTATAAACATGGAAATATCTACACCGCCATCTGTATGAAAATATAAATATCTACACCGCCATCTGTATTAAGAAGGAAATATCTAAACCGCTATCTGTATAAACATGGAAATATCTACACCGCTGCCTGTATAAACATGGAAATATAAGCACCGCTATCTGTATGAACATGGAAATATCTACACCGCTATCTGTATGAACATGGAAATATCTACACCTCTATCTGTATGAACATGGAAATAGCTACAACGCTATCTGTGTGAACATGGATATATCTACACCGCTATCTGTGTAAACATGCATACATCTTCACCGCTATCTGTATAAACATGGAAATATCTACACCGATATCTGTATGAACATGGAAATATCTACACCAGTATCTGTATGAACATGGAAATATCTACACCGCTATCTGTTTGAACATGGAAATATCTACACCGCTATCTGCATGAAAATGGAAATATCTACACTGCTATCTGCATAGACATTTAAATATCTACACAGCTATCCCTTTACACATGGAAATAACTACACCGCTATCTGTATGAACATGGAAATATCTACACCGCCATCTGTATGAACATGGAAATATCTGCACCGCCATCTGTATGAACATATAAATATCTACACCGCCATCTTTATTAAGATGGAGATTTCTACACTGCTATCTGTATAAACATGGAAATATCTACACCGCTATCTGTATAAACATGGAAATATCTACACCGCTATCTGTATAAACATGGAAATATCTACACCGCTACCTATATAAACATGGAAATATCAGCACCGCTATCTGTATGAACATGGAAATATCTACACCGCTATCTGTATGAACATGGAAATATCTACACCGCTATCTGTATGAACATGGAAGTATCAACAAAGCTATCTGAATGAACATGGAAATATCTACACCGCTATCTGTTTGAACATGGAAATATCTACACCGCTATCGGCATGAAAATGGAAATACCTACAAAGCTATCTGCATATACATGGAAATATCTACACAGTTCTCTCTTTACACATGGAAATAACTACACCGCTATATCTATAAACATGGAAATATCTACACCGCTATCTGTATGAACATTGATATATCTACACAGCCTCTGGATGAACATGGAAATATCCACACCGCTATCTGTGTAAACTTGCATACATCTTCACTGCTATCTGTATAAACATGGAAATATCTACACCGCTATCTGTATGAACATGGAAATATCTACACCGCTATCTGTTTGAAGATGGAAATATATACACCGCTATCTGCAAAAATGGAAATATCTACACAGCTATCTGCGTATACATGGAAATATCTACACAGCTATCTCTTTACACATGGAAATAACTACACCGCTATCTGTATGAACATGGAAATATCTACACTGCCATCTGTATGAACATGGAAATATCTGCATCGCCATCTGCATGAACATATAAATATCTACACCGCCATCTGTATTAAAATTGGGATATCTACACCGCTATCTGAATAAACATGGAAATATCTACACCGCTATCTGTATAAACATGGAAATATCTACACCGCTATCTGTATAAACATGGAAATATCTACACCGCTACCTGTTTAAACATGGAAATATCAGCACCGCTATCTGTATGAACATGGAAATATCTACACCGCTATCTGTATGAACATGGAAATATCTACACCGCTATCTGTATGAACATGGAAATATCTACAAAGCTATCTGAATGAACATGGAAATATCTACACCGCTATCTGTTTGAACATGTAAATATCTACTCCGCTATCTGCATGAAAATGGAAATATCTACAAAGCTATCTGCATTTACATGGAAATATCTACACAGCTATCTCTTTACACTTGAAAATAACTACACCGCTATATCTATAAACATGGAAATATCTACACCGCCATCTGTATGAACTTGGAAATATCTGCACCGCCATCTGTATGAACATATAAATATCTACACCGCCATCTGTATTAAGAAGGAAATATCTAAACCGCTATCTGTATAAACATGGAAATATCTACACCGCTGCCTGTATAAACATGGAAATATCAGCACCGCTATCTGTATGAACATGGAAATATCTACACCGCTATCTGTATGAACATGGAAATATCTAAACCGCTATCTGTATGAACATGCAAATATCTACACCGCTATCTGTTTGAACATGGAAATATCTACACCACTATCTGCATGAAAATGGAAATATCTACACTGCTATCTGCAAATACATGGAAATATCTACACAGCTATCTCTTTACACATGGAAATAACTACACCGCTATCTGTATGAACATGGAAATATCCACACCGCCATCTGTATGAACATGGAAATATCTGCACCGCCATCTGTATGAACCTATAAATATCTACACCGCCATTTGTATTACGATGGAGATATCTACACCGCTATCTGTATAAACATGGAAATATCTACACCGCTATCTGTATAAACATGGAAATATCTACACCGCTATCTGTTTAAACATGGAAATATCAGCACCGCTATCTGTATGAACATGGAAATATCTACAACGCTATCTGTATGAACATGGAAATATCTACACCGCTATCTGTATGAACATGGAAATATCTACACCACTATCAGTATGAACATGGAAATATCTACACCGCTATCTGTATGAACATTGATATATCTACACAGCCCTCTGGATGAACATGGAAATATCCACACCGCTATCTGTGTAAACATGCATACATCTTCACTGCTATCTGTATAAACATGGAAATATCTACACCGCTATCTGTATGAACATGGAAATATCTACACCGCTATCTGTATGAACATGGAAATAGCTACACCGCTATCTGTATGAACATGGAAATATCTTCACCGCTATCTGTATGAACATGGATATATCTACACAGCCATCTGGATAAACATGGAAATATCTACACCGCTATCTGTATGAACATGGAAATAGCTACACCGCTATCTGTATGAAAATGGAAATATCTACACCGCTATCTGAATGAACATGGAAATACCTACACCGCTATCTGTATGAACTTGGAAATAACTTCACCGCCATCTGTATGAACATGGATATATATACAGAGCCACCAGGATGAACATGGAAATATCTACACAGCTATCTGTATGAACATGGAAATATATACACCGCTATCTGTGTAAACATGCATACATCTTCACCGCTATCTGTATAAACACGGAAATATCTACACCGCTATCTGTATGAACATGGAAATATCTACACCGCTATCTGTTTGAACATGGAAATATCTACACCGCTATCTGCATGAAAATGGAAATATCTACACAGCTATCTCCATATACATGGAAATATCTACAAAGCTATCTCTTTACACATGGAAATAACTACACCGCTATCTCTATAAACATGGAAATATCTACACCGCCATCTGTATGAACATGGAAATATCTGCACCGCCATCTGTATGAACATATAAATATCTACACCGCCATCTGTATTAAGATGGAGATATCTACACCGCTATCTGTGTAAACATGCATATATTTTCACCGCTATCTGTATAAACATGGAAATATCTACACCGCTATCTGTATGAACATGGAAATAGCTACACTGCTATCTGTATGAACATGGAAATACCTACACCGCTATCTGTATGAACATGGATATATCTACACAGCCATCTGGATGAACATGGAAATATCTACACCGCTATCTGTGTAAACATGCATACATCTTCACCGCTATCTATATAAACATGGAAAAAGCTACACCACTATCTGTATCAACATGAAAATATCTACACCGCTACCTGTATAAACATGGAAATGTCAGCACCGCTATCAGTATGAACATGGAAATATCTACACCGCTATCTGTATGAACATGGAAATATCTACACCGCTATCTGTATGAACATGGAAATATCTACACCTCTATCTGTATGAACATGGAAATAGCTACAACACTATCTGTGTGAACATGGAAATATCTACAACGCTATCTGTATGAACATGGAAATATCTACACCGCTATCTGTATGAACATGGAAATATCTACACCGCTATCAGTATGAACATGGAAATATCTACACCGCTATCTGTATGAACATTGATATATCTACACAGCCCTCTGGATGAACATGGAAATATCCACACCGCCATCTGTGTAAACATGCATACATCTTCACTGCTATCTGTATAAACCTGGAAATATCTACACCGCTATCTGTATGAACATGGAAATATCTACACCACTATCTGTATGAACATGGAAATATCTACACCACTATCTGTATGAACATGGAAATATCTTCACCGCTATCTGTATGAACATGGATATATCTACACAGCCATCTGGATAAACATGGAAATATCTACACCGCTATCTGTATGAACATGGAAATAGCTACACCGCTATCTGTATGAAAATGGAAATATCTACACCGCTATCTGTATGAACATGGAAATACCTACACCGCTATCTGTATGAACTTGGAAATATCTTCACCGCCATCTGTATGAACATGGATATATATACGGAGCCATCTGGATGAACATGGAAATATCTACACAGCTATCTGTATGAACATGGAAATATATACACCGCTATCTGTGTAAACATGCATACATCTTCACCGCTATCTGTATAAACACGGAAATATCTACACCGCTATCTGTAAGAACATGGAAATATCTACACCGCTATCTGTTTGAACATGGAAATATCTACACCGCTATCTGCATGAAAATGGAAATATCTACACAGCTATCTGCATATACATGGAAATATCTAAAAAGCTATCTCTTTACACATGGAAATAACTACACCGCTATCTCTATAAACGTGGAAATATCTACACCGCCATCTGTATGAACATGGAAATATCTGCACCGCCATCTGTATGAACATATAAATATCTACACCGCCATCTGTATTAAGATGGAGATATCTACACCGCTATCTGTGTAAACATGCATATATTTTCACCGCTATCTGTATAAACATGGAAATATCTACACCGCTATCTGTATGAACATGGAAATAGCTACACCGCTATCTGTATGAACATGGAAATACCTACACCGCTATCTGTATGAACATGGATATATCTACACAGCCATCTGGATGAACATGGAAATATCTACACCGCTATCTGTGTAAACATGCATACATCTTCACCGCTATCTATATAAACATGGAAATATCTACACCACTATCAGTATCAACATGAAAATATCTACACCGCTACCTGTATAAACATGGAAATGTCAGCACAGCTATCTGTATGAACATGGAAATAGCTACACCGCTATCTGTATGAACATGCAAATATCTACACCACTATCTGTAAGAACATGGAAATATCTACACCACTATCTGTATGAACATGAATATATCTACACAGCCATCTGGATGAACATGGAAATATCTACACCACTATCTGTATTAACATGGAAATATCTACACCGCTATCTGTGTAAACATGCATACATCTTCACCGCTATCAGTATAAACATGGAAATATCTACACCGCTATCTGTATGAACATGGAAATAGCTACACCGCTATCTGTATGAACATGGAAATATCTACACCGCTATCTGTATGAACATGGATATATCTACACAGCCGTCTGGATGAACATGGAAATATCTACACCGCTATCTGTGTAAACATGCATATATCTTCACCGCTATCTGTATAAATATGGAAATGTCTACACCACTATCTGTATGAACATGCAAATATCTACACCGCTATCTGTATGAACATGGAAATATCTGCACCACTATCAGTATGAACATGGAAATATCTACACCGCTATCTGTATGAACATTGATATATCTACACAGCCTCTGGATGAACATGGAAATATCCACACCGCTATCTGTGTAAACTTGCATACATCTTCACTGCTATCTGTATAAACATGGAAATATCTACACCGCTATCTGTATGAACATGGAAATATCTACACCGCTATCTGTTTGAAGATGGAAATATATACACCGCTATCTGCAAAAATGGAAATATCTACACAGCTATCTGCGTATACATGGAAATATCTACACAGCTATCTCTTTACACATGGAAATAACTACACCGCTATCTGTATGAACATGGAAATATCTACACTGCCATCTGTATGAACATGGAAATATCTGCATCGCCATCTACATGAACATATAAATATCTACACCGCCATCTGTATTAAAATGGGGATATCTACACCGCTATCTGAATAAACATGGAAATATCTACACCGCTATCTGTATAAACATGGAAATATCTACACCGCTATCTGTATAAACATGGAAATATCTACACCGCTACCTGTTTAAACATGGAAATATCAGCACCGCTATCTGTATGAACATGGAAATATCTACACCGCTATCTGTATGAACATGGAAATATCTACACCGCTATCTGTATGAACATGGAAATATCTACAAAGCTATCTGAATGAACATGGAAATATCTACACCGCTATCTGTTTGAACATGTAAATATCTACTCCGCTATCTGCATGAAAATGGAAATATCTACAAAGCTATCTGCATTTACATGGAAATACCTACACAGCTATCTCTTTACACTTGGAAATAACTACACCGCTATATCTATAAACATGGAAATATCTACACCGCCATCTGTATGAACTTGGAAATATCTGCACCGCCATCTGTATGAACATATAAATATCTACACCGCCATCTGTATTAAGAAGGAAATATCTAAACCGCTATCTGTATAAACATGGAAATATCTACACCGCTGCCTGTATAAACATGGAAATATCAGCACCGCTATCTGTATGAACATGGAAATAACTACACCGCTATCTGTATGAACATGGAAATATCTAAACCGCTATCTGTGTAAACATGCATACATCTTCACTGCTATCTGTATAAACATGGAAATATCTACACCGCTATCTGTATGAACATGGAAATATCTACACCGCTATCTGTATGAACATGGAAATAGCTACACCGCTATCTGTATGAACATGGAAATATCTTCACCGCTATCTGTATGAACATGGATATATCTACACAGCCATCTGGATAAACATGGAAATATCTACACCGCTATCTGTATGAACATGGAAGTAGCTACACCGCTATCTGTATGAAAATGGAAATATCTACACCGCTATCTGTATGAACATGGAAATACCTACACCGCTATCTGTATGAACTTGGAAATAACTTCACCGCCATCTGTATGAACATGGATATATATACAGAGCCACCAGGATGAACATGGAAATATCTACACAGCTATCTGTATGAACATGGAAATATATACACCGCTATCTGTGTAAACATGCATACATCTTCACCGCTATCTGTATAAACACGGAAATATCTACACCGCTATCTGTATGAACATGGAAATATCTACACCGCTATCTGTTTGAACATGGAAATATCTACACCGCTATCTGCATGAAAATGGAAATATCTACACAGCTATCTGCATATACATGGAAATATCTACAAAGCTATCTCTTTACACATGGAAATAACTACACCGCTATCTCTATAAACATGGAAATATCTACACCGCCATCTGTATGAACATGGAAATATCTGCACCGCCATCTGTATGAACATATAAATATCTACACCGCCATCTGTATTAAGATGGAGATATCTACACCGCTATCTGTGTAAACATGCATATATTTTCACCGCTATCTGTATAAACATGGAAACATCTACACCGCTATCTGTATGAACATGGAAATACCTACACCGCTATCTGTATGAACATGGATATATCTACACAGCCATCAGGATGAACATGGAAATATCTACACCGCTATCTGTGTAAACATGCATACATCTTCACCGCTATCTATATAAACATGGAAATATCTACACCACTATCTGTATCAACATGAAAATATCTACACCGCTACCTGTATAAACATGGAAATGTCAGCACCGCTATCTGTATGAACATGGAAATAGCTACACCGCTATCTGTATGAACATGCAAATATCTACACCACTATCTGTATGAACATGGAAATATCTACACCACTATCTGTATGAACATGGATATATCTACACAGCCATCTGGATGAACATGGAAATATCTACACCACTATCTGTATTAACATGGAAATATCTACACCGCTATCTGTGTAAACATGCATACATCTTCACCGCTATCAGTATAAACATGGAAATATCTACACCACTGTCTGTATGAACATGGAAATACCTACACCGCTATCTGTTTGAACATGGAAATATCTACAAAGCTATCTGCATGAAAATGGAAATATCTACACTGCTATCTGCATATTCATTTAAATATCTACACAGCTATCTCTTTACACATGGAAATAACAACACCGCTATCTGTATGAACGTGGAAATATCTACACCGCCATCTGTTTGAACATGGAAATATCTGCACCGCCATCTGTATGAACATATAAATATCTACACCGCCATCTGTATTAAGATGGAGATATCTACACTGCTATCTGTATAAACATGGAAATATCTACACCGCCATCTGTATGAAAATATAAATATCTACACCGCCATCTGTATTAAGAAGGAAATATCTAAACCGCTATCTGTATAAACATGGAAATATCTACACCGCTGCCTGTATAAACATGGAAATATAAGCACCGCTATCTGTATGAACATGGAAATATCTACACCGCTATCTGTATGAACATGGAAATATCTACACCTCTATCTGTATGAACATGGAAATAGCTACAACGCTATCTGTGTGAACATGGATATATCTACACCGCTATCTGTGTAAACATGCATACATCTTCACCGCTATCTGTATAAACATGGAAATATCTACACCGATATCTGTATGAACATGGAAATATCTACACCAGTATCTGTATGAACATGGAAATATCTACACCGCTATCTGTTTGAACATGGAAATATCTACACCGCTATCTGCATGAAAATGGAAATATCTACACTGCTATCTGCATAGACATTTAAATATCTACACAGCTATCCCTTTACACATGGAAATAACTACACCGCTATCTGTATGAACATGGAAATATCTACACCGCCATCTGTATGAACATGGAAATATCTGCACCGCCATCTGTATGAACATATAAATATCTACACCGCCATCTTTATTAAGATGGAGATTTCTACACTGCTATCTGTATAAACATGGAAATATCTACACCGCTATCTGTATAAACATGGAAATATCTACACCGCTATCTGTATAAACATGGAAATATCTACACCGCTACCTATATAAACATGGAAATATCAGCACCGCTATCTGTATGAACATGGAAATATCTACACCGCTATCTGTATGAACATGGAAATATCTACACCGCTATCTGTATGAACATGGAAGTATCAACAAAGCTATCTGAATGAACATGGAAATATCTACACCGCTATCTGTTTGAACATGGAAATATCTACACCGCTATCGGCATGAAAATGGAAATACCTACAAAGCTATCTGCATATACATGGAAATATCTACACAGTTCTCTCTTTACACATGGAAATAACTACACCGCTATATCTATAAACATGGAAATATCTACACCGCTATCTGTATGAACATTGATATATCTACACAGCCTCTGGATGAACATGGAAATATCCACACCGCTATCTGTGTAAACTTGCATACATCTTCACTGCTATCTGTATAAACATGGAAATATCTACACCGCTATCTGTATGAACATGGAAATATCTACACCGCTATCTGTTTGAAGATGGAAATATATACACCGCTATCTGCAAAAATGGAAATATCTACACAGCTCTCTGCGTATACATGGAAATATCTACACAGCTATCTCTTTACACATGGAAATAACTACACCGCTATCTGTATGAACATGGAAATATCTACACCGCCATCTGTATGAACATGGAAATATCTGCACCGCCATCTGTATGAACATATAAATATCTACACCGCCATCTGTATTAAGATGGAGATATCTACACCGCTATCTGTGTAAACATGCATATATTTTCACCGCTATCTGTATAAACATGGAAATATCTACACCGCTATCTGTATGAACATGGAAATAGCTACACCGCTATCTGTATGAACATGGAAATACCTACACCGCTATCTGTATGAACATGGATATATCTACACAGCCATCTGGATGAACATGGAAATATCTACACCGCTATCTGTGTAAACATGCATACATCTTCACCGCTATCTATATAAACATGGAAATATCTACACCACTATCTGTATCAACATGAAAATATGTACACCGCTACCTGTATAAACATGGAAATGTCAGCACCGCTATCTGTAGGAACATGGAAATAGCTACACCGCTCTCTGTATGAACATGCAAATATCTACACCACTATCTGTATGAACATGGAAATATCTACACCACTATCTGTATGAACATGGATATATCTACACAGCCATCTGGATGAACATGGAAATATCTACACCACTATCTGTATTAACATGGAAATATCTACACCGCTATCTGTGTAAACATGCATACATCTTCACCGCTATCAGTATAAACATGGAAATATCTACACCACTATCTGGATGAACATGGAAATATCTACACCGCTATCTGTTTGAACATGGAAATATCTACAAAGCTATCTGCATGAAAATGGAAATATCTACACTGCTATCTGCATATTCATTTAAATATCTACACAGCTATCTCTTTACACATGGAAATAACAACACCGCTATCTGTATGAACGTGGAAATATCTACACCGCCATCTGTTTGAACATGGAAATATCTGCACCGCCATCTGTATGAACATATAAATATCTACACCGCCATCTGTATTAAGATGGAGATATCTACACTGCTATCTGTATAAACATGGAAATATCTACACCGCCATCTGTATGAAAATATAAATATCTACACCGCCATCTGTATTAAGAAGGAAATATCTAAACCGCTATCTGTATAAACATGGAAATATCTACACCGCTGCCTGTATAAACATGGAAATATAAGCACCGCTATCTGTATGAACATGGAAATATCTACACCGCTATCTGTATGAACATGGAAATATCTACACCTCTATCTGTATGAACATGGAAATAGCTACAACGCTATCTGTGTGAACATGGATATATCTACACAGCCATCTGGATGAACATGGAAATATCTACACCGCTATCTGTGTAAACATGCATACATCTTCACCGCTATCTGTATAAACATGGAAATATCTACACCGATATCTGTATGAACATGGAAATATCTACACCAGTATCTGTATGAACATGGAAATATCTACACCGCTATCTGTTTGAACATGGAAATATCTACACCGCTATCTGCATGAAAATGGAAATATCTACACTGCTATCTGCATATACATTTAAATATCTACACAGCTATCCCTTTACACATGGAAATAACTACACCGCTATCTGTATGAACATGGAAATATCTACACCGCCATCTGTATGAACATGGAAATATCTGCACCGCCATCTGTATGAACATATAAATATCAACACCGCCATCTTTATTAAGATGGAGATTTCTACACTGCTATCTGTATAAACATGGAAATATCTACACCGCTATCTGTATAAACATGGAAATATCTACACCGCTATCTGTATAAACATGGAAATATCTACACCGCTACCTATATAAACATGGAAATATCAGCACCGCTATCTGTATGAACATGGAAATATCTACACCGCTATCTGTATGAACATGGAAATATCTACACCGCTATCTGTATGAACATGGAAGTATCAACAAAGCTATCTGAATGAACATGGAAATATCTACACCGCTATCTGTTTGAACATGGAAATATCTACACCGCTATCGGCATGAAAATGGAAATACCTACAAAGCTATCTGCATATACATGGAAATATCTACACAGTTCTCTCTTTACACATGGAAATAACTACACCGCTATATCTATAAACATGGAAATCTCTACACCGCCATCTGTATGTACATGGAAATATCTGCACCGCCATCTGTATGAACATATAAATATCTACACCGCCATCTGTATTAAGAAGGAAATATCTAAACCGCTATCGGTATAAACATGGAAATATCTACACCGCTGCCTGTATATACATGGAAATATCAGAACCGCTATCTGTATGAACATGGAAATATCTACACCGCTATCTGTATGAACATGGAAATATCTACACTGCTATCCGTATGAACATGGAAATAGCTACACCGTTATCTGTATGAACATGGAAATAGCTACACCACTATCTGTATGAACATGGAAATATCTGCACCGCTATCTGTATGAACATGGATATATCTACACAGCCATCTGGAGGAACACGGAAATATCTACACCGCTATATGTATGAACATGGAAATATCTACACCGCTATCTGTTTGAACGTGGAAATATCTACACCGCTATGTGCATGAAAATGGAAATATCTACACTGATATCAGCATATACATTTAAATATCTACACAGCTATCTCTTTACACATGGAAATAACAACACCGCTATCTGTATGGACATGGAAATATCTACACCGCCATGTGTATGAACATGGAAATATCTGCACCGCCATCTGTATGAACATATAAATATCTACACCGCCATCTGTATTAAGATGGAGATATCTACACTGCTATCTGTATAAACATGGAAATATCTACACCGCCATCTGTATGAACATATAAATATCTACACCGCCATCTGTATTAAGAAGGAAATATGTAAACCGCTATCTGTATAAACATGGAAATAACTACACCGCTGCCTGTATAAACATGAAAATATCAGCACCGCTATCTGTATGAAAATGGAAATATCTACACCGCTATCTGTATAAACATGGAAATATCTACACCTCTATCTGTATGAACATGGAAATAGCTACACCGCTATCTGTGTGATCATGGATATATCTACACAGCCATCTGGATGAAGATGGAAATATCTACACTGCTATCTGTGTAAACATGCATACACCTTCACCGCTATCTGTAAAAACATGGAAATATCTACACCGCTATCTGTATGAACATGGAAATATCTACACCGCTATCTGTTTGAACATGGAAATATCTACACCGCTATCTGCATGAAAATGGAAATATCTACACTGCTATCTGCATATACATTTAAATATCTACACAGCTATCTCTTTACACATGGAAATAACTACACCGCTATCTGTATGAACATGGAAATATCTACACCGCCATCTGTATGAACATGGAAATATCTGCACTGCCATCTGTATGAACATATAAATATCTACACCGCCATCTGTATTAAGATGGAGATTTCTACACAGCTATCTGTATAAACATGGAAATATCTACACCGCTATCTGTATAAACATGGAAATATCTACACCTCTATCTGTATAAACAGGGAAATATCTACACAACTACCTGAACAAACATGGAAATATCAGCACCGCTATCTGTATGAACATGGAAATATCTACACCGCTATCTGTATGAACATGGAAATATCTACACCGCTATCTGTATGAACATGGAAATATCTACACCGCTATCTGTATGAACATGGAAATATCTACACGGCTATCTGTTTGAACATGGAAATATCTACACCGCTGTCTGCATGAAAATGGAAATATCTACACAGCTATCTGCATACACGTGGAAATATCTACACAGCTATCTCTTAACACATGGAAATAAGTACACCGCTATATCTATAAACATGGAAATGTCTACACCGCCATCTGTATGAACATGGAAATATCTGCACCACCATCTGTATGGACATATAAATATCTACACCGCCATCTGTATTAAGAAGGAAATATCTAAACCGCTATCTGTATGAACATTGAAATGTCTACACCGCTATCTGTTTGAACATGGAAATATCTACACCGCCATCTGTGTAAACATGCATACATCTTCACCGCTATCTGTATAAACATGGAAATATATACACCGCTATCTGTATGAACATGGATATATCTACACAGCCCTCTGGATGAACATGGAAATATCCCCACCGCTATCTGCATGAACATGGAAATATCTACACCGCTATCTGTGTGAACATGCATTCATGTTCACCGCAATCTGTATAAACATGGAAATATATACACCGCTATCTGTATGAACATGGATATATCTACACAGCCCTCTGGATGAACATGGATATATCTACACCGCTATCTGTATGAACATGGATATATCTACACAGCCCTCTGGATGAACATGGAAATATCCACACCGCTATCTGTGTAAACATGCATATATCTTCACCGCTATCTGTATAAACATGGAAATATCTACACCGCTACCTGTATAAACATGGAAATATCAGCACCGCTATCTGTATGAACATGGAAATATCTACACCGCTATCTGTATGAACATGGAAATATCTACACCGCTATCTGTATGAACATGGAAATATCTACAAAGCTATCTGAATGAACATGGAAATATCTACACCGTTATCTGTTTGAACATGTAAATATCTACAGCACTATCTGCATGAAAACGGAAATATCTACAAAGCTATCTGCATATACATGGAAATGTCTAAACAGCTATCTGTTTACACATGGAAATAACTACACCGCTATATCTATAAACAGGGAAATATCTACACCGCCATGTGTATGAACCTGGAAATATCAGCACCGCCATCTGTATGAACATATAAGTATCTACTCCGCCATCTGTATTAAGAAGGAAATATCTAAACTGCTATCTGTATAAACATGGAAATATCTACACCGCTGCCTGTAGAAACATGGAAATATCAGCACCGCTATCTGTATGAACATGGAAATATCTACACCGCTATCTGTATCAACATGGAAATATCTACACCGCTATCTGTATGAACATGGAAATAGCTACACCGTTATCTGTATGAACATGGAAATAGCTACACCGCTATCTGTATGAACATGGAAATATCTACACCGCTATCTGTATGAACATGGATATATCTACACAGCCATATGGATGAACATGGAAATATCTACACCGATATCTCTATGAACATGGAAATATCTACACCGCTATCTGTATGAACATGGATATATCAACACAGCCATCTGGATGAACATGGAAATATCTACACCGCTATCTGTGTAAACATGCATAGACCTTCACCGCTATCTGTATAAAAATGGAAATATCTACACCGCTATCTGTATGAACTTGGAAATATCTACACCGTTATCTGTATGAACATGGAAATATCTACACCGCTATCTGTTTGAACATGGAAATATCTACACCTCTATCTGTATGAACATGGAAATATCTACACCGCTATCTGTTTGAACATGGAAATATCTACACCGCTATCTGCATGAAAATGGAAATATATACACTGCTATCTGTATGAACAAATAAATATCTACACCGCCATCTGTATGAACATGGAAATATCTACACCGCTATCTGTTTGAACATGGAAATATCTACACCGCTATCTGTATGAACATGGAAATATCTACACCGCTATCTGTTTGAACATATAAATATCTACACCGCCATCTGTATTAAGATGGAGATATCTACACTGCTATCTGTATAAACATGGAAATAACTACACCGCCATCTGTACGAACATATAAATATCTACACCGCCATCTGTATTAAGAAGGAAATATCTAAACCGCTATCTGTATAAACATGGAAATATCTACACCGCTGCCTGTATAAACATGGAAATATCAGCACCGCTATCTCTATGAACATGGAAATATCTACACCGCTATCTGTATGAACATGGAAATATCTACACCGCTATCTGTATGAACAAGGAAATAGCTACACCGCTATCTGTATGAACATGGAAATATCTACACAGCCATCTGGATGAACATGGAAATATCTACACTGCTATCTGTGTAAACATGCATAGATCTTCACCACTATCTGTATAAACATGGAAATATCTACACCGCTATCTGTATAAACATGGAAATATCTACACTGCTATCTGTATGAACGTGGAAATATCTACACCGCTATCTGTTTGAACATGGAAATATCTACACCGCTATCTGTATGAAAATGGAAATATCTACACCGCTATCTGTGTAAACATGCATACATCTTCACCGTTATCTGTATAAACTTGGAAATATCAGCACCGCTATCTGTATGAACATGGAAATATCTACACAGCCATCTGGATGAACATGGAAATATCTACACCGCTATCTGTATGAACATGGAAATAGCTACACCGCTATCTGTATGAACATGGAAATATCTACACCGCTATCTGTATGAACATGGAAATATCTGCACCGCTATCTGTATGAACATGGAAATATCTACACCGCTATCTGTATGAAAATGGAAATATCTACACCGCTATCTGTATAAACATGGAAATATCTACACCACTATCTGTATAAACATGGAAATATCAGCACCGCTATCTGTATGAACATGGAAATATCTACACCGCTATCTGTTTGAGCATGGAAATATCTACACCGCTATCTGCATGAAAATGGAAATATCTACACAGCTATCTGCATATACGTGGAAATATCTACAAAGCTATCTCTTTACACATGGAAATAACTACACCGATATCTCTATAAACATGGAAATATCTACACCGCCATCTGTATGAACATGGAAATATCAGCACCGCTATCTGTATGAACAAGGATATGTCTACAAAGCCATCTGGATGAACATGGAAATATCTACACCGCTATCTGTATGAACATGGAAATATCTACACCGCTATCTGTGTAAACAAGCATACATCTTCACCGCTACCTGTATAAACATGGAAATATCTACACCGCTATCTGTATGAACATGGAATTATCTACACCGCTATCTGTTTGAGCATGGAAATATCTACACCGCTATCTGCATGAAAATGGAAATATCTACACAGCTATCTGCATATACATGGAAATATCTACAAAGCTATCTCTTTACACATGGAAATAACTACACCGATATCTCTATAAACATGGAAATATCTACACCACCATCTGTATGAACATGGAAATATCAGCACCGCTATCTGTATGAACATGGAAATATCTCACAGCCATCTTAATGAACATGGAAATATCTACACCGCTATCTGTATGAACATGGAAATAGCTACACCGCTATCTGTATGAACACGGAAATATCTACACCTCTATCTGTATGAACATGGAAATATCAACACCGCTATCTGTATGAACATGGAAATATCTACACCGCTATCTGTATAAACATGGAAATATCTACACCGCTATCTGTATAAACATGGAAATATCTACACCGCTATCTGTGTGAACATGGAAATATCTACACCGCTATCTGTTTGAGAATGGAAATATCTACACAGCTATCTGCATGAAAATGGAAATATCTACACAGCTATCTGCATATACATGGAAATATCTACAAAGCTATCTCTTTACACCTGGAAATAACTACACCGATATCTCTATAAACATGGAAATGTCTACACCGCCATCTGTATGAACATGGAAATATCTGCACCGCCATCTGTATGAACATATAAATATCTGCACCGCCATCTGTATTAAGATGGAGATTTCTACACCGATATCTGTATAAACATGGAAATATCTACACCGCTATCTGTATGAGCATGGAAATATCTACACCGCTATCTCTATGAACATGGAAATTTCTACACCACTATCTATATGAACATGGAAATAGCTGCACCGCTATCTGTATGAACATGGATATATCTACACCACTACCTGTATGAACATAGAAATATCTACACCGATATCTGTATGAACATGGATATATCTACACAGCCATCTGGATGAACACGGAAATATCTAAACCGCTATCCGTATGAACATGGAAATATCTACACTGCTATCTGTGTAAATATGCATACATCTTCACCGCAATCTGTATAAACATGGAAATATCTACACCGCTATCTGTATGAACATGGAAATATCTACACCGCTATCTGAACATGGAAATATCTACACCGCTATCTGCATGAAAATGGAAATATCTACACAGCTATCTGCATATACATGTAAATATCTACACAGCTATCTCTTTACACATGGAAATAACTACACCGCTATCTGTATGAACAAGGAAATATCTGCACCGCCATCTGTATGAACATATAAATATCTACACCGCCATCTGTATTAAGATGGAGATATCTACACCGGTATCTGTATAAACATGGAAATATCTACACCGCTATCTGTATGAACATAGATATATCTACACAGCCATCTGGATGAACGTGGAAATATCAGCACCGCTGTCTGTATGAACATGGAAATATCTACACTGCTATCTGTATGAACATGGAAATATCTACACCGCTATCTGTATGAACATGGAAATATCTTCACCGCCATCTGTGAGAACATGGATATATCTACACAGCCATCTGGATGAACATGGAAATATCTACACCGCTATCTGTATGAACATGGAAATATCTACACCGCTATCTGTGTAAACATACGTACAACTTCACCACTATCTGTATAAACATGGAAATATCTACACTGCTATCTGTATGAACATGGAAATATCTACACCACTATCTGTTTGAACACGGAAATATCTACACCGGTATCAGCATGAAAATGGAAATATCTACAAAGCTATCTACATATACATGGAAATATCTATACAGCTATCTATTTACACATGGAAATAACTACACCGCTATCTCTATAAACATGGAAATATCTACACCGCCATCTGTATGAACATGGAAATATCTACACCGCCGTCTGTATGAACATAAAAATATCTAAACCGCCATCTGTATTAAGATGAAGATATCTACACGGCTATCTGTATAAACATGGAAATATCTACACCGCTATCTGTATAAACATGGAAATATCTACACCGCTATCTGTATAAACATGCAAATATCTACACCGCTACCTGTATAAACATGGAAATAGCAGCACCGCAATCTGTATGAACATGGAAATATCTACACCGCTATCTGTATGAACATAGAAATATCTACACCGCTATCTGTATGAACATGGAAATATCTACACCGCCATCTGTATGAACATGGAAATATCTTCACCGCTATCTGTATGAAAATGGATATATCTACACAGCCATCTGGATGAACATGGAAATATCTACACCGCTATATGTATGAACATGGAAATACCTACAACGCTATCTGTATGAACATGGAAATCTCTACACCACTATGTGTATGAACATGGAAATATCTACACTGCTATCTGTATGAACATGGAAATATATTCACCGCCATCTGTATGAACATGGATATATCTACACAGCCATCTGGATGAACATGGAAATATCTACACCGCTATCTGTATGAACATGGAAATATCTACACCGCTATCTGTGTAAACATGCATACAACTTCACCGCTATCTGTGTAAACATGGAAATATCTACACCGCTATCTGTATGAACATGGAAATATCTACACTGCTATCTGAACATGGAAATATCTACACCGCTATCTGCATGAAAATGGAAATATCTACACAGCTATCTGCACATACATGGAAATATCTACAAAGCTATTTCTTTACACATGGATATAACTACACCGCTATCTCTATAAACATGGAAATATGTACACCGCCATCTGTATGAACATGGAAATATCTGCACCGCCATCTGTATGAAGATATAAATATCTACACCGCCATCTGTATTAAGATGGAGATATCTACACCGCTATCTGTTTAAACATTGAAATATCTACATCGCTATCTGTATAAACATGGAAATATCTACACCGCTATCTGTATATACATGGAAATATCTACACCGCTACCTGTATAAACATGGAAATATCAGCACGGCTATCTGTATGAACATGGAAATATCTACACCGCTATCTTTATGAACATGGAAATATCTACACAGTTATCTGTATGAACATGGAAATATCTTCACCGCCATCTGTATGAACATGGATATATCTACACAGCCATCTGGATGAACATGGAAATATCTACACCAATATCTGTATGATCATGGAAATAACTACACCGCTATCTTTATGAACATGGAAATATCTACATAGTTATCTGTATGAACATGGAAATATCTTCACCGCTATCTGTATGAACATGGATATATCTACACAGCCATCTGGATGAACATGGAAATATCTACACCAATATCTCTATAAACATGGAAATATCTACACCGCCATCTGTATGAACATGGAAATATCTGCACCGCCATCTGTATGAACATATAAATATCTGCACTGCCATCTGTATTAAGATGGAGATATCTATACCGCTATCTGTATAAACATGGAAATATCTACACCGCTATCTGTATGAGCATGGAAATATCTACATCGCCATCTGTATGAAGATATAAATATCTTCACCGACATCTGTATGAACATGGATATATCTACACAGCCATCTGGATGAACATGGAAATATCTACAACGCTATCTGTATGAACATGGAAATATCTACACCGCTATCTGTGTAAACATGCATACATCTTCACCGCTATCTGTATAAACATGGAAATATCTGCACCGCTATCTGTATGAACATTGAAATATCTGCACCGCTATCTGTTTGAACATGGAAGTATCTACACCGCTATCTGCATGAAAATGGAAATATCTACACAGCTATCTGCATATACATGGAAATATCTACAAAGCTATCTCTTTACACATGGAAATAACTACACCGCTATCTCTATAAACATGGAAATATCTACACCGCCATCTGTATGAACATGGAAATAACTGAACCGCCATCTCTATGAACATATAAATATCTGCACCGCCATCTGTATTAAGATGGAGATATCTACACCGCTATCTGTATAAACATGGAAATATCTACACCGCTATCTGTATAAGGATGGAATTATCTACACCACCATCTATATGAACTTGGCAATATCTAAACCGCTATCTGTGTAAATGTGAAAATATCTACACCGCTATCTCTATAAACATGAAAATATCTACACCGGTCTGTAAAAACAAGGAAATATCTACACCTCTATTTCTATAAACATGGAAATATCTACACCGCTTGGCCTATTAACATGGAAATAACTACACCGCTATCTCTATAAACATGGAAATATCAACACCGCCATCTCTTTAAACATGGAAATATCTACACCGCCATCTATATAAACATGGAAATATCTACACCGCCATCTGTATAAACATGGAAATATCTACACCGCTATCTGTATAAACATGGAAATATCTACACCGCTATCTGTATAAACATGGAAATATCTACACTGCTATCTGTAAAAACATGGAAATATCTACACCGCTATCTGTATGAACATGGAAATATCTTCACCGCCATCAGTATGAACATGGATATATCTACACAGCCATCTGGATGAACATGGAAATATCTACACCACTATCTGTATGAACATGGAAATATCTACACCGCTATCTGTGTAAACTTGCATACAGCTTCACCGCTATCTGTATAAACAGGGAAATATCTACACCGCTATCTGTATAAGCAGGTAAATATGTACACCACTACCTGTATAAACATGGAAATAACTGCACCGCTATCTGTATGAACATGAAATATCTACACAGCCATCTGGATAAATATGGAAATATCAGCACCGCTATCTGTATGAACATGGATATGTCTACACAGCCATCTGGATGAACATGGAAATATCTACACCGCTATCTGTATGAACATGGAAATATCCTCACTGCTATCTGTGTAAACAAGCATACATCTTCACCGCTATCTGTATAAACATGGAAATATCTACACCGCTATCTGTATGAACATGGAAATATCTACACCGCTATCTGTTTGAGCATGGAAATATCTACACCGCTATTTGCATGAAAATGGAAATATCTACACAGCTATCTGCATATACGTGGAAATATCTACAAAGCTATCTCTTTACACATGGAAATAACTACACCGATATCTCTATAAACATGGAAATATCTACACCGCCATCTGTATGAACATGGAAATATCAGCACCGCTATCTGTATGAACAAGGATATGTCTACACAGCCATCTGGATGAACATGGAAATATCTACACCGCTATCTGTATGAACATGGAAATATCTACACCGCTATCTGTGTAAACAAGCATACATCTTCACCGCTACCTGTATAAACATGGAAATATCTACACCGCTATCTGTATGAACATGGAATTATCTACACCGCTATCTGTTTGAGCATGGAAATATCTACACCGCTATCTGCATGAAAATGGAAATATCTACACAGCTATCTGCATATACATGGAAATATCTACAAAGCTATCTCTTTACACATGGAAATATCTACACCGCTATCTGTATAAACATGGAAATATCTACACCGCTATCTGTATAAACATGGAAATATCTACACCACTACCTGTATAAACATGGAAATATCAGCACGGCTATCTGTATGAACATGGAAATATCTACACCGCTATCTTTATGAACATGGAAATATCTACACAGTTATCTGTATGAACATGGAAATATCTTCACCGCCATCTGTATGAACATGGATATATCTACACAGCCATCTGGATGAACATGGAAATATCTACACCAATATCTGTATGAACATGGAAATAACTACACCGCTATCTTTATGAACATGGAAATATCTACACAGTTATCTGTATGAACATGGAAATATCTTCACCGCTATCTGTATGAACATGGATATATCTACACAGCCATCTGGATGAACATGGAAATATCTACACCAATATCTCTATAAACATGGAAATATCTACACCGCCATCTGTATGAACATGGAAATATCTGCACCGCCATCTGTATGAACATATAAATATCTGCACCGCCATCTGTATTAAGATGGAGATATCTATACCGCTATCTGTATAAACATGGAAATATCTACACCGCTATCTGTATGAGCATGGAAATATCTACATTGCCATCTGTATGAAGATATAAATATCTTCACCGACATCTGTATGAACATGGATATATCTACACAGCCATCTGGATGAACATGGAAATATATACAACGCTATCTGTATGAACATGGAAATATCTACACCGCTATCTGTGTAAACATGCATACATCTTCACCGCTATCTGTATAAACATGGAAATATCTGCACCGCTATCTGTATGAACATTGAAATATCTACACCGCTATCTGTTTGAACATGGAAGTATCTACACCGCTATCTGCATGAAAATGGAAATATCTACACAGCTATCTGCATATACATGGAAATATCTACAAAGCTATCTCTTTACACATGGAAATAACTACACCGCTATCTCTATAAACATGGAAATATCTACACCGCCATCTGTATGAACATGGAAATATCTGAACCGCCATCTCTATGAACATATAAATATCTGCACCGCCATCTGTATTAAGATGGAGATATCTACACCGCTATCTGTATAAACATGGAAATATCTACACCGCTATCTGTATAAGGATGGAATTATCTACACCACCATCTATATGAACTTGGCAATATCTACACCACTATCTGTGTAAATGTGAAAATATCTACACCGCTATCTCTATAAACATGAAAATATCTACACCGGTCTGTAAAAACAAGGAAATATCTACACCTCTATTTCTATAAACATGGAAATATCTACACCGCTTGGCCTATTAACATGGAAATAACTACACCGCTATCTCTATAAACATGGAAATATCAACACCGCCATCTCTTTAAACATGGAAATATCTACACCGCCATCTATATAAACATGGAAATATCTACACCGCCATCTGTATAAACATGGAAATATCTACACCGCTATCTGTATAAACATGGAAATATCTACACCGCTATCTGTATAAACATGGAAATATCTACACTGCTATCTGTAAAAACATGGAAATATCTACACCGCTATCTGTATGAACATGGAAATATCTTCACCGCCATCAGTATGAACATGGATATATCTACACAGCCATCTGGATGAACATGGAAATATCTACACCACTATCTGTATGAACATGGAAATATCTACACCGCTATCTGTTTAAACTTGCATACATCTTCACCGCTATCTGTATAAACAGGGAAATATCTACACCGCTATCTGTATAAGCAGGTAAATATATACACCACTACCTGTATAAACATGGAAATAACTGCACCGCTATCTGTATGAACATGAAATATCTACACAGCCATCTGGATAAATATGGAAATATCAGCACCGCTATCTGTATGAACATGGATATGTCTACACAGCCATCTGGATGAACATGGAAATATCTACACCGCTATCTGTATGAACATGGAAATATCCTCACTGCTATCTGTGTAAACAAGCATACATCTTCACCGCTATCTGTATAAACATGGAAATATCTACACCGCTATCTGTATGAACATGGAAATATCTACACCGCTATCTGTTTGAGCATGGAAATATCTACACCGCTATTTGCATGAAAATGGAAATATCTACACAGCTATCTGCATATACGTGGAAATATCTACAAAGCTATCTCTTTACACATGGAAATAACTACACCGATATCTCTATAAACATGGAAATATCTACACCGCCATCTGTATGAACATGGAAATATCAGCACCGCTATCTGTATGAACAAGGATATGTCTACACAGCCATCTGGATGAACATGGAAATATCTACACCGCTATCTGTATGAACATGGAAATATCTACACCGCTATCTGTGTAAACAAGCATACATCTTCACCGCTACCTGTATAAACATGGAAATATCTACACCGTTATCTGTATGAACATGGAATTATCTACACCGCTATCTGTTTGAGCATGGAAATATCTACACCGCTATCTGCATGAAAATGGAAATATCTACACAGCTATCTGCATATACATGGAAATATCTACAAAGCTATCTCTTTACACATGGAAATAACTACACCGATATCTCTATAAACATGGAAATATCTACACCACCATCTGTATGAACATGGAAATATCATCACCGCTATCTGTATGAACATGGAAATATCTACACAGCCATCTGGATGAACATGGAAATATCTACACCGCTATCTGTATGAACGTGGAAATAGCTACACCGCTATCTGTATGAACATGGAAATATCTACACCTCTATCTGTATGAACATGGAAATATCTACACCGCTATCTGTATGAACATGGAAATATCTACACCGCTATCTGTATCAACATGGAAATATCTACACCGCTATCTGTATAAACATGGAAATATCTACACCGCTATCTGTATGAACATGGAAATATCTACACCGCTATCTGTTTGAGAATGGAAATATCTACACAGCTATCTGCATGAAAATGGAAATATCTACACAGCTATCTGCATATACATGGAAATATCTACAAAGCTATCTCTTTACACATGGAAATAACTACACCGATATCTCTATAAACATGGAAATGTCTACACCGCCATCTGTATGAACATGGAAATATCTGCACCGCCATCTGTATGAACATATAACTATCTACACCGCCATCTGTATTAAGATGGAGATATCTACACTGCTATCTGTATAAACATGGAAATATCTACACCGCTATCTGTATGAGCATGGAAATATCTACACCGCTATCTCTATGAACATGGAAATTTCTTCACCACTATCTATATGAACATGGAAATAGCTGCACCGCTATCTGTATGAACATGGAAATATCTACACCACTACCTGTATGAACATGGAAATATCTACACCGCTATCTGTATGAACATGGATATATCTACACAGCCATCTGGATGAACACGGAAATATCTAAACCGCTATCCGTATGAACATGGAAATATCTACACAGCTATCTGTGTAAATATGCATACATCTTCACCGCAATCTGTATAAACATGGAAATATCTACACCGCTATCTGTATGAACATGGAAATATCTACACCGCTATCTGAACATGGAAATATCTACACCGCTATCTGCATGAAAATGGAAATATCTACACAGCTATCTCTTTACACATGGAAATAACTACACCGATATCTGTATGAACATGGAAATATCTACACCGCCATCTGTATGAACACGGAAATATCTGCACCGCCATCTGTATGAACATAAAAATATCTGCACCGCCATCTGTATTAAGATGGAGATATCTACACCGCTATCTGTATAAACATGGAAATATCTACACCGCTATCTGTATAAACATGGAAATATCTACACCGCTATCTGTGTAAACATACATCCATCTTCACCACTATCTGTATAAACAATGAAATATCTACACTGCTATCTGTATGAACATGGAAATATCTACACCACTATCTGTTTGAACATGGAAATATCTACACCGGTATCAGCATGTAAATGGAAATATCTACAAAGCTATCTACATATACATGGAAATATCTATACAGCTATCTATTTACACATGGAAATAACTACACCGCTATCTCTATAAACATGGAAATATCTACACCGCCATCTGTATGAACATGGAAATATCTACACCGCCGTCTGTATGAACATAAAAATATCTAAACCGCCATCTGTATTAAGATGAAGATATCTACACGGCTATCTGTATAAACATGGAAATATCTACACCGCTATCTATATAAACATGCAAATAACTACACCGCTACCTGTATAAACATGGAAATATCAGCACCGCAATCTGTATGAACATGGAAATATCTACACCGCTATCAGTATGAACATAGAAATATCTACACCGCTATCTGTATGAACATGGAAATATCTACACCGCCATCTGTATGAACATGGAAATATCTTCACCGCCATCTGTATGAACATGGATATATCTACACAGCCATCTGGATGAGCTTGGAAATATCTACACCGCTATATGTATGAACATGGAAATACCTACAACGATATCTGTATGAACATGGAAATCTCTACACCACTATGTGTATGAACATGGAAATATCTACACTGCTATCTGTATGAACATGGAAATATATTCACCGCCATCTGTATGAACATGGATATATCTACACAGCCATCTGGATGAACATGGAAATATCTACACCGCTATCTGTATGAACATGGAAATATCTACACCGCTATCTGTGTAAACATGCATACATCTTCACCGCTATCTGTATAAACATGGAAATATCTACACCGCTATCTGTAGGAACATGGAAATATCTACACCGCTATCTGCATGAAAATGGAAATATCTACACAGCAATCTGCACATACATGGAAATATCTACAAAGCTATTTCTTTACACATGGAAATAACTACACCGCTATCTCTATAAACATGGAAATATGTACACCGCCATCTGTATGAACATGGAAATATCTGCACCGCCATCTGTATGAAGATATAAATATCTACACCGCAATCTGTATTAAGATGGAGATATCTACACCGCTATCTGTGTAAACATTGAAATATCTACACCGCTATCTGTATAAACATGGAAATATCTACACCGCTATCTGTATGACCATGGAAATATTTACACCGCTACCTGTATAAACATGGAAATATCAGCACCGCTATCTGTATGAACATGGAAATATCTACACAGCCATCTGGATGAACATGGAAATATCTACACCGCTATCTGTATGAACATGGAAATAGCTACACCGCTATCTGTATGAACATGGAAATATCTACACCACTATCTGTATGAACATGGAAATATCTGCACCGCTATCTGTATGAACATGGAAATATCTACACCGCTATCTGTATGAACATGGAAATATCTACACCGCTATCTGTATAAACATGGAAATATCTACACCACTATCTGTATAAACATGGAAATATCAGCACCGCTATCTGTATGAACATGGAAATATCTACACCGCTATCTTTAAGAACATGGAAATATCTACACAGATATCTGTATGAACATGGAAATATCTTCACCGTCATCTGTATGAACATGGATATATCTACACAGCCATCTGGATGAACATGGAAATATCTACACCAATATCTGTATGAACATGGAAATATCTACACCGCTATCTGTGCAAACATGCATACATCTTCATCGCTATCTGTATAAACATGGAAATATCTACACCGCTATCTGTATAAGCATGGAAATATGTACACCACTACCTGTATAAACATGGAAATATCTACACCGCTATCTGTATGAACATTGAAATATCTACACCGCTATCTGTTTGAACATGGAAGTGTCTACACCGCTATCTGCACGAAAATGGAAATATCTACACAGCTATCTGCATATATATAGAAATATCTACAAAGCTATCTCTTTACACATGGAAATAACTACACCGCTATCTCTATAAACATGGAAATATCTACACCGCCATCTGTATGAACATGGAAATATCTGAACCGCCATCTCTATGAACATATAAATATCTGCACCGCCATCTGTATTAAAACGGAGATATCTACACCGCTATCTGTATAAACATGGAAATATCAGCACCGCTATCTGTATGAACATGGAAATATCTACACCGCTACCTGTATAAACATGGAAATATCTACACCGCTATCAGTATAAACATGGAAATATCTGCACCGCTATCTGTATGAACATGGAAATATCTACACCGCTATCTTTATGAACATGGAAATATCTACACCGATATCTGTATGAACATGGAAATATCTTCACCGCCATCTGTATGAACATGGATATATCTACACAGCCATCTGGATGAACATGGAAATATCTATACCACTATCTGTATGAACATGGAAATATCTACACCGCTATCTGTGTAAACATGCATACATCGTCACCGCTATCTGTAAAAACATGGAAATATCTACACCGCTATCTGTATAAGCATGGAAATATGTACACCACTACCTGTATAAACATGGAAATATCAGCACCGCTATCTGTATGAACATGGAATTATCTACACAGCCATCTGGATGAATATGGAAATATCAGCACCGCTATCTGTATGAACATGGATATGTCTACAAAGCCATCTGGATGAACATGGAAATATCTACACCGCTATCTGTATAAACATGGAAATATCTACACCGCTATCTGTGTAAACAAGCATACATCTTCACCGCTATCTGTATAAACATGGAAATATCTACACCGCTATCTGTATGAACATGGAAATATCTACACCGCTATCTGTGTAAAAATGCATACATCTTCACCGCTATCTGTATAAACATGGAAATATCTACACCGCTATCTGTATGAACATGGAAATATCTACACCGCCATCTGTATGAAGAGATAAATATCTTCACCGACATCTGTATGAACATGGATTTATCTACACAGCCATCTGGATGAACATGGAAATACCTACACCGCTATCTGTATGAACATTGAAATATCTACACCGCTATCTGTTTGAACATGGAAGTATCTACACCGCTCTCTGCATGAAAATGGAAATATCTACACAGCTATCTGCATATACATGGAAATATCTACAAAGCTATCTCTTTACACATGGAAATAACTACACCGCTATCTCTATAAACATGGAAATATCTACACCGCCATCTGTATGAACATGGAAATATCTGAACCGCCATCTCTATGAACATATAAATATCTGCACCGCCATCTGTATTAAGATGGAGATATCTACACCGCTATCTGTATAAACATGGAAATATCTACACCGCTATCTGTACAAACATGGAAATATCTACACCGCTACCTGTAAATACATGGAAATATCAGCACCGCTATCTGTATGAACATGGAAATACCTACACTGCTATCTGTATGAACATGGAAATATCTACACCGCTATCTGTATGAACATGGAAAGATCAACACCGCTATCTGTATAAACATGGAAATATCTACACCGCTATCTGTATAAACATGGAAATATCTACACCGCTATCTGTATAAACATGGAAATATCTACACCGCTATCTGTATAAACATGGAAATATCAGCACCGCTATCTGTATGAACATGGATATATCTACACAGCCATCTGGATGAACATAGAAATATCTACACCACTATCTGTATGAACATGGAAATATCTACACCGCTCTCTGTGTAAACATGCATACATCTTCACCGCTATCTGTATAAACATGGAAATATCTACACCGCAATCTGTATACGCATGGAAATATGTACACCACTGCCTGTATAAACATGGAAATATCTACACTGCTATCTGTATAAGCATGGAAATATGTACACCACTACCTGTATAAACATGGAAATATCAGCACCGCTATCTGTATGAACATGGAAATATCTACACAGCCATCTGGATGAATATGGAAATATCAGCACCGCTATCTGTATGAACATGGATATGTCTACACAGCCATCTGGATGAACATGGAAATATCTACACCGCTATCTGTATGAACATGGAAATATCTACACCGCTATCTATATAAACAAGCATACATCTTCACCGCTATCTGTATAAACATGGAAATATCTACACCGCTATCTGTATGAACATGGAAATATCTACACCGCAACCTGTTTGACCATGGAAATATCTACAGCGCTATCTGCATGAAAATGGAAATATCTACACAGCTATCTGCATATACATGGAAATATCTACAAAGCTATCTCTTTACACATGGAAATAACTACACCGCTATCTCTATAAACATGGAAATATCTACACCGCCATCTGTATGAACATGGAAATATCTGAACCGCCATCTCTATGAACATATAAATATCTGCACCGCCATCTGTATTAAAACGGAGATATCTACACCGCTATCTGTATAAACATGGAAATATCAGCACCGCTATCTGTATGAACATGGAAATATCTACACCGCTACCTGTATAAACATGGAAATATCTACACCGCTATCAGTATAAACATGGAAATATCTGCACCGCTATCTGTATGAACATGGAAATATCTACACCGCTATCTTTATGAACATGGAAATATCTACACCGATATCTGTATGAACATGGAAATATCTTCACCGCCATCTGTATGAACATGGATATATCTACACAGCCATCTGGATGAACATGGAAATATCTATACCACTATCTGTATGAACATGGAAATATCTACACCGCTATCTGTGTAAACATGCATACATCGTCACCGCTATCTGTAAAAACATGGAAATATCTACACCGCTATCTGTATAAGCATGGAAATATGTACACCACTACCTGTATAAACATGGAAATATCAGCACCGCTATCTGTATGAACATGGAATTATCTACACAGCCATCTGGATGAATATGGAAATATCAGCACCGCTATCTGTATGAACATGGATATGTCTACAAAGCCATCTGGATGAACATGGAAATATCTACACCGCTATCTGTATGAACATGGAAATATCTACACCGCTATCTGTGTAAACAAGCATACATCTTCACCGCTATCTGTATAAACATGGAAATATCTACACCGCTATCTGTATGAACATGGAAATATCTACACCGCTATCTGTGTAAAAATGCATACATCTTCACCGCTATCTGTATAAACATGGAAATATCTACACCGCTATCTGTATGAACATGGAAATATCTACACCGCCATCTGTATGAAGAGATAAATATCTTCACCGACATCTGTATGAACATGGATTTATCTACACAGCCATCTGGATGAACATGGAAATACCTACACCGCTATCTGTATGAACATTGAAATATCTACACCGCTATCTGTTTGAACATGGAAGTATCTACACCGCTCTCTGCATGAAAATGGAAATATCTACACAGCTATCTGCATATACATGGAAATATCTACAAAGCTATCTCTTTACACATGGAAATAACTACACCGCTATCTCTATAAACATGGAAATATCTACACCGCCATCTGTATGAACATGGAAATATCTGAACCGCCATCTCTATGAACATATAAATATCTGCACCGCCATCTGTATTAAGATGGAGATATCTACACCGCTATCTGTATAAACATGGAAATATCTACACCGCTATCTGTACAAACATGGAAATATCTACACCGCTACCTGTAAATACATGGAAATATCAGCACCGCTATCTGTATGAACATGGAAATACCTACACTGCTATCTGTATGAACATGGAAATATCTACACCGCTATCTGTATGAACATGGAAAGATCTACACCGCTATCTGTATAAACATGGAAATATCTACACCGCTATCTGTATAAACATGGAAATATCTACACCGCTATCTGTATAAACATGGAAATATCTACACCGCTATCTGTATAAACATGGAAATATCAGCACCGCTATCTGTATGAACATGGATATATCTACACAGCCATCTGGATGAACATAGAAATATCTACACCACTATCTGTATGAACATGGAAATATCTACACCGCTCTCTGTGTAAACATGCATACATCTTCACCGCTATCTGTATAAACATGGAAATATCTACACCGCAATCTGTATACGCATGGAAATATGTACACCACTGCCTGTATAAACATGGAAATATCTACACTGCTATCTGTATAAGCATGGAAATATGTACACCACTACCTGTATAAACATGGAAATATCAGCACCGCTATCTGTATGAACATGGAAATATCTACACAGCCATCTGGATGAATATGGAAATATCAGCACCGCTATCTGTATGAACATGGATATGTCTACACAGCCATCTGGATGAACATGGAAATATCTACACCGCTATCTGTATGAACATGGAAATATCTACACCGCTATCTATATAAACAAGCATACATCTTCACCGCTATCTGTATAAACATGGAAATATCTACACCGCTATCTGTATGAACATGGAAATATCTACACCGCAACCTGTTTGACCATGGAAATATCTACAGCGCTATCTGCATGAAAATGGAAATATCTACACAGCTATCTGCATATACATGGAAATATCTACAAAGCTATCTCTTTACACATGGAAATAACTACACCGATATCTCTATAAACATGGAAATATCTACACCACCATCTGTATGAACATGGAAATATCAGCACCGCTATCTGTATGAACATGGATATGTCTACACAGCCATCTGGATGAACATGGAAATATCTACACCGCTATCTGTATGAACATGGAAATATCTACACCGCTATCTGTGTAAACAAGCATATATCTTCACCGCTATCTGTATAAACATGGAAATATCTACACCGCTATCTGTATGAACATGGAAATAGCTACACCGCTATCTGTATGAACATGGAAATATCTACACCGCTATCTGTATAAACATGGAAATATCTACACCGCTGTCTGTATAAACATGGAAATATCTACACCGCTATCTCTATGAACATGGAAATATCTACACCGCTATCTGTTTGAGCATGGAAATATCTACACCGCTATCTGCATGAAAATGGAAATATCTACACAGCTATCTGCATATACATGGAAATATCTACAAAGCTATCTCTTTACACATGGAAATAACTACACCGATATCTCTATAAACATAGAAATATCTACACCGCCATCAGTATGAACATGGAAATATCTGCACCGCCATCTGTTTGAACATATAAATATCTGCACCGCCATCTGTATTAAGATGGAGATATCTACACCTCTATATGTATAAACATGGAAATATCTACACCGCTATCTGTATGAGCATGGAAATATCTACACCGCCATCTGTATGAAGATATAAATATCTTCACCGCCATCTGTATGAACATGGATATATCTACACAGCCATCTGGATCAACATGGAAATATCTACACCGCTATCTGTATGAACATGGAAATATCTACAACGCTATCTGTGTAAACATGCATACATCTTAACCGCTATCTGTATAAACATGGAAATATCTACACCGCTATCTGTATGAACATGGAAATATCTACACCGCTATCTGTTTGAACATGGAAATATCTACACCGCTATCTGCATGAAAATGGAAATATCTACACAGCTATCTGCATATACATGGAAATATCTACAAAGCTATCTCTTTACACATGGAAATAACTACACCGCTATCTCTATAAACATGGAAATATCTACACCGCCATCTGTATGAACATGGAAATATCTGAACCGCCATCTCTATGAACATATAAATATCTGCACCGCCATCTGTATTAAGATGGAGATATCTTCACCGCTATCTGTATAAACATGGAAATATCTACACCGCTATCTGTATAAACATGGAAATATCTACACCGCTATCTGTATAAACATGGAAATATCTACACCGCTACCTGTATAAACATGGAAATATCAGCACCGCTATCAGTATGAACATGGAAATACCTACACTGCTATCTGTATGAACATGGAAATATCTACACTGATATTTGTATGAAGATGGAAATATCTTCACCACCTTCTGTATGAACATAGATATATCTACACAGCCATCTGGATGAACATGGAAATATCAGCACCGCTGTCTGTATGAACATGGAAATATCTACACCGCTATCTGTATGAACATGGAAATATCTACACCGCTATCTGAACATGGAAATATTTTCACCGCCATCTGTATGAACATGGATACATCTACACAGCCATCTGGATGAACATGAAAATATCTACACTGCTATCTGTATGAACATGGAAATATCTACACCGCTATCTGTGTAAACATGCATACATCTTCACCGCTATCTGTATAAACATGGAAATATCTACACCGCTATCTCTACGAACATGGAAATATCTTCACCGCTATCTGTTTGAACATGGAAATATCTAAACCGCTATCCGCATGAAAATGGAAATATCTACACAGCGATCTGCATATACATGGAAATATCTACAAAGCTATCTCTTTACAAATGGAAATAACTACAGTGCTATCTCTATAAACATACAAATATCTACAACGAAATCTGCATGAACATGGAAATATCTGAACCGCCATCTCTATGAACATATAAATATCTGCACCGCCATCTATATTAAGATGCAGATATCTACACCGATATCTGTATAACTTCGAAATATCTACACCGCTATCTGTATAAACATGGAAATATCTACACCGCAATCTGTATAAACATGGAAATATCTACACCGCTACCTGTATAAACATGGAAATATCAGCACCGCTATCTGTATGAACATGGAAATATCTACACCGCTATCTCTATGAACATGGAAATTTCTACACCGCTATCTGTATGAACATGGAAATAGCTACACCGCTATCTGTACGAACATGGAAATATCTACACCACTACCTGTATGAACATGGAAATATCTACACCGCTATCTGTATGAATATGGATATATCTACACAGCCATCTGGATGAACACGGAAATATCTTCACCGCTATCTGTTTGAACATGGAAATATCTACACCGCTATCTGCATGAAAATGGAATTATCTACACTGCTATCTGCATATACATGGAAATATCTACACAGCTATCTCTTTACACATGGAAATATCTACACCGCCATGTGTATGAACATGGAAATATCTGCACCGCCATCTGTTTGAACATATAAATATCTACAACGCCGTCTGTATTAAGATGGAGATATCTACACCGCTATCTGTATAAACATGGAAATATCTACACCGCTATCTGTATAAACATGGAAATATCTACACCGCTATCTGTATAAACATGGAAATATCTACACCGCTACCTGTATAAACATGGAAATATTAGCACCGCTATCTGTATGAACATGGAAATATCTACACCGCTATCTGTATGAACATGGAAATATCTACACCGCTATCTGTATGAACAAGGATATATCTAAACAGCCCTCTGGATGAACATGGAAATATCCACACCGCCATCTGTGTAAACATGCATACATCTTCACCGCTATCTGAATAAACATGGAAATATCTACACCGCTATCTGTATGAACATGGAAATATCCACACCGGTATCTGTTTGAAGATGGAAATATACACACCGCTACCTGCATGAAAATGGAAATATCTACACAGCTATCTGCATATACATGGCAATATCTACACAGCTGTCTCTTTACACATGGAAATAACTACACCGCTATCTGTATGAACATGGAAATATCAACACCGCCATCTGTATGTACATGAAAATATCTGCACCGCCATCTGTATGAACATATAAATATCTACACCGCCATCTGTATTAAGATGGAGATATCTACACTGCTATCTGTATAAACATGGAAATTTCTACACCGCCATCTGTATGAACATATAAATATCTACGCCGCAATCTGTATTAAGAAGGAAATATCTAAACCGCTATCTGTATAAACATGGAAATATCTACACCGCTGCCTGTATAAACTAGGAAATATCAGCACCGCTATCTGTATGAACATGGAAGTATCTACACCGCTATCTGTATGAACCTGGAAATATCTACACCGCTATCTGTATGAACATGGAAATAGCTACACCGCTATCTGTATGAACATGGATATATCTACACAGCCATCTGGTTGAACATGGATATATCTACACCGCTATCTCTGTAAACATGCATAGATCTTCACTGCTATCTGTATAAAGATGGAAATATCTACACCGCTATCTGTATGAACATGGAAATATCTACACCGCTATCTGTATGAACATGGAAATATCTACACCGCTATCTGTTTGAACATGGAAATATCTACACCGCTATCTGCATGAAAATGGAAATATCTACACTGCTATCTGCATATACATTTAAATATCTACACAGCTATCTCTTTACACATGGAAATAACTACACCGCTATCTGTATGAACATGGAAATATCTGCACCGCCATCTGTATGAACATATAAATATCTACACCGCCATCTGCATTAAGATGGAGATATCTACACTGCTATCTGTATAAACATGGAATTATCTACACCGCTATCTGTATAAACATGGAAATATCTACAACGCTATCTGTATAAACATGGAAATATCTACACCACTACCTGTATAAACATGGAAATATCAGCACCGCCATCTGTATGAACATGGAAATATCTACACCGCCATCTGTATGAACATGGAAATATCTACACCGCTATCATTATGAACATGGAAATATCTACACCGTTATCTGTATGAACATGGAAATATCTACACCGCTATCTGTTTGAACATGGAAATATCTACACCGCTATCTGCATGAAAATGGAAATATGTACACAGCTATCTGCATATACATGGAAATATCTACACAGCTATCTCTTTACACATGGAAATAACTACACCGCTATCTGTATGAACATGAAAATATCTTCACCGCCATCTGTATGAACATGGATATATCTACACAGCCATCTGGATGAACATGGAAATATCTACACCGCTATCTGTATGAACATGGAAATATCTACACAGCTATCTGTGTAAACATGCATACATCTTCACCGCTATCTGTAAAAACATGGAAATATCTACACTGCTATCTGTATGAACATGGAAATATCTACACCGCTATCTGTTTGAACATGGAAATATCTACACCGCTATCTGTATGAACATGGAAATATCTACACCGCTATCTGTGTAAACATGCATACATCTTCACCGCTATCTGTAAAAACATGGAAATATCTACACCGCTATCTCTATAAACATGGAAATATCTACACCGCCATCTCTATGAACATGGAAATATCTGCACCGCCATCTGTATGAACATATAAATATCTACACCGCCATCTGTATTAAGAAGGAAATATCTAAACCGCTATCTGTATGAACATTGAAATATCTACACCGCTTTCTGTATGAACATGGAAATATCTACACCGCTATGTGTGTAAACATGCATATATCTTCACCGCTATCTGTATAAACATGGAAATGTCTACAAGGCTATCTGTATGAACATGGAAATATCTACACTGCTATCTGTACGAACATGGAAATATCTAAACCGCTATCTGCATGAAAATAGAAATACCTACACAGCTATCTGCATATACATGGAAATATCTACACAGCTATCTCTTTACACATGGAAATAACTACACCGCTATCTGTATGAACATGGAAATATCTGCACAGCCATCTGTATGAACACATAAATATCTACACCGCCATCTGTATTAAGATGGAGATACCTACACCGCTATCTGTATAAACATGGAAATATCTACACCTCTATCTGTATAAACATGGAAATATCTACACCACTATCTGTATAAACATGGAAATATCAGCACCGCTATCTGTATGAACATGGAAATATCAGCCCCTCTATCTGTACGAACATGGAAGTATCTACACCGCCATCTGTATGAACATGGAAATATCTACAACGCTATCTGTATGAACACGGAAATATCTACACCGCTATCTGTTTGAACATGGAAATATCTACACTGCTATCTGTATGAACACGGAAATATCTACTCCTCTATCTGTTTAAACATGGAAATATCTAAACCGCTATCTGCATGAAAATGGAAATATGTACACAGCTATCTGCATATACATGGAAATATCTACACAGATATCTCTTTACTCATGGAAATAACTACACCGCTATCTGTATGAACATGGAAATATCTTCACCGCCATCTGTATGAACATGGATATATCTACACAGCCATCTGGATGAACATGGAAATATCTACACCGCTATCTGTATGAACATGGAAATATCTACACCGCTATCTGTGTAAACATGCATAAATCTTCACCGCTATCTGTAAAAACATGGAAATATCTACACTGCTATCTGTATGAACATGGAAATATCTACACCGCTATCTGTTTGAACATGGAAATATCTACACGGCTATCTGCATGAAAATGGAAATATCTACACAGCGATCTGCATATACATGGAAATATCTACAAAGCTATCTCTTTACACATGGAAATAAGTACAGCGCTATCTCTATAAACATAGAAATAGCTACACCGCCATCTGTATGAACATGGAAATATCTGCACCGCCATCTGTGTGAACATTTAAATATCTACACCGCCATCTATATTAAGATGAAGATATCTACACCTCTATCTGTATAAACTAGGAAATATCTACACTGCTATCTGTATAAACATGGAAATATCTACACCGCAATCTGTATAAACATGGAAATATCTACACCGCTACCTGTACAAACATGGAAATATCAGCACCGCTATCTGTATGAACATGGAAATATATACACCGCTATCTCTATGAACATGGAAATATCTACACCGGTACCTGTATGTACATGGAAATATCTACACCGCTATCTGTTTGAACATGGAAATATCTACACCGCTATCTGCATGAAAATGGAAATATCTACACTGCTATCTGCATATACATTTAAATATCTACACAGCTATCTCTTTACACATGGAAATAACTACACCGCTATCTGTATGAACATGGAAATATCTACACCGCCATCTGTATGAACATGGAAATATCTGCACCGCCATCTGTATGAACATATAAATATCTACACCGCCATCTGTATTAAGATGGAGATATCTACACTGCTATCTGTATAAACATGGAAATATCTACACCGCCATCTGTACGAACATATAAATATCTACACCGCCATCTGTATGAAAATATAAAAATCTACACCGCCATCTGTATTAAGATGGAGATATCTACACTGCTATCTGTATAAACATGGAAATAACTACACCGCCATCTGTATCAACATATAAATATCTACGCCGCCATCTGTATAAAGAAGGAAATATCTGAACCGCTATCTGTATGAACATGGAAATATCTTCACTGCTATCTGTATGAACATGGAAATATCTACACCGCTATCTGTATGAACATGGAAATAGCTACACCGCTATCTGTATGAACATGGATATATCTACACAGCCATCTGGATGAACATGGAAATATCTACACCGCTATCTCTGTAAACATGCATAGATCTTCACCGCTATCTGTATAAACATGGAAATATCTACACCGCTATCTGTATGAACATGGAAATATCTACACCGCTATCTGTATGAACATGGAAATATCTACACAGTTATCAGTATGAACATGGAAATATCTACACCGCTATCTGCTTGAACATGGAAATATCTACACCGTTATCTGTATGAACATGGAAATATCTACACCGCTATCTGCTTGAACATGGAAATATCTACACCGCTGTCTGCATGAAAATGGAAATATCTACACAGCTATCTGCATATATATGGAAATATCTACACAGCTATCTCTTAACACATGGAAATAACTACACCGCTATCGCTATAAACATGGAAATATCTACACCGCCATCTGTATGAACATGGAAATATCTGCACCGCCATCTGTATGGACATATAAATATCTACACCGCCATCTGTATTAAGAAGGAAATATCTAAACCGCTATCTGTATGAACATTGAAATATCTACACCGCTATCTGTATGAACATGGAAATATCTACACCGCTATCTGTGTAAACATGCATAAATCTTCACCGCTATCTGTATAAACATGGAAATGTCTACAAGGCTATCTGTACGAACATGGAAATATCTAAACCGCTATCTGCATGAAAATAGAAATATCTACACAGTTATCTGCATATACATGGAAATATCTACACAGCTATCTCTTTACACATGGAAATAACTACACCGCTATCTGTATGAACATGGAAATATCTGCACCGCCATCTGTATGAACACATAAATATCTACACCGCCATCTGTGTTAAGATGGAGATACCTACACCGCTATCTGTATAAACATGGAAATATCTACACCGCTATCTGTATAAACATGGAAATATCTACACTGCTATCTGTATAAACATGGAAATATCAGCACCGCTATCTGTATGAACATGGAAATATCAGCCCCTCTATCTGTATGAACATGGAAGTATCTACAACGCTATCTGTATGAACATGGAAATATCTACACCGCTATCTGTATGAACACGGAAATATCTACACCGCTATCTGTTTGAACATGGAAATATCTACACCGCTATCTGTATGAACACGGAAATATCTACACCGCTATCTGTTTGAACATGGAAATATCTAAACCGCTATCTGCATGAAAATGGAAATATATACACAGCTATCTGCATATACATGGAAATATCTAAACAGCTATCCCTTTACACATGGAAATAACTACACCGCTATCTGTATGAACATGGAAATATCTTCACTGCCATCTGTATGAACATGGATATATCTACACAGCCATCTGGATGAACATGGAAATATCTACACCGCTATCTGTATGAACATGGAAATATCTACACTGCTATCTGTGGAAACATGCATACATCTTCACCGCTATCTGTATAAACATGGAAATATCTACACTGCTATCTGTATAAACATGGAAATATCTACACCGCTATCTTTATGAACATGGAAATATCTACACCGATATCTGTATGAACATGGAAATATCTTCACCGCCATCTGTATGAACATGAATATATCCACACAGCCATCTGGATGAACATGGAAATATCAACACCACTATCTGTATGAACATGGAAATATCTACACCGCTATCTGTGTAAACATGCATACATCTTCACCGCTATCTGTAAAAACATGGAAATATCTACACCGCTATCCGTATAAGCATGCAAATATGTACACCACTACCTGTATAAACATGGAAATATCAGCACCGCTATCTGTATGAACATGGAAATATCTACACAGCCATCTGGATGAATATGGAAATATCAGCACCGCTATCTGTATGAACATGGATATGTCTACACAGCCATCTGGATGAACATGGAAATATCTACACCGCTATCTGTATGAACATGGAAATATCTACACCGCTATCTGTGTAAACAAGCATACATCTTCACCGCTATCTGTATAAACGTGGAAATATATACACCGCTATCTGTATAAACATGGAAATTTCTACACCGCTATCTGTTTGAGCATGGAAATATCTACACCGCTACCTGCATGAAAATGGAAATATCTACACAGCTATCTGCATATATGTGGAAATATCTACAAGGCTATCTCTTTACACATGGAAATAACTACACCGATATCTCTATGAACATGGAAATACCTACACCGCCATCTGTATGAACATGGAAATATCAGCACCGCTATCTGTATGAACAAGGACATGTCTACACAGCCATCTGGATGAAGATGGAAATATCTACACCGCTATCTGTATGAACATGGAAATAGCTACACCGCTATCTGTATGAACATGGAAATATCTACACCGCTATCTGTATGAACATGGAAATATCTACTCCGCTATCTGTATAAACATGGAAATATCTACACCGCTATCTGTATGAACATGGAAATATCTACACCGCTATCTGTATGAACATGGAAATATCTACACCGCTATCTGTTTGAGCATGGAAATATCTACACAGCAATCTGCATAAAAATGGAAATATCTACACAGCTATCTGCAAATACATGGAAATATCTACAAAGCTATCTCTTTACACATGGAAATAACTACACCGATATCTCTATAAACATGGAAATATCTACACCGCCATCTGTATGAACATGGAAATATCAGCACCGCTATCTGTATGAACATGGATATGTCTACACAGCCATCTGGATGAACATGGAAATATCTACACCGCTATCTGTATGAACATGGAAATATCTACACCGCTATCTGTGTAAACAAGCATACATCTTCACCGCTATCTGTATAAACATGGAAATATCTACACCACTATCTGTATGAACATGGAAATATCTACACCGCTATCTGTTTGAGCATGGAAATATCTACACCGCTATCTGCATGAAAATGGAAATATCTACACAGCTATCTGCATATACATGGAAATATCTACAAAGCTATCTCTTTACACATGGAAATAACTACACCGATATCTCTATAAACATGGAAATATCTACACCGCCATCTGTATGAACATGGAAATATCAGCACCGCTATCTGTATGAACATGGAAATATCTACACAGCCATCTGGATGAACATGGAAATATCTACACCGCTATCTGTATGAACGTGGAAATAGCTACACCGCTATCTGTATGAACATGGAAATATCTACACCGCTATCTGTATAAACATGGAAATATCTACACCGCTATCTGTATAAACATGGAAATATCTACACCGCTATCTGTATGAACATGGAAATATCTACACCGCTATCTGTTTGAACATGGAAATATCTACACCGCTATCTGCATGAAAATGGAAATATCTACACAGCTATCTGCATATACATGGAATGTCTACGAAGCTATCTCTTTACACATGGAAATAACTACACCGATATCTCTATAAACATCGAAATATCTACACCGCCATCTGTATGAACATGGAAATATCTGCACCGCCATCTGTTTGAACATATAAATATCTGCACCGCCATCTGTATTAAGATGGAGATATCTACACCTCTATATGTATAAACATGGAAATATCTACACCGCTATCTGCATAAACATGGAAATATCTACACCGCTATCTGTATAAACATGGAAATATCTACACCGCTACCTGTATAAACATGGAAATATCAGCACCGCTTTCTGTATGAACATGGAAATACCTACACTGCTATCTGTATGAACATGGAAATATCTACACCGATATCTCTATGAAGATGGAAATATCTTCACCACCTTCTGTATGAACATAGATATATCTACACAGCCATCTGGATGAACATGGAAATATCAGCACCGCTGTCTGTATGAACATGGAAATATCTACACTGCTATCTGTATGAACATGGAAATATCTACACCGCTATCTGAACATGGAAATATTTTCACCGCCATCTGTATGAACATGGATATATCTACACAGCCATCTGGATGAACATGAAAATATCTACACCGCTATCTGTATGAAGATGGAAATATCTACACCGCTATCTGTGTAAACATGCATACATCTTCACCGCTATCTGTATAAACATGGAAATATCTACACCGCTATCTCTATGAACATGGAAATATCTTCACCGCTATCTGTTTGAACATGGAAATATCTAAACCGCTATCTGCATGAAAATGGAAATATCTACACAGCGATCTGCATATACATGGAAATATCTACAAAGCTATCTCTTTACACATGGAAATAACTACAGCGCTATCTCTATAAACATACAAATATCTACACCGCCATCTGCATGAACATGGAAATATCTGAACCGCCATCTCTATGAACATATAAATATCTCCACCGACATCTATATTAAGATGCAGATATCTACACCGCTATCTGTATAAACTTGGAAATATCTACACCGCTCTCTGTATAAACATGGAAATATCTACACCGCAATCTGTATAAACATGGAAATATCTACACCGCTACCTGTATAAACATGGAAATAACAGCACCGCTATCTGTATGAACATGGAAATATCTACACCGCTATCTCTATGAACATGGAAATTTCTACACCGCTATCTGTATGAACATGGAAATAGCTACACCGCTATCTGTACGAACATGGAAATATCTACACCACTACCTGTATGAACATGGAAATATCTACACCGCTATCTGTATGAACATGGATATATCTACACAGCCATCTGGATGAACACGGAAATATCTACACCGCTATCTGTATGAACATGGAAATATCTACACCGCTATCTGTGTAAATATGCATACATCTTCACCGCAATCTGTATAAACATGGAAATATCAACACCGCTATCTGTATGAACATGGAAATATCTACACCGCTATCTGTTTGAACATGGAAATATCTACACCGCTGTATGCATGAAAATGGAAATATCTACACAGCTATCTGCATATACATGGAAATATCTACAAAGCTATCTCTTTACACATGGAAATAACTACACCGCTCTCTTTATAAACATGGAAATATCTACACCGCCATCTGTATGAACATGGAAATATCTGCACCGCCATCTGTATGAACATATAAATATCTACACCGCCATCTGTATTAAGGAGATATCTACACCGCTATCTGTATAAACTTATAAATACACCGCTATCTGTATAAACATGGAAATATCTACACCGCTATATGTATGAACATGGAAATAACTACACCGCTATCTGTATGAACATGGAAATACCTTCACCGCCATCTGTATGAACATGGATATATCCACACAGCCATCTGGATGAACATGGAAATACCTACACCGCCATCTCTATGAACATGGAAATATCTACACCGCTATCTGTATAAACATGGAAATATCTACACCGCCATTTCTATAAAATGTACATATCTACACAGCTATCTGTATGAACATAGAAATATCTACACCGCTATCTGTTTGAACATGGAAATATCTACACCGCTATCTGCATGAAAATGGAAATATGTACACAGCTATCTGCATATACATGGAAATATCTACACAGCTATCTCTTTACACATGGAAATAACTACACCGCTATCTGTATGAACATGAAAATATCTTCACCGCCATCTGTATGAACATGGATATATCTACACAGCCATCTGGATGAACATGGAAATATCTACACCGCTATCTGTATGAACATGGAAATATCTACACCGCTATCTGTGTAAACATGCATACATCTTCACCGCTATCTGTAAAAACATGGAAATATCTACACTGCTATCTGTATGAACATGGAAATATCTACACCGCTATCTGTTTGAACATGGAAATATCTACACCGCTATCTGTATGAACATGGAAATATCTACACCGCTATCTGTGTAAACATGCATACATCTTCACCGCTATCTGTAAAAACATGGAAATATCTACACCGCTATCTCTATAAACATGGAAATATCTACACCGCCATCTCTATGAACATGGAAATATCTGCACCGCCATCTGTATGAACATATAAATATCTACACCGCCATCTGTATTAAGAAGGAAATATCTAAACCGCTATCTGTATGAACATTGAAATATCTACACCGCTATCTGTATGAACATGGAAATATCTAAACCGCTATGTGTGTAAACATGCATATATCTTCACCGCTATCTGTATAAACATGGAAATGTCTACAAGGCTATCTGTATGAACATGGAAATATCTACACTGCTATCTGTACGAACATGGAAATATCTAAACCGCTATCTGCATGAAAATAGAAATATCTACACAGCTATCTGCATATACATGGAAATATCTACACAGCTATCTCTTTACACATGGAAATAACTACACCGCTATCTGTATGAACATGGAAATATCTGCACAGCCATCTGTATGAACACATAAATATCTACACCGCCATCTGTATTAAGATGGAGATACCTACACCGCTATCTGTATAAACATGGAAATATCTACACCTCTATCTGTATAAACATGGAAATATCTACACCGCTATCTGTATAAACATGGAAATATCAGCACCGCTATCAGTATGAACATGGAAATATCAGCCCCTCTATCTGTACGAACATGGAAGTATCTACACCGCCATCTGTATGAACATGGAAATATCTACAACGCTATCTGTATGAACACGGAAATATCTACACCGCTATCTGTTTGAACATGGAAATATCTACACTGCTATCTGTATGAACACGGAAATATCTACTCCTCTATCTGTTTAAACATGGAAATATCTAAACCGCTATCTGCATGAAAATGGAAATATGTACACAGCTATCTGCATATACATGGAAATATCTACACAGATATCTCTTTACACATGGAAATAACTACACCGCTATCTGTATGAACATGGAAATATCTTCACCGCCATCTGTATGAACATGGATATATCTACACAGCCATCTGGATGAACATGGAAATATCTACACCGCTATCTGTATGAACATGGAAATATCTACACCGCTATCTGTGTAAACATGCATACATCTTCACCGCTATCTGTAAAAACATGGAAATATCTACACTGCTATCTGTATGAACATGGAAATATCTACACCGCTATCTGTTTGAACATGGAAATATCTACACGGCTATCTGCATGAAAATGGAAATATCTACACAGCGATCTGCATATACATGGAAATATCTACAAAGCTATCTCTTTACACATGGAAATAAGTACAGCGCTATCTCTATAAACATGGAAATAGCTACACCGCCATCTGTATGAACATGGAAATATCTGCACCGCCATCTGTGTGAACATTTAAATATCTACACCGCCATCTATATTAAGATGAAGATATCCACACCTCTATCTGTATAAACTAGGAAATATCTACACTGCTATCTGTATAAACATGGAAATATCTACACCGCAATCTGTATAAACATGGAAATATCTACACCGCTACCTGTACAAACATGGAAATATCAGCACCGCTATCTGTATGAACATGGAAATATATACACCGCTATCTCTATGAACATGGAAATATCTACACCGGTACCTGTATGTACATGGAAATATCTACACCGCTATCTGTTTGAACATGGAAATATCTACACCGCTATCTGCATGAAAATGGAAATATCTACACTGCTATCTGCATATACATTTAAATATCTACACAGCTATCTCTTTACACATGGAAATAACTACACCGCTATCTGTATGAACATGGAAATATCTACACCGCCATCTGTATGAACATGGAAATATCTGCACCGCCATCTGTATGAACATATAAATATCTACACCGCCATCTGTATTAAGATGGAGATATCTACACTGCTATCTGTATAAACATGGAAATATCTACACCGCCATCTGTACGAACATATAAATATCTACACCGCCATCTGTATGAAAATATAAAAATCTACACCGCCATCTGTATTAAGATGGAGATATCTACACTGCTATCTGTATAAACATGGAAATAACTACACCGCCATCTGTATGAACATATAAATATCTACGCCGCCATCTGTATAAAGAAGGAAATATCTGAACCGCTATCTGTATAAACATGGAAATATCTACACCACTGCCTGTATAAACAACGAAATATCAGCACCGCTATCTGTATGAACATGGAAATATCTTCACCGCTATCTGTATGAACATGGAAATATCTACACCGCTATATGTATGAACATGGAAATAGCTACACCGCTATCTGTATGAACATGGATATATCTACACAGCCATCTGGATGAACATGGAAATATCTACACCGCTATCTCTGTAAACATGCATAGATCTTCACCGCTATCTGTATAAACATGGAAATATCTACACCGCTATCTGTATGAACATGGAAATATCTACACCGCTATCTGTATGAACATGGAAATATCTACACAGTTATCTGTATGAACATGGAAATATCTACACCGCTATCTGCTTGAACATGGAAATATCTACACCGTTATCTGTATGAACATGGAAATATCTACACCGCTATCTGCTTGAACATGGAAATATCTACACCGCTGTCTGCATGAAAATGGAAATATCTACACAGCTATCTGCATATATATGGAAATATCTACACAGCTATCTCTTAACACATGGAAATAACTACACCGCTATCGCTATAAACATGGAAATATCTACACCGCCCTCTGTATGAACATGGAAATATCTGCACCGCCATCTGTATGGACATATAAATATCTACACCGCCATCTGTATTAAGAAGGAAATATCTAAACCGCTATCTGTATGAACATTGAAATATCTACACCGCTATCTGTATGAACATGGAAATATCTGCACCGCTATCTGTGTAAACATGCATAAATCTTCACCGCTATCTGTATAAACATGGAAATGTCTACAAGGCTATCTGTACGAACATGGAAATATCTAAACCGCTATCTGCATGAAAATAGAAATATCTACACAGTTATCTGCATATACATGGAAATATCTACACAGCTATCTCTTTACACATGGAAATAACTACACTGCTATCTGCATGAAAATGGAAATATCTACACTGCTATCTGCATATACATTTAAATATATACACAGCTATCTCTTTACACATGGAAATAACTACACCGCTATCTGTATGAACATGGAAATATCTACACCGTAATCTGTATGAACATGGAAATATCTGCACCGCCATCTGTACGAACATATAAATATCTACACCGCCATCTGTATGAAAATATAAATATCTACACCGCCATCTGTATTTAGATAGAGATATCTCCACTGCTATCTGTATAAACATGGAAATATCTACACGGCTATCTGTTTAAACATGGAAATATCTACACCGCTATCTGTATAAACATGGAAATATCTACACCACTACCTGTATAAACATGGAAATATCAGCACCGCTATCTATATGAACATGGAAATATCTACACCGCTAACTGTATGAACATGGAAATATCTACACCGCTATCTGTATGAACATGGAAATATCTACACCGCTATCTATATGAACATGGAAATATCTACACCGCTGTCTGCATGAAAATGGAAATATCTACACAGCTATCTGCATATACATGGAAATATCTACACAGCTATCTCTTTAAACATGGAAATAACTGCACCGCCATCTCTATAAACATGGAAATATCTACACCGCCATCTGTATGAACATGGAAATATCTGCACCGCCATCTGTATGAACATATAAATATCTACACCGCCATCTGTATTAAGATGGAGATATCTACACCGCTATCTGTATAAACTTGGAAATATCTACACCTCTATCTGTACAAACATGGAAATATCTACACCGCTATCTGTATAAACATGGAAATATCTACACCGGTATCTGTATAAACATGGAAATATCTACACCGCTTCCTGTATAAACAAGGAAATATCAGCACCGCTATCGGTATGAACATGGAAATATCTACACCGCTATCTGTATGAACATGGATATATCTACACCGCTATCTGTATGAACATGGAAATATCATTACCGCCATCTGTATGAACATGGACATATCTACATAGCCATCTGTATGAACATGGAAATATCTACACCGCTATCTGTATGAACATGGAAATATCTTCACCGCTATCAGTACGAACATGGAAATATCTTCACCACCATCTGTATGAAAATGGATATGGCTACACAGCCATCTGGATAAACATGGAAATATCTACACCGCGATCTGTGAACATGGAAATATCTACACCGCTATCTGTGTAAATATGCATACACCTTCACCGCTATCTGTATAACCATGGAAATAACTACACCGCTATCTGTATGAACATGGAAATATCTATACCGCTATCTGTTTGAACATGGAAATATCTACACCGCTATCTGCATGAAAATGCAAATATCTACACAGCTATCTGCATATACATGGAAATATCTACACCGCTATCTGTATGAACATGGAAATATCTACACCGCTATCTGTTTGAACATGGAAATATCTAAACCGCTATCTGCATGAAAATGGAAATATATACACAGCTATCTGCATATACATGGAAATATCTACACAGCTATCTCTTTACACATGGAAATAACTACACCGCTATCTGTATGAACATGGAAATATCTTCACCGCCATCTGTATGAACATGGAAATATCTTCACCGCCATCTGTATGAACATGGATATATCTACACAGCCATCTGGATGAACATGGAAATATCTACACCGCTATCTTTATGAAGATGGAAATATCTACACCGCAATCTGTGTAAACATGCATACATCTTCACCGCTATCTGTATAAACATGGAAATATCTACACCGCTATCTGTATAAACATGGAAATATCTACACCGGTATCTGTATAAACATTGAAATATCTACACCGCTACCTGTATAAACAAGGAAATATCAGCACCGCCATCTGTATGAACATGGAAATATCTGCAATGCCAGCTGTATGAACATATAAATATCTACACCGCCATCTATATTAAGATGGAGATATCTACAGTGCTATCTGTATGAACATGGAAATATATTCACCGCCATCTGTATGAACATGGATATATCTACACAGCCATCTGGATGAACATGGAAATATCTACACCACTATCTGTATGAACATGGAAATATCTACACCGCTATCTGCATGAAAATGGAAATATCTACACAGCTATCTGCGTATACATGGAAATATCTACAAAGATATTTCTTTACACATTGAAATAACTACACCGCTATCTCTATAAACATGGAAATATGTACACCGCCATCTGTATGAACATGGAAATATCTACACCGCTATCTGTGTAAACATGCATACATCTTCACCGCTATCTGCATAAACATGGAAATATCAGCACCGCTATCTGTATGAACATGGAAATATCTACACCGCTATCTTTATGAACATGGAAATATCTACACCGATATCTGTATGAACATGGAAATATCTTCACCGCCATCTGTATGAACATGAATATATCTACACAGCCATCTGGATGAACATGGAAATATCTACACCACTATCTGTATGAACATGGAAATATCTAAACCGCTATCTGTGTAAACATGCATACATCTTCACCGCTATCTGTAAAAACATGGAAATATCTACACCGCTATCTGTATAAGCATGGAAATAAGTACACCACTACCTGTATAAACATGGAAATATCAGCACCGCTATCTGTATGAACATGGAAATATCTACACAGCCATCTGGATGAATATGGAAATATCAGCACCGCTATCTGTATGAACATTGATATGTCTACACAGCCATCTGGATGAACATGGAAATATCTACACCGCTATCTGTATGAACATGGAAATATCTACACAGCTATCTGTGTAAACAAGCATACATCTTCACCGCTATCTGTATAAACATGGAAATATATACACCGCTATCTGTATAAACATGGAAATTTCTACACCGCTATCTGTTTGAGCATGGAAATATCTACACCGCTACCTGCATGAAAATGGAAATATCTACACAGCTATCTGCATATATGTGGAAATATCTACAAAGCTATCTCTTTACACATGGAAATAACTACACCGATATCTCTATAAACATGGAAATATCTACACCGCCATCTGTATGAACATGGAAATATCAGCACCGCTATCTGTATGAACAAGGACATGTCTACACAGCCATCTGGATGAACATGGAAATATCTACACCGCTATCTGTATGAACATGGAAATAGCTACACCGCTATCTGTATGAACATGGAAATATCTACACCGCTATCTGTATAAACATGGAAATATCTACACCGCTATCTGTATGAACATGGAAATATCTACACCGCTACCTGTATGAACATGGAAATATCTACACCGCTATCTGTTTGAACATGGAAATATCTACACCGCTATCTGTATAAACATGGAAATATCTACACCGCTATCTGTATAAACATGGAAATATCTACACCACTACCTGTATAAACATGGAAATATCAGCACCGCCATCTGTATGAACATGGAAATATCTACACCGCCATCTGTATGAACATGGAAATATCTACACTGCTATCTGTATGAACATGGAAATATCTACACCGTTATCTGTATGAACATGGAAATATCTACACCGCTATCTGTTTGAACATGGAAATATCTACACCGCTGTCTGCATGAAAATGGAAATATCTACACAGCTATCTGCAAATACATGGAAATATCTACACAGCTATCTCTTAACACATGGAAATAACTACACCGCTATCTCTATAAACATGGAAATATCTACACCGCCATCTGTATGAACATGGAAATATCTGCACCGCCATCTGTATGAACATATAAATATCTACACCGCCATCTGTATTAAGAAGGAAATATCTAAACCGCTATCTGTATGAACATTGAAATATCTACACCGCTATCCGTATGAACATGGAAATATCTACACCGCTGTCTGTGTAAACATGCATACATCTTCACCGCTATCTGTATAAACATGGAAATGTGTACAAGGCTATCTGTATGAACATGGAAATATCTACACTGCTATCTGTACGAACATGGAAATATCTAAACCGCTATCTGCATGAAAATAGAAATATCTACACAGCTATCTGCATATACATGGAAATATCTACACAGCTATCTCTTTACACATGGAAATAACTACACCGCTATCTGTATGAACATGGAAATATCTGCACCGCCATCTGTATGAACACATAAATATCTACACCGCCATCTGTATTAAGATGGAGATTCCTACACCGCTATCTGTATAAACATGGAAATATCAGCACCGCTATCTGTATGAACATGGAAATATCAGCCCCTCTATCTGTTCGAACATGGAAGTATCTACACCGCTATCTCTATGAACATGCAAATATCTACACCGCTATCTGTATGAACACGGAAATATCTACACCGCTATCTGTTTGAACATGGAAATATCTACACCGCTATCTGTATGAACACGGAAATATCTACACCGCTATCTGTTTAAACATGGAAATATCTAAACCGCTATCTGCATGAAAATGGAAATATATACACAGCTATCTGCATATACATGGAAATATCTACACAGCTATCTCTTTACACATGGAAATAACTACACCGCTATCTGTATGAACATGGAAATATCTTCACCGCCATCTGTATGAAAATGGATATATCTACACAGCCATCTGGATGAACATGGAAATATCTACACCGCTATCTGTATGAACATGGAAATATATACAGCGCTATCTGTGTAAACATGCATACATCTTCACCGCTATCTGTAAAAACATGGAAATATCTACACTGCTATCTGTATGAACATGGAAATATCTTCACCGCTATCTGTTTGAACATGGAAATATCTACACGGCTATCTGCATGAAAATGGAAATATCTACACAGCGATCTGCATATACATGGAAATATCTACAAAGCTATCTCTTTTCACATGGAAATAAGTACAGCGCTATCTCTATAAACATGGAAATAGCTACACCGCCATGTGTATGAACATGGAAATATCTGCACCGCCATCTGTTTGAACATTTAAATATCTACACCGCCATCTATATTAAGATGGAGATATCTACACCTATATCTGTATAAACTTGGAAAAATCCACACTGCTATCTGTGTAAACATGGAAATATCAACACCGCAATCTGTGTAAACATGGAAATATCTACACCGCTACCTGTACAAACATGGAAATATCAGCACCGCTATCTGTATGAACATGGAAATATCTACACCGCTATCTATATGAACATGGAAATATCTACACCGCTATCTATATGAACATGGAAATATCTACACCGCTATCTGTTTGAACATGGAAATATCTACACCGCTACCTGTACAAACATGGAAATATCAGCACCGCTATCTGTATGAACATGGAAATATCTACACCGCTATCTCTATGAACATGGAAATATCTACACTGGTATCTGTATGAACATGGAAATATCTACACCGCTATCTGTTTGAACATGGAAATATCTACACTGCTATCTGCGTGAGAATGGAAATATCTACACTGCTATCTGCATATACATTTAAATATCTACACAGCTATCTCTTTACACATGGAAATAACTACACCGCTATCTGTATGAACATGGAAATATCTACACCGCCATCTGTATGAACATGGAAATATCTGCACCGCCGTCTGTATGAACATATAAATATCTACACCGCCATCTGTATTAAGATGGAGATATCTCCACTGCTATCTGTATAAACATGGAAATATCTACACCGCCGTCTGTACGAACATATAAATATCTACACCGCCATCTGTATGAAAATATAAATATCTACACTGCCATCTGTATTTAGATAGAGATATCTCCACTGCTATCTGTATAAACATGGAAATATACACACCACTATCTGTTTAAACATGGAAATATCTACACCGCTATCTGTATAAACATGGAAATATCTACACCACTACCTGTATAAACATGGAAATATCAGCACCGCTATCTATATGAACATGGAAATATCTACACCGCTATCTGTATGAACATGGAAATATCTACACCGCTATCTGTATGAACATGGAAATATCTACACCGCTATCTGTATGAACATGGAAATATCTTCACCGCTATCTGTTTGAACATGGAAATATCTACACCGCTGTCTGCATGAAAATGGAAATATCTACACAGCTATCTGCATATACATGGAAATATCTACACAGCTATCTCTTTACACATGGAAATAACTACACTGCTATCTCTATAAACATGGAAATATCTACACCGCCATCTGTATGAACATGGAAATATCTGCACCGCCATCTGTATGAACATATAAATATCTACACCGCCATCTGTATTAAGAAGGAGATATCTACACCGCTATCTGTATAAAGATGGAAATATCTACAACGCTATCTGTATAAACATGGAAATATCTACACCGATATCTGTATAAACATGGAAATATCTACACCGCTACCTGTATAAACAAGGAAATATCAGCACCGCTATCGGTATGAACATGGAAATATATACACCGGTATCTGTATGAACATGGATATATCTACACCGCTATCTGTATGAACATGGAAATATCTTTACCGCCATCTGTATGAACATGGATATGTCTGCACAGCCATCTGGATGAACATGGAAATATCTACACCGCGATCTGTATGAACATGGAAATATCTACACTGCTATCTGTGTAAACATGCATACATCTTCACCGCTATCTGTATAAACATGGAAATATCTACACTGCTATCTGTTTGAACATGGAAATATCTAAACCGCTATCTGCATGAAAATAGAAATATCTACACAGCTATCTGCATATACATGGAAATATCTACAAAGCTATCTCTTTACACAAGGATATAACTACACCGCTATGTCTATAAACACGGAAATATCTACACCGCCATCTTTATGAACATGGAAATATCTCCACCACCATCTGTATGAACATATAAATATCTACACCGCCATCTGTATTAAGATTGGAGATACCTACACCGCTCTCTGTATAAACATGGAAATATCTACACCACTATCTGTATGAACATGGATATATCTAAACAGCCCTCTGGATGAACATGGAAATATCCACACCGCTATCTGTGTAAACATGCATACATCTTCACCGCTATCTGAATAAACATGGAAATACCTACACCGCTATCTGTATGAACATGGAAATATCCACACCGCTATCTGTTTGAAGATGGAAATATATACACCGCTACCTGCATGAAAATGGAAATATCTACACAGCTATCTGCATATACATGGCAATATCTACACAGCTATCTCTTTACACATGGAAATAACTACACCGCTATCTGTATGAACATGGAAATATCTACACCGCCATCTGTATGTACATGGAAATATCTGCACCGCCATCTGTATGAACATATAAATATCTACACCGCCATCTGTATTAAGATGGAGATATCTACACTGCTATCTGTATAAACATGGAAATATCTACACCGCCATCTGTATGAACATATAAATATCTACGCCGCCATCTGTATTAAGAAGGAAATATCTAAACCGCTATCTGTATAAACATGGAAATATCTACACCGCTGCCTGTATAAACAAGGAAATATCAGCACCGCTATCTGTATGAACATGGAAATATCTACACCGCTATCTGTATGAACATGGAAATAGCTACACCGCTATCTGTATGAACATGGATATATCTACACAGCCATCTGGATGAACATGGAAATATCTACACCGCTATCTCTGTAAACATGCATAGATCTTCACCGCTGTCTGTTTAAACATGGAAATATCTACACCGCTATCTGTATGAACATGGAAATATATACACCGCTATCTGTATGAACATGGAAATATCTACACCGCTATCTGTTTGAACATGGAAATATCTACACCGCTATCTGCATGAAAATGGAAATATCTACACTGCTATCTGCATATACATTTAAATATCTACACAGCTATCTCTTTAAACATGGAAATAACTACACCGCTATCTGTATGAACATGGAAATATCTGCTCCGCCATCTGTATGAAAATGGAAATAGCTACACCGCTATCTGTATGAACATGGAAATATCTACACCACTACCTTTATGAACAGGGAAATATCTACACCGCTATCTGTTTGAACATGGAAATATCTACACCGCTGTATGCATGAAAATGGAAATATCTACACAGCTATCTGCATATACATGGAAATATCTACAAAGCTATCTCTTTACACATGGAAATAACTACACCGCTATCTTTATAAACATGGAAATATCTACACCGCCATCTGTATAAACATGGAAATATCAGCACCGCCATCTGTATGAACATGGAAACATCTACACCGCTATCTCTATGAACTTGGAAATTTCTACACCGCTATCTGTATGAACATGGAAATAGCTACACCTCTATCTGTATGAACATGGAAATCTCTACACCACTACCTTTATGAACAGGGAAATATCTACACCGCTATCTGTTTGAACATGGAAATATCTACACCGCTGTATGCATGAAAATGGAAATATCTACACAGCTATCTGCATATACATGGAAATATCTACAAAGCTATCTCTTTACACATGGAAATAACTACACCGCTATCTTTATAAACATGGAAATATCTACACCGCCATCTGTATGAACATGGAAATATCTGCACCGCCATCTGTATGAACATATAAATATCTACACCGCCATCTGTATTTAGAAGGAGATATCTACACCGCTATCTGTATAAACTTATAAATATCTACACCGCTATCTGTATAAACATGGAAATATCTACACCGCTATATGTATGAACATGGAAATATCTACACTGCTATCTGTATGAACATGGAAATATCTTCACCGCCATCTGTATGAACATGGATATATCTACACAGCCATCTGGATGAACATGGAAATACCTACACCGCTATCTGTATGAACATGGAAATAGCTACACCGCTATCTGTATTAACATGGAAATATCTACACTGCTATCAGTATGAACATGGAAATATCTACACCGCTATTTGTATGAACATGGAAATATCTACACCGCTATCTGTATGAACATGGAAATATCTACACCGCTATCTGCATGAAAATTGTAATATGTACACAGCGATCTGCATATACATGGAAATATCTACAAAGCTATCTCTTTACACATGGAAATAACTACAGCGCTATCTCTATAAACATGGAAATATCTACACCGCCATCTGTATGAACATGGAAATATCTGCAACGCCATCTGTATGAACATATAAATATCTACACCGCCATCTATATTAAGATGGATATATCTACACCGCTATCAGTATAAACTTGGAAATATCTACACCGCTATCTGTATAAACATGGAAATATCTACACCGCTACCTGTATAAACATGGAAATATCAGCACCGCTATCTGTATGAACATGGAAATATCTACACCGCTATCTCTATGAAGTTGGAAATTTCTACACCGCTATCTGTATGAACATGGAAATAGCTACACCTCTATCTGTATGAACATGGAAATATCTACAAAACTACCTGTATGAACATGGAAATATCTACACTGCTATCTGTATGAACATGGATATATCTACACCGCCATCTGGATGAGCACGGAAATATCTACACCGCAATCTGTATAAACATGGAAATATCTACACCGCTATCTGTTTCAACATGGAAATATCTACACCGCTATCTGTTTCAACATGGAAATATCTACACCGCTGTCTGCATGAAAATGGAAATAACTACACAGCTATCTGCATATACATGGAAATATCTACTCAGCTATCTCTTTACACATGGAAATAACTACACCGCTATCTCTATAAACACTGAAATATCTACACCGGAATCTGTATGAACATGGAAATATCTGCACCGCCATCTGTACGAACATATAAATATCTACACCGCCATCTGTATTAAGAAGGAGATATCTTCACCACTATTTGTATAAACATGGAAATATCTACACCGCTATCTGTATAAACATAGAAATATCTACACAGCTATCTGTATAAACATGGAAATATCTACACCGCTACCTGTATAAACATGGAAATATCTACACCGCTACCTGTATAAACATGGAAATATCAGCACCGCTATCTGTATGAACATGGAAATATCTACACCGCTATCTGTATGAACATGGAAATATCTACACCGCTATCTGTATGAACATGGAAATAGCTACACCGCTATCTGTATGAACATGGATATATCTACACAGCCATCTGGATGAACATGGAAATATCTACACCGCTATCTCTGTAAACATGCATAGATCTTCACCGCTGTCTGTATAAACATGGAAATATCTACACCGCTATCTGTATGAACATGGAAATATCTACACCGCTATCTGTATGAACATGGAAATATCTACACCGCTATCTGTTTGAACATGGAAATATCTACACCGCTATCTGCATGAAAATGGAAATATCTACACTGCTATCTGCATATACATTTAAATATCTACACAGCTATCTCTTTAAACATGGAAATAACTACACCGCTATCTGTATGAACATGGAAATATCTGCTCCGCCATCTGTATGAACATGGAAATAGCTACACCGCTATCTGTATGAACATGGAAATATCTACACCACTATCTGTATGAACATGGAAATATCTACACCGCTATCTGTATGAACATGGAAATATCTACACAGCCATCTGTATGAACATGGAAATATCTACACCGCTATCTGTGTAAACAAGCATACATCTTCACCGCTATCTGTATAAACATGGAAATATCTACACCACTATCTGTATGAACATGGAAATATCTACACCGCTATCTGTTTGAGCATGGAAATATCTACACCGCTATCTGCATGAAAATGGAAATATCTACACAGCTATCTGCATATACATGGAAATATCTACAAAGCTATCTCTTTACACATGGAAATAACTACACCGATATCTCTATAAACATGGAAATATCTACACCGGCATCTGTATGAACATGGAAATATCAGCACCGCTATCTGTATGAACATGGAAATATCTACACAGCCATCTGGATGAACATGGAAATATCTACACCGCTATCTGTATGAACATGGAAATAGCTACACCGCTATCTGTATGTACATGGAAATATCTACACCGCTATCTGTATAAACATGGAAATATCTACACCACTATCTGTATAAACATGGAAATATCTACACCGCTATCTGTATGAACATGGAAATATCTACACCGCTATCTGTTTGAACATGGAAATATCTACACCGCTATCTTCATGAAAATGGAAATATCTACACAGCTATCTGCATATACATGGAATGTCTACGAAGCTATCTCTTTACACATGGAAATAACTACACCGATATCTCTATAAACATCGAAATATCTACACCGCCATCTGTATGAACATGGAAATATCTGCACCGCCATCTGTTTGAACATATAAATATCTGCACCGCCATCTGTATTAAGATGGAGATATCTACACCTCTATATGTATAAACATGGAAATATCTACACCGCTATCTGCATAAACATGGAAATATCTACACCGCTATCTGTATAAACATGGAAATATCTACACCGCTACCTGTATAAACATGGAAATATCAGCACCGCTTTCTGTGTGAACATGGAAATACCTACACTGCTATCTGTATGAACATGGAAATATCTACACCGATATCTCTATGAAGATGGAAATATCTTCACCACCTTCTGTATGAACATAGATATATCTACACAGCCATCTGGATGAACATGGAAATATCAGCACCGCTGTCTGTATGAACATGGAAATATCTACACCGCTATCTGTATGAACATGGAAATATCTACACCGCTATCTGAACATGGAAATATTTTCACCGCCATCTGTATGAACATGGATATATCTACACAGCCATCTGGATGAACATGAAAATATCTACACCGCTATCTGTATGAAGATGGAAATATCTACACCGCTATCTGTGTAAACATGCATACATCTTCACCGCTATCTGTATAAACATGGAAATATCTACACCGCTATCTCTATGAACATGGAAATATCTTCACCGCTATCTGTTTGAACATGGAAATATCTAAACCGCTATCTGCATGAAAATGGAAATATATACACAGCGATCTGCATATACATGGAAATATCTACAAAGCTATCTCTTTACACATGGAAATAACTACAGCGCTATCTCTATAAACATACAAATATCTACACCGTCATCTGCATGAACATGGAAATATCTGAACCGCCATCTCTATGAACATATAAATATCTGCACCGCCATCTATATTAAGATGCAGATATCTACACCGCTATCTGTATAAACTTGGAAATATCTACACCGCTCTCTGTATAAACATGGAAATATCTACACCGCAATCTGTATAAACATGGAAATATCTACACCGCTACCTGTATAAACATGGAAATAACAGCACCGCTATCTGTATGAACATGGAAATATCTACACCGCTATCTCTATGAACATGGAAATTTCTACACCGCTATCTGTGTGAACATGGAAATATCTACACCGCTATCTGTACGAACATGGAAATATCTACACCACTACCTGTATGAACATGGAAATATCTACACCGCTATCTGTATGAACATGGATATATCTACACAGCCATCTGGATGAACACGGAAATATCTACACCGCTATCTGTATGAACATGGAAATATCTACACCGCTATCTGTGTAAATATGCATACATCTTCACCGCAATCTGTATAAACATGGAAATATCAACACCGCTATCTGTATGAACATGGAAATATCTACACCGCTATCTGTTTGAACATGGAAATATCTACACCGCTGTATGCATGAAAATGGAAATATCTACACAGCTATCTGCATATACATGGAAATATCTACAAAGCTATCTCTTTACACATGGAAATAACTACACCGCTCTCTTTATAAACATGGAAATATCTACAACGCCATCTGTATGAACATGGAAATATCTGCACCGCCATCTGTATGAACATATAAATATCTACACCGCCATCTGTATTAAGAAGGAGATATCTACACCGCTATCTGTATAAACTTATAAATACACCGCTATCTGTATAAACATGGAAATATCTACACCGCTATATGTATGAACATGGAAATAACTACACCGCTATCTGTATGAACATGGAAATACCTTCACCGCCATCTGTATGAACATGGATATATCCACACAGCCATCTGGATGAACATGGAAATACCTACACCGCTATCTGTATGAACATGGAAATAGCTACACCGCTATCTGTATGAACATGGAAATATCTACACTGCTATCAGTATGAACATGGAAATATCTACACCGCTATTTGTATGAACATGGAAATATCTACACCGCTATCTGCATGAAAATTGTAATATCTACACAGAGATCTGCATATACATGGAAATATCTACAAAGCTATCTCTTTACACATGGAAATAACTACAGCGCTATCTCTATAAACATGGAAATATCTACACCGCCATCTGTATGAACATGGAAATATCTGCAACGCCATCTGTATGAACATATAAATATCTACACCGCCATCTATATTAAGATGGAGATATCTACACCGCTATCTGTATAAACTTGGAAATATCTACACCGCTATCTGTATAAACATGGAAATATCTACACCGCTACCTGTATAAACATGGAAATATCAGCACCGCTATCTGTATGAACATGGAAATATCTACACCGTGATCTCTATGAACTTGGAAATTTCTACACCGCTATCTGTATGAACATGGAAATAGCTACACCTCTATCTGTATGAACATGGAAATATCTACACCACTACCTGTATGAACATGGAAATATCTACACCGCTATCTGTTTGAACATGGAAATATCTACACCGCTGTATGCATGAAAATGGAAATATCTACACAGCTATCTGCATATACATGGAAATATCTACAAAGCTATCTCTTTACACATGGAAATAACTACACCGCTATCTTTATAAACATGGAAATATCTACACCGCCATCTGTATAAACATGGAAATATCAGCACCGCTATCTGTATGAACATGGAAATATCTACACCGCTATCTCTATGAACTTGGAAATTTCTACACCGCTATCTGTATGAACATGGAAATAGCTACACCTCTATCTGTATGAACATGGAAATCTCTACACCACTACCTTTATGAACAGGGAAATATCTACACCGCTATCTGTTTGAACATGGAAATATCTACACCGCTGTATGCATGAAAATGGAAATATCTACACAGCTATCTGCATATACATGGAAATATCTACAAAGCTATCTCTTTATACATGGAAATAACTACACCGCTATCTTTATAAACATGGAAATATCTACACCGCCATCTGTATGAACATGGAAATATCTGCACCGCCATCTGTATGAACATATAAATATCTACACCGCCATCTGTATTGAGAAGGAGATATCTACACCGCTATCTGTATAAACTTATAAATATCTACACCACTATCTGTATAAACATGGAAATATCTACACCGCTATATGTATGAACATGGAAATATCTACACTGCTATCTGTATGAACATGGAAATATCTTCACCGCCATCTGTATGAACATGGATATATCTACACAGCCATCTGGATGAACATGGAAATACCTACACCGCTATCTGTATGAACATGGAAATAGCTACACCGCTATCTGTATGAACATGGAAATATCTACACTGCTATCAGTATGAACATGGAAATATCTACACCGCTATTTGTATGAACATGGAAATATCTACACCGCTATCTGTTTGAACATGGAAATATCTACACCGCTCTCTGCATGAAAATTGTAATATCTACACAGCTATCTGCATATACATGGAAATATCTACAAAGCTATCTCTTTACACATGGAAATAACTACAGCGCTATCTCTATAAACATGAAAATATCTACACCGCCATCTGTATGAACATGGAAATATCTGCAACGCCATCTGTATGAACATATAAATATCTACACCGCCATCTATATTAAGATGGAGATATCTACACCACTATCTGTATAAACTTGGAAATATCTACACCGCCATCTGTATGAAGATATAAATATCTACGCCGCCATCTGTATTAAGAAGGAAATATCTAAACCGCTATCTGTATAAACATGGAAATATCTACACCGCTGCCTGTATAAACAAGGAAATATCAGCACCGCTATCTGTATGAACATGGAAATAGCTACACCGCTACCTGTATGAACATGGATATATCTACACAGCCATCTGGATGAACATGGAAATATCTACACCGCTATCTCTGTAAACATGCATAGATCTTCACCGCTATCTGTATAAACATGGAAATATCTACACCGCTATCTGTATGAACATGGAAATATCTACACCGGTATCTGTATGAACATGGAAATATCTACACCGCTATCTGTTTGAACATGGAAACATCTACACTGCTATATGCATGAAAATGGAAATATCTACACTGCTATCTGCATATACATTTAAATATCTACACAGCTATCTCTTTACACATGGAAATAACTACACCGCTATCTGTATGAACATGGAAATATCTGCACCGCCATCTGTATGAACATATAAATATCTACACCGCCATCTGTATTAAGATGGAGATATCTACACTGCTATCTGTATAAACATGGAATTATCTACACCGCTATCTGTATAAACATGGAAATATCTACACCGCTATCTGTATAAACATGGAAATATCTACACCACTACCTGTATAAACATGGAAATATCAGCACCGCCATCTGTATGAACATGGAAATATCTACACCGCCATCTGTATGAACATGGAAATATCTACACCGCTATCTGTATGAACATGGAAATATCTACACCGTTATCTGTATGAACATGGAAATATCTACACCGCTATCTGTTTGAACATGGAAATATCTACACCGCTGTCTGCATGAAAATGGAAATATCTACACAGCTATCTGCAAATACATGGAAATATCTACACAGCTATCTCTTAACACATGGAAATAACTACACCGCTATCTCTATAAACATGGAAATATCTACACCGCCATCTGTATGAACATGGAAATATCTGCACCGCCATCTGTATGAACATATAAATATCTACACCGCCATCTGTATTAAGAAGGAAATATCTAAACCGCTATCTGTATGAACATTGAAATATCTACACCGCTATCTGTATGAACATTTAAATATCTACACCGCTGTCTGTGTAAACATGCATACATCTTCACCGCTATCTGTATAAACATGGAAATGTCTACAAGGCTATCTGTATGAACATGGAAATATCTACACTGCTATCTGTACGAACATGGAAATATCTAAACCGCTATCTGCATGAAAATAGAAATATCTACACAGCTATCTGCATATACATGGAAATATCTACACAGCTATCTCTTTACACATGGAAATAACTACACCGCTATCTGTATGAACATGGAAATATCTGCACCGCCATCTGTATGAACACATAAATATCTACACCGCCATCTGTATTAAGATGGAGATACCTACACCGCTATCTGTATAAACATGGAAATATCTACACCGCTATCTGTATAAACATGGAAATATCTACACCGCTATCTGTATAAACATGGAAATATCAGCACCGCTATCTGTATGAACATGGAAATATCAGCCCCTCTATCTGTACGAACATGGAAGTATCTACACCGCTATCTCTATGAACAGGGAAATATCTACACCGCTATCTGTATGAACACGGAAATATCTACACCGCTATCTGTTTGAACATGGAAATATCTACACCGCTATCTGTATGAACACGGAAATATCTACACCGCTATCTGTTTAAACATGGAAATATCTAAACCGCTATCTGCATGAAAATGGAAATATATACACAGCTATCTGCATATACATGGAAATACCTACACAGCTATCTCTTTACACATGGAAATAACTACACCGCTATCTGTATGAACATGGAAATATCTTCACCGCCATCTGTATGAACATGGATATATCTACACAGCCATCTGGATGAACATGGAAATATCTACACCGCTATCTGTATGAACATGGAAATATATACAGCGCTATCTGTGTAAACATGCATACATCTTCACCGCTATCTGTAAAAACATGGAAATATCTACACTGCTATCTGTATGAACATGGAAATATCTTCACCGCTATCTGTTTGAACATGGAAATATCTACAAAGCTATCTCTTTTCACATGGAAATAAGTATAGCGCTATCTCTATAAACATGGAAATAGCTACACCGCCATGTGTATGAACATGGAAATATCTGCACCGCCATCTGTATGAACATTTAAATATCTACACCGCCATCTATATTAAGATGGAGATATCTACACCTCTATCTGTATAAACTTGGAAAAATCTACACTGCTATCTGTATAAACATGGAAATATCAACACCGCAATCTGTGTAAACATGGAAATATCTACACCGCTACCTGTACAAACATGGAAATATCAGCACCGCTATCTGTATGAACATGGAAATATCTACACCGCTATCTATATGAACATGGAAATATCTACACCGCTATCTATATGAACATGGAAATATCTACACCGCTATCTGTTTGAACATGGAAATATCTACACCGCTACCTGTACAAACATGGAAATATCAGCACCGCTATCTGTATGAACATGGAAATATCTACACCGCTATCTGTTTGAACATGGAAATATCTACACCGCTACCTGTACAAACATGGAAATATCATCACCGCTATCTGTATGAACATGGAAATATCTACACCGCTATCTCTATGAACATGGAAATATCTACACCGGTATCTGTATGAACATGGAAATATCTTCACCGCTATCTGTTTGAACATGGAAATATCTACACCGCTGTCTGCATGAAAATGGAAATATCTACACAGCTATCTGCATATACATGGAAATATCTACACAGCTATCTCTTTACACATGGAAATAACTACACTGCTATCTCTATAGACATGGAAATAGCTACACCGCCATGTGTATGAACATGGAAATATCTGCACCGCCATCTGTATGAACATTTAAATATCTACACCGCCATCTATATTAAGATGGAGATATCTACACCTCTATCTGTATAAACTTGGAAAAATCTACACTGCTATCTGTATAAACATGGAAATATCAACACCGCAATCTGTGTAAACATGGAAATATCTACACCGCTACCTGTACAAACATGGAAATATCAGCACCGCTATCTGAATGAACATGGAAATATCTACACCGCTATCTATATGAACATGGAAATATCTACACCGCTATCTATATGAACATGGAAATATCTACACCGCTATCTGTTTGAACATGGAAATATCTACACCGCTACCTGTACAAACATGGAAATATCAGCACCGCTATCTGTATGAACATGGAAATATCTACACCGCTATCTGTTTGAACATGGAAATATCTACACCGCTACCTGTACAAACATGGAAATATCATCACCGCTATCTGTATGAACATGGAAATATCTACACCGCTATCTCTATGAACATGGAAATATCTACACCGGTATCTGTATGAACATGGAAATATCTTCACCGCTATCTGTTTGAACATGGAAATATCTACACCGCTGTCTGCATGAAAATGGAAATATCTACACAGCTATCTGCATATACATGGAAATATCTACACAGCTATCTCTTTACACATGGAAATAACTACACTGCTATCTCTATAGACATGGAAATATCTACACCACCATCTGTATGAACATGGAAATATCAGCACCGCTATCTGTATGAACATGGAAATATCTACACCGCTATCTGTGTAAACATGCATACATCTTCACCGCTATCTGTATAAACATGGAAATGTCTACAAGGCTATCTGTATGAACATGGAAATATCTACACCACTATCTGTATGAACATGGATATATCTTCACAGCCATTTGGATGAACATGGAAATATCTATACCGCTATCTGTATGAACATGGAAATATCTACACCGCTATCTGTGTAAACATGCATACTTCTTCACCGCTATCTGTATAAACATGGAAATATCTACACCGCTATCTGTATGAACATGGAAATAGCTACACCGCTATCTGTATGAACATGGAAATATCTACACCGCTCTCTGTTTCAGCATGGAAATATCTACACCGCTGTCTGCATGAAAATGGAAATATCTACACAGCTATCTGCATATACATGGAAATATCTACAAAGCTATCTCTTTTCACATGGAAATAACTACACCGCTATCTCTTTAAACATGGAAATATCTACACCGCCCTCTGTATGAACTTGGAAATATCTGCACCGCCATCTGTATGAACATAAAAATATCTGCACCGCCATCTGTATTAAGATGGAGATATCTACACCGCTATCTGTATAAACATGGAAATATCTACACCGCTATCTGTATAAACATGGAAATATCTACACCGCTATCTGTATAAACATGGAAATATCTAAACGGCTATCTGTATAAACATGGAAATATCTACACCGCTCTCTGTTTGAGCATGGAAATATCTACACTGCTATCTGCATGAAAATGGAAATATCTACACAGCTATCTGCATATACATGGAAATATCTACAAAGCTATTTCTTTACACATAGAAATAACTACACCGCTATCTCTATAAACTTGGAAATATGTACACCGCCATCTGTATGAACATGGAAATATCTGCACCGCCATCTGTATTAAGATATAAATATCTACACCGCCATCTGTATTAAAATGGAGATATCTACACCGCTATCTGTGTAAACATGGAAATATCTACACCGCTATCTGTATAAACACGGAAATATCTACACCGCTATCTGTATGAACATGGAAATATTTACACCGCTACCTGTATAAACATGGAAATATCAGCACCGCTATCTGTATGAACATGGAAATATCTACACAGCCATCTGGATGAACATGGAAATATCTACACCGCTATATGTATGAACATGGAAATAGCTACACCGCTATCTGTATGAACATGGAAATATCTACACCACTATCTGTATGAACATGGAAATATCTGCACCGCTATCTGTATGAACATGGAAATATCTACACCGCTATCTGTATGAACATGGAAATATCTACACCGCTATCTGCATAAACATGGAAATATCTACACCGCTATCTGTATAAACATGGAAATATCTACACCACTATCTGTATAAACATGGAAATATCAGCACCGCTATCTGTATGAACATGGAAATATCTACACCGCTATCTTTATGAACATGGAAATATCTACACAGATATCTGTATGAATATGGAAATATCTTCACCGCCATCTGTATGAACATGGATATATCTACACAGCCATCTGGATGAACATGGAAATATCTAAACCAATATCTGTATGAACATGGAAATATCTACACCGCTATCTGTTTGAACATGGAAATATCTACACCGCTACCTGTATAAACATGGAAATATCAGCACCGCTATCTGTATGAACATGGAAATATCTACACAGCCATCTGGATGAATATGGAAATATCAGCACCGCTATCTTTGTGAACATGGATATGTCTACACAGCCATCTGGATGAACATGGAAATATCTACACCGCTATCTGTATGAACATGGAAATATCTACAACGCTATCCGTGTAAACAAGCATACATCTTCCCCGCTATCTGTATAAACATGGAAATATCTACACCGCTATCTGTATGAACATGGAAATATCTACACCGCTATCTGTTTGAGCATGGAAATATCTACACCGCTATCTGCATGAAAATGGAAATATCTACACAGCTATCTGCATATACATGGAAATATCTACAAAGCTATCTCTTTACACAAGGAAATAACTACACCGATATCTCTATAAACATGGAAATATCTACACCGCCATCTGTATGAACATGGAAATATCAGCACCACTATCTGTATGAACAAGGATATGACTACACAGCCATCTGGATGAACATGGAAATATCTACACCGCTATCAGTATGAACATGGAAATATCTACACCGCTATCTGTGTAAACATGCATACATCTTCCCCGCTATCTGTATAAACATGGAAATATCAGCACCGCTATCTGTATGAACATGGAAATATCTACACAGCCATCTGGATGAACATGGAAATATCTACACCGCTATCTGTATGAACATGGAAATATCTTCACCGCCATCTGTACGAACATGGGTATGTCTACACAGCCATCTGGATGAACATGGAAATATCTACACCGCTATCTGTATGAAAATGGAAATATCTACACCGCTATCTGGGTAAACATGCATACATCTTCACCGCTATCTGTATAAACATGGAAATATCTACACCGCTATCTGTATGAACATGGAAATAGGTACACCGCTATCTGTATGAACATGGAAATATCTACACCACTATCTGTTTGGGCATGGAAATATCTACACCGCTATCTGCATGAAAATGGATATATCTACACAGCTATCTGCATATACATGGAAATATCTACAAAGCTATCTCTTTACACATGGAAATAACTACACCGATATCTCTATAAACATGGAAATATCTACACCGCCATCTGTATGAACATGGAAATATCAGCACCACTATCTGTATGAACATGGAAATATCTACACAGCCATCTGGATGAACATGGAAATATCTACACCGCTATCTGTATGAACATGGAAATAGCTACACCGCTATCTGTATGAACATGGAAATATCTACACCTCTATCTGTATGAACATGGAAATATCTACACCGCTATCTGTATGAACATGGAAGTATCTACACCGCTATCTGTATAAACATGGAAATATCTACACCGCTATCTGTATAAACATGGATATATCTACACCGCTATCTGTATGAACATGGAAATATCTACACCGCTATCTGTTTGAGCATGGAAATATCTACACAGCTATCTGCATGAAAATGGAAATATCTACACAGCTATCTGCATATACATGGAAATATCTACAAAGCTATCTCTTTACACATGGAAATAACTAAACCGATATCTCTATAAACATGGAAATGTCTACACCGCCATCTGTATGAACATGGAAATATCTGCACCGCCAACTGTATGAACATATAAATATCTGCACCGCCATCTGTATTAAGATGGAGATATCTATACCGCTATCTGTATAAACATGGAAATATCTACACCGCTATCTGTATGAGCATGGAAATATCTACACCGCTATCTCTATGAACATGGAAATTTCTACACAACTATCTATATGAACATGGAAATAGCTGCACCGCTATCTGTATGAACATGGAAATATCTACACCGCTACCTGTATGAACATGGAAATATCTACACCGCTATCTGTATGAACATGGAAATAGCTACACCGCTATCTGTATGAACATGGAAATATCTACACCGCTCTCTGTTTCAGCATGGAAATATCTACACCGCTGTCTGCATGAAAATGGAAATATCTACACAGCTATCTGCATATACATGGAAATATCTACAAAGCTATCTCTTTACACATGGAAATAACTACACCGCTATCTCTATAAACATGGAAATATCTACACCGCCATCTGTATGAACTTGGAAATATCTGCACCGCCATCTGTATGAACATAAAAATATCTGCACCGCCATCTGTATTAAGATGGAGATATCTACACCGCTATCTGTATAAACATGGAAATATCTACACCGCTATCTGTATAAACATGGAAATATCTACACGGCTATCTGTATGAACATGGAAATAACTACACCGCTATCTGTATGAACATGGAAATATCTACACCGCTATCTTTATGAACATGGAATTATCTACACAGTTATCTGTATGAACATGGAAATATCTTCACCGCCATCTGTATGAACATGGATATATCTACACAGCCATCTGGATGAACATGGAAATATCTACACCAATATCTGTATGAACATGGAAATATCTACACCGCTATCTGTGTAAACATGCATACATCTTCATCGCTATCTGTATAAACATGTAAATATCTACACCGCTATCTGTATAAGCATGGAAATATGTACACCACTACCTGTATAAACATGGAAATATCTGCACCGCTATCTGTATGAACATGGAAATATCTACACAGCCATCTGGATGAATATGGAAATATCAGCACCGCTATCTGTATGAACATGGATATGTCTACACAGCCATCTGGATGAACATGGAAATATCTACACCGCTATCTGTATGAACATGGAAATATCTACACCGCTATCTGTGTAAACAAGCATACATCTTCACCGCTATCTGTATAAACATGGAAATATCTACACCGCTATCTGTATGAACATGGAAATATCTACACCGCTATCTGTTTGAGCATGGAAATATCTACACCACTATCTGCAAAAAAATGGAAATATCTACACAGCTATCTGCATATACATGGAAATATCTACAAAGCTATCTCTTTACACATGGAAATAACTACACCGATATCTCTATAAACATGGAAATATCTACACCACCATCTGTATGAACATGGAAATATCAGCACCGCTATCTGTATGAACAAGGATATGCCTACACAGCCATCTGGATGAACATGGAAATATCTACACCGCTATCTGTATGAACATGGAAATATCTACACCGCTATCTGTGTAAACAAGCATACATCTTCACCGCTATCTGTATAAACATGGAAATATCTACACCGCTATCTGTATGAACATGGAATTATCTACACCGCTATCTGTTTGGGCATGGAAATATCTACACCGCTATCTGCATGAAAATGGAAATATCTACACAGCTATCTGCATATACATGGAAATATCTACAAAGCTATCTCTTTACACATGGAAATAACTACACCGATATATCTATAAACATGGAAATATCTACACCGCCATCTGTATGAACATGGAAATATCAGCACCTCTATCTGTATGAACATGGAAATATCTACACAGCCATCTGGATGAACATGGAAATATCTACACCGCTATCTGTATGAACATGGAAATAGCTACACCGCTATCTGTATGAACATGGAAATATCTACACCTCTATCTGTATGAACATGGAAATATCTACACCGCTATCTGTATGAACATGGAAGTATCTACACCGCTATCTGTATAAACATGGAAATATCTACACCGCTATCTGTATGAGCATGGAAATATCTACACCGCTATCTCTATGAACATGGAAATTTCTACACAACTATCTATATAAACATGGAAATAGCTGCACCGCTATCTGTATGAACATGGAAATATCTACACCACTACCTGTATGAACATGGAAATATCTACACCGCTATCTGTATGAACATGGAAATAGCTACACCGCTATCTGTATGAACATGGAAATATCTACACCACTATCTGTATGAACATGGAAATAACTTCACCGCCATCTGTATGAACATGGATATATCTACACAGCCATCTGGATGAACATGGAAGTATCTACACCGCTATTTGTATGAACATGGATATAGCTACACCGCTATCTGTACGAACATGGAAATATCAGCACCGCTATCTGTATGAACAAGGATATGACTACACAGCCATCTGGATGAACATGGAAATATCTACACCGCTATCAGTATGAACATGGAAATATCTACACCGCTATCTGTGTAAACATGCATACATCTTCCCCGCTATCTGTATAAACATGGAAATATCAGCACCGCTATCTGTATGAACATGGAAATATCTACACAGCCATCTGGATGAACATGGAAATATCTACACCGCTATCTGTATGAACATGGAAATATCTACACCGCTATCTGTATAAACATGGAAATATCTACACCGGTATCTGTATAAACATGGAAATATCTACACCGCTATCTGTATAAACATGGAAATATCTACACCGCTACCTGTATAAACATGGAAATATCTACACCGCTACCTGTATAAACATGGAAATATCTGCACCGCTACCTGTATAAACATGGAAGTATCAGCACCGCTAACTGTATGAACATGGAAATATCTACACCGCTATCTGTATGAACATGGAAATATCTACACCGCTATCTGTATGAACATGGAAATAGCTACATCGCTATCTGTATGAACATGGAAATATCTACACCACTATCTGTATGAACATGGAAATATCTTCACCGCCATCTGTATGAACATGGATATATCTACACAGCCATCTGGATGAACATGGAAATATCTACACTGCTATATGTATGAACATGGAAATAGCTACACCGCTATCTCTACGAACATGGAAATAGCTACACCGCTATCTGTATGAACATGGAAATATCTACACCGCTATCTGTATGAACATGGAAATATCTTCACCGCCATCTGTACGAACATGGGTATGTCTACACAGCCATCTGGATGAACATGGAAATATCTACACCGCTATCTGTATGAAAATGGAAATATCTACACCGCTATCTGGGTAAACATGCATACATCTTCACCGCTATCTGTATAAACATGGAAATATCAGCACCGCTATCTGGATGAACATGGAAATATCTACACCGCTATCTGTATGAACATGGAAATAGGTACACCGCTATCTGTATGAACATGGAAATATCTACACCACTATCTGTATGAACATGGAAATATCTGCACCACTATCTGTATGAACATGGAAATATCTACACCGCTATCTGTATGAACATGGAAATATCTACACCGCTATCTTTATGAACATGGAATTATCTACACAGTTATCTGTATGAACATGGAAATATCTTCACCGCCATCTGTATGAACATGGATATATCTACACAGCCATCTGGATGAACATGGAAATATCTACACCAATATCTGTATGAACATGGAAATATCTACACCGCTATCTGTGTAAACATGCATACATCTTCATCGCTATCTGTATAAACATGTAAATATCTACCCTGCTATCTGTATAAGCATGGAAATATGTACACCACTACCTGTATAAACACGGAAATATCTGCACCGCTATCTGTATGAACATGGAAATACCTACACAGCCATCTGGATGAATATGGAAATATCAGCACCGCTATCTGTATGAACATGGATATGTCTACACAGCCATCTGGATGAACATGGAAATATCTACACCGCTATCTGTATGAACATGGAAATATCTACACCGCTATCTGTGTAAACAAGCATACATCTTCACCGCTATCTGTATAAACATGGAAATATCTACACCGCTATCTGTATGAACATGGAAATATCTACACCGCTATCTGTTTGAGCATGGAAATATCTACACCACTATCTGCAAAAAAATGGAAATATCTACACAGCTATCTGCATATACATGGAAATATCTACAAAGCTATCTCTTTACACATGGAAATAACTACACCGATATCTCTATAAACATGGAAATATCTACACCGCCATCTGTATGAACATGGAAATATCAGCACCGCTATCTGTATGAACAAGGATATGCCTACACAGCCATCTGGATGAACATGGAAATATCTACACCGCTATCTGTATGAACATGGAAATATCTACACCGCTATCTGTGTTAACAAGCATATATCTTCACCGCTATCTGTATAAACATGGAAATATCTACACCGCTATCTGAATGAACATGGAATTATCTACACCGCTATCTGTTTGGGCATGGAAATATCTACACCGCTATCTGCATGAAAATGGAAATATCTACACAGCTATCTGCATATACATGGAAATATCTACAAAGCTATCTCTTTACACATGGAAATAACTACACCGATATCTCTATAAACATGGAAATATCTACACCGCCATCTGTATGAACATGGAAATATCAGCACCACTATCTGTATGAACATGGAAATATCTACACAGCCATCTGGATGAACATGGAAATATCTACACCGCTATCTGTATGAACATGGAAATAGCTACACCGCTATCTGTATGAACATGGAAATATCTACACCTCTATCTGTATGAACATGGAAATATCTACACCGCTATCTGTATGAACATGGAAGTATCTACACCGCTATCTGTATAAACATGGAAATATCTACACCGCTATCTGTATAAACATGGATATATCTACACCGCTATCTGTATGAACATGGAAATATCTACACCGCTATCTGTTTGAGCATGGAAATATCTACACAGCTATCTGCATGAAAATGGAAATATCTACACAGCTATCTGCATATACATGGAAATATGTACAAAGCTATCTCTTTACACATGGAAATAACTAAACCGATATCTCTATAAACATGGAAATGTCTACACCGCCATCTGTATGAACATGGAAATATCTGCACCGCCAACTGTATGAACATATAAATATCTGCACCGCCATCTGTATTAAGATGGAGATATCTATACCGCTATCTGTATAAACATGGAAATATCTACACCGCTATCTGTATGAGCATGGAAATATCTACACCGCTATCTCTATGAACATGGAAATTTCTACACAACTATCTATATGAACATGGAAATAGCTGCACCGCTATCTGTATGAACATGGAAATATCTACACCACTACCTGTATGAACATGGAAATATCTACACCGCTATCTGTATGAACATGGAAATAGCTACACCGCTATCTGTATGAACATGGAAATATCTACACCGCTCTCTGTTTCAGCATGGAAATATCTACACCGCTGTCTGCATGAAAATGGAAATATCTACACAGCTATCTGCATATACATGGAAATATCTACAAAGCTATCTCTTTACACATGGAAATAACTACACCGCTATCTCTATAAACATGGAAATATCTACACCGCCATCTGTATGAACTTGGAAATATCTGCACCGCCATCTGTATGAACATAAAAATATCTGCACCGCCATCTGTATTAAGATGGAGATATCTACACCGCTATCTGTATAAACATGGAAATATCTACACCGCTATCTGTATAAACATGGAAATATCTACACGGCTATCTGTATGAACATGGAAATATCTACACCGCTATCTGTATGAACATGGAAATATCTACACCGCTATCTTTATGAACATGGAATTATCTACACAGTTATCTGTATGAACATGGAAATATCTTCACCGCCATCTGTATGAACATGGATATATCTACACAGCCATCTGGATGAACATGGAAATATCTACACCAATATCTGTATGAACATGGAAATATCTACACCGCTATCTGTGTAAACATGCATACATCTTCATCGCTATCTGTATAAACATGTAAATATCTACACCGCTATCTGTATAAGCATGGAAATATGTACACCACTACCTGTATAAACATGGAAATATCTGCACCGCTATCTGTATGAACATGGAAATATCTACACAGCCATCTGGATGAATATGGAAATATCAGCACCGCTATCTGTATGAACATGGATATGTCTACACAGCCATCTGGATGAACATGGAAATATCTACACCGCTATCTGTATGAACATGGAAATATCTACACCGCTATCTGTGTAAACAAGCATACATCTTCACCTCTATCTGTATAAACATGGAAATATCTACACCGCTATCTGTATGAACATGGAAATATCTACACCGCTATCTGTTTGAGCATGGAAATATCTACACCACTATCTGCAAAAAAATGGAAATATCTACACAGCTATCTGCATATACATGGAAATATCTACAAAGCTATCTCTTTACACATGGAAATAACTACACCGATATCTCTATAAACATGGAAATATCTACACCACCATCTGTATGAACATGGAAATATCAGCACCGCTATCTGTATGAACAAGGATATGCCTACACAGCCATCTGGATGAACATGGAAATATCTACACCGCTATCTGTATGAACATGGAAATATCTACACCGCTATCTGTGTAAACAAGCATACATCTTCACCGCTATCTGTATAAACATGGAAATATCTACACCGCTATCTGTATGAACATGGAATTATCTACACCGCTATCTGTTTGGGCATGGAAATATCTACACCGCTATCTGCATGAAAATGGAAATATCTACACAGCTATCTGCATATACATGGAAATATCTACAAAGCTATCTCTTTACACATGGAAATAACTACACCGATATATCTATAAACATGGAAATATCTACACCGCCATCTGTATGAACATGGAAATATCAGCACCACTATCTGTATGAACATGGAAATATCTACACAGCCATCTGGATGAACATGGAAATATCTACACCGCTATCTGTATGAACATGGAAATAGCTACACCGCTATCTGTATGAACATGGAAGTATCTACACCGCTATCTGTATAAACATGGAAATATCTACACCGCTATCTGTATAAACATGGATATATCTACACCGCTATCTGTATGAACATGGAAATATCTACACCGCTATCTGTTTGAGCATGGAAATATCTACACAGCTATCTGCATGAAAATGGAAATATCTACACAGCTATCTGCATATACATGGAAATATCTACAAAGCTATCTCTTTACACATGGAAATAACTAAACTGATATCTCTATAAACATGGAAATGTCTACACCTCCATCTGTATGAACATGGAAATATCTGCACCGCCATCTGTATGAACATATAAATATCTGCACCGCCATCTGTATTAAGATGGAGATATCTATACCGCTATCTGTATAAACATGGAAATATCTACACCGCTATCTGTATGAGCATGGAAATATCTACACCGCTATCTCTATGAACATGGAAATTTCTACACAACTATCTATATGAACATGGAAATAGCTGCACCGCTATCTGTATGAACATGGAAATATCTACACCACTACCTGTATGAACATGGAAATATCTACACCGCTATCTGTATGAACATGGAAATAGCTACACCGCTATCTGTATGAACATGGAAATATCTACACCGCTCTCTGTTTCAGCATGGAAATATCTACACCGCTGTCTGCATGAAAATGGAAATATCTACACAGCTATCTGCATATACATGGAAATAGCTACAAAGCTATCTCTTTACACATGGAAATAACTACACCGCTATCTCTATAAACATGGAAATATCTACACCGCCATCTGTATGAACTTGGAAATATCTGCACCGCCATCTGTATGAACATAAAAATATCTGCACCGCCATCTGTATTAAGATGGAGATATCTACACCGCTATCTGTATAAACATGGAAATATCTACACCGCTATCTGTATAAACATGGAAATATCTACACCGCTATCTGTATAAACATGGAAATATCTACACGGCTATCTGTATAAACATGGAAATATCTACACCGCTCTCTGTTTGAGCATGGAAATATCTACACCGCTATCTGCATGAAAATGGAAATATCTACACAGCTATCTGCATATACATTTAAATATCTACAAAGCTATTTCTTTACACATAGAAATAACTACACCGCTATCTCTATAAACTTGGAAATATGTACACCGCCATCTGTATGAACATGGAAATATCTGCACCGCCATCTATATTAAGATATAAATATCTACACCGCCATCTGTATTAAAATGGAGATATCTACACCGCTATCTGTGTAAACATGGAAATATCTACACCGCTATCTGTATAAACACGGAAATATCTACACCGCTATCTGTGTAAACAAGCATACATCTTCACCGCTATCTGTATAAACATGGAAATATCTACACCGCTATCTGTATGAACATGGAAATATCTACACCGCTATCTGTTTGAGCATGGAAATATCTACACCACTATCTGCAAAAAAATGGAAATATCTACACAGCTATCTGCATATACATGGAAATATCTACAAAGCTATCTCTTTACACATGGAAATAACTACACCGATATCTCTATAAACATGGAAATATCTACACCACCATCTGTATGAACATGGAAATATCAGCACCGCTATCTGTATGAACAAGGATATGCCTACACAGCCATCTGGATGAACATGGAAATATCTACACCGCTATCTGTATGAACATGGAAATATCTACACCGCTATCTGTGTAAACAAGCATACATCTTCACCGCTATCTGTATAAACATGGAAATATCTACACCGCTATCTGTATGAACATGGAATTATCTACACCGCTATCTGTTTGGGCATGGAAATATCTACACCGCTATCTGCATGAAAATGGAAATATCTACACAGCTATCTGCATATACATGGAAATATCTACAAAGCTATCTCTTTACACATGGAAATAACTACACCGATATATCTATAAACATGGAAATATCTACACCGCCATCTGTATGAACATGGAAATATCAGCACCTCTATCTGTATGAACATGGAAATATCTACACAGCCATCTGGATGAACATGGAAATATCTACACCGCTATCTGTATGAACATGGAAATAGCTACACCGCTATCTGTATGAACATGGAAATATCTACACCTCTATCTGTATGAACATGGAAATATCTACACCGCTATCTGTATGAACATGGAAGTATCTACACCGCTATCTGTATAAACATGGAAATATCTACACCGCTATCTGTATGAGCATGGAAATATCTACACCGCTATCTCTATGAACATGGAAATTTCTACACAACTATCTATATAAACATGGAAATAGCTGCACCGCTATCTGTATGAACATGGAAATATCTACACCACTACCTGTATGAACATGGAAATATCTACACCGCTATCTGTATGAACATGGAAATAGCTACACCGCTATCTGTATGAACATGGAAATATCTACACCACTATCTGTATGAACATGGAAATAACTTCACCGCCATCTGTATGAACATGGATATATCTACACAGCCATCTGGATGAACATGGAAGTATCTACACCGCTATTTGTATGAACATGGATATAGCTACACCGCTATCTGTACGAACATGGAAATATCAGCACCGCTATCTGTATGAACAAGGATATGACTACACAGCCATCTGGATGAACATGGAAATATCTACACCGCTATCAGTATGAACATGGAAATATCTACACCGCTATCTGTGTAAACATGCATACATCTTCCCCGCTATCTGTATAAACATGGAAATATCAGCACCGCTATCTGTATGAACATGGAAATATCTACACAGCCATCTGGATGAACATGGAAATATCTACACCGCTATCTGTATGAACATGGAAATATCTACACCGCTATCTGTATAAACATGGAAATATCTACACCGGTATCTGTATAAACATGGAAATATCTACACCGCTATCTGTATAAACATGGAAATATCTACACCGCTACCTGTATAAACATGGAAATATCTACACCGCTACCTGTATAAACATGGAAATATCTGCACCGCTACCTGTATAAACATGGAAGTATCAGCACCGCTAACTGTATGAACATGGAAATATCTACACCGCTATCTGTATGAACATGGAAATATCTACACCGCTATCTGTATGAACATGGAAATAGCTACATCGCTATCTGTATGAACATGGAAATATCTACACCACTATCTGTATGAACATGGAAATATCTTCACCGCCATCTGTATGAACATGGATATATCTACACAGCCATCTGGATGAACATGGAAATATCTACACTGCTATATGTATGAACATGGAAATAGCTACACCGCTATCTCTACGAACATGGAAATAGCTACACCGCTATCTGTATGAACATGGAAATATCTACACCGCTATCTGTATGAACATGGAAATATCTTCACCGCCATCTGTACGAACATGGGTATGTCTACACAGCCATCTGGATGAACATGGAAATATCTACACCGCTATCTGTATGAAAATGGAAATATCTACACCGCTATCTGGGTAAACATGCATACATCTTCACCGCTATCTGTATAAACATAGAAATATCAGCACCGCTATCTGGATGAACATGGAAATATCTACACCGCTATCTGTATGAACATGGAAATAGGTACACCGCTATCTGTATGAACATGGAAATATCTACACCACTATCTGTATGAACATGGAAATATCTGCACCACTATCTGTATGAACATGGAAATATCTACACCGCTATCTGTATGAACATGGAAATATCTACACCGCTATCTTTATGAACATGGAATTATCTACACAGTTATCTGTATGAACATGGAAATATCTTCACCGCCATCTGTATGAACATGGATATATCTACACAGCCATCTGGATGAACATGGAAATATCTACACCAATATCTGTATGAACATGGAAATATCTACACCGCTATCTGTGTAAACATGCATACATCTTCATCGCTATCTGTATAAACATGTAAATATCTACCCTGCTATCTGTATAAGCATGGAAATATGTACACCACTACCTGTATAAACACGGAAATATCTGCACCGCTATCTGTATGAACATGGAAATACCTACACAGCCATCTGGATGAATATGGAAATATCAGCACCGCTATCTGTATGAACATGGATATGTCTACACAGCCATCTGGATGAACATGGAAATATCTACACCGCTATCTGTATGAACATGGAAATATCTACACCGCTATCTGTGTAAACAAGCATACATCTTCACCGCTATCTGTATAAACATGGAAATATCTACACCGCTATCTGTATGAACATGGAAATATCTACACCGCTATCTGTTTGAGCATGGAAATATCTACACCACTATCTGCAAAAAAATGGAAATATCTACACAGCTATCTGCATATACATGGAAATATCTACAAAGCTATCTCTTTACACATGGAAATAACTACACCGATATCTCTATAAACATGGAAATATCTACACCGCCATCTGTATGAACATGGAAATATCAGCACCGCTATCTGTATGAACAAGGATATGCCTACACAGCCATCTGGATGAACATGGAAATATCTACACCGCTATCTGTATGAACATGGAAATATCTACACCGCTATCTGTGTTAACAAGCATATATCTTCACCGCTATCTGTATAAACATGGAAATATCTACACCGCTATCTGAATGAACATGGAATTATCTACACCGCTATCTGTTTGGGCATGGAAATATCTACACCGCTATCTGCATGAAAATGGAAATATCTACACAGCTATCTGCATATACATGGAAATATCTACAAAGCTATCTCTTTACACATGGAAATAACTACACCGATATCTCTATAAACATGGAAATATCTACACCGCCATCTGTATGAACATGGAAATATCAGCACCACTATCTGTATGAACATGGAAATATCTACACAGCCATCTGGATGAACATGGAAATATCTACACCGCTATCTGTATGAACATGGAAATAGCTACACCGCTATCTGTATGAACATGGAAATATCTACACCTCTATCTGTATGAACATGGAAATATCTACACCGCTATCTGTATGAACATGGAAGTATCTACACCGCTATCTGTATAAACATGGAAATATCTACACCGCTATCTGTATAAACATGGATATATCTACACCGCTATCTGTATGAACATGGAAATATCTACACCACTATCTGTTTGAGCATGGAAATATCTACACAGCTATCTGCATGAAAATGGAAATATCTACACAGCTATCTGCATATACATGGAAATATGTACAAAGCTATCTCTTTACACATGGAAATAACTAAACCGATATCTCTATAAACATGGAAATGTCTACACCGCCATCTGTATGAACATGGAAATATCTGCACCGCCAACTGTATGAACATATAAATATCTGCACCGCCATCTGTATTAAGATGGAGATATCTATACCGCTATCTGTATAAACATGGAAATATCTACACCGCTATCTGTATGAGCATGGAAATATCTACACCGCTATCTCTATGAACATGGAAATTTCTACACAACTATCTATATGAACATGGAAATAGCTGCACCGCTATCTGTATGAACATGGAAATATCTACACCACTACCTGTATGAACATGGAAATATCTACACCGCTATCTGTATGAACATGGAAATAGCTACACCGCTATCTGTATGAACATGGAAATATCTACACCGCTCTCTGTTTCAGCATGGAAATATCTACACCGCTGTCTGCATGAAAATGGAAATATCTACACAGCTATCTGCATATACATGGAAATATCTACAAAGCTATCTCTTTACACATGGAAATAACTACACCGCTATCTCTATAAACATGGAAATATCTACACCGCCATCTGTATGAACTTGGAAATATCTGCACCGCCATCTGTATGAACATAAAAATATCTGCACCGCCATCTGTATTAAGATGGAGATATCTACACCGCTATCTGTATAAACATGGAAATATCTACACCGCTATCTGTATAAACATGGAAATATCTACACGGCTATCTGTATGAACATGGAAATATCTACACCGCTATCTGTATGAACATGGAAATATCTACACCGCTATCTTTATGAACATGGAATTATCTACACAGTTATCTGTATGAACATGGAAATATCTTCACCGCCATCTGTATGAACATGGATATATCTACACAGCCATCTGGATGAACATGGAAATATCTACACCAATATCTGTATGAACATGGAAATATCTACACCGCTATCTGTGTAAACATGCATACATCTTCATCGCTATCTGTATAAACATGTAAATATCTACACCGCTATCTGTATAAGCATGGAAATATGTACACCACTACCTGTATAAACATGGAAATATCTGCACCGCTATCTGTATGAACATGGAAATATCTACACAGCCATCTGGATGAATATGGAAATATCAGCACCGCTATCTGTATGAACATGGATATGTCTACACAGCCATCTGGATGAACATGGAAATATCTACACCGCTATCTGTATGAACATGGAAATATCTACACCGCTATCTGTGTAAACAAGCATACATCTTCACCGCTATCTGTATAAACATGGAAATATCTACACCGCTATCTGTATGAACATGGAAATATCTACACCGCTATCTGTTTGAGCATGGAAATATCTACACCACTATCTGCAAAAAAATGGAAATATCTACACAGCTATCTGCATATACATGGAAATATCTACAAAGCTATCTCTTTACACATGGAAATAACTACACCGATATCTCTATAAACATGGAAATATCTACACCACCATCTGTATGAACATGGAAATATCAGCACCGCTATCTGTATGAACAAGGATATGCCTACACAGCCATCTGGATGAACATGGAAATATCTACACCGCTATCTGTATGAACATGGAAATATCTACACCGCTATCTGTGTAAACAAGCATACATCTTCACCGCTATCTGTATAAACATGGAAATATCTACACCGCTATCTGTATGAACATGGAATTATCTACACCGCTATCTGTTTGGGCATGGAAATATCTACACCGCTATCTGCATGAAAATGGAAATATCTACACAGCTATCTGCATATACATGGAAATATCTACAAAGCTATCTCTTTACACATGGAAATAACTACACCGATATATCTATAAACATGGAAATATCTACACCGCCATCTGTATGAACATGGAAATATCAGCACCACTATCTGTATGAACATGGAAATATCTACACAGCCATCTGGATGAACATGGAAATATCTACACCGCTATCTGTATGAACATGGAAATAGCTACACCGCTATCTGTATGAACATGGAAGTATCTACACCGCTATCTGTATAAACATGGAAATATCTACACCGCTATCTGTATAAACATGGATATATCTACACCGCTATCTGTATGAACATGGAAATATCTACACCGCTATCTGTTTGAGCATGGAAATATCTACACAGCTATCTGCATGAAAATGGAAATATCTACACAGCTATCTGCATATACATGGAAATATCTACAAAGCTATCTCTTTACACATGGAAATAACTAAACCGATATCTCTATAAACATGGAAATGGCTACACCGCCATCTGTATGAACATGGAAATATCTGCACCGCCATCTGTATGAACATATAAATATCTGCACCGCCATCTGTATTAAGATGGAGATATCTATACCGCTATCTGTATAAACATGGAAATATCTACACCGCTATCTGTATGAGCATGGAAATATCTACACCGCTATCTCTATGAACATGGAAATTTCTACACAACTATCTATATGAACATGGAAATAGCTGCACCGCTATCTGTATGAACATGGAAATATCTACACCACTACCTGTATGAACATGGAAATATCTACACCGCTATCTGTATGAACATGGAAATAGCTACACCGCTATCTGTATGAACATGGAAATATCTACACCGCTCTCTGTTTCAGCATGGAAATATCTACACCGCTGTCTGCATGAAAATGGAAATATCTACACAGCTATCTGCATATACATGGAAATATCTACAAAGCTATCTCTTTACACATGGAAATAACTACACCGCTATCTCTATAAACATGGAAATATCTACACCGCCATCTGTATGAACTTGGAAATATCTGCACCGCCATCTGTATGAACATAAAAATATCTGCACCGCCATCTGTATTAAGATGGAGATATCTACACCGCTATCTGTATAAACATGGAAATATCTACACCGCTATCTGTATAAACATGGAAATATCTACACCGCTATCTGTATAAACATGGAAATATCTACACGGCTATCTGTATAAACATGGAAATATCTACACCGCTCTCTGTTTGAGCATGGAAATATCTACACCGCTATCTGCATGAAAATGGAAATATCTACACAGCTATCTGCATATACATTTAAATATCTACAAAGCTATTTCTTTACACATAGAAATAACTACACCGCTATCTCTATAAACTTGGAAATATGTACACCGCCATCTGTATGAACATGGAAATATCTGCACCGCCATCTGTATTAAGATATAAATATCTACACCGCCATCTGTATTAAAATGGAGATATCTACACCGCTATCTGTGTAAACATGGAAATATCTACACCGCTATCTGTATAAACACGGAAATATCTACACCGCTATCTGTATGAACATGGAAATATTTACACCGCTACCTGTATAAACATGGAAATATCAGCACCGCTATCTGTATGAACATGGAAATATCTACACAGCCATCTGGATGAACATGGAAATATCTACACCGCTAACTGTATGAACATGGAAATAGCTACACCGCTATCTGTATGAACATGGAAATATCTACACCACTATCTGTATGAACATGGAAATATCTGCACCGCTATCTGTATGAACATGGAAATATCTACACCGCTATCTGTATGAACATGGAAATATCTACACCGCTATCTGCATAAACATGGAAATATCTACACCGCTATCTGTATAAACATGGAAATATCTACACCACTATCTGTATAAACATGGAAATATCAGCACCGCTATCTGTATGAACATGGAAATATCTACACCGCTATCTTTATGAACATGGAAATATCTACACAGATATCTGTATGAACATGGAAATATCTTCACCGCCATCTGTATGAACATGGATATATCTACACAGCCATCAGGATGAACATGGAAATATCTACACCAATATCTGTATCAACATGGAAATATCTACACCGCTATCTGTGTAAACATGCATACATCTTCATCGCTATCTGTATAAACATGGAAATATCTACACCGCTATCTGTATAAGCATGGAAATATGTACACCACTACCTGTATAAACATGGAAATATCAGCACCGCTATCTGTATGAACATGGAAATATCTACACAGCCATCTGGATGAATATGGAAATATCAGCACCGCTATCTGTATGAACATGGATATGTCTACACAGCCATCTGGATGAACATGGAAATATCTACACCGCTATCTGTATGAACATGGAAATATCTACAACGCTATCCGTGTAAACAAGCATACATCTTCACCGCTATCTGTATAAACATGGAAATATCTACACCGCTATCTGTATGAACATGGAAATATCTACACCGCTATCTGTATGAACATTGAAATATCTACACCGCTATCTGTTTGAGCATGGAAATATCTACACCGCTATCTGCATGAAAATGGAAATATCTACACAGCTATCTGCATATACATGGAAATATCTACAAAGCTATCTCTTTACACATGGAAATAACTACACCGATATCTCTATAAACATGGTAATATCTACACCGCCATCTGTATGAACATGGAAATATCAGCACCACTATCTGTATGAACATGGAAATATCTACACAGCCATCTGGATGAACATGGTAATATCTACACCGCTATCTGTATGAACATGGAAATAGCTACACCGCTATCTGTATGAACATGGAAATATCTACACCTCTATCTGTATGAACATGGAAATATCTACACCGCTATCTGTATGAACATGGAAGTATCTACACCGCTATCTGTATAAACATGGAAATATCTACACCGCTATCTGTATAGACATGGATATATCTACACCGCTATCTGTATGAACATGGAAATATCTACACCGCTATCTGTTTGAGCATGGAAATATCTACAAAGCTATCTGCATGAAAATGGAAATATCTACACAGCTATCTGCATATACATGGAAATATCTACAAAGCTATCTCTTTACACATGGAAATAACTAAACCGATATCTCTATAAACATGGAAATGTCTACACCGCCATCTGTATGAACATGGAAATATCTGCACCGCCATCTGTATGAACATATAAATATCTGCACCGCCATCTGTATTAAGATGGAGATATCTATACCGCTATCTGTATTAACATGGAAATATCTACACCGCTATCTGCATGAGCATGGAAATATCTACACCGCTATCTCTATGAACATGGAAATTTCTACACAACTATCTATATGAACATGGAAATAGCTGCACCGCTATCTGTATGAACATGGAAATATCTACACCACTACCTGTATGAACATGGAAATATCTACACCGCTATCTGTATGAACATGGAAATAGCTACACCGCTATCTGTATGAACATGGAAATATCTACACCACTATCTGTATGAACATGGAAATAACTTCACCGCCATCTGTATGAACATGGATATATCTACACAGCCATCTGGATGAACATGGAAATATCTACACCGCTATTTGTATGAACATGGAAATAGCTACACCGCTATCTGTACGAACATGGAAATAGCTACACCGCTATCTGTATGAACATGGATATATCTACACCGCTCTCTGTTTCAGCATGGAAATATCTACACCGCTGTCTGCATGAAAATGGAAATATCTACACAGCTATCTGCATATACATGGAAATATCTACAAAGCTATCTCTTTACACATGGAAATAACTACACCGCTATCTCTATAAACTTGGAAATATGTACACCGCCATCTGTATGAACATGGAAATATCTGCACCGCCATCTGTATTAAGATATAAATATCTACACCGCCATCTGTATTAAAATGGAGATATCTACACCGCTATCTGTGTAAACATGGAAATATCTACACCGCTATCTGTATAAACACGGAAATATCTACACCGCTATCTGTATGAACATGGAAATATTTACACCGCTACCTGTATAAACATGGAAATATCAGCACCGCTATCTGTATGAACATGGAAATATCTACACAGCCATCTGGATGAACATGGAAATATCTACACCGCTAACTGTATGAACATGGAAATAGCTACACCGCTATCTGTATGAACATGGAAATATCTACACCACTATCTGTATGAACATGGAAATAGCTGCACCGCTATCTGTATGAACATGGAAATATCTACACCACTATCTGTATGAACATGGAAATATCTGCACCGCTATCTGTATGAACATGGAAATATCTACACCGCTATCTGTATGAACATGGAAATATCTACACCGCTATCTGCATAAACATGGAAATATCTACACCGCTATCTGTATAAACATGGAAATATCTACACCGCTATCTGTATAAACATGGAAATATCAGCACCGCTATCTGTATGAACATGGAAATATCTACACCACTATCTTTATGAACATGGAAATATCTACACAGATATCTGTATGAACATGGAAATATCTTCACCGCCATCTGTATGAACATGGATATATCTACACAGCCATCAGGATGAACATGGAAATATCTACACCAATATCTGGATGAACATGGAAATATCTACACCGCTATCTGTGTAAACATGCATACATCTTCATCGCTATCTGTATAAACATGGAAATATCTACACCGCTATCTGTATAAGCATGGAAATATGTACACCACTACCTGTATAAACATGGAAATATCAGCACCGCTATCTGTATGAACATGGAAATATCTACACAGCCATCTGGATGAATATGGAAATATCAGCACCGCTATCTGTATGAACATGGATATGTCTACACAGCCATCTGGATGAACATGGAAATATCTACACCGCTATCTGTATGAACATGGAAATATCTACAACGCTATCCGTGTAAACAAGCATACATCTTCACCGCTATCTGTATAAACATGGAAATATCTACACCGCTATCTGTATGAACATGGAAATATCTACACCGCTATCTGTTTGAGCATGGAAATATCTACACCGCTATCTGCATGAAAATGGAAATATCTACACAGCTATCTGCATATACATGGAAATATCTACAAAGCTATCTCTTTACACATGGAAATAACTACACCGATATCTCTATAAACATGGAAATATCTACACCGCCATCTGTATGAACATGGAAATATCAGCACCGCTATCTGTATGAACAAGGATATGTCTACACAGCCATCTGGATGAACATGGAAATATCTACACCGCTATCAGTATGAACATGGAAATATCTACACCGCTTTCTGTGTAAACAAGCATACATCTTCACCGCTATCTGTATAAACATGGAAATATCTACACCGCTATCTGTATGAACATGGAAATATCTACACCGCTATCTGTTTGAGCATGGAAATATCTACACCGCTATCAGCATGAAAATGGAAATATCTACACAGCTATCTGCATATACATGGAAATATCTACAAAGCTATCTCTTTACACATGGAAATAACTACACCAATATCTCTATAAACATGGAAATATCTACACAGCCATCTGTATGAACATGGAAATATCAGCACCGCTATCTGTATGAACATGGAAATATCTACACAGCCATCTGGATGAACATGGAAATATCTACACCGCTATCTGTATGAACATGGAAATAGCTACACCGCTATCTGTATGAACATGGAAATATCTACACCTCTATCTGTATGAACATGGATATATCTACACCGCTATCTGTATGAACATGGAAGTATCTACACCGCTATCTGTATAAACATGGAAATATCTACACCGCTATCTGTATAAACATGGATATATCTACACCGCTATCTGTATGAACATGGAAATATCTACACCACTATCTGTATGAACATGGAAATAACTTCACCGCCATCTGTATGGACATGGATATATCTACACAGCCATCTGGATGAACATGGAAGTATCTACACCGCTATTTGTATGAACATGGATATAGCTACACCGCTATCTGTACGAACATGGAAATAGCTACACCGCTATCTGTATGAACATGGAAATATCTACACCGCTCTCTGTTTCAGCATGGAAATATCTACACCGCTGTCTGCATGAAAATGGAAATATCTACACAGCTATCTGCATATACATGGAAATATCTACAAAGCTATCTCTTTACACATGGAAATAACTACACCGATATCTCTATAAACATGGAAATATCTACACCGCCATCTGTATGAACATGGAAATATCAGCACCACTATCTGTATGAACATGGAAATATCTACACAGCCATCTGGATGAACATGGAAATATCTACACCGCTATCTTTATGAACATGGAAATAGCTACACCGCTATCTGTATGAACATGGAAATATCTACACCTCTATCTGTATGAACATGGAAATATCTACACCGCTATCTGTATGAACATGGAAGTATCTACACAGCTATCTGTATAAACATGGAAATATCTACACCGCTATCTGTATAAACATGGGTATATCTACACCGCTATCTGTATGAACATGGAAATATCTACACCGCTATCTGTTTGAGCATGGAAATATCTACACAGCTATCTGCATGAAAATGGAAATATCTACACAGCTATCTGCATATACATGGAAATATCTACAAAGCTATCTCTTTACACATGGAAATAACTAAACCGATATCTCTATAAACATGGAAATGTCTACACCGCCATCTGTATGAACATGGAAATATCTGCCCCGCCATCTGTATGAACAAATAAATATCTGCACCGCCATCTGTATTAAGATGGAGATATCTATACCGCTATCTGTATAAACATGGAAATATCTACACCGCTATCTGTATGAGTATGGAAATATCTACACCGCTATCTCTATGAACATGGAAATTTCTACACAACTATCTATATGAACATGGAAATAGCTGCACCGCTATCTGTATGAACATGGAAATATCTACACCACTACCTGTATGAACATGGAAATATCTACACCGCTATCTGTATGAACATGGAAATAGCTACACCGCTATCTGTATGAACATGGAAATATCTACACCACTATCTGTATGAACATGGAAATAACTTCACCGCCATCTGTATGAACATGGATATATCTACACAGCCATCTGGATGAACATGGAAGTATCTACACCGCTATTTGTATGAACATGGATATAGCAACACCGCTATCTGTACGAACATGGAAATAGCTACACCGCTATCTGTATGAACATGGAAATATCTACACCGCTGTCTGTTTCAGCATGGAAATATCTACACCGCTGTCTGCATGAAAATGGAAATATCTACACAGCTATCTGCATATACATGGAAATATCTACAAAGCTATCTCTTTACACATGGAAATAACTACACCGCTATCTCTATAAACATGGAAATATCTACACCGCCATCTGTATGAACTTGGAAATATCTGCACCGCCATCTGTATGAACATAAAAATATCTGCACCGCCATCTGTATTAAGATGGAGATATCTACACCGCTATCTGTATAAACATGGAAATATCTACACCGCTATCTGTATAAACATGGAAATATCTACACCGCTATCTGTATAAACATGGAAATATCTACACGGCTATCTGTATAAACATTGAAATATCTTCACCGCTCTCTGTTTGAGCATGGAAATATCTACACCGCTATCTGCATGAAAATGGAAATATCTACACAGCTATCTGCATATACATTTAAATATCTACAAAGCTATTTCTTTACACATAGAAATAACTACACCGCTATCTCTATAAACTTGGAAATATATACACCGCCATCTGTATGAACATGGAAATATCTGCACCGCCATCTGCATTAAGATATAAATATCTACACCGCCATCTGTATTAAAATGGAGATATCTACACCGCTATCTGTGTAAACATGGAAATATCTACACCGCTATCTGTATAAACACGGAAATATCTACACCGCTATCTGTATGAACATGGAAATATTTACACCGCTACCTGTATAAACATGGAAATATCAGCACCGCTATCTGTATGAACATGGAAATATCTACACAGCCATCTGGATGAACATGGAAATATCTACACCGCTAACTGTATGAACATGGAAATAGCTACACCGCTATCTGTATGAACATGGAAATATCTACACCACTATCTGTATGAACATGGAAATATCTGCACCGCTATCTGTATGAACATGGAAATATCTACACCGCTATCTGTATGAACATGGAAATATCTACACCGCTATCTGCATAAACATGGAAATATCTACACCGCTATCTGTATAAACATGGAAATATCTACACCACCATCTGTATAAACATGGAAATATCAGCACCGCTATCTGTATGAACATGGAAATATCTACACCGCTATCTTTATGAACATGGAAATATCTACACAGATATCTGTATGAACATGGAAATATCTTCACCGCCATCTGTATGAACATGGATATATCTACACAGCCATCAGGATGAACATGGAAATATCTACACCAATATCTGGATGAACATGGAAATATCTACACCGCTATCTGTGTAAACATGCATACATCTTCATCGCTATCTGTATAAACATGGAAATATCCACACCGCTATCTGTATAAGCATGGAAATATGTACACCACTACCTGTATAAACATGGAAATATCAGCACCGCTATCTGTATGAACATGGAAATATCTACACGGCCATCTGGATGAATATGGAAATATCAGCACCGCTATCTGTATGAACATGGATATGTCTACACAGCCATCTGGATGAACATGGAAATATCTACACCGCTATCTGTATGAACATGGAAATATCTACAACGCTATCCGTGTAAACAAGCATACATCTTCACCGCTATCTGTATAAACATGGAAATATCTACACCGCTATCTGTATGAACATGGAAATATCTACACCGCTATCTGTATGAACATTGAAATATCTACACCGCTATCTGTTTGAGCATGGAAATATCTACACCGCTATCTGCATGAAAATGGAAATATCTACACAGCTATCTGCATATACAAGGAAATATCTACAAAGCTATCTCTTTACACATGGAAATAACTACATCGATATCTCTATAAACATGGAAATATCTACACCGCCATCTGTATGAACATGGAAATATCAGCACCACTATCTGTATGAACATGGAAATATCTACACAGCCATCTGGATGAACATGGAAATATCTACACCGCTATCTGTATGAACATGGAAATAGCTACACCGCTATCTGTATGAACATGGAAATATCTACACCTCTATCTGTATGAACATGGAAATATCTACACCGCTATCTGTATGAACATGGAAGTATCTACACCGCTATCTGTATAAACATGGAAATATCTACACCGCTATCTGTATAAACATGGATATATCTACACCGCTATCTGTATGAACATGGAAATATCTACACCGCTATCTGTTTGAGCATGGAAATATCTACACAGCTATCTGCATGAAAATGGAAATATCTACACAGCTATCTGCATATACATGGAAATATCTACAAAGCTATCTCTTTACACATGGAAATAACTACACCGATATCTCTATAAACATGGAAATATCTACACCGCCATCTGTATGAACATGGAAATATCAGCACCACTATCTGTATGAACATGGAAATATCTACAAAGCCATCTGGATGAACATGGAAATATCTACACCGCTATCTGTATGAACATGGAAATAGCTACACCGCTATCTGTATGAACATGGAAATATCTACACCTCTATCTGTATGAACATGGAAATATCTACACCGCTATCTGTTTGAACATGGAAATATCTACACCGCTATCTGTATGAACATGGAAATATCTACACCGCCATCTGTATGAACTTGGAAATATCTGCACCGCCATCTGTATGAACATAAAAATATCTGCACCGCCATCTGTATTAAGATGGAGATATCTACACCGCTATCTGTATAAACGTGGAAATATCTACACCGCTATCTGTATAAACATGGAAATATCTACACCGCTATCTGTATAAACATGGAAATATCTACACGGCTATCTGTATAAACATGGAAATATCTACACTGCTCTCTGAGCATGGAAATATCTACACCGCTATCTGCATGAAAATGGAAATATCTACACAGCTATCTGCATATACATTTAAATATCTACAAAGCTATTTCTTTACACATAGAAATAACTACACCGCTATCTCTATAAACTTGGAAATATGTACACCGCCATCTGTATGAACATGGAAATATCTGCACCGCCATCTGTATTAAGATATAAATATCTACACCGCCATCTGTATTAAAATGGAGATATCTACACCGCTATCTGTGTAAACATGGAAATATCTACACCGCTATCTGTATAAACACGGAAATATCTACACCACTATCTGTATGAACATGGAAATATTTACACCGCTACCTGTATAAACATGGAAATATCAGCACCGCTATCTGTATGAACATGGAAATATCTACACAGCCATCTGGATGAACATGGAAATATCTACACCGCTAACTGTATTAACATGGAAATAGCTACACCGCTATCTGTATGAACATGGAAATATCTACACCACTATCTGTATGAACATGGAAATATCTGCACCGCTATCAGTATGAACATGGAAATATCTACACCGCTATCTGTATGAACATGGAAATATCTACAACGCTGTCTGCATAAACATGGAAATATGTACACCGCTATCTGTTTGAGCATGGAAATATCTACACCGCTATCTGTATGAACATGGAAATATCTACACCGCTATCCGTGTAAACAAGCATACATCTTCACCGCTATCTGTATAAACATGGAAATATCTACACCGCTATCTGTATGAACATGGAAATATCTACACCGCTATCTGTTTGAGCATGGAAATATCTACACCGATATCTGCATGAAAATGGAAATATCTACACAGCTATCTGCACATACATGGAAATATCCTCAAATCTATTCCTTTACACATGGAAATAACTACACCGCTATCTCTATGAACATGGAAATATGTACACCGCCATCTGTATGAACATGGAAATATCTGCACCGCCATCTGTATGAAGATATAAATATCTACACCGCCATCTCTATTAAGATGGAGATATCTATACCGCTATCTGTGTAAACATGGAAATATCTACACCGCTATCTGTATAAACATGGAAATATCTACAACGCTATCTGTATGACCATGGAAATATCTACACCGCTATCTGTATGAACATGGAAATATCTACACCGCTATCCGTGTAAACAAGCATACATCTTCACCGCTATCTCTATAAACATGGAAATATCTACACTGCTATCTGTATGAACATGGAAATATCTACACCGCTATCTGTTTGAGCATGGAAATATCTACACCGCTATCTGCATGAAAATGGAAATATCTACACAGATATCTGCATATACATGGAAATATCTACAAAGCTATCTCTTTACACATGGAAATAACTACACCGATATCTCTATAAACATGGAAATATCTACAATGCCATCTGTATGAACATGGAAATATCAGCACCGCTATCTGTATGAACAAGGATATGTCTACACATCCATCTGGATGAACATGGAAATATCTACACTGCTATCTGTATGAACATGGAAATATCTACACCGCTATCTGTTTGAGCATGGAAATATCTACACCGGTATCTGCATGAAAATGGAAATATCTACACAGCTATCTGCATATACATGGAAATATCTACAAAGCTATCTCTTTACACATGGAAATAACTACACTGATATCTCTATAAACATGGAAATATCTACACCGCCATCTGTATGAACATGGAAATATCAGCACGGCTATCTGTATGAACATGGAAATATCTACACAGCCATCTGGATGAACATGGAAATATCTACACCGCTATCTGTATGAACATGGAAATAGCTACACCGCTATCTGTATGAACATGGAAATATCTACACCGTTATCTGTATAAACATGGAAATATCTACACCACTATCTGTATAAACATGGAAATATCTACACCGCTCTCTGTACTAACAGGGAAATATCTACACTGCTATCTGTTTGAGCATTGAAATATCTACACAGCTATCTGCATGAAACTGGAAATATCTACACAGCTATCTGCATATACACGGAAATATCAACAAAGCTATCTCTTTACACATGGAAATAACTACACCGATATCTCCATAAACACGGAAATATCTACACCGCCATCTGTATGAACATGGAAATATCTGCACCGCCATCTGTATGAACATATAAATATCTGCACCGCCATCTGTATTAAGATGGAGATATCTACACCTCTATCTGTATAAACATGGAAATATCTATACCGCTATCTGTATGAGCATGGAAATATCTACACCGCCATCTGTATGAAGATACAAATATCTTCACCGACATCTGTATGAACATGGATATATCTACACAGCCATCTGGATGAACATGGAAATATATACACCGCTATCTGTATGAAAATGGAAATATCTACACCGCTATCTGTGTAAACATGCATACATCTTCACCGCTATCTCTATAAACATGGAAATATCTACACCGCTATCCGTATGAACATTGAAATATCTACACCGCTCTCTCTATAAACATGGAAATATCTACACCGCCATCGGTATGAACATGGAAATATCTGAACCGCCATATCTATGAACATATAAATATCTGCACCGCCATCTGTATTAAAATGGAGATATCTACACCGCTATCTGTATAAACATGGAAATATCTACACCGCTATCTGTGTAAACATGGAAATATCAGCACCGCTATCTGTATGAACATGGAAATATCTACACCGCTACCTGTATAAACATGGAAATATCTACACCGCTATCTGTATAAACATGGAAATATCAGCACCGCTATCTGTATGAACAAGGAAATATCTACACCGCTATCTTTACGAACATGGAAATATCTACACCGATATCTGTATGAACATGGAAATATCTACACCGCTATCTGTATGAACATGGAAGTATCTACACCGCTATCTGTATAAACATGGAAATATCTACACCGCTATCTGTATAAACATGGATATATCTACACCGCTATCTGTATGAACATGGAAATATCTACACCGCTATCTGAGCATGGAAATATCTACAGAGCTATCTGCATGAAAATGGAAATATCTACACAGCTATCTGCATATACATGGAAATATCTACAAAGCTATCTCTTTACACATGGAAATAACTAAACCGATATCTCTATAAACATGGAAATGTCTTCACCGCCATCTGTATGAACATGGAAATATCTGCACCGCCATCTGTATGAACATATAAATATCTGCACCGCCATCTGTATTAAGATGGAGATATCTATACCGCTATCTGTATTAACATGGAAATATCTACACCGCTATCTGCATGAGCATGGAAATATCTACACCGCTATCTCTATGAACATGGAAATTTCTACACAACTATCTATATGAACATGGAAATAGCTGCACCGCTATCTGTATGAACATGGAAATATCTACACCACTACCTGTATGAACATGGAAATATCTACACCGCTATCTGTATGAACATGGAAATAGCTACACCGCTATCTGTATGAACATGGAAATAGCTACACCGCTATCTGTATGAACATGGAAATATCTACACCACTATCTGTATGAACATGGAAATAACTTCACCGCCATCTGTATGAACATGGATATATCTACACAGCCATCTGGATGAACATGGAAATATCTACACCGCTATTTTTATGAACATGGAAATAGCTACACCGCTATCTGTACGAACATGGAAATAGCTACACCGCTATCTGTATGAACATGGATATATCTACACCGCTCTGTGTTTCAGCATGGAAATATCTACACCGCTGTCTGCATGAAAATGGAAATATCTACACAGCTATCTGCATATACATGGAAATATCTACAAAGCTATCTCTTTACACATGGAAATAACTACACCGCTATCTCTATAAACATGGAAATATCTACACCGCCATCTGTATGAACTTGGAAATATCTGCACCGCCATCTGTATGAACATAAAAATATCTGCACCGCCATCTGTATTAAGATGGAGATATCTACACCGCTATCTGTATAAACGTGGAAATATCTACACCGCTATCTGTATAAACATGGAAATATCTACACCGCTATCTGTATAAACATGGAAATATCTACACGGCTATCTGTATAAACATGGAAATATCTACACTGCTCTCTGAGCATGGAAATATCTACACCGCTATCTGCATGAAAATGGAAATATCTACACAGCTATCTGCATATACATTTAAATATCTACAAAGCTATTTCTTTACACATAGAAATAACTACACCGCTATCTCTATAAACTTGGAAATATGTACACCGCCATCTGTATGAACATGGAAATATCTGCACCGCCATCTGTATTAAGATATAAATATCTACACCGCCATCTGTATTAAAATGGAGATATCTACACCGCTATCTGTGTAAACATGGAAATATCTACACCGCTATCTGTATAAACACGGAAATATCTACACCACTATCTGTATGAACATGGAAATATTTACACCGCTACCTGTATAAACATGGAAATATCAGCACCGCTATCTGTATGAACATGGAAATATCTACACAGCCATCTGGATGAACATGGAAATATCTACACCGCTAACTGTATTAACATGGAAATAGCTACACCGCTATCTGTATGAACATGGAAATATCTACACCACAATCTGTATGAACATGGAAATATCTGCACCGCTATCAGTATGAACATGGAAATATCTACACCGCTATCTGTATGAACATGGAAATATCTACAACGCTGTCTGCATAAACATGGAAATATGTACACCGCTATCTGTTTGAGCATGGAAATATCTACACCGCTATCTGTATGAACATGGAAATATCTACACCGCTATCCGTGTAAACAAGCATACATCTTCACCGCTATCTGTATAAACATGGAAATATCTACACCGCTATCTGTATGAACATGGAAATATCTACACCGCTATCTGTTTGAGCATGGAAATATCTACACCGATATCTGCATGAAAATGGAAATATCTACACAGCTATCTGCACATACATGGAAATATCCTCAAATCTATTCCTTTACACATGGAAATAACTACACCGCTATCTCTATGAACATGGAAATATGTACACCGCCATCTGTATGAACATGGAAATATCTGCACCGCCATCTGTATGAAGATATAAATATCTACACCGCCATCTGTATTAAGATGGAGATATCTATACCGCTATCTGTGTAAACATGGAAATATCTACACCGCTATCTGTATAAACATGGAAATATCTACAACGCTATCTGTATGACCATGGAAATATCTACACCGCTATCTGTATGAACATGGAAATATCTACACCGCTATCCGTGTAAACAAGCATACATCTTCACCGCTATCTCTATAAACATGGAAATATCTACACTGCTATCTGTATGAACATGGAAATATCTACACCGCTATCTGTTTGAGCATGGAAATATCTACACCGCTATCTGCATGAAAATGGAAATATCTACACAGATATCTGCATATACATGGAAATATCTACAAAGCTATCTCTTTACACATGGAAATAACTACACCGATATCTCTATAAACATGGAAATATCTACAATGCCATCTGTATGAACATGGAAATATCAGCACCGCTATCTGTATGAACAAGGATATGTCTACACATCCATCTGGATGAACATGGAAATATCTACACTGCTATCTGTATGAACATGGAAATATCTACACCGCTATCTGTTTGAGCATGGAAATATCTACACCGGTATCTGCATGAAAATGGAAATATCTACACAGCTATCTGCATATACATGGAAATATCTACAAAGCTATCTCTTTACACATGGAAATAACTACACTGATATCTCTATAAACATGGAAATATCTACACCGCCATCTGTATGAACATGGAAATATCAGCACGGCTATCTGTATGAACATGGAAATATCTACACAGCCATCTGGATGAACATGGAAATATCTACACCGCTATCTGTATGAACATGGAAATAGCTACACCGCTATCTGTATGAACATGGAAATATCTACACCGTTATCTGTATAAACATGGAAATATCTACACCACTATCTGTATAAACATGGAAATATCTACACCGCTCTCTGTACTAACAGGGAAATATCTACACTGCTATCTGTTTGAGCATTGAAATATCTACACAGCTATCTGCATGAAACTGGAAATATCTACACAGCTATCTGCATATACACGGAAATATCAACAAAGCTATCTCTTTACACATGGAAATAACTACACCGATATCTCCATAAACACGGAAATATCTACACCGCCATCTGTATGAACATGGAAATATCTGCACCGCCATCTGTATGAACATATAAATATCTGCACCGCCATCTGTATTAAGATGGAGATATCTACACCTCTATCTGTATAAACATGGAAATATCTATACCGCTATCTGTATGAGCATGGAAATATCTACACCGCCATCTGTATGAAGATACAAATATCTTCACCGACATCTGTATGAACATGGATATATCTACACAGCCATCTGGATGAACATGGAAATATCTACACCGCTATCTGTATGAAAATGGAAATATCTACACCGCTATCTGTGTAAACATGCATACATCTTCACCGCTATCTCTATAAACATGGAAATATCTACACCGCTATCCGTATGAACATTGAAATATCTACACCGCTCTCTCTATAAACATGGAAATATCTACACCGCCATCGGTATGAACATGGAAATATCTGAACCGCCATATCTATGAACATATAAATATCTGCACCGCCATCTGTATTAAAATGGAGATATCTACACCGCTATCTGTATAAACATGGAAATATCTACACCGCTATCTGTGTAAACATGGAAATATCAGCACCGCTATCTGTATGAACATGGAAATATCTACACCGCTACCTGTATAAACATGGAAATATCTACACCGCTATCTGTATAAACATGGAAATATCAGCACCGCTATCTGTATGAACAAGGAAATATCTACACCGCTATCTTTACGAACATGGAAATATCTACACCGATATCTGTATGAACATGGAAATATCTTCACCGCCATCTGTATGAACATGGATATATCTACACAGCCATCTGGATGAACATGGAAATATCTACACCGCTATCTGTATGAACATGGAAATATCTACACCGCTATCTGTGTAAACAAGCATACATCTTCACCGCTATCAGTATAAACATGGAAATATCTACACCGCTATCTATATGAACATGGAAATATCTACACCGCTATCTGTTTGAGCATGGAAATATCTACACCGCTATCTGCATGAAAATGGAAATATCTACACAGCTATCTGCATATACATGGAAATATCTACAAAGCTATCTCTTTACACATGGAAATAACTACACCGCTATCTGTTTGAACATGGAAATATCTACACCGCCATCTGTATGAACATGGAAATATCAGCACCGCTATCTGTATGAACATGGAAATATCTACACAGCCATCTGGATGAAAATGGAAATATCTACACCGCTATCTGTATGAACATGGAAATAGCTACACCGCTATCTGTATGAACATGGAAATATCTACACCGCTATCTGTATGAACATGGAAATATCTACACCGCTATCTGTATCAACATGGAAATATCTACACCGCTATCTGTATAAACATGGAAATATCTACACCGCTATCTGTATGAACATGGAAATATCTACACCGCTATCTGTTTGAGCATGGAAATATCTACACAGCTCTCTGCATGAAAATGGAAATATCTACACAGCTATCTGCATATACATGGAAATATCTACAAAGCTATCTCTTTACACATGGAAATAACTACACCGATATCTCTATAAACACGGAAATGTCTACACCGCCATCTGTATGAACATGGAAATATCTGCACCGCAATCTGTATTAAGATGGAGATATCTACACCGCTATCTGTATAAACATGGAAATATCTACACCGCTATCTGTATGAGCATGGAAATATCTACACCGCCATCTGAATGAAGATATAAATATCTTCACCGACATCTGTATGAACATGGATTTATCTACACAGCCATCTGGATGAACATGGAAATATCTACACCGCTATCTGTATGAACATGGAAATATCTACACCGCTATCTGTGTAAACATGCATACATCTTCTCCGCTATCTGTATAAACATGGAAATACCTACACCGCAATCTGTATGAACTTTGAAATATCTACACCGCTATCTGTTTGAACATGGAAGTATCTACACCGCTATCTGCATGAAAATGGAAATATCTACACAGCTATCTGCATATACATGGAAATATCTACAAAGCTATGTCTTTACAGATGGGAATAACTACACCGCTATCTCTATAAACGTGGAAATATCTACACCGCCATCTGTATGAACATGGAAATATCTGAACCGCCATCTCTATGAACATATAAATATCTGCACCGCCATCTGTATTAAGATGGAGATATCTACACTGCTATCTGTATAAACATGGAAATATCTACACCGCTGTCTGTATAAACATGGAAATATCTACACCGGTATCTGTATAAACATGGAAATATCTACACCGCTATCTGTATAAACATGGAAATATCTACACCGCTATCTGTATAAACATGGAAATATCAGCACCGCTATCTGTATGAACATGGAAATATCTACACCGCTATCTGTATGAACATGGAAATATCTACACCGATATCTGTATGAACATGGAAATATCTTCACCGCCATCTGTATGAACATGGATATATCTACACAGCCATCTGGATGAACATGGAAATATCTACACCACTATCTGTATGAACATGGAAATATCTACAACGCTATCTGTGTAAACATGCATTCATCTTCACCGCTATCTGTATAAACATGGAAATATCTACACCGCTATCTGTATAAGCATGGAAATATGTACACCACTACATGTATAAACATGGAAATATCAGCACCGCTATCTGTATGAACATGGAAATATCTACACAGCCATCTGGATGAATATGGAAATATCAGCACCGCTATCTGTATGAACATGGATATGTCTACACAGCCATCTGGATGAACATGGAAATATCTACACCGCTATCTGTATGAACATGGAAATATCTACACCGCTATCTGTATGAACATGGAAATATCTACACTGCTATCTGTTTGACCATGGGATTATCTACAGCGCTATCTGCATGAAAATGGAAATATCTACACAGCTATCTGCATATACATGGAAATATCTACAAAGCTATCTCTTTACACATGGAAATAACTACACCGATATCTCTATAAACATGGAAATATCTACACCGCCATCTGTATGAACATGGAAATATCTACACCGCTATCTGTATGAACATGGAAATATCTACACCGCTATCTGTGTAAACAAGCATACATCTTCACCGCTATCTGTATAAACATGGAAATATCTACACCGCTATCTGTATGAACGTGGAAATATCTACACTGCTATCTGTTTGAGCATGGAAATATCTACACCGCTATCTGCATGAAAATGGAAATATCTACACAGCTATCTGCATATACATGGAAATATCTACAAAGCTATCTCTTTACACATGGAAATAACTAGACCGATATCTCTACAAACATCGAAATATCTACACCGCCATCTGTATGAACATGGAAATATCTGCACCGCCATCTGTTTGAACATATAAATATCTGCACCGCCATCTGTATTAAGATGGAGATATCTACACCGCTATATGTATAAACATGGAAATATCTACACCGCTATCTGTATGAGCATGGAAATATCTACACCGCCATCTGTATGAAGATATAAATATATTCACCGCCATCTGTATGAACATGGATATATCTACACAGCCATCTGGATGAACATGGAAATATCTACACCGCTATCTGTATGAAAATGGAAATATCTACAACGCTATCTGTGTAAACATGCATACATCTTAACCGCTATCTGTATAAACATGGAAATATCTACACCGCTATCTGTATGAACATGGAAATATCTACACCGCTATCTGTTTGAACATGGAAATATCTACACCGCTATCTGCATGAAAATGGAAATATCTACACATCTATCTGCATATACATGGAAATATCTACAAAGCTATCTCTTTACACATGGAAATAACTACACCGCTATCTCTATAAACATGGAAATATCTACAACGCCATCTGTATGAACATGGAAATATCTGAACCGCCATCTCTATGAACATATATATATCTGCAACGCCATCTGTATTAAGATGGAGATATCTTCACCGCTATCTGTATAAACATGGAAATATCTACACCGCTATCTGTATAAACATGGAAATATCTACACCGCTATCTGTATAAACATGGAAATATCTACACCGCTACCTGTATAAACATGGAAATATCAGCACCGCTATCTGTATGAACATGGAGATACCTACACTGCTATATGTATGAACATGGAAATATCTACACCGATATCTGTATGAACATGGAAATATCTTCACCACCTTCTGTATGAACATAGATATAGCTAAACAGCCAGCTGGATGAACATGGAAATATCAGCGCCGCTGTCTGTATGAACATGGAAATATCTACACCGCTATCTGTATGAACATGGAAATATCTACACCGCTATCTGAACATGGAAATATTTTCACCGCCATCTGTATGAACATGGATATATCTACATAGCCATCTGGATGAACATGAAAATATCTACACCGCTATCTGTATGAACATGGAAATATCTACACCGCTATCTGTTTAAACATGCATACATCTTCACCGCTATCTGTATAAACATGGAAATATCGACACCGCTATCTCTATGAACATGGAAATATCTTCACCGTTATCTGTTTGAACATGGAAATATCTAAACCGCTATCTGCATGAAAATGGAAATATCTACACAGCGATCTGCATATACATGGAAATATCTACAAAGGTATCTCTTTACACATGGAAATAACTACAGCGCTATCTCTATAAACATACTAATATCTACACCGCCATCTGCATGAACATGGAAATATATGAACCGCCATCTCTATGAACATATAAATATCTGAACCGCCATCTATATTAAGATGCAGATATCTACACCGCTATCTGTATAAACTTGGAAATACCTACACCGCTATCTGTATAAACATGGAAATATCTACACCGCAATCTGTATAAACATGGAAATATCTACACCGCTACCTGTATAAACATGGAAATATCAGCACCGCTATCTGTATGAACATGGAAATATCTACACCGCTATCTCTATGAACATGGAAATTTCTACACCGCTATCTGTATGAACATGGAAATAGCTACACCGCTATCTGTACGAACATGGAAATATCTACACCACTACCTGTATGAACATGGAAATATCTACACCGTTATCTGTATGAACATGGATATATCTACACAGCCATCTGGATGAACACGGAAATATCTACACCGCTATCTGTATGAACATGGAAATATCTACACCGCTATCTGTGTAAATATGCATACATCTTCACCGCAATCTGTATAAACATGGAAATATCTACACCGCTATCTGTATGAACATGGAAATATCTACACCGCTATCTGTTTGAACAGGGAAATATCGACACCGCTGTCTGCATGAAAATGGAAATATCTACACAGCTATCTGCATATACATGGAAATATCTACAAAGCTATCTCATTACACATGGAAATAACTACACCGCTATCTTTATAAACATGGAAATATCTACACCGCCATCTGTATGAACATGGAAATATCTGAACCGCCATCTGTATGAACATATATATATCTACACTGCCATCTGTATTAAGAAGGAGATATCTACACCGCTATCTGTATAAACTTGTAAATATCTACACCGCTATCTGTATAAACTTGGAAATATCTACACCACTATCTGTATAAACATGGAAATATCTACGCCGCTACCTGTATAAACATGGAAATATCAGCACAGCTATCGGTATGAACATGGAAATATCTTCACCGCTATCTCTATGAACATGGAAATATCTACACCGCTATCTGTATGAACATGGAAATATCTTCACCGCCATCTGTATGAACATGGATATATCTACACAGCCATCTGTATGAACATGGAAATATCTACACTGCTATCTGTATGAACATGGAAATATCTACACCGCTATCTGTATGAACATGGAAATATCTTAACCGCCATCTGTATGAACATGGATATGTCTACACAGCCATCTGGATGAACATGGAAATATCTACACCGCCATCTGTATTAAGATTGGAGATATCTACACCGCTCTCTGTATAAACATGGAAATATCTACACCGCTACCTGTATAAACATGGAAATATCAGCACCGCTATCTGTATGAACATGGAAATGTCTACACCGCTATCTCTATGAACATGGAAATACCTACACCGCTATCTGTATGAACATGGAAATAGCTACACCGCTATCTGTATGAACATGGAAATATCTACACCACTATCTGTAGGAACATGGAAATATCTACACCGCTATCTGTATGAACATGGATATATCTACACAGCCATCTGGATGAACATGGAAATATCTACACCGCTATCTGCATGAACATGGAAATATCTACACCGCTATCTGTGTAAAGAAGCATACATCTTCACCGCAATCTGCATAAGCATGGAAATATCAACACCGCTTTCTGTATGTACGTGGAAATACCTACACCGCTATCTGTTTGAACATGGAAATATCTAAACCGCTATGAGCATGAAAATGGAAATATCTACACAGCTATCTGCATATACATGGAAATATCTACACAGCTATCTCTTTACACATGGAAATAACTACACCGCTATCTCTATAAACATGGAAATATCTACACCGCCATCTGTATGAACATGGAAATATCTGCACCGCCATCTGTATGAACATATAAATATCTACACCGCCAACTGTATTAAGATGGAGATATCAACACCGCTATCTGTATAAACATGGAAATATTTACACCGCTATCTGTAAAAACATGGATATATCTACACCGCTATCTGTATAAACATGGAAATATCAGCACCGCTATCTGTATGAACATGGAAATATCAGCCCCTCTATCTGTATGAACATGGAAGTATCTACACCGCTATCACTATGAACATGGAAATATCTACACCGCTATCTGTTTCAACATGGAAATATCGAAATTGCTATCTGCATGAAAATGGAAATATATACACAGCTATCTGCATATACATGGAAATATCTACACAGCTATCTCTTTACACATGGAAATCACTACACAGCTATCTGTATGAACATGGAAATATCTTCACTGCCATCTGTACGAAGATGGATATATCTACACAGCCATCTGGATGAACATGGTAATATGTATACCACTATCTGCATGAACATGGAAATATCTACACCGCTATCTGTGTAAACATGCATAGATCTTCACCGCTATCTGTATAAACATGGAAATATCTACACTGCTATCTGTATGAACGTGGAAATATCTACACCGCTATCTGTTTGAACATGGAAATATCTACACCGCTATCTGCATTAAAAACGGAAATATCTACACAGCGATCTGCATTTACATGGAAATATCTACAAAGCTATCCATTTACACATGGAAATAACTACAGCGCTATCTCTATAAACATGGAAATAGCTACACCGCTATCTGTATTAACATGGAAATATCTACACCACTATCTGTATGAACATGGAAATATCTACACCGCTATCTGTATGAACATGGAAATATCTTCACCGCCATCTGTATGAACATGGATATACCTACACAGCCATCTGGATGAACATGGAAATATCTACACCGCTATCTGTTTGAACATGGAAATATCTACACCGCTATCTGTATGAACATGGAAATAGCTACACCGCTATCTCTATGAACATGGAAATATCTACAGCACTATCTGTATGAACATGGAAATATCTACACCGCTATCTGTATGAACATGGATATATCTACACAGCCATCTGGATTAACATGGAAATATCTACACCGCTATCTCTATGAACATGGAAATATCTACACCGCTATCTGTGTAAACATGCATACATCTTCACCGCTATCTGTATGAACATGGAAATATCTACACCACTATCTGTATGAACATGGAAATATCTACAACGCTATCTGTATGAACATGGAAATATCTTCACCGACATATGTATGAACATAGATATATCTACACAGCCATATGGATGAACATGGAAATATCTACACTGCTATATGCATGAACATGGAAATAGCTACACAGTTATCTGTATGAACATGGAAATAGCCACACCGCCATCTGTATGAACATGGAAATATCTGCACCGCCATCTGTATGAACATATATATATCTACACCGCCATCTGTATTAAGATGGAGATATCTACACCGCTATCTGTATAAACCTGGAAATAACTACACCGCTATCTGTATAAACATGGAAATATCCACACTGCTATCTGTATGAACATGGAAATATCAGCACCGGTATGTGTACGAACATAGAAATATCTACACCGCTATCTGTATGAACATGGAAGGAGCTACACCGCTATCTGTATGAACATTCAAATATCTACACCACTATCTGTATGGACATGGAAATATCTACACCGCTATCTGTATGAACATGGATATATCTACACAGCCTTCTGGATGAACATTTAAATATCTACACCGCTATCTCTATGAACATGGAAATATCTACACCGCTATCTGTGTAAACTTGCATACAACTTCACCCCTATCTGTATAAACATGGAAATGTCTACACCGCTATCTGTATGAACATGGAAATATCTACACGGTTATCTGTTTGAACATGGAAATATCTAAACCACTATCTGCATGAAAATGGAAATATCTACACAGCTATCTGCATATACATGGAAATAACTACACAGCTATCTCTTTACACATGGAAATAACTACACCGCTATCTCTATAAACATGGAAATATCTACACCGCCATCTGTATGAACATGGAAATATCTGCACCGCCATCTGTATGAACATATAAATATCTACACCGCCAACTGTATTAAGATGGAGATATCTACACCGCTATCTGTATAAACATGGAAATATCTACACCGCTATCTGTATAAACATGGAAATATCTACACCGCTATCTGTATAAACATGGAAATATCAGCACCGCTATCAGTATGAACATGGAAATATCAGCCCCTCTATCTGTATGAACATGGAAGTATCTACACCGCTATCTCTATGAACATGGAAATATCTACACCGCCATCTGTATGAACGTTGAAATGTCTAAACCGCAATCTCTATAAACATGCAAATATCTACACCCCCCTCTGTAGGAACATGGAATTATCTACAACGCTATCTGGTTAAACATTGAAATATCTACACTGCTATCTGCCTAAAAGTGGAAATATCTACACCGTGATCTGCATAAACTTGGAAATATCTACACCGCTGTCTGTGTAAACATGGAAATATCTAAACCACAAACTGTAGGAACATGGAAATATCTACACGACTATCTCCATAAACATGGAAATATCTACACCGCTATCTGTATAAACATGGAAATATCTACACAGCTATGTGTAGGAACATGTAAATATCTACACCACTATCTCTATAAACATGGAAATATCTACACTGCTATCTGTATAAACATGGAAATATCTACACCGCTATCTGTGTAAACATGGAAAGATCTACACCGCTATCTCTGAAAACATGGAAAGATCTACACCATTATGTGTATAAAGACGTAAATATCTACACCGCTATCTGTATAAACATGGAAATATCGACACAGCTATCTGTATGAACATGGAAATATCTACACCGCTATCTGTATAAATATGGAAATATCTACACAGCCATCTGTAGGAACATGTAAATATCTACCCCACTATCTCTATAAACATGGAAATATCTACACTGCTATCTGTATAAATATGGAAATATCTACACCGCTATCTGTGTAAACATGGAAAGATCTACAGCATTATGTGTATAAAGACGTAAATATCTACACTGCTATCTGTATAAACATGGAAATATCTACGCAGCCATCTGTAGGAACATGTAAATATCTACACAGTTATCTGTATTCACATGGAAATATCTACACCGCTATCTGTATAAACATGGAAATATCTACACCGCTATCTGTGTAAACATGGAAATATCTACACCGCTATCTGTGTAAACATGGAAATATCTACACCACTATCTGTGTAAACATGGAAATATCTATACCGCTATCTGTACAAACATGGAAATATCTACACCGCCATCTGTAGGAATATGTAAGTATCTACACCGTTATCTGTATACACATGGAATTATCTACACCGCTATCTGTATGAACATGGAAATATCTACACCGCTATCTGTGTAAACATGGAAATATCTACACGGATATCTGTGTAAACATGGAAATATCTACACCGCTATCTCTGAAAACATGGAAAGATCTACAGAGTCATCTGTATACATCTGTATAAACATGGAAATATCTACACCGTTATCTGTGTAAACATGGAAATATCTACACCGTTATCTGTGTAAACATGGAAATATCTACATCGCTATCTCTGAAAACATGGAATGACCTACACCATTATGTGTCTAAAGACGGAAATATCTACACCGCTATCTGTATAAACATGGAAATATCTACACCGCCATCTGTATGAACGTGGAAATGTCTAAACCGCCATCTCTATAAACATGTAAACATCTACACCCCCCTCTGTAGGAACATGGAAATATCTACAACGCTATCTGCTTAAACATTGAAATATCTACACCGCTATCTGCCTAAAAGTGGAAATATCTACACCGCTATCTGCATAAACTTGGAAATATCTACACCGCTGTCTGTGTAAACATGGAAATATCTAAACCAAAAACTGTAGGAACATGGAAATATCTACACGACTATCTCCATAAACATGGAAATATCTACACCGCTATCTGTATAAACATGGAAATATCTACACAGCCATCTGTAGGAACATGTAAATATCTACACCACTATCTCTATAAACATGGAAATATCTACACTGCTATCTGTATAAACATGGAAATATCTACACCGCTATCTGTGTAAACATGGAAAGTTCTACACCGCTATCTCTGAAAACATGGAAAGATCTACACCATTATGTGTATAAAGACGTAAATATCTACACCGCTATCTGTATAAACATGGAAATATCTACACAGCTATCTGTATGAACATGGAAATATCTACACCGCTATCTGTATAAACATGGAAATATCTACACAGCCATCTGTAGGAACATGTAAATATCTACACCACTATCTCTATAAACATGGAAATATCTACACTGCTATCTGTATAAATATGGAAATATCTACACCGCTATCTGTGTAAACATGGAAAGATCTACACCGCTATCTCTGAAAACATGTAAAGATCTAAAGCATTATGTGTATAAAGACGTAAATATCTACACTGCTATCTGTATAAACATGGAAATATCTACGCAGCCATCTGTAGGAACATGTAAATATCTACACAGTTATCTGTATACACATGGAATTATCTACACCGCTATCTGTATGAACATGGAAATATCTACACCGCTATCTGTGTAAACATGGAAATATCTACACTGCTATCTGTGTAAACATGGAGATATCTGCACCGCTATCTCTATAAACATGGAAATATCCACACAGCCATCTATATAAACATGGAAATATCTGCACTACGCTCTGTATAAAGCTGGAAATATCTACACTGATATCTCTATAAACATGGAAATATCTACACCGTTATCTGTGTAAACATGGAAATATCTACACCGCTGTCTGTGTAAACATGGAAATACCTACACCGCTATATCTATAAACATGGAAATATCTACACCGCCATCTGTATGGGTATGGAAATATCTACACCGCCCTCTGTATAAACATGGAAATATCTACACCGTTATCTGTGTACACATGGAATTATCTACACCGCTATCTGTATAAACATGGACATATCTACAATGCTATCTGCGTAAACATGGAAATATCCTCACCGCTATCTCTATATACATGCAAATATCTACACCGCTATCTGTGTAAACATGGAAATATCTACACCGATATCTCTGTAAACTTGGAAATATCTACACCGCTATCTCTGTAAACATGGAAATATCTACAGAGTCATCTGTATAAACATGGAAATATCTACACCGCTATCTGTGTAAACATGGAAATATCTACACCGCTATCTCTAAAAACATGGAAAGATCTACACCATTATGTGTATAAAGACGGAAATATCTACACCGCTATCTGTATAAACATGGAAATATCTACACCGCCATCTGTATGAACGTGGAAATGTCTAAACCGCCATCTCTATAAACATGTAAATATCTACGCCGCCCTTTGTAGGAACATGGAAATATCTACAACGCTATCTGTTTAAACATTGAAATATCTACACCGCTATCTGCCTAAAAGTGGAAATATCTACACCGCTATCTGCATAAACTTGGAAATACCTACACCGCTATCTGTGTACACATGGAAATATCTACACCACCAACTGTAGGAACATGAAAATATCTACACCGCCAACTCTATAGACATTGAAATATCTACACCGCTATCTGTGTAAACATGGAAATATCTACACCGCTATCTGTGTAAACATGGAAATATCTACACCGCCTTCTGTGTAAACATGGAAATATCTACACCGCCATATCTATAAACATGGAAATACCTTCAACTCCATCTGTATGAACATGGAATTATCTACACTGCCATCTGTATGAACATGGATACATCTACACCGCTATCTGTATAAACATGGAAATATCTACACCGCCATTGGTAGGAAAATGAAAATATCTACACCTCCGTCTTTATGAACAGGGAACTATGTACACCACCATCTGTATCAACATGAAAATGCCTACACCGCCATCTGTATCACAATGGAAATATCTGCACCGCCATCTTTACAACAATGGAAATATCTAAACCGCCGTCTGTATGGAAATGGAAAAATCTACACCACCATCTGTATAAAGGTGGAAATATCTACACCGCTATCTGTGTGAACATGGAAATATCTACAACGCTATCTGTAAAAACATGGAAATATCTACACCTCCATCTGTATAAACATGGAAATATCTACACCGCCATCTGTAGAAACATGGAAGTATCTACACCGCCATCTCTATAAACATGGAAATATCTACACAGCTATCTGTATAAACATTTAAATATCTACACCGCCATCTCTATAAACATAGAAATATCTACACCGCCATCTGTATGAACATGGAAATATGTACACCGCCATCTGTATAAATGTGGAAATATCCACATGCTATCTCTATGAACATGGCAATATGTACACCGCTACCTGTATGAACATGGAAATATCTACACCGCTATCTGTATAAACATGGAAATATCTACACCGCTGTCTCTATAAACATGGAAATATGTGCACCGCTATCTCTATAAATATAGAAATATATACACCTCTGTCTCTATAAACATGGAAATATCTACAATGCTATCTGTATAAACATGGAAATATCTACACCGCTATCTGTATAAACATGGAAATATCTACACCGCTATCTCTATAAACATGGATATATCTGCACCACTATCTCTATAAACATGGAAATATCTACACCACTATCTGTATGAACATGGAAATATCCACACCGCTATCTGTATAGACATGGAAGTATCTACACCGGTAACTGTATAAACATGGAAATATCTACACCGCTATCGGTATAAATGTCTGTATTTGCTCTTAATTTATACCCAAGGCTGGGATGTTTCATATGATAAAAAGACCAAATACAGAAATAGACTATATTTGGTCTGGCAATTCATCTCTGCAATAATCAAACCTCAAAGATAATCAAACCTGAAATCTAAGCTACATATTAAATAGCTTGGTTTTTAGGTTGCACGTTGCTGTGTATGCTGGCTTCATAGAAAATGCAAGTAGCAATGGCCATTTTTTAATAGTCATTAGCCTTGAAGCTCTCCTACTTTTGAATCACATAGAAATAGAAATCAAATCTCACTAGATTTTTTTTTTTTGAAACAGGGTCTGTCTTGGTTGCCCAGGCTGAAGAGCAGGGCATGATCTTGGCTCACACCTCTGCCTCTCGGACTCAAGCCATCCTCCCACCTCAGCCTTGGAGTAGCTGGGACCACAGGCATGTGCCACCATATCCAGCTAATATTTTTATTTTTGTACAAATGGGGTTTGTCATCTTTCCCAGGCAGGCCTCAAACTCCAAGACTCAAGCAATACACCTGCCTTGAATTCCCAAAGTACTGGGTTTACAGGCGACAGCCACTACGCCCAGCAACTAAACTTCTAAAAATCAATTTAACATAAAATTATCTAAGCGTGCAAGGAAAGATAAGAAGCCTAAGGAACCAGTGAGTTGAAGAATAAATGCAGTTTAAATCATACATGTAAACAACATGATGTGATGTGGTAGGAATCATCTAACATGCTTTAAAGCATGAGTAAAAGGTCTTTACTTAGAAAACTGGATCTTAGTTTAGGATATCTTTAGATAAGAGTATGAAACGTCATATCATATTGATAAGTAAAGTGCTTCCTTTGGCTAATTTTAAGGATAGGACATTTACTTTCATATAATTCATAGGAATCTTAGACTTAAAAATAAAATTTCCCTTCTCAAATCCTTACTTTTATACTTTTTTGCATTTCTTTCACTTTTGTGTTAATGGCCTATGTCTCAACATATTCTATTAAGCCTTCTGGAAACACATACTTTGTTTCCAGCCTCTTCAGAGAACCATCACTCGAATTCCTAGGCTTCTGAAGAAGCAGACCCAAGCTTATAATTATTACATATTTCCAAATCTAGGTGACCAACAAAAATTGATACTTTTCCCATCATACCTTTAAGTTAATAATCAGGTGTATGCTGAGAGGTAAAGACCCAAGAGTGTTGGTTGTCTAATTGTGCAGCTGTATAAACAAATCTTAATGCTTGAAAATATTCAAAGGTTATTCTCACGTTGATTGTTGGTAACTATGTGTAACAACATGAAAAGAAAAAAAAAATCAAAGAATTACGTCTGAGGATAATACACAATCTCTAAGGGTAAGAAGAGCAACAAAAATTCTGCTTCAATTACCACTGAAATAATATATTTATCCTGTAAAATCTATGGTGGCTGGTTGTAAAAATTAGGCATTAGCAAACTGATAAAGACTTTTTAATGAAAACATTATGAAACATAGTTTTTAAAAAGTTAAATACACCCACACCAGTTTTTCACATTCTTTGGGCTGCTTTAATGCTGCCATTAAATAATTGATTTAGTTGTGACATAGATCCTATGTTCCATGGAGTCTACCATTCATAAAGATGCAATGTAAGGTAACAAAAATATAAATTGTGTGTGTGGGGAGGAGAAGTCAAGAGTATTTTTATGTGACAGAAGTTAAGTTGTTATCAGTGTAAAATAGTCTGTTACAAATACCGGACTCTGTATGTTAGTTTCACTAACCAGAAAGAAAGAAATTACAGCAGATACACACACACACACCAAAAAAGGGAAAAGAAACAAAGCTTAGCACCACAGAAAACCACCAAACTAGAGGGATAAACAATAAGAAAGGAAGAAGTGAACAAGTAATCTAAAAAACAACTAATGAAATGGTAGAAGGAAGTCCTAATTTATCAATAATAAACTTCAATAGAAGTGGATTAAACTCTACTTAAAAGATATAAAGTGGATGAATGGATTCGGATAGCAAAACCCACCTATATGCTGCCTACATGATACTTACCTCACTATTAAAGACAAATAGACTGAAAGTGAAGAGATGGAAAAATATATTTTATGCAAACAAATGAAAAGCAAGCAGGAGTAGCCACAGTCATGTCATATTTTAAAAGGCTTTAAATAAAAAAAACTATATAAAAAAAGAATGTCACTGTATAATGAAATGATAAAAGGCCCAATTCAATAAGAGGACATAACATATATATTACTTAGGTGTAACTATATATGTACCCAACACCAGAACAACCAGATATATAAAGCAAATATTAGATTTAAAGGTAGAGATAGACTGCAATACAATATTAGTAGGAAATTTCAACACTCCACTTTAAAAATGGACAGATTCTATGAAGAGAAAATCAACCAAAAAATGACAGACTCAAACTATACCATAGACCAAATGGACCTAGCAGGTAAAGAAGATCTCACCTGATATGGTTTGGCTGTATATCCCCACCCAAATCTCATCTTGATTATAGCTCCCATAATTCATACATGTTGTGGGAGGGAACCAGTGGGAGATAATTGAATCATGGGGGCGGTTTCCCCCATACTGTTCTTGTGGTAGTGAATACGTCTAACAAGATCTGAGGTTTTATAAGGGGGAACCCTTTCACTTGGTTCTCAATTCTATTTTGTTTGCTACCATGTAAGATGTGTCTTTCGCCTTCCATCATGATTGGGAGACCTCCCCAGCCACGTGGAACTATGAGTCCACTAAACCTCTTTTTCTCTGTAAATTACCCAGTCTCGGGTATGTCTTTATCAGCAGTATGAAAACAGACTAATACATCATCCAACAGCTGCAGAATACAAATTATTCTCAACTGTACACCAAACATTCTCTAGGACCAATCATACATTATGACACATAATAAGTCTTAACAAACTTAAGAAGACAGATATCATATGAAGTATCTTTTCTGATTCCAGGGATATAAAGCCAGAAATCAACAACAGGAAAGCCCTTGGAAATTTTATAAAAACATGGAAATTAAATAGCACGCACCCAAGAAATCAATAGGTCTCATTAAGACATTAATAGGAAAATTTCAAAAGTCACTGAGACAAGTAAGAATGAAAATCCAACATACCCAAACCTATGGAACGTAGCAAAAGCAGTTCTAAGAGGGAAATTTATAGCAATAAAAGCCTACACCAAAAAAGAAGAAAGATTTTCAAATCACAAAGCAAAATTATACACTTCAAGTAACTAGAACATCAAAAACAAACTAAACCCAAAATTGGTAGAAGGAAGGAAATAATAAAGCTCACAGCAGATATAAATGAAACAGACACTAAAAAATATTTCAAAAGATAAATAAGACAAAGTGTAAAGGTAAAACTGACAAACCTTTAGCTAAACTAAGACAAAAGGAGAGAAAATTCAAATAAATAAAAGATGAAAAAGGAGACATTACAACTGATACACCACAGAAATAGAAGGGATTGTAAGACATTACTCATAACTATATGCCAACAAATTTGATAGTGTAGAATAAAATGAATAAATTTCTGCACACATACAACTACCCAGATTAAATTGTGAGGAAATATAACATCTGAACACATCAAGAATGAGTTTGGAAATTGAATCAATAATAAAACATCTTCCATCAAAACAACAACAACAACAACCAACACCCAGGACCTGATGTCTTCACTGCTGAATTCTACCAAACAGTTAAAGAATAACTACCAATTCTCCACAAACTTTTCCACAAAAGTAATGAGGAAGGAATACTTCCATACTCATCTTATGAGGCTCGCAATATCCTGATTCTAAAACCAGACAAAGACACGCACAAAATGAAAATAACAGGCCAATATTCCTGAAGAACATAGATACAAAAATTCTCAACAAGATACAAGTGAACTGACTTCGACAGCGCACTAAAAAGAGTATTCACTATAATCAAGTGGGGTTCATCCCAGGGATGAAAGGATGGCTTAACATGCACAAATCAGTAAATATGATACACCACCACAATAGAAAGAAGAACAAAAACCATGTGATCATTTCAACAGATGCAAAAAGAACACTTGACAAAAGTCAACATTCCTTTATGATAAAAACTGTCAAGAAAGTAGGTATAGGAGTGTACCTCAACGCAGTAAAGGCCATAGGTGACAAACCCACAGCTAACATCTTATTTATGGTGAATAGTTAAATGCTTTTCCTCTTTGATGTGGAGGAAGACAAGGATGTCAACTTCTACCACTTCTATTTAGCATAGTACTGGAGGTCAGAGCCAGAGCAATTAGACAAAAGAAATAAATAAGAGGGATCCAAACTGGAAAGAAGGAAGTCAGATTGTTTCTGTTTGTAGAAAATGTGATCTCACATACATATGTATACATCTATATATATGATCATATAGATATATATGATCTCTCTCTCTTTAGGGTTCTTTCTATATATACTTATATAGAGTGAGAACCCTAAAGACTTGACCAAAAACTACTAGAAATCATAAATAAATTCAGTAAAGTTATAGTATACAAAATCAACACAGAAAATTCAGTGGTGTTTCTATACACTAATAGTGAACTATCTGAAAAAGTCATCAAGAAAGGAATTCCATTTACAATAGCTACCAAGAAATCTGCAGATAAATTTAATCAAGGTCGTGAAAGATCTCTACAATGAAAACTATAACACACTGATGGAAAAATTTACGATCCACAAAAAATGGACACTATATACTCATGGAATGGAAGAACTGATACTATTGAAATGACCATACTAACAAAATGTCCTACAGATTCAATGCAATCCCTATCAAAATACCAATGAAATTCTTCACAGAAATAGAAAAAAATACCCTAAAATTTGTATGAAACCAGAAAAGACCCCAAATAACCAAAGCAATCCTGTGCAAAAATAACAAAGCTGGAGGCACCACACTACCTGACTTCAAAATATACTACAAAGCCATAGTAAGCAAAACAGCATGGCACTGCCATAAAGCAAACACATAGACCAATGGAAGAGAATATACAGCTCAGAAATAAATTCTCATACCTAAAGTCAACTGATTTTCCAAAAAGGAGTCAAGAGCACACACAGGGGTAAAGACAGTCTCTTCATTAAATGGTACTGAGAAGATTGGATATCTACATGTGGGATAATGAAATTAGACCCCTATCTTTTACCTTATACAAAAATCAACTCAAATGCGATTAAAGACCTAAAGGTAAGATTGAAAACTATGAAAAACTACTAGAAGATAACATGTGGGAAATTCTCTATAACTTTGGGTTCTACAAGGATTTTTTAAATGAGACGTCAAAAGCACAGGCAACAAAAGCAAAAATAGATAAATGGGGTTTCATCAAACTAAAATGCTTTTGCACAGCAAAGGAAACTTAACAGAGTGAAAAAACAACTTACAGAATGGGATACAATATTTGCAAACTATACATCTGCTAAGGAGTTAATGCCCAGATTATATAACAAACTTAAACAACTCAACAGCAAAAACATAAATAACTTATTTAAAAATGGGCAAAACTGGGAAGCTGAGGCAGGCGGATTGCTTGAGGTCAGGAGTTTGAGACCAGCCTGACCAATATGGTGAAATCATTTCTCTACTAAAAATACAAAAATTTAGCCAAACATGATGGCGTGTGCCTGTAACCCCAGCTACTCAGCAGGCTGAGGCAGGCGAATTGCTTGAACCAGGGAGATGGAGGTTGCCGTGAGCCCCGATTGCACCACTGCACTCCAGCTTGGGCAAGAGAGCAAGACTCCTTCGCAAAAAAAAAAAAAAAAAAGGACAAAATAAACTAAAAGAAATGCCACAAGAGAAAATATAGAAATTGTCAAGATGAATATATAATAAAATCATGTTCAACATCACTAACCATCAGGGAAATGCAAATCAAAACCGCAATGAGATACCAGTTCACCCATTAGAATGGCTATTAGCAAAAAGGTAAAAGATAACAAGAGTTGGCAAGGAAGTGGAGAAAACGGAACACTTACGCACTGTTGATGGGGTTGTAAACTAGTACAACCATTAAGCAAAACTTTATGGAAGTTCGCTAAAAAATAAAAAATAAAAAAAAAAACAATCATTCGATCACATAACCCAGCAATCCCACTACTGGGTATATATCCATAGGAAATGAAATCATTGTGTTTGAAAAATATCTGCACTCTTATGTTTACTGTAGCACTATTTCTAATAATCAGATATGGAATCAACCTATGTGTATAAAAACAAACAAGTGAATTATATGTATATAATATATATTATGTATATTATATATAATACATATTATGTATATTATATATAATATATTATGTATAATATATAATATATTATATATTAATATATTATTAATATTAATGTATTATATATTAATATTAATAATATTAATAAAAAATAATAATTATTAATTAATTATTATTAATAATTATTAATAATTAATAATAATTAATATTAATATTAATATGTTATTAATATATAATATATATTATATGTATAATATACATTATATATTATGTATATTTTATATATAATACATATTATGTATATTATATACATAATATATATTATGTGTATTATAATATATATAATGTATAATGTATATAATATACGTTATGTATATTATATATAATATACATTATGTATGTTATGTATATTATATATTACATATAATATATATATTATTATATATAATTATATATAATTATAATTATAATTATATATAATTTTATGTGTAATTATAATTATGCATAAAATTAATTATAATTATATATAATTTTATGTGTAATTATAATTACACATAAAATTATATATGTATATATATATATATATGGACACACACACAATGAAATACTATTCAGCCATAAAAAAAGAATGAAATTCTGCCAGTTGCAACAACATGGATGACCCTGTAGGATACAATGTTAAGTGAAATAAGCCAGACACAGAAAGCAAATACCGCATGATCTCGCTCATATGTGGAATCTTAAAAAAAAAAATGTTAATAGAGAAGTAGAGTAGAATAGTGGTTACCAAACAGTGAGGAAGAAGTGGGGAGGGCAAAATGGAGATAGATTGGTTAACAGTTATGAAATCACAATTATATAGGAAGAATAAGTTGTAGTGTTCTTTGCAAAGCAGGGTGACTATAGTTAAAAGTAAAGTATTGTATATTACAAAGTATCTAGAAGAAAGGATTTTGAAATTTCTTATTAAAAAGAAATGATGAATGCATGAGGTAATTAATACACTAACTATCCTTATTGGATCATTAGACAACATACATATTCATTGAAACATCAAATTGTATCCTATAAATCTATATAATTACAATGTGAAAATTTTTTAAAAATAAATTAATGAACTAAATAACAATTTTAAAATGTTCTCAATCACCAATGCAAAGTTTAGGAGCTTTGTTCTTGACTCAGCCTTAAGACTGAAAACTGATGTGTTAGAAATATTTGTAGATCCTCTCAATTTTGAAAGAATCCTAGCTAAACTACTGAAATATAAAATATATTCTATGTAATATGCTCTTAGGTATATTCTTAGGTGAACTCTGCTTTTAGATGAAGCTTATAAAAATGAAAAACCTATCTGAAATAAAATTTTAAAGTATTTGGAAAATTACAGCTTAATCTCTTAAAGACAAATTTTCTATACAGTAACCTTTTTATGTGCTTTTGAAATGGGGTATACAATTATTTTCCCTAATGTGAGACAAAATATAGAATGTTGGCATTTTATCTAAGAAGTTAACTTAGGAAGAAAGAGTGAGAGGCAGAGGAATGAGGGAAGAAAGGAAGGCTGATGATGGGATACCTTATCAAGTTGCCTAATGCTGTATTGGAACCTAATAGGCCTTCTAAGGAGTTTTATTACATAATGCAAGACTCCTCAATCTGGGAGGAGGAAAGGGCTTTATTTTTGAGTGGTCACAGGTTGCCCCATGGGCATAAACTCTACCAAGCTGCTAGGTTACACCTACATGAGCATCCCACCTGCTTAAGTAAGAGCAGCCACAAACTGTGGGCCATTCCAGGTAAGTGTCATATCACACCTGCACCAACTAGTCAAAGCCTGGGTCAAAGCCTGTGCAGAACTGATCGCTACAGCAGAGGCTAAAATAAGAAATGGGGCTAAGAGAGTGAAAAGCAGTGCCCATATGTATCCAAAAACAGGTTGAAGATATCTTTAGGAAGGAACAGATAATTTTTCTTATTCATACAATAACAGATGCATATGAACTCCTCGACTAGTCACCCATTCCTGTCAGCCCTTGGGCTTCATAACTAAATCATTCTTCCTTTGTAATCCAGTCCCACATTTTCAGCTATCTCTATATGTTTATTATCTTAAATATTTCTTTGCTCTATACTCTTCCCCTAGTCTTCAACCAATTTCTTTCTTTATTGTCCCAACCCACAGACTGTTATTTCCACTTCGATGTCCCATAGAAGCTTCAAGGGTTTGAAATACCTAAAAAAACAACTCATCTTTCTCCCTAAAACTCCCTCTCCTTCTCCCACTTCAAAATTTCAACTAATGGCTCCCCCTGTTATTCCCACCAGAATCCTGAATGATCCCTGTTTCCCCTCATTCACTCCATACATGTAAATCTCATTAACGTTACTTTCCAGATATTTCATGAATCCTTTCCATTCATTCTGTACTAGAAAGTGTTCCCAGTTTAGACCCTGGTGGTTGGTGGCCTCTTACCTAGGCGCTCTCTCTCTCTCTCTCTCTCTCTCTCTCTCTGTGGGTGTGGGTGTGGGTGTGTGTGTCCTGAGAATTTATTTACTTCTGGTTTTTGTTTGTTTTTTAGTATCCAGAATCTACAGGGAACTTAAATCAATTAGAAAAAAAAATAACCCAATTAAAAAATGGGCAAAGGACATGAACAAACACTTCTCAAAAGAACACATACAAATGGCCAACAAATACACGAAAAAAAAATGCTTAGAATCACTAATCATCAGAAAAATGCAAATCAAAACACAATGAGATACCATTTCATACCGGTTGGAATGGCTATTATTAAAAAGTCAAAATACAACAGATGCCAGCAGGGCTGTAGACAAGAGGAAGTGTCTGTATATTTTTAGCTATAGCCCTACTTCAAACGTGTCCCCATTACAGCCAAAAGAGCGGCCTATCTAAAGGACTGTTCTGATGAGCTCACTTACCTGACTGAAACCTTCAGTGACTCCCATGGCCTGCAGGTCAATGCACTAATTCATGACTATAACATCTGAGATATCCTTGATCTGGCTACTGGTCTAGCCCTCTCTGACTCACGCTTTATAAACCATGCATTCTGGAACTTTTTAGTTGTTTCCCACATCAGCATGCTACTTCCCATCCATGTAGATTTGCAGAGACCTCCTCATCTTTTTAATTCCCAGTTCCCACTCTCAACATGGGCCATCTCCTACCCACACTTCAAAACCTAAGCAAAACAACACCTTCCGTGACACCTCCATGCTGAGTCAGATGCCATCCCCTTTGTATTGTAGTTCTTTGCTTGTGTGCCTTTGTCTCACTTTGTTCTCTTTAAAATAAACTCCATGAGGACAATGATCACCTGCTATTTGTGTTAATATCTGCACCTAGTGGCATAGTGTCTGGAGTAGAGTAGGATCTATTTTCAAGGAAAAAAAGATTATATCTATACCAATAGACATGAATTAGCGCTTTTTTTTTTAAAGATAAGCTCCCTTTGAACTAAGTCAATGTTTACAAGAAGAGTTATACTAAAAAGTTCACTTTTGCTGCTTATGTTTCATTTATTTCAGGCAATTAATTCATTGTTATTGGTAAATCGATACTTTTTATTGATACTGAAAAGAGAGAAATAAACTAATGACTATCTCTGTTAGAGTAGATTTGTTCATATCTATCAGTAAAATGTTAATTATCTGAAAGTCAATAATAAAACATAAACTGTGATCTTAAATGTTTTTTAGGGGCTCAAAAATAACTAGAATTCATGTCAGCATATAAAAAAAGATCAGAGTATTTTTAAGATATGATAAAATTTTATTTTAGTTTCTTAATAGGGATTTTTGTGACCTTATAGAGTTCAACTAATTATAATTTTAAAAATAGGATTGATAGAGTTTTAGAATTAGAAACAATTTATAGATTATTTTATTTTTCTTTTGAGGAATCAGGTCATCAGAAGATCAAGGAACACCTATAATGTCACTAGATCCTAATTTAATTTAAATTTTAGAATCCAGGTATTCTAACTCCTGTCTTGATACTATTTCTACTTTATTATGTTGCTTCCCAGGGCTTTAAAAAATAAAAGCTGGGAAATTACATTTGCTTTGCATATACAGCACCAATTATCAAATTCAGCATAAAAGCATAACATGTATACATCAAAAAGAAAACATAAAAACTTCAAATTAAAAGCATCTCAAAACAATTGAATATAATAGGGAAACCTTATGCAAATGCAACACTCCCCCATTAATAAAAAGAAACCAATTGGAGAAAAAAGAAATTCAATATAAACATGTTGGAATATAACCTAATTCATTTTAATCCAATGCTTCAAATTGAAAAAAATTAGCACTAGTGTTATTTTCCTTTATCATTACAATCTTGCTTTTCATTACATTATGCTATGTTTTGTATTAAACATAAAATCAATTTTTCACCTTAACACATGCTAGAAATACAGAGTCACCATATTGGAAATCAGTAGAAAGTGTCTTTGTTTCTACTTTTTTTTCTTTGAAAAAGCTTTGGGAAAAAAAATCATTTACAATGTTTAATTTTAATAACTTAAAGAATGTAATTGATTTTTGTTTGTTTTTGACATGGAGTTTCACTCTTGTCACTCAGGCTGGAGTACAATGGCATGATCTCGGCTCACTGTAACCTCCACCTCCCAGGTTCAAATGATTCTCCTGTCTCAGCCTCCCGAGTAGCTGGGATGACAGGCACTCGCCACCACACCCGGCTAATTTTTGTATTTTTAGTAGAGATGGGGTTTCATCATGTTGGCCAGGCTGGTCTCAAACTCCTGACCTCAGGCGATCTGCCAACCTCGCCCTCCCAAAGAGCTGGGACTACAGGCGTGAGCCACCATGCCCAGCCAATTGAATAGTTTTTAACTCAGAGGATAAATGCTTGAGGGGATGGAAAGCCCATTCCTCATGACGTGATTATTTCACACTGCATGCCTGTATCAAAACATCTCATGTACCCCACAAATATATAAACCTCCTATGTACCCACAAAAATTTTATAAAATAATGAAAATATTTTAAAACTAAAAAAATTGTTTTTTAATTAAGCAACTTTATTTAAATAAAATCATTCTTCCTCATCCTCAGTCCTGGGATCTACCAGAAAGAATTAGCAACATCTTAAAGATGACAAAGTGTTAAAGATAAACTGCTATTAAGTAAAAGTGTGAAGTGTGGAGGGGACAAGCTGGATGCCTGAACCATTTTGTTCTATCTTTAGGACAGTGAAAGAGCAAGAAGCAGGGTTGGGTGGGGGACACATATTCTGTTGAGCATTGTCACCACTATATTCACTGAAATTCATCTGCATGCTTGTATGTATACTTTTGATTCGCCTGATACACTGAAAATTATATGAAATTGTTCTCTATTCTTTAGATAATTATAATCTAAGTGCTAATATGAAGCTTAGAATTTATATGAAATATGTATGCCCACAACAAGACATTTCAGCTATTTCCTAGATAATAATCTCACTTCACCCTGCACAAAACAGGCACATGATCATGTCACTCTGACCTGGTTTGAGTCCAAGGAGGCTTTTGTTTTTAAAATAATTTAGGTTAGTAGTTAAAATATGAACTTTGGGCCAGGAGTGGGAGCTCATGCCTATAATCCCAGCACTTCGGGAGGCTGAGGCGGGCGGATGACTTGAAGTCAGGAGTAGGAGACTGGACTGGCCAACATGCTGAAACCCCATCTCTACTAAAAAAAAAAATAGAAAACTTAGCTGGGTGTGGTGGCGGGCACCTATAATCCCAGCTACTTGGGAGACTGAGGCAGGAGAATTGCTTGAGCCTGGGAAGTGGAGGTTGCAGTGAGCAGAGATCTTACCACTACACTCCAAAACAAACAACAAACAAAAAAATTCTAGAGTCACACTGAAAATCTTAACAACCTGCTTCTACTACCCATTTTTTTAATTTTTATTTTGACCTGATTTTAGATTGATAGCAAAATGCACAAATAACACAAAGTGCCCCCTATGTCCCTCACCCTACTTCCCCTAATGCTAACATTTTCAGAGCCATCCTTATTTTCTCTATAAAAGAGCAGAGTTCTCCTTTTAGAGATTTGGAAAGATTATTAAAAGATAAGTTATAAAATACAGTACCTGACACGTATAAAATATTAAATAAATACTAGCCATGCTTAATTATTTTGTTTTAAGTCTATATGAGTCAAGTTTTAGTAGAAATATGGGCTAGAAAAAAAAAACAGAAAGCGGGACTCTGTGATCCGACTTGGGCTTATAGAACAGACTGCACTAGTTTGTTCTCATGCTGCTAATAAAGTCATACCCAAGACCGGGTAATTTAGAAAGGAAAGAGGTTTAAGGAACTCACAATTCCACATGGCTGGGGAGGCCTCACAGTCACGGCAGAAGGCAAAAAAGAAGCAAAGGCACATCTTAAATGGTAGCAGAGAAGAAAGCTTGTGTAGGGAAGCTCCCATTTTAAAAGCATCAGATCTCGTGAGACTTATTCGCTACCAGGAGAACAGTAGGGGGAACCCGCCCCTATGATTCAATGATCTCCACCTGACTCCATCCTTGACATGCGGGGATAATTACAATCAAGGTGAGATTCGGATGGAGACACAGCCGAATCATATCAATGACTAATGAGAGTTACGTCCAGAACCTAATGAAAACCTGTCTGAGGCCACATTCCCTGTAAAGCAGATTTGAGATAGAGATTTGTGTAGAGAATATTTAACTGGGTAAAATCCTAGGAACCAACAACTGTGGCGAAAAAGCTGAATTGGATAAAGGGAGTTGAGATGTGAGGCAGTCACAACAAATACCTCAGCTAATCTCAAGGGGGAGCTGAGAAGCTGGGGTGACCCTTCAGAGTTGCCCTAAATTGAGGCAGGAGTATGGAGTTTTAATACCTTTCACTGGCCATTCTTCAGATACGAGTTGTCCCCAAGGATGGACATCAGCTTGACAAGTTATTAATTAGATCTCCTGAGAATAAATTCTAGAGAGAATCAGCTGAGAGGCATGATTTGCCAACACTCCCAATAGCTGGGCAAACTTCAGTTTTGAGGGAGGATTTGGGTCACACACAAAAGTCTCCACAACCAATTATTCATGGGAAATTCTATGTAGGCAGAGCTATTTCATGGCCAGTTAATCAAAACTACATAATCTATTTGGTTAAGCAAAAGAAATTAAAAAGATAAAATAAAATCTATGTATTAACACTCAAAAGTTTTTTAATGCATTTGCCTTGCATTTCGTATGTTTTGCCTTGCCTTTTATATGTTTTGCCTTGCATTTGCTTATTTGCTTTTAAGAACCTTTAGAGAACAATAATTACTAATATAATATGGAGTAGCACAGCATAGACGAGGGAAGCTAACTCTCTCCCTTTTCCCAGAACCTGGAACAGCTAAAGATCCTAAGCATTGTCAGCTTTGGTATCTGACATAGTTTGGATGTTTGTCCCCTTCAAATCTCACGTTAAAATGTGATCCCCAATGTTGGAGAGAGATGCCTCCTGAATGGCTTGGTGCTGTCCTCTTGGTAATGAATGAGTTCTTACCCTGTGAGTTCATGCGATATCTGGTTGTTTAAAAGAGACTGACACCTCCTCCCTGTCTCTCTTGCTTCCTCTCTCACCATGTGATATGCTGGTTTCCCTTCACCTTCCACCATGATTGGAAGGTTCCTGAGGCCCTCCCTGGAAGCAGGTGCCAGTACTATGCTTCATGTACAGCCTTCACAACAAGGAGCCAAATAAACCGCATTTCTTTATAAATTACCCAGCCTCAGGTATTTCTTTATAACAATGCAAATGGGCTAACAGAGTATCATTCATGGACAGTGAGTGTATTAGTCAATTTTCATGCTGCTGATAAAGACATACCCAAGACTGGGTCATTTATAAAGAAAAAGAGGTTTAATGAATTCACAGTTCCACATGGCTGAGGAGGCCTCACAGTTATGGCAGAAGGCGAAAGGCGCATCTTACATGGCAGCAGGCAAACAGCAAATGAGAACCAAGTGAAAGGCGAAAGGGGTTTCCCCTTATAAAACCATCAGATCTCATGAGACTTATTCACTACCACTAGAACAGTGTGGGGAAAACTGCCCCCATGATCCACTTACCTCTCACTGGGTCCCTCCCACAACATGTGAATTATGGGAGCTACAGTGCAAGATGAGATTTCAGTGGGGACACAGCCAAACCATATCAGACAGTAATAACTTTCAATTAAATATAGCTAGACTTTCTGTCAGTGGGTCACAGCAGTCTAGAGAACACATTGAAAAACTCTGGGAACAGCAGATATAGAGGTCAGATCTAGAGATTTTGAACAAAGTTTAGTGCTACAATGCATTGGTGACCACAGACAAAAGGTGTCTGTTGTTGTTATAGTTTGTTTTCTGTCTTGTTTTTCATCATGGGAGGACAAAAAGAAAAAATGGGGGCAATGGTGAAGGAGAAATGAAAAAGACCTGCTTTTCTATGGGTGGAAGCGACTAAACGAGAGAATAAATTTGGATCACACAACAAATGCAAATCAAGTTAGAAGCATGAAAGGCATGATTAAGGCCATGGTTCTAATAGAGATCAGCCAGCGGAACCAGGATCATGCCACACCGAGAGAGGCTGCAGAGCCATTGCCTTCTCTCCTGTCAAAGCTAAATTAATGAAATGGAACTCACAGAAGCACTATGTAATCAAATATTGGTGGGACACAAGCAAATTCTTAAAAAGTTTCATTGATCAGTGATAATATCTTTTGGTGTAAATATCTCCTCAAAACATTTCAGGAAAAAAAAATAAAGCTATAATTTTACTTTAGAAATATTTAACTTTGTTATACTAGTTTACTTATTTTTTACCTAATACTTCTGATATATTGTTATGTAGGTTAAAGATGCTCGATTCATGCCACTGTGGAAACCACACATAATTTAGGCAATAATGCAAATTCTTTTCAAATTCTTTTATCAGTGTATTCACTTTATTTTTATTTCAAACACAATACAAAATTACAGGATGCTATCAAAGTGATGCTACAAAACCCCACTAAAATTTTTTCAATTCTTCAAATCACACACTTACACACACACACACACACACACACACCACATGCATTCCCCGTACAGACCTTTTTTTGGGGGGCCTGAGTAAATAATTGCATTTTATTTTCAATTTTTCATTTTGAAATAATTAAAGACTTACCAAAAATGTTGCAAAACTACGTGCCTTTTTGAAGTAAAGTCTTGAAAAAGTTGTTTGGTATATCCTTTATAGTAATAAAAGAAAACACGTGTATATTCTGTTGATTAAAGGCATGCTGAGATCGTCAGACATGTGATTTCATCAGAGACTCCAATATAGAGCGCAGCTGTAACGACATCCTAAGAGTGTTCTAACTGAAATGTGTTGGAAGAAGGTTCTAATTTTTTTCAACCCTTCTCAAGTTGGCACTCAGCAGATTTCCACTCTATAAAAGTAACTCCTGCTCTGCAACTAATGTTCACAGATAAGCTCCAAACATATTTACAGCTCCATTTAAGTATAATGTACACACAGTAAAATTCACCCTTTTCAATGTGCAATTTAATGGGTTATGGCAGATGAATATCATCATTTGACCACAATCATGATCAAGATACAGAAAATCTGCATCATCACAAAACGTTTTCTTTTGCTGTTTTGCATTTGATCTTTTCTCCATTCCTGAACACAGGCAACCACTAATCTGCTTCTGTTTCTACAGTTTGCATTTTCTAGAGTATCCTATTAGTGGAATGATACATTGGTGTCTTTCATGTCTAGCTTCTTTCACTGAGCATAATGCTTTTGATATTCATTTATATTGCTGTTGTATCAGTTTGCTCCTTTTTATTGTTGAGTGGTACTCCATCTACAACTGGTTTATCCATTTACAAGTTGATGGACACATCTGCTATGAACTTCAAGGATGAGGCTTGGTACGGATATGTTTTTATTTATTTTGAGTCGCAGTGGGATTATTTGGCTATATGATCAGTACTAAGTTTAACATTAAAAGAAACTGCCAAACTGCTTTCCAAAATGTCTGTACCATTTTGAAGTCCCACTAGCCAGGTGTGAATAGCAATTCTTCACATCATGTGGTATGGTCAGTTCTGCTCGTGTCAGCCACTCCAGTGGGTGTACAGTGGTACCTCAATGTGGTTTTAACTTGCATTTCCCTGATGACGGGTAATGTTAAGTATCTTTTCATTTGTGTATTGGACATCATCTCTTTTTAAATTAAAATATCTGTACAAATATTTGGCCCATTTAGGTCAAAATATTACGTTAAATGAGTTATTTGTGTTTTGTTATTTAGTTTTTTAGTTATGTGTACATTCTAGATGAAAGTTCTTTATCAGACATATTTAAAATTATTCTGTCCCAATCTGTGGTTTGCCTTTTCATTTTTTGATGCTATGTTTTAAGTTGCAAAAGTCTTAATTTCATGAAGTCCAACTTACTATTTTTTTCCATTTTCATCCATCCTTTTCTTATCTAAAAAGTTTTTAGCTATAGTAAGATTATTAAAAATTTTTCCTATTCAGTAAGCTTTATACATTTTATATTTACATTATGTATAAAATACATGTTGAGTTAATTTGAGGATATGGTGTGAGGTAATTCTGAAGTTCATATTCTCCATTTAATATCCAATTTTAATAGTACCATCTTTATAAAGACATTGATTTCCTTATTGAAATATTTTGGCAACTTTGGCCATGTAAGGCAGGATATATTTCTAAATTATTTATTCTGTTTCACTGATATATATGTCTTCTTCATGCCAGTAAGTTTACTGTACTGTTTAGTGTAGCTTTACAATATGTCTTGAAATTTGGAAAGTTTTCCAACTTTATTCTTCTTTCTAAAACATGCTCTGGCTATTCTAGGACTTCTGCATTTAAAAAAAAAATTAGAATCAGCTTTGTAATTTCTCCAAAAAGGCCTATAGGTTTGACTGGGATTGTGCCAAATCTGGAGATCAGTTTCAGAAGAATTATCATCTAATAAGTATGACATGTATATTTACCAATGAACTTGATACATATTTCTACCTATTCAATCTCTCGTATTAGTGATTTAGAAATTTTGGATCAGCATACCTTTTATTAAATTTATTCTGAATTATTTTATTATTTTTGAGGCTATTATAAGTTAAATTGCTTACATAATTTTATTTTCTAATTGGTGTTGATTGTGTATAGAAACACAATTGATTTTATTTATTGATCTTTCATCCTACAACTTTGTTAAATTCACTTCATACCTCTAGCACACTTCTGCAGATGCCTAAGGATTTTCTATGTATATGTTTACATCACGTGAGAATAGTATTTTTCTTTCTTCCCAACTTGGGTGTCACTTATTTCTTATTTTCTTTTCTTTTCTCTTTATTTCTTTCTTCTTTCTGTCCATTCCTCCTTCCTTCCCTTCTTTCTTTCTCCCTGTTTTAGAATCAGTTTTGTAATTTATCCAAAAGGACCTATAAGGTTTCATGGGAATTCCACTGAATCTAGAGATCAATTTCAGGAGAATTATCATCTCATAAGTATTAAATATTTATCAATGAACTTGGTATATATTTCCACTTATTTAATATTGAATGCAATACTTTAAAGAACTAGGGAGAGAGGACATCATTGCATTTTTCATAATCTTATGTAGAAAGTATTAAGGCTTTCACCATTTTAAGTAAGATGTTTGCTATAGATTTTTTGTAAACACATAATCAGTTTGAAAATGTACTTTTCTATCCTCAGTTTGCTGGGAGTTTTTAATTTAAAAAATGTGTTACATTTTGTAAATTCCTTTTTTGCATCTATTGAGAGTGTCACGTGATTTTTCTTTTTTCTGTCAGCATGGTAGATTTTCAGTTGTTGAAACCAACTTGAGATAAACCCCACTTGGTTAAAACACATTATCATTTTTAAATATTCCTAGACTCAATTTGCTAATATTGTATTAAGAATGTTGCATCTAAGTTCATAATGGTTATCAGTCTGTCATTTTTTAGTTGTGATATCTGCATTTGTTTCTGATATCGAGAGAATCCACGTAAAACATCTACTTCTGTCATCAGTAATAATCTGACCAGGGATAACACCAACAGTTAGAGAGGAACCTGTCATTACCTGTGGCAGCAGAGATATCAGAGATTCCAAAAAGAAAAGCAAGGTTAAAATTTCAAATATAATCACATGAAATATCAGAAAGCCAGGGGATAGAAATATAGGAGAGCAAAATCTTAGAGGTCAAAACAAGTAGTTAAGTACTGCACATGATAATAAAAAGTAAAATCTTTTCCTAAGGCAGAGCCTGGCTGCTGCCTAGCTTCTTTGACAATTCTTGGTAGGCTTTCATGGCTTTATAAGGGCTTATACTTTAGGTAAAGTTATAGTCAGGGAAACGGTGGGTGTAGGTTGGCTCTGTAGAAATGAAGCATTACAGGAGCACTGCAGTGAGAAAGAAACTGATACTGATGATACTTCGGTCACACTAATAATACATGCTAATGATAATCATAGCAATCATGGTAATGACAGACAATATATATATAATATTAGCATGCTTCTATTTGCACATATACATATGTGAATAGAAACATTGATTTAAAGACATGAAAGTATAGAAATAGCCTACACCTGATAAAGATATGCTCATACACAATAACAAACCTCAGCATAAACAGAGATTTTGATGTATCACAGAATTCTCCAATAGATCACAATTTTGACACTATGGGAAGTGTCATTTTCAGAACTTTTCTTTATCTCCATTATCTCTATTCTCTATTTCCAACATTCCTGGAGACTGAACTCAAGGATCAGTAAATATTCTCAACCTTAACCATAGCAGACTTCATTCATCCCATATATGCTTGTTATTTTTCCCCATTGACAGAAGGCATTGTACCATGAAATATACAACATATCTCTGACACACCTGACGAAAACAAACAATGGGGAAAGATTGACTATTTAATAAATGGTGATGGGAAAACTGGCTAGCCATATGAAGAAAGCTGAAAGTGGACCCCTTCCTTACACCTTATAAAATAATTAACTCAAGATGGATTAAAGACTTAAACATAAGATCTAAAACCATAAAAACTCTAGAAGACAACCTAGCCAATACCATTCAGAACATAGGCATAGGCAAAGACTTCACGACTAAAACACCAAAAGCAGTGGCAACAAAAGCCAAAATTGAGAAATGGGATCTAATTAAACTAAAGATAGCTTCTGCACAGCAAAAGACACTATCATCGGAGTGAACACACAACCTACAGAGTGGGAGAAAATTTTTGCAATCTATCCATCTAACAAAGGGCTAATATCCAGAATCTACAAGGAACTTAAACAAATTTACAAGAAAAAAACAACCCCATCAAAAAGTGGGAAAAGGATATGAACAGACACTTCTCAAAAGAAGACATTTATGCGGCCAATAAACACATGAGAAAAAGCTCATCATAGGCTGGGCGTGGTGGCTCACGCCTGTAATCCCATCACTTTGGGAGGCCAAGGCGAGTGGATCACAAGGTCAGGAGTTTGAGACTTGCCTGGCCACTATGGTGAAACTCTGTCTCTACCAAAAACACACAAAAAAACTTTAGCCAGGCGTGGTGGTATATATCTGTAATCCCAGCTACTCAAGAGGCTAAGGCAGGAGAATTGCTTGAACCCATTAGGTGGAGGTTGCAGTGAGCCGAAATTGTGCCACTGCACTCCACCCTGGGTGACAGAGTGAGGCTGTCTCGAAGAAAAAAAAAAAAAAAAAGCTCATCACCCCTGGTCCAATGAGATACCATCTCGCGCCAGTTAGAATGGCAATCATTAAAAAGTCAGGAAACAACAGGTGCTAGAGAGGATGTGGAGAAATAGGAATGCTTTTACACTGTTGGTGGGAGTGTAAATTAGTTCAACCATTGTGGAAGACAGTGTAGCAATTCCTCAAGGATCCAGAACTAGAAATATCATTTGACCTAACAGTCTCATTACTAGGTACACATCCAAAGGATTATAAATCATTCTACTATAAAGACACATTCACACATATGTTTATTGCAGCACTATTCACAAGAGCAAAGACTAGGAACCAACCCAAATGCCCATCAATGATAGACTGGATAAAGAATATGTGGCACATATACACCATGGAATACCATGCAGCTATAAAAAAGGATGGATTAATGTCTTTTGCAGAGACATGGATGAAGCTGGAAACCATCATTCTCAGCAAACTATCACAAGAACAGAAAACCAAACACCACATGTTCTCACTCATAAGTGGGAGTTGAACAATGAGAACACATAGACACAGGGAGGGGAACATCACACACTGGGGCCTGTCAGTGGGTAGGAAGGAAAGAGGAGGGATAGCATTAGGAGAAATACTTAATGTAGATGACGAGTTGATGGGTGCAGCAAACCACGACAGCACATGTATACCTATTTCACAAAACTGCAAGTTCTGCAAATGTATCCCAGAACTTAAAGTGTATGTATGTGTGTATATATATATACACACAAATGTAAATGTAAATGTAAATAAGTTGAAAATGGTAAAAATAGAAATATGTTTCCTACACAAATAGTGACATAATAAAGCAAGATAGAATGTATGTTTGAGTTAAAAAAATTGCTTAGAAGACAACTTGAATTCCATTCCAAGGAACTAGTTTTCAAAAGTTTACAACCAGATTTCAGTTTGGCAAAAGGCAACAATGCTGTTTTGAAAATAATTTCTGAAAAGAGCTTCCCCAGCAGTTCCAAATGGCAGTCCTGATACAAGGAAGTAGGGGCAATTTTGTTACCACCAGGAACACTGAATTTATTTTCAGACCTTGAAATTCTGGGAGGCCCTCGAATAATAATCAACTACAATATTTTACTTTACATAGAAATATTGTTTTAATGTTAATATAAAAGCTTGTATATGAACTAAAATTGTCAATCTGCCACTTTTAAGAAAGAAGAATCCATTATGTCCCTAATCTATAGTGAGTTGATATGTTCCATAAGCAGTTCTGGAAGGAGGCTACACTTAGAGCATAAATTGGTATAGATCGCTTTGCTCTCACAGATAGCGACACAATATTTTCTGCTGAATGGGAAAAAGTTTGAAGGCATAAATCAAGATAAAGCAATCATCTGACAAAGAATTACAAAGAGGCCCCATACCTTTTTCTCAGTGAACTCCATGTGACACATTGATTTTCCACTGAAGATAAAAGCCAAAATCATGTGTCATCAATAGAAAGCAAGCAAAACTATTTGGTTCAATAGGTTATGGTACTTAACAAAAAAAACTTGCAGAGAAAAGACAAATCTAAAATGTTGCACATGATTCAAACAAGTCTGGATCAGAAGAGACATTTCAGAGGTCACTGCTAGAGAGTCAAGGATACATTAGAGAGAAATAAACTCCTGCTTTTTTGTTTATCTACTTACATACACAGATACTGTCTGATGAAGATGATTGATATCAGGTATGGTATTTGATGGTATAGTCATTTACAAAATAATTCATCCCTTATGATCTAATGCAATTTTCTTCATATTACACGTGTATATTTAAATACTTCCTTGTGAAGTGGAGGCTAGCCAGGCTGCTGTTAGCATATCCAGTACATTTCTGCAAATTCCAAAATGGCAAATCCCACAGTTGAAATTTCAACCTCTCTAGCGTCCCTCGGCTGGAGTGCATAATCACGGCAAAAGTCTGCAACATCAGAGGTGGCCGCCACAGACACAAAGTCTATGTTTCTCATTCCATTCTACCAAATCTATTCAGCAGTCTGGGTGAGGGGGCTTGGCAGTATCTATGAGCAGAAAGCATTCAAATGGCTGGTATATGTGCTTCCGGGGAAACTAAGGGGAAAAAAGAGAGAGAGAGGGAGGGAGGGAACAAGAAAGAAGAAGGAAACTCAAGGAGAGAGGAAGGGAAGGAGGCTGGCAAGAAGGGATGGAGGGAGCAAGGGAGGGAGGAATAAAGGAAGGAAGTTACACCAAGTTTCAAAACTGGCCACGGACTGAGAAGGATTAAGAGACAAACGGAATTGAAAGCATTTATGTTCATACTCGGTATTTTTCTTACCCATTCTTGCAAATTAGTAATTTAAAAATTTTCATTTCCACAAATCCACGTGTTTTCTTGTTCCTCTCTCTCCGCTCTTTTTCCTTCTTTCCTTCCTGCCTTTCTTCTTTCTTTTCAACATAGGTTATATAAATGTGTGAGAGCTATCACTAGTCTACATTAATCATCAGGATTTTCCTGTATATTTCCAATTAAGATGACCCATAATAATATTCTACTGTAATTTTGGAGGGTCCAAAATACTAGATGGCATTTAGTGTTTTGGAAATCATGACAAGTCTAACAGGACTTTAAAAAACCTATCAAGACATCTGATGTGTTTTCTTGCCCATACACTCTTTAATGAGGTCTGCTTGACCCTTTCTTCTTCCCTTCTCTAGTCATGGGTTCTTCACACTGAAAACTAAGCTTTGCATCAGTGTTTGACGAACAGGTGACATAATAAACTGCAGTTACATTTTAAATTCAGCTCAAGATGGTAGATGAGAAATCTAAGATTGTGAAGTGAGATTTAGCATGCTGTTCAGTATGCAACAAATCTGAGTGTTGCTCACACAGGATTCATACCAACAGGCTCCTTCCAAAACCTTTCAATGCAAATTCTAGCAAATGCACACTTGGAAGAAAAATGTTCCATGAAGTTGTATATGTAAATTTATACTTTCAGCATTTATGTATATAATTTCAGGGGAAGTGGGATCAACTTAACATTATTAAACATAGTCCAATGATATTTACAACATAACTTCAGAAACATTTTATTACTAGAAGTATTTTAAAAAGGATGTACCATTTAGGATTTAAGGCACACCCCACAAATGAAAAAACAAATGAGATTATAAACAACATTTTTAAAAAAATTATGCCATCTTTTCACTACAAAATCCTCCTGGGGGAAAAATATCTTTTCCTTCATTATTAAAGGATGTTATCAGAGCACAGTGGAATTCTTTCAGATTTAGTCAGAAGGTTCTCTGGAGTTGAGAGATCTATTGGAGAATATTTTCTTTGAAAGTCCATGTCCTTTCCCCAGGCCTACATCATATATAAATAAACATTTCAGAAAAGGGGCCATGTTAAGAAAAAGTGGGTTGAAGATTGTAAGACCTGGTTCCTGGGTGCCAAATAATTCACAAGTTGGAATAAGCTGGGTTTCTGTAACACTTCTCTATGACTGCCATTGATACTGAACTATGCCAAGGAACTAAGTCCTACCAAGGAAAAGCAGGAGGAAAACAGGTGTAAGAAAACATTTCCTGTCAGTGTGTCCAGAGATAGCATGAGTCAACAGCGGCTCCTCATGAAGCCATCGATTCGTAACACTGGAGTATCTAGAATGCATCTGGGTCGAATTATTAAAAAGAAAGTTCTTCTCAAGCTAGTTGTAATGGTAGCTAATTTAAAACATTAATGTTCTGCGATTCTGATAAAAACCTATGTGGTGAACCAACAATAAAGGCGGCTGGAGATATTGGTATGAAATAGTTATTTTTCCTTATATACCTGGACGTTCATGTAAGAAATTATACTTTTGGAAGGTCTGTCATATTCTCAGTGTATAAGAGTTGAATCATTTTTAGAAGTTATTGTCAGAATTTTGCTTTAATAGTGCAGTAAAGTGTGCATTCTCTCTCCCTCATTTTCATTCAACAGCCTCTACAAATTGAGCCTGGCTCAAAGGTCTTTCCCTCTTGGAATATGACTCCTCCCCTGTCCCTCTACATAGGCTGTTCTATAACAAATTATTTTGCTGTCTTGATTTTTCAGAGACCTCATGCTAGTAGTAGAGAGTCAGGAGAAAGTGAGATGTCCTATATAAAAGGCCTGCTAGAAAAAGAAATCAGCACTGAGTTCTAAGGATACTGAACAACTTTTTAAAAAACAAGCAAGCCATATTAAACACATTAGTTACAACCAAATTAGATAAAACCATGAAAATTATCCAAGAAGAAAAAGTACATCACCTGTCTAGGTTTAAAATTGCTTAAGGCTGCCATCCAAGGACCATCTATGATAACAAATACAGTAGTCTGTATTGACACAAAGTTTTAGTGATAGACGTAATTACATTCTTCTGCTGGTGGTGTTCTAGAATAAATGGAATATCTGCTGATCAAATCTGAATGCATCCCATAATATTAGCATGTAGGATCCCAGATCTGCAGGCACTATCTCTTTCTCAGATCTACACTTTGAATATTATGTTAGTTAAAATGAGAAGTATGTTAGAAAATGTCTTTTACAAAAGAAATATTGGCTGAGTATGGTGGCTCATGCCTGTAATCCCAACACTCTGGGAGGCCAAGGTGAGAAGATCTCTTGAGCTCAAGAATTTGAGACCAGCTTGGGCAACATATCTATAAAAAATTTTAAAACTTAGCCGGTGTGGTGGTGCACACCTATAGGCACAGCTACTTCAGAGGCTGAATCAAGAGGATCACTTGAGCTTGGGAGTTTGAGGTTGCAGTGAACTATGAACATGGCACTGAACTCCAGTCTGGGCAACAGAGTGAGAACTTGTCTTCAAAAAAATAAAAAAGAAGAAAAAAATAGGAAATATTGTGTTCACATCTGCTATGGTACTCTTTCTTATATAAACTATTTCTTTGCAGTATTCTAGAGGATTTAAGACAAATTTACCACTGAATAATTTCATATGGTATATTATTGCATTAGTATAGTATGTTATTATATAATTAGTATAAGTGACCAGTGCTGCAACAACCACATTCCAAAAAGTATTGTGATCCTCCAAAATTACAATGTCTAAATGACATTATTCTCCTTCATGAGACCATTATACCTTAATTTTTCAGCACCATGAAAATCTACAAATGCCCTCTAAAATATATTTAGAAAACGTGGGATAAAAATAGATACAGTTTCAGAAGATACATATATTTTGAAAATTAGCCTTTTTGGAATAAATTATTCTTTATGACATATAAATAAACACATTTTTCAGACTGGCGGGGTAACATTTGCATCAGTCAAAATAATTAGATTACTAAAACCTGTAATCTTATTAGAAAAATGGTTTATTCAGAGAATCATTGGAATTATTAGCCTTCAAGCTGCTATAGATTGAATCTGATCAAAATAATTAAGATAATATTATTTCATTTTTCAGTATAATATCTCCTTAGTATTTTTGTTTCTTATTTAATATGTGATTATATTTACTTCTGTGAATAATATGGATGAAGATCGTTACAGTGTCAAGATCACTGGGTTCAGAGCACAGAAACCTCAAGTCTATTCTTTTTTCTTAAATACCTGTAAGACTTTAAAGAAGACAGAGTTTCTGGACTCTAATTTCTCTATCTGTAGAATAAATGGGTTAGACCAAATAACTCCTTTCTGCTTATAAATTTTCTAATTATATGACTGAGCTTACACCTGGAAAACAGTCTATCTCCTGTATAAATTAATGATAGAAATGAAAACCACCACGTTTCATGAAATTAACCACATAAATATCAACATCAACTGCTCAGAAGGACTTAAGTGCAAGTATCACAGGAATTCTGAAGCACAGAGAACTAAATATAAGAAATGTAACACTCTTCGTATTTTCAAAGAAGATTTTAATAATATATGTAAACACAGTAGCCTGTTCATAAGAAAAAAGAAAAGGGACGTCTTAGCATATTCAGGGTTCAACCAAAACTACTACTGGAATGTAAATCAAAGTAATATTCACCTAACTGTCATAATTGGCATGAATAATTTTAAGTAAAACACTTTTATTTGATATTAAATGTGAACAATAAGCCAAAACAGAGAAAATTAATAAATTGATCATTTATTGAAACTGAAATAAAAATATATAATTATTGAAGCCTCTTATATACATAAACCAATCATTGCTTAAATGAGCTGACATACTAGCTCCATAGTTTTATGTCACTAAGGAACTCTTTTGAACACAATAAAGAAACCAGAATTGAGCACAAAGAATGATGAACTGGGAAGTTCATGGCTTTCTATCTACTAATTAGGAGTACAATCATTCAGTCAAACAGCCACTCAACAAACATTTAGCATACAGCTTCTGGATACCAGGTACTGGTGTAGGTGCTAGAGCAACAAGGAAATAGTCCCTGCATTCAGTGAGCTCACAGGCAAGTAAACAAGTAAGTATAAAGACTGCATGACTGATTGGGAGTGGTGGTTCATGCCTGTAATCCCAGCACTTTGGGAGGCCAACGTGGGCAGATCACGAGGTCAAGAGATCGAGACCATCCTGGCCAACATAGTGAAACCCCGTCTCTACTAAAAATACAAAAATTAGCTGGGCACGGTGGTGCACGCCTGTAGTTACTTGGGAGGCTGAGGCAAGAGAATCAGTTGAACCTGGAAGGTAAAGGTTGCAGTGAGCTGAGATCACACCACTGCACTCCAGCGGGGTGACAGAGTGAGACTCTGTCTCAAAAAAAAAAAAAAAAGACTCCATGATAAATGTGTATCTACAAAGGGCACAAAGGAATGAGTAGCTAATCCCCAAAGCCATATGGAGCAGTCAGTATAAGCTTCAGGAAAAGAAACTGAAGTAAAAAGCTAACCTGAATCTGAAAAAAATGAGTAGGTATTTTCCAAGCACGTTTCAGGGGAAAAGTTGCAGGATGCAGAAGTCCTCCCAAGTACAAAAAGAGAATGAACTCTGGACAACTGGCAATTTATGGCACACAGGAATCAGTAAATGTAGGGATGAGAGGCACACAGAAACATGGGCAAAAACAGGAATTTTGACTTTATTCCATAAATCATGGAAAGCCACCAATGGGTTTTAAGTAATAAAATACTAAGACCAGGTTTGCATTTTAGAAAGATCAATTTGATTTCAGTGAGGAGGTCCAAAAATGAGAGCAGCAAGGCCAGATAGAAGTCCTGCTGCAACTAGCTATGGTTAGAGATGCAGACCAAAACTAAGGTGAAATCATTTAGAAGAAAGAACGTGGATATAAGAGCCATTGGTTTGGCCTCTCCACATCATTTTTTTTATTTTATTTTCATTTATTTATTTATTTATTTTTTGAGACAGAGTCTCGCTCTGTCACCCAGGCTGGAGTGCAGTGGCGTGATCTTGGCTCACTGCAAGTTCTGCCTCCTGGGTTCACACTATTCTCCTGCCTCAGCCTCCCGAGTAGCTGGGACTACAGGCACGCGCCACCACGCCCAGCTAATTTTTTCTATTTTTTAGTAGAGATGGGGTTTCACCGTGTTAGCCAGGATGGTCTCGATCTCCTGACCTCGTGATCCACCCACCTCGGCCTCCCAATGTGCTGGGATTACAGGCTTGAGCCACCATGCCCAGCTGGCCTCTCCACATCTTTACTGTTATACTGATAACATGGGGATGAAAATAAATATTATTTGTATTTAAACTATTATTGTTATGTGAAAATTAAACAAATAACATACTATGATAACATCAGAGGTTCAAGAAATATTAAGTCTTGAAAATAGGAAAGATGAAAGGAAGGAAACAGGGAGTGGGGAGGAAAGTAGGAGAAAGGAGAGAATATAGGAATGAGAGAGGAGGAAAATAATAAGAAAGAAGTAGAAAGCTAGGTACGGTGGCTCATGACTGTAATCCCAGTGCTTTGGGAGGCCGAGTCAGGCAGATCACAAGGTCAGGAGTTCAAGACCAGCCTGGCCAATATGGTGAAACCTTGTCTCCACTAAAAATACAAAAATTAGCTGGGTGTGGTGGCAGGCACCTATAGTCCCAGCTACTCGGGAGGCTGAGGCAGGAGAATCACTTGACCCTGGGAGGCAGAGGTTGCAGTGAGCTGAGATCACACCACTGCACTCCAGCCTGGGTGACAGAGAAAGATGCTGTCTCAAAAAAAAAAAAAAAAGAAAAAAAAAAAAGAAAGAAGTAGAAAAAGATATAGTATTTCTTAATCAGCAGAAGCTACTCTTATTTTTCAATACTCTACCTTTCTAATGTATCACTGACAAGGAAAGGTCTTGAATAATTGACTGAAGTCAGAATAGGTAAGGCACTCTACCTGTGGATACATGAGAGGCCTTAAAAAGTTCATGGAAAATGTATATTATGAAAAAAACTATGCAAAGGTTTCAATTTTGGCAGCAAAATAAACTCATACTAATTTATTATAGCATGTTTGAACAGGATCTAGTTTGAGACAGTAAGAAGGAGTAGACATTAGTTTGAAAAGAGCCCCTAGCAGAGCAATGTAAATTCTGCTAAAATTGAAGCAAGAACAAACATTAGATTATGATGAAGCTTGAGTGAAAGAATGGTGAAATCACTGATGCTTTACAAGAAGCTTGAGGGGACAATGCACCAAAGAAATCAGTAGTTCACAAGCGGACAGCTTTTTTAAAGAAGAAACGAGATGATGTGGAAGATGAAGTCCACAGGGACAGATCATCCATATCAATTTGCAAGGAAAAAAATTAATCTTGTTTGTGCCCTAATTGAAGAGGACTGATAATCAACAGCACAAACAATAGCCAACATCATAGACATCTTAATTGGTTCAGCTTACACAGTTCTGACTAAAAAATTAAAGTTGAACCAACTTTCCACTGCATGGGTGCCAAAAGTGTTGTGCTCAGATCAGCTGCAGACAAGAGGAGAGCTCTCAATGGAAATTTTAAAGAACTAGGGTCAAGATCCTGAAGGATTTCTTTGAAGAATTGTAACAGAAGATAAAACATGGCTTTCCCAGTATGATCCTGAGGGCAAAACACAATCAAAGCAATGGCTACCAAAGGTGGAAGTGGTCCAGTCAAAGCTAAAGGGGATCACTCAAGAGCAAAGGTCACGGCAACAGTTTTTTGGGGACATTCCAGGCATTTTGCTTGTTGACTTTGTGGAAGGTCAAAGAACAATAATATCTGCATATCATGAGAGTGTTTTGAATAAGTTAGCCAAAGTTTTAGGGCAAAATACCTGGGAAAGCTTTAGCAGACAGTCCTCTAACACCACAATGTTTCTGCTCATTCCTGTCATCAAGCAAAGGCAATTTTGTGAGAGTCTCAATGGGAAATTGTCAGGCATCCACCTTACAGCTCTGATTTGGCTCCTTCTGACTTCTTTTTGTTTCCCAATCTCAACAAATGTGGAAAGGGCACCCATTTTTCTTAAGTTAATAATGTATAAGAGACTGCATTGACATTGTTAAGTTCCCAGGACCATCAGTTCTTTAGGGATGAAAACCGAAGATCACATTTTCAATGTTTATCTTTTAACTTCATTTTTCCACAAACTTTTTGAAGTTTCTCCATACAAATGTCTCCATACAAATGAGCACTTGCAAAATAAGCAGAGAGTCTCATTCAATGGACAGAAAGTTCTGTGCCATCTAAAAATTATCTTAAGCAATTTCAATGTGTAGCAACAGACTGTATTGAGAAATATCAGTTAGTTTGACTTCTGCAATGACCATGATGGAGTAACAAGAACTAGACTTTCTCTCCCTCCTGAAACAACCAAAAAAATGGCCAAAATGTATGCCACAAAAGTTTGCAAGACCCTGTAAAGTCAGTCTCAAACAAGGTGAGCCTATCAACGGCCCTAATTTATGCCTGGAGAAAGTTTTCCAGCCCACTACTCCAGGAGAAAAGCCCAAGAGGAGCCCATTGTTCTCCCTGAGCTGAGGGGACAGAGCTGAGAGTCCACAGAAACCATGTTGACATGAGCTCTCAGGACAAGGTTTCTGAGAAGAAGGGGCTGCACAGAAAGAGAACTCCAGAGCTCTGCAAAGGGTCCCCCTAAAGTACATAGCTAAGTAATTGTTAGGACAGGCCTAGAGAAAAGTACCTACGGTTGGGGAAACAACACCCAGATAAGATGAAAAGTAACAGTACACATGCTCACCAAGGTCCAGTAATAGTGCTTATTTTATCAGCCAAACCAGAAACACCTCAAGATTCCCAGGGATACCCAGAAGGATCTTGCCTCACTAGTTGGGAGTGATTAGCTCTAAAATGAGAACTGGTCTGATCCCACCTAATGAATTTTTAAAGCAAGACCAAAAAGAGTCAAACTCTTTCCAACTAAACTTAAATACATACCAATACAAAGATCAAGAATATTTATATATACTTCCAGCACTCAATAAGATAAAAGTCACCATATCTGACATCCAGACACAGTTTAGCAGAGACACAACAGTAACAACAAAAGACAGAAGAACGTGGCTCATAAGAAGGAGAAAAATCACTGAGTCAGAACTGATCCAGAGTAAATCAAGGTGCCAGAGTTATCAGTTAAGAACATTCAAATGCTTATTGAAACAGTATTCTATATGTTCTAAAATAGAGACATGCAAGATACACTAAAGGAGGCTGGGCGCAGTGGCTCACGCCTGTAATCTCAGCATTTTGCGAGGCCGAGGCAGGTGGATCACGAAGTCAGGAGTTCAGGACCAGCCTGACCAATATGGTGAAATCCCATCTCTACTAAAAATACAAAAATTAGCGGGGCATAGTAGCATGCGGCTGTAGTCCCAGCTACATGGTAGGCTGATAGCACATTAGTCATTAAAGAAGAAAAGATAGACACCTCTCAAAATAAAATAGAGAGAGAAAATAAATTTTTAAAAAACATGAACAGAGCAATAGTAGACAGTAAATTTCAAGTAACTGAATTTACGTGTAATCTCAGTTCCCAAAGGAGAGGAGAGGGAAGATGTGAAAACATTTGGGACTTTGAGTCAGGCAAAGCTTTCTTTGATATGACCCCACAGCATGATTTATATAATAATATATTGATAAGAAGAACTCATCAAATTTAAAAAAAAGAATCTGCTCTTCAAAAGAATCTATTAAGAGACTGAAAAGACAAGCTGCAGGCTGGGAGAAAATATTTGCAATTCATATATCTGATGAAAGGCTTGCATCAAAAATATATTTTAAAAGCTCAAAATTTAATAATGAAAAACAAACAACCCCATTTAAAACTTGGGTGAAAGACTGGAACAGACATTACAAAGTAGACATTTGTTTGGTAAATAAGCACATATGCTCAACATAATTAATGCTTAGGGCAATGCAAATTAAAACCAAAATGAGACGCCACTATCTATTTTTAAATAGCTAAGATTAGCATGACTGATAACAGCCAAGCACTGGCTTGGATGTGGAGAAGCTGAAACTCTCATACACTGCTGATGGGAATACAAAAAAGTGTAACCTTTGAAAAACAGTTTAAGAGTCCCTTAAAAAGTTAAACATACTTCTGCCGTAAGAATCAGCCATTGCACTCCTGGGTATTTACCCAAGAGAGATAAAAGTAGGTGTTCATATAATGATATCAACACAAATGTTCATAGCACATGTATTCATAATAGCCCAAACTAGAAACAGTCTAAATATCAATCAATACATTAATGAATTAACTTGCTTTATCCGAATTAATTATGGATACATACTATAACATGAATGAATCTCAAAATAACTATACTAAGTGAAACAAGGCAGACTCTAGAGGTAAAACATGCAGAGAAAAAAACATAAAATGTCAGACAAAAAAGTGCATAGTGTAAAATTTTATTTATATACATTTTTTGACTGTATAAATTACTGTCCAGTGACAGAAAGCAGTTTGGTGGTTTTTAAGGGCCAGGAATGAGGGGCCAGAGAAATGTATTATAAAGAGGCATCAGGAAACTGGAGGTGAAGTATATTTCCATCACCTCGATTGCGTGCTGATGGTTTCTAAACTTTCAATATTTTTAGTTTATTATATGTTATACAAAATAAAGCTTGTAATAAAAATCAAAAGATTGAGCCATCCTTATTTTCTCTATAAAAGAGCAGAATTATCCTTTTAGAGATTTGGAAAGATTATTAAAAGATAAGTTACAAAATACAGTACCTGACACGTATAAAATATTAAATAAATACTAGCCATGCTTAATTATTTTGTTTTAAGTCTATATGAGTCAAGTTTTAGTAGAAATATGGGCTAGAAAAAAAAAAACAGAAAGCGGGACTCTGTGATCCGACTTGGGCTTATAGAACAGACTGCACTAGTTTGTTCTCATGCTGCTAATAAAGTCATACCCAAGACCGGGTAATTTAGAAAGGAAAGAGGTTTAAGGAACTCACAATTCCACATGGCTGGGGAGGCCTCACAGTCACGGCAGAAGGCAAAAAAGAAGCAAAGGCACATCTTAAATGGTAGCAGAGAAGAAAGCTTGTGTAGGGAAACTCCCATTTTAAAAGCATCAGATCTCGTGAGACTTATTCGCTACCAGGAGAACAGTAGGGGGAACCCGCCCCTATGATTCAATGATCTCCACCTGACTCCATCCTTGACATGCGGGGATAATTACAATCAAGGTGAGATTCCGGTGGAGACACAGCCGAATCATATCAATGACTAATGAGAGTTACGTCCAGAACCTAATGAAAACCTGTCTGAGGCCACATTCCCTGTAAAGCAGATTTGAGATAGAGATTTGTGTAGAGAACATTTAACTGGGTAAAATCCTAGGAGCCAACAACTGTGGCGAAAAAGCTGAATTGGACAAAGGGATTTGAGATGTGAGGCAGTCACAACAAATACCTCAGCTAATCTCAAGGGGGAGCTGAGAAGCAGGGGTGACCCTTCAGAGTTGCCCTAAATTGAGGCAGGAGTATGGAGTTTTAATACCTTTCACTGGCCATTCTTCAGATACGAGTTGTCCCCAAGGATGGACATCAGCTTGACAAGTTATTAATTAGATCTCCTGAGAATAAATTCTAGAGAGAATCAGCTGAGAGGCATGATTTGCCAACACTCCCAATAGCTGGGCAAACTTCAGTTTTGAGGGAGGATTTGGGTCACACACAAAAGTCTCCACAACCAATTATTCATGGGAAATTCTATGTAGGCAGAGCTATTTCATGGCCAGTTAATCAAAACTACATAATCTATTTGGTTAAGCAAAAGAAATTAAAAAGATAAAATAAAACCTATATATTAACACTCAAAAGTTTTTAATGCATTTGCCTTGCATTTCATATGTTTTGCCTTGCATTTCATATGTTTTGCCTTGCATTTGTTTATTTGCTTTCAAGAACCTTTAGAGAACAATAATTACTAATATAATATGGAGTAGCACAGCATAGACGAGGGAAGCTAACTCTCTCCCTTTTCCCAGAACCTGGAACAGCTAAAGATCCTAAGCATTGTCAGCTTTGGTATCTGACATAGTTTGGATGTTTGTCCCCTTCAAATCTCACGTTAAAATGTGATCCCCAATGTTGGAGAGAGATGCCTCCTGAATGGCTTGGTGCTGTCCTCTTGGTAATGAATGAGTTCTTACCCTGTGAGTTCATGCGATATCTGGTTGTTTAAAAGAGACTGACACCTCCTCCCTGTCTCTCTTGCTTCCTCTCTCACCATGTGATATGCTGGTTTCCCTTCACCTTCCACCATGATTGGAAGGTTCCTGAGGCCCTCCCTGGAAGCAGGTGCCAGTACTATGCTTCATGTACAGCCTTCAGAACAAGAAGCCAAATAAACCTCATTTCTTTATTAATTACCCCACCTCAGGTATTTCTTTATAACAATGCAAATGGGCTAACAGAGTATCATTCATGGACAGTGAGTGTATTAGTCAATTTTCATGCTGCTGATAAAGACATACCCAAGACTGGGTAATTTATAAAGAAAAAGAGGTTTAATGAATTCACATATATGCACCGCTAGCTGTATAAATATGGAAATATCTTCACTGCAACCTGTAAAAATATGGAAATATCTACAGCGCTACCTGTATAAACATGGAAATATCTACACCGCTATCTGTATAAACATAGAAATATCTACACCGCTATCTCTATAAACATGGAAATATCTACAGCGCTATCCATATGAACATGGAAATACCTACACCGCTATCTGTATAAACAAGGAAATAACTACACCGCCATCTCTATAAACATGGATATATCTACAGGGCCATCTGTATAAACACGGAAATAACTACACCGCTATCTGTATATACATGGAAATATATACACTGCTATCTCTATAAACATGGAAATATCTACACCATTATCTGTATAAACATGGAAATAACTACACCTCTATCTCTATAAACATGGAAATATCTACACTGCTATCTGCATAAACATCGAAATATCTAAACCGCTACCTGTAAAACAGGGAAATATCTACACCGCTATCTCTATAAACATTGAAACATCTACACTGCTATCTTTATAAACATTGAAATACCTACACTGCTATTTGTATAAACATGGAAATATCTACAACGCTATCTCTATAAACATGAAAATAACTACACCGCTATCTCTATAAACGTGGAAATATCTACACCAACATCTGTATGAACATGGAATTATCTACAACGCCATCTGAAGGAACATTGAAATATCTTCACCGCTATCTGTATAAACATGGAAATATCTACACCGCTATCTGTATATACATGGAAATATCAACACCGCTATCTGTATCAACATGGAAATATCTACACCGCTATCTCTATAAACATGGAAATACCTACACCGCCATCTGTATCGACATGAAAATATCTACACAGCCATCTGTATAAACATGGAAATATCTACACTGCTATCTGTATTAAGATGGAAATATCTACACCGCCATCTATATAAACATGGAAATATCTACACCGCCATCTGTATGAACATGGAAATATCTACAGTGCAATTTCTATAAAGATTGAAATATCTACACCGCAATCTGTTTAAACAAGGAAATATCTACACCTCTATCTGTATTAAGATGGAAATATCTACACTGCCATCCCTATAAAGATGGAAATATCTACACCGCCATCTGTATGAACATGGAAATATCTACACCGCTATCTGTATATACATGGAAATATCTACACCGCAATCTCTATAAACATGGAAATATCTAAACTGCTACCTGTAAAACAGGGAAATATCTACACCGCTATCTCAATAAACATTGAAATATCTACACTGCAATCTTTATAAACATTGAAATACCTGCACTGCTATTTGTATAAACATGGAAATATCTACAACGCTATCTCTATAAACATGGAAATAACTACACCGCTATCTCTATAAACGTGGAAATATCTACACTGCCAACTGTATGAACATGGAAATATCTACAACGCCATCTGTATGAACATTGAAATATCTACACCGCTATCTGTATAAACATGGAAATATCTACAACGCTACCTGTATAAACATGGAAATAACAGCACCGCTATCTGTATGAACATGGAAATATCTACACCGCTATCTGTATGAACATGGAAATATCTACACCGCTATCTGTATGAACATGGAAATATCTACAAAGCTATCTGAATGAACATGGAAATATCTACACCGCTATCTGTTTGAACATGTAAATATCTACACAGCTATCTGCATGAAAATGGAAATATCTACAAAGCTATCTGCATATACATGGAAATATCTACACAGCTATCTCTTTACACATGGAAACAACTACACCGCTATATCTATAAACATGGAAATATCTACACCGCCATCTGTATGAACATGGAAATATCTGCACCGCCATCTGTATGAACATATAAATATCTACACCGCCATCTGTATAAAGAAGGAAATATCTAAACCGCTATCTGTATAAACATGGAAATATCTACAACGCTGCATGTATAAACATGGAAATATCAGCACCGCTATCTGTATGAACATGGAAATATCTACACTGCCATCTGTATAAACATGGAAATATCTACACCGCTATCTGTATGAACATGGAAATAGCTACACCGTTATCTGTATGAACATGGGAATAGATACACCGCTATCTGTATGAACATGGAAATATCTACACCGCTATCTGTATGAACATGGAAATATCTACACCGCTATCTGTATGAACATGGAAATAGCTACACCGTTATCTGTATGAACATGGGAATAGCTACACCGCTATCTGTATGAACATGGAAATATCTACACCGCTATCTGTATGAACATGGATATATCTACACAGCCATCTGGATGAACATGGAAATATCTACACCGCTATCTGTATGAACATGGAAATATCTACACCGCTATCTGTATGAACATGGAAATATATACAACGCTATCTGTATGAACATTTAAATATCTACACCGCTATCTGTATGAACATGGAAATATGTACACCGCTATCTGTTTGAACATGCAAATATCTACACCGCTGTCTGCATGAAAATGGAAATATCTACACAGCTATCTGCATATACATGGAAATATCTACACAGCTATCTCTTAACACATGGAAATAACTACACCGCTATCTCTATAAACATGGAAATATCTACACCGCCATCTGTATGAACATGGAAATATGTGCACCGCCATCTCTATGAACATATAAATATCTACACCGCCATCTGTATTAAGAAGGAGATATCTACACCGCTATCTGTATAAACATGGAAATATCTACACCGCTACCTGTATAAACATGGAAATATCTACACCACTACCTGTATAAACATGGAAATATCTACACCACTATCTGTATGAAGATGGAAATATCTACACCGCTATCTGTATGAACATGGAAATATCTACACCGCTATCTGTTTGAACATGTAAATACCTACACTGCTATCTGCATGAAAATGGAAATATCTACACTGCTATCTGCATGTACATTTAAATATCTACACAGCTATCTCTTTACACATGGAAATAACTACACCGCTATCTGTATGAACATGGAAATATCTACACCGCCATCTGTATGAACATGGAAATATCTGCACCACCATCTGCATGAACATATAAATATCTACACCACCATCTGTATGAAGATGGAGATGTCTACACTGCTATCTGTATAAACATGGAAATATCAACACCGCCATCTGTATGAACATATAAATATCTACACCGCCATCTGTATTAAGAAGGAAATATCTAAACCGCTATCTGTATAAGCATGGAAATATCTACACCGCTGACTGTATAAACATGCATACATCTTCACCGATATCTGTATAAACATGGAAATATCTACACCGCTATATGTATGAACATGGAAATATCTACACCGCTATCTGTATGAACATGGAAATACCTACACCGCAATCTGTTTGAACATGGAAATATCTACACCGCTATCTGCATGAAAATGGAAATATCTACACTGCTATCTGCATATACATTTAAATATCTACACAGCTATCTCTTTACACATGGAAATAACTACACCGCTATCTGTATGAACATGGAAATATCTACACCGCCATCCGTATGAACATGGAAATATCTGCACCGCCATCTGTATGAACATATAAATATCTACACCGCCATCTGTATTAAGATGGAGATATCTACACTGCTATCTGTATAAACATGGAAATATCTACACCGCTATCTGTATAAACATGGAAATATCTACACCGCTATCTGTATAAACATGGAAATGTCTACACCACTACCTGTATAAACATGGAAATATCAGCACCGCTATCTGTATGAACATGGAAATATCTACACCGCTATCTGTATGAACATGGAAATATATACAACGCTATCTGTATGAACATTTAAATATCTACACCGCTATCTGTATGAACATGGAAATATGTACACCGCTATCTGTTTGAACATGCAAATATCTACACCGCTGTCTGCATGAAAATGGAAATATCTACACAGCTATCTGCATATACATGGAAATATCTACACAGCTATCTCTTAACACATGGAAATAACTACACCGCTATCTCTATAAGCATGGAAATATCTACACCGCCATCTGTATGAACATGGAAATATGTGCACCGCCATCTCTATGAACATATAAATATCTACACCGCCATCTGTATTAAGAAGGAGATATCTACACCGCTATCTGTATAAACATGGAAATATCTAAACCGCTACCTGTATAAACATGGAAATATCTACACCGCTACCTGTATAAACATGGAAATATCTACACCGCTATCTGTAAAAACATGGAAATATCTACACCGCTACCTGTATAAACATGGAAATATCAGCACCGCTATCTGTATGAACCTGGAAATATCTACACCACTATCTGTATGAACATGGAAATATCTACACTGCTATCTGTATGAAGATGGAAATATCTACACCACTATCTCTATGAACATGGAAATATCTACACCGCTATCTGTATGAACATGGAAATAGCTACACCGCTATCTGTATGAACATGGAAATATCTACACCACTATCTGTATAAACATGGAAATATGTACACCGCTATCTGTATAAACATGGAAATATCAGCACCGCTATCTGTATGAACATGGAAATATCAGCCCCTCTATCTGTATGAACATGGAAGTATCTACACCGCTATCTGTATGAACATGAAAATATATGCACCGCTATCTGTTTGAACATGGAAATATCTAAACCGCTATCTGCATGAAAATGGAAATAAATACACAGCTATGTGCATATACATGGAAATATCTACACAGCTATCTCTTTACACATGGAAATAACAACACAGCTATCTGTATGAACATGGAAATATCTTCACCGCCATTTGTATGAACATGGATATATCTACACAGCCATCTGGATGAACATGGATATATCTACACCGCTATCTGTGTAAACACGCATAGATCTTCACCGCTATCTGTATAAACATGGAAATATCTACACCGCTATCTGTATGAACATGGAAATATCTACACCGGTATCTGTATGAATATGGAAATATCTACACCGCTATCTGTTTGAACATGGAAATATCTACACCGCTATCTGCATGAACATGGAAATATCTACACTGCTATCTGCATATACATTTAAATATCTACACAGCTATCTCTTTACACATGGAAATATCTACACGGCCATCTGTATGAACATATAAATATCTACACCGCCATCTGTATTAAGATGGAGATATCTACACTGCTATCTGTATAAACATGGAAATACCTACACCGCCGTCTCTATGAACATATAAATATCTACACCGCCATCTGTATTAAGAAGGAAATATCTAAACCGCTATCTGTATAAACATGGAAATATCTACACCGCTGCCTGTATAAACATGGAAATATCAGCACCGCTATCTGTATGAACATGGAAATATCTACACCACTATCTGTATGAACATGGAAATATCTACACCGCTATCTGTATGAACATGGAAATAGCTACACCGCTATCTGTATGAACATGGATATATCTACACAGCCCTCTGGATGAACATGGAAATATCTACACCGCTATCTGTGTAAACATGCATAGATTTTCGCCGCTATCTGTATAAACATGTAAATATCTACACCGCTATCTGTATGAACATGGAAATATCTACACCGCTATCTGTTTGAACATGGAAATATCTACACCGCTATCTGCATGAAAATGGAAATATCTACACTGCTATCGGCATATACATTTAAATATCTACACAGCTATCTCTTTACACATGGAAATAATTACACCGCTATCTGTATGAACATGGAAATATCTACACCGCCATCTGTATGAACATGGAAATATCTGCACCGACATCTGTATGAACATATAAATAACTACACCGCCATATGTATTAAGATGGAGATATCTACACTGCTATATGTATAAACATGGAAATATCTACACCGCCATCTCTACGAACATACAAATATCTACACCGCCATCTGTATTAAGAAGGAAATATCTAAACCGCTATCTGTATAAACATGGAAATATCTACCCCGCTATCTGCACATACATGGAAATATCTACACCACTACCTGTATAAACATGGAAATATCAGCACCGCTATCTGTATGAACATGGAAATATCTACACCGCTATCTGTATGAACGTGGAAATATCTACACCGCTATCTGTATGAACATGGAAATATCTACACTGCTATCTGTATGAACATGGAAATATCTACACCGCTATTTGTTTGAACATGGAAATATCTACACCGCTGTCAGCATGAAAATGGAAATATCTACAAAGCTATCTGCATATACATGGAAATATCTACATAGCTATCTCTTTACACATGGAAATAACTACACTGCTATCTCTATGAACATGGAAATATCTACACCGCCATCTGTATGAACATGGAATTATCTGCACCGCCATCTGTATGAATGTATAAATATCTTCACCGCCATCTGTATTAAGAAGGAGATACCTCCACTGCTATCTGTATAAACATGGAAATATCTACACCGCTATCTGTATAAACATGGAAATATCAGCACCGCTATCTTTATGAACATGGAAATATCAGCCCCTCTATCTGTATGAACATGGAAATACCTTCACCGCCATCTGTATGAACATGGATATATCTACACAGCCATCTGGATGAACATGGAAATATCTACACCGCAATCTGTACGAACATGGAAATATCTACACCGCTATCTGTGTAAACATGCATACATCTTAACCGCTATCAGTATAAACATGGAAATATCTACACCGCTATCTGTATGAACATGGAAATAGCTACACCGCTATCTGTATGAACATGGAAATATCTACAACGCTATCTGTATGAACATGCATATACCTACACAGCCATCTGGATGAACATGGAAATATCTACACCGCTATCTGTGTAAACATTCATATATCTTCACCGCTATCTGTATAAATATGGAAATATCTACACCACTATCTGTATGAACATGGAAATATCTACACCGCTATCTGTATGAACATGGAAATAGCTACACCGCTATCTGTTTGAACATGGAAATATCTACACCGCTATCTGCATGAAAATGGAAATATCTACACTGCTATCTGCAAATACATGGAAATATCTACACAGCTATCTCTTTACACATGGAAATAACTACACCGCTATCTGTATGAACATGGAAATATCCACACCGCCATCTGTATGAACATGGAAATATCTGCACCGCCATCTGTATGAACCTATAAATATCTTCACCGCCATCTGTATTACGATGGAGATATCTACACCGCTATCTGTATAAACATGGAAATATCTCCACCGCTATCTGTATAAACATGGAAATATCTTCACCGCTATCTGTTTAAACATGGAAATATCAGCACCGCTATCTGTATGAACATGGAAATATCTACAACGCTATCTGTATGAACATGGAAATATCTACACCGCTATCTGTATGAACACGGAAATATCTACACCGCTATCAGTATGAACATGGAAATATCTACACCGCTATCTGTATGAACATTGATATATCTACACAGCCCTCTGGATGAACATGGAAATATCCACACCGCTATCTGTGTAAACATGCATACATCTTCACTGCTATCTGTATAAACATGGAAATATCTACACCGCTATCTGTATGAACATGGAAATATCTACACCGCTATCTGTATGAATATGGAAATATCTACACCGCTATCTGTATGAACATGGAAATATCTTCACCGCTATCTGTATGAACATGGATATATCTACACAGCCATCTGGATAAACATGGAAATATCTACACCGCTATCTGTATGAACATGGAAATAGCTACACCGCTATCTGTATGAAAATGGAAATATCTACACCGCTATCTGTATGAACATGGAAATATCTACACCGCTATCTGTATGAACTTGGAAATATCTGCACCGCCATCTGTATGAACATATAAATATCTACACCGCCATCTGTATTAAGAAGAAGATATCTACACCGCTATCTGTGTAAACATGCATATATTTTCACCGCTATCTGTATAAACATGGAAATATCTACACCGCTATCTGTATTAACATGGAAATAGCTACACCGCTATCTCTATGAACATGGAAATACCTACACCACTATCTGTATGAACATGGATATATCTACACAGCCATCTGGATGAACATGGAAATATCTACACCGCTATCTGTGTAAACATGCATACATCTTCACCGCTATCTATATAAACATGGAAATATCTACACCACTATCTGTATCAACATGAAAATATCTACACCGCTACCTGTATAAACATGGAAATGTCAGCACCGCTATCTGTATGAACGTGGAAATAGCTACACCGCTATCTGTATGAACATGCAAATATCTACACCACTATCTGTATGAACATGGAAATATCTACACCACTATCTGTATGAACATGGATATATCTACACAGCCATCTGGATGAACATGGAAATATCTACACCACTATCTGTATGAACAAGGAAATATATACACCGCTATCTGTGTAAACATGCATACATCTTCACCGCTATCTGTATAAACTTGGAAATATCTACACCGCTATCTGCTTGAACATGGAAATATCTACACAGCTATCTGCATGAAAATGGAAATATCTACACAGCTATCTGCATATACATGGAAATATCTAGAAAGCTATCTCTTTACAAATGGAAATAACTACACCGCTATCTCTATAATCATGGAAATATCTACACCGCCATCTGTATGAACATGGAAATATCTGCACCGCCATCTGTATGAACATATAAATATCTACACCACCATCTGTATTAAGATGGAGATATCTACACCGCTATCTGTATAAACCTGGAAATATCTACATCGCTATCCGTATAAACATGGAAATATTTACAGCGCTATCTGTATAAACATGGAAATTTCTACACCGCTACCTGTATAAACATGGAAATATCAGCACCGCTATGTATAGGAACATGGAAATATCTACACCGCTATCTGTACGAGCATGGAAATATCTTCACCACTATCTGTATGAACATGGAAATAGCTACACCGCTATCTTTAAGAATATGGAAATATCTACACCACTATCTGTATGAACATGGAAATATCTACACCGCTATCTGTATGAACATGGATATATCTACACAGCCATATGGATGAACATGGAAATATCTACACCATTATCTGTATGAACATGGAAATATCCTCACCGCTATCTGTGTATACATGCATTCATCTTCACCGCTATCTGTATAAACATGGAAATATCTACACCGCTATCTGTATGAACATGGAAATATCTACACCGTTATCTGCATGAACATGGAAATATCCTCACCGCTATCTGTGTATACATGCATTCATCTTCACCGCTATCTGTATAAACATGGAAATACCTACACTGCTATCTGTATGAACATGGAAATATCTACACCGCTATCTGATTGAAGATGGAAATATATACACCGCTATCTGCATGAAAATGGAAATATCTACACAGCTATCTGCATATACATGGAAATATCTACACAGCTATCTCTTTACACATGGAAATAACTACACCGCTATCTGTATGAACATGGAAATATCTTCACCGCCATCTGTATGAACATGGAAATATCTGCACCGCCATCTGTATGAACATATAAATATCTACACCGCCATCTGTGTTAAGATGGAGATATCTACATCGCTATCTGAATAAACATGGAAATATCTACACCGCTATCTGTATAAACATGGAAATATCAGCACCGCTATCTGTGTGAACATTTAAATATCAGCCCCTCTATCTGTATGAACATGGAGATATCTACACCGCCATCTGTATGAACATGGATATATCTACACAGCAATCTGGATGATCATGGAAATATATACACCGCTATCTGTATGAACATGGAAATACCTACTCCGCTATCTGTATGAACAGGGAAATATCTACACCGCTATCTGTATGAACATGGAAATATCTACACCGCTAACTGTATGAACATGGAAATGTCTTCACCGCCATATGTATGAACATGGATATATCTACAGAGCCATCTGGATGAACATGGAAATATCTACACCGCAATCTGTATGAACATGGATATATCTACACAGCCCTCTGGATGAACATGGAAATATCTTCACCGCTATCTGTATAAACATGGAAATATCTACACCGCTACCTGTATAAACATGGAAATGTCTGCACCGCTATCTGAATGAACATGGAAATATCTACACCGCTATCTGTATGAACAAGGAAGTATATACACCGCAATCTGTATGAACATGGAAATATCTACAAAGCTATCTGAATGAACATGGAAATTTCTACACCGCTATCTGTTTGAACATGTAAATATCTACACCGCTATCTGCATGAAAATGGAAATATCTACACCGCTATCTGTATGAACATGGAAATATCTACTCTGCCATCTGTATGAACATGGAAATAGCTACACCGTTATCTGTATGAACATGGAAATAGCTACACCGCTATCTGTATGAACATGGAAATAGCTACACCGTTATCTGTATCAACATGGAAATAGCTAAACCGCTATCTGTATGAACATGGAAGTATCTACACCGCTATCTGTATGAACATGGATATATCTACACAGCCATCTGGATTAACATGGAAATATCTACACCGCTATCTGTATGAACATGGAAATATCTACACCGCTATCTGTGTGAACATGGATATATCTACACAGCCATCTGGATGAACATGGAAATATCTACACCGCTATCTGTGTAAACATGCATAGATCTTCACAGCAATCTGTATAAACATGGAAATATCTACACCGCTATCTGTATGAACATGGAAATATCTACACCGCTATCTGTATGAACATGGAAATATCTACACCGCTATCTGTTTGAAGATGGAAATATCTACACCGCTATCTGCATGAAAATGGAAATATCTGCACTGCTATATGCATATACATGGAAATATCTACACAGCTATCTCTTTACACATGGAAATAACTACACCGCTATCTGTATGAACATGGAAATATCTACACCGCCATCTGTATGAACATGGAAATATCTGCACCGCCATCTGTATGAACATATAAATATCTAAACCGCCATCTGTATTAAGATGGAGATATCTACACTGCTATCTATATAAACATATAAATATCTACACCGCTATCTGTATAAACATGGAAATATCTACACCGCTATCTGTATAAACATGGAAATATCAGCACCGCTATCTTTATGAACATGGAAATATCAGCCTCTCTATCTGTATGAACATGGAAGTATCTACACCGCTATCTGTATGAACATGGAAATATCTACACCGCTATCTGTATGAACATGGAAATACCTTCACCACCATCTGTATGAACATGGATATATCTACACAGCCATCTGGATGAACATGGAAATATCTACACCGCAATCTGTATGAACATGGAAATATCTACACCGCTATCTGTGTAAACATGCATACATCTTAACCGCTATCAGTATAAACATGGAAATATCTACACCGCTATCTGTATGAACATGGAAATAGCAACACCGCTATCTGTATGAACATTGAAATATCTACACCGCTATCTGTATGAACATGCATATATCTACACAGCCATCTGTATGAACATATAAATATCTACACCGCCATCTGTATTAAGATGGAGATATCTACACCGCTATCTGTGTAAACATGCATATATTTTCACCGCAATCTGTATAAACATGGAAATATCTACACCGCTATCTGTATGAACATCGAAATAGCTACACCGCGATCTGTATGAACATGGAAATATCTACACCGCTATCTGTATGAACATGCATATATCTACACAGCCATCTGGATGAACATGGAAATATCTACACCGCTATCTGTGTAAACATGCATACATCTTCACCGCTATCTGTAAAAACATGGAAATATCTACACTGCTATCTGTATGAACATGGAAATATCTACACCGCTATCTGTTTGAACATGGAAATATCTACACCGCTATCTGCATGAAAATGGAAATATCTACACTGCTATCTGCAAATACATGGAAATATCTACACAGCTATCTCTTTACACATGGAAATAACTACACCGCTATCTGTATGAACATGGAAATATCCACACTGCCATCTGTATGAACATGGAAATATCTGCACCGCCATCTGTATGAACCTATAAATATCTACACCGCCATCTGTATTACGATGGAGATATCTACACCGCTATCTGTATAAACATGGAAATATCTACACCGCTATCTGTATAAACATGGAAATATCTACACTGCTATCTGTTTAAACATGGAAATATCAGCACCGCTTTCTGTATGAACATGGAAATATCTACAACGCTATCTGTATGAACATGGAAATATCTACACCGCTATCTGTATGAACATGGAAATATCTACACCGCTATCAGTATGAACATGGAAATATCTACACCGCTATCTGTATGAACATTGATATATCTACACAGCCCTCTGGATGAACATGGAAATATCCACACCGCTATCTGTGTAAACATGCATACATCTTCACTGCTATCTGTATAAACATCGAAATATCTACACCGCTATCTGTATGAACATGGAAATAGCTACACCGCTATCTGTATTAAAATGGAAATATCTACACCGCTATCTGTATGAACATGGAAATATCTACACCGCTATCTGTATGAACTTGGAAATATCTGCACCGCCATCTGTATGAACATATAAATATCTACACCGCCATCTGTATTAAGATGGAGATATCTACACCGCTATCTGTGTAAACATGCATATATTTTCACCGCAATCTGTATAAACATGGAAATATCTACACCGCTATCTGTATTAACATGGAAATAGCTACACCGCTATCTGTATGAACATGCAAATATCTACACCACTATCTGTATGAACATAGAAATATCTACACCACTATCTGTATGAACATGGATATATCTACACAGCCATCTGGATGAACATGGAAATATCTACACCACTATCTGTATTAACATGGAAATATCTACACCGCTATCTGTGTAAACATGCATACATCTTCACCGCTATCAGTATAAACATGGAAATATCTTCACCGCCATCTGTATGAACATGGATATAACTACAGAGACATCTGGATGAACATGGAAATATCTACACAGCTATCTGTATGAACAAGGAAATATATACACCGCTATCTGTGTAAACATGCATACATCTTCACCGCTATCTGTATAAACTTGGAAATATCTACACCGCTATCTGCTTGAATATGGAAATATCTACACAGCTATCTGCATGAAAATGGAAATATCTACACAGCTATCTGCATATTCATGGAAATATCTAGAAAGCTATCTCTTTACAAATGGAAATAACTACTCCGCTATCTCTATAATCATGGAAATATCTACACCGCCATCTGTATGAACATGGAAATATCTGCACCGCCATCTGTATGAACCTATAAATATCTACACAGCCATCTGTATTACGATGGAGATATCTACACCGCTATCTGTATAAACATGGAAATATCTACACCGCTATCTGTATAAACATGGAAATATCTACACCGCTATCTGTTTAAACATGGAAATATCAGCACCGCTATCTGTATGAACATGGAAATATCTACAACGCTATCTGTATGAACATGGAAATATCTACACCGCTATCTATATGAACATGGAAATATCTACACCGCTATCAGTATGAACACGGAAATGTCTACACCGCTATCTGTATGAACATTGATATATCTACACAGCCCTCTGGATGAACATGGAAATATCCACACCGCTATCTGTGTAAACATGCATACATCGTCACTGCTATCTGTATAAACATGGAAATATCTACACCGCTATCTGTATGAACATGGAAATATCTACACCACTATCTGTATGAACATGGATATATCTACACAGCCATCTGGATAAACATGGAAATATCTACACCGCTATCTGTATGAACATGGAAATAGCTACACCGCTATCTGTATGAAAATGGAAATATCTACACCGCTATCTGTATGAACATGGAAATATCTACACCGCTATCTGTATGAACTTGGAAATATCTGCACCGCCATCTGTATGAACATATAAATATCTACACCGCCACCAGTATTAAGATGGAGATATCTACACCGCTATCTGTGTAAACATGCATATATTTTCACTGCTATCTGTATAAAGATGGAAATATCTACACCGCTATCTGTATTAACATGGAAATAGCTACACCGCTATCTCTATGAACATGGAAATACCTACACCGCTATCTGTATGAACATGGATATATCTACACAGCCATCTGGATGAACATGGAAATATCTACACCGCTATCTGTGTAAATATGCATACATCTTCACCGCTATCTATATAAACATGGAAATATCTACACCACTATCTGTATCAACATGAAAATATCTACACCGCTACCTGTATAAACATGGAAATATCTACACCACTATCTGTATGAACATGGATATATCTACACAGCCATCTGGATGAACATGGAAATATCTACACCACTATCTGTATTATCATGGAAATATCTACACCGCTATCTGTGTAAACATGCATACATCTTCACCGCTATCAGTATAAACATGGAAATATCTTCACCGCCATCTGTATGAAAATGGATATAACTACAGAGACATCTGGATGAACATGGAAATATCTACACAGCTATCTGTATGAACAAGGAAATATATACACCGCTATCTGTGTAAACATGCATACATCTTCACCGCTATCTGTATAAACTTGGAAATATCTACACCGCTATCTGCTTGAACATGGAAATATCTACACAGCTATCTGCATGAAAATGGAAATATCTACACAGCTATCTGCATATACATGGAAATATCTAGAAAGCTATCTCTTTACAAATGGAAATAACTACACCGCTATCTCTATAATCATGGTAATATCTACACCGCCATCTGTATGAACATGGAAATATCTGCACCGCCATCTGTATGAACATATAAATATCTACACCGCCATCTGTATTAAGATGGAGATATCTACACCGCTATCTGTATAAAAATGGAAATATCTACATCACTATCTGTATAAACATGGAAATATCTACAGCGCTATCTGTATAAACATGGAAATTTCTACACCGCTACCTGTATACACATGGAAATATCAGCACCGCTATTTATAGGAACATGGAAATATCTACACCGCTATCTGTACGAACATGGAAATATCTTCACCGCTATCTGTATGAACATGGAAATATCTACACCGCTATCTTTATGAACATGGAAATATCTACACCACTATCTGTATGAACATGGAAATATCTACACCGCTATCTGTATGAACATGGATATATCTACACAGCCATCTGGATGAACATGGAAATATCTACACCGTTATCTGCATGAACATGGAAATATCCTCACCGCTATCTGTGTATACATGCATTCATCTTCACCGCTATCTGTATAAACATGGAAATATCTACACCGCTATCTGTATGAACATGGAAATATCTACACCGCTATCTGTATGAACATGGAAATATCTACACCGCTATCTGTTTGAAGATGGAAATATCTACACCGCTATCTGCATGAAAAAGGAAATATCTCCACTGCTATATGCATATACATGGAAATATCTACACAGCTATCTCTTTACACATGGAAATAAATACACCGCTATCTGTATGAACATGGAAATATCTACACCGCCATCTGTATGAACATGGAAATATCTGCACTGCCATCTGTATGAACATATAAATATCGAAACCGCCATCTGTATTAAGATGGAGATATCTACACTGCTATCTGTATAAACATATAAATATCTACACCGCTATCTGTATAAACATGGAAATATCTACACCGCTATCTGTATAAACATGGAAATATCAGCACCGCTATCTTTATGAACATGGAAATATCAGCCCCTCTATCTGTATGAACATGGAAGTATCTACACCGCTATCTGTATGAACATGGAAATATCTACACCGCTATCTGTATGAACATGGAAATACCTTCACCGCCATCTGTATGAACATGGATATATCTACACAGCCATCTGTATGAACATGGAAATATCTACACCGCTATCTGTATGAAAATGGAAATATCTACACCGCTATCTGTGTAAATATGCATATATCTTAACCGCTATCAGTATAAGCATGGAAATATCTACACCGCTATCTGTATGAACATGGAAATAGCTTCACCGCTATCTGTATGAACATGGAAATATCTACACCGCTATCTGTATGAACATGCATATATCTACACAGCCATCTGGATGAACATGGAAATATCTACACCGCTATCTGTGTAAACATTCATATATCTTCACCGCTATCTGTATAAATATGGAAATATCTACACCACTATCTGTATGAACATGGAAATATCTACACCGCTATCTGTATGAACATGGAAATATCTACACCGCTATCTGTTTGAACATAGAAATATCTACACCGCTATCTGCATGAAAATGGAAATATCTACACTGCTATCTGCAAATACATGGAAATATCTACACAGCTATCTCTTTACACATGGAAATAACTACACCGCTATCTGTATGAACATGGAAAAATCCACACCGCCATCTGTATGAACATGGAAATATCTGCACCGCCCTCTGTATGAACCTATAAATATCTACACCGCCATCTGTATGAACATGGAAATATCTGCACCGCCCTCTGTATGAACCTATAAATATCTACACCGCCATCTGTATTACGATGGAGATATCTACACCGCTATCTGTATAAACATGGAAATATCTACACCGCTATCTGTATAAACATGGAAATATCTACACCGCTATCTGTTTAAACATGGAAATATCAGCACCGCTATCTGTATGAACATGGAAATATCTACAACGCTATCTATATGAACATGGAAATATCTACACCGCTATCTGTATGAACATGGAAATATCTACACCGCTATCAGTATGAACATGGAAATATCTACACCGCTATCTGTATGAACATTGATATATCTACACAGCCCTCTGGATGAACATGGAAATATCCACACCGCTATCTGTGTAAAAATGCATACATCTTCACTGCTATCTGTATAAACATGGAAATATATACACCGCTATCTGTATGAACATGGAAATATCTACACCGCTATCTGTATGAATATGGAAATATCTACACCGCTATCTGTATGAACATAGAAATATCTTCACCGCTATCTGTATGAACATGCATATATCTACACAGCCATCTGGATAAACATGGAAATATCTACACCGCTATCTGTATGAACATGGAAATAGCTACACCGCTATCTGTATGAAAATGGAAATATCTACACCGCTATCTGTATGAACATGGAAATATCTACACCGCTATCTGTATGAACTTGGAAATATCTGCACCGCAATCTGTATGAACATATAAATATCTACACCGCCATCTGTATTAAGATGGAGATATCTACACCGCTATCTGTGTAAACATGCATATATTTTCACCGCTATCTGTATAAACATGGAAATATCTACACCGCTATCTGTATTAACATGGAAATAGCTACACCGCTATCTCTATTAACATGGAAATACCTACACCGCTATCTGTATGAACATGGATATATCTACACAGCCATCTGGATGAACATGGAAATATCTACACCGCTATCTGTGTAAACATGCATACATCTTCACCGCTATCTATATAAACGTGGAAATATCTACTCCACTATCTGTATCAACATGAAAATATCTACACCACTACCTGTATAAACATGGAAATGTCAGCACCGCTATCTGTATGAACATGGAAATAGCTACACCGCTATCTGTATGAACATGCAAATATCTACACCACTATCTCTATGAACATGGAAATATCTACACCACTATCTGTATGAACATGGATATATCTACACAGCCATCTGGATGAACATGGAAATATCTACACCACTATCTGTATTAACATGGAAATATCTACACCGCTATCTGTGTAAACATGCATACATCTTCACCGCTATCAGTATAAACATGGAAATATCTACACCGCTATCTGTATGAACATGGAAATCGCTACACCGCTATCTGTATGAACATGGAAATATCTTCACCGCTATCTGTATGAACATGCATATATCTACACAGCCATCTGGATAAACATGGAAATATCTACACCGCTATCTGTATGAACATGGAAATAGCTACACCGCTATCTGTATGAACATGGAAATATCTGCACCACTATCAGTATGAACATGGAAATATCTACACCGCTATCTGTATGAACATTGATATATCTACACAGCCTCTGGAAGAACATGGAAATATCCACACCGCTATCTGTGTAATCTTGCATACATCTTCACTGCTATCTGTATAAACATGGAAATATCTACACCGCTATCTGTATGAACATGGAAATATCTACACCGCTATCTGTTTGAACATGGAAATATCTACACCGCTATCTGCATGAAAATGGAATTATCTACACTGCTATCTGCAAATACATGGAAATATCTACACAGCTATCTCTTTACACATGGAAATAACTACACCGCTATCTGTATGAACATGGAAATATGCACACCGCCATCTGTACGAACATGGAAATATCTACACCGCCATCTGTATGAACCTATAAATATCTACACCGCCATCTGTATTACCATGGAGATATCTATACCGCTATCTGTATAAACATGGAAATATCTACACCGCTATCTGTATAAACATGGAAATATCTACACCGCTATCTGTTTAAACATGGAAATATCAGCACCGCTATCTGTATGAACATGGAAATATCTACAACGCTATCTGTATGAACATGGAAATATCTACACCGCTATCTGTATGAACAGGGAAATATCTACACCGCTATCAGTATGAACATGGAAATATCTACACCGCTATCTGTATGAACATTGATATATCTACACAGCCCTCTGGATGAACATGGAAATATCCACACCGCTATCTGTGTAAACATGCATACATCTTCACTGCTATCTGTATGAACATGGAAATATCTACACCGCTATCTGTATGAACATGGAAATATCTTCACCGCTATCTGTATGAACATGGATATATCTACACAGCCATCTGGATAAACATGGAAATATCTACACCGCTATCTGTATGAACACGGAAATAGCTACACCGCTATCTGTATGAAAATGGAAATATCTACACCGGTATCTGTCTGAACATGGAAATATCTACACCGCTATCTGCATGAACTTGGAAATATCTTCACCGCCATCTGTATGAACATGGATATATATACAGAGCCATCTGGATGAACATGGAAATATCTACACAGCTATCTGTATGAACATGGAAATATATACACCGCTATCTGTGTAAACATGCATATATCTTCACCGCTATCTGTATAAACACGGAAATATCTACACCGCTATCCGTATGAACATGGACATATCTACACCGCTATCTGTTTGAACATGGAAATATCTACACCGCTATCTGCATGAAAATGGAAATATCTACACAGCTATCTGCATATACATGGAAATATCTACAAAGCTATCTCTTTACACATGGAAATAACTACACCACTATCTCTATAAACATGGAAATATCTACACCGCCATCTGTATTAACATGGAAATATCTGCACCGCCATCTGTATGAACATATAAATATCTACACCGCCATCTGTATTAAGATGGAGATATCTACACCGCTATCTGTGTAAACATGCATATATTTTCACCGCTATCTGTATAAACATGGAAATAGCTACACCGTTATCTGTATGAACATGGAAATAGCTACACCGCCATCTGTATGAACATGGAAATACCTACAACGCTATCTGTATGAACATGGATATATCTACACAGCCATCTGGATGAACATGGAAATATCTACACCGCTATCTGTGTAAACATGCATACATCTTCACCGCTATCTATATAAACATGGAAATATCTACACCACTATCTGTATCAACATGAAAATATCTACACCGCTACCTGTATAAACATGGAAATGTCAGCACCGCTATCCGTATGAACATGGAAATAGCTACACCGCTATCTGTATGAACATGCAAATATCTACACCACTATCTGTATGAACATTGATATATCTACACAGCCATCTGGATGAACATGGAAATATCTACACCGCTATCTGTGTAAACATGCATATATCTTCACCGCTATCTGTATAAATATGGAAATATCTACACCAGTATCTGTATGAACATGGAAATATCTACACCGCTATCTGTATGAACATGGAAATATCTGCACCACTATCAGTTTGATCATGGAAATATCTACACCGCTATCTGTATGAACATGGATATATCTACACAGCCTCTGGATGAACATGGAAATATCCACACCGCTATCTGTGCAAACTTGCATACATCTTCACTGATATCTGTATAAACATGGAAATATCTACACCGCTATCTGTATGAACATGGAAATATCTACACCGCTATCTGTTTGAAGATGGAAATATATACACCGCTATCTGCATGAAAATGGAAATATCTACACAGCTATCTGAGTATACATGGAAATATCTAAACAGCTATCTCTTTACACATGGAAATAACTACACCGCTATCTGTATGAACGTGGAAATATCTACACCGCCATCTGTATGAACATGGAAATATCTGCATTGCCATCTGTATGAACATATAAATATCTACACCGCCATCTGTATTAAGATGGGGATATCTACACCGCTATCTGAATAAACATGGAAATATCTACACCGCTATCTGTATAAACATGGAAATAACTACACCGCTATCTATATAAACATGGAAATATCTACACCGCTACCTGTATAAACATGGAAATATCAGCACCGCTATCTGTAGGAACATGGAAATATCTACACCGCTGCCTGTATAAACATGGAAATATCAGCACCGCTATCTGTATGAACATGGAAATATCTAAAAAGCTATCTGAATGAACATGGAAATATCTACACTGTTATCTGTTTGAACATGTAAATATCTACTCCGCTATCTGCATGAAAATTGAAATATCTACAAAGCTATCTGCATTTACATGGAAATATCTACACAGCTATCTCTTTACACATGGAAATAACTACACCGCTATATCTATAAACATGGAAATATCTAAACCGCCATCTGTATGAACTTGGAAATATCTGCACCGCCATCTGTATGAACATATAAATATCTACACCGCCATCAGTATTAAGAAGGAAATATCTAAACCGCTATCTGTATAAACATGGAAATATCTACACCGCTGCCTGTATAAACATGGAAATATCAGCACCGCTATCTGTATGAACATGGAAATATCTACACCGCTATCTGTATGAACATGGAAATATCTACACTGCTATCTGTGTGAACATGGAAATAGCTACACCGTTATCTGTATGAACATGGAAATAGCTGCACCACTATCTATATGAACATGGAAATATCTACACCGCTATCTGTATGAACATGGATATATCTACACAGCCATCTGGATGAACATGGAAATATATACACCGCTATCTGTATGAACATGGAAATATCTACACCGCTATCTGTATGAACATGGATATATCTACAGAGCCATCTGGATGAATATGGAAATATCTACACCGCTATCAGTGTAAACATGCATAGATCTTCACCGCTATCTGTATAAACATGGAAATATCTACACCGCTATCTGTATGAACATGGAAATATCTACACCGCTATCTGTATGAACATGGAAATATCTACACCGCTATCTGTTTGAACATGGAAATATCTACACCGCTATCTGCATGAAAATGGAAATATCTACACTGCTATCTGCATATACATTTAAATATCTACACAGCTATTTCTTTACACATGGAAATAACTACACCGCTATCTGTATGAACATGGAAATATCTACACCGCCATCTGTATGAACATGGAAATATCTGCAGCGCCATCTGTATGAACATATAAATATCTACACCGCCATCTGTATGAAGATGGAGATATCTACACTGCTATCTGTTTAAACATGGAAATATCTACACCGCCATCTGTATGAACATATAAATATGTGCACCGCCATCTGTATTAAGAAGGAAATTTCTAAACCGCTATCTGTATAAACATGGAAATATCTACACCGCTGCCTGTATAAACATGGAAATATCAGCACCGCTATCTGTATGAACATGGAAATGTCTACACCACTATCTGCATGAACATGGAAATATCAACACCGCTATCTGTTTGAACATGGAAATATCTACAAAGCTATCTGCATGAAAATGGAAATATCTACACTGCTATCTGCATATTCATTTAAATATCTACACAGCTATCTCTTTACACATGGAAATAACTACACCGCTATCTGTATGAACATGGAAATATCTGCACCGCCATCTGTATGAACATATAAATATCTACACCGCCATCTGTATTAAGATGGAGATATCTACACTGCTATCTGTATAAACATGGAAATAACTACACCGCCATCTGTATGAAAATAAAAATATCTACACCGCCATCTGTATTAAGAAGGAAATATCTAAACCGCTATCTGTATAAACATGGAAATATCTACACCGCTGCCTGTATAAACATGGAAATATCAGCACCGCTATCTGTATGAACATGGAAATATCTACACCGCTATCTGTATGAACATGGAAATATCTACACCTCTATCTGTATGAACATGGAAATAGCTACAACGCTATCTGTGTGAACATGGATATATCTACACAGCCATCTGGATGAACATGGAAATATCTACACCGCTATCTGTGTAAACATGCATAGATCTTCACCCCTATCTGTATAAACATGGAAATATCTACACCGATATCTGTATGAACATGGAAATATCTACACCGGTATCTGTATGAACATGGAAATATCTACACCGCTATCTGTTGGAACATGGAAATATCTACACCGCTATCTGCATGAAAATGGAAATATCTACACTGCTATCTGCATATACATTTAAATATCTACACAGCTATCCCTTTACACATGGAAATAACTACACCGCCATCTGTATGAACATGGAAATATCTACACCGCCATCTGTATGAACATGGAAATATCTGCACCGCCATCTGTATGAACATATAAATATCTACACCGCCATCTGTATTAAGATGGAGATTTCTACACTGCTATCTGTATAAACATGGAAATATCTACACCGCTATCTGTATAAACATGGAAATATCTACACCGCTATCTGTATAAACATGGAAATATCTACACCGCTACCTATATAAGCATGGAAATATCAGCACCGCTATCTGTATGAACATGGAAATATGTACACCGCTATCTGTATGAACATGGAAATATCTACACCGCTATCTGTATGAACATGGAAATATCTACACCGCTATCTGTGTAAACATGCATACATCTTCACCGCTATCTGTATAAACATGGAAATATCTACAACGCTATCGGTATGAACATGGATATATCTACACAGCCCTCTGGATGAACATGGAAATATCCACACCGCTATCTGTGTAAACATGCATACATCTTCACCGCTATCTGTATAAACATGGAAATATCTACACCGCTACATGTATAAACATGGAAATATCAGCACCGCTATCTGTATGAACATGGAAATATCTACACCGCTATCTGTATGAACATGGAAATATCTACACCGCTATCTGTATGAACATGGAAATATCTACAAAGCTATCTGAATGAACATGGAAATATCTACACCGCTATCTGTTTGAACATGTAAATATCTACAGCACTATCTGCATGAAAATGGAAATATCTACAAAGCTATCTGCATATACATGGAAATATCTAAACAGCTATCTCTTTACACATGGAAATAACTACACCGCTATATCTATAAACAGGGAAATATCTACACCGCCATGTGTATGAACATGGAAATATCAGCACCGCCATCTGTATGAACATATAAGTATCTACTCCACCATCTGTATTAAGAAGGAAATATCTAAACTGCTATCTGTATAAACATGGAAATATCTACACCGCTGCCTGTAGAAACATGGAAATATCAGCACCGCTATCTGTATGAACATGGAAATATCTACACCGCTATCTGTATCAACATGGAAATATCTACACCGCTATCTGTATGAACATGGAAATAGCTACACCGTTATCTGTATGAACATGGAAATAGCTACACCGCTATCTGTATGAACATGGAAATATCTACACCGCTATCTGTATGAACATGGATATATCTACACAGCCATATGGTTGAACATGGAAATACCTACACCGCTATCTCTATGAACATGGAAATACCTACACCGCTATCTGTATGAACATGGATATATCAACACAGCCATCTGGATGAACATGGAAATATCTACACCGCTATCTGTGTAAACATGCATAGACCTTCACCGCTATCTGTATAAACATGGAAATATCTACACCGCTATCTGTATGAACTTGGAAATATCTACACCGCTATCTGTATGAACATGGAAATATCTACACCGCTATCTGTTTGAACATGGAAATATCTACACCACTATCTGCATGAAAATGGAAGTATCTACACTGCTATCTGTATGAACATATAAATATCTACACCGCCATCTGTATGAACATGGAAATATCTACACCGCTATCTGTTTGAACATGGAAATATCTACACCGCTATCTGTATGAACATGGAAATATCTACACCGCTATCTGTTTGAACATATAAATGTCTACACCGCCATCTGTATTAAGATGGAGATATCTACACTGCTATCTCTATAAACATGGAAATAACTACACCGCCATCTGTACGAACATATAAATATCTACACCGCCATCTGTATTAAGAAGGAAATATCTAAACCGCTATCTGTAGGAACATGGAAATATCTACACCGCTGCCTGTATAAACATGGAAATATCAGCACCGCTATCTGTATGAACATGGAAATATCTACACCGCTATCTTTATGAACATGGAAATATCTACACCGCTATCTGTATGAACAAGGAAATAGCTACACCGCTATCTGTATGAACATGGAAATACCTACACAGCCATCTGGATGAACATGGAAATATCTACACCGCTATCTGTATGAACATGGAAATATCAGCACCGCTATCTGTGTAAACATGCATACATCTTCACCGCTATCTGTATAAACATGGAAATATCTACACTGCTATCTGAATGAACATGGAAATATCTACACCGCTATCTGTTTGAACATGGAAATATCTACACCGCTATCTGCATGAAAATGGAAATATCTACAAAGCTATCTGCATATACATGGAAATATCTACACAGCAATCTCTTTACACATGGAAATAACTACACCGCTATATCTATAAACATGGAAATATCTACACCGCTATCTGTATGAACATGGAAATATCTACACCGCTATCTGTTTGAACATATAAATGTCTACACCGCCATCTGTATTAAGATGGAGATATCTACACTGCTATCTCTATAAACATGGAAATAACTACACCGCCATCTGGACGAACATATAAATATCTACACCGCCATCTGTATTAAGAAGGAAATATCTAAACCGCTATCTGTAGGAACATGGAAATATCTACACCGCTGCCTGTATAAACATGGAAATATCAGCACCGCTATCTGTATGAACATGGAAATATCTACACCGCCATCTGTATGAACATGGAAATATCTGCACCACCATCTGTATGAACATATAATTATCTACACCGCCATCTGTATTAAGAAGGAAATATCTAAACCGCTATCTGTATGAACATTGAAATATCTACACCGCTATCTGTATGAACATGGAAATATCTACACCGCTATCTGTGTAAACTTGCATACATCTTACCGCTATCTGTATAAACATGGAAATATCTACAGCGCTATCTGTATGAACATGGAAATATATACACATCTATCCCTTTTCACATTGAAATAACTACACCGCTATCTGTATGAACATGGAAATGTCTGCACCACCATCTGTATGAACATATAAATATCTACACCGCCATCTGTATTAAGATGGAGATATCTAAACCGCTATCTGTATAAACATGGAAATATCTACACCGCTATCTGTATAAACATGTAAATATCAGCACCGCTATCTGTATGAACATGGAAATATCAGCCCCTCTATCTGTATGGACATGGAAGTATCTACACCGCTATCTCTATGAACATGGAAATATCTACACCGCTATCTGTATGAACATGGAAATATCTACACAGCTATCTGTCTGAACATGGAAATATCTACACCGCTATCTGCATGAAAATGGAAATATCTACACAGCGATCTGCATATACATGGAAATATCTACAAAGCTATCCCTTTACACGAGGAAATAAGTACAGCGCTATCTCTATAAACATGGAAATAGCTACACCGCCATCTGTATGAACAGGGAAATATCTGCACCGCCATCTGTATGAACATATAAATGTCTACACCGCCATCTATATTAAGATGGAGATATCTACACCGCTATCTGTATAAACTTGGAAATATCTACACTGCTATCTCTATGAACATGGAAATGTCTACACCGCTATGTGTATAAATATGGAAACAGCTACACCGCTATCTGTATGAACATGGAAATATCTACACCATTACCTGTATGAACATGGAAATATCTACACCGCTATCTGTATGAACATGGATATATCTACACAGCCATCTGGATGAACACGGAAATATCTACACCGCTATCTGTATGAACATGGAAATATCTACACCGCTATCTGTGTAAATATGCATACATCTTCACCGCAATCTGTATAAACATGGAAATATCTACACCGCTATCTGTATGAACATGGAAATATCTACACCGCTATCTGTATAAACATGGAAATATCTACACCGCTATCTGTATAAACATGGAAATATCTACACCGCTACCTGTATAAACATGGAAATATCAGCACCGCTATCTGTATGAACATGGAAATATCAGCCCCTCTATCTGCATGAACATGGAGATATCTACACCGCTATCTGTATGAACATGGAAATATCTACACCGCTATCTGTATGAACATGGAAATACCTTCACCGCCATCTGTATGAACATGGATATATCTACACAGCCATCTGGATGAACATGGATATATCTACAAAGCCCTCTGGATGAACAAGGAAATATCCACAACGCTATCTGTGTAAACATGCATACATCTTCACCGCTATCTGTATTAACATGGAAATATCTACACCACTATCTGTATGAACATGGAAATATCTACACCGCTATCTGTTTGAAGATGGAAATATATACACCGCTATCTGCATGAAAATGGAAATAGCTACACAGCTATCTGCATGAAAATGGAAATATCTACACAGCTATCTGCATATACATGGAAATACCTACACAGCTATCTCTTTACACATGGAAATAACTACACCGCTAACTGTATGAACATGGAAATATCTACACCGCCATCTGTATGAACATGGAAATATCTGCACCGCCATCTGTATGAACATATAAATATCTACACCGCCATCTGTATTAAGATGGATATATCTAAACCGCTATCTGTATAAACATGGAAATATCTACACCGCTATCTGTATAAACATGGCAATATCTACACCGCTATCTGTATAAACATGGAAATATCTACACCGCTACCTGTATAAACATGGAAATATCAGCACCGCTATCTGTATGAACATGGAAATATCTACACCGCTATCTGTATGAACATGGAAATATCTACACCGCCATCTGGATGAACATGGAAATATCTGCACCGCCATCTGTATGAACATATAAATATCTACACCGCCATCTGTATTAAGATGGAGATATCTACACCGCTATCTGAATAAACATGGAAATATCTACACCACTATCTGTATAAAAATGGAAATATCAGCACCGCTATCTGTATGAACATGGAAATATCAGCCCCTCTATCTGTATGAAAATGGAGATATCTACACCGCCATCTGTATGAACATGGATATATCTACACAGCCATCTGGATGAACATGGAAATATCTATACCGCAATCTGTATGAACATGGAAATAGCTACACAGCAATCTGTATGAACATGGAAATATCTATACCGCTATCTGTATGAACATGGAAATATCTACACCGCCATCTGTATGAACATATAAATATCTACACCGCCATCTGTATTAAGATGGAGATATCTACACCGCTATCTGTATAAACCTGGAAATATCTACACCGCTATCTGTATGAACATGGAAATATCTTCACCGCTATCTGTTTGAAGATGTAAATATATACACCGCTATCTGCATGAAAATGGAAATATCTACACAGCTATCTGCATATAGATGGAAATATCTACACAGCTATCTCTTTACACATGGAAATAACTACACCGCTATCTGTATGAACATGGAAATATCTGCACCGCCATCTGTATGAACATATAAACATCTACATCGCCATCTGTATTAAGATGGAGATATCTACACCGCTATCTGAATAAACATGGAAATATCTACACCGCTATCTGTATAAACATGGAAATATCTACACCGCTATCTGTATAAACATGGAAATATCCACACCGCTACCTGTATAAACATGGAAATATCAGCACCGCTATCTGAATGAACCTGGAACTATCTACACCGCTATCTGTATGAACATGGAAATATCTACACCGCTATCTGTATGAACTTGGAAATATCTACAAAGCTATCTGAATGCACATGGAAATATCTACACCGCTATCTGTTTGAGCATGTAAATATCTACACAGCTATCTGCATGAAAATGGAAATATCTGCAAAGCTCTCTGCATATACATGGAAATATCTACACAGCTATCTCTTTACACATGGAAATAACTACACCGCTATATCTATATACATGGAAATATCTACACCGCCATCTGTATGAACATGGAAATATCTGCACCGCCATCTGTATGAACATATAAATATCTACAACGCCATCTGTATTAAGAAGGAAATATCTAAACTGCTATCTGTATAAACATGGAAATATCTACACCGCTGCCTATATAAACATGGAAATATCAGCACCGCTCTCTGTATGAAAATGGAGATATCTACACCGCTATCTGTATGAACATGGAAATATCTACACTGCTATCTGTATGAACATGGAAATAGCTACACCGTTATCTTTAAGAACATGGAAATATATACACCGCTATCTGTATGAACATGGATATATCTACACAGCCATCTGGATGAACATGGAAATATCTACACTGCTATCTGTATGAACATGGAAATATCTACACCGCTATCTGTATGAACATGGATATATCTACACAGACATCTGGATGAACATGGAAATATCTACACCGCTATCTGTGTAAACATGCATACATCTTCACCACTATCTGTATAAGCATGGAAATATCTACACCGATATCTGTTTGAAAATGGAAATATCTACACCGCTATCTGCATGAAAATGGAAATATCTACACTGCTATCTGCATATACATTTAAATATCTACACAGCTATCTCTTTACAGATGGAAATAACTACACCGCTATCTGTATGAACATGGAAATATCTACACCGCCATCTGTATGAACATGGAAATATCTGCACCTCCATCTTTATGAACATATAAATATCTACACCGCCATCTGTATTAAGATGGAGATATCTACACTGCTATCTGTATAAAGAGGGAAATATCTACACCGCCATCTGTATGAACATATAAATATCTACACCGCCATCTGTATTAAGAAGGAAATATCTAAACCGCTATCTGTATAAACATGGAAATATCTACAACGCTGCCTGTATAAACATGGAAATATCAGCACCGCTATCTGTATGAACATGGAAATATCTACACCGCAATATGTAGGAACATGGAAATAGCTACTCCGCTGCCTGTATAAACATGGAAATATCAGCACCGCTATCTGTAAGAACATGGAAATATCTACACCACTATCTGTATGAACATGGATATATCTACACAGCCATCTAGATGAACATGGAAATATCTACACCGCTATCTGTATGAACATGGAAATATCAACACCGCTATCTGTGTAAACATGCGTACATCTTCACCGCTATCAGTATAAACATGGAAATATCTACACCGCTATCTGTATGAACATCGAAATAGCTACACCGCGATCTGTATGAACATGGAAATATCTACACCGCTATCTGTATGAACATGGATATATCTACACAGCCATCTGGAAGAACATGGAAATATCTACACCGCTATCTGTGTAAACATGCATACATCTTCACCGCTATCTGTATAAACATGGAAATATCTACACCACTATCTGTATGAACATGGAAATATCTGCACCGCTATCTGTCTGAACATGGAAATATCTTCACCGCTATCTGTTTGAACATGGAAATATCTACACCGCTATCTGCATGAAAATGGAAATAACTACACTGCTATCTGCATATACATGGAAATATCTACACAGCTATCTCTTTACACATGGAAATTACTACACCGCTATCTGTATGAACATGGAAATATCTACACCGCCATCTGTATGAACATGGAAATATCTGCACCGCCATCTGTATGAACATATAAATATCTACACCGCCGTCTGTATTAAGATGGAGATATCTACACCGCTATCTGTATAAACATGGAAATATCTACACCGCTATCTGTATAAACACGGAAATATCTAAACCGATATCTGTATAAACATGGAAATATCTACACCGCTACCTGTATAAACATGGAAATATCAGCACCGCTATCTGTATGAACATGGAATTATCTACACCGCTATCTGTATGAACATGGAAATATCTACACCGCTATCTGTATGAACATGGATATATCTACACAGCCCTCTGGATGAACATGGAAATATCCACACCTCTATCTGTGTAAACATGCATACATCTTCACCGCTATCTGTATAAACATGGAAATATCTACACCGCTATCTGTATGAACATGGAAATATCTACTCCGCTATCTGTTTGAAGATGGAAATATATACACCGCTATCTGCATGAAAATGGAAATATCTACACAGCTATCTGCATATAGATGGAAATATCTACACAGCTATCTCTTTACACATGGAAATAACTACACCGCTATCTGTATGAACATGGAAATATCTGCACCGCCATCTGTATGAACATATAAACATCTACATCGCCATCTGTATTAAGATGGAGATATCTACACCGCTATCTGAATAAACATGGAAATATCTACACCGCTATCTGTATAAACATGGAAATATCTACACCGCTATCTGTATAAACATGGAAATATCCACACCGCTACCTGTATAAACATGGAAATATCAGCACCGCTATCTGAATGAACCTGGAACTATCTACAGCGCTATCTGTATGAACATGGAAATATCTACAAAGCTATCTGAATGAACATGGAAATATCTACACCGCTATCTGTTTGAGCATGTAAATATCTACACAGCTATCTGCATGAAAATGGAAATATCTGCAAAGCTCTCTGCATATACATGGAAATATCTACACAGCTATCTCTTTACACATGGAAATAACTACACCGCTATATCTATATACATGGAAATATCTACACCGCTATCTGTATAAACATGGAAATATCTACACAGCTATCTCTTTACACATGGAAATAACTACACCACTATCTGTATGAACATGGAAATATCTCCACCGCCATCTGTTTGAACACGGAAATATCTGAACCGCCATCTGTATGAACATATAATTATCTACACCGCCATCTGTATTAAGATGGAGATATCTACACTGCTATCTGTACAAACATGGAAATATCAACACCGCCATCTGTATGAACATATAAATATCTACACAGCCATCTGTATTAAGAAGGAAATATCTAAACCGCTATCTGAATAAACATGGAAATATCTAAACCGCTGCCTGTATAAACATGGAAATATCAGCACCGCTATCTGTTTGAACATGGAAATATCTACACCGCTATCTGTAGGAACATAGAAATAGCTACACCGCTGCCTGTATAAACAAGGAAATATCAGCACCGCTATCTGTATGAACATGGAAATATCTACACCACTATCTGTATGAACATGGATATATCTACACAGCCATCTGGATGAACATGGAAATATCTACACCATTATCTGTATGAACATGGAAATATCTACACCGCTATCTGTGTAAACATGCATACATATTCACCGCTATCAGTATAAACATGGAAATATCTACACCGCTATCCGTATGAACATGGAAATAGCTACACCGCTATCTGAATGAACATGGAAATATCTACACCGCTATCTGTATGAACATGGATATATCTACACAGCCATCTGGATGAACATGGAAATATCTACACCGCTATCTGTGTAAACATGCATACATCTTCACCGCTATCTGTATAAACATGGAAATAACTACACCGCTATCTGCATGAACATGGAAATATCTACACCGCTATCTGTATGAACATGGAAATATCTACAAAGCTATCTGTTTGAACATGGAAATATCTACACCGCTATCTGCATGAAAATGGAAATATCTACACTGCTATCTGCATATACATGGAAATATCTACACAGCTATCTCTTTACACATGGAAATAACTACACCGCTATCTGTATGAACATCGAAATATCCACACCGCCATCTGTATGAACATGGAAATATCTGCACCGCCATCTGTATGAACATATAGATATCTACACAGCCATCTGTATTAAGATGGAGATATCTACACCGCTATCTGAATAAACATGGAAATATCTACAACGCTATCTGTATAAACATGGAAATATCTACACCGCTATCTGTATAACCATGGAAATATCTATACCGCTACCTGTATAAACATGGAAATATCAGCACCGCTATCTGTATGAACATGGAAATATCTACACCGCTATCTGTATGAACATCGAATTATCTACACCGCTATCTGGATGAACATGGAAATATCTACAAAGCTATCTGAATGAACATGGAAAAATCTACACCGATATCTGTTTGAACATGTAAATATCTACACCGTTATCTGCATGAAAATGGAAATATCTACAAAGCTATCTGCATATACATGGAAATATCTACACAGCTATCTCTTTACACATGGAAATAACTACACCACTATATCTATAAACATGGAAATATCTACACCGCCATCTGTATGAACATGGGAATATCTGCACCGCCATCTGTATGAACATATAAATATCTACACCGCCATCTGTATTAAGAAGGAAATATCTAAACCGCTATCTGTATAAACATGGAAATATCTACACCGCTGCCTGTATAACCATGGAAATATCAGCACCGCTATCTGTATGAACATGGAAATATCTACACCGCTATCTGTATTAACATGGAAATATCTGCACTGCTATCTGTATGAACATGGAAATATCTACACCGTTCTCCGTATGAACATGGAAATATCTACACCGCTATCTGTATGAACATGGAAATATCTACACCGCTATCTGTTTGAAGATGGAAATATATACACCGCTATCTGCATGAAAATGGAAATATCTACACAGCTATCTGCATATAGATGGAAATATCTACACAGCTATCTCTTTACACATGGAAATAACTACACCGCTATCTGTATGAACATGGAAATATCTGCACCGCCATCTGTATGAACATATAAACATCTACATCGCCATCTGTATTAAGATGGAGATATGTATACCGCTATATGAATAAACATGGAAATATCTACACCGCTATCTGTATAAACATGGAAATATCTACACCGCTATCTGTATAAACATGGAAATATCCACACCGCCACCTGTATAAACATGGAAATATCAGCACCGCTATCTGAATGAACCTGGAACTATCTACACCGCTATCTGTATGAACATGGAAATATCTACACCGCTATCAGTATGAACATGGAAATATCTACAAAGCTATCTGAATGAACATGGAAATATCTACACCGTTATCTGTTTGAACATGTAAATATCTACTCCGCTATCTGCATGAAAATGGAAATATCTACAAAGCTATCTGCATTTACATGGAAATATCTACACAGCTATCTCTTTACACATGGAAATAACTACACCGCTATATCTATAAACATGGAAATATCTAAACCGCCATCTGTATGAACTTGGAAATATCTGCACCGCCATCTGTATGAACATATAAATATCTACACCGCCATCAGTATTAAGAAGGAAATATCTAAACCGCTATCTGTATAAACATGGAAATATCTACACCGCTGCCTGTATAAACATGGAAATATCAGCACCGCTATCTGTATGAACATGGAAATATCTACACCGCTATCTGTATGAACATGGAAATATCTACACTGCTATCTGTGTGAACATGGAAATAGCTACACCGTTATCTGTATGAACATGGAAATATCTACACCGCTATCTGTTTGAACATGGAAATATCTACACCACTATCTGCATGAAAATGGAAGTATCTACACTGCTATCTGTATGAACATATAAATATCTACACCGCCATCTGTATGAACATGGAAATATCTACACCGCTATCTGTTTGAACATGGAAATATCTACACCGCTATCTGTATGAACATGGAAATATCTACACCGCTATCTGTTTGAACATATAAATATCTACACCGCCATCTGTATTAAGATGGAGATATCTACACCGCTATCTGTATAAACACGGAAATATCTAAACCGATATCTGTATAAACATGGAAATATCTACACCGCTACCTGTATAAACATGGAAATATCAGCACCGCTATCTGTATGAACATGGAATTATCTACACCGCTATCTGTATGAACATGGAAATATCTACACCGCTATCTGTATGAACATGGATATATCTACACAGCCCTCTGGATGAACATGGAAATATCCACACCTCTATCTGTGTAAACATGCATACATCTTCACCGCTATCTGTATAAACATGGAAATATCTACACCGCTATCTGTATGAACATGGAAATATCTACTCCGCTATCTGTTTGAAGATGGAAATATATACACCGCTATCTGCATGAAAATGGAAATATCTACACAGCTATCTGCATATAGATGGAAATATCTACACAGCTATCTCTTTACACATGGAAATAACTACACCGCTATCTGTATGAACATGGAAATATCTGCACCGCCATCTGTATGAACATATAAACATCTACATCGCCATCTGTATTAAGATGGAGATATCTACACCGCTATCTGAATAAACATGGAAATATCTACACCGCTATCTGTATAAACATGGAAATATCTACACCGCTATCTGTATAAACATGGAAATATCCACACCGCTACCTGTATAAACATGGAAATATCAGCACCGCTATCTGAATGAACCTGGAACTATCTACAGCGCTATCTGTATGAACATGGAAATATCTACAAAGCTATCTGAATGAACATGGAAATATCTACACCGCTATCTGTTTGAGCATGTAAATATCTACACAGCTATCTGCATGAAAATGGAAATATCTGCAAAGCTCTCTGCATATACATGGAAATATCTACACAGCTATCTCTTTACACATGGAAATAACTACACCGCTATATCTATATACATGGAAATATCTACACCGCTATCTGTATAAACATGGAAATATCTACACAGCTATCTCTTTACACATGGAAATAACTACACCACTATCTGTATGAACATGGAAATATCTCCACCGCCATCTGTTTGAACATGGAAATATCTGAACCGCCATCTGTATGAACATATAATTATCTACACCGCCATCTGTATTAAGATGGAGATATCTACACTGCTATCTGTACAAACATGGAAATATCAACACCGCCATCTGTATGAACATATAAATATCTACACAGCCATCTGTATTAAGAAGGAAATATCTAAACCGCTATCTGAATAAACATGGAAATATCTAAACCGCTGCCTGTATAAACATGGAAATATCAGCACCGCTATCTGTTTGAACATGGAAATATCTACACCGCTATCTGTAGGAACATAGAAATAGCTACACCGCTGCCTGTATAAACAAGGAAATATCAGCACCGCTATCTGTATGAACATGGAAATATCTACACCACTATCTGTATGAACATGGATATATCTACACAGCCATCTGGATGAACATGGAAATATCTACACCATTATCTGTATGAACATGGAAATATCTACACCGCTATCTGTGTAAACATGCATACATATTCACCGCTATCAGTATAAACATGGAAATATCTACACCGCTATCCGTATGAACATGGAAATAGCTACACCGCTATCTGAATGAACATGGAAATATCTACACCGCTATCTGTATGAACATGGATATATCTACACAGCCATCTGGATGAACATGGAAATATCTACACCGCTATCTGTGTAAACATGCATACATCTTCACCGCTATCTGTATAAACATGGAAATAACTACACCGCTATCTGCATGAACATGGAAATATCTACACCGCTATCTGTATGAACATGGAAATATCTACAAAGCTATCTGTTTGAACATGGAAATATCTACACCGCTATCTGCATGAAAATGGAAATATCTACACTGCTATCTGCATATACATGGAAATATCTACACAGCTATCTCTTTACACATGGAAATAACTACACCGCTATCTGTATGAACATCGAAATATCCACACCGCCATCTGTATGAACATGGAAATATCTGCACCGCCATCTGTATGAACATATAGATATCTACACAGCCATCTGTATTAAGATGGAGATATCTACACCGCTATCTGAATAAACATGGAAATATCTACAACGCTATCTGTATAAACATGGAAATATCTACACCGCTATCTGTATAACCATGGAAATATCTATACCGCTACCTGTATAAACATGGAAATATCAGCACCGCTATCTGTATGAACATGGAAATATCTACACCGCTATCTGTATGAACATCGAATTATCTACACCGCTATCTGGATGAACATGGAAATATCTACAAAGCTATCTGAATGAACATGGAAAAATCTACACCGATATCTGTTTGAACATGTAAATATCTACACCGTTATCTGCATGAAAATGGAAATATCTACAAAGCTATCTGCATATACATGGAAATATCTACACAGCTATCTCTTTACACATGGAAATAACTACACCACTATATCTATAAACATGGAAATATCTACACCGCCATCTGTATGAACATGGGAATATCTGCACCGCCATCTGTATGAACATATAAATATCTACACCGCCATCTGTATTAAGAAGGAAATATCTAAACCGCTATCTGTATAAACATGGAAATATCTACACCGCTGCCTGTATAACCATGGAAATATCAGCACCGCTATCTGTATGAACATGGAAATATCTACACCGCTATCTGTATTAACATGGAAATATCTGCACTGCTATCTGTATGAACATGGAAATATCTACACCGTTCTCCGTATGAACATGGAAATATCTACACCGCTATCTGTATGAACATGGAAATATCTACACCGCTATCTGTTTGAAGATGGAAATATATACACCGCTATCTGCATGAAAATGGAAATATCTACACAGCTATCTGCATATAGATGGAAATATCTACACAGCTATCTCTTTACACATGGAAATAACTACACCGCTATCTGTATGAACATGGAAATATCTGCACCGCCATCTGTATGAACATATAAACATCTACATCGCCATCTGTATTAAGATGGAGATATGTATACCGCTATATGAATAAACATGGAAATATCTACACCGCTATCTGTATAAACATGGAAATATCTACACCGCTATCTGTATAAACATGGAAATATCCACACCGCCACCTGTATAAACATGGAAATATCAGCACCGCTATCTGAATGAACCTGGAACTATCTACACCGCTATCTGTATGAACATGGAAATATCTACACCGCTATCAGTATGAACATGGAAATATCTACAAAGCTATCTGAATGAACATGGAAATATCTACACCGTTATCTGTTTGAACATGTAAATATCTACTCCGCTATCTGCATGAAAATGGAAATATCTACAAAGCTATCTGCATTTACATGGAAATATCTACACAGCTATCTCTTTACACATGGAAATAACTACACCGCTATATCTATAAACATGGAAATATCTAAACCGCCATCTGTATGAACTTGGAAATATCTGCACCGCCATCTGTATGAACATATAAATATCTACACCGCCATCAGTATTAAGAAGGAAATATCTAAACCGCTATCTGTATAAACATGGAAATATCTACACCGCTGCCTGTATAAACATGGAAATATCAGCACCGCTATCTGTATGAACATGGAAATATCTACACCGCTATCTGTATGAACATGGAAATATCTACACTGCTATCTGTGTGAACATGGAAATAGCTACACCGTTATCTGTATGAACATGGAAATATCTACACCGCTATCTGTTTGAACATGGAAATATCTACACCACTATCTGCATGAAAATGGAAGTATCTACACTGCTATCTGTATGAACATATAAATATCTACACCGCCATCTGTATGAACATGGAAATATCTACACCGCTATCTGTTTGAACATGGAAATATCTACACCGCTATCTGTATGAACATGGAAATATCTACACCGCTATCTGTTTGAACATATAAATATCTACACCGCCATCTGTATTAAGATGGAGATATCTACACTGCTATCTGTATAAACATGGAAATAACTACACCGCCATCTGTACGAACATATAAGTATCTACACCGCTATCTGTATGAACATGGAAATATCTGCACTGCTATCTGTGTGAACATGGAAATAGCTACACCGTTATCTGTATGAACATGGAAATAGCTGCACCACTATCTATATGAACATGGAAATATCTACACCGCTCTCTGTATGAACATGGATATATCTACACAGCCATCTGGATGAACATGGAAATATATACACCGCTATCTGTATGAACATGGAAATATCTACACCGCTATCTGTATGAACATGGATATATCTACACAGCCATCTGGATTAATATGGAAATATCTACACCGCTATCAGTGTAAACATGCATAGATCTTCACCGCTATCTGTATAAACATGGAAATATCTACACCGCTATCTGTATGAACATGGAAATATCTACACCGCTATCTGTATGAACATGGAAATATCTACAACGCTATCTGTTTGAACATGGAAATATCTACACCGCTATCTGCATGAAAATGGAAATATCTACACTGCTATCTGCATATACATTTAAATATCTACACAGCTATTTCTTTACACATGGAAATAACTACACCGCTATCTGTATGAACATGGAAATATCTACACCGCCATCTGTATGAACATGGAAATATCTGCAGCGCCATCTGTATGAACATATAAATATCTACACCGCCATCTGTATTAAGATGGAGATATCTACACTGCAATCTGTTTAAACATGGAAATATCTACACCGCCATCTGTATGAACATATAAATATGTGCACCGCCATCTGTATTAAGAAGGAAATTTCTAAACCGCTATCTGTATAAACATGGAAATATCTACACCGCTGCCTGTATAAACATGGAAATATCAGCACCGCTATCTGTATGAACATGGAAATATCTACACCACTATCCGTATGAACATGGAAATATCAACACCGCTATCTGTTTGGACATGGAAATATCTACAAAGCTATCTGCATGAAAATGGAAATATCTACACTGCTATCTGCATATTCATTTAAATATCTACACAGCTATCTCTTTACACATGGAAATAACTACACCGCTATCTGTATGAACATGGAAATATCTACACCGCCATCTGTATGAACATGGAAATATCTGCACCGCCATCTGTATGAACATATAAATATCTACACCGCCATCTGTATTAAGATGGAGATATCTACACTGCTATCTGTATAAACATGGAAATAACTACACCGCCATCTGTATGAAAATAAAAATATCTACACCGCTATCTGTATTAAGAAGGAAATATCTAAACCGCTATCTGTATAAACATGGAAATATCTACACCGCTGCCTGTATAAACATGGAAATATCAGCACCGCTATCTGTATGAACATGGAAATATCTACACCGCTATCTGTATGAACATGGAAATATCTACACCTCTATCTGTATGAACATGGAAATAGCTACAACGCTATCTGTGTGAACATGGATATATCTACACAGCCATCTGGATGAACATGGAAATATCTACACCACTATCTGTGTAAACATGCATAGATCTTCACCCCTATCTGTATAAACATGGAAATATCTACACCGATATCTGTATGAACATGGAAATATCTACACCGTTATCTGTATGAACATGGAAATATCTACACCGCTATCTGTTGGAACATGGAAATATCTACACCGCTATCTGCATGAAAATGGAAATATCTACACTGCTATCTGCATATACATTTAAATACCTACACAGCTATCCATTTACACATGGAAATAACTACACCGCCATCTGTATGAACATGGAAATATCTACACCGCCATCTGTATGAACATGGAAATATCTGCACCGCCATCTGTATGAACATATAAATATCTACACCGCCATCTGTATTAAGATGGAGATTTCTACACTGCTATCTGTATAAACATGGAAATATCTACACCGCTATCTGTATAAACATGGAAATATCTACACCGCTATCTGTATAAACATGGAAATATCTACACCGCTACCTATATAAGCATGGAAATATCAGCACCGCTATCTGTATGAACATGGAAATATCTACACCGCTATCTGTATGAACATGGAAATATCTACACCGCTATCTGTATGAACATGGAAATATCTACACCGCTATCTGTGTAAACATGCATACATCTTCACCGCTATCTGTATAAACATGGAAATATCTACAACGCTATCGGTATGAACATGGATATATCTACACAGCCCTCTGGATGAACATGGAAATATCCACACCGCTATCTGTGTAAACATGCATACATCTTCACCGCTATCTGTATAAACATGGAAATATCTACACCGCTACATGTATAAACATGGAAATATCAGCACCGCTATCTGTATGAACATGGAAATATCTACACCGCTATCTGTATGAACATGGAAATATTTACACCGCTATCTGTATGAACATGGAAATATCTACAAAGCTATCTGAATGAACATGGAAATATCTACACCGCTATCTGTTTGAACATGTAAATATCTACAGCACTATCTGCATGAAAATGGAAATATCTACAAAGCTATCTGCATATACATGGAAATATCTAAACAGCTATCTCTTTACACATGGAAATAACTACACCGCTATATCTATAAACAGGGAAATATCTACACCGCCATGTGTATGAACATGGAAATATCAGCACCGCCATCTGTATGAACATATAAGTATCTACTCCACCATCTGTATTAAGAAGGAAATATGTAAACTGCTATCTGTATAAACATGGAAATATCTACACCGCTGCCTGTAGAAACATGGAAATATCAGCACCGCTATCTGTATGAACATGCAAATATCTACACCGCTATCTGTATGAACATGGAAATATCTACACCGCTATCTGTATGAACATGGAAATAGCTACACCGTTATCTGTATGAACATGGAAATAGCTACACCGCTATCTGTATGAACATGGAAATATCTACACCGCTATCTGTATGAACATGGATATATCTACACAGCCATATGATTGAACATGGAAATATCTACACCGCTATCTCTATGAACATGGAAATACCTACACCGCTATCTGTATGAACATGGATATATCAACACAGCCATCTGGATGAACATGGAAATATCTACACCGCTATCTGTGTAAACATGCATAGACCTTCACCGCTATCTGTATAAACATGGAAATATCTACACCGCTATCTGTATGAACTTGGAAATATCTACACCGCTATCTGTATGAACATGGAAATATCTACACCGCTATCTGTTTGAACATGGAAATATCTACACCACTATCTGCATGAAAATGGAAGTATCTACACTGCTATCTGTATGAACATATAAATATCTACACCGCCATCTGTATGAACATGGAAATATCTACACCGCTATCTGTTTGAACATGGAAATATCTACACCGCTATCTGTTTGAACATGGAAATATCTACACCGCTATCTGTTTGAACATATAAATATCTACACCGCCATCTGTATTAAGATGGAGATATCTACACTGCTATCTGTATAAACATGGAAATAACTACACCGCCATCTGTACGAACATATAAATATCTACACCGCCATCTGTATTAAGAAGGAAATATCTAAACCGCTATCTGTAGGAACATGGAAATATCTACACCGCTGCCTGTATAAACATGGAAATATCAGCACCGCTATCTGTATGAACATGGAAATATCTACACCGCTATCTGTATGAACATGGAAATATCTACACCGCTATCTGTATGAACAAGGAAATAGCTACACCGCTATCTGTATAAACATGGAAATATCTACACTGCTATCTGAATGAACATGGAAATATCTAAACCGCTATCTGTTTGAACATGGAAATATCTACACCGCTATCTGCATGAAAATGGAAATATCTACAAAGCTATCTGCATATACAAGGAAATATCTACACAGCAATCTCTTTACACATGGAAATAACTACACCGCTATATCTATAAACATGGAAATATCTACACCGCCATCTGTATGAACATGGAAATATCTGCACCACCATCTGTATGAACATATAATTATCTACACCGACATCTGTATTAAGAAGGAAATATCTAAACCGCTATCTGTATGAACATTGAAATATCTACACCGCTATCTGTATGAACATGGAAATATCTACACCGCTATCTGTGTAAACATGCATACATCTTCACCGCTATCTGTATAAACATGGAAATATCTACAGCGCTATCTGTATGAACATGGAAATATCTACACATCTATCCCTTTTCACATGGAAATAACTACACCGCTATCTGTATGAACATGGAAATGTCTGCACCACCATCTGTATGAACATATAAATATCTACACCCCCATCTGTATTAAGATGGAGATATCTAAACCGCTATCTGTATAAACATGGAAATATCTACACCGCTATCTGTATAAACATGTAAATATCAGCACCGCTATCTGTATGAACATGGAAATATCAGCCCCTCTATCTGTATGGACATGGAAGTATCTACACCGCTATCTCTATGAACATGGAAATATCTACACCGCTATCTGTATGAACATGGAAATATCTACACAGCTATCTGTCTGAACATGGAAATATCTACACCGCTATCTGCATGAAAATGGAAATATCTACACTGCGATCTGCATATACATGGAAATATCTACAAAGCTATCCCTTTACACGAGGAAATAAGTACAGCGCTATCTCTATAAACATGGAAATAGCTACACCGCCATCTGTATGAACAGGGAAATATCTGCACCGCCATCTGTATGAACATATAAATGTCTACACCGCCATCTATATTAAGATGGAGATATCTACACCGCTATCTGTATAAACTTGGAAATATCTACACTGCTATCTCTATGAACATGGAAATGTCTACACCGCTATGTGTATGAATATGGAAACAGCTACACCGCTATCTGTATGAACATGGAAATATCTACACCACTACCTGTATGAACATGGAAATATCTACACCGCTATCTGTATGAACATGGATATATCTACACAGCCATCTGGATGAACACGGAAATATCTACACCGCTATCTGTATGAACATGGAAATATCTACACCGCTATCTGTGTAAATATGCATACATCTTCACCGCAATCTGTATAAACATGGAAATATCTACACCGCTATCTGTATGAACATGGAAATATCTACACCGCTATCTGTATAAACATGGAAATATCTACACCGCTATCTGTATAAACATGGAAATATCTACACCGCTACCTGTATAAACATGGAAATATCAGCACCGCTATCTGTATGAACATGGAAATATCAGCCCCTCTATCTGCATGAACATGGAGATATCTACACCGCTATCTGTATGAACATGGAAATATCTACACCGCTATCTGTATGAACATGGAAATACCTTCACCGCCATCTGTATGAACATGGATATATCTACACAGCCATCTGGATGAACATGGATATATCTACACAGCCCTCTGGATGAACAAGGAAATATCCACAACGCTATCTGTGTAAACATGGATACATCTTCACCGCTATCTGTATTAACATGGAAATATCTACACCGCTATCTGTATGAACATGGAAATATCTACACCGCTATCTGTTTGAAGATGGAAATATATACACCGCTATCTGCATGAAAATGGAAATAGCTACACAGCTATCTGCATGAAAATGGAAATATCTACACAGCTATCTGCATATACATGGAAATATCTACACAGCTATCTCTTTACACATGGAAATAACTACACCGCTAACTGTATGAACATGTAAATATCTACACCGCCATCTGTATGAACATGGAAATATCTGCACCGCCATCTGTATGAACATATAAATATCTACACCGCCATCTGTATTAAGATAGAGATATCTACACCGCTATCTGAATAAACATTGAAATATCTACACCGCTATCTGTATAAAAATGGAAATATCAGCACCGCTATCTGTAGGAACATGGAAATATCTACACCGCTATCTGTACGAACATGGAAATATCTACACTGATATCTGTATGAACATGGAAATAGCTACACCGATATCTGTATGAACATGGAAATATCTACACCACTATCTGTAAGAACATGGCAATATCTACACCGCTATCTGTATGGACATGGATATATCTCCACAGCCATCTGGATGAACATGGAAATATCTACACCGCTATCTGTATGAACATGGAAATATCTACACCGCTATCTGTGTAAACATGCATACATCTTCACCGCTATCTGTATAAACATGGAAATATCTACACCGCTATCTGTATGAACATGGAAATATCTGCACCGCTATCTGTATGAACATGGAAATATCTACACCGCTGTGTGTTTGAACATGGAAATATCTACACCGCTATCTGCATGAAAATGGAAATATCTACACTGCTATCTGCATATACATGGAAATATCTACACAGCTATCTCTTTACACATGGAAATAACTACACCGATATCTGTATGAACACGGAAATATCTACACCGCCATCTGTATGAACATGGAAATATCTGCAACGCCATCTGTATCAACATATAAATTTCTACACCGCCATCTGTATTAAGATGGAGATATCTTCACCGCTATCTGTATAAACATGGAAATATCTACACCGCTATCTGTATAAACATGGAAATATCTACACCGCTACCTGTTTAAACATGGAAATATCAGCACCGCTATCTGAATGAACATGGAAATATCTATACCGCTATCTGTATGAACATGGAAATATCTACACCGCTATCTGTATGAACATGGATATATCTACACAGCCCTCTTGATGAACATGGAAATATCCACACCGCTATCTGTGTAAACATGCATACATCTTCACCGCTATCTGTATAAACATGGAAATATGTACACCGCTACCTGTATAAACATGGAAATATCAGCACCGCTATCTGTATGAACATGGAAATATCTACACCGCTATCTGTATAAACATGTAAATATCAGCACCGCTATCTGTATGAACATGGAAATATCAGCCCCTCTGTCTGTATGGACATGGAAGTATCTACACCGCTATCTCTATGAACATGGAAATATCCACACCGCTATCTGTATGAACATGGAAATATCTACACAGCTATCTGTCTGAACATGGAAATATCTACACCGCTATCTGCATGAAAATGGAAATATCTACACAGCGATCTGCATATACATGGAAATATCTACAAAGCTATCTCTTTACACGTGGAAATAAGTACAGCGCTATCTCTATAAACATGGAAATAGCTACACCGCCATCTGTATGAACAGGGAAATATCTGCACCGCCATCTGTATGAACATATAAATGTCTACACCGCCATCTATATTAAGATGGAGATATCTACACCGCTATCTGTATAAACTTGGAAATATCTACACTGCTATCTCTATGAACATGGAAATGTCTACACCGCTATGTGTATGAATATGGAAACAGCTACACCGCTATCTGTATGAACATGGAAATATCTACACCACTACCTGTATGAACATGGAAATACCTACACCGCTATCTGTATGAACATGGATATATCTACACAGCCATCTGGATGAACACGGAAATATCTACACCGCTATCTGTATGAACATGGAAATATCTACACCGCTATCTGTGTAAATATGCATACAACTTCACCGCAATCTGTATAAACATGGAAATATCTACACCGCTATCTGTATGAACATGGAAATATCTACACTGCTATCTGTATAAACATGGAAATATCTACACCGCTATCTGTATAAAAATGGAAATATCTACACCGCTACCTGTATAAACATGGAAATATCAGCACCGCTATCTGTATGAACATGGAAATATCAGCCCCTCTATCTGCATGAACATGGAGATATCTACACCGCTATCTGTATGAACATGGAAATATCTACACCGCTATCTGTATGAACATGGAAATACCTTCACCACCATCTGTATGAACATGGATATATCTACACAGCCATCTGGATGAACATGGATATATCTACACAGCCCTCTGGATGAACAAGGAAATATCCACAACGCTATCTGTGTAAACATGCATACATCTTCACCGCTATCTGTATTAACATGGAAATATCTACACCGCTATCTGTATGAACATGGAAATATCTACACCGCTATCTGTTTGAAGATGGAAATATATACACCGCTATCTGCATGAAAATGGAAATAGCTACACAGCTATCTGCATGAAAATGGAAATATCTACACAGCTATCTGCATATACATGGAAATACCTACACAGCTATCTCTTTACACATGGAAATAACTACACCGCTTACTGTATGAACATGGAAATATCTACACCGCCATCTGTATGAACATGGAAATATCTGCACCGCCATCTGTATGAACATATAAATATCTACACCGCCATCTGTATTAAGATGGATATATCTAAACCGCTATCTGTATAAACATGGAAATATCTACACCGCTATCTGTATAAACATGGCAATATCTACACTGCTATCTGTATAAACATGGAAATATCTACACCGCTACCTGTATAAACATGGAAATATCAGCACCGCTATCTGTATGAACATGGAAATATCTACACCGCTATCTGTATGAACATGGAAATATCTACACCGCCATCTGGATGAACATGGAAATATATGCACCGCCATCTGTATGAACATATAAATATCTACACCGCCATCTGTATTAAGATGGAGATATCTACACCGCTATCTGAATAAACATGGAAATATCTACACCGCTATCTGTATAAAAATGGAAATATCAGCACCGCTATCTGTATGAACATGGAAATATCAGCCCCTCTATCTGTATGAAAATGGAGATATCTACACCGCCATCTGTATGAACATGGATATATCTACACAGCCATCTGGATGAACATGGAAATATCTATACCGCAATCTGTATGAACATGGAAATAGCTACACAGCTATCTGTATGAACATGGAAATATCTACACCGCTATCTGTATGAACATGGAAATATCTACACCGCCATCTGTATGAACATATAAATATCTACACCGCCATCTGCATTAAGATGGAGATATCTACACCGCTATCTGTATAAACCTGGAAATATCTACACCGCTATCTGTATGAACATGGAAATATCTACACCGCTATCTGTTTGAAGATGTAAATATATACACCGCTATCTGCATGAAAATGGAAATATCTACACAGCTATCTGCATATAGATGGAAATATCTACACAGCTATCTCTTTACACATGGAAATAACTACACCGCTATCTGTATGAACATGGAAATATCTGCACCGCCATCTGTATGAACATATAAACATCTACATCGCCATCTGTATTAAGATGGAGATATCTACACCGCTATCTGAATAAACATGGAAATATCTACACCGCTATCTGTATAAACATGGAAATATCTACACCGCTATCTGTATATACATGGAAATATCCACACCGCTACCTGTATAAACATGGAAATATCAGCACCGCTATCTGAATGAACCTGGAACTATCTACACCGCTATCTGTATGAACATGGAAATATCTACACCGCTATCTGTATGAACTTGGAAATATCTACAAAGCTATCTGAATGAACATGGAAATATCTACACCGCTATCTGTTTGAGCATGTAAATATCTACACAGCTATCTGCATGAAAATGGAAATATCTGCGAAGCTCTCTGCATATACATGGAAATATCTACACAGCTATCTCTTTACACATGGAAATAACTACACCGCTATATCTATATACATGGAAATATCTACACCGCCATCTGTATGAACATGGAAATATCTGCACCGCCATCTGTATGAACATATAAATATCTACAACGCCATCTGTATTAAGAAGGAAATATCTAAACTGCTATCTGTATAAACATGGAAATATCTACACCGCTGCCTATATAAACATGGAAATATCAGCACCGCTCTCTGTATGAAAATGGAGATATCTACACCGCTATCTGTATGAACATGGAAATATCTACACTGCTATCTGTATGAACATGGAAATAGCTACACCGTTATCTTTATGAACATGGAAATATCTACACCGCTATCTGTATGAACATGGATATATCTACACAGCCATCTGGATGAACATGGAAATATCTACACTGCTATCTGTATGAACATGGAAATATCTACACCGCTATCTGTATGAACATGGATATATCTACACAGCCATCTGGATGAACATGGAAATATCTACACCGCTAACTGTGTAAACATGCATACATCTTCACCACTATCTGTATAAACATGGAAATATCTACACCGATATCTGTTTGAAAATGGAAATATCTACACCGCTATCTGCATGAAAATGGAAATATCTACACTGCTATCTGCATATACATTTAAATATCTACACAGCTATCTCTTTACACATGGAAATAACTACACCGCTATCTGTATGAACATGGAAATATCTACACCGCCATCTGTATGAACATGGAAATATCTGCACCTCCATCTTTATGAACATATAAATATCTACACCGCCATCTGTATTAAGATGGAGATATCTACACTGCTATCTGTATAAACATGGAAATATCTACACCGCCATCTGTATGAACATATAAATATCTACACCGCCATCTGTATTAAGAAGGAAATATCTAAACCGCTATCTGTATAAACATGGAAATATCTACACCGCTGCCTGTATAAACATGGAAATATCAGCACCGCTATCTGTATGAACATGGAAATATCTACACCGCAATATGTAGGAACATGGAAATAGCTACTCCGCTGCCTGTATAAACATGGAAATATCAGCACCGCTATCTGTAAGAACATGGAAATATCTACACCACTATCTGTATGAACATGGATATATCTACACAGCCATCTAGATGAACATGGAAATATCTACACCGCTATCTGTATGAACATGGAAATATCAACAACGCTATCTGTGTAAACATGCATACATATTCACCGCTATCAGTATAAACATGGAAATATCTACACCGATATCTGTATGAACATGGAAATAGCTACACCGCTATCTGAATGAACATGGAAATATCTACACCGCTATCTGTATGAACATGGATATATCTACACAGCCATCTGGATGAACATGGAAATATCTACACCGCTATCTGTGTAAACATGCAAAAATCTTCACCGCTATCTGTATAAACATGGAAATAACTACACCGCTATCTGTATGAACATGGAAATATCTACACCGCTATCTGTATGAACATGGAAATATCTACAAGGCTATCTGTTTGAACATGGAAATATCTACACCGCTATCTGCATGAAAATGGAAATATCTACACTGCTATCTGCATATACATGGAAATATCTACACAGCTATCTCTTTACACATGGAAATAACTACACCGCTATCTGTATGAACATCGAAATATCCACACCGCCATCTGTATGAACATGGAAATATCTGCACCGCCATCTGTATGAACATATAAATATCTACACCGCCATCTGTATTAAGATGGAGATATCTACACCGCTATCTGTATAAACATGGAAATATCTACACCGCTATCTGTATAAACATGGAAATATCTACACCGCTATCTGTATAAACATGGAAATATCTACACCGCTACCAGTATAAACATGGAAATATCAGCACCGCTATCTGTATGAACATGGAAATATCTACACCGCTATCTGAATGAACATGGTAATATCTACACCGCTATCTGTATGAACATGGAAATATCTACACCGCTATCAGTATGAAGAAGGAAATATCTACACCGCTCTCTGTATGAACATGGATATATCCACACAGCCCTCTGGATGAACATGGAAATATCCACACCGCTATCTGTGTAAACATGCATATATCTTCACCGCTATCTGTATAAACATGGAAATATCTACACCACTATCTGTATGAACATGGAAATATCTACACCGCTATCTGTTTGAAGATGGAAATATATACACCGCTATCTGCATTAAAATGGAAATATCTACGCAGCTATCAGCATATACATGGAAATATCTACACAGCTATCTCTTTACACATGGAAATAACTACAACGCTATCTGTATGAACATGGAAATATCTATACCGCTATCTGTGTCAACATGGATATATCTACACAGCCATCTGGATGAACATGGAAATATCTACACCGCTATCTGTGTAAACATGCATACATCTTCACCGCTATTTGTAAAAACATGGAAATATCTACACCGCTATCTGTATGAACATGGAAATATCTACACCGCTATCTGTATCAACATGGAAATATCTACACCGCTATCTGTTTGAACATGGAAATATCTACACCGCTATCTGCATGAAAATGGAAATATCTACTCAGGTATCTGCATATACATGGAAATATCTACACAGCTATCTCTTTACACATGGAAATATCTACATCGCTATCTGTATGAACATGGAAATATCTACACCGCCATCTGTAAAACATGGAAATATCTGCACCGCCATCTGTATGAACATATAAATATCTACACCGCCATTTGTATTAAGATGGAGATATCTACACCGCTATCTGTATAAACATGGAAATATCTACACCGCTATCTGTACAAACAGGGAAATATCTATACCATTATCTGTATAAACATGGAAATATCAGCACCGCTATCTTTATGAACATGGAAATATCAGCCCCTCTATCTGTATGAACATGGAAGTATCTACACCGCTATCAGTATGAACATGGAAATATCTACACCGCTATCTGTATGAACATGGAAATACCTTCACCGCCATCTGTATGAACATGGATATATCTACACAGCCATCTGGATGAACATGGAAATATCTACACCGCTATCTGTATGAACATGGAAATAGCTACACCGCTATCTGTATGAACATGGAAATATCTACACCGCTATCTGTATGAACATGGAAATATCTACACCTCTATCTGTATGAACATGGAAATATCTACACCGCTATCTGTATGAACATGGAAATATCTTCACCGCTATCAGTATGAACATGGATATATCTACACAGCCATCTGGATGAACATGGAAATATCTACACCGCTATCTGTATGAACATGGAATTAGCTACACCGCTATCTGTATGAACATGGAAATATCTACACCGCTATCTGTATGAACATGGAAATATCTACACCGCTATCTGTAAGAACATGGAAATATCTTCGCCGCCATCTGTATGAACATGGATATATCTACAGAGCCATCTTGATGAACATGGAAATATCTACACAGCTATCTGTATGAACATGGAAATTTATACACCGCTATCTGCGTAAACATGCATACATCTTCTCTGCTATGTGTATAAACATGGAAATATCAACACCGCTATCTGTATGAACATGGAAATATCTACACCGCTATCTGTTTCCACATGGAAATATCTACACCGCTTTCTGCATAAAAATGGAAATATCTACACAGCTATCTGCATATACATGGAAATATCTTCAAAGCTATCTCTTTACACATGGAAATAACTACACCGCTATCTCTATAAACATGGAAATATCTACAACGCCATCTGTATGAACATGGAAATATCTGCATTGCCATCTGTATGAACATATAAATACCTACACCGCCATCTGTATTAAGATGGAGATATCTACACCGCTATCTGTATAAACCTGGAAATATCTACACCGCTACCTGTATAAACATGGAAATATCAGCACCGATCTCTGTACGAACTCGGAAATATCTACACCGCTATCTGTACGAACATGGAAATATCTACACCGCTATCTGTATGAACATGGAAATAGCTACACCGCTATCTGTATGAACAAGGAAATATCTAAACCACTATCTGTATGAACATGGAAATATCTACACCGCTATCTGTGAATACATGCATATATCTTCACCGCTGTCTGTATAAACATGGAAATATCTACACCGCTATCTGTATGAACATGGAAATAGCTACACCGCTATCTGTATGAACATGGAAATATCTACACCGCTATCTGTATGAACATGGAAATACCTTCACCACCATCTGTATGAACATGGATATATCTACACAGCCATCTGGATGAACATGGATATATCTACACAGCCCTCTGGATGAACAAGGAAATATCCACAACGCTATCTGTGTAAACATGCATACATCTTCACCGCTATCTGTATTAACATGGAAATATCTACACCGCTATCTGTATGAACATGGAAATATCTACACCGCTATCTGTTTGAAGATGGAAATATATACACCGCTATCTGCATGAAAATGGAAATAGCTACACAGCTATCTGCATGAAAATGGAAATATCTACACAGCTATCTGCATATACATGGAAATACCTACACAGCTATCTCTTTACACATGGAAATAACTACACCGCTTACTGTATGAACATGGAAATATCTACACCGCCATCTGTATGAACATGGAAATATCTGCACCGCCATCTGTATGAACATATAAATATCTACACCGCCATCTGTATTAAGATGGATATATCTAAACCGCTATCTGTATAAACATGGAAATATCTACACCGCTATCTGTATAAACATGGCAATATCTACACTGCTATCTGTATAAACATGGAAATATCTACACCGCTACCTGTATAAACATGGAAATATCAGCACCGCTATCTGTATGAACATGGAAATATCTACACCGCTATCTGTATGAACATGGAAATATCTACACCGCCATCTGGATGAACATGGAAATATATGCACCGCCATCTGTATGAACATATAAATATCTACACCGCCATCTGTATTAAGATGGAGATATCTACACCGCTATCTGAATAAACATGGAAATATCTACACCGCTATCTGTATAAAAATGGAAATATCAGCACCGCTATCTGTATGAACATGGAAATATCAGCCCCTCTATCTGTATGAAAATGGAGATATCTACACCGCCATCTGTATGAACATGGATATATCTACACAGCCATCTGGATGAACATGGAAATATCTATACCGCAATCTGTATGAACATGGAAATAGCTACACAGCTATCTGTATGAACATGGAAATATCTACACCGCTATCTGTATGAACATGGAAATATCTACACCGCCATCTGTATGAACATATAAATATCTACACCGCCATCTGCATTAAGATGGAGATATCTACACCGCTATCTGTATAAACCTGGAAATATCTACACCGCTATCTGTATGAACATGGAAATATCTACACCGCTATCTGTTTGAAGATGTAAATATATACACCGCTATCTGCATGAAAATGGAAATATCTACACAGCTATCTGCATATAGATGGAAATATCTACACAGCTATCTCTTTACACATGGAAATAACTACACCGCTATCTGTATGAACATGGAAATATCTGCACCGCCATCTGTATGAACATATAAACATCTACATCGCCATCTGTATTAAGATGGAGATATCTACACCGCTATCTGAATAAACATGGAAATATCTACACCGCTATCTGTATAAACATGGAAATATCTACACCGCTATCTGTATATACATGGAAATATCCACACCGCTACCTGTATAAACATGGAAATATCAGCACCGCTATCTGAATGAACCTGGAACTATCTACACCGCTATCTGTATGAACATGGAAATATCTACACCGCTATCTGTATGAACTTGGAAATATCTACAAAGCTATCTGAATGAACATGGAAATATCTACACCGCTATCTGTTTGAGCATGTAAATATCTACACAGCTATCTGCATGAAAATGGAAATATCTGCGAAGCTCTCTGCATATACATGGAAATATCTACACAGCTATCTCTTTACACATGGAAATAACTACACCGCTATATCTATATACATGGAAATATCTACACCGCCATCTGTATGAACATGGAAATATCTGCACCGCCATCTGTATGAACATATAAATATCTACAACGCCATCTGTATTAAGAAGGAAATATCTAAACTGCTATCTGTATAAACATGGAAATATCTACACCGCTGCCTATATAAACATGGAAATATCAGCACCGCTCTCTGTATGAAAATGGAGATATCTACACCGCTATCTGTATGAACATGGAAATATCTACACTGCTATCTGTATGAACATGGAAATAGCTACACCGTTATCTTTATGAACATGGAAATATCTACACCGCTATCTGTATGAACATGGATATATCTACACAGCCATCTGGATGAACATGGAAATATCTACACTGCTATCTGTATGAACATGGAAATATCTACACCGCTATCTGTATGAACATGGATATATCTACACAGCCATCTGGATGAACATGGAAATATCTACACCGCTAACTGTGTAAACATGCATACATCTTCACCACTATCTGTATAAACATGGAAATATCTACACCGATATCTGTTTGAAAATGGAAATATCTACACCGCTATCTGCATGAAAATGGAAATATCTACACTGCTATCTGCATATACATTTAAATATCTACACAGCTATCTCTTTACACATGGAAATAACTACACCGCTATCTGTATGAACATGGAAATATCTACACCGCCATCTGTATGAACATGGAAATATCTGCACCTCCATCTTTATGAACATATAAATATCTACACCGCCATCTGTATTAAGATGGAGATATCTACACTGCTATCTGTATAAACATGGAAATATCTACACCGCCATCTGTATGAACATATAAATATCTACACCGCCATCTGTATTAAGAAGGAAATATCTAAACCGCTATCTGTATAAACATGGAAATATCTACACCGCTGCCTGTATAAACATGGAAATATCAGCACCGCTATCTGTATGAACATGGAAATATCTACACCGCAATATGTAGGAACATGGAAATAGCTACTCCGCTGCCTGTATAAACATGGAAATATCAGCACCGCTATCTGTAAGAACATGGAAATATCTACACCACTATCTGTATGAACATGGATATATCTACACAGCCATCTAGATGAACATGGAAATATCTACACCGCTATCTGTATGAACATGGAAATATCAACAACGCTATCTGTGTAAACATGCATACATATTCACCGCTATCAGTATAAACATGGAAATATCTACACCGATATCTGTATGAACATGGAAATAGCTACACCGCTATCTGAATGAACATGGAAATATCTACACCGCTATCTGTATGAACATGGATATATCTACACAGCCATCTGGATGAACATGGAAATATCTACACCGCTATCTGTGTAAACATGCAAAAATCTTCACCGCTATCTGTATAAACATGGAAATAACTACACCGCTATCTGTATGAACATGGAAATATCTACACCGCTATCTGTATGAACATGGAAATATCTACAAGGCTATCTGTTTGAACATGGAAATATCTACACCGCTATCTGCATGAAAATGGAAATATCTACACTGCTATCTGCATATACATGGAAATATCTACACAGCTATCTCTTTACACATGGAAATAACTACACCGCTATCTGTATGAACATCGAAATATCCACACCGCCATCTGTATGAACATGGAAATATCTGCACCGCCATCTGTATGAACATATAAATATCTACACCGCCATCTGTATTAAGATGGAGATATCTACACCGCTATCTGTATAAACATGGAAATATCTACACCGCTATCTGTATAAACATGGAAATATCTACACCGCTATCTGTATAAACATGGAAATATCTACACCGCTACCAGTATAAACATGGAAATATCAGCACCGCTATCTGTATGAACATGGAAATATCTACACCGCTATCTGAATGAACATGGTAATATCTACACCGCTATCTGTATGAACATGGAAATATCTACACCGCTATCAGTATGAAGAAGGAAATATCTACACCGCTCTCTGTATGAACATGGATATATCCACACAGCCCTCTGGATGAACATGGAAATATCCACACCGCTATCTGTGTAAACATGCATATATCTTCACCGCTATCTGTATAAACATGGAAATATCTACACCACTATCTGTATGAACATGGAAATATCTACACCGCTATCTGTTTGAAGATGGAAATATATACACCGCTATCTGCATTAAAATGGAAATATCTACGCAGCTATCAGCATATACATGGAAATATCTACACAGCTATCTCTTTACACATGGAAATAACTACAACGCTATCTGTATGAACATGGAAATATCTATACCGCTATCTGTGTCAACATGGATATATCTACACAGCCATCTGGATGAACATGGAAATATCTACACCGCTATCTGTGTAAACATGCATACATCTTCACCGCTATTTGTAAAAACATGGAAATATCTACACCGCTATCTGTATGAACATGGAAATATCTACACCGCTATCTGTATCAACATGGAAATATCTACACCGCTATCTGTTTGAACATGGAAATATCTACACCGCTATCTGCATGAAAATGGAAATATCTACTCAGGTATCTGCATATACATGGAAATATCTACACAGCTATCTCTTTACACATGGAAATATCTACATCGCTATCTGTATGAACATGGAAATATCTACACCGCCATCTGTAAAACATGGAAATATCTGCACCGCCATCTGTATGAACATATAAATATCTACACCGCCATTTGTATTAAGATGGAGATATCTACACCGCTATCTGTATAAACATGGAAATATCTACACCGCTATCTGTACAAACAGGGAAATATCTATACCATTATCTGTATAAACATGGAAATATCAGCACCGCTATCTTTATGAACATGGAAATATCAGCCCCTCTATCTGTATGAACATGGAAGTATCTACACCGCTATCAGTATGAACATGGAAATATCTACACCGCTATCTGTATGAACATGGAAATACCTTCACCGCCATCTGTATGAACATGGATATATCTACACAGCCATCTGGATGAACATGGAAATATCTACACCGCTATCTGTATGAACATGGAAATAGCTACACCGCTATCTGTATGAACATGGAAATATCTACACCGCTATCTGTATGAACATGGAAATATCTACACCTCTATCTGTATGAACATGGAAATATCTACACCGCTATCTGTATGAACATGGAAATATCTTCACCGCTATCAGTATGAACATGGATATATCTACACAGCCATCTGGATGAACATGGAAATATCTACACCGCTATCTGTATGAACATGGAATTAGCTACACCGCTATCTGTATGAACATGGAAATATCTACACCGCTATCTGTATGAACATGGAAATATCTACACCGCTATCTGTAAGAACATGGAAATATCTTCGCCGCCATCTGTATGAACATGGATATATCTACAGAGCCATCTTGATGAACATGGAAATATCTACACAGCTATCTGTATGAACATGGAAATTTATACACCGCTATCTGCGTAAACATGCATACATCTTCTCTGCTATGTGTATAAACATGGAAATATCAACACCGCTATCTGTATGAACATGGAAATATCTACACCGCTATCTGTTTCCACATGGAAATATCTACACCGCTTTCTGCATAAAAATGGAAATATCTACACAGCTATCTGCATATACATGGAAATATCTTCAAAGCTATCTCTTTACACATGGAAATAACTACACCGCTATCTCTATAAACATGGAAATATCTACAACGCCATCTGTATGAACATGGAAATATCTGCATTGCCATCTGTATGAACATATAAATACCTACACCGCCATCTGTATTAAGATGGAGATATCTACACCGCTATCTGTATAAACCTGGAAATATCTACACCGCTACCTGTATAAACATGGAAATATCAGCACCGATCTCTGTACGAACTCGGAAATATCTACACCGCTATCTGTACGAACATGGAAATATCTACACCGCTATCTGTATGAACATGGAAATAGCTACACCGCTATCTGTATGAACAAGGAAATATCTAAACCACTATCTGTATGAACATGGAAATATCTACACCGCTATCTGTGAATACATGCATATATCTTCACCGCTGTCTGTATAAACATGGAAATATCTACACCGCTATCTGTATGAACATGGAAATAGCTACACCGCTATCTGTATGAACATGGAAATATCTACACCGCTATCTGTATGAACATGGATATATCTACACAGCCATCTGGATGAACATGGAAATATCTGCACCGCTATCTGTGTAAACATGCATACATCTTCACGGCTATCTATATAAACATGGAAATATCTACACCACTATCTGTATGAACATGCAAATATCTACACCGCTACCTTTATAAACATGGAAATATCAGCACCGCTATCTGTATGAACATGGAAATAGCTACACCGCTATCTGTATGAACATGGAAATACCTACACCGCTATCTGTTTGAACATAGAAATATCTACACCGCAATCTGCATGAAAATGGAAATATCTACACTGATATCTTCATATAAATGGAAATATCTACACAGCTATCTCTTTACACATGGAAATAACTACATCGCTATCTGTATGAACATGGAAATATCTACACCGCCATCTGTAAAACATGGAAATATCTGCACCGCCATCTGTATGAACATATAAATATCTACACCGCCATCTGTATTAAGATGGAGATATCTACACCGCTATCTGTATAAACATGGAAATATCTACACCGCTATCTGTATAAACAGGGAAATATCTACACCACTATCTGTATAAACATGGAAATATCAGCACCACTATCTTTATGAACATGGAAATATCAGCCCGTCTATCTGTATGAACATGGAAATATCTACACCACTATCTGTATCAACATGGAAATATCTTCACCGCTATCAGTATGAACATGGATATATCTACACAGCCATCTGGATGAACATGGAAATATCTACACCGCTATCTGTATGAACATGGAAATAGCTACACCGCTATCTGTATGAACATGGAAATATCTACACCGCTATCTGTATGAACATGGAAATATCTACACCGCTATCTGTATGAACATGGAAATATCTTCACCGCCATCTGTATGAACATGGATATATCTACAGAGCCATCTTGATGAACATGGAAATATCTACACAGCTATCTGTATGAACATGGAAATTTATACACCGCTATCTGTGTAAACATGCATACATCTTCTCTGCTATGTGTATAAACATGGAAATATCTACACCGCTATCTGTATGAACATGGAAATATCTACACCGCTATCTGTTTCCACATGGAAATATCTACACCGCTTTCTGCATAAAAATGGAAATATCTACACAGCTATCTGCATATACATGGAAATATCTTCAAAGCTATCTCTTTACACATGGAAATAACTACACCGCTATCTCTATAAACATGGAAATATCTACAACGCCATCTGTATGAACATGGAAATATCTGCATTGCCATCTGTATGAACATATAAATACCTACACCGCCATCTGTATTAAGATGGAGATATCTACACCGCTATCTGTATAAACCTGGAAATATCTACACCGCTACCTGTATAAACATGGAAATATCAGCACCGTTCTCTGTACGAACTCGGAAATATCTACACCGCTATCTGTACGAACATGGAAATATCTACACCGCTATCTGTATGAACATGGAAATAGCTACACCGCTATCTGTATGAACAAGGAAATATCTAAACCACTATCTGTATGAACATGGAAATATCTACACCGCTATCTGTGAAAACATGCATATATCTTCACCGCTGTCTGTATAAACATGGAAATATCTACACCGCTATCTGTATGAACATGGAAATATCTACACCGCTATCTGTATGAACATGGAAATATCTACACCGCTATCTGTATGAACATGGATATATCTACACAGCCATCTGGATGAACATGGAAATATCTGCACCGCTATCTGTGTAAACATGCATACATCTTCACGGCTATCTATATAAACATGGAAATATCTACACCACTATCTGTATGAACATGCAAATATCTACACCGCTACCTGTATAAACATGGATATATCAGCACCGCTATCTGTATGAACATGGAAATAGCTACACCGCTATCTGTATGAACATGGAAATACCTACACCGCTATCTGTTTGAACATAGAAATATCTACACCGCTATCTGCATGAAAATGGAAATATCTACACTGATATCTTCATATAAATGGAAATATCTACACAGCTATCTCTTTACACATGGAAATAACTACATCGCTATCTGTATGAACATGGAAATATCTACACCGCCATCTGTAAAACATGGAAATATCTGCACCGCCATCTCTATGAACATATAAATATCTACACCGCCATCTGTATTAAGATGGAGATATCTACACCGCTATCTGTATAAACATGGAAATATCTACACCGCTATCTGTATAAACAGGGAAATATCTACACCACTATCTGTATAAACATGGAAATATCAGCACCACTATCTTTATGAACATGGAAATATCAGCCCGTCTATCTGTATGAACATGGAAGTATCTACATCGCTATCAGTATGAACATGGAAATATCTACACCGCTATCTGTATGAACATGGAAATACCTTCACCGCCATCTGTATGAACATGGATATATCTACACAGCCATCTGGATGAACATGGAAATATCTACACCGCTATCTGTATGAACATGGAAATAGCTACACCGCTATCTGTATGAACATGGAAATATCTACACCACTATCTGTATGAACATGGAAATATCTACAACGCTATCTGTTTGAACATGGAAATATCTACACCGCTATCTGCATGAAAATGGAATTATCTACACTGGTATCTGCAAATACATGGAAATATCTACACAGCTATCTCTTTACACATGGAAATATCTACAACGCTATCTGTATGAACATGGAAATATCCACACCGCTATCTGTATGAACATGGAAATATCTACACCGCTATCAGTATGAACATGGAAATATCTACACCGCTATCTGTATGAACATTGATATATCTACACAGCCCTCTGGATGAACATGGAAATATCCACACCGCTATCTGTGTAAACATGCATACATCTTCACTGCTATCTGTATAAACATGGAAATATCTACACCGCTATCTGTATGAACATGGAAGTATCTACACCGCTATCTGTATGAACATGGAAATATCTACACTGCTATCTGTATGAACATGGAAATATCTTCACCGCTATCTGTATGAACATGGATATATGTACACAGCCATCTGGATAAACATGGAAATATCTACACCGCTATCTGTATGAAAATGGAAATATCTACACCGCTACCTGTCTGAACATGGAAATATATACACCGCTATCTGTATGAACTTGGAAATATCTTCACCGCCATCTGTATGAACATGGATATATATACAGAGCCATCTGGATGAACATGGAAATATCTACACAGCTATCTGTATGAACATGGAAATATATACACCGCTATCTGTGTAAACATGCATATATCTTAACCGCTATCTGTAAAAACACGGAAATATCTACACCGCTATCTGTATGAACATGGAAATATCTACACCGCTATCTGTTTGAACATGGAAATAGCTACACCGCTATCTGCATGAAAATGGAAATATCTACACAGCTATCTGCATACACATGGAAATATCTACAAAGCTATCTCTTTACACATGGAAATAACTACACCACTATCACTATAAACATGGAAATATCTACACCGCCATCTGTATGAACATGGAAATATCTGCACCGCCATCTGTATGAACATATAAATATCTACACCGCCATCTGTATTAAGATGGAGATATCTACACCGCTATCTGTGTAAACATGCATATATTTTCACCGCTATCTGTATAAACATGGAAATATCTACACCGCTATCTGTATGAACATGGAAATAGCTACACCACTATCTGTATGAACATGGAAATACCTACACCGCTATCTGTATGAACATGGATATATCTACACAGCCATCTGGATGAACATGGAAATATCTACACCGCTATCTGTGTAAACATGCATACATCTTCACCGCTATCTATATAAACATGGAAATATCTACACCACTATCTGTATCAACATGAAAATATCTACACCGCTACCTGTATAAACATGGAAATGTCAGCACCGCTATCTGTATGAACATGGAAATAGCTACACCGCTATCTGTATGAACATGCAAATATCTACTCCACTATCTGTATGAACATGGAAATATCTACACCACTGTCTGTATGAACATGGATATATCTACACAGCCATCTGGATGAACATGGAAATATCTACACCACTATCTGTATTAACATGGAAATATTTACACCGCTATCTGTGTAAACATGCATACATCTTCACCGCAATCAGTATAAACATGGAAATATCTACACCGCTATCTGTATGAACATGGAAATAGCTACACCGCTATTTGTATAAACATGGAAATATCTACACCGCTATCTGTTTAAACATGGAAATATCAGCACCGCTATCTGTATGAACATGGAAATATCTACACCGCTATCTGCATGAACATGGAAATATCTACACAGCTATCTGTATATACATGTAAATATCTACAAAGCTATCTCTTTACACATGGAAATAACTACACCGCTATATCTATAAACATGGAAATATCTAAACCGCCATCTGTATGAACATATAAATATCTACACCGCCATCAGTATTAAGAAGGAAATATCTAAACCGCTATCTGTATAAACATGGAAATATCTACACCGCTGCCTGTATAAACATGGAAATATCAGCACCGCTATCTGTATGAACATGGAAATATCTACACCGCTATCTGTATGAACATGGAAATATCTACACTGCTATCTGTGTGAACATGGAAATAGCTACACCGTTATCTGTATGAACATGGAAATAGCTACACCACTATCTATATGAACATGGAAATATCTACACCGCTATCTGTATGAACATGGATATATCTACACAGCCATCTGGATGAACATGGAAATATATACACCGCTATCTGTATGAACATGGAAATATCTACACCGCTATCTGTATGAACATGGATATATCTACACAGCCATCTGGATGAACATGGAAATATCTACACCGCTATCAGTGTAAACATGCATTCATCTTCACCGCTATCTGTATAAACATGGAAATATCTACACCGCTATCTGTATGAACATGGAAATATCTACACCGCTATCTGTATGAACATGGAAATATCTACACCGCTATCTGTATGAACATATAAATATGTACACCGCCATCTGTATTAAGATGGAGATATCTACACTGCTATCTGTTTAAACATGGAAATATCTACACCGCCATCTGTATGAACATATAAATATCTACACCGCCATCTGTATTAAGAAGGAAATATCCAAACCGCTATCTGTATAAACATGGAAATATCTACACCGCTGCCTGTATAAACATGGAAATATCAGCACCGCTATCTGTATGAACATGGAAATATATACACCACTATATATATGAACATGGAAATATCTACACCGCTATCTGTTTGAACATGGAAATATCTACAAAGCTATCTGCATGAAAATGGAAATATCTACACTGCTATCTGTATATTCATTTAAATATCTACACAGCTATCTCTTTACACATGGAAATAACTACACCGCTATCTGTATGAACATGGAAATATCTACACCGCCATCTGTATGAACATGGAAATATCTGCACCGCCATCTGAATGAACATATAAATATCTACACCGCCATCTGTATTAAGATGGAGATATGTACACTGCTATCTGTATAAACATGGAAATATCTACACCGCCATCTGTATGAAAATATAAATATCTACACCGCCATCTGTATTAAGAAGGAAATATCTAAACCGCTATCTGTATAAACATGGAAATATCTACACCGCTGCCTGTATAAACATGGAAATATCAGCACCGCTATCTGTATGAACATGGAAATATCTACACCGCTATCTGTATGAACATGGAAATATCTACACCTCTATCTGTATGAACATGGAAATAGCTACAACGCTATCTGTGTGAACATGGATATATCTACACAGCCATCTGGATGAACATGGAAATATCTACACCGCTATCTGTGTAAACATGCATACATCTTCACCGCTATCTGTATAAACATGGAAATATCTACACCGCTATCTGTATGAACATGGAAATATCTGCACCGCCATCTGTATGAACATATAAATATCTACACCGCCATCTGTATTAAGATGGAGATTTCTACACTGCTATCTGTATAAACATGGAAATATCTACACCGCTATCTGTATAAACATGGAAATATCTACACCGCTATCTGTATAAACATGGAAATATCTACACCGCTACCTATATAAGCATGGAAATATCAGCACCGCTATCTGTATGAACATGAAAATATATACACCGCTATCTGTATGAACATGGAAATATCTACACCGCTATCTGTATGAACATGGAAGTATCTACAAAGCTATCTGAATGAACATGGAAATATCTACACCGCTATCTGTTTGAACATGTAAATATCTACACCACTATCTGTATGAAAATGGAAATACCTACAAAGCTATCTGCATATACATGGAAATATCTACACAGCTCTCTCTTTACACATGGAAATAACTACACCGCTATATCTATAAACATGGAAATATCTACACCGCCATCTATATGTACATGGAAATATCTGCACCGCCATCTGTATGAAGATATAAATATCTACACCGCCATCTGTATTAAGAAGGAAATATCTAAACCGCTATCAGTATAAACATGGAAATATCTACACCGCTGCCTGTATAAACACGGAAATATCAGAACCGCTATCTGTATGAACATGGAAATATCTACACCGCTATCTGTATGAACATGGAAATATCTACACTGCTATCTGTATGAACATGGAAATAGCTACACCGTTATCTGTATGAACATGGAAATAGCTACACCACTATCTGTATTAACATGGAAATATCTGCACCGCTATCTGTATGAACATGGATATATCTACACAGCCATCTGGATGAACATGGAAATATCTACACCGCTATCTGTATGAACATGGAAATATCTACACCGCTATCTGCATTAACATGGATATATCTACACAGCCATCTGGATGAACATGGAAATATCTACACCGCTATCTGTGTAAACATGCATAGATCTTCACCGCTATCTGTATAAACATGGAAATATCTACACCGCTATCTGTATGAACATGGAAATATCTACACCGCTATCTGTATGAACATGGAAATATCTACACCGGTATCTGTTTGAACATGGAAATATCTACACCGCTATCTGCATGAAAATGGAAATATCTACACTGCTATCTGCATATACATTTAAATATCTACACAGCTATCTGTTTACACGTGGAAATAACTACACCGCTATCTGTATGAACATGGACACATCTAAACCGCCATCTGTATGAACATGGAAATATCTGCACCGCCATCTGTATGAACATATGAATATCTACACCGCCATCTGTATTAAGATGGAGATATCTACACTGCTATCTGTATAAACATGGAAATATCTACACCGCCATCTGTATGAACATATAAATTTCTACACCGCCATCTCTATTAAGAAGGAAATATCTAAACCGCTATCTGTATAAACATGGAAATATCTACAACGCTGCCTGTATAAACATGGAAATATCAGCACCGCTATCTGTATGAACATGGAAATATCTACACCGCTATCTGTATGAACATGGAAATATCTACACCGCTATCTGTTTGAACATGGAAATATCTACACCGCTATGTGCATGAAAATGGAAACATCTACACTGCTATCTGCATATACCTTTAAATATCTACACAGCTATCTCTTTACACATGGAAATAACTACACCACTATCTGTATGAACATGGAAATATCTACACCGCCATCTGTATGAACATGGAAATATCTACACCGCTATCTGTATGAACATGGATATATCTACACAGCCATCTGGATGAACATGGAAATATCTACACCGCTATCTGTATGAACATGGAAATAGCTACACCGCTATCTGTATGAACATGGAAATATCTACACCGCTATCTGTATGAACATGGAAATATCTACACCGCTATCTGTATGAACATGGAAATATCTTCACCGCCATCTGTATGAACATGGATATATCTACAGAGCCATCTTGATGAACATGGAAATATCTACACAGCTATCTGTATGAACATGGAAATTTATACACCGCTATCTGTGTAAACATGCATACATCTTCTCTGCTATGTGTATAAACATGGAAATATCTACACCGCTATCTGTATGAACATGGAAATATCTACACCGCTATCTGTTTCCACATGGAAATATCTACACCGCTTTCTGCATAAAAATGGAAATATCTACACAGCTATCTGCATATACATGGAAATATCTTCAAAGCTATCTCTTTACACATGGAAATAACTACACCGCTATCTCTATAAACATGGAAATATCTACAACGCCATCTGTATGAACATGGAAATATCTGCATTGCCATCTGTATGAACATATAAATACCTACACCGCCATCTGTATTAAGATGGAGATATCTACACCGCTATCTGTATAAACCTGGAAATATCTACACCGCTACCTGTATAAACATGGAAATATCAGCACCGTTCTCTGTACGAACTCGGAAATATCTACACCGCTATCTGTACGAACATGGAAATATCTACACCGCTATCTGTATGAACATGGAAATAGCTACACCGCTATCTGTATGAACAAGGAAATATCTAAACCACTATCTGTATGAACATGGAAATATCTACACCGCTATCTGTGAAAACATGCATATATCTTCACCGCTGTCTGTATAAACATGGAAATATCTACACCGCTATCTGTATGAACATGGAAATAGCTACACCGCTATCTGTATGAACATGGAAATATCTACACCGCTATCTGTATGAACATGGATATATCTACACAGCCATCTGGATGAACATGGAAATATCTGCACCGCTATCTGTGTAAACATGCATACATCTTCACGGCCATCTATATAAACATGGAAATATCTACACCACTATCTGTATGAACATGCAAATATCTACACCGCTACCTGTATAAACATGGATATATCAGCACCGCTATCTGTATGAACATGGAAATAGCTACACCGCTATCTGTATGAACATGGAAATACCTACACCGCTATCTGTTTGAACATAGAAATATCTACACCGCTATCTGCATGAAAATGGAAATATCTACACTGATATCTTCATATAAATGGAAATATCTACACAGCTATCTCTTTACACATGGAAATAACTACATCGCTATCTGTATGAACATGGAAATATCTACACCGCCATCTGTAAAACATGGAAATATCTGCACCGCCATCTCTATGAACATATAAATATCTACACCGCCATCTGTATTAAGATGGAGATATCTACACCGCTATCTGTATAAACATGGAAATATCTACACCGCTATCTGTATAAACAGGGAAATATCTACACCACTATCTGTATAAACATGGAAATATCAGCACCACTATCTTTATGAACATGGAAATATCAGCCCGTCTATCTGTATGAACATGGAAGTATCTACATCGCTATCAGTATGAACATGGAAATATCTACACCGCTATCTGTATGAACATGGAAATACCTTCACCGCCATCTGTATGAACATGGATATATCTACACAGCCATCTGGATGAACATGGAAATATCTACACCGCTATCTGTATGAACATGGAAATAGCTACACCGCTATCTGTATGAACATGGAAATATCTACACCACTATCTGTATGAACATGGAAATATCTACAACGCTGTTTGAACATGGAAATATCTACACCGCTATCTGCATGAAAATGGAATTATCTACACTGGTATCTGCAAATACATGGAAATATCTACACAGCTATCTCTTTACACATGGAAATATCTACAACGCTATCTGTATGAACATGGAAATATCCACACCGCTATCTGTATGAACATGGAAATATCTACACCGCTATCAGTATGAACATGGAAATATCTACACCGCTATCTGTATGAACATTGATATATCTACACAGCCCTCTGGATGAACATGGAAATATCCACACCGCTATCTGTGTAAACATGCATACATCTTCACTGCTATCTGTATAAACATGGAAATATCTACACCGCTATCTGTATGAACATGGAAGTATCTACACCGCTATCTGTATGAACATGGAAATATCTACACTGCTATCTGTATGAACATGGAAATATCTTCACCGCTATCTGTATGAACATGGATATATGTACACAGCCATCTGGATAAACATGGAAATATCTACACCGCTATCTGTATGAAAATGGAAATATCTACACCGCTACCTGTCTGAACATGGAAATATATACACCGCTATCTGTATGAACTTGGAAATATCTTCACCGCCATCTGTATGAACATGGATATATATACAGAGCCATCTGGATGAACATGGAAATATCTACACAGCTATCTGTATGAACATGGAAATATATACACCGCTATCTGTGTAAACATGCATATATCTTAACCGCTATCTGTAAAAACACGGAAATATCTACACCGCTATCTGTATGAACATGGAAATATCTACACCGCTATCTGTTTGAACATGGAAATAGCTACACCGCTATCTGCATGAAAATGGAAATATCTACACAGCTATCTGCATACACATGGAAATATCTACAAAGCTATCTCTTTACACATGGAAATAACTACACCACTATCACTATAAACATGGAAATATCTACACCGCCATCTGTATGAACATGGAAATATCTGCACCGCCATCTGTATGAACATATAAATATCTACACCGCCATCTGTATTAAGATGGAGATATCTACACCGCTATCTGTGTAAACATGCATATATTTTCACCGCTATCTGTATAAACATGGAAATATCTACACCGCTATCTGTATGAACATGGAAATAGCTACACCACTATCTGTATGAACATGGAAATACCTACACCGCTATCTGTATGAACATGGATATATCTACACAGCCATCTGGATGAACATGGAAATATCTACACCGCTATCTGTGTAAACATGCATACATCTTCACCGCTATCTATATAAACATGGAAATATCTACACCACTATCTGTATCAACATGAAAATATCTACACCGCTACCTGTATAAACATGGAAATGTCAGCACCGCTATCTGTATGAACATGGAAATAGCTACACCGCTATCTGTATGAACATGCAAATATCTACTCGACTATCTGTATGAACATGGAAATATCTACACCACTGTCTGTATGAACATGGATATATCTACACAGCCATCTGGATGAACATGGAAATATCTACACCACTATCTGTATTAACATGGAAATATTTACACCGCTATCTGTGTAAACATGCATACATCTTCACCGCAATCAGTATAAACATGGAAATATCTACACCGCTATCTGTATGAACATGGAAATAGCTACACCGCTATTTGTATAAACATGGAAATATCTACACCGCTATCTGTTTAAACATGGAAATATCAGCACCGCTATCTGTATGAACATGGAAATATCTACACCGCTATCTGCATGAACATGGAAATATCTACACAGCTATCTGTATATACATGTAAATATCTACAAAGCTATCTCTTTACACATGGAAATAACTACACCGCTATATCTATAAACATGGAAATATCTAAACCGCCATCTGTATGAACATATAAATATCTACACCGCCATCAGTATTAAGAAGGAAATATCTAAACCGCTATCTGTATAAACATGGAAATATCTACACCGCTGCCTGTATAAACATGGAAATATCAGCACCGCTATCTGTATGAACATGGAAATATCTACACCGCTATCTGTATGAACATGGAAATATCTACACTGCTATCTGTGTGAACATGGAAATAGCTACACCGTTATCTGTATGAACATGGAAATAGCTACACCACTATCTATATGAACATGGAAATATCTACACCGCTATCTGTATGAACATGGATATATCTACACAGCCATCTGGATGAACATGGAAATATATACACCGCTATCTGTATGAACATGGAAATATCTACACCGCTATCTGTATGAACATGGATATATCTACACAGCCATCTGGATGAACATGGAAATATCTACACCGCTATCAGTGTAAACATGCATTCATCTTCACCGCTATCTGTATAAACATGGAAATATCTACACCGCTATCTGTATGAACATGGAAATATCTACACCGCTATCTGTATGAACATGGAAATATCTACACCGCTATCTGTATGAACATATAAATATGTACACCGCCATCTGTATTAAGATGGAGATATCTACACTGCTATCTGTTTAAACATGGAAATATCTACACCGCCATCTGTATGAACATATAAATATCTACACCGCCATCTGTATTAAGAAGGAAATATCCAAACCGCTATCTGTATAAACATGGAAATATCTACACCGCTGCCTGTATAAACATGGAAATATCAGCACCGCTATCTGTATGAACATGGAAATATATACACCACTATATATATGAACATGGAAATATCTACACCGCTATCTGTTTGAACATGGAAATATCTACAAAGCTATCTGCATGAAAATGGAAATATCTACACTGCTATCTGTATATTCATTTAAATATCTACACAGCTATCTCTTTACACATGGAAATAACTACACCGCTATCTGTATGAACATGGAAATATCTACACCGCCATCTGTATGAACATGGAAATATCTGCACCGCCATCTGAATGAACATATAAATATCTACACCGCCATCTGTATTAAGATGGAGATATGTACACTGCTATCTGTATAAACATGGAAATATCTACACCGCCATCTGTATGAAAATATAAATATCTACACCGCCATCTGTATTAAGAAGGAAATATCTAAACCGCTATCTGTATAAACATGGAAATATCTACACCGCTGCCTGTATAAACATGGAAATATCAGCACCGCTATCTGTATGAACATGGAAATATCTACACCGCTATCTGTATGAACATGGAAATATCTACACCTCTATCTGTATGAACATGGAAATAGCTACAACGCTATCTGTGTGAACATGGATATATCTACACAGCCATCTGGATGAACATGGAAATATCTACACCGCTATCTGTGTAAACATGCATACATCTTCACCGCTATCTGTATAAACATGGAAATATCTACACCGCTATCTGTATGAACATGGAAATATCTGCACCGCCATCTGTATGAACATATAAATATCTACACCGCCATCTGTATTAAGATGGAGATTTCTACACTGCTATCTGTATAAACATGGAAATATCTACACCGCTATCTGTATAAACATGGAAATATCTACACCGCTATCTGTATAAACATGGAAATATCTACACCGCTACCTATATAAGCATGGAAATATCAGCACCGCTATCTGTATGAACATGAAAATATATACACCGCTATCTGTATGAACATGGAAATATCTACACCGCTATCTGTATGAACATGGAAGTATCTACAAAGCTATCTGAATGAACATGGAAATATCTACACCGCTATCTGTTTGAACATGTAAATATCTACACCACTATCTGTATGAAAATGGAAATACCTACAAAGCTATCTGCATATACATGGAAATATCTACACAGCTCTCTCTTTACACATGGAAATAACTACACCGCTATATCTATAAACATGGAAATATCTACACCGCCATCTATATGTACATGGAAATATCTGCACCGCCATCTGTATGAAGATATAAATATCTACACCGCCATCTGTATTAAGAAGGAAATATCTAAACCGCTATCAGTATAAACATGGAAATATCTACACCGCTGCCTGTATAAACACGGAAATATCAGAACCGCTATCTGTATGAACATGGAAATATCTACACCGCTATCTGTATGAACATGGAAATATCTACACTGCTATCTGTATGAACATGGAAATAGCTACACCGTTATCTGTATGAACATGGAAATAGCTACACCACTATCTGTATTAACATGGAAATATCTGCACCGCTATCTGTATGAACATGGATATATCTACACAGCCATCTGGATGAACATGGAAATATCTACACCGCTATCTGTATGAACATGGAAATATCTACACCGCTATCTGCATTAACATGGATATATCTACACAGCCATCTGGATGAACATGGAAATATCTACACCGCTATCTGTGTAAACATGCATAGATCTTCACCGCTATCTGTATAAACATGGAAATATCTACACCGCTATCTGTATGAACATGGAAATATCTACACCGCTATCTGTATGAACATGGAAATATCTACACCGGTATCTGTTTGAACATGGAAATATCTACACCGCTATCTGCATGAAAATGGAAATATCTACACTGCTATCTGCATATACATTTAAATATCTACACAGCTATCTGTTTACACGTGGAAATAACTACACCGCTATCTGTATGAACATGGACACATCTAAACCGCCATCTGTATGAACATGGAAATATCTGCACCGCCATCTGTATGAACATATGAATATCTACACCGCCATCTGTATTAAGATGGAGATATCTACACTGCTATCTGTATAAACATGGAAATATCTACACCGCCATCTGTATGAACATATAAATTTCTACACCGCCATCTCTATTAAGAAGGAAATATCTAAACCGCTATCTGTATAAACATGGAAATATCTACAACGCTGCCTGTATAAACATGGAAATATCAGCACCGCTATCTGTATGAACATGGAAATATCTACACCGCTATCTGTATGAACATGGAAATATCTACACCGCTATCTGTTTGAACATGGAAATATCTACACCGCTATGTGCATGAAAATGGAAACATCTACACTGCTATCTGCATATACCTTTAAATATCTACACAGCTATCTCTTTACACATGGAAATAACTACACCACTATCTGTATGAACATGGAAATATCTACACCGCCATCTGTATGAACATGGAAATATCTACACCGCTATCTGTATGAACATGGATATATCTACACAGCCATCTGGATGAACATGGAAATATCTACACCGCTATCTGTGTAAACATGCATAGATCTTCACCGCTATCTGTATAAACATAGAAATATCTACACCGCTATCTGTATAAACATGGAAATATCTACACCGCTATCTGTATGAACATGGAAATATCTACACCGCTATCTGTTTGAACATGGAAATATCTACACTGCTATCTGCATGAAAATGGAAATATCTACACTGCTATCTGCATATACATTTAAATATCTACACAGCTATCTCTTTACACGTGGAAATAACTACACCGCTATCTGTATGAACATGGAAACATCTACACCGCCATCTGTATGAACATGGAAATATCTGCACAGCCATCTGTATGAACATATGAATATCTACACCGCCATCTGTATTAAGATGGAGATATCTACACTGCTATCTGTATAAACATGGAAATATCTACACCGCCATCTGTATGAACATATAAATTTCTACACCGCCATCTCTATTAAGAAGGAAATATCTAAACCGCTATCTGTATAAACATGGAAATATCTACAACACTGCCTGTATAAACATGGAAATATCAGCACCGCTATCTGTATGAACATGGAAATATCTACACCGCTATCTGTATGAACATGGAAATAACTACACCGCTATCTGTTTGAACATGGAAATATCTACACCGCTATGTGCATGAAAATGGAAACATCTACACTGCTATCTGCATATACATTTAAATATCTACACAGCTATCTCTTTACACATGGAAATAACTACACCGCTATCTGTATGAAAATGGAAATATCTACAACGCCATCTGTATGAACATGGAAATATCTGCACCGCCATCTGTATGAACATATAAATATCTACACGGCCATCTGTATTAAGATGGAGATATCTACACTGATATCTGTATAAACATGGAAATATCTACACCGCCATCTGTATTAACATATAAATATCTACACCGCCATCTGTATAAAGAAGGAAATATCTAAACCGCTATCTGAATAAACATGGAAATATCTACACCGCTGCCTGTATAAACATGGAAATATCAGCACCGCTGTCTGTATGAACATGGAAATATCTACACCGCTATCTGTATGAACATGGAAATATCTACACCTCTAACTGTATGAACATGGAAATAGCTACACCGCTATCTGTGTGATCATGGATATATCTACACAGCCATCTGGATGAAGATGGAAATATCTACACTGCTATCTGTGTAAACATGCATAAATCTTCACCGCTATCTGTATAAACATGGAAATGTCTACACCGCTATCTGTATGAACATGGAAATATCTACACCGCTATCTGTTTGAACATGGAAATATCTACACCGCTATCTGCATGAAAATGGAAATATCTACACTGCTATCTGCATATACATTTAAATATCTACACAGCTATCTCTTTACACATGGAAATAATTACACCGCTATCTGTATGAACATGGAAATATCTACACCGCCATCTGTATGAACATGGAAATATCTGCACTGCCATCTGTATGAACATATAAATATCTACACCGCCATCTGTATTAAGATGGAGATTTCTACACAGCTATCTGTATAAACATGGAAATATCTACACCGCTATCTGTATAAACATGGAAATATCTACACCGCTATCTGTATAAAGACGGAAATATCTACACCACTAACTGTATAAACATGGAAATATCAGCACCGCTATCTGTATGAACATGGAAATATCTACACCGCTATCTGTATGAACATGGAAATAACTACACCGCTATCTGTATGAACATGAAAATATCTACACCGCTATCTGTGTAAACATGCATACATCTTCACCGCTATCTGTATAAACATGTAAATATCAGCACCGCTATCTGTATGAACATGGAAATATCAGCCCCTCTATCTGTATGGACATGGAAGTATCTACACCGCTATCTCTATGAACATGGAAATATCTACACCGCTATCTGTATGAACATGGAAATATCTACACAGCTATCTGTCTGAACATGGAAATATCTACACCGCTATCTGCATGAAAATGGAAATATCTACACAGCGATCTGCATATACATGGAAATATCTACAAAGCTATCTCTTTACACGTGGAAATAAGTACAGTGCTATCTCTATAAACATGGAAATAGCTGCACCGCCATCTGTATGAACAGGGAAATATCTGCACCGCCATCTGTATGAACATATAAATGTCTACACCGCCATCTATATTAAGATGGAGATATCTACACCGCTATCTGTATAAACTTGGAAATATCTACACTGCTATCTCTATGAACATGGAAATGTCTACAACGCTATGTGTATGAATATGGAAACAGCTACACCGCTATCTGTATGAACATGGAAATATCTACACCACTACCTGTATGAACATGGAAATATCTACACCGCTATCTGTATGAACATGGAAATATCTACACCGCTATCTGCAAGAAAATGGAAATATCTACACTGCTATCTGTATGAACATATAAATATCTACACCGCCATCTGTATGAACATGGAAATATCTACACCGCTATCTGTTTGAACATGGAAATATCTACACCGCTATCTGTATGAACATGGATATATCTACACAGCCATATGGTTGAACATGGAAATATCTACACCGCTATCTCTATGAACATGGAAATATCTACACCGCTATCTGTATGAACATGGATATATCAACACAGCCATCTGGATGAACATGGAAATATCTACACTGCTATCTGTGTAAACATGCATAGACCTTCACCGCTATCTGTATAGACATGGAAATATCTACACCGCTATCTGTATGAACTTGGAAATATCTATACCGCTATCTGTATGAACATGGAAATATCTACACCGCTACCTGCTTGAACATGGAAATGTCTACACCTCTATCTGTATGAACATGGAAATATCTACACCGCTATCTGTTTGAACATGGAAATATCTACACCGCTATCTGCATGAAAATGGAAATATCTACACTGCTATCTGTATGAACATATAAATATCTACACCGCCATCTGTATGAACATGGAAATATCTACACCGCTATCTGTTTGAACATGGAAATATCTACACCGCTATCTGTATGAACATGGAAATATCTACACCGCTATCTGTTTGAACATATAAATATCTACACCGCCATCTGTATTAAGATGGAGATATCTACACTGCTATCTGTATAAACATGGAAATAACTACACCGCCATCTGTACGAACATATAAATATCTACACCGCCATCTGTATTAAGAAGGAAATATCTAAACCGCTATCTGTATAAACATGGAAATATCTACACCGCTGCCTGTATAAACATGGAAATATCAGCACCGCTATCTGTATGAACATGGAAATATCTACACCGCTATCTGTATGAACACGGAAATATCTACACCGCTATCTGTATGAACAAGGAAATAGCTACACCGCTATCTGTATGAACATGGAAATGTCTACACAGCCATCTGGATGAACATGTAAATATCTACAACGCTATCTGTATGAACATGGAAATATCTACACCGCTATCTCTGTAAACATGCATACATCTTCACCGCTATCTGTATAAACATGGAATTATCTACACTGCTATCTGAATGAACATGGAAATATCTACACCGCTATCTGTTTGAACATGGAAATATCTACACCGCTATCTGCATGAAAATGGAAATATCTACAAAGCTATCTGCATATACATGGAAATATCTACACAGCAATCTCTTTACACATGGAAAAAACTACACCGCTATATCTATAAACATGGAAATATCTACACCGCCATCTGTATGAACATGGAAATATCTGCACCACCATCTGTATGAACATATAAATATCTACACCGCCATCTGTATTAAGAAGGAAATATCTAAACCGCTATCTGTATGAACATTGAAATATCTACACCGCTATCTGTATGAACATGGAAATATCTACACCGCTATCTGTGTAAACATGCATACATCTTCACCGCTATCTGTATAAACATGGAAATATCTACAGCGCTATCTGTATGAACATGGAAATATCTACACCGCTATATGTACGAACATGGAAATATCTAAACCGCTATCTGCATGAAAATAGAAATATCTACACAGCTATCTGCATATACATGGAAATATCTACAAAGCTATCTCTTTACACATGGAAATAACTACACCGCTATCTGTATGAACATGGAAATATCTGCACCGCCATCTGTATAAACATATAAATATCTACACCGCCATCTGTATTAAGATGGAGATATCTACACAACTATCTGTATAAACTTGGAAATATCTTCACCGCTATCTGTATACACATGGAAATACCTACACCGCTATCTGTATAAACATGGAAATATCTACACCGCTACCTGTATAAGCATGGAAATATCAGCACCGCAATCTGTATGAACATGGAAATATCTACACCGCTATCTCTATGAACATGGAAATATCTACACCACTATCTGTATGGACATGGAAATAGGTACACTGCTATCTGTATGAACATGGAAATATCTACACCACTACCTGTATGAACATAGAAATATCTACACCGCTATCTGTATGAACATGGATATATCTACACAGCCATCTGGATGAACATGGAAATATCTACACCGCTATCTGCATGAACATGGAAATATCTACACCGCTATCTGTGTAAACATGCATACATCTTCACCGCAATCTGTATAAGCATGGAATTATCAACACCGCTATCTGTATGAACGTGGAAATATCTACACCGCTATCTGTTTGAACATGGAAATGTCTAAACCGCTATCAGCATGAAAATGGAAATATCTACACAGCTATCTGCATATACATGGAAATATCTACACATCTATCTCTTCTCACATGGAAATAACTACACCGCTATCTGTATGAACATGGAAATGTCTGCACCACCATCTGTATGAACATATAAATATCTACACCGCCATCTGTATTAAGATGGAGATATCTAAACCGCTATCTGAATAAACATGGAAATATCTACACCGCTGCCTGTATAAACATGGAAATATCAGCACCGCTGTCTGTATGAACATGGAAATATCTACACCACTATCTGTATGAACATGGAAATATCTACACCTCTAACTGTATGAACATGGAAATAGCTACACCGCTATCTGTGTGATCATGGATATATCTACACAGCCATCTGGATGAAGATGGAAATATCTACACTGCTATCTGTGTAAACATGCATACATCTTCACCGCTATCTGTATAAACATGGAAATGTCTACACCGCTATCTGTATGAACATGGAAATATCTACACCGCTATCTGTTTGAACATGGAAATATCTACACCGCTATCTGCATGAAAATGGAAATATCTACACTGCTATCTGCATATACATTTAAATATCTACACAGCTATCTCTTTACACATGGAAATAATTACACCGCTATCTGTATGAACATGGAAATATCTACACCGCCATCTGTATGAACATGGAAATATCTGCACTGCCATCTGTATGAACATATAAATATCTACACCGCCATCTGTATTAAGATGGAGATTTCTACACAGCTATCTGTATAAACATGGAAATATCTACACCGCTATCTGTATAAACATGGAAATATCTACACCGCTATCTGTATAAAGACGGAAATATCTACACCACTAACTGTATAAACATGGAAATATCAGCACCGCTATCTGTATGAACATGGAAATATCTACACCGCTATCTGTATGAACATGGAAATAACTACACCGCAATCTGTATGAACATGAAAATATCTACACCGCTATCTGTGTAAACATGCATACATCTTCACCGCTATCTGTATAAACATGGAAATATCTACAACGCTATCTGTATGAACATGGATATATCTACACAGCCCTCTGGATGAACATGGAAATATCCACACCGCTATCTGCATGAACATGGAAATATCTACACCGCTATCTGTGTGAACATGCATTCATGTTCACCGCAATCTGTATAAACATGGAAATATCTACACCGCTATCTGTATGAACATGGATATATCTACACAGCCCTCTGGATGAACATGGAAATATCTACACCGCTATCTGTATGAACATGGATATATCTACACAGCCCTCTGGATGAACATGGAAATATCCACACCGCTATCTGTGTAAACATGCATACATCTTCACCGCTATCTGTATAAACATGGAAATATCTACACCGCTATCTGTATAAACATGTAAATATCAGCACCGCTATCTGTATGAACATGGAAATATCAGCCCCTCTATCTGTATGGACATGGAAGTATCTACACCGCTATCTCTATGAACATGGAAATATCTACACCGCTATCTGTATGAACATGGAAATATCTACACAGCTATCTGTCTGAACATGGAAATATCTACACCGCTATCTGCATGAAAATGGAAATATCTACACAGCGATCTGCATATACATGGAAATATCTACAAAGCTATCTCTTTACACGTGGAAATAAGTACAGTGCTATCACTATAAACATGGAAATAGCTGCACCGCCATCTGTATGAACAGGGAAATATCTGCACCGCCATCTGTATGAACATATAAATGTCTACACCGCCATCTATATTAAGATGGAGATATCTACACCGCTATCTGTATAAACTTGGAAATATCTACACTGCTATCTCTATGAACATGGAAATGTCTACAACGCTATGTGTATGAATATGGAAACAGCTACTCCGCTATCTGTATGAACATGGAAATATCTACACCACTACCTGTATGAACATGGAAATATCTACACCGCTATCTGTATGAACATGGAAATATCTACACCGCTATCTGCAAGAAAATGGAAATATCTACACTGCTATCTGTATGAACATATAAATATCGACACCGCCATCTGTATGAACATGGAAATATCTACACCGCTATCTGTTTGAACATGGAAATATCTACACCGCTATCTGTATGAACATGGATATATCTACACAGCCATATGGTTGAACATGGAAATATCTACACCGCTATCTCTATGAACATGGAAATATCTACACCGCTATCTGTATGAACATGGATATATCAACACAGCCATCTGGATGAACATGGAAATATCTACACTGCTATCTGTGTAAACATGCATAGACCTTCACCGCTATCTGTATAAACATGGAAATATCTACACCGCTATCTGTATGAACTTGGAAATATCTATACCGCTATCTGTATGAACATGGAAATATCTACACCGCTACCTGCTTGAACATGGAAATGTCTACACCTCTATCTGTATGAACATGGAAATATCTACACCGCTATCTGTTTGAACATGGAAATATCTACACCGCTATCTGCATGAAAATGGAAATATCTACACTGCTATCTGTATGAACATATAAATATCTACACCGCCATCTGTATGAACATGGAAATATCTACACCGCTATCTGTTTGAACATGGAAATATCTACACCGCTATCTGTATGAACATGGAAATATCTACACCGCTATCTGTTTGAACATATAAATATCTACACCGCCATCTGTATTAAGATGGAGATATCTACACTGCTATCTGTATAAACATGGAAATAACTACACCGCCATCTGTACGAACATATAAATATCTACACCGCCATCTGTATTAAGAAGGAAATATCTAAACCGCTATCTGTATAAACATGGAAATATCTACACCGCTGCCTGTATAAACATGGAAATATCAGCACCGCTATCTGTATGAACATGGAAATATCTACACCGCTATCTGTATGAACACGGAAATATCTACACCGCTATCTGTATGAACAAGGAAATAGCTACACCGCTATCTGTATGAACATGGAAATGTCTACACAGCCATCTGGATGAACATGTAAATATCTACAACGCTATCTGTATGAACATGGAAATATCTACACCGCTATCTCTGTAAACATGCATACATCTTCACCGCTATCTGTATAAACATGGAATTATCTACACTGCTATCTGAATGAACATGGAAATATCTACACCGCTGTCTGTTTGAACATGGAAATATCTACACCGCTATCTGCATGAAAATGGAAATATCTACAAAGCTATCTGCATATACATGGAAATATCTACACAGCAATCTCTTTACACATGGAAAAAACTACACCGCTATATCTATAAACATGGAAATATCTACACCGCCATCTGTATGAACATGGAAATATCTGCACCACCATCTGTATGAACATATAAATATCTACACCGCCATCTGTATTAAGAAGGAAATATCTAAACCGCTATCTGTATGAACATTGAAATATCTACACCGCTATCTGTATGAACATGGAAATATCTACACCGCTATCTGTGTAAACATGCATACATCTTCACCGCTATCTGTATAAACATGGAAATATCTACAGCGCTATCTGTATGAACATGGAAATATCTACACCGCTATATGTACGAACATGGAAATATCTAAACCGCTATCTGCATGAAAATAGAAATATCTACACAGCTATCTGCATATACATGGAAATATCTACAAAGCTATCTCTTTACACATGGAAATAACTACACCGCTATCTGTATGAACATGGAAATATCTGCACCGCCATCTGTATAAACATATAAATATCTACACCGCCATCTGTATTAAGATGGAGATATCTACACAACTATCTGTATAAACTTGGAAATATCTTCACCGCTATCTGTATACACATGGAAATACCTACACCGCTATCTGTATAAACATGGAAATATCTACACCGCTACCTGTATAAGCATGGAAATATCAGCACCGCAATCTGTATGAACATGGAAATATCTACACCGCTATCTCTATGAACATGGAAATATCTACACCACTATCTGTATGGACATGGAAATAGGTACACTGCTATCTGTATGAACATGGAAATATCTACACCACTACCTGTATGAACATAGAAATATCTACACCGCTATCTGTATGAACATGGATATATCTACACAGCCATCTGGATGAACATGGAAATATCTACACCGCTATCTGCATGAACATGGAAATATCTACACCGCTATCTGTGTAAACATGCATACATCTTCACCGCAATCTGTATAAGCATGGAATTATCAACACCGCTATCTGTATGAACGTGGAAATATCTACACCGCTATCTGTTTGAACATGGAAATGTCTAAACCGCTATCAGCATGAAAATGGAAATATCTACACAGCTATCTGCATATACATGGAAATATCTACACATCTATCTCTTCTCACATGGAAATAACTACACCGCTATCTGTATGAACATGGAAATGTCTGCACCACCATCTGTATGAACATATAAATATCTACACCGCCATCTGTATTAAGATGGAGATATCTAAACCGCTATCTGAATAAACATGGAAATATCTACACCGCTGCCTGTATAAACATGGAAATATCAGCACCGCTGTCTGTATGAACATGGAAATATCTACACCACTATCTGTATGAACATGGAAATATCTACACCTCTAACTGTATGAACATGGAAATAGCTACACCGCTATCTGTGTGATCATGGATATATCTACACAGCCATCTGGATGAAGATGGAAATATCTACACTGCTATCTGTGTAAACATGCATACATCTTCACCGCTATCTGTATAAACATGGAAATGTCTACACCGCTATCTGTATGAACATGGAAATATCTACACCGCTATCTGTTTGAACATGGAAATATCTACACCGCTATCTGCATGAAAATGGAAATATCTACACTGCTATCTGCATATACATTTAAATATCTACACAGCTATCTCTTTACACATGGAAATAATTACACCGCTATCTGTATGAACATGGAAATATCTACACCGCCATCTGTATGAACATGGAAATATCTGCACTGCCATCTGTATGAACATATAAATATCTACACCGCCATCTGTATTAAGATGGAGATTTCTACACAGCTATCTGTATAAACATGGAAATATCTACACCGCTATCTGTATAAACATGGAAATATCTACACCGCTATCTGTATAAAGACGGAAATATCTACACCACTAACTGTATAAACATGGAAATATCAGCACCGCTATCTGTATGAACATGGAAATATCTACACCGCTATCTGTATGAACATGGAAATAACTACACCGCAATCTGTATGAACATGAAAATATCTACACCGCTATCTGTGTAAACATGCATACATCTTCACCGCTATCTGTATAAACATGGAAATATCTACAACGCTATCTGTATGAACATGGATATATCTACACAGCCCTCTGGATGAACATGGAAATATCCACACCGCTATCTGCATGAACATGGAAATATCTACACCGCTATCTGTGTGAACATGCATTCATGTTCACCGCAATCTGTATAAACATGGAAATATCTACACCGCTATCTGTATGAACATGGATATATCTACACAGCCCTCTGGATGAACATGGAAATATCTACACCGCTATCTGTATGAACATGGATATATCTACACAGCCCTCTGGATGAACATGGAAATATCCACACCGCTATCTGTGTAAACATGCATACATCTTCACCGCTATCTGTATAAACATGGAAATATCTACACCGCTACCTGTATAAACATGGAAATATCAGCACCGCTATCTGTATGAACATGGAAATATCTACACCGCTATCTGTATGAACATGGAAATATCTACACCGCTATCTGTATGAACATGGAAATATCTACAAAGCTATCTGAATGAACATGGAAATATCTACACCGCTATCTGTTTGAACATGTAAATATCTACAGCACTATCTGCATGAAAATGGAAATATCTACAAAGCTATCTGCATATACATGGAAATATCTAAACAGCTATCTCTTTACACATGGAAATAACTACACCGCTATATCTATAAACAGGGAAATATCTACACCGCCATGTGTATGAACATGGAAATATCAGCAGCGCCATCTGTATGAACATATAAGTATCTACTCCGCCATCTGTATTAAGAAGGAAATATCTAAACTGCTATCTGTATAAACATGGAAATATCTACACCGCTGCCTGTAGAAACATGGAAATATCAGCACCGCTATCTGTATGAACATGGAAATATCTACACCACTATCTGTATCAACATGGAAATATCTACACCGCTATCTGTATGAACATGGAAATAGCTACACCGTTATCTGTATGAACATGGAAATAGCTACACCGCTATCTGTATGAACATGGAAATATCTACACCGCTATCTGTATGAACATGGATATATCTACACAGCCATATGGTTGAACATGGAAATATCTACACCGCTATCTCTATGAACATGGAAATATCTACACCGCTATCTGTATGAACATGGATATATCAACACAGCCATCTGGATGAACATGGAAATATCTACACTGCTATCTGTGTAAACATGCATAGACCTTCACCGCTATCTGTATAAACATGGAAATATCTACACCGCTATCTGTATGAACTTGGAAATATCTACACCGCTATCTGTATGAACATGGAAATATCTACACCGCTATCTGTTTGAACATGGAAATGTCTACACCTCTATCTGTATGAACATGGAAATATCTACACCGCTATCTGTTTGAACATGGAAATATCTACACCGCTATCTGCAAGAAAATGGAAATATCTACACTGCTATCTGTATGAACATATAAATATCTACACCACCATCTGTATGAACATGGAAATATCTACACCGCTATCTGTTTGAACATGGAAATATCTACACCGCTATCTGTATGAACATGGAAATATCTACACCGCTATCTGTTTGAACATATAAATATCTACACCGCCATCTGTATTAAGATGGGGATATCTACACTGCTATCTGTATAAACATGGAAATAACTACACCGCCATCTGTACGAGCATATAAATATCTACACCGCCATCTGTATTAAGAAGGAAATATCTAAACCGCTATCTGTATAAACATGGAAATATCTACACCGCTGCCTGTATAAACATGGAAATATCAGCACCGCTATCTGTATGAACATGGAAATATCTACACCGCTATCTGTATGAACACGGAAATATCTACACCGCTATCTGTATGAACAAGGAAATAGCTACACCGCTATCTGTATGAACATGGAAATGTCTACACAGCCATCTGGATGAACATGGAAATATCTACACCGCTATCTGTATGAACATGGAAATATCTACACCGCTATCTCTGTAAACATGCATACATCTTCACCGCTATCTGTATAAACATGGAATTATCTACACTGCTATCTGAATGAACATGGAAATATCTACACCGCTATCTGTTTGAACATGGAAATATCTACACCGCTATCTGCATGAAAATGGAAATATCTACAAAGCTATCTGCATATACATGGAAATATCTACACAGCAATCTCTTTACACATGGAAAAAACTACACCGCTATATCTATAAACATGGAAATATCTACACCGCCATCTGTATGAACATGGAAATATCTGCACCACCATCTGTATGAACATATAAATATCTACACCGCCATCTGTATTAAGAAGGAAATATCTAAACCGCTATCTGTATGAACATTGAAATATCTACACCGCTATCTGTATGAACATGGAAATATCTACACCGCTATCTGTGTAAACATGCATACATCTTCACCGCTATCTGTATAAACATGGAAATATCTACAGCGCTATCTGTATGAACATGGAAATATCTACACCGCTATATGTACGAACATGGAAATATCTAAACCGCTATCTGCATGAAAATAGAAATATCTACACAGCTATCTGCATATACATGGAAATATCTACAAAGCTATCTCTTTACACATGGAAATAACTACACCGCTATCTGTATGAACATGGAAATATCTGCACCGCCATCTGTATAAACATATAAATATCTACACCGCCATCTGTATTAAGATGGAGATATCTACACAACTATCTGTATAAACTTGGAAATATCTTCACCGCTATCTGTATACACATGGAAATACCTACACCGCTATCTGTATAAACATGGAAATATCTACACCGCTACCTGTATAAGCATGGAAATATCAGCACCGCAATCTGTATGAACATGGAAATATCTACACCGCTATCTCTATGAACATGGAAATATCTACACCACTATCTGTATGGACATGGAAATAGGTACACTGCTATCTGTATGAACATGGAAATATCTACACAACTACCTGTATGAACATGGAAATATCTACACCGCTATCTGTATGAACATGGATATATCTACACAGCCATCTGGATGAACATGGAAATATCTACACCGCTATCTGCATGAACATGGAAATATCTACACCGCTATCTGTGTAAACATGCATACATCTTCACCGCAATCTGTATAAGCATGGAATTATCAACACCGCTATCTGTATGAACGTGGAAATATCTACACCGCTATCTGTTTGAACATGGAAATGTCTAAACCGCTATCAGCATGAAAATGGAAATATCTACACAGCTATCTGCATATACATGGAAATATCTACACATCTATCTCTTTTCACATGGAAATAACTACACCGCTATCTGTATGAACATGGAAATGTCTGCACCACCATCTGTATGAACATATAAATATCTACACCGCCATCTGTATTAAGATGGAGATATCTAAACCGCTATCTGTATAAACATGGAAATATCTACACCGCTATCTGTATAAACATGTAAATATCAGCACCGCTATCTGTATGAACATGGAAATATCAGCCCCTCTATCTGTATGGACATGGAAGTATCTACACCGCTATCTCTATGAACATGGAAATATCTACACCGCTATCTGTATGAACATGGAAATATCTACACAGCTATCTGTCTGAACATGGAAATATCTACACCGCTATCTGCATGAAAATGGAAATATCTACACAGCGATCTGCATATACATGGAAATATCTACAAAGCTATCTCTTTACACGTGGAAATAAGTACAGTGCTATCTCTATAAACATGGAAATAGCTGCACCGCCATCTGTATGAACAGGGAAATATCTGCACCGCCATCTGTATGAACATATAAATGTCTACACCGCCATCTATATTAAGATGGAGATATCTACACCGCTATCTGTATAAACTTGGAAATATCTACACTGCTATCTCTATGAACATGGAAATGTCTACAACGCTATGTGTATGAATATGGAAACAGCTACACCGCTATCTGTATGAACATGGAAATATCTACACCACTACCTGTATGAACATGGAAATATCTACACCGCTATCTGTATGAACATGGATATATCTACACAGCCATCTGGATGAACACTGAAATATCTACACCGCTATCTGTATGAACATGGAAATATCTACACCGCTATCTGTGTAAATATGCAAACATCTTCACCGCAATCTGTATAAACATAGAAATATCTACACCGCTATCTGTATGAACATGGAAATATCTACACCGCTATCTGTATAAACATGGAAATATCTACACCGCTATCTGTATAAACATGGAAATATCTACCCCGTTATCTGTATAAACATGGAAATATCTACACCGCTACCTGTATAAACATGGAAATATCAGCACCGCTATCTGTATGAACATGGAAATATCAGCCCCTCTATCTGCATGAACATGGAGATATCTACACCGCTATCTGTATGAACATGGAAATATCTACACCGCTATCCGTATGAACATGGAAATACCTTCACCGCCATCTGTATGAACATGGATATATCTACACAGCCATCTAGATGAACATGGATATATCTACACAGCCCTCTGGATGAACAAGGAAATATCCACACCGCTATCTGTGTAAACATGCATACATCTTCACCGCTATCTGTATTAACATGGAAATATCTACACCGCTATCTGTATGAACATGGAAATATCTACACCGCTATCTGTTTGAAGATGGAAATATATACACCGCTATCTGCATGAAAATGGAAATAGCTACACAGCTATCTGCATGAAAATGGAAATATCTACACAGCTATCTGCATATACATGGAAATATCTACACAGCTATCTCTTTACACGTGGAAATAACTACACCGCTATCTGTATGAACATGGAAATATCTACACCGCCATCTGTATGAACATGGAAATATCTGCACCGCCATCTGTATGAACATATAAATATCTACACCGCCATCTGTATTAAGATGGATATATCTAAACCGCTGTCTGTATAAACATGGAAATATCTACACCGCTATCTGTATAAACATGGAAATATCTACACCGCTATCTGTATAAACATGGAAATATCTACACCGCTACCTGTATAAACATGGAAATATCAGCACCGCTATCTGTATGAACATGGAAATATCTACACCGCTATCTGTATGAACATGGAAATATCTACACCGCCATCTGGATGAACATGGAAATATCTGCACCGCCATCTGTATGAACATATAAATATCTACACCGCCATCTGTATTAAGATGGAGATATCTACACCGCTATCTGAATAAACATGGAAATATCTACACCGCTATCTGTATAAAAATGGAAATATCAGCACCGCTATCTGTATGAACATGGAAATATCAGCCCCTCTATCTGTATGAAAATGGAGATATCTACACCGCCATCTGTATGAACATGGATATAGCTACACAGCCATCTGGATGAACATGGAAATATCTATACCGCAATCTGTATGAACATGGAAATAGCTACACAGCTATCTGTATGAACTTGGAAATATCTACACCGCTATCTGTATGAACATGGAAATATCTACACCGCCATCTTTATGAACATACAAATATCTACACCGCCATCTGTATTAAGATGGAGATATCTACACCGCTATCTGTATAAACCTGGAAATATCTACACCGCTATCTGTATAAACATGGAAATATCTTCACCGCTATCTGTATATACATGGAAATTTCTACACCGCTACCTGTATAAACATGGAAATATCAGCACCCCTATCTGTAGGAACATGGAAATATCTACACCGCTATCTGTACGAACATGGAAATATCTACACCGATATCTGTATGAACATTGAAATAGCTACACCGATATCTGTATGAACATGGAAATATCTACACCACTATTTGTATGAACATGGAAATATCTACACCGCTGTCTGTATGAACATGGATATATCTCCACAGCCATCTGGATGAACATAGAAATATCTACACCGCTATCTGTATGAACATGGAAATATCTACACCGCTATCTGTGTAAACATGCATACATCTTCACCGCTATCTGTATAAACCTGGAAATATCTACACCGCTATCTGTATGAACATGGAAATATCTGCACCGCTATCTGTATGAACATGGAAATATCTACACCGCTGTGTGTTTGAACATGGAAATATCTACACCGCTATCTGCATGAAAATGGAAATAACTACACTGCTATCTGCATATACATGGAAATATCTACACAGCTATCTCTTTACACATGGAAATAACTACACCGATATCTGTATGAACACGGAAATATCTACACCGCCATCTGTATGAACATGGAAATATCTGCACCGCCATCTGTATGAACATATAAATATCTACAACGCCATCTGTATTAAGAAGGAAATATCTAAACTGCTATCTGTATAAACATGGAAATATCTACACCGCTGCCTGTAGAAACATGGAAATATCAGCACCGCTATCTGTATGAACATGCAAATATCTACACCACTATCTGTATCAACATGGAAATATCTACACCGCTATCTGTATGAACATGGAAACAGCTACACCGTTATCTCTATGAACATGGAAATAGCTACACCGCTATCTGTATGAACATGGAAATATCTACACCGCTATCTGTATGAACATGGATATATCTACACAGCCATATGGTTGAACATGGAAATATCTACACCGCTATCTCTATGAACATGGAAATATCTACACCGCTATCTGTATGAACATGGATATATCAACACAGCCATCTGGATGAACATGGAAATATCTACACTGCTATCTGTGTAAACATGCATAGACCTTCACCGCTATCTGTATAAACATGGAAATATCTACACCGCTATCTGTATGAACTTGGAAATATCTACACCGCTATCTGTATGAACATGGAAATATCTACACCGCTATCTGTTTGAACATGGAAATGTCTACACCTCTATCTGTATGAACATGGAAATATCTACACCGCTATCTGTTTGAACATGGAAATATCTACACCGCTATCTGCATGAAAATGGAAATATCTACACTGCTATCTGTATGAACATATAAATATCTACACCGCCATCTGTATGAACATGGAAATATCTACACCGCTATCTGTTTGAACATGGAAATATCTACACCGCTATCTGTATGAACATGGAAATATCTACACCGCTATCTGTTTGAACATATAAATATCTACACCGCCATCTGTATTAAGATGGAGATATCTACACTGCTATCTGTATAAACATGGAAATAACTACACCGCCATCTGTACGAACATATAAATATCTACACCGCCATCTGTATTAAGAAGGAAATATCTAAACCGCTATCTGTATAAACATGGAAATATGTACACCGCTGCCTGTATAAACATGGAAATATCAGCACCGCTATCTGTATGAACATGGAAATATCTACACCGCTATCTGTATGAACACGGAAATATCTACACCGCTATCTGTATGAACAAGGAAATAGCTACACCGCTATCTGTATGAACATGGAAATGTCTACACAGCCATCTGGATGAACATGGAAATATCTACACCGCTATCTGTATGAACATGGAAATATCTACACCGCTATCTCTGTAAACATGCATACATCTTCACCGCTATCTGTATAAACATGGAATTATCTACACTGCTATCTGAATGAACATGGAAATATCTACACCGCTATCTGTTTGAACATGGAAATATCTACACCGCTATCTGCATGAAAATGGAAATATCTACAAAGCTATCTGCATATACATGGAAATATCTACACAGCAATCTCTTTACACATGGAAAAAACTACACCGCTATATCTATAAACATGGAAACATCTACACCGCCATCTGTATGAACATGGAAATATCTGCACCACCATCTGTATGAACATATAAATATCTACACCGCCATCTGTATTAAGAAGGAAATATCTAAACCGCTATCTGTATGAACATTGAAATATCTACACCGCTATCTGTATGAACATGGAAATATCTACACCGCTATCTGTGTAAACATGCATACATCTTCACCGCTATCTGTATAAACATGGAAATATCTACAGCGCTATCTGTATGAACATGGAAATATCTACACCGCTATATGTACGAACATGGAAATATCTAAACCGCTATCTGCATGAAAATAGAAATATCTACACAGCTATCTGCATATACATGGAAATATCTACAAAGCTATCTCTTTACACATGGAAATAACTACACCGCTATCTGTATGAACATGGAAATATCTGCACCGCCATCTGTATAAACATATAAATATCTACACCGCCATCTGTATTAAGATGGAGATATCTACACAACTATCTGTATAAACTTGGAAATATCTTCACCGCTATCTGTATACACATGGAAATACCTACACCGCTATCTGTATAAACATGGAAATATCTACACCGCTACCTGTATAAGCATGGAAATATCAGCACCGCAATCTGTATGAACATGGAAATATCTACACCGCTATCTCTATGAACATGGAAATATCTACACCACTATCTGTATGGACATGGAAATAGGTACACTGCTATCTGTATGAACATGGAAATATCTACACAACTACCTGTATGAACATGGAAATATCTACACCGCTATCTGTATGAACATGGATATATCTACACAGCCATCTGGATGAACATGGAAATATCTACACCGCTATCTGCATGAACATGGAAATATCTACACCGCTATCTGTGTAAACATGCATACATCTTCACCGCAATCTGTATAAGCATGGAATTATCAACACCGCTATCTGTATGAACGTGGAAATATCTACACCGCTATCTGTTTGAACATGGAAATGTCTAAACCGCTATCAGCATGAAAATGGAAATATCTACACAGCTATCTGCATATACATGGAAATATCTACACATCTATCTCTTTTCACATGGAAATAACTACACCGCTATCTGTATGAACATGGAAATGTCTGCACCACCATCTGTATGAACATATAAATATCTACACCGCCATCTGTATTAAGATGGAGATATCTAAACCGCTATCTGTATAAACATGGAAATATCTACACCGCTATCTGTATAAACATGTAAATATCAGCACCGCTATCTGTATGAACATGGAAATATCAGCCCCTCTATCTGTATGGACATGGAAGTATCTACACCGCTATCTCTATGAACATGGAAATATCTACACCGCTATCTGTATGAACATGGAAATATCTACACAGCTATCTGTCTGAACATGGAAATATCTACACCGCTATCTGCATGAAAATGGAAATATCTACACAGCGATCTGCATATACATGGAAATATCTACAAAGCTATCTCTTTACACGTGGAAATAAGTACAGTGCTATCTCTATAAACATGGAAATAGCTGCACCGCCATCTGTATGAACAGGGAAATATCTGCACCGCCATCTGTATGAACATATAAATGTCTACACCGCCATCTATATTAAGATGGAGATATCTACACCGCTATCTGTATAAACTTGGAAATATCTACACTGCTATCTCTATGAACATGGAAATGTCTACAACGCTATGTGTATGAATATGGAAACAGCTACACCGCTATCTGTATGAACATGGAAATATCTACACCACTACCTGTATGAACATGGAAATATCTACACCGCTATCTGTTTGAACATGGAAATGTCTACACCTCTATCTGTATGAACATGGAAATATCTACACCGCTATCTGTTTGAACATGGAAATATCTACACCGCTATCTGCATGAAAATGGAAATATCTACACTGCTATCTGTATGAACATATAAATATCTACACCGCCATCTGTATGAACATGGAAATATCTACACCGCTATCTGTTTGAACATGGAAATATCTACACCGCTACCTGTATGAACATGGAAATATCTACACCGCTATCTGTTTGAACATATAAATATCTACACCGCCATCTGTATTAAGATGGGGATATCTACACTGCTATCTGTATAAACATGGAAATAACTACACCGCCATCTGTACGAACATATAAATATCTACACCGCCATCTGTATTAAGAAGGAAATATCTAAACCGATATCTGTATAAACATGGAAATATCTACACCGCTGCCTGTATAAACATGGAAATATCAGCACCGCTATCTGTATGAACAAGGAAATATCTACACCGCTATCTGTATGAACATGGAAATGTCTACACAGCCATCTGGATGAACATGGAAATATCTACACCGCTATCTGTATGAACATGGAAATATCTACACCGCTATCTCTGTAAACATGCATACATCTTCACCGCTATCTGTATAAACATGGAATTATCTACACTGCTATCTGAATGAACGTGGAAATATCTACACCGCTATCTGTTTGAACATGGAAATATCTACACCGCTATCTGCATGAAAATGGAAATATCTACAAAGCTATCTGCATATACATGGAAATATCTACACAGCAATCTCTTTACACATGGAAAAAACTACACCGCTATATCTATAAACATGGAAATATCTACACCGCCATCTGTATGAACATGGAAATATCTGCACCACCATCTGTATGAACATATAAATATCTACACCGCCATCTGTATTAAGAAGGAAATATCTAAACCGCTATCTGTATGAACATTGAAATATCTACACCGCTATCTGTATGAACATGGAAATATCTACACCGCTATCTGTGTAAACATGCATACATCTTCACCGCTATCTGTATAAACATGGAAATATCTACAGCGCTATCTGTATGAACATGGAAATATCTACACCGCTATATGTACGAACATGGAAATATCTAAACCGCTATCTGCATGAAAATAGAAATATCTACACAGCTATCTGCATATACATGGAAATATCTACAAAGCTATCTCTTTACACATGGAAATAACTACACCGCTATCTGTATGAACATGGAAATATCTGCACCGCCATCTGTATAAACATATAAATATCTACACCGCCATCTGTATTAAGATGGAGATATCTACACAACTATCTGTATAAACTTGGAAATATCTTCACCGCTATCTGTATACACATGGAAATACCTACACCGCTATCTGTATAAACATGGAAATATCTACACCGCTACCTGTATAAGCATGGAAATATCAGCACCGCAATCTGTATGAACATGGAAATATCTACACCGCTATCTCTATGAACATGGAAATATCTACACCACTATCTGTATGGACATGGAAATAGGTACACTGCTATCTGTATGAACATGGAAATATCTACACAACTACCTGTATGAACATGGAAATATCTACACCGCTATCTGTATGAACATGGATATATCTACACAGCCATCTGGATGAACATGGAAATATCTACACCGCTATCTGCATGAACATGGAAATATCTACACCGCTATCTGTGTAAACATGCATACATCTTCACCGCAATCTGTATAAGCATGGAATTATCAACACCGCTATCTGTATGAACGTGGAAATATCTACACCGCTATCTGTTTGAACATGGAAATGTCTAAACCGCTATCAGCATGAAAATGGAAATATCTACACAGCTATCTGCATATACATGGAAATATCTACACATCTATCTCTTTTCACATGGAAATAAATACACCGCTATCTGTATGAACATGGAAATGTCTGCACCACCATCTGTATGAACATATAAATATCTACACCGCCATCTGTATTAAGATGGAGATATCTAAACCGCTATCTGTATAAACATGGAAATATCTACACCGCTATCTGTATAAACATGTAAATATCAGCACCGCTATCTGTATGAACATGGAAATATCAGCCCCTCTATCTGTATGGACATGGAAGTATCTACACCGCTATCTCTATGAACATGGAAATATCTACACCGCTATCTGTATGAACATGGAAATATCTACACAGCTATCTGTCTGAACATGGAAATATCTACACCGCTATCTGCATGAAAATGGAAATATCTACACAGCGATCTGCATATACATGGAAATATCTACAAAGCTATCTCTTTACACGTGGAAATAAGTACAGTGCTATCTCTATAAACATGGAAATAGCTGCACCGCCATCTGTATGAACAGGGAAATATCTGCACCGCCATCTGTATGAACATATAAATGTCTACACCGCCATCTATATTAAGATGGAGATATCTACACCGCTATCTGTATAAACTTGGAAATATCTACACTGCTATCTCTATGAACATGGAAATGTCTACAACGCTATGTGTATGAATATGGAAACAGCTACACCGCTATCTGTATGAACATGGAAATATCTACACCACTACCTGTATGAACATGGAAATATCTACACCGCTATCTGTATGAACATGGATATATCTACACAGCCATCTGGATGAACACTGAAATATCTACACCGCTATCTGTATGAAGATGGAAATATCTACACCGCTATCTGTGTAAATATGCAAACATCTTCAACGCAATCTGTATAAACATGGAAATATCTACACCGCTATCTGTATGAACATGGAAATATCTACACCGCTATCTGTATAAACATGGAAATATCTACACCGCTATCTGTATAAACATGGAAATATCTACCCCGCTATCTGTATAAACATGGAAATATCTACACCGCTACCTGTATAAACATGGAAATATCAGCACCGCTATCTGTATGAACATGGAAATATCAGCCCCTCTATCTGCATGAACATGGAGATATCTACACCGCTATCTGTATGAACATGGAAATATCTACACCGCTATCTGTATGAACATGGAAATACCTTCACCGCCATCTGTATGAACATGGATATATCTACACAGCCATCTAGATGAACATGGATATATCTACACAGCCCTCTGGATGAACAAGGAAATATCCACACCGCTATCTGTGTAAACATGCATACATCTTCACCGCTATCTGTATTAACATGGAAATATCTACACCGCTATCTGTATGAACATGGAAATATCTACACCGCTATCTGTTTGAAGATGGAAATATATACACCGCTATCTGCATGAAAATGGAAATAGCTACACAGCTATCTGCATGAAAATGGAAATATCTACACAGCTATCTGCATATACATGGAAATATCTACACAGCTATCTCTTTACACGTGGAAATAACTACACCGCTATCTGTATGAACATGGAAATATCTACACCGCCATCTGTATGAACATGGAAATATCTGCACCGCCATCTGTATGAACATATAAATATCTACACCGCCATCTGTATTAAGATGGATATATCTAAACCGCTGTCTGTATAAACATGGAAATATCTACACCGCTATCTGTATAAACATGGAAATATCTACACCGCTATCTGTATAAACATGGAAATATCTACACCGCTACCTGTATAAACATGGAAATATCAGCACCGCTATCTGTATGAACATGGAAATATCTACACCGCTATCTGTATGAACATGGAAATATCTACACCGCCATCTGGATGAACATGGAAATATCTGCACCGCCATCTGTATGAACATATAAATATCTACACCGCCATCTGTATTAAGATGGAGATATCTACACCGCTATCTGAATAAACATGGAAATATCTACACCGCTATCTGTATAAAAATGGAAATATCAGCACCGCTATCTGTATGAACATGGAAATATCAGCCCCTCTATCTGTATGAAAATGGAGATATCTACACCGCCATCTGTATGAACATGGATATAGCTACACAGCCATCTGGATGAACATGGAAATATCTATACCGCAATCTGTATGAACATGGAAATAGCTACACAGCTATCTGTATGAACTTGGAAATATCTACACCGCTATCTGTATGAACATGGAAATATCTACACCGCCATCTTTATGAACATACAAATATCTACACCGCCATCTGTATTAAGATGGAGATATCTACACCGCTATCTGTATAAACCTGGAAATATCTACACCGCTATCTGTATAAACATGGAAATATCTTCACCGCTATCTGTATATACATGGAAATTTCTACACCGCTACCTGTATAAACATGGAAATATCAGCACCCCTATCTGTAGGAACATGGAAATATCTACACCGCTATCTGTACGAACATGGAAATATCTACACCGATATCTGTATGAACATGGAAATAGCTACACCGATATCTGTATGAACATGGAAATATCTACACCACTATTTGTATGAACATGGAAATATCTACACCGCTGTCTGTATGAACATGGATATATCTCCACAGCCATCTGGATGAACATGGAAATATCTACACCGCTATCTGTATGAACATGGAAATATCTACACCGCTATCTGTGTAAACATGCATACATCTTCACCGCTATCTGTATAACCTGGAAATATCTACACCGCTATCTGTATGAACATGGAAATATCTGCACCGCTATCTGTATGAACATGGAAATATCTACACCGCTGTGTGTTTGAACATGGAAATATCTACACCGCTATCTGCATGAAAATGGAAATAACTACACTGCTATCTGCATATACATGGAAATATCTACACAGCTATCTCTTTACACATGGAAATAACTACACCGATATCTGTATGAACACGGAAATATCTACACCGCCATCTGTATGAACATGGAAATATCTGCACCGCCATCTGTATGAACATATAAATATCTACAACGCCATCTGTATTAAGATGGAGATATCTTCACCGCTATCTGTATAAACATGGAAATATCTACACCGCTATCTGTATAAACATGGAAATATCTACACCGCTACCTGTATAAACATGGAAATATCAGCACCGCTATCTGAATGAACATGGAAATATCTACACCGCTATCTGTATGAACATGGAAATATCTACACCGCTATCTGTATGAACATGGATATATCTACACAGCCCTCTGGATGAACATGGAAATATCCACACCGCTATCTGTAAACATGCATACATCTTCACCGCTATCTGTATAAAAATGGAAATACCTACACCGCTACCTGTATAAACATGGAAATATCAGCACCGCTATCTGTATGAACATGGAAATATCTACACCGCTATCTGTATGAACCTGGAAATAGCTACACCGCTATCTGTATGAACATGGAAATATCTACACCGCTATCTGTATGAACATGGAAATATCTACAAAGCTATCTGAATGAACATGGAAATATCTACACCGCTATCTGTTTGAACATGGAAATACCTACACTTCTATCTGCATGATAATGGAAATATCTACAAAGCTATCTTCATATACATGGAAATATCTACACAGCTATCTCTTTAGACATGGAAATAACTACACCGCTATACCTATAAACATGGAAATATCTACACCGCCATCTGTATGAACATGGAAATATCTGCACCGCCATCTGTATGAACATATAAATATCTACAACGCCATCTGTATTAAGAAGGAAATATCTAAACCGCTATCTCTATAAACATGGAAATATCTACACCGCTGCCTATATAAACATGGAAATATCAGCACCGCTCTCTGTATGAAAATGGAGATATCTACACCGCTATCTGTATGAACATGGAAATATCTACACTGCTATCTGTACGAACATGGAAATAGCTACACCGTTATCTTTATGAACATGGAAATATTTACACCGCTATCTGTATGAACATGGATATATCTACACAGCCATCTGGATGAACATGGAAATATCTACACTGCTATCTGTATGAACATGGAAATATCTACACCGCTATCTGTATGAACATGGACATATCTACACAGCCATCTGGATAAACATGGAAATATCTACACCGCTATCTGTGTAAACATGCATACATCTTCACCACTATCTGTATAAACATGGAAATATCTACACCGATATCTGTTTGAAAATGGAAATATCTACACCGCTATCTGCATGAAAATGGAAATATCTACACTGCTATCTGCATATACATTTAAATATCTACACAGCTATCTCTTTACACATGGAAATAACTACACCGCTATCTGTATGAACATGGAAATATCTACACCGCCATCTGTATGAACATGGAAATATCTGCACCTCCATCTTTATGAACAAATAAATATCTACACCGCCATCTGTATTAAGATGGAGATATCTACACTGCTATCTGTATAAACATGGAAATATCTACACTGCCATCTGTATGAACATATAAATATCTACACCGCCATCTGTATTAAGAAGGAAATATCTAAACCGCTATCTGTATAAACATGGAAATATCTACACCGCTGCCTGTATAAACATGGAAATATCAGCACCGCTATCTGTATGAACATGGAAATATCTACACCGCAATATGTAGGAACATGGAAATAGCTACTCCGCTGCCTGTATAAACATGGAAATATCAGCACCGCAATCTGTAAGAACATGGAAATATCTACACCACTATCTGTATGAACATGGATATATCTACACAGCCATCTAGATGAACATGGAAATATCTACACCGCTATCTGTATGAACATGGAAATATCAACACCGCTATCTGTGTAAACATGCATACATCTTCACCGCTATCAGTATAAACATGGAAATATCTACACCGCTATCTGTATGAACATCGAAATAGCTACACCGCTATCTGTATGAACATGGAAATATCTACACCGCTATCTGTATGAACATGGATATATCTACACAGCCATCTGGATGAACATGGAAATATCTACTCCGCTATCTGTGTAAACATGCATACATCTTCACCGCTATCTGTATAAACATGGAAATATCTACACCGCTATCTGTATGAACATGGAAATATCTGCACCGCTATCTGTCTGAACATGGAAATATCTTCACCGCTATCTGTTTGAACATGGAAATATCTACACCGCTATCTGCATGAAAATGGAAATATCTACACTGCTATCTGCATATACATGGAAATATCTACACAGCTATCTCTTTACACATGGAAATTACTACACCGCTATCTGTATGAACATGGAAATATCTACACCGCCATCTGTATGAACATGGAAATATCTGCACCGCCATCTGTATGAACATATAAATATCTACACCGCCGTCTGTATTAAGATGGAGATATCTACACCGCTATCTGTATAAACATGGAAATATCTACACCGCTATCTGTATAAACACGGAAATAGCTACACCCATATCTGTATAAACATGGAAATAACTACACCGCTACATGTATAAACATGGAAATATCAGCACCGCTATCTGTATGAACATGGAAATATGTACACCGCTATCTGTATGAACATGGAAATATCTACACCGCTATCTGTATGAACATGGATATATCTACACAGCCCTCTGGATGAACATGGAAATATCCACACCGCTATCTGTGTAAACATGCATACATCTTCACCGCTATCTGTATAAACATGGAAATATCTACACCGCTATCTGCATGAAAATGGAAATATCTACACAGCTATCTGCATATAGATGGAAATATCTACACAGCTATCTCTTTACACATGGAAATAACTACACCGCTATCTGTATGAACATGGAAATATCTACACCGCAATCTGTATGAACATGGAAATATCTGCACCGCCATCTGTATGAATATATAAACATCTACATCGCCATCTGTATTAAGATGGAGATATCTACACCGCTATCTGAATAAACATGGAAATATCTACACCGCTATCTGTATAAACATGGAAATATCTACACCGCTATCTGTATAAACATGGAAATATCCACACCGCAACCTGTATAAACATGGAAATATCAGCACCGCTATCTGAATGAACCTGGAACTATCTACACCGCTATCTGTATGAACATGGAAATATCTACACCGCTATCTGTATGAACATGGAAATATCTACAAAGCTATCAGAATGAACATGGAAATATCTACACCGGTATCTGTTTGAGCATGTAAATATCTACACAGCTATCTGCATGAAAATGGAAATATCTGCAAAGCTCTCTGCATATACATGGAAATATCTACACAGCTATCTCTTTACACATGGAAATAACTACACCGCTATATCTATATACATGGAAATATCTACACCGCTATCTGTATAAACATGGAAATATCTACACAGCTATCTCTTTACACATGGAAATAACTACACCACTATCTGCATGAACATGGAAATATCTCCACCGCCATCTGTATGAACATGGAAATATCTGCACCGCCATCTGTATGAACATATAAATATCTACACCGCCATCTGTATTAAGATGGAGATATCTACACTGCTATCTGTATAAACATGGAATTATCAACACCGCCATCTGTATGAACATATAAATATCTACACAGCCATCTGTATAAAGAAGGAAATATCTAAACCGCTATCTGTATAAACATGGAAATATCTAAACCGCTGCCTGTATAAACATGGAAATATCAGCACCGCTATCTGTTTGAACATGGAAATATCTACACCGCTATCTGTAGGAACATAGAAATAGCTACACCGCTGCCTGTATAAACAAGGAAATATCAGCACCGCTATCTGTATGAACATGGAAATATCTACACCATTATCTGTATGAACATGGAAATATCTACACCGCTATCTGTGTAAACATGAATAAATCTTCTCCGCTATCTGTATAAACATGGAAATAACCACACCACTATCTGTATGAACATGGAAATATCTACACCGCTATCTGTATGAACATGGAAATATCTACAAGGCAATCTGTTTGAACATGGAAATATCTACACCGCTATCTGCATGAAAATGGAAATATCTACACTGCTATCTGCATATACATGGAAATATCTACACAGCTATCTCTTTACACATGGAAATAACTACACCGCTATCTGTATGAACATCGAAATAGCCACACCGCCATCTGTATGAACATGGAAATATCTGCACCGCCATCTGTATGAACATATAAATATCTACACTGCCATCTGTATTAAGATGGAGATATCTACACCGCTATCTGTATAAACATGGAAATATCTACACCGCTATCTGTATAAACATGGAAATATCTACACCGCTATCTGTATAAACATGGAAATATCTACACCGCTACCAGTATAAACATGGAAATATCAGCACCGCTATCTGTATGAACATGGAAATATCTACACCGCTATCTGAATGAACATGGTAATATCTACACCGCTATCTGTATGAACATGGAAATATCTACACCGCTATCAGTATGAAGAAGGAAATATCTACACCGCTATCTGTATGAACATGGATATATCCACACAGCCCTCTGGATGGACATGGAAATATCCACACCGCTATCTGTGTAAACATGCATACATCTTCACCGCTATCTGTATAAACATGGAAATATCTACACCGCTATCTCTTTACACATGGAAATAACTACACCGCTATCTGTATGAACATGGAAATATCTACACCGCCATCTGTATGAACATGGAAATATCTGCACCGCCATCTGTATGAACATATAAATATCTACACCGCCATCTGTATTAAGATGGAGATATCTACACCGCTATCTGAATAAACATGGAAATACCTACACCGCTATCTGTATAAACATGGAAATATCTACACCGCTATCTGTATAACCATGGAAATATCTATACCGCTACCTGTATAAACATGGAAATATCAGCACCGCTATCTGTATGAACATGGAAATATCTACACCGCTATCTGTATGAACATGAAAATAGCTACACCGTTATCTGTATGAACATGGAAATAGCTACACCGCTATCTGTATGAACATGGAAATACCTACACCGCTATCTGTATGAACATGGAAATAGCTACACCGTTATCTGTATCAACATGGAAATAGCTACACCGCTATCTGTATGAACATGGAAATAACTACACCGCTATCTGTGTGAACATGGATATATCTACACAGCCATCTGGATGAACATGGAAATATCTAAACCGCTATCTGTGTAAACATGCATACATCTTCACCGCTATCTGTAAAAACATGGAAATATCTACACCGCTATCTGTATGAACATGGAAATATCTACACCGCTATCTGTATGAACATGGAAATATCTACACCGCTATCTGTTTGAACATGGAAATATCTACACCGCTATCTGCATGAAAATGGAAATATCTACACAGCTATCTGCATATACATGGAAATATCTACACAGCTATCTCTTTACACATGGAAATAACTACACCGCTATCTGTATGAACATGGAAATATCTACACCGCCATCTGTATGAACATGGAAATATCTGCACCGCCATCTGTATGAACATATAAATATCTACACCGCCATCTGTATTAAGATGGAGATATCTACACCGCTATCTGTATAAACATGGAAATATCTACACCGCTATCTGTATAAACAAGGAAATATCTACACCACTATCTGTATAAACATGGAAATATCAGCACCGCTATATTTATGAACATGGAAATATCAGCCCCTCTATCTGTAAGAACATGGAAGTATCTACACCGCTATCAGTATGAACATGGAAATATCTACACCGCTATCTGTATGAACGTGGAAATACCTTCACCGCCATCTGTATGAACATGGATATATCTACACAGCCATCTGGATGAACATGGAAATATCTACACCGCTATCTGTATGAACATGGAAATAGCTACACCGCTATCTGTATGAACATGGAAATATCTACACCACTATCTGAATGAACATGGAAATATCTACACCGCTATCTGTATGAACATGGAAATAACTTCACCGCTATCAGTATGAAAATGGATATATCTACACAGCCATCTGGATGAACATGGAAATATCTACACCGCTATCTGTATGAACATGGAAATTTATACACCGCTATCTGTGTAAACATGCATACATCTTCACCGCTATCTGTATAAAAATGGAAATATCTACACCGCTATCTGTATGAACATGGAAATATCTACACCGCTTACTGTTTGAACATGGAAATATCTACACCGCTTTCTGCATAAAAATGGAAATATCTACACAGCTATCTGCATATACATGGAAATATCATCAAAGCTATCTCTTTACACATGGAAATAACTACACCGCTATATCTATAAAGATGGAAATATGTAAACCGCCATCTGTATGAACATGGAAATATCTGCATTGCCATCTGTATGAACATATAAATACCTACACCGCCATCTGTATTAAGATGGAGATATCTACACAGCTATCTGTATATACCTGGAAATATCTACACCGCTACCTGTGTAAACATCGAAATATCAGCACTGCTCTCTGTATGAACTCGGAAATATCTACACCGCTATCTGTACGAACAAGGAAATATCTACACCGCTATCTGTATGAACATGGAAATAGCTACACCGCTATCTGTATGAACAAGGAAATATCTACACCACTATCTGTATGAACATGGAAATATCTACACCGCTATCTGTGAAAACATGCATATATCTTCACCGCTATCTTTATAAACATGGAAATATCTACACCGCTATCTGTATGAACATGGAAATAGCTACACCGCTATCTGTATGAACATGGAAATATCTACACCACTATCTGAATGAACATGGAAATATCTACACCGCTATCTGTATGAACATGGAAATAACTTCACCGCTATCAGTATGAAAATGGATATATCTACACAGCCATCTGGATGAACATGGAAATATCTACACCGCTATCTGTATGAACATGGAAATATCCACACCGCTATCTGTGTAAACATGCATACATCTTCACCGCTATCTGTATAAACATGGAAATATCTACACCGCTATCTGTATGAACATGGAAATATCTACACCGCTATCTGTTTGAAGATGGAAATATATACACCGCTATCTGCATGAAAATGGAAACATCTACACAGGTATCTGCATATAGATGGAAATATCTACACAGCTATCTCTTTACACATGGAAATAACTACACCGCTATCTGTATGAACATGGAAATATCTACACCGCAATCTGTATGAACATGGAAATATCTGCACCGCCATCTGTATGAACATATAAACATCTACATCGCCATCTGTATTAAGATGGAGATATCTACACCGCTATCTGAATAAACATGGAAATATCTACACCGCTATCTGTATAAACATGGAAATATCTACACCGCTATCTGTATAAACATGGAAATATCCACACCGCTACCTGTATAAACATGGAAATATCAGCACCGCTATCTGAATGAACCTGGAACTATCTACACCGCTATCTGTATGAACATGGAAATATCTACACCGCTATCTGTATGAACATGGAAATATCTACAAAGCTATCAGAATGAACATGGAAATATCTACACCGCTATCTGTTTGAGCATGTAAATATCTACACAGCTATCTGCATGAAAATGGAAATATCTGCAAAGCTCTCTGCATATACATGGAAATATCTACACAGCTATCTCTTTACACATGGAAATAACTACACCGCTATATCTATATACATGGAAATATCTACACCGCTATCTGTATAAACATGGAAATATCTACACAGCTATCTCTTTACACATGGAAATAACTACACCACTATCTGCATGAACATGGAAATACCTCCACCGCCATCTGTATGAACATGGATATATCTGCACCGCCATCTGTATGAACATATAAATATCTACACCGCCATCTGTATTAAGATGGAGATATCTACACTGCTATCTGTATAAACATGGAATTATCAACACCGCCATCTGTATGAACATATAAATATCTACACAGCCATCTGTATAAAGAAGGAAATATCTAAACCGCTATCTGTATAAACATGGAAATATCTAAACCGCTGCCTGTATAAACATGGAAATATCAGCACCGCTATCTGTTTGAACATGGAAATATCTACACCGCTATCTGTAGGAACATAGAAATAGCTACACCGCTGCCTGTATAAACAAGGAAATATCAGCACCGCTATCTGTATGAACATGGAAATATCTACACCACTATCTGTATGAACATGGATATATCTACACAGCCATCTGGATGAACATGGAAATATCTACACCATTATCTGTATGAACATGGAAATATCTACACCGCTATCTGTGTAAACATGAATAAATCTTCACCGCTATCTGTATAAACATGGAAATAACTACACCGCTATCTGTATGAACATGGAAATATCTACACCGCTATCTGTATGAACATGGAAATATCTACAAGGCAATCTGTTTGAACATGGAAATATCTACACCGCTATCTGCATGAAAATGGAAATATCTACACTGCTATCTGCATATACATGGAAATATCTACACAGCTATCTCTTTACACATGGAAATAACTACACCGCTATCTGTATGAACATCGAAATAGCCACACCGCCATCTGTATGAACATGGAAATATCTGCACCGCCATCTGTATGAACATATAAATATCTACACCGCCATCTGTATTAAGATGGAGATATCTACACCGCTATCTGTATAAACATGGAAATATCTACACCGCTATCTGTATAAACATGGAAATATCTACACCGCTATCTGTATAAACATGGAAATATCTACACCGCTACCAGTATAAACATGGAAATATCAGCACCGCTATCTGTATGAACATGGAAATATCTACACCGCTATCTGAATGAACATGGTAATATCTACACCGCTATCTGTATGAACATGGAAATATCTACACCGCTATCAGTATGAAGAAGGAAATATCTACACCGCTATCTGTATGAACATGGATATAACCACACAGCCCTCTGGATGAACATGGAAATATCCACACCGCTATCTGTGTAAACATGCATACATCTTCACCGCTATCTGTATAAACATGGAAATATCTACACCGCTATCTCTTTACACATGGAAATAACTACACCGCTATCTGTATGAACATGGAAATATCTACACCGCCATCTGTATGAACATGGAAATATCTGCACCGCCATCTGTATGAACATATAAATATCTACACCGCCATCTGTATTAAGATGGAGATATCTACACCGCTATCTGAATAAACATGGAAATACCTACACCGCTATCTGTATAAACATGGAAATATCTACACCGCTATCTGTATAACCATGGAAATATCTATACCGCTACCTGTATAAACATGGAAATATCAGCACCGCTATCTGTATGAACATGGAAATATCTACACCGCTATCTGTATGAACATGGAATTATCTACACCGCTATCTGGATGAACATGGAAATATCTACAAAGCTATCTGAATGAACATGGAAAAATCTACACCGATATCTGTTTGAACATGTAAATATCTAAACCGCTATCTGCATGAAAATGGAAATATCTACAAAGCTATCTGCATATACATGGAAATATCTACACAGCTATCTCTTTACACATGGAAATAACTACACCACTATATCTATAAACATGGAAATATCTACACCGCCATCTGTATGAACATGGGAATATCTGCACCGCCATCTGTATGAACATATAAATATCTACACCGCCATCTGTATTAAGAAGGAAATATCTAAACCGCTATCTGTATAAACATGGAAATATCTACACCGCTGCCTGTATAACCATGGAAATATCAGCACCGCTATCTGTATGAACATGGAAATATCTACACCGCTATCTGTATTAACATGGAAATATCTACACTGCTATCTGTATGAACATGGAAATATCTACACCGTTCTCCGTATGAACATGGAAATATCTACACCGCTATCTGTATGAACATGGAAATATCTACAAAGCTATCTGAATGAACATGGAAATATCTACACCGCTATCTGTTTGAACATGTAAATATCTGCACCGCTATCTGCATGAAAATGGAAATATCTACAAAGCTATCTGCATATTCATGGAAATATCTACACAGCTATCTCTTTACACATGGAAATAACTACACCGCTATATCTATAAACATGGAAATATCTACACCGCCATCTGTATGAACATGGAAATATCTGCATCACCATCTGTATGAACATATTAATATCTACACCGCCATCTGTATTAAGAAGGAAATATCTAAACCGCTGTTTAAACATGGAAATTTCTACACCGCTGCCTGTATAAACATGGAAATATCAGCACCGCTCTCTGTAAGAGAATGGAAATATCTACACCACTATCTGTATGAACATGGAAATATCTACACTGCTATCTGTATGAACATGAAAATAGCTACACCGTTATCTGTATGAACATGGAAATAGCTACACCGCTATCTGTATGAACATGGAAATACCTACACCGCTCTCTGTATGAACATGGAAATAGCTACACCGTTATCTGTATCAACATGGAAATAGCTACACCGCTATCTGTATGAACATGGAAATATCTACACCGCTATCTGTGTGAACATGGATATATCTACACAGCCATCTGGATGAACATGGAAATATCTAAACCGCTATCTGTGTAAACATGCATACATCTTCACCGCTATCTGTAAAAACATGGAAATATCTACACCGCTATCTGTATGAACATGGAAATATCTACACCGCTATCTGTATGAACATGGAAATATCTACACCGCTATCTGTTTGAACATGGAAATATCTACACCGCTATCTGCATGAAAATGGAAATATCTACACAGCTATCTGCATATACATGGAAATATCTACACAGCTATCTCTTTACACATGGAAATAACTACACCGCTATCTGTATGAACATGGAAATATCTACACCGCCATCTGTATGAACATGGAAATATCTGCACCGCCATCTGTATGAACATATAAATATCTACACCGCCATCTGTATTAAGATGGAGATATCTACACCGCTATCTGTATAAACATGGAAATATCTACACCGCTATCTGTATAAACAAGGAAATATCTACACCACTATCTGTATAAACATGGAAATATCAGCACCGCTATATTTATGAACATGGAAATATCAGCCCCTCTATCTGTAAGAACATGGAAGTATCTACACGGCTATCAGTATGAACATGGAAATATCTACTCCGCTATCTGTATGAACGTGGAAATACCTTCACCGCCATCTGTATGAACATGGATATATCTACACAGCCATCTGGATGAACATGGAAATATCTACACCGCTATCTGTATGAACATGGAAATAGCTACACCGCTATCTGTATGAACATGGAAATATCTACACCACTATCTGAATGAACATGGAAATATCTACACCGCTATCTGTATGAACATGGAAATAACTTCACCGCTATCAGTATGAAAATGGATATATCTACACAGCCATCTGGATGAACATGGAAATATCTACACCGCTATCTGTATGAACATGGAAATTTATACCCCGCTATCTGTGTAAACATGCATACATCTTCACCGCTATCTGTATAAACATGGAAATATCTACACCGCTATCTGTATGAACATGGAAATATCTACACCGCTATCTGTTTGAACATGGAAATATCTACACCGCTTTCTGCATAAAAATGGAAATATCTACACAGCTATCTGCATATACATGGAAATATCATCAAAGCTATCTCTTTACACATGGAAATAACTACACCACTATCTCTATAAAGATGGAAATATGTAAACCGCCATCTGTATGAACATGGAAATATCTGCATTGCCATCTGTATGAACATATAAATACCTAAACCGCCATCTGTATTAAGATGGAGATATCTACACAGCTATCTGTATATACCTGGAAATATCTACACCGCTACCTGTGTAAACATCGAAATATCAGCACTGCTCTCTGTATGAACTCGGAAATATCTACACCGCTATCTGTACGAACATGGAAATATCTACACCGCTATCTGTATGAACATGGAAATAGTTACACCGCTATCTGTATGAACAAGGAAATATCTACACCACTATCTGTATGAACATGGAAATATCTACACCGCTATCTGTGAAAACATGCATATATCTTCACCGCTATCTGTATAAACATGGAAATATCTACACCGCTATCTGTATGAACATGGAAATAGCTACACCGCTATCTGTATGAACATGGAAATATCTACACCGCTATCTGTATGAACATGGATATATCTACACAGCCATCTGGATGAACATGGAAATATCTGCACCGCTATCTGTGTAAACATGCATACATCTTCACCGCTATCTATATAAACATGGAAATATCTACACCACTATCTGTATGAACATGGAATTATCTACACCGCTATCTGTGTAAACATGCATACATCTTCACCGCTATCAGTATAAACATGGAAATATCTACACCGCTATCTGTATGAACATGGAAATAGCTACACCGCTATCTGTATGAACATGGAAATATCTACACCGCTATCTGTATGAACATGGATATATCTACACAGCCATCTGGATGAACATGGAAATATCTAAACTGCTATCTGTGTAAACATGCATACATCTTCACCGCTATCTGTATAAACATGGAAATATCTACACCGCTATCTGTATGAACATTGAAATATCTACACCGTTATCTGTATGAACATGGAAATACCTACACCGCTATCTGTTTGAACATAGAAATATCTACACCGCTATCTGCATGAAAATGGAAATATCTAAACTGCTATCTGCATATACATGGAAATATCTACACAGCTATCTCTTTACACATGGAAATAACTACACCGCTATCTGTATGAACATGGAAATATCTACACCGCTATCTGTATAAACATGTAAATATCTACACCACTACCTGTATAAACATGGAAATATCAGCACCGCTGTCTGTATGAACATGGAAATATCTACACCGCTATCTGTGTGAACATGGAAATATCTACACCGCTATCTGTATAAACATGGAAATATCTACATCGCTATCTGTATAAACATGGAAATATCTACACCGCTACCTGTATAAACATGGAAATATCAGCACCGCTATCTGTATGAACATGGAAATATCTACACCGCTATCTGTATGAACATGGAAATATCTACACCGCTATCTATATGAACATGGAAATATCTACACCGCTACCTGTATAAACATTGAAATATCAGCACCGCTATCTGTTTGAACATGGAAATATCTACACCGCTATCTGCATGAAAATGGAAATATCTACAAAGCTATCTGCATATACATGGAAATATCTACACAGCTATCTCTTTACACATGGAAATAACTACACCGCTATATCTATAAACATGGAAATATCTACACCGCCATCTGTATGAACATGGAAATATCTGCACTGCCATCTGTATGAACATATAAATATCTACACCGCCATCTGTATTAAGAAGGAAATATCTAAACCGCTGTTTAAACATGGAAATATCTACACCACTGCCTGTATAAACATGGAAATACCAGCACCGCTCTCTGTAAGAGAATGGAAATATCTACACCGCTATCTGTATGAACATGGAAATATCTACACTGCTATCTGTATGAACATGGAAATAGCTACACAGTTATCTGTATGAACATGGAAATAGCTACACCGCTATCTGTATGAACATGGAAATATCTACAACGCTATCTGTATGAACATGGAAATAGCTACACCGTTATCTGTATCAACATGGAAATAGCTACACCGCTATCTGTATGAACATGGAAGTATCTACACCGCTATCTGTATGAACATGGATATATCTACACAGCCATCTGGATGAACATGGAAATATCTACACCGCTATCTGTATGAACATGGAAATATCTACACCGCTATCTGTGTGAACATGGATATATCTACACAGCCATCTGGATGAACATGGAAATATCTTCACCGCTATCTGTGTAAACATGCATACATCTTCACCGCTATGTGTAAAAACATGGAAATATCTACACCGCTATCTGTATGAACATGGAAATATCTACACCGCTATCTGTATGAACATGGAAATATCTACACCGCTATCTGTTTGAACATGGAAATATCTACACCGCTATCTGCATGAAAATGGAAATATCTACTCAGGTATCTGCATATTCATGGAAATATCTACACAGCTATCTCTTTACACATGGAAATATCTACATCGCTATCTGTATGAACATGGAAATATCTACACCGCCATCTGTAAAACATGGAAATATCTGCACCGCCATCTGTATGAACACATAAATATCTACACCGCCATCTGTATTAAGATGGAGATATCTACACCGCTATCTGTATAAACATGGAAATATCTACACCGCTATCTGTATAAACAGGGAAATATCTATACCATTATCTGTATAAACATGGAAATATCAGCACCGCTATCTGTATGAACATGAAAATATCTACACCGCAATATGTATTAACATGGAAATAGCTACTCCGCTGCCTGTATAAACATGGAAATATCAGCACCGCTATCTGTATGAACATGGAAATATCTACACCACTATCTGTATGAACATGGATATATCTACACAGCCATCTAGATGAACATGGAAATATCTACACCGCTATCTGTATGAACATGGAAATATCTACACCGCTATCTGTGTAAACATGCATACATCTTCACCGCTATCAGTATAAACATGGAAATATCTACACCGCTATCTGTATGAACATCGAAATAGCTGCACCGCTATCTGTATGAACATGGAAATATCTACACCGCTATCTGTATGAACATGGATATATCTACACAGCCATCTGGATGAATATGGAAATATCTACTCCGCTATCTGTGTAAACATGCATACATCTTCACCGCTATCTGTATAAACATGGAAATATCTACACCGCTATCTGTATGAGCATGGAAATATCTGCACCGCTATCTGTCTGAACATGGAAATATCTTCACCGCTATCTGTTTGAACATGGAAATATCTACACCGCTATCTGCATGAAAATGGAAATATCTACAATGCTATCTGCATATACATGGAAATATCTACACAGCTATCTCTTTACACATGGAAATTACTACACCGCTATCTGTATGAACATGGAAATATCTACACCGCCATCTGTATGAACATGGAAATATCTGCACCGCCATCTGTATGAACATATAAATATCTACACCGCCATCTGTATTAAGATGGAGATATCTACACCGCTATCTGTATAAACATGGGAATATCTACACCGCTATCTGTATAAACACGGAAATATCTACACCGATATCTGTATAAATATGGAAATAACTGCACCGCTACCTGTATAAACATGGAAATATCAGCACCGCTATCTGTATGAACATGGAAATATCTACACCGCTATCTGTATGAACATGGAAATATGTACACCGCTATCTGTATGAACATGGATATATCTACACAGCCCTCTGGATGAACATGGAAATATCCACACCGCTATCTGTGTAAACATGCATACATCTTCACCGCTATCTGTATAAACATGGAAATATCTACACCGCTATCTGTATGAACATGGAAATATCTACAAAGCTATCTGAATGAACATGGACATATCTACACCGCTATCTGTTTGAACATGGAAATATCTACACTTCTATCTGCATGATAATGGAAATATCTACAAATCCATCTGCATATACATGAAAATATCTACACAGCTATGTCTTTACACTTGGAAATAACTACACCGCTATATCTATAAACATGGAAATATCTACACCGCCATCTGTATGAACATGGACATATCTGCACCGCCATCTGTATGAACATGTAAATATCTACACCGCCATCTATGTTAAGAAGGAAATATCTAAACCGCTATCTGTATAAACATGGAAATATCTACACCGCTGCCTATATAAACATGGAAATATCAGCACCGCTCTCTGTATGAAAATGGAGATATCTACACCGCTATCTGTATGAACATGGAAATATCTACACTGCTATCTGTATGAACATGGAAATAGCTACACCGTTATCTGTATGAACATGGAAATATCTACACCGCTATCTGTATGAACATGGATATATCTACACAGCCATCTGGATGAACATGGAAATATCTACACTGCTATCAGTATGAACATGGAAATATCTACACCGCTATCTGTATGAACATGGATATATCTACACAGCCATCTGGATGAACATGGAAATATCTACACCGCTATCTGTGTAAACATGCATACATCTTCACCACTATCTGTATAAACATGGAAATATCTACACCGCTATCTGTATGAATATGGAATTATCTACACCGCTATCTGTATGAACATGGAAATATCTACACCGATATCTGTTTGAAAATGGAAATATCTACACCGCTATCTGCATGAGAATGGAAATATCTACACTGCTATCTGCATATACATTTAAATATCTACACAGCTATCTCTTTACACATGGAAATAACTACACCGCTATCTCTAGGAACATGGAAATATCTACACCGCCATCTGTATGAACATGGAAATATCTGCACCGCCATCTGTATGAACATATAAATATCTACACCGCCATCTGTATTAAGAAGGAAATATCTAAACCGCTATCTGTATGAACATGGAAATATCTACACCGCTATCTGTGTAAACATGCATACATCTTCACCGCTATCTATATAAACATGGAAATATCTACACCACTATCTGTATGAACATGCAAATATCTACACCGCTACCTGTATAAACATGGAAATATCATCACCGCTATCTGTATGAACATGGAAATATCTACACCGCTATCTGTATGAACATGCAAATATCTACACCACTATCTGTATGAACATGGAAATATCTACACCACTATCTGTATGAACATGGATATATCTACACAGCCATCTGGATGAACATGGAAATATCTACACCGCTATCTGTATGAACATGGAAATATCTACACCGCTATCTGTGTAAACATGCATACATCTTCACCGATATCAGTATAAACATGGAAATATCTACACCGCTATCTGTATGAACATGGAAATAGCTACACCGCTATCTGTATGAACATGGAAATATCTACTCCGCTATCTGTATGAACATGGATATATCTACACAGCCATCTGGATGAACATGGAAATATCTACACCGCTATCTGTGTAAACATGCATACATCTTCACCGCTCTCTGCATGAACATGGAAATATATACACCGCTATCTGTATGAACATTGAAATATCTACACCGCTATCTGTATGAACATGGAAATATCTACACCGCTATCTTTTTAAACATGGAAATATCTACACCGCTATCTGCATGAAAATGGAAATATCTACACTGCTATCTGCATATACATGGAAATATCTACACAGCTATCTCTTTACGCATGGAAATAACTACACCGCTATCTGTATGAACATGGAAATATCCACACCGCCATCTGTATGAACATGGAAATATCTGCACCGCCATCTGTATGAACATATAAATATCTACACCGCCATCTGTATTAAGATGGAGATATCTACACCGCTATCTGTATAAACATGGGAATATCTACACCGCTATCTGTATAAACACGGAAATCTCTACACCGATATCTGTATAAACATGGAAATAACTGCTCCGCTACCTGTATAAACATGGAAATATCAGCACCGCTATCTGTATGAACATGGAAATATCTACACCGCTATCTGTATGAACATGGAAATATCTACACCGCTATCTGTATGAACATGGATATATCTACACAGCCCTCTGGATGAACATGGAAATATCCACACCGCTATCTGTGTAAACATGCATACATCTTCACCGCTATCTGTATAAACATGGAAATATCTACACCGCTATCTGTATGAACATGGAAATATCTACAAAGCTATCTGAATGAACATGGACATATCTACACCGCTATCTGTTTGAACATGGAAATATCTACACTTCTATCTGCATGATAATGGAAATATCTACAAATCTATCTGCATATACATGGAAATATCTACACAGCTATGTCTTTACACTTGGAAATAACTACACCGCTATATCTATGAACATGGAAATATCTACACCGCCATCTGTATGAACATGGACATATCTGCACCGCCATCTGTATGAACATGTAAATATCTACACCGCCATCTATGTTAAGAAGGAAATATCTAAACCGCTATCTGTATAAACATGGAAATATCTACACCGCTGCCTATATAAACATGGAAATATCAGCACCGCTCTCTGTATGAAAATGGAGATATCTACACCGCTATCTGTATGAACATGGAAATATCTACACTGCTATCTGTATGAACATGGAAATAGCTACACCGTTATCTGTATGAACATGGAAATATCTACACCGCTATCTGTATGAACATGGATATATCTACACAGCCATCTGGATGAACATGGAAATATCTACACTGCTATCTGTATGAACATGGAAATATCTACAACGCTATCTGTATGAACATGGATATATCTACACAGCCATCTGGATGAACATGGAAATATCTACACCGCTATCTGTGTAAACATGCATACATCTTCACCACTATCTGTATAAACATGGAAATATCTACACCGCTATCTGTATGAATATGGAATTATCTACACCGCTATCTGTATGAACATGGAAATATCTACACCGATATCTGTTTGAAAATGGAAATATCTACACCGCTATCTGCATGAAAATGGAAATATCTACACTGCTATCTGCATATACATTTAAATATCTACACAGCTATCTCTTTACACATGGAAATAACTACACCGCTATCTGTAGGAACATGGAAATATCTAAACCGCCATCTGTATGAACATGGAAATATCTGCACCGCCATCTGTATGAACATATAAATATCTACACCGCCATCTGTATTAAGAAGGAAATATCTAAACCGCTATCTGTATGAACATGGAAATATCTACTCCGCTATCTGTGTAAACATGCATACATCTTCACCGCTATCTATATAAACATGGAAATATCTACACCACTATCTGTATGAACATGCAAATATCTACACCGCTACCTGTATAAACATGGAAATATCATCACCGCTATCTGTATGAACATGGAAATATCTACACCGCTATCTGTATGAACATGCAAATATCTACACCACTATCTGTATAAACTCGGAAATATCTACACCGATATCTGTATAAACATGGAAATAACTGCACCGCTACCTGTATAAACATGGAAATATCAGCACCGCTATCTGTATGAACATGGAAATATCTACACCGCTATCTGTATGAACATGGAAATATCTACACCGCTATCTGTATGAACATGGATATATCTACACAGCCCTCTGGATGAACATGGAAATATCCACACCGCTATCTGTGTAAACATGCATACATCTTCACCGCTATCTGTATAAACATGGAAATATCTACACCGCTATCTGTATGAACATGGAAATATCTACAAAGCTATCTGAATGAACATGGACATATCTACACCGCTATCTGTTTGAACATGGAAATATCTACACTTCTATCTGAATGATAATGGAAATATCTACAAAGCTATCTGCATATACATGGAAATATCTACACAGCTATCTCTTTACACTTGGAAATAACTACACCGCTATATCTATAAACATGGAAATATCTACACCGCCATCTGTATGAACATGGACATATCTGCACCGCCATCTGTATGAACATATAAATATCTACACCGCCATCTATGTTAAGAAGGAAATATCTAAACCGCTATCTGTATAAACATGGAAATATCTACACCGCTGCCTATATAAACATGGAAATATCAGCACCGCTCTCTGTATGAAAATGGAGATATCTACACCGCTATCTGTATGAACATGGAAATATCTACACTGCTATCTGTATGAACATGGAAATAGCTACACCGTTATCTGTATGAACATGGAAATATCTACACCGCTACCTGTATTAACATGGATATATCTACACAGCCATCTGGATGAACATGGAAATATCTACACTGCTATCTGTATGAACATGGAAATATCTACACCGCTATCTGTATGAACATGGATATATCTACACAGCCATCTGGATGAACATGGAAATATCTACACCGCTATCTGTGTAAACATGCATACATCTTCAACACTATCTGTATAAACATGGAAATATCTACAACGCTATCTGTATGAATATGGAATTATCTACACCGCTATCTGTATGAACATGGAAATATCTACACCGATATCTGTTTGAAAATGGAAATATCTACACCGCTATCTGCATGAAAATGGAAATATCTACACTGCTATCTGCATATACATTTAAATATCTACACAGCTATCTCTTTACACATGGAAATAACTACACCGCTATCTGTATGAACATGGAAATATCTACACCGCCATCTGTATGAACATGGAAATATCTGCACCGCCATCTGTATGAACATATAAATATCTACACCGCCATCTGTATTAAGAAGGAAATATCTGAACCGCTATCTGTATGAACATGGAAATATCTACACCGCTATCTGTGTAAACATGCATACATCTTCACCGCTATCTATATAAACATGGAAATATCTACACCACTATCTGTATGAACATGTAAATATCTACACCGCTACCTGTATAAACATGGAAATATCATCACCGCTATCTGTATGAACATGGAAATATCTACACCGCTATCTGTATGAACATGCCAATATCTACACCACTATCTGTATGAACATGGAAATATCTACACCACTATCTGTATGAACATGGATATATCTACACAGCCATCTGGATGAACATGGAAATATCTACACCGCTATCTGTATGAACATGGAAATATCTACACCGCTATCTGTGTAAACATGCATACATCTTCACCGCTATCAGTATAAACATGGAAATATCTACACCGCTATCTGTATGAACATGGAAATAGCTACACCGCTATCTGCAAGAACATGGAAATATCTACTCCGCTATCTGTATGGACATGGATATATCTACACAGCCATCTGGATGAACATGGAAATATCTACACCGCTATCTTTCTAAACATGCATACATCTTCACCGCTCTCTGCATGAACATGGAAATATATACACCGCTATCTGTATGAACATTGAAATATCTACACCGCTATCTGTATGAACATGGAAATATCTACACCGCTATCTTTTTAAACATGGAAATATCTACACCGCTATCTGCATGAAAATGGAAATATCTACACTGCTATCTGCATATACATGGAAATATCTACACAGCTATCTCTTTACACATGGAAATAACTACACCGCTATCTGTATGAACATGGAAATATCCACACCGCCATCTGTATGAACATGGAAATATCTGCACCGCCATCTGTATGAACATATAAATATCTACACCGCCATCTGTATTAAGATGGAGATATCTACACTGCTATCTGTATAAACATGGAAATATCAGCACTGCTATCAGTATGAACATGGAAATATCTACACCGCTATCTGTATGAACATGGAAATATCTACACCGCTATCTGTATAAACATGGAAATATCTACACCGATACCTGTATAAACATGGAAATATCAGCACCGCTATCTGTATGAACATGGAAATATCTACACCGGTATCTGTATGAACATGGAAATATCTACATTGCTATCTGTATGAACATGGAAATATCTACACCGCTACCTGTATAAACATGGAAATATCAGCACCGCTATCTGTATGAACATGGATATATCTACACCGCTATCTGTATGAACATGGAAATAACTACACCGCTATCTGTATGAACATGGAAATATCTACAAAGCTATCTGAATGAACATGGAAATATCTAAACCGCTATCTGTTTGAACATGTAAATATCTACACCGCTATCTGCATGAAAATGGAAATATCTACACTGCTATCTGCATATACATTTAAATATCTACACAGCTATCTCTTTACACATGGAAATAACTACACCACTATCTGTATGAACATGGAAATATCTGCACCGCCATCTGTATGAACATGGAAATATCTGCACCGCCATCTGTATGAACATATAAATATCTACACCGCCATTTGTATTAAGATGGAGATATCTACACTGCTATCTGTATAAACATGGAAATATCAAAACTGCTATCTGTATGAACATATAAATATCTACACAGCCATCTGTATTAAGAAGGAAATATCTAAACCGCTATCTGTATAAACATGGAAATATCTACACCGCTGCCTGTATAAACATGGAAATATCAGCACCGCTATCTGTTTGAACATGGAAATATCTACACCGCTGTCTGTAGGAACATAGAAATAGCTACACCGCTGCCTGTATAAACATGGAAATATCAGCACCGTTATCTGTATGAATATGGAAATATCTACACCACTAACTGTATGAACATGGATATATCTACACAGCCATCTGGATGAACATGGAAATATCTACACCATTATCTGTATGAACATGGATATATCTACACCGCTATCTGTGTAAAGATGCATACATATTCACCGCTATCAGTATAAACATGGAAATATCTACACCGCTATCTGTATGAACATGGAAATAGCTACACCGCTATCTGAATGAACATGGAAATATCTACACCGCTATCTGTATGAACATGGATATATCTACACAGCCATCTGGATGAACATGGAAATATCTACACCGCTATCTGTGTAAACATGCATACATCTTCTCCGCTATCTGTATAAACATGGAAATAACTACACCGCTATCTGTATGAACATGGAAATATCCACACCGCCATCTGTATGAACATGGAAATATCTGCACCGCCATCTGTATGAACATATAAATATCTACACCGCCATCTGTATTAAGATGGAGATATCTACACCGCTATCTGTATAAACATGGAAATATCTACACCGCTATCTGTATAAACATGGAAATATCTACACCGCTATCTGTATAAACATGGAATTATCTACACCGCTACCAGTATAAACATGGAAATATCAGCACCGCTATCTGTATGAACATGGAAATATCTACACCGCTATCTGTATGAACATGGTAATATCTACACCGCTATCTGTATGAACATGGAAATATCTACACCGCTATCTGTATGAAGAAGGAAATATCTACACCGCTATCTGTATGAACATGGATATATCCACACAGCCCTCTGGATGTACATGGAAATATCCACACCGCTATCTGTGTAAACATGCATACATCTTCACCGCTATCTGTATAAACATGGAAATATCTACACCGCTATCTGTATGAACATGGAAATATCTACACCGCTATCTGTTTGAAGATGGAAATATATACACCGCTATCTGCATTAAAATGGAAATATCTACGCAGCTATCAGCATATACATGGAAATATCTACACATCTATCTCTTTACACATGGAAATAACTACACCGCTATCTGTATGAACATGGAAATATCTACACCGCCATCTGTATGAACATGGAAATATCTGCACCGCCATCTGTATGAACATATAAATATCTACACCGCCATCTGTATTAAGATGGAGATATCTACACCGCTATCTGAATAAACATGGAAATATCTACACCGCTATCTGTATAACCATGGAAATATCTACACCGCTACCTGTATAAACATGGAAATATCAGCACCGCTATCTGCATGAACATGGAAATATCTACACCGCTATCTGTATGAACATGGAAGTATCTACACCGCTATCTGGATGAACATGGAAATATCTACAAAGCTATCTGAATGAACATGGAAAAATCTACACCGATATCTGTTTGAACATGTAAATATCTACACCGCTATCTGCATGAAAATGGAAATATCTACAAAGCTATCTGCATATACATGGAAATATCTACACAGCTATCTCTTTACACATGGAAATAACTACACCGCTGTATCTATAAACATGGAAATATCTACACCACTATCTGTATAAACACGGAAATATCAGCACTGCTATCTTTATGAACATGGAAATATCAGCCCCTCTATCTGTAAGAACATGGAAGTATCTACACCGCTGTCAGTATGAACATGGAAATATCTACACCGCTATCTGTATGAACGTGGAAATACCTTCACCGCCATCTGTATGAACATGGATATATCTACACAGCCATCTGTATGAACATGGAAATATCTACACTGCTATCTGTATGAACATGGGAATTGCTACACAGCTATCTGTATGAACATGGAAATATCTACACCACTATCTGAATGAACATGGAAATATCTACACCAAAATCTGTATGAACATATAAATATCTACACCGCCATCTGTATTAAGATGGAGATATCTACACCGCTATCTGTATAAACATGGAAATATCTACACCGCTATCTGTATAAACATGGAAATATCTACACCGCTATCTGTATAAACATGGAAATATCTACACCGCTATCTTTATAAACATGGAAATATCTACACCGCTTCCTGTATAAACATGGAAATGTCAGCACCGCTATCTGTATGAACATGGAAATATCTACACCGCTATCTGTATGAACATGGAAATATCTACACCGCTATCTGTGTAAACATGCATACATCTTCACCGCTATCAGTATAAACATGGAAATATCTACACCGCTATCTGTATGAACATGGAAATAGCTACACCGCTATCTGCATGAACATGGAAATATCTACTCCGCTATCTGTATGGACATGGATATATCTACACAGCCATCTGGATGAACATGGAAATATCTACACCGCTATCTTTCTAAACATGCATACATCTTCACCGCTCTCTGCATGAACATGGAAATATATACACCGCTATCTGTATGAACATTGAAATATCTACACCGCTATCTGTATGAACATGGAAATATCTACACCGCTATCTTTTTAAACATGGAAATATCTACACCGCTATCTGCATGAAAATGGAAATATCTACACTGCTATCTGCATATACATGGAAATATCTACACAGCTATCTCTTTACACATGGAAATAACTACACCGCTATCTGTATGAACATGGAAATATCCACACCGCCATCTGTATGAACATGGAAATATCTGCACCGCCATCTGTATGAACATATAAATATCTACACCGCCATCTGTATTAAGATGGAGATATCTACACTGCTATCTGTATAAACATGGAAATATCAGCACTGCTATCAGTATGAACATGGAAATATCTACACCGCTATCTGTATGAACATGGAAATATCTACACCGCTATCTGTATAAACATGGAAATATCTACACCGATACCTGTATAAACATGGAAATATCAGCACCGCTATCTGTATGAACATGGAAATATCTACACCGGTATCTGTATGAACATGGAAATATCTACATTGCTATCTGTATGAACATGGAAATATCTACACCGCTACCTGTATAAACATGGAAATATCAGCACCGCTATCTGTATGAACATGGATATATCTACACCGCTATCTGTATGAACATGGAAATAACTACACCGCTATCTGTATGAACATGGAAATATCTACAAAGCTATCTGAATGAACATGGAAATATCTAAACCGCTATCTGTTTGAACATGTAAATATCTACACCGCTATCTGCATGAAAATGGAAATATCTACACTGCTATCTGCATATACATTTAAATATCTACACAGCTATCTCTTTACACATGGAAATAACTACACCACTATCTGTATGAACATGGAAATATCTGCACCGCCATCTGTATGAACATGGAAATATCTGCACCGCCATCTGTATGAACATATAAATATCTACACCGCCATTTGTATTAAGATGGAGATATCTACACTGCTATCTGTATAAACATGGAAATATCAAAACTGCTATCTGTATGAACATATAAATATCTACACAGCCATCTGTATTAAGAAGGAAATATCTAAACCGCTATCTGTATAAACATGGAAATATCTACACCGCTGCCTGTATAAACATGGAAATATCAGCACCGCTATCTGTTTGAACTTGGAAATATCTACACCGCTGTCTGTAGGAACATAGAAATAGCTACACCGCTGCCTGTATAAACATGGAAATATCAGCACCGTTATCTGTATGAATATGGAAATATCTACACCACTAACTGTATGAACATGGATATATCTACACAGCCATCTGGATGAACATGGAAATATCTACACCATTATCTGTATGAACATGGATATATCTACACCGCTATCTGTGTAAACATGCATACATATTCACCGCTATCAGTATAAACATGGAAATATCTACACCGCTATCTGTATGAACATGGAAATAGCTACACCGCTATCTGAATGAACATGGAAATATCTACACCGCTATCTGTATGAACATGGATATATCTACACAGCCATCTGGATGAACATGGAAATATCTACACCGCTATCTGTGTAAACATGCATACATCTTCTCCGCTATCTGTATAAACATGGAAATAACTACACCGCTATCTGTATGAACATGGAAATATCCACACCGCCATCTGTATGAACATGGAAATATCTGCACCGCCATCTGTATGAACATATAAATATCTACACCGCCATCTGTATTAAGATGGAGATATCTACACCGCTATCTGTATAAACATGGAAATATCTACACCGCTATCTGTATAAACATGGAAATATCTACACCGCTATCTGTATAAACATGGAATTATCTACACCGCTACCAGTATAAACATGGAAATATCAGCACCGCTATCTGTATGAACATGGAAATATCTACACCGCTATCTGTATGAACATGGTAATATCTACACCGCTATCTGTATGAACATGGAAATATCTACACCGCTATCTGTATGAAGAAGGAAATATCTACACCGCTATCTGTATGAACATGGATATATCCACACAGCCCTCTGGATGTACATGGAAATATCCACACCGCTATCTGTGTAAACATGCATACATCTTCACCGCTATCTGTATAAACATGGAAATATCTACACCGCTATCTGTATGAACATGGAAATATCTACACCGCTATCTGTTTGAAGATGGAAATATATACACCGCTATCTGCATTAAAATGGAAATATCTACGCAGCTATCAGCATATACATGGAAATATCTACACATCTATCTCTTTACACATGGAAATAACTACACCGCTATCTGTATGAACATGGAAATATCTACACCGCCATCTGTATGAACATGGAAATATCTGCACCGCCATCTGTATGAACATATAAATATCTACACCGCCATCTGTATTAAGATGGAGATATCTACACCGCTATCTGAATAAACATGGAAATATCTACACCGCTATCTGTATAACCATGGAAATATCTACACCGCTACCTGTATAAACATGGAAATATCAGCACCGCTATCTGCATGAACATGGAAATATCTACACCGCTATCTGTATGAACATGGAAGTATCTACACCGCTATCTGGATGAACATGGAAATATCTACAAAGCTATCTGAGTGAACATGGAAAAATCTACACCGATATCTGTTTGAACATGTAAATATCTACACCGCTATCTGCATGAAAATGGAAATATCTACAAAGCTATCTGCATATACATGGAAATATCTACACAGCTATCTCTTTACACATGGAAATAACTACACCGCTGTATCTATAAACATGGAAATATCTACACCACTATCTGTATAAACACGGAAATATCAGCACCGCTATCTTTATGAACATGGAAATATCAGCCCCTCTATCTGTAAGAACATGGAAGTATCTACACCGCTGTCAGTATGAACATGGAAATATCTACACCGCTATCTGTATGAACGTGGAAATACCTTCACCGCCATCTGTATGAACATGGATATATCTACACAGCCATCTGTATGAACATGGAAATATCTACACTGCTATCTGTATGAACATGGGAATTGCTACACAGCTATCTGTATGAACATGGAAATATCTACACCACTATCTGAATGAACATGGAAATATCTACACCAAAATCTGTATGAACATATAAATATCTACACCGCCATCTGTATTAAGATGGAGATATCAACACCGCTATCGGTATAAACATGGAAATATCTACACCGCTATCTGTATGAACATGGAAATAGCTACACCACTATCTGAATGAACATGGAAATATCTACACCGCTATCTGTATGAAGATGGAAATATCTTCACCGCTATCAGTATGAACATGGATATATCTACACAGCCATCTGGATGAACATGGAAATACCTACACCGCTATCTGTATGAACATGGAAATAGCTACACCGCTATCTGTATGAACATGGAAATATCTACACCGCTATCTGTATTAACATGGAAATATCTACACCGCTATCTGTATGAACATGCAAATATCTACACCGCTATCTGTTTGAACATGGAAATATCTACACAGCTATCTGCATTAAAATGGAAATATCTACACTGCTATCTGCATATACATGGAAATATCTTCAAAGCTATCTCTTTACACATGGAAATAACTACACCGCTATCTCTATAAACATGGAAATATCTACACTGCCATCTGTATGAACATGGAAATATCTGCATTGCCATCTGTATGAACATATAAATACCTACACCGCCATCTGTATTAAGATGGAGATATCTACACCGCTATCTGTATATACCTGGAAATATCTACACCGCTACCTGTATAAACCTGGAAATATCAGCACTGCTCTCTGTATGAACTCAGAAATATCTACACCGCTATCTGTACGAACATGGAAATATCTACACCGCTATCTGTATGAACATGGAAATAGCTACACCGCTATCTGTATGAACATGGAAATAGCTACACCGCTATCTGTATGAACAAGGAAATATCTACACCACTATCTGTATGAACATGGAAATATCTACACCGCTATCTGTGAAAACATGCATATATCTTCACCGCTATCTGTATAAACATGGAAATATCTACACCGCTATCTGTATGAACATGGAAATAGCTACACCGCTATCGGTATGAACATGGAAATATCTACACCGCTCTCTGTATGAACATGGATATATCTACACAGCCATCTGGATGAACATGGAAATATCTGCACCGCTATCTGTGTAAACATGCATACATCTTCACCGCTATCTATATAAACATGGAAATATCTACACCACTATCTGTATGAACATGCAAATATCTACACCGCTACCTGTATAAACATGGAAATATCAGCACCGCTATCTGTATGAACATGGAAATAGCTACACCGCTATCTGTATGAACATGCAAATATCTACACCTCTATCTGTATGAACATGGAAATATCTACACCACTATCTGTATGAACATGGATATATCTACACAGCCATCTGGATGAACATGGAAATATCTACACCACTATCTGTATGAACATGGAAATATCTACACCGCTATCTGTGTAAACATGCATACATCTTCACTGCTATCAGTATAAACATGGAAATATCTACACCGCTATCTGTATGAACATGGAAATAGCTACACCGCTATCTGTATGAACATGGAAATATCTACACCGCTATCTGCATTAAAATGGAAATATCTACACTGCTATCTGCATATACATGGAAATATCTACACAGCTATCTCTTTACACATGGAAATAACTACACCGCTATCTGTATGAACATGGAAATATCCACACCGCCATCTGTATGAACATGGAAATATCTGCACCGCCATCTGTATGAACATATAAATATCTACACCGCCATCTGTATTAAGATGGAGATATCTACACCGCTATCTGTATAAACATGGAAATATCTACACCGCTATCTGTATAAACATGGAAATATCTACACCTCTATCTGTATAAACATGGAAATATCTACACCGCTACCTGTATAAACATGGAAATATCAGCACCGCTATCTGTATGAACATGGAAATATCTACACCGCTATCTGTATGAACATGGAAATATCTACACCGCTATCTGTATAAACATGGAAATATCTACACCGCTATCTGTATGAACATGGAAATATCTACACCGCTATCTGTATGAACATGGATATATCTACACAGCCATCTGGATGAACATGGAAATATCTACACCGCTATCTGTGTAAACATGCATACATCTTCACCACTATCTGTATAAACATGGAAATATCGGCAGCGCTATCGGTATGAACATGGAAATATCTACACCGCTATCTGTATGAAAATGGAAATACCTACACCGCTATCTGTTTGGACATGGAAATATCTACACCGCTATCTGCATGAAATTGGAAATATCTACACTGCTATCTGCATATACATTTAAATATCTACACAGCTATCTCTTTACACTTGGAAATAAATACACCACTATCTGTATGAACATGGAAATAACTACATCGCCATCTGTATGAACATATAAATACGCCGCCATCTGTATTAAGAAGGAAATATCTAAACTGCTATCTGTATAAACATGGAAATATCTACACCGCTGCCTGTATAAACATGGAAGTATCAGCACCGCTATCTGTATGAACATGGAAATATCTACACCGCTCTCTGTAGGAACATGGAAATAGCTACACCGCTGCCCGTATAAACATGGAAATATCAGCACCGCTATCTGTATGAACATAGAAATATCTACACCATTATCTGTATGAACATGGATATATCTACACAGCCATCTGGATGAACATGGAAATATCTACACCACTATCTGTATGAACATGGACATATCTACACCGCTATCTGTGTAAATATGCATACATCTTCACCGCTATCTGTATAAACATGGAAATATCTACACCGCTATCTGTGTGAACATGGAAATATCTACACCGCTATCTGTATGAACATGGAAATATCTACACCGCTATCTGTTTGAACATGGAAATATCTACACCGCTATCTGCATGAAAATGGAAATATCTACACTGCTATCTGCATATACATGGAAATATCTACACAGCTATCTCTTTACACATGGAAATAACTACACCGCTATCTGTATGAACATGGAAATATCCACACCGCCATCTGTATGAACATGGAAATATCTGCACCGCCATCTGTATGAACATATAAATATCTACACCGCCATCTGTATTAAGATGGAGATATCTACACCGCTATCTGTATAAACATGGAAATATCTACACCGCTATCTGTATAAACATGGAAATATCTACACCGCTATCTGTATAAACATGGAAATATCTACACCGCTATCTTTATAAACATGGAAATATCTACACCGCTTCCTGTATAAACATGGAAATGTCAGCACCGCTATCTGTATGAACATGGAAATATCTACACCGCTATCTGTATGAAAATGGAAATATCTACACCGCTATCTGTATGAACATGGAAATATCTACACCGCTATCAGTATGAACAAGGAAATATTTACACCGCTATCTGTATGAACATGGATATATCTACACAGCCCTCTGGATGAACATGGAAATATCCACACCGCTATCTGTATGAACATGGAAATATCTACACCGCTATCAGTATGAACAAGGAAATAACTAAACCGCTATCTGTATGAACATGGAAATATCTACACCGCCATCTGTATGAACATGGAAATATCTGCACCGCCATCTGTATGAATATATAAATATCTACACCGCCATCTGTATTAAGACGGAGATATCTACACTGCTATCTGAATAAACATGGAAATATCTACACCGCTATCTGTATAAACATGGAAATATCTACACCGCTATCTGTATAACCATGGAAATATCTACACCGCTACCTGTATAAACATGGAAATATCAGCACCGCTATCTGTATGAACATGGAAATATCTACACCGCTGCCTGTATAAACAAGGAAATATCAGCAACGCTATCTGTATGAACATGGAAATATCTACACCGCTATCTGTATGAACATGGAAATATCTACTCCGCTATCTGTATGAACATGGAAATAGCTACACCGCTATCTGTATGAACATGGATATATCTACACAGCCATCTGGATGAACATGGAAATATCTACACCGCTATCTGTATAAACATGGAAATATCTACACCGCTATCTGTATGAACATGGAAATATCTACACCGCTATCTGTATGAACACGGAAATATCTTCACCGCTATCTGTTTGAACATGGAAATATCTACACCGCTATCTGCATGAAAATGGAAATATCTACACTGCTATCTGCATATACATTTATATATCTACACAGCTATCTCTTTACACATGGAAATAACTACACTGCTATCTCCATGAACATGGAAATATCTACACCGCCATCTGTATGAACATGGAAATATCTGCATTGCCATCTGTATGAACATATAAATACCTACACCGCCATCTATATTAAGATGGAGATATCTACACCGCTATCTGTATAAACTTGGAAATATCTACACCGCTATCTGTATAAACATGGAAATATCAGCACCGCTCTGTGTACGAACTCGGAAATATCTACACCGCTATCTGTATGAACATGGAAATATCTACACCGCTATCTGTATGAACATGGAAATATCTACACCGCTATCTGTATGAACATGGATATATCTACACAGCCCTCTGGATGAACATGGAAATATCCACACCGCTATCTGTGTAAACATGCATACATCTTCACCGCTATCTATATAAACATGGAAATATCTACACCGCTACCTGTATGAACATGGAAATATCTACACCGCTATCTGTTTGAAGATGGAAATATATACACCGCTATCTGCATGAAAATGGAAATATCTACACAGCTATGTGCATATAGATGGAAATATCTACAAAGCTATCTCTTTACACGTGGAAATAACTACACCGCTATCTGTATGAACATGGAAATATCTACACCGCCATCTGTATGAACATGGAAATATCTGCACCGCCATCTGTATGAACATATAAACATCTACACCGCCATCTGTATTAAGATGGAGATATCTACACCGCTATCTGAATAAACATGGAAATATCTACACCGCTATCTGTATAAACATGGAAATATCTACACCGCTATCTGTATAAACATGGAAATATCTACACCGCTACCTGTATAAACATGGAAATATCAGCACCGCTATCTGAATGAACCTGGAACTATCTACACCGCTATCTGTATGAACATGGAAATATCTACACCGCTATCTGTATGAACATGGAAATATCTACAAAGCTATCTGAATGAACATGGAAATATCTACACCGCTATCTGTTTGAACATGTAAATATCTACACCGCTATCTGCATGAAAATGGAAATATCTGCAAAGCTATCTGCACATACATGGAAATATCTACACAGCTATCTCTTTACACATGGAAAAAACTACACCGCTATATCTATTAACATGGAAATATCTACACCACCATCTGTATGAACATGGAAATATCTGCACAGCCATCTGTATGAACATATAAATATCTACACCGCCATCTGTATTAAGAAGGAAATATCTAAAACGCTATCTGTATAAACATGGAAATATCTACACCGCTGCCTGTATAAACATGGAAATATCAGCACCGCTCTCTGTATGAAAATGGAAATATCTACACCGCTATCTGAATGAACATGGAAATATCTACACTGCTATCTCTATGAACATGGAAATAGCTACACCGTTATCTTTATGAAAATGGAAATAGCTACACCGCTATCTGTATGAACATGGAAACATCTACACCACTATCTGTATGAACATGGATATATATACACAGCCATCTGGATGAACATGGAAATATCTACACCGCTATCTGTATGAACATGGAAATATCAACACCGCTATCTGTATGAACATGGATATATCTACACAGCCATCTGGATGAATATGGAAATATCTACACCTCTATCTGTGTAAACATGCATACATCTTCACCACTATCAGTATAAACAGGGAAATATCTGCACCGCTATCGGTATGAACATGGAAATATCCACACCGCTATCTGTATGAACATGGAAATACCTACACCGCTATCTGTTTGGACATGGAAATATCTACACCGCTATCTGCATGAAAATGGAAATATCTACACTGCTATCTGCATGTACATTTAAATATCTACACAGCTATCTCTTTACACATGGAAATAACTACACCACTATCTGTATGAACATGGAAATATCTACACCGCCATCTGTATGAACATGGAAATATCTGCACCGCCATCTGTATGAACATATAAATATCTACACCGCCATCTGTATTAAGATGGAAATATCTACACTGCTATCTGTATAAACATGGTAATATCTACACCGCCATCTGTCTGAACATATAAATATCTACAGCGCCATCTGTACTAAGAAGGAAATATCTAAACCGCTATCTGTATAAACATGGAAATATCTACACCGCTGCCTGTATGAACATGGAAATAGCTACACCGCTATCAGTATGAACATGGAAATATCTACACCGCTATCTGAATGAACATGGATATATCTACACAGCCATCTGGATGAACATGGAAATATCTACACCGCTATCTGTGTAAACATGCATACATCTTCACCGCTATCTATATAAACATGGAAATATCTACACCACTATCTGTATGAACATGGATATATCTACACAGCCATCTGGATGAACATGGAAATATCTACACCGCTATCTGTATGAACATGGAAATATCTACACCGCTATCTGTGTAAACATGCATACATCTTCACCGCTATCAGTATAAACATGGAAATATCTACACCGCTATCTGTATGAACATGGAAATAGCTACACCGCTATCTGTATGAACATGGAAATATCTACTCCGCTATCTGTATGAACATGGATATATCTACACAGCCATCTGGATGAACATGGAAATATCTACACCGCTATCTGTGTAAACATGCATACATCTTCACCGCTCTCTGTATAAACATGGAAATATATACACCGCTATCTGTATGAACAATGAAATATCTACACCGCTATCTGTATGAACATGGAAATATCTACACCGCTATCTTTTTGAACATGGAAATATCTACAAAGCTATCTGCATGAAAATGGAAATATCTACACTGCTATCTGCATATACATGGAAATATCTACACAGCTATCTCTTTACACATGGAAATAACTACACCGCTATCTCTATGAACATGGAAATATCCACACCGCCATCTGTATGAACATGGAAATATCTGCACAGCCATCTGTATGAACATATAAATATCTACACCGCCATCTGTATTAAGATGGAGATATCTACACCGCTATCTGTATAAACATGGAAATATCTACACCGCTATCTGTATAAACATGGAAATATCTACACCGCTATCTGTATAAACATGGAAATATCTACACCGCTACCTGTATAAACATGGAAATATCAGCACCGCTATCTGTATGAACATGGAAATATCTACACCGCTATCTGTATGAACATGGAAATATCTACACCGCTATCTGTATAAACATGGAAATATCTACACCGCTATCTGTATGAACATGGAAATATCTACACCGCTATCTGTATGAACATGGATATATCTACACAGCCATCTGGATGAACATGGAAATATCTACACCGCTATCTGTGTAAACATGCATACATCTTCACCACTATCTGTATAAACATGGAAATATCTGCACCGCTATCGGTATGAACATGGAAATATCTACACCGCTATCTGTATGAAAATGGAAATACCTACACCGCTATCTGTTTGGACATGGAAATATCTACACCGCTATCTGCATGAAATTGGAAATATCTACACTGCTATCTGCATATACATTTAAATATCTACACAGCTATCACTTTACACTTGGAAATAAATACACCACTATCTGTATGAACATGGAAATAACTACATCGCCATCTGTATGAACATATAAATACGCCGCCATCTGTATTAAGAAGGAAATATCTAAACCGCTATCTGTATAAACATGGAAATACCTACACTGCTGCCTGTATAAACATGGAAGTATCAGCACCGCTATCTGTATGAACATGGAAATATCTACACCGCTCTCTGTAGGAACATGGAAATAGCTACACCGCTGCCTGTATAAACATGGAAATATCAGCACCGCTATCTGTATGAACATAGAAATATCTACACCATTATCTGTATGAACATGGATATATCTACACAGCCATCTGGATGAACATGGAAATATCTACACCACTATGTGTATGAACATGGACATATCTACACCGCTATCTGTGTAAATATGCATACATCTTCACCGCTATCTGTATAAACATGGAAATATCTACACCGCTATCTGTATGAACATGGAAATATCTACACCGATATCTGTATGAACATGGAAATATCTACACCGCTATCTGTTTGAACATGGAAATATCTACACCGCTATCTGCATGAAAATGGAAATATCTACACTGCTATCTGCATATACATGGAAATATCTACACAGCTATCTCTTTACACATGGAAATAACTACACCGCTATCTGTATGAACATGGAAATATCCACACCGCCATCTGTATGAACATGGAAATATCTGCACCGCCATCTGTATGAACATATAGATATCTACACCGCCATCTGTATTAAGATGGAGATATCTACACTGCTATCTGTATAAACATGGAAATATCTACACCGCCATCTGTATGAACATATAAATACACCGCCATCTGTATTAAGAAGGAAATATCTAAACCGCTATCTGAATAAACATGGAAATATCTACACCGCTGCCTGTATAATCATGGAAATATCAGCACCGCTATCTGTATGAACATGGAAATATCTACACCGCTATCTGTAGGAACATGGAAATAGCTACACCGCTGCCTGAATAAACATGGAAATATCAGCACCGGTATCTGTATGAACATGGAAATATCTACACCACTATCTGTATGAACATGGATATATCTACACAGCCATCTGGATGATCATGGAAATATCTACACCACTATCTGTATGAACATGGATATATCTACACAGACATCTGGATGAACATGGAAATATCTACACCGCTATCTGTGTAAACATGCATACATCTTCACAGCTATCTGTATAAACATGGAAATATCTACACCGCTATCTGTATGAACATGGAAATATCTACACCGCTATCTGTATGAACATGGAAATATCTACACCGCTATCTGTTTGAACATGGAAATATCTACACCGCTATCTGCATGAAAATGGAAATATCTACACTGCTATCTGCATATACATGGAAATATCTTCACAGCTATCTCTTTACACATGGAAATAACTACACCGCTATCTGTATGAACATAGAAATATCCCCACCGCCATCTGTATGAACATGGAAATATCTGCACCGCCATCTGTGTGAACATATAAATATCTACACCGCTATCTGTATTAAGATGGAGATATCTACACCGCTATCTGCATAAGCATGGAAATATCTACACCGCTATCTGTATAAACATGGAAATATCTACACCGCTATCTGTATAAACATGGAAATATCTACACCGCTACCTGTATAAACATGGAAATATCAGCACCGCTTTCTGTATGAACATGGAAATATCTACACCGCTATCTGTATGAACATGGAAATATCTACACCGCTATTTGTATGAACATGGAAATATCTACACCGCTATCAGTATGAACCAGGAAATATCTACACCGCTATCTGTATGAACATGGATATATCTACACAGCCCTCTGGACGAACATGGAAATATCCACACCGCTGTCTGTGTAAACATGCATACATCTTCACCGCTATCTGTATAAACATGGAAATATCTACACCGCTATCTGTATGAACATGGAAATATCTACACCGCTATCTGTTTGAAGATGGAAATATATACACCGCTATCTGCATGAAAACGGAAATATCTACACAGCTATCTGCATATACATGGAAATATCTACAAAGCTATCTCTTTACTCAAGGAAATAACTACACCGCTATCTGTATGAACATGGAAATATCTACACCGCCATCTGTCTGAACATGGAAATATCTACACTGCTATCTGTATGAACATGGAAATATCTACACAGGTATCTGTATGAATATGGATATATCTACACAGCCATCTGGATGAACATGGAAATATCTACACCGCTATCTGTGTAAACATGCATACATCTTCACCACTATCTGTATAATCATGGAAATATCTGCACCGCTATCGGTATGAACATGGAAATATCTACACCGCTATCTGTATGAACATGGAAATACCTACACCGCTATCTGTTTGGACATGGAAATATCTACACCGCTCTCTGCATGAAATTGGAAATATCTACACTGCTATCTGCATATACATTTAAATATCTACACAGCTATCTCTTTACACATGGAAATAACTACACCACTATCTGTATGAACATGGAAATAACTACACCGCCATCTGTATGAACATATAAATACGCCACCATCTGTATTAAGAAGGAAATATCTAAACCGCTATCTGTATAAACATGGAAATATCTACACCGCTATCTGTATAAACATGGAAATATCAGCACCGCTATCTGTATGAACATGGAAATATCTACACCGCTATCTGTAGGAACATGGAAATAGCTACACCGTTGCCTGTATAAACGTGGAAATATCAGCACCGCTATCTGTATGAACATGGAAATATCTACACCACTATCTGTATGAACAAGGATATATCTACACAGCCATCTGGATGAACATGGAAATATCTCCACCATTATCTGTATGAACATGGAAATATCTACACCGCTATCTTTGTAAACATGCATACATCTTCACCGCTATCAGTATAAACATGGAAATATCTACACTGCTATCTGTATGAACATGGAAATAGCTACACCGCTATCTGTATGAACATGGAAATATCTACACCGCTATCTGTATGAACATGGATATATCTACACAGCCATCTGGATGAACATGGAAATATCTACACCGCTATCTGTGTAAACATGCATACATCCTCACCGCTATCTGTATAAACATGGAAATATATACACCGCTATCTGTATGAACATGGAAATATCTACAACACTATCTGTATGAACATGGAAATATCTACACCGCTATCTGTTTGAACATGGAAATATCTACACCGCTATCTGCATGAAAATGGAAATATCTACACTGCTATCTGCATATACATGGAAATATCTACACAGCTATCTCTTTACACATGGAAATAACTACACCGCTATCTGTATGAACATGGAAATATCCACACCGCCATCTGTATGAACATGGAAATATCTGCACCGCCATCTGTATGAATATATAAATATCTACACCGCCATCTGTATTAAGATGGAGATATCTACACCGCTAGCTGTATAAAGATGGAAATATCTACACCGCTTTCTGTATAAACATGGAAATATCTACACCGCTATCTGTATAAACATGGAAATATCTACACCGCTACCTGTATAAACATGGAAATATCAGCACCGCTATCTGTATGAACATGGAAATATCTACACCGCTATCTGTATGAACATGGAAATATCTACACCGCTATCTGTATGAACATGGAAATATCTACACCGCTATCAGTATGAACAAGGAAATATCTACACCGCCATCTGTATGAACATGGATATATCTACACAGCCCTCTGGATGAACATGGAAATATCCACACCGCTATCTGTGTAAACATGCATACATCTTCACCGCTATCTGTATAAACATGGAAATATCTACACCGCTATCTGTGAACATGGAAATATCTACACCGCTATCTGTGTAAACATGCATACATCTTCACCGCTATCTGTATAAACATGGAAATGTCTACAAGGCTATCTGTATGAACATGGAAATATCTACACCGCTATCTGTACGAACATGGAAATATCTAAACCGCTATCTGCATGAAAATAGAAATATCTACACAGCTATCTGCATATACATGGAAATATCTACACAGCTATCTCTTTACACATGGAAATAACTACACCGCTATCTGTATGAACATGGAAATATCTGCACCGCCATCTGTATGAACACATAAATATCTACACCGCCATCTGTATTAAGATGGAGATACCTACACCGCTATCTGTATGAACATGGGAATATCTACACCGCTATCTGTATGAACATGGAAATATCAGCCCCTCTATCTGTATGAACATGGAAGTATCTACACTGCTATCTGTATGAACATGGAAATATCTACACCGCTATCTGTATGAACACGGAAATATCTACACCGCTATCTGTTTGAACATGGAAATATCTACACCGCTATCTGTATGAACACGGAAATATCTACACCGCTATCTGTTTGAACATGGAATTATCTACAACGCTATCTGCATGAAAATGGAAATATCTACACTGCAATCTGCATATACATTTAAATATCTACACAGCTATCTCTTTACACATGGAAATAACTACACCACTATCTGTATGAACATGGAAATAACTACACCGCCAGCTGTATGAACTTGGAAGTATCTGCACCGCCATCTGTATGAACATATAAATATCTACACCGCCATCTGTATTAAGATGGAGATATCTACACTGCTATCTGTATAAACATGGAAATATCTACACCGCCATCTGTATGAACATATAAATACACCACCATCTGTATTAAGAAGGAAATATCTAAACCGCTATCTGTATAAACATGGAAATATCTACACCGCTGCCTGTATAAACATGGAAATATCAGCACCGCTATCTGTATGAACATGGAAATATCTACACCGCTATCTGTAGGAACATGGAAATAGCTACACCGCTGCCTGTATAAACGTGGAAATATCAGCACCGCTATCTGTATGAACATGGAAATATCTAACCACTATCTGTATGAACATGGATATATTTACACAGCCATCTGAATGAACATGGAAATATCTACACCACTATCTGTATGAACATGGAAATATCTACACCGCTATCTGTGTAAACATGCATACATCTTCACCGCTATCAGTATAAACATGGAAATACCTACACCGCTATCTGTATGAACATGGAAATAGCTACACCGCTATCTTTATGAACATGGAAATATCTACACAGCTCTCTGTATGAACATGGATATATCTACACAGCCATCTGGATGAACATGGAAATATCTACACCGCTATCTGTGTAAACATGCATACATCTTCACCGCTATCTGTATAAACATGGAAATATCTACACCGCTATCTGTATGAACATGGAAATATCTACACCGCTATCTGTATGAACATGGAAATATCTACACCGCTATCTGTTTGAACATGGAAATATCTACACCGCTATCTGCATGAAAATGGAAATATCTACACTGCTATCAGCATATACATGGAAATATCTACACAGCTATCTCTTTACACATGGAAATATCTACACCGCTATCTGTATGAACATGGAAATATCCACACCGCCATCTGTATGAACATGGAAATATCTGCACCGCCATCTGTATGAACATATAAATATCTACACCGCCATCTGTATTAAGATGGAGATATCTACACCGCTAGCTGTGTAAACATGGAAATATCTACACCGCTATCTGTATAAACATGGAAATATCTACACCTCTATCTGTATAAACATGGAAATATCTACACCGCTACCTGTATAAACATGGAAATATCAGCACCGCTTTCTGTATGAACATGGAAATATCTACACCGATATCTGTATGAACATGGAAATATCTACACCGCTATCTGTATGAACATGGAAATATCTACACCGCTATCAGTATGAACAAGGAAATATCTACACCGCTATCTGTATGAACATGGATATATCTACACAGCCCTCTGGATGAACATGGAAATATCCACACCGCTATCTGTGTAAACATGCATACATCTTCACCGCTATCTGTATAAACATGGAAATATCTACACCGCTATCTGTATGAACATGGAAATATCTACACCGCTATCTGTTGGAACATGGAAATATATACACCGCTGTCTGCATGAAAACGGAAATATCTACACAGCTAACTGCATATACATGGAAATACCTACACAGCTATCTCTTTACACATGGAAATAACTACTCCGCTATCTGTATGAACATGGAAATATCTACACCGCAATCTGTCTGAACATGGAAATATCTACACCTCTATCTGTATGAACATGGAAATAGCTTCACCGTTATCTGTATGAAAATGGAAATAGCTACACCGCTATCTGTATGAACATGGAAATGTCTACACCGCTATTTGTATGAACATGGATATATCTACACAGCCATCTGTCTGAACATGGAAATAGCTACACCGCTATCTGAATGAACATGGATATATCTACACAGCCATCTGGATGAACATGGAAATATCTACACCGCTATGTGTGTAAACATGCATAGATCTTCACCGCGACCTGTATAAACATGGAAATATCTACACCGCTATTTGTATGAACATGGAAATATCTACACCGCTATCTGTATGAACATGTAAATATCTACACCGCTATCTGTTTGAACATGGAAATATCTACACCGCTATCTGCATGAAAATGGAAATATTTACACTGCTATCTGTATATACATTTAAATATCTACACAGCTATCTCTTTACACATGGAAATAACTACACCGCTATCTGTATGAACATGGAAATATCTACACCGCTATCTGTATGAACATGGAAATATCTGCACCGCCATCTGTATGAACATATAAATATCTACACCGCCATCTGTATTAAGATGGAGATATCTACATTGCTATCTGTTTAAACATGGAAATATCTACACCGCTATCTGTATAAACATGGAAATATCTACAAAGCTATCTGCATATACATGGAAATATCTACACAGCTATCTCTTTACACATGGAAATAACTACACCGCTATATCTATAAACATGGAAATATCTACACCGCCATATGTATGAACATGGAAATATCTGCACCGCCATCTGTATGAACATATAAATATCTACACCGCCATCTGTATTAAGAAGGAAATATCTAAACAGCTATCTTTATAAACCTGGAAATATCTACACCGCTGCCTGTATAAACATGGAAATATCAGCACCGCTATCTGTATGAACATGGAAATATCTACACCGCTATCTGTATGAACATGGAAATACCTACAATGCTATCTGTATGAACATGGAAATAGCTACACCGTTATGTGTATGAACATGGATATGTCTACACAGCCATATGGATGAACATGGAAATATCTACACCGCTATCTGTATGGACATGGAAATATCTACACCACTATCTGTATTAACATGGATATATCTAAACAGCCATCTGGATGAACATGGAAATATCTACACCGCTATCTGTGTAAACTTGCATAGATCTTCACCGCTATCTCTATAAACATGGAAATATCTACACCGCTATCTGTATGAACATGGAAATATCCACACCGCTATCTGTATGAACATGGAAATATCTACACCGCTATCTGTTTGAACATGGAAATATCTACACCGCTATCTGCATGAAAATGGAAATATCTAAACTGCTATCTGCATATACATTTAAATATCTACACAGCTATCTCTTTACACATGGAAATAACTACACCGCTATCTGTATGAACATGGAAATATCTACACCGCCATCTGTATGAACACGGAAATATCTGCACCGCCATCTGTAAGAACATATAAATATCTACACCGCCATCTGTATTAAGATGGAGATATCTACATTGCTATCTGTTTAAACATGGAAATATCTACACCGCTATCTGTATAAACATGGAAATATCTACAAAGCTATCTGCATATACATGGAAATATCTACACAGCTATCTCTTTACACATGGAAATAACTACACCGCTATATCTATAAACATGGAAATATCTACACCGCCATATGTATGAACATGGAAATATCTGCACCGCCATCTGTATGAACATATAAATATCTACACCGCCATCTGTATTAAGAAGGAAATATCTAAACAGCTATCTTTATAAACATGGAAATATCTACACCGCTGTCTGTATAAACAAGGAAATATCAGCACCGCTATCTGTATGAACATGGAAATATCTACACCGCTATCTGTATGAACATGGAAATATCTACACAGCTATCTGTATGAACATGGAAATAGCTACACCGCTATCTGAATGAACATGGATATATCTACAGAGCCATCTGGATGAACATGGAAATATCTACACCGCTATCTGTGTAAACATGCATACATCTTCACCACTATCTGTATAAACATGGAAATATCTGCACCGCTATCGGTATGAACATGGAAATATCTACACCGCTATCTGTATGAACATGGAAATACCTACACCGCTATCTGTTTGGACATGGAAATATCTACACCGCTATCTGCATGAAATTGGAAATATCTACACTGCTATCTGCATATACATTTAAATATCTACACAGCTATCTCTTTACACATGGAAATAACTACACCACTATCTGTATGAACATGGAAATAACTACACCGCCATCTGTATGAACATGGAAATATCTGCACCGCCATCTGTATGAATATATAAATATCTACACCGCCATCTGTATTAAGATGGAGATATCTACACTGCTATCTGTATAAACATGGAAATATCTACACCGCCATCTGTATGAACATATAAATACGCCGCCATCTGTATTAAGAAGGAAATATCTAAACCGCTATCCGTATAAACATGGAAATATCTACACCGCTGCCTGTATAAACATGGAAATATCAGCACCGCTATCTGTATGAACATGGAAATATCTACACAGCTATCTGTAGGAACATGGAAATAGCTACACCGCTGCCTGTATAAACATGGAAATATCAGCACCGCTATCTGTATGAACATGGAAATATCTACACCACTATCTGTATGAACATGGATATAACTACACAGCCATCTGGATGAACATGGAAATATCTACACCACTATCTGTATGAACATGGAAATATCTACACCGCTATCTGTGTAAACATGCATACATCTTCACCGCTATCAGTATAAACATGGAAATATCTACACCGCTATCGGTATGAACATGGAAATAGCTACACCGCTATCTGTATGAACATGGAAATATCTACACTGCTATCTGTATGAACATGGATATATCTACACAGCCATCTGGATGAACATGGAAATATCTACACCGCTATCTGTGTAAACATGCATACATCTTCACCGCTATCTGTATAAACATGGAAATAACTACACCGCTATCTGTATAAACATGGAAATATCTACACCGCTATCTGTTTGAACATGGAAATATCTACATTGCTATCTGTATGAACATGGAAATATATACACCGCTATCTGCATGAAAACGGAAATATCTACACAGCTATCTGCATATACATGGAAATATCTACAAAGCTATCTCTTTACTCAAGGAAATAACTACACCGCTATCTGTATGAACATGGAAATATCTACACCGCCATCTGTCTGAACATGGAAATATCTACACTGCTATCTGTATGAACATGGAAATATCTACACAGGTATCTGTACGAATATGGATATATCTACACAGCCATCTAGATGAACATGGAAATATCTACACCGCTATCTGTGTAAACATGCATACATCTTCACCACTATCTGTATAATCATGGAAATATCTGCACCGCTATCGGTATGAACATGGAAATATCTACACCGCTATCTGTATGAACATGGAAATACCTACACCGCTATCTGTTTGGACATGGAAATATCTACACCGCTATCTGCATGAAATTGGAAATATCTACACTGCTATCTGCATATACATTTAAATATCTACACAGCTATCCCTTTACACATGGAAATAACTACACCACTATCTGTATGAACATGGAAATAACTACACCGCCATCTGTATGAACATATAAATACGCCACCATCTGTATTAAGAAGGAAATATCTAAACCGCTATATGTATAAACATGGAAATATCTACACCGCTATCTGTATAAACATGGAAATATCAGCACCGCTATCTGTATGAACATGGAAATATCTACACCGCTATCTGTAGGAACATGGAAATAGCTACACCGTTGCCTGTATAAACGTGGAAATATCAGCACCGCTATCTGTATTAACATGGAAATATCTACACCACTATCTGTATGAACAAGGATATATCTACACAGCCATGTGGATGAACATGGAAATATCTCCACCATTATCTGTATGAACATGGAAATATCTACACCGCTATCTTTGTAAACATGCATACATCCTCACCGCTATCAGTATAAACATGGAAATATCTACACTGCTATCTGTATGAACATGGAAATAGCTACACCGCTATCTGTATGAACATGGAAATATCTACACCGCTATCTGTATGAACATGGATATATCTACACAGCCATCTGGATGAACATGGAAATATCTACACCGCTATCTGTGTAAACATGCATACATCCTCACCGCTATCTGTATAAACATGGAAATATATACACCGCTATCTGTATGAACATGGAAATATCTACAACGCTATCTGTATGAACATGCTAATATCTACACCGCTATCTGTTTGAACATGGAAATATCTACACCGCTATCTGCATGAAAATGGAAATAACTACACTGCTATCTGCATATACATGGAAATATCTACACAGCTATCTCTTTACACATGGAAATAACTACACCGCTATCTGTATGAACATGGAAATATCCACACCGCCATCTGTATGAACATGGAAATATCTGCACCGCCATCTGTATGAATATATAAATATCTACACCGCCATCTGTATTAAGATGGAGATATCTACTCCGCTAGCTGTATAAAGATGGAAATATCTACACCGCTTTCTGTATAAACATGGAAATATCTACACCGCTATCTGTATAAACATGGAAATATCTACACCGCTACCTGTATAAACATGGAAATATCAGCACCGCTTTCTGTATGAACATGGAAATATCTACACCGCTATCTGTATGAACATGGAAATATCTACACCGCTATCTGTATGAACATGGAAATATCTACACCGCTATCAGTATGAACAAGGAAATACCTACACCGCCATCTGTATGAACAAGGATATATCTACACAGCCCTCTGGATGAACATGGAAATATCCACACCGCTATCTGTGTAAACATGCATACATCTTCACCGCTATCTGTATAAACATGGAAATATCTACACCGCTATCTGTATGAACATGGAAATATCTACACCGCTATCTGTGTAAACATGCATACATCTTCACCGCTATCTGTATAAACATGGAAATGTCTACAAGGCTATCTGTATGAACATGGAAATATCTACACCGCTATCTGTACGAACATGGAAATATCTAAACCGCTATCTGCATGAAAATAGAAATATCTACACAGCTATCTGCATATACATGGAAATATCTACACAGCTATCTCTTTACACATGGAAATAACTACACCGCTATCTGTATGAACATGGAAATATCTGCACCGCCATCTGTATGAACACATAAATATCTACACCGCCATCTGTATTAAGATGGAGATACCTACACCGCTATCTGTATGAACATGGGAATATCTACACCGCTATCTGTATGAACATGGAAATATCAGCCCCTCTATCTGTATGAACATGGAAGTATCTACACTGCTATCTGTATGAACATGGAAATATCTACACCGCTATCTGTATGAACACGGAAATATCTACACCGCTATCTGTTTGAACATGGAAATATCTACACCGCTATCTGTATGAACACGGAAATATCTACACCGCTATCTGTTTGAACATGGAATTATCTACAACGCTATCTGCATGAAAATGGAAATATCTACACTGCAATCTGCATATACATTTAAATATCTACACAGCTATCTCTTTACACATGGAAATAACTACACCACTATCTGTATGAACATGGAAATAACTACACCGCCACCTGTATGAACATGGAAGTATCTGCACCGCCATCTGTATAAACATATAAATATCTACACCGCCATCTGTATTAAGATGGAGATATCTACACTGCTATCTGTATAAACATGGAAATATCTACACCGCCATCTGTATGAACATATAAATACACCACCATCTGTATTAAGAAGGAAATATCTAAACCGCTATCTGTATAAACATGGAAATATCTACACCGCTGCCTGTATAAACATGGAAATATCAGCACCGCTATCTGTATGAACATGGAAATATCTACACCGCTATCTGTAGGAACATGGAAATAGCTACACCGCTGCCTGTATAAACGTGGAAATATCAGCACCGCTATCTGTATGAACATGGAAATATCTAACCACTATCTGTATGAACATGGATATATTTACACAGCCATCTGAATGAACATGGAAATATCTACACCACTATCTGTATGAACATGGAAATATCTACACCGCTATCTGTGTAAGCATGCATACATCTTCACCGCTATCAGTATAAACATGGAAATACCTACACCGCTATCTGTATGAACATGGAAATAGCTACACCGCTATCTTTATGAACATGGAAATATCTACACAGCTCTCTGTATGAACATGGATATATCTACACAGCCATCTGGATGAACATGGAAATATCTACACCGCTATCTGTGTAAACATGCATACATCTTCACCGCTATCTGTATAAACATGGAAATATCTACACCGCTATCTGTATGAACATGGAAATATCTACACCGCTATCTGTATGAACATGGAAATATCTACACCGCTATCTGTTTGAACATGGAAATATCTACACCGCTATCTGCATGAAAATGGAAATATCTACACTGCTATCAGCATATACATGGAAATATCTACACAGCTATCTCTTTACACATGGAAATATCTACACCGCTATCTGTATGAACATGGAAATATCCACACCGCCATCTGTATGAACATGGAAATATCTGCACCGCCATCTGTATGAACATATAAATATCTACACCGCCATCTGTATTAAGATGGAGATATCTACACCGCTAGCTGTGTAAACATGGAAATATCTACACCGCTATCTGTATAAACATGGAAATATCTACACCTCTATCTGTATAAACATGGAAATATCTACACCGCTACCTGTATAAACATGGAAATATCAGCACCGCTTTCTGTATGAACATGGAAATATCTACACCGATATCTGTATGAACATGGAAATATCTACACCGCTATCTGTATGAACATGGAAATATCTACACCGCTATCAGTATGAACAAGGAAATATCTACACCGCTATCTGTATGAACATGGATATATCTACACAGCCCTCTGGATGAACATGGAAATATCCACACCGCTATCTGTGTAAACATGCATACATCTTCACCGCTATCCGTATAAACATGGAAATATCTACACCGCTATCTGTATGAACATGGAAATATCTACACCGCTATCTGTTGGAACATGGAAATATATACACCGCTATCTGCATGAAAACGGAAATATCTACACAGCTAACTGCATATACATGGAAATACCTACACAGCTATCTCTTTACACATGGAAATAACTACACCGCTATCTGTATGAACATGGAAATATCTACACCGCAATCTGTCTGAACATGGAAATATCTACACCTCTATCTGTATGAACATGGAAATAGCTTCACCGTTATCTGTATGAAAATGGAAATAGCTACACCGCTATCTGTATGAACATGGAAATGTCTACACCGCTATTTGTATGAACATGGATATATCTACACAGCCATCTGTCTGAACATGGAAATAGCTACACCGCTATCTGAATGAACATGGATATATCTACACAGCCATCTGGATGAACATGGAAATATCTACACCGCTATGTGTGTAAACATGCATAGATCTTCACCGCGACCTGTATAAACATGGAAATATCTACACCGCTATTTGTATGAACATGGAAATATCTACACCGCTATCTGTATGAACATGTAAATATCTACACCGCTATCTGTTTGAACATGGAAATATCTACACCGCTATCTGCATGAAAATGGAAATATTTACACTGCTATCTGTATATACATTTAAATATCTACACAGCTATCTCTTTACACATGGAAATAACTACACCGCTATCTGTATGAACATGGAAATATCCACACCGCCATCTGTATGAACATGGAAATATCTGCACCGCCATCTGTATGAACATATAAATATCTACACCGCCATCTGTATTAAGATGGAGATATCTACATTGCTATCTGTTTAAACATGGAAATATCTACACCGCTATCTGTATAAACATGGAAATATCTACAAAGCTATCTGCATATACATGGAAATATCTACACAGCTATCTCTTTACACATGGAAATAACTACACCGCTATATCTATAAACATGGAAATATCTACACCGCCATATGTATGAACATGGAAATATCTGCACCGCCATCTGTATGAACATATAAATATCTACACCGCCATCTGTATTAAGAAGGAAATATCTAAACAGCTATCTTTATAAACCTGGAAATATCTACACCGCTGCCTGTATAAACATGGAAATATCAGCACCGCTATCTGTATGAACATGGAAATATCTACACCGCTATCTGTATGAACATGGAAATACCTACAATGCTATCTGTATGAACATGGAAATAGCTACACCGTTATGTGTATGAACATGGATATGTCTACACAGCCATCTGGATGAACATGGAAATATCTACACCGCTATCTGTATGGACATGGAAATATCTACACCACTATCTGTATTAACATGGATATATCTAAACAGCCATCTGGATGAACATGGAAATATCTACACCGCTATCTGTGTAAACTTGCATAGATCTTCACCGCTATCTCTATAAACATGGAAATATCTACACCGCTATCTGTATGAACATGGAAATATCCACACCGCTATCTGTATGAACATGGAAATATCTACACCGCTATCTGTTTGAACATGGAAATATCTACACCGCTATCTGCATGAAAATGGAAATATCTAAACTGCTATCTGCATATACATTTAAATATCTACACAGCTATCTCTTTACACATGGAAATAACTACACCGCTATCTGTATGAACATGGAAATATCTACACCGCCATCTGTATGAACACGGAAATATCTGCACCGCCATCTGTAAGAACATATAAATATCTACACCGCCATCTGTATTAAGATGGAGATATCTACATTGCTATCTGTTTAAACATGGAAATATCTACACCGCTATCTGTATAAACATGGAAATATCTACAAAGCTATCTGCATATACATGGAAATATCTACACAGCTATCTCTTTACACATGGAAATAACTACACCGCTATATCTATAAACATGGAAATATCTACACCGCCATATGTATGAACATGGAAATATCTGCACCGCCATCTGTATGAACATATAAATATCTACACCGCCATCTGTATTAAGAAGGAAATATCTAAACAGCTATCTTTATAAACCTGGAAATATCTACACCGCTGCCTGTATAAACATGGAAATATCAGCACCGCTATCTGTATGAACATGGAAATATCTACAACGCTATCTGTATGAACATGGAAATACCTACAATGCTATCTGTATGAACATGGAAATAGCTACACCGTTATGTGTATGAACATGGATATGTCTACACAGCCATCTGGATGAACATGGAAATATCTACACTGCTATCTGTATAAACATGGAAATATCTACACCGCCATCTGTATTAAGATGGAGATATCTACATTGCTATCTGTATAAACATGGAAATATCTAAACCGCCATCTGTACGAACATATAAATATCTACACCGCCATCTGTATTAAGAAGGAAATATCTAAACCGCAATCTGTATAAACATGGAAATATCTACACCGCTGTCTGTATAAACAAGGAAATATCAGCACCGCTATCTGTATGAACATGGAAATATCTACACCGCTATCTGTATGAACATCGAAATATCTACACAGCTATCTGTATGAACATGGAAATAGCTACACCGCTATCTGAATGAACATGGATATATCTACAGAGCCATCTGGATGAACATGGAAATATCTACACCGCTATCTGTGTAAACATGCATACATCTTCACCACTATCTGTATAAACATGGAAATATCTGCACCGCTATCGGTATGAACATGGAAATATCTACACCGCTATCTGTATGAACATGGAAATACCTACAACGCTATCTGTTTGGACATGGAAATATCTACACCGCTATCTGCATGAAATTGGAAATATCTACACTGCTATCTGCATATACATTTAAATATCTACACAGCTATCTCTTTACACATGGAAATAACTACACCACTATCTGTATGAACATGGAAATAACTACACCGCCATCTGTATGAACATGGAAATATCTGCACCGCCATCTGTATGAATATATAAATATCTACACCGCCATCTGTATTAAGATGGAGATATCTACACTGCTATCTGTATAAACATGGAAATATCTACACCGCCATCTGTATGAACATATAAATACGCCGCCATCTGTATTAAGAAGGAAATATCTAAACCGCTATCCATATAAACATGGAAATATCTACACCGCTGCCTGTATAAACATGGAAATATCAGCACCGCTATCTGTATGAACATGGAAATATCTACACAGCTATCTGTAGGAACATGGAAATAGCTACACCGCTGCCTGTATAAACATGGAAATATCAACACCGATATCTGTATGAACATGGAAATATCTACACCACTATCTGTATGAACATGGATATAACTACACAGCCATCTGGATGAACATGGAAATATCTACACCACTATCTGTATGAACATGGAAATATCTACACCGCTATCTGTGTAAACATGCATACATCTTCACCGCTATCAGTATAAACATGGAAATATCTACACCGCTATCTGTATGAACATGGAAATAGCTACACCGCTATCTGTATGAACATGGAAATATCTACACTGCTATCTGTATGAACATGGATATATCTACACAGCCATCTGGATGAACATGGAAATATCTACACCGCTATCTGTGTAAACATGCATACATCTTCACCGCTATCTGTATAAACATGGAAATAACTACACCGCTATCTGTATAAACATGGAAATATCTACACCGCTATCTGTTTGAACATGGAAATATCTACATTGCTATCTGTATGAACATGGAAATATATACACCGCTATCTGCATGAAAACGGAAATATCTACACAGCTATCTGCATATACATGGAAATATCTACACAGCTATCTCTTTACACATGGAAATAACTACGCCGCTATCTGTATGAACATGGAAATATCTACACCACCATCTGTATGAACATGGAAATATCTGCACCGCCATCTGTATGAACATATAAATATCTACACCGCCATCTGTATTAAGACGGAGATATCTACAATGCTATCTGAATAAACATGGAAATATCTACACCGCTATCTGTATAAACATGGAAATAACTACACCGCTATCTGTATAACCATGGAAATATCTACACCGCTACCTGTATAAACATGGAAATATCAGCACCGCTATCTGTATGAACATGGAAATATCTACACCGCTGCCTGTATAAACATGGAAATATCAGCACGGCTATCTGTATGAACATGGAAATATCTACACCGCTATCTGTATGAACATGGAAATAACTACACTGCTATCTGTATGAACATGGAAATAGCTACACCGTTATCTGTATGAACATGGAAATAGCTACACCACTCTCTGTATGAACATGGAAATAGCTACACCGTTATCTGTATGAACATGGAAATAGCTACACCACTCTCTGTATGAACATGGAAATATCTACACCGCTATCTGTATGAACATGGATATATCTACACAGCCATCTGGATGAACATGGAAATATCTACACCGCTATCTGTATGAACATGGAAATATCTACACCACTAGCTGTATGAACATGGATATATCTACACAGCCATCTGGATGAACATGGAAATATCTACACCGCTATCCGTGTAAACATGCATAGATCTTCAACGCTACCTCTATAAACATGGAAATATCTACACCGCTATCTGTATGAACATGGAAATATCCACACCGCTATCTGTATGAACATGGAAATATCTTCACTGCTATCTGTTTGAACATGGAAATATCTACACCGCTATCTGCATGAAAATGGAAATATCTACACTGCTATCTGCATATACATTTAAATATCTACACAGCTATCTCTTTACACATGGAAATAACTACACCGCTATCTGTATGAACATGGAAATATCTACACCGCCATCTGTATGAACACGGAAATATCTGCACCGCCATCTGTATGAACATATAAATATCTACACCGCCATCTGTATTAAGATGGAGATATCTACACTGCTATCTGTATAAACATGGAAATATCTACACCGCCATCTGTATGAACATATAAATATCTACACAGCCATCTGTATTAAGAAGGAAATATCTAAACTGCTATCTGTATAAACATGGAAATATCTACACCGCTGCCTGTATAAACAAGGAAATATCAGCACCGCTATCTGTATGAACATGGAAATATCTACACCACTATCTGTATGAACATGGATATATCTACACAGCCATCTGGATGAACATGGATATATCTACACTGCCATCTGGATGAACATGGAAATATCTACACCGCTATCTGTATAAACATGGAAATGTCTACAAGGCTATCTGTATGAACATGGAAATATCTACACCGCTATCTGTACAAACATGGAAATATCTAAACCGCTATCTGCATGAAAATAGAAATATCTACACAGCTATCTGCATATACATGGAAATATCTACACAGCTATCTCTTTACACATGGAAATAACTACACCGCTATCTGTATGAACATGGAATTATCTGCACCGCCATCTGTATGAACACATAAATATCTACACCGCCATCTGTATTAAGATGGAGATACCTACAACGCTATCTGTATAAACATGGAAATATCTACACCACTATCTGTATAAACATGGAAATATCTACACCGCTATCTGTATAAACATGGAAATATCAGCACCGCTATCTGTATGAACATGGAAATATCTACACCACTATCTGTTTGAACATGGAAATATCTACACCGCTATCTGCATGAAAATGGAAATATCTACACTGCTATCTGCATATTCATTTAAATATCTACACAGCTATCTCTTTACACATGGAAATAACTACACTGCTATCTGCATGAACATGGAAACATCTACACAGACATCTGTATGAACATGGAAATATCTGCACTGCCATCTGTATGAACATATAAATATCTACACCGCAATCTGTATTAAGATAGAGATATCTCCACTGCTATCTGTATAAACATGGAAATATCTACAACGCTATCTGTATAAACATGGAAATATCTACACCGCTATCTGTATAAACATGGAAATATCTACACCACTACCTGTATAAACATGGAAATATCAGCACCGCTATCTGCATGAACATGGAAATATCTACACCGCTATCTGTGTAAACATGCATACATCTTCACCGCTATCTGTATAAACATGGAAATGTCTACAAGGCTATCTGTATTAACATGGAAATATCTACACCGCTATATGTACGAACTTGGAAATATCTAAACCGCTATCTGCATGAAAATAGAAATATCTACACAGCTATCTGCATATACATGGAAATATCTACACAGATATCTCTTTACACATGGAAATAACTACACCGCTATCTGTATGAACATTGAAATATCTGCACCGCCATCTGTATGAACACATAAATATCTACACCGCCATCTGTATTAAGATGGAGATACCTACAACGCTATCTGTATAAACATGGAAATATCTACACCGCTATCTGTATAAACATGGAAATATCTACACCGCTATCTGTATGAACATGGATATATCTACACAGCCATGTGGATGAACATGGAAATATCTACACCGCTATCAGTGTAAACATGCATACATCTTCACCGCTATCTGTATAAACATGGAAATAACTACACAGCTATCTGTATGAACATGGAAATATCTACACCGCTATCTGCATGAAAATGGAAATATCTACACTGCTATCTGCATATACATGGAAATATCTACACAGCTATCTCTTTACACATGGAAATAACTACACCGCTATCTGTATGAACATGGAAATATCCACACCGCCATCTGTATGAACATGGAAATATCTGCACCGCCAACTGTATGAACATATAAATATCTAAACCGCCATCTGTATATAGATGGAGATATCTACACCGCTATCTGTATAAACATGGAAATATCTGCACCGCTATCTGTATAAACATGGAAATACCTACACCGCTATCTGTATAAACATGGAAATATCTACACCGCTACCTGTACAAACATGGAAATATAAGCACCGCTATCTGTATGAACTTGGAAATATCTACACCGCTATCTGTATGAACATGGAAATATCTACACCGCTATCAGTATGAACAAGGAAATATCTACACCGCTATCTGTATGAACATGGATATATCTACACAGCCCTCTGGATGAACATGGAAATATCCACACCGCTATCTGTGTAAACATGCATACATCTTCACCGCTATCTGTATAAACATGCAAATATCTACACCGCTATCTGTATGAACATGGAAATATCTACACCGCTATCTGTTTGAAGATGGAAATATATACACCGCTATCTGCATGAAAACGGAAATATCTACACAGCTATCTGCATATACATGGAAATATCTACACAGCTATCTCTTTACACATGGAAATAACTACACCGCTATCTGTATGAACATGGAAATATCTACACCGCCATCTGTATGAACTTGGAAATATCTGCACCGCCATCTGTATGAACATATAAATATCTACACCGCCATCTGTATTAAGAAGGAAATATCTAAACCGCTATCTGTATGTACCTGGAAATATCTACACCTCTGCCTGTATAAACATGGAAATATCAGCACCGCTATCTGTATGAACATGGAAATATCTACACCGCTATCTGTATGAACATGGAAATATCTACACTGCTATCTGTATGAACATGGAAATAGCTACACCGTTATCTGTATGAACATGGAAATAGCTACACCACTATCTGTATGAACATGGAAATAGCTACACCGCTATCTGTAAGAACATGGATATATCTACACAGCCATCTGGATGAACATGGAAATATCTACACCGCTATCTGTATGAACATGGAAATATTTACACCGCTATCTGTATGAACATGGATATATCTACACAGCCATCTGGATGAACATGGAAATATCTACACCGCTATCTGTGTAAACATGCATACATCTTCACCACTATCTGTATAAACATGGAAATATCCACACCGCTATCTGTATGAACATGGAAATATCTACACCGCTATCTGTTTGAACATAGAAATATCTACACCGCTATCTGTATGAAAATGTAAATATCTACACTGCTATCTGCATATACATTTAAATATCTACACAGCTATCTCTTTACACATGGAAATAACTACACCGCTATCTGTATGAACATGGAAATATCTACACCGCCATCTGTATGAACACGGAAATATCTGCACCGCCATCCGTAAGAACATATAAATATCTACACCGCCATCTGTATTAAGATGGAGATATCTAAACTGCTATCTGTATAAACATGGAAATATCTAAACCGCCATCTGTATGAACATATAAATATCTACACCGCCATCTGTATTAAGAAGGAAATATCTAAACCGCTATCTGTATAAACATGGAAATATCTACACCGCTGCCTGTATAAACAAGGAAATATCAGCACCGCTATCTGTATGAACATGGAAATATCTACACCGCTATCTGTATGAACATGGAAATATCTACACAGCTATCTGTATGAACAAGGAAATAGCTACACCACTATCTGAATGAACATGGATATATCTACACAGCCATCTGGATGAACATGGAAATATCTACACCGCTATCTGTGTAAACATGCTTACATCTTCACCACTATCTGTATAAACATGGAAATATCTGCACCGCTATCGGTATGAACATGGAAATATCTACACCGCTATCTGTATGAACATGGAAATACCTACACCGCTATCTGTTTGGACATGGAAATATCTACACCGCTATCTGCATGAAATTGGAAATACCTTCACCGCTATCTGCATGAAATTGGAAATATCTAAACTGCTATCTGCATATACTTTTAAATATCTACACAGCTATCTCTTTACACATGGAAATAACTACACCACTATCTGTATGAACATGGAAATAACTACACCGCCATCTGTATGAACATGGAAATATCTGCACCGCCATCTGTATGAACATATAAATATCTACACCGCCATCTGTATTAAGATGGAGATATCTACACTGCTATCTGTATAAACATGGAAATATCTACACCGCCCTCTGTATGAACATATAAATACGCCGCCATCTGTATTAAGAAGGAAATATCTAAACCGCTATCTGCATAAACATGGAAATATCTACACCGCTGCCTGTATAAACATGGAAATATCTACACCGCTATCTGTTTGAACATGGAAATATCTACACCGCTATCTGCATGAAAATGGAAATATCTACACTGCTATCTGCATATACATTTAAATATCTACACAGCTATCTCTTTACACATGGAAATAACTACACCGCTATCTGTATGAACATGGATATATCTACACCGCCATCTGTATGAACACGGAAATATCTGCACCGCCATCTGTATGAACATATAAATATCTACACCGCCATCTGTATTAAGATAGAGATATCTCCACTGCTATCTGTATAAACATGGAAATATCAGCACCGCTATCTGTATGAACATGGAAATATCAGCCCCTCTATCTGTATGAACATGGAAGTATCTACACCGCTATCTGTATGAACATGGAATTATCTACACCGCTATATGTATGAACACGGAAATATCTACAACGCTATCTGTTTGAACATGGAAATATCTACACCGCTATCTGTATGAACACGGAAATATCTACACCGCTATCTGTTTGAACATGGAAATATCTACACCGCTATCTGCATGAAAATGGAAATATATACACAGCTATCTGCATATACATGGAAATATCTACACAGCTATCTCTTTACACATGGAAAAAACTACACCGCTATCTGTATGAACATGGAAATATCTTCACCGCCATCTTTATGAACATGGATATATCTACACAGCCATCTGGATGAACATGGAAATATCTACACCGCTATCTGTATGAACATGGAAATATCTACACCGATATCTGTGTAAACATGAATACATCTTCACCGCTATCTGCATAAACATGGAAATATCTACACTGCTATCTGTATGAACATGGAAATATCTACACCGCTATCTGTTTGAACATGGAAATATCTACACCGCTATCTGCATGAAAATGGAAATATCTACACAGCGATCTGCATATACATGGAAATATCTACAAAGCTATCTCTTTACACATGGAAATAAGTACAGCGCTATTTCTATAAACATGGAAATAGCTACACCGCCATCTGTATGAACATGGAAATATCTACACCGCTATCTGTATGAACATGGGAATATCTACACCGCTTTCTGTATGAACATGGATATATCTACACAGCCCTCTGGATGAACATGGAAATATCCACACCGCTATCTGTGTAAACATGCATACATCTTCACCGCTATCTGTAGAAACATGGAAATATCTACACCGCTATCTGTATGAACATGGAAATATCTACACCGCTATCTGTTTGAACATGGAAACATATACACCGCTATCTGCATGAAAATGGAAATATCTACACAGCTATCTGCATATAGATGGAAATATCTACACAGCTATCTCTTTACACATGGAAATAACTACACCACTATCTGTATGAACATGGAAATATCTACACCGCCATCTGTTTGAACATGGAAATATCTGCACCGCCATCTGTATGAACATATAAATATCTACACCGCCATCTGTATTAAGATGGAGATATCTACACCGCTATCTGAATAGACATGGAAATATCTACACCGCTATCTGTATAAACATGGAAATATCTACACCGCTATGTGTATAACCATGGAAATATCTACACCGCTACCTGTATAATCATGGAAATATCAGCACCGCTATCTGTATGAACATGGAAATATCTACACCGCTATCTGTATGAACATGGATATATCTACACCGCTATCTGTATGAACATGGAAATATCTACAAAGCTATCTGAATGAACATGGAAAAATCTACACCGCTATCTGTTTGAACATGGAAATATCTACACCACTATCTGCATGAAAATGGAAATATCTACACTGCTATCTGCATATACATGGAAATATCTACACAGCTATCTCTTTACACATGGAAATAACAACACCGCTATATCTATAAACATGGAAATATCTACACCGCCATCTGTATGAACATGGAAATATCTGCACCGCCATCTGTATGAACATATAAATATCTACACCGCCATCTGTATTAAGTAGGAAATATCTAAACCGCTATCTGTATAAACCTGGAAATATCTACACCGCTGCCTGTATAAACATGGAAATATCAGCACCGCTATCTGTATGAACATGGAAATATCTACACCGCTATCTGTATGAACATGGAAATATCTACACTGCTATCTGTATGAACATGGAAATAGCTACACCGATATCTGTATGAACATGGAAATAGCTACACCACTATCTGTATGAACATGGAAATATCTACACCGCTATCTGTAAGAACATGGATATATCTACACAGCCATCTGGATGAACATGGAAATATCTACACCGCTATCTGTATGAACATGGAAATATTTACACCGCTATCTTTATGAACATGGATATATCTACACAGCCATCTGGATGAACATGGAAATATCTAAACCGCTCTCTGGGTAAACATGCATAGAACTTCACCGCTATCTCTATAAACATGGAAATATCTACATCGCTATCTGAATGAACATGGAAATATCTACACCGCTATCTGTATGAAAATGTAAATATCTACACTGCTATCTGCATATACATTTAAATATCTACACAGCTATCTCTTTACACATGGAAATAACTACACCGCTATCTGTATGAACATGGAAATATCTACACCGCCTTCTGTATGAACACGGAAATATCTGCACCGCCATCCGTAAGAACATATAAATATCTACACCGCCATCTGTATTAAGATGGAGATATCTACACTGCTATCTGTATAAACATGGAAATATCTAAACCGCCATCTGTATGAACATATAAATATCTACACCGCCATCTGTATTAAGAAGGAAATATCTAAACCGCTATCTGTATAAACATGGAAATATCTACACCGCTGCCTGTATAAACAAGGAAATATCAGCACCGCTATCTGTTTGAAAATGGAAATATCTACACCGCTATCTGTATGAACATGGAAATATCTACACAGCTATCTGTATGAACATGGAAATAGCTACACCGCTATCTGAATGAACATGGATATATCTACACAGCCATCTGGATGAACATGGAAATATCTACACCGCTATCTGTGTAAACATGCATACATCTTCACCACTATCTGTATAAACATGGAAATATCTGCACCGCTATCGGTATGAACATGGAAATATCTACACCGCTATCTGTATGAACATGGAAATATCTACACCGCTATGTGTATGAACATGGAAATACCTACACCGCTATCTGTTTGGACATGGAAATATCTACACCGCTATCTGCATGAAATTGGAAATATCTACACTGCTATCTGCATATACATTTAAATATCTACACAGCTATCTCTTTACACATGGAAATAACTACACCACTATCTGTATGAACATGGAAATAACTACACCGCCATCTGTATGAACATGGAAATATCTGCACCGCCATCTGTATGAACATATAAATATCTACACCGCCATCTGTATTAAGATGGAGATATCTACACTGCTATCTGTATAAACATGGAAATATCTACACCGCCCTCTGTATGAACATATAAATACGCCGCCATCTGTATTAAGAAGGAAATATCTAAACCGCTATCTGTATAAACATGGAAATATCTACACCGCTGCCTGTATAAACATGGAAATATCAGCACCGCTATCTGTATGAACATGGAAATATCTACACCGCTATCTGTAGGAACATGGAAATAGCTACACCGCTGCCTGTATAAACATGGAAATATCAGCACCGCTATCTGTATGAACATGGAAATATCTACACCACTATCTGTATGAACATGGATATATCTACACAGCCATCTGGATGAACATGGAAATATCTACACCGCTATCTGTATGAACATGGAAATATCTACACCGATATCTGTGTAAACATGAATACAACTTCACCGCTATCTGTATAAACAAGGAAATATCTACACCGCTATCTGTATGAACATGGAAATATCTACACCGCTATCTGTTTGAACATGGAAATATCTACACCGCTATCTGCATGAAAATGGAAATATCTACACAGCGATCTGCATACACATGGAAATATCTACAAAGCTATCTCTTTACACATGGAAATAAGTACTGCGCTATTTCTATAAACATGGAAATAGCTACACCGCCATCTGTATGAACATGGAAATATCTACACCGCTATCTGTATGAACATGGGAATATCTACACCGCTTTCTGTATGAACATGGATATATCTACACAGCCCTCTGGATGAACATGGAAATATCCACACCGCTATCTGTGTAAACATGCATACATCTTCACCGTTATCTGTAGAAACATGGAAATATCTACACCGCTATCTGTATGAACATGGAAACATCTACACCGCTATCAGTTTGAAGATGGAAACATATACACCGCTATCTGCATGAAAATGGAAATATCTACACAGCTATCTGCATATAGATGGAAATATCTACACAGCTATCTCTTTACACATGGAAATAACTACACCACTATGTGTATGAACATGGAAATATCTACACCGCCATCTGTATGAACATGGAAATATCTACTCCGCTCTCTGTATGAACATGGAAATAGCTACACCGCTATCTGTATGAACATGGATATATCTACACAGCCATCTGGATGAACATGGAAATATCTACACCGCTATCTGTATAAACATGGAAATATCTACACCGCTATCTGTATGAACATGGAAATATCTACACCGCTATCTGTATGAACATGGAAATATCTACACCGCTATCTGTTTGAACATGGAAATATCTACACCGCTATCTGCATGAAAATGGAAATATCTACACTGCTATCTGCATATTCATTTAAATATCTACACAGCTATCTCTTTACACATGGAAATAACTACACTGCTATCTGCATGAACATGGAAACATCTACACCGCCATCTGTATGAACATGGAAATATCTGCACTGCCATCTGTATGATCATATAAATCTCTACACCGCAATCTGTATTAAGATAGAGATATCTCCACTGCTATCTGTATAAACATGGAAATATCTACACCGCTATCTGTATAAACATGGAAATATCTACACCGCTATCTGTATAAACATGGAAATATCTACACCACTACCTGTATAAACATGGAAATATCAGCACCGCTATCTGTATGAACATGGAAATATCTACACCGCTATCTGTATGAACATGGATATATCTACACAGCCCTCTGGATGAACATGGAAATATCCACACCGCTATCTGTGTAAACATGCATACATCTTCACCGCTATCTGTATAAACATGCAAATATCTACACTGCTATCTGTATGAACATGGAAATATCTACACCGCTATCTGTTTGAAGATGGAAATATATACACCGCTATCTGCATGAAAACGGAAATATCTACACAGCTATCTGCATATACATGGAAATATCTACACAGCTATCTCTTTACACATGGAAATAACTACACCGCTATCTGTATGAACATGGAAATATCTACACCGCCATCTGTATGAACATGGAAATATCTGCACCGCCATCTGTATGAACATATAAATATCTACACCGCCATCTGTATTAAGAAGGAAATATCTAAACCGCTATCTGTATGAACCTGGAAATATCTACACCGCTGCCTGTATAAACATGGAAATATCAGCACCGCTATCTGTATGAACATGGAAATATCTACACCGCTATCTGTATGAACATGGAAATATCTACACTGCTATCTGTATGAACATGGAAATAGCTACACCGTTATCTGTATGAACATGGAAATAGCTACACCACTATCTGTATGAACATGGAAATATCTACACCGCTATTTGTAAGAACATGGATATATCTACACAGCCATCTGGATGAACATGGAAATATCTACACCGCTATCTGTATGAACATGGAAATATTTACACCGCTATCTGTATGAACATGGATATATCTACACAGCCATCTGGATGAACATGGAAATATCTACACCGCTATCTGTGTAAACATGCATACATCTTCACCACTATCTGTATAAACATGGAAATATCCACACCGCTATCTGTATGAACATGGAAATATCTACACCGCTATCTGTTTGAACATAGAAATATCTACACCGCTATCTGTATGAAAATGTAAATATCTACACTGCTATCTGCATATACATTTAAATATCTACACAGCTATCTCTTTACACATGGAAATAACTACACCGCTATCTGTATGAACATGGAAATATCTACACCGCCATCTGTATGAACACGGAAATATCTGCACCGCCATCCGTAAGAACATATAAATATCTACACCGCCATCTGTATTAAGATGGAGATATCTAAACTGCTATCTGTATAAACATGGAAATATCTAAACCGCCATCTGTATGAACATATAAATATCTACACCGCCATCTGTATTAAGAAGGAAATATCTAAACCGCTATCTGTATAAACATGGAAATATCTACACCGCTGCCTGTATAAACAAGGAAATATCAGCACCGCTATCTGTTTGAAAATGGAAATATCTACACCGCTATCTGTATGAACATGGAAATATCTACACAGCTATCTGTATGAACATGGAAATAGCTACACCGCTATCTGAATGAACATGGATATATCTACACAGCCATCTGGATGAACATGGAAATATCTACACCGCTATCTGTGTAAACATGCATACATCTTCACCACTATCTGTATAAACATGGAAATATCTGCACCGCTATCGGTATGAACATGGAAATATCTACACCGCTATCTGTATGAACATGGAAATATCTACACCGCTATGTGTATGAACATGGAAATACCTACACCGCTATCTGTTTGGACATGGAAATATCTACACCGCTATCTGCATGAAATTGGAAATATCTACACTGCTATCTGCATATACATTTAAATATCTACACAGCTATCTCTTTACACATGGAAATAACTACACCACTATCTGTATGAACATGGAAATAACTACACCGCCATCTGTATGAACATGGAAATATCTGCACCGCCATCTGTATGAACATATAAATATCTACACCGCCATCTGTATTAAGATGGAGATATCTACACTGCTATCTGTATAAACATGGAAATATCTACACCGCCCTCTGTATGAACATATAAATACGCCGCCATCTGTATTAAGAAGGAAATATCTAAACCGCTATCTGTATAAACATGGAAATATCTACACCGCTGCCTGTATAAACATGGAAATATCAGCACCGCTATCTGTATGAACATGGAAATATCTACACCGCTATCTGTAGGAACATGGAAATAGCTACACCGCTACCTGTATAAACATGGAAATATCAGCACCGCTATCTGTATGAACATGGAAATATCTACACCACTATCTGTATGAACATGGATATATCTACACAGCCATCTGGATGAACATGGAAATATCTACACCGCTATCTGTATGAACATGGAAATATCTACACCGATATCTGTGTAAACATGAATACAACTTCACCGCTATCTGTATAAACAAGGAAATATCTACACCGCTATCTGTATGAACATGGAAATATCTACACCGCTATCTGTTTGAACATGGAAATATCTACACCGCTATCTGCATGAAAATGGAAATATCTACACAGCGATCTGCATACACATGGAAATATCTACAAAGCTATCTCTTTACACATGGAAATAAGTACTGCGCTATTTCTATAAACATGGAAATAGCTACACCGCCATCTGTATGAACATGGAAATATCTACACCGCTATCTGTATGAACATGGGAATATCTACACCGCTTTCTGTATGAACATGGATATATCTACACAGCCCTCTGGATGAACATGGAAATATCCACACCGCTATCTGTGTAAACATGCATACATCTTCACCGTTATCTGTAGAAACATGGAAATATCTACACCGCTATCTGTATGAACATGGAAACATCTACACCGCTATCAGTTTGAAGATGGAAACATATACACCGCTATCTGCATGAAAATGGAAATATCTACACAGCTATCTGCATATAGATGGAAATATCTACACAGCTATCTCTTTACACATGGAAATAACTACACCACTATGTGTATGAACATGGAAATATCTACACCGCCATCTGTATGAACATGGAAATATCTACTCCGCTCTCTGTATGAACATGGAAATAGCTACACCGCTATCTGTATGAACATGGATATATCTACACAGCCATCTGGATGAACATGGAAATATCTACACCGCTATCTGTATAAACATGGAAATATCTACACCGCTATCTGTATGAACATGGAAATATCTACACCGCTATCTGTATGAACATGGAAATATCTACACCGCTATCTGTTTGAACATGGAAATATCTACACCGCTATCTGCATGAAAATGGAAATATCTACACTGCTATCTGCATATTCATTTAAATATCTACACAGCTATCTCTTTACACATGGAAATAACTACACTGCTATCTGCATGAACATGGAAACATCTACACCGCCATCTGTATGAACATGGAAATATCTGCACTGCCATCTGTATGATCATATAAATATCTACACCGCAATCTGTATTAAGATAGAGATATCTCCACTGCTATCTGTATAAACATGGAAATATCTACACCGCTATCTGTATAAACATGGAAATATCTACACCGCTATCTGTATAAACATGGAAATATCTACACCACTACCTGTATAAACATGGAAATATCAGCACCGCTATCTGTATGAACATGGAAATATCTACACCGCTATCTGTATGAACATGGATATATCTACACAGCCCTCTGGATGAACATGGAAATATCCACACCGCTATCTGTGTAAACATGCATACATCTTCACCGCTATCTGTATAAACATGCAAATATCTACACTGCTATCTGTATGAACATGGAAATATCTACACCGCTATCTGTTTGAAGATGGAAATATATACACCGCTATCTGCATGAAAACGGAAATATCTACACAGCTATCTGCATATACATGGAAATATCTACACAGCTATCTCTTTACACATGGAAATAACTACACCGCTATCTGTATGAACATGGAAATATCTACACCGCCATCTGTATGAACATGGAAATATCTGCACCGCCATCTGTATGAACATATAAATATCTACACCGCCATCTGTATTAAGAAGGAAATATCTAAACCGCTATCTGTATGAACCTGGAAATATCTACACCGCTGCCTGTATAAACATGGAAATATCAGCACCACTATCTGTATGAACATGGAAATATCTACACCGCTATCTGTATGAACATGGAAATATCTACACTGCTATCTGTATGAACATGGAAATAGCTACACCGTTATCTGTATGAACATGGAAATAGCTACACCACTATCTGTATGAACATGGAAATATCTACACCGCTATTTGTAAGAACATGGATATATCTACACAGCCATCTGGATGAACATGGAAATATCTACACCGCTATCTGTATGAACATGGAAATATTTACACCGCTATCTGTATGAACATGGATATATCTACACAGCCATCTGGATGAACATGGAAATATCTACACCGCTATCTGTGTAAACATGCATACATCTTCACCACTATCTGTATAAACATGGAAATATCCACACCGCTATCTGTATGAACATGGAAATATCTACACCGCTATCTGTTTGAACATAGAAATATCTACACCGCTATCTGTATGAAAATGTAAATATCTACACTGCTATCTGCATATACATTTAAATATCTACACAGCTATCTCTTTACACATGGAAATAACTACACCGCTATCTGTATGAACATGGAAATATCTACACCGCCATCTGTATGAACACGGAAATATCTGCACCGCCATCCGTAAGAACATATAAATATCTACACCGCCATCTGTATTAAGATGGAGATATCTAAACTGCTATCTGTATAAACATGGAAATATCTAAACCGCCATCTGTATGAACATATAAATATCTACACCGCCATCTGTATTAAGAAGGAAATATCTAAACCGCTATCTGTATAAACATGGAAATATCTACACCGCTGCCTGTATAAACAAGGAAATATCAGCACCGCTATCTGTATGAACATGGAAATATCTACACAGCTATCTGTATGAACAAGGAAATAGCTACACCACTATCTGAATGAACATGGATATATCTACACAGCCATCTGGATGAACATGGAAATATCTACACCGCTATCTGTGTAAACATGCATACATCTTCACCACTATCTGTATAAACATGGAAATATCTGCACCGCTATCGGTATGAACATGGAAATATCTACACCGCTATCTGTATGAACATGGAAATACCTACACCGCTATCTGTTTGGACATGGAAATATCTACACCGCTATCTGCATGAAATTGGAAATACCTTCACCGCTATCTGCATGAAATTGGAAATATCTACACTGCTATCTGCATATACATTTAAATAACTACACAGCTATCTCTTTACACATGGAAATAACTACACCACTATCTGTATGAACATGGAAATAACTACACCGCCATCTGTATGAACATGGAAATAACTGCACCGCCATCTGTATGAACATATAAATATCTACACCGCCATCTGTATTAAGATGGAGATATCTACACTGCTATCTGTATAAACATGGAAATATCTACACCGCCCTCTGTATGAACATATAAATACGCCGCCATCTGTATTAAGAAGGAAATATCTAAACCGCTATCTGTATAAACATGGAAATATCTACACCGCTGCCTGTATAAACATGGAAATATCAGCACCGCTATCTGTATGAACACGGAAATATCTACACCGCTATCTGTAGGAACATGGAAATAGCTACACCGCTGCCTGTATAAACATGGAAATATCAGCACCGCTATCTGTATGAACATGGAAATATCTACACCACTATCTGTATGAACATGGATATATCTACACAGCCATCTGGATGAACATGGAAATATCTACACCACTATCTGTAAGAACATGGAAATATCTACACCGCTATCTGTGTAAACATGCATACATCTTCACCGCTATCAGTATAAACATGGAAATATCTACACCGCTATCTGTATGAACATGGAAATAGCTACACCGCTATCTGTATGAACATGGAAATATCTACACCGCTATCTGCATGGAAATGGAAATATCTACACTACTATCTGCATATACATGGAAATATCTACACAGCTATCTCTTCACACATGGAAATAACTACACCGCTATCTGAATGAACATGGAAATATCTGCACCGCCATCTGTATGAACACATAAATATCTACACCGCCATCTGTATTAAGATGGAGATACCTACAACGCTATCTGTATAAACATGGAAATATCTACACCACTATCTGTATAAACATGGAAATATCTACACCGCTATCTGTATAAACATGGAAATATCAGCACCGCTATCTGTATGAACATGGAAATATCTACACCACTATCTGTTTGAACATGGAAATATCTACACCGCTATCTGCATGAAAATGGAAATATCTACACTGCTATCTGCATATTCATTTAAATATCTACACAGCTATCTCTTTACACATGGAAATAACTACACTGCTATCTGCATGAACATGGAAACATCTACACAGACATCTGTATGAACATGGAAATATCTGCACTGCCATCTGTATGAACATATAAATATCTACACCGCAATCTGTATTAAGATAGAGATATCTCCACTGCTATCTGTATAAACATGGAAATATCTACAACGCTATCTGTATAAACATGGAAATATCTACACCGCTATCTGTATAAACATGGAAATATCTACACCACTACCTGTATAAACATGGAAATATCAGCACCGCTATCTGCATGAACATGGAAATATCTACACCGCTATCTGTGTAAACATGCATACATCTTCACCGCTATCTGTATAAACATGGAAATGTCTGCAAGGCTATCTGTATTAACATGGAAATATCTACACCGCTATATGTACGAACTTGGAAATATCTAAACCGCTATCTGCATGAAAATAGAAATATCTACACAGCTATCTACATATACATGGAAATATCTACACAGATATCTCTTTACACATGGAAATAACTACACCGCTATCTGTATGAACATGGAAATATCTGCACCGCCATCTGTATGAACACATAAATATCTACACCGCCATCTGTATTAAGATGGAGATACCTACACCGCTATCTGTATAAACATGGAAATATCTACACCGCTATCTGTATAAACATGGAAATATCTACACCGCTATCTGTATGAACATGGATATATCTACACAGCCATGTGGATGAACATGTAAATATCTACACCGCTATCAGTGTAAACATGCATACATCTTCACCGCTATCTGTATAAACATGGAAATAACTACACAGCTATCTGTATGAACATGGAAATATCTACACCGCTATCTGCATGAAAATGGAAATATCTACACTGCTATCTGCATATACATGGAAATATCTACACAGCTATCTCTTTACACATGGAAATAACTACACCGCTATCTGTATGAACATGGAAATATCCACACCGCCATCTGTATGAACATGGAAATATCTGCACCGCCAACTGTATGAACATATAAATATCTAAACCGCCATCTGTATTAAGATGGAGATATCTACACCGCTATCTGTATAAACATGGAAATATCTGCACCGCTATCTGTATAAACATGGAAATACCTACACCGCTATCTGTATAAACATGGAAATATCTACACCGCTACCTGTACAAACATGGAAATATCAGCACCGCTATCTGTATGAACTTGGAAATATCTACACCGCTATCTGTATGAACATGGAAATATCTACACCGCTATCAGTATGAACAAGGAAATATCTACACCGCTATCTGTATGAACATGGATATATCTACACAGCCCTCTGGATGAACATGGAAATATCCACACCGCTATCTGTGTAAACATGCATACATCTTCACCGCTATCTGTATAAACATGCAAATATCTACACTGCTATCTGTATGAACATGGAAATATCTACACCGCTATCTGTTTGAAGATGGAAATATATACACCGCTATCTGCATGAAAACGGAAATATCTACACAGCTATCTGCATATACATGGAAATATCTACACAGCTATCTCTTTACACATGGAAATAACTACACCGCTATCTGTATGAACATGGAAATATCTACACCGCCATCTGTATGAACATGGAAATATCTGCACCGCCATCTGTATGAACATATAAATATCTACACCGCCATCTGTATTAAGAAGGAAATATCTAAACCGCTATCTGTATGAACCTGGAAATATCTACACCGCTGCCTGTATAAACATGGAAATATCAGCACCGCTATCTGTATGAACATGGAAATATCTACACCGCTATCTGTATGAACATGGAAATATCTACACTGCTATCTGTATGAACATGGAAATAGCTACACCGTTATCTGTATGAACATGGAAATAGCTACACCACTATCTGTATGAACATGGAAATATCTACACCGCTATTTGTAAGAACATGGATATATCTACACAGCCATCTGGATGAACATGGAAATATCTACACCGCTATCTGTATGAACATGGAAATATTTACACCGCTATCTGTATGAACATGGATATATCTACACAGCCATCTGGATGAACATGGAAATATCTACACCGCTATCTGTGTAAACATGCATACATCTTCACCACTATCTGTATAAACATGGAAATATCCACACCGCTATCTGTATGAACATGGAAATATCTACACCGCTATCTGTTTGAACATAGAAATATCTACACCGCTATCTGTATGAAAATGTAAATATCTACACTGCTATCTGCATATACATTTAAATATCTACACAGCTATCTCTTTACACATGGAAATAACTACACCGCTATCTGTATGAACATGGAAATATCTACACCGCCATCTGTATGAACACGGAAATATCTGCACCGCCATCCGTAAGAACATATAAATATCTACACTGCCATCTGTATTAAGATGGAGATATCTAAACTGCTATCTGTATAAACATGGAAATATCTAAACCGCCATCTGTATGAACATATAAATATCTACACCGCCATCTGTATTAAGAAGGAAATATCTAAACCGCTATCTGTATAAACATGGAAATATCTACACCGCTGCCTGTATAAACAAGGAAATATCAGCACCGCTATCTGTATGAACATGGAAATATCTACACAGCTATCTGTATGAACAAGGAAATAGCTACACCACTATCTGAATGAACATGGATATATCTACACAGCCATCTGGATGAACATGGAAATATCTACACCGCTATCTGTGTAAACATGCATACATCTTCACCACTATCTGTATAAACATGGAAATATCTGCACCGCTATCGGTATGAACATGGAAATATCTACACCGCTATCTGTATGAACATGGAAATACCTACACCGCTATCTGTTTGGACATGGAAATATCTACACCGCTATCTGCATGAAATTGGAAATATCTTCACCGCTATCTGCATGAAATTGGAAATATCTACACTGCTATCTGCATATACATTTAAATATCTACACAGCTATCTCTTTACACATGGAAATAACTACACCACTATCTGTATGAACATGGAAATAACTACACCGCCATCTGTATGAACATGGAAATAACTGCACGGCCATCTGTATGAACATATAAATATCTACACCGCCATCTGTATTAAGATGGAGATATCTACACTGCTATCTGTATAAACATGGAAATATCTACACCGCCCTCTGTATGAACATATAAATACGCCGCCATCTGTATTAAGAAGGAAATATCTAAACCGCTATCTGTATAAACATGGAAATATCTACACCGCTGCCTGTATAAACATGGAAATATCAGCACCGCTATCTGTATGAACATGGAAATATCTACACCGCTATCTGTAGGAACATGGAAATAGCTACACCGCTGCCTGTATAAACATGGAAATATCAGCACCGCTATCTGTATGAACATGGAAATATCTACACCACTATCTGTATGAACATGGATATATCTACACAGCCATCTGGATGAACATGGAAATATCTACACCACTATCTGTAAGAAGATGGAAATATCTACACCGCTATCTGTGTAAACATGCATACATCTTCACCGCTATCAGTATGAACATGGAAATATCTACACCGCTATCTGTATGAACATGGAAATAGCTACACCGCTATCTGTATGAACATGGAAATATCTACACCGCTATCTGCATGGAAATGGAAATATCAACACTGCTATCTGCATATACATGTAAATATCTACACAGCTATCTCTTTACACATGGAAATAACTACACCGCTATCTGTATGAACATGGAAATATCCACACCGCCATCTGTATGAACATGGAAATATCTGCACCGCCATCTGTATGAACATATAAATATCTACACCGCCATCTGTATTAAGATGGAGATATCTACACCGTTATCTGTATAAACATGGAAATATCTACACCGCTATCTGTATAAACATGGAAATATCTACACCGCTATCTGTATAAACATGGAAATATCTACACCGCTACCTGTATAAACATGGAAATATCAGCACCGCTATCTGTATGAACTTGGAAATATCTACACCGCTATCTGTATGAAGATGGAAATATCTACACCGCTATCAGTATGAACAAGGAAATATCTACACCGCTATCTGTATGAACATGGATATATCTACACAGCCCTCTGGATGAACATGGAAATATCCACACCGCTATCTGTGTAAACATGCATACATCTTCACCGCTATCTGTATAAACATGCAAATATCTACACCGCTATCTGTATGAACACGGAAATATCTACACCGCTATCTGTTTCAAGATGGAAATATATACACCGCTATCTGCATGAAAACGGAAATATCTACACAGCTATCTGCATATACATGGAAATATCTACACAGCTATCTCTTTACACATGGAAATAACTACACCGCTATCTGTATGAACATGGAAATATCTACACCGCCATCTGTATGAACATGGAAATATCTGCACCGCCATCTGTATGAACATATAAATATCTACACCGCCATCTGTATTAAGACGGAGATATCTACACTGCTATCTGAATAAACATGGAAATATCTACACCGCTATCAGTATAAACATGGAAATATCTACACCGCTATCTGTATAACCATGGAAATATCTACACCGCTACCTGTATAAACATGGAAATATCAGCACCGCTATCTGTATGAACATGGAAATATCTACACTGCTGCCTGTATAAACATGGAAATATCAGCACCGCTATCAGTATGAACATGGAAATAACTACACTGCTATCTGTATGAACATGGAAATAGCTACACCGTTATCTGTATGAACATGGAAATATCTACACCGCTATCTGTATGAACATGGATATATCTACACAGCCATCTGGATGAACATGGAAATATCTACACCGCTATCTGTATGAACATGGAAATATCTACACCGCTATCTGTATGAACATGGATATATCTACACAGCCATCTGGATGAACATAGAAATATCTAAACCGCTATCTGTGTAAACATGCATAGATCTTCACCGCTACCTCTATAAACATGGAAATATCTACACCGCTATCTGTATGAACATGGAAATATCCACACCGCTATCTGTATGAACATGGAAATATCTGCACCGCTATCGGTATGAACATGGAAATATCTACACCGCTATCTGTATGAACATGGAAATACCTACACCGCTATCTGTTTGGACATGGAAATATCTACAACGCTATCTGCATGAAATTGGAAATATCTACACTGCTATCTGCATATACATTTAAATATCTACACAGCTATCTCTTTACACATGGAAATAACTACACCAATATCTGTATGAACATGGAAATAACTACACCGCCATCTGTATGAACATGGAAATATCTGCACCGCCATCTGTATGAACATATAAATATCTACACCGCCATCTGTATTAAGACGGAGATATCTACACTGCTATCTGTATAAACATGTAAATATCTACACCGCCATCTGTATGAACATATAAATACGCCGCCATCTGTATTAAGAAGGAAATATCTAAACCGCTATCTGTATAAACATGGAAATATCTACACCGCTGCCTGTATAAACATGGAAATATCAGCACCGCTATCTGTATGAACATGGAAATATCTACACCGCTATCTGTAGGAACATGGAAATAGCTACACCGCTGCCTGTATAAACATGGAAATATCAGCACCGCTATCTGTATGAACATGGAAATACCTACACCACTATCTGTATGAACATGGATATATCTACACAGCCATCTGGATGAACATGGAAATATCTACACCACTATCTGTAAGAACATGGAAATATCTACACCGCTATCTGTGTAAACATGCATACATCTTCACCGCTATCAGTATAAACATGGAAATATCTACACCGCTATCTGTATGAACATGGAAATAGCTACACCACTATCTGTATGAACATGGAAATATCTACACCGCCATCTGTATGAACATATAAATATCTACACCGCCATCTGTATTAAGACGGAGATATCTACACTGCTATCTGAATAAACATGGAAATATCTACACCGCTATCTGTATAAACATGGAAATATCTACACCGCTATCTGTATAAACATGGAAATATCTACACCGCTACCTGTATAAACATGGAAATATCAGCACCGCTATCTGTATGAACTTGGAAATATCTACACCGCTATCTGTATGAACATGGAAATATCTACACCGCTATCAGTATGAACAAGGAAATATCTACACCGCTATCTGTATGAACATGGATATATCTACACAGCCCTCTGGATGAACATGGAAATATCCACACCGCTATCTGTGTAAACATGCATACATCTTCACCGCTCTCTGTATAAACATGCAAATATCTACACCGCTATCTGTATGAACACGGAAATATCTACACCGCTATCTGTTTGAAGATGGAAATATATACACCGCTATCTGCATGAAAACGGAAATATCTACACAGCTATCTGCATATACATGGAAATATCTACACAGCTATCTCTTTACACATGGAAATAACTACACCGCTATCTGTATGAACATGGAAATATCTACACCGCCATCTGTATGAACATGGAAATATCTTCACCGCCATCTGTATGAACATATAAATATCTACACCGCCATCTGTATTAAGACGGAGATATCTACACTGCTATCTGAATAAACATGGAAATATCTACACCGCTATCAGTATAAACATGGAAATATCTACACCGCTATCTGTATAACCATGGAAATATCTACACCGCTACCTGTATAAACATGGAAATATCAGCACCGCTATCTGTATGAACATGGAAATATCTACACTGCTGCCTGTATAAACATGGAAATATCAGCACCGCTATCAGTATGAACATGGAAATAACTACACTGCTATCTGTATGAACATGGAAATAGCTACACCGTTATCTGTATGAACATGGAAATATCTACACCGCTATCTGTATGAACATGGAAATATCTACACCGCTATCTGTATGAACATGGATATATCTACACAGCCATCTGGATGAACATAGAAATATCTAAACCGCTATCTGTGTAAACATGCATAGATCTTCACCGCTACCTCTATAAACATGGAAATATCTACACCGCTATCTGTATGAACATGGAAATATCCACACCGCTATCTGTATGAACATGGAAATATCTGCACCGCTATCGGTATGAACATGGAAATATCTACACCGCTATCTGTATGAACATGGAAATACCTACACCGCTATCTGTTTGGACATGGAAATATCTACAACGCTATCTGCATGAAATTGGAAATATCTACACAGCTATCTGCATATACATTTAAATATCTACACAGCTATCTCTTTACACATGGAAATAACTACACCAATATCTGTATGAACATGGAAATAACTACACCGCCATCTGTATGAACATGGAAATATCTGCACCGCCATCTGTATGAACATATAAATATCTACACCGCCATCTGTATTAAGACGGAGATATCTACACTGCTATCTGTATAAACATGGAAATATCTACACCGCCATCTGTATGAACATATAAATACGCCGCCATCTGTATTAAGAAGGAAATATCTAAACCGCTATCTGTATAAACATGGAAATATCTACACCGCTGCCTGTATAAACATGGAAATATCAGCACCGCTATCTGTATGAACATGGAAATATCTACACCGCTATCTGTATGAACATGGAAATATCTACACCACTATCTGTATGAACATGGATATATCTACACAGCCATCTGGATGAACATGGAAATATCTACACCACTATCTGTAAGAACATGGAAATATCTACACCGCTATCTGTGTAAACATGCATACATCTTCACCGCTATCAGTATAAACATGGAAATATCTACACCGCTATCTGTATGAACATGGAAATAGCTACACCACTATCTGTATGAACATGGAAATATCTACACCGCTATCTGCATGAACATGGATATATCTACACAGCCATGTGGATGAACATGGAAATATCTACACCGCTATCTGTGTAAACATGCATACATCTTCACCGCTATCTGTATAAACATGGAAATAACTACACAGCTATCTGTATGAACATGGAAATATCTACACCGCTATCTGCATGAAAATGGAAATATCTACACTGCTATCTGCATATACATGGAAATATCTACACAGCTATCTCTTTACACATGGAAATAACTACACCGCTATCTGTATGAACATGGAAATATCCACACCGCCATCTGTATGAACATGGAAATATCTGCACCGCCATCTGTATGAACATATAAATATCTACACCGCCATCTGTATTAAGATGGAGATATCTACACCGCTATCTGTATAAACATGGAAATATCTACACCGCTATCTGTATAAACATGGAAATATCTACACCGCTATCTGTATAAACATGGAAATATCTACACCGCTACCTGTATAAACATGGAAATAACAGCACCGCTATCTGTATGAACTTGGAAATATCTACACTGCTATCTGTATGAACATGGAAATATCTACACTGCTATCTGTATGAACATGGAAATATCTACACCGCTATCAGTATGAACAAGGAAATATCTACACCGCTATCTGTATGAACATGGATATATCTACACAGCCCTCTGGATGAACATGGAAATATCCACACCGCTATCTGTGTAAACATGCATACATCTTCACCGCTATCTGTATAAACATGCAAATATCTACACCGCTATCTGTATGAACATGGAAATAGCTACAACACTATCTGTATGAACATGGAAATATCTACACCGCTATCTGTATGAACATGGATATATCTACACAGCCATCTGGATGAACATGGAAATATCTACACCGCTATCTGTGTAAACATGCATACATCTTCACCGCTATCTGTATAAACATGGAAATATCTACACCGCTATCTGTATGAACATGGAAATATCTACACCGATATCTGTATGAACATGGAAATATCTACACCGCTATCTGTTTGAACATGGAAATATCTACACCGCTATCTGCATGAAAATGGAAATATCTACACTGCTATCTGCATATACATGGAAATATCTACACAGCTATCTCTTTACACATGGAAATAACTAAACCGCTATCTCTATAAACATGGAAATATCTACACCGCTGCCTGTATAAACAAGGAAATATCAGAACCGCTATCTGTATGAACATGGAAATATCTACACCGCTATCTGTATGAACATGGAAATATCTACTCCGCTATCTGTATGAACATGGAAATAGCTACACCGCTATCTGTATGAACATGGATATATCTACACAGCCATCTGGATGAACATGGAAATATCTACACCGCTATCTGTATAAACATGGAAATATCTACACCGCTATCTGTATGAACATGGAAATATCTACACCGCTATCTGTATGAACATGGAAATATCTACACCGCTATCTGTTTGAACATGGAAATATCTACACCGCTATCTGCATGAAAATGGAAATATCTACACTGCTATCTGCATATACATTTAAATATCTTCACAGCTATCTCTTTACATTTGGAAATAACTACACTGCTATCTGCATGAACATGGAAATATCTACACCGCCATCTGTATGAACATGGAAATATCTGCACTGCCATCTGTATGAACATATAAATATCTACACCGCAATCTGTATTAAGATAGATATATCTCCACTGCTATCTGTATAAACATGGAAATATCTACACCGCTATCTGTATAAACATGGAAATATCTACACCGCTATCTGTATAAACATGGAAATATCTACACCACTACCTGTATAAACATGGAAATATCAGCACCGCTATCTGTATGAACATGGAAATATCTACACCGCTATCTGTGTAAACATGCATACATCTTCACTGCTATCTCTATAAACATGGAAATGTCTACAAGGCTATCTGTATGAACATGGAAATATCTACACCGCTATCTGCATGAAAATGGAAATATCTACGCTGCTATCTGCATATACATTTAAATATCTTCACAGCTATCTCTTTACACATGGAAATAACTACACTGCTATCTGCATGATCATGGAAATATCTACACCGCCATCTGTATGAACATGGAAATATCTGCACTGCCATCTGTATGAACATATAAATATCTACACCGCTATCTGTATAAACATGGAAATATCTACATCACTACCTGTATAAACATGGAAATATCAGCACCGCTATCTGTATGAACATGGAAATATCTACACCTCTATCTGTGTAAACATGCATACATCTTCACCGCTATCTGTATAAACATGGAAATGTCTACAAGGCTATCTGTATGAACATGGAAATATCTACACCGCTATCTGTACGAACATGGAAATATCTAAACCGCTATCTGCATGAAAATAGAAATATCTACACAGCTATCTGCATATACATGGAAATATCTACACAGCTATCTCTTTACACATGGAAATAACTACACCGCTATCTGTATGAACTTGGAAATATCTGCACCGCCATCTGTATGAACACATAAATATCTACACCGCCATCTGTATTAAGATGGAGATACCTACACCGCTATCTGTATAAACATGGAAATATCAGCACCGCTATCTGTATGAACAGGGAAATATCAGCCCCTCTATCTGTATGAACATGGAAGTATCTACACCGCTATCTGTATGAACACGGAAATATCTACACCGCTATCTGTATGAACACGGAAATATCTACACTGCTATCTGTTTGAACATGGAAATATCTACACTGCTATCTGTATGAACACGGAAATATCTACACCGCTATCTGTTTGAACATGGAAATATCTACACCGCTATCTGCATGAAAATGGAAATATATACACAGCTATCTGCATATACATGGAAACATCTACACAGCTATCTCTTTACACATGGAAAAAACTACACCGCTATCTGTATGAACATGGAAATATCTTCACCGCCATCTATATGAACATGGATATATCTACACAGCCATCTGGATGAACATGGAAATATCTACACAACTATCTGTATGAACATGGAAATATCTACAACGCTATCTGTGTAAACATGCCTATATCTTCACCGCTATAAGTATAAATATGGAAATATCTACACCGCTATCTGTATGAACATGGAAATAGCTACAACACTATCTGTATGAACATGGAAATATCTACACCGCTATCTGTATGAACATGGATATATCTACACAGCCATCTGGATGAACATGGAAATATCTACACCGCTATCTGTGTAAACATGCATACATCTTCACCGCTATCTGTATAAACATGGAAATATCTACACCGCTATCTGTATGAACATGGAAATATCTACACCGCTATCTGTATGAACATGGAAATATCTACACCGCTATCTGTTTGAACATGGAAATATCTACACCGCTATCTGCATGAAAATGGAAATATCTACACTGCTATCTGCATATACATGGAAATATCTACACAGCTATCTCTTTACACATGGAAATAACTACACCGCTATCTTTATGAACATGGAAATATCCCCACCGCCATCTGTATGAACATGGAAATATCTGCACCGCCATCTGTATGAACATATAAATATCTACACCGCCATCTGTATTAAGATGGAGATATCTACACCGCTCTCTTTATAAACATGGAAATATCTACACCGCTATCTGTATAAACATGGAAATATCTACACCGCTATCTGTATAAACATGGAAATATCTACACCGCTACCTGTATAAACATGGAAATATCAGCACCGATATCTGTATGAACATGGAAATATCTACACCGCTATGTGTATGAACATGGAAATATCTACACCGCTATCTGTATGAACATGGAAATATCTACACCGCTATCAGTATGAACAAGGAAATATCTACACCGCTATCTGTATGAACATGGATATATCTACACAGCCCTCTGGAAGAACATGGAAATATCCACACCGCTATCTGTGTAAACATGCATACATCTTCACCGCTATCTGTATAAACATGGAAATATCTACACCGCTATCTGTATGAACATGGAAATATCTACTCCGCTATCTGTTTGAAGATGGAAATATATACACCGCTATCTGCATGGAAACGGAAATATCTACACAGCTATCTGCATATACATGGAAATATCTACACAGCTATCTGTTTACACATGGAAATAACTACACCGCTATCTGTATGAACATGGAAATATCTACACCGCCATCTGTATGAACATGGAAATATCTGCACTGCCATCTGTATGAACATATAAATATCTACACCGCCATCTGTATTAAGATGGAGATATCTACACTGCTATCTGAATAAACATGGAAATATCTACACCGCTATCTGTATAAACATGGAAATATCTACACCGCTATCTGTATAACCATGGAAATATCTACACCGCTACCTGTATAAACATGGAAATATCAGCACCGCTATCTGTATGAACATGGAAATATCTACACCGCTGCCTGTATAAACATGGAAATATCAGCACGGCTATCTGTATGAACATGGAAATATCTACACCGCTATCTGTATGAACATGGAAATAACTACACCGTTATCTGTATGAACATGGAAATAGCTACACCACTATCTGTATGAACATGGAAATATCTACACCGCTATCTGTATGAACATGGATATATCTACACAGCCATCTGGATGAACATGGAAATATCTACACAGCTATCTGTATGAACATGGAAATATCTACACCGCTATCTGCATGAAAATGGAAATATCTACACTGCTATCTGCATATACATGGAAATATCTACACAGCTGTCTCTTTACACATAGAAATAACTACACCGCTATCTGTATGAACATGGAAATATCCACACCGCCATCTGTATGAACATGGAAATATCTGCACCGCCATCTGTATGAACATATAAATATCTACACCGCCATCTGTATGAAGATGGAGATATCTACACCGCTATCTGTATAAACATGGAAATATCTACACCGCTATCTGTATAAACATGGAAATATCTACACCGCTATCTGTATAAACATGGAAATATCTACACCGCCATCTGTATGAACATATAAATACGCCGCCATCTGTATTAAGAAGGAAATATCTAAACCGCTATCTGTATAAACATGGATATATCTACACAGCCATGTGGATGAACATGGAAATGTCTACACCGCTATCTGTGTAAACATGCATACATCTTCACCGCTATCTGTATAAACATGGAAATAACTACACAGCTATCTGTATGAACATGGAAATATCTACACCGCTATCTGCATGAAAATGGAAATATCTACACTGCTATCTGCATATACATGGAAATATCTACACAGCTATCTCTTTACACATGGAAATAACTACACCGCTATCTGTATGAACATGGAAATATCCACACCGCCATCTGTATGAACATGGAAATATCTGCACCGCCATCTGTATGAACATATAAATATCTACACCGCCATCTGTATTAAGATGGAGATATCTACACCGCTATCTGTATAAACATGGAAATATCTACACCGCTATCTGTATAAACATGGAAATATCTACACCGCTATCTGTATAAACATGGAAATATCTACACCGCTACCTGTATAAACATGGAAATATCAGCACCGCTATCTGTATGAACTTGGAAATATCTACACTGCTATCTGTATGAACATGGAAATATCTACACTGCTATCTGTATGAACATGGAAATATCTACACCGCTATCAGTATGAACAAGGAAATATCTACACCGCTATCTGTATGAACATGGATATATCTACACAGCCCTCTGGATGAACATGGAAATATCCACACCGCTATCTGTGTAAACATGCATACATCTTCACCGCTATCTGTATAAACATGCAAATATCTACACCGCTATCTGTATGAACATGGAAATAGCTACAACACTATCTGTATGAACATGGAAATATCTACACCGCTATCTGTATGAACATGGATATATCTACACAGCCATCTGGATGAACATGGAAATATCTACACCGCTATCTGTGTAAACATGCATACATCTTCACCGCTATCTGTATAAACATGGAAATATCTACACCGCTATCTGTATGAACATGGAAATATCTACACCGCTATCTGTATGAACATGGAAATATCTACACCGCTATCTGTTTGAACATGGAAATATCTACACCGCTATCTGCATGAAAATGGAAATATCTACACTGCTATCTGCATATACATTTAAATATCTTCACAGCTATCTCTTTACATTTGGAAATAACTACACTGCTATCTGCATGAACCTGGAAATATCTACACCGCCATCTGTATGAACATGGAAATATCTGCACTGCCATCTGTATGAACATATAAATATCTACACCGCAATCTGTATTAAGATAGAGATATCTCCACTGCTATCTGTATAAACATGGAAATATCTACACCGCTATCTGTATAAACATGGAAATATCTACACCACTACCTGTATAAACATGGAAATATCAGCACCGCTATCTGTATGAACATGGAAATATCTACACCGCTATCTGTGTAAACATGCATACATCTTCACTGCTATCCCTATAAACATGGAAATGTCTACAAGGCTATCTGTATGAACATGGAAATATCTACACCGCTATCTGCATGAAAATGGAAATATCTACGCTGCTATCTGCATATACATTTAAATATCTTCACAGCTATCTCTTTACACATGGAAATAACTACACTGCTATCTGCATGATCATGGAAATATCTACACCGCCATCTGTATGAACATGGAAATATCTGCACTGCCATCTGTATGAACATATAAATATCTACACCGCTATCTGTATAAACATGGAAATATCTACATCACTACCTGTATAAACATGGAAATATCACCACCGCTATCTGTATGAACATGGAAATATCTACACCTCTATCTGTGTAAACATGCATACATCTTCACCGCTATCTGTATAAACATGGAAATGTCTACAAGGCTATCTGTATGAACATGGAAATATCTACACCGCTATCTGTAAGAACATGGAAATATCTAAACCGCTATCTGCATGAAAATAGAAATATCTACACAGCTATCTGCATATACATGGAAATATCTACACAGCTGTCTCTTTACACATAGAAATAACTACACCGCTATCTGTATGAACTTGGAAATATCTGCACCGCCATCTGTATGAACACATAAATATCTACACCGCCATCTGTATTAAGATGGAGATACCTACACCGCTATCTGTATAAACATGGAACTATCTACACCGCTATCTGTATAAACATGGAAATATCTACACCGCTATCTGTATAAACATGGAAATATCAGCACCGCTATCTGTATGAACAGGGAAATATCAGCCCCTCTATCTGTATGAACCTGGAAGTATCTACACCGCTATCTGTATGAACACGAAAATATCTACACCGCTATCTGTATGAACACGGAAATATCTACACCGCTATCTGTTTGAACATGGAAATATCTACACCGCTATCTGTATGAACACGGAAATATCTACACCGCTATCTGTTTGAACATGGAAATATCTACACCGCTATCTGCATGAAAATGGAAATATATACACAGCTATCTGCATATACATGGAAACATCTACACAGCTATCTCTTTACACATGGAAAAAACTACACCGCTATCTGTATGAACATGGAAATATCTTCACCGCCATCTATATGAACATGGATATATCTACATAGCCATCTGGATGAACATGGAAATATCTACACAACTATCTGTATGAACATGGAAATATCTACACCGCTATCTGTGTAAACATGCCTATACCTTCACCGCTATAAGTATAAACATGGAAATATCTACACCGCTATCTGTATGAACATGGAAATAGCTACAACACTATCTGTATGAACATGGAAATATCTACACCGCTATCTGTATGAACATGGATATATCTACACAGCCATCTGGATGAACATGGAAATATCTACACCGCTATCTGTGTAAACATGCATACATCTTCACCGCTATCTGTATAAACATGGAAATATCTACACCGCTGCCTGTATAAACATGGAAATATCAGCACGGCTATCTGTATGAACATGGAAATATCTACACCGCTATCTGTATGAACATGGAAATAACTACACTGCTATGTGTATGAACATGGAAATAGCTACACCGTTATCTGTATGAACATGGAAATAGCTACACCACTATCTGTATGAACATGGAAATATCTACACCGCTATCTGTATGAACATGGATATATCTACACAGCCATCTGGATGAACATGGAAATATCTACACAGCTATCTGTATGAACATGGAAATATCTACACCGCTATCTGTTTGAACATGGAAATATCTACACCGCTATCTGCATGAAAATGGAAATATCTACACTGCTATCTGCATATACATGGAAATATCTACACAGCTGTCTCTTTACACATGGAAATAACTACACCGCTATCTGTATGAACATGGAAATATCCACACCGCCATCTGTATGAACATGGAAATATCTGCACCGCCATCTGTATGAACATATAAATATCTACACCGCCATCTGTATTAAGATGGAGATATCTACACCGCTATCTGTATAAACATGGAAATATCTACACCGCTATCTGTATAAACATGGAAATATCTACACCGCTATCTGTATAAACATGGAAATATCTACACCGCTACCTGTATAAACATGGAAATATCAGCACCGCTGTCTGTATGAACATGGAAATATCTACACCGCTATCTGTATGAACATGGAAATATCTACACTGCTATCTGTATGAACATGGAAATATCTACACCGCTATCAGTATGAACAAGGAAATATCTACACCGCTATCTGTATGAACATGGATATATCTACACAGCCCTCTGGAAGAACATGGAAATATCCACACCGCTATCTGTGTAAACATGCATACATCTTCACCGCTATCTGTATAAACATGGAAATATCTACACCGCTATCTGTATGAACATGGAAATATCTACACCGCTATCTGTTTGAAGATGGAAATATATACACCGCTATCTGCATGGAAACGGAAATATCTACACAGCTATCTGCATATACATGGAAATATCTACACAGCTATCTCTTTACACATGGAAATAACTACACCGCTATCTGTATGAACATGGAAATATCTACACCGCCATCTGTATGAACATGGAAATATCTGCACCGCCATCTGTATGAACATATAAATATCTACACCGCCATCTGTATTAAGACGGAGATATCTACACTGCTATCTGAATAAACATGGAAATATCTACACCGCTATCTGTATAAACATGGAAATATCTACACCGCTATCTGTATAACCATGGAAATATCTACACCGCTACCTGTATAAACATGGAAATATCAGCACCGCTATCTGTATGAACATGGAAATATCTACACCGCTGCCTGTATAAACATGGAAATATCAGCACGGCTATCTGTATGAACATGGAAATATCTACACCGCTATCTGTATGAACATGGAAATAACTACACTGCTATCTGTATGAACATGGAAATAGCTACACCGTTATCTGTATGAACATGGAAATAGCTACACCACTATCTGTATGAACATGGAAATATCTACACCGCTATCTGTATGAACATGGATATATCTACACAGCCATCTGGATGAACATGGAAATATCTACACCGCTATCTGTATGAACATGGAAATATCTACACCGCTATCTGTTTGAACATGGAAATATCTACACCGCTATCTGCATGAAAATGGAAATATCTACACTGCTATCTGCATATACATGGAAATATCTACACAGCTATCTCTTTACACATGGAAATAACTACACCGCTATCTGTATGAACATGGAAATATCCACACCGCCATCTGTATGAACATGGAAATATCTGCACCGCTATCTGTATGAACATGGAAATATCTACACCGCTATCTGTAGGAACATGGAAATAGCTACACCGCTGCCTGTATAAACATGGAAATATCAGCACCGCTATCTGTATGAACATGGAAATATCTACACCACTATCTGTATGAACATGGATATATCTACACAGCCATCTGGATGAACATGGAAATATCTACACCACTATCTGTAAGAACATGGAAATATCTACACCGCTATCTGTGTAAACATGCATACATCTTCACCGCTATCAGTATAAACATGGAAATATCTACACCGCTATCTGTATGAACATGGAAATAGCTACACCGCTATCTGTATGAACATGGAAATATCTACACCGCTATCTGCATGGAAATGGAAATATCTACACTGCTATCTGCATATACATGGAAATATCTACACAGCTATCTCTTCACACATGGAAATAACTACACCGCTATCTGAAAGAACATGGAAATATCTGCACCGCCATCTGTATGAACACATAAATATCTACACCGCCATCTGTATTAAGATGGAGATACCTACAACGCTATCTGTATAAACATGGAAATATCTACACCACTATCTGTATAAACATGGAAATATCTACACCGCTATCTGTATAAACATGGAAATATCAGCACCGCTATCTGTATGAACATGGAAATATCTACACCACTATCTGATTGAACATGGAAATATCTACACCGCTATCTGCATGAAAATGGAAATATCTACACTGCTATCTGCATATTCATTTAAATATCTACACAGCTATCTCTTTACACATGGAAATAACTACACTGCTATCTGCATGAACATGGAAACATCTACACAGACATCTGTATGAACATGGAAATATCTGCACTACCATCTGTATGAACATATAAATATCTACACCGCAATCTGTATTAAGATAGAGATATCTCCACTGCTATCTGTATAAACATGGAAATATCTACAACGCTATCTGTATAAACATGGAAATATCTACACCGCTATCTGTATAAACATGGAAATATCTACACCACTACCTGTATAAACATGGAAATATCAGCACCGCTATCTGCATGAACATGGAAATATCTACACCGCTATCTGTGTAAACATGCATACATCTTCACCGCTATCTGTATAAACATGGAAATGTCTACAAGGCTATCTGTATTAACATGGAAATATCTACACCGCTATATGTACGAACTTGGAAATATCTAAACCGCTATCTGCATGAAAATAGAAATATCTACACAGCTATCTGCATATACATGGAAATATCTACACAGATATCTCTTTACACATGGAAATAACTACACCGCTATCTGTATGAACATGGAAATATCTGCACCGCCATCTGTATGAACACATAAATATCTACACCGCCATCTGTATTAAGATGGAGATACCTACACCGCTTTCTGTATAAACATGGAAATATCTACACCGCTATCTTTATAAACATGGAAATATCTACACCGCTATCTGTATGAACATGGATATATCTACACAGCCATGTGGATGAACATGTAAATATCTACACCGCTATCAGTGTAAACATGCATACATCTTCACCGCTATCTGTATAAACATGGAAATAACTACACAGCTATCTGTATGAACATGGAAATATCTACACCGCTATCTGCATGAAAATGGAAATATCTACACTGCTATCTGCATATACATGGAAATATCTACACAGCTATCTCTTTACACATGGAAATAACTACACCGCTATCTGTATGAACATGGAAATATCCACACCGCCATCTGTATGAACATGGAAATATCTGCACCGCCAACTGTATGAACATATAAATATCTAAACCGCCATCTGTATTAAGATGGAGATATCTACACCGCTATCTGTATAAACATGGAAATATCTGCACCGCTATCTGTATAAACATGGAAATACCTACACCGCTATCTGTATAAACATGGAAATATCTACACCGCTACCTGTACAAACATGGAAATATCAGCACCGCTATCTGTATGAACTTGGAAATATCTACACCGCTATCTGTATGAACATGGAAATATCTACACCGCTATCAGTATGAACAAGGAAATATCTACACCGCTATCTGTATGAACATGGATATATCTACACAGCCCTCTGGATGAACATGGAAATATCCACACCGCTATCTGTGTAAACATGAATACATCTTCACCGCTATCTGTATAAACATGCAAATATCTACACTGCTATCTGTATGAACATGGAAATATCTACACCGCTATCTGAAGATGGAAATATATACACCGCTATCTGCATGAAAACGGAAATATCTACACAGCTATCTGCATATACATGGAAATATCTACACAGCTATCTCTTTACACATGGAAATAACTACACCGCTATCTGTATGAACATGGAAATATCTACACCGCCATCTGTATGAACATGGAAATATCTGCACCGCCATCTGTATGAACATATAAATATCTACACCGCCATCTGTATTAAGAAGGAAATATCTAAACCGCTATCTGTATGAACCTGGAAATATCTACACCGCTGCCTGTATAAACATGGAAATATCAGCACCGCTATCTGTATGAACATGGAAATATCTACACCGCTATCTGTATGAACATGGAAATATCTACACTGCTATCTGTATGAACATGGAAATAGCTACACCGTTATCTGTATGAACATGGAAATAGCTACACCACTATCTGTATGAACATGGAAATATCTACACCGCTATTTGTAAGAACATGGATATATCTACACAGCCATCTGGATGAACATGGAAATATCTACACCGCTATCTGTATGAACATGGAAATATTTACACCGCTATCTGTATGAACATGGATATATCTACACAGCCATCTGGATGAACATGGAAATATCTACACCGCTATCTGTTTAAACATGCATACATCTTCACCACTATCTGTATAAACATGGAAATATCCACACCGCTATCTGTATGAACATGGAAATATCTACACCGCTATCTGTTTGAACATAGAAATATCTACACCGCTATCTGTATGAAAATGTAAATATCTACACTGCTATCTGCATATACATTTAAATATCTACACAGCTATCTCTTTACACATGGAAATAACTACACCGCTATCTGTATGAACATGGAAATATCTACACCGCCATCTGTATGAACACGGAAATATCTGCACCGCCATCCGTAAGAACATATAAATATCTACACCGCCATCTGTATTAAGATGGAGATATCTAAACTGCTATCTGTATAAACATGGAAATATCTAAACCGCCATCTGTATGAACATATAAATATCTACACCGCCATCTGTATTAAGAAGGAAATATCTAAACCGCTATCTGTATAAACATGGAAATATCTACACCGCTGCCTGTATAAACAAGGAAATATCAGCACCTCTATCTGTATGAACATGGAAATATCTACACAGCTATCTGTATGAACAAGGAAATAGCTACACCACTATCTGAATGAACATGGATATATCTACACAGCCATCTGGATGAACATGGAAATATCTACTCCGCTATCTGTGTAAACATGCATACATCTTCACCACTATCTGTATAAACATGGAAATATCTGCACCGCTATCGGTATGAACATGGAAATATCTACACCGCTATCTGTATGAACATGGAAATACCTACACCGCTATCTGTTTGGACATGGAAATATCTACACCGCTATCTGCATGAAATTGGAAATATCTTCAACGCTATCTGCATGAAATTGGAAATATCTACACTGCTATCTGCATATACATTTAAATATCTACACAGCTATCTCTTTACACATGGAAATAACTACACCACTATCTGTATGAACATGGAAATAACTACACCGCCATCTGTATGAACATGGAAATAACTGCACCGCCATCTGTATGAACATATAAATATCTACACCGCCATCTGTATTAAGATGGAGATATCTACACTGCTATCTGTATAAACATGGAAATATCTACACCGCCCTCTGTATGAACATATAAATACGCCGCCATCTGTATTAAGAAGGAAATATCTAAACCGCTATCTGTATAAACATGGAAATATCTACACCGCTGCCTGTATAAAGATGGAAATATCAGCACCGCTATCTGTATGAACATGGAAATATCTACACCGCTATCTGTAGGAACATGGAAATAGCTACACCGCTGCCTGTATAAACATGGAAATATCAGCACCGCTATCTGTATGAACATGGAAATATCTACACCACTATCTGTATGAACATGGATATATCTACACAGCCATCTGGATGAACATGGAAATATCTACACCACTATCTGTAAGAAGATGGAAATATCTACACCGCTATCTGTGTAAACATGCATACATCTTCACCGCTATCAGTATAAACATGGAAATATCTACACCGCTATCTGTATGAACATGGAAATAGCTACACCGCTATCTGTATGAACATGGAAATATCTACACCGCTATCTGCATGGAAATGGAAATATCTACACTGCTATCTGCATATACATGGAAATATCTACACAGCTATCTCTTTACACATGGAAATAACTACACCGCTATCTGTATGAACATGGAAATATCCACACCGCCATCTGTATGAACATGGAAATATCTGCACCGCCATCTGTATGAACATATAAATATCTACACCGCCATCTGTATTAAGATGGAGATATCTACACCATTATCTGTATAAACATGGAAATATCTACACCGCTATCTGTATAAACATGGAAATATCTACACCGCTATCTGTATAAACATGGAAATATCTACACCGCTACCTGTATAAACATGGAAATATCAGCACCGCTATCTGTATGAACTTGGAAATATCTACACCGCTATCTGTATGAACATGGAAATATCTACACCGCTATCAGTATGAACAAGGAAATATCTACACCGCTATCTGTATGAACATGGATATATCTACACAGCCCTCTGGATGAACATGGAAATATCCACACCGCTATCTGTGTAAACATGCATACATCTTCACCGCTATCTGTATAAACATGCAAATATCTACACCGCTATCTGTATGAACACGGAAATATCTACACCGCTATCTGTTTGAAGATGGAAATATATACACCGCTATCTGCATGAAAACGGAAATATCTACACAGCTATCTGCATATACATGGAAATATCTACACAGCTATCTCTTTACACATGGAAATAACTACACCGCTATCTGTATGAACATGGAAATATCTACACCGCCATCTGTATGAACATGGAAATATCTGCACCGCCATCTGTATGAACATATAAATATCTACACCGCCATCTGTATTAAGACGGAGATATCTACACTGCTATCTGAATAAACATGGAAATATCTACACCGCTATCAGTATAAACATGGAAATATCTACACCGCTATCTGTATAACCATGGAAATATCTACACCGCTACCTGTATAAACATGGAAATATCAGCACCGCTATCTGTATGAACATGGAAATATCTACACTGCTGCCTGTATAAACATGGAAATATCAGCACCGCTATCAGTATGAACATGGAAATAACTACACTGCTATCTGTATGAACATGGAAATAGCTACACCGTTATCTGTATGAACATGGAAATATCTACACCGCTATCTGTATGAACATGGATATATCTACACAGCCATCTGGATGAACATGGAAATATCTACACCGCTATCTGTATGAACATGGAAATATCTACACCGCTATCTGTATGAACATGGATATATCTACACAGCCATCTGGATGAACATAGAAATATCTAAACCGCTATCTGTGTAAACATGCATAGATCTTCACCGCTACCTCTATAAACATGGAAATATCTACACCGCTATCTGTATGAACATGGAAATATCCACACCGCTATCTGTATGAACATGGAAATATCTGCACCGCTATCGGTATGAACATGGAAATATCTACACCGCTATCTGTATGAACATGGAAATACCTACACCGCTATCTGTTTGGACATGGAAATATCTACAACGCTATCTGCATGAAATTGGAAATATCTACACTGCTATCTGCATATACATTTAAATATCTACACAGCTATCTCTTTACACATGGAAATAACTACACCAATATCTGTATGAAGATGGAAATAACTACACCGCCATCTGTATGAACATGGAAATATCTGCACCGCCATCTGTATGAACATATAAATATCTACACCGCCATCTGTATTAAGACGGAGATATCTACACTGCTATCTGTATAAACATGGAAATATCTACACCGCCATCTGTATGAACATATAAATACGCCGCCATCTGTATTAAGAAGGAAATATCTAAACCGCTATCTGTATAAACATGGAAATATCTACACCGCTGCCTGTATAAACATGGAAATATCAGCACCGCTATCTGTATGAACATGGAAATATCTACACCGCTATCTGTAGGAACATGGAAATAGCTACACCGCTGCCTGTATAAACATGGAAATATCAGCACCGCTATCTGTATGAACATGGAAATATCTACACCACTATCTGTATGAACATGGATATATCTACACAGCCATCTGGATGAACATGGAAATATCTACACCACTATCTGTAAGAACATGGAAATATCTACACCGCTATCTGTGTAAACATGCATACATCTTCACCGCTATCAGTATAAACATGGAAATATCTACACCGCTATCTGTATGAACATGGAAATAGCTACACCACTATCTGTATGAACATGGAAATATCTACACCGCTATCTGCATGAACATGGATATATCTACACAGCCATGTGGATGAACATGGAAATATCTACACCGCTATCTGTGTAAACATGCATACATCTTCACCGCTATCTGTATAAACATGGAAATAACTACACAGCTATCTGTATGAACATGGAAATATCTACACCGCTATCTGCATGAAAATGGAAATATCTACACTGCTATCTGCATATACATGGAAATATCTACACAGCTATCTCTTTACACATGGAAATAACTACACCGCTATCTGTATGAACATGGAAATATCCACACCGCCATCTGTATGAACATGGAAATATCTGCACCGCCATCTGTATGAACATATAAATATCTACACCGCCATCTGTATTAAGATGGAGATATCTACACCGCTATCTGTATAAACATGGAAATATCTACACCGCTATCTGTATAAACATGGAAATATCTACACCGCTATCTGTATAAACATGGAAATATCTACACCGCTACCTGTATAAACATGGAAATAACAGCACCGCTATCTGTATGAACTTGGAAATATCTACACTGCTATCTGTATGAACATGGAAATATCTACACCGCTATCTGTATGAACATGGAAATATCTACACCGCTATCAGTATGAACAAGGAAATATCTACACCGCTATCTGTATGAACATGGATATATCTACACAGCCCTCTGGATGAACATGGAAATATCCACACCGCTATCTGTGTAAACATGCATACATCTTCACCGCTATCTGTATAAACATGCAAATATCTACACCGCTATCTGTATGAACATGGAAATAGCTACAACACTATCTGTATGAACATGGAAATATCTACACCGCTATCTGTATGAACATGGATATATCTACACAGCCATCTGGATGAACATGGAAATATCTACACCGCTATCTGTGTAAACATGCATACATCTTCACCGCTATCTGTATAAACATGGAAATATCTAAACCGCTATCTGTATGAACCTGGAAATATCTACACCGCTGCCTGTATAAACATGGAAATATCAGCACCGCTATCTGTATGAACATGGAAATATCTACACCGCTATCTGTATGAACATGGAAATATCTACACTGCTATCTGTATGAACATGGAAATAGCTACACCGTTATCTGTATGAACATGGAAATAGCTACACCACTATCTGTATGAACATGGAAATATCTACACCGCTATTTGTAAGAACATGGATATATCTACACAGCCATCTGGATGAACATGGAAATATCTACACCGCTATCTGTATGAACATGGAAATATTTACACCGCTATCTGTATGAACATGGATATATCTACACAGCCATCTGGATGAACATGGAAATATCTACACCGCTATCTGTGTAAACATGCATACATCTTCACCACTATCTGTATAAACATGGAAATATCCACACCGCTATCTGTATGAACATGGAAATATCTACACCGCTATCTGTTTGAACATAGAAATATCTACACCGCTATCAGTATGAAAATGTAAATATCTACACTGCTATCTGCATATACATTTAAATATCTACACAGCTATCTCTTTACACATGGAAATAACTACACCGCTATCTGTATGAACATGGAAATATCTACACCGCCATCTGTATGAACACGGAAATATCTGCACCGCCATCCGTAAGAACATATAAATATCTACACCGCCATCTGTATTAAGATGGAGATATCTAAACTGCTATCTGTATAAACATGGAAATATCTAAACCGCCATCTGTATGAACATATAAATATCTACACCGCCATCTGTATTAAGAAGGAAATATCTAAACCGCTATCTGTATAAACATGGAAATATCTACACCGCTGCCTGTATAAACAAGGAAATATCAGCACCGCTATCTGTATGAACATGGAAATATCTACACAGCTATCTGTATGAACAAGGAAATAGCTACACCACTATCTGAATGAACATGGATATATCTACACAGCCATCTGGATGAACATGGAAATATCTACTCCGCTATCTGTGTAAACATGCATACATCTTCACCACTATCTGTATAAACATGGAAATATCTGCACCGCTATCGGTATGAACATGGAAATATCTACACCGCTATCTGTATGAACATGGAAATACCTACACCGCTATCTGTTTGGACATGGAAATATCTACACCGCTATCTGCATGAAATTGGAAATATCTTCACCGCTATCTGCATGAAATTGGAAATATCTACACTGCTATCTGCATATACATTTAAATATCTACACAGCTATCTCTTTACACATGGAAATAACTACACCACTATCTGTATGAACATGGAAATAACTACACCGCCATCTGTATGAACATGGAAATAACTGCACCGCCATCTGTATGAACATATAAATATCTACACCGCCATCTGTATTAAGATGGAGATATCTACACTGCTATCTGTATAAACATGGAAATATCTACACCGCCCTCTGTATGAACATATAAATACGCCGCCATCTGTATTAAGAAGGAAAAATCTAAACCGCTATCTGTATAAACATGGAAATATCTACACCGCTGCCTGTATAAACATGGAAATATCAGCACCGCTATCTGTATGAACATGGAAATATCTACACCGCTATCTGTAGGAACATGGAAATAGCTACACCGCTGCCTGTATAAACATGGAAATATCAGCACCGCTATCTGTATGAACATGGAAATATCTACACCACTATCTGTATGAACATGGATATATCTACACAGCCATCTGGATGAACATGGAAATATCTACACCACTATCTGTAAGAAGATGGAAATATCTACACCGCTATCTGTGTAAACATGCATACATCTTCACCGCTATCAGTATAAACATGGAAATATCTACACCGCTATCTGTATGAACATGGAAATAGCTACACCGCTATCTGTATGAACATGGAAATATCTACACCGCTATCTGCATGGAAATGGAAATATCTACACTGCTATCTGCATATACATGGAAATATCTACACAGCTATCTCTTTACACATGGAAATAACTACACCGCTATCTGTATGAACATGGAAATATCCACACCGCCATCTGTATGAACATGGAAATATCTGCACCGCCATCTGTATGAACATATAAATATCTACACCGCCATCTGTATTAAGATGGAGATATCTACACCATTATCTGTATAAACATGGAAATATCTACACCGCTATCTGTATAAACATGGAAATATCTACACCGCTATCTGTATAAACATGGAAATATCTACACCGCTACCTGTATAAACATGGAAATATCAGCACCGCTATCTGTATGAACTTGGAAATATCTACACCGCTATCTGTATGAACATGGAAATATCTACACCGCTATCAGTATGAACAAGGAAATATCTACACCGCTATCTGTATGAACATGGATATATCTACACAGCCCTCTGGATGAACATGGAAATACCCACACCGCTATCTGTGTAAACATGCATACATCTTCACCGCTATCTGTATAAACATGCAAATATCTACACCGCTATCTGTATGAACACGGAAATATCTACACCGCTATCTGTTTGAAGATGGAAATATATACACCGCTATCTGCATGAAAACGGAAATATCTACACAGCTATCTGCATATACATGGAAATATCTACACAGCTATCTCTTTACACATGGAAATAACTACACCGCTATCTGTATGAACATGGAAATATCTACACCGCCATCTGTATGAACATGGAAATATCTGCACCGCCATCTGTATGAACATATAAATATCTACACCGCCATCTGTATTAAGACGGAGATATCTACACTGCTATCTGAATAAACATGGAAATATCTACACCGCTATCAGTATAAACATGGAAATATCTACACCGCTATCTGTATAACCATGGAAATATCTACACCGCTACCTGTATAAACATGGAAATATCAGCACCGCTATCTGTATGAACATGGAAATATCTACACTGCTGCCTGTATAAACATGGAAATATCAGCACCGCTATCAGTATGAACATGGAAATAACTACACTGCTATCTGTATGAACATGGAAATAGCTACACCGTTATCTGTATGAACATGGAAATATCTACACCGCTATCTGTATGAACATGGATATATCTACACAGCCATCTGGATGAACATGGAAATATCTACACCGCTATCTGTATGAACATGGAAATATCTACACCGCTATCTGTATGAACATGGATATATCTACACAGCCATCTGGATGAACATAGAAATATCTAAACCGCTATCTGTGTAAACATGCATAGATCTTCACCGCTACCTCTATAAACATGGAAATATCTACACCGCTATCTGTATGAACATGGAAATATCCACACCGCTATCTGTATGAACATGGAAATATCTGCACCGCTATCGGTATGAACATGGAAATATCTACTCCGCTATCTGTATGAACATGGAAATACCTACACCGCTATCTGTTTGGACATGGAAATATCTACAATGCTATCTGCATGAAATTGGAAATATCTACACTGCTATCTGCATATACATTTAAATATCTACACAGCTATCTCTTTACACATGGAAATAACTACACCAATATCTGTATGAAGATGGAAATAACTACACCGCCATCTGTATGAACATGGAAATATCTGCACCGCCATCTGTATGAACATATAAATATCTACACCGCCATCTGTATTAAGACGGAGATATCTACACTGCTATCTGTATAAACATGGAAATATCTACACCGCCATCTGTATGAACATATAAATACGCCGCCATCTGTATTAAGAAGGAAATATCTAAACCGCTATCTGTATAAACATGGAAATATCTACACCGCTGCCTGTATAAACATGGAAATATCAGCACCGCTATCTGTATGAACATGGAAATATCTACACTGCTATCTGTAGGAACATGGAAATAGCTACACCGCTGCCTGTATAAACATGGAAATATCAGCACCGCTATCTGTATGAACATGGAAATATCTACACCACTATCTGTATGAACATGGATATATCTACACAGCCATCTGGATGAACATGGAAATATCTACACCACTATCTGTAAGAACATGGAAATATCTACACCGCTATCTGTGTAAACATGCATACATCTTCACCGCTATCAGTATAAACATGGAAATATCTACACCGCTATCTGTATGAACATGGAAATAGCTACACCACTATCTGTATGAACATGGAAATATCTACACCGCTATCTGCATGAACATGGATATATCTACACAGCCATGTGGATGAACATGGAAATATCTACACCGCTATCTGTGTAAACATGCATACATCTTCACCGCTATCTGTATAAACATGGAAATAACTACACAGCTATCTGTATGAACATGGAAATATCTACACCGCTATCTGCATGAAAATGGAAATATCTACACTGCTATCTGCATATACATGGAAATATCTACACAGCTATCTCTTTACACATGGAAATAACTACACCGCTATCTGTATGAACATGGAAATATCCACACCGCCATCTGTATGAACATGGAAATATCTGCACCGCCATCTGTATGAACATATAAATATCTACACCGCCATCTGTATTAAGATGGAGATATCTACACCGCTATCTGTATAAACATGGAAATATCTACACCGCTATCTGTATAAACATGGAAATATCTACACCGCTATCTGTATAAACATGGAAATATCTACACCGCTACCTGTATAAACATGGAAATAACAGCACCGCTATCTGTATGAACTTGGAAATATCTACACTGCTATCTGTATGAACATGGAAATATCTACACTGCTATCTGTATGAACATGGAAATACTACACCGCTATCAGTATGAACAAGGAAATATCTACACCGCTATCTGTATGAACATGGATATATCTACACAGCCCTCTGGATGAACATGGAAATATCCACACCGCTATCTGTGTAAACATGCATACATCTTCACCGCTATCTGTATAAACATGCAAATATCTACACCGCTATCTGTATGAACATGGAAATAGCTACAACACTATCTGTATGAACATGGAAATATCTACACCGCTATCTGTATGAACATGGATATATCTACACAGCCATCTGGATGAACATGGAAATATCTACACCGCTATCTGTGTAAACATGCATACATCTTCACCGCTATCTGTTTAAACATGGAAATATCTACACCGCTATCTGTATGAACATGGAAATATCTACACCGCTATCTGTATGAACATGGAAATATCTACACCGCTATCTGTTTGAACATGGAAATATCTACACCGCTATCTGCATGAAAATGGAAATATCTACACTGCTATCTGCATATACATGGAAATATCTACACAGCTATCTCTTTACACATGGAAATAACTACACCGCTATCTTTATGAACATGGAAATATCCCCACCGCCATCTGTATGAACATGGAAATATCTGCACCGCCTTCTGTATGAACATATAAATATCTACACCGCCATCTGTATTAAGATGGAGATATCTACACCGCTCTCTGTATAAACATGGAAATATCTACACCGCTATCTGTATAAACATGGAAATATCTACACCGCTATCTGTATAAACATGGAAATATCTACACCGCTACCTGTATAAACATGGAAATATCAGCACCGATATCTGTATGAACATGGAAATATCTACACCGCTATGTGTATGAACATGGAAATATCTACACCGCTATCTGTATGAACATGGAAATATCTACACCGCTATCAGTATGAACAAGGAAATATCTACACCGCTATCTGTATGAACATGGATATATCTACACAGCCCTCTGGAAGAACATGGAAATATCCACACCGCTATCTGTGTAAACATGCATACATCTTCACCGCTATCTGTATAAACATGGAAATATCTACACCGCTATCTGTATGAACATGGAAATATCTACACCGCTATCTGTTTGAAGATGGAAATATATACACCGCTATCTGCATGGAAACGGAAATATCTACACAGCTATCTGCATATACATGGAAATATCTACACAGCTATCTGTTTACACATGGAAATAACTACACCGCTATCTGTATGAACATGGAAATATCTACACCGCCGTCTGTATGAACATGGAAATATCTGCACCGCCATCTGTATGAACATATAAATATCTACACCGCCATCTGTATTAAGATGGAGATATCTACACTGCTATCTGAATAAACATGGAAATATCTACACCGCTATCTGTATAAACATGGAAATATGTACACCGCTATCTGTATAACCATGGAAATATCTACACCGCTACCTGTATAAACATGGAAATATCAGCACCGCTATCTGTATGAACATGGAAATATCTACACCGCTGCCTGTATAAACATGGAAATATCAGCACGGCTATCTGTATGAACATGGAAATATCTACACCGCTATCTGTATGAACATGGAAATAACTACACTGCTATCTGTATGAACATGGAAATAGCTACACCGTTATCTGTATGAACATGGAAATAGCTACACCACTATCTGTATGAACATGGAAATATCTACACCGCTATCTGTATGAACATGGATATATCTACACAGCCATCTGGATGAACATGGAAATATCTACACAGCTATCTGTATGAACATGGAAATATCTACACCGCTATCTGCATGAAAATGGAAATATCTACACTGCTATCTGCATATACATGGAAATATCTACACAGCTGTCTCTTTACACATGGAAATAACTACACCGCTATCTGTATGAACATGGAAATATCCACACCGCCATCTGTATGAACATGGAAATATCTGCACCGCCATCTGTATGAACATATAAATATCTACACCGCCATCTGTATGAAGATGGAGATATCTACACCGCTATCTGTATAAACATGGAAATATCTACACCGCTATCTGTATAAACATGGAAATATCTACACCGCTATCTGTATAAACATGGAAATATCTACACCGCCATCTGTATGAACATATAAATACGCCGCCATCTGTATTAAGAAGGAAATATCTAAACCGCTATCTGTATAAACATGGAAATATCTACACCGCTGCCTGTATAAACATGGAAATATCAGCACCGCTATCTGTATGAACATGGAAATATCTACACCGCTATCTGTAGGAACATGGAAATAGCTACACCGCTGCCTGTATAAACATGGAAATATCAGCACCGCTATCTGTATGAACATGGAAATATCTGCACCACTATCTGTATGAACATGGATATATCTACACAGCCATCTGGATGAACATGGAAATATCTACACCACTATCTGTAAGAACATGGAAATATCTACACCGCTATCTGTGTAAACATGCATACATCTTCACCGCTATCAGTATAAACATGGAAATATCTACACCGCTATCTGTATGAACATGGAAATAGCTACACCACTATCTGTATGAACATGGAAATATCTACACCGCTATCTGCATGAACATGGATATATCTACACAGCCATGTGGATGAACATGGAAATGTCTACACCGCTATCTGTGTAAACATGCATACATCTTCACCGCTATCTGTATAAACATGGAAATAACTACACAGCTATCTGTATGAACATGGAAATATCTACACCGCTATCTGCATGAAAATGGAAATATCTACACTGCTATCTGCATACACATGGAAATATCTACACAGCTATCTCTTTACACATGGAAATAACTACACCGCTATCTGTATGAACATGGAAATTTCCACACCGCCATCTGTATGAACATGGAAATATCTGCACCGCCATCTGTATGAACATATAAATATCTACACCGCCATCTGTATTAAGATGGAGATATCTACACCGCTATCTGTATAAACATGGAAATATCTACACCGCTATCTGTATAAACATGGAAATATCTACACCGCTATCTGTATAAACATGGAAATATCTACACCGCTACCTGTATAAACATGGAAATATCAGCACCGCTATCTGTATGAACTTGGAAATATCTACACTGCTATCTGTATGAACATGGAAATATCTACACTGCTATCTGTATGAACATGGAAATATCTACACCGCTATCAGTATGAACAAGGAAATATCTACACCGCTATCTGTATGAACATGGATATATCTACACAGCCCTCTGGATGAACATGGAAATATCCACACCGCTATCTGTGTAAACATGCATACATCTTCACCGCTATCTGTATAAACATGCAAATATCTACACCGCTATCTGTATGAACATGGAAATAGCTACAACAATATCTGTATGAACATGGAAATATCTACACCGCTATCTGTATGAACATGGATATATCTACACAGCCATCTGGATGAACATGGAAATATCTACACCGCTATCTGTGTAAACATGCATACATCTTCACCGCTATCTGTATAAACATGGAAATATCTACACCGCTATCTGTATGAACATGGAAATATCTACACCGCTATCTGTATGAACATGGAAATATCTACACCGCTATCTGTTTGAACATGGAAATATCTACACCGCTATCTGCATGAAAATGGAAATATCTACACTGCTATCTGCATATACATTTAAATATCTTCACAGCTATCTCTTTACATTTGGAAATAACTACACTGCTATATGCATGAACCTGGAAATATCTACACCGCCATCTGTATGAACATGGAAATATCTGCACTGCCATCTGTATGAACATATAAATATCTACACCGCTATCTGTATAAACATGGAAATATCTACACTGCTATCTGTATAAACATGGAAATATCTACACCACTACCTGTATAAACATGGAAATATCAGCACCGCTATCTGTATGAAAATGGAAATATCTACGCTGCTATCTGCATATACATTTAAATATCTTCACAGCTATCTCTTTACACATGGAAATAACTACACTGCTATCTGCATGATCATGGAAATATCTACACCGCCATCTGTATGAACATGGAAATATCTGCACTGCCATCTGTATGAACATATAAATATCTACACCGCTATCTGTATAAACATGGAAATATCTACATCACTACCTGTATAAACATGGAAATATCAGCACCGCTATCTGTATGAACATGGAAATATCTACACCTCTATCTGTGTAAACATGCATACATCTTCACCGCTATCTGTATAAACATGGAAATGTCTACAAGGCTATCTGTATGAACATGGAAATATCTACACCGCTATCTGTAAGAACATGGAAATATCTAAACCGCTATCTGCATGAAAATAGAAATATCTACACAGCTATCTGCATATACATGGAAATGTCTACACAGCTATCTCTTTACACATGGAAATAACTACACCGCTATCTGTATGAACTTGGAAATATCTGCACCGCCATCTGTATGAACACATAAATATCTACACCGCCATCTGTATTAAGATGGAGATATCTACACCGCTATCTGTATAAACATGGAAATATCTACACCGCTATCTGTATAAACATGGAAATATCTACACCGCTATCTGTATAAACATGGAAATATCTACACCGCTACCTGTATAAACATGGAAATATCAGCACCGCTATCTGTATGAACATGGAAATATCTACACCGCTATCTGTATGAACATGGAAATATCTACACTGCTATCTGTATGAACATGGAAATATCTACACCGCTATCAGTATGAACAAGGAAATATCTACACCGCTATCTGTATGAACATGGATATATCTACACAGCCCTCTGGAAGAACATGGAAATATCCACACCGCTATCTGTGTAAACATGCATACATCTTCACCGCTATCTGTATAAACATGGAAATATCTACACCGCTATCTGTATGAACATGGAAATATCTACACCGCTATCTGTTTGAAGATGGAAATATATACACCGCTATCTGCATGGAAACGGAAATATCTACACAGCTATCTGCATATACATGGAAATATCTACACAGCTATCTCTTTACACATGGAAATAACTACACCGCTATCTGTATGAACATGGAAATATCTACACCGCCATCTGTATGAACATGGAAATATCTGCACCGCCATCTGTATGAACATATAAATATCTACACCGCCATCTGTATTAAGACGGAGATATCTACACTGCTATCTGAATAAACATGGAAATATCTACACCGCTATCTGTATAAACGTGGAAATATCTACACCGCTATCTGTATAACCATGGAAATATCTACACCGCTACCTGTATAAACATGGAAATATCAGCACCGCTATCTGTATGAACATGGAAATATCTAAACCGCTGCCTGTATAAACATGGAAATATCAGCACGGCTATCTGTATGAACATGGAAATATCTACACCGCTATCTGTATGAACATGGAAATAACTACACTGCTATCTGTATGAACATGGAAATAGCTACACCGTTATCTGTATGAACATGGAAATAGCTACACCACTATCTGTATGAACATGGAAATATCTACACCGCTATCTGTATGAACATGGATATATCTACACAGCCATCTGGATGAACATGGAAATATCTACACCGCTATCTGTATGAACATGGAAATATCTACACCGCTATCTGTTTGAACATGGAAATATCTACACCGCTATCTGCATGAAAATGGAAATATCTACACTGCTATCTGCATATACATGGAAATATCTACAGAGCTATCTCTTTACACATGGAAATAACTACACCGCTATCTGTATGAACATGGAAATATCCACACCGCCATCTGTATGAACATGGAAATATCTGCACTGCCATCTGTATGAACATATAAATATCTACACCGCCATCTGTATTAAGATGGAGATATCTACACCGCTATCTGTATAAACATGGAAATATCTACACTGCTATCTGTATAAACATGGAAATATCTACACCGCTACCTGTATAAACATGGAAATATCAGCACCGCTATCTGTATGAACATGGAAATATCAGCACCGCTATCTGTATGAACATGGAAATATCTACACCGCTATCTGTATGAACATGGAAATATCTACACCGCTATCAGTATGAACAAGGAAATATCTACACCGCTATCTGTATGAACATGGATATATCTACACAGCCCTCTGGAAGAACATGGAAATATCCACACCGCTATCTGTGTAAACATGCATACATCTTCACCGCTATCTGTATAAACATGGAAATATCAGCACAGCTATCTGTATGAACATGGAAATATCTACACCGCTATCTGTGTAAACATGCATACATCTTCACCGCTATCTGTATAAACATGGAAATGTCTACAAGGCTATCTGTATGAACATGGAAATATCTACACCGCTATCTGTACGAACATGGAAATATCTAAACCGCTATCTGCATGAAAATAGAAATATCTACACAGCTATCTGCATATACATGGAAATATCTACACAGCTCTCTCTTTACACATGGAAATAACTACACCGCTATCTGTATGAACATGGAAATATCTGCACCGCCATATGTATGAACACATAAATATCTACACCGCCATCTGTATTAAGATGGAGATACCTACACAGCTATCTGTATAAACATGGAAATATCTACACCGCTATCTGTATAAACATGGAAATATCTACACCGCTATCTGTATAAACATGGAAATATCAGCACCGCTATCTGTATGAACATGGAAATATCAACACCGCACTCTGTTTGAACATGGAAATATCTACACCGCTATCTGCATAAAAATGGAAATATCTACACTGCTATCTGCATATTCATTTAAATATCTACACAGCTATCTCTTTACACATGGAAATAACTACACTGCTATCAGCATGAACATGGAAACATCTACACAGCCATCTGTATGAACATGGAAATATCTGCACTGCCATCTGTATGAACATATAAATATCTACACCGCAATCTGTATTAAGATAGATATATCTCCACTGCTATCTGTATAAACATGGAAATATCTACACCGCTATCTGTATAAACATGGAAATATCTACACCGCTATCTGTATAAACATGGAAATATCTACACCACTACCTGTATAAACATGGAAATATCAGCACCGCTATCTGTATGAACATGGAAATATCTACACCGCTATCTGTGTAAACATGCATACATCTTCACCGCTATCTGTATAAACATGGAAATGCCTACAAGGCTATCTGTATGAACATGGAAATATCTACAGCGCTATCTGTACGAACATGGAAATATCTAAACCGCTATCTGCATGAAAATAGAAATATCAACACAGCTATCTGCATATACATGGAAATATCCACACAGCTATCTCTTTACACATGGAAATAACTACACCGCTATCTGTATGAACATGGAAATATCTGCACCGCCATCTGTATGAACACATAAATATCTACACCGCCATCTGTATTAAGATGGAGATACCTACACCGCTATCTGTATAAACATGGAAATATCTACACCGCTATCTGTATAAACATGGAAATATCTACACCGCTATCTGTATAAACATGGAAATATCAGCACCGCTATCTGTATGAACATGGAAATATCAGCCCCTCTATCTGTACGAACATGGAAGTATCTACACCGCTATCTGTATGAACATGGAATTATCTACACATCTATCTGTATGAACACGGAAATATCTACAACGCTATCTGTTTGAACATGGAAATATCTACACCGCTATCAGTATAAACATGGAAATATCTACACTGCTATCTGTATGAACATGGATATATCTACACCGATATCTATTTGAACATGGAAATATCTACACCGCTATCTGCATGAAAATGGAAATATCTACACAGCGATCTGCATATACATGGAAATATCTACAAAGCTATCTCTTTACACATGGAAATAAGTACAGCGCTATTTCTATAAACATGGAAATAGCTACACCACCATCTGTATGATCATGGAAATATCTACACCGCTATCTGTATGAACATGGGAATATCTACACCGCTTTCTGTATGAACATGGATATATCTACACAGCCCTCTGGATGAACATGGAAATATCCACACCGCTATCTGTGTAAACATGCATACATCTTCACCGCTATCTGTAGAAACATGGAAATATCTACACCGCTATCTGTATGAACATGGAAATATCTACACCGCTATCTGTTTGAAGATGGAAATATATACACCGCTATCTGCATGAAAATGGAAATATCTACACAGCTATCTGCATATAGATGGAAATATCTACACAGCTATCTCTTTACACATGGAAATAACTACACCACTATCTGTATGAACATGGAAAAATCTACACCGCCATCTGTATGAACATGGAAATATCTGCACCGCCATCTGTATGAACATATAAATATCTACACCGCCATCTGTATTAAGATGGAGATATCTACACCGCTATCTGAATAAACATGGAAATATCTACACCGCTATCTGTATAAACATGGAAATATCTACACCGCTATGTGTATAACCATGGAAATATCTGCACCGCTAGCTGTATAAACATGGAAATATCAGCAGCGCTATCTGTATGAACATGGAAATATCTACACCGCTATCTGTATGAACATGGAAATATCTACACCGCAATCTGTATGAACATGGAAATATCTACAAAGCTATCTGAATGAACATGGAAAAATCTACACCGCTATCTCTTTGAACATGGAAATATCTACACCGCTATCTGCATGAAAATGGAAATATCTACACTGCTATCTGCATATACATGGAAATATCTACACAGCTATCTCTTTACACATGGAAATAACTACACCGCTATATCTATAAACATGGAAATATCTACACTGCCATCTGTTTGAACATGGAAATATCTGCACCGCCATCTGTATGAACATATAAATATCTACACCGCTATCTGCATTAAGAAGGAAATATCTAAACCGCTATCTGTATAAACATGGAAATATCTAAACCGCTGCCTGTATAAACATGGAAATATCAGCACCGCTATCTGTATGAACATGGAAATATCTACACCGCTATCTGTATGAACATGGAAATATCTACACTGCTATCTGTATGAACATGGAAATAGCTACACCGTTATCTGTATGAACATGGAAATAGCTTCACCACTATCTGTATGAACATGGAAATATCTACACCGCTATCTGTAAGAACATGGATATATCTACACAGCCATCTGGATGAACATGGAAATATCTACACCGCTATCTGTATGAACATGGAAATATGTACACCGCTATCTGTATGAACATGGATATATCTACACAGGCATCTGGATGAACATGGAATTATCTACACCGCTCTCTGTGTAAACATGCATAGAACTTCACCGCTATCTCTATAAACATGGAAATATCTACACCGCTATCTGAATGAACATGGAAATATCAACACCGCTATCTGTATGAACATGGAAATATCTACACCGCTATCTGTTTGAACATGGAAATATCTACACCGCTATCTTTAAGAACATGGATATATCTACACAGCCATCTGGATGAACATGGAAATATCTACACCGCTATCTGTATGAACATGGAAATATTTACACCGCTATCTGTATGAACATGGATATATCTACACAGCCATCTGGATGAACATGGAAATATCTACACCGCTATCTGTGTAAACATGCATACATCTTCACCACTATCTGTATAAACATGGAAATATCCACACCGCTATCTGTATGAACATGGAAATATCTACACCGCTATCTGTTTGAACATGGAGATATCTACACCGCTATCTGTATGAAAATGTAAATATCTACACTGCTATCTGCATATACATGGAAATATCTACACAGCTGTCTCTTTACACATGGAAATAACTACACCGCTATCTGTATGAACATGGAAATATCCACACCGCCATCTGTATGAACATGGAAATATCTGCACCGCCATCTGTATGAACATATAAATATCTACACCGCCATCTGTATGAAGATGGAGATATCTACACCGCTATCTGTATAAACATGGAAATATCTACACCGCTATCTGTATAAACATGGAAATATCTACACCGCTATCTGTATAAACATGGAAATATCTACACCGCCATCTGTATGAACATATAAATACGCCGCCATCTGTATTAAGAAGGAAATATCTAAACCGCTATCTGTATAAACATGGAAATATCTACACCGCTGCCTGTATAAACATGGAAATATCAGCACCGCTATCTGTATGAACATGGAAATATCTACACCGCTATCTGTAGGAACATGGAAATAGCTACACCGCTTCCTGTATAAACATGGAAATATCAGCACCGCTATCTGTATGAACATGGAAATATCTACACCACTATCTGTATGAACATGGATATATCTACACAGCCATCTGGATGAACATGGAAATATCTACACCACTATCTGTAAGAACATGGAAATATCTACACCGCTATCTGTGTAAACATGCATACATCTTCACCGCTATCAGTATAAACATGGAAATATCTACACCGCTATCTGTATGAACATGGAAATAGCTACACCACTATCTGTATGAACATGGAAATATCTACACCGCTATCTGCATGAACATGGATATATCTACACAGCCATGTGGATGAACATGGAAATGTCTACACCGCTATCTGTGTAAACATGCATACATCTTCACCGCTATCTGTATAAACATGGAAATAACTACACAGCTATCTGTATGAACATGGAAATATCTACACCGCTATCTGCATGAAAATGGAAATATCTACACTGCTATCTGCATACACATGGAAATATCTACACAGCTATCTCTTTACACATGGAAATAACTACACCGCTATCTGTATGAACATGGAAATTTCCACACCGCCATCTGTATGAACATGGAAATATCTGCACCGCCATCTGTATGAACATATAAATATCTACACCGCCATCTGTATTAAGATGGAGATATCTACACCGCTATCTGTATAAACATGGAAATATCTACACCGCTATCTGTATAAACATGGAAATATCTACACCGCTATCTGTATAAACATGGAAATATCTACACCGCTACCTGTATAAACATGGAAATATCAGCACCGCTATCTGTATGAACTTGGAAATATCTACACTGCTATCTGTATGAACATGGAAATATCTACACTGCTATCTGTATGAACATGGAAATATCTACACCGCTATCAGTATGAACAAGGAAATATCTACACCGCTATCTGTATGAACATGGATATATCTACACAGCCCTCTGGATGAACATGGAAATATCCACACCGCTATCTGTGTAAACATGCATACATCTTCACCGCTATCTGTATAAACATGCAAATATCTACACCGCTATCTGTATGAACATGGAAATAGCTACAACACTATCTGTATGAACATGGAAATATCTACACCGCTATCTGTATGAACATGGATATATCTACACAGCCATCTGGATGAACATGGAAATATCTACACCGCTATCTGTGTAAACATGCATACATCTTCACCGCTATCTGTATAAACATGGAAATATCTACACCGCTATCTGTATGAACATGGAAATATCTACACCGCTATCTGTATGAACATGGAAATATCTACACCGCTATCTGTTTGAACATGGAAATATCTACACCGCTATCTGCATGAAAATGGAAATATCTACACTGCTATCTGCATATACATTTAAATATCTTCACAGCTATCTCTTTACATTTGGAAATAACTACACTGCTATATGCATGAACCTGGAAATATCTACACCGCCATCTGTATGAACATGGAAATATCTGCACTGCCATCTGTATGAACATATAAATATCTACACCGCTATCTGTATAAACATGGAAATATCTACACCGCTATCTGTATAAACATGGAAATATCTACACCACTACCTGTATAAACATGGAAATATCAGCACCGCTATCTGTATGAAAATGGAAATATCTACGCTGCTATCTGCATATACATTTAAATATCTTCACAGCTATCTCTTTACACATGGAAATAACTACACTGCTATCTGCATGATCATGGAAATATCTACACCGCCATCTGTATGAACATGGAAATATCTGCACTGCCATCTGTATGAACATATAAATATCTACACCGCTATCTGTATAAACATGGAAATATCTACATCACTACCTGTATAAACATGGAAATATCAGCACCGCTATCTGTATGAACATGGAAATATCTACACCTCTATCTGTGTAAACATGCATACATCTTCACCGCTATCTGTATAAACATGGAAATGTCTACAAGGCTATCTGTATGAACATGGAAATATCTACACCGCTATCTGTAAGAACATGGAAATATCTAAACCGCTATCTGCATGAAAATAGAAATATCTACACAGCTATCTGCATATACATGGAAATATCTACACAGCTATCTCTTTACACATGGAAATAACTACACCGCTATCTGTATGAACTTGGAAATATCTGCACCGCCATCTGTATGAACACATAAATATCTACACCGCCATCTGTATTAAGATGGAGATATCTACACCGCTATCTGTATAAACATGGAAATATCTACACCGCTATCTGTATAAACATGGAAATATCTACACCGCTATCTGTATAAACATGGAAATATCTACACCGCTACCTGTATAAACATGGAAATATCAGCACCGCTATCTGTATGAACATGGAAATATCTACACCGCTATCTGTATGAACATGGAAATATCTACACTGCTATCTGTATGAACATGGAAATATCTACACCGCTATCAGTATGAACAAGGAAATATCTACACCGCTATCTGTATGAACATGGATATATCTACACAGCCCTCTGGAAGAACATGGAAATATCCACACCGCTATCTGTGTAAACATGCATACATCTTCACCGCTATCTGTATAAACATGGAAATATCTACACCGCTATCTGTATGAACATGGAAATATCTACACCGCTATCTGTTTGAAGATGGAAATATATACACCGCTATCTGCATGGAAACGGAAATATCTACACAGCTATCTGCATATACATGGAAATATCTACACAGCTATCTCTTTACACATGGAAATAACTACACCGCTATCTGTATGAACATGGAAATATCTACACCGCCATCTGTATGAACATGGAAATATCTGCACCGCCATCTGTATGAACATATAAATATCTACACCGCCATCTGTATTAAGACGGAGATATCTACACTGCTATCTGAATAAACATGGAAATATCTACACCGCTATCTGTATAAACATGGAAATATCTACACCGCTATCTGTATAACCATGGAAATATCTACACCGCTACCTGTATAAACATGGAAATATCAGCACCGCTATCTGTATGAACATGGAAATATCTAAACCGCTGCCTGTATAAACATGGAAATATCAGCACGGCTATCTGTATGAACATGGAAATATCTACACCGCTATCTGTATGAACATGGAAATAACTACACTGCTATCTGTATGAACATGGAAATAGCTACACCGTTATCTGTATGAACATGGAAATAGCTACACCACTATCTGTATGAACATGGAAATATCTACACCGCTATCTGTATGAACATGGATATATCTACACAGCCATCTGGATGAACATGGAAATATCTACACCGCTATCTGTATGAACATGGAAATATCTACACCGCTATCTGTTTGAACATGGAAATATCTACACCGCTATCTGCATGAAAATGGAAATATCTACACTGCTATCTGCATATACATGGAAATATCTACAGAGCTATCTCTTTACACATGGAAATAACTACACCGCTATCTGTATGAACATGGAAATATCCACACCGCCATCTGTATGAACATGGAAATATCTGCACTGCCATCTGTATGAACATATAAATATCTACACCGCCATCTGTATTAAGATGGAGATATCTACACCGCTATCTGTATAAACATGGAAATATCTACACTGCTATCTGTATAAACATGGAAATATCTACACCGCTACCTGTATAAACATGGAAATATCAGCACCGCTATCTGTATGAACATGGAAATATCAGCACCGCTATCTGTATGAACATGGAAATATCTACACCGCTATCTGTATGAACATGGAAATATCTACACCGCTATCAGTATGAACAAGGAAATATCTACACCGCTATCTGTATGAACATGGATATATCTACACAGCCCTCTGGAAGAACATGGAAATATCCACACCGCTATCTGTGTAAACATGCATACATCTTCACCGCTATCTGTATAAACATGGAAATATCAGCACAGCTATCTGTATGAACATGGAAATATCTACACCGCTATCTGTGTAAACATGCATACATCTTCACCGCTATCTGTATAAACATGGAAATGTCTACAAGGCTATCTGTATGAACATGGAAATATCTACACCGCTATCTGTACGAACATGGAAATATCTAAACCGCTATCTGCATGAAAATAGAAATATCTACACAGCTATCTGCATATACATGGAAATATCTACACAGCTCTCTCTTTACACATGGAAATAACTACACCGCTATCTGTATGAACATGGAAATATCTGCACCGCCATATGTATGAACACATAAATATCTACACCGCCATCTGTATTAAGATGGAGATACCTACACAGCTATCTGTATAAACATGGAAATATCTACACCGCTATCTGTATAAACATGGAAATATCTACACCGCTATCTGTATAAACATGGAAATATCAGCACCGCTATCTGTATGAACATGGAAATATCAACACCGCTCTCTGTTTGAACATGGAAATATCTACACCGCTATCTGCATAAAAATGGAAATATCTACACTGCTATCTGCATATTCATTTAAATATCTACACAGCTATCTCTTTACACATGGAAATAACTACACTGCTATCAGCATGAACATGGAAACATCTACACAGCCATCTGTATGAACATGGAAATATCTGCACTGCCATCTGTATGAACATATAAATATCTACACCGCAATCTGTATTAAGATAGAGATATCTCCACTGCTATCTGTATAAACATGGAAATATCTACACCGCTATCTGTATAAACATGGAAATATCTACACCGCTATCTGTATAAACATGGAAATATCTACACCACTACCTGTATAAACATGGAAATATCAGCACCGCTATCTGTATGAACATGGAAATATCTACACCGCTATCTGTGTAAACATGCATACATCTTCACCGCTATCTGTATAAACATGGAAATGCCTACAAGGCTATCTGTATGAACATGGAAATATCTACAGCGCTATCTGTACGAACATGGAAATATCTAAACCGCTATCTGCATGAAAATAGAAATATCAACACAGCTATCTGCATATACATGGAAATATCCACACAGCTATCTCTTTACACATGGAAATAACTACACCGCTATCTGTATGAACATGGAAATATCTGCACCGCCATCTGTATGAACACATAAATATCTACACCGCCATCTGTATTAAGATGGAGATACCTACACCGCTATCTGTATAAACATGGAAATATCTACACCGCTATCTGTATAAACATGGAAATATCTACACCGCTATCTGTATAAACATGGAAATATCAGCACCGCTATCTGTATGAACATGGAAATATCAGCCCCTCTATCTGTATGAACATGGAAGTATCTACACCGCTATCTGTATGAACATGGAATTATCTACACATCTATCTGTATGAACACGGAAATATCTACAACGCTATCTGTTTGAACATGGAAATATCTACACCGCTATCAGTATAAACATGGAAATATCTACACTGCTATCTGTATGAACATGGATATATCTACACCGATATCTATTTGAACATGGAAATATCTACACCGCTATCTGCATGAAAATGGAAATATCTACACAGCGATCTGCATATACATGGAAATATCTACAAAGCTATCTCTTTACACATGGAAATAAGTACAGCGCTATTTCTATAAACATGGAAATAGCTACACCGCCATCTGTATGATCATGGAAATATCTACACCGCTATCTGTATGAACATGGGAATATCTACACCGCTTTCTGTATGAACATGGATATATCTACACAGCCCTCTGGATGAACATGGAAATATCCACACCGCTATCTGTGTAAACATGCATACATCTTCACCGCTATCTGTAGAAACATGGAAATATCTACACCGCTATCTGTATGAACATGGAAATATCTACACCGCTATCTGTTTGAAGATGGAAATATATACACCGCTATCTGCATGAAAATGGAAATATCTACACAGCTATCTGCATATAGATGGAAATATCTACACAGCTATCTCTTTACACATGGAAATAACTACACCACTATCTGTATGAACATGGAAAAATCTACACCGCCATCTGTATGAACATGGAAATATCTGCACCGCCATCTGTATGAACATATAAATATCTACACCGCCATCTGTATTAAGATGGAGATATCTACACCGCTATCTGAATAAACATGGAAATATCTACACCGCTATCTGTATAAACATGGAAATATCTACACCGCTATGTGTATAACCATGGAAATATCTGCACCGCTAGCTGTATAAACATGGAAATATCAGCAGCGCTATCTGTATGAACATGGAAATATCTACACCGCTATCTGTATGAACATGGAAATATCTACACCGCAATCTGTATGAACATGGAAATATCTACAAAGCTATCTGAATGAACATGGAAAAATCTACACCGCTATCTCTTTGAACATGGAAATATCTACACCGCTATCTGCATGAAAATGGAAATATCTACACTGCTATCTGCATATACATGGAAATATCTACACAGCTATCTCTTTACACATGGAAATAACTACACCGCTATATCTATAAACATGGAAATATCTACACTGCCATCTGTTTGAACATGGAAATATCTGCACCGCCATCTGTATGAACATATAAATATCTACACCGCTATCTGCATTAAGAAGGAAATATCTAAACCGCTATCTGTATAAACATGGAAATATCTAAACCGCTGCCTGTATAAACATGGAAATATCAGCACCGCTATCTGTATGAACATGGAAATATCTACACCGCTATCTGTATGAACATGGAAATATCTACACTGCTATCTGTATGAACATGGAAATAGCTACACCGTTATCTGTATGAACATGGAAATAGCTTCACCACTATCTGTATGAACATGGAAATATCTACACCGCTATCTGTAAGAACATGGATATATCTACACAGCCATCTGGATGAACATGGAAATATCTACACCGCTATCTGTATGAACATGGAAATATGTACACCGCTATCTGTATGAACATGGTTATATCTACACAGGCATCTGGATGAACATGGAATTATCTACACCGCTCTCTGTGTAAACATGCATAGAACTTCACCGCTATCTCTATAAACATGGAAATATCTACACCGCTATCTGAATGAACATGGAAATATCAACACCGCTATCTGTATGAACATGGAAATATCTACACCGCTATCTGTTTGAACATGGAAATATCTACACCGCTATCTTTAAGAACATGGATATATCTACACAGCCATCTGGATGAACATGGAAATATCTACACCGCTATCTGTATGAACATGGAAATATTTACACCGCTATCTGTATGAACATGGATATATCTACACAGCCATCTGGATGAACATGGAAATATCTACACCGCTATCTGTGTAAACATGCATACATCTTCACCACTATCTGTATAAACATGGAAATATCCACACCGCTATCTGTATGAACATGGAAATATCTACACCGCTATCTGTTTGAACATGGAAATATCTACACCGCTATCTGTATGAAAATGTAAATATCTACACTGCTATCTGCATATACATTTAAATATCTACACAGCTATCTCTTTACACATGGAAATAACTACACCGCTATCTGTATGAACATGGAAATATCTACACCGCCATCTGTATGAACACGGAAATATCTGCACCGCCATCCGTAAGAACATATAAATATCTACACCGCCATCTGTATTAAGATGGAGATATCTACACTGCTATCTGTATAAACATGGAAATATCTAAACCGCCATCTGTATGAACATATAAATATCTACACCGCCATCTGTATTAAGAAGGAAATATCTAAACCGCTATCTGTATAAACATGGAAATATCTACACCGCTGCCTGTATAAACAAGGAAATATCAGCACCGCTATCTGTATGAACATGGAAATATCTACACCGCTATCTGTATGAACATGGAAATATCTACACAGCTATCTGTATGAACAAGAAAATAGCTACACCGCTATCTGAATGAACATGGATATATCTACACAGCCATCTGGATGAACATGGAAATATCTACACCGCTATCTGTGTAAACATGCATACATCTTCACCACTATCTGTATAAACATGGAAATATCTGCACCGCTATCGGTATGAACATGGAAATATCTACATCGCTATCTGTATGAACATGGAAATACCTACACCGCTATCTGTTTGGACATGGAAATATCTACACCGCTATCTGCATGAAATTGGAAATATCTTCACCGCTATCTGCATGAAATTGGAAATATCTACACTGCTATCTGCATATACATTTAAATATCTACACAGCTATCTCTTTACACATGGAAATAACTACACCACTATCTGTATGAACATGGAAATAACTACACCGCCATCTGTATGAACATGGAAATATCTGCACCGCCATCTGTATGAACATATAAATATCTACACCGCCATCTGTATTAAGATGGAGATATCTACACTGCTATCTGTATAAACATGGAAATATCTACACCGCCCTCTGTATGAACATATAAATACGCCGCCATCTGTATTAAGAAGGAAATATCTAAACCGCTATCTGTATAAACATGGAAATATCTACACCGCTGCCTGTATAAACATGGAAATATCAGCACCGCTATCTGTATGAACATGGAAATATCTACACCGCTATCTGTAGGAACATGGAAATAGCTACACCGCTGCCTGTATAAACATGGAAATATCAGCACCGCTATCTGTATGAACATGGAAATATCTACACCACTATCTGTATGAACAAGGATATATCTACACAGCCATCTAGATGAACATGGAAATATCTACACCACTATCTGTAAGAACATGGAAATATCTACACCGCTATCTGTGTAAACATGCATACATCTTCACCGCTATCAGTATAAACATGGAAATACCTACACCGCTATCTGTATGAACATGGAAATAGCTACACCGCTATCTGTATGAACATGGAAATATCTACACCGCTATCTGCATGGAAATGGAAATATCTACACTGATATCTGCATATACATGGAAATATTTACACAGCTATCTCTTTACACATGGAAATAACTACACCGCTATCTGTATGAACATGGAAATATCCACACCGCCATCTGTATGAACATGGAAATATCTGCACCGCCATCTGTATGAACATATAAATATCTACACCGCCATCTGTATTAAGATGGAGATATCTACACCGCTATCTGTATAAACATGGAAATATCCACACCGCTATCTGTATAAACATGGAAATATCTACACCGCTATCTGTATAAACATGGAAATTTCTACACCGCTACCTGTATAAACATGGAAATATCAGCACCGCTATCTGTATGAACTTGGAAATATCTACACCGCTATCTGTATGAACATGGAAATATCTACACCGCTATCTCTATAAACATGGAAATATCTACACCGCTGCCTGTATAAACAAGGAAATATCAGAACCGCTATCTGTATGAACATGGAAATATCTACACCGCTATCTGTATGAACATGGAAATATCTACTCCGCTATCTGTATGAACATGGAAATAGCTACACCGCTATCTGTATGAACATGGATATATCTACACAGCCATCTGGATGAACATGGAAATATCTACACCGCTATCTGTATAAACATGGAAATATCTACACCGCTATCTGTATGAACATGGAAATATCTACACCGCTATCTGTTTGAACATGGAAATATCTACACCGCTATCTGCATGAAAATGGAAATATCTACACTGCTATCTGCATATACATTTAAATATCTTCACAGCTATCTCTTTACATTTGGAAATAACTACACTGCTATCTGCATGAACATGGAAATATCTACACCGCCATCTGTATGAACATGGAAATATCTGCACTGCCATCTGTATGAACATATAAATATCTACACCGCAATCTGTATTAAGATAGAGATATCTCCACTGCTATCTGTATAAACATGGAAATATCTACACCGCTATCTGTATAAACATGGAAATATCTACACCGCTATCTGTATAAACATGGAAATATCTACACCACTACCTGTATAAACATGGAAATATCAGCACCGCTATCTGTATGAACATGGAAATATCTACACCGCTATCTGTGTAAACATGCATACATCTTCACTGCTATCTCTTTAAACATGGAAATGTCTACAAGGCTATCTGTATGAACATGGAAATATCTACACCGCTATCTGCATGAAAATGGAAATATCTACGCTGCTATCTGCATATACATTTAAATATATTCACAGCTATCTCTTTACACATGGAAATAACTACACTGCTATCTGTATGAACATGGAAGTATCTACACCGCCATCTGTATGAACATGGAAATATCTGCACTGCCATCTGTATGAACATATAAATATCTACACCGCTATCTGTATAAACATGGAAATATCTACACCACTACCTGTATAAACATGGAAATATCAGCACCGCTATCTGTATGAACATGGAAATATCTACACCGCTATCTGTGTAAACATGCATACATCTTCACCGCTATCTGTATAAACATGGAAATGTCTACAAGGCTATCTGTATGAACATGGAAATATCTACACCGCTATCTGTACGAACATGGAAATATCTAAACCGCTATCTTCATGAAAATAGAAATATCTACACAGCTATCTGCATATACATGGAAATATCTACACAGCTATCTCTTTACACATGGAAATAACTACACCGCTATCTCTATGAACTTGGAAATATCTGCACCGCCATCTGTATGAACACATAAATATCTACACCGCCATCTGTATTAAGATGGAGATACCTACACCGCTATCTGTATAAACATGGAAATATCTACACCGCTATCTGCATAAACATGGAAATATCTACACCGCTATCTGTATAAACATGGAAATATCAGCACCGCTATCTGTATGAACAGGGAAATATCAGCCCCTCTATCTGTATGAACATGGAAGTATCTACACCGCTATCTGTATGAACACGGAAATATCTACACCGCTATCTGTATGAACACGGAAATATCTACACCGCTATCTGTTTGAACATGGAAATATCTACACCGCTATCTGTATGAACACGGAAATATCTACACCGCTATCTGTTTGAACATGGAAATATCTACACCGCTATCTGCATGAAAATGGAAATATATACACAGCTATCTGCATATACATGGAAACATCTACACAGCTATCTCTTTACACATGGAAAAAACTACACCGCTATCTGTATGAACATGGAAATATCTTCACCGCCATCTATATGAACATGGATAAATCTACACAGCCATCTGGATGAACATGGAAATATCTACACAACTATCTGTATGAACATGGAAATATCTACACCGCTATCTCTGTAAACATGCCTATATCTTCACCGCTATAAGTATAAACATGGAAATATCTACACCGCTATCTGTATGAACATGGAAATAGCTACAACACTATCTGTATGAACATGGAAATATCTACACCGCTATCTGTATGAACATGGATATATCTACACAGCCATCTGGATGAACATGGAAATATCTACACCGCTATCTGTGTAAACATGCATACATCTTCACCGCTATCTGTATAAACATGGAAATATCTACACCGCTATCTGTATGAACATGGAAATATCTACACCGCTATCTGTATGAACATGGAAATATCTACACCGCTATCTGTTTGAACATGGAAATATCTACACCGCTATCTGCATGAAAATGGAAATATCTACACTGCTATCTGCATATACATGGAAATATCTACACAGCTATCTCTTTACACATGGAAATAACTACACCGCTATCTGTATGAACATGGAAATATCCACACCGCCATCTGTATGAACATGGAAATATCTGCACCGCCATCTGTATGAACATATAAATATCTACACCGCCATCTGTATTAAGATGGAGATATCTACACCGCTCTCTGTATAAACATGGAAATATCTACACCGCTATCTGTATAAACATGGAAATATCTACACCGCTATCTGTATAAAGATGGAAATATCTACACCGCTACCTGTATAAACATGGAAATATCAGCACCGCTATCTGTATGAACATGGAAGTATCTACACCGCTATCTGTATGAACATGGAAATATCTACACCGCTATCTGTATGAACATGGAAATATCTACACCGCTATCAGTATGAACAAGGAAATATCTACACCGCTATCTGTATGAACATGGATATATCTACACAGCCCTCTGGAAGAACATGGAAATATCCACACCGCTATCTGTGTAAACATGCATACATCTTCACCGCTATCTGTATAAACATGGAAATATCTACACCGCTATCTGTATGAACATGGAAATATCTACACCGCTATCTGTTTGAAGATGGAAATATATACACCGCTATCTGCATGGAAACGGAAATATCTACACAGCTATCTGCATATACATGGAAATATCTACACAGCTATCTCTTTACACATGGAAATAACTACACCGCTATCTGTATGAACATGGAAATATCTACACCGCCATCTGTATGAACATGGAAATATCTGCACCGCCATCTGTATGAACATATAAATATCTACACCGCCATCTGTATTAAGACGGAGATATCTACACTGCTATCTGAATAAACATGGAAATATCTACACCGCTATCTGTATAAACATGGAAATATCTACACCGCTATCTGTATAACCATGGAAATATCTACACCGCTACCTGTCTAAACATGGAAATATCAGCACCGCTATCTGTATGAACATGGAAATATCTACACCGCTGCCTGTATAAACATGGAAATATCAGCACGGCTATCTGTATGAACATGGAAATATCTACACCGCTATCTGTATGAACATGGAAATAACTACACTGCTATCTGTATGAACATGGAAATAGCTACACCGTTATCCGTATGAACATGGAAATAGCTACACCACTATCTGTATGAACATGGAAATATCTACACCGCTATCTGTATGAACATGGATATATCTACACAGCCATCTGGATGAACATGGAAATATCTACACCGCTATCTGTATGAACATGGAAATATCTACACCGCTATCTGTTTGAACATGGAAATATCTACACCGCTATCTGCATGAAAATGGAAATATCTACACTGCTATCTGCATATACATGGAAATATCTACACAGCTATCTCTTTACACATGGAAATAACTACACCGCTATCTGTATGAACATGGAAATATCCACACCGCCATCTGTATGAACATGGAAATATCTGCACCGCCATCTGTATGAACATATAAATATCTACACCGCCATCTGTATTAAGATGGAGATATCTACACCGCTATCTGTATAAACATGGAAATATCTACACCGCTATCTGTATAAACATGGAAATATCTACACCGCTATCTGTATAAACATGGAAATATCTACACCTCTACCTGTATAAACATGGAAATATCAGCACCGCTATCTGTATGAACATGGAAATATCTACACCGCTATCTGTATGAACATGGAAATATCTACACCGCTATCTGTATGAACATGGAAATATCTACACCGCTATCAGTATGAACAAGGAAATATCTACACCGCTATCTGTATGAACATGGATATATCTACACAGCCCTCTGGAAGAACATGGAAATATCCACACCGCTATCTGTGTAAACATGCATACATCTTCACCGCTATCTGTACAAACATGGAAATATCTACACCGCTATCTGTATGAACATGGAAATATCTACACCGCTATCTGTTTGAAGATGGAAATATATACACCGCTATCTGCATGGAAACGGAAATATCTACACAGCTATCTGCATATACATGGAAATTTCTACACAGCTATCTCTTTACACATGGAAATAACTACACCGCTATCTGTATGAACATGGAAATATCTACACCGCCATCTGTATGAACATGGAAATATCTGCACCGCCATCTGTATGAACATATAAATATCTACACCGCCATCTGTATTAAGACGGAGATATCTACACTGCTATCTGAATAAACATGGAAATATCTACACCGCTATCTGTATAAACATGGAAATATCTACACCGCTATCTGTATAACCATGGAAATATCTACACCGCTACCTGTATAAACATGGAAATATCAGCACCGCTATCTGTATGAACATGGAAATATCTACACCGCTGCCTGTATAAACATGGAAATATCAGCACGGCTATCTGTATGAACATGGAAATATCTACACCGCTATCTGTATGAACATGGAAATAACTACACTGCTTTCTGTATGAACATGGAAATAGCTACACCGTTATCTGTATGAACATGGAAATATCTACACCGCTATCTGTATGAACATGGATATATCTACACAGCCATCTGGATGAACATGGAAATATCTACACCGCTATCTGTATGAACATGGAAATATCTACACCGCTATCTGTTTGAACATGGAAATATCTACACCGCTATCTGCATGATCATGGAAATATCTACACCGCTATCTGCATGAAAATGGAAATATCTACACTGCTATCTGCATATACATGGAAATATCTACACAGCTATCTCTTTACACATGGAAATAACTACACCGCTATCTGTATGAACATGGAAATATCCACACCGCCATCTGTATGAACATGGAAATATCTGCACCGCCATCTGTATGAACATATAAATATCTACACCGCCATCTGTATTAAGATGGAGATATCTACACCGCTATCTGTATAAACATGGAAATATCTACACCGCTATCTGTATAAACATGGAAATATCTACACCGCTATCTGTATAAACATGGAAATATCTACACCGCTACCTGTATAAACATGGAAATATCAGCACCGCTATCTGTATGAACATGGAAATATCTACACCGCTATCTGTATGAACATGGAAATATCTACACCGCTATCTGTATGAACATGGAAATATCTACACCGCTATCAGTATGAACAAGGAAATATCTACACCGCTATCTGTATGAACATGGATATATCTACACAGCCCTCTGGAAGAACATGGAAATATCCACACCGCTATCTGTGTAAACATGCATACATCTTCACCGCTATCTGTATAAACATGGAAATATCTACACCGCTATCTGTATGAACATAGAAATGTCTACACCGCTATCTGTTTGAAGATGGAAATATATACACCGCTATCTGCATGGAAACGGAAATATCTACATAGCTATCTGCATATACATGGAAATATCTACACAGCTATCTCTTTACACATGGAAATAACTACACCGCTATCTGTATGAACATGGAAATATCTACACCGCCATCTGTATGAACATGGAAATATCTGCACCGCCATCTGTATGAACATATAAATATCTACACCGCCATCTGTATTAAGACGGAGATATCTACACTGCTATCTGAATAAACATGGAAATATCTACACCGCTATCTGTATAAACATGGAAATATCTACACCGCTATCTGTATAACCATGGAAATATCTACACCGCTACCTGTATAAACATGGAAATATCAGCACCGCTATCTGTATGAACATGGAAATATCTACACCGCTGCCTGTATAAACATGGAAATATCAGCACGGCTATCTGTATGAACATGGAAATATCTACACCGCTATCTGTATGAACATGGAAATAACTACACTGCTATCTGTATGAACATGGAAATAGCTACACCGTTATCTGTATGAACATGGAAATAGCTACACCACTATCTGTATGAACATGGAAATATCTACACCGCTATCTGTATGAACATGGATATATCTACACAGCCATCTGGATGAACATGGAAATATCTACACCGCTATCTGTATGAACATGGAAATATCTACACCACTAGCTGTATGAACATGGATATATCTACACAGCCTTCTGGATGAACATGGAAATATCTACACCGCTATCTGTGTAAACATGCATAGATCTTCACCGCTACCTCTATAAACATGGAAATAACAACACCGCTATCTGTATGAACATGGAAATATCCACACCGCTATCTGTATGAACATGGAAATATCTACACCGCTATCTGTTTGAACATGGAAATATCTACACCGCTATCTGCATGAAAATGGAAATATCTACACTGCTATCTGCATATACATTTAAATATCTACACAGCTATCTCTTTAAACATGGAAATAACTACACCGCTATCTGTATGAACATGGAAATATCTACACCGCCATCTGTATGAACACGGAAATATCTGCACCGCCATCTGTATGAACATATAAATATCTACACCGCCATCTGTATTAAGATGGAGATATCTACACTGCTATCTGTATAAACATGGAAATATCTGCACCGCCATCTGTATGAACATATAAATATCTACACAGCCATCTGTATTAAGAAGGAAATATCTAAACCGCTATCTGTATAAACATGGAAATATCTACACCGCTGCCTGTATAAACAAGGAAATATCAGCACCGCTATCTGTATTAACATGGAAATATCTACACCGCTATCAGTATGAACATGGAAATATCTACTCCGATCTCTGTATGAACATGGAAATAGCTACACCGCTATCTGTATGAACATGGATATATCTACACAGCCATCTGGATGAACATGGAAATATCTACACCGCTATCTGTATAAACATAGAAATATCTACACCGCTATCTGTATGAACATGGAAATATCTACACCGCTATCTGTATGAACATGGAAATATCTACACCGCTATCTGTTTGAACATGGAAATATCTACACCGCTATCTGCATGAAAATGGAAATATCTACACTGCTATCTGCATATTCATTTAAATATCTACACAGCTAACTCTTTACACATGGAAATAACTACACTGCTATCTGCATGAACATGGAAACATCTACACCGCCATCTGTATGAACATGGAAATATCTGCACTGCCATCTGTATGAACATATAAATATCTACACCGCAATCTGTATTAAGATAGGGATATCTCCACTGATATCTGTATAAACATGGAAATATCTACACCACTATCTGTATAAACATGGAAATATCTACACCGCTATCTGTATAAACATGGAAATATCTACACCACTACCTGTATAAACATGGAAATATCAGCACCGCTATCTGTATGAACACGGAAATATCTACACCGCTATCTGTGTAAACATGCATACATCTTCACCGCTATCTGTATAAACATGGAAATGTCTACAAGGCTATCTGTATGAACATGGCAATATCTACACCGCTATCTGTACGAACATGGAAATATCTAAACCGCTATCTGCATGAAAATAGAAATATCTACACAGCTATCTGCATATACATGGAAATATCTACACAGCTCTCTCTTTACACATGGAAATAACTACACCGCTATCTGTATGAACATGGAAATATCTGCACCGCCATCTGTATGAACACATAAATATCTACACCGCCATCTGTATTAAGATGGAGATACCTACACAGCTATCTGTATAAACATGGAAATATCTACACCGCTATCTGTATAAACATGGAAATATCTACACCGCTATCTGTATAAACATGGAAATATCAGCACCGCTATCTGTATGAACATGGAAATATCAACACCGCTATCTGTTTGAACATGGAAATATCTACACCGCTATCTGCATAAAAATGGAAATATCTACACTGCTATCTGCATATTCATTTAAATATCTACACAGCTATCTCTTTACACATGGAAATAACTACACTGCTATCTGCATGAACATGGAAACATCTACACAGCCATCTGTATGAACATGGAAATATCTGCACTGCCATCTGTATGAACATATAAATATCTACACCGCAATCTGTATTAAGATAGAGATACCTCCACTGCTATCTGTATAAACATGGAAATATCTACACCGCTATCTGTATAAACATGGAAATATCTACACCGCTATCTGTATAAACATGGAAATATCTACACCACTACCTGTATAAACATGGAAATATCAGCACCGCTATCTGTATGAACATGGAAATATCTACACCGCTATCTGTGTAAACATGCATACATCTTCACCGCTATGTGTATAAACATGGAAATGTCTACAAGGCTATCTGTATGAACATGGAAATATCTACAGCGCTATCTGTACGAACATGGAAATATCTAAACCGCTATCTGCATGAAAATAGAAATATCAACACAGCTATCTGCATATACATGGAAATATCTACACAGCTATCCCTTTACACATGGAAATAACTACACCGCTATCTGTATGAACATGGAAATATCTGCACCGCCATCTGTATGAACACATAAATATCTACACCGCCATCTGTATTAAGATGGAGATACCTACACGGCTATCTGTATAAACATGGAAATATCTACACTGCTATCTGTATAAACATGGAAATATCTACACCGCTATCTGTATAAACATGGAAATATCAGCACCGCTATCTGTATGAACATGGAAATATCAGCCCCTCTATCTGTATGAACATGGAAGTATCTACACCGCTATCTGTATGAACATGGAATTATCTACACCGCTATCTGTATGAACATGGAAATATCTACAACGCTATCTGTTTGAACATGGAAATATCTACACCGCTATCTGTATGAACACGGAAATATCTACACCGCTATCTGTTTGAACATGGAAATACCTACACCGCTATCTGCATGAAAATGGAAATATATACACAGCTATCTGCATGTACATGGAAATATCTACACAGCTATCTCTTTACACATGGAAAAAACTACACCGCTATCTGTATGAACATGGAAATATCTTCACCGCCATCTTTATGAACATGGATATATCTACACAGCCATCTGGATGAACATGGAAATATCTACACCGCTATCTGCATGAACTTGGAAATATCTACACCGATATCTGTGTAAACATGAATACATCTTCACCGCTATCTGTATTAACATGGAAATATCTACACTGCTATCTGTATGAACATGGAAATATCTACACCGCTATCTATTTGAACATGGAAATATCTACACCGCCATCTGCATGAAAATGGAAATATCTACACAGCGATCTGCATATACAAGGAAATATCTACAAAGCTATCTCTTTACACATGGAAATAAGTACAGCGCTATTTCTATAAACATGGAAATAGCTACACCGCCATCTGTATGAACATGGAAATATCTACACCGCTATCTGTATGAACATGGGAATATCTACACCGCTTTCTGTATGAACATGGATATATCTACACAGCCCTCTGGATGAACATGGAAATATCCACACCGCTATCTGTGTAAACATGCATACATCTTCACCGCTATCTGTAGAAACATGGAAATATCTACACCGCTATCTGTATGAACATGGAAATATCTACACCGCTATCTGTTTGAAGATGGAAATATATACACCGCTATCTGCATGAAAATGGAAATATCTACACAACTATCTGCATATAGATGGAAATATCTACACAGCTATCTCTTTACAAATGGAAATAACTACACCACTATCTGTATGAACATGGAAAAATATACACCGCCATCTGTATGAACATGGAAATATCTGCACTGCCATCTGTATGAACATATAAATATCTACACCGCCACCTGTATTAAGATGGAGATATCTACACCGCTATCTGAATAAACATGGAAATATCTACACCGCTATCTGTATAAACATGGAAATATCTACACCGCTATGTGTATAACCATGGAAATATCTGCACCGCTACCTGTATAAACATGTAAATATCAGCACCGCTATCTGTATGAACATGGAAATATCTACACCGCTATCTGTATGAACATGGAAATATCTACACCGCTATCTGTTTGAACATGGAAATATCTACACCGCTATCTGCATGAAAATGGAAATATCTACACTGCTATCTGCATATACATGGAAATATCTACACAGCTATCTCTTTACACATGGAAATAACTACACCGCTATATCTATAAACATGGAAATATCTACACTGCCATCTGTTTGAACATGGAAATATCTGCACCGCCATCTGCATGAACATATAAATATCTACACCGCTATCTGCATTAAGAAGGAAATATCTAAACCGCTATCTGTATAAACATGGAAATATCTAAACCGCTGCCTGTATAAACATGGAAATATCAGCACCGCTATCTGTATGAACATGGAAATATCTACACCGCTATCTGTATGAACATGGAAATATCTACACTGCTATCTGTATGAACATGGAAATAGCTACACCGTTATCTGTATGAACATGGAAATAGCTTCACCACTATCTGTATGAACATGGAAATATCTACACCGCTATCTGTAAGAACATGGATATATCTACACAGCCATCTGGATGAACATGGAAATATCTACACCGCTATCTGTATGAACATGGAAATATGTACACCGCTATCTGTATGAACATGGATATATCTACACAGGCATCTGGATGAACATGGAATTATCTACACCGCTCTCTGTGTAAACATGCATAGAACTTCACCGCTATCTCTATAAACATGGAAATATCTACACCGCTATCTGAATGAACATGGAAATATCAACACCGCTATCTGTATGAACATGGAAATATCTACACCGCTATCTGTTTGAACATGGAAATATCTACACCGCTATCTTTAAGAACTTGGATATATCTACACAGCCATCTGGATGAACATGGAAATATCTACACCGCTATCTGTATGAACATGGAAATATTTACACCGCTATCTGTATGAACCTGGATATATCTACACAGCCATCTGGATGAACATGGAAATATCTACACCGCTATCTGTGTAAACATGCATACATCTTCACCACTATCTGTATAAACATGGAAATATCCACACCGCTATCTGTATGAACATGGAAATATCTACACCGCTATCTGTTTGAACATGGAAATATCTACACCGCTATCTGTATGAAAATGTAAATATCTACACTGCTATCTGCATATACATTTAAATATCTACACAGCTATCTCTTTACACATGGAAATAACTACACCGCTATCTGTATGAACATGGAAATATCTACACCGCCATCTGTATGAACACGGAAATATCTGCACCGCCATCCATAAGAACATATAAATATCTACACCGCCATCTGTATTAAGATGGAGATATCTACACTGCTATCTGTATAAACATGGAAATATCTAAACCGCCATCTGTATGAACATATAAATATCTACACCGCCATCTGTATTAAGAAGGAAATATCTAAACCGCTATCTGTATAAACATGGAAATATCTACACCGCTGCCTGTATAAACAAGGAAATATCAGCAGCGCTATCTGTATGAACATGGAAATATCTACACCGCTATCTGTATGAACATGGAAATATCTACACCGCTATCTGTATGAACAAGGAAATAGCTACACCGCTATCTGAATGAACATGGATATATCTACACAGCCATCTGGATGAACATGGAAATATCTACACCGCTATCTGTGTAAACATGCATACATCTTCACCACTATCTGTATAAACATGGAAATATCTGCACCGCTATCGGTATGAACATGGAAATATCTACACCGCTATCTGTATGAACATGGAAATACCTACACCGCTATCTGTTTGGACATGGAAATATCTACACCGCTATCTGCATGAAATTGGAAATATCTTCACCGCTATCTGCATGAAATTGGAAATATCTACACTGCTATCTGCATATACATTTAAATATCTACACAGCTATCTCTTTACACATGGAAATAACTACACCACTATCTGTATGAACATGGAAATAACTACACCGCCATCTGTATGAACATGGAAATATCTGCACCGCCATCTGTATGAACATATAAATATCTACACCGCCATCTTTATTAAGATGGAGATATCTACACTGCTATCTGTATAAACATGGAAATATCTACACCGCCCTCTGTATGAACATATAAATACGCCGCCATCTGTATTAAGAAGGAAATATCTAAACCGCTATCTGTATAAACATGGAAATATCTACACCGCTGCCTGTATAAACATGGAAATATCAGCACCGCTATCTGTATGAACATGGAAATATCTACACCGCTATCTGTAGGAACATGGAAATAGCTACACCGCTGCCTGTATTAACATGGAAATATCAGCACCGCTATCTGTATGAACATGGAAATATCTACAACACTATCTGTATGAACATGGATATATCTACACAGCCATCTGGATGAACATGGAAATATCTACACCACTATCTGTAAGAACATGGAAATATCTACACCGCTATCTGTGTAAACATGCATACATCTTCACCGCTATCAGTATAAACATGGAAATATCTACACCGCTATCTGTATGAACATGGAAATAGCTACACCGCTATCTGTATGAACATGGAAATATCTACACCGCTATCTGCATGGAAATGGAAATATCTACACTGCTATCTGCATATACATGGAAATATCTACACAGCTATCTCTTTACACATGGAAATAACTACACCGCTATCTGTATGAACATGGAAATATCCACACCGCCATCTGTATGAACATGGAAATATCTGCACCGCCACCTGTATGAACATATAAATATCTACACCGCCATCTGTATTAAGATGGAGATATCTACACCGCTATCTGTATAAACATGGAAATATCTACACCGCTATCTGTATAAACATGGAAATATCTACACCGCTATCTGTATAAACATGGAAATTTCTACACCGCTACCTGTATAAACATGGAAATATCAGCACCGCTATCTGTATGAACTTGGAAATATCTACACCGCTATCTGTATGAACATGGAAATATCTACACCGCTATCAGTATGAACAAGGAAATATCTACACCGCTATCTGTATGAACATGGATATATCTACACAGCCCTCTGGATGAACATGGAAATATCCACACCGCTATCTGTGTAAACATGCATACATCTTCACCGCTATCTGTATAAACATGCAAATATCTACACAGCTATCTGTATGAACACGGAAATATCTACACCGCTATCTGTTTGAAGATGGAAATATATGCACCGCTATCTGCATGAAAACGGAAATATCTACACAGCTATCTGCATATACATGGAAATATCTACACAGCTATCTCTTTACACATGGAAATAACTACACCGCTATCTGTATGAACATGGAAATATCTACACCGCCATCTGTATGAACATGGAAATATCTGCACCGCCATCTGTATGAACATATAAATATCTACACCGCCATCTGTATTAAGACGGAGATATCTACACTGCTATCTGAGTAAACATGGAAATATCTACACCGCTATCAGTATAAACATGGAAATATCTACACCGCTATCTGTATAACCATGGAAATATCTACACCGCTACCTGTATAAACATGGAAATATCAGCACCGCTGTCTGTATGAACATGGAAATATCTACACTGCTGCCTGTATAAACATGGAAATATCAGCAGCACTATCAGTATGAACATGGAAATAACTACACTGCTATCTGTATGAACATGGAAATAGCTACACCGTTATCTGTATGAACATGGAAATATCTACACCGCTATCTTTAAGAACATGGATATATCTACACAGCCATCTGGATGAACATGGAAATATCTACACCGCTATCTGTATGAACATGGAAATATCTACACCGCTCTCTGTATGAACATGGATATATCTACACAGCCATCTGGATGAACATAGAAATATCTAAACCGCTATCTGTGTAAACATGCATAGATCTTCACCGCTACCTCTATAAACATGGAAATATCTACACCGCTATCTGTATGAACATGGAAATATCCACACCGCTATCTGTATGAACATGGAAATATCTACACCGCTATCTGTTTGAACATGGAAATATCTACACCGCTATCTGCATGAACATGGAAATATCTACACTGCTATCTGCATATACATTTAAATATCTACACAGCTATCTCTTTACACATGGAAATAACTACACCGCTATCTGTATGAACATGGAAATATCTACACCGCCATCTGTATGAACACGGAAATATCTGCACCGCCATCTGTATGAACATATAAATATCTACACCGCCATCTGTATTAAGATGGAGATATCTACACTGCTATCTGTATAAACATGGAAATATCTACACCACCATCTGTATGAACATATAAATATCTACACAGCCATCTGTATTAAGAAGGAAATATCTAAACCGCTATCTGTATAAACATGGAAATATCTACACCGCTGCCTGTATAAACAAGGAAATATCAGCACCTCTATCTGTATGAACATGGAAATATCTACACCGCTATCTGTATGAACATGGAAATATCCACTCCGCTATCTGTATGAACATGGAAATAGCTACACCGCTATCTGTATGAACATGGATATATCTACACAGCCATCTGGATGAACATGGAAATATCTACACCGCTATCTGTATAAACATGGAAATATCTACACCGCTATCTGTATGAACATGGAAATATCTGCACCGCTATCGGTATGAACATGGAAATATCTACACCGCTATCTGTATGAACATGGAAATACCTACACCGCTATCTGTTTGGACATGGAAATATCTACACCGCTATCTGCATGAAATTGGAAATATCTACACTGCTATCTGCATATACATTTAAATATCTACACAGCTATCTCTTTACACATGGAAATAACTACACCACTATCTGTATGAACATGGAAATAACTACACCGCCATCTGTATGAACATGGAAATATCTGCACCGCCATCTGTATGAACATATAAATATCTACACCGCCATCTGTATTAAGACGGAGATATCTACACTGCTATCTGTATAAACATGGAAATATCTACACCGCCATCTGTATGAACATATAAATACGCCGCCATCTGTATTAAGAAGGAAATATCTAAACCGCTATCTGTATAAACATGGAAATATCTACACCGCTGCCTGTATAAACATGGAAATATCAGCACCGCTATCTGTATGAACATGGAAATATCTACACCGCTATCTGTAGGAACATGGAAATAGCTACACCGCTGCCTGTATAAACATGGAAATATCAGCACCGCTATCTGTATGAACATGGAAATATCTACACCACTATCTGTATGAACATGGATATATCTACACAGCCATCTGGATGAACATGGAAATATCTACACCACTATCTGTAAGAACATGGAAATATCTACACAGCTATCTGTGTAAACATGCATACATCTTCACCGCTATCAGTATAAACATGGAAATATCTACACCGCTATCTGTATGAACATGGAAATAGCTACACCACTATCTGTATGAACATGGAAATATCTACACCGCTATCTGCATGAACATGGATATATCTACACAGCCATGTGGATGAACATGGAAATATCTACACCGCTATCTGTGTAAACATGCATACATCTTCACCGCTATCTGTATAAACATGGAAATAACTACACAGCTATCTGTATGAACATGGAAATATCTACACCGCTATCTGCATGAAAATGGAAATATCTACACTGCTATCTGCATATACATGGAAATATCTACACAGCTATCTCTTTACACATGGAAATAACTACACCGCTATCTGTATGAACATGGAAATATCCACACCGCCATCTGTATGAACATGGAAATATCTGCACCGCCATCTGTATGAACATATAAATATCTACACCGCCATCTGTATTAAGATGGAGATATCTACACCGCTATCTGTATAAACATGGAAATATCTACACCGCTATCTGTATAAACATGGAAATATCTACACCGCTATCTGTATAAACATGGAAATAACTACACCGCTACCTGTATAAACATGGAAATATCAGCACCGATATCTGTAGGAACTTGGAAATATCTACACTGCTATCTGTATGAACATGGAAATATCTACACCGCTATCTGTATGAACATGGAAATATCTACACCGCTATCAGTATGAACAAGGAAATATCTACACCGCTATCTGTATGAACATGGATATATCTACACAGCCCTCTGGATGAACATGGAAATATCCACACCGCTATCTGTGTAAACATGCATACATCTTCACTGCTATCTCTATAAACATGGAAATGTCTACAAGGCTATCTGTATGAACATGGAAATATCTACACCGCTATCTGCATGAAAATGGAAATATCTACGCTGCTATCTGCATATACATTTAAATATATTCACAGCTATCTCTTTACACATGGAAATAACTACACTGCTATCTGTATGAACATGGAAATATCTACACCGCCATCTGTATGAACATGGAAATATCTGCACCGCCATCTGTATGAACATATAAATATCTACACCGCCATCTGTATTAATATGGAGATATCTACACCGCTATCTGTATAAACATGGAAATATCTACACCGCTATCTGTATGAACATGGAAATATCTACACCGCTATCTGTATGAACATGGAAATATCTACACCGCTATCTGTTTGAACATGGAAATATCTACACCGCTATCTGCATGAAAATGGAAATATCTACACTGCTATCTGCATATACATTTAAATATCTTCACAGCTATCTCTTTACATTTGGAAATAACTACACTGCTATCTGCATGAACATGGAAATATCTACACCGCCATCTGTATGAACATGGAAATATCTGCACTGCCATCTGTATGAACATATAAATATCTACACCACAATCTGTATTAAGATAGAGATATCTCCACTGCTATCTGTATAAACATGGAAATATCTACACCGCTATCTGTATAAACATGGAAATATCTACACCGCTATCTGTATAAACATGGAAATATCTACACCACTACCTGTATAAACATGGAAATATCAGCACCGCTATCTGTATGAACATGGAAATATCTACACCGCTATCTGTGTAAACATGCATACATCTTCACTGCTATCTCTATAAACATGGAAATGTCTACAAGGCTATCTGTATGAACATGGAAATATCTACACCGCTATCTGCATGAAAATGGAAATATCTACGCTGCTATCTGCATATACATTTAAATATATTCACAGCTATCTCTTTACACATGGAAATAACTACACTGCTATCTGTATGAACATGGAAATATCTACACCGCCATCTGTATGAACATGGAAATATCTGCACTGCCATCTGTATGAACATATAAATATCTACACCGCAATCTGTATAAACATGGAAATATCTACACCACTACCTGTATAAACATGGAAATATCAGCACCGCTATCTGTATGAACATGGAAATATCTACACCGCTATCTGTGTAAACATGCATACATCTTCACCGCTATCTGTATAAACATGGAAATGTCTACAAGGCTATCTGTATGAACATGGAAATATCTACACCGCTATCTGTACGAACATGGAAATATCTAAACCGCTATCTGCATGAAAATAGAAATATCTACACAGCTATCTGCATATACATGGAAATATCTACACAGCTATCTCTTTACACATGGAAATAACTACACCGCTATCTGTATGAACTTGGAAATATCTGCACCGCCATCTGTATGAACACATAAATATCTACACCGCCATCTGTATTAAGATGGAGATACCTACACAGCTATCTGTATAAACATGGAAATATCTACACCGCTATCTGTATAAACATGGAAATATCTACACCGCTATCTGTATAAACATGGAAATATCAGCACCGCTATCTGTATGAACAGGGAAATATCAGACCCTCTATCTGTATGAACATGGAAGTATCTACACCGCTATCTGTATGAACACGGAAATATCTACACCGCTATCTGTATGAACACGGAAATATCTACAACGCTATCTGTTTGAACATGGAAATATCTACACCGCTATCTGTATGAACACGGAAATATCTACACCGCTATCTGTTTGAACATGGAAATATCTACACCGCTATCTGCATGAAAATGGAAATATATACACAGCTATCTGCATATACATGGAAACATCTACACAGCTATCTCTTTACACATGGAAAAAACTACACCGCTATCTGTATGAACATGGAAATATCTTCACCGCCATCTATATGAACATGGATAAATCTACACAGCCATCTGGATGAACATGGAAATATCTACACAACTATCTGTATGAACATGGAAATATCTACACCGCTATCTGTGTAAACATGCCTATATCTTCACCGCTATAAGTATAAACATGGAAATATCTACACCGCTATCTGTATGAACATGGAAATAGCTACAACACTATCTGTATGAACATGGAAATATCTACACCGCTATCTGTATGAACATGGATATATCTACACAGCCATCTGGATGAACATGGAAATATCTACACCGCTAGCTGTGTAAACATGCATACATCTTCACCGCTATCTGTATAAACATGGAAATATCTACACCGCTATCTGTATGAACATGGAAATACCTACACCGCTATCTGTATGAACATGGAAATATCTACACCGCTATCTGTTTGAACATGGAAATATCTACACCGCTATCTGCATGAAAATGGAAATATCTACACTGCTATCTGCATATACATGGAAATACCTACACAGCTATCTCTTTACACATGGAAATAACTACACCGCTATCTGTATGAACATGGAAATATCCACACCGCCATCTGTATGAACATGGAAATATCTGCACCGCCATCTGTATGAACATATAAATATCTACACCGCCATCTGTATTAAGATGGAGATATCTACACCGCTATCTGTATAAACATGGAAATATCTACACCGCTATCTGTATAAACATGGAAATATCTACACCGCTATCTGTATAAAGATGGAAATATCTACACCGCTACCTGTATAAACATGGAAATATCAGCACCGCTATCTGTATGAACATGGAAATATCTACACCGCTATCTGTATGAACACGGAAATATCTACACCGCTATCTGTATGAACACGGAAATATCTACACCGCTATCAGTATGAACAAGGAAATATCTACACCGCTATCTGTATGAACATGGATATATCTACACAGCCCTCTGGAAGAACATGGAAATATCCACACCGCTATCTGTGTAAACATGCATACATCTTCACCGCTATCTGTATAAACATGGAAATATCTACACCGCTATCTGTATGAACATGGAAATATCTACACCGCTATCTGTTTGAAGATGGAAATATATACACCGCTACCTGCATGGAAACGGAAATATCTACACAGCTATCTGCATATACATGGGAATATCTACACAGCTATCTCTTTACACATGGAAATAACTACACCGCTATCTGTATGAACATGGAAATATCTACACCGCCATCTGTATGAACATGGAAATATCTGCACCGCCATCTGTATGAACATATAAATATCTACACCGCCATCTGTATTAAGACGGAGATATCTACACTGCTATCTGAATAAACATGGAAATATCTACACCACTATCTGTATAAACATGGAAATATCTACACCGCTATCTGTATAACCATGGAAATATCTACACCGCTACCTGTATAAACATGGAAATATCAGCACCGCTATCTGTATGAACATGGAAATATCTACACCGCTGCCTGTATAAACATGGAAATATCAGCACGGCTATCTGTATGAACATGGAAATATCTACACTGCTATCTGTATGAACATGGAAATAACTACACTGCTATCTGTATGAACATGGAAATAGCTACACCGTTATCTGTATGAACATGGAAATAGCTACACCACTATCTGTATGAACATGGAAATATCTACACCGCTATCTGTATGAACATGGATATATCTACACAGCCATCTGGATGAACATGGAAATATCTACACCGCTATCTGTATGAACATGGAAATATCTACACCGCTATCTGTTTGAACATGGAAATATCTACACCGCTATCTGCATGAAAATGGAAATATCTACACTGCTATCTGCATATACATGGAAATATCTACACAGCTATCTCTTTACACATGGAAATAACTACACCGCTATCTGTATGAACATGGAAATATCCACACCGCCATCTGTATGAACATGGAAATATCTGCACCGCCATCTGTATGAACATATAAATATCTACACCGCCATCTGTATTAAGATGGAGATATCTACACCGCTATCTGTATAAACATGGAAATATCTACACCGCTATCTGTATAAACATGGAAATATCTACACCGCTATCTGTATAAACATGGAAATATCTACACCGCTACCTGTATAAACATGGAAATATCAGCACCGCTATCTGTATGAACATGGAAATATCTACACCGCTATCTGTATGAACATGGAAATATCTACACCGCTATCTGTATGAACATGGAAATATCTACACCGCTATCAGTATGAACAAGGAAATATCTACACCGCTATCTGTATGAACATGGATATATCTACACAGCCCTCTGGAAGAACATGGAAATATCCACACCGCTATCTGTGTAAACATGCATACATCTTCACCGCTATCTGTATAAACATGGAAATATCTACACCGCTATCTGTATGAACATGGAAATATCTACACCGCTATCTGTTTGAAGATGGAAATATATACACCGCTATCTGCATGGAAACGGAAATATCTACACAGCTATCTGCATATACATGGAAATATCTACACAGCTATCTCTTTACACATGGAAATGACTACACCGCTATCTGTATGAACATGGAAATATCTACACCGCCATCTGTATGAACATGGAAATATCTGCACCGCCATCTGTATGAACATATAAATATCTACACCGCCATCTGTATTAAGATGGAGATATCTACACCGCTATCTGTATAAACATGGAAATATCTACACCGCTATCTGTATAAACATGGAAATATCTACACCGCTATCTGTATAAACATGGAAATATCTACACCGCTACCTGTATAAACATGGAAATATCAGCACCGCTATCTGTATGAACATGGAAATATCTACACCGCTATCTGTATGAACATGGAAATATCTACACCGCTATCTGTATGAACATGGAAATATCTACACCGCTATCAGTATGAACAAGGAAATATCTACACCGCTATCTGTATGAACATGGATATATCTACACAGCCCTCTGGAAGAACATGGAAATATCCACACCGCTATCTGTGTAAACATGCATACATCTTCACCGCTATCTGTATAAACATGGAAATATCTACACCGCTATCTGTATGAACATGGAAATATCTACACCGCTATCTGTTTGAAGATGGAAATATATACACCGCTATCTGCATGGAAACGGAAATATCTACACAGCTATCTGCATATACATGGAAATATCTACACAGCTATCTCTTTACACATGGAAATAACTACACCGCTATCTGTATGAACATGGAAATATCTACACCGCCATCTGTATGAACATGGAAATATCTGCACCGCCATCTGTATGAACATATAAATATCTACACCGCCATCTGTATTAAGACGGAGATATCTACACTGCTATCTGAATAAACATGGAAATATCTACACCGCTATCTGTATAAACATGGAAATATCTACACTGCTATCTGTATAACCATGGAAATATCTACACCGCTACCTGTATAAACATGGAAATATCAGCACCGCTATCTGTATGAACATGGAAATATCTACACCGCTGCCTGTATAAACATGGAAATATCAGCACGGCTATCTGTATGAACATGGAAATATCTACACCGCTATCTGTATGAACATGGAAATAACTACACTGCTATCTGTATGAACATGGAAATAGTTACACCGTTATCTGTATGAACATGGAAATAGCTACACCACTATCTGTATGAACATGGAAATATCTACACCGCTATCTGTATTATCATGGATATATCTACACAGCCATCTGGATGAACATGGAAATATCTGCACCGCTATCGGTATGAACATGGAAATATCTACACCGCTATCTGTATGAACATGGAAATACCTACACCGCTATCTGTTTGGACATGGAAATATCTACACCGCTATCTGCATGAAATTGGAAATATCTACACTGCTATCTGCATATACATTTAAATATCTACACAGCTATCTCTTTACACATGGAAATAACTACACCACTATCTGTATGAACATGGAAATAACTACACCGCCATCTGTATGAACATGGAAATATCTGCACCGCCATCTGTATGAACATATAAATATCTACACCGCCATCTGTATTAAGACGGAGATATCTACACTGCTATCTGTATAAACATGGAAATATCTACACCGCCATCTGTATGAACATATAAATACGCCGCCATCTGTATTAAGAAGGAAATATCTAAACCGCTATCTGTATAAACATGGAAATATCTACACCGCTGCCTGTATAAACATGGAAATATCAGCACCGCTATCTGTATGAACATGGAAATATCTACACCGCTATCTGTAGGAACATGGAAATAGCTACACCGCTGCCTGTATAAACATGGAAATATCAGCACCGCTATCTGTATGAACATGGAAATATCTACACCACTATCTGTATGAACATGGATATATCTACACAGCCATCTGGATGAACATGGAAATATCTACACCACTATCTGTAAGAACATGGAAATATCTACACAGCTATCTGTGTAAACATGCATACATCTTCACCGCTATCAGTATAAACATGGAAATATCTACACCGCTATCTGTATGAACATGGAAATAGCTACACCACTATCTGTATGAACATGGAAATATCTACACCGCTATCTGCATGAACATGGATATATCTACACAGCCATGTGGATGAACATGGAAATATCTACACCGCTATCTGTGTAAACATGCATACATCTTCACCGCTATCTGCATGAAAATGGAAATATCTACACTGCTATCTGCATATACATGGAAATATCTACACAGCTATCTCTTTACACATGGAAATAACTACACCGCTATCTGTATGAACATGGAAATATCCACACCGCCATCTGTATGAACATGGAAATATCTGCACCGCCATCTGTATGAACATATAAATATCTACACCGCCATCTGTATTAAGATGGAGATATCTACACCGCTATCTGTATAAACATGGAAATATCTACACCGCTATCTGTATAAACATGGAAATATCTACACCGCTATCTGTATAAACATGGAAATATCTACACCGCTACCTGTATAAACATGGAAATATCAGCACCGATATCTGTAGGAACTTGGAAATATCTACACTGCTATCTGTATGAACATGGAAATATCTACACCGCTATCTGTATGAACATGGAAATATCTACACCGCTATCAGTATGAACAAGGAAATATCTACACCGCTATCTGTATGAACATGGATATATCTACACAGCCCTCTGGATGAACATGGAAATATCCACACCGCTATCTGTGTAAACATGCATACATCTTCACCGCTATCTGTATAAACATGGAAATATCTACACCGCTATCTGTATGAACATGGAAATATCTACACCGCTATCTGTATGAACATGGAAATATCTACACCGCTATCTGTTTGAACATGGAAATATCTACACCGCTATCTGCATGAAAATGGAAATATCTACACTGCTATCTGCATATACATGGAAATATCTACACAGCTATCTCTTTACACATGGAAATAACTACACCGCTATCTCTATAAACATGGAAATATCTACACCGCTGCCTGTATAAACAAGGAAATATCAGAACCGCTATCTGTATGAACATGGAAATATCTACACCGCTATCTGTATGAACATGGAAATATCTACTCCGCTATCTGTATGAACATGGAAATAGCTACACCGCTATATGTATGAACATGGATATATCTACACAGCCATCTGGATGAACATGGAAATATCTACACCGCTATCTGTATAAACATGGAAATATCTACACCGCTATCTGTATGAACATGGAAATATCTACACCGCTATCTGTATGAACATGGAAATATCTACACCGCTATCTGTTTGAACATGGAAATATCTACACCGCTATCTGCATGAAAATGGAAATATCTACACTGCTATCTGCATATACATTTAAATATCTTCACAGCTATCTCTTTACATTTGGAAATAACTACACTGCTATCTGCATGAACATGGAAATATCTACACCGCCATCTGTATGAACATGGAAATATCTGCACTGCCATCTGTATGAACATATAAATATCTACACCACAATCTGTATTAAGATAGAGATATCTCCACTGCTATCTGTATAAACATGGAAATATCTACACCGCTATCTGTATAAACATGGAAATATCTACACCGCTATCTGTATAAACATGGAAATATCTACACCACTACCTGTATAAACATGGAAATATCAGCACCGCTATCTGTATGAACATGGAAATATCTACACCGCTATCTGTGTAAACATGCATACATCTTCACTGCTATCTCTATAAACATGGAAATGTCTACAAGGCTATCTGTATGAACATGGAAATATCTACACCGCTATCTGCATGAAAATGGAAATATCTACGCTGCTATCTGCATATACATTTAAATATATTCACAGCTATCTCTTTACACATGGAAATAACTACACTGCTATCTGTATGAACATGGAAATATCTACACCGCCATCTGTATGAACATGGAAATATCTGCACTGCCATCTGTATGAACATATAAATATCTACACCGCAATCTGTATAAACATGGAAATATCTACACCACTACCTGTATAAACATGGAAATATCAGCACCGCTTTCTGTATGAACATGGAAATATCTACACCGCTATCTGTGTAAACATGCATACATCTTCACCGCTATCTGTATAAACATGGAAATGTCTACAAGGCTATCTGTATGAACATGGAAATATCTACACCGCTATCTGTACGAACATGGAAATATCTAAACCGCTATCTGCATGAAAATAGAAATATCTACACAGCTATCTGCATATACATGGAAATATCTACACAGCTATCTCTTTACACATGGAAATAACTACACCGCTATCTGTATGAACTTGGAAATATCTGCACCGCCATCTGTATGAACACATAAATATCTACACCGCCATCTGTATTAAGATGGAGATACCTACACAGCTATCTGTATAAACATGGAAATATCTACACCGCTATCTGTATAAACATGGAAATATCTACACCGCTATCTGTATAAACATGGAAATATCAGCACCGCTATCTGTATGAACAGGGAAATATCAGACCCTCTATCTGTATGAACATGGAAGTATCTACACCGCTATCTGTATGAACACGGAAATATCTACACCGCTATCTGTATGAACACGGAAATATCTACACCGCTATCTGTTTGAACATGGAAATATCTACACCGCTATCTGTATGAACACGGAAATATCTACACCGCTATCTGTTTGAACATGGAAATATCTACACCGCTATCTGCATGAAAATGGAAATATATACACAGCTATCTGCATATACATGGAAACATCTACACAGCTATCTCTTTACACATGGAAAAAACTACACCGCTATCTGTATGAACATGGAAATATCTTCACCGCCATCTATATGAACATGGATAAATCTACACAGCCATCTGGATGAACATGGAAATATCTACACAACTATCTGTATGAACATGGAAATATCTACACCGCTATCTGTGTAAACATGCCTATATCTTCACCGCTATAAGTATAAACATGGAAATATCTACACCGCTATCTGTATGAACATGGAAATAGCTACAACACTATCTGTATGAACATGGAAATATCTACACCGCTATCTGTATGAACATGGATATATCTACACAGCCATCTGGATGAACATGGAAATATCTACACCGCTATCTGTGTAAACATGCATACATCTTCACCGCTATCTGTATAAACATGGAAATATCTACACCGCTATCTGTATGAACATGGAAATACCTACACCGCTATCTGTATGAACATGGAAATATCTACACCGCTATCTGTTTGAACATGGAAATATCTACACCGCTATCTGCATGAAAATGGAAATATCTACACTGCTATCTGCATATACATGGAAATACCTACACAGCTATCTCTTTACACATGGAAATAACTACACCGCTATCTGTATGAACATGGAAATATCCACACCGCCATCTGTATGAACATGGAAATATCTGCACCGCCATCTGTATGAACATATAAATATCTACACCGCCATCTGTATTAAGATGGAGATATCTACACCGCTATCTGTATAAACATGGAAATATCTACACCGCTATCTGTATAAACATGGAAATATCTACACCGCTATCTGTATAAAGATGGAAATATCTACACCGCTACCTGTATAAACATGGAAATATCAGCACCGCTATCTGTATGAACATGGAAATATCTACACCGCTATCTGTATGAACATGGAAATATCTACACCGCTATCTGTATGAACACGGAAATATCTACACCGCTATCAGTATGAACAAGGAAATATCTACACCGCTATCTGTATGAACATGGATATATCTACACAGCCCTCTGGAAGAACATGGAAATATCCACACCGCTATCTGTGTAAACATGCATACATCTTCACCGCTATCTGTATAAACATGGAAATATCTACACCGCTATCTGTATGAACATGGAAATATCTACACCGCTATCTGTTTGAAGATGGAAATATATACACCGCTATCTGCATGGAAACGGAAATATCTACACAGCTATCTGCATATACATGGGAATATCTACACAGCTATCTCTTTACACATGGAAATAACTACACCGCTATCTGTATGAACATGGAAATATCTACACCGCCATCTGTATGAACATGGAAATATCTGCACCGCCATCTGTATGAACATATAAATATCTACACCGCCATCTGTATTAAGACGGAGATATCTACACTGCTATCTGAATAAACATGGAAATATCTACACCGCTATCTGTATAAACATGGAAATATCTACACCGCTATCTGTATAACCATGGAAATATCTACACCGCTACCTGTATAAACATGGAAATATCAGCACCGCTATCTGTATGAACATGGAAATATCTACACCGCTGCCTGTATAAACATGGAAATATCAGCACGGCTATCTGTATGAACATGGAAATATCTACACTGCTATCTGTATGAACATGGAAATAACTACACTGCTATCTGTATGAACATGGAAATAGCTACACCGTTATCTGTATGATCATGGAAATAGCTACACCACTATCTGTATCAACATGGAAATATCTACACCGCTATCTGTATGAACATGGATATATCTACACAGCCATCTGGATGAACATGGAAATATCTACACCGCTATCTGTATGAACATGGAAATATCTACACCGCTATCTGTTTGAACATGGAAATATCTACACCGCTATCTGCATGAAAATGGAAATATCTACACTGCTATCTGCATATACATGGAAATATCTACACAGCTATCTCTTTACACATGGAAATAACTACACCGCTATCTGTATGAACATGGAAATATCCACACCGCCATCTGTATGAACATGGAAATATCTGCACCGCCATCTGTATGAACATATAAATATCTACACCGCCATCTGTATTAAGATGGAGATATCTACACCGCTATCTGTATAAACATGGAAATATCTACACCGCTATCTGTATAAACATGGAAATATCTACACCGCTATCTGTATAAACATGGAAATATCTACACCGCTACCTGTATAAACATGGAAATATCAGCACCGCTATCTGTATGAACATGGAAATATCTACACCGCTATCTGTATGAACATGGAAATATCTACACCGCTATCTGTATGAACATGGAAATATCTACACCGCTATCAGTATGAACAAGGAAATATCTACACCGCTATCTGTATGAACATGGATATATCTACACAGCCCTCTGGAAGAACATGGAAATATCCACACCGCTATCTGTGTAAACATGCATACATCTTCACCGCTATCTGTATAAACATGGAAATATCTACACCGCTATCTGTATGAACATGGAAATATCTACACCGCTATCTGTTTGAAGATGGAAATATATACACCGCTATCTGCATGGAAACGGAAATATCTACACTGCTATCTGCATATACATGGAAATATCTACACAGCTATCTCTTTACACATGGAAATAACTACACCGCTATCTGTATGAACATGGAAATATCTACACCGCCATCTGTATGAACATGGAAATATCTGCACCGCCATCTGTATGAACATATAAATATCTACACCGCCATCTGTATTAAGATGGAGATATCTACACCGCTATCTGTATAAACATGGAAATATCTACACCGCTATCTGTATAAACATGGAAATATCTACACCGCTATGTGTATAAACATGGAAATATCTACACCGCTACCTGTATAAACATGGAAATATCAGCACCGCTATCTGTATGAACATGGAAATATCTACACCGCTATCTGTATGAACATGGAAATATCTACACCGCTATCTGTACGAACATGGAAATATCTACACCGCTATCAGTATGAACAAGGAAATATCTACACCGCTATCTGTATGAACATGGATATATCTACACAGCCCTCTGGAAGAACATGGAAATATCCACACGGCTATCTGTGTAAACATGCATACATCTTCACCGCTATCTGTATAAACATGGAAATATCTACACCGCTATCTGTATGAACATGGAAATATCTACACCGCTATCTGTTTGAAGATGGAAATATATACACCGCTATCTGCATGGAAACGGAAATATCTACACAGCTATCTGCATATACATGGAAATATCTACACAGCTATCTCTTTACACATGGAAATAACTACACCGCTATCTGTATGAACATGGAAATATCTACACCGCCATCTGTATGAACATGGAAATATCTGCACCGCCATCTGTATGAACATATAAATATCTACACCGCCATCTGTATTAAGACGGAGATATCTACACTGCTATCTGAATAAACATGGAAATATCTACACCGCTATCTGTATAAACATGGAAATATCTACACTGCTATCTGTATAACCATGGAAATATCTACACCGCTATCAGTATGAACAAGGAAATATCTACACCGCTATCTGTATGAACATGGATATATCTACACAGCCCTCTGGATGAACATGGAAATATCCACACCGCTATCTGTGTAAACATGCATACATCTTCACCGCTATCTGTATAAACATGGAAATATCTACACCGCTATCTGTATGAACATGGAAATATCTACACCGCTATCTGTATGAACATGGAAATATCTACACCGCTATCTGTTTGAACATGGAAATATCTACACCGCTATCTGCATGAAAATGGAAATATCTACACTGCTATCTGCATATACATGGAAATATCTACACAGCTATCTCTTTACACATGGAAATAACTACACCGCTATCTCTATAAACATGGAAATATCTACACCGCTGCCTGTATAAACAAGGAAATATCAGAACCGCTATCTGTATGAACATGGAAATATCTACACCGCTATCTGTATGAACATGGAAATATCTACTCCGCTATCTGTATGAACATGGAAATAGCTACACCGCTATATGTATGAACATGGATATATCTACACAGCCATCTGGATGAACATGGAAATATCTACACCGCTATCTGTATAAACATGGAAATATCTACACCGCTATCTGTATGAACATGGAAATATCTACACCGCTATCTGTATGAACATGGAAATATCTACACCGCTATCTGTTTGAACATGGAAATATCTACACCGCTATCTGCATGAAAATGGAAATATCTACACTGCTATCTGCATATACATTTAAATATCTTCACAGCTATCTCTTTACATTTGGAAATAACTACACTGCTATCTGCATGAACATGGAAATATCTACACCGCCATCTGTATGAACATGGAAATATCTGCACTGCCATCTGTATGAACATATAAATATCTACACCACAATCTGTATTAAGATAGAGATATCTCCACTGCTATCTGTATAAACATGGAAATATCTACACCGCTATCTGTATAAACATGGAAATATCTACACCGCTATCTGTATAAACATGGAAATATCTACACCACTACCTGTATAAACATGGAAATATCAGCACCGCTATCTGTATGAACATGGAAATATCTACACCGCTATCTGTGTAAACATGCATACATCTTCACTGCTATCTCTATAAACATGGAAATGTCTACAAGGCTATCTGTATGAACATGGAAATATCTACACCGCTATCTGCATGAAAATGGAAATATCTACGCTGCTATCTGCATATACATTTAAATATATTCACAGCTATCTCTTTACACATGGAAATAACTACACTGCTATCTGTATGAACATGGAAATATCTACACCGCCATCTGTATGAACATGGAAATATCTGCACTGCCATCTGTATGAACATATAAATATCTACACCGCAATCTGTATAAACATGGAAATATCTACACCACTACCTGTATAAACATGGAAATATCAGCACCGCTTTCTGTATGAACATGGAAATATCTACACCGCTATCTGTGTAAACATGCATACATCTTCACCGCTATCTGTATAAACATGGAAATGTCTACAAGGCTATCTGTATGAACATGGAAATATCTACACCGCTATCTGTACGAACATGGAAATATCTAAACCGCTATCTGCATGAAAATAGAAATATCTACACAGCTATCTGCATATACATGGAAATATCTACACAGCTATCTCTTTACACATGGAAATAACTACACCGCTATCTGTATGAACTTGGAAATATCTGCACCGCCATCTGTATGAACACATAAATATCTACACCGCCATCTGTATTAAGATGGAGATACCTACACAGCTATCTGTATAAACATGGAAATATCTACACCGCTATCTGTATAAACATGGAAATATCTACACCGCTATCTGTATAAACATGGAAATATCAGCACCGCTATCTGTATGAACAGGGAAATATCAGACCCTCTATCTGTATGAACATGGAAGTATCTACACCGCTATCTGTATGAACACGGAAATATCTACACCGCTATCTGTATGAACACGGAAATATCTACACCGCTATCTGTTTGAACATGGAAATATCTACACCGCTATCTGTATGAACACGGAAATATCTACACCGCTATCTGTTTGAACATGGAAATATCTACACCGCTATCTGCATGAAAATGGAAATATATACACAGCTATCTGCATATACATGGAAACATCTACACAGCTATCTCTTTACACATGGAAAAAACTACACCGCTATCTGTATGAACATGGAAATATCTTCACCGCCATCTATATGAACATGGATAAATCTACACAGCCATCTGGATGAACATGGAAATATCTACACAACTATCTGTATGAACATGGAAATATCTACACCGCTATCTGTGTAAACATGCCTATATCTTCACCGCTATAAGTATAAACATGGAAATATCTACACCGCTATCTGTATGAACATGGAAATAGCTACAACACTATCTGTATGAACATGGAAATATCTACACCGCTATCTGTATGAACATGGATATATCTACACAGCCATCTGGATGAACATGGAAATATCTACACCGCTATCTGTGTAAACATGCATCCATCTTCACCGCTATCTGTATAAACATGGAAATATCTACACCGCTATCTGTATGAACATGGAAATACCTACACCGCTATCTGTATGAACATGGAAATATCTACACCGCTATCTGTTTGAACATGGAAATATCTACACCGCTATCTGCATGAAAATGGAAATATCTACACTGCTATCTGCATATACATGGAAATACCTACACAGCTATCTCTTTACACATGGAAATAACTACACCGCTATCTGTATGAACATGGAAATATCCACACCGCCATCTGTATGAACATGGAAATATCTGCACCGCCATCTGTATGAACATATAAATATCTACACCGCCATCTGTATTAAGATGGAGATATCTACACCGCTATCTGTATAAACATGGAAATATCTACACCGCTATCTGTATAAACATGGAAATATCTACACCGCTATCTGTATAAAGATGGAAATATCTACACCGCTACCTGTATAAACATGGAAATATCAGCACCGCTATCTGTATGAACATGGAAATATCTACACCGCTATCTGTATGAACATGGAAATATCTACACCGCTATCTGTATGAACACGGAAATATCTACACCGCTATCAGTATGAACAAGGAAATATCTACACCGCTATCTGTATGAACATGGATATATCTACACAGCCCTCTGGAAGAACATGGAAATATCCACACCGCTATCTGTGTAAACATGCATACATCTTCACCGCTATCTGTATAAACATGGAAATATCTACACCGCTATCTGTATGAACATGGAAATATCTACACCGCTATCTGTTTGAAGATGGAAATATATACACCGCTATCTGCATGGAAACGGAAATATCTACACAGCTATCTGCATATACATGGGAATATCTACACAGCTATCTCTTTACACATGGAAATAACTACACCGCTATCTGTATGAACATGGAAATATCTACACCGCCATCTGTATGAACATGGAAATATCTGCACCGCCATCTGTATGAACATATAAATATCTACACCGCCATCTGTATTAAGACGGAGATATCTACACTGCTATCTGAATAAACATGGAAATATCTACACCGCTATCTGTATAAACATGGAAATATCTACACCGCTATCTGTATAACCATGGAAATATCTACACCGCTACCTGTATAAACATGGAAATATCAGCACCGCTATCTGTATGAACATGGAAATATCTACACCGCTGCCTGTATAAACATGGAAATATCAGCACGGCTATCTGTATGAACATGGAAATATCTACACTGCTATCTGTATGAACATGGAAATAACTACACTGCTATCTGTATGAACATGGAAATAGCTACACCGTTATCTGTATGATCATGGAAATAGCTACACCACTATCTGTATGAACATGGAAATATCTACACCGCTATCTGTATGAACATGGATATATCTACACAGCCATCTGGATGAACATGGAAATATCTACACCGCTATCTGTATGAACATGGAAATATCTACACCGCTATCTGTTTGAACATGGAAATATCTACACCGCTATCTGCATGAAAATGGAAATATCTAGACTGCTATCTGCATATACATGGAAATATCTACACAGCTATCTCTTTACACATGGAAATAACTACACCGCTATCTGTATGAACATGGAAATATCCACACCGCCATCTGTATGAACATGGAAATATCTGCACCGCCATCTGTATGAACATATAAATATCTACACCGCCATCTGTATTAAGATGGAGATATCTACACCGCTATCTGTATAAACATGGAAATATCTACACCGCTATCTGTATAAACATGGAAATATCTACACCGCTACCTGTATAAACATGGAAATATCTACACCGCTACCTGTATAAACATGGAAATATCAGCACCGCTATCTGTATGAACATGGAAATATCTACACCGCTATCTGTATGAACATGGAAATATCTACACCGCTATCTGTATGAACATGGAAATATCTACACCGCTAACAGTATGAACAAGGAAATATCTACACCGCTATCTGTATGAACATGGATATATCTACACAGCCCTCTGGAAGAACATGGAAATATCCACACCGCTATCTGTGTAAACATGCATACATCTTCACCGCTATCTGTATAAACATGGAAATATCTACACCGCTATCTGTATGAACATGGAAATATCTACACCGCTATCTGTTTGAAGATGGAAATATATACACCGCTATCTGCATGGAAACGGAAATATCTACACAGCTATCCGCATATACATGGAAATATCTACACAGCTATCTCTTTACACATGGAAATAACTACACCGCTATCTGTATGAACATGGAAATATCTACACCGCCATCTGTATGAACATGGAAATATCTGCACCGCCATCTGTATGAACATATAAATATCTACACCGCCATCTGTATTAAGATGGAGATATCTACACCGCTATCTGTATAAACATGGAAATATCTACACCGCTATCTGTATAAACATGGAAATATCTACACCGCTATCTGTATAAACATGGAAATATCTACACCGCTACCTGTATAAACATGGAAATATCAGCACCGCTATCTGTATGAACATGGAAATATCTACACCGCTATCTGTATGAACATGGAAATATCTACACCGCTATCTGTATGAACATGGAAATATCTACACCGCTATCAGTATGAACAAGGAAATATCTACACCGCTATCTGTATGAACATGGATATATCTACACAGCCCTCTGGAAGAACATGGAAATATCCACACGGCTATCTGTGTAAACATGCATACATCTTCACCGCTATCTGTATAAACATGGAAATATCTACACCGCTATCTGTATGAACATGGAAATATCTACACCGCTATCTGTTTGAAGATGGAAATATATACACCGCTATCTGCATGGAAACGGAAATATCTACACAGCTATCTGCATATACATGGAAATATCTACACAGCTATCTCTTTACACATGGAAATAACTACACCGCTATCTGTATGAACATGGAAATATCTACACCGCCATCTGTATGAACATGGAAATATCTGCACCGCCATCTGTATGAACATATAAATATCTACACCGCCATCTGTATTAAGACGGAGATATCTACACTGCTATCTGAATAAACATGGAAATATCTACACCGCTATCTGTATAAACATGGAAATATCTACACTGCTATCTGTATAACCATGGAAATATCTACACCGCTACCTGTATAAACATGGAAATATCAGCACCGCTATCTGTATGAACATGGAAATATCTACACCGCTGCCTGTATAAACATGGAAATATCAGCACGGCTATCTGTATGAACATGGAAATATCTACACCGCTATCTGTATGAACATGGAAATAACTACACTGCTATCTGTATGAACATGGAAATAGGTACACCGTTATCTGTATGAACATGGAAATAGCTACACCACTATCTGTATGAACATGGAAATATCTACACCGCTATCTGTATGATCATGGATATATCTACACAGCCATCTGGATGAACATGGAAATATCTACACCGCTATCTGTATGAACATGGAAATATCTACACCACTAGCTGTATGAACATGGATATATCTACACAGCCTTCTGGATGAACATGGAAATATCTACACCGCTATCTGTTTGAACATGGAAATATCTACACCGCTATCTGCATGAAAATGGAAATATCTACACTGCTATCTGCATATACATTTAAATATCTACACAGCTATCTCTTTAAACATGGAAATAACTACACCGCTATCTGTATGAACATGGAAATATCTACACCGCCATCTGTATGAACACGGAAATATCTGCACCGCCATCTGTATGAACATATAAATATCTACACCGCCATCTGTATTAAGATGGAGATATCTACACTGCTATCTGTATAAACATGGAAATATCTCCACCGCCATCTGTATGAACATATAAATATCTACACAGCCATCTGTATTAAGAAGGAAATATCTAAACCGCTATCTGTATAAACATGGAAATATCTACACCGCTGCCTGTATAAACAAGGAAATATCAGCACCGCTATCTGTATTAACATGGAAATATCTACACCGCTATCAGTATGAACATGGAAATATCTACTCCGATCTCTGTATGAACATGGAAATAGCTACACCGCTATCTGTTTGAACATGGAAATATCTACACCGCTATCTGCAAGAAAATGGAAATATCTACACTGCTATCTGCATATTCATTTAAATATCTACACAGCTAACTCTTTACACATGGAAATAACTACACTGCTATCTGCATGAACATGGAAACATCTACACCGCCATCTGTATGAACATGGAAATATCTGCACTGCCATCTGTATGAACATATAAATATCTACACCGCAATCTGTATTAAGATAGAGATATCTCCACTGCTATCTGTATAAACATGGAAATATCTACACCGCTATCTGTATAAACATGGAAATATCTACACCGCTATCTGTATAAACATGGAAATATCTACACCACTACCTGTATAAACATGGAAATATCAGCACCGCTATCTGTATGAACATGGAAATATCTACACCGCTATCTGTGTAAACATGCATACATCTTCACCGCTATCTGTATAAACATGGAAATGTCTACAAGGCTATCTGTATGAACATGGAAATATCTACACCGCTATCTGTACGAACATGGAAATATCTAAACCGCTATCTGCATGAAAATAGAAATATCTACACAGCTATCTGCATATACATGGAAATATCTACACAGCTCTCTCTTTACACATGGAAAGAACTACACCGCTATCTGTATGAACATGGAAATATCTGCACCGCCATCTGTATGAACACATAAATATCTACACCGCCATCTGTATTAAGATGGAGATACCTACACAGCTATCTGTATAAACATGGAAATATCTACACCGCTATCTGTATAAACATGGAAATATCTACACCGCTATCTGTATAAACATGGAAATATCAGCACCGCTATCTGTATGAACATGGAAATATCAACACCGCTATCTGTTTGAACATGGAAATATCTACACCGCTATCTGCATAAAAATGGAAATATCTACACTGCTATCTGCATATTCATTTAAATATCTACACAGCTATCTCTTTACACATGGAAATAACTACACTGCTATCTGCATGAACATGGAAACATCTACACAGTCATCTGTATGAACATGGAAATATCTGCACTGCCATCTGTATGAACATATAAATATCTACACCGCAATCTGTATTAAGATAGAGATATCTCCACTGCTATCTGTATAAACATGGAAATATCTACACCGCTATCTGTATAAACATGGAAATATCTACACCGCTATCTGTATAAACATGGAATTATCTACACCACTACCTGTATAAACATGGAAATATCAGCACCGCTATCTGTATGAACATGGAAATATCTACACCGCTATCTGTGTAAACATGCATACATCTTCACCGCTATCTGTATAAACATGGAAATGTCTACAAGGCTATCTGTATGAACATGGAAATATCTACAGCGCTATCTGTACGAACATGGAAATATCTAAACCGCTATCTGCATGAAAATAGAAATATCAACACAGCTATCTGCATATACATGGAAATATCTACACAGCTATCCCTTTACACATGGAAATAACTACACCGCTATCTGTATGAACATGGAAATATCTGCACCGCCATCTGTATGAACACATAAATATCTACACCGCCATCTGTATTAAGATGGAGATACCTACACCGCTATCTGTATAAACATGGAAATATCTACACCGCCATCTGCATGAACATGGAAATATCTACACCGCTATCTGTATAAACATGGAAATATCAGCACCGCTATCTGTATGAACATGGAAATATCAGCCCCTCTATCTGTATGAACATGGAAGTATCTACACCGCTATCTGTATGAACATGGAATTATCTACACCGCTATCTGTATGAACACGGAAATATCTACAACGCTATCTCTTTGAACATGGAAATATCTACACCGCTATCTGTATGAACACGGAAATATCTACACCGCTATCTGTTTGAACATGGAAATATCTACACCGCTATCTGCATGAAAATGGAAATATCTAAACTGCTATCTGCATGTACATGGAAATATCTACACAGCTATCTCTTTACACATGGAAAAAACTACACCGCTATCTGTATGAACATGGAAATATCTTCACCGCCATCTTTATGAACATGGATATATCTACACAGCCATCTGGATGAACATGGAAATATCTACACTGCCATCTGTTTGAACATGGAAATATCTGCACCGCCATCTGTATGAACATATAAATATCTACACCGCTATATGCATTAAGAAGGAAATATCTAAACCGCTATCTGTATAAACATGGAAATATCTAAACCGCTGCCTGTATAAACATGGAAATATCAGCACCGCTATCTGTATGAACATGGAAATATCTACACCGCTATCTGTATGAACATGGAAATATCTACACTGCTATCTGTATGAACATGGAAATAGCTACACCGTTATCTGTATGAACATGGAAATAGCTACACCACTATCTGTATGAACATGGAAATATCTACACCGCTATCTGTAAGAACATGGATATATCTACACAGCCATCTGGATGAACATGGAAATATCTACACCGCTATCTGTATGAAAATGGAAATATGTACACCGCTATCTGTATGAACATGGATATATCTACACAGCCATCTGGATGAACATGGAATTATCTACAACGATCTCTGTGTAAACATGCGTAGAACTTCACCGCTATCTCTATAAACATGGAAATATCTACACCGCTATCTGAATGAACATGGAAATATCCACACCGCTATCTGTATGAACATGGAAATATCTACACCGCTATCTGTTTGAACATGGAAATATCTACACCGCTATCTGTATGAAAATGGAAATATCTAAACTGCTATCTGCATATACATTTAAATATCTACACAGCTATCTCTTTACACATGGAAATAAATACACCGCTATCTGTATGAACATGGAAATATCTACACCACCATCTGTATGAACACGGAAATATCTGCACCGCCATCTGTAAGAACATATAAATATCTACACCGCCATCTGTATTAAGATGGAGATATCTACACTGCTATCTGTATAAACATGGAAATATCTACACCGCCATCTGTATGAACATATAAATATCTACACAGCCATCTGTATTAAGAAGGAAATATCTAAACCGCTATCTGTATAAACATGGAAATATCTACACCGCTGCCTGTATAAACAAGGAAATATCAGCACCGCTATCTGTATGAACATGGAAATATCTACACCGCTATCTGTATGAACATGGAAATATCTACTCCGATCTCTATATGAACATGGAAATAGCTACACCGCTATCTGTATGAACATGGATATATCTACACAGCCATCTGGATGAACATGGAAATATCTACACCGCTATCTGTATAAACATGGAAATATCTACACCGCTATCTGTATGAACATGGAAATATCTACACCGCTATCTGTATGAACCTGGAAATATCTACACCGCCATCTGCATGAACATGGAAATATCTACACCGCTATCTGTAAAAACATGGAAATATCAGCACCGCTATCTGTATGAACATGGAAATATCAGCCCCTCTATCTGTATGAACATGGAAGTATCTACACCGCTATCTGTATGAACATGGAATTATCTACACCGCTATCTGTATGAACACGGAAATATCTACAACGCTATCTGTTTGAACATGGAAATATCTACACCGCTATCTGTATGAACACGGAAATATCTACACCGCTATCTGTTTGAACATGGAAATATCTACACCGCTATCTGCATGAAAATGGAAATATATACACAGCTATCTGCATGTACATGGAAATATCTACACAGCTATCTCTTTACACATGGAAAAAACTACACCGCTATCTGTATGAACATGGAAATATCTTCACCGCCATCTTTATGAACATGGATATATCTACACAGCCATCTGGATGAACATGGAAATATCTACACCGCTATCTGCATGAACATGGAAATATCTACACCGATATATGTGTAAACATGAATACATCTTCACCGCTATCTGTATAAACATGGAAATATCTACACTGCTATCTGTATGAACATGGAAATATCTACACCGCTATCTGTTTGAACATGGAAATATCTACACCGCTATCTGCATGAAAATGGAAATATCTACACAGCGATCTGCATATACATGGAAATATCTACAAAGCTATCTCTTTACACATGGAAATAAGTACAGCGCTATTTCTATAAACATGGAAATAGCTACACCGCCATCTGTATGAACATGGAAATATCTACACCGCTATCTGTATGAACATGGGAATATCTACACCGCTTTCTGTATGAACATGGATATATCTACACAGCCCTCTGGATGAACATGGAAATATCCACACCGCTATCTGTGTAAACATGCATACATCTTCACCGCTATCTGTAGAAACATGGAAATATCTACACCGCTATCTGTATGAACATGGAAATATCTACACCGCTATCTGTTTGAAGATGGAAATATATACACCGCTATCTGCATGAAAATGGAAATATCTACACAGCTATCTGCATATAGATGGAAATATCTACACAGCTATCTCTTTACACATGGAAATAACTACACCACTATCTGTATGAACATGGAAAAATCTACACCGCCATCTGTATGAACATGGAAATATCTGGACCGCCATCTGTATGAACATATAAATATCTACACCACCATCTGTATTAAGATGGAGATATCTACACCGCTATCTGAATAAACATGGAAATATCTACACCGCTATCTGTATAAACATGGAAATATCTACACCGCTATGTGTATAACCATGGAAATATCTGCACCGCTACCTGTATAAACATGGAAATATCAGCACCGCTATCTGTATGAACATGGAAATATCTACACCGCTATCTGTATGAACATGGAAATATCTACACCGCAATCTGTATGAACATGGAAATATCTACAAAGCTATCTGAATGAACATGGAAAAATCTACACCGCTATCTGTTTGAACATGGAAATATCTACACCGCTATCTTCATGAAAATGGAAATATCTACACTGCTATCTGCATATACATGGAAATATCTACACAGCTATCTCTTTACACATGGAAATAACTACACCGCTATATCTATAAACATGGAAATATCTACACTGCCATCTGTTTGAACATGGAAATATCTGCACCGCCATCTGTATGAACATATAAATATCTACACCGCTATCTGCATTAAGAAGGAAATATCTAAACCGCTATCTGTATAAACCTGGAAATATCTACACCGCTGCCTGTATAAACATGGAAATATCAGCACCGCTATCTGTATGAACATGGAAATATCTACACCGCTATCTGTATGAACATGGAAATATCTACACTGCTATCTGTATGAACATGGAAATAGCTACACCGTTATCTGTATGAACATGGAAATAGCTACACCACTATCTGTATGAACATGGAAATACCTACACCGCTATCTGTAAGAACATGGATATATCTACACAGCCATCTGGATGAACATGGAAATATCTACACCGCTATCTGTATGAACATGGAAATATGTACACCGCTATCTGTATGAACATGGATATATCTACACAGCAATCTGGATGAACATGGAATTATCTACAACGCTCTCTGTGTAAACATGCGTAGAACTTCACCGCTATCTCTATAAACATGGAAATATCTACACCGCTATCTGAATGAACATGGAAATATCCACACCGCTATCTGTATGAACATGGAAATATCTACACCGCTATCTGTTTGAACATGGAAATATCTACACCGCTATCTGTATGAAAATGGAAATATCTAAACTGCTATCTGCATATACATTTAAATATCTACACAGCTATCTCTTTACACATGGAAATAAATACACCGCTATCTGTATGAACATGGAAATATCTACACAACCATCTGTATGAACACGGAAATATCTGCACCGCCATCTGTAAGAACATATAAATATCTACACCGCCATCTGTATTAAGATGGAGATATCTACACTGCTATCTGTATAAACATGGAAATATCTACACCGCCATCTGTATGAACATATAAATATCTACACAGCCATCTGTATTAAGAAGGAAATATCTAAACCGCTATCTGTATAAACATGGAAATATCTACACCGCTGCCTGTATAAACAAGGAAATATCAGCACCGCTATCTGTATGAACATGGAAATATCTTCACCGCTATCTGTATGAACATGGAAATATCTGCACCGCCATCTGTATGAACATATAAATATCTACACCGCCATCTGTATTAAGATGGAGATATCTACACCGCTATCTGTATAAACATGGAAATATCTACACCGCTATCTGTATAAACATGGAAATATCTACACCGCTATCTGTATAAAGATGGAAATATCTACACCGCTACCTGTATAAACATGGAAATATCAGCACCGCTATCTGTATGAACATGGAAATATCTACACCGCTATCTGTATGAACATGGAAATATCTACACCGCTATCTGTATGAACACGGAAATATCTACACCGCTATCAGTATGAACAAGGAAATATCTACACCGCTATCTGTATGAACATGGATATATCTACACAGCCCTCTGGAAGAACATGGAAATATCCACACCGCTATCTGTGTAAACATGCATACATCTTCACCGCTATCTGTATAAACATGGAAATATCTACACCGCTATCTGTATGAACATGGAAATATCTACACCGCTATCTGTTTGAAGATGGAAATATATACACCGCTATCTGCATGGAAACGGAAATATCTACACAGCTATCTGCATATACATGGGAATATCTACACAGCTATCTCTTTACACATGGAAATAACTACACCGCTATCTGTATGAACATGGAAATATCTACACCGCCATCTGTATGAACATGGAAATATCTGCACCGCCATCTGTATGAACATATAAATATCTACACCGCCATCTGTATTAAGACGGAGATATCTACACTGCTATCTGAATAAACATGGAAATATCTACACCGCTATCTGTATAAACATGGAAATATCTACACCGCTATCTGTATAACCATGGAAATATCTACACCGCTACCTGTATAAACATGGAAATATCAGCACCGCTATCTGTATGAACATGGAAATATCTACACCGCTGCCTGTATAAACATGGAAATATCAGCACGGCTATCTGTATGAACATGGAAATATCTACACTGCTATCTGTATGAACATGGAAATAACTACACTGCTATCTGTATGAACATGGAAATAGCTACACCGTTATCTGTATGATCATGGAAATAGCTACACCACTATCTGTATGAACATGGAAATATCTACACCGCTATCTGTATGAACATGGATATATCTACACAGCCATCTGGATGAACATGGAAATATCTACACCGCTATCTGTATGAACATGGAAATATCTACACCGCTATCTGTTTGAACATGGAAATATCTACACCGCTATCTGCATGAAAATGGAAATATCTAGACTGCTATCTGCATATACATGGAAATATCTACACAGCTATCTCTTTACACATGGAAATAACTACACCGCTATCTGTATGAACATGGAAATATCCACACCGCCATCTGTATGAACATGGAAATATCTGCACCGCCATCTGTATGAACATATAAATATCTACACCGCCATCTGTATTAAGATGGAGATATCTACACCGCTATCTGTATAAACATGGAAATATCTACACCGCTATCTGTATAAACATGGAAATATCTACACCGCTACCTGTATAAACATGGAAATATCTACACCGCTACCTGTATAAACATGGAAATATCAGCACCGCTATCTGTATGAACATGGAAATATCTACACCGCTATCTGTATGAACATGGAAATATCTACACCGCTATCTGTATGAACATGGAAATATCTACACCGCTAACAGTATGAACAAGGAAATATCTACACCGCTATCTGTATGAACATGGATATATCTACACAGCCCTCTGGAAGAACATGGAAATATCCACACCGCTATCTGTGTAAACATGCATACATCTTCACCGCTATCTGTATAAACATGGAAATAACTACACCGCTATCTGTATGAACATGGAAATATCTACACCGCTATCTGTTTGAAGATGGAAATATATACACCGCTATCTGCATGGAAACGGAAATATCTACACAGCTATCCGCATATACATGGAAATATCTACACAGCTATCTCTTTACACATGGAAATAACTACACCGCTATCTGTATGAACATGGAAATATCTACACCGCCATCTGTATGAACATGGAAATATCTGCACCGCCATCTGTATGAACATATAAATATCTACACCGCCATCTGTATTAAGATGGAGATATCTACACCGCTATCTGTATAAACATGGAAATATCTACACCGCTATCTGTATAAACATGGAAATATCTACACCGCTATCTGTATAAACATGGAAATATCTACACCGCTACCTGTATAAACATGGAAATATCAGCACCGCTATCTGTATGAACATGGAAATATCTACACCGCTATCTGTATGAACATGGAAATATCTACACCGCTATCTGTATGAACATGGAAATATCTACACCGCTATCAGTATGAACAAGGAAATATCTACACCGCTATCTGTATGAACATGGATATATCTACACAGCCCTCTGGAAGAACATGGAAATATCCACACGGCTATCTGTGTAAACATGCATACATCTTCACCGCTATCTGTATAAACATGGAAATATCTACACCGCTATCTGTATGAACATGGAAATATCTACACCGCTATCTGTTTGAAGATGGAAATATATACACCGCTATCTGCATGGAAACGGAAATATCTACACAGCTATCTGCATATACATGGAAATATCTACACAGCTATCTCTTTACACATGGAAATAACTACACCGCTATCTGTATGAACATGGAAATATCTACACCGCCATCTGTATGAACATGGAAATATCTGCACCGCCATCTGTATGAACATATAAATATCTACACCGCCATCTGTATTAAGACGGAGATATCTACACTGCTATCTGAATAAACATGGAAATATCTACACCGCTATCTGTATAAACATGGAAATATCTACACTGCTATCTGTATAACCATGGAAATATCTACACCGCTACCTGTATAAACATGGAAATATCAGCACCGCTATCTGTATGAACATGGAAATATCTACACCGCTGCCTGTATAAACATGGAAATATCAGCACGGCTATCTGTATGAACATGGAAATATCTACACCGCTATCTGTATGAACATGGAAATAACTACACTGCTATCTGTATGAACATGGAAATAGGTACACCGTTATCTGTATGAACATGGAAATAGCTACACCACTATCTGTATGAACATGGAAATATCTACACCGCTATCTGTATGATCATGGATATATCTACACAGCCATCTGGATGAACATGGAAATATCTACACCGCTATCTGTATGAACATGGAAATATCTACACCACTAGCTGTATGAACATGGATATATCTACACAGCCTTCTGGATGAACATGGAAATATCTACACCGCTATCTGTTTGAACATGGAAATATCTACACCGCTATCTGCATGAAAATGGAAATATCTACACTGCTATCTGCATATACATTTAAATATCTACACAGCTATCTCTTTAAACATGGAAATAACTACACCGCTATCTGTATGAACATGGAAATATCTACACCGCCATCTGTATGAACACGGAAATATCTGCACCGCCATCTGTATGAACATATAAATATCTACACCGCCATCTGTATTAAGATGGAGATATCTACACTGCTATCTGTATAAACATGGAAATATCTCCACCGCCATCTGTATGAACATATAAATATCTACACAGCCATCTGTATTAAGAAGGAAATATCTAAACCGCTATCTGTATAAACATGGAAATATCTACACCGCTGCCTGTATAAACAAGGAAATATCAGCACCGCTATCTGTATTAACATGGAAATATCTACACCGCTATCAGTATGAACATGGAAATATCTACTCCGATCTCTGTATGAACATGGAAATAGCTACACCGCTATCTGTTTGAACATGGAAATATCTACACCGCTATCTGCAAGAAAATGGAAATATCTACACTGCTATCTGCATATTCATTTAAATATCTACACAGCTAACTCTTTACACATGGAAATAACTACACTGCTATCTGCATGAACATGGAAACATCTACACCGCCATCTGTATGAACATGGAAATATCTGCACTGCCATCTGTATGAACATATAAATATCTACACCGCAATCTGTATTAAGATAGAGATATCTCCACTGCTATCTGTATAAACATGGAAATATCTACACCGCTATCTGTATAAACATGGAAATATCTACACCGCTATCTGTATAAACATGGAAATATCTACACCACTACCTGTATAAACATGGAAATATCAGCACCGCTATCTGTATGAACATGGAAATATCTACACCGCTATCTGTGTAAACATGCATACATCTTCACCGCTATCTGTATAAACATGGAAATGTCTACAAGGCTATCTGTATGAACATGGAAATATCTACACCGCTATCTGTACGAACATGGAAATATCTAAACCGCTATCTGCATGAAAATAGAAATATCTACACAGCTATCTGCATATACATGGAAATATCTACACAGCTCTCTCTTTACACATGGAAAGAACTACACCGCTATCTGTATGAACATGGAAATATCTGCACCGCCATCTGTATGAACACATAAATATCTACACCGCCATCTGTATTAAGATGGAGATACCTACACAGCTATCTGTATAAACATGGAAATATCTACACCGCTATCTGTATAAACATGGAAATATCTACACCGCTATCTGTATAAACATGGAAATATCAGCACCGCTATCTGTATGAACATGGAAATATCAACACCGCTATCTGTTTGAACATGGAAATATCTACACCGCTATCTGCATAAAAATGGAAATATCTACACTGCTATCTGCATATTCATTTAAATATCTACACAGCTATCTCTTTACACATGGAAATAACTACACTGCTATCTGCATGAACATGGAAACATCTACACAGTCATCTGTATGAACATGGAAATATCTGCACTGCCATCTGTATGAACATATAAATATCTACACCGCAATCTGTATTAAGATAGAGATATCTCCACTGCTATCTGTATAAACATGGAAATATCTACACCGCTATCTGTATAAACATGGAAATATCTACACCGCTATCTGTATAAACATGGAATTATCTACACCACTACCTGTATAAACATGGAAATATCAGCACCGCTATCTGTATGAACATGGAAATATCTACACCGCTATCTGTGTAAACATGCATACATCTTCACCGCTATCTGTATAAACATGGAAATGTCTACAAGGCTATCTGTATGAACATGGAAATATCTACAGCGCTATCTGTACGAACATGGAAATATCTAAACCGCTATCTGCATGAAAATAGAAATATCAACACAGCTATCTGCATATACATGGAAATATCTACACAGCTATCCCTTTACACATGGAAATAACTACACCGCTATCTGTATGAACATGGAAATATCTGCACCGCCATCTGTATGAACACATAAATATCTACACCGCCATCTGTATTAAGATGGAGATACCTACACCGCTATCTGTATAAACATGGAAATATCTACACCGCCATCTGCATGAACATGGAAATATCTACACCGCTATCTGTATAAACATGGAAATATCAGCACCGCTATCTGTATGAACATGGAAATATCAGCCCCTCTATCTGTATGAACATGGAAGTATCTACACCGCTATCTGTATGAACATGGAATTATCTACACCGCTATCTGTATGAACACGGAAATATCTACAACGCTATCTCTTTGAACATGGAAATATCTACACCGCTATCTGTATGAACACGGAAATATCTACACCGCTATCTGTTTGAACATGGAAATATCTACACCGCTATCTGCATGAAAATGGAAATATCTAAACTGCTATCTGCATGTACATGGAAATATCTACACAGCTATCTCTTTACACATGGAAAAAACTACACCGCTATCTGTATGAACATGGAAATATCTTCACCGCCATCTTTATGAACATGGATATATCTACACAGCCATCTGGATGAACATGGAAATATCTACACTGCCATCTGTTTGAACATGGAAATATCTGCACCGCCATCTGTATGAACATATAAATATCTACACCGCTATATGCATTAAGAAGGAAATATCTAAACCGCTATCTGTATAAACATGGAAATATCTAAACCGCTGCCTGTATAAACATGGAAATATCAGCACCGCTATCTGTATGAACATGGAAATATCTACACCGCTATCTGTATGAACATGGAAATATCTACACTGCTATCTGTATGAACATGGAAATAGCTACACCGTTATCTGTATGAACATGGAAATAGCTACACCACTATCTGTATGAACATGGAAATATCTACACCGCTATCTGTAAGAACATGGATATATCTACACAGCCATCTGGATGAACATGGAAATATCTACACCGCTATCTGTATGAAAATGGAAATATGTACACCGCTATCTGTATGAACATGGATATATCTACACAGCCATCTGGATGAACATGGAATTATCTACAACGATCTCTGTGTAAACATGCGTAGAACTTCACCGCTATCTCTATAAACATGGAAATATCTACACCGCTATCTGAATGAACATGGAAATATCCACACCGCTATCTGTATGAACATGGAAATATCTACACCGCTATCTGTTTGAACATGGAAATATCTACACCGCTATCTGTATGAAAATGGAAATATCTAAACTGCTATCTGCATATACATTTAAATATCTACACAGCTATCTCTTTACACATGGAAATAAATACACCGCTATCTGTATGAACATGGAAATATCTACACCACCATCTGTATGAACACGGAAATATCTGCACCGCCATCTGTAAGAACATATAAATATCTACACCGCCATCTGTATTAAGATGGAGATATCTACACTGCTATCTGTATAAACATGGAAATATCTACACCGCCATCTGTATGAACATATAAATATCTACACAGCCATCTGTATTAAGAAGGAAATATCTAAACCGCTATCTGTATAAACATGGAAATATCTACACCGCTGCCTGTATAAACAAGGAAATATCAGCACCGCTATCTGTATGAACATGGAAATATCTACACCGCTATCTGTATGAACATGGAAATATCTACTCCGATCTCTATATGAACATGGAAATAGCTACACCGCTATCTGTATGAACATGGATATATCTACACAGCCATCTGGATGAACATGGAAATATCTACACCGCTATCTGTATAAACATGGAAATATCTACACCGCTATCTGTATGAACATGGAAATATCTACACCGCTATCTGTATGAACCTGGAAATATCTACACCGCCATCTGCATGAACATGGAAATATCTACACCGCTATCTGTAAAAACATGGAAATATCAGCACCGCTATCTGTATGAACATGGAAATATCAGCCCCTCTATCTGTATGAACATGGAAGTATCTACACCGCTATCTGTATGAACATGGAATTATCTACACCGCTATCTGTATGAACACGGAAATATCTACAACGCTATCTGTTTGAACATGGAAATATCTACACCGCTATCTGTATGAACACGGAAATATCTACACCGCTATCTGTTTGAACATGGAAATATCTACACCGCTATCTGCATGAAAATGGAAATATATACACAGCTATCTGCATGTACATGGAAATATCTACACAGCTATCTCTTTACACATGGAAAAAACTACACCGCTATCTGTATGAACATGGAAATATCTTCACCGCCATCTTTATGAACATGGATATATCTACACAGCCATCTGGATGAACATGGAAATATCTACACCGCTATCTGCATGAACATGGAAATATCTACACCGATATATGTGTAAACATGAATACATCTTCACCGCTATCTGTATAAACATGGAAATATCTACACTGCTATCTGTATGAACATGGAAATATCTACACCGCTATCTGTTTGAACATGGAAATATCTACACCGCTATCTGCATGAAAATGGAAATATCTACACAGCGATCTGCATATACATGGAAATATCTACAAAGCTATCTCTTTACACATGGAAATAAGTACAGCGCTATTTCTATAAACATGGAAATAGCTACACCGCCATCTGTATGAACATGGAAATATCTACACCGCTATCTGTATGAACATGGGAATATCTACACCGCTTTCTGTATGAACATGGATATATCTACACAGCCCTCTGGATGAACATGGAAATATCCACACCGCTATCTGTGTAAACATGCATACATCTTCACCGCTATCTGTAGAAACATGGAAATATCTACACCGCTATCTGTATGAACATGGAAATATCTACACCGCTATCTGTTTGAAGATGGAAATATATACACCGCTATCTGCATGAAAATGGAAATATCTACACAGCTATCTGCATATAGATGGAAATATCTACACAGCTATCTCTTTACACATGGAAATAACTACACCACTATCTGTATGAACATGGAAAAATCTACACCGCCATCTGTATGAACATGGAAATATCTGGACCGCCATCTGTATGAACATATAAATATCTACACCACCATCTGTATTAAGATGGAGATATCTACACCGCTATCTGAATAAACATGGAAATATCTACACCGCTATCTGTATAAACATGGAAATATCTACACCGCTATGTGTATAACCATGGAAATATCTGCACCGCTACCTGTATAAACATGGAAATATCAGCACCGCTATCTGTATGAACATGGAAATATCTACACCGCTATCTGTATGAACATGGAAATATCTACACCGCAATCTGTATGAACATGGAAATATCTACAAAGCTATCTGAATGAACATGGAAAAATCTACACCGCTATCTGTTTGAACATGGAAATATCTACACCGCTATCTTCATGAAAATGGAAATATCTACACTGCTATCTGCATATACATGGAAATATCTACACAGCTATCTCTTTACACATGGAAATAACTACACCGCTATATCTATAAACATGGAAATATCTACACTGCCATCTGTTTGAACATGGAAATATCTGCACCGCCATCTGTATGAACATATAAATATCTACACCGCTATCTGCATTAAGAAGGAAATATCTAAACCGCTATCTGTATAAACCTGGAAATATCTACACCGCTGCCTGTATAAACATGGAAATATCAGCACCGCTATCTGTATGAACATGGAAATATCTACACCGCTATCTGTATGAACATGGAAATATCTACACTGCTATCTGTATGAACATGGAAATAGCTACACCGTTATCTGTATGAACATGGAAATAGCTACACCACTATCTGTATGAACATGGAAATACCTACACCGCTATCTGTAAGAACATGGATATATCTACACAGCCATCTGGATGAACATGGAAATATCTACACCGCTATCTGTATGAACATGGAAATATGTACACCGCTATCTGTATGAACATGGATATATCTACACAGCAATCTGGATGAACATGGAATTATCTACAACGCTCTCTGTGTAAACATGCGTAGAACTTCTCCGCTATCTCTATAAACATGGAAATATCTACACCGCTATCTGAATGAACATGGAAATATCCACACCGCTATCTGTATGAACATGGAAATATCTACACCGCTATCTGTTTGAACATGGAAATATCTACACCGCTATCTGTATGAAAATGGAAATATCTAAACTGCTATCTGCATATACATTTAAATATCTACACAGCTATCTCTTTACACATGGAAATAAATACACCGCTATCTGTATGAACATGGAAATATCTACACAACCATCTGTATGAACACGGAAATATCTGCACCGCCATCTGTAAGAACATATAAATATCTACACCGCCATCTGTATTAAGATGGAGATATCTACACTGCTATCTGTATAAACATGGAAATATCTACACCGCCATCTGTATGAACATATAAATATCTACACAGCCATCTGTATTAAGAAGGAAATATCTAAACCGCTATCTGTATAAACATGGAAATATCTACACCGCTGCCTGTATAAACAAGGAAATATCAGCACCGCTATCTGTATGAACATGGAAATATCTTCACCGCTATCTGTATGAACATGGAAATATCTACACAGCTATCTGTATGAACAAGGAAATAGCTACACCGCTATCTGAATGAACATAGATATATCTACACAGCCATCTGGATGAACATGGAAATATCTACAACGCTATCTGTGTAAACATGCATACATCTTCACCACTATCTGTATAAACATGGAAATATCTGCACCGCTATCGGTATGAACATGGAAATATCTACACCGCTATCTGTATGGACATGGAAATACGTACACCGCTATCTTTTTGGACATGGAAATATCTACACCGCTATCTGCATGAAATTGGAAATATCTACACTGCTATCTGCATATACATTTAAATATCTACACAGCAATCTCTTTACACATGGAAATAACTACACCACTATCTGTATGAACATGGAAATAACTACACCGCCATCTGTATGAATATATAAATATCTACACCACCATCTGTATTAAGATGGAGATATCTACACTGCTATCTGTATAAACATGGAAATATCTTCACCGCCATCTGTATGAACATATAAATACGCCGCCATCTGTATTAAGAAGGAAATATCTAAACCGCTATCTGTATAAACATGGAAATATCTACACCGCTGCCTGTATAAACACAGAAATATCAGCACCGCTATCTGTATGAACATGGAAATATCTACACCGCTATCTGTAGGAACATGGAAATAGCTACACCGCTGCCTGTATAAACATGGAAATATCAGCACCGCTATCTGTATGAACATGGAAATATCTACACCACTATCTGTATGAACATGGATATATCTACACAGCCATCTGGATGAACATAGAAATATCTACACCACTATCTGTATGAACATGGAAATAACTACACCGCTATCTGTGTAAACATGCATATATCTTCACCGCTATCAGTATAAACATGGAAATATCTACACCGCTATCTGTATGAACATGGAAATAGCTACAACGCTTTCTGTATGAACATGGAAATATCTACACCGCTATCTGTATGAACATGGATATATCTACACAGCCATGTGGATGAACATGGAAATATCTACACCGCTATCTGTGTAAACATGCATACATCTTCACCGCTATCTGTATAAACATGGAAATAACTACACAGCTATCTGTATGAACATGGAAATATCTACACCGCTATCTGTATGAACATGGAAATATCTACACCGCCATCTGTATGAATATATAAATATCTACACCGCCATCTGTATTAAGATGGAGATATCTACACTGCTATCTGTATAAACATGGAAATATCTAAACCGCCATCTGTATGAACATATAAATATCTACACCGCCATCTGTATTAAGAAGGAAATATCTAAACTGCTATCTGTGTAAACATGGAAATATCTACACTGCTGCCTGTATAAACATGGAAATATCAGCACCGCAATCTGTATGAACATGGAAATATCTACACCGCTACCTGTATGAACATGGAAATATCTACACAGCCATTTGTATGAAAATGGAAATATCTGCACCGACATCTGTATGAACATATAAATATCTACAACGCCATCTGTATTAAGAAGGAAATATCTAAAATGCTATCTGTATAAACATGGAAATATCTACACCGCTGCCTGTATACACATGGAAATATCAGCACCACTATCTGTATGAAGATGGAAATATCTACACCGCTATCTGTATGAACATGGAAATATCTACACCGCTATCTGTGTAAACATGCATACATCTTCACCGCTATCAGTATAAACATGGAAATATCTACACCGCTATCTGTATGAACATGGAAATAGCTACACCGCTATCTGTATGAACATGGAAATATCTACACAGCTATCTGTATGAACATGGATATATCTACACAGCCATCTGGATGAACATGGAAATATCAACACCGCTATCTTTGTAAAAAAGCATACATCTTCACCACTATCTGTATAAACATGGAAATAACTACACCGCTATCTGTATGAACATGGAAATATCTGCACCGCTATCTGTATGAACATGGAAATATCTACACCGCTATCTGTTTGAACATGGAAATATCTACACCGCTATCTGCATGAAAATGGAAATATCTACACTGCTATCTGCATATACATGGAAATATCTACACAGCCATCTCTTTACACATGGAAATAACTACACCGCTATCTGTATGAACATGGAAATATCTACACCGCCATCTGTATGAACATGGAAATATCTGCACCGTCATCTGTATGAACATATAAATATCTACGCCGCCATCTGTATTAAGATGGAGATATCTCCCCGCTATCTGTATAAACATGGAAATATCAACACCGCTATCTGTATAAACATGGAAAATCTACACCGATATCTGTATAAACATGGAAATATCTACACCGCTACCTGTATAAACATGGAAATATCAGCACCGCTATCTGTATGAACATGGAAATATCTACACCGCTATCTGTATGAACATGGAAATATCTACACTGCTATCTGTATGAAAATGAATATATCTACACAGCCCTCTGGATGAACATGGAAATATCCACACCGCTATCTGTGTAAACATGCATACATCTTCACCACTATCTGTATAAACATGGAAATATCTACACCGTTATCTGTATGAACATGGAAATATCTACACCACTATCTGTTTGAAGATGGAAATATATACACCGATATCTGCATGAAAATGGAAATATCTACACAGCTATCTGCATATAGATGGAAATATCTACACAGCTGTCTGTTTACTCATGGAAATAACTACAACGCTGTCTGTATGAACATGGACATATCTACACGGCCATCTGTATGAACATGGAAATATCTGCACCGCCATCTGTATGAACATATAAATATCTACATCGCCATCTGTATTAAGATGGAGATATCTACACCGCTATCTGAATAAACACGGAAATATCTACACCGCAATCTGTATAAACATGGAAATATCTACACCGCTATCTGTATAAACATGGAAATATCTACACCGCTACCTGTATAAACATGGAAATATCAGCACCGCAATCTGTATGAACCTGGAAATATCTACACCGCTATCTGTATGAACACGGAAATATCTACAACGCTATCTTTTTGAACATGGAAATATCTACACCGCTATCTGTATGAACACGGAAATATCTACTCCGCTATCTGTTTGAACATGGAAATATCTACACCGCTATCTGCATGAAAATGGAAATATATACACAGCTATCTGCATATACATGGAAATATCTACACAGCTATCTCTTTACACATGGAAAAAACTACACCGCTATCTGTATGAACATGGAAATATCTTCACCGCCATCTTTATGAACATGGATATATCTACACAGCCATCTGGATGAACATGGAAATATCTACACCGCTATCTGTATGAACATGGAAATATCTACACCGATATCTGTGTAAACATGAATACATCTTCACCGCTATCTGTATAAATATGGAAATATCTACACTGCTATCTGTATGAACATGGAAATACCTACACCGCTATCTGTTTGAAGACGGAAATATATACACCGCTATCTGCATGAAAATGGAAATATCTACACAGCGATCTGCATATACATGGAAATATCTACAAAGCTATCTCTTTACACATGGAAATAAGTACAGCGCTATTTCTATAAACATGGAAATAGCTACACCGCCATCTGTATGAACATGGAAATATCTACACCGCTATCTGTATGAACATGGGAATATCTACACCGCTATCTGTATGAACATGGATATATCTACACAGCCCTCTGGATGAACATGGAAATATCCACACCGCTATCTGTGTAAACATGCATACATCTTCACAGCTATCTGTAGAAACATGGAAATATCTACACCGCTATCTGTATGAACATGGAAATATCTACACCGCTATCTGTTTGAAGATGGAAATATATACACCGCTATCTGCATGAAAATGGAAACATCTACACAGCTATCTGCATATAGATGGAAATATCTACACAGCTATCTCTTTACACATGGAAATAACTACACCACTATCTGTATGAACAAGGAAATATCTACACCGCCATCTGTATGAACATGGAAATATCTGCACCGCCATCTGTATGAACATATAAATATCTACACCGCCATCTGTATTAAGATGGAGATATCTACACCGCTATCTGAATAAACATGGAAATATCTACACCGCTATCTGTATAAACATGGAAATATCTACACCGCTATGTGTATAACCATGGAAATATCTACACCGCTACCTGTATAAACATGGAAATATCAGCACCGCTATCTGAATGAACATGGAAATATCTCCACCGCTATCTGTATGAACATGGAAATATCTACACCGCTATCTGTATGAACATGGAAATATCTATAAAGCTATCTGAATGAACATGGAAAAATCTACACCGCTATCTGTTTGAACATGGAAATATCTACACCGCTATCTGCATGAAAATGGAAATATCTACACTGCTATCTGCATATACATGGAAATATCTACACACCTATCTCTTTACACATGGAAATAACTACACCGCTATATCTATAAACATGGAAATATCTGCACCGCCATCTGTATGAACATATAAATATCTACACCGCCATCTGTATTAAGAAGGAAATATCTAAACCGCTATCTGTATAAATCTGGAAATATCTACACCGCTGCCTGTATAAACATGGAAATATCAGCACCGCTATCTGTATGAACATGTAAATATCTACACCGCTATCTGCATGAAAATGGAAATATCTACAAAGCTATCTGCATATACATGGAAATATCTACACAGCTATCTCTTTACACATGGAAATAACTACACCGCTATCTGTATGAACATGGAAATATCTACACCGCCATCTGTATGAACACGGAAATATCTGCCCCGTCATCTGTAAGAACATATAAATATCTACACCGCCATCTGTATTAAGAAGGAAATATCTAAACTGCTATCTGTATAAACATGGAAATATCTACACCGCTGCCTGTATAAACAAGGAAATATCAGCACCGCTATCTGTATGAACATGGAAATATCTACACCGCTATCTGTATGAACATGGAAATATCTACACCGCTATCTGTATGAACATGGAAATATGTACACCGCTATCTGTGTGAACATGGATATATCTACAGAGCCATCTGGATGAACAAGGAAATATCTACACCGCTATGTGTGTAAACATGCATAGAACTTCACCGCTATCTCTATAAACATATAAATATCTACACCGCTATCTGTATGAACATGGAAATAGCCACACCGCTATCTGTATGAACATGGAAATATCTACACCGCTATCTGTTTGAACATGGAAATATCTACAACGCTATCTGTATGAACATGGAAATAGATGCACCGCTATCTGTATGAACATGGATATATCTACACAGACATCTGGATGAACATGGAAATATCTACACCGCTATCTGTGTAAACATGCATAGATCTTCACCGCTATCTGTATAAACATGGAAATATCTACACCGCTATCTGTATAAAGATGGAAATATCTACACCACTACCTGCATAAACATGGAAATATCAGCACCGCTATCTGTATGAACATGGAAATATCTACACCGCCATCTGTTTGAACATTGAAATATCTACACCGCTATCTGTATGAACATGGAAATATCTACACCGCTATCTGTATGAACATGGAAATATCTACACCGCTGTCTGCATGAAAATGGAAATATCTACAAAGCTATCTGCATATACATGGAAATATCTACACAGCTATCTCTTAACACATGGAAATAACTACACTGCTATCTCTATAAAGATGGAAATATCTACACAGCCATCTGTATGAACATGGAAATATCTGCACCGCCATCTGTATGAACATATAAATATCTACACCGCCATCTGTATTAAGAAGGAAATATCTAAACCGCTATCTGTATGAACATTGAAATATCTACACCGCTATCTGTATGAACATGGAAATATCTACACCGCTATCTGTACGAACATGGAAATATCTAAACCGCTATCTGCATGAAATTAGAAATATCTACACAGCTATCTGCATATACATGGAAATATCTACACAGCTATCACTTAACACATGGAAATAACTACACCGCTATCTGTATCAACATGGAAATATCTGCACCGCCCTCTGTATGAACACATAAATATCTACACCGCCATCTGTATTAAATTGGAGATACCTACACCGCTATCTGTATAAACATGGAAATATCTACACCGCTATCTGTATAAACATCTAAATATCTATACCGCTATCTGTATAAACATGGAAATATCAGCACCGCTATCTGTATGAACATGGAAATATCAGCCCCTCTATCTGTATGAACACGGAAATATCTACACCGCTATCAGTTTGAACATGGAAATATCTACACCGCTATCTGTATGAACACGGAAATATCTACACCGCTATCAGTTTGAACATGGAAATATCTACACCGCTATCAGTATGAACAAGGAAATATCTACACCGCTATCTGTATGAACATGGATATATCTACACAGCCCTCTGGATGAACATGGAAATATCCCCACCGCTATCTGTGTAAACATGCATACATCTTCACCGCTATCTGTAGAAACATGGAAATATCTACACCGCTATCTGTATGAACATGGAAATATCTACACCGCTATCTGTTTGAAGATGGAAATATATACACCGCTATCTGCATGAAAATGGAAATATCTACACAGCTATCTGCATACAGATGGAAATATCAACACAGCTATCTCTTTACACATGGAAATAACTAAACCACTATCTGTATGAACATGGAAATATCTACACCGCCATCTGTATGAACATGGAAATATCTGCACCGCCATCTGTATGAACATATAAATATCTACACCGCCATCTGTATTAAGATGGAGATATCTACACCGCTATCTGAATAAACATGGAAATATCTACACCACTATCTGTATAAACATGGAAATATCTACACCGCTATGTGTATAACCATGGAAATATCTACACCGCTACCTGTATAAACATGGAAATATCAGCACCGCTATCTGTATGAACATGGAAATATCTCCACCGCTATCTGTATGAACATTTAAATATCTACACCGCTATCTGTATGAACATGGAAATATCTACAAAGCTATCTGAATGAACATGGAAAAATCTACACCGCTATCTGTTTGAACATGGAAATATCTACACCACTATCTGCATGAAAATGGAAATATCTACACTGCTATCTGCATATACATGGAAATATCTACACAGCTATCTCTTTACACATGGAAATAACTACACCGCTATATCTATAAACATGGAAATATCTGCACCGCCATCTGTATGAACATATAAATATCTACACCGCCATCTGTATTAAGAAGTAAATATCTAAACCGCTATCTGTATAAATCTGGAAATATCTACACAGCTGCCTGTATAAACATGGAAATATCAGCACCGCTATCTGTATGAACATGGAAATATCTACACCGATATCTGTATGAACATGGAAATATCTACACTGCTATCTGTATGAACATGGAAATAGCTACACCGTTATCTGTATGAACATGGAAATAGCTACACCGCTATCTGTATGAACATGGAAATATCTACACCGCTATCTGTATGAACATGGATATATCTAAACAGCCATCTGGATGAACATGGAAATATCTACACCGCTCTCTGTGTAAACATGCATAGAACTTCACCGCTATCTCTATAAACATGGAAATATCTACACCGCGATCTGTATGAACATGGAAATATCCACACCGCTATCTGTATGAACATGGAAATATCTACACCGCTATCTGTTTTAACATGGAAATATCTACACCGCTATCTGCATGAAAATGGAAATATCTACACTGCTATCTGCATATACATTTAAATATCTACACAGCTATCTCTTTACACATGGAAATAACTACACCACTATCTGTATGAACATGGAAATATCTACACCGCCATCTGTATGAACACGGAAATATCTGCACCGCCATCTGTAAGAACATATAAATATCTACACCACCATCTGTATTAAGATGGAGATATCTACACTGCTATCTGTATAAACATGGAAATATCTAAACCGCCATCTGTATGAACATATAAATATCTACACCGCCATCTGTATTAAGAAGGAAATATCTAAACCGCTATCTGTATAAACAAGGAAATATCTACACCGCTGCCTGTATAAACAAGGAAATATCAGCGCCGCTACCTGTATGAACATGGAAATATCTACACCGCTATCTGTATGAACATGGAAATATCTACACCGCTATCTGTGTAAACATGCATACATCTTCACCACTATCTTTATAAACATGGAAATATCTGCACCGCTATCGGTATGAACATGGAAATATCTACACCGCTATCTGTATTAACATGGAAATATCTACACCGCTATCTGTATGAACATGGAAATATCTACACCGCTATCAGTATGAACAAGGAAATATCTACACCGCTATCTGTATGAACATGGATATATCTACACAGCCCTCTGGATGAACATGGAAATATCCACACCGCTATCTGGGTAAACATGCATACATCTTCACCGCTATCTGTATAAACATGGAAATATCTACACCGCTATCTGTATGAACATGGAAATATCAACACCGCTATCTGTTTGAAGATGGAAATATATACACCGCTATCTGCATGAAAACGGAAATATCTACACAGCTATCTGCATATACATGGAAATATCTACACAGCTATCTCTTTACACATGGAAATAACTACACCGCTATCTGTATGAACATGGAAATATCTACACCGCCATCTGTATGAACATGGAAATATCTGCACCGCCATCTGTATGAACATATAAATATCTACACCGCCATCTGTATTAAGACGGAGATATCTACACTGCTATCTGAATAAACATGGAAATATCTACACCGCTATCAGTATAAACATGGCAATATCTACACCGCTATCTGTATAACCATGGAAATATCTACACCGCTACCTGTATAAACATGGAAATATCAGCACCGCTATCTGTATGAACATGGAAATAACTACACTGCTATCTGTATGAACATGGAAATAGCTACACCGTTATCTGTATGAACATGGAAATAGCTACACCACTATCTGTATGAACATGGAAATATCTACACCGCTATCTGTATGAACATGGATATATCTACACAGCCATCTGGATGAACATGGAAATATCTACACCGCTATCTGTATGAACATGGAAATATCTACACCACTATCTGTATGAACATGGATATATCTACACAGCCATCTGGATGAACATGGAAATATCTACACCGCTATCTGTGTAAACATGCATAGATCTTCACCGCTACCTCTATAAACATGGAAATATCTACACCGCTATCTGTATGAACATGGAAATATCCACACCGCTATCTGTATGAACATGGAAATATCTACAGCGCTATCTGTTTGAACATGGAAATATATACACCGCTATCTGCATGAAAATGGAAATATCTACACTGCTATCTGCATATACATTTAAATATCTACACAGCTATCTCTATACACATGGAAATAACTACACCGCTATCTGTATGAACATGGAAATATCTACACCGCCATCTGTATGAAGACGGAAATATCTGCACCGCCATCTGTATGAACATATAAATATCTACACCGCCATCTGTATTAAGATGGAAATATCTACAATGCTATCTGTATAAACATGGAAATATCTACACCGCCATCTGTATGAACATATAAATATCTACACAGCCATCTGTATTAAGAAGGATATATCTAAACAGCTATCTGTATAAATATAGAAATATCTACACCGCTGCCTGTATAAACAAGGAAATATCAGCACCGCTATCTGTATGAACATGGAAATATCTACACCGCTATCTGTATGAACATGGAAATATCTACTCCGCTATCTGTATGAACATGGAAATAGCTATACCGCTATCTGTATGAATATGGATATATCTACACAGCCATCTGGATGAACATGGAAATATCTACACCGCTATCTGTATAAACATGGAAATATCTACACCGCTATCTGTATGAACATGGAAATATCTACACCGCTATCCGTATGAACATGGAAATATCTACACCGCTATCTGTTTGAACATGGAAATATCTACACCGCTATCTGCATGAAAATGGAAATATCTACACTGCTATCTGCATATACATTTAAATATCTACACAGCTATCTCTTTACACATGGAAATAACTACACTGTTATCTGCATGAACATGGAAATATCTACACCGCCATCTGTATGAACATGGAAATATCTGCACTGCCATCTGTATGAACATATAAATATCTACACCGCAATCTGTATTAAGATAGGGATATCTCCACTGCTATCTGTATAAACATGGAAATACCTACACAGCTATCTGTATAAACATGGAAATATCTACACCGCTATCTGTATAAACATGGAAATATCTACACCACTACCTGTATAAACATGGAAATATCAGCACCGCTATCTGTATGAACATGGAAATATCTACACCGCCATCTGTATGAACATATAAATATCTACACCGCCATCTGTAATAAGATGGAGATACCTACACCGCTATCTGTATAAACATGGAAATATCTACACCGCTATCTGTATAAACATGGAAATATCTACACCGCTATCTGTATAAACATGGAAATATCAGCACCGCTATCTGTATGAACATGGAAATATCAGCCCCTCTATCTGTATGAACTTGGAAGTACCTACACCGCTATCTGTATGAACATGGAAATATCCACACCGCTATCTGTGTAAACAGGCATACATCTTCACCGCTATCTGTATAAACATGGAAATATCTACACCGCTATCTGTATGAACATGGAAATATCTACACCGCTATCAGTTTGAAGATGGAAATATATACACCGCTATCTGCATGAAAACGGAAATATCTACACAGCTATCTGCATATACATGGAAATATCTACACAGCTATCTCTTTACACATGGAAATATCTACACCGCTATCTGTATGAACATGGAAATATCTACACCGCCATCTGTATGAACATGGAAATATCTGCACCGCCATCTGTAAGAACATATAAATATCTACACCGCCATCTGTATTAAGTCGGAGATATCTACACTGCTATCTGAATAAACATGGAAATATCTACACCGCTATCAGTATAAACATGGAAATACCTACACCGCTATCTGTATAACCATGGAAATATCTACACCGCTACCTGTATAAACATGGAAATATCAGCACCGCTATCTGTATGAACATGGAAATATCTACACCGCTGCCTGTATAAACATGGAAATATCAGCACGGCTATCTGTATGAACATGGAAATAACTACACCGCTATCTGTATGAACATGGAAATAGCTACACCGTTATCTGTATGAACATGGAAATAGCTACACCACTATCTGTATGAACATGGAAATATCTACACCGCTATCTGTATGAACATGGATATATCTACACAGCCATCTGGATGAACATGGAAATAGCTACACCGCTATCTGTATGAACATGGAAATATCTACACCGCTATCTGTATGAACATGGATATATCTAAACAGCCATCTGGATGAACATGGAAATATCTACACCGCTCTCTGTGTAAACATGTATAGAACTTCACCGCTATCTCTATAAACATGGAAATATCTACACCGCTATCTGTATGAACATGGAAATATCCACACCGCTATCTGTATGAACATGGAAATATCTACAGCGCTATCTGTTTGAACATGTAAATATATACACCGCTATCGGCATGAAAATGGAAATATCTACACTGCTATCTGCATATACATTTAAATATCTACACAGCTATCTCTTTACACATGGAAATAACTACACCGCTATCTGTATGAACATGGAAATATCTACACCGCCATCTGTATGAACACGGAAATATCTGCACCGCCATCTGTATGAACATATAAATATCTACACCGCCATCTGTATTAAGATGGAGATATCTACACTGCTCTCTGTATAAACATGGAAATATCTACACCGCCATCTGTATGAACATATAAATATCTACACAGCAATCTGTATTAAGAGGAAATATCTAAACCGCTATCTGTATAAACATAGAAATATCTACACCGCTGCCTGTATAAACAGGGAAATATCAGCACCGCTATCTGTATGAACATGGAAATATCTACGCCGCTATGTGTATGAACATGGAAATATCTACTCCGCTATCTGTATGAACATGGAAATAGCTACACCGCTATCTGTATGAATATGGATATATCTAAACAGCCATCTGGATGAACATGGAAATATCTACACCGCTATCGGTATAAACATGGAAATATCTACACCGCTATCTGTATGAACATGGAAATATCTACACCGCTATCTGTATGAACATGGAAATATCTACACCGCTATCTGTTTGAACATGGAAATATCTACAACGCTATCTGCATGAAAATGGAAATATCTACACTGCTATCTGCATATACATTTAAATATCTACACAGCTATCTCTTTACACATGGAAATAACTACACTGTTATCTGCATGAACATTGAAATATCTACACCGCCATCTGTATGAACATGGAAATATCTGCACTGCCATCTGTATGAACATATAAATATCTACACCGCAGTCTGTATTAAGATAGAGATATCTCCACTGCTATCTGTATAAACATGGAAATACCTACACAGCTATCTGTATAAACATGGAAATATCAGCACCGCTATCTGTATGAACATGGAAATATCTACACCGCTATCTGTGTAAACATGCATACATCTTCACCGCTATCTGTATAAACATGGAAATGTCTACAAGGCTATCTGTATGAACATGGAAATATCTACACCGCTATCTGTACGAACATGGAAATATCTAAACCGCTATCTGCATGAAAATAGAAATATCTACACAGCTATCTGCATATACATGGAAATATCTACAAAGCTATCTCTTTACACATGGAAATAACTACACCGCTATCTGTATGATCATGGAAATATCTGCACCGCCATCTGTATGAACATATAAATATCTACACCGCCATCTGTATTAAGATGGAGATACCTACACCGCTATCTGTATAAACATGGAAATATCTACACCGCTATCTGTATAAACATGGAAATGTCTACACCGCTATCTGTATAAACATGGAAATATCAGCACCGCTATCTGTATGAACATGGAAATATCAGCCCCTCTATCTGTATGAACATGGAAGTATCTACACCGCTATCTGTATGAACATGGAAATATCTACACCGCTATCTGTATGAACACGGAAATATCTACACCGCTATCTGTTTGAACATGGAAATATCTACACCGCTATCTGTATGAACACGGAAATATCTACACCGCTATCTGTTTGAACATGGAAATATCTACACCGCTATCTGCATGAAAATGCAAATATATACACAGCTATCTGCATATACATGGAAATATCTACACAGCTATCTCTTTACACATGGAAAAAACTACACCGCTATCTGTATGAACATGGAAATATCTTCACCGTCATCTATATGAACATGGATATATCTACACAGCCATCTGGATGCACATGGAAATATCTACACCGCTATCTGTATGAACATGGAAATATCTACACCGATATCTGTGTAAACATGAATACATCTTCACCGCTATCTGTATAAACATGGAAATATCTACACTGCTATCTGTATGAACATGGAAATATCTACACCGCTATCTGTTTGGACATGGAAATATCTACACCGCTATCTGCATGAAAATGGAAATATCTACACAGCGATCTGCATATACATGGAAATATCTACAAAGCTATCTCTTTACACATGGAAATAAGTGCAGCGCTATTTCTATAAACATGGAAATAGCTACACCGCCATTTGTATGAACATGGAAATATCTACACCGCTATCTGTATGAACATGGGAATATCTACACCGCTATCTGTATGAACATGGATATATCTACACAGCCCTCTGGATGAACATGGAAATATCCACACCGCTATCTGTGTAAACATGCATACATCTTCACCGCTATCTGTAGAAACATGGAAATATCTACACCGCTATCTGTATGAACATGGAAATATCTACACCGCTATCTGAAGATGGAAATATATACACCGCTATCTGCATGAAAATGGAAATATCTACACAGCTATCTGCATATAGATGGAAATATCTACACAGCTATCTCTTTACACGTGGAAATAACTACACCACTATCTGTATGAACATGGAAAAATCTACACCGCCATCTGTATGAACATGGAAATATCTGCACCGCCATCTGTATGAACATATAAATATGTACACCGCCATCTGTATTAAGATGGAGATATCTACACCGCTATCTGAATAAACATGGAAATATATACACCGCTATCTGTATAACCATGGAAATATCTACACAGCTACCTGTATAAACATGGAAATATCAGCACCGCTTTCTGTATGAACATGGAAATATCTACACCGCTATCTGTATGAACATGGAAATATCTACACCGCTATCTGTATGAACATATAAATATCTACACCGCCATCTGTATTAAGATGGAGATATCTACACTGCTCTCTGTATAAACATGGAAATATCTACACCGCCATCTGTATGAACATATAAATATCTACACAGCAATCTGTATTAAGAGGAAATATCTAAACCGCTATCTGTATAAACATAGAAATATCTACACCGCTGCCTGTATAAACAGGGAAATATCAGCACCGCTATCTGTATGAACATGGAAATATCTACGCCGCTATGTGTATGAACATGGAAATATCTACTCCGCTATCTGTATGAACATGGAAATAGCTACACCGCTATCTGTATGAATATGGATATATCTACACAGCCATCTGGATGAACATGGAAATATCTACACCGCTATCTGTATAAACATGGAAATATCTACACCGCTATCTGTATGAACATGGAAATATCTACACCGCTTTCTGTATGAACATGGAAATATCTACACCGCTATCTGTTTGAACATGGAAATATCTACACCGCTATCTGCATGAAAATGGAAATATCTACACTGCTATCTGCATATACATTTAAATATCTACACAGCTATCTCTTTACACATGGAAATAACTACACTGTTATCTGCATGAACATGGAAATATCTACACCGCCATCTGTATGAACATGGAAATATCTGCACTGCCATCTGTATTAACATATAAATATCTACACCGCAGTCTGTATTAAGATAGAGATATCTCCACTGCTATCTGTATAAACATGGAAATACCTACACAGCTATCTGTATAAACATGGAAATATCTACACCGCTATCTGTATAAACATGGAAATATCTACACCACTACCTGTATAAACATGGAAATATCAGCACCGCTATCTGTATGAACATGGAAATATCTACACCGCTATCTGTGTAAACATGCATACATCTTCACCGCTATCTGTATAAACATGGAAATGTCTACAAGGCTATCTGTATGAACATGGAAATATCTACACCGCTATCTGTACGAACATGGAAATATCTAAACCGCTATCTGCATGAAAATAGAAATATCTACACAGCTATCTGCATATACATGGAAATATCTACAAAGCTATCTCTTTACACATGGAAATAACTACACCGCTATCTGTATGATCATGGAAATATCTGCACCGCCATCTGTATGAACATATAAATATCTACACCGCCATCTGTATTAAGATGGAGATACCTACAAAGCTATCTGTATAAACATGGAAATATCTACACCGCTATCTGTATAAACATGGAAATGTCTACACCGCTATCTGTATAAACATGGAAATATCAGCACCGCTATCTGTATGAACATGGAAATATCAGCCCCTCTATCTGTATGAACATGGAAGTATCTACACCGCTATCTGTATGAACATGGAAATATCTACACCGCTATCTGTATGAACACGGAAATATCTACACCGCTATCTGTTTGAACATGGAAATATCTACACCGCTATCTGTATGAACACGGAAATATCTACACCGCTATCTGTTTGAACATGGAAATATCTACACCGCTATCTGCATGAAAATGCAAATATATACACAGCTATCTGCATATACATGGAAATATCTACACAGCTATCTCTTTACACATGGAAAAAACTACACCGCTATCTGTATGAACATGGAAATATCTTCTCCGCCATCTCTATGAACATGGATATATCTACACAGCCATCTGGATGCACATGGAAATATCTACACCGCTATCTGTATGAACATGGAAATATCTACACCGATATCTGTGTAAACATGAATACATCTTCACCGCTATCTGTATAAACATGGAAATATCTACACTGCTATCTGTATGAACATGGAAATATCTACACCGCTATCTGTTTGGACATGGAAATATCTACACCGCTATCTGCATGAAAATGGAAATATCTACACAGCGATCTGCATATACATGGAAATATCTACAAAGCTATCTCTTTACACATGGAAATAAGTGCAGCGCTATTTCTATAAACATGGAAATAGCTACACCGCCATCTGTATGAACATGGAAATATCTACACCGCTATCTGTATGAACATGGGAATATCTACACCGCTATCTGTATGAACATGGATATATCTACACAGCCCTCTGGATGAACATGGAAATATCCACACCGCTATCTGTGTAAACATGCATACATCTTCACCGCTATCTGTAGAAACATGGAAATATCTACACCGCTATCTGTATGAACATGGAAATATCTACACCGCTATCTGTTTGAAGATGGAAATATATACACCGCTATCTGCATGAAAATGGAAATATCTACACAGCTATCTGCATATAGATGGAAATATCTACACAGCTATCTCTTTACACGTGGAAATAACTACACCACTATCTGTATGAACATGGAAAAATCTACACCGCCATCTGTATGAACATGGAAATATCTGCACCGCCATCTGTATGAACATATAAATATGTACACCGCCATCTGTATTAAGATGGAGATATCTACACCGCTATCTGAATAAACATGGAAATATATACACCGCTATCTGTATAACCATGGAAATATCTACACAGCTACCTGTATAAACATGGAAATATCAGCACCGCTTTCTGTATGAACATGGAAATATCTACACCGCTATCTGTATGAACATGGAAATATCTACACCGCTATCTGTATGAACATGGAAATATCTACAAAGCTATCTGTATGAACATGGAAATATCTACACCGCTATCTGTATGAACATGGAAATATCTACAAAGCTAACTGAATGAACATGGAAAAATCTACACCGCTATCTGTTTGAACATGGAAATATCTACACCGCTATCTGCATGGAAATGGAAATATCTACACTGCTATCTGCATATACATGGAAATATCTACACAGCTATCTCTTTACACATGGAAATAACTACACCGCTATATCTATAAACATGGAAATATCTACACCGCCATCTGTATGAACATGGAAATATCTGCACCGCCTTCTGTATGAACATATAAATATCTACACCGCCATCAGTATTAAGAAGGAAATATCTAAACCGCTATCTGTATAAACCTGGAAATATCTACACCGCTGCCTGTATAAACTTGGAAATATCAGCACCGCTATCTGTATGAACATGCAAATATCTACACCGCTATCTGTATGAACATGGAAATAACTACACTGCTATCTGTATGAACATGGAAATAGCTACACCGTTATCTGTATGAACATGGAAATAGCTACACCACTATCTGTATGAACATGGAAATATCTACACCGCTATCTGTATGAACATGGATATATCTACACAGCCATCTGGATGAACATGGAAATATCTACACCGCTATCTGTATGAACATGGAAATATGTACACCGCTATCTGTATGAACATGGATATATCTACACAGCCATCTGGATGAACATGGAAATATCTACACCGCCATCTGTATTAAGATGGACATATCTACACCGCTATCTGTACAAACATGGAAATATCAACACCGCTATCTGTATGAACATGGATATATCTACACAGCCCTCTGGATGAACATGGAAATATCCACACCGCTATCTGTGTAAACTTGCATACATCTTCACCGTTATCTGTATAAACATGGAAATATCTACACCGTTATCTGTATGAACATGGAAATATCTACACTGCAATCTGTTTGAAGATGGAAATATATACACCGCTATCTGCATGAAAATGGAAATATCTACACCGCTATCTGTGTAAACATGCATAGATCTTCACCGCTATCTCTATAAACATGGAAATATCTACACCGCTATCTGTATGAACATGGAAATATCCACACCGCTATCTGTATGAACATGGAAATATCTACACCGCTATCTGTTTGAACATGGAAATATCTACACCGCTATCTGCATGAAAATGGAAATATCTACACTGCTATCTGCATATACATATAAATATCTACACAGCTATCTCTTTACACATGGAAATAACTACACCGCTATCTGTATGAACATGGAAATATCTACACCGCCATCTGTATGAACACGGAAATATCTGCACCGCCATCTGTAAGAACATATAAATATCTACACCGCCATCTGTATTAAGATGGAGATATCTACACTGCTATCTGTATAAACATGGAAATATCTAAACCGCCATCTATATGAACATATAAATATCTACACCACCATCTGTATTAAGAAGGAAATATCTGAACCGCTATCTGTATAAACATGGAAATATCTACACCGCTGCCTGTATAAACCAGGAAATATCAGCACCGCTATCTGTATGAACATGGAAATATCTACACCGCTATCTGTATGAACATGGAAATATCTACACAGCTATCTGTATGAACATGGAAATAGCTACACCGCTATCTGAATGAACATGGATATATCTACACAGCCATCTGGATGAACATGTAAATATCTACACCGCTATCTGAGTAAACGTGCATACATCTTCACCACTATCTGTATAAACATGGAAATATCTGCACCGCTATCGGTATGAACATGGAAATATCTACACCGCTATCTGTATGAACATGGAAATACCTACACCGCTATCTGTATGAACATGGAAATATCTACACCGCTATCTGTAGGAACATGGAAATAGCTACACCGCTGCCTGTATAAACATGGAAATATCAGCACCGCTATCTGTATGAACATGGAAATATCCACACCACTATCTGTATGAACATGGATATATCTACACAGCCATCTGGATGAACATGGAAATATCTACACCACTATCTGTATGAACATGGAAATATCTACACCGCTATCTGTGTAAACATGCATACATCTTCACCGCTATCAGTATAAACATGGAGATATCTACACCGCTATCTGTATGAACATGGAAATAGCTACACCGCTATCTGTATGAACATGGAAATATCTACACCGCTATCTGTATGAACATGGAAATATCTACACCGCTATCTGTATGAACATGGAAATATCTACACCGCTATCTGTATGAACATGGATATATCTACACAGCCATCTGGATGAACATGGAAATATCTACACCGCTATCTGTGTAAACATGCATACTTCTTCACCACTATCTGTATAAACATGGAAATATCTGCACCGCTATCGGTATTAACATGGAAATATCTACACCGCTATCTGTATGAACATGGAAATACCTACACCGCTATCTGTTTGAAGATGGAAATATCTACACCGCTATCTGCATGAAAATGGAAATATCTACACTGCTATCTGCATATACATTTAAATATCTACACAGCTATCTCTTTACACATGGAAATAACTACACCACTATCTGTATGAACATGGAAATAACTACAACGCCATCACTATGAACATGGAAATATCTGCACCGCCATCTGTATGAACATATAAATATCTACACCGCCATCTGTATTAAGATGGAGATATCTGCACTGCTATCTGTATAAACATTGAAATATCTACACCGCCATCTGTATGAACATATAAATACACCGCCATCTGTATTTAGAAGGAAATATCTAAACAGCTTTCTGTATAATCATGGAAATATCTACACCGCTGCCTGTATAAACATGGAAATATCAGCACAGCTATCTGTATGAACATGGAAATATCTACACCGCTATCTGTAGGAACATGGAAATAGCTACACCGCTGCCTGTATAAACATGGAAATATCAGCACCGCTATCTGTATGAACATGGAAATATCTACACCACTATCTGTATGAACATGGATATATCTACACAGCCATCTGGATGAACATGGAAATGTCTACACCACTATCTGTATGCACATGGAAATATCTACACCGCTATCTGTGTAAACATGCATACATCTTCACCGCTATCAGTATAAACATGGAAATATCTACACCGCTATCTGTATGAACATGGAAATAGCTACACTGCTATCTGTATGAACATGGAAATATCTACAACGCTATCGGTATGAACATGGATATATCTACACAGCCATCTTGATGAACATGGAAATAGCTACACCGCTATCTGTGTAAACATGCATACATCTTCACCGCTATCTGTATAAACATGGAAATATCTACACCGCTATCTGTATGAACATGGAAATATCAACACCGCTATCTGTATGAACATGGAAATATCTACACCGCTATCTGTTTGAACATGGAAATATCTAAACCGCTATCTGCATGAAAATGGAAATATCTACACTGCTATCTGCATATACATGGAAATATCTACACAGCTATCTCTTTACACATGGAAATAACTACAACGCTATCTGTATGAACATGGAAATATCTACACCGCTATCTGTGTAAACATGCATACATCTTCACCGCTATCTGTATAAACATGGAAATGTCTACAAGGCTATCTGTATGAACATGGAAATATCTACACCGCTATCTGTACGAACATGGAAATATCTAAACCGCTATCTGCATGAAAATAGAAATATCTACACAGCTATCTGCATATACATGGAAATATCTACAAAGCTATCTCTTTACACATGGAAATAACTACACCGCTATCTGTATGATCATGGAAATATCTGCACCGCCATCTGTATGAACATATAAATATCTACACCGCCATCTGTATTAAGATGGAGATACCTACAAAGCTATCTGTATAAACATGGAAATATCTACACCGCTATCTGTATAAACATGGAAATGTCTACACCGCTATCTGTATAAACATGGAAATATCAGCACCGCTATCTGTATGAACATGGAAATATCAGCCCCTCTATCTGTATGAACATGGAAGTATCTACACCGCTATCTGTATGAACATGGAAATATCTACACCGCTATCTGTATGAACACGGAAATATCTACACCGCTATCTGTTTGAACATGGAAATATCTACACCGCTATCTGTATGAACACGGAAATATCTACACCGCTATCTGTTTGAACATGGAAATATCTACACCGCTATCTGCATGAAAATGCAAATATATACACAGCTATCTGCATATACATGGAAATATCTACACAGCTATCTCTTTACACATGGAAAAAACTACACCGCTATCTGTATGAACATGGAAATATCTTCTCCGCCATCTCTATGAACATGGATATATCTACACAGCCATCTGGATGCACATGGAAATATCTACACCGCTATCTGTATGAACATGGAAATATCTACACCGATATCTGTGTAAACATGAATACATCTTCACCGCTATCTGTATAAACATGGAAATATCTACACTGCTATCTGTATGAACATGGAAATATCTACACCGCTATCTGTTTGGACATGGAAATATCTACACCGCTATCTGCATGAAAATGGAAATATCTACACAGCGATCTGCATATACATGGAAATATCTACAAAGCTATCTCTTTACACATGGAAATAAGTGCAGCGCTATTTCTATAAACATGGAAATAGCTACACCGCCATCTGTATGAACATGGAAATATCTACACCGCTATCTGTATGAACATGGGAATATCTACACCGCTATCTGTATGAACATGGATATATCTACACAGCCCTCTGGATGAACATGGAAATATCCACACCGCTATCTGTGTAAACATGCATACATCTTCACCGCTATCTGTAGAAACATGGAAATATCTACACCGCTATCTGTATGAACATGGAAATATCTACACCGCTATCTGTTTGAAGATGGAAATATATACACCGCTATCTGCATGAAAATGGAAATATCTACACAGCTATCTGCATATAGATGGAAATATCTACACAGCTATCTCTTTACACGTGGAAATAACTACACCACTATCTGTATGAACATGGAAAAATCTACACCGCCATCTGTATGAACATGGAAATATCTGCACCGCCATCTGTATGAACATATAAATATGTACACCGCCATCTGTATTAAGATGGAGATATCTACACCGCTATCTGAATAAACATGGAAATATATACACCGCTATCTGTATAACCATGGAAATATCTACACAGCTACCTGTATAAACATGGAAATATCAGCACCGCTTTCTGTATGAACATGGAAATATCTACACCGCTATCTGTATGAACATGGAAATATCTACACCGCTATCTGTATGAACATGGAAATATCTACAAAGCTATCTGTATGAACATGGAAATATCTACACCGCTATCTGTATGAACATGGAAATATCTACAAAGCTAACTGAATGAACATGGAAAAATCTACACCGCTATCTGTTTGAACATGGAAATATCTACACCGCTATCTGCATGGAAATGGAAATATCTACACTGCTATCTGCATATACATGGAAATATCTACACAGCTATCTCTTTACACATGGAAATAACTACACCGCTATATCTATAAACATGGAAATATCTACACCGCCATCTGTATGAACATGGAAATATCTGCACCGCCTTCTGTATGAACATATAAATATCTACACCGCCATCAGTATTAAGAAGGAAATATCTAAACCGCTATCTGTATAAACCTGGAAATATCTACACCGCTGCCTGTATAAACTTGGAAATATCAGCACCGCTATCTGTATGAACATGCAAATATCTACACCGCTATCTGTATGAACATGGAAATAACTACACTGCTATCTGTATGAACATGGAAATAGCTACACCGTTATCTGTATGAACATGGAAATAGCTACACCACTATCTGTATGAACATGGAAATATCTACACCGCTATCTGTATGAACATGGATATATCTACACAGCCATCTGGATGAACATGGAAATATCTACACCGCTATCTGTATGAACATGGAAATATGTACACCGCTATCTGTATGAACATGGATATATCTACACAGCCATCTGGATGAACATGGAAATATCTACACCGCCATCTGTATTAAGATGGACATATCTACACCGCTATCTGTACAAACATGGAAATATCAACACCGCTATCTGTATGAACATGGATATATCTACACAGCCCTCTGGATGAACATGGAAATATCCACACCGCTATCTGTGTAAACTTGCATACATCTTCACCGTTATCTGTATAAACATGGAAATATCTACACCGTTATCTGTATGAACATGGAAATATCTACACTGCAATCTGTTTGAAGATGGAAATATATACACCGCTATCTGCATGAAAATGGAAATATCTACACCGCTATCTGTGTAAACATGCATAGATCTTCACCGCTATCTCTATAAACATGGAAATATCTACACCGCTATCTGTATGAACATGGAAATATCCACACCGCTATCTGTATGAACATGGAAATATCTACACCGCTATCTGTTTGAACATGGAAATATCTACACCGCTATCTGCATGAAAATGGAAATATCTACACTGCTATCTGCATATACATATAAATATCTACACAGCTATCTCTTTACACATGGAAATAACTACACCGCTATCTGTATGAACATGGAAATATCTACACCGCCATCTGTATGAACACGGAAATATCTGCACCGCCATCTGTAAGAACATATAAATATCTACACCGCCATCTGTATTAAGATGGAGATATCTACACTGCTATCTGTATAAACATGGAAATATCTAAACCGCCATCTATATGAACATATAAATATCTACACCACCATCTGTATTAAGAAGGAAATATCTGAACCGCTATCTGTATAAACATGGAAATATCTACACCGCTGCCTGTATAAACCAGGAAATATCAGCACCGCTATCTGTATGAACATGGAAATATCTACACCGCTATCTGTATGAACATGGAAATATCTACACAGCTATCTGTATGAACATGGAAATAGCTACACCGCTATCTGAATGAACATGGATATATCTACACAGCCATCTGGATGAACATGTAAATATCTACACCGCTATCTGAGTAAACGTGCATACATCTTCACCACTATCTGTATAAACATGGAAATATCTGCACCGCTATCGGTATGAACATGGAAATATCTACACCGCTATCTGTATGAACATGGAAATACCTACACCGCTATCTGTATGAACATGGAAATATCTACACCGCTATCTGTAGGAACATGGAAATAGCTACACCGCTGCCTGTATAAACATGGAAATATCAGCACCGCTATCTGTATGAACATGGAAATATCCACACCACTATCTGTATGAACATGGATATATCTACACAGCCATCTGGATGAACATGGAAATATCTACACCACTATCTGTATGAACATGGAAATATCTACACCGCTATCTGTGTAAACATGCATACATCTTCACCGCTATCAGTATAAACATGGAGATATCTACACCGCTATCTGTATGAACATGGAAATAGCTACACCGCTATCTGTATGAACATGGAAATATCTACACCGCTATCTGTATGAACATGGAAATATCTACACCGCTATCTGTATGAACATGGAAATATCTACACCGCTATCTGTATGAACATGGATATATCTACACAGCCATCTGGATGAACATGGAAATATCTACACCGCTATCTGTGTAAACATGCATACTTCTTCACCACTATCTGTATAAACATGGAAATATCTGCACCGCTATCGGTATTAACATGGAAATATCTACACCGCTATCTGTATGAACATGGAAATACCTACACCGCTATCTGTTTGAAGATGGAAATATCTACACCGCTATCTGCATGAAAATGGAAATATCTACACTGCTATCTGCATATACATTTAAATATCTACACAGCTATCTCTTTACACATGGAAATAACTACACCACTATCTGTATGAACATGGAAATAACTACAACGCCATCACTATGAACATGGAAATATCTGCACCGCCATCTGTATGAACATATAAATATCTACACCGCCATCTGTATTAAGATGGAGATATCTGCACTGCTATCTGTATAAACATTGAAATATCTACACCGCCATCTGTATGAACATATAAATACACCGCCATCTGTATTTAGAAGGAAATATCTAAACAGCTTTCTGTATAATCATGGAAATATCTACACCGCTGCCTGTATAAACATGGAAATATCAGCACAGCTATCTGTATGAACATGGAAATATCTACACCGCTATCTGTAGGAACATGGAAATAGCTACACCGCTGCCTGTATAAACATGGAAATATCAGCACCGCTATCTGTATGAACATGGAAATATCTACACCACTATCTGTATGAACATGGATATATCTACACAGCCATCTGGATGAACATGGAAATGTCTACACCACTATCTGTATGCACATGGAAATATCTACACCGCTATCTGTGTAAACATGCATACATCTTCACCGCTATCAGTATAAACATGGAAATATCTACACCGCTATCTGTATGAACATGGAAATAGCTACACTGCTATCTGTATGAACATGGAAATATCTACAACGCTATCGGTATGAACATGGATATATCTACACAGCCATCTTGATGAACATGGAAATAGCTACACCGCTATCTGTGTAAACATGCATACATCTTCACCGCTATCTGTATAAACATGGAAATATCTACACCGCTATCTGTATGAACATGGAAATATCAACACCGCTATCTGTATGAACATGGAAATATCTACACCGCTATCTGTTTGAACATGGAAATATCTAAACCGCTATCTGCATGAAAATGGAAATATCTACACTGCTATCTGCATATACATGGAAATATCTACACAGCTATCTCTTTACACATGGAAATAACTACAACGCTATCTGTATGAACATGGAAATATCCACACCGCCATCTGTATGAACATGGAAATATCTGCAGCGCCATCTGTATGAACATATAAATATCTACACCGCCATCTGTATTAAGATGAAGATATCTACACTGCTATCTGTATAAACATGGAAATATCTACACCGCTATCTGTATAAACATGGAAATATCTACACCGCTATCTGTATAAACATGGAAATATCTACACCGCTACCTGTATAAACATGGAAATATCAGCAACGCTATCTGTATGAACATGGAAATATCTACACCGCTATCTGTATGAACATGGAAATATCTACACCGCTATCTGTATGAACATGGAAATATCTACACCGCTATCAGTATGAACATGGATATATCTACACAGCCCTCTGGATGAACATGGAAATATCCACACCGCTATCTGTGTAAACATGCATACATCTTCACCGCTATCTGTATGAACATCAAATATCTACACCGCTATCTGAATGAACATGGAAATATCTACACCGCTATCTGTTTGAAGATGGAAATATATACACCGCTATCTGCATGAAAACGGAAATATCTACACAGCTATCTGCATATACATGGAAATATCTACACAGCTATCTCTTTACACATGGAAATAACTACACCGCTATCTGTATGAACATGGGAATATCTACACCGCCATCTGTATGAACATGGAAATATCTGCACCGCCATCTGTATGAACATATAAATATCTACACCGCCATCTGTATTAAGATGGAGATATCTACACCGCTATCTGAATAAACATGGAAATATCTACACCGCTATCTGTATAAACATGGAAATATCTACACCGCTATCTGTATACCCATGGAAATATCTACACCGCTACCTGTATAAACATGGAAATATCAGCACCGCTATCTGTATGAACATGGAAATATCTACACCGCTATCTGTATGAACATGGAAATATCTACACCGCTATCTGTATGAACATGGAAATAACTACAAAGCTATCTGAATGAACATGGAAAAATCTACACTGCTATCTGTTTGAACATGCAAATATCTACACCGCTATCTGCATGAAAATGGAAATATCTACAAAGCTATTTGCATATACATGGAAATATCTACACAGCTATCTCTTTACACATGGAAATAACTACACCGCTATATCTATAAACATGGAAATATCTACACCGCCATATGTATGAACATGGAAATATCTGCACCGCCATCTGTATGAACATATAAATATCTACACCGCCATCTGTATAAAGAAGGAAATATCTAAACAGCTATCTGTATAAACCTGGAAATATCTACACCGCTGCCTGTATAAACATGGAAATATCAGCACCGCTATCTGTATGAACATGGAAATATCTACACCGCTATCTGTATGAACATGGAAATTCCTACAATGATATCTGTATGAACATGGAAATAGCTACACCGTTATGTGTATGAACATGGATATATCTACACAGCCATCTGGATTAACATGGAAATATCTACACCGCTATCTGTATGAACATGGAAATATCTACACCGCTATCTGTATTAACATGGATATATCTAAACAGCCATCTGGATGAACATGGAAATATCTACACCGCTATCAGTGTAAACATGCATAGATCTTCACCGCTATCTCTATAAACATGGAAATATCTACACCGCTATCTGTATGAACATGGAAATATCCACACCGCTATCTGTATGAACATGGAAATATCTACACCGCTATCTGTTTGAACATGGAAATATCTACAACGCTATCTGTATGAACATGGATATATCTACACAGCCATCTGGATGAACATGGAAATATCTACACCGCTATCTGTGTAAACATGCATACATCTTCACCGCTATCTGTATAAACATGGAAATATCTACACCGCTATCTGTATGAACATGGAAATATCAACACCGCTATCTGTATGAACATGGAAATATCTACACCGCTATCTGTTTGAACATGGAAATATCTAAACCGCTATCTGCATGAAAATGGAAATATCTACACTGCTATCTGCATATACATGGAAATATCTACACAGCTATCTCTTTACACATGGAAATAACTACAACGCTATCTGTATGAACATGGAAATATCCACACCGCCATCTGTATGAACATGGAAATATCTGCAGCGCCATCTGTATGAACATATAAATATCTACACCGCCATCTGTATTAAGATGGAGATATCTACACCGCTATCTGTATAAACATGGAAATATCTACACCGCTATCTGTATAAACATGGAAATAGCTGCACCGCTATCTGTATAAACATGGAAATATCTACACCGCTACCTGTATAAACATGGAAATATCAGCACCGCTATCTGTATGAACATGGAAATATCTACACCGCTATCTGTATGAACATGGAAATATCTACACCGCTATCTGTATGAACATGGAAATATCTACACCGCTATCAGTATGAACATGGAAATATCTACACCGCTATCTGTATGAACATGGATATATCTACACAGCCCTCTGGATGAACATGGAAATATCCACACCGCTATCTGTGTAAACATGCATACATCTTCACCGCTATCTGTATAAACATCAAATATCTACACCGCTATCTGAATGAACATGGAAATATCTACACCGCTATCTGTTTGAAGATGGAAATATATACACCGCTATCTGCATGAAAACGGAAATATCTACACAGCTATCTGCATATACATGGAAATATCTACACAGCTATCTCTTTACACATGGAAATAACTACACCGCTATCTGTATGAACATGGGAATATCTACACCGCCATCTGTATGAACATGGAAATATCTGCACCGCCATCTGTATGAACATATAAATATCTACATCGCCATCTGTATTAAGATGGAGATATCTACACCGCTATCTGAATAAACATGGAAATATCTACACCGCTATCTGTATAAACATGGAAATATCTACACCGCTATCTGTATACCCATGGAAATATCTACACCGCTATCTGTATGAACATGGAAATATCTACACCGCTATCTGTATACCCATGGAAATATCTACACCGCTACCTGTATAAACATGGAAATATCAGCACCGCTATCTGTATGAACATGGAAATATCTACACCGCTATCTGTATGAACATGGAAATATCTACACCGCTATCTGTATGAACATGGAAATAACTACAAAGCTATCTGAATGAACATGGAAAAATCTACACTGCTATCTGTTTGAACATGCAAATATCTACACCGCTATCTGCATGAAAATGGAAATATCTACAAAGCTATTTGCATATACATGGAAATATCTACACAGCTATCTCTTTACACATGGAAATATCTACACCGCTATATCTATAAACATGGAAATATCTACACCGCCATATGTATGAACATGGAAATATCTGCACCGCCATCAGTATGAACATATAAATATCTACACCGCCATCTGTATTAAGAAGGAAATATCTAAACAGCTATCTGTATAAACCTGGAAATATCTACACCGCTGCCTGTATAAACATGGAAATATCAGCACCGCTATCTGTATGAACATGGAAATATCTACACCGCTATCTGTATGAACATGGAAATTCCTACAATGATATCTGTATGAACATGGAAATAGCTACACCGTTATGTGTATGAACATGGATATATCTACACAGCCATCTGGATGAACATGGAAATATCTACACCGCTATCTGTATGAACATGGAAATATCTACACCGCTATCTGTATTAACATGGATATATCTAAACAGCCATCTGGATGAACATGGAAATATCTACACCGCTATCTGTGTAAACATGCATAGATCTTCACCGCTATCTCTATAAACATGGAAATATCTACACCGCTATCTGTATGAACATGGAAATATCCACACCGCTATCTGTATGAACATGGAAATATCTACACCGCTATCTGTTTGAACATGGAAATATCTACAACGCTATCTGTATGAACATGGATATATCTACACAGCCATCTGGATGAACATGGAAATATCTACACCGCTATCTGTGTAAACATGCATACATCTTCACCGCTATCTGTATAAACATGGAAATATCTACACCGCTATCTGTATGAACATGGAAATATCAACACCGCTATCTGTATGAACATGGAAATATCTACACCGCTATCTGTTTGAACATGGAAATATCTAAACCGCTATCTGCATGAAAATGGAAATATCTACACTGCTATCTGCATATACATGGAAATATCTACACAGCTATCTCTTTACACATGGAAATAACTACAACGCTATCTGTATGAACATGGAAATATCCACACCGCCATCTGTATGAACATGGAAATATCTGCAGCGCCATCTGTATGAACATATAAATATCTACACCGCCATCTGTATTAAGATGGAGATATCTACACCGCTATCTGTATAAACATGGAAATATCTACACCGCTATCTGTATAAACATGGAAATATCTACACCGCTATCTGTATAAACATGGAAATATCTACACCGCTACCTGTATAAACATGGAAATATCAGCACCGCTATCTGTATGAACATGGAAATATCTACACCGCTATCTGTATGAACATGGAAATATCTACACCGCTATCTGTATGAACATGGAAATATCTACACCGCTATCAGTATGAACATGGAAATATCTACACCGCTATCTGTATGAACATGGATATATCTACACAGCCCTCTGGATGAACATGGAAATATCCACACCGCTATCTGTGTAAACATGCATACATCTTCACCGCTATCTGTATAAACATCAAATATCTACACCGCTATCTGAATGAACATGGAAATATCTACACCGCTATCTGTTTGAAGATGGAAATATATACACCGCTATCTGCATGAAAACGGAAATATCTACACAGCTATCTGCATATACATGGAAATATCTACACAGCTATCTCTTTACACATGGAAATAACTACACCGCTATCTGTATGAACATGGGAATATCTACACCGCCATCTGTATGAACCTGGAAATATCTGCACCGCCATCTGTATGAACATATAAATATCTACACCGCCATCTGTATTAAGATGGAGATATCTACACCGCTATCTGAATAAACATGGAAATATCTACACCGCTCTCTGTATAAACATGGAAATATCTACACCGCTATCTGTATACCCATGGAAATATCTACACCGCTACCTGTATAAACATGGAAATATCAGCACCGCTATCTGTATGAACATGGAAATATCTACACCGCAATCTGTATGAACATGGAAATATCTACACCGCTATCTGTATGAACATGGAAATAACTACAAAGCTATCTGAATGAACATGGAAAAATCTACACTGCTATCTGTTTGAACATGTAAATATCTACACCGCTATCTGCATGAAAATGGAAATATCTACAAAGCTATCTGCATATACATGGAAATATCTACACAGCTATCTCTTTACACATGGAAATAACTACACCGCTATATCTATAAACATGGAAATATCTACACCGCCATATGTATGAACATGGAAATATCTGCACCGCCATCTGTATGAACATATAAATATCTACACCGCCATCTGTATTAAGAAGGAAATATCTAAACAGCTATCTGTATAAACCTGGAAATATCTACACCGCTGCCTGTATAAACATGGAAACATCAGCACCGCTATCTGTATGAACATGGAAATATCTACACCGCTATCTGTATGAACATGGAAATTCCTACAATGATATCTGTATGAACATGGAAATAGCTACACCGTTATGTGTATGAACATGGATATATCTACACAGCCATCTGGATGAACATGGAAATATCTACACCGCTATCTGTATGAACATGGAAATATCTACACCGCTATCTGTATTAACATGGATATATCTAAACAGCCATCTGGATGAACATGGAAATATCTACACCGCTATCTGTGTAAACATGCATAGATCTTCACCGCTATCTCTATAAACATGGAAATATCTACACCGCTATCTGTATGAACATGGAAATATCCACACCGCTATCTGTATGAACATGGAAATATCTACACCGCTATCTGTTTGAACATGGAAATATCTACACCGCTATCTGCATGAAAATGGAAATATCTACACTGCTATCTGCATATACATATAAATATCTACACAGCTATCTCTTTGCACATGGAAATAACTACACCGCTATCTGTATGTACATGGAAATATCTACACCGCCATCTGTATGAACACGGAAATATCTGCACCGCCATCTGTAAGAACATATAAATATCTACACCGCCATCTGTATTAAGATGGAGATATCTACACTGCTATCTGTATAAACATGGAAATATCTAAACCGCAATCTGTATGAACATATAAATATATACACCACCATCTGTATTAAGAAGGATATATCTGAACCGCTATCTGTATAAACATGGAAATATCTACCCCGCTGCCTGTATAAACAAGGAAATATCAGCACCGCTATCTGTATGAACATGGAAATATCTACACAGCTATCTGTATGAACATGGATATATCTACACAGCCATCTGGATGAACATGGAAATATCTACACCGCTATCTGAGTAAACGTGCATACATCTTCACCACTATCTGTATAAACATGGAAATATCTGCACTTCTATCGGTATGAACATGGAAATACCTACACCGCTATCTGTATGAACATGGAAATACCTACACCGCAATCTGTATGAACATGGAAATATCTACACCGCTATCTGTAGGAACATGGAAATAGCTACACCGCTGCCTGTATAAACATGGAAATATCAGCACCGCTATCTGTATGAACATGGAAATATCTACACCACTATCTGTATGAACATGGATATATCTACACAGCCATCTGGATGAACATGGAAATATCTACACCACTATCTGTATGAACATGGAAATATCTACACCGCTATCTGTGTAAACATGCATACATCTTCACCGCTATCAGTATAAACATGGATATATCTACACCGCTATCTGCAGGAACATGGAAATAGCTACACCGCTATCTGTATGAACATGGAAATATCTACACTGCTATCTGTATGAACATGGATATATCTACACAGCCATCTGGATGAACATGGAAATATCTACACCGCTATCTGTGTAAACATGCATACATCTTCACCGCTATCTGTATAAACATGGAAATATCTACACCGCTATCTGTATGAACATGGAAATATCTACACTGCTATCTGCATATACATGGAAATATCTACACAGCTATCTCTTTACACATGGAAATAACTACACCGCTATCTGTATGAACATGGAAATATCCACACCGCCATCTGTATGAACATGGAAATATCTGCACCGCCATCTGTATGAACATGTAAATATCTACACCGCCATCTGTATTAAGATGGAGATATCTACACCGCTATCTGTATAAACATGGAAATATCAGCACCGCTATCTGTATAAACATGGAAATATCTACACCGCTACCTGTATAAACATGGAAATATCTACACCGCTACCTGTATAAACATGGAAATATCAGCACCGCTATCTGTATGAACATGGAAATATCTACACCGCTATCTGTATGAACATGGAAATATCTACACCGCTATCTGTATGAACATGGAAATATCTACACCGCTATCAGTATGAACAAGGAAATATCTACACCGCTATCTGTATGAACATGGATATATCTACACAGCCCTCTGGAAGAACATGGAAATATCCACACCGCTATCTGTGTAAACATGCATACATCTTCACTGCTATCTGTATAAACATGGAAATATCTACACCGCTATCTGTATGAACATGGAAATATCTACACCGCTATCTGTTTGAAGATGGAAATATATACACCGCTATCTGCATGAAAACGGAAATATCTACACAGCTATCTGCATATACATGGAAATATCTACACAGCTATCTCTTTACACATGGAAATAACTACACCGCTATCTGTATGAAGATGGAAATATCTACACCGCCATCTGTATGAACATGGAAATATCTGCACCGCCATCTGTATGAACATATAAATATCTACACCACCATCTGTATTAAGACGGAGATATCTACACTGCTATCTGAATAAACATGGAAATATCTACAACGCTATCTCCATAAACATGGAAATATCTACACCGCTATCTGTATAAACATGGAAATATCTACACCACTACCTGTATAAACATGGAAATATCAGCACCGCTATCTGTATGAACATGGAAATATCTACACCGCTGCCTGTATAAACATGGAAATATCAGCACCGCTATCTGTATGAACATGGAAATATCTACACCGCTATCTGTAAGAACATGGAAATAACTACACCGCTATCTGTATGAACATGGAAATAGCTACACCGTTATCTGTATGAACATGGAAATAGCTACACCACTATCTGTATGAAGATGGAAATAGCTACACCGCTATCTGTATGAACATGGATATATCTACACAGCCATCTGGATGAACATGGAAATATCTACACCGCTATCTGTGTAAACATGCATAGATCTTCACAGCTACCTCTATAAACATGGAAATATCTACACCGCTATCTGTATGAACATGGAAATATCCACACCGCTATCAGTATGAACATGGAAATATCTACACTGCTATCTGTTTGAACATGGAAATATCTGCACCGCTATCTGCATGAAAATGGAAATATCTACACTGCTATCTGCATATACATTTAAATATCTACACAGCTATCTCTTTACACATGGAAATAACTACACCGCTATCTGTATGAACATGGAAATATCTGCACCGCCATCTGTATGAACACATAAATATCTACACCGCCATCTGTATTAAGATGGAGATACCTACACCGCTATCTGTATAAACATGGAAATATCTACACCGCTATCTGTATAAACATGGAAATATCTACACCGCTATCTGTATAAACATGGAAATATCAGCACCGCTATCTGTATGAACATGGAAATATCAGCCCCTCTATCTGTATGAACATTGAAGTATCTACACCGCTATCTGTATGAACATGGAAATATCTACACCGCTATCTGTATGAACACGGAAATATCTACACCGCTATCTGTTTGAACATGGAAATATCTACACCGATATCTGTATGAACACGGAAATATCTACACCGATATCTGTTTGAACATGGAAATATCTACACCGCTATCTGCATGAAAATGGAAATATATACACAGCTATCTGCATATACATGGAAATATCTACACAGCTATCTCTTTACACATGGAAAAAACTACACCGCTATCTGTATGAACATGGAAATATCTTCACCGCCATCTCTATGAACATGGATATATCTACACAGCCATCTGGATGAACATGGAAATATCTACACCGCTATCTGTATGAGCATGGAAATATCTACACTGATATCTGTGTAAACATGAATACATCTTCACTGCTATCTGTATAAACATGGAAATATCTACACTGCTATCTGTATGAACATGGAAATATCAACACCGCTATCTGTCTGAACATGGAAATATCTACACCGCTATCTGCATGAAAATGGAAATATCTACACAGCGATCTGCATATACATGGAAATATCTACAAAGCTATCTCTTTACACATTGAAATAAGTACAGCGCTATTTCTATAAACATGGAAATAGCTACACCGCCATCTGTATGAACATGGAAATATCTACACCGCTATCTGTATGAACATGGGAATATCTACACAGCTATCTGTATGAACATGGATATATCTACACAGCCCTCTGGATGAACATGGAAATATCCACACCGCTATCTGTGTAAACATGCATACATCTTCACTGCTATCTGTAGAAACATGGAAATATCTACACCGCTATCTGTATGAACATGGAAATATCTACACCGCTATCTGTTTGAAAATGGAAATATATACACCGCTATCTGCATGAAAATGGAAATATCTACACAGCTATCTGCATATAGATGGAAATATCTACACAGCTATCTCTTTACACATGGAAATAACTACACCAATATCTGTATGAACATGGAAATATCTACACCGCCCTCTGTATGAACATGGAAATATCTGCACCGCCATCTGTATGAACATATAAATATCTACACCGCCATCTGTATTAAGATGGAGATATCTACACCGCTATCTGAATTAACATGGAAATAACTACACCGCTATCTGTATAAACATGGAAATATCTACACCGCTATGTGTATAACCATGGAAATATCTACACCGCTACCTGTATAAACATGGAAATATCAGCACTGATATCTGTATGAACATGGAAATATCTACACCGCTATCTGTATGAACATGGAAATATCTACACCGCTATCTGTATGAACATGGAAATATCTACAAAGCTATCTGAATGAACATCGAAAAATCTACACCGCTATCTGTTTGAACATGGAAATATCTACACCGCTATCTGCATGAAAATGGAAATATCTACACTGCTATCTGCATATACATGGAAATATCTACACAGATATCTCTTTACACATGGAAATAACTACACCGCTATATCTATAAACATGGAAATAACTACACCGCCATCTGTATGAACATGGAAATATCTGCACCGCCATCTGTATGAACATATAAATATCTACACCGCCATCTGTATTAAGAAGGAAATATCTAAACCGCTATCTGTATAAACCTGGAAATATCTACACCGCTGCCTGTATAAACATGGAAATATCAGCACCGCTATCTGTATGAACATGGGAATATCTTCACCGCTATCTGTATGGACATGGAAATATCTACACGGCTATATGTATGAACATGGAAATAGCTACACCGTTATCTGTATGAACATGGAAATAGCTACACCACTATCTGTATGAACATGGAATTATCTACACCGCTATCTGTATTAACATGGATATATCTACACAGCCATCTGGATGAACTTGGAAATATCTACACCGCTGTCTGAATGAACATGGAAATATGTACACCGCTATCTGTATGAACATGGATATATCTACACAGCCATCTGGATGAACATGGAAATATCTACACCGCTATCTGAGTAAACATGCATAGAACTTCACCGCTATCTCTATAAACAAGGAAATATCTACACCGCTATCTGTATGAACATGGAAATATCCACACCGCTATCTGTATGAACATGGAAATATCTACACCGCTATCTGTTTGAACATGGAAATATCTACACCGCTATCTGTATGAAAATGGAAATATCTATACTGCTATCTGCATATAAATTTAATATCTACACAGCTATCTCTTTACACGTGGAAATAACTACACCGCTATCTGTATGAACATGGAAATATCTACACCGCCATCTGTATGAACACGGAAATATCTGCACCGCCATCTGTATGAACATATAAGTATCTTCACCGCCATCTGTATTAAGATGGAGATATCTACACTGCTATCTGTATAAACATGGAAATATCTACACCGCCATCTGTATGAACATATAAATATCTACACCACCATCTGTATTAAGAAGGAAATATCTAAAATGCTATCTGTATAAACATGGAAATACCTACACCGCTGCCTGTATAAACATGGAAATATCAGCACCACTATCTGTATGAACATGGAAATATCTACACCGCAATCTGTATGAACATGGATATACCTACAGAGCCATCTGGATGAAGATGGAAATATCTACACCTCTGTCTGTATGAACATGGAAATATCTACACCGCTATCTGTGTAAACATGCATACATCTTCACCGCTATCAGTATAAACATGGAAATATCTACACCGCTATCTGTATGAACATGGAAATAGCTACACCGCTGTCTGTATGAACATGGATATATCTACACAGCTATCTGTATGAACATGGATATATCTACACAGCCATCTGGATGAACATGGAAATATCTACACCGCTATCTGTGTAAACATGCATACATCTTCACCACTATCTGTATAAACATGGAAATAACTACACCGCTATCTGTATGAACATGGAAATATCTGCACCGCTATCTGTATGAACATGGAAATATCTACACCGCTATCTGTTTGAACATGGAAATATCTACACCGCTATCTGCATGAAAATGGAAATATCTACAAAGCTATCTGCATATTCATGGAAATATCTACACAGCTATCTCTTTACACATGGAAATAACTACACCGCTATATCTATAAACATGGAAATATCTACACCGCCATATGTATGAACATGGAAATATCTGCACCGCCATCTGTATGAACATATAAATATCTACACCGCCATCTGTATTAAGAAGGACATATCTAAACAGCTATCTGTACAAACCTGGAAATATCTACACCGCTGCCTGTATAAACATGGAAATATCAGCACCGCTATCTTTATGAACATGGAAATATCTACACCGCTACCTGTATAAACATGGAAATACCTGCACCGCTATCTGTATGAACATGGAAATATCTACACCGCTATCTGTATGAACATGGAAATATCTACACCGCTATCTGTATGAACATGGATATATCTACACAGCCCTCTGGATGAACATGGAAATATCCACACCGCTATCTTTGCAAACATGCATACATCTTCACCGCTATCGGTATAAACATAGAAATATCTACACCGCTATCTCTATGAACATGGAAATATCTACACCGCCATCTGTTTGAAGATGGAAATATATACACCGCTATCTGCATGAAAATGGAAATATCTACACAGCTATCTGCATATAGATGGAAATATCTACACAGCTATCTCTTTACACATGGAAATAACTACACCGCTATCTGTATGAACATGGAAATATCTACACCGCCATCTATATGAACATGGAAATATCTGCACCGCCATCTGTATGAACATATAAATATCTACACCGCCATCTGTATTAAGATGGAGATATCTACACCGCTATCTGAAAAACATGGAAATATCTACACCGCTGTCTGTATAAACATGGAAACATCTACACCGCTATCTGTATAAACATGGAAATATCTACACCACAACCTGTATAAACATGGAAATATCAGCACCGCTATCTGTATGAACCTGGAAATATCTACACAGCTATCTGTATGAAAATGGAAATATCTACACCGCTATCTGTATGAACATGGAAATACCTACAAAGCTATTTGAATGAACATGGAAATATCTACACCGCTATCTGTTTGAACATGTAAATATCTACACCGCTATCTGCATGAAAATGGAAATATCTACAAAGCTATCTGCATATACATGGAAATATCTACACAGCTATCTCTTTACACATGGAAATAACTACACCGCTATATCTATAAACATGGAAATATCTACACCACCATCAGTATGAACATGGAAATATCTGCACCGCCATCTGTATGAACATATAAATATCTACACCGCCATCTGTATTAAGAAGGAAATATCTAAACCGCTATCTGTATAAACATGGAAATATCTACACCGCTGCCTGTATAAACATGGAAATATCAGCACCGCTCTCTGTATGAAAATGGAAATATCTACACCGCTATCTGTATGAACATGGAAATATCTACACTGCAATCTGTATGAACATGGAAATAGCTACACCGTTATCTGTATGAAAATGGAAATAGCTACACCGCTATCTTTATGAACATGGAAATATCTACACCACTATCTGTATGAACATGGATATATCTACACAGCCATCTGTCTGAACATGGAAATATCTACACCGCTATCTGTATGAACATGGAAATATCTACACCGCTATCTGTATGAACATGGATATATCTACACAGCCATCTGGATGAACATGGAAATATCTACACCGCTATCTGTGTAAACATGCATACATCTTCACCACTATCTGAATAAACATGGAAATATCTGCACCGCTATTGGTATTAACATGGAAATATCTACACCGCTATCTGTATGAACATGGAAATACCTACACCTCTATCTGTTTGAAGATGGAAATATCTACACCGCTATCTGCATGAAAATGGAAATATCTACACTGCTATCTGCATATACATTTAAATATCTACACAGCTATCTCTTTACACATGGAAATAACTACACCACTATCTCTATGAACATGGAAATAACTACACCGCCATCACTATGAACATGGAAATATCTGCACCGCCATCTGTATGAACATATAAATATCTACACCGCCATCTGTATTAATATGGAGATATCTACACTGCTATCTGTATAAACATGGAAATATCTACACCGCCATCTGTATGAACATATAAATACACCGCCATCTGTATTTAGAAGGAAATATCTAAACCGCTTTCTGTATAAACATGGAAATATCTACACCGCTGCCTGTATAAACATGGAAATATCAGCACCGCTATCTGTATGAACATGGAAATATCTACACCGCTATCTGTAGGAACATGGAAATATCTACACCGCTGCCTGTATAAACATGGAAATATCAGCACCGCTATCTGTATGAACATGGAAATATCTACACCACTATCTGTATGAACATGGATATATCTACACAGCCATCTGGATGAACATGGAAATATCTACACCACTATCTGTATGAACATGGAAATATCTACACCGCTATCTGTGTAAACATGCATACATCTTCACCGCTATCAGTATAAACATGGAAATATCTACACCGCTATCTGTATGAACATGGAAATAGCTACACTGCTATCTGTATGAACATAGAAATATCTACACCGCTATCTGTATGAACATGGATATATCTACACAGCCATCTGGATGAACATGGAAATATCTACACCGCTATCTGTGTAAACATGCATACATCTTCACCGCTATCTGTATAAACATGGAAATATCTACACCGCTATCTGTATGAACATGGAAATATCTACACCGCTATCTGTATGAACATGGAAATATCTACACCGCTATCTGTTTGAACATGGAAATATCTAATCCGCTATCTGCATGAAAATGGAAATATCTACACTGCTATCTGCATATACATGGAAATATCTACACAGCTATCTCTTTACACATGGAAATAACTACACCGCTATCTGTATGAACATGGGAATATCTACACCGCCATCTGTATGAACATGGAAATATCTGCACCGCCATCTGTATGAACATAAAAATATCTACACCGCCATCTGTATTAAGATGGAGATATCTACACCGCTATCTGAATAAACATGGAAATATCTACACCGCTATCTGTATAAACATGGAAATATCTACACCGCTATCTGTATTCCCATGGAAATATCTACACCGCTACCTGCATAAACATGGAAATATCAGCACCGCTATCTGTATGAACATGGAAATATCTACACCGCTATCTGTATGAACATGGAAATATCTACACCGCTATCTGTATGAACATGGAAATATCTACAAAGCTATCTGAATGAACATGGAAAAATCTACACTGCTATCTGTTTGAACATGTAAATATCTACACCGCTATCTGCATGAAAATGGAAATATCTACAAAGCTATCTTCATATACATGGAAATATCTACACAGCTATCTCTTTACACATGGAAATAACTACACCGCTATATCTATAAACATGGAAATATCTACACCGCCATATGTATGAACATGGAAATATCTGCACCGCCATCTGTATGAACATATAAATATCTACACCGCCATCTGTATTAAGAAGGAAATATCTAAACAGCTATCTGTATAAACCTGGAAATATCTACACCGCTACCTGTATAAACATGGAAATTTCAGCACCGCTATCTGTATGAACATGGAAATATCTACACCGCTACCTGTATAAACATGGAAATACCTGCACCGCTATCTGTATGAACATGGAAATATCTACACCGCTATCTGTATGAACACGGAAATATCTGCACCGCCATCTGTATGAACATATAAGTATCTTCACCGCCATCTGTATTAAGATGGAGATATCTACACTACTATCTGTATAAACATGGAAATATCTACACCGCCATCTGTATGAACATATAAATATCTACACCACCATCTGTATTAAGAAGGAAATATCTAAAATGCTATCTGTATAAACATGGAAATACCTACACCGCTGCCTGTATAAACATGGAAATATCAGCACCACTATCTGTATGAACATGGAAATATCTACACCGCAATCTGTATGAACATGGATATACCTACAGAGCCATCTGGATGAAGATGGAAATATCTACACCTCTGTCTGTATGAACATGGAAATATCTACACCGCTATCTGTGTAAACATGCATACATCTTCACCGCTATCAGTATAAACATGGAAATATCTACACCGCTATCTGTATGAACATGGAAATAGCTACACCGCTATCTGTATGAACATGGATATATCTACACAGCTATCTGTATGAACATGGATATATCTACACAGCCATCTGGATGAACATGGAAATATCTACACCGGTATCTGTGTAAACATGCATACATCTTCACCACTATCTGTATAAACATGGAAATAACTACACCGCTATCTGTATGAACATGGAAATATCTGCACCGCTATCTGTATGAACATGGAAATATCTACACCGCTATCTGTTTGAACATGGAAATATCTACACCGCTATCTGCATGAAAATGGAAATATCTACAAAGCTATCTGCATATTCATGGAAATATCTACACAGCTATCTCTTTACACATGGAAATAACTACACCGCTATATCTATAAACATGGAAATATCTACACCGCCATATGTATGAACATGGAAATATCTGCACCGCCATCTGTATGAACATATAAATATCTACACCGCCATCTGTATTAAGAAGGACATATCTAAACAGCTATCTGTACAAACCTGGAAATATCTACACCGCTGCCTGTATAAACATGGAAATATCAGCACCGCTATCTTTATGAACATGGAAATATCTACACCGCTACCTGTATAAACATGGAAATACCTGCACCGCTATCTGTATGAACATGGAAATATCTACACCGCTATCTGTATGAACATGGAAATATCTACACCGCTATCTGTATGAACATGGATATATCTACACAGCCCTCTGGATGAACATGGAAATATCCACACCGCTATCTGTGCAAACATGCATACATCTTCACCGCTATCGGTATAAACATAGAAATATCTACACCGCTATCTCTATGAACATGGAAATATCTACACCGCCATCTGTTTGAAGATGGAAATATATACACCGCTATCTGCATGAAAATTGAAATATCTACACAGATATCTGCATATAGATGGAAATATCTACACAGCTATCTCTTTACACATGGAAATAACTACACCGCTATCTGTATGAACATGGGAATATCTACACCGCCATCTATATGAACATGGAAATATCTGCACCGCCATCTGTATGAACATATAAATTTCTACACCGCCATCTGTATTAAGATGGAGATATCTACACCGCTATCTGAAAAACATGGAAATATCTACACCGCTGTCTGTATAAACATGGAAACATCTACACCGCTATCTGTATAAACATGGAAATATCTACACCACAACCTGTATAAACATGGAAATATCAGCACCGCTATCTATATGAACCTGGAAATATCTACACAGCTATCTGTATGAAAATGGAAATATCTACACCGCTATCTGTATGAACATGGAAATATCTACAAAGCTATTTGAATGAACATGGAAATATCTACACCGCTATCTGTTTGAACATGTAAATATCTACACCGCTATCTGCATGAAAATGGAAATATCTACAAAGCTATCTGCATATACATGGAAATATCTACACAGCTATCTCTTTACACATGGAAATAACTACACCGCTATATCTATAAACATGGAAATATCTACACCACCATCAGAATGAACATGGAAATATCTGCACCGCCATCTGTATGAACATATAAATATCTACACCGCCATCTGTATTAAGAAGGAAATATCTAACCCGCTATCTGTATAAACATGGAAATATCTACACCGCTGCCTGTATAAACATGGAAATATCAGCACCGCTCTCTGTATGAAAATGGAAATATCTACACCGCTATCTGTATGAACATGGAAATATCTACACTGCAATCTGTATGAACATGGAAATAGCTACACCGTTATCTGTATTAAGATGGACATATCTACACCGCTATCTGTATAAACATGGAAATATCAACACCGCTATCTGTATGAACATGGATATATCTACACAGCCCTCTGGATGAACATGGAAATATCCACACCGCTATCTGTGTAAACATGCATACATCTTCACCGTTATTTGTATAAACATGGAAATATCTACACCGCTATCTGTATGAACATGGAAATATCTACACAGCAATCTGTTTGAAGATGGAAATATATACACCGCTTTCTGCATGAAAATGGAAATATCTACACAGCTATGTGCATATAGATGGAAATATCTACACAGCTGTCTGTTTACACATGGAAATAACTACAACGCTATCTGTATGAACATGGACATATCTACACAGCTATCTCTTTACACATGGAAAAATCTACACCGCTATCTGTATGAACATGGAAATATCTTCACCGCCATTTCTATGAACATGGATATATCTACACAGCCATCTGGATGAACATGGAAATATCTACACCGCTATCTGTATGAGCATGGAAATATCTACACTGATATCTGTGTAAACATGAATACATCTTCACCGCTATCTGTATAAACATGGAAATATCTACACTGCTATCTGTATGAACATGGAAATATCTACACCGCTATCTGTCTGAACATGGAAATATCTACACCGCTATCTGCATGAAAATGGAAATATCTACACAGCGATCTGCATATACATGGAAATATCTACAAAGCTATCTCTTTACACATGGAAATAAGTACAGCGCTATCTCTATAAACATGGAAATAGCTACACCGCCATCTGTATGAACATGGAAATATCTACACCGCTATCTGTATGAACATGGGAATATCTACACCGCTATCTGTATGAACATGGATATATCTACACAGCCCTCTGGATGAACATGGAAATATCCACACCGCTATCTGTGTAAATATGCATACATCTTCACCGCTATCTGTAGAAACATGGAAAAATCTACACCGCTATCTGTATGAAGATGGAAATATCTACACCGCTATCTGTTTGAAGATGGAAATATATACACCGCTATCTGCATGAAAATGGAAATATCTACACAGCTATCTGCATATAGATGGAAATATCTACACAGATATCTCTTTACACATGGAAATAAATACACCACTATCTGTATGAACATGGAAATATCTACACCGCCCTCTGTATGAACATGGAAATATCTGCACCGCCATCTGTATGAACATATAAATATCTACACCGCCATCTGTATTAAGATGGAGATATCTACACCGCTATCTGAATAAACATGGAAATAAATACACCGCTATCTGTATAAACATGGAAATATCTACACCGCTATGTGTATAACCATGGAAATATCTACACCGCTACCTGTATAAACATGGAAATATCAGCACTGATATCTGTATGAACATGGAAATATCTACACCGCTATCTGTATGAACATGGAAATATCTACACCGCTATCTGTATGAACATGGAAATATCTACAAAGCTATCTGAATGAACATGGAAAAATCTACACCGCTATCTGTTTGAACATGGAAATATCTACACCGCTATCTGCATGAAAATGGAAATATCTACACTGCTATCTGCATATACATGGAAATATCTACACAGATATCTCTTTACACATGGAAATAACTAAACCGCTATATCTATAAACATGGAAATATCTACACCGCCATCTGTATGAACATGGAAATATCTGCACCGCCATCTGTATGAACATATAAATATCTACACCGCCATCTGTATTAAGAAGGAAATATCTAAACCGCTATCTGTATAAACCTGGAAATATCTACACCGCTGCCTGTATAAACATGGAAATATCAGCACCGCTATCTGTATGAACATGGAAATATCTTCACCGCTATCTGTATGGACATGGAAATATCTACACGGCTATCTGTATGAACACGGAAATAGCTACACCGTTATCTGTATGAACATGGAAATAGCTACACAACTATCTGTATGAACATGGAATTATCTACACCGCTATCTGTATTAACATGGATATATCTACACAGCCATGTGGATGAACATGGAAATATCTACACCGCTAACTGAATGAACATGGAAATATGTACACCGCTATCTGTATGAACATGGATATATCTACACAGCCATCTGGATGAACATGGAAATATCAACACCGCTATCTGTGTAAACATGCATAGAACTTCACCGCTATCTCTATAAACAAGGAAATATCTACACCGCTATCTGTATGAACATGGAAATATCTACACCGCTATCTGTTTGAACATGGAAATATCTACACCGCTATCTGTATGAAAATGGAAATATCTACACTGCTATCTGCATATAAATTTAAATATCTACACAGCTATCTCTTTACACATGGAAATAACTACACCGCTATCTGTATGAACATGGAAATATCTACACCGCCATCTGTATGAACACGGAAATATCTGCACCGCCATCTGTATGAACATATAAGTATCTTCACCGCCATCTGTATTAAGATGGAGATATCTACACTGCTATCTGTATAAACATGGAAATATCTACACCGCCATCTGTATGAACATATAAATATCTACACCACCATCTGTATTAAGAAGGAAATATCTAAAATGCTATCTGTATAAACATGGAAATACCTACACCGCTGCCTGTATAAACATGGAAATATCAGCACCACTATCTGTATGAACATGGAAATATCTACACCGCTATCTGTATGAACATGGATATACCTACAGAGCCATCTGGATGAAGATGGAAATATCTACACCTCTATCTGTATGAACATGGAAATATCTACACCGCTATCTGTGTAAACATGCATACATCTTCACCGCTATCAGTATAAACATGGAAATATCTACACCGCTATCTGTATGAACATGGAAATAGCTACACCGCTATCTGTATGAACATGGATATATCTACACAGCTATCTGTATGAACATGGATATATCTACACAGCCATCTGGATGAACATGGAAATATCTACACCGCTATCTGTGTAAACATGCATACATCTTCACCACTATCTGTATAAACATGGAAATAACTACACCGCTATCTGTATGAACATGGAAATATCTGCACCGCTATCTGTATGAACATGGAAATATCTACACCGCTATCTGTTTGAACATGGAAATATCTACACCGCTATCTGCATGAAAATGGAAATATCTACAAAGCTATCTGCATATTCATGGAAATATCTACACAGCTATCTCTTTACACATGGAAATAACTACACCGCTATATCTATAAACATGGAAATATCTGCACCGCCATAGGTATGAACATGGAAATATCTGCACCGCCATCTATATGAACATATAAATATCTACACCGCCATCTGTATTAAGAAGGACATATCTAAACAGCTATCTGTATAAACCTGGAAATATCTACACCGCTGCCTGTATAAACATGGAAATATCAGCACCGCTATCTTTATGAACATGGAAATATCTACACCGCTACCTGTATAAACATGGAAATACCTGCACCGCTATCTGTATGAACATGGAAATATCTACACCCCTATCTGTATGAACATGGAAATATCTACACCGCTATCTGTATGAACATGGATATATCTACACAGCCCTCTGGATGAACATGGAAATATCCACACCGCTATCTGTGCAAACATGCATACATCTTCACCGCTATCTGTATAAACATAGAAATATCTACACCGCTATCTCTATGAACATGGAAATATCTACACCGCCATCTGTTTGAAGATGGAAATATATACACCGCTATCTGCATGAAAATGGAAATATCTACACAGCTATCTGCATATAGATGGAAATATCTACACAGCTATCTCTTTACACATGGAAATAACTACACCGCTATCTGTATGAACATGGAAATATCTACACCGCCATCTATATGAACATGGAAATATCTGCACTGCCATCTGTATGAACATATAAATATCTACACCGCAATCTGTATTAAGATGGAGATATCTACACCGATATCTGAATAAACATGGAAATATCTACACCGCTATCTGTATAAACATGGAAACATCTACACCGCTATCTTTATAAACATGGAAATATCTACACCACAACCTGTATAAACATGGAAATATCAGCACCGCTATCTGTATGAACCTGGAAATATCTACACAGCTATCTGTATGAACATGGAAATATCTACACCGCTATCTGTTTGAACATGGAAATATCTTCAAAGCTATTTGAATGAACATGGAAATATCTACACCGCTATCTGTTTGAACATGTAAATATCTACACCGCTATCTGCATGAAAATTTAAATATCTACAAAGCTATCTGCATATACATGGAAATATCTACACAGCTATCTCTTTACACATGGAAATAACTACACCGCTATATCTATAAACATGGAAATATCTACACCACCATCAGTATGAACATGGAAATATCTGCACCGCCATCTGTATGAACATATAAATATCTACACCGCCATCTGTATTAAGAAGGAAATATCTAAACCGCTATCTGTATAAACATGGAAATATCTACACCGCTGCCTGTATAAACATGGAAATATCAGCACCGCTCTCTGTATGAAAATGGAGATATCTACACCACTATCTGTATGAACATGGAAATATCTACACTGCAATCTGTATGAACATGGAAATAGCTACACCGTTATCTGTATGAAAAAGGAAATAGCTACACCGCTATCTGTATGAACATGGAAATATCTACACCGCTATCTGTATGAACATGGATATATCTACACAGCCATCTGTCTGAACATGGAAATATCTACACCGCTATCTGTATGAACATGGAAATATCTACACCGCTATCTGTATGAACATGGATATATCTACACAGCCATCTGGATGAACATGGAAATATCTACACCGCTATCTGTGTAAACATGCATACATCTTCACCACTATCTGTATAAACATGGAAATATCTGCACCGCTATCGGTATTAACATGGAAATATCTACACCGCTATCTGTATGAACATGGATATATCTACACAGCCATCTGGATGAACATGGAAATATCTACACCACTATCTGTATGAACATGGAAATATCTACACCGCTATCTGTGTAAACATGCATACCTCTTCACCGCTATCAGCATAAACATGGAAATATCTACACCGCTAGCTGTATGAACATGGATATATCTACACAGCCATCTGGATGAACATCGAAATATCTACACCGCTATCTGTATGAACATGGAAATATGTACACCGCTATCTGTATGAACATGGATATATCTACAGAGCCATCTGGATAAACAAGGAAATATCTACACCGCTATGTGTGTAAACATGCATAGAACTTCACCGCTATCTCTATAAACATGGAAATATGTACACCGCTATCTGTATGTACATGGAAATATCCACACCGCTATCTGTATGAACATGGAAATATCTACACCGCTATCTGTTTGAACATGGAAATATCTACACCGTTATCTGTATGAAAATGGAAATATCTACACTGCTATCTGCATATACATTTAAATATCTACACAGCTATCTCTTTACACATGGAAATAACTACACCGCTATCTGTATGGACATGGAAACATCTACACCGCCATCTGTATGAACACGGAAATATCTGCACCGCCATCTGTAAGAACATATAAATATCTACACCACCATCTGTATTAAGATGAAGATATCTACACTGCTATCTGTATAAACATGGAAATATCTAAACCGCCATCTGTATGAACATATAAATATCTACACCGCCATCTGTATTAAGAAGGAAATATCTAAACCGCTATCTGTATAAACATGGAAATAGCTACACCGCTGCCTGTATAAACAAGGAAATATCAGCACCGCTATATGTATGAACATGGAAATATCTACACCGCTATCTGTATGAACATGGAAATATCTACACAGCTATCTGTATGAACATGGAAATAGCTACACCGCTATCTGAATGAACATGGATATATCTACACAGTCATCTGGATGAACATGGAAATATCTACACCGCTATGTGTGTAAACATGCATAGATCTTCACCGCTGTCTGAATAAACATGGAAATATCTACACCGCTATCTGTATGAACGTGGAAATATCTACACCGCTATCTGTATGAACAGGGAAATATCTACACCGCTATCTGTTTGAACATGGAAATATCTACACCGCTATCTGCATGAAAATGGAAATATCTACACTGCTATCTGTATATACATTTAAATATCTACACATCTATCTCTTTACACATGGAAATAACTACACCGCTATCTGTATGAACATGGAAATATCTACACCGCTATCTGTATGAACATGGAAATATCTGCACCGCCATCTGTATGAACATATAAATATCTACACCGCCATCTGTATTAAGATGGAGATATCTACACCGCTATCTGTTTAAACATGGAAATATCTACACCACTATCTGTATAAACATGGAAATATCTACACCGCTGTCTGTATAAGCATGGAAATATCTACACCACTACCTGTATAAACATGGAAATATCAGCACCGCTATCTGTATGAACATGGAAATATCTACAAAGCTATCTGAATGAACATGGAAAAATCTACACCGCTATCTGTTTGAACATGTAAATATCTACACCGCTATCTGCATGAAAATGGAAATATCTACAAAGCTATCTGCATATACATGGAAATATCTACACAGCTATCTCTTTACACATGGAAATAACTACACCGCTATCTGTATGAACATGGAAATATCTACACAGCCATCTGTATGAACACGGAAATATCTGCACCGCCATCTATAAGAACATATAAATATCTACACCGCCATCTGTATTAAGATGGAGATATGTGCACTGCTATCTGTATAAACATGGAAATATCTACACCGCCATCTGTATGAACATATAAATATCTACAATGCCCTCTGTATTAAGAAGGAAATATCTAAACCGCTATCTGTATAAACATGGAAATATCAGCACCGCTATCTGTATGAACAGGGAAATATCTACACCGCTATCTGTATGAACATGGAAATATCTACACCGCTATCTGTATGAACATGGAAATAGCTGCACCGCTATCTGTATGAACATTGATATATCTACACAGACATCTGGATGAACATGGAAATATCTACAACGCTATCTGTGTAAACATGCATAGATCTTCACCGCTATCTGTATAAACATGGAAATATCTACACCGCTATCTGTATAAACATGGAAATATCTACACCACTACCTGTATAAACATGGAAATATCAGCACCGCTATCTGTATGAACATGGAAATATCTACACCGCCATCTGTATGAACATGGAAATATCAACACCGCTATCTGTATGAACATGGAAATATCTACACCGCTATCTGTATGAACATGGAAATATCTACACCGCTATCTGTTTGAACATGGCAATATCTACACCGCTGTCTGCATGAAAATGGAAATATCTACACAGCTATCTGCATATACATGGAAATATCTACACAGCTATCTCTTAACACATGGAAATAACGACACTGCTATCTCTATAAAGATGGAAATATCTACACAGCCATCTGTATGAACATGGAAATATCTGCACCGCCATCTGTATGAACATATAAATATCTACACCCCCATCTCTATTAAGAAGGAAATATCTAAACCGCTATCTGTATGAACATTGAAATATCTACACCGCTAACTGTATGAACATGGAAATATCTACACCGCTATCTGTACGAACATGGAAATATCTAAACCGCTATCTGCATGAAAATAGAAATATCTACACAGCTATCTGTATGAACATGGATATATCTACACAGCCCTCTGGATGAACATGGAAATATCCACACCGCTATCTGTGTAAACATGCATACATCTTCACCGTTATCTGTATAAACATGGAAATATCTACACCGTTATCTGTATGAACATGGAAATATCTACACCGCTATCTGTTTGAAGATGGAAATATATACACCGCTATCTGCATGAAAATGGGAATATCTACACAGCTATCTGCATATAGATGGAAATATCTACACAGCTGTCTGTTTACACATGGAAATAACTACAACGCTGTCTGTATGAACATGGACATATCTACACCGCCATCTGTATGAACATGGAAATATCTGCACCGCCATCTGTATGAACATATAAATAACTACACCGCCATCTGTATTAAGATGGAGATATCTACACCGCTATCTGAATAAACATGGAAATATCTACACCGCAATCTGTATAAACATGGAAGTATCTACACCTCTATCTGTATAAACATGGAAATATCTACACCGCTACCTGTATAAACATGGAAATATCAGCACCGCTATCTGTATGAACCTGGAAATATCTACACCGGTATCTGTATGAACACGGAAATATCTACAACGCTATCTGTTTGAACATGGAAATATCTACACCGCTATCTGTATGAACACGGAAATATCTACACCGCTATCTGTTTGAACATGGAAATATCTACACCGCTATCTGCATGAAAATGGAAATATATACACAGCTATCTGCATATACATGGAAATATCTAAACAGCTATCTCTTTACACATGGAAAAAACTACACCGCTATCTGTATGAACATGGAAATATCTTCACCGCCATCTTTATGAACATGGATATATCTACACAGCCATCTGGATGAACATGGAAATATCTACACCGCTATCTGTATGAACATGGAAATATCTACACCGATATCTGTGTAAACATGAATACATCTTCACCGCTATCTGTATAAACATGGAAATATCTACACTGCTATCTGTATGAACATGGAAATATCTACACCGCTATCTGTTTGAAGATGGAAATATGTACACCGCTATCTGCATGAAAATGGAAATATCTACACAGCGATCTGCATATACATGGAAATATCTACAAAGCTATCTCTTTACACATGGAAATAAGTACAGCGCTATTTCTATAAACATGGAAATAGCTACACCGCCATCTGTATGAACATGGAAATATCTACACCGCTATCTGTATGAACATGGATATATCTACACAGCCCTCTGGATGAACATGGAAATATCCACACCGCTATCTGTGTAAACATGCATACATCTTCACCGCTATCTGTAGAAACATGGAAATATCTACACCGCTATCTGTATGAACATGGAAATATCTACACCGCTATCTGTTTGAAGATGGAAATATATACACCGCTATCTGCATGAAAATGGAAATATCTACACAGCTATCTGCATATAGATGGAAATATCTACACAGCTATCTCTTTACACATAGAAATAACTACACCACTATCTGTATTAACATGGAAATATCTACACCGCCATCTGTATGAACATGGAAATATCTGCACCGCCATCTGTATGAACATATAAATATCTACACCGCCATCTGTATTAAGATGGAGATATCTACACCGCTATCTGAATAAACATGGAAATATCTACACCGCTATCTGTATAAACATGGAAATATCTACACCGCTATGTGTATAACCATGGAAATATCTACACCGCTACCTGTATAAACATGGAAATATCAGCACCGCTATCTGTATGAACATGGAAATATCTCCACCGCTATCTTTATGAACATGGAAATATCTACACCGCTATCTGTATGAACATGGAAATATCTACAAAGCTATCTGAATGAACATGGAAAAATCTACACCGCTATCTGTTTGAACATGGAAATAGCTACACTGCTATCTGCCTGAAAATGGAAATATCTACACTGCTATCTGCATATACATGGAAATATCTACACAGCTATCTCTTTACACATGGAAATAACTACACCGCTATATCTATAAACATGGAAATATCTGCACCGCCATCAGTATGAACATATAAATACGCCGCCATCTGTATTAAGAAGGAAATATCTAAACCACTATCTCTATAAACATGGAAATATCTACACCGCTGCCTGTATAAACATGGAAATATCAGCACCGCTACCTGTATGAACATGGAAATATCTACACCGCTATCTGTAGGAACATGGAAATAGCTACACCGCTGCCTGTATAAACATGGAAATATCAGCACCGCTATCTGTATGAACATGGAAATATCTACACCACTATCTGTATGAACATGGAAATATCTACACCGCTATCTGTGTAAACATGCATACATCTTCACCGCTATCAGTATAAACATGGAAATATCTACACCGCCATCTGTATGAACATGGAAATAGCTACACCGCTATCTGTATGAACATGGAAATATCTACACCGCTATCTGTATGAACATGGAAATATCTACACCGCTATCAGTATGAACAAGGAAATATCTACACCGCTATCTGTATGAACATGGATATATTTACACAGCCCTCTGGATGAACATGGAAATATCCACACCGCTATCTGTGTAAACATGCATACATCTTCACCGCTATCTGTATAAACATGGAAATATCTACACCGCTATCTGTATGAACATGGAAATATCTACACCGCTATCTGTTTGAAGATGGAAATATATACACCGCTATCTGCATGAAAACGGAAATATCTACACAGCTATCTGCATATACATGGAAATATCTACACAGCTATCTCTTTACACATGGAAATAACTACACCGCTATCTGTATGAACATGGAAATATCTTCACCGCCATCTGTATGAGCATGGAAATATCTGCACCGCCATCTGTATGAACATATAAATATCTACACCGCCATCTGTATTAAGACGGAGATATCTACACTGCTATCTGAATAAACATGGAAATATCTACACCGCTATCAGTATAAACATGGAAATATCTACACCGCTATCTGTATAACCATGGAAATATCTACACCGCTACCTGTATAAACATGGAAATATCAGCACCGCTATCTGTATGAACATGGAAATATCTACACCGCTGCCTGTATAAACATGGAAATATCAGCACGGCTATCTGTATGAACATGGAAATAACTACACTGCTATCTGTATGAACATGGAAACAGCTACACCGTTATCTGTATGAACATGGAAATAGCTACACCACTATCTGTATGAACATGGAAATATCTACACCGCTATCTGTATGAACATGGATATATGTACACAGCCATCTGGATGAACATGGAAATATCTACACCGCTATCTGTATGAACATGGAAATATCTACACCACTATCTGTATGAACATGGATATATCTAAACAGCCATCTGGATGAACATGGAAATATCTACACCGCTATCTGTGTAAACATGCATAGATCTTCACCGCTACCTCTATAAACATGGAAATATCTACACCGCTATCTGTATGAACATGGAAATATCCACACCGCTATCTGTATGAACATGGAAATATCTACAGCGCTATCAGTTTGAACATGGAAATATCTACACCGCTATCTGCATGAAAATGGAAATATCTACACTGCTATCTGCATATACATTTAAATATCTACACAGCTATCTCTTTACACATGGAAATAACTACACCACTATCTGTATGAACATGGAAATATCTACACCGCCATCTGTATGAACATATAAATATCTACACCGCCATCTGTATTAAGATGGAGTTATCCACACTGCTATCTGTATAAACATGGAAATATCTACACCGCCATCTGTATGAACATATAAATATCTACACAGCCATCTGTATTAAGAAGGAAATATCTAAACCGCTATCTGTATAAACATAGAAATATCTACACCGCTGCCTGTATAAACAAGGAAATATCAGCACCGCTATCTGTATGAACATGGAAATATCTACACCGCTATCTGTATGAACATGGAAATATCTACTCCGCTATCTGTATGAACATGGAAATAGCTACACCGCTATCTGTATGAACATGGATATATCTACACAGCCATCTGGATGAACATGGAAATATCTACACCGCTATCTGTATAAACATGGAAATATCTACACCGCTATCTGTATGAACATGGAAATATCTACACCGCTATCTGTATAAACATGGAAATATCTACACCGCTATCTGTTTGAACATGGAAATATCTACACCGCTATCTGCATGAAAATGGAAATATCTACACTGCTATCTGCATATACATTTAAATATCTACACAGCTATCTCTTTACACATGGAAATAACTACACTGCAATCTGCATGAACATGGAAATATCTACACCGCTATCTGCATGAAAATGGAAATATCTACACTGCTATCTGCATATACATTTAAATATCTACACAGCTATCTCTTTACACATGGAAATAACTACACTGCTATCTGCATGAACATGGAAATATCTACACCACCATCTGTATGAACATGGAAATATCTGCACTGCCATCTGTATGAACATATAAATATCTACACCGCAATCTGTATTAAGATAGAGATATCTCCACTGCTATCTGTATAAACTTGGAAATATCTACACAGCTATCTGTATAAACATGGAAATATCTACACCGCTATCTGTATAAACATGGAAATATCTACACCGCTATCTGTATAAACATGGAAATATCTACACCGCTATCTGGGTAAACATGCATACATCTTCACCGCTCTCGGTATAAACATGGAAATGTCTACAAGGCTATCTGTATGAACATGGAAATATCTACACCGCCATCTGTATGAACATATAAATACACCGCCATCTGTATTTAGAAGGAAATATCAAAACTGCTTTCTGTATAATCATGGAAATATCTACACCGCTGCCTGTATAAACATGGAAATATCAGCACCGCTATCTGTATGAACATGGAAATATCTACACCGCTATCTGTAGGAACATGGAAATAGCTACACCGCTGCCTGTATAAACATGGAAATATCAGCACCGCTATCTGTATGAACATGGAAATATCTACACCACTATCTGTATGAACATGGATATATCTACACAGCCATCTGGATGAACATGGAAATGTCTACACCACTATCTGTATGCACATGGAAATATCTACACCGCTATCTGTGTAAACATGCATACATCTTCACCGCTATCACTATAAACATGGAAATATCTACACCGCTATCTGTATGAACATGGAAATAGCTACACTGCTATCTGTATGAAGATGGAAATATCTACACCGCTATCTGTATGAACATGGATATATCTACACAGCCATCTGGATGAACATGGAAATATCTACACCGCTATCTGTGTAAACATGCATACATCTTCACCGCTATCTGTATAAAGATGGAAATATCTACACCGCTATCTGTATGAACATGGAAATATCTACACCGCTATCTGAATGAACATGGAAATATCTACACCGCTATCTGTTTGAACATGGAAATATCTAAACCGCTATCTGCATGAAAATGGAAATATCTACACTGCTATCTGCATATACATGGAAATATCTACACAGCTATCTCTTTACACATGGAAATAACTACAACGCTATCTGTATGAACATGGAAATATCCACACCGCCATCTGTATGAACATGGAAATATCTGCAGCGCCATCTGTATGAACATATAAATATCTACACCGCCATCTGTATCAAGATGGAGATATCTACATCGCTATCTGTATAAACATGGAAATATCTACACCGCTATCTGTATAAACATGGAAATATCTACACCGCTATCTGTATAAACATGGAAATATCTAAACCGCTACCTGTATAAACATGGAAATATCAGCACCGCTATCTGTATGAACATGGAAATATCTACACCGCTATCTGTATGAACATGGAAATATCTACACCGCTATCTGTATGAATATGGAAATATCTACACCGCTATCAGTATGAACATGGAAATATCTACACCGCTATCTGTATGAACATGGATATATCTACACAGCCCTCTGGATGAACATGGAAATATCCACACCGCTATCTGTGTAAACATGCATACATCTTCACCGCTATCTGTATAAACATGGAAATATCTACACCGCTATCTGAATGAACATGGAAATGTCTACACCGCTATCTGTTTGAAGATGGAAATATATACACCGCTATCTGCATGAAAACGGAAATATCTACACAGCTATCTGCATATACATGGAAATATCTACACAGCTATCTCTTTACACATGGAAATAACTACACCGCTATCTGTATGAACATGGGAATATCTACACCGCCATCTGTATGAACATGGAAATATCTGCACTGCCATCTGTATGAACATATAAATATCTACACCGCCATCTGTATTAAGATGGAGATATCTACACCGCTATCTGAATAAACATGGAAATATCTACACCGCTATCTGTATAAACATGGAAATATCTACACCGCTATCTCTATACCCATGGAAATATCTACACCGCTACCTGTATAAACATGGAAATATCAGCACCGCTATCTGTATGAACATGGAAATATCTACACCGCTATCTGTATGAACATGGAAATATCTACACCGCTATCTGTATGAACATGGAAATATCTACACAGCTATCTCTTTACACATGGAAATAACTACACCGCTATATCTATAAACATGGAAATATCTACACCACCATATGTATGAACATGGAAATATCTGCACCGCCATCTGTATGAACATATAAATATCTACACCGCTATCTGTATTAAGAAGGAAATATCTAAACAGCTATCTGTATAAACCTGGAAATATCTACACCGCTGCCTGTATAAACATGGAAATATCAGCACTGCTATCTGTATGAACATGGAAATATCTACACCGCTATCTGTATGAACATGGAAATTCCTACAATGATATCTGTATGAACATGGAAATAGCTACACCGTTATGTGTATGAACATGGATATATCTACACAGCCATCTGGATGAACATGGAAATATCTACACCGCTATCTGTATGAACATGGAAATATCTACTCCGCTATCTGTATTAACATGGATATATCTAAACAGCCATCTGGATGAACATGGAAATATCTACATCGCTATCTGTGTAAACATGCATAGATCTTCACCACTATCTCTATAAACATGGAAATATCTACACCGCTATCTGTATGAACATGGAAATATCCACACCGCTATCTGTATGAACATGGAAATATCTACACCGCTATCTGTTTGAACATGGAAATATCTACACCGCTATCTGCATGAAAATGGAAATATCTACACTGCTATCTGCATATACATATAAATATCTACACAGCTATCTCTTTACACATGGAAATAACTACACCGCTATCTGTATGAACATGGAAATATCCACACCGCCATCTGTATGAACACGGAAATATCTGCACCGCCATCTGTAAGAACATATAAATATCTACACTGCCATCTGTATTAAGAAGAAGATATCTACACTGCTATCTGTATAAACATGGAAATATCTAAACCGCCATCTGTATGAACATATAAATATCTACACCGCCATCTGTATTAAGAAGGAAATATCTAAACCGCTATCTGTATAAACATGGAAATATCTACACCGCTACCTGTATGAACATGGATATATCTACACAGCCATCTGGATGAACATGGAAATATCTACACCGCTATCTGTATGAACATGGAAATATCTACACCACTATCTGTATGAACATGGATATATCTAAACAGCCATCTGGATGAACATGGAAATATCTACACCGCTATCTGTGTAAACATGCATAGATCTTCACCGCTACCTCTATAAACATGGAAATATCTACACCGCTATCTGTATGAACATGGAAATATCCACACCGCTATCTGTATGAACATGGAAATATCTACAGCGCTATCAGTTTGAACATGGAAATATCTACACCGCTATCTGCATGAAAATGGAAATATCTACACTGCTATCTGCATATACATTTAAATATCTACACAGCTATCTCTTTACACATGGAAATAACTACACCACTATCTGTATGAACATGGAAATATCTACACCGCCATCTGTATGAACATATAAATATCTACACCGCCATCTGTATTAAGATGGAGATATCCACACTGCTATCTGTATAAACATGGAAATATCTACACCGCCATCTGTATGAACATATAAATATCTACACAGCCATCTGTATTAAGAAGGAAATATCTAAACCGCTATCTGTATAAACATAGAAATATCTACACCGCTGCCTCTATAAACAAGGAAATATCAGCACCGCTATCTGTATGAACATGGAAATATCTACACCGCTATCTGTATGAACATGGAAATATCTACTCCGCTATCTGTATGAACATGGAAATAGCTACACCGCTATCTGTATGAACATGGATATATCTACACAGCCATCTGGATGAACATGGAAATATCTACACCGCTATCTGTATAAACATGGAAATATCTACACCGCTATCTGTATGAACATGGAAATATCTACACCGCTATCTGTATAAACATGGAAATATCTACACCGCTATCTGTTTGAACATGGAAATATCTACACCGCTATCTGCATGAAAATGGAAATATCTACACTGCTATCTGCATATACATTTAAATATCTACACAGCTATCTCTTTACACATGGAAATAACTACACTGCTATCTGCATGAACATGGAAATATCTACACCGCTATCTGCATGAAAATGGAAATATCTACACTGCTATCTGCATATACATTTAAATATCTACACAGCTATCTCTTTACACATGGAAATAACTACACTGCTATCTGCATGAACATGGAAATATCTACACCGCCATCTGTATGAACATGGAAATATCTGCACTGCCATCTGTATGAACATATAAATAACTACACCGCAATCTGTATTAAGATAGAGATATCTCCACTGCTATCTGTATAAACTTGGAAATATCTACACAGCTATCTGTATAAACATGGAAATATCTACACCGCTATTTGTATAAACCTGGAAATATCTACACCGCTATCTGGGTAAACATGCATACATCTTCACCGCTCTCTGTATAAACATGGAAATGTCTACAAGGCTATCTGTATGAACATGGAAATATCTACACCGCCATCTGTATGAACATATAAATACACCGCCATCTGTATTTAGAAGGAAATATCAAAACTTCTTTCTGTATAATCATGGAAATATCTACACCGCTGCCTGTATAAACATGGAAATATCAGCACCGCTATCTGTATGAACATGGAAATATCTACACCGCTATCTGTAGGAACATGGAAATAGCTACACCGCTGCCTGTATAAACATGGAAATATCAGCACCGCTATCTGTATGAACATGGAAATATCTACACCACTATCTGTATGAACATGGATATATCTACACAGCCATCTGGATGAACATGGAAATGTCTACACCACTATCTGTATGCACATGGAAATATCTACACCGCTATCTGTGTAAACATGCATACATCTTCACCGCTATCACTATAAACATGGAAATATCTACACCGCTATCTGTATGAACATGGAAATAGCTACACTGCTATCTGTATGAAGATGGAAATATCTACACCGCTATCTGTATGAACATGGATATATCTACACAGCCATCCGGATGAACATGGAAATATCTACACCGCTATCTGTGTAAACATGCATACATCTTCACCGCTATCTGTATAAAGATGGAAATATCTACACCGCTATCTGTATGAACATGGAAATATCTACACCGCTATCTGAATGAACATGGAAATATCTACACCGCTATCTGTTTGAACATGGAAATATCTAAACCGCTATCTGCATGAAAATGGAAATATCTACACTGCTATCTGCATATACATGGAAATATCTTCACAGCTATCTCTTTACACATGGAAATAACTACAACGCTATCTGTATGAACATGGAAATATCCACACCGCCATCTGTATGAACATGGAAATATCTGCAGCGCCATCTGTATGAACATATAAATATCTACACCGCCATCTGTATCAAGATGGAGATATCTACATCGCTATCTGTATAAACATGGAAATATCTACACCGCTATCTGTATAAACATGGAAATATCTACACCGCTATCTGTATAAACATGGAAATATCTAAACCGCTACCTGTATAAACATGGAAATATCAGCACCGCTATCTGTATGAACATGGAAATATCTACACCGCTATCTGTATGAACATGGAAATATCTACACCGCTATCTGTATGAATATGGAAATATCTACACCGCTATCAGTATGAACATGGAAATATCTACACCGCTATCTGTATGAACATGGATATATCTACACAGCCCTCTGGATGAACATGGAAATATCCACACCGCTATCTGTGTAAACATGCATACATCTTCACCGCTATCTGTATAAACATGGAAATATCTACACCGCTATCTGAATGAACATGGAAATGTCTACACCGCTATCTGTTTGAAGATGGAAATATATACACCGCTATCTGCATGAAAACGGAAATATCTACACAGCTATCTGCATATACATGGAAATATCTACACAGCTATCTCTTTACACATGGAAATAACTACACCGCTATCTGTATGAACATGGGAATATCTACACCGCCATCTGTATGAACATGGAAATATCTGCACTGCCATCTGTATGAACATATAAATATCTACACCGCCATCTGTATTAAGATGGAGATATCTACACCGCTATCTGAATAAACATGGAAATATCTACACCGCTATCTGTATAAACATGGAAATATCTACACCGCTATCTCTATACCCATGGAAATATCTACACCGCTACCTGTATAAACATGGAAATATCAGCACCGCTATCTGTATGAACATGGAAATATCTACACCGCTATCTGTATGAACATGGAAATATCTACACCGCTATCTGTATGAACATGGAAATATCTACACAGCTATCTCTTTACACATGGAAATAACTACACCGCTATATCTATAAACATGGAAATATCTACACCACCATATGTATGAACATGGAAATATGTGCACCGCCATCTGTATGAACATATAAATATCTGCACCGCCATCTGTATTAAGAAGGAAATATCTAAACAGCTATCTGTATAAACCTGGAAATATCTACACCGCTGCCTGTATAAACATGGAAATATCAGCACTGCTATCTGTATGAACATGGAAATATCTACACCGCTATCTGTATGAACATGGAAATTCCTACAATGATATCTGTATGAACATGGAAATAGCTACACCGTTATGTGTATGAACATGGATATATCTACACAGCCATCTGGATGAACATGGAAATATCTACACCGCTATCTGTATGAACATGGAAATATGTACTCCGCAATCTGTATTAACATGGATATATCTAAACAGCCATCTGGATGAACATGGAAATATCTACATCGCTATCTGTGTAAACATGCATAGATCTTCACCGCTATCTCTATAAACATGGAAATATCTACACCGCTATCTGTATGAACATGGAAATATCCACACCGCTATCTGTATGAACATGGAAATATCTACACCGCTATCTGTTTGAACATGGAAATATCTACACCGCTATCTGCATGAAAATGGAAATATCTACACTGCTATCTGCATATACATATAAATATCTACACAGCTATCTCTTTACACATGGAAATAACTACACCGCTATCTGTATGAACACGGAAATATCTACACCGCTATCTGCATGGAAATGGAAATATCTACACTGCTATCTGCATATACATGGAAATATCTACACAGCTATCTCTTTACACATGGAAATAACTACACCGCTATCTGTATGAACATGGAAATATCCACACCGCCATCTGTATGAACATGGAAATATCTACACCGCTGCCTGTATAAACAAGGAAATATCAGCACCGCTATCTGTATGAACATGGAAATATCTACACCGCTATCTGTATGAACATGGAAATATCTACACAGCTATCTGTATGAACATGGAAATATCTACACCGCTATCTGAATGAACATGGATATATCTACACTGCCATCTGGATGAACATGGAAATATCTACACCGCTATCTGAGTAAACATGCATACATCTTCTCCACTATCTGTATAAACATGGAAATATCTGCACCGCTATCGGTATGAACATGGAAATATCTACACCGCTATCTGTTTGGACATGGAAATATCTACACCGCTATCTGCATGAAATTGGAAATATCTACACTGCTATCTGAATATACATTTAAATATCTACACAGCTATCTCTTTACACATGGAAATAACTACACCACTATCTGTATGAACATGGAAATAACTACACCGCCATCTGTATGAACATGGAAATATCTGCACCGCCATCTGTATGAACATATAAATATCTACACCGCCATCTGTATTAAGATGGAGATATCTACACTGCTATCTGTATAAACATGGAAATATCAACACCGCCATCTGTATGAACATATAAATACGCCGCCATCTGTATTAAGAAGGAAATATCTAAACCGCTATCCGTATAAACATGGAAATATCTACACCGCTGCCTGTATAAACAAGGAAATATCAGCACCGCTATCTGTATGAACATGCAAATATCTACACCGCTATCTGTAGGAACATGGAAATAGATAAACCGCTGCCTGTATAAACATGGAAATATCAGCACCGCTATCTGTATGAACATGGAAATATCTAAACCACTATCTGTATGAACATGGATATATCTACACAGCCATCTGGATGAACATGGAAATATCTACACCACTATCTCTATGAACATGGAAATATCTACACCGCTATCTGTGTAAACATGCATACATCTTCACCGCTATCAATATAAACATGGAAATATCTACACCGCTATCTGTATGAACATGGAAATATCTACACCGCTATCTATATGAACATGGAAATATCTACACCGCTATCTGTATGAACATGGATATATCTACACAGCCATCTGGATGAACATGGAAATACCTTCACCGCTATCTGTGTAAACATGCATACATCTTCATCGCTATCTGTATAAACATGGAAATATCTACACCGCTATCTGTATGAACATGGAAATATCTACACCGCTATCTGTTTGAACATGGAAATATCTACACCGCTATCTGCATGAAAATGGAAATATCTACACTGCTATCTGCATATACCTGGAAATATCTACACAGCTATCTCTTTACACATGGAAATAACTACACCGCTATCAGTATGAACATGGAAATATCCACACCGCCATCTGTATGAACATGGAAATATCTGCACCGCCATCTGTATGAACATATAAATATCTACACCGCCATCTGTATTAAGATTGAGATATCTACACCGCTATCTGTATAAACATGGAAATATCTACACCGCTATCTGTATAAACATGGAAATATCTACACCGCTATCTGTATAAACATGGAAATATCTACACCGCTACCTGTATAAACATGGAAATATCAGCACCGCTATCTGTATGAACATGGAAATATCTACACCGCTATCTGTATGAACATGGAAATATCTACACCGCTATCTGTATGAACATGGAAATATCTACACCGCTATCAGTATGAACAAGGAAATATCTACACCGCTATCTGTATGAACATGGATATATCTAGACAGCCCTCTGGAAGAACATGGAAATATCCACACCGCAATCTGTGTAAACATGCATACATCTTCACTGCTATCTGTATAAACATGGAAATATCTACACCGCTATCTGTATGAACATGGAAATATCTACACCGCTATCTGTTTGAAGATGGAAATATATACACCGCTATCTGCATGAAAACTGAAATATCTACAAAGCTATCTGCATATACATGGAAATATCTACACAGCTATCTCTTTACACATGGAAATAACTACACCGCTATCTGTATGAACATGGAAATATCTACACCGCCATCTGTATGAACATGGAAATATCTGCACCGCCATCTGTATGAACATATAAATATCTACACCGCCATCTGTATTAAGATGGAGATATCTACACTGCTATCTGAATAAACATGGAAATATCTACAATGCTATCTCTATAAACATGGAAATATCTACACCGCTATCTGTATAACCATGGAAATATCTACACCGCTACCTGTATAAACATGGAAATATCAGCACCGCTATCTGTATGAACATGGAAATATCTACACCGCTGCCTGTATAAACATGGAAATATCAGCACAGCTATCTGTATGAACATGGAAATATCTACACCGCTATCTGTAAGAAAATGGAAATAACTACACCGCTATCTGTATGAACATGGAAATAGCTACACCGTTATCTCTATGAACATGGAAATAGCTACACCACTATCTGTATTAACATGGAAATATCTACACCGCTATCTGTATGAACATGGATATATCTACACAGCCATCTGGATGAACATGGAAATATCTACACCGCTATCTCTATGAACATGGAAATATCTACACCACTATCTGTATGAACATGGATATATCTACACAGCCATCTGGATGAACATGGAAATATCTACACCGCTATCTGTGTAAACATGCATAGATCTTCACCGCTACCTCTATAAACATGGAAATACCTACACCGCTATCTGTATGAACATGGAAATATCCACACCGCTATCTGTATGAACATGGAAATATCTACACCGCTATCTGTTTGAACATGGAAATATCTGCACCGCTATCTGCATGAAAATGGAAATATCTACACTGCTCTCTGCATATACATTTAAATATCTACAGAGCTATCTCTTTACACATGGAAATAACTACACCGCTATCTGCATGAACATGGAAATATCTACACCGCCATCTGTATGAACACGGAAATATCTGCACCGCCATCTGTATGAACATATAAATATCTACACCGCCATCTGTATTAAGAGGAGATAACTACACTGCTATCTGTATAAACATGGAAATATCTACACCGCCATCTGTATGAACATATAAATATCTACACAGCCATCTGTATTAAGAAGGAAATATCTAAACCGCTATCTGTATAAACATGGAAATATCTTCACCGCTGCCTGTATAAACAAGGAAATATCAGCACCGCTATCTGTATGAACATGGAAATATCTACACCGCTATCTGTATGAACATGGAAATATCTACTCCGCTATCTGTATGAACATGGAAATAGCTACACCGCTATCTGTATGAACATGGAGATATCTACACAGATATCTGTATGAACATGGAAATATCTACACCGCTATCTGTATGAACATGGAAATATCTACACCGCTATCTGTTTGAACATGGAAATATCTACACCGCTATCTGCATGAAAATGGAAATATCTACACTGCTATCTGCATATACATTTAAATATCTACACAGCTATCTCTTTACACATGGAAATAACTACACTGCTCTCTGCATGAACATGGAAATATCTACACCGCCATCTGTATGAACATGGAAATATCTGCACTGCCATCTGGATGAACATGGAAATATCTACACCACTATCTCTATGAACATGGAAATATCTACACCGCTATCTGTGTAAACATGCATACATCTTCACCGCTATCAATATAAACATGGAAATATCTACACCGCTATCTGTATGAACATGGAAATATCTACACCGCTATCTATATGAACATGGAAATATCTACACCGCTATCTGTATGAACATGGATATATCTACACAGCCATCTGGATGAACATGGAAATACCTTCACCGCTATCTGTGTAAACATGCATACATCTTCATCGCTATCTGTATAAACATGGAAATATCTACACCGCTATCTGTATGAACATGGAAATATCTACACCGCTATCTGTTTGAACATGGAAATATCTACACCGCTATCTGCATGAAAATGGAAATATCTACACTGCTATCTGCATATACCTGGAAATATCTACACAGCTATCTCTTTACACATGGAAATAACTACACCGCTATCAGTATGAACATGGAAATATCCACACCGCCATCTGTATGAACATGGAAATATCTGCACCGCCATCTGTATGAACATATAAATATCTACACCGCCATCTGTATTAAGATTGAGATATCTACACCGCTATCTGTATAAACATGGAAATATCTACACCACTATCTGTATAAACATGGAAATATCTACACCGCTATCTGTATAAACATGGAAATATCTACACCGCTACCTGTATAAACATGGAAATATCAGCACCGCTATCTGTATGAACATGGAAATAACTACACCGCTATCTGTATGAACATGGAAATAGCTACACCGTTATCTCTATGAACATGGAAATAGCTACACCACTATCTGTATTAACATGGAAATATCTACACCGCTATCTGTATGAACATGGATATATCTACACAGCCATCTGGATGAACATGGAAATATCTACACCGCTATCTCTATGAACATGGAAATATCTACACCACTATCTGTATGAACATGGATATATCTACACAGCCATCTGGATGAACATGGAAATATCTACACCGCTATCTGTGTAAACATGCATAGATCTTCACCGCTACCTCTATAAACATGGAAATACCTACACCGCTATCTGTATGAACATGGAAATATCCACACCGCTATCTGTATGAACATGGAAATATCTACACCGCTATCTGTTTGAACATGGAAATATCTGCACCGCTATCTGCATGAAAATGGAAATATCTACACTGCTCTCTGCATATACATTTAAATATCTACACAGCTATCTCTTTACACATGGAAATAACTACACCGCTATCTGCATGAACATGGAAATATCTACACCGCCATCTGTATGAACACGGAAATATCTGCACCGCCATCTGTATGAACATATAAATATCTACACCGCCATCTGTATTAAGAGGAGATATCTACACTGCTATCTGTATAAACATGGAAATATCTACACCGCCATCTGTATGAACATATAAATATCTACACAGCCATCTGTATTAAGAAGGAAATATCTAAACCGCTATCTGTATAAACATGGAAATATCTTCACCGCTGCCTGTATAAACAAGGAAATATCAGCACCGCTATCTGTATGAACATGGAAATATCTACACCGCTATCTGTATGAACATGGAAATATCTACTCCGCTATCTGTATGAACATGGAAATAGCTACACCGCTATCTGTATGAACATGGAGATATCTACACAGATATCTGTATGAACATGGAAATATCTACACCGCTATCTGTATGAACATGGAAATATCTACACCGCTATCTGTTTGAACATGGAAATATCTACACCGCTATCTGCATGAAAATGGAAATATCTACACTGCTATCTGCATATACATTTAAATATCTACACAGCTATCTCTTTACACATGGAAATAACTACACTGCTCTCTGCATGAACATGGAAATATCTACACCGCCATCTGTATGAACATGGAAATATCTGCACTGCCATCTGTATGGACATATAAATATCTACACCGCAATCTGTATTAAGATAGAGATATCTGCACTGCTATCTGCACAAACATGGAAATATCTACACAGCTATCTGTATAAACATGGAAATATCTACACCGCTATCTGTATAAACATGGAAATATCTACACCACTACCTGTATAAACATGGAAATATCAGCACCGCTATCTGTATGAACATGGAAATATCTACACCGCTATCTGTGTAAACATGCATACATCTTCACCGCTATCTGTATAAACATGGAAATATCTACAAGGCTATCTGTATGAACATGGAAATAACTACACTGCTATCTGTACGAACATGGAAATATCTAAACCGCTATCTGCATGAAAATAGAAATATCTACACAGCTATGTGCATATACATGGAAATATCTACACAGCTATCTCTTTACACATGGAAATAACTACACCGCTATCTGTATGAACTTGGAAATATCTGCACCGCCATCTGTATGAACACATAAATATCTACACCGCCATCTGTATTAAGATGGAGACACCTACACCGCTATCTGTATAAACATGGAAATATCTACACCGCTATCTGTATAAACATGGAAATATCTACCCCGCTATCTGTATAAACATGGAAATATCAGCACCGCTATCTGTATGAACATGGAAATATCAGCCCCTCTATCTGTATGAACATTGAAGTATCTACACCGCTATCTGTATGAACATGGAAATATCTACACCGCTATCTGTTTGAACATGGAAATATCTACACCGCTGTCTGCATGAAAATGGAAATATCTACACAGCTATCTGCATATACATGGAAATATCTACACAGCTATCTCTTAACACATGGAAATAACGAAACTGCTATCTCTATAAAGATGGAAATATCTACACAGCCATCTGTATGAACATGGAAATATCTGCACCGCCATCTGTATGAACATATAAATATCTACACTGCCATCTCTATAAAGAAGGAAATATCTAAACCGCTATCTGTATGAACATTGAAATATCTACACCGCTATCTGTATGAACATGGAAATATCTACACCGCTATCTGTACGAACATGGAAAAATCTAAACCGCTATCTGCATGAAAATAGAAATATCTACACAGCTATCTGTATGAACATGGATATATCTACACAGCCCTCTGGATGAACATGGAAATATCCACACCGCTATCTGTGTAAACATGCATACATCTTCACCGTTATCTGTATAAACATGGAAATATCTACACCGTTATCTGTATGAACATGGAAATATCTACACCGCTATCTGTTTGAAGATGGAAATATATACACCGCTATCTGCATGAAAATGGGAATATCTACACAGCTATCTGCATATAGATGGAAATATCTACACAGCTGTATGTTTACACATGGAAATAACTACATCGCTGTCTGTATGAACATGAACATATCTACACCGCCATCTGTATGAACATGGAAATATCTGCACCGCCATCTGTATGAACATATAAATATCTACACCGCCATCTGTATTAAGATGGAGATATCTACACCGCTATCTGAATAAACATGGAAATATCTACACCGCAATCTGTATAAACATGGAAGTATCTACACCGCTATCTGTATAAACATGGAAATATCTACACCGCTACCTGTATAAACATGGAAATATCAGCACCGCTATCTGTATGAACCTGGAAATATCTACACCGCTATCTGTATGAACACGGAAATATCTACAACGCTATCTGTTTGAACATGGAAATATCTACACCGCTATCTGTATGAACACGGAAATATCTACACCGCTATCTGTTTGAACATGGAAATATCTACACCGCTATCTGCATGAAAATGGAAATATATACGCAGCTATCTGCATATGCATGGAAATATCTAAACAGCTATCTCTTTACACATGGAAAAAACTACACCGCAATCTGTATGAACATGGAAATATCTTCACCGCCATCTTTATGAACATGGATATATCTACACAGCCATCTGGATGAACATGGAAATATCTACATCGCTATCTGTATGAACATGGAAATATCTACACCGATACCTGTGTAAACATGAATAAATCTTCACCGCTATCTGTATAAACATGGAAATATCTACACTGCTATCTGTATGAACATGGAAATATCTACACCGCTATCTGTTTGAAGATGGAAATATATACAAAGCTATCTGCATGAAAATGGAAATATCTACACAGGGATCTGCATATACATGGAAATATCTACAAAGCTATCTCTTTACACATGGAAATAAGTACAGCGCTATTTCTATAAACATGGAAATAGCTACACCGCCATCTGTATGAACATGGAAATATCTACACCGCTATCTGTATGAACATGGGAATATCTACACCGCTATCTGTATGAACATGGATATATCTACACAGCCCTCTGGATGAACATGGAAATATCCACACCGCTATCTGTGTAAACATGCATACATCTTCACCGCTATCTGTAGAAACATGGAAATATCTACACCGCTATCTGTATGAACATGGAAATATCTACAGCGCTATCTGTTTGAAGATGGAAATATATACACCGCTATCTGCATGAAAATGGAAATATCTACACAGCTATCTGCATATAGATGGAAATATCTACACAGCTATCTCTTTACACATGGAAATAACTACACCACTATCTGTATGAACATGGAAATATCTACACCGCCATCTGTATGAACATGGAAATATCTGCACCGCCATCTGTAGGAACATATAAATATCTACACCGCCATCTGTATTAAGATGGAGATATCTACACCGCTATCTGAATAAACATGGAAATATCTCCACCGCTATCTGTATAAACATGGAAATATCTACACCGCTATGTGTATAACCATGGAAATATCTACACCGCTACCTGTATAAACATGGAAATATCAGCACCGCTATCTGTATGAACATGGAAATATCTCCACCGCTATCTGTATGAACATGGAAATATCTACACCGCTATCTGTATGAACATGGAAATATCTACACCGCTATCTGTATGAACATGGAAATATCTACACCGCTATCTGTATGAACATGGAAATATCTACACCGGTATCAGTATGAACAAGGAAATATCTACACCGCTATCTGTATGAACATGGATATATCTAGACAGCCCTCTGGAAGAACATGGAAATATCCACACCGCTATCTGTGTAAACATGCATACATCTTCACTGCTATCTGTATAAACATGGAAATATCTACACCGCTATCTGTATGAACATGGAAATATCTACACCGCTATCTGTTTGAAGATGGAAATATATACACCGCTATCTGCATGAAAACTGAAATATCTACAAAGCTATCTGCATATACATGGAAATATCTACACAGCTATCTCTTTACACATGGAAATAACTACACCGCTATCTGTACGAACATGGAAATATCTACACCGCCATCTGTATGAACATGGAAATATCTCCACCGCTATCTGTATGAACATGGAAATATCTACACCGCTATCTGTATGAACATGGAAATATCTACAAAGCTATCTGAATGAACATGGAAAAATCTACACCGCTATCTGTTTGAACATGGAAATATCTACACCGCTATCTGCCTGAAAATGGAAATATCTACACTGCTATCTGCATATACATGGAAATATCTACACAGCTATCTCTTTACACATGGAAATAACTACACCGCTATATCTATAAACATGGAAATATCTGCACCGCCATCTGTATGAACATATAAATATCTACACCGCCATCTGTATTAAGAAGGAAATATCTAAACCGCTATCTGTATAAATCTGGAAATATCTACACCGCTGCCAGTATAAACATGGAAATATCAGCACCGCTATCTGTATGAACATGGAAATATCTACACCGCTATCTGTATGAACATGGAAATATCTACACCGCCTTCTGTATGAACATATAAATACGCCGCCATCTGTGTTAAGAAGGAAATATCTAAACCGCTATCTCTATAAACATGGAAATATCTACACCGCTGCCTGTATAAACATGGAAATATCAGCACCGCTATCTGTATGAACATGGAAATATCTACACCGCTATCTGTAGGAACATGGAAATAGCTACACCGCTGCCTGTATAAACGTGGAAATATCAGCACCGCTCTCTGTATGAACATGGAAATATCTACACCACTATCTGTATGAACAGGGATATATCTACACAGCCATCTGGATGAACATGGAAATATCTGCACCACTATCTGTATGAACATGGAAATATCTACACCGCTATCTGTGTAAACATGCATACATCTTCACCGCTATCAGTATAAACATGGAAATATCCACACCGCCATCTGTATCAACATGGAAATAGCTACACCGCTATCTGTATGAACATGGAAATATCTACACCGCTATCTGTATGAACATGGAAATATCTACACCGCTATCAGTATGAACAAGGAAATATCTACACCGCTATCTGTATGAACATGGATATATCTACACAGCCCTCTGGATGAACATGGAAATATCCACACCGCTATCTGTGTAAACATGCATACATCTTCACCGCTATCTGTATAAACATGGAAATATCTACACCGCTATCTGTATGAACATGGAAATATCTACACCGCTGTCTGTTTGAAGATGGAAATATATACACCGCTATCTGCATGAAAACGGAAATATCTACACAGCTATCTGCATATACATGGAAATATCTACACAGCTATCTCTTTACACATGGAAATAACTACACCGCTATCTGTATGAACATGGAAATATCTTCACCGCCATCTGTATGAGCTTGGAAATATCTGCACCGCCATCTGTATGAACATATAGATATCTACACCGCCATCTGTATTAAGACGGAGATATCTACACTGCTATCTGAATAAACATAGAAATATCTACACCGCTATCAGTATAAACATGGAAATATCTACACCGCTATCTGTATAACCATGGAAATATCTACACCGCTACCTGTATAAACATGGAAATATCAGCACCGCTATCTGTATGAACATGGAAATATCTTCACCGCTGCCTGTATAAACATGGAAATATCAGCACGGCTATCTGTATGAACATGGAAATAACTACACTGCTATCTGTATGAACATGGAAACAGCTACACCGTTATCTGTATGAACATGGAAATAGCTACACCACTATCTGTATGAACATGGAAATATCTACACCGCTATCTGTATGAACATGGATATATCTACACAGCCATCTGGATGAACATGCAAATATCTACACCGCTATCTGTATGAACATGCATAGAACTTCACCGCTACCTCTATAAACATGGAAATATCTACACCGCTTTCTGTATGAACATGGAAATATCCACTCCGCTATCTGTATGAACATGGAAATATCTACAGCGCTATCTGTTTGAACATGGAAATATCTACACAGCTATCAGCATGAAAATGGAAATATCTACACTGCTATCTGCATATACATTTAAATATCTACACAGCTATCTCTTTACACATGGAAATAACTACACCGCTATCTGTATGAACATGGAAATATCCACACCGCCATCTGTATGAACACGGAAATATCTGCACCGCCATCTGTAAGAACATATAAATATCTACACCGCCATCTGTATTAAGATGGAGATATCTACACTGCTATCTGTATAAACATGGAAATATCTAAACCGCCATCTGTATGAACATATAAATATCTACACCGCCATCTGTATTAAGAAGGAAATATCTAAACCGCTATCTGTATAAACATGAAATATCTGCACCGCTGCCTGTATAAACAAGGAAATATCAGCACCGCTATCTGTATGAACATGGAAATATCTACACCGCTATCTGTATGAATATGGAAATATCTACACAGCTATCTGTATGAACATGGAAATAGCTACACCGCTATCTGAATGAACATGGATATATCTACAGAGCCATCTGGATGAACATGGAAATATCTACACCTCTATCTGAGTAAACATGCATACATCTTCACCACTATCTGTATAAACATGGAAATATCTGCACCGCTATCTGTATGAACATGGAAATACCTACACCGCTGTTTGGACATGGAAATATCTACACCGCTATCTGCATGAAATTGGAAATATCTACACTGCTATCTGCATATACATTTAAATATCTACACAGCTATCTCTTTACACATGGAAATAACTACACCATTATCTGTATGAACATGGAAATAACTACACCGCCATCTGTATGAACATGGAAATATCTGCACCGCCATCTGTATGAGCATATAAATATCTACACCGCCATCTGTATTAAGATGGAGATATCTACACTGCTATCTGTATAAACATGGAAATATCTACACCGCCATCTGTATGAACATATAAATACGCCGCCATCTGTATTAAGAAGGAAATATCTAAACCGCTATCCGTATAAACATGGAAATATCTACACCGCTGCCTGTATAAACATGGAAATATCAGCACCGCTATCTGTATGAACATGCAAATATCTACACCGCTATCTGTAGGAACATGGAAATAGCTACACCGCTGCCTGTATAAACATGGAAATATCAGCACCGCTATCTGTATGAACATGGAAATATCTACACCACTATCTGTATGAACATGGATATATCTACACAGCCATCTGGATGAACATGCAAATATCTACACCACTATCTGTATGAACATGGAAATATCTACACCGCTATCTGTGTAAACATGCATACATCTTCACCGCTATCAGTATAAACATGGAAATATCTACACCGCTATCTGTATGAACATGGAAATAGCTACACCGCTATCTGTATGAACATGGAAATATCCACACCGCTATCTGTATGAACATGGATATATCTACACAGTCATCTGGATGAACATGGAAATACCTACACCGCTATCTGTGTAAACATGCATACATCTTCACCGCTATCTGTATAAACATGGAAATATCTACACCGCTATCTGTATGAACATGGAAATATCTACACCGCTATCTGTATGAACATGGAAATATCTACACCGCTATCTGAACATGGAAATATCTACACCGCTATCTGCATGAAAATGGAAATATCTACACTGCTATCTGCATATACATGGAAATATCTACACAGCTATCTCTTTACACATGGAAATAACTACACCGCTATCTGTATGATCATGGAAATATCTACACCGCCATCTGTATGAACATGGAAATATCTGCACCGCCATCTGTATGAACATATAAGTATCTACACCGCCATCTGTATTAATATGGAGATATCTACACCGCTATCTGTATAAACATGGAAATATCTACACCGCTATCTGTATAAACATGGAAATATCTACACCGCTATCTGTATAAACATGGAAATATCTACACCGCTACCTGTATAAACATGGAAATATAAGCACCGCTATCTGTATGAACATGGAAATATCTACACCGCTATCTGTATGAACATGGAAATATCTACACCGCTATCTGTATGAACATGGAAATATCTACACCGCTATCAGTATGAACAAGGAAATATCTTCACTGCTATCTGTATGAGCATGGATATATCTACACAGCCCTCTGGAAGAACTTGGAAATATCCACACCGCTATCTGTGTAAACATGCATACATCTTCACTGCTATCTGTATAAACATGGAAATATCTACACCGCTATCTGTATGAACATGGAAATATCTACACCGCTATCTGTTTGAAGATGGAAATATATACACCGCTATCTGCAAGAAAACGGAAATATCTACACAGCTATCAGCATATACATGGAAATATCTACACAGCTATCACTTTACACATGGAAATAACTACACCGATATCTGTATGAACATGGAAATATCTACACCGCCATCTGTATGAACATGGAAATATCTGCACCGCCATCTGTATGAACATATAAATATCTACACCGCCATCTGTATTAAGACGGAGATATCTACACTGCTATCTGAATAAACATGGAAATATCTACAATGCTATCTCTATAAACATGGAAATATCTACACCGCTATCTGTATAACCATGGAAATATCTACACCGCTACCTGTATAAACATGGAAATATCAGCACCGCTATCTGTATGAACATGGAAATATCTACACCGCTGCCTGTATAAACATGGAAATATCAGCACAGCTATCTGTATGAACATGGAAATATCTACACCGCTATCTGTAAGAACATGGAAATAACTACACCGCTATCTGTATGAACATGGAAATAGCTACACCGTTATCTGTATGAACATGGAAATAGCTACACCACTATCTGTATGAACATGGAAATATCTACACCGCTATCTGTATGAACATGGATATATCTACACAGCCATCTGGATGAACATGGAAATATCTACACCGCTATCTGTATGAACATGGAAATATCTACACCACTATCTGTATGAACATGGATATATCTACACAGCCATCTGGATGAACATGGAAATATCTACACCGCTATCTGTGTAAACATGCATAGATCTTCACCGCTACCTCTATAAACATGGAAATATCTACACCGCTATCTGTATGAACATGGAAATATCCACACCGCTATCTGTATGAACATGGAAATATCTACACCGCTATCTGTTTGAACATGGAAATATCTGCACCGCTATCTGCATGAAAATGGAAATATCTACACTGCTCTCTGCATATACATTTAAATATCTACACAGCTATCTCTTTACACATGGAAATAACTACACCGCTATCTGTATGAACATGGAAATATCTACACCGCCATCTGTATGAACACGGAAATATCTGCACAGCCATCTGTATGAACATATAAATATCTACACCGCCATCTGTATTAAGAGGAGATATCTACACTGCTATCTGTATAAACATGGAAATATCTACACCGCCATCTGTATGAACATATAAATATCTACACAGCCATCTGTATTAAGAAGGAAATATCTAAAGCGCTATCTGTATAAACATGGAAATATCTACACCGCTGCCTGTATAAACAAGGAAATATCAGCACCGCTATCTCTATGAACATGGAAATATCTACACCGCTATCTGTATGAACATGGAAATATCTACTCCGCTATCTGTATGAACATGGAAATAGCTACACCGCTATCTGTATGAACATGGAGATATCTACACAGCCTTCTGGATGAACATGGAAATATCTACACCGCTATCTGTATAAACATGGAAATATGTACACCGCTATCTGTATGAACATGGAAATATCTACACCGCTATCTGTATGAACATGGAAATATCTACACCGCTATCTGTTTGAACATGGAAATATCTACACCGCTATCTGCATGAAAATGGAAATATCTACACTGCTATCTGCATATACATTTAAATATCTACACAGCTATCTCTTTACACATGGAAATAACTACACTGCTATCTGCATGAACATGGAAATATCTACACCGCCATCTGTATGAACATGGAAATATCTGCACTGCCATCTGTATGAACATATAAATATCTACACCGCAATCTGTATTAAGATAGAGATATCTGCAATGCTATCTGTATAAACATGGAAATATCTACACCGCTATCTGTATAAACATGGAAATATCTACACCGCTATCTGTATAAACATGGAAATATCTACACCACTACCTGTATAAACATGGAAATATCAGCACCGCTATCTGTATGAACATGGAGATATCTACACCGCTATCTGTGTAAACATGCATACATCTTCACCGCTATCTGTATAAACATGGAAATATCTACAAGGCTATCTGTATGAACATGGAAATATCTACACCGCTATCTGTACGAACATGGAAATATCTAAACCGCTATCTGCATGAAAATAGAAATATCTACACAGCTATGTGCATATACATGGAAATATCTACACAGCTATCTCTTTACACATGGAAATAACTACACCGCTATCTGTATGAACATGGAAATATCTGCACCGCCATCTGTATGAACACATAAATATCTACACCGCCATCTGTATTAAGATGGAGATACCTACACCGCTATCTGTGTAAACATGGAAATATCTACACCGCTATCTGTATAAACATGGAAATATCTACAGCGCTATCTGTATAAACATGGAAATATCAGCACCGCTATCTGTATGAACATGGAAATATCAGCCCCTCTATCTGTATGAACATTGAAGTATCTACCCCGCTATCTGTATGAACATGGAAATATCTACACCGCTATCTGTATGAACACGGAAATATCTACACCTCTATCTGTTTGAACATGGAAACATCTACACCGCTATCTGTATGAACACGGAAATATCTACACCGCTATCTGTTTGAACTTGGAAATATCTACACCGCAATCTGCATGAAAATGGAAATATATACACAGCTATCTGCATATACATGGAAATATCTACACAGCTATCACTTTACACATGGAAAAAACTACACCGCTATCTGTATGAACATGGAAATATCTACAGCGCTATCTGTTTGAAGATGGAAATATATACACCGCTATCTGCATGAAAATGGAAATATCTACACAGCTATCTGCATATAGATGGAAATATCTACACAGCTATCTCTTTACACATGGAAATAACTACACCACTATCTGTATGAACATGGAAATATCTACACCGCCCTCTGTATGAACATGGAAATATCTGCACCGCCATCTGTATGAACATATAAATATCTACACCGCCATCTGTATTAAGATGGAGATATCTACACGGCTATCTGAATAAACATGGAAATAACTACACCGCTATCTGTATAAACATGGAAATATCTACACCGCTATGTGTATAACCATGGAAATATCTACACCGCTACCTGTATAAACATGGAAATACCAGCACTGATATCTGTATGAACATGGAAATATCTACACCGCTATCTGTATGAACATGGAAATATCTACACCGCTATCTGTATGAACATGGAAATATCTACAAAGCTATCTGAATGAACATGGAAAAATCTACACCGCTATCTGTTTGAACATGGAAATATCTACACCGCTATCTGCATGAAAATGGAAATATCTACACTGCTATCTGCATATACATGGAAATATCTACACAGCTATCTCTTTACACATGGAAATAACTACACCGCGATATTTATAAACATGGAAATATATACACCGCCATCTGTATGAACATGGAAATATCTGCACCGCCATCTGTATGAACATATAAATATCTAAACCGCCATCTGTATGAAGAAGGAAATATCTAAACCGCTATCTTTATAAACCTGGAAATATCTACACCGCTGCCTGTATAAACATGGAAATATCAGCACCGCTATCTGTATGAACATGGAAATATCTTCACCGCTATCTGTATGGACATGGAAATATCTACACGGCTATCTGTATGAACATGGAAATAGCTACCCCGTTATCTGTATGAACATGGAAATAGCTAAACCACTATCTGTATGAACATGGAATTATCTACACCGCTATCTGTATTAACATGGATATATCTACACAGCCATCTGGATGAACATGGAAATATCTACACCGCTATCTGTATGAACATGGAAATATGTACACCGCTATCTGTATGAACATGGATATATCTACACAGCCATCTGGATGAACATGGAAATATCTACACTGCTATCTGTGTAAACATGCATAGAACTTCACCGCTATCTCTACAAACAAGGAAATATCTACACCGCTATCTGTATGAACATGGAAATATCCACACCGCTATCTGTATGAACATGGAAATATCTACACCGCTATCTGTTTGAACATGGAAATATCTACACCGCTATTTGTATAAACATGGAAATATCTACACCGCTATCTGTATGAACATGGAAATATCTACACCGCTATCTGTATGAACATGGAAATATCTACACCGCTATCTGTTTGAACATGGAAATATCTACACCGCTGTCTGCATGAAAATGGAAATATCTACACAGCTATCTGCATATACATGGAAATATCTACACAGCTATCTCTTAACACATGGAAATAACTACACTGCTATCTCTATAAAGATGGAAATATCTACACAGCCATCTGTATGAACATGGAAATATCTGCACCGCCGTCTGTATGAACATATAAATATCTACACCGCCATCTGTATTAAGAAAGAAATATCTAAACCGCTATCTGTATGAACATTGAAATATCTACACTGCTATCTGTATGAACATGGAAATATCTACACCGCTATCTGTTTGAACATGGAATTATCTACACCGCTATCTGCATGAAAATGGAAATATCTACACTGCAATCTGTATATACATTTAAATATCTACACAGCTATCTCTTTACACATGGAAGTAATTACACCGATATCTGTATGAACATGGAAATATCTAAACCACCATCTGTATGAACATGGAAATATCTGCACCGCCATCTGTATGAACATATAAATATCTTCACCGCCATCTGTATTAAGATGGAGATATCTACACTGCTATCTCTATAAACATGGAAATATCTACATAGCCATCTGTATGAACATATAAATATCTACACCGCCATCTGTATTAAGAAGGAAATATCTAAAATGCTATCTTTATAAACATGGAAATATCTACACCGCTGCCTGTATAAACATGGAAATATCAGCAGCACTATCTGTATGAACATGGAAATATCTACACCGCAATCTGTATGAACATGGATATATCTACACAGCCATCTGGATGAACATGGAAATATCTACACCGCTATCTGTATGAACATGGAAATATCTACACCGCTATCTGTGTAAACATGCATACATCTTCACCGCTATCAGTATAAACATGGAAATATCTACACCGCTATCTGTATGAACATGGAAATAGCTACACCACTATCTGTATGAACATGGAAATATCTACACCGCTATCTGTATGAACATGGATATATCTACACAGCCATCTGGATGAACATGGAAATATCTACACCGCTATCTGTTTAAACATGCATATATCTTCACCACTATCTGTATAAACATGGAAATAACTACACCGCTATCTGTATGAACATGGAAATATCTGCACCGCTATCTGTATGAACATGGAAATATCTACACCGCTATCTGTTTGAACATGGAAATATCTACACCGCTATCTGCATGAAAATGGAAATATCTACACTGCTATCTGCATATACATGGAAATATCTACACAGCCATCCCTTTACACATGGAAATAACTACACCGCTATCTGTATGAACATGGAAATATCTACACCGTCATCTGTATGAACATGGAAATATCTGCACCGTCATCTGTAGTAACATATAAATATCTACACGGCCATCTGTATTAAGATGGAGATATCTCCCCGCTATCTGTATAAACATGGAAATATCAACACCGCTATCTGTATAAACATGGAAATATCTACACCGATATCTGTAAAAACATGGAAATATCTACACCGCTACCTGTATAAGCATGGAAATATCAGCACCGCTATCTGTATGAACATGGAAATATCTACACCGCTATCAGTATGAACATGGAAATATCTACACCACTATCTGTATGAACATGGATATATCTACACAGCCCTCTGGATGAACATGGAAATATCCACACCGCTATCTGTGTAAACATGCATACATCTTCACCGTTATCTGTATAAACATGGAAATATCTACACCGTTATCTGTATGAACATGGAAATATCTACACCGCTATCTGTTTGAAGATGGAAATATATACACCACTATCTGCATTAAAATGGGAATATCTACACAGCTATCTGCATATAGATGGAAATATCTACACAGCTGTCTGTTTACACATGGAAATAACTACAACGCTATCTGTATGAACATGCACATATCCACACCGCCATCTGTATGAACATGGAAATATCTGCACCGCCATCTGTATGAACATATAAATATCTACACCGCCATCTGTATTAAGATGGAGATATCTACACCGCTATCTGAATAAACATGGAAATATCTACACCGCTATCTGTATAAACATGGAAATATCTACACCGCTATCTGTATAAACATGGAAATATCTACACCGCTACCTGTATAAACATGGAAATATCAGCACCGCTATCTGTATGAACCTGGAAATATCTACACCGCTATCTGTATGAACACGGAAATATCTACAACGCCATCTGTTTGAACATGGAAATATCTACACCGCTATCTGAATGAACACGGAAATATCTACACCGCTATCTGTTTGAACATGGAAATATCTACACCGCTATCTGCATGAAAATGGAAATATATACACAGCTATCTGCATATACATGGAAATATCTACACAGCTATCACTTTACACATGGAAAAAACTACACCGCTATCTGAATGAACATGGAAATATCTTCACCGCCATCTTTATGAACATTGATATATCTACACAGCCATCTGGATGAAAATGGAAATATCTACACCGCTATCTGTATGAACATGGAAATATCTACACAGATATCTGTGTAAACATGAATACATCTTCACCGCTATCTGTATAAACATGGAAATATCTAAACTGCTATCTGTATGAACATGGAAATATCTACACCGCTATCTGTTTGAACATGGAAATATCTACACCGCTATCTGCATGAAAATGGAAATATCCACACAGCGATCTGCATATACATGGAAATATCTACAAAGCTATCTCTTTACACATGGAAATAAGTACAGCGCTATTTCTATAAACATGGAAATAGCTACACCGCCATCTGTATGAACATGGAAATATCTAAACCGCTATCTGTATGAACATGGGAATATTTACACCGCTATCTGTATGAACATGGATATATCTACACAGCCGTCTGGATGAACATGGAAATATCCACACCGCTATCTGTGTAAACATGCATACATCTTCACTGCTATCTGTAGAAACATGGAAATATCTACACCGCTACCTGAATGAACATGGAAATATCTACACCGCTATCTGTATGAACATGGAAATATCTGCACCGCCATCTGTATGAACATATAAATATCTACACCGCCATCTGTATTAAGATGGAGATATCTACACTGCTATCTGTATAAACATTGAAATAACTACACCGCCATCTCTATGAACATATAAATATCTACGCCACCATCTGTATTAAGAAGGAAATATCTAAACCGATATCTGTATAAACATGGAAATATCTACACCGCTGCCTGTATAAACAAGGAAATATCAGCACCGCAATCTGTATGAACATGGAAATATCTACACCGCTATCTGTATGAACATGGAAATATCTACACCGCTATCTGTATGAACATGGAAATAGCTACACCGCTATCTGTATGAACATTGATATATCTACACAGCCATCTGGATGAACATGGAAATATCTACACCGCTATCTCTGTAAACATGCATAGATCTTCACCGCTATCTCTATAAACATGGAAATATCTACACCGCTATCTGTATGAACATGGAAATATCTACACCGCTATCTGTATGAACATGGAAATATCTACACCGCTATATGTTTGAACATGGAAATATCTACACCGCTATCTGCATGAAAATGGAAATATCTACACTGCTATCTGCATATACATTTAAATATCTACACAGCTATCTCTATAGACATGGAAATAACTACACCGCTATCTGTATGAACATGGAAATATCGGCACCGCCATCTGTATGAACATATAAATATCTACACCGCCATCTGTATTAAGATGGAGATATCTACACTGCTATCTGTATACACATGGAAATATCTACACCGCTATCTGTATAAACATGGAAATATCCACACCGCTATATGTATAAACATGGAAATATCCACACCGCTATCTGTATAAACATGGAAATATCTACACCACTACCTGTATAAACATGGAAATATCAGCACCGCCATCTGTATGAACATGGAAATATCTGCACCGCCATCTGTATGAACATGGAAATATCTACACTGCTATATGTATGAACATGAAAATATCAACACCGTTATCTGTATGAACATAGAAATATCTACACCGCTATCTGTTCGAACATGGAAATATCTACACCGCTATCTGCATGAAAATGGAAATATCTACACAGCTATCTGCAAATACATGGAAATATCTACACAGCTATCTCTTAACACATGGAAATAACTACACCGCTATCTCTATAAACATGGAAATATCTACACCGCCATCTGTATGAACATGGAAATATCTGCACCGCCATCTGTATGAACATATAAACATCTACACCGCCATCTGTATTAAGAAGGAAATATCTAAACCGCTATCTGTATGAACATTGAAATATCTACACCGCTATCTGTATGAACATGGAAATATCCACACCGCTATCTGTGTAAACATGCATACATCTTCACCGCTATCTGTATAAACATGGAAATGTCTACAAGGCTATCTGTATGAACATGGAAATATCTACACCGCTATCTGTACGAACATGGAAATATCTAAACCGCTATCTGCATGAAAATAGAAATATCTACACAGCTATCTGCATATACATGGAAATATCTACACAGCTATCTCTTTACACTTGGAAATAACTACACCGCTATCTGTATGAACATGGAAATATCTGCACCGCCATCTGTATGAACACATAAATATCTACACCGCCATCTGTATTAAGATGGAGATACCTACACCGCTATCTGTATAAACATGGAAATATCTACACCGCTATCTGTATAAACATGGAAATATCTACACCGCTATCAGTATAAACATGGAAATATCAGCACCGCTATCTGTATGAACATGGAAATATCAGCCCCTCTATCTGTATGAACATGGAAGTATCTACACCGCTATCTGTATGAACATGGAAATATCTACACCGCTATCTGTATGAACACGGAAATATCTACACCGCTATCTGTTTGAACATGGAAATATCTACACCGCTATCTGTATGAACACGGAAATATCTACACAGCTATCTCTTTACACATGGAAATAACTACACCGCTATCTGTATGAACATGGAAATATCTTCACCGCCATCTGTATGAACATGGATATATCTACACAGCCATCTGGATGAACATGGAAATATCTACACCGCTATCTGTATGAACATGGAAATATCTACACCGCTATCTGTGTAAACATGCGTACATCTTCACCGCTATCTGTAAAAACATGGAAATATCTACACTGCTATCTGTATGAACATGGAAATATCTACACCGCTATCTGTTTGAACATGGAAATATCTACACGGCTATCTGCATGAAAATTGAAATATCTACACATCGATCCGCATATACATGGAAATATCTACAAAGCTATCTCTTTACACATGGAAATAAGTACAGCGCTATCTCTATAAACATGGAAATAGCTACACCGCCATCTGTATGAACATGGAAATATCTGCACCGCCATCTGTATGAACATTTAAATATCTACACCGCCATCTATATTAAGATGAAGATATCTACACCTCTATCTGTATAAACTTGGAAATATCTACACCGCTATCGGTATAAACATGGAAATATCTACACCGCAATCTGTATCAACACGGAAATATCTACACCGCTACCTGTACAAACATGGAAATATCAGCACCGCTATCTGTATGAACATGGAAATATCTACACCGCTATCTCTATGATCATGCAAATATCTACACCGGTATCTGTATGAACATGGAAATATCTACACCGCTATCTGTTTGAACATGGAAATATCTACAACGCTATCTGCATGAAAATGGAAATATCTACACTGCTATCTGCATATACATTTAAATATCTACACAGCTATCTCTTTACACATGGAAAAAACTACACCGCTATCTGTATGAACATGGAAATATCTACACCGCCATCTGTATGAACATGGAAATATCTGCACCGCCATCTGTATGAACATATAAATATCTACACCGCCATCTGTATTAAGATGGAGATATCTACACTGCTATCTGTATAAACATGGAAATATCTACACCGCTATCTGTATAAACATGGAAATATCTACACCGCTGCCTGTATAAACAAGGAAATATCAGCACCGCTATCTGTATGAACAGGCAAATATCTACACCGCTATCTGTATGAACATGGAAATATCTACACCGCTATGTGTATGAACATGGAAATAGCTGCACCGCTATCTGTATGAACATGGATATATCTACACAGCCATCTGGATGAACATGGAAATATCTACACCGCTATCTGTGTAAACATGCATAGATCTTCACCGCTATCTGTATAAACATGGAAATATCAACACCGCTATCTGTATGAACATGGAAATATCTACACCGCTATCTGTATGAACATGGAAATATCTACACCGCTATCTGTTTGAACATGGAAATATCTACACCGCTATCTGCATGAAAATGGAAATATCTACACTGCTATCTGTATATACATTTAAATATCTACACAGCTATCTCTTTACACATGGAAATAACTACACCGCTATCTGTATGAACATGGAAATATCTACACCGCCATCTGTATGAACATTTAAATGTCTGAACCGCCATCTGTATGAACATATAAATATCTACACCGCCATCTGTATTAAGATGGAGATATCTATACCGCTATCTGTATAAACATGGAAATATCTACACCGCTATCTGTATAAACATGGAAATATCTACAACACTATCTGTATAAACATGGAAATATCTACACCACTACCTGCATAAACATGGAAATATCAGCACCGCTATCTGTATGAACATGGAAATATCTACACTGACATCTGTATGAACATGGAAATATCTACACCGCTATCTGTATGAACATGGATATATCTACACAGCCCTCTGGATGAACATGGAAATATCCAAACCGCTATCTGTGTAAACATTCATACATTTTCACCGCTATCTGTATAAACATGGAAATATCTACACCGCTATCTCTATGAAGATGGAAATATCTACGCCGCTATCTGTTTGAAGATGGAAATATATACACCGCTATCTGCATGAAAATGGAAATATCTACACAGCTATCTGCATATAGATGGAAATATCTACACAGCTATCTCTTTACACATGGAAATAACTACACCGCTATCTGTATGAACATGGAAATATCTACAGCGCCTTCTCTATGAACATGGAAATATCTGCACCGCCATCTGTATGAACATATAAATATCTACACCGCCATCTGTATTACGATGGAGATATCTACACCGCTATCTGAATAAACATGGAAATATCTACACCGCTATCTGTATAAACATGGAAATATCTACACCGCTACCTGTATAAACATGGAAATATCAGCACCGTTATCTGTATGAACCTGGAAATATCTACACTGCTATCTGTATGAACATGGAAATATCTACACCGCTATCTGTATGAACATGGAAATATCTACAAAGCTATTTGAATGAACATGGAAATATCTACACCGCTATCTGTTTGAACATGTAAATATCTACACCGCTATCTGCATGAAAATGGAAATATCTACAAAGCTATCTGCATATACATGGAAATATCTACACAGCTATCTCTTTACACAAGGAAATAACTACACCGCTATATCTATAAACATGGAAATATCTACACCACCATCTGTATGAACATGGAAATATCTGCACCGCCATCTGTATGAACATATAAACATCTACACCGCCATCTGTATTAAGAAGGAAATATCTAAACCGCTATCTGTATAAACATGGAAATATCTACACCGCTGCCTGTATAAACATGGAAATATCAGCACCGCTCTCTGTATGAAAATGGAAATATCTACACCGCTATCTGTATGAACATGGAAATATCTACACTGCTATCTGTATGAACATGGAAATAGCTTCACCGTTATCTGTATGAAAATGGAAATAGCTACACCGCTAACTGAATGAACATGGAAATATCTACACCGCTATCTGTATGAACATGGATATATCTACACAGCCATCTGTCTGAACATGGAAATATCTACACCGCTATCTGTATGAACATGGAAATATCTACACCGCTATCTGTATGAACATGGATATATCTACACAGCCATCTGGATGAACATGGAAATATCTACACCGCTATCTGTATAAACATGCATACATCTTCACCACTATCTGTATAAACATGGAAATATCTGCACCGCTATCGGTATTAACATGGAAATATCTACACCGCTATGTGTATGAACATGGAAATTCCTTCACCGCTATCTGTTTGAAGATAGAAATATCTACACTGCTCTCTGCATGAAAATGGAAATATCTACACTGCTATCTGCATATACATTTAAATATCTACACAGCTATCTCTTTACACATGGAAATAACTACACCACTATCTGTATGAACATGGAAATATCCACACAACCATCTGTATGAACATGGAAATATCTGCAGCGCCATCTGTATGAACATATAAATATCTGCACCGCCATCTGTATTAAGATGGAGATATCTACACCGCTATCTGTATAAACATGGAAATATCTACACCGCTATCTGTATAAACATGGAAATATCTACACAGCTATCTGTATAAACATGGAAATATCTACACCGCTACCTGTATAAACATGGAAATATCAGCACCGCTATCTGTATGAACATGGAAATATCTACACTGCTATCTGTATGAACATGGAAATATCTACACCGCTATCTGTATGAACATGGAAATATCTACACCACCATCTGTATGAACATGGAAATATCTGCACCGCCATCTCTATGAACATATAAACATCTACACCGCCATCTGTATTAAGAAGGAAATATCTAAACCGCTATCTGTATAAACATGGAAATATCTACACCGCTGCCTGTATAAACATGGAAATATCAGCACCGCTCTCTGTATGAAAATGGAAATATCTACACCGCTATCTGTATGAACATGGAAATATCTACACTGCTATCTGTATGAACATGGAAATAGCTTCACCGTTATCTGTATGAAAATGGAAATAGCTACACCGCTAACTGAATGAACATGGAAATATCTACACCGCTATCTGTATGAACATGGATATATCTACACAGCCATCTGTCTGAACATGGAAATATCTACACCGCTATCTGTATGAACATGGAAATATCTACACCGCTATCTGTATGAACATGGATATATCTACACAGCCATCTGGATGAACATGGAAATATCTACACCGCTATCTGTATAAACATGCATACATCTTCACCACTATCTGTATAAACATGGAAATATCTGCACCGCTATCGGTATTAACATGGAAATATCTACACCGCTATGTGTATGAACATGGAAATTCCTTCACCGCTATCTGTTTGAAGATAGAAATATCTACACTGCTCTCTGCATGAAAATGGAAATATCTACACTGCTATCTGCATATACATTTAAATATCTACACAGCTATCTCTTTACACATGGAAATAACTACACCACTATCTGTATGAACATGGAAATATCCACACAACCATCTGTATGAACATGGAAATATCTGCAGCGCCATCTGTATGAACATATAAATATCTGCACCGCCATCTGTATTAAGATGGAGATATCTACACCGCTATCTGTATAAACATGGAAATATCTACACCGCTATCTGTATAAACATGGAAATATCTACACAGCTATCTGTATAAACATGGAAATATCTACACCGCTACCTGTATAAACATGGAAATATCAGCACCGCTATCTGTATGAACATGGAAATATCTACACTGCTATCTGTATGAACATGGAAATATCTACACCGCTATCTGTATGAACATGGAAATATCTACACCGCTATCAGTATGAACAAGGAAATATCTACACCGCTATCTGTATGAACATGGATATATCTACACAGCCCTCTGGATGAACATGGAAATATCCACACCGCTATCTGTGTAAACATGCATACATCTTCACCGCTATCTGTATAAACATGGAAATATCTACACCGCTATCTGTATGAACATGGAAATATCTACACCGCTATCTGTTTGAAGATGGAAATATATACACCGCTGTCTGCATGAAAACGGAAATATCTACACAGCTATCTGCATATACATGGAAATATCTACACAGCTATCTCTTTACACATGGAAATAACTACACCGCTATCTGTATGAACATGGAAATATCTACACCGCCATCTGTATGAACATGGAAATATCTGCACCGCCATCTGTATGAACATATAAATATCTACACCGCCATCTGTATTAAGAAGGAAATATCTAAACAGCTATCTGTATAAACCTGGAAATTTCTACACCGCTGCCTGTATAAACATGGAAATATCAGCACCGCTATCTGTATGAACATGGAAATATCTACACCGATATCTGTATGAACATGGAAATATCTACACTGCTATCTGTATGAACATGGAAATAGCTACACCGTTATGTGTATGAACATAGAAATAGCTACACCACTATTTGTATGAACATGGAAATATCTACACCGCTATCTGTATGAACATGGATATATCTACACAGCCATCTGGATGAACATGGAAATATCTACACCGCTATCTGTATGAACATGGAAATATCAACATCGCTATCTGTATGAACATGGATATATCTACACAGCCATCTGGATGAACATGGAAATATCTACACCGCTATCTGTGTAAACATGCATAGATCTTCACCGCTATCTCTATAAACATGGAAATATCTACACCGCTATCTGTATGAACATGGAAATATCCACACTGCTATCTGTATGAACATGGAAATATATACACAGCTATCTGTTTGAACATGGAAATATCTACACCGCTATCTGCATGAAAATGGAAATATCTACACTGCTATCTGCATATACATTTAAGTATCTACACAGCTATCTCTTTACACATGGAAATAACTACACCGCTATCTGTATGAACATGGAAATATCTACACCGCCATCTGAATGAACATGGAAATATCTGCACCGCCATCTGTATGAACATATAAATATCTACACCGCCATCTGTATTAAGATGGAGATATCTACACTGCTATCTGTATAAACATGGAAATATCTACACCGCCATCTGTATGAACATATAAATATCTACGCCGCCATCTGTATTAAGAAGGAAATATCTAAACCGCTATCTGTATAAACATGGAAATATCTACACCGCTGCCTGTATAAACAAGGAAATATCAGCACCGCTATCTGGATGAACATGGAAATATCTACACCGCTATCTGTATGAACATGGAAATATCTACTCCGCTATCTGTATCAACATGGAAATAGCTACACCGCTATCTGCATGAACATGGATATATCTTCACAGCCATCTGGATGAACATGGAAATATCTACACCGCTCTCTGTGTAAACATGCATAGATCTTCACCGCTATCTGTATAAACATGGAAATATCTACAGCGCTATCTGTATGAACATGGAAATATCTACACCGCTATCAGTATGAACATGGAAATATCTACACCGCTGTCTGTTTGAACATGGAAATATCTACACGGCTATCTGCATGAAAATGGAAATATCTACACTGCTATCTGCATATACATTTAAATATCTACACAGCTATCTCTTTACACATGGAAATAACTACACTGCTATCTGTATGAACGTGGAAATATCTACACCGCCATCTGTATGAACATGGAAATATCTGCACTGCCATCTGTATGAACATATAAATATCTACACCGCAATCTGTATTAAGATAGGGATATCTCCACTGCTATCTTTATAAACATGGAAATATGTACACCGCTATCTGTATAAACATGGAAATATCTACACCGCTATCTGTATAAACATGGAACTATCTACACCACTACCTGTATAAACATGGAAATATCAGCACCGCTATCTGTATGAACATGGAAATATCTACACCGCCATCTGTATGAACATGGAAATATCTACACCGCTATCTGTTTGAACATGGAAATATCTACAACGCTGTCTGCATGAAAATGGAAATATCTACACAGCTATCTGCACATACATGGAAATATCTACACAGCTATCTCTTAACAAATGGAAATAACTACACCGCTATCTCTATAAACATGGAAATATCTACTCCGCCATCTGTATGAACATGGAAATATCTGCACCGCCATCTGTATGAACATATAAATATCTACACCGCCATCTGTATTAAGAAGGAAATATCTAAACCGCTATCTGTATGAACATTGAAATATCTACACCGCTATCTGTATGAACATGGAAATATCTACACCGCTATCTGTGAAAACATGCATACATCTTCACCGCTATCTGTATAAACATGGAAATGTCTACAAGGTTATCTGTATGAACATGGAAATATCTACACCGCTATCAGTACGAACATGGAAATATCTAAACCGCTATCTGCATGAAAATAGAAATATGTACAAAGCTATCTGCATATACATGGAAATATCTACACAGCTATCTCTTTACACTTGGAAATAACTACACCACTATCTGTATGAACATGGAAATATCTGCACCGCCATCTGTATGAACATATAAATATCTACACCGCCATCTGTATTAAGATGGAGATACCTACACGGCTATCTGTATAAACATGGAAATATCTACACGGCTATCTGTATAAACATGGAAATATCAGCACCGCTATCTGTGTAAACATGCATACATCTTCACCGCTATCTGTAAAAACATGGAAATATCTACACTGCTATCTGTGTGAACATGGAATATCTACACCGCTATCTGTTTGAACATGGAAATATCTACACGGCTATCTGAATGAAAATGGAAATATCTACACAGCTATCTGCATATACATGGAAATATCTACAAAGCTATCTCTTTACACATGGAAATAAGTACAGCGATATCTCTATAAACATGGAAATAGCTACACCGCCATCTGCATGAACATGGAAATATCTGCACCGCCATTTGTATGAACATTTAAATATCTACACCGCCATCTATATTAAGATGGAGATATCTACACCGCTATCTGTATAAACTTTGAAATATCTACACCGCTATCTGTATAAACATGGAAATATCTACACCGCAATCTGTATGAACATGGAAATATCTACACCGCTACCTGTATAAACATGGAAATATCAGCACTGCTATCTGTATGAACATGGAAATATCTACACCGCTATCTCTATGAACATGGAAATATCTACACCGCTATCTGTATGAACATGGGAATATCTACACCGCTATGTGCATGAAAATGGATATATCTACACTGCTATCTGCATATACATTTAAATATCTACACAGCTATCTCTTTACACATGGAAATAACTACACCGCTATCTGTATGAACATGGAAATATCTACACCGCCATCTGTATGAACATGGAAATACCTGCACCGCCATCTGTATGAACATATAAATATCTACACCCCCATCTCTATTAAGATGGAGATATCTACACTGTTATCTGTATAAACATGGAAATATCAACACCGCCATCTGTACGAACATATAAATATCTACACCGCCATCTGTATTAAGATGGAAATATCTAAACCGCTATCTGTATAAACATGGAAATATCTACACAGCTGTCTGTATAAACATGGAAATAACAGCACCGCTATCTGTATGAACATGGAAATATCTACACCGCTATCTTTATGAACATGGAAATAGCTACACCGCTATCTGTATGAACATGGAAATAGCTACACCGCTGTCTGTATGAACATGGATATATCTACACAGCCCTCTGGATGAACATGGAAATATCTACACAGCTATCTGTATGAACATGGAAATATATACACCGCTATCTGTGTAAACATGCATACGTCTTCAACGCTATCTGTATAAACATGGAAATATCTACACCGCTATCTGTATGAACATGGAAATATCTACACCGCTATCTGTATAAACATGGAAATTTCTACACCGCTACCTGTATAAACATGGAAATATCAGCACCGCTATCTGTAGGAACATGGAAATATCTACACCGCTATCTGTACGAACATGGAAATATCTACACCGCTATCTGTATGAACAGGGAAATAGCTACACCGCTATCTGTATGAACATGGAAATATCTACACCGCTATCTGTATGAACATGGAAATATCTACACCGCTATCTGTATGAACATGGATATATCTACACAGCCATCTGGATGAACTTGGAAATATCTACACCGCTATCTGTATGAACATGGAAATATCTACACCGCTATCTGTGTAAACATGCATACATCTTCACCGCTATCTGTATAAACATGGAAATATCTACACCGCTATCTGTATGAACATGGAAATAGCTACACCGCTATCTGTATGAACACGGAAATATCTACACCGCTATCTGTATGAACATGGATATATCTACACAGCCATCTGGATGAACATGGAAATATCTACAGCGCTATCTGTGTAAACATGCATACATCTTCACCGCTATCTGTAAAAACATGGAAATATCTACACCGCTATCTGTATGAACATGGAAATGTCTGCACCGCTATTTGTATGAACATGGAAATATCTACACCGCTATCTGTTTGAACATGGAAATATCTACACCGCTATCTGCATGAAAATGGAAATATCTACACTGCTATCTGCATATACATGGAAATATCTACACAGCTATCTCTTTACACATGGAAATAACTACACCGCTATCTGTATGAACATGGAAATATCTACACCGCCACGTGTATGAACATGGAAATATCTGCACCGCCATCTGTATGAAAATATAAATATCTACACCGCCATCTGTTTTAAGTTGGAGATATCTACACCTCTATCTGTATAAACATGGAAATATCTACACCGCTATCTGTATAAACATGGAAATATCTACACCGCTATCTGTATGAACATGGAAATATCTACACCGCCATCTGTATGTACATGGAAATATCTGCACCGCAATCTGTATGAACATATAAATATCTACACCGCCATCTGTATTAAGATGGAGATATCTACACTGCTATCTGTATAAACATGGAAATATCTACACCGCCATCTGTATGAACATATAAATATCTACGCCGCCATCTGTATTAAGAAGGAAATATCTAAACCGCTATCTGTATAAACATGGAAATATCTACACCGCTGCCTGTATAAACAAGGAAATATCAGCACCGCTATCTGTATGAACATGGAAATATCTACACCGCTATCTGTATGAACATGGAAATATCTACACCGCTATCTGTATGAACATGGAAATATCTACACCGCCACGTGTATGAACATGGAAATATCTGCACCGCCATCTGTATGAAAATATAAATATCTACACCGCCATCTGTTTTAAGTTGGAGATATCTACACCTCTATCTGTATAAACATGGAAATATCTACACCGCTATCTGTATAAACATGGAAATATCTACACCGCTATCTGTATGAACATGGAAATATCTACACCGCCATCTGTATGTACATGGAAATATCTGCACCGCAATCTGTATGAACATATAAATATCTACACCGCCATCTGTATTAAGATGGAGATATCTACACTGCTATCTGTATAAACATGGAAATATCTACACCGCCATCTGTATGAACATATAAATATCTACGCCGCCATCTGTATTAAGAAGGAAATATCTAAACCGCTATCTGTATAAACATGGAAATATCTACACCGCTGCCTGTATAAACAAGGAAATATCAGCACCGCTATCTGTATGAACATGGAAATATCTACACCGCTATCTGTATGAACATGGAAATATCTACACCGCTATCTGTATGAACATGGAAATAGCTACACCGCTATCTGTATGAACATTGATATATCTACACAGCCATCTGGATGAACATGGAAATATCTACACCGCTATCTCTGTAAACATGCATAGATCTTCACCGCTATCTGTATAAACATGGAAATATCTACACCGCTATCTGTATGAACATGGAAATATCTACACCGCTATCTGTATGAACATGGAAATATCTACACCGCTATCTGTTTGAACATGGAAATATCTACACCGCTATCTGCATGAAAATGGAAATATCTACACTGCTATCTGCATATACATTTAAATATCTACACAGCTATCTCTTTACACATGGAAATAACTACACCGCTATCTGTATGAACATGGAAATATCTGCACCGCCATCTGTATGAACATATAAATATCTACACCGCCATCTGTATTAAGATGGAGATATCTACACTGCTATCTGTATACACATGGAAATATCTACACAGCTATCTGTATAAACATGGAAATATCTACACCGCTATCTGTATGAACATGGAAATATCTACACCACTACCTCTATAAACATGGAAATATCAGCACCGCCATCTGTATGAACATGGAAATATGTGCACCGCCATCTGTATGAACATGGAAATATCTACACTGCTATCTGTATGAACATGGAAATATCTACACCGTTATCTGTATGAACATAGAAATATCTACACCGCTATCTGTTCGAACATGGAAATATCTACACCGCTATCTGCATGAAAATGGAAATATCTACACAGCTATCTGCAAATACATGGAAATATCTACACAGCTATCTCTTAACACATGGAAGTAACTACACCGCTATCTCTATGAACATGGAAATATCTACACCGCTATCTGTATGAACATGGGAATATCTACACCGCTATGTGCATGAAAATGGATATATCTACACTGCTATCTGCATATACATTTAAATATCTACACAGCTATCTCTTTACACATGGAAATAACTACACCGCTATCTGTATGAACATGGAAATATCTACACCGCCATCTGTATGAACATGGAAATACCTGCACCGTCATCTGTATGAACATATAAATATCTACACCCCCATCTCTATTAAGATGGAGATATCTACACTGTTATCTGTATAAACATGGAAATATCAACACCGCCATCTGTACGAACATATAAATATCTACACCGCCATCTGTATTAAGAAGGAAATGTCTAAACCGCTATCTGTATAAACATGGAAATATCTACACAGCTGTCTGTATAAACATGGAAATAACAGCACCGCTATCTGTATGAACATGGAAATATCTACACCGCTATCTGTATGAACATGGAAATAGCTACACCGCTATCTGTATGAACATGGAAATAGCTACACCGCTGTCTGTATGAACATGGATATATCTACACAGCCCTCTGGATGAACATGGAAATATCTACAGAGCTATCTGTATGAACATGGAAATATATACACCGCTATCTGTGTGAACATGCATACATCTTCACCGCTATCTGTATAAACATGGAAATATCTACACCGCTATCTGTATGAACATGGAAATATCTACACCGCTATCTGTATAAACATGGAAATTTCTACACCGCTACCTGTATAAACATGGAAATATCAGCACCGCTATCTGTAGGAACATGGAAATATCTACACTGCTATCTGTACGAACATGGAAATATCTACACCGCTATCTGTATGAACAGGGAAATAGCTACACCGCTATCTGTATGAACATGGAAATATCTACACCGCTATCTGTATGAACATGGAAATATCTACACCGCTATCTGTATGAACATGGATATATCTACACAGCCATCTGGATGAACTTGGAAATATCTACACCGCTATCTGTATGAACATGGAAATATCTACACCGCTATCTGTGTAAACATGCATACATCTTCACCGCTATCTGTATAAACATGGAAATATCTACACCGCTATCTGTATGAACATGGAAATAGCTACACCGCTATCTGTATGAACACGGAAATATCTACACCGCTATCTGTATGAACATGGATATATCTACACAGCCATCTGGATGAACATGGAAATATCTACAGCGCTATCTGTGTAAACATGCATACATCTTCACCGCTATCTGTAAAAACATGGAAATATCTACACCGCTATCTGTATGAACATGGAAATGTCTGCACCGCTATTTGTATGAACATGGAAATATCTACACCGCTATCTGTTTGAACATGGAAATATCTACACCGCTATCTGCATGAAAATGGAAATATCTACACTGCTATCTGCATATACATGGAAATATCTACACAGCTATCTCTTTACACATGGAAATAACTACACCGCTATCTGTATGAACATGGAAATATCTACACCGCCACGTGTATGAACATGGAAATATCTGCACCGCCATCTGTATGAAAATATAAATATCTACACCGCCATCTGTTTTAAGTTGGAGATATCTACACCTCTATCTGTATAAACATGGAAATATCTACACCGCTATCTGTATAAACATGGAAATATCTACACCGCTATCTGTATGAACATGGAAATATCTACACCGCCATCTGTATGTACATGGAAATATCTGCACCGCAATCTGTATGAACATATAAATATCTACACCGCCATCTGTATTAAGATGGAGATATCTACACTGCTATCTGTATAAACATGGAAATATCTACACCGCCATCTGTATGAACATATAAATATCTACGCCGCCATCTGTATTAAGAAGGAAATATCTAAACCGCTATCTGTATAAGCATGGAAATATCTACACCGCTGCCTGTATAAACAAGGAAATATCAGCACCGCTATCTGTATGAACATGGAAATATCTACACCGCTATCTGTATGAACATGGAAATATCTACACCGCTATCTGTATGAACATGGAAATAGCTACACCGCTATCTGTATGAACATTGATATATCTACACAGCCATCTGGATGAACATGGAAATATCTACACCGCTATCTCTGTAAACATGCATAGATCTTCACCGCTATCTGTATAAACATGGAAATATCTACACCGCTATCTGTATGAACATGGAAATATCTACACCGCTATCTGTATGAACATGGAAATATCTACACCGCTATCTGTTTGAACATGGAAATATCTACACCGCTATCTGCATGAAAATGGAAATATCTACACTGCTATCTGCATATACATTTAAATATCTACACAGCTATCTCTTTACACATGGAAATAACTACACCGCTATCTGTATGAACATGGAAATATCTGCACCGCCATCTGTATGAACATATAAATATCTACACCGCCATCTGTATTAAGATGGAGATATCTACACTGCTATCTGTATACACATGGAAATATCTACACAGCTATCTGTATAAACATGGAAATATCTACACCGCTATCTGTATGAACATGGAAATATCTACACCACTACCTCTATAAACATGGAAATATCAGCACCGCCATCTGTATGAACATGGAAATATGTGCACCGCCATCTGTATGAACATGGAAATATCTACACTGCTATCTGTATGAACATGGAAATATCTACACCGTTATCTGTATGAACATAGAAATATCTACACCGCTATCTGTTCGAACATGGAAATATCTACACCGCTATCTGCATGAAAATGGAAATATCTACACAGCTGTCTGCAAATACATGGAAATATCTACACAGCTATCTCTTAACACATGGAAATAACTACACCGCTATCTCTATAAACATGGAAATATCTACACCGCCATCTGTATGAACATGGAAATATCTGCAACGCCATCTGTATGAACATATAAATATCTACACCGCCATCTGTATTAAGAAGGAAATATCTAAACCGCTATCTGTATGAACATTGAAATATCTACACCGCTATCTGTATGAACATGGAAATATCTACACCGCTATCTGTGTAAACATGCATACATCTTCACTGCTATCTGTATAAACATGGAAATGTCTACAAGGCTATCTGTATGAACATGGAACTATCTACACCGCTATCTGTACGAACATGGAAATATCTGAACCGCTATCTGCATGAAAATAGAAATATCTACACAGCTATCTGCATATACATGGAAATATCTACACAGCCATCTCTTTACACATGGAAATAACTACACCGCTATCTGTATGAACATGGAAATATCTGCACCGCCATCTGTATGAACACATAAATATCTACACCGCCATCTGTATTAAGATGGAGATACCTACACCGCTATCTGTATAAACATGGAAATATCTACACCGCTATCTGTATAAACATGGAAATATCTACACCGCTATCTGTATAAACATGGAAATATCAGCACCGCTATCTGTATGAACATGGAAATATCAGCCCCTCTATCTGTATGAACATGGAAGTATCTACACCGCTATCTGTATGAACATGGAAATATCTACACTGCTATCTGTATGAACACGGAAATATCTACACCGCTATCTGTTTGAACATGGAAATATCTACACCGCTATCTGTTTGAACATGGAAATATCTACACTGCTATCTGTATGAACATGGAAATATCTACACCGCTATCGGTATAAACATGGAAATATCTACACCGCAATCTGTATAAACATGGAAATATCTACACCGCTACCTGTACAAACATGGAAATATCAGCACCGCTATCTGTATGAACATGGAAATATCTACACCGCTATCTCTATGAACATGGAAATATCTACACCGGTATCTGTATGAACATGGAAATATCTACACCGCTATCTGTTTGAACATGGAAATATCTAAACCGCTATCTGCATGAAAATGGAAATATCTACACTGCTATATGCATATACATTTAAATATCTACACAGCTATCTCTTTACACATGGAAATAACTACACCGCTATCTGTATGAACATGGAAATATCTACACCGCCATCTGTATGAACATGGAAATATCTGCACCGCCATCTGTATGAACATATAAATATCTACAACGCCATCTGTATTAAGATGGAGATATCTACACTGCTATCTGTATACACATGGAAATATCTACACCGCTATCTGTATAAACATGGAAATATCTACACCGCTATCTGTATAAACATGGAAATATCTACACCACTACCTGTATAAACATGGAAATATCAGCACCGCCATCTGTATGAACATGGAAATATCTGCACCGCCATCTGTATGAACATGGAAATATCTACACTGCTATCTGTATGAACATGGAAATATCTACACCGTTATCTGTATGAACATAGAAATATCTACACCGCTATCTGTTCGAACATGGAAATATCTACACCGCTATCTGCATGAAAATGGAAATATCTACACAGCTATCTGCAAATACATGGAAATATCTACACAGCTATCTCTTAACACATGGAAATAACTACACCGCTATCTCTATAAACATGGAAATATCTACACCGCCATCTGTATGAACATGGAAATATCTGCACCGCCATCTGTATGAACATATAAATATCTACACCGCCATCTGTATTAAGAAGGAAATATCTAAACCGCTATCTGTATGAACATTGAAATATCTACACCGCTATCTGTATGAACATGGAAATATCTACACCGCTATCTGTGTAAACATGCATACATCTTCACTGCTATCTGTATAAACATGGAAATGTCTACAAGGCTATCTGTATGAACATGGAACTATCTACACAGCTATCTGTACGAACATGGAAATATCTAAACCGCTATCTGCATGAAAATAGAAATATCTACACAGCTATCACTTTACACATGGAAATAACTACACCGCTATCTGTATGAACATGGAAATATCTGCACCGCCATCTGTATGAACACATAAATATCTACACCGCCATCTGTATTAAGATGGAGATACCTACACCGCTATCTGTATAAACATGGAAATATCTACACCGCTATCTGTATAAACATGGAAATATCTACACCGCTATCTGCATATACATGGAAATATCTACAAAGCTATCTCTTTACACATGGAAATAACTACAGCGCTATCTCTATAAACATACAAATATCTACACCGCCATCTGTATGAACATGGAAATATCTGCATCGCCATCTGTATGAACATATAAATATCTACACCGCCATCTATATTAAGATGGAGATATCTACACCGCTCTCTGTATAAACTTGGAAATATCTACACCGCTATCTGTATAAACATGGAAATATCTACACCGCTACCTGTATAAGCATGGAAATATCAGCACCGCTATCTGTATGAACATGGAAATATCTACACCGCTATCTGAACATGGAAATATCTACACCGCTATCTGAATGATAATGGAAATATCTACACAGCTGTCTGCATATACATGGAAATATCTACGCAGCTATCTCTTTACACATGGAAATAACTACACCGCTATCTCTATAAACATGGAAATATCTACACCGCCATCTGTAGGGACATGGAAATATCGGCACCGCCATCTGTATGAACATATAAATATCTACACCGCCACCTGCATTAAGAAGGAGATATCTACACCGCTATGTGTATAAACATGGAAATATTTACACCGCTATTTGTATAAACATGGAAATATCTACACCGCTATCTGTATAAACATGGAAATATCTACACCGCTACCTGTATAAACATGGAAATATCAGCACTGGTATTGGTATGAACATGGAAATATCTACACCGCTATCTGTATGAACATGGAAATAGCTACACCGCTATGTGTATGAACATGGAAATATCTTCAACGCCATCTGTACGAACATGGATATATCTACACAGCCATCTGTATGAACATGGAAATATCTACACCGCTATCTGTATGAACATGGAAATATCTACACCGCTATCTGTATGAACATGGAAATATCTTCACAGCCATCTGTATGAACATGGATATGTCTACACATCCATCTGGATGAACATCGAAAAATCTACACCGCGATCTGTATGAACATGGGAATATCTACACCGCTGTCTGTGTAAACATGCATACACCTTCCCCACTATCTGTATAAACATGGAAATATCTACACCGCTATCTGTTTGAACATGGAAATATCTAAACCGCTATCTGCATGAAAATGGAAATATCTACACAGCTATCTGCATATACATGGAAATATCTACACAGCTATCTCTTTACACATGGAAATAACTACACCGCTATCTGTATGAACATGGAAATATCTTCACCGCCATCTGTATGAACATGGATATATCTACACAGCCATCTGGATGAACATGGAAATATCTACACCGCTATCTGTATGAAGATGGAAATATCTACACCGCTATCTGTGTAAACATGCATACATCTTCACCGCTATCTGTATAAACATGGAAATATCTACACTGCTATCTGTCTGAAAATGGAAATATCTACACTGCTATCTGTTTGAACATGGAAATATCTACACCGCTATCTGCATGAAAATGGAAATATGTACACAGAGATCTGCATATACATGGAAATATCTACAAAGCTATCTCTTTACACATGGAAATAACTACAGCGCTATCTCTATAAACATACAAATATCTACACCACCATCTGTATGAACATGGAAATATCTGCAATGCCATCTGTATGAACATATAAATATCTACACCGCCATCTATATTAAGATGGAGATATCTACACCGCTAACTGCATGAAAATGGAAATATCTACAATGCTATCTGCATATACATTTAAATATCTACACAGCTATCTCTTTACACATGGAAATAACTACACCGTTATCTGTATGAACATGGAAATATCTACACCGCCATCTGTATGAACATGGAAATATCTTCACCGCCATCTCTATGAACATGGATATATCTACACAGCCATCTGTATGAACATGGAAATATCTACACCGCTATCTGTATGAACATGGAAATATCTACACCGCTATCTGTATGAACATGGAAATATCTTCACCGTCATCTGTGTAAACATGCATACACCTTCACCGCTATCTGTATAACCATGGAAATATCTACACCGCTATCTGTATGAACATGGAAATATCTACACCGCTATCTGTTTGAACATGGAAATATCTTAACCGCTATCTGCATGAAAATGGAAATATCTACACAGCTATCTCCATATACATAGAAATATCTACACAGCTATCTCTTTACACGAGGAAATAACTACACCGCTATCTGTATGAAGATGGAAATATCTTCATCGCCATCTGTATGAACATGGATATATCTACACAGCCTTGTGGATGAACATGGAAATATCTACACCGCTATCTGTATGAACATGGAAATATCTACACCGCTATCTGTTTGAACATGGAAATATCTACACCACTATCTGCATGAAAATGGAAATACCTACACAGCGATCTGCATATACATGGAAATATCTACAAAGCTATCTCTTTACACATGGAAATAACTACAGCGCTATCTCTATAAACATACAAATATCTACACCGCCATCTGTATGAACATGGAAATATCTGCACCGCCATCTGTATGAACATATAAATATCTACACCGCCATCTATATTAAGATGGAGATATCTACACCGCTATTTGTATATACTTGGAAATATCTACACCGCCATCTGTATAAACATGGAAATATCTACACCACAATCTGTATAAACATGGAAATATCTACACCGCTACCTGTATAAACATGGAAATAGCACCGCTATCTGAATGAACATGGAAATATCTACACCGGTATCTGTATGAACATGGAAATATCTTCACCGCCATCTGTATGAACATGGATATGTCTACACATCCATCTGGATGAACATGGAAATATCTACACCGCTATCTGAACATGGAAATATCTACACCGCTATCTGCATGAAAATGGAAATATCTACACAGCTATCTGCATATACATGGAAATATCTACACAGCTATCTCTTTACACGTGGAAATAACTACAGCGCTATCTGTATGAACATGGAAATACCTACACCGCCATCTGTATGAACACGGAAATATCTGCACCGCCATCTGTATGAACATATAAATATCTACACGGCAATCTGTATTAAGATGGAGATATCTACACCGCCATCTGTATAAACATGGAAATATCTACACCGCTATCTCTATATAAACATGGAAATATCTACACCGGTATCTGTATAAATATGGAAATATCTACACCGCTACCTGTATAAACATGGAAATATCAGCACCGATATCTGTATGAACATGGAAATATCAGCCCCTCTATCTGTATGAACATGGAAATACCTACACCGCTATCTCTGTGAACATGGAAATATCTACACCGCTATCTGTATGAACATGTAAATATCTTCACCGCCATCTGTATAAACATGGAAATATCTACACCGCTATCTGTACGAACATGGAAATATCTAAACCGCTATCTGCATGAAAATAGAAATATCTACACAGCTATCTGCATATACATGGAAATATCTACAAAGCTATCTCTTTGCACATGGAAATAACTACACCGCTATCTCTATAAACACGGAAATATCTACACTGCCATCTGTATGAACAAGGAAATATCTGCACCGCCATCTGTATAAACATATAAATATCTACACCGCCATCTGTATTTAGATGGAGATATCTACACCGCTATCTGTATAAACTTGGAAGTATCTACACCGCTATCTGTATAAACATGGAAATACCTAAACCGCTATCTGTATTAACATGGAAATACCTACACCGCTACCTGTATAAACATGGAAATATCAGCACCGCTATCTGTATGAACATGGAAATATCTACACCGCTATCTCTATGAACATGGAAATATCTACACCGCTATCTGTATGAACATGGAAATAGCTACTCTGCTATCTGTATGAACATGGAAATATCTACACCACTATCTGTAGAAACATGGAAATATCTACACCGCTATCAGCATGAACATGGATATATCTACACAGCCATCTGGATGAACATGGAAATATCTACACCGCTATCTGCATGAACATGGAAATATCTACACCGCTATCTGTGTAAACATGCATATATCTTTAACACAATCTGTATAAGCATGGAAATATCAACACCGCTATCTCTATGAACGTGGAAATATCTACACCGCTATCTGTTTGAACATGGAAATATCTAAACCGCTATCAGCATGAAAATGGAAATATCTACACAGCTACATGCATATACATGGAAATATCTACACATCTATCTCTTTACACATGTAAATAACTACACCGCTATCTGTATGAACATGGAAATGTCTGCACCGCCATCTGTATGAGCATATAAATATCTCCACCGCCATCTGTATTAAGATGGAGATATCTACACCGCTATCTGTATAAACATGGAAATATCAGCACCGCTATCTGTATGAACATGGAAATATCAGCCCCTCTATCTGTATGAACATGGAAGTATCTACACCGCTATCTCTATGAACATGGAAATATCTACACCGCTATCTGTTTGAACATGGAAATATCTAAACCGCTATCTGCATGAAAATGGAAATATATACACAGCTATCTGCATATACATGGAAATATCTACACAGCTATCTCTTTACACATGGAAATAACTACACCGCTATCTGTATGAACATGGAATTATCTTCACCGCCATCTGTAGGAACATGGATATATCTACACAGCCATCTGGATGAACATGGAAATATCTACACCGCTATCTGTATGAACATGGAAATATCTACACCGCTATCTGTGTAAACATGCATACATCTTCACCGCTATCTGTATAAACATGGAAATATCTACACCGCTATCTGTATGAACATGGAAATATCTGCACCGCTATCTGTTTGAACATGGAAATATCTACACCGCTATCTGCATGAAAATGGAAATATCTACACAGCGATCTGCATATACAAGGAAATATCTACAAAGCTATCTCTTTAAACGTGGAAATAAGTACAGCTCTATCTCTATAAACATGGAAATAGCTACACCGCCATCTGTATGAACATGGAAATATCTGCACCGCCATCTGTATGAACATATAAATATCTACACCGCCATCTATATTAAAACGGTGATATCTACACCGCTATCTGTATAATCTTGGAAATATCTACACTGCTATCTCTATGAACATGGAAATTTCTACACCGCTATCTGTATGAACATGGAAATAGCTACACTGCTATCTGTATGAACATGGAAATATCTACACCGCTATCTGTATGAACATGGAAATATCTACACCGCTATCTGTATGAACATGGATATATCTACACAGCCCTCTGGATGAACATGGAAATATCCACACCGCTATCTGTGTAAACATGCATATATCTTCACCGCTATCTGTATAAACATGGAAATATCTACACCGCTATCTGTATGAACATGGAAATATCTACACCGCTATCTGTTTGAAGATGGAAATATATACATCGCTATCTGCATGAAAATGGAAATATCTACACAGCTATCTGCATATAGATGGAAATATCTACACAGCAATCCCTTTACACATGGAAATAACTACACCGCTATCTGTATGAACATGGACATATCTACACCGCCATCTGTATGAACATGGAAATATCTGCACCGCCATCTGTATGAACATATAAATATCTACACCGCCATCTGTATTAAGAAGGAAATATCTAAACCGCTATCTGTATAAACATGGAAATATCTACACCGCTGCCTGTATAAACATGGAAATATCAGCACCGCTCTCTGTATGAAAATATAGATATCTACACCGCTATCTGTATGAACATGGAAATATCTACACTGCTATCTGTATGAACATGGAAATAGCTACACCGTTATCTGTATGAACATGGAAATAGCTACACCGCTATCTGTATGAACATGGAAATATCTACACCGCTATCTGTATGAACATGTATATATATACACAGCCATCTGGATGAACATGGAAATATCTACACCGCTATCTGTATGAACATGGAAATATCTACACCGTTATCTGTATGAACATGGATGTATCTACACAGCCATCTGGATGAACATGGAAATATCTACACCGCTATCTGTGTAAACAAGCATACATCTTCACCGCTATCTGTATAAACATGGAAATATCTACACTGCTATCTGTATGAACATGGAAATACCTACACCGCTATCTGTATGAACATGGATATATCTACACAGCCCTCTGGATGAACATGGAAATATCCACACCGCTATCTGTGTAAACATGCATACATCTTCACCGCTATCTGTATAAACATGGAAATATCTACAACGCTATCTCTATGAACATGGAAATATCTACAACGCTATCTGAATAAACATGGAAATATCTACACCGCTCTCTGTATAAACATGGAAATATAAGCACCGCTATCTGTATGAACATGGAAATATCAGCCCCTCTATCTGTATGAACATGGAAGTATCTACACCGCTATCTCTATGAACATGGAAATACCTACACCGCTATCTGTTTGAACATGGAAATATCTAAACCGCTATCTGCATGAAAATGGAAATATATACACAGCTATCTGCATATACATGGAAATATCTACACAGCTATCTCTTTACACATGGAAATAACTACACCGCTATGTGTATGAACATGGAAATACCTTCACCGCAATCTGTAGGAACATGGATATATCTACACAGCCATCTGGATGAACATGGAAATATCTACACCGCTGTCTGTATGAACATGGAAATATCTACACTGCTATCTGTGTAAACATGCACACATCTTCACCGCTATCTCTATAAACATGGAAATAACTACACCGCTATCTGTATGAACATGGAAATATCTACACCGCCATCTGTATGAACATGGAAATATCTGCACCGCCATCTGTATGAACATATAAATATCTACACCGCCATCTGTTTTGAAATGGAGATATCTACACTGCTATCTGTATAAACATGGAAATATCTACACCGCCATCTGTATGAACATATAAATATCTACGCCGCCATCTGAATTAAGAAGGAAATATCTAAACCGCTATCTGTATAAACATGGAAATATCTACAACGCTGCCTGTATAAACATGGAAATATCAGAACCGCTATCTGAATGAACATGGAAATATCTACACCGCTATCTGTATGAACATGGAAATAGCTACACCCCTATCTGTATGAACATGGATATATCTACACAGCCATCTGGATGAACATGGAAATATCTACACCGCTATCTGTGTAAACATGCATTCATCTTCACCGCTATCTGTATAAACATGGAAATATCTACACCGCTATCTTTATGAACATGGAAACATCTACACCGCTATCTGTATGAACATGGAAATATCTACACCGCTATCTGTTTGAACATGGAAATATCTACACCACTATCTGCATGAAAATGGAAATATCTACACTGCTATCTGCATATACATTTAAATATGTAAACTGCTATCTCTTTACACATGGAAATAACTACACCGTTACCTGTATGAACATGGAAATATCTACAACGCCATCTGTATGAACATGGAAATATCTGCACCACCATCCGTATGAAAATATAAATATCTACACCGCCATCTGTATTAAGATAGAGATATCTCCACTGCTATCTGTATAAACATGGAAATATCTACACCGCTATCTGTATAAACATGGACATAATCACATCGCTATCTATAAAAACATGGAAATATCTACACCGCCATCTCTATGAACATGGAAATATCTACACCGCCATTTGTATGACCGTGGAAATATCTGCACTGCCATCTGTATGAAGATGGAAATATCTACACCGCCATTTGTATGAACATGGAAATACCTTCAATGCTATCTGTATGAACTTGGAAATATCTACACCGCTATCTGTATGAACATGGAAATATCTACTCCGCTGTTTGTATAAACATGGAAATAACTACACCGTTATCTCTATAAACACGTAAATATCCACAACGCTATCTATGTAAACATGGAAATGTCTACACCGCTATCTGTATAAACATGGAAATATCTACACCGCTATCTGTATAAACATGGAAATATCTACACCGCTATCTCTTTAAACTTGGAAATAACTACACCACTCTCTCTATAAACATGGAAATATCTAGACAGCCATCTCTATAAACGTGGAAATATCTACACTGCCATCTGTATAAACATGGAAATATCTGTACCGCTATCTGTACAAACATGGAAATATCTACAACGCTATCTCCATAAACATGGAAATATCTACGACGCAATGTGAATCAACATGGAAATATCTACACCGCTATCTCTGTCAACATGGAAATATCTCAACCGCACTCTGCATAAACATGGAAATATCTACACCGCCATCTCTATGAACATGGAAATAACTACACTGCCATCTGTATTAACATGGAAATGTCTACACCGCCATCCGTATGAAGATGGAAATGTCTACACCGCCATCTGTATGAACATGGAAAGATCTTCACCGCCATCTGTATGAACATGGAAATATCTGCACCGCCATCTCTATAAAGGTGGAAATATCTACACCGGTATCTGTAGGAACATGGAAATATCTACAACGCTTTCTTTATAAACATGGAAATAACTACACCATTATGTCTATAAACTTGGAAATATCTACACGGCTATCTCTATGAACATGGAAATATCTACACCGCCATCTGAATGAACTTCGAAATATCTACACCGCCATCTGTATCAACATGGAAATATCTACACAGCCATCTGTATTAAGATGGAAATATCTACACCGCTATCTGTATAAACATGGAAATATGTACACCGCTATCTGTATAAACATGGAAATATCTACACCGCTATCTGTATGAACATGGAAATATCTACACCGATATCTCTATGAACATGGAAATATCTACACCACTATCTGTATGAACATGGAAATAACTACACCGCTATCTGTATGAACTTGGAAATATCTACACCGCTATCTGTACAAACATGGAAATATCTGCACCACCATCTGTATGAACATGGAAATATCTACACCGCCTTCTGTATTAAGAAGGAAATATCTACACCGCTATCTGTATAAACATGGAAATATCTACACCACTATCTGTATAAATATGGAAATATCTACACTGCCATCTGTATAAACATGGAAATATCTGCACCGCTATCAGTATAAACATGGAAATATCTACAACGCTATCTCCATAACCTTGGAAATATCTACACCGCTATCTATATAAACCAGAAAATATCTAGACTGACATCTCTATAAACATGTAAATATCTACACCGCCATCTGTGTGAACATGGAAATAGCTACACCACCATCTCTATAAACGTGGAAATATGTACACCGCTATCTGTATGAACATGGAAATATCTACAATGCTATCTGTATAAAATTGGAAATATCTACACCGCTATCTCTATAAACATGGAAATATCTACACCGCTATCTGTATAAACCAGAAAATATCTAGACCGCCATCTCTACAAACATGTAAATATCTACACCACCATCTGTGTGAACATAGAAATATCTACACCGCCCTCTCTATGAAGGTGGAATTATCTACACCGCTATCTGTATGAACATGGAAATATCTACACCGCTCTCTCTATGAGCATGGAAATATCTACACCGCTATCTGTATGAACATGGAAATATCTACACCGCTATCTGTATGAACATGGAAATATCTACACCGCTATCTGTATTAACATGGAAATATCTACACAGCTATCTCCATATACGTGGAAATATCTACACCGCTATCTCTATAAAGTTGGAAATAACTACACCGCTATCTCTATAAACTTGGAAATATCTACATCGCCATCTGTATGAACATGGAAATATCTGCACCACCATCTGTATGAACATGGAAATATCTACACCGCCATCTGTATTAAGATGGAAATATCTACACCACTATCTGTATAAACATGGAATTATCTACACCGCTGTCACTAGAAACATGGAAATATCTACACCGCCATCTGAATAAACGTGGAAATATCTACACCGCTATCTGTATAAACATGGAAATATCTACAACGCTGTCTCTATAAACTTGGAAATATCTACACCGCTATCTGTATAAACCAGAAAATATCTAGACTGCCATCTCTATAAACATGTAAATATCTACACCGCCATCTGTATGATCATAGAAATATTTACACCGCCATCTCTATAAAGGTGGAATTATTTACACCAGTATTTGTATGAACATGGAAATATCTACACCGCTATCTGTATGAACATGGAAATATCTACACCGCTATCTGTATGAACATGGAAATATATACACCGCTATCTGTATGAACATGGAAGTAACTTCACCGCTATCTGTATAAACATGGAAATATCTACACAGCTATCTGCATATACGTGGAAATATCTACACCGCTATCCCTATAAAGTTGGAAATAACTACACTGCTATCTCTATAAACTTGGAAATATGAACATCGCCATCTGTATGAACATGGAAATATCTACACCGCCATCTGTATTAAGATGGAAATATCTACACCAGTATCTGTATAAACATGGAAATATCTACACCGCTGTCAGTATAAACATGGAAATATCTTCACCGCTATCTGTATAAACATGGAAATAACTACACCGCTATGTCTATAAACATGGAAATATCTACACCGCTATCTGTATAAACATGGAAATAACTACACCGCAGTCTCTATAAACTTGGAAATAACTACACCGCTATCTCTATAAACATCGAAATATCTAGACCGCCAACTCTATAAACATGTAAATATCTACACCGCCATCTGCAAAAACATGGAAATATCTTCACCGTCATCTGAATAAACATGGAAATATCTACACCGCCATCTCTATAAACATGGAAATATCTACACCTCCATCTGTATAAACATGGAAATATCTACACCGCCATCTCTATAAACATGGAAATATCTACACCGCCACCTGTATGAACATGTAAATAGCTTCACCGCCATCTGTATGAACATGGAAATATCTACACCGCTATCTGTATGAATATGGAACTATCTACACCGCTATCTGTAAGAACATGGAAACATCTAAACAGCTATCTGCATGTACTTGGAAATATCTACAACGCTATCTCCATAAACATGGAAATAACTACACCGCCATCTCTATAAACATGGAAATATCTACACCGCCATCTGTATGAACTTAGAAATATCTACACTGCCCTCTCTATGTAGGTGGAATTATCTACACCGCTATCTGTATGAACATGGAAATATCTACACCGCTATGTGTATGAACATGGAAATATCTACACCGCTATCTGTATGAACATCGAAATATCTACACCGCTATCTGTATGAACATGGAAATATCTACACAGCTATCAGCATATACGTGGAAATATCTACACTGCTATCTCTATAAAGTTGGAAATAACGACACCGCTATCTCTATAACCATGGAAACTTCTACATCGCCATCTGTATGAATATGGAAATATCTGCACCACCATCTGTATGAACATGGAAATATCTACACCGCCATCTGTATTAAGATGGAAATATCTACACCGCTATCTGTATAAACATGGAAATATCTACACCGCTATCTGTATAAACATAGAAATATCTACACTGCCATCTGTATAAACATGGAAATATCTACACAGCTATCTGTATAAACATGGAAATATCTACAACGCTATCTCTATAAACTTGGAAATATCTACACCACTATCTGTATAAACCAGAAAATATCTAGACTTCCATCTCTATAAACATGTAAATATCTACACCACCGTCTGTATGAACATGGAAATATCTACACCACCATCTCTATAAACGTGGAAATATCTACACCGCTATCTGCATGAACATGGAAATATCTTCAATGCTATCTGTATAAAGTTGGAAATATCTACACCGCTATCTGTATAAACATGGAAATATCTACACCGCCATCTGTATGAACATAGAAATATCTACACCGCCCTCTCTATGAAGGTGGAATTATTTACACCGCTATCTGTACGAACATGGAAATATCTACACCGCTATCTGTATGAACATGGAAATATCTACACTGCTATCTCGATGAACATGGAAATATCTTCACCGCTATCTGTATGAACATGGAAAGAAATATCTGCACCGCTATCTGTGTGAACATGGAAATATCTACACAGCTATCTGCATATACGTGGAAATATCTACACCGCTATCTCTATAAAGTTGGAAATAACTGCACCGCTATCTCTATAAACTTGGAAATATCTACATCGCCAGCTCAATGAACATGGAAATATCTGCACCACCATCTGTATGAACATGGAAATATCTACACCGCCATCTGTATTAAGATGGAAATATCTACACCGCTATCTGTATAAACATGGAAATATCTACACTGCCATCTGAATAAACTTGGAAATATCTACGCCGCTATCTGTATAAACATGGAAATATCTACACCGCAGTCTCTATAAACTTGGAAATAACTACACAACTATCTCTATAAACATCGAAATATCTAGACTGCCAACTCTATAAACATGAAATATCTACACCGCCATCTGCATAAACATGGAAATATCTACACCGCTATCTGTGTAAGCATGGAAATATCTACACCGCTTTCTGTATAAACATGGAAATATCTACACCGCCGTCTGTATAAACATGGAAATATCTACACCGTCATCTGAATAAACATGGAAATATCTAGACCGCCATCTCTATAAACATGGAAATACCTACACCTCCATCTGTATAAACATGGAAATATCTACACCGCCATCTCTATAAACATGGAAATATCTACACCGCCATCTGTATGAACATGTACATAACTTCACGGCCATCTGTATGAACATGGAAATATCTACACCGCTATCTGTATGAACATGGAACTATCTACACCGCTATCTGTAAGAACATGGAAACATCTACACATCTATCTGCATATACATGGAAATATCGACAATGCTATCTCCATAAACATGGAAATAACTACAGCGCCATCTCTATAAACATGGAAATATCTACACCGCCATCTGTATGAACATGGAAATATCTACACCGCCATCTCTATAAACATGGAAATATCTACACCGCCATCTGTATGAACATAGAAATATCTACACCGCCCTCTCTATGAAGGTGGAATTATCTACACCGCTATCTGTATGAACTTGGAAATATCTACACTGTTATCTGTATGAACATGGAAATATCTACACCGCTATCTGTATGAACATGGAAATATCTACACCGCTATCTGTATAAACATGGAAACATCTACACCGCTATCTGTATAAACTTGGAAATATCTACACCGCCATCTGTATAAACATGGAAATATCTACACCGCCATCTGTATAAACATGGAAATATCTACACCGCTATCTGTATAAACATGGAAATATCTACAACGCTATCTCTATAAACATGGAAATATCTACACCGCTATCTGTATAAACCAGAAAATATCTAGACTGCCATCTCTATAAACATGTAAATATCTACACCGCCATCTGTATGAACATAGATATATTTACACCAACATCTCCATAAAGGTGGAATTATTTACACCGCTATCTGTATGAACACGGAAATATCTAAACCGCTATGTGTATGAACATGGAAATATCTACACCGCTATCTGTATGAACATGGAAATATCTACACCGCCATCTCCATGAACATGGAAATATCTACAGCGCCTTCTCTATAAACATGGAAATATCTACACCGCCATGTGTATGAACATGGAAATATCTACACCACCATCTCTATAAACGTGGAAATATCTACACCGCTATCTGTATGAACATGGAAATATCTACAATGCTATCTGTATAAAATTGGGAATATCTACACCGCTATCTCTATAAACATGGAAATATGTACACCGCTATCTGTATAAACCAGAAAATATGTAGACCGCCATCTCTATAAACATGTAAATATCTACACCGCAGTCTGTATGAACATAGAAATATCTACACCGCCCTCTCTATGAAGGTGGAATTATCTACACCACTATCTGCATGAAAATGGAAATATCTACACCGCTATCTGTATGAACATGGAAATATCTACACAGCTATCTGCATATACATGGAAATATCTACACCGCTATCTCTATAGAGTTGGAAATAACTACACCGCTATCTCTATAAACTTGGAAATATCTACATCGCCATCTGTATGAACATGGAAATATCTGCACCACCATCTGTATGAACATGGAAACATCTACACCGCCATCTGTATTAAGATGGAAATATCTACACCGCTATCTGTATAAACATGGAACTATCTACACCGCTATCTGTATAAACATGGAAATATCTACACTGTCATCTGTATAAACACGGGAATATCTACACCGCTATCTGTATAAACATGGAAATATCTACAACGCTATCTCTATAAACTTGGAAATATCTACACCGCTATCTGTATAAACCAGAAAATATATAGACGGACATCTCTATAAACATGTAAATATCCACACTGCCATCTGTATGAACATGGAAATATCTACACCACCGTCTCTATAAACGTGGAAATATCTACACCGCTATCTGTATGAACATGGAAATATCTACAATGCTATCTGTATTAAATTGGAAATATCTACACCGCTATCTCTATAAACATGGAAATATCTACACCGTTATCTGTATAAACCAGAAAATATCTAGACCGCCACCTCTATAAACATGTAAATATCTACACCGCCATCTGTATGAACATAGAAATATCTACACCGCCCTCTCTATGAAGGTGGAATTATGTACACCGCTATCTGTATGAACATGGAAATATTTACACCGCTATCTCTATGAACATGGAAATATCTACAACGCTATCTGTATGAACATGGAAATATCTACGCCGCTATCTGTATGAACATGGAAATATCTACACAGCTATCTGTATATACGTGGAAATAACTACACTGCTATCTCTATAAAGTTGGAAATAACTACACTGCTATCTCTATAAACTTGGAAATATCTACATCGCCATCTGTATGAACATGGAAATATCTGCACCACCATCTGTATGAACATGGAAATATCTACAATGCCATCTGTATTAAGATGGAAATATCTACACCACTATGTGTATAAACATGGAAATATCTACACCGCTGTCAGTATAAACATGGAAATATCTACACCGCCATCTCTATAAACATGGAAATACCTACACCGCTATCTGTATAAACATGGAAATATCTACAACGCTATCTCTATAAACTTGGAAATATCTACACCGCTATCTGTATAAACCAGAAAATATCTAGACTGCCATCTCTATACACATGTAAATATCTACACCGCCATCTGTATGAACATAGAAATATTTACACCGCCATCTCTATACAGGTGGAATTATTTACACCGCTATCTGTATGATCATGGAAATATCTAAACCGCTATCTGTATGAACATGGAAATATCTACACTGCTATCAGTATGAATATGGAAATATCTACACCGCTATCTGTATTAAGCTTGAAATATCTGCACCGCAATCTCCATAAAGATGGAAATATCTACACCGCCATCTTTATAAACGTGCAAATATGTACACCGCTATCTGTATGAATATGGAAATATCTATCCTCCTATCTGTATAAAATTGGAATGATCTATATCTCTATCTCTTTAAAAATGGAAATATCTGCACCGCTATCTCTATGAACATGGAAATATGTACACCGCTATCTGTATGAACATGGAAATATCTACACCGCTATCTGTATGAACATGGAAGTATCTACACCGCTATCTGTATGAACATGGAAATATCTACACCGCTATCTGTATAAACATGGAAACATCTACACCGCTATCTGTATAAACTTGGAAATATCTACACCGCCATCTGTATAAACATGGAAATATCTACACCGCCATCTGTATAAACATGGAAATATCTACAACGCTATCTCTATAAACATGGAAATATCTACACCGCTATCTGTATAAACCAGAAAATATCTAGACTGCCATCTCTATAAACATGTAAATATCTACACCGCCATCTGTATGAACATAGATATATTTACACCAACATCTCCATAAAGGTGGAATTATTTACACCGCTATCTGTATGAACACGGAAATATCTAAACCGCTATGTGTATGAACATGGAAATATCTACACCGCTATCTGTATGAACATGGAAATATCTACACCGCCATCTCCATGAACATGGAAATATCTACAGCGCCTTCTCTATAAACATGGAAATATCTACACCGCCATCTGTATGAACATGGAAATATCTACACCACCATCTCTATAAACGTGGAAATATCTACACCGCTATCTGTATGAACATGGAAATATCTACAATGCTATCTGTATAAAATTGGGAATATCTACACCGCTATCTCTATAAACATGGAAATATGTACACCGCTATCTGTATAAACCAGAAAATATGTAGACCGCCATCTCTATAAACATGTAAATATCTACACCGCAGTCTGTATGAACATAGAAATATCTACACCGCCCTCTCTATGAAGGTGGAATTATCTACACCGCTATCTGCATGAAAATGGAAATATCTACACCGCTATCTGTATGAACATGGAAATATCTACACAGCTATCTGCATATACATGGAAATATCTACACCGCTATCTCTATAGAGTTGGAAATAACTACACCGCTATCTCTATAAACTTGGAAATATCTACATCGCCATCTGTATGAACATGGAAATATCTGCACCACCATCTGTATGAACATGGAAACATCTACACCGCCATCTGTATTAAGATGGAAATATCTACACCGCTATCTGTATAAACATGGAACTATCTACACCGCTATCTGTATAAACATGGAAATATCTACACTGCCATCTGTATAAACACGGGAATATCTACACCGCTATCTGTATAAACATGGAAATATCTACAATGCTATCTCTATAAACTTGGAAATATCTACACCGCTATCTGTATAAACCAGAAAATATATAGACGGACATCTCTATAAACATGTAAATATCCACACTGCCATCTGTATGAACATGGAAATATCTACACCACCGTCTCTATAAACGTGGAAATATCTACACCGCTATCTGTATGAACATGGAAATATCTACAATGCTATCTGTATAAAATTGGAAATATCTACACCGCTATCTCTATAAACATGGAAATATCTACACCGTTATCTGTATAAACCAGAAAATATCTAGACCGCCACCTCTATAAACATGTAAATATCTACACCGCCATCTGTATGAACATAGAAATATCTACACCGCCCTCTCTATGAAGGTGGAATTATGTACACCGCTATCTGTATGAACATGGAAATATTTACACCACTATCTCTATGAACATGGAAATATCTACAACGCTATCTGTATGAACATGGAAATATCTACGCCGCTATCTGTATGAACATGGAAATATCTACACAGCTATCTGTATATACGTGGAAATAACTACACTGCTATCTCTATAAAGTTGGAAATAACTACACTGCTATCTCTATAAACTTGGAAATATCTACATCGCCATCTGTATGAACATGGAAATATCTGCACCACCATCTGTATGAACATGGAAATATCTACAATGCCATCTGTATGAAGATGGAAATATCTACACCACTATGTGTATAAACATGGAAATATCTACACCGCTGTCAGTATAAACATGGAAATATCTACACCGCCATCTCTATAAACATGGAAATACCTACACCGCTATCTGTATAAACATGGAAATATCTACAACGCTATCTCTATAAACTTGGAAATATCTACACCGCTATCTGTATAAACCAGAAAATATCTAGACTGCCATCTCTATACACATGTAAATATCTACACCGCCATCTGTATGAACATAGAAATATTTACACCGCCATCTCTATACAGGTGGAATTATTTACACCGCTATCTGTATGATCATGGAAATATCTAAACCGCTATCTGTATGAACATGGAAATATCTACACTGCTATCAGTATGAATATGGAAATATCTACACCGCTATCTGTATTAAGCTTGAAATATCTGCACCGCAATCTCCATAAAGATGGAAATATCTACACCGCCATCTTTATAAACGTGCAAATATGTACACCGCTATCTGTATGAATACGGAAATATCTATCCTCCTATCTGTATAAAATTGGAATTATCTATATCTCTATCTCTTTAAAAATGGAAATATCTGCACCGCTATCTCTATGAACATGGAAATATGTACACCGCTATCTGTATGAACATGGAAATATCTACACCGCTATCTGTATGAACATGGAAGTATCTACACCGCTATCTGTATGAACATGGAAATATCTACACCGCTATCTGTATAAACATGGAAACATCTACACCGCTATCTGTATAAACTTGGAAATATCTACACCGCCATCTGTATAAACATGGAAATATCTACACCGCCATCTGTATAAACATGGAAATATCTACACCGCTATCTGTATAAACATGGAAATATCTACAACGCTATCTCTATAAACATGGAAATATCTACACCGCTATCTGTATAAACCAGAAAATATCTAGACTGCCATCTCTATAAACATGTAAATATCTACACCGCCATCTGTATGAACATAGATATATTTACACCAACATCTCCCTAAAGGTGGAATTATTTACACCGCTATCTGTATGAACACGGAAATATCTAAACCGCTATGTGTATGAACATGGAAATATCTACACCGCTATCTGTATGAACATGGAAATATCTACACCGCCATCTCCATGAACATGGAAATATCTACAGCGCCTTCTCTATAAACATGGAAATATCTACACCGCCATCTGTATGAACATGGAAATATCTACACCACCATCTCTATAAACGTGGAAATATCTACACCGCTATCTGTATGAACATGGAAATATCTACAATGCTATCTGTATAAAATTGGGAATATCTACACCGCTATCTCTATAAACATGGAAATATGTACACCGCTATCTGTATAAACCAGAAAATATGTAGACCGCCATCTCTATAAACATGTAAATATCTACACCGCAGTCTGTATGAACATAGAAATATCTACACCGCCCTCTCTATGAAGGTGGAATTATCTACACCGCTATCTGCATGAAAATGGAAATATCTACACCGCTATCTGTATGAACATGGAAATATCTACACAGCTATCTGCATATACATGGAAATATCTACACCGCTATCTCTATAGAGTTGGAAATAACTACACCGCTATCTCTATAAACTTGGAAATATCTACATCGCCATCTGTATGAACATGGAAATATCTGCACCACCATCTGTATGAACATGGAAACATCTACACCGCCATCTGTATTAAGATGGAAATATCTACACCGCTATCTGTATAAACATGGAACTATCTACACCGCTATCTGTATAAACATGGAAATATCTACACTGTCATCTGTATAAACACGGGAATATCTACACCGCTATCTGTATAAACATGGAAATATCTACAACGCTATCTCTATAAACTTGGAAATATCTACACCGCTATCTGTATAAACCAGAAAATATATAGACGGACATCTCTATAAACATGTAAATATCCACACTGCCATCTGTATGAACATGGAAATATCTACACCACCGTCTCTATAAACGTGGAAATATCTACACCGCTATCTGTATGAACATGGAAATATCTACAATGCTATCTGTATTAAATTGGAAATATCTACACCGCTATCTCTATAAACATGGAAATATCTACACCGTTATCTGTATAAACCAGAAAATATCTAGACCGCCACCTCTATAAACATGTAAATATCTACACCGCCATCTGTATGAACATAGAAATATCTACACCGCCCTCTCTATGAAGGTGGAATTATGTACACCGCTATCTGTATGAACATGGAAATATTTACACCGCTATCTCTATGAACATGGAAATATCTACAACGCTATCTGTATGAACATGGAAATATCTACGCCGCTATCTGTATGAACATGGAAATATCTACACAGCTATCTGTATATACGTGGAAATAACTACACTGCTATCTCTATAAAGTTGGAAATAACTACACTGCTATCTCTATAAACTTGGAAATATCTACATCGCCATCTGTATGAACATGGAAATATCTGCACCACCATCTGTATGAACATGGAAATATCTACAATGCCATCTGTATTAAGATGGAAATATCTACACCACTATGTGTATAAACATGGAAATATCTACACCGCTGTCAGTATAAACATGGAAATATCTACACCGCCATCTCTATAAACATGGAAATACCTACACCGCTATCTGTATAAACATGGAAATATCTACAACGCTATCTCTATAAACTTGGAAATATCTACACCGCTATCTGTATAAACATGGAAATATCAGCACCGCTATCTATATGAACATGGAAGTATCTTCACCGCTATCTGTATGAACATGGAAATATCAACACCGCTATCTGTATGAACATGGAAATATCTACACCGCTATCTGTATGAACATGGAAATATCTACACGGCTATCTGTTTGAACATGGAAATATCTACACCGCTGTCTGCATGAAAATGGAAATATCTACACAGCTATCTGCATATACATGGAAATATCTACACAGCTATCTCTTTACACATGGAAATAGCTACACCGCTATCTCTATAAACATGGAAATATCTACACCGCCATCTGTATGAACATGGAAATATCTGCACCACCATCCATATGAAAATATAAATATCTACACCGCCATCTGTATTAAGATAGAGATATCTCCACTGCTATCTGTATAAACATGGAAATATCTACACCGCTATCTGTATAAACATGGAAATATCTACACCGCTATCTGGATGAACATGAAAATATCTACAGCGCCATCTGTATAAACATGGAAGTATCTACACCGCTATCTCTATAAACATGAAAATATGTACACCGCCATCTCTATAAACATGGAAATATCTACACCGCTATCTGTATAAAGATGGAAATATCTACACCGCTATCTGAATAAACATGGAAATATCTACACCGCCATCTGTATAAACATAGAAATATCTACACCTCTAAGCATATAAACACGAAATATCAACACCGCCATCCGTATGAAAATGGAAATATCTACACAGCCATCTGCATAAACATGGAAATATCTTCACCGCCATCTGTAGGAACATGGAAATATCTACACCGGCATCTGTATGAACCTGGAAATATCTACAGCCCTATCTTTATAAACATGGAAATATCTACTCCGCCATCTGTATAAACATGGAAATATCTACACCGCTATCTCTATAAACATGGATATAACAACACCGCTATCTGTATGAACATGGAAATATCTACACCGCTATCTGTATGAACATGGAAATATCTACACCGCTATCTGTATGAACATGGAAATATCTACACAGCTATCTGCATATACGTGGAAATATCTACACCGCTATCTCTATAAAGTTGGAAATAACAACACCGCTATCTCTATAAGCTTGGAAATATCTACATCGCCATCTGTATGAACATGGAAATACCTGCACCGCTATCTGTATGAACATGGAAATACTTACACCGCCAACTGTATAAATATTGAAATATCTACACCGCTATCTCTGTAAACATGGAAAGATCTACACCACTATCTGTATAAACAAGGAAATATCTACACCGTCATGTCTATAAACATGGAAATATCTACACCGCTATCTGTATAAGGATGGAAATAAATACACCGCTATCTGAATAAACATGGAAATATGTACACCGCCATCTGTCTACGGATGAAAATACCTACACCGCAATCTGTATGAACACGGAAATATCTACACCGCCAACTGTATGAACACGGAAATATATACACCACCATCTCTCAGAACATGGAAATATCTACACCGCCATGTGTATAAACATGGAAATATCTACACCGCCATCTGTGTAAACATGGAAACATATATACCGCCATCTCTATGAACTTGGAAATATCTACACCGCTATCTGTACAAACATGGAAATATCTAACCCGCTATCTCAATAAACATGGAATTATCTACACCGCTATCTGTATAAACAAGGAAATATCAACACCACCATCTCTATAAGCATGGAAATATCTACACTGGCATCTGTATAAACATGGAAATATCTTCACAACTATCTGCATATACATGGAAATATCTGCACCGCTATATGTATAAACATGGAAATATCTACACCGCAATCTGTATGAACATGAAAATATGTACAGCACCATCTGTATAAAGAAGGAAGTATCTACACCACTATCTCTATAAGCATGACAATATCTACACCAAAATCTCTATAAACTTTTAAATATCTACACCGCCATCTGTATGAACATGAAAATATCTACACCGCCATCTCTATAAATATTGAAATATCTACACCGTCATCTCTATAAACATGGAAGTATCTAAATTGTCATCTGTACAAACATGGAAATATCTTCACAGCTATCTCTATAAAGATGGAAATATCTACACCGCTATCTGTATAAATATGGAAATATGTACACTGCCATCTGTATGAACATGAAAATATGTACACCACAATCTGTATAAACATGGAAATATCTACACCACCATCTGTATAAACATGGAAATATCTACACCGCCATCTGTATCAACATGGAAATATTTACACCACTGTCTCTACAAACATGGAAATACCTACACCGCTCTGTCTATAAACTTGGTAATATCTACACCGCTGTCTGTATAAACATGGAAATATCTACAACACTGTCTCTATAAACATGGAAATATCTACACTGCTGCCTGTATAAACATGGAAATTTCTACACCGCTATCTGTATAAAGATGGAAATATCTACACCGCCATCTGTATAAACAAAGAGATGTCTACATGCCATCTCTATAAACATGGAAATATCTACACCGCTATCTGTATGTACATGAAAATATCTACAGCGCCATCTGTATAAACATGGAAATATCTACACCGCCATCTCTGTAAACATGGAAATATCTAAACCGCCATATCTATAAACATGGAAATATATAAACGGCCATCCGTATGAACATTGAAATATCTACAACACTATCTCTATAAAGATGGAAATGCCTACACCGCCATCTGTATAAAGCCAGAAATATCTACAGCGATATCTGTATAAACATGGAAATATCTACACTGCTGTCTGTATAAACATGGAAATACCTACAATGCTATCTGAATAAACATGGAAATATCTACACCGCCTTCTGTATAAACATGCAAATGCCTTCACCGCCATCTGTATGAACATGGAAATATCCACACCGCCATCTGTATGAACATGGAAATACCTACACAGCTATCTGTAGGAACATGGAAATATCTACACCACTATCTCTATAAATATGGAAATATCTACACTGCTATCTATAAAACAGGAAAATATCTACACCGCTATCTCTATAAACATGTAAATATCTACACCGCTATCTGTATCAACATGGAAATATCTACAACCCTATCTCTATAAACATGGAAGTATCTACACCGCTATCTCTGTAAACATTGAAATATTTACACCGCTATGAGTATAAACATGGAAATATCTTCACCGCTATGTGTATAAACATGGAAATATCAACACCGCCATCCGGATAAACCTGGAAATATCTACTCTGCCATCTCTATAAACATGGAAATATCTACACCGCCACCTGTGTGAACGTGGAAATATCTGCACTGCCATCTGTATGAACATGGAAATATCTACACCGCCATCTGTATGAACGTGGAAATATCTACACTGCCAGCTCTATAACCATGGAAATATCTAAACCGCCATCTGTATGAATTTGGAAATACCTACACCGCCATCTGTATGAACATGGAAATATCTACACCGCCATCTGTATGAACGTGGAAATATCTACACCGCCATCTGTATGAACGTGGAAATATCTACACCACCATCTGTATGAATGTGGAAATGTCTTCACTGCCATCTGTATGAACGTGGAAATATCTTCACCGCCATCTGTATGAACGTGGAAATATCTACACTGCCATCTCTATAACCATGGAAATATCTAAACCGCCATCTGTATGAATTTGGAAATACCTACACCGCCATCTATATGAACATGGAAATATCTACACCGCCATCTGTATGAACGTGGAAATATCTACACCGCCATCTCTATGAACGTGGAAATGTCTACACCACCATCTGTATGAATGTGGAAATGTCTTCACTGCCATCTGTATGAACGTGGAAATATCTTCACCGCCATCTGTATGAACGTGGAAATATATACACTGCCATCTGCTTCCAACATGGAAATAGCTACACTGCTATCTCTATGAAGATGGAAGTATCTTCACCAAAATCTGTATGAACATGGAAATATCTACAACGCCATATGTATAAACATGGAAATATCTACACCACCATCTCTATGAACATGGAAGTATCTACACCGCCATCTGTATAAACATGGCAATACCTACACCGCCGTCTGTATAAAGATGGAAATATCTACACCACTATGTGTATAAACATGGAAATATCTACACCGCTATATGTATAAACATGGAAATATCTACACAGCTATCTCTATAAACATGGAAATAGCTTCACCGCTATCTGTACAAACATGGAAATATCTACACCGCTATCTCTATAAACATGGAAATATCTGCAACGCTATCTGTGTCAACGTGGAAATGTCTACACTGCTATCTGTGTAAACACGGAAATATTTACAACGCTATCTGTATAAAGATGGAAATATCTACACCGCCATCTCAATATGCATGGGAATATCTACACCGCCATCTGTATAAACAGGGAAATAGCTACAATGCCATCTCTATAAACGTGGAAATATCTACACCGCCATCTTTATGAACATTTAAATGTCTACATCGCCATCTGTATAAAGATGGAAATATCTACACCGCTATCTGAATGAATATGGAATTATCTACACCGCTATCTGTATCAACATGGGAATATCTGCACCGCTATCTCTATAAACATGGAAATATCTACACCGTTGTCTGTATGAACATGAAAATAACTCCAACGCCATCTGTATAAACATGGAAATATCTACACCGCCATCTCTATAAACATGGAAATATCTCAAACGGCATCTGTATGAACATGGAAATATCTACACCGCTATCTGTATAAACATGGAAATATCTTCACCGCCATGTATATAAACATGAAAATATCTTCACCGCAATCTGTATAAAGATGGAAATATCTACACTGCCATCTGAATAAACATGGGAATATCTACACTGCCATCTGTATAAATATGGAAATATCTACACCGCCATCTGTATGAACATGGAAATATCTTCACCGCAATCTCTATAAACATGGAAATATCTACACCAGCAACTCTATAAACATGGAAATAACTTCACTGCCATCTGTATGAACATGAAAATATCTACACTGCCATCTATATAAACATGGACATATCTACACTGCCATCTTTATAAACATGCAAATATCTACATCATCTGTATAAAGATGGAAATATCTACAACGCTATCTGTATCAACATGGAAATATCTTCACCGCTATCTGTATCAACATGGAAATATCTACAACGCCATCTGTATGAACATGGAAATATCTACACCGCCAAGTGCATGAACAAGGAAATATCTACACCGCCATCTGTTTGAACATGGAAATATCAACACCGGTATTTGTGTGAACAAGGACATATCTACACCGCTACCAGAACATGGAAATATCTACAACGCTATCGGTGTAAACATGGAATTGTCTACACTGCTATGTGTGTAAACATGGAAATATCTGCACTGCTATCTGTATAAATATGGAAATACCTACACGGCTATCTCTATAAACATGGAAATATCTACACCGCCATCAGTATAAAGACGGAAATATCTACAACGCCTTCTCTATAAACATGGAAATATCTACACCGCCATCTGTATAAACATGGAAATATCTACACCGCCATCTGTATAAAGATGGAAATATCTACACCGCTATCTGTAGGAACATGGAAATATCTACACCGATATCTCTATAAACATGGAAATATCTTCACTGATATCTCTATAAACATGGAAATATCTACACCGCTATCTGTATAAAGAAGGAAAGACTTACAACGCCGTCTAAATAAACCTGGAAATATCTACACGGCTATCTGAATGAACAAGAAAATATCTATACCGCCATCTGTATAAACATGGAACTATCTACAACATTATCTCTATAAACATGGAAAAATCTACACCGCCAACTCTATGAACATGAAAATACCTACACTGCCATCTGTATGAACATGGAAATATGCACATCGCCATCTGTGTGAACATGGAAATAACTATACCACCATCTGTATGAACATGGAAATATCTACACAGCCATCTGTATAAACATGCAAATAACTTCAGCGCCATCTGTATGAACATGGAAATATCTACACCGCTATCTCTGTAAACAAGGAAATATCTACACCAGCAACTCTATAAACATGGAAATACCTACACCGCCATCTGCATGAACATGGAAATATCTGCACCACCGTCTCTGTAAAGGTGGAAATATCTATACCGCTATCTGTATGAACATGGAAATATCTACACCGCTATCTATATGAACATGGAAATATCTACACCGCTATATGTATGAACATGAAATATCTACACCGCTATCTGTATGAACCTGGAAATATGTACACTGCTATCTGTATGAACATGGAAATATCTACACAACTATATGTATATACATGGAAATATCTACGCCGCTATCTGTATAAACATGGAAGTAACTACACCGCTATCTCTATAAACATGGAAATATCTACACCGCCTTCTCTATGAACATGGAAATACCTACACCGCCATTTGCATGAACATTCAAACATCAACACCGCCATCTGTATGAACATGGAAATATCTTCACCGGCATCTGTATGAACATGGAAATATCTACACCGCCTTCTGTATGAATATCGAAATATTGACACAGCCATCTCTATAGACATGGAAATATCTACACCGCCATCTGTATGAACATGGAAATATCTACACCGCCATCTGTATGAATATGGAAATATAGACACAGCCATCTGTATGAACATGGAAATATATATAACTCCATCTGTATGAACATGGAAATATCTACACCGCCATATGTATGAACACGGAAATATCTACACCGCCATCTCTATGGACATGGAAATATCTACACAGCCATCTCTATAAACATGGAAATATCTACACCGTCATCTCTATAAAAGTGGAAATATCTAAACCACCATGTGTTTGAATGTGAAAATATCTACACCAGTATCTCTATAAACATGGAAATATCTACACCGCTGTCTGTGTAAACAAGGAAATAACTAGGCAGCCATCTCTATAAACACGGAAATATCTACACTGCTATCTGTATAAACATGGAAATATCTACACTGCTATCTCTATAAACTTGGAAATAACTACACCACTCTCTCTATAAACATGGAAATATCAACACTACCGTCTGTATAAAAATGGAAAAATCTATACCGCTATCTGTATAAACATGGAAATATCTACACCGCTATCTGTATAAACATGGACATAATCACATCGCTATCTATAAAAACATGGAAATATCTACACCGCCATCTCTATGAACATGGAAATATCTACACCGCCATTTGTATGACCGTGGAAATATCTGCACTGCCATCTGTATGAAGATGGAAATATCTACACCGCCATTTGTATGAACATGGAAATACCTTCAATGCTATCTGTATGAACTTGGAAATATCTACACCGCTATCTGTATGAACATGGAAATATCTACTCCGCTGTTTGTATAAACATGGAAATAACTACACCGTTATCTCTATAAACACGTAAATATCCACAATGCTATCTATGTAAACATGGAAATGTCTACACCGCTATCTGTATAAACATGGAAATATCTACACCGCTATCTGTATAAACATGGAAATATCTACACCGCTATCTCTTTAAACTTGGAAATAACTACACCACTCTCTCTATAAACATGGAAATATCTAGACAGCCATCTCTATAAACGTGGAAATATCTACACTGCCATCTGTATAAACATGGAAATATCTGTACCGCTATCTGTACAAACATGGAAATATCTACAACGCTATCTCCATAAACATGGAAATATCTACGACGCAATGTGAATCAACATGGAAATATCTACACCGCTATCTCTGTCAACATGGAAATATCTCAACCGCACTCTGCATAAACATGGAAATATCTACACCGCCATCTCTATGAACATGGAAATAACTACACTGCCATCTGTATTAACATGGAAATGTCTACACCGCCATCCGTATGAAGATGGAAATGTCTACACCGCCATCTGTATGAACATGGAAAGATCTTCACCGCCATCTGTATGAACATGGAAATATCTGCACCGCCATCTCTATAAAGGTGGAAATATCTACACCGGTATCTGTAGGAACATGGAAATATCTACAACGCTTTCTTTATAAACATGGAAATAACTACACCATTATGTCTATAAACTTGGAAATATCTACACGGCTATCTCTATGAACATGGAAATATCTACACCGCCATCTGAATGAACTTCGAAATATCTACACCGCCATCTGTATCAACATGGAAATATCTACACAGCCATCTGTATTAAGATGGAAATATCTACACCGCTATCTGTATAAAGAAGGAAAGACTTACAACGCCGTCTAAATAAACCTGGAAATATCTACACGGCTATCTGAATGAACAAGAAAATATCTATACCGCCATCTGTATAAACATGGAACTATCTACAACATTATCTCTATAAACATGGAAAAATCTACACCGCCAACTCTATGAACATGAAAATACCTACACTGCCATCTGTATGAACATGGAAATATGCACATCGCCATCTGTGTGAACATGGAAATAACTATACCACCATCTGTATGAACATGGAAATATCTACACAGCCATCTGTATAAACATGCAAATAACTTCAGCGCCATCTGTATGAACATGGAAATATCTACACCGCTATCTCTGTAAACAAGGAAATATCTACACCAGCAACTCTATAAACATGGAAATACCTACACCGCCATCTGCATGAACATGGAAATATCTGCACCACCGTCTCTGTAAAGGTGGAAATATCTATACCGCTATCTGTATGAACATGGAAATATCTACACCGCTATCTATATGAACATGGAAATATCTACACCGCTATATGTATGAACATGAAATATCTACACCGCTATCTGTATGAACCTGGAAATATGTACACTGCTATCTGTATGAACATGGAAATATCTACACAACTATATGTATATACATGGAAATATCTACGCCGCTATCTGTATAAACATGGAAGTAACTACACCGCTATCTCTATAAACATGGAAATATCTACACCGCCTTCTCTATGAACATGGAAATACCTACACCGCCATTTGCATGAACATTCAAACATCAACACCGCCATCTGTATGAACATGGAAATATCTTCACCGGCATCTGTATGAACATGGAAATATCTACACCGCCTTCTGTATGAATATCGAAATATTGACACAGCCATCTCTATAGACATGGAAATATCTACACCGCCATCTGTATGAACATGGAAATATCTACACCGCCATCTGTATGAATATGGAAATATAGACACAGCCATCTGTATGAACATGGAAATATATATAACTCCATCTGTATGAACATGGAAATATCTACACCGCCATATGTATGAACACGGAAATATCTACACCGCCATCTCTATGGACATGGAAATATCTACACAGCCATCTCTATAAACATGGAAATATCTACACCGTCATCTCTATAAAAGTGGAAATATCTAAACCACCATGTGTTTGAATGTGAAAATATCTACACCAGTATCTCTATAAACATGGAAATATCTACACCGCTGTCTGTGTAAACAAGGAAATAACTAGGCAGCCATCTCTATAAACACGGAAATATCTACACTGCTATCTGTATAAACATGGAAATATCTACACTGCTATCTCTATAAACTTGGAAATAACTACACCACTCTCTCTATAAACATGGAAATATCAACACTACCGTCTGTATAAAAATGGAAAAATCTATACCGCTATCTGTATAAACATGGAAATATCTACACCGCTATCTGTATAAACATGGACATAATCACATCGCTATCTATAAAAACATGGAAATATCTACACCGCCATCTCTATGAACATGGAAATATCTACACCGCCATTTGTATGACCGTGGAAATATCTGCACTGCCATCTGTATGAAGATGGAAATATCTACACCGCCATTTGTATGAACATGGAAATACCTTCAATGCTATCTGTATGAACTTGGAAATATCTACACCGCTATCTGTATGAACATGGAAATATCTACTCCGCTGTTTGTATAAACATGGAAATAACTACACCGTTATCTCTATAAACACGTAAATATCCACAACGCTATCTATGTAAACATGGAAATGTCTACACCGCTATCTGTATAAACATGGAAATATCTACACCGCTATCTGTATAAACATGGAAATATCTACACCGCTATCTCTTTAAACTTGGAAATAACTACACCACTCTCTCTATAAACATGGAAATATCTAGACAGCCATCTCTATAAACGTGGAAATATCTACACTGCCATCTGTATAAACATGGAAATATCTGTACCGCTATCTGTACAAACATGGAAATATCTACAACGCTATCTCCATAAACATGGAAATATCTACGACGCAATGTGAATCAACATGGAAATATCTACACCGCTATCTCTGTCAACATGGAAATATCTCAACCGCACTCTGCATAAACATGGAAATATCTACACCGCCATCTCTATGAACATGGAAATAACTACACTGCCATCTGTATTAACATGGAAATGTCTACACCGCCATCCGTATGAAGATGGAAATGTCTACACCGCCATCTGTATGAACATGGAAAGATCTTCACCGCCATCTGTATGAACATGGAAATATCTGCACCGCCATCTCTATAAAGGTGGAAATATCTACACCGGTATCTGTAGGAACATGGAAATATCTACAACGCTTTCTTTATAAACATGGAAATAACTACACCATTATGTCTATAAACTTGGAAATATCTACACGGCTATCTCTATGAACATGGAAATATCTACACCGCCATCTGAATGAACTTCGAAATATCTACACCGCCATCTGTATCAACATGGAAATATCTACACAGCCATCTGTATTAAGATGGAAATATCTACACCGCTATCTGTATAAACATGGAAATATGTACACCGCTATCTGTATAAACATGGAAATATCTACACCGCTATCTGTATGAACATGGAAATATCTACACCGATATCTCTATGAACATGGAAATATCTACACCACTATCTGTATGAACATGGAAATAACTACACCGCTATCTGTATGAACTTGGAAATATCTACACCGCTATCTGTACAAACATGGAAATATCTGCACCACCATCTGTATGAACATGGAAATATCTACACCGCCTTCTGTATTAAGAAGGAAATATCTACACCGCTATCTGTATAAACATGGAAATATCTACACCACTATCTGTATAAATATGGAAATATCTACACTGCCATCTGTATAAACATGGAAATATCTGCACCGCTATCAGTATAAACATGGAAATATCTACAACGCTATCTCCATAACCTTGGAAATATCTACACCGCTATCTATATAAACCAGAAAATATCTAGACTGACATCTCTATAAACATGTAAATATCTACACCGCCATCTGTGTGAACATGGAAATAGCTACACCACCATCTCTATAAACGTGGAAATATGTACACCGCTATCTGTATGAACATGGAAATATCTACAATGCTATCTGTATAAAATTGGAAATATCTACACCGCTATCTCTATAAACATGGAAATATCTACACCGCTATCTGTATAAACCAGAAAATATCTAGACCGCCATCTCTACAAACATGTAAATATCTACACCACCATCTGTGTGAACATAGAAATATCTACACCGCCCTCTCTATGAAGGTGGAATTATCTACACCGCTATCTGTATGAACATGGAAATATCTACACCGCTCTCTCTATGAGCATGGAAATATCTACACCGCTATCTGTATGAACATGGAAATATCTACACCGCTATCTGTATGAACATGGAAATATCTACACCGCTATCTGTATTAACATGGAAATATCTACACAGCTATCTCCATATACGTGGAAATATCTACACCGCTATCTCTATAAAGTTGGAAATAACTACACCGCTATCTCTATAAACTTGGAAATATCTACATTGCCATCTGTATGAACATGGAAATATCTGCACCACCATCTGTATGAACATGGAAATATCTACACCGCCATCTGTATTAAGATGGAAATATCTACACCACTATCTGTATAAACATGGAATTATCTACACCGCTGTCACTAGAAACATGGAAATATCTACACCGCCATCTGAATAAACGTGGAAATATCTACACCGCTATCTGTATAAACATGGAAATATCTACAACGCTGTCTCTATAAACTTGGAAATATCTACACCGCTATCTGTATAAACCAGAAAATATCTAGACTGCCATCTCTATAAACATGTAAATATCTACACCGCCATCTGTATGATCATAGAAATATTTACACCGCCATCTCTATAAAGGTGGAATTATTTACACCGGTATTTGTATGAACATGGAAATATCTACACCGCTATCTGTATGAACATGGAAATATCTACACCGCTATCTGTATGAACATGGAAATATATACACCGCTATCTGTATGAACATGGAAGTAACTTCACCGCTATCTGTATAAACATGGAAATATCTACACAGCTATCTGCATATACGTGGAAATATCTACACCGCTATCCCTATAAAGTTGGAAATAACTACACTGCTATCTCTATAAACTTGGAAATATGAACATCGCCATCTGTATGAACATGGAAATATCTACACCGCCATCTGTATTAAGATGGAAATATCTACACCAGTATCTGTATAAACATGGAAATATCTACACCGCTGTCAGTATAAACATGGAAATATCTTCACCGCTATCTGTATAAACATGGAAATAACTACACCGCTATGTCTATAAACATGGAAATATCTACACCGCTATCTGTATAAACATGGAAATAACTACACCGCAGTCTCTATAAACTTGGAAATAACTACACCGCTATCTCTATAAACATCGAAATATCTAGACCGCCAACTCTATAAACATGTAAATATCTACACCGCCATCTGCAAAAACATGGAAATATCTTCACCGTCATCTGAATAAACATGGAAATATCTACACCGCCATCTCTATAAACATGGAAATATCTACACCTCCATCTGTATAAACATGGAAATATCTACACCGCCATCTCTATAAACATGGAAATATCTACACCGCCACCTGTATGAACATGTAAATAGCTTCACCGCCATCTGTATGAACATGGAAATATCTACACCGCTATCTGTATGAATATGGAACTATCTACACCGCTATCTGTAAGAACATGGAAACATCTAAACAGCTATCTGCATGTACTTGGAAATATCTACACCGCTATCTCCATAAACATGGAAATAACTACACCGCCATCTCTATAAACATGGAAATATCTACACCGCCATCTGTATGAACTTAGAAATATCTACACTGCCCTCTCTATGTAGGTGGAATTATCTACACCGCTATCTGTATGAACATGGAAATATCTACACCGCTATGTGTATGAACATGGAAATATCTACACCGCTATCTGTATGAACATCGAAATATCTACACCGCTATCTGTATGAACATGGAAATATCTACACAGCTATCAGCATATACGTGGAAATATCTACACTGCTGTCTCTATAAAGTTGGAAATAACGACACCGCTATCTCTATAACCATGGAAACTTCTACATCGCCATCTGTATGAATATGGAAATATCTGCACCACCATCTGTATGAACATGGAAATATCTACACCGCCATCTGTATTAAGATGGAAATATCTACACCGCTATCTGTATAAACATGGAAATATCTACACCGCTATCTGTATAAACATAGAAATATCTACACTGCCATCTGTATAAACATGGAAATATCTACACAGCTATCTGTATAAACATGGAAATATCTACAACGCTATCTCTATAAACTTGGAAATATCTACACCACTATCTGTATAAACCAGAAAATATCTAGACTTCCATCTCTATAAACATGTAAATATCTACACCACCGTCTGTATGAACATGGAAATATCTACACCACCATCTCTATAAACGTGGAAATATCTACACCGCTATCTGCATGAACATGGAAATATCTTCAATGCTATCTGTATAAAGTTGGAAATATCTACACCGCTATCTGTATAAACATGGAAATATCTACACCGCCATCTGTATGAACATAGAAATATCTACACCGCCCTCTCTATGAAGGTGGAATTATTTACACCGCTATCTGTACGAACATGGAAATATCTACACCGCTATCTGTATGAACATGGAAATATCTACACTGCTATCTCGATGAACATGGAAATATCTTCACCGCTATCTGTATGAACATGGAAAGAAATATCTGCACCGCTATCTGTGTGAACATGGAAATATCTACACAGCTATCTGCATATACGTGGAAATATCTACACCGCTATCTCTATAAAGTTGGAAATAACTGCACCGCTATCTCTATAAACTTGGAAATATCTACATCGCCAGCTCAATGAACATGGAAATATCTGCACCACCATCTGTATGAACATGGAAATATCTACACCGCCATCTGTATTAAGATGGAAATATCTACACCGCTATCTGTATAAACATGGAAATATCTACACTGCCATCTGAATAAACTTGGAAATATCTACGCCGCTATCTGTATAAACATGGAAATATCTACACCGCTATCTGTATGAACATGGAAATATCTACACCGATATCTCTATGAACATGGAAATATCTACACCACTATCTGTATGAACATGGAAATAACTACACCGCTATCTGTATGAACTTGGAAATATCTACACCGCTATCTGTACAAACATGGAAATATCTGCACCACCATCTGTATGAACATGGAAATATCTACACCGCCTTCTGTATTAAGAAGGAAATATCTACACCGCTATCTGTATAAACATGGAAATATCTACACCACTATCTGTATAAATATGGAAATATCTACACTGCCATCTGTATAAACATGGAAATATCTGCACCGCTATCAGTATAAACATGGAAATATCTACAACGCTATCTCCATAACCTTGGAAATATCTACACCGCTATCTATATAAACCAGAAAATATCTAGACTGACATCTCTATAAACATGTAAATATCTACACCGCCATCTGTGTGAACATGGAAATAGCTACACCACCATCTCTATAAACGTGGAAATATGTACACCGCTATCTGTATGAACATGGAAATATCTACAATGCTATCTGTATAAAATTGGAAATATCTACACCGCTATCTCTATAAACATGGAAATATCTACACCGCTATCTGTATAAACCAGAAAATATCTAGACCGCCATCTCTACAAACATGTAAATATCTACACCACCATCTGTGTGAACATAGAAATATCTACACCGCCCTCTCTATGAAGGTGGAATTATCTACACCGCTATCTGTATGAACATGGAAATATCTACACCGCTCTCTCTATGAGCATGGAAATATCTACACCGCTATCTGTATGAACATGGAAATATCTACACCGCTATCTGTATGAACATGGAAATATCTACACCGCTATCTGTATTAACATGGAAATATCTACACAGCTATCTCCATATACGTGGAAATATCTACACCGCTATCTCTATAAAGTTGGAAATAACTACACCGCTATCTCTATAAACTTGGAAATATCTACATCGCCATCTGTATGAACATGGAAATATCTGCACCACCATCTGTATGAACATGGAAATATCTACACCGCCATCTGTATTAAGATGGAAATATCTACACCACTATCTGTATAAACATGGAATTATCTACACCGCTGTCACTAGAAACATGGAAATATCTACACCGCCATCTGAATAAACGTGGAAATATCTACACCGCTATCTGTATAAACATGGAAATATCTACAACGCTGTCTCTATAAACTTGGAAATATCTACACCGCTATCTGTATAAACCAGAAAATATCTAGACTGCCATCTCTATAAACATGTAAATATCTACACCGCCATCTGTATGATCATAGAAATATTTACACCGCCATCTCTATAAAGGTGGAATTATTTACACCGGTATTTGTATGAACATGGAAATATCTACACCGCTATCTGTATGAACATGGAAATATCTACACCGCTATCTGTATGAACATGGAAATATATACACCGCTATCTGTATGAACATGGAAGTAACTTCACCGCTATCTGTATAAACATGGAAATATCTACACAGCTATCTGCATATACGTGGAAATATCTACACCGCTATCCCTATAAAGTTGGAAATAACTACACTGCTATCTCTATAAACTTGGAAATATGAACATCGCCATCTGTATGAACATGGAAATATCTACACCGCCATCTGTATTAAGATGGAAATATCTACACCAGTATCTGTATAAACATGGAAATATCTACACCGCTGTCAGTATAAACATGGAAATATCTTCACCGCTATCTGTATAAACATGGAAATAACTACACCGCTATGTCTATAAACATGGAAATATCTACACCGCTATCTGTATAAACATGGAAATAACTACACCGCAGTCTCTATAAACTTGGAAATAACTACACCGCTATCTCTATAAACATCGAAATATCTAGACCGCCAACTCTATAAACATGTAAATATCTACACCGCCATCTGCAAAAACATGGAAATATCTTCACCGTCATCTGAATAAACATGGAAATATCTACACCGCCATCTCTATAAACATGGAAATATCTACACCTCCATCTGTATAAACATGGAAATATCTACACCGCCATCTCTATAAACATGGAAATATCTACACCGCCACCTGTATGAACATGTAAATAGCTTCACCGCCATCTGTATGAACATGGAAATATCTACACCGCTATCTGTATGAATATGGAACTATCTACACCGCTATCTGTAAGAACATGGAAACATCTAAACAGCTATCTGCATGTACTTGGAAATATCTACACCGCTATCTCCATAAACATGGAAATAACTACACCGCCATCTCTATAAACATGGAAATATCTACACCGCCATCTGTATGAACTTAGAAATATCTACACTGCCCTCTCTATGTAGGTGGAATTATCTACACCGCTATCTGTATGAACATGGAAATATCTACACCGCTATGTGTATGAACATGGAAATATCTACACCGCTATCTGTATGAACATCGAAATATCTACACCGCTATCTGTATGAACATGGAAATATCTACACAGCTATCAGCATATACGTGGAAATATCTACACTGCTATCTCTATAAAGTTGGAAATAACGACACCGCTATCTCTATAACCATGGAAACTTCTACATCGCCATCTGTATGAATATGGAAATATCTGCACCACCATCTGTATGAACATGGAAATATCTACACCGCCATCTGTATTAAGATGGAAATATCTACACCGCTATCTGTATAAACATGGAAATATCTACACCGCTATCTGTATAAACATAGAAATATCTACACTGCCATCTGTATAAACATGGAAATATCTACACAGCTATCTGTATAAACATGGAAATATCTACAACGCTATCTCTATAAACTTGGAAATATCTACACCACTATCTGTATAAACCAGAAAATATCTAGACTTCCATCTCTATAAACATGTAAATATCTACACCACCGTCTGTATGAACATGGAAATATCTACACCACCATCTCTATAAACGTGGAAATATCTACACCGCTATCTGCATGAACATGGAAATATCTTCAATGCTATCTGTATAAAGTTGGAAATATCTACACCGCTATCTGTATAAACATGGAAATATCTACACCGCCATCTGTATGAACATAGAAATATCTACACCGCCCTCTCTATGAAGGTGGAATTATTTACACCGCTATCTGTACGAACATGGAAATATCTACACCGCTATCTGTATGAACATGGAAATATCTACACTGCTATCTCGATGAACATGGAAATATCTTCACCGCTATCTGTATGAACATGGAAAGAAATATCTGCACCGCTATCTGTGTGAACATGGAAATATCTACACAGCTATCTGCATATACGTGGAAATATCTACACCGCTATCTCTATAAAGTTGGAAATAACTGCACCGCTATCTCTATAAACTTGGAAATATCTACATCGCCAGCTCAATGAACATGGAAATATCTGCACCACCATCTGTATGAACATGGAAATATCTACACCGCCATCTGTATTAAGATGGAAATATCTACACCGCTATCTGTATAAACATGGAAATATCTACACTGCCATCTGAATAAACTTGGAAATATCTACGCCGCTATCTGTATAAACATGGAAATATCTACACCGCAGTCTCTATAAACTTGGAAATAACTACACAACTATCTCTATAAACATCGAAATATCTAGACTGCCAACTCTATAAACATGAAATATCTACACCGCCATCTGCATAAACATGGAAATATCTACACCGCTATCTGTGTAAGCATGGAAATATCTACACCGCTTTCTGTATAAACATGGAAATATCTACACCGCCGTCTGTATAAACATGGAAATATCTACACCGTCATCTGAATAAACATGGAAATATCTAGACCGCCATCTCTATAAACATGGAAATACCTACACCTCCATCTGTATAAACATGGAAATATCTACACCGCCATCTCTATAAACATGGAAATATCTACACCGCCATCTGTATGAACATGTACATAACTTCACGGCCATCTGTATGAACATGGAAATATCTACACCGCTATCTGTATGAACATGGAACTATCTACACCGCTATCTGTAAGAACATGGAAACATCTACACATCTATCTGCATATACATGGAAATATCGACAATGCTATCTCCATAAACATGGAAATAACTACAGCGCCATCTCTATAAACATGGAAATATCTACACCGCCATCTGTATGAACATGGAAATATCTACACCGCCATCTCTATAAACATGGAAATATCTACACCGCCATCTGTATGAACATAGAAATATCTACACCGCCCTCTCTATGAAGGTGGAATTATCTACACCGCTATCTGTATGAACTTGGAAATATCTACACTGTTATCTGTATGAACATGGAAATATCTACACCGCTATCTGTATGAACATGGAAATATCTACACCGCTATCTGTATAAACATGGAAACATCTACACCGCTATCTGTATAAACTTGGAAATATCTACACCGCCATCTGTATAAACATGGAAATATCTACACCGCCATCTGTATAAACATGGAAATATCTACACCGCTATCTGTATAAACATGGAAATATCTACAACGCTATCTCTATAAACATGGAAATATCTACACCGCTATCTGTATAAACCAGAAAATATCTAGACTGCCATCTCTATAAACATGTAAATATCTACACCGCCATCTGTATGAACATAGATATATTTACACCAACATCTCCATAAAGGTGGAATTATTTACACCGCTATCTGTATGAACACGGAAATATCTAAACCGCTATGTGTATGAACATGGAAATATCTACACCGCTATCTGTATGAACATGGAAATATCTACACCGCCATCTCCATGAACATGGAAATATCTACAGCGCCTTCTCTATAAACATGGAAATATCTACACCGCCATCTGTATGAACATGGAAATATCTACACCACCATCTCTATAAACGTGGAAATATCTACACCGCTATCTGTATGAACATGGAAATATCTACAATGCTATCTGTATAAAATTGGGAATATCTACACCGCTATCTCTATAAACATGGAAATATGTACACCGCTATCTGTATAAACCAGAAAATATGTAGACCGCCATCTCTATAAACATGTAAATATCTACACCGCAGTCTGTATGAACATAGAAATATCTACACCGCCCTCTCTATGAAGGTGGAATTATCTACACCGCTATCTGCATGAAAATGGAAATATCTACACCGCTATCTGTATGAACATGGAAATATCTACACAGCTATCTGCATATACATGGAAATATCTACACCGCTATCTCTATAGAGTTGGAAATAACTACACCGCTATCTCTATAAACTTGGAAATATCTACATCGCCATCTGTATGAACATGGAAATATCTGCACCACCATCTGTATGAACATGGAAACATCTACACCGCCATCTGTATTAAGATGGAAATATCTACACCGCTATCTGTATAAACATGGAACTATCTACACCGCTATCTGTATAAACATGGAAATATCTACACTGTCATCTGTATAAACACGGGAATATCTACACCGCTATCTGTATAAACATGGAAATATCTACAACGCTATCTCTATAAACTTGGAAATATCTACACCGCTATCTGTATAAACCAGAAAATATATAGACGGACATCTCTATAAACATGTAAATATCCACACTGCCATCTGTATGAACATGGAAATATCTACACCACCGTCTCTATAAACGTGGAAATATCTACACAGCTATCTGTATGAACATGGAAATATCTACAATGCTATCTGTATTAAATTGGAAATATCTACACCGCTATCTCTATAAACATGGAAATATCTACACCGTTATCTGTATAAACCAGAAAATATCTAGACCGCCACCTCTATAAACATGTAAATATCTACACCGCCATCTGTATGAACATAGAAATATCTACACCGCCCTCTCTATGAAGGTGGAATTATGTACACCGCTATCTGTATGAACATGGAAATATTTACACCGCTATCTCTATGAACATGGAAATATCTACAACGCTATCTGTATGAACATGGAAATATCTACGCCGCTATCTGTATGAACATGGAAATATCTACACAGCTATCTGTATATACGTGGAAATAACTACACTGCTATCTCTATAAAGTTGGAAATAACTACACTGCTATCTCTATAAACTTGGAAATATCTACATCGCCATCTGTATGAACATGGAAATATCTGCACCACCATCTGTATGAACATGGAAATATCTACAATGCCATCTGTATTAAGATGGAAATATCTACACCACTATGTGTATAAACATGGAAATATCTACACCGCTGTCAGTATAAACATGGAAATATCTACACCGCCATCTCTATAAACATGGAAATACCTACACCGCTATCTGTATAAACATGGAAATATCTACAACGCTATCTCTATAAACTTGGAAATATCTACACCGCTATCTGTATAAACCAGAAAATATCTAGACTGCCATCTCTATACACATGTAAATATCTACACCGCCATCTGTATGAACATAGAAATATTTACACCGCCATCTCTATACAGGTGGAATTATTTACACCGCTATCTGTATGATCATGGAAATATCTAAACCGCTATCTGTATGAACATGGAAATATCTACACTGCTATCAGTATGAATATGGAAATATCTACACCGCTATCTGTATTAAGCTTGAAATATCTGCACCGCAATCTCCATAAAGATGGAAATATCTACACCGCCATCTTTATAAACGTGCAAATATGTACACCGCTATCTGTATGAATACGGAAATATCTATCCTCCTATCTGTATAAAATTGGAATTATCTATATCTCTATCTCTTTAAAAATGGAAATATCTGCACCGCTATCTCTATGAACATGGAAATATGTACACCGCTATCTGTATGAACATGGAAATATCTACACCGCTATCTGTATGAACATGGAAGTATCTACACCGCTATCTGTATGAACATGGAAATATCTACACCGCTATCTGTATAAACATGGAAACATCTACACCGCTATCTGTATAAACTTGGAAATATCTACACCGCCATCTGTATAAACATGGAAATATCTACACCGCCATCTGTATAAACATGGAAATATCTACACCGCTATCTGTATAAACATGGAAATATCTACAACGCTATCTCTATAAACATGGAAATATCTACACCGCTATCTGTATAAACCAGAAAATATCTAGACTGCCATCTCTATAAACATGTAAATATCTACACCGCCATCTGTATGAACATAGATATATTTACACCAACATCTCCATAAAGGTGGAATTATTTACACCGCTATCTGTATGAACACGGAAATATCTAAACCGCTATGTGTATGAACATGGAAATATCTACACCGCTATCTGTATGAACATGGAAATATCTACACCGCCATCTCCATGAACATGGAAATATCTACAGCGCCTTCTCTATAAACATGGAAATATCTACACCGCCATCTGTATGAACATGGAAATATCTACACCACCATCTCTATAAACGTGGAAATATCTACACCGCTATCTGTATGAACATGGAAATATCTACAATGCTATCTGTATAAAATTGGGAATATCTACACCGCTATCTCTATAAACATGGAAATATGTACACCGCTATCTGTATAAACCAGAAAATATGTAGACCGCCATCTCTATAAACATGTAAATATCTACACCGCAGTCTGTATGAACATAGAAATATCTACACCGCCCTCTCTATGAAGGTGGAATTATCTACACCGCTATCTGCATGAAAATGGAAATATCTACACCGCTATCTGTATGAACATGGAAATATCTACACAGCTATCTGCATATACATGGAAATATCTACACCGCTATCTCTATAGAGTTGGAAATAACTACACCGCTATCTCTATAAACTTGGAAATATCTACATCGCCATCTGTATGAACATGGAAATATCTGCACCACCATCTGTATGAACATGGAAACATCTACACCGCCATCTGTATTAAGATGGAAATATCTACACCGCTATCTGTATAAACATGGAACTATCTACACCGCTATCTGTATAAACATGGAAATATCTACACTGCCATCTGTATAAACACGGGAATATCTACACCGCTATCTGTATAAACATGGAAATATCTACAACGCTATCTCTATAAACTTGGAAATATCTACACCGCTATCTGTATAAACCAGAAAATATATAGACGGACATCTCTATAAACATGTAAATATCCACACTGCCATCTGTATGAACATGGAAATATCTACACCACCGTCTCTATAAACGTGGAAATATCTACACCGCTATCTGTATGAACATGGAAATATCTACAATGCTATCTGTATTAAATTGGAAATATCTACACCGCTATCTCTATAAACATGGAAATATCTACACCGTTATCTGTATAAACCAGAAAATATCTAGACCGCCACCTCTATAAACATGTAAATATCTACACCGCCATCTGTATGAACATAGAAATATCTACACCGCCCTCTCTATGAAGGTGGAATTATGTACACCGCTATCTGTATGAACATGGAAATATTTACACCACTATCTCTATGAACATGGAAATATCTACAACGCTATCTGTATGAACATGGAAATATCTACGCCGCTATCTGTATGAACATGGAAATATCTACACAGCTATCTGTATATACGTGGAAATAACTACACTGCTATCTCTATAAAGTTGGAAATAACTACACCGCTATCTCTATAAACTTGGAAATATCTACATCGCCATCTGTATGAACATGGAAATATCTGCACCACCATCTGTATGAACATGGAAATATCTACAATGCCATCTGTATTAAGATGGAAATATCTACACCACTATGTGTATAAACATGGAAATATCTACACCGCTGTCAGTATAAACATGGAAATATCTACACCGCCATCTCTATAAACATGGAAATACCTACACCGCTATCTGTATAAACATGGAAATATCTACAACGCTATCTCTATAAACTTGGAAATATCTACACCGCTATCTGTATAAACCAGAAAATATCTAGACTGCCATCTCTATACACATGTAAATATCTACACCGCCATCTGTATGAACATAGAAATATTTACACCGCCATCTCTATACAGGTGGAATTATTTACACCGCTATCTGTATGATCATGGAAATATCTAAACCGCTATCTGTATGATCATGGAAATATCTACACTGCTATCAGTATGAATATGGAAATATCTACACCGCTATCTGTATTAAGCTTGAAATATCTGCACCGCAATCTCCATAAAGATGGAAATATCTACACCGCCATCTTTATAAACGTGCAAATATGTACACCGCTATCTGTATGAATACGGAAATATCTATCCTCCTATCTGTATAAAATTGGAATTATCTATATCTCTATCTCTTTAAAAATGGAAATATCTGCACCGCTATCTCTATGAACATGGAAATATGTACACCGCTATCTGTATGAACATGGAAATATCTACACCGCTATCTGTATAAACATGGAAACATCTACACCGCTATCTGTATAAACTTGGAAATATCTACACCGCCATCTGTATAAACATGGAAATATCTACACCGCCATCTGTATAAACATGGAAATATCTACACCGCTATCTGTATAAACATGGAAATATCTACAACGCTATCTCTATAAACATGGAAATATCTACACCGCTATCTGTATAAACCAGAAAATATCTAGACTGCCATCTCTATAAACATGTAAATATCTACACCGCCATCTGTATGAACATAGATATATTTACACCAACATCTCCATAAAGGTGGAATTATTTACACCGCTATCTGTATGAACACGGAAATATCTAAACCGCTATGTGTATGAACATGGAAATATCTACACCGCTATCTGTATGAACATGGAAATATCTACACCGCCATCTCCATGAACATGGAAATATCTACAGCGCCTTCTCTATAAACATGGAAATATCTACACCGCCATCTGTATGAACATGGAAATATCTACACCACCATCTCTATAAACGTGGAAATATCTACACCGCTATCTGTATGAACATGGAAATATCTACAATGCTATCTGTATAAAATTGGGAATATCTACACCGCTATCTCTATAAACATGGAAATATGTACACCGCTATCTGTATAAACCAGAAAATATGTAGACCGCCATCTCTATAAACATGTAAATATCTACACCGCAGTCTGTATGAACATAGAAATATCTACACCGCCCTCTCTATGAAGGTGGAATTATCTACACCGCTATCTGCATGAAAATGGAAATATCTACACCGCTATCTGTATGAACATGGAAATATCTACACAGCTATCTGCATATACATGGAAATATCTACACCGCTATCTCTATAGAGTTGGAAATAACTACACCGCTATCTCTATAAACTTGGAAATATCTACATCGCCATCTGTATGAACATGGAAATATCTGCACCACCATCTGTATGAACATGGAAACATCTACACCGCCATCTGTATTAAGATGGAAATATCTACACCGCTATCTGTATAAACATGGAACTATCTACACCGCTATCTGTATAAACATGGAAATATCTACACTGCCATCTGTATAAACACGGGAATATCTACACCGCTATCTGTATAAACATGGAAATATCTACAATGCTATCTCTATAAACTTGGAAATATCTACACCGCTATCTGTATAAACCAGAAAATATATAGACGGACATCTCTATAAACATGTAAATATCCACACTGCCATCTGTATGAACATGGAAATATCTACACCACCGTCTCTATAAACGTGGAAATATCTACACCGCTATCTGTATGAACATGGAAATATCTACAATGCTATCTGTATTAAATTGGAAATATCTACACCGCTATCTCTATAAACATGGAAATATCTACACCGTTATCTGTATAAACCAGAAAATATCTAGACCGCCACCTCTATAAACATGTAAATATCTACACCGCCATCTGTATGAACATAGAAATATCTACACCGCCCTCTCTATGAAGGTGGAATTATGTACACCGCTATCTGTATGAACATGGAAATATTTACACCACTATCTCTATGAACATGGAAATATCTACAACGCTATCTGTATGAACATGGAAATATCTACGCCGCTATCTGTATGAACATGGAAATATCTACACAGCTATCTGTATATACGTGGAAATAACTACACTGCTATCTCTATAAAGTTGGAAATAACTACACCGCTATCTCTATAAACTTGGAAATATCTACATCGCCATCTGTATGAACATGGAAATATCTGCACCACCATCTGTATGAACATGGAAATATCTACAATGCCATCTGTATTAAGATGGAAATATCTACACCACTATGTGTATAAACATGGAAATATCTACACCGCTGTCAGTATAAACATGGAAATATCTACACCGCCATCTCTATAAACATGGAAATACCTACACCGCTATCTGTATAAACATGGAAATATCTACAACGCTATCTCTATAAACTTGGAAATATCTACACCGCTATCTGTATAAACCAGAAAATATCTAGACTGCCATCTCTATACACATGTAAATATCTACACCGCCATCTGTATGAACATAGAAATATTTACACCGCCATCTCTATACAGGTGGAATTATTTACACCGCTATCTGTATGATCATGGAAATATCTAAACCGCTATCTGTATGAACATGGAAATATCTACACTGCTATCAGTATGAATATGGAAATATCTACACCGCTATCTGTATTAAGCTTGAAATATCTGCACCGCAATCTCCATAAAGATGGAAATATCTACACCGCCATCTTTATAAACGTGCAAATATGTACACCGCTATCTGTATGAATACGGAAATATCTATCCTCCTATCTGTATAAAATTGGAATTATCTATATCTCTATCTCTTTAAAAATGGAAATATCTGCACCGCTATCTCTATGAACATGGAAATATGTACACCGCTATCTGTATGAACATGGAAATATCTACACCGCTATCTGTATGAACATGGAAGTATCTACACCGCTATCTGTATGAACATGGAAATATCTACACCGCTATCTGTATAAACATGGAAACATCTACACCGCTATCTGTATAAACTTGGAAATATCTACACCGCCATCTGTATAAACATGGAAATATCTACACCGCCATCTGTATAAACATGGAAATATCTACACCGCTATCTGTATAAACATGGAAATATCTACAACGCTATCTCTATAAACATGGAAATATCTACACCGCTATCTGTATAAACCAGAAAATATCTAGACTGCCATCTCTATAAACATGTAAATATCTACACCGCCATCTGTATGAACATAGATATATTTACACCAACATCTCCATAAAGGTGGAATTATTTACACCGCTATCTGTATGAACACGGAAATATCTAAACCGCTATGTGTATGAACATGGAAATATCTACACCGCTATCTGTATGAACATGGAAATATCTACACCGCCATCTCCATGAACATGGAAATATCTACAGCGCCTTCTCTATAAACATGGAAATATCTACACCGCCATCTGTATGAACATGGAAATATCTACACCACCATCTCTATAAACGTGGAAATATCTACACCGCTATCTGTATGAACATGGAAATATCTACAATGCTATCTGTATAAAATTGGGAATATCTACACCGCTATCTCTATAAACATGGAAATATGTACACCGCTATCTGTATAAACCAGAAAATATGTAGACCGCCATCTCTATAAACATGTAAATATCTACACCGCAGTCTGTATGAACATAGAAATATCTACACCGCCCTCTCTATGAAGGTGGAATTATCTACACCGCTATCTGCATGAAAATGGAAATATCTACACCGCTATCTGTATGAACATGGAAATATCTACACAGCTATCTGCATATACATGGAAATATCTACACCGCTATCTCTATAGAGTTGGAAATAACTACACCGCTATCTCTATAAACTTGGAAATATCTACATCGCCATCTGTATGAACATGGAAATATCTGCACCACCATCTGTATGAACATGGAAACATCTACACCGCCATCTGTATTAAGATGGAAATATCTACACCGCTATCTGTATAAACATGGAACTATCTACACCGCTATCTGTATAAACATGGAAATATCTACACTGTCATCTGTATAAACACGGGAATATCTACACCGCTATCTGTATAAACATGGAAATATCTACAACGCTATCTCTATAAACTTGGAAATATCTACACCGCTATCTGTATAAACCAGAAAATATATAGACGGACATCTCTATAAACATGTAAATATCCACACTGCCATCTGTATGAACATGGAAATATCTACACCACCGTCTCTATAAACGTGGAAATATCTACACCGCTATCTGTATGAACATGGAAATATCTACAATGCTATCTGTATTAAATTGGAAATATCTACACCGCTATCTCTATAAACATGGAAATATCTACACCGTTATCTGTATAAACCAGAAAATATCTAGACCGCCACCTCTATAAACATGTAAATATCTACACCGCCATCTGTATGAACATAGAAATATCTACACCGCCCTCTCTATGAAGGTGGAATTATGTACACCGCTATCTGTATGAACATGGAAATATTTACACCGCTATCTCTATGAACATGGAAATATCTACAACGCTATCTGTATGAACATGGAAATATCTACGCCGCTATCTGTATGAACATGGAAATATCTACACAGCTATCTGTATATACGTGGAAATAACTACACTGCTATCTCTATAAAGTTGGAAATAACTACACTGCTATCTCTATAAACTTGGAAATATCTACATCGCCATCTGTATGAACATGGAAATATCTGCACCACCATCTGTATGAACATGGAAATATCTACAATGCCATCTGTATTAAGATGGAAATATCTACACCACTATGTGTATAAACATGGAAATATCTACACCGCTGTCAGTATAAACATGGAAATATCTACACCGCCATCTCTATAAACATGGAAATACCTACACCGCTATCTGTATAAACATGGAAATATCTACAACGCTATCTCTATAAACTTGGAAATATCTACACCGCTATCTGTATAAACATGGAAATATCAGCACCGCTATCTATATGAACATGGAAGTATCTTCACCGCTATCTGTATGAACATGGAAATATCAACACCGCTATCTGTATGAACATGGAAATATCTACACCGCTATCTGTATGAACATGGAAATATCTACACGGCTATCTGTTTGAACATGGAAATATCTACACCGCTGTCTGCATGAAAATGGAAATATCTACACAGCTATCTGCATATACATGGAAATATCTACACAGCTATCTCTTTACACATGGAAATAGCTACACCGCTATCTCTATAAACATGGAAATATCTACACCGCCATCTGTATGAACATGGAAATATCTGCACCACCATCCGTATGAAAATATAAATATCTACACCGCCATCTGTATTAAGATAGAGATATCTCCACTGCTATCTGTATAAACATGGAAATATCTACACCGCTATCTGTATAAACATGGAAATATCTACACCGCTATCTGGATGAACATGAAAATATCTACAGCGCCATCTGTATAAACATGGAAGTATCTACACCGCTATCTCTATAAACATGAAAATATGTACACCGCCATCTCTATAAACATGGAAATATCTACACCGCTATCTGTATAAAGATGGAAATATCTACACCGCTATCTGAATAAACATGGAAATATCTACACCGCCATCTGTATAAACATAGAAATATCTACACCTCTAAGCATATAAACACGAAATATCAACACCGCCATCCGTATGAAAATGGAAATATCTACACAGCCATCTGCATAAACATGGAAATATCTTCACCGCCATCTGTAGGAACATGGAAATATCTACACCGGCATCTGTATGAACCTGGAAATATCTACAGCCCTATCTTTATAAACATGGAAATATCTACTCCGCCATCTGTATAAACATGGAAATATCTACACCGCTATCTCTATAAACATGGATATAACAACACCGCTATCTGTATGAACATGGAAATATCTACACCGCTATCTGTATGAACATGGAAATATCTACACCGCTATCTGTATGAACATGGAAATATCTACACAGCTATCTGCATATACGTGGAAATATCTACACCGCTATCTCTATAAAGTTGGAAATAACAACACCGCTATCTCTATAAGCTTGGAAATATCTACATCGCCATCTGTATGAACATGGAAATACCTGCACCGCTATCTGTATGAACATGGAAATACTTACACCGCCAACTGTATAAATATTGAAATATCTACACCGCTATCTCTGTAAACATGGAAAGATCTACACCACTATCTGTATAAACAAGGAAATATCTACACCGTCATGTCTATAAACATGGAAATATCTACACCGCTATCTGTATAAGGATGGAAATAAATACACCGCTATCTGAATAAACATGGAAATATGTACACCGCCATCTGTCTACAGATGAAAATACCTTCACCGCAATCTGTATGAACACGGAAATATCTACACCGCCAACTGTATGAACACGGAAATATATACACCACCATCTCTCAGAACATGGAAATATCTACACCGCCATGTGTATAAACATGGAAATATCTACACCGCCATCTGTGTAAACATGGAAACATATATACCGCCATCTCTATGAACTTGGAAATATCTACACCGCTATCTGTACAAACATGGAAATATCTAACCCGCTATCTCAATAAACATGGAATTATCTACACCGCTATCTGTATAAACAAGGAAATATCAACACCACCATCTCTATAAGCATGGAAATATCTACACTGGCATCTGTATAAACATGGAAATATCTTCACAACTATCTGCATATACATGGAAATATCTGCACCGCTATATGTATAAACATGGAAATATCTACACCGCAATCTGTATGAACATGAAAATATGTACAGCACCATCTGTATAAAGAAGGAAGTATCTACACCACTATCTCTATAAGCATGACAATATCTACACCAAAATCTCTATAAACTTTTAAATATCTACACCGCCATCTGTATGAACATGAAAATATCTACACCGCCATCTCTATAAATATTGAAATATCTACACCGTCATCTCTATAAACATGGAAGTATCTAAATTGTCATCTGTACAAACATGGAAATATCTTCACAGCTATCTCTATAAAGATGGAAATATCTACACCGCTATCTGTATAAATATGGAAATATGTACACTGCCATCTGTATGAACATGAAAATATGTACACCACAATCTGTATAAACATGGAAATATCTACACCACCATCTGTATAAACATGGAAATATCTACACCGCCATCTGTATCAACATGGAAATATTTACACCACTGTCTCTACAAACATGGAAATACCTACACCGCTCTGTCTATAAACTTGGTAATATCTACACCGCTGTCTGTATAAACATGGAAATATCTACAACACTGTCTCTATAAACATGGAAATATCTACACTGCTGCCTGTATAAACATGGAAATTTCTACACCGCTATCTGTATAAAGATGGAAATATCTACACCGCCATCTGTATAAACAAAGAGATGTCTACATGCCATCTCTATAAACATGGAAATATCTACACCGCTATCTGTATGTACATGAAAATATCTACAGCGCCATCTGTATAAACATGGAAATATCTACACCGCCATCTCTGTAAACATGGAAATATCTAAACCGCCATATCTATAAACATGGAAATATATAAACGGCCATCCGTATGAACATTGAAATATCTACAACACTATCTCTATAAAGATGGAAATGCCTACACCGCCATCTGTATAAAGCCAGAAATATCTACAGCGATATCTGTATAAACATGGAAATATCTACACTGCTGTCTGTATAAACATGGAAATACCTACAATGCTATCTGAATAAACATGGAAATATCTACACCGCCTTCTGTATAAACATGCAAATGCCTTCACCGCCATCTGTATGAACATGGAAATATCCACACCGCCATCTGTATGAACATGGAAATACCTACACAGCTATCTGTAGGAACATGGAAATATCTACACCACTATCTCTATAAATATGGAAATATCTACACTGCTATCTATAAAACAGGAAAATATCTACACCGCTATCTCTATAAACATGTAAATATCTACACCGCTATCTGTATCAACATGGAAATATCTACAACCCTATCTCTATAAACATGGAAGTATCTACACCGCTATCTCTGTAAACATTGAAATATTTACACCGCTATGAGTATAAACATGGAAATATCTTCACCGCTATGTGTATAAACATGGAAATATCAACACCGCCATCCGGATAAACCTGGAAATATCTACTCTGCCATCTCTATAAACATGGAAATATCTACACCGCCACCTGTGTGAACGTGGAAATATCTGCACTGCCATCTGTATGAACATGGAAATATCTACACCGCCATCTGTATGAACGTGGAAATATCTACACTGCCAGCTCTATAACCATGGAAATATCTAAACCGCCATCTGTATGAATTTGGAAATACCTACACCGCCATCTGTATGAACATGGAAATATCTACACCGCCATCTGTATGAACGTGGAAATATCTACACCGCCATCTGTATGAACGTGGAAATATCTACACCACCATCTGTATGAATGTGGAAATGTCTTCACTGCCATCTGTATGAACGTGGAAATATCTTCACCGCCATCTGTATGAACGTGGAAATATCTACACTGCCATCTCTATAACCATGGAAATATCTAAACCGCCATCTGTATGAATTTGGAAATACCTACACCGCCATCTATATGAACATGGAAATATCTACACCGCCATCTGTATGAACGTGGAAATATCTACACCGCCATCTCTATGAACGTGGAAATGTCTACACCACCATCTGTATGAATGTGGAAATGTCTTCACTGCCATCTGTATGAACGTGGAAATATCTTCACCGCCATCTGTATGAACGTGGAAATATATACACTGCCATCTGCTTCCAACATGGAAATAGCTACACTGCTATCTCTATGAAGATGGAAGTATCTTCACCAAAATCTGTATGAACATGGAAATATCTACAACGCCATATGTATAAACATGGAAATATCTACACCACCATCTCTATGAACATGGAAGTATCTACACCGCCATCTGTATAAACATGGCAATACCTACACCGCCGTCTGTATAAAGATGGAAATATCTACACCACTATGTGTATAAACATGGAAATATCTACACCGCTATATGTATAAACATGGAAATATCTACACAGCTATCTCTATAAACATGGAAATAGCTTCACCGCTATCTGTACAAACATGGAAATATCTACACCGCTATCTCTATAAACATGGAAATATCTGCAACGCTATCTGTGTCAACGTGGAAATGTCTACACTGCTATCTGTGTAAACACGGAAATATTTACAACGCTATCTGTATAAAGATGGAAATATCTACACCGCCATCTCAATATGCATGGGAATATCTACACCGCCATCTGTATAAACAGGGAAATAGCTACAATGCCATCTCTATAAACGTGGAAATATCTACACCGCCATCTTTATGAACATTTAAATGTCTACATCGCCATCTGTATAAAGATGGAAATATCTACACCGCTATCTGAATGAATATGGAATTATCTACACCGCTATCTGTATCAACATGGGAATATCTGCACCGCTATCTCTATAAACATGGAAATATCTACACCGTTGTCTGTATGAACATGAAAATAACTCCAACGCCATCTGTATAAACATGGAAATATCTACACCGCCATCTCTATAAACATGGAAATATCTCAAACGGCATCTGTATGAACATGGAAATATCTACACCGCTATCTGTATAAACATGGAAATATCTTCACCGCCATGTATATAAACATGAAAATATCTTCACCGCAATCTGTATAAAGATGGAAATATCTACACTGCCATCTGAATAAACATGGGAATATCTACACTGCCATCTGTATAAATATGGAAATATCTACACCGCCATCTGTATGAACATGGAAATATCTTCACCGCAATCTCTATAAACATGGAAATATCTACACCAGCAACTCTATAAACATGGAAATAACTTCACTGCCATCTGTATGAACATGAAAATATCTACACTGCCATCTATATAAACATGGACATATCTACACTGCCATCTTTATAAACATGCAAATATCTACATCATCTGTATAAAGATGGAAATATCTACAACGCTATCTGTATCAACATGGAAATATCTTCACCGCTATCTGTATCAACATGGAAATATCTACAACGCCATCTGTATGAACATGGAAATATCTACACCGCCAAGTGCATGAACAAGGAAATATCTACACCGCCATCTGTTTGAACATGGAAATATCAACACCGGTATTTGTGTGAACAAGGACATATCTACACCGCTACCAGAACATGGAAATATCTACAACGCTATCGGTGTAAACATGGAATTGTCTACACTGCTATGTGTGTAAACATGGAAATATCTGCACTGCTATCTGTATAAATATGGAAATACCTACACGGCTATCTCTATAAACATGGAAATATCTACACCGCCATCAGTATAAAGACGGAAATATCTACAACGCCTTCTCTATAAACATGGAAATATCTACACCGCCATCTGTATAAACATGGAAATATCTACACCGCCATCTGTATAAAGATGGAAATATCTACACCGCTATCTGTAGGAACATGGAAATATCTACACCGATATCTCTATAAACATGGAAATATCTTCACTGATATCTCTATAAACATGGAAATATCTACACCGCTATCTGTATAAAGAAGGAAAGACTTACAACGCCGTCTAAATAAACCTGGAAATATCTACACGGCTATCTGAATGAACAAGAAAATATCTATACCGCCATCTGTATAAACATGGAACTATCTACAACATTATCTCTATAAACATGGAAAAATCTACACCGCCAACTCTATGAACATGAAAATACCTACACTGCCATCTGTATGAACATGGAAATATGCACATCGCCATCTGTGTGAACATGGAAATAACTATACCACCATCTGTATGAACATGGAAATATCTACACAGCCATCTGTATAAACATGCAAATAACTTCAGCGCCATCTGTATGAACATGGAAATATCTACACCGCTATCTCTGTAAACAAGGAAATATCTACACCAGCAACTCTATAAACATGGAAATACCTACACCGCCATCTGCATGAACATGGAAATATCTGCACCACCGTCTCTGTAAAGGTGGAAATATCTATACCGCTATCTGTATGAACATGGAAATATCTACACCGCTATCTATATGAACATGGAAATATCTACACCGCTATATGTATGAACATGAAATATCTACACCGCTATCTGTATGAACCTGGAAATATGTACACTGCTATCTGTATGAACATGGAAATATCTACACAACTATATGTATATACATGGAAATATCTACGCCGCTATCTGTATAAACATGGAAGTAACTACACCGCTATCTCTATAAACATGGAAATATCTACACCGCCTTCTCTATGAACATGGAAATACCTACACCGCCATTTGCATGAACATTCAAACATCAACACCGCCATCTGTATGAACATGGAAATATCTTCACCGGCATCTGTATGAACATGGAAATATCTACACCGCCTTCTGTATGAATATCGAAATATTGACACAGCCATCTCTATAGACATGGAAATATCTACACCGCCATCTGTATGAACATGGAAATATCTACACCGCCATCTGTATGAATATGGAAATATAGACACAGCCATCTGTATGAACATGGAAATATATATAACTCCATCTGTATGAACATGGAAATATCTACACCGCCATATGTATGAACACGGAAATATCTACACCGCCATCTCTATGGACATGGAAATATCTACACAGCCATCTCTATAAACATGGAAATATCTACACCGTCATCTCTATAAAAGTGGAAATATCTAAACCACCATGTGTTTGAATGTGAAAATATCTACACCAGTATCTCTATAAACATGGAAATATCTACACCGCTGTCTGTGTAAACAAGGAAATAACTAGGCAGCCATCTCTATAAACACGGAAATATCTACACTGCTATCTGTATAAACATGGAAATATCTACACTGCTATCTCTATAAACTTGGAAATAACTACACCACTCTCTCTATAAACATGGAAATATCAACACTACCGTCTGTATAAAAATGGAAAAATCTATACCGCTATCTGTATAAACATGGAAATATCTACACCGCTATCTGTATAAACATGGACATAATCACATCGCTATCTATAAAAACATGGAAATATCTACACCGCCATCTCTATGAACATGGAAATATCTACACCGCCATTTGTATGACCGTGGAAATATCTGCACTGCCATCTGTATGAAGATGGAAATATCTACACCGCCATTTGTATGAACATGGAAATACCTTCAATGCTATCTGTATGAACTTGGAAATATCTACACCGCTATCTGTATGAACATGGAAATATCTACTCCGCTGTTTGTATAAACATGGAAATAACTACACCGTTATCTCTATAAACACGTAAATATCCACAACGCTATCTATGTAAACATGGAAATGTCTACACCGCTATCTGTATAAACATGGAAATATCTACACCGCTATCTGTATAAACATGGAAATATCTACACCGCTATCTCTTTAAACTTGGAAATAACTACACCACTCTCTCTATAAACATGGAAATATCTAGACAGCCATCTCTATAAACGTGGAAATATCTACACTGCCATCTGTATAAACATGGAAATATCTGTACCGCTATCTGTACAAACATGGAAATATCTACAACGCTATCTCCATAAACATGGAAATATCTACGACGCAATGTGAATCAACATGGAAATATCTACACCGCTATCTCTGTCAACATGGAAATATCTCAACCGCACTCTGCATAAACATGGAAATATCTACACCGCCATCTCTATGAACATGGAAATAACTACACTGCCATCTGTATTAACATGGAAATGTCTACACCGCCATCCGTATGAAGATGGAAATGTCTACACCGCCATCTGTATGAACATGGAAAGATCTTCACCGCCATCTGTATGAACATGGAAATATCTGCACCGCCATCTCTATAAAGGTGGAAATATCTACACCGGTATCTGTAGGAACATGGAAATATGTACAACGCTTTCTTTATAAACATGGAAATAACTACACCATTATGTCTATAAACTTGGAAATATCTACACGGCTATCTCTATGAACATGGAAATATCTACACCGCCATCTGAATGAACTTCGAAATATCTACACCGCCATCTGTATCAACATGGAAATATCTACACAGCCATCTGTATTAAGATGGAAATATCTACACCGCTATCTGTATAAAGAAGGAAAGACTTACAACGCCGTCTAAATAAACCTGGAAATATCTACACGGCTATCTGAATGAACAAGAAAATATCTATACCGCCATCTGTATAAACATGGAACTATCTACAACATTATCTCTATAAACATGGAAAAATCTACACCGCCAACTCTATGAACATGAAAATACCTACACTGCCATCTGTATGAACATGGAAATATGCACATCGCCATCTGTGTGAACATGGAAATAACTATACCACCATCTGTATGAACATGGAAATATCTACACAGCCATCTGTATAAACATGCAAATAACTTCAGCGCCATCTGTATGAACATGGAAATATCTACACCGCTATCTCTGTAAACAAGGAAATATCTACACCAGCAACTCTATAAACATGGAAATACCTACACCGCCATCTGCATGAACATGGAAATATCTGCACCACCGTCTCTGTAAAGGTGGAAATATCTATACCGCTATCTGTATGAACATGGAAATATCTACACCGCTATCTATATGAACATGGAAATATCTACACCGCTATATGTATGAACATGAAATATCTACACCGCTATCTGTATGAACCTGGAAATATGTACACTGCTATCTGTATGAACATGGAAATATCTACACAACTATATGTATATACATGGAAATATCTACGCCGCTATCTGTATAAACATGGAAGTAACTACACCGCTATCTCTATAAACATGGAAATATCTACACCGCCTTCTCTATGAACATGGAAATACCTACACCGCCATTTGCATGAACATTCAAACATCAACACCGCCATCTGTATGAACATGGAAATATCTTCACCGGCATCTGTATGAACATGGAAATATCTACACCGCCTTCTGTATGAATATCGAAATATTGACACAGCCATCTCTATAGACATGGAAATATCTACACCGCCATCTGTATGAACATGGAAATATCTACACCGCCATCTGTATGAATATGGAAATATAGACACAGCCATCTGTATGAACATGGAAATATATATAACTCCATCTGTATGAACATGGAAATATCTACACCGCCATATGTATGAACACGGAAATATCTACACCGCCATCTCTATGGACATGGAAATATCTACACAGCCATCTCTATAAACATGGAAATATCTACACCGTCATCTCTATAAAAGTGGAAATATCTAAACCACCATGTGTTTGAATGTGAAAATATCTACACCAGTATCTCTATAAACATGGAAATATCTACACCGCTGTCTGTGTAAACAAGGAAATAACTAGGCAGCCATCTCTATAAACACGGAAATATCTACACTGCTATCTGTATAAACATGGAAATATCTACACTGCTATCTCTATAAACTTGGAAATAACTACACCACTCTCTCTATAAACATGGAAATATCAACACTACCGTCTGTATAAAAATGGAAAAATCTATACCGCTATCTGTATAAACATGGAAATATCTACACCGCTATCTGTATAAACATGGACATAATCACATCGCTATCTATAAAAACATGGAAATATCTACACCGCCATCTCTATGAACATGGAAATATCTACACCGCCATTTGTATGACCGTGGAAATATCTGCACTGCCATCTGTATGAAGATGGAAATATCTACACCGCCATTTGTATGAACATGGAAATACCTTCAATGCTATCTGTATGAACTTGGAAATATCTACACCGCTATCTGTATGAACATGGAAATATCTACTCCGCTGTTTGTATAAACATGGAAATAACTACACCGTTATCTCTATAAACACGTAAATATCCACAACGCTATCTATGTAAACATGGAAATGTCTACACCGCTATCTGTATAAACATGGAAATATCTACACCGCTATCTGTATAAACATGGAAATATCTACACCGCTATCTCTTTAAACTTGGAAATAACTACACCACTCTCTCTATAAACATGGAAATATCTAGACAGCCATCTCTATAAACGTGGAAATATCTACACTGCCATCTGTATAAACATGGAAATATCTGTACCGCTATCTGTACAAACATGGAAATATCTACAACGCTATCTCCATAAACATGGAAATATCTACGACGCAATGTGAATCAACATGGAAATATCTACACCGCTATCTCTGTCAACATGGAAATATCTCAACCGCACTCTGCATAAACATGGAAATATCTACACCGCCATCTCTATGAACATGGAAATAACTACACTGCCATCTGTATTAACATGGAAATGTCTACACCGCCATCCGTATGAAGATGGAAATGTCTACACCGCCATCTGTATGAACATGGAAAGATCTTCACCGCCATCTGTATGAACATGGAAATATCTGCACCGCCATCTCTATAAAGGTGGAAATATCTACACCGGTATCTGTAGGAACATGGAAATATCTACAACGCTTTCTTTATAAACATGGAAATAACTACACCATTATGTCTATAAACTTGGAAATATCTACACGGCTATCTCTATGAACATGGAAATATCTACACCGCCATCTGAATGAACTTCGAAATATCTACACCGCCATCTGTATCAACATGGAAATATCTACACAGCCATCTGTATTAAGATGGAAATATCTACACCGCTATCTGTATAAACATGGAAATATGTACACCGCTATCTGTATAAACATGGAAATATCTACACCGCTATCTGTATGAACATGGAAATATCTACACCGATATCTCTATGAACATGGAAATATCTACACCACTATCTGTATGAACATGGAAATAACTACACCGCTATCTGTATGAACTTGGAAATATCTACACCGCTATCTGTACAAACATGGAAATATCTGCACCACCATCTGTATGAACATGGAAATATCTACACCGCCTTCTGTATTAAGAAGGAAATATCTACACCGCTATCTGTATAAACATGGAAATATCTACACCACTATCTGTATAAATATGGAAATATCTACACTGCCATCTGTATAAACATGGAAATATCTGCAACGCTATCAGTATAAACATGGAAATATCTACAACGCTATCTCCATAACCTTGGAAATATCTACACCGCTATCTATATAAACCAGAAAATATCTAGACTGACATCTCTATAAACATGTAAATATCTACACCGCCATCTGTGTGAACATGGAAATAGCTACACCACCATCTCTATAAACGTGGAAATATGTACACCGCTATCTGTATGAACATGGAAATATCTACAATGCTATCTGTATAAAATTGGAAATATCTACACCGCTATCTCTATAAACATGGAAATATCTACACCGCTATCTGTATAAACCAGAAAATATCTAGACCGCCATCTCTACAAACATGTAAATATCTACACCACCATCTGTGTGAACATAGAAATATCTACACCGCCCTCTCTATGAAGGTGGAATTATCTACACCGCTATCTGTATGAACATGGAAATATCTACACCGCTCTCTCTATGAGCATGGAAATATCTACACCGCTATCTGTATGAACATGGAAATATCTACACCGCTATCTGTATGAACATGGAAATATCTACACCGCTATCTGTATTAACATGGAAATATCTACACAGCTATCTCCATATACGTGGAAATATCTACACCGCTATCTCTATAAAGTTGGAAATAACTACACCGCTATCTCTATAAACTTGGAAATATCTACATCGCCATCTGTATGAACATGGAAATATCTGCACCACCATCTGTATGAACATGGAAATATCTACACCGCCATCTGTATTAAGATGGAAATATCTACACCACTATCTGTATAAACATGGAATTATCTACACCGCTGTCACTAGAAACATGGAAATATCTACACCGCCATCTGAATAAACGTGGAAATATCTACACCGCTATCTGTATAAACATGGAAATATCTACAACGCTGTCTCTATAAACTTGGAAATATCTACACCGCTATCTGTATAAATCAGAAAATATCTAGACTGCCATCTCTATAAACATGTAAATATCTACACCGCCATCTGTATGATCATAGAAATATTTACACCGCCATCTCTATAAAGGTGGAATTATTTACACCGGTATTTGTATGAACATGGAAATATCTACACCGCTATCTGTATGAACATGGAAATATCTACACCACTATCTGTATGAACATGGAAATATATACACCGCTATCTGTATGAACATGGAAGTAACTTCACCGCTATCTGTATAAACATGGAAATATCTACACAGCTATCTGCATGTACGTGGAAATATCTACACCGCTATCCCTATAAAGTTGGAAATAACTACACTGCTATCTCTATAAACTTGGAAATATGAACATCGCCATCTGTATGAACATGGAAATATCTACACCGCCATCTGTATTAAGATGGAAATATCTACACCAGTATCTGTATAAACATGGAAATATCTACACCGCTGTCAGTATAAACATGGAAATATCTTCACCGCTATCTGTATAAACATGGAAATAACTACACCGCTATGTCTATAAACATGGAAATATCTACACCGCTATCTGTATAAACATGGAAATAACTACACCGCAGTCTCTATAAACTTGGAAATAACTACACCGCTATCTCTATAAACATCGAAATATCTAGACCGCCAACTCTATAAACATGTAAATATCTACACCGCCATCTGCAAAAACATGGAAATATCTTCACCGTCATATGAATAAACATGGAAATATCTACACCGCCATCTCTATAAACATGGAAATATCTACACCTCCATCTGTATAAACATGGAAATATCTACACCGCCATCTCTATAAACATGGAAATATCTACACCGCCACCTGTATGAACATGTAAATAGCTTCACCGCCATCTGTATGAACATGGAAATATCTACACCGCTATCTGTATGAATATGGAACTATCTACACCGCTATCTGTAAGAACATGGAAACATCTAAACAGCTATCTGCATGTACTTGGAAATATCTACACCGCTATCTCCATAAACATGGAAATAACTACACCGCCATCTCTATAAACATGGAAATATCTACACCGCCATCTGTATGAACTTAGAAATATCTACACTGCCCTCTCTATGTAGGTGGAATTATCTACACCGCTATCTGTATGAACATGGAAATATCTACACCGCTATGTGTATGAACATGGAAATATCTACACCGCTATCTGTATGAACATCGAAATATCTACACCGCTATCTGTATGAACATGGAAATATCTACACAGCTATCAGCATATACGTGGAAATATCTACACTGCTATCTCTATAAAGTTGGAAATAACGACACCGCTATCTCTATAACCATGGAAACTTCTACATCGCCATCTGTATGAATATGGAAATATCTGCACCACCATCTGTATGAACATGGAAATATCTACACCGCCATCTGTATTAAGATGGAAATATCTACACCGCTATCTGTATAAACATGGAAATATCTACACCGCTATCTGTATAAACATAGAAATATCTACACTGCCATCTGTATAAACATGGAAATATCTACACAGCTATCTGTATAAACATGGAAATATCTACAACGCTATCTCTATAAACTTGGAAATATCTACACCACTATCTGTATAAACCAGAAAATATCTAGACTTCCATCTCTATAAACATGTAAATATCTACACCACCGTCTGTATGAACATGGAAATATCTACACCACCATCTCTATAAACGTGGAAATATCTACACCGCTATCTGCATGAACATGGAAATATCTTCAATGCTATCTGTATAAAGTTGGAAATATCTACACCGCTATCTGTATAAACATGGAAATATCTACACCGCCATCTGTATGAACATAGAAATATCTACACCGCCCTCTCTATGAAGGTGGAATTATTTACACCGCTATCTGTACGAACATGGAAATATCTACACCGCTATCTGTATGAACATGGAAATATCTACACTGCTATCTCGATGAACATGGAAATATCTTCACCGCTATCTGTATGAACATGGAAAGAAATATCTGCACCGCTATCTGTGTGAACATGGAAATATCTACACAGCTATCTGCATATACGTGGAAATATCTACACCGCTATCTCTATAAAGTTGGAAATAACTGCACCGCTATCTCTATAAACTTGGAAATATCTACATCGCCAGCTCAATGAACATGGAAATATCTGCACCACCATCTGAATGAACATGGAAATATCTACACCGCCATCTGTATTAAGATGGAAATATCTACACCGCTATCTGTATAAACATGGAAATATCTACACTGCCATCTGAATAAACTTGGAAATATCTACGCCGCTATCTGTATAAACATGGAAATATCTACACCGCAGTCTCTATAAACTTGGAAATAACTACACAACTATCTCTATAAACATCGAAATATCTAGACTGCCAACTCTATAAACATGAAATATCTACACCGCCATCTGCATAAACATGGAAATATCTACACCGCTATCTGTGTAAGCATGGAAATATCTACACCGCTTTCTGTATAAACATGGAAATATCTACACCGCCGTCTGTATAAACATGGAAATATCTACACCGTCATCTGAATAAACATGGAAATATCTAGACCGCCATCTCTATAAACATGGAAATACCTACACCTCCATCTGTATAAACATGGAAATATCTACACCGCCATCTCTATAAACATGGAAATATCTACACCGCCATCTGTATGAACATGTACATAACTTCACGGCCATCTGTATGAACATGGAAATATCTACACCGCTATCTGTATGAACATGGAACTATCTACACCGCTATCTGTAAGAACATGGAAACATCTACACATCTATCTGCATATACATGGAAATATCGACAATGCTATCTCCATAAACATGGAAATAACTACAGCGCCATCTCTATAAACATGGAAATATCTACACCGCCATCTGTATGAACATGGAAATATCTACACCGCCATCTCTATAAACATGGAAATATCTACACCGCCATCTGTATGAACATAGAAATATCTACACCGCCCTCTCTATGAAGGTGGAATTATCTACACCGCTATCTGTATGAACTTGGAAATATCTACACTGTTATCTGTATGAACATGGAAATATCTACACCGCTATCTGTATGAACATGGAAATATCTACACCGCTATCTGTATAAACATGGAAACATCTACACCGCTATCTGTATAAACTTGGAAATATCTACACCGCCATCTGTATAAACATGGAAATATCTACACCGCCATCTGTATAAACATGGAAATATCTACACCGCTATCTGTATAAACATGGAAATATCTACAACGCTATCTCTATAAACATGGAAATATCTACACCGCTATCTGTATAAACCAGAAAATATCTAGACTGCCATCTCTATAAACATGTAAATATCTACACCGCCATCTGTATGAACATAGATATATTTACACCAACATCTCCATAAAGGTGGAATTATTTACACCGCTATCTGTATGAACACGGAAATATCTAAACCGCTATGTGTATGAACATGGAAATATCTACACCGCTATCTGTATGAACATGGAAATATCTACACCGCCATCTCCATGAACATGGAAATATCTACAGCGCCTTCTCTATAAACATGGAAATATCTACACCGCCATCTGTATGAACATGGAAATATCTACACCACCATCTCTATAAACGTGGAAATATCTACACCGCTATCTGTATGAACATGGAAATATCTACAATGCTATCTGTATAAAATTGGGAATATCTACACCGCTATCTCTATAAACATGGAAATATGTACACCGCTATCTGTATAAACCAGAAAATATGTAGACCGCCATCTCTATAAACATGTAAATATCTACACCGCAGTCTGTATGAACATAGAAATATCTACACCGCCCTCTCTATGAAGGTGGAATTATCTACACCGCTATCTGCATGAAAATGGAAATATCTACACCGCTATCTGTATGAACATGGAAATATCTACACAGCTATCTGCATATACATGGAAATATCTACACCGCTATCTCTATAGAGTTGGAAATAACTACACCGCTATCTCTATAAACTTGGAAATATCTACATCGCCATCTGTATGAACATGGAAATATCTGCACCACCATCTGTATGAACATGGAAACATCTACACCGCCATCTGTATTAAGATGGAAATATCTACACCGCTATCTGTATAAACATGGAACTATCTACACCGCTATCTGTATAAACATGGAAATATCTACACTGTCATCTGTATAAACACGGGAATATCTACACCGCTATCTGTATAAACATGGAAATATCTACAACGCTATCTCTATAAACTTGGAAATATCTACACCGCTATCTGTATAAACCAGAAAATATATAGACGGACATCTCTATAAACATGTAAATATCCACACTGCCATCTGTATGAACATGGAAATATCTACACCACCGTCTCTATAAACGTGGAAATATCTACACCGCTATCTGTATGAACATGGAAATATCTACAATGCTATCTGTATTAAATTGGAAATATCTACACCGCTATCTCTATAAACATGGAAATATCTACACCGTTATCTGTATAAACCAGAAAATATCTAGACCGCCACCTCTATAAACATGTAAATATCTACACCGCCATCTGTATGAACATAGAAATATCTACACCGCCCTCTCTATGAAGGTGGAATTATGTACACCGCTATCTGTATGAACATGGAAATATTTACACCGCTATCTCTATGAACATGGAAATATCTACAACGCTATCTGTATGAACATGGAAATATCTACGCCGCTATCTGTATGAACATGGAAATATCTACACAGCTATCTGTATATACGTGGAAATAACTACACTGCTATCTCTATAAAGTTGGAAATAACTACACTGCTATCTCTATAAACTTGGAAATATCTACATCGCCATCTGTATGAACATGGAAATATCTGCACCACCATCTGTATGAACATGGAAATATCTACAATGCCATCTGTATTAAGATGGAAATATCTACACCACTATGTGTATAAACATGGAAATATCTACACCGCTGTCAGTATAAACATGGAAATATCTACACCGCCATCTCTATAAACATGGAAATACCTACACCACTATCTGTATAAACATGGAAATATCTACAACGCTATCTCTATAAACTTGGAAATATCTACACCGCTATCTGTATAAACCAGAAAATATCTAGACTGCCATCTCTATACACATGTAAATATCTACACCGCCATCTGTATGAACATAGAAATATTTACACCGCCATCTCTATACAGGTGGAATTATTTACACCGCTATCTGTATGATCATGGAAATATCTAAACCGCTATCTGTATGAACATGGAAATATCTACACTGCTATCAGTATGAATATGGAAATATCTACACCGCTATCTGTATTAAGCTTGAAATATCTGCACCGCAATCTCCATAAAGATGGAAATATCTACACCGCCATCTTTATAAACGTGCAAATATGTACACCGCTATCTGTATGAATACGGAAATATCTATCCTCCTATCTGTATAAAATTGGAATTATCTATATCTCTATCTCTTTAAAAATGGAAATATCTGCACCGCTATCTCTATGAACATGGAAATATGTACACCGCTATCTGTATGAACATGGAAATATCTACACCGCTATCTGTATGAACATGGAAGTATCTACACCGCTATCTGTATGAACATGGAAATATCTACACCGCTATCTGTATAAACATGGAAACATCTACACCGCTATCTGTATAAACTTGGAAATATCTACACCGCCATCTGTATAAACATGGAAATATCTACACCGCCATCTGTATAAACATGGAAATATCTACACCGCTATCTGTATAAACATGGAAATATCTACAACGCTATCTCTATAAACATGGAAATATCTACACCGCTATCTGTATAAACCAGAAAATATCTAGACTGCCATCTCTATAAACATGTAAATATCTACACCGCCATCTGTATGAACATAGATATATTTACACCAACATCTCCATAAAGGTGGAATTATTTACACCGCTATCTGTATGAACACGGAAATATCTAAACCGCTATGTGTATGAACATGGAAATATCTACACCGCTATCTGTATGAACATGGAAATATCTACACCGCCATCTCCATGAACATGGAAATATCTACAGCGCCTTCTCTATAAACATGGAAATATCTACACCGCCATCTGTATGAACATGGAAATATCTACACCACCATCTCTATAAACGTGGAAATATCTACACCGCTATCTGTATGAACATGGAAATATCTACAATGCTATCTGTATAAAATTGGGAATATCTACACCGCTATCTCTATAAACATGGAAATATGTACACCGCTATCTGTATAAACCAGAAAATATGTAGACCGCCATCTCTATAAACATGTAAATATCTACACCGCAGTCTGTATGAACATAGAAATATCTACACCGCCCTCTCTATGAAGGTGGAATTATCTACACCGCTATCTGCATGAAAATGGAAATATCTACACCGCTATCTGTATGAACATGGAAATATCTACACAGCTATCTGCATATACATGGAAATATCTACACCGCTATCTCTATAGAGTTGGAAATAACTACACCGCTATCTCTATAAACTTGGAAATATCTACATCGCCATCTGTATGAACATGGAAATATCTGCACCACCATCTGTATGAACATGGAAACATCTACACCGCCATCTGTATTAAGATGGAAATATCTACACCGCTATCTGTATAAACATGGAACTATCTACACCGCTATCTGTATAAACATGGAAATATCTACACTGCCATCTGTATAAACACGGGAATATCTACACCGCTATCTGTATAAACATGGAAATATCTACAATGCTATCTCTATAAACTTGGAAATATCTACACCGCTATCTGTATAAACCAGAAAATATATAGACGGACATCTCTATAAACATGTAAATATCCACACTGCCATCTGTATGAACATGGAAATATCTACACCACCGTCTCTATAAACGTGGAAATATCTACACCGCTATCTGTATGAACATGGAAATATCTACAATGCTATCTGTATAAAATTGGAAATATCTACACCGCTATCTCTATAAACATGGAAATATCTACACCGTTATCTGTATAAACCAGAAAATATCTAGACCGCCACCTCTATAAACATGTAAATATCTACACCGCCATCTGTATGAACATAGAAATATCTACACCGCCCTCTCTATGAAGGTGGAATTATGTACACCGCTATCTGTATGAACATGGAAATATTTACACCACTATCTCTATGAACATGGAAATATCTACAACGCTATCTGTATGAACATGGAAATATCTACGCCGCTATCTGTATGAACATGGAAATATCTACACAGCTATCTGTATATACGTGGAAATAACTACACTGCTATCTCTATAAAGTTGGAAATAACTACACCGCTATCTCTATAAACTTGGAAATATCTACATCGCCATCTGTATGAACATGGAAATATCTGCACCACCATCTGTATGAACATGGAAATATCTACAATGCCATCTGTATTAAGATGGAAATATCTACACCACTATGTGTATAAACATGGAAATATCTACACCGCTGTCAGTATAAACATGGAAATATCTACACCGCCATCTCTATAAACATGGAAATACCTACACCGCTATCTGTATAAACATGGAAATATCTACAACGCTATCTCTATAAACTTGGAAATATCTACACCGCTATCTGTATAAACCAGAAAATATCTAGACTGCCATCTCTATACACATGTAAATATCTACACCGCCATCTGTATGAACATAGAAATATTTACACCGCCATCTCTATACAGGTGGAATTATTTACACCGCTATCTGTATGATCATGGAAATATCTAAACCGCTATCTGTATGAACAGGGAAATATCTACACTGCTATCAGTATGAATATGGAAATATCTACACCGCTATCTGTATTAAGCTTGAAATATCTGCACCGCAATCTCCATAAAGATGGAAATATCTACACCGCCATCTTTATAAACGTGCAAATATGTACACCGCTATCTGTATGAATACGGAAATATCTATCCTCCTATCTGTATAAAATTGGAATTATCTATATCTCTATCTCTTTAAAAATGGAAATATCTGCACCGCTATCTCTATGAACATGGAAATATGTACACCGCTATCTGTATGAACATGGAAATATCTACACCGCTATCTGTATGAACATGGAAGTATCTACACCGCTATCTGAACATGGAAATACCTACACCGCTATCTGTATAAACATGGAAATATCTACACCGCCATCTGTATAAACATGGAAATATCTACACCGCTATCTGTATAAACATGGAAATATCTACAACGCTATCTCTATAAACATGGAAATATCTACACCGCTATCTGTATAAACCAGAAAATATCTAGACTGCCATCTCTATAAACATGTAAATATCTACACCGCCATCTGTATGAACATAGATATATTTACACCAACATCTCCATAAAGGTGGAATTATTTACACCGCTATCTGTATGAACACGGAAATATCTAAACCGCTATGTGTATGAACATGGAAATATCTACACCGCTATCTGTATGAACATGGAAATATCTACACCGCCATCTCCATGAACATGGAAATATCTACAGCGCCTTCTCTATAAACATGGAAATATCTACACCGCCATCTGTATGAACATGGAAATATCTACACCACCATCTCTATAAACGTGGAAATATCTACACCGCTATCTGTATGAACATGGAAATATCTACAATGCTATCTGTATAAAATTGGGAATATCTACACCGCTATCTCTATAAACATGGAAATATGTACACCGCTATCTGTATAAACCAGAAAATATGTAGACCGCCATCTCTATAAACATGTAAATATCTACACCGCAGTCTGTATGAACATAGAAATATCTACACCGCCCTCTCTATGAAGGTGGAATTATCTACACCGCTATCTGCATGAAAATGGAAATATCTACACCGCTATCTGTATGAACATGGAAATATCTACACAGCTATCTGCATATACATGGAAATATCTACACCGCTATCTCTATAGAGTTGGAAATAACTACACCGCTATCTCTATAAACTTGGAAATATCTACATCGCCATCTGTATGAACATGGAAATATCTCCACCACCATCTGTATGAACATGGAAACATCTACACCGCCATCTGTATTAAGATGGAAATATCTACACCGCTATCTGTATAAACATGGAACTATCTACACCGCTATCTGTATAAACATGGAAATATCTACACTGCCATCTGTATAAACACGGGAATATCTACACCGCTATCTGTATAAACATGGAAATATCTACAACGCTATCTCTATAAACTTGGAAATATCTACACCGCTATCTGTATAAACCAGAAAATATATAGACGGACATCTCTATAAACATGTAAATATCCACACTGCCATCTGTATGAACATGGAAATATCTACACCACCGTCTCTATAAACGTGGAAATATCTACACCGCTATCTGTATGAACATGGAAATATCTACAATGCTATCTGTATAAAATTGGAAATATCTACACCGCTATCTCTATAAACATGGAAATATCTACACCGTTATCTGTATAAACCAGAAAATATCTAGACCGCCACCTCTATAAACATGTAAATATCTACACCACCATCTGTATGAACATAGAAATATCTACACCGCCCTCTCTATGAAGGTGGAATTATGTACACCGCTATCTGTATGAACATGGAAATATTTACACCGCTATCTCTATGAACATGGAAATATCTACAACGCTATCTGTATGAACATGGAAATATCTACGCCGCTATCTGTATGAACATGGAAATATCTACACAGCTATCTGTATATACGTGGAAATAACTACACTGCTATCTCTATAAAGTTGGAAATAACTACACCGCTATCTCTATAAACTTGGAAATATCTACATCGCCATCTGTATGAACATGGAAATATCTGCACCACCATCAATATGAACATGGAAATATCTACAATGCCATCTGTATTAAGATGGAAATATCTACACCACTATGTGTATAAACATGGAAATATCTACACCGCTGTCAGTATAAACATGGAAATATCTACACCGCCATCTCTATAAACATGGAAATACCTACACCGCTATCTGTATAAACATGGAAATATCTACAACGCTATCTCTATAAACTTGGAAATATCTACACCGCTATCTGTATAAACCAGAAAATATCTAGACTGCCATCTCTATACACATGTAAATATCTACACCGCCATCTGTATGAACATAGAAATATTTACACCGCCATCTCTATACAGGTGGAATTATTTACACCGCTATCTGTATGATCATGGAAATATCTAAACCGCTATCTGTATGAACATGGAAATATCTACACTGCTATCAGTATGAATATGGAAATATCTACACCGCTATCTGTATTAAGCTTGAAATATCTGCACCGCAATCTCCATAAAGATGGAAATATCTACACTGCCATCTTTATAAACGTGCAAATATGTACACCGCTATCTGTATGAATACGGAAATATCTATCCTCCTATCTGTATAAAATTGGAATTACCTATATCTCTATCTCTTTAAAAATGGAAATATCTGCACCGCTATCTCTATGAACATGGAAATATGTACACCGCTATCTGTATGAACATGGAAATATCTACACCGCTATCTGTATGAACATGGAAGTATCTACACCGCTATCTGTATGAACATGGAAATATCTACACAGGTATCTGTATATCAACGGAAATATCTACACTGAAATCTCTATAAACATGGAAATAACTACACTGCTATCTGTATAAACATGGAAATATCTACACCGCCATCTCTATGAACATGGAAATAAATACACCGCCATTTGTATGAACTTGGAAATATCTACACCGCCATCTGTATGAACATGGAAATAACTTCACCACCATCTGTATGAACATAGATATATCTACACTGCCATCTGGATGAACATGGAACTATCTACACCGCTATCTGTATGAACATGGAAATATCTCCACAGCTATCTGCATATATATGGAAATATCTACACAGCTTTCTCTATAAACATGGAAATAACTACACCGCTATCTCTATAAACTTGGAAATATCTACACCGCCATCTGTATGAACATGGAAATATCTACACTGCCATCTGTAGGAACATGGAAATATCTACACCACCATGTGTATGAACATGGAAATATCTACACCTCCATCTTTAGAAACGTGGAAATATCTACACCGCTATCTGTATGAACATGGAAATATCTACCATGCTATCTGTATAAAATTGAAATTATCTACTTCGCTATCTCTATAAACATGGAAATATCTACACAGCTATCTGTATTAACAAGAAAATATCTAGACCGCCATCTCTATAAACATGTAAATATCTACACCGCTATCTGTATGAACATGGAAATATCTACACGGCCACCAGAAGGAACATGGAAATATCTACACCACCATCACTATGAACATGGAAATATCCACACCGCCATCTCTATGTACATGGAAATATCTACACCGCCATCTGTATGAACATGGAAATATCTACACCGCCATCTGTATTAAGATGGAAATATCTACAACGATATCTGTATAAACATGGAAATATCTACACTGCTATCTGTATCAACATGGAAATATCTACAGCGCTATCTGTATAAACATGGAAATATCTACACCGCTATCTGTATAAACATGGAAATATCTGCACCGCTATCTGTATAAACATGGAAATATCTATAATGCTATCTGTACAAACATGGAAATATACACACTGCTATCTGTGTAAACATGGAAATATCTACACCGCTATCTGTGTAAACATGGAAATATCTACACCGCTTTCTGTATAAACATGGAAATATCTACACCGCCATCTGTATAAACATGGAAATATCTAAACCGCCATATGTATAAACATGGAAATATCTACACCGCTATCTGTATAAACATGGAAATATCTAGACCGCAGTCTCTATATACTTGGAAATAACTACACCACTATCTCTATAAACATCGAAATATCTAGACCGCCAACTCTATAAACATGTAAATATCTACACCGCCATCTGCATAAACATGGAAATGTCTACACCGCTATCTGTGTAAACATGGAAATATCTACACCGCTTTCAATATAAACATGGAAATATCTACACCGACATATGAATAAACATGGAAATATCTACACTGCCATGTCTATAAACATGGAAATACCTACACCTCCATCTGTATAAACATGGAAATATCTACACCGCCATATCTATAAACATGGAAACATCTACACCGCCATCTGTATAAACATGGAAATATCTACACCGTCATCTGAATTAACATGGAAATATCTACACCTCCATCTCTGAAAACATGGAAATATCTACACCTCCTTCTGTATAAACATGGAAATATCTAAACCGCCATCTCTATAAACATGGAAACGTCTACACGGCCACATGTATGAACATGTAAATAACTTCACGGCCATCTGTATAAACATGGAAATATCTACACCGCTATCTATATGAACATGGCAACATCTACACAGCTATCTGCATATACATGGAAATATCTACACCGCTATCTCCATAAACCTGGAGATAACTACACTGCCATCTCTATAAACATGGAAATATCTACACCGCCATCTGTATAAACATGGAAATATCTACACCGCCATCTCTATGAACATGGAAATATCTACACCGCCATGTCTATAAACATGGAAATATCTACACCTCCATCTCTATAAACGTGGAAATATCTACACCGCCATCTGTATGAACTTGGAAATATCTACAACACCATCTCTATAATCGTGGAAATATCTACACCGCTATCAGTATGAACATGGAAATATCTACACCGCTATCTGTATGAACATGGAAATATCTACACTGCTATCTGTATGAACATGTAAATATCTACACCGCCATCTCTATAAACATGGAAATATCTACACCGCCATCTCTATAAACATGGAAATACCTACACCGCTATCTGTATAAACATGGAAATATCTACAACGCTATCTCTATAAACTTGGAAATATCTACACCGCTATCTGTATAAACCAGAAAATATCTAGACTGCCATCTCTATACACATGTAAATATCTACACCGCCATCTGTATGAACATAGAAATATTTACACCGCCATCTCTATACAGGTGGAATTATTTACACCGCTATCTGTATGATCATGGAAATATCTAAACCGCTATCTGTATGAACATGGAAATATCTACACTGTTATCAGTATGAATATGGAAATATCTACACCGCTATCTGTATTAAGCTTGAAATATCTGCACCGCAATCTCCATTAAGATGGAAATATCTACACCGCCATCTTTATAAACGTGCAAATATGTACACCGCTATCTGTATGAATACGGAAATATCTATCCTCCTATCTGTATAAAATTGGAATTATCTATATCTCTATCTCTTTAAAAATGGAAATATCTGCACCGCTATCTCTATGAACATGGAAATATGTACACCGCTATCTGTATGAACATGGAAATATCTACACCGCTATCTGTATGAACATGGAAGTATCTACACCGCTATCTGTATGAACATGGAAATATCTACACAGGTATCTGTATATCAATGGAAATATCTACACTGAAATCTCTATAAACATGGAAATAACTACACTGCTATCTGTATAAACATGGAAATATCTACACCGCCATCTCTATGAACATGGAAATAAATACACCGCCATTTGTATGAACTTGGAAATATCTACACCGCCATCTGTATGAACATGGAAATAACTTCACCACCATCTGTATGAACATAGATATATCTACACTGCCATCTGGATGAACATGGAACTATCTACACCGCTATCTGTATGAACATGGAAATATCTCCACAGCTATCTGCATATATATGGAAATATCTACACAGCTTTCTCTATAAACATGGAAATAACTACACCGCTATCTCTATAAACTTGGAAATATCTACACCGCCATCTGTATGAACATGGAAATATCTACACTGCCATCTGTAGGAACATGGAAATATCTACACCACCATGTGTATGAACATGGAAATATCTACACCTCCATCTTTAGAAACGTGGAAATATCTACACCGCTATCTGTATGAACATGGAAATATCTACCATGCTATCTGTATAAAATTGAAATTATCTACTTCGCTATCTCTATAAACATGGAAATATCTACACAGCTATCTGTATTAACAAGAAAATATCTAGACCGACATCTCTATAAACATGTAAATATCTACACCGCTATCTGTATGAACATGGAAATATCTACACGGCCACCAGAAGGAACATGGAAATATCTACACCACCATCACTATGAACATGGAAATATCCACAACGCCATCTCTATGTACATGGAAATATCTACACCGCCATCTGTATGAACATGGAAATATCTACACCGCCATCTGTATTAAGATGGAAATATCTACAACGATATCTGTATAAACATGGAAATATCTACACTGCTATCTGTATCAACATGGAAATATCTACAGCGCTATCTGTATAAACATGGAAATATCTACACCGCTATCTGTATAAACATGGAAATATCTGCACCGCTATCTGTATAAACATGGAAATATCTATAATGCTATCTGTACAAACATGGAAATATACACACTGCTATCTGTGTAAACATGGAAATATCTACACCGCTATCTGTGTAAACATGGAAATATCTACACCGCTTCCTGTATAAACATGGAAATATCTACACCGCCATCTGTATAAACATGGAAATATCTAAACCGCCATCTGTATAAACATGGAAATATCTACACCGCTATCTGTATAAACATGGAAATATCTAGACCGCAGTCTCTATATACTTGGAAATAACTACACCACTATCTCTATAAACATCGAAATATCTAGACCGCCAACTCTATAAACATGTAAATATCTACACCGCCATCTGCATAAACATGGAAATGTCTACACCGCTATCTGTGTAAACATGGAAATATCTACACCGCTTTCAGTATAAACATGGAAATATCTACACCGACATCTGAATAAACATGGAAATATCTACACCGCCATGTCTATAAACATGGAAATACCTACACCTCCATCTGTATAAACATGGAAATATCTACACCGCCATATCTATAAACATGGAAACATCTACACTGCCATCTGTATAAACATGGAAATATCTACACCGTCATCTGAATAAACATGGAAATATCTACACCTCCATCTCTGTAAACATGTAAATATCTACACCTCCATCTGTATAAACATGGAAATATCTACACCGCCATCTCTATAAACATGGAAACATCTACACGGCCACATGTATGAACATGTAAATAACTTCACGGCCATCTGTATAAACATGGAAATATCTACACCGCTATCTATATGAACATGGCAACATCTACACAGCTATCTGCATATACATGGAAATATCTACACCGCTATCTCCATAAACCTGGAGATAACTACACTGCCATCTCTATAAACATGGAAATATCTACACCGCCATCTGTATAAACATGGAAATATCTACACCGCCATCTCTATGAACATGGAAATATCTACACCGCCATGTCTATAAACATGGAAATATCTACACCTCCATCTCTATAAACGTGGAAATATCTACACCGCCATCTGTATGAACTTGGAAATATCTACAACACCATCTCTATAATCGTGGAAATATCTTCACCGCTATCAGTATGAACATGGAAATATCTACACCGCTATCTGTATGAACATGGAAATATCTACACTGCTATCTGTATGAACATGTAAATATCTACACCGCCATCTCTATAAACATGGAAATATCTACACCGCCATCTCTATAAACATGGAAATATCTACACCTCCATCTCTATAAACATGGAAATATCTACAACGCCATCTGTATGAACATGGAAATATCTACACCACCATCTCTATAAACGTGGAAATATCTACACCACTATCTGTAGGAACATGGAAATATCTACAATGCTATCTGTGTAAAATTGGAAATATCTAAACCGCTATCTGTATGAAGTTGGAAATACCTACACCGCTATCTGTATGAACATGGAAATATATACACCGCCATCTCTATGAAGGTGGAATTATTTACACCGCTATCTGTACGAACATGGAAATATCTACACCGCTATCTGTATGAACTTGGAAATATCTACACCGCTATCTGTATGAACATGGAAATATCTACACCGCTATCTATATGAACATGGAAACATCTACACAGCTATCTGCATATACTTGGAAATATCTACACCGCTATCTCCATAAACATGGAAATAACTACACCGCCATCTCTATAAAAATGGAAATATCTACAACGCCATCTGTATAAACATGGAAAGATCTACACCGCCATCTGTATGAACATAGAAATATCTACACAGCCCTCTCTATGAAGGTGGAATTATCTACACCGCTATCTGTATGAACATGGAAATATCTACACCGCTATCTGTATGAACATGGAAATATCTACACCGCTATCTGTATGAACATGGAAATATCTACACCGCTATCTGTATGAACATGGAAATATCTACAAAGCTATCTGCATATACGTGGAAATATCTACACCGCTATCTCTATAAACTTGGAAAAAACTACAACGCTATCTCTATAACCTTGGAAATATCTACATCGCCATCTGTATGAACATGGAAATATCTGCACCACCATCTGTATGAACATGGAAATATCTACACCACCATTTGTATTAAGATGGAAATATCTACACTGCTATCTGTATAAACATGGAAATATCTACACTGCCATCTGTATAAACATGGAAATATCTACACCGCTATCTGTATAAACATGGAAAAATCTACAAAGCTATCTCCATAAACTTGGAAATATCTACACCGCTATCTGTATAAAGCAGAAAATATCTAGACCGCCATCTCTATAAACATGGAAATATCTACACCGCCATCTGTATGAACATAGAAATATCTACACCGCCCTCTCTATGAAGGTGGAATTTTCTACACCGCTATCTGTATGAACATGGAAATATCTACACCGCTATGTGTATGAACATGGAAATATCTACACCGCTATGTGTATGAACATGGAAATATCTACACCGCCATCTGTATGAACACGGAAATATCTACACCGCTATCTGTATGAAGATGGAAATACCTACACCGCTATCTGTATAAACATGGAAATATCTACACCGCTATCTGTATAAACATGGAAATATCTGCACCGCTATCTGCATAAACTTGGAAATATCTACACCGCTATCTGTATAAACATGGAAATATCCACACGGCTATCTGTGTAAACATGGAAATATTTTCACCGCTATCTGTATAAACATGGAAATAACTACACCGCTCTCTCTATAAACATGGAAATGTCTACACCGCTATCTGTATAAACATGGAAATATCTACACTGCAGTGTCTATAATCTTGGAAATAACTACACCACTATCTCTATAAACATCGAAATAACTAGACCGCCAACTCTATAAACATGTAAATATCTACACTGCCATCTGCATAAACATGGAAATATCTACACCGCTATCTGTGTAAACAAGGAAATATATACACCACTTTCTGTATAAACATGGAAATATCTACACCGCCATCTGTATAAACATAGAAATATCTACACCGTCATCTGAATAAACATGGAAATATCTACACCGCCATCTCTATAAACATGGAAATATGTACACCTCCATCTGTATAAACATGGAAATATCTACACCGGCATCTCTATAAACATGGAAATATCTACACCGCCATGTGTATGAACATGTAAATAACTTCACGGCCATCTGTATGAACATGGAACTATCTACACCGCTATCTGTATGAACATGGAACTATATACACCGCTATTTATATGAACATGGCAACATCTACACAGCTATCTGCATATACATGGAAATATCTACACCGCTATCTCCATAAACATGGAAATAACTACACCGCCATCTCTATAAACATGGAAATATCTACACCGCCATCTGTATAAACTTGGAAATATCTACACCGCCATCTCTATAAACATGGAAATATCTACACCGCCATCTGTATGAACATACAAATATCTACACCGCCGTCTCTATGAAGGTGGAATTATCTACACCACTATCTGTATGAACTTGGAAATATCTACACCGCTATCTGTATGAACATGGAAATATCTACACCGCTATCTGTATGAACATGGAAATATCTACACTGCTATCTGTATATACATGGAAATATGTACACCACCATCTGTATAAACATGGAAATATCTACACCGCTATCTGTATAAACATGGAAATGTCTACAACGCTATCTCTGTAAACTTGGAAATATCTACACCACTATCTGTATAAACCAGAAAATATCTAGACTGCCATCTCTATAAACATGTAAATATCTACACTGCAATCTGTAAGAACATAGAAATATTTTCACCGCCATCTCTATAAAGGTGGAATTATTTACACCGCTATCTGTGTGAACATGGAAATATCTAAACCGCTATCTGTATGAACATGGAAATATCTACACCGCTATCTGTATGAAGATGGAAATATCTACACCGCTATCTCTATAAACATGGAAATATCTACACCGCCATCTGTATGAACATGGAAATACCTACACCACCATCTCTATAAACGTGGAAATATCTACACCGCTATCTGTATGAACATGGATATATCTACAATGCTATCTGTATAAAATTGGAAATATCTACACCGCTATCTCTATAAACATGGAAATATGTACACCGCTATCTGTATAAACCAGAAAATATCTAAACCGCCATCTCTATGAACATGTAAATATCTACACCGCCATCTGTATAAACATAGAAATATCTACACCGCCCTCTCAATGAAGGTGGAATTATCTACACCGCTATCTGTATGAACATGGAAATATCTACACTGCTATCTCTTTAAACATGGAAATATCTACACCGCCATCTGTATGACCTTGGAAATATCTACACCACCATCTCTATAAACGTGGAAATATCTACACCGCTATCAGTATGAACATGGAAATATCTACACCGCTATCTGTATGAACATGGAAATATCTACACTGCAATCTGTATGAACATGGAAATATCTACACCGCCATCTCTATAAACATGGAAATATCTACACTGCCATCTCTATAAACATGGAAATATCTACACCTCCATCTCTATAAACATGGAAATATCTACACCGCCATCTGTATGAACATGGAAATATCTTCACCGCCATCTGTATGAACATGGAAATATCTTCACCGCCATCTGTATGAACATAGATATACCTACACCGCCATCTGGATGAACATGGAAATATCTACACCGCTATCTGTATGAACATGGAAATATCTCCACAGCTATATGCATATACATGGAAATATCTACACAGCTTTCTCTGTAAACATGGAAATAACTACAACGCTATCACTATAAACTTGGAAATATCTACACCGCCATCTGTATGAACATGGAAATATCTACACCGCCATCTGTAGGAACATGGAACTATCTATATCGCCATCTGTATTAACATGGAAATATGTACTCCACCATCTTTATAAACGTGGAAATATCTACACCGCAATCTCTATGAACATGGAAATATCTATCCTGCTATCTGTATAAAATTGAAATTATCTACATCGCTATCTCTATAAACTTGGAAATATCTATACTGCTATCTGTATTAACAAAAAAAATCTAGACCGCCATCTCTATAAACATGTAAATATCTACACCGCTATCTGTATGATCCTGGAAATATCTACACGGCCTCCCGTAGGAACATGGAAATATCTACACCACCATTACTATGATCATGGAAATAACTACACCGCCATCTCTATGACCCTGGAAATAAGTACACGGCCACCCGTAGGAACATGGAATTATCTACACCACCATCACTATGAACATGGAAATATCTACACCGCCATCTCTATAAACATGGAAATATCCACACCGCCATCTGTATGAACATGGAACTATCTACACCGCCATCTGTAGGAACATGGAAATATCTACACCGCCATCTGTATTAAGATGGAAATATCTACACCGCCATCTGTATTGAGATGGAAATATCTACACCGATATCTGTATAAACATGGAAATATCTACACCGCTATCTGTATCAACATGGAAATATCTACACCGCTATCTGTATAAACATGGAAATATCTACACCGCTATCTGTATAAACATGGAAATATACACACTGCTATCTTTGTAAACATGGAAATATCTTCAGCGCTATCTTTATAAACATGGAAATATCTACACCGCCATCTGTACAAACATGGAAATATCTACACCGCTATCTGTATAAACATGGAAACATCTACACCGTTATCTCCATAAACTTAGAAATAACTACACCACTATCTCTATAAACATGGACATATCTAGACCACCATGTATGTAAACATGGAAATATCTACAACGCTATCTCTATAAACATGGAAATATCTACACCGCCATCTGTATGAACTTGTAAATATCTTCACCGCCATCTGTATGAACATGGAAAAATCTACATCGCCATCTGTATGAACATGGAAATATCAACACTGCTAACTGTATGAAAGTGGAAATATTTACACCGCTATCTGTATGAACATGGAAATATCTACACCGCTATCTGTATGAACATGGAAATATCTACACCGCTATCTCTATGAACATGGAAATATGTACACCGCTATCTGTATGAACATGGAAATATCTACACAGCTATCTGTATGAAGATGGAAATACCTACACCGCTATCTGTATGAACATGGAAATATCTACACAGGTATCTGTATATCAATGGAAATATCTGCACTGCTATGTCTATAAACATGGAAATAACTACACTGCTATCTGTATAAACATGGAAATATCTACACCGCCATCTCTATGAAGATGGAAATAAATACACCGCCACTTGTATGAACATGGAAATATCTACACCGCCATCTGTATGAACATGGAAATATCTTCACCGCCATCTGTATGAACATAGATATATCTACACCGCCATCTGGATGAACATGGAACTATCTACACCGCTATCTGTATGAATATGGAAATATCTCCACAGCTATCTGCATATACATGGAAATATCTACACAGCTTTCTTTATAAACATGGAAATAACTACACGGCTATCTCTATAAACTTGGAAATATCTACATCACCAGCTCTATGAACATGGAAATATCTGCACCACCATCTGTATGAACTTGGAAATATCTACACCGCCATCTGTATTAAGATAGAAATAGCTACACCGCTATCTGTATAAACATGGAAATATCTACACCGCTATCAGTATAAACATGGAAATATCTACACTGCCATCTGTATAAACATGGAAATATCTACACAGCTATCTGTATAAACATGGAAATATCTACAACACTATCTCTATAAACTTGGAAATATCTACACCACTATGTGTATAAACCAGAAAATATCTACACTGCCATCTCTATAAACATGTAAATATCTACACCACCGTCTGTATGAACATGGAAATATCTAAACCACAATCTCTAAAAACGTGGAAATATCTACACTGCTATCTGTATGAACATGGAAATATCTTCAATGCTATCTGTATAAAATTGGAAATATCTACACCGCTATCTCTATAAACATGGAAATATCTACACCGCTATCTGTGTATACCAGAAAATATCTAGACCGCCATCTCTCTAAACATGTAAATATCTACACCGCTATCTGTATGAACATAGAAATATCTACACCGCCCCCTCAATGAAGGTGGAATTATTTACACCGCTATCTGTACGAACATGGAAATATCTACACCGCTATCTGTATGAACATGGAAATATCTACACCGCTATCTGTATGAAAATGGAAATATCTACAGCGCTATCTGTATGAACATGGAAATATCTACACCGCTATCTGTATGAACATGGAAATATCTACACAGCTATGTGCATATACGTGGAAATATCTTCACCGCTATCTCCATAAAGCTGGAAATAACTACACCGCTATCTCTATAAACTTGAAAATATCTACAACGCCAGCTCTATGAACATGGAAATATCTGCACCACCGTCTGTATGAATATGGAAATATCTACACCGCCATCTGTATTAAGATGGAAATATCTACACCGCTATCTGTATAAACATGGAAATATCTACACCGCCATCTATATAAACATGGAAATATCTACACCGCTATCTGTATAAACATGGAAATATCTACACCGCAGTCTCTATAAACTTGGAAATAACTATACCACTATCTGTATAAACATCGAAATATCTAGACCGCCAACTCTATAAACATGTAAATATCTACACCGCCTTCTGCTTAAACATGGAAATAGCTACACCGCTATCTGTGTAAACATGGAAATATCTACACCGCCTTCTGTATAAACATGGAAATATCTACACCGCCATCTGTATAAACATGGAAATATCTACACCGCCATCTGTATAAACATGGAAATATCTACACCGCTATCTGTATAAACATGGAAATATGTACACCGCAGTCTCTATAAACTTGGAAATAACTACACCACTATCTCAATAAACATCGAAATATCTAGACCGCCAACTCTATAAACATGTAAATATCTAAACCGCCATCTGCATAAACATGGAAATATCTACACTGCTATCTGTGTAAACATGGAAATATCTACACCGCTATCTGTATGAACATGGAAATATCTACACAGGTATCTGTATATCAGTGGAAATATCTACACTGCTATCTCTATAAATATGGAAATATCTACACCGCTATCTGTATAAACATGGAACTATGTACACCGCTATCTGTATGAATATGGAAACATCTACACATCTATCTGCATATACATGGAAATATCTACAATGCTATCTACATAAACATGGAAATAACTACACCGCCATCTCTATAAACATGGAAATATCTACACCGCCATCTGTATAAACATGGAAATATCTACACCGCCATCTCTATAAACATAGAAATATCTACACCACCATCTGTATGAACTTAGAAATATCCACACCGCCCTCTCAATGAAGGTGGAATTATCTACACCGCTATCTGTATGAACTTGGAAATATCTACACCGCTATCTGTATGAACATGGAAATATCTACACCGCTATCTGTATGAACATGGAAATATCTACACCGCTATCTGTATGAACATGGAAATATCTACACCGCTATCTGTATGAACATGGAAATATCTACACAGCTATCTGCATATACGTGGAAATATATACACCGCTATCTCTATAAAGTTGGAAATAACTACACCGCTATGTCTATAACCATGGAAATATCTACATCGCCATCTGTATGAATATGGAAATATCTGCACACACCATCTGTATGAACATGGAAATATCTACACCGCAGTCTCTATAAACTTGGAAATAACTACACCACTATCTCTATAAACATCGAGATATCTAGACCGCCAACTCTATAAACATGTAAATATCTGCACCGCAATCTGTATAAACATGGAAATATCTACACCGCTATCTGTGTAAACTTGGAAATATCTACACGGCTTTCTGTATAAACATGGAAATATCTACACCGCCATCTCTATAAACATGGAAATATCTACACCGTCATCTTAATAAACATGGAAATATCTACACCGCCATCTCTATAAACATGGAAATATCTTCACATCCATCTGTATAAATATGGAAATATCTACACCGCCATCTCTATAAACATGGAAATATCTACACCGCCATCTGTATTAACATGCAAGTAACTTCACCGCCATCTGTATGAACATGGAAATATCTACAGCGCTATCTGTATGAACATGGAAATATCTACACCGCTAACCGTATGAACATGGAAACATCTGCACAGCTCTCTGCATATACATGGAAATATCTACACCGCTATCTCCATAAACATGGAAATAACTACACCGCTATCTCTATAAACATGGAAATCTCTACATCACCATCTGTATGAACATGGAAATATCTGCACCACCATCTGTATGAACATGGAAATATCTACAACGACATCTGTATTAAGATGGAAATATCTACACCACTATCTGTATAAGCATGGAAAATCTACACCGCTATCTGTATAAACGTGGCAATATCTACACCGCCATCTGTACAAACATGGAATATCTCCACCGCTATCTGTATAAACATGGAAATATCTAACCCGCTATCTCTATAAACATGGAAATATCTACACCGCTATCTGTATAAACAAGGAAATACCAACACCGCCATCTCTATAAACATGGAAATATCTACACTGGCATCTGTATAAACATGGAAATATGTTCACAACAATCTGTATATACATGAAAATATCTGCACCGCTATATGTATAAACATGGAAATATCTACACCGCAATCTGTATGAACATGAAAATATGTACAGCACCATCAGTATAAACAAGGAAGTATCTACGCCACTATCTCTATAAACATGAAAATATCTACACCAAAATCTCTATAAACTTTTAAATATCTACACCGCCATCTGTATGAACATGAAAATATCTACACCGCCATCTCTATAAATATGGAAATATCTACACCGCCATCTGTATGAACATGGAAATATCTAAACTGCCCTCTGTATGAACATGAAAATATCTACACCGCCATCTCTATAAATATGGAAATATCTACACCGCCATCTGTATGAACATGGAACTATCTACACCGCTATCTGTATGAACATGGAAACATCTTCACAGCTCTCCGCATATACATGGAAATATCTTCACCGCTATCTCCATAAACATGGAAATAACTACACCGCCATCTCTATAAACATGGAAATATCTACACCGCCATCTGTATAAACATGGAAATATCTACACAGCCATCTCTATAAACATCGAAATATCTACACCGCCATCTGTATGAACATAGAAATATCTACACCGCCCTCTCTATGAAGGTGGAATTATCTACACCGCTATCTGTATGAACTTGGAAATATCTACACCGCTATCTGTATGAACATGGAAATATCTACTCCACTATCTGTATGAACATGGAAATATCTACACCGCTATCTGTATGAACATGGAAATATCTACGCCACTATCTGTATGAACATGGAAATATCTACACAGCTATCTGCATATACGTGGAAATATCTACACCGCTATCTCTATAAAGTTGGAAATAACTACACCGCTATCTCAATAACTTTGGAAATATCTACATCGCGATCTGTATGAACATGGAAATATCTGCACCACCATCTCTATGAACATGGAAATATCTACACCGCCATCTGTAATAAGATGGAAAAATCTACACCGCTATCTGTATAAACATGGAACTATCCACACCGCTATCTTTATAAACATGGAAATATCTACACTGCCATCTGTAAAAACACGGGAATATCTACACCGCTATCTGTATAAACTTGGAAATATCTACACCGCTATCTGTATAAACCAGAAAATATCCAGACGGATATCTCCATAAACATGTAAATATCCACACCGCCATCTGTATGAACATGGAAATATCTACACCACCATCTCTATAAACGTGGAAATATCTACACCGCTATCTGTATGAACATGGAAATATCTACAATGCTATCTGTATAAAATTGGAAATATCTACACCGCTATCTCTATAAACATGGAAATATCTACACCGCTATCTGTATAAACCAGAAAATATCTAGACCGCCACCTCTATAAACATGTAAATATCTACACCGCCATCTGTATGAACATAGAAATATCTACACCGCCCTCTCTATGAAGGTGGAATTATGTACACCGCTATCTGTATGAATATGGAAATATCTACACCGTTATCTCTATGAACATGGAAATATCTACACCGCTATCTGTATGAACATGTAAATATCCACACCGCTATCTGTATGAACATGGAAATATCTTCACCGCTTTCTGTATAAACATGGAAATATCTACACCGCAGTCTCTATAAACTTGGAAATAACTACACCACTATCTCAATAAACATCGAAATATCTAGACCGCCAACTCTATAAACATGTAAATATCTACACCGCCATCTGCATAAACATGGAAATATCTACACTGCTATCTGTGTAAACATGGAAACATCTACACCGCTATCTGTATGAACATGGAAATATCTACACAGGTATCTGTATATCAGTGGAAATATCTACACTGCTATCTCTATAAATATGGAAATATCTACACCGCTATCTGTATAAACATGGAACTATGTACACCGCTATCTGTATGAATATGGAAACATCTACACATCTATCTGCATATACATGGAAATATCTACAATGCTATCTCCATAAACATGGAAATAACTACACCGCCATCTCTATAAACATGGAAATAACTACACCGCCATCTGTATAAACATGGAAATATCTACACCGCCATCTCTATAAACATAGAAATATCTACACCGCCATCTGTATGAACATAGAAATATCTACACCGCCCTCTCAATGAAGGTGGAATTATCTACACCGCTATCTGTATGAACTTGGAAATATCTACACCGCTATCTGTATGAACATGGAAATATCTGCACACACCATCTGTATGAACATGGAAATATCTACACCGCAGTCTCTATAAACTTGGAAATAACTACACCACTATCTCTATAAACATCGAGATATCTAGACCGCCAACTCTATAAACATGTAAATATCTGCACCGCAATCTATATAAACATAGAAATATCTACACCGCTATCTGTGTAAACTTGGAAATATCTACACGGCTTTCTGTATAAACATGGAAATATCTACACCGCCATCTCTATAAACATGGAAATATCTACACCGTCATCTTAATAAACATGGAAATATATACACCACCATCTCTATAAACATGGAAATATCTTCACATCCATCTGTATAAATATGGAAATATCTACACCGCCATCTCTATAAACATGGAAATATCTACACCGCCATCTGTTTGAACATGTAAGTAACTTCACCGCCATCTGTATGAACATGGAAATATCTACAGCGCTATCTGTATGAACATGGAAATATCTACACCGCTATCCGTATGAACATGGAAACATCTGCACAGCTCTCTGCATATACATGGAAATATCTACACCGCTATCTCCATAAACATGGAAATAACTACACCGCTATCTCTATAAACATGGAAATTTCTACATCGCCATCTGTATGAACATGGAAATATCTGCACCGCCATCTGTATGAACATGGAAATATCTACTCCACTATCTGTATGAACATGGAAATATCTACACCGCTATCTGTATGAACATGGAAATATCTACGCCACTATCTGTATGAACATGGAAATATCTACACAGCTATCTGCATATACGTGGAAATATCTACACCGCTATCTCTATAAAGTTGGAAATAACTACACCGCTATCTCAATAACTTTGGAAATATCTACATCGCGATCTGTATGAACAAGGAAATATCTGCTCCACCATCTCTATGAACATGGAAATATCTACACCGCCATCTGTAATAAGATGGAAAAATCTACACCGCTATCTGTATAAACATGGAACTATCCACACCGCTATCTTTATAAACATGGAAATATCTACACTGCCATCTGTAAAAACACGGGAATATCTACACCGCTATCTGTATAAACTTGGAAATATCTACACCGCTATCTGTATAAACCAGAAAATATCCAGACGGACATCTCCATAAACATGTAAATATCCACACCGCCATCTGTATGAACATGGAAATATCTACAGCACCATCTCTATAAACGTGGAAATATCTACACCGCTATCTGTATGAACATGGAAATATCTACAATGCTATCTGTATAAAATTGGAAATATGTACACCGCTATCTCTATAAACATGGAAATATCTACACCGCTATCTGTATAAACCAGAAAATATCTAGACCGCCACCTCTATAAACATGTAAATATCTACACCGCCATCTGTATGAACATAGAAATATCTACACCGCCCTCTCTATGAAGGTTGAATTATGTACACCGCTATCTGTATGAACATGGAAATATCTACACCGTTATCTCTATGAATATGGAAATATCTACACCGCTATCTGTATGAACATGTAAATATCCACACCGCTATCTGTATGAACATGGAAATAACTTCACCGCTATCTGTATAAACATGGAAATATCTACACCGCAGTCTCTATAAACTTGGAAATAACTACACCACTATCTCAATAAACATCGAAATATCTAGACCGCCAACTCTATAAACATGTAAATATCTACACCGCCATCTGCATAAACATGGAAATATCTACACTGCTATCTGTGTAAACATGGAAATATCTACACCGCTATCTGTATGAACATGGAAATATCTACACAGGTATCTGTATATCAGTGGAAATATCTACACTGCTATCTCTATAAATATGGAAATATCTACACCGCTATCTCTATAAACATGGAACTATGTACACCGCTATCTGTATGAACATGGAAACATCTACACAGCTATCTGCATATAAATGGAAATATCTACACCGCTATCTGTATAAACAAGGAAATATCTACACCGCTATTTGTGTAAACATGGAAATATATACACCCCTTTATGTATAAACATGGAAATATCTACACCGCCATCTCTATAAACTTGGAAATATCTACACCGTCATCTGAATAAACATGGAAATATCTACACCGCCATCTCAATAAACATGGAAATATCTACACCTCCATCTGTATAAACATGGAAATATCTACACCGCCATCTCTATAAACATGGAAATATCTACACCGCCATCTGTATGAACATGTAAATAACTTCACCGCCATCTCTATGAACATGGAAAAGTCTACACAGGTATCTGTATAACAATGGAAATAACTACCCTGCTATCTCTATAAATATGGATATAACTACACCGCTATCTGTATAAACATGGAAATATCTACACCGCCATCTCTATGAACAAGGAAATAAATACACCGCCATTTGTATGAACATGGAAATATCTTCACCGGCATCTGTATGAACATAGATATACCTACAGCACCTTAGGGATGAACATGGAAATATCTCCACCGCTATCTTTATGAACATGGAAATATCTCCACAGCTATCTGCATATACATGGAAATATCTACACAGCTTTCTCTATAAACATGGAAATAACAACACCTCTGTATCTGTAAACTTGGAAATATCTACACCGCCATCAGTATGAACATGGAAATATACACACTGCTATCTGTGTAAACATGGAAATATCTTCACCGTTATCTGTATAAACATGGAAATAACTACACCGCCATCTCTATAAACATGTAAATATCTACAACGCTACCTGTTTAAACATGGATATATCTACACCGCCATCTCTATAAACATGTAAATATCTACAATGCTATCTGTGTAAACATGGAAATGTCTACACCGCTATCTGTGTAAACATGGAAATGTCTACACCGCCATCTCTATAACATGGAAATATCTACACCTCCGTCTCTATAAACGCGGAAATATGTACACCGCCATCTGTATGAACATGGAAATATCTACACCACCATCTCTATAAACGTGGAAATATCTACACCGCGATCTGTATGAACATGAAAATATCTTCAATGCTCTCTGTATAAAATTGGAAATATCAACACTGCTATCTCTATAAACATGGAAATATCTACACCACTATCTGCATAAACCAGAAAATATCTAGACCGCCATCTCTATAAACATATAAATATCTACACCGCCATCTGTATGAACATAGCAATATCTACACTGCCATCTCTATAAAGGTGGAATTATCTACACCGCTATCTGTATGAACATGGAAATATCTACACCGCTATCTGTATGAGCATGGAAATATCTACACCGCTATCTTTATCAACATGGAAATATCTACACCGCTATCTTTATCAACATGGAAATATCTACACTGCCATCTCTATAAACATGGAAATATCTACACCGCCATCTGAATAAACATGGAAATATCTACAGCACTATCTCTATAAACATGGAAATATCTACACCGCCATCTATATAAAGATGGAAATATCTAAACCGCCATCTCTATAAACATGAAAATATCTACACTGCCATCTGTATGAACATAGAAATATCTACACCGCCCTGTCTATGAAAGTGGAATTATCTACACCGCTATATGTATGAACATGGAAATATCTACACAGCTATTTGTGTGAACATGGAAATATCTACACCGCTATCTCTATGAACATGGAAATATCTACACCACTATCTGTATGAACATGGAAATATCTACACCGCTATCTGAATGAACATGGAAATATCTACACAGCTATCTGCATATACATGGAAATAACTACACCACTATCTGTATGAACATGGAAATATCTACACGGCCACCCATAGGAACATGGAAATATCTACACCACCATCACTATGAACATGGAAATATCTACACCGCCATCTCTATGAACATGGAAATACCTACACCGCCATCTATATGAACATGGAAATATCTACACCGCCATCTGTATTAAGATGAAAATATCTACACCGCTATCTGTATAAACATGGAAATATCTACACCGCTATCTGTATCAACATGGTAATATCTACACCGCTAACTCTATGAACATGGAAATATCTACACCGCTATCTGTATGAACATGGAAATATCTACTCCGCTATCTGTATGAACATGGAAATATCTACACACCTGTCTGCATATACCTGGAAATATCCAGACCGCTATCTCTATAAAGTTGGAAATAACTACACCGCTTTCTCTATAAACATGGAAATATCTACATCGCCATCTGTATGGACATGGAAATATATAAACCGCCATCTGTATTAAGATGGAAATATCTACACCGCTATCTGTATAAACATGGAAATATCTACACCGCTATCTGTATAAACATGGAAATATCTACACCGCCATCTGTATACACAAGGAAATATCTACCCCGCTATCTGTATAAACATGGAAATATCTACAACGATATCTCTATAAACTTGGAAATATCTACACCACTATCTGTATAAACCATAAAATATCTAGACTGCCATGTCTATAAACATGTAAATATCTACACCGACTTCCATATGAACATACAAATCTCTACACTGCCAACTCTATAAAGGTGGAATTATTTACACCGCTATCTGTATGAACATGGAAATAACTTATCCGCTATCTGTATGAACATGGAAATATCTACACCGCTATCTGTATGAGCATGGAAATATCTACACCGCTATCTGTATGAACATGGAAATATCTACACCGCTATCTGTATAAACATGGAAATATCTACACCGAAATCTGTATAAACATGGAAATAGCTACACCGCTTTCTGTATAAACATGGAAATATCTGCACCGCTATCTGTATAAACATGGAAATATCTACACCGCTATCTGTATAAACATGGAAATATCCACACGGCTATCTGTGTAAACATGGAAATATCTTCAACCCTATCTGTATAAACATGGAAATAACTACACCGCTATCTCTATAAACATGGAAATATCTACACAGCTATCTGTATAAACATGGAAATATCTACACTGCAGTCTCTATAAACTAGGAAATAACTACACCACTATCTCTATAAACATCGAAATATCTAGTCCGCCAACTCTATAAACATGTAAATATCTACACCGCTATCTATATAAACATGGAAATATCTACACCGCTATCTGTGTAAACATGGAAATATCTACACCGCTTTCTGTATAAACATGGAAATATCTACACCGCCATCTCTATAAACGTGGAAATATCCACACCGTCATCTGAATAAACATGGAAATATCTACACCGCCATCTCTATAAACTTGGAAATATCTACACTGCCATCTCTATAAACAAGGGAATATCTACACGGCCATCCGTATGAACATGTAAATAACTTCACCGCCATCTGTATGAACATGGAAATATCTACACAGGTATCCGTATATCAATGGAAATATCTACACTGCTATCTCTATAAATATGGAAATAACTGCACCGCTATCTGTATAAACGTGGAAATATCTCCACTGCCATCTCTATGAACATGGAAATAAATACACTGCCATATGTATGAACATGGAAATATCTACTCCGCCATCAGTATGAACATGGAAATATCTTCACCGCCATCTGCATGAACATAGATATATCTACACCGCCATCTGGATGAAAATGGAAATATATACAACGCTATCTGTATGAACATGGAAATACCTTCACAGCCACCGGTAGGAACATGGAAATATCTACACCACCATCACTATGAACATGGAAATATCTACACCGCCATCTCTATGAACATGGAAATATCTACACCGAAATCAGTATGAACATGGAAGTATCTACACCGCCATCTGTATTAAGATGTAAATATCTACACCGCTATCTGTATAAACATGGAAATATCTACACCGCTATCTGTATCAACATGGAAATATCTACACCACTATCTGTATAAACATGGAAATATCAACACCGCTATCTGTATAAACATGGAAATATCTGCACAGCTATCTGTATAAACATGGAAATATCTACACTGCTATCTGTACAAACATGGAAATATACACGCTGCTATTTGTGTAAACATGGAAATATCTTCACCGGTATCTGTATAAACATGGAAATAAATACAACGCCATCTCTATAAACATGTAAATATCTACAACGCTATCTGTGTAATCATGGATATATCTACACCGCCATCTCTATAAACATGTAAATATTGGCAACGCTATCTGTGTAAACATGGAAATGTCTACACCGCTATCTGTGTAAACATGGAAATATCTACACCGCCATCTCTATAAACATAGAAATATCTACACCTCCATCTCTATAAACATGGAAATATCTACAACGCCATCTGTATGAGCATGGAAATATCTACACCACCATCTCTATAACCGTGGAAATATCTACACCGCGATCTGTATGAACATGGAAATATCTACAATGCTATCTGTATAAAATTGGAAATATCACACCGCTATATCCATAAACATGGAAATATCTACACCGCTATCTGTATAAACCAGAAAATATCTAGACCGCCATCTCTATAAAGGTGGAATTATTTACACCGCTATCTGTATGAACATGGAATTATCTAAACCGCTATCTGTATGAACATGGAAATATCTATATCGCTATCTGTATGAACATGGAAATAACTACACCGCTATCTGTATGAACACGGAAATATCAACACCGCTATCTGTATGAACATGGAAATATCTACACCGCTATCTGTTTGAACATGGAAATATCTACACAGCTATCTGTAAGAACATGGAAATATCTACACCGCTATCTGTATAAACATGGAAATATCTGCACCGCTATCTGCATAAACATGGAAACATCTACACCGCAGTGTCTATAAACTTGGAAATAACTACACCACTATCTCTATAAACATCGAAATATCTAGACCGCCAACGCTATAAACATGTAAATATCTACACCGCTATCTGTATAAACATGGAAATATCTACACCACTATCTGTGTAAACATGGAAATATCTACACCGCTTTATGTATAAACATGGAAATATCTACACCGCCATCTCTATAAACTTGGAAATATCTACACCGTCATCTGAATAAACATGGAAATATCTACACCGCCATCTCTATAAACATGGAAATATCTACACCTCCTTCTGTATAAACATGGAAATATCTACACCGCCATCTCTATAAACGTGGAAATATCTACACCGCCATTTGCATGAAAATGTAAATAACTTCACCGCCATCTGTATGAACATGGAAATATCTACACAGGTATCTGTATATCAATGGAAATATCTACACTGTTATCTCTATATATATGGATATAACTACACTGCTATCTGTATAAATATGGAAATATCTAAACCGCCATCTCTATGAACATGGAAATAAATACACCGCCATTTGTATGAACATGGAAATATCTACACCGCCATCTGTATGAACATGGAAATATCTTCACTGCCATCTGTATGAACATAGATATACCTACACCGCCATCTGGATGAACATGGAAATATCTCCACCGCTATCTTTATGAACATGGAAATATCTCCACAGCTATCTGCATATAGATGGAAATATCTACACAGCTTTCTCTATAAACATGGAAATAACAACACCGCTATCTCTATAAACTTGGAAATATCTACACCACCATCCGTATGATCAAGGAAATATCTACACCGACATCTGTAGGAACATGGAAATACCTACACCGCCATCTGTATTAACATGGAAATATCTACACCGCGATCTTTATAAACGTGGAAATATCTACACCGATATCTGTATGAACATGGAAATAGCTACGCTGCTATCTGTATAAAATTGGAATTATCTACATCGCTATCTCTATAAACATGGAAATATCTATACCGCTATCAGTATTAAGAAGAAAATATCTAGACCTCCATCTCTATAAACATGTAAATATCTACACCGCTATTTGTATAAACATGGAAATATCTACACCGCCACCCATAGGAACATGGAAATATCTACAATACCATCACTATGAACATGGAAATATCTACAACGCCATCTATATGAACACGGAAATATCACCACCGCCATCTGTATTTAGATGGAAATATCTACAACGCTATCTGTATAAACATGGAAATATCTACACCGCAATCTGTATCAACATGGAAATATCTACACCGCTATCTGTATGAACATGGAAATATCTACACCGCTATCTGTATGAACATGGAAATATCTACACCGCTATCTGTATGGACATGGAAATATCTACACAGCTATCTGCATATACATGGAAATATCTACACCGCTATCTTTATAAAGTTGGAAATAACTACACCGCTATCTCTATAAACATGGAAATATCTACACTGCTATCTGTATATACATGGAAATATCTACACCACTATCTGTGTAAACATGGAAATAGCTACACAGCTTTCAGAAAAAACGTGGAAATATCTACACCGCCATCTCTATAAACTTGGAAATATCTACACCGCCATCTGAATAAACATGGAAATATCTACACCGCCATCTCTATAAACATGGAAATATCTACACCTCCATCTGTATAAACATGGAAATATCTACACCGCCATCTCTATAAACATGGAAATATCTACACCGCCATTTTTATGAACATGTAAATAACTTCACTGCAATCTGTATGAACATGGAAATAACTACACTGCTATCGGTATGAACATGGAAATATCTACACCGCTATCTGTATGAACATGGAAAGTTCTACACAGCTATCTGCATATACATGGAAATATCTACACCGCTATCTCCATAAACATGGAAATAACTACACCGCTATCTCTGTAAACATGGAAATATCTACATCGCCATCAGTATGAACATGGAAATATCTGCCCCGCCATCTGTATGAACTTGGAAATATCTACACCTCCATCTGTATTAAGATGGAAATATCTACACCGCTATCTGTATAATCATGGAAAATCTACACGGCTATCTGTATAAACATGGAAATATGTACACCGCCATCTGTACAAACATGGAAATATCTACACCGCTATCTGTATAAACATGGAAATATCTACAACGCTACCTCTATAAACTTAGAAATAACTACACCACTATCTTTATAAACATAGACATATCTAGACCACCATCTCTATAAACATGGAAATATCTACAACGCTATCTCTATAAACATGGAAGTATCTACACCGCCATCTGTATGATCATGTAAATATCTACACCGCTATCTCTATAAACATGGAAATATCTACACCACTATCTGTATAAACATTGAAATATCTGCACCGCAATCTGTATAAACATGGAAATATCTACACCACTATCTGTATAAACATGGAAATATCCACAAGGCTATCTCTGTAAACATGGAAATATCCTCACCGCTATCTTTATAAACATGGAAATATCTACACCACAGTCTCTATAAACTTGGAAATAACTACACCACTATCTCTATAAACGTCAAAATATCTAGACCGCCAACTCTATAAACATGTAAATATCTACACCGCTATCTATATAAACATGGAAATATCCACACCGCTATCTGTGTAAACACGGAAATATCTACACCGCCATCTGTATGAACATGGAAATATCTACACAGGTATCTGTATATCAATGGAAATATCCACACTGCTATCTCTATAATTATGGAAATAACTACACCGCTATCTGTATAAACATGGAAATATCTACACCGCCATCTCTATGAACATGGAAATAAATACACCGCCATCTGTATGAACATGGAAATATCTTCACCGCCATCTGTATGAACATAGATATACCAACACCACCGTCTGGATGAGAATGGAAATATCTACACCGCTATCTGTATGAACATGGAAATATCTCCACAGCTATCTGCATATACATGGAAATATCTACAGAGCTTTCTCTATAAACATGGAAATAACAACACCGCTATCTCTATAAACTTGGAAATATCTACACCGCCATCTGTATGATCATGGAAATATCTAAACCGCCATCTGTAGGAACATGGAAATATCTACACCGCCATCTCTACTAACATGGAAATATCTACACTGCCATCTTTATAAACATGGAAATATCTAAACCGCTATCTGTATGAACATGGAAATGTCTACCCAGCTATCTGTATAAAATTGGAATTATCTACATCGCTATCTCTATAAACATGGAAATATTTACACCACTATCTGTATGAACATGGAAATATCTACACGGCCACCCGTAGGAACATGGAAATATCTACACCACTATCTGTAAGAACATGGAAATATCTACACGGCCACCCGAAGGAACATGGAAATATCTACACCACCATCACTATGAACATGGAAATATCTACACCACCATCTCTATGAACATGGAAATACCTACACCGCCGTCTATATGAACATGGAAATATCTACACCGCCATCTGTATTAACATGGAAATATCTACACCGCTATCTGTATCAACATGGAAATATCTACACCGCTGTCTCTATAAACTTGGAAATAACTACACCACTATCTCTATATACATGGAAATATCTAGACTGCCATCCCTATAAACATGGAAATATCTACACCGCGAAATACATGAACATGGAAATGTCTACACCGCTATTGGTATGAACATGGAAATAACTACACCGCCATCTGTATGAACATGTAAATATCTACACCGCCATCTGTATTAACATGGAAATATCTACACCGCTATCTGTTTGAAAATGGAAATATCTACACTGCTATCTGTATCAACATGGAAATATCTACACCGCTATCTGTATGAACATGGAAATATCTACACCATTATCTGTATCAACATGGAAATATCTACACCGCTATCTGTATGAACATGGAAATATCTACACTGCTATCTGTATAAACATGGAAATAACTACACCCCTATCTGTATAAACATGGAAATATCTACACAGATGTCTGTATAAACATGGAAATATCTACACCCCTATCTTTATAAACATGGAAATATCTTCACCGCTATCTGTATAAACATGGAAATAACTACACCGCTATCTCTATAAACATGGAAATATCTACACCGCTATCTGTATAAACATGGAAATATCTACACTGCAGTCTCTATAAACTTGGAAATAACTACTCCACTATCTCTATAAACATCGAAATATCTAGTCCGCCAACTCTATAAACATGTAAATATCTACACCGCTATCTGTGCAAACATGGAAATATCTACACCGCTATCTGTGTAAACATGGAAATATCTACACCGCTTTCTGTATAAACATGGAAATATCTACACCGCCATCTCTATAAACTTGGAAATATCTACACCGTCATCTGAATAAACATGGAAATATCTACAAAGCCATCTCTATAAACTTGGAAATATCTACACCTCCATCTGTATAAACATGGAAATATCTACACCACCATCTCTATAAACATGGGAATATCTACACGGCCATCTGTATGAACATGTAAATAACTTCACCGCCATCTGTATGAACATGGTATTATCTACACAGGTATCTGTAAATCAATGGAAATGTCTACACTGCTATCTCTATAAATATGGAAATATCTTCACGGCCCTCTGTATGAACATAGATATATCTACAACGCCATCTGGATGAACATGGAAATATCTACACCGCTATCTGTATGAACATGGAAATATCTTCACGGCCACCCGTAGGAACATGGAAATATCTACACCACCATCACTATGAACATGGAAGTATCTACACCGCCATCTCTATGAACATGGAAATATCTACACCGCCATTTGTACGAACATGGAAATATCTACACCGCCATATGTATTAAGATGGAAACATCTACACCGCTATCTATATAAAGATGGAAATATCTACAACGCAATCTGTATCAACATGGAAATATCCACACCGCTATCTGTATAAACATGGAAATATCTACACCGCTATCTGTATAAACATGGAAATATCTGCACCGTTATCTGTATAAACATGGAAATATCTACACCGCTATCTGTATAAACATGGAAATATACACGCTGCTATCTGTGTAAACATGGAAATATCTTCACCGCTATCTGTTTAAACATGGAAATAACTACAATGCCATCTCTATAAACATGTAAATATCTACAACGCTATCTGAGTAAACATGGATATATCTACACCGCCATCTCTATAAACATGTAAATATGCGCAACGCTATCTGAGTAAACATGGAAATGTCTACACCGCTATCTGTGTAAACATGGAAATATCTACACCGCCATCTCTATAAACATGGAAATATCTAAACCTCCATCTCTATAAACATGAAAATATCTACACCGCCATCTGTATGAGCATGGAAATATCTACACCACCATCTCTATAAACGTGGAAATATCTACACCGCGATCTGTATGAACATGGAAATATCTGCAATTCTATCTGTATAAAATTGGAAATATCAACACCGCTATCTCTATAAACATGGAAATATCTACACCGCTATCTGTATAAACCAGAAAATATCTAGACCACCGTCTCTATAAACATATAAATAACTACACCGCCATCTGTATGAACATAGCAATATCTACACCGCCATCTCTGTAAAGGTGGAATAATCTACACCGCTATCTGTATGAGCATGGAAATATATACACCACTATCTGTATGAACATGGAAATATCTACACCGCTATCTGTATGAACATGGAAATATCTACACTGCTATCTGTATAAACATGGAAATATCTACACCGCTATCTGTATAAACATGGAAATATCTACACCCCAATCTTTATAAACATGGAAATATCTTCACCGCTATCTTTATAAACATGGAAATAACTACACCGCTATCTCTATAAACATGGAAATATCTACACCGCTATCTGTATAAACATGGAAATCTCTACACTGCAGTCTCTATGAACTTGGAAATAACTACACCACTATCTATATAAACATCGAAATATCTAGTCCGCCAACTCTATAAACATGTAAATATCTACACCGCTATCTGTATAAACATGGAAATATCTACACCGCTATCTGTGTAAACATGGAAATATCTACACCGCTTTTTGTATAAACATGGAAATATCTGCACCGCCATCTGTATAAACTTGGAAATATCTACACCGTCATCTGAATAAACATGGAAATATCTACACTGCCATCTGTATAAACTTGGAAATATCTACACCTCCATCTGTTTAAACATGGAAATATCTACACCGCCATCTCTATAAACATGGGAATATCTACACGGCCATCTGTATGAACATGTAAATAACTTCACCGCCATCTGTATGAACATGGACATATCTACACATGTATCTATAAATCAATGGAAATGTCTACACTGCTATCTCTATAAATATGGAAATAACTGCATCGCTATCTGTATAAACATGGAAATAACTCCACTGCCATCTCTATGAACACGGAAATAAATACACCGCAATTTGTATGAACATGGAAATATCTACTCCGCCATCAGTATGAACATGGAAATATCTTCACCGCCATCTGTATGAAGATGGATATATGTACACCGGCATCTGGATGAACATGGAAATATCTACACCGCTATCTGTATGAACATGGAAATATCTTCACAGCCACCCATAGGAACATGGAAATATCTACACCACTATCACTATCAACATGGAAGTATCTACACCGCCATCTCTATGAACATGGAAATATCTACACCGCCATCTGTATGAACATGGAAATATCTACACCGCCATCTGTATTAAGATGGAAATATCTACACCGCTATCTGTATAAAAATGGAAATATCTACACCGCTATCTGTATCAACATGGAATTATCTGCACCGCTATCTGTATAAACATGGAAATATCTACACCGCTATCTGTATAAACATGGAAATATACACGCTGCTATCTGTGTAAACATGGAAATATCTTCACCGCTGTCTGTATAAACATGGAAATAACTACAATGCCATCTCTATAAACATGTAAATATCTACAACGCTATCTGTGTAAACATGGATATATCTTCACCGCCATCTCTACAAACATGTAAATATCGGCAACGCTATCTGTGTAAACATGGAAATCTCTACACCGCTATCTGTGTAAACATGGAAATATCTACACCGCCATCTCTATAAACATGGAAATATCTACACCTCCATCTCTATAAACATGGAAATATCTACACCGCCATCTGTATGAGCATGGAAATATCTACACCACCATCTCTATAAACGTGGAAATATCTACACCGCGATCTGTATGAACATGGAAATATCTACAATGCTATCTGTATAAAATTGGAAATATCAACACCGCTATCTCTATAAACATGGAAATATCTACACCGCTATCTGTATAAACCAGAAAATATCTAGACCACCGTCTCTATAAACACATAAATATCTACACCGCCATCTGTATGAACATAGAAATATCTACACCGCCATCCCTATGAAGGTGGAATTATCTACACCGCTATCTGTATGAACATGGAAATATCTAAACCGCTATCTGTATGAACATGGCATTATCTACACCGCTATCTGTATGAGCATGGAAATATCTACACCGCTATCTGTATCAACATGGAAATATCTACACCGACATCTCTATAAACATGGAAATATCTACACCGCCATTTGAATAAACATGGAAATATCTACACCGCCATCTCTATAAACATGGAAATATCTACACCGCCATCTGTATAAACATGGAAATATCTACACCGTCATCTGAATAAACATGGAAATATCTACACCGCCATCTCTATAAACATGGAAATGTCTTCACCTCCATCTGTATAAACATAGAAATATCTATACCGCCATCTCTATAAACATGGAAATATCTACACCGCCATCTGTATGAACATGTAAATAACTTCACCGCCATCTGTATGAACATGGAAATATCTACACAGGTATCTGTATATCAATGGAAATATCTACCCTGTTATCTCTATAAATATGGATATAACTACACCGCTATCTGTATAAACATGGAAATATCTTCACCGCCAACTCTATGAACATCGAAATAAATACACCGCCATTTGTATGAACATGGAAATATCTACACCACCATCTGTATGAACATGGAAATACCTTCAACGCCATCTGTATGAACCTAGATATACCTACACCGCCATCGGGATGAACATGGAAATATCTCCAGCGCTATCTTTATGAACATGGAAATATCTCCACAGCTATCTGCATATACTTGGAAATATCTACATAGCTTTCTCTATAAACATGGAAATAACAACACCGCTATCTCTATAAACTTGGAAATATCTACACCGCCATCTGTATGATCATGGAAATATCTACACCGCCATCTGTAGGAACATGGAAATATCTACACCGCCTTCTGTATTAACATGGAAATATCTACACCGCCATCTTTATAAACGTGGAAATATCTACACCGATATCTGTATGAACATGGAAATATCTACCATGCTATCTGTATAAAATTGGAATTATCTACATCGCTATCTCTATAAACATGGAAATATCTACACCGCTACCTGTATTAACAAGAAAATATCTAGACCGCCATCTCTATAAACATGTAAATATCTTCACCGCTATCTGTATGAACATGGAAATATCTACACGGCCACCCGTAGGAACACGGAAATATCTACACCACCATCACTATGAACATGGAAATATCTACACCGCCATCTCTATGAACATGGAAATAACTACACCGCCATCTATATGAACACGGAAATATCTCCACCGCCATCTGTATTAAGATGGAAATATCTACACCGCTATCTGTATAAACATGGAAATATCTACGCCGCAATCTGAATCAACATGAAAATATCTACACCGCTATCTGTATGAACATGGAAATATCTACACCGCTATATGTATGAACATGGAAATATCTACACCGCTATCTGTATGAACATGGAAATATCTACAGAGCTATCTGCATATACATGGAAATATCTACACCGCTATCTCTATAAAGTTGGAAAAAACTACACCGTGATCTCTATAAACATGGAAATATCTACATCGCCATCTGTATGAACATGGAAATATCTGCACCGGATCTGTATGAACATGGAAATATCTACACCGCCATCTGTATTAAGATGGAAATATCTACACCGCTATTTGTAAACATGGAAATATCTACTCCGCTATCTGTATAAACATGGAAATATCTACACCACCATCTGTATAAACATGGAAATATCTACACCGCTATCTGTATAAACATGGAAATATCTACAACGCTATCTCTATAAGCTTGGAAATATCTACACCGCTATCTGTATAAACCATAATATATTTAGACTGCCATCTCTATAAACATGTAAATATCTACACCGCCATCTGTATGAACATAGAAATATCTACACCGCCATCTCTGTAAAGGCGGAATTATTTACACCGCTATCTGTATGAACATGGAAATATCTAAACCGCTATCTGTATGAACATGGAAATATCTACACCGCGATCTGTATGAGCATGGAAATATCTACACCGCTATCTGTATGAACATGGAAATACCAACACCGCTATCTGTATAAACATGGAAATATCTTCACCGCTATCTGTATAAACATGGAAATAAAAACACCGCTATCTCTATAAACATGGAAATACCTACACCGCTATCTGTATAAACATGGAAATATCTACACCGCAGTCTCTATAAACTTGGAAATAACTACAGCACTATCTCTATAAACATCGAAATATCTAGACCGCCCACTCTATAAACATGTAAATATCTACACCACTATTTGTATAAACATGGAAATATCTACACCGATATCTGTGTAAACATGGAAATATGTACACAGCTTTCTGTATAAACATGGAAATATCTACAAAGCCATCTCTATAAACTTGGAAGTATCTACACCGTCATCTGAATCAACATGGAAATATCTACACCGCCATCTCTATATACATGGAAATATCTACATCTCCATCTGTATAAACATGGAAATATCTACACCACCATCTCTATAAAGATGGAAATATCTACACCGCCATCTTTATGAACATGTAAATAACTTCACCGCCATCTGTATGAACATGGAAATAACTACACCGCTATCTGTATGAACATGGAAATATCTACACCACTATCTGTATGAAAATGGAAACATCTACACAGCTATCTGCAAATAAATGGAAATATCTACACCGCTATCTCCATAAACACGGAAATAACTACACCGCTATCTCTATAAACATGGAAATATCTACATCGGGATCTGTATGAACATGGAAATATCTACCCCGCCATCTGTATGAACATGGAAATATCTACACCGCCATCTGTATTAAGATGGAAATGTCTACACCGCTATCTGTATAAACATGGAAAACCTACACGGCTATCTGTATAAACATGGAAATATCTACACCGCCATATGTACAAACATGGAAATATCTACACCGCTACCTGTATAAACATGGAAATACCTACAACGCTATCTCTATAAACTTGGAAATAAGTACACCACTATCTCTATAAACATAGACATATCTAGACCACCATCTCTATAAACATGGAAATATCTACAACGCTATCTCTATAAACTTGGAAATAACTACACCACTATCTCTATAAACATCGAAATATATAGACCGCCAACTCTATAAATATGTAAATATCTACACCGCCATCTGTGTGAACATGTGAATATCTACACCGCTATCTGCATAAACATGGAAATATCTACACCACTATCTGTATAAACATGGAAATATCCACACGGCTATCTGTGTAAACATGGAAATATCTACACCGCTTTATGTATAAACATGGAAATATCTACACCACCATCACTATGAACATGGAAGTATCTACACCGCCATCTCTATGAACATGGAAATATCTACACCGCCATTTGTACGAACATGGAAATATCTACACCGCCATATGTATTAAGATGGAAACATCTACACCGCTATCTGTATAAAGATGGAAATATCTACAACGCAATCTGTATCAACATGGAAATATCTACACCGCTATCTGTATAAACATAGAAATATCTACACCGCTATCTGTATAAACATGGAAATATCTGCACCGTTATCTGTATAAACATGGAAATATCTACACCGCTATCTGTATAAACATGGAAATATACACGCTGCTATCTGTGTAAACATGGAAATATCTTCACCGCTATCTGTTTAAACATGGAAATAACTACAATGCCATCTCTATAAACATGTAAATATCTACAACGCTATCTGTGTAAACATGGATATATCTACACCGCCATCTCTATAAACATGTAAATATCGGCAACGCTATCTGTGTAAACATGGAAATGTCCTCACCGCTATCTGTGTAAACATGGAAATATCTACACCGCCATCTCTATAAACATGGAAATATCTAAACCTCCATCTCTATAAACATGAAAATATCTACACCGCCATCTGTATGAGCATGGAAATATCTACACCACCATCTCTATAAACGTGGAAATATCTACACCGCGATCTGTATGAACATGGAAATATCTACAATGCTATCTGTATAAAATTGGAAATATCAACACCGCTATCTCTATAAACATGGAAATATCTACACCGCTATCTGTATAAACCAGAAAATATCTAGACCACCGTCTCTATAAACATATAAATATCTACACCGCCATCTGTATGAACATAGCAATATCTACACCGCCATCTCTGTAAAGGTGGAATTATCTACACTGCTAACTGTATGAACATGGAAATATATACACCACTATCTGTATGTACATGGAAATATCTACACCGATATCTGTATGAACATGGAAATATCTACACTGCTATCTGTATAAACATGGAAATATCTACACCGCTATCTGTATAAACATGGAAATATCTACACCCCTATCTTTATAAACATGGAAATATCTTCACCGCTATCTGTATAAACATGGAAATAACTACACCGCTATCTCTATAAACATGGAAATATCTACACCGCTATCTGTATAAACATGGAAATATCTACACTGCAGTCTCTATGAACTTGGAAATAACTACACCACTATCTATATAAACATCGAAATATCTAGTCCGCCAACTCTATAAACATGTAAATATCTACACCGCTATCTATATAAACATGGAAATATCTACACCGCTATCTGTGTAAACATGGAAATATCTACACCGCTTTTTGTATAAACATGGAAATATCTGCACCGCCATCTGTATAAACTTGGAAATATCTACACCGTCATCTGAATAAACATGGAAATATCTACACTGCCATCTGTATAAACTTGGAAATATCTACACCTCCATCTGTATAAACATGGAAATATCTACACCGCCATCTCTATAAACATGGGAATATCTACACGGCCATCTGTATGAACATGTAAATAACTTCACCGCCATCTGTATGAACATGGACATATCTACACATGTATCTGTAAATCAATGGAAATGTCTACACTGCTATCTCTATAAATATGGAAATAACTGCATCGCTATCTGTATAAACATGGAAATAACTCCACTGCCATCTCTATGAACACGGAAATAAATACACCGCAATTTGTATGAAGATGGAAATATCTACTCCGCCATCAGTATGAACATGGAAATATCTTCACCGCCATCTGTATGAAGATGGATATATGTACACCGGCATCTGGATGAACATGGAAATATCTACACCGCTATCTGTATGAACATGGAAATATCTTCACGGGCACCCATAGGAACATGGAAATATCTACACCACTATCACTATCAACATGGAAGTATCTACACCGCCATCTCTATGAACATGGAAATATCTACACCGCCATCTGTATGAACATGGAAATATCTACACCGCCATCTGTATTAAGATGGAAATATCTTCACCGCTATCTGTATCAACATGGAATTATCTGCACCGCTATCTGTATAAACATGGAAATATCTACACCGCTATCTGTATAAACATGGAAATATACACGCTGCTATCTGTGTAAACATGGAAATATCTTCACCGCTATCTGTATAAAAATGGAAATAACTACAATGCCATCTCTATAAACATGTAAATATCTACAACGCTATCTGTGTAAACATGGATATATCTTCACCGCCATCTCTATAAACATGTAAATATCGGCAACGCTATCTGTGTAAACATGGAAATGTCTACAACGCTATCTGTGTAAACATGGAAATATCTACACCGCCATCTCTATAAACATGGAAATATCTACACCTCCATCTCTATAAACATGGAAATATCTACACCGCCATCTGTATCAGCATGGAAATATCTACACCACCATCTCTATAAACGTGGAAATATCTACACCGCGATCTGTATGAACATGGAAATATCTACAATACTATCTGTATAAAATTGGAAATATCAACACCGCTATCTCTATGAACATGGAAATATCTACACCGCTATCTGTATAAACACGGAAATATGTACACCACTACCTGTACAAACATGGAAGTATCAGCACCGCTATCGGTATGAACATGGCAATATCTACACAGCTATCTGCATATATATGGAAATATCTACACAGCTATCTCTTTACACTTGGAAATAACTACACAGCTATCTCTATAAACATGGAAATATCTACACCGCCATCTGTATGAACACGGAAATATCTGCACCGACATCTGTATGAACATATAAATGTCTACACAGCCATCTGTATTAAGAAGGAGATATCTACACCGCTATCTGTATAAAGATGGAAATATCTACACCGCTATCTGTATGAACATGGAAATATCTACACCGCTATCTGTATAAACACGGAAATATGTACACCACTACCTGTATAAACATGGAAGTATCAGCACCGCTATCGGTATGAACATGGCAATATCTACACGGCTATCTGTATGAACATGGAAATATCTACACCGCTATCTGTATGAACATGGAAATATCTTCAATGCCGTCTGTATGAACATGGATATATCTACACAGCCATCTGGATGAACATGGAAGTATCTACACCGCTATCTGTATGAACATGGAAATATCTACACCGCTATCTGCATCAACATGGAAATATCTACACAGCCATCTGGATGAACATGGAAATATCTACACCGCTATCTGTATGAACATGGAAATACATACACCGCTATCTGTATGAACATGGAAATATCTACACCGCTATCTGTATGAACATGGAAATATCTTCACCGCCATCTGTGTAAACATGCATACATCTTCACCGCTATCTGTATAAACATGGAAATATCTACACCGCTATCTGTGTAAACATGCATACACCTTCACCGCTATCTGTATAAACATGGAAATATCTACACCGCTATCTTTATGAACATAGAAATATCTAAACCGCTAACTGTTTGAACAGGGGAATATATACACCGCTATCTGCATAAATATGGAAATATCTACACCGCTATCTGTATGAACATGGAAATACATACACTGCTATCTGTATGGACATGGAAATATCTACACCTCTATCTGTATGAACATGGAAATATCTACACCGCTATCTGTATGAACATGGAAATATCTACACCGCCATCTGTATGAATATGGAAATATCTTCTCCACCATCTGTATGAACATGGATATATCTACACAGCCATCTGGATGAACATGGAAATATCTAAACCGCTATCTGTATGAACATATAAATATCTACACCGCCATCTGTATTACAATGGAGATATCTACACCGCTATCTGTATAAACATGGAAATATCTACACCGCTATGTGTATAAACATGGAAATATCTACACCGCTATCTGTATAAACATGGAAATATCTACACTGCTACCTGTATAAACATGGAAATATCAGCCCCGCTATCTGTATGAACATGGAAATATCTACACCACCATCTGTATGAACATGGAAAAATCTTCACCGCCATCTGTATGAACATGGATATATCTACACAGCCATCTGTATGAACATGGAAATATCTTCACCGCCATCTGTATGAACATGGATATGTCTACACAGCCGTCTGGATGAACATGGAAATATCTACACCGCTATCTGTATGAACATGGAAATATCTACACCGCTATCTGCATGAAAATGGAAATATCTACAGAGCTATCTGCATATACATGGAAATATCTACAAAGCAATTTCTTTACACATGGAAATAACTACACCGCTATCTCTATAAACATAGAAATATCTACACCGCCATATGTATGAACATGGAAATATCTGCACTGCCATCTGAATGAACATATAAATATCTACACCACCATCTGTATTAAGATGGAGATATCCACACCACTATCTGTATAAACATGGAAATATCTACACCGCTCTCTGTATAAACATGGAAATATCTACACCGCTATCTGTATGAACATGGAAATATCTACACCGCTACCTGTATAAACATGGAAATATCAGCACCGCTATCTGTATGAACATGGAAATACCTACACTGCTATCTGTATGAACATGGAAATATCTACACCGATATCTGTATGAACATGGAAATATCTTCACCACCATCTGTATGAACATAGATATATCTACACAGCCATCTGGATGAACATGGAAATATCAGCACCGGTGTCAGTGTGAACATGGAAATATCTACACCGCTATCTTTATGAACATGGAAATATCTACACCGCTATCTGTATGAACATGGAAATATCTTCACCGCCATCTGTATGAACATGGATATATCTACACAGCCATCTTGATGAACACGGAAATATCTACACCGCTATCTGTATGAGCATGGAAATATCTACACCGCTATCTCTGTAAACATGTATACATCTTCACAACTATCTGTTTAAACATGGAAATATCTACACTGCTATCTGTATGAACATGGAAATATCTACACCGCTATCTGTTTGAACATGGAAATATCTACACCGCTGTCTGTATGAACATGGAAATAGCTGCACCGCTATCTGTATGAACATGGAAATATCTACAGCACTATCTGTATGAACATGGAAATATCTACACCGCTATCTCTATAAACATGGAAATATCTACACCACTATCTGTATAAACATGGAAATATCTACACCACTACCTGTATAAATATGGAAATATCAGCACAGCTATCTGTATGAACATGGAAATATCTACACCGCTATCTCCTTGAACATGGAAATATCTACACCGCTATCTGTATGAACATGGAAATAGCTACACCGCTATCTTTATGAACATGGAAATATCTACACCACTATCTGTATGAACATGGAAATATCTACACCGCTATCTGTATGAACATGGATATATCTACACAGCCATCTGGATGAACATGGAAATATCTACACCGCTATCTGTAAGAACATGGAAATATCTACACCGCTATCTGTATGAACATGGATATATCTACACAGCCATCTGGATGAACATGGAAATATCTACACCGCTATCTGTGTAGACATGCATACATCTTCACCGATATCTGTATAAACATGGAAATATCTACACCGCTATCTGTTTGAACATGGAAATATATACACCGCTATCTGCATGAAAATGGAAATATCTACACAGCTATCTGCATATACAAGGAAATGTCTACACAGCTATCTCTTTACACATGGAAAAAACTACACCGCTATCTGTATGAGCATGGAAATATCTACACCGCCATCTGTATTAACTTGGGAATATCTGCACCGCCATCTGTATGAACATATAAATATCTACACCGCCATCTCTATTAAGATGGAGATATCTACACCGCTATCTGTATAAACATGGAAATATCTACACCGCTACCTGTATAAACATGGAAATATCAGCACCGCTATCTGTATGAACATGGAAATATCTACACCACTATCTGTATGAACATGGAAATATCTACACCTCTATCTGTATGAACATGGAAATATCTACACCGCTATCTGTATGAACATGGAAATATCTAAACCTCTATCTGTATGAACATGGAAATATCTGCACCGCCATCTGTATGAACATATAAACATCTACACCGGCGTCTGTATTAAGAAGGAGAAATCTACACCGCTGTCAGTATAAACAAGGAAATATCTACACTGCTGTCTGTATAAACATGGAAATATCTACACCGCTATCTGTATGAACATGGAAATATCTACACCGCTACCTGTATAAACATGGAAATATCAGCAAAGCTATCTGTATGAACATGGAAATATCTACACCACTATCTGTATGAACATGGAAATATCTACACCTCTATCTGTATGAACATGGAAATATCTACACCGCTATCTGTATGAACATGGAAATAACTAAACCTCTATCTGTATGAACATGGAAATATCTGCACCGCCATCTGTATGAACATATAAACATCTACACCGGCGTCTGTATTAAGAAGGAGAAATCTACACCGCTCTCAGTATAAACAAGGAAATATCTACACTGCTGTCTGTATAAACATGGAAATATCTACACCGCTATCTGTATGAACATGGAAATATCTACACCGCTACCTGTATAAACATGGAAATAACAGCACCGCTATCGGTATGAACATGGATATATCTACACCGCTATGTGTAGGAACATGGAAATATCTACACCGCCATCTGTATGAACATGGAAATATCTTCACCGCCATCTGTATGAACATGGATATATCTACACAGCCATCTGTATGAACATTTAAATATCTAACCCGCTATCTGTATGCACATGGAAATATCTACACCGCTATCTGTGTAAACATGCATACATCTTCACCGCTATCTGCATGAAAATGGAAATATCTACACAGCTATCTGCATATACATGGAAATATCTACAAAGCTATCTGTTTACACATGGAAATAACTACACTGCTATCTCTATAATCATGGAAATATCTACACCGCCATCTGTATGAACATGGAAATATCTGCACCGCCATCTGTATGAACATATAAATTTCTACACCGCCATCTGTATTAAGATGGAGATATCTACACCGCTATCTGTATAAACTTGGAAAAATCTACACCGCTATCTGTATAAGCATGGAAATATCTACACGGCTACCTGTATAAACATGGAAATATCAGCACCGCTGTCTGTATGCACATATAAATATCTACACCGCCATCTGTATTAAGGTGGATATATCTTCACCGCTATCTGTATAAACCTGGAAATATCTACGACGCTATCTGTATAAACATGGACATATCTACACCGCTATCTGTATAAACATGGAAATATCTACACCGCTACCTGTATAAACATGGAAATATCAGCACCGCTATCAGTATGAACATGGAAGTATCTACACCGCCATCTGTATGAACATGGAAATATCTTCAACGCCATCTGTATGAACATGGAAATATCTGCACCGCCATCTGTATGAACATATAAATATCTACACCGCCATCTGTATTAAGATGGATATATCTACACCGCTATCTGTATAAACATGGAAATATCTACACCGCTATGTGTATAAACATGGAAATATCTACACCGCTATCTGTATAAACATGGAAATATCTACAATGCTACCTGTATAAACATGGAAATATCAGCACCGCTATCTGCATGAACATAGAAATATCTACACCACCATCTGTATGAACATGGAAAAATCTTCACCGCCATCTGTATGAACATGGATATATCTACACAGCCATCTGTATGAACATGGAAATATCTTCACCGCCATCTGTATGAAGATGGATATGTCTACACAGCCGTCTGGATGAACATGGAAATATCTACACCGCTATCTGTATGAACATGGAAATATCTACACCGCTATCTGTGTAAACATGCATACATCTTCACCGCTATCTGTATAAACATGGAAATATCCACACCGCTATCTGTATGAACATGGAAATATCTACACCGCTATCTGTTTGAACATGGAAATATCTACACCGCTATTTGCATGAAAATGGAAATATCTACACAGCTATCTGCATTTACATGGAAATATCAACACAGCTATCCCTTTGCACATGGAAATAACTACACCGCTATCTCTATAAACATGGAAATATCTACACCACCATCTGTATGAACATGGAAATATCTGCACCGCCATCTGTATGAACATATAAATATCTACACCGCCATCTGTATTAAGAAGGAGATATATACACCGCTATCTGTATAAACATGGAAATATCTACACCGCTATCTGTATGAACATGGAAATATCTACACCGCTACCTATATAAACACGGAAATATGTACACCGCTACCTGTATAAACATGGAAAAATCAGCACCGCTATCGGTATGAACATGGCAATATCTACACGGCTATCCGTATGAACATGGAAATATCTACAGCGCTATCTGTATGCACATGGAAATATCTTCACCGCCATCTGTATGAACATGGATATATCTACGCAGCCATCTGGATGAACATGGAAATATCTACACCGCTATCTGTATGAACATGGAAATATGTACACCGCTATCTGTATGAACATGGAAATATCTACACAGCCATCTGGATGAACATGGAAATATCTGCACCAATATCTGTATGAACATGGAAATATCCACACCGCTATCTGTATGAACATGGATATATCTACACAGCCATCTGGATGAACATGGAAATATCTAAACCGCTATCTGTGTAAACATGCACACATCTTCACCGCTATCTGTATAAACATGGAAATATCTACACCGCTATCTTCATGAACATGGAAATCTCTACACCGCTAACTGTTTGAACAGCGAAATATATACACCGCTATCTGCATGAAAATGGAAATATCTACACAGCTATCTACATATACATGGAAATATCTACGCAGCTACCTCTTTACACATGGAAATAACTACACCGCTATCTGTATGAATACGGAAATATCTACACCGCAATTTGTATGAACATGGAAATATCTGCACCGCCATCTGTATGAACATATAAATATCTACACCGCCGTCTGTATTAAGATGGAGATATCTAAACCGCTATCTGTATAAACATGGAAATATCTACACAGCTATGTGTATAAACATGGAAATATCTACACCACAATCTGTATAAACATGGAAATATCTACACCGCTACCTGTATAAACATGGAAATATCAGCACCGCTATCGGAATGAACATGGAAATAGCTAACCGCCATCTGTATGAACATGGAAATATCTTCACCGCCATCTGTATGTACATGGATATAACTACACAGCCATCTGTATTAACATGGAAATATCTACACCGCTATCTGTATGAACATTGAAATATCTACACCGCTATCTGTATGAACATGGAAATATCTACACCGCCATCTGTATGAACATGTAAATATCTACACCGCCATCTGGATGAACATGGAAATATCTACACCACCATCTGTATGAACATGGAAATATCCGCACCGCCATCTGTATGAACATATAATTATCCACACGGCCATCTGTATTAAGATGGAGATATCTACACCGCTATCTGTATAAACATGGAAATATCTACAACGCTATCTGTATAAACATGGAAATATCTACACCACTATCTGTATAAACATGGAAATATCTACACCGCTACCTGTATAAACATGGAAATATCAGCACCGCTATCTGTATGAACATGGAAATACCTACACCGCTATCTGTATGAACATGGAAATATCTACACCGATATCTGTATGAACATGGAAATAACTTCACCGCCATCTGTATGAACATAGATATATCTACACAGCCATCTGGATGAACATGGAAATATCAACACCGCTGTCTCTATGAACATGGAAATATCTACACCGCTATCTGTATGAACATGGAAATATGTACACCGCTATCTGTATGAACATGGAAATATCTTCACCGCCATCTGTATGAACATGGATATATCTACACAGCCATCTGGATGAACATGGAAATATCTACACCGCTATCTGTATGAACATGGAAATATCTACACTGCTATCTGTGTAAACATGCATACATCTTCACCGCTATCTGTATAAACAGGGAAATATCTACACCGCTATCTCTATGAACATGGAAATATCTACACCGCTATCTGTTTGAACATGGAAATATCTAAACTGCTATGTGCATGAAAATGGAAATATCCACACAGCTATCTGCATATACATGGAAATATCTACACAGCTATCTCATTACACATGGAAATAACTACACCTCTATCTGTATGAACATGGAAATATCTTCACCGCCATCTGTATGAACATGGATATATCTACACAGCCATCTGGATGAACAAGGAAATATCTACACCGCTATCTGTATGAACATGGAAATATATACACCGCTATCTGTGTAAACATGCATACATCTTCACCGCTATCTGTATAAACATGGAAATATCTACACCGCTATCTGTGTAAACATGCATACATCTTCACCGCTATCTGTATAAACATGGAAATATCTACACCGCTACCAGTATAAACATGGAAATATCAGCACCGCTATCGGAATGAATATGGAAATATCTACACCACCAGCTCTATGAACATGGAAATATCTTCACCGCCATCTGTATGAACATGGATATATCTACACAGCCATCTGTATGAACATGGAAATATCTACACAGCTATCTGTATGAACTTCTAAATGTCTACACCGCTATCTGTATGAACATGGATATATCTACACAGTCATCTGTATAAACATGGAAATATCTACTCCGCTATCTGTATGAACATGGAAATATCTACACAGCTATCTGTTTGAACATGGAAATATCTACACAGCTATATGCATATACATTGGAATATCTACACAGCTATCTGTTTACACATGGAAATAACTACACCGCTATCTCTATAAACATGGAAATATCTACACCGCCATCTGTATGAACATGGAAAAATCTGCGCTGCCATCTGTATGAACATGTAAATATCTACACCGCCATCTGTATTAAGAAGGAGCTATCTACACCGCTATCTGTATAAACATGGAAATATCTACACCGCTATCTGTATGAACATGGAAATATCTACACCGCTATCTGTATAAACATGGAAATATGTACACAGCTACCTGTATAAACATGGAAGTATCAGCACCGCAATCGGTATGAACATGGCAATATCTACACGGCTATCTGTATGAACATGGAAATATCTACACCGCTATCTGTATGAACATGGAAATATCTTCACCGCCATCTGTATGAACACGGATATATCCACACAGCCATCTGGATGAACATGGAAATATCTACACCGCTATCTGTACGAACATGGAAATATCTACACTGCTATCTGTATGAACATGGAAATATATACACCGCTATCTGTATGAACATGGAAATATCTACACCGCTATCTGTATGAAGATGGATATGTCTACACAGCCGTCTGGATGAACATGGAAATATCTACACCGCTATCTGTATGAACATGGAAATATCTACACCGCTATCTGTGTAAACATGCATACATCTTCACCGCTATCTGTATAAACATGGAAATATCCACACCGCTATCTGTATGAACATGGAAATATCTACACCGCTATCTGTTTGAACATGGAAATATCTACACCGCTATTTGCATGAAAATGGAAATATCTACACAGCTATCTGCATTTACATGGAAATATCAACACAGCTATCCCTTTGCACATGGAAATAACTACACCGCTATCTCTATAAACATGGAAATATCTACACCACCATCTGTATGAACATGGAAATATCTGCACCGCCATCTGTATGAACATATAAATATCTACACCGCCATCTGTATTAAGAAGGAGATTTCTACACCGCTATCTGTATAAACATGGAAATATCTACACCGCTATCTGTATGAACATGGAAATATCTACACCGCTACCTATATAAACACAGAAATATGTACACCGCTACCTGTATAAACATGGAAAAATCAGCACCGCTATCGGTATGAACATGGCAATATCTACACGGCTATCCGTATGAACATGGAAATATCTACAGCGCTATCTGTATGCACATGGAAATATCTTCACCGCCATCTGTATGAACATGGATATATCTACGCAGCCATCTGGATGAACATGGAAATATCTACACCGCTATCTGTATGAACATGGAAATATGTACACCGCTATCTGTATGAACATGGAAATATCTACACAGCCATCTGGATGAACATGGAAATATCTGCACCAATATCTGTATGAACATGGAAATATCCACACCGCTATCTGTATGAACATGGATATATCTACACAGCCATCTGGATGAACATGGAAATATCTAAACCGCTATCTGTGTAAACATGCACACATCTTCACCGCTATCTGTATAAACATGGAAATATCTACACCGCTATCTTCATGAACATGGAAATCTCTACACCGCTAACTGTTTGAACAGCGAAATATATACACCGCTATCTGCATGAAAATGGAAATATCTACACAGCTATCTACATATACATGGAAATATCTACGCAGCTATCTCTTTACACATGGAAATAACTACACCGCTATCTGTATGAATACGGAAATATCTACACCGCAATTTGTATGAACATGGAAATATCTGCACCGCCATCTGTATGAACATATAAATATCTACACCGCCGTCTGTATTAAGATGGAGATATCTACACCGCTATCTGTATAAACATGGAAATATCTACACAGCTATGTGTATAAACATGGAAATATCTACACCACAATCTGTATAAACATGGAAATATCTACACCGCTACCTGTATAAACATGGAAATATCAGCACCGCTATCGGAATGAACATGGAAATAGCTAACCGCCATCTGTATGAACATGGAAATATCTTCACCGCCATCTGTATGTACATGGATATAACTACACAGCCATCTGTATTAACATGGAAATATCTACACCGCTATCTGTATGAACATTGAAATATCTACACCGCTATCTGTATGAACATGGAAATATCTACACCGCCATCTGTATGAACATGTAAATATCTACACCGCCATCTGGATGAACATGGAAATATCTACACCACCATCTGTATGAACATGGAAATATCCGCACCGCCATCTGTATGAACATATAATTATCCACACGGCCATCTGTATTAAGATGGAGATATCTACACCGCTATCTGTATAAACATGGAAATATCTACAACGCTATCTGTATAAACATGGAAATATCTACACCACTATCTGTATAAACATGGAAATATCTACACCGCTACCTGTATAAACATGGAAATATCAGCACCGCTATCTGTATGAACATGGAAATACCTACACCGCTATCTGTATGAACATGGAAATATCTACACCGATATCTGTATGAACATGGAAATAACTTCACCGCCATCTGTATGAACATAGATATATCTACACAGCCATCTGGATGAACATGGAAATATCAACACCGCTGTCTCTATGAACATGGAAATATCTACACCGCTATCTGTATGAACATGGAAATATGTACACCGCTATCTGTATGAACATGGAAATATCTTCACCGCCATCTGTATGAACATGGATATATCTACACAGCCATCTGGATGAACATGGAAATATCTACACCGCTATCTGTATGAACATGGAAATATCTACACTGCTATCTGTGTAAACATGCATACATCTTCACCGCTATCTGTATAAACAGGGAAATATCTACACCGCTATCTCTATGAACATGGAAATATCTACACCGCTATCTGTTTGAACATGGAAATATCTAAACTGCTATGTGCATGAAAATGGAAATATCCACACAGCTATCTGCATATACATGGAAATATCTACACAGCTATCTCATTACACATGGAAATAACTACACCTCTATCTGTATGAACATGGAAATATCTTCACCGCCATCTGTATGAACATGGATATATCTACACAGCCATCTGGATGAACAAGGAAATATCTACACCGCTATCTGTATGAACATGGAAATATATACACCGCTATCTGTGTAAACATGCATACATCTTCACCGCTATCTGTATAAACATGGAAATATCTACACCGCTATCTGTGTAAACATGCATACATCTTCACCGCTATCTGTATAAACATGGAAATATCTACACCGCTACCAGTATAAACATGGAAATATCAGCACCGCTATCGGAATGAATATGGAAATATCTACACCGCCATCCCTATGAACATGGAAATATCTTCACCGCCATCTGTATGAACATGGATATATCTACACAGCCATCTGTATGAACATGGAAATATCTACACAGCTATCTGTATGAACTTGGAAATGTCTACACCGCTATCTGTATGAACATGGATATATCTACACAGTCATCTGTATAAACATGGAAATATCTACTCCGCTATCTGTATGAACATGGAAATATCTACACAGCTATCTGTTTGAACATGGAAATATCTACACAGCTATCTGCATATACATTGGAATATCTACACAGCTATCTGTTTACACATGGAAATAACTACACCGCTATCTCTATAAACATGGAAATATCTACACCGCCATCTGTATGAACATGGAAAAATCTGCGCTGCCATCTGTATGAACATGTAAATATCTACACCGCCATCTGTATTAAGAAGGAGCTATCTACACCGCTATCTGTATAAACATGGAAATATCTACACCGCTATCTTTATGAACATGGAAATATCTACACCGCTATCTGTATAAACATGGAAATATGTACACAGCTACCTGTATAAACATGGAAGTATCAGCACCGCAATCGGTATGAACATGGCAATATCTACACGGCTATCTGTATGAACATGGAAATATCTACACCGCTATCTGTATGAACATGGAAATATCTTCACCGCCATCTGTATGAACACGGATATATCCACACAGCCATCTGGATGAACATGGAAATATCTACACCGCTATCTGTACGAACATGGAAATATCTACACTGCTATCTGTATGAACATGGAAATATCTACACCGCTATCTGTATGAACATGGAAATATCTACACCGCTATCTGTATGAACATGGAAATATCTTCTCCGCCATCTGTATGAACATGGATATATCTACACAGCAATCTGGATGAACATGGAAATATCTACACCGCTATCTGTATGAACATGGAAATATTTACACCGCTCTCTGTATGAACATGGAAATATATTCTCTACCATCCGTATGTATGAACATGGATATATCTACACAGCCATCTGGATGAACATGGAAATATCTACACCGCTATCAGTATGAACATGGAAATATCTACACCGCCATCTGTATGAACATTGATATATCTACACAGCCATCTGTATAAACATGGAAATATCTACACCGCTATCTGTATGAACATGTAAATATCTACACAGCTATCTGTTTGAACATGGAAATATCTACACCGCTATCTGCATGAAAATGGAAATATCTACACAGCTATCTGCATATATATGGAAATATCTACACAGCTATCACTTTACACTTGGAAATAACTACACCGCTATCTCTATAAACATGGAAATATCTACACCGCCATCTGTATGAACATGGAAATATCTGCACCGCCATCTGTATGAACACATAAATGTCTACACAGCCATCTGTATTAAGAAGGAGATATCTACACCGCTATCTGTATAAAGATGGAAATATCTACACCGCTATCTGCATGAACATGGAAATATCTACACCGCTATCTGTATGAACATGGAAATATCTACACCGCTATCTGTATGAACATGGAAATATCTTCACCGCCATCTGTATGAACATGGATATATCTACACAGCCATCTGGATGAACATGGAAATATCTACACCACTATCTGTATGAACATGGAAATATCAACACAGCTATCTGTGTAAACATGCATACATCTTCACCGCTATCTGTATAAACATGGAAATATCTACACCGCTATCTGTATGAACATGGAAATATCTACATCGCTATCTGTTTGAACATGGAAATATCTACACCACTATCTGCATGAAAATGGAAATATCTACACAGCTATCTGAATATACATTGGAATATCTACACAGCTATCTCTTTACACATGGAAATAACTACACCGCTATCTCTATAAACATGGAAATATCTACACCGCCATCTGTATGAACATGGAAATATCTGCACTGCCATCTGTATGAACATGTAAATATCTACACCGCCATCTGTATTAAGAAGGAGATATCTACACCGCTATCTGTATAAACATGGACGTATCTACACCGCTATCTGTATGAACATGGAAATATCTACACCGCTATCTGTATAAACATGGAAATATGTACACAGCTACCTTTATAAACATGGAAGTATCAGCATCGCTATCGTTATGAACATGGCAATATCTACACGGCTATCTGTATGAACATGGAAATATCTACACCGCTATCTGTATGAACATGGAAATATCTTCACCGCCATGTGTATGAACATGGATATATCTACACAGCCATCTGGATGAACATGGAAATATCTACACCGCTATCTGTACGAACATGGAAATATCTACACCGCTATCTGTATGAACATGGAAATATCTACACCGCTATCTGTATGAACATGGAAATATCTACACCGCTATCTGTATGAACATGGAAATATCTACACCGCTAACTGTTTGAACAGGGAAATATATACACCGCTATGTGCATGAAAAGGGAAATATCTACACCGCTATCTGTATGAACATGGAAATACATACACCGCTATCTGTATGAACATGGAAATATCTACACCGCTATCTGTATGAACATGGAAATATCTACATCGCTATCTGTATGAACATGGAAATACATACACCGCTATCTGTATGAACATGGAAATATCTACACCGCTATCTGTATGGACATGGAAATATCAGCACCGCTATCGGTATGAACATGGAAATATCTACACCGCTATCTGTATGAACATGGAAATATCTACACCGCCATCTGTATGAACATGGAAATATCTTCACCGCCATCTGTATGAACATGGATATATCTACACAGCCATCTGGATGAACATGGAAATATCTGCATCGCTATCTGTATGAACATGGAAATATCTACACTGCTATCTGTATGAACATGGATATATCTACACAGCCATCTGGATGAACATGGAAATATCTACACCGCTATCTGTGTAAACATGCATACTTCTTCACCGCTGTCTGTATAAAATTGGAAATATCTACACCGCTATCTTTATGAACATGGAAATATCTACACCGCTATCTTTTTAAACATGGAAATATCTACACCGCTATCTTCATGAAAATGGAAATATCTACACAGCTATCTGCATATACATGGAAATACCTACACAGCTATCTCTTTACACATGGAAATAACTACACCGCTATCTGTATGAACATGGAAATATCTACACCACCATCTGTATGAACATGGAAATATCCGCACCGCCATCTGTATGAACATATAAATATCCACTCGGCCATCTGTATTAAGTTGGAGATATCTACACTGCTATCTGTATAAACATGGAAATATCTACACCGCTATCTGTATAAACATGGAAATATCTACAACGCTATCTGTATAAACATGGAAATATCTACACCGCTACCTGTATAAACATGGAAATATCAGCACCGCTATCTGTATGAACATGGAAATATGTACACCGATATCTGTATGAACATGGAAATATCTTCACCACCATCTGTATGAACATTGATATATCTACACAGCCTTCTGGATGAACATGGAAATATCAACACCGCTGTCTGTATGAACATGGAAATATCTACACCGCTATCTGTATGAACATGGAAATATCTACACCGCTATCTGTATAAACATGGAAATATCTACAACGCTATCTGTATAAACATGGAAATATCTACACCACTACCTGTATAAACATGGAAATATCAGCACCGCTATCTGTATGAACATGGAAATACCTACACCGCTATCTGTATGAACATGGAAATATGTACACCGATATCTGTATGAACATGGAAATATCTTCACCACCATCTGTATGAACATTGATATATCTACACAGCCATCTGGATGAACATGGAAATATCAACACCGCTGTCTGTATGAACATGGATATATCTACACCGCTATCTGTATGAACATGGAAATATCTCCACCGCTATCTGTATGAACATGGAAATATCTTCACCGCCGTCTGTATGAACATGGATATATCTACACAGCCATCTGGATGAACATGGAAATATCTACACCGCTATCTGTATGAACATGGAAATATCTACACCGCTATCTGTGTAAACATGCATACATCTTCACCGCTATCTGTATGAACATGGAAATATCTACACCGCTATCTCTATGAACATGGAAATATCTACACCGCTATCTGTTTGAACATGGAAATATCTAAACCGCTATGTGCATGAAAATGGAAATATCTACACAGCTATCTGCATATACATGGAAATATCTACACAGCTATCTCTTTACACATGGAAATAACTACACCTCTATCTGTATGAACATGGAAATATCTTCACTGCCATCTGTATGACCAAGGATATATCTACAGAGCCATCTGGATGAACATGGAAGTATCTACACCGCTATCAGTATGAACATGGAAATATCTACACCGCTATCTGTGTAAACATGCATACATCTTCACCGCTATCTGTATAAACATGGAAATATCTACACCGCTATCTGTGTAAACATGCATACATCTTCAGCGCTATCTGTATAAACATGGAAATATCTACACAGCTATCTTTATGAACATGGAAATATGTACACCGCTAACTGTTTGAACAGGGAAATATATACACTGCTATCTGCATGAAAATGGAAATATCTACACAGCTATCTGCATATACATGGAAATACCTACACAGCTATCTCTTTACACATGGAAATATCTACACCGCTACCTGTATAAACATGGAAATATCAGCATCGCTATCGGAATGAATATGGAAATATCTACACCGCCTTCTCTGTGAACATGGAAATATGTTCGCAGCCATCAGTATGAACATGGATATATCTACACAGCCATGTGTATGAACATGGAAATATCTACACCGCTATATTTATGAACATGGAAATGTCTACACCGCTATCTGTATTAACATGGAAATATCTTCACCGCCATCTGAATGAACTTGGATATGTCTACACAGCCATCTGGATGAACATGGAAATATCTACACCACTATCTGTATGAACATGGAAATTTCAACACAGCTATCTGTGTTAACATGCATACATCTTCACCGCTATCTGTATAAACATGGAAATATCTACACAGCTATCTGCATATACATGGAAATATCTACACAGCTATCTCTTTACACATGGAAATAACTACACCGCTATCTCTATAAACATGGAAATATCTACACCGCCATCTGTATGAACATGGAAATATCTGCACTGCCATCTGTATGAACATGTAAATATCTACACCGCCATCTGTATTAAGAAGGAGATATCTACACGGCTATCTGTATAAACATGGACGTATCTACACCGCTATCTGTATGAACATGGAAATATCTACACCGCTATCTGTATAAACATGGAAATATGTACACAGCTACCTTTATAAACATGGAAGTATCAGCATCGCTATCGTTATGAACATGGCAATATCTACACGGCTATCTGTATGAACATGGAAATATCTACACCGCTATCTGTATGAACATGGAAATATCTTCACCGCCATGTGTATGAACATGGATATATCTACACAGCCATCTGGATGAACATGGAAATGTCTACACCGCTATCTGTACGAACATGGAAATATCTACACAGCTATCAGTATGAACATGGAAATATCTACACCGCTATCTGTATAAACATGGAAATATGTACACAGCTACCTTTATAAACATGGAAGTATCAGCATCGCTATCGTTATGAACATGGCAATATCTACACGGCTATCTGTATGAACATGGAAATATCTACACCGCTATCTGTATGAACATGGAAATATCTTCACCGCCATGTGTATGAACATGGATATATCTACACAGCCATCTGGATGAACATGGAAATATCTACACCGCTATCTGTACGAACATGGAAATATCTACACCGCTATCAGTATGAACATGGAAATATCTACACCGCTATCTGTATGAACATGGAAATATCTACACCGCTATCTGTATGAACATGGAAATATCTACACCGCTAACTGTTTGAACAGGGAAATATATACACCGCTATGTGCATGAAAAGGGAAATATCTACACCGCTATCTGTATGAACATGGAAATACATACACCGCTATCTGTATGAACATGGAAATATCTACACCGCTATCTGTATGAACATGGAAATATCTACACCGCTATCTGTATGAACATGGAAATACATACACTGCTATCTGTATGAACATGGAAATATCTACACCGCTATCTGTATGGACATGGAAATATCAGCACCGCTATCGGTATGAACATGGAAATATCTACACCGCTATCTGTATGAACATGGAAATATCTACACCGCCATCTGTATGAACATGGAAATATCTTCACCGCCATCTGTATGAACATGGATATATCTACACAGCCATCTGGATGAACATGGAAATATCTGCATCGCTATCTGTATGAACATGGAAATATCTACACTGCTATCTGTATGAACATGGATATATCTACACAGCCATCTGGATGAACATGGAAATATCTACACCGCTATCTGTGTAAACATGCATACTTCTTCACCGCTGTCTGTATAAAATTGGAAATATCTACACCGCTATCTTTATGAACATGGAAATATCTACACCGCTATCTGTGTAAATATGCTTACATCTTCACCGCAATCTGTATAAACATGGAAATATCTACACCGCTATCTGTATGAACATGGAAATATCTACACCGCTATCTTTTTGAACATGGAAATATCTACACCGCTATCTGCATGAAAATGGAAATATCTACACAGCTATCTGCATATACATGGAAATACCTACACAGCTATCTCTTTACACATGGAAATAACTACACCGCTATCTGTATGAACATGGAAATATCTACACCACCATCTGTATGAACATGGAAATATCCGCACCGCCATCTGTATCAACATATAAATATCCACTCGGCCATCTGTATTAAGTTGGAGATATCTACACCGCTATCTGTATAAACATGGAAATATCTACACCGCTATCTGTATAAACATGGAAATATCTACAACGCTATCTGTATAAACATGGAAATATCTACACCGCTACCTGTATAAACATGGAAATATCAGCACCGCTATCTGTATGAACATGGAAATACCTACACCGCTATCTGTATGAACATGGAAATATGTACACCGATATCTGTATGAACATGGAAATATCTTCACCACCATCTGTATGAACATTGATATATCTACACAGCCATCTGGATGAACATGGAAATATCAAAACCGCTGTGTGTATGAACATGGAAATATCTACACCGCTATCTGTATGAACATGGAAATATCTACACCGCTATCTGTATGAACATGGAAATATCTTCACCGCCATCTGTATGAACATGGATATATCTACACAGCCATCTGGATGAACATGGAAATATCTACACCGCTATCTGTATGAACATGGAAATATCTACACCGCTATCTGTGTAAACATGCATACATCTTCACCGCTATCTGTATGAACATGGAAATATCTACACCGCTATCTCTATGAACATGGAAATATCTACACTGCTATCTGTTTGAACATGGAAATATCTAAACCGCTATGTGTATGAAAATGGAAATATCTACACAGCTATCCTCATATACATGGAAATATCTACACAGCTATCTCTTTACACATGGAAATAACTACACCTCTATCTGTATGAACATGGAAATATCTTCACTGCCATCTGTATGACCATGGATATATCTACAGAGCCATCTGGATGAACATGGAAGTATCTACACCGCTATCAGTATGAACATGGAAATATATACACCGCTATCTGTGTAAACATGCATACATCTTCACCGATATCTGTATAAACATGGAAATATCTACACCGCTATCTGTGTAAACATGCATACATCTTCAGCGCTCTCTGTATAAACATGGAAATATCTACACAGCTATCTTTATGAACATGGAAATATCTACACCGCTACCTGTTTGAACAGGGAAATATATACACTGCTATCTGCATGAAAATGGAAATATCTACACAGCTATCTGCATATACATATAAATATCTACACAGCTATCTCTTTACACTTGGAAATAACTACACCGCTATCTGTACGAAATTGGAAATATCTACACCGCCATCTGTATGAACATGGAAATATCTGCACCGCCATCTATATGAACATATAAATATCTACACCGCCATCTGTATTAAGATGGAGATATCTACACCGCTATCTGTATAAACATGGAAATATCTACACCGCTATATGTATAAACATGGAAATATCTACACCGCTATCTGTATAAACATGGAAATATCTACACCGCTACCTGTATAACCATGGAAATATCAGCACTGCTATCGGAATGAATATGGAAATATCTACACCGCCATCTTTATGAACATGGAAATATCTTCACCGCCATCTGTATGAACATGGATATATATACACAGCCATCTGTATGAACATGGAAATATCTACACCGCTATCTGTATGAACATGGAAATGTCTACACCGCTATCTGTATCAACATGGAAATATCTTCACCGCCATCTGAATGAACATGGATATGTCTACACAGCCATCTGGATGAACATGGAAATATCTACACCACTATCTGTATGAACATGGAAATATCAACACAGCTATCTGTGTAAACATGCATAAAACTTCACCGCTATCTGTATAAACATGGAAAAATCTACACCGCTACCTGTATAAACATGGAAATATCAGCACCGCTATCTGTATGAACATGGAAATACCAGCCCCTCTATCTGTATGAACATGGAAATATCTACACCACTATCTGTATGAACATGGAAATATCTATACCGCTATCTGTATGAACATGGAATTATCTTCATCGCCATCTGTATGAACTTGGATATGTCTACACAGCCATCTGGATGATCATGGAAATATCTACACCGCTATCTGAATGAACATGGAAATAGATACACCGCTATCTGTATGAAAATGGAAATAGCTACACCAATATCTGTATGAACATGGAAATATCTACACCGCTATCTGCATGAACATGGAAATATCTTCACCGCCATCTGTATGAACATGGATATATCTTCACAGCCATCTGGATGAACATGGAAATATCTACACCGCTATCTGCATGAACATGGAAATAGCTACACCGCTGTCTGTATGAACATGAAAATATCTACACCAATATCAGTATGAACATGGAAATATCTACACCGCTATCTGTACGAACATGGGAATATCTCCACCGCTATCTTTATGAACATGGAAATATCTACACCGCTATCTGTTTGAACATGGAAATATCTACACCGCTATCTGCATGAAAATGGAAATATCTACACAGCTATCTGCATATACATGGAAATATCTACAAAGCTATCTCTTTACACATCGAAATAACTACACCGCTATCTCTATAAATATGGAAATATCTACACCGCCATCTGTATGAACATGGAAATATCTGCACTTCTGTCTGCATGAACATATAAATATCTACACCGCCATCTGTATTAAGATGGAGATAACTACACCGCTATCTGTATAAACATGGAAATATCTACACCGCTATCTGTATAAACATGGAAATATCTACACCGCTATCTGTATAAACATGGAAATATCTGCACCGCTACCTGCATAAACATGGAAAAATCAGCACCGCTATCTGTATGAACATGGAAATATCTACACCGCTATCTGTATGAAAATGGAAATATCTGCACCGGTATCTGTATGAACATGGAAATATCTTCATCGCCATCTGTATGAACATGGATATATCTACACAGCCATCTGGATGAACATGGAAATATCATCACTGCTATCTGTATGAACATGGAAATATATACACCGCTATCTGTATGAACATGGAAATATCTACACCGCTATCTGTATGCACATGGAAATATGTTCACTGCCATCTGTATGAACATGGATATATCTACACCGCTACCTGTATAAACATGGAAATATCAGCACCGCTATCTGTATGAACATGGAAATATCTACACCGCTATATTTGTAAACATGCATACATCTTCATCGCTATCTGTATAAACATGGAAATATCTACACCGCTATCTCTATGAACATGGAAATATCTACACCGCTATCTGTTTGAACATGGAAATATCTACACCGCTATCTGCATGAAAATGGAAATATCTACACAGCTATCTGCATATACATGGAAATATCTACAAAGCTATCTCTTTACACGTGGAAATAACTACACCACTATCTCTATAAACATAGAAATATCTACACCGCCATCTGTATGAATATGGAAATATCTGCACCGCCATCTGTATGAACATATAAATATCTACACCGCCATCTATATTAAGATGGAGATATCTACACCGCTGTCTGTATAATCCTGGAAATATCTACACCGCTATCTGTATAAACATGGAAATATCTACACCGCTATCTGTATAAACAAGGAAATATCCACACCGCTACCTGTATAAACATGGAAATATCAGCACCGCTATCTGTACGAACATGGAAATATCTTCACCGCTATCTGAATGAACATGGATATATCTACACAGCTATCAGGATGAACATGGAAATATCTACACCGCTATCTGTAGGAACATGGAAATATCTACACCGCTATCTGTGTAAACATGCATACATCTTCACCGCTATCTGTATAAACATGGAAATATCTACACCGCTATCTGGATGAACGTGGAAATATCTACACCGCTATCTGTTTGAATATGGAAATATCTAAACCGCTATCTGCATGAAAATGGAAATATCTACACAGCTATCTGCATATACATGGAAATATCTACACAGCTATCTCTTTACACATGGAAATAACTACACCGCTATCTGTATGAATATGGAAATATCTACACCGTCATCTGTATGACATGGAAATATCTGCACGGCCATCTGTATGAACATATAAATATCTACACCGCCATCTGTATTAAGATGGAGATATCTACACTGCTATCTGTATAAACATGGAAATATCTACACCGCTACCTGTATAAACATGGAAATATCTACACCGCTACCTGTATAAACATGGAAATATCAGCACCGCTATCTGTACGAACATGGAATTAGCTACACTGCTATCTGTATGAACATGGAAATATCTACACCACTATCTGTATGAACATGGAAATATCTACAACGCTATCTGTTTGAACATGGAAATAGCTTCACCGCCATCTGTATGAACATGGATATAACTTCACAGCCATCTGGATGAACATGGAAATATCTACACCGCTATCTCCATGAACATGGAAATAGCTACACCGCTATCTGTATGAACATGGAAATATCTACACCAATATCTGTATGAAGATGGAAATATCTACACCGCTATCTGTACGAACATGGAAATAACTTCACCGCCATCTGTATGAACATGGAAATATCTACACCGCTATCTGTATGAACATGGAAATATCTACACTGCTATCTGTGTAAACATGCATACATCTTCACCGCTATCTGTATAAACATGGAAATATCTAGACCGCTATCTGTATAAACACGGAAATATCTACACCGCTATCTGTATGAACATGGAAATATCTACACCGCTGTCTGCATGAAAATGGAAATATCTACACAGCTATCTGCATATACATGGAAATATATACAAAGCTATCTCTTTACACATGGAAATAACTACACCACTATCTCTATAAACATGGAAATATCTACACCGCCATCTGTTTGAACATGGAAATATCTGCTCCGCCATCTGCATGAACATATAAATATCTACACCGCCAACCGTATTAAGATGGAGATATCTACCCCGCTATCTGTATAAACTTGGAAATATCTACACCGCTATCTGTATAAACATGGAAATATCTACACCGCAATCTCTATAAACATGGAAATATCTACACCGCTGCCTGTATAAACATGGAAATATAAGCACCGCTATCTGCATGAACATGGAAATATCTACACCGCTATCTGTACGAACATGGAAATATCTACACCGCTATCTGGATGAACATGGAAGTATCTACACCGCTATCTGTTTGAACCTGGAAATATCTACACCGCTATCTGCATGAAAATGGAAATATCTACACAGCTATCTGCATATACATGGAAATATCTACACAGCTATCCCTTTACACATGGAAACAACTACACCGCTATCTGTATGAACATGGAAATATCTACACCGCCATCTGTATGAACATGGAAATATCTACACCGCTATCTGTGTAAACATGCATACATCTTCACCGCTATCTGTATAAACATGGAAATATCTTCACCGCAATCTGTATGAACATGGATATATCTACACAGCCATCTGGATGAACATGGAAATATCTACACCGCTATCTGTATGAACATGGAATTATCTTCACCGCCATCTGTACGAACATGAATATATCTACAGAGCCATCTGGATGAACATGGAAATAACTACTCCGCTATCTGTATGAACATGGAAATAGCTACACTGCTATCTGTATGAACATGGAAATATCTACACCACTATATGTATGAACATGGAAATATCAACACTGCTATCTGTATAAACATGGAAATATCTTCACCGCCATCTGTATGAGCATGGATATATCTACACAGCCATCTGGATGAACATGGACATACCTACACCGCTATCTGCATGAACATGGAAATAGCTACACCGCTATCTGTATGAACACGGAAATATATACACCGCTATCTGTATGAATATGGAAATATCTACACCGCTATCTGTATGCACATGGAAATATGTTCACCGCCATCTGTATGAACGTGGATATATCTACACCGCTACCTGTATAAACATGGAAATATCAGCACCGCTATCTGTATGAACATGGAAATATCTACACTGCTATCTTTGTAAACATGCATACATCTTCACCGCTATCTGTATAAACATGGAAATATCTACACAGCTATCTCTATGAACATGGAAATATCTACACCGCTATCTGTTTGAACATGGAAATATCTACACCGCTATCTGCATGAAAATGGAAATATCTACACAGCTATCTGCATATACATGGAAATATCTACAAAGCTATCTCTTTACACGTGGAAATAACTACACCACTATCTCTATAAACATAGAAATATCTACACCGCCATCTGTATGAATATGGAAATATCTGCACCGCCATCTGTATGAACATATAAATATCTACACCGCCATCTATATTAAGATGGAGATATCTACACCGCTGTCTGTATAATCCTGGAAATATCTACACCGCTATCTGTATAAACATGGAAATATCTACACCGCTATCAGTATAAACAAGGAAATATTCACACCGCTACCTGTATAAACATGGAAATATCAGCACCGCTATCTGTACGAACATGGAAATATCTTCACCGCTATCTGTATGAACATGGAAATAGCTACACCGCTATCTCTATGAACATGGAAATATCTACACCGCTATCTAAATGAACATGGATATATCTACACAGCAATCAGGATGAACATGGAAATATCTACACCGCTATCTGTATGAACATGGAAATATCTACACCGCTATCTGTATGAACATGGAAATATCTTCACCGCCATCTGTATGAACATGGATATATCTACACAGCCATCTGGATGAACATGGAAATATCTACACTGCTATCTGAACGTGGAAATATCTACACCGCTATCTGTGTAAACATGCATACATCTTCACCGCTATCTGTATGAACATGGAAATATCTACACCGCTATCTCTATGAACATGGAAATATCTACACTGCTATCTGTTTGAACATGGAAATATCTAAACCGCTATGTGCATGAAAATGGAAATATCTACACAGCTATCTGCATATACATGGAAATATCTAAACAGCTATCTCTTTACACATGGAAATAACTACACCTCTATCTGTATGAACATGGAAATATCTTCACTGCCATCTGTATGACCAAGGATATATCTACAGAGCCATCTGGATGAACATGGAAGTATCTACACCGCTATCAGTATGAACATGGAAATATCTACACCGCAATCTGTGTAAACATGCATACATCTTCACCGCTATCTGTATAAACATGGAAATATCTACACCGCTATCTGTGTAAACATGCATACATCTTCAGCGCTATCTGTATAAACATGGAAATATCTACACAGCTATCTTTATGAACATGGAAATATCTACACCGCTAACTGTTTGAACAGGGAAATATATACAATGCTATCTGCATGAAAATGGAAATATCTACACAGCTATCTGCATATACATGGAAATATCTACACAGCTATCTCTTTACACATGGAAATATCTACACCACTACCTGTATAAACATGGAAATATCAGCACCTCTATCGGAATGAATATGGAAATATCTACACCGCCATCTCTATGAACATGGAAATATGTTCGCCGCCATCTGTATGAACATGGATATATCTACACAGCCATCTGTATGAACATGGAAATATCTACACCGCTATCTGTATGAACATGGAAATGTCTACACCGCTATCTGTATTAACATGGTAATATCTTCACCGCCATCTGAATGAACTTGGATATGTCTACACAGCCATCTGGATGAACATGGAAATATCTACACCACTATCTGTATGAACATGGAAATATCAACACAGCTATCTGTGTTAACATGCATACATCTTCACCGCTATCAGTATAAACATGGAAATATCTACACCGCTATCTTTATGAACATGGAAATATCTACATCGCTATCTGTTTGAACATGGAAATATCTACACCACTATCTGCATGAAAAGGGAAATATCTACACAGCTATCTACATATACATGGAAATATCTACACAGCTATCTCTTTACACATGGAAATAACTACACCGCTATCCCTATAAACATGGAAATATCTACAACGCCATCTGTATGAACATGGAAATATCTGCACCGCCATCTGTATGAACATGTAAATATCTACACCGCCATCTGTATTAAGAAGGAGATATCTACACCGCTATCTGTATAAACATGGACATATCTATACCGCTATCTGTATGAACATGGAAATATCTACACCGCTATCTGTATAAACATGGAAATATGTACACAGCTACCTTTATAAACGTGGAAGTATCAGCATCGCTATCGTTAGGAACATGGCAATATCTACCCGGCTATCTGTATAAACATGGAAATATCTACACCGCCATCTGTATTAAGAAGGAGATATCTACACCGCTACCTGTATAAACATGGAAATATCTACACCGCTACCTGTATAAACATGGAAATATCAGCACCGCTATCTGTACGAACATGGAATTAGCTACACTGCTATCTGTATGAACATGGAAATATCTAAACCACTATCTGTATGAACATGGAAATATCTACAACGCTATCTGTTTGAACATGGAAATAGCTTCACCGCCATCTGTATGAACATGGATAAAACTTCACAGCCATCTGGATGAACATGGAAATATCTACACCGCTATCTCCATGAACATGGAAATAGCTACACCGCTATCTGTATGAACATGGAAATATCTACACCAATATCTGTATGAAGATGGAAATATCTACACCGCTATCTGTACGAACATGGAAATAACTTCACCGCCATCTGTATGAACATGGAAATATCTACACCGCTATCTGTATGAACATGGAAATATCTACACTGCTATCTGTGTAAACATGCATACATCTTCACCGCTATCTGTATAAACATGGAAATATCTAGACCGCTATCTGTATAAACACGGAAATATCTACACCGCTATCTGTATGAACATGGAAATATCTACACCGCTGTCTGCATGAAAATGGAAATATCTACACAGCTATCTGCATATACATGGAAATATATACAAAGCTATCTCTTTACACATGGAAATAACTACACCACTATCTCTATAAACATGGAAATATCTACACCACCATCTGTTTGAACATGGAAATATCTGCTCCGCCATCTGCATGAACATATAAATATCTACACCGCCAACCGTATTAAGATGGAGATATCTACCCCGCTATCTGTATAAACTTGGAAATATCTACACCGCTATCTGTATAAACATGGAAATATCCACACCGCTATCTGTATGAACATGGATATATCTACACAGCCATCTGGATGAACATGGAAATATCTACACCGCTATCTGTGTAAACATGCATACATCTTCACCGCTATCTGTATAAACATGGAAATATCTACACCGCTATCTTCATGAACATGGAAATCTCTACACCGGTAACTGTTTGAACAGTGAAATATATACAACGCTATCTGCATGAAAATGGAAATATCTACACAGCTATCTACATATACATGGAAATATCTACGCAGCTATCTCTTTACACATGGAAATAACTACACCGCTATCTGTATGAATACGGAAATATCTACACCGCCATTTGTATGAACATGGAAATATCTGCACCGCCATCTGTATGAACATATAAATATCTACACTGCCGTCTGTATTAAGATGGAGATATCTACACCGCTATCTGTATAAACATGGAAATATCTACACAGTTATGTGTATAAAGATGGAAATATCTACACCGCAATCTGTATAAACATGGAAATATCTACACCGCTACCTGTATAAACATGGAAATATCAGCACCGCTATCGGAATGAACATGGAAATATCTAAACCGCCATCTGTATGAACATGGAACTATCTTCACCGCCATCTGTATGTACATGGATATATCCACACAGCCATATGTATGAACATGGAAATATCTACACCGCTATCTGTATGAACATGGAAATATCTACACCGCTATCTGTATGAACATGGAAATATCTACACCGCTATCTGTGTAAACATGCATACATCTTCACCGCTATCTGTATGAACATGGAAATATCTACACCGCTATCTGTATGAACATGGAAATATCTTCACCGCCATCTGTATGAACATGGATATGTCTACACAGCCATCTGGATGAACATGGAAATATCTACACCACTATCTGATTGAACATGGAAATATCTACACCACTATCTACATGAAAATTGAAATATCTACACAGCTATCTGCATATACATGGAAATATCTTCACCGCTATCTGTATGAACATGGATAAATCTACACAGCAATCTGGATGAACATGGAAATATCTGCACCGCTATCTGTATGAACACGGAAATATCTACACCGCTATCTGTATGAACATGGATATATCTACACAGCCAGCTGGATGAACATGGAAATATATACACCGCTATCTGTGTAAACATGCATACATCTTCACCGCTGTCTGTATACACATGGAAATATCTACACCGCTATCTTTATGAACATGGAAATATCTACACCGCTATCTTTGTAAATATGCATACATCTTCACCGCAATCTGTATAAACATGGAAATATCTACACCGCTATCTGTATGAACATGGAAATATGTACACCGCTATCTGTTTGAACATGGAAATATCTACACCGCTATCTGCATGAAAATGGAAATATCTACACAGCTATCTGCATATACATGGAAATATCTACACAGCTATCTCTTTACACATGGAAATAACTACACCGCTATCTGCATGAACATGGAAATATCTACACCACCATCTGTTTGAGCATGGAAATATCCGCACCGCCATCTGTATGAACATATAAATATCCCCCGGCCATCTGTATTAAGATGGAGATATCTACACCGCTATCTGTATAACCATTGAAATATCTACACCGCTATCTGTATAAACATGGAAATATCTACACCGCTATCTGTATAAACATGGAAATATCTACACCGCTACCTGTATAAACATGGAAATATCAGCACCGCTATCTGTATGAACATGGAAATACCTACACCGCTATCTGTATGAACATGGAAATATCTACACCGATATCTGTATGAACATGGAAATAACTTCACCACCATCTGTATGAACATAGATATATCTACACAGCCATCTGGATGAACATGGAAATATCAACACCGCTGTCTGAATGAACATGGAAATATCTACACCGCTATCTGTATGAACATGGAAATATCTACACCGCTATCTGTATGAACATGGAAATATCTTCACCGCCATCTGTATGAACATGGATATATCTACACAGCCATCTGGATGAACAAGGAAATATCTACACCGCTATCTGTATGAACATGGAAATATCTACACCGCTATCTGTGTAAACATGCATACATCTTCACCGCTATCTGTATAAACATGGAAATATCTACACCGCTATCTGTGTAAACATGCATACATCTTCACCGCTATCTGTTTAAACATGGAAATATCTACACAGCTATCTTTATGAACATGGAAATATCTACACCGCTAACTGTTTGAACAGGGAAATATATACACTGCTATCTGCATGAAAATGGAAATATCTACAGAGCTATCTGCATATACATGGAAATATCTACACAGCTATCTCTTCACACATGGAAATAGCTACACCGCTATCTGTATGAATTTGGAAATATCTACACCGCCATCTGTATGAACATGGAAATATCTGCACCGCCATCTGTATGAACATATAAATATCTACACCGCCATCTGTATTAAGATGGAGATATCTACACCGCTATCTGTATGAACATGGAAATATCTACACCGCTATTTGTATAAACACGGAAATATATCCACTGCTACCTGTATAAACATGGAAGTATCAGCACCGCTATCGGTATTAACATGGCAATATCTACACGGCTATCTGTATGAACATGGAAATATCTACACCGCTATCTGTATGAACATGGAAATATCTTCATCGCCATCTGTATGAACATGGATATATCTACACAGCCATCTGGATGAACATGGTAATATCTACACCGCTATCTGTATGAACATGGAAATATCTACACCGCTATCTTCATGAACATGGATATATCTACACAGCCATCTGGATGAACATGGAAATATCTACACCGCTATCTGTGTAAACATGCCTACATTTTCACCGCTATCTGTATGAACATGGATATATCTACACAGCCATCTGGATGAGCATGGAAATATCTAAACCGCTAACTGTTTGAACAGGGAAATATATACACTGCTATCTGCATAAAAATGGAAATATCTACACCGCTATCTGTATGAACATGGAAATACATACACCGCTATCTGTATGAACATGGAAATATCTACACCGCTATCTGTATGAACATGGAAATATCTACACCGCTATCTGTATGAACATGGAAATATCTACACCGCCATCTGTATGAACATGGAAATATCTTCTCCGCCATCTGTATGAACATGGATATATCTACACAGCCATCTGGATGAACATGGAAATATCTACACCGCTATCTGTGGAAACATGCATACATTTTCACCGCTATCTGTATAAACATGGAAATATCTACACCGCTATCTTTATGAACATGGAAATACCTACACCGCTAACTGTTTGAACATGGAAATATATACACCGCTATCTGCTTGAAAATGGAAATATCTACACCGCTATCAGTATGAACATGGAAATACATACACCGCTATCTGTTTGAACATGGAAATATCTACACCGCTTTCTGTATGAACATGGAAATATCTACACCGCTATCTGTATGAACATGGAAATTTCTACACCGCTATCTGTACGAACATGGAAATACATACACCGCTATCTGTACGAACATGGAAATATCTACACCGCTATCTCTATGAACATGGAAATACCTACACCGCTATCTGTATGAACATGGAAATATCTACACCGCTATCTGTATGAACATGGAAATATCTTCTCCGCCATCTGTATGAACATGGATATATCTACACAGCCATCTGGATGAACATGGAAATATCTAAACCGCTATCTGTATGAACATGGAAATATCTACGCCGCCATCTGTATGAACATAGATATATCTACACAGCCATCTGTATAAACACGGAAATATGTACACCTCTACCTGTATAAACATGGAAATATCTGCACCGCTATCTGTAAAAACATGGAAATATCTACTCCGCTATCTCTATAAACACTGAAATATCTACCCCGCTATATCTATGAACATGGAAATATCCACACTGCCATCTGTATAAACATGGAACTATCTACACCGCTATCTGTAGAAGCATGCCAATATCTACTCCGCTATCTGTATAAACATGGAAATATCTACAACAATATCTCTATAAAGAAGGAAATATCTACACCGCCATCTCTGTATACATGGAAATATCTACACAGCTATCTGTTTGAACATTTAAATATATACACCGCTATCTGTATAAATATGGAAATATCTACACCGCCATCTGCATGAACATAGAAATAACTACACAGCCATCTGTAAGAAGATGGAATTATCTACACCGCCATCTGTATCAACATGGAAATATCTTCACCGCCATCTGTATCAACATGGAAATATCTTCACCGACATCTGTAGGAGCATGGAAAAATCTGCACCTCTATCTGTATGAACATGGAAATATCTACACTGCTATCTGTAAAACAGGGAAATATCTTCACCGCTATCTATATAAACATGGAAATATCTACACCGCTATCTGAATAAACATGGAAATATCTACACCGCTATCTGTATAAACATGGAAATATCTACACCGCTATCTGTGTAAACATGGAAATATCTACACCGCTATCTGTATAAACATGGAAATATCTACACCGCTATGTGTATAAACATGGAAATATCTACACCGCTATCTGTATAAACATGGAAATATCTTCACCGCTACCTGTATAAACATGGAAATATCAGCACCGCTATCGGAATGAACATGGAAATATCTAAACCGCCATCTGTATGAACATGGATATATCTACACAGCCATCTGTATGAACATGGAAATATCTACACTGCTATCTGTATGAACTTGGAAATGTCTACACCGCTATCTGTATCAACATGGAAATATCTTCACCGCCATCTGAATGAACATGGATATGTCTACACAGCCATCTGGATGAACATGGAAATATCTACACCACTATCTGTATGAACATGGAAATATCAACACAGCTATCTGTGTAAACATGCATACATCTTCACCGCTATCTGTATAAACATGGAAATATCTACACCGCTATCTGTATAAACTTGTAAATATCTTCACTGCTATCTGTGTAAACATGGAAATATTGACACCGCTATCTCTATAAACATGGAAATATCTACATTGCTCTCTGTATAAACATGGAAATATCTGCACCGCTATCTGTAAAAACATGGAAATATCTACACCTCTATCTGTATGAACATGGAAATATCTACAGCGCTATCTGTATGAACATGGAAATATCTTCACCGCCATCTGTTTTAACATGGATATGTCTACACAGCCATCTGGATGAACATGGAAATATCTACACCGCTATCTCTATGAACATGGAAATATCTACAGCGCTATCTGTGTAAACATGCATACATCTTCACCGCCATCTGTATAAACATGAAAATATCTACACCGCTATCTGTATGAACATGGAAATATCTACACCGCTATCTGTTTGAACATGGAAATATCTAAACCGCTATCTGCATGAAAATAGAAATATCTACACAGGTATCTGCATATACATGGAAACATCCACAAAGCTATATCTTTACACATGGAAATAACTACACCGCTATCACTATAAACATGGAAATATCTACACCGCCATCTGTATGAACATGGAAATATCTGCACCGCCATCTGTATGAACATATAAATATCTACACCGCCATCTGTATTAAGATGGAGATATCTACACCGCTATCTGTAAAAACTTTGAAATATCTACACCGCTATCTGTATAAACATGGAAATATCTACACCACTATCTGTATAAACATGGAAATATCTACACCGCTACCTGTACAAACATGGAAATATCAGCACCGCTATCTGTATGAACATGGAAATATCAGCACCGCTATCTGTATGAACATGGAAATATCTACACCGCTATCTGTATGAACATGGAAATATCTACACCGCTATCTGTATGAACATGGAAATATCTACACCGCTATCTGTACAAACATAGAAATATCTACACCGCTATCTGTTTGAACATGGAAATATCTACAACGCTGTCTGCATGAAAATGGAAATATCTACACAGCTATCTGAATATACATGGAAATATCTACACAGCTATCTCTTTACACATGGAAATAACTACACCACTATCTCTATAAACATGGAAATATCTACACCACCATCTGAATGAACATGGAAATATCTTCACCGCCATCTGTATGAACATATAAATATCTACACCGCCATCTGTATTAAGAAGGAGATAACTACACCGCTGTCAGTATAAACATGGAAATATCTACACCGCTATCTGTATAAACATGGAAATATCTACACCGCTATCTGTATAAACATGGAAATATCTACACTGCTACCTGTATAAACATGGAAATATCAGCACCGCAATCTGTATGAACATGGAAATATCTACACCGCTATCTGTATGGACATGGAAATAAATACCCTGCTATCTCTACAAACATGGAAATATCTATAACGCTATCTGTATAAACATGGAAATATCTACACCGCTATCTGTATAAAGATGGAAATATCTACACCGCTATCTGTATAAACTTTTAAACATCTTCACTGCTATCTGTGTAAACATGGAAATATTGACACCGCTATCTCTATAAACATGGAAATATCTACATTGCTCTCTGTATAAACATGGAAATATCTGCACCGCTATCTGTAAAAATATGGAAATATCTACTCCGCTATCTCTATAAACACTGAAATATCTACCCCGCTATATCTATGAACATGGAAATATCCACACTGCCATCTGTATAAACATGGAACTATCTACACCGCTATCTGTAGAAGCATGGCAATATCTACTCCGCTATCTGTATAAACATGGAAATATCTACAACAATATCTCTATAAAGAAGGAAATATCTACACCGCCATCTCTGTATACATGGAAATATCTACACAGCTATCTGTTTGAACATTTAAATATATACACCGCTATCTGTATAAATATGGAAATATCTACACCACCATCTGCGTGAACATGGAAATAACTACACAGCCATCTGTAAGAAGATGGAATTATCTACACCGCCATCTGTATCAACATGGAAATATCTTCACCGCCATCTGTATCAACATGGAAATATCTTCACCGACATCTGTAGGAGCATGGAAAAATCTGCTCCACTATCTGTATGAACATGGAAATATCTATACTGCTATCTGTAAAACAGGGAAATATCATCACCGCTATCTATATAAACATGGAAATATCTACACCGCTATCTGAATAAACATGGAAATATCTACACCGCTATCTGTATAAACATGGAAATATCTACACCGCTATCTGTGTAAACATGGAAATATCTACACCGCTATCTGTGTAAACATGGAAATATCTACACCGCCATCTGTTTAAACATGGAAATATCTACACCGTCATCTGTATAAACATGGAAACATCTACACCGCCATCAGTATCAAAATGGAATTATCTATACCGCCTTCTGTATGATCATGGAAATATCTACAATGTTATCTGTATAAACACAGAAATATCTACACCTCTATCTGCATAAACATGGAAATATCTACACTGTTATCTGTTTAAACATGGAAATAACTAGACTGCTATCTCTATAAACATGGAAATATCTACACCGCTCTCAGTAAAAACTTGGAAATGACTACACTGCTCTCTGTATAAACATGCAAATATCTTCACCGCTATCTGTATAAACATGTAAATATCTACACCGCCATCTGTAAGAACATGGAATTATCTACACCGCCATCTGTGTCAACATGGAAATATATACACCGCCTTCTGTATCAACATGGAAATATCTTCAACGCCATCTGTATGAACCTGGAAATATGTGTACTGCCACCTGTACGAAAATGGAAATATCTACACCGCTATCTGTATGAACATGGAAATATCTACACTGCAATCTGTATGAACATGGAAATATCTACACCGCTATCCATTTGAACATGGAAATATCTACCCCGCTATCTGTATAAACATGGAAATATCTACAATATTATCTCAATAAACATGGAAATAACTACACCGCTATCTGTATAAACATGGAAATATCTAGACCTTCATCTCTATAAACATGGAAATATCTACACTGCCATCTGTATAAGCATGGAAATATCTACACGGCCTTCTGTACAAACATGGAAATATCTACACCGCCATCTGTATAAAGATCGAAATATCTACAGCGCTATCTGTATAAACATGGAAATATCTACACCGCTATCTGTATAAACATGAAAATATTTACACCGCTATCTGCATAAACATGGAAATATCTACACCGCGATCTGTATAAACATGGAAATATCTACACCATTATCTGTATAAACATGGAAGTATCCACACCGCTATCTCTATAAACATGTAAATAAGTACACTGCTATCTCTGTAAACATGGAAATATCTAGATCGCCATCTCTATAAACATGGAAATATCTACAACGCCATCTGTATGAACATGGAAATATCTACACCGCCAACCATATAAAGATGGATATATCTACACTGCTATCTGTATAAACATGGAAAAATCTTCAACACTATCTGTATAAACATGGAAATGTCTACACGGCCATCTCTATAAACATGGATATATCTACAATTCTATCTGTGTAAACATGGAAATGTCTATGCCGCTATCTGGGTAAACATGGAAATACCTACTCCGCTATCTGTATAAACACAGAAATATCTACACTGCTATCTGTATAAACATGGAAATATATACACCGTTATCTGTATAAACTTGGAAATAACTACACTGCTATGTCTATAAACATGGAAATATCTGCACCGCTATCTGTATAAACATGGAAATATCTACATTGCTATCTGTAAAACAGGGAAATATCTACACAGCTATCTCTATAAACATCTAAATATCTACAGTGCTCTCTGTATAAACATGGAAATATCTACACCGCTATCTGTAAAAACATGGAAATATCTACGCCGCTATCTGTATAAACATGGAAATATGTACACCGCTATATCTATAAACATGGAATTATCTACACTACCATCTGTATCAACATGGAAATATCAACACCGCTATCTGTATAAACATGGAAATATCTGCACTGCTATCTGTATAAACATGGAAATTCCTTCACCGCTATCTGTATAAACACGGAAATATCTACACCGCCATCTCTTTAAACATGGAAATATCTACACCGCAATCGGTATAAATGTGGAAATATCTACACCACTATCTCTATAAACATGGAAATATCTACACCGCCATCTGTATGAACACGGAAATATCTACACCGCTATCTGTATAAACATGCAAATATCTACACCACTAACTCTATAAACATGGAAATATCTATACCACTAAATCTATAAACATGGAAATATCTACACTGCCATCTGTATAAACATGGAAATAGCTACAGCGCCATCAGTATGAACATGGAAATATCTACACTACCATCGGTATGAACATGGAAATATCTACACAGCCATCTGTATGAACATGGAAATATCTACAGCGTCATCTGTATGAACATGGAAATATCTACACAGCCATCTGTATGAACACTGAAATATCTTCACGCCATCTGTATGAACATGGAAATATCTACACCGCCATCTGTATGAACATGGAAATATCTACACCGACATCTGTATGACCATGGAAATATCTACACCGCTATCTGTATGAACACGGAAATATCTACACCACTCTCTGTATTAACATGGAAATATCTACACTTATCTGTGAAACAGGGAAATATGTACAACGCTATCTCTAAAAAGATGGAAATATCTACACCACTATCTCTATAATCATGGAAATATCTACACTGCCATCTCTATAAAGATTGAAATACATAGACTGCCATCTTATGAACTTGGAAATATCTACACCGCCATGTGTATAAATTTGGTAATATCTACACCGCTATCTGTATGTACATGGAAATATCTACACAGCCAACTATATAAAGATGCAATTATCTACACCGCTATCTGTATGGACATGGAAATATCTACCCCACTATCTGTATAAACATGGAAATATCTACTCCGCTATCTGAATAAACATGGAAATATCTACACCGCAATCTCTATAAACATGGAAATAACTACAGTGCTATGTGTATAAACATGGAAATATCTAGACCTCCATCTTTATAAATATGGAAATATCTACACTGCCATCTCTATAAACATGGAGATACCTAAACCGCCATCTGTATGAACATGGAATTATCTACACCGCCATCTCTATAAATATGGAAACATCTACACCGACATCTGTATAAACATGGAAATATCTACACCTCTATCTGTATAATGATGGAAATATCTACACCGCTATCTGAATAAACATGTAAATATCTACATCACCATCTTCATAAACATGGAAATATCTACACCGCAATCTCTATAAACATGGAAATATCTACACCAATATCTGTGTGAACATGGAAATATCTACACTGCCAACCGTATGAAGATGGAAATATCTACACCGCTCACTGTATGAACATGGAAATATCTACACCGCTATCTGTATGAACATGGAAATATCTACACCGCTATCTCTATAAACATGGCAATATCTACACCGATATCTGTATAAACATGGAAATATCTAAACCGCTATCTGTATAAACATGGAAATATCTACACCGCTATCTCTATAAACATGGGAATGTCTACAGCACCCTCTGTTTTAGCATGGAAATATCTACACGGCCACCTGTATAAAGATGGAAATATCTACAGCGCTATCTGCATAAACAAGGAAATATCTACACTGCTATCTGAATAAACATGGAAATATCTACAGTGCTATCTGTACAAACATGGAAATAGCTACACCGCTATCTGTATAAACATGGAAATATCTACACCGCTATCTCAATAAACATGGAAAAATCTTCACCGCTATCTGTATAAACTTGGAAATATCTACACCGCTATCTGCATAAACATGGAAATATCTACAGTGCTATCTGTATAAACATGGAAATATCTACACCGCTATCTGTATGAAGATGGTAATATCTACGCCGCTATCTGTATAAACATGGAAATATCTACAACGCTACCTCTATGACTTGGAAATATCTAAACACCTCTCTGTATAAACAAGGAAATATCTACAACGCCATCTCTATAAACATGGAAATGTCAACACCGCCATCTGCATAAATATGGAAATATCTACACCGCTATCTGTAAGAACATGTTAATATGTACATCCCTATGTGTATAAACATGGAAATATCTACATCGCTATCTCTATAACATGGAAATGTCTACACTGCTATCTGTATAAAGAAGGAAATATCTACACCGCCATCTGTATAAACATGGAAATATCTACACCGCTATGTGTATGAATATGGAAATATCTACACCACTATCTCTATAAACATGGAAATATCTACACCGCTATCTGTTTAAACAAGGAAATATCTACAACGGCATGTCTATAAATATGGAAATATCTACACTGCCACCTCTATAAACAGGGAAATATCTAAACCATCATCCGTATGAGCATGGAAATATCTACACCGCGATCTCTCTAAAGATGCAAATATCTACACCGCCGTCTGTATAAACATGGGAATACCTACACCGCTATCTGTAAAAACATGGAAGTATCTACACTGCTTTCTGTATGAACATGGAAATATCTACACCGCTATCTGTATGAACAATGAAATATCTACACCGCTATCTGTATGAACATGGATATATCTACACAGCCATCTGGATGAACATGGAAATATCTACACCGCTATCTGTGTAAACATGCATACAACTTCACCGCTATCTGTATAAATATGGATATATCTACACCTCTATCTTTATGAACATGGAAATATCTACACTGCAAACTGTTTGAAAAGGGAAATATATACACCGCTATCTGCATGAAAATGGAAATATCTACACAGCTATCTGCATATACATGGAAATATCTACACAGCTATCTCTTTACACATGGAAATAACTACACCGCTATCTGTATGAACATGGAAATATCTACACCGATATCTGTATGAACATGGAAATAACTGCACCACCATCTGAATGAACATATAAAGATCTACACCGCCATCTGTATTAAGATGGAGATATCTACAGCGCTATCTGTAAAAACTTGGAAATATCTACACCGCTATCTGTATAAACATGGAAATATCTACAACACTATCTGTATAAACATGGAAATATCAGCACCGCTATCTGTATGAAAATGGAAAAATCTACACCGCTATCTGTATGAACATGGAAATATCTACACTGCAATCTGTATGAACATGGAAATATCTACACCGCTATCCATTTGAACATGGAAATATCTACCCCGCTATCTGTATAAACATGGAAATATCTACAATATTATCTCAATAAACATGGAAATAACTACACCGCTATCTGTATAAACATGGAAATATCTAGACCTTCATCTCTATAAACATGGAAATATCTACACTGCCATCTGTATAAGCATGGAAATATCTACACGGCCTTCTGTACAAACATGGAAATATCTACACCGCCATCTGTATAAAGATCGAAATATCTACAGCGCTATCTGTATAAACATGGAAATATCTACACCGCTATCTGTATAAACATGAAAATATTTACACCGCTATCTGCATAAACATGGAAATATCTACACCGCGATCTGTATAAACATGGAAATATCTACACCATTATCTGTATAAACATGGAGGTATCCACACCGCTATCTCTATAAACATGTAAATAAGTACACTGCTATCTCTGTAAACATGGAAATATCTAGATCGCCATCTCTATAAACAAGGAAATATCTACAACGCCATCTGTATGAACATGGAAATATCTACACCGCCAACCATATAAAGATGGATATATCTACACTGCTATCTGTATAAACATGGAAAAATCTTCACCACTATCTGTATAAACATGGAAATGTCTACACGGCCATCTCTATAAACATGGATATATCTACAATTCTATCTGTGTAAACATGGAAATGTCTATGCCGCTATCTGGGTAAACATGGAAATACCTACTCCGCTATCTGTATAAACACAGAAATATCTACACTGCTATCTGTATAAACATGGAAATATATACAACGTTATCTGTATAAACTTGGAAATAACTACACTGCTATGTCTATAAACATGGAAATATCTGCACCGCTATCTGTATAAACATGGAAATATCTACATTGCTATCTGTAAAACAGGGAAACATCTACACAGCTATCTCTATAAACATCTAAATATCTACAGTGCTCTCTGTATAAACATGGAAATATCTACATCGCTATCTGCAAAAACATGGAAATATCTACGCCGCTATCTGTATAAACATGGAAATATGTACACCGCTATATCTATAAACATGGAATTATCTACACTGCCATCTGTATAAACATGGAAATATCAACACCGCTATCTGTATAAACATGGAAATATCTGCACTGCTATCTGTATAAACATGGAAATTCCTTCACCGCTATCTGTATAAACACGGAAATATCTACACCGCCATCTCTTTAAACATGGAAATATCTACACCGCAATCGGTATAAATGTGGAAATATCTACACCACTATCTCTATAAACATGGAAATATCTACACCGCCATCTGTATGAACACGGAAATATCTACACCGCTATCTGTATAAACATGCAAATATCTACACCACTAACTCTATAAACATGGAAATATCTACACCACTAAATCTATAAACATGGAAATATCTACACTGCCATCTGTATAAACATGGAAATAGCTACAGCGCCATCAGTATGAACATGGAAATATCTACACCACCATCGGTATGAACATGGAAATATCTACACAGCCATCTGTATGAACATGGAAATATCTACAGCGTCATCTGTATGAACATGGAAATATCTACACAGCCATCTGTATGAACACTGAAATATCTTCACGCCATCTGTATGAACATGGAAATATCTACACCGCCATCTGTATGAACATGGAAATATCTACACCGACATCTGTATGACCATGGAAATATCTACACCGCTATCTGTATGAACACGGAAATATCTACACCACTCTCTGTATTAACATGGAAATATCTACACTTATCTGTGAAACAGGGAAATATGTACAACGCTATCTCTAAAAAGATGGAAATATCTACACCACTATCTCTATAATCATGGAAATATCTACACTGCCATCTCTATAAAGATTGAAATACATAGACTGCCATCTTATGAACTTGGAAATATCTACACCGCCATGTGTATAAATTTGGTAATATCTACACCGCTATCTGTATGTACATGGAAATATCTACACAGCCAACTATATAAAGATGCAATTATCTACAGCGCTATCTGTATGGACATGGAAATATCTACCCCACTATCTGTATAAACATGGAAATATCTACTCCGCTATCTGAATAAACATGGAAATATCTACACCGCAATCTCTATAAACATGGAAATAACTACAGTGCTATGTGTATAAACATGGAAATATCTAGACCTCCATCTTTATAAATATGGAAATATCTACACTGCCATCTCTATAAACATGGAGATACCTAAACCGCCATCTGTATGAACATGGAATTATCTACACCGCCATCTCTATAAATATGGAAACATCTACACCGACATCTGTATAAACATGGAAATATCTACACCTCTATCTGTATAATGATGGAAATATCTACACCGCTATCTGAATAAACATGTAAATATCTACATCGCCATCTTCATAAACATGGAAATATCTACACCGCAATCTCTATAAACATGGAAATATCTACACCAATATCTGTGTGAACATGGAAATATCTACACTGCCAACCGTATGAAGATGGAAATATCTACACCGCTCACTGTATGAACATGGAAATATCTACACCGCTATCTGTATGAACATGGAAATATCTACACCGCTATCTCTATAAACATGGCAATATCTACACCGATATCTGTATAAACATGGAAATATCTAAACCGCTATCTGTATAAACATGGAAATATCTACACCACTATCTCTATAAACATGGGAATGTCTACAGCACCCTCTGTTTTAGCATGGAAATATCTACACGGCCACCTGTATAAAGATGGAAATATCTACAGCGCTATCTGCATAAACAAGGAAATATCTACACTGCTATCTGAATAAACATGGAAATATCTACAGTGCTATCTGTACAAACATGGAAATAGCTACACCGCTATCTGTATAAACATGGAAATATCTACACCGCTATCTCAATAAACATGGAAAAATCTTCACCGCTATCTGTATAAACTTGGAAATATCTACACCGCTATCTGCATAAACATGGAAATATCTACAGTGCTATCTGTATAAACATGGAAATATCTACACCGCTATCTGTATGAAGATGGTAATATCTACGCCGCTATCTGTATAAACATGGAAATATCTACAATGCTACCTCTATGACTTGGAAATATCTAAACACCTCTCTGTATAAACAAGGAAATATCTACAACGCCATCTCTATAAACATGGAAATGTCAACACCGCCATCTGCATAAATATGGAAATATCTACACCGCTATCTGTAAGAACATGTTAATATGTACATCCCTATGTGTATAAACATGGAAATATCTACATCGCTATCTCTATAACATGGAAATGTCTACACCGCTATCTGTATAAAGAAGGAAATATCTACACCGCCATCTGTATAAACATGGAAATATCTACACCGCTATGTGTATGAATATGGAAATATCTACACCACTATCTCTATAAACATGGAAATATCTACACCGCTATCTGTTTAAACAAGGAAATATCTACAACGGCATGTCTATAAATATGGAAATATCTACACTGCCACCTCTATAAACAGGGAAATATCTAAACCATCATCCGTATGAGCATGGAAATATCTACACCGCGATCTCTCTAAAGATGCAAATATCTACACCGCCGTCTGTATAAACATGGGAATACCTACACCGCTATCTGTAAAAACATGGAAGTATCTACACTGCTTTCTGTATGAACATGGAAATATCTACACCGCTATCTGTATGAACAATGAAATATCTACACCGCTATCTGTATGAACATGGATATATCTACACAGCCATCTGGATGAACATGGAAATATCTACACCGCTATCTGTGTAAACATGCATACAACTTCACCGCTATCTGTATAAATATGGATATATCTACACCTCTATCTTTATGAACATGGAAATATCTACACTGCAAACTGTTTGAAAAGGGAAATATATACACCGCTATCTGCATGAAAATGGAAATATCTACACAGCTATCTGCATATACATGGAAATATCTACACAGCTATCTCTTTACACATGGAAATAACTACACCGCTATCTGTATGAACATGGAAATATCTACACCGATATCTGTATGAACATGGAAATAACTGCACCACCATCTGAATGAACATATAAAGATCTACACCGCCATCTGTATTAAGATGGAGATATCTACAGCGCTATCTGTAAAAACTTGGAAATATCTACACCGCTATCTGTATAAACATGGAAATATCTACAACACTATCTGTATAAACATGGAAATATCAGCACCGCTATCTGTATGAAAATGGAAAAATCTACACCGCTATCTGTATGAACATGGAAATATCTACACTGCAATCTGTATGAACATGGAAATATCTACACCGCTATCCATTTGAACATGGAAATATCTACCCCGCTATCTGTATAAACATGGAAATATCTACAATATTATCTCAATAAACATGGAAATAACTACACCGCTATCTGTATAAACATGGAAATATCTAGACCTTCATCTCTATAAACATGGAAATATCTACACTGCCATCTGTATAAGCATGGAAATATCTACACGGCCTTCTGTACAAACATGGAAATATCTACACCGCCATCTGTATAAAGATGGAAATATCTACAGCGCTATCTGTATAAACATGGAAATATCTACACCGCTATCTGTATAAACATGAAAATATTTACACCGCTATCTGCATAAACATGGAAATATCTACACCGCGATCTGTATAAACATGGAAATATCTACACCATTATCTGTATAAACATGGAGGTATCCACACCGCTATCTCTATAAACATGTAAATAAGTACACTGCTATCTCTGTAAACATGGAAATATCTAGATCGCCATCTCTATAAACATGGAAATATCTACAACGCCATCTGTATGAACATGGAAATATCTACACCGCCAACCATATAAAGATGGATATATCTACACTGCTATCTGTATAAACATGGAAAAATCTTCACCACTATCTGTATAAACATGGAAATGTCTACACGGCCATCTCTATAAACATGGATATATCTACAATTCTATCTGTGTAAACATGGAAATGTCTATGCCGCTATCTGGGTAAACATGGAAATACCTACTCCGCTATCTGTATAAACACAGAAATATCTACACTGCTATCTGTATAAACATGGAAATATATACACCGTTATCTGTATAAACTTGGAAATAACTACACTGCTATGTCTATAAACATGGAAATATCTGCACCGCTATCTGTATAAACATGGAAATATCTACATTGCTATCTGTAAAACAGGGAAACATCTACACAGCTATCTCTATAAACATCTAAATATCTACAGTGCTCTCTGTATAAACATGGAAATATCTACATCGCTATCTGCAAAAACATGGAAATATCTACGCCGCTATCTGTATAAACATGGAAATATGTACACCGCTATATCTATAAACATGGAATTATCTACACTACCATCTGTATAAACATGGAAATATCAACACCGCTATCTGTATAAACATGGAAATATCTGCACTGCTATCTGTATAAACATGGAAATTCCTTCACCGCTATCTGTATAAACACGGAAATATCTACACCGCCATCTCTTTAAACATGGAAATATCTACACCGCAATCGGTATAAATGTGGAAATATCTACACCACTATCTCTATAAACATGGAAATATCTACACCGCCATCTGTATGAACACGGAAATATCTACACCGCTATCTGTATAAACATGCAAATATCTACACCACTAACTCTATAAACATGGAAATATCTACACCACTAAATCTATAAACATGGAAATATCTACACTGCCATCTGTATAAACATGGAAATAGCTACAGCGCCATCAGTATGAACATGGAAATATCTACACCACCATCGGTATGAACATGGAAATATCTACACAGCCATCTGTATGAACATGGAAATATCTACAGCGTCATCTGTATGAACATGGAAATATCTACACAGCCATCTGTATGAACACTGAAATATCTTCACGCCATCTGTATGAACATGGAAATATCTACACCGCCATCTGTATGAACATGGAAATATCTACACCGACATCTGTATGACCATGGAAATATCTACACCGCTATCTGTATGAACACGGAAATATCTACACCACTCTCTGTATTAACATGGAAATATCTACACTTATCTGTGAAACAGGGAAATATGTACAACGCTATCTCTAAAAAGATGGAAATATCTACACCACTATCTCTATAATCATGGAAATATCTACACTGCCATCTCTATAAAGATTGAAATACATAGACTGCCATCTTATGAACTTGGAAATATCTACACCGCCATGTGTATAAATTTGGTAATATCTACACCGCTATCTGTATGTACATGGAAATATCTACACAGCCAACTATATAAAGATGCAATTATCTACACCGCTATCTGTATGGACATGGAAATATCTACCCCACTATCTGTATAAACATGGAAATATCTACTCCGCTATCTGAATAAACATGGAAATATCTACACCGCAATCTCTATAAACATGGAAATAACTACAGTGCTATGTGTATAAACATGGAAATATCTAGACCTCCATCTTTATAAATATGGAAATATCTACACTGCCATCTCTATAAACATGGAGATACCTAAACCGCCATCTGTATGAACATGGAATTATCTACACCGCCATCTCTATAAATATGGAAACATCTACACCGACATCTGTATAAACATGGAAATATCTACACCTCTATCTGTATAATGATGGAAATATCTACACCGCTATCTGAATAAACATGTAAATATCTACATCGCCATCTTCATAAACATGGAAATATCTACACCGCAATCTCTATAAACATGGAAATATCTACACCAATATCTGTGTGAACATGGAAATATCTACACTGCCAACCGTATGAAGATGGAAATATCTACACCGCTCACTGTATGAACATGGAAATATCTACACCGCTATCTGTATGAACATGGAAATATCTACACCGCTATCTCTATAAACATGGCAATATCTACACCGATATCTGTATAAACATGGAAATATCTAAACCGCTATCTGTATAAACATGGAAATATCTACACCACTATCTCTATAAACATGGGAATGTCTACAGCACCCTCTGTTTTAGCATGGAAATATCTACACGGCCACCTGTATAAAGATGGAAATATCTACAGCGCTATCTGCATAAACAAGGAAATATCTACACTGCTATCTGAATAAACATGGAAATATCTACAGTGCTATCTGTACAAACATGGAAATAGCTACACCGCTATCTGTATAAACATGGAAATATCTACACCGCTATCTCAATAAACATGGAAAAATCTTCACCGCTATCTGTATAAACTTGGAAATATCTACACCGCTATCTGCATAAACATGGAAATATCTACAGTGCTATCTGTATAAACATGGAAATATCTACACCGCTATCTGTATGAAGATGGTAATATCTACGCCGCTATCTGTATAAACATGGAAATATCTACAACGCTACCTCTATGACTTGGAAATATCTAAACACCTCTCTGTATAAACAAGGAAATATCTACAACGCCATCTCTATAAACATGGAAATGTCAACACCGCCATCTGCATAAATATGGAAATATCTACACCGCTATCTGTAAGAACATGTTAATATGTACATCCCTATGTGTATAAACATGGAAATATCTACATCACTATCTCTATAACATGGAAATGTCTACACCGCTATCTGTATAAAGAAGGAAATATCTACACCGCCATCTGTATAAACATGGAAATATCTACACCGCTATGTGTATGAATATGGAAATATCTACACCACTATCTCTATAAACATGGAAATATCTACACCGCTATCTGTTTAAACAAGGAAATATCTACAACGCCATGTCTATAAATATGGAAATATCTACACTGCCACCTCTATAAACAGGGAAATATCTAAACCATCATCGGTATGAGCATGGAAATATCTACACCGCGATCTCTCTAAAGATGCAAATATCTACACCGCCGTCTGTATAAACATGGGAATACCTACACCGCTATCTGTAAAAACATGGAAGTATCTACACTGCTTTCTGTATGAACATGGAAATATCTACACCGCTATCTGTATGAACAATGAAATATCTACACCGCTATCTGTATGAACATGGATATATCTACACAGCCATCTGGATAAACATGGAAATATCTACACCGCTATTTGTGTAAACATGCATACAACTTCACCGCTATCTGTATAAATATGGATATATCTACACCGCTATCTTTATGAACATGGAAATATCTACACTGCAAACTGTTTGAAAAGGGAAATATATACACCGCTATCTGCATGAAAATGGAAATATCTACACAGCTATCTGCATATACATGGAAATATCTACACAGCTATCTCTTTACACATGGAAATAACTACACCGCTATCTGTATGAACATGGAAATATCTACACCGATATCTGTATGAACATGGAAATAACTGCACCACCATCTGAATGAACATATAAAGATCTACACCGCCATCTGTATTAAGATGGAGATATCTACAGCGCTATCTGTAAAAACTTGGAAATATCTACACCGCTATCTGTATAAACATGGAAATATCTACACCACTATCTGTATAAACATGGAAATATCAGCACCGCTATCTGTATGAAAATGGAAAAATCTACACCGCTATCTGTATGAACATGGAAATATCTACACTGCAATCTGTATGAACATGGAAATATCTACACCGCTATCCATTTGAACATGGAAATATCTACCCCGCTATCTGTATAAACATGGAAATATCTACAATATTATCTCAATAAACATGGAAATAACTACACCGCTATCTGTATAAACATGGAAATATCTAGACCTTCATCTCTATAAACATGGAAATATCTACACTGCCATCTGTATAAGCATGGAAATATCTACACCGCTATCTGTATGAACATGGAAATACATACACCGCTATCTGTATGAACATGGAAATATCTACACCACTATCTCTATGAACATGGAAATATCTACACCGCTATCTGTATGAACATGGAAATATCTACACCGCCATCTGTATGAACATGGAAATATCTTCTCTGCCATCTGTATGAACATGGATATATCTACACAGCCATCTGGATGAACATGGAAATATCTACACCGCTATCTGTATGAACATGGAAATATCTACACCGCTATCTGTATGAACATAGAAATATCTACACCGCTATCTGTTTGAACATGGAAATATCTACACCGCTGTCTGCATGAAAATGGAAATATCTACACAGCTATCTGCATATACAAGGAAATATCTACACAGCAATCTCTTTACACATGGAAATAACTACACCGCTATCTCTATAAACATGGAAATATCTACACCGCCATCTGTATGAACATGGAAATATCTACACCGCTATCTGTATGAACATATAAATATCTACACCGCCATCTGTATTAAGAAGGAGATAAACACACCGCTATCTGTATAAACATGGAAATATCTACACCGCTATCTGTATAAACATGGAAATATCTACACCGCTATCTGTATAAACATGGAAATATCTACACCGCTACCTGTATAAACATGGAAATATCAGCACCGCTATCGGTATGAACATGGAAATATCTACACCGCTATCTGTATGAACATGGAAATATCTACACCGCCATCTGTATGAACATGGAAATATCTTCACCGCCATCTGTATGAACATGGATATATCTACACAGCCATCTGTATGAACATGGAAATATCTACACCGCTATCTGTATGAACATGGAAATATCTACACCGCTATCTTTATGAACATGGAATTATCTTCACCGCCATCTGTTTTAACATGGATATGTCTACACAGCCATCTGGATGAACATGGAAATATCTACACCGCTATCTGTATGAACATGGAAATATCTACACCGCTATCTGTGTAAACATGCATACATCTTCACCGCTATCTGTATAAACATGGAAATATCTACACCGCTATCTGTGTAAACATGCATACACCTTCACCGCTATCTGTATAAACATGGAAATATCTACACAGCTATCTTTATGAAAAGGGAAATATCTACACCGCTAACTGTTTGAAAAGGGAAATATATACACGGCTATCTGCATGAAAATGGAAATATCTACACAGCTATCTGCATATACATGGAAATATCTACACAGCTATCTCTTTACACATGGAAATAACTACACCGCTATCTGTATGAATTTGGAAATATCTACACCGCCATCTGTATGAACATGGAAATACCTGCACCGCCATCTGTATGAACATATAAATATCTACACCGCCATCTGTATTAAGATGGAGATGTCTACACCGCAATCAGTATAAACATGGAAATATCTACACCGCTATGTGTATAAACATGGAAATATCTACACCGCTATCTGTATAAACATGGAAATATCTACACCGCTACCTGTATAAACATGGAAATATCAGCACCGCTATCGGAATGAATATGGAAATATCGACACCGCCATCTCTATGAACATGGAAATATCTTCACCGCCATCTGTATGAACATGGATATATCTACACAGCCATCTCTATGAACATGGAAATATCTACACCGCTATGTGTATGAACATGGAAATGTCTACACCGCTATCTGTATCAACATGGAAATACCTTCACCGCCATCTGAATGAACATGGATATGTCTACACAGCCATCTGGATGAACACGGAAATATCTACACCACTATCTGTATGAACATGGAAATATCAACACAGCTATCTGTGTAAACATGCATACATCTTCACCGCTATCTGTATGAACATGGAAATATCTACACAGCTCTCTCTTTACACATGGAAATAACTACACCACTATCTCTATAAACATGGAAATATCTACACCGCCTTCTGTATGAACATGGAAATATCTGCACCGCCATCTGTATGAACATGTAAATAACTACACCGCCATCTGGAATTAAGAAGGAGATATCTACACCGCTATCTGTATAAACATGGAAATACCTACACCGCTATCTGTATGAACATGGAAATATCTACACCGCTATCTGTATAAACATGGAAATATGTACACAGCTACCTGTATAAACATGGAAGTATCAGCACCGCTATCGGTATGAACATGGCAATATCTTCACCGCCATCGCATGAACATGGATATATCTACACAGCATTCTGGATGAACTTGGAAATATCTACACCGCTATCTTTGTAAACATGCATACATTTTCACCGCTATCTGTATAAACATGGAAATATCTACACCGCTATCTTTATGAACATGGACATATCTAAACCGCAAACTGAGCAGGGGAATATATACACCGCTATCTGCATAAAAATGGAAATATCTACACCGTTATCTGTATGAACATGGAAATACATACACCGCAATCTGTATGAACATGGAAATATCTACACTGCTATCTGTATGAACATGGAAATATCTACACCGCTATCTGTGTGAACATGGAAATATCTACACCGCCATCTGTATGAACATGGAAATATCTTCTCCGCCATGTGTATGAACATGGATATGTCTACACAGCCATCTGGATGAACATGGAAATATCTACACCGCTATCTGTATGAACATGGAAATATCTACACCGCTATCTGCATGAACATGGAAATATCTACACAGCCATTTGGATGAACATGGAAATATCTACACCGCTATCTGTATGAACATGGAAATACATACACCGCTATCTGTATGAACATGTAAATATCTACACCGCTATCTGTATGAACATGGAAATATCTTCACCGCCATCTGTATGAACATGGATATATCTACAGAGCCATCTGGATGAACATGGAAATATCTACACCGCTATCTGTGTAAACATGCATACATTTTCACCGCTATCTGTATAAACATGGAAATATCTACACCGCTATCTTTATTAACATGGAAATATCTAAACCGCTAACTGTTTGAACAGGGGAATATATACACCGCTATCTGCATAAAAATGGAAATATCTACACCGCTATCTGTATGAACATGGAAATATATACACCGCTATCTGTATGAACATGGAAATATCTACACCACTATCACTATGAACATGGAAATATCTACACCGCTATCTGTATGAACATGGAAATATCTACACCGCCATCTGTATGAACATGGAAATATCTTCTCCGCCATCTGTATGAACATGGATATATCTACACAGTCATCTGGATGAACATGGAAATATCTACACCGCTATCTGTATGAACATGGAAATACCTACACCGCTATCTGTATGAACATAGAAATATCTACACCGCTATCTGTTTGAACATGGAAATATCTACACCGCTGTCTGCATGAAAATGGAAATATCTACACAGCTATCTGCATATACATGGAAATATCTACACAGCAATCTCTTTGCACATGGAAATAACTACACCGCTATCTCTATAAACATGGAAATATCTACACCGCCATCTGTATGAACATGGAAATATCTACACCGCTATCTGTGAGAACATGGAAATATCTACACAGCAATCTCTTTGCACATGGAAATAACTACACCGCTATCTCTATAAACATGGAAATATCTTCACCGCCATCTGTACGAACATAGATATATCTACACAGCCATCTGGATGAACATGGAAATATCTACACCGCTATCTGTACGAACATGGAAATATCTACACCGCTATCTGTATGAACTTGGAAATATCTACACCACTATCTGTACGAACATGGAAATATCTACACCGCTATCTGTATTAACATGGAAATATCTACACTGCTATCTGTTTGAACATGGAAATATCTACACCGCTATCTGCATGAAAATGGAAATATCTAAACAGCTATCTGCATATATATGGAAATATCTAAACAGCTATCTCCTTACACTTGGAAATAACTACACCACTATCTCTATAAACATCGAAATATCTACACCGCCATCTGTATGAACATGGAAATATCTGCACCGCCATCTGTATGAACATATAAATGTCTACACAGCCATCTGTATTAAGAAGGAGATATCTACAGCGCTATCTGTATAAAGATGGAAATATCTACACCGCTATCTGTATGAACATGGAAATATCTACACCGCTATCTGTATAAACACGGAAATAGGTACACCGCTACCTGTATAAACATGGAAGTATCAGCACCGCTATCGGTATGAACATGGCAATATCTACACGGCTATCTGTATGAACATGGAAATATCTACACCGCTATCTGTATGAACAGGGAAATATCTTCATCGCCATCTGTATGAACATGGATATATCTACACAGCCATCTGGATGAACATGGAAATATCTACACCGCTATCTGTATGAACATGGAAATATCTGCACCGCTATCTGCATGAACATGGAAATATCTACACAGCCATCCGGATGAACATGGAAATATCAACACCGCTATCTGTATGAACACGGAAGTACATAGACCGCTATCTGTATGAACATGGAAATATCTACACCGCTATCTGTATGAACATGGAAATATCTACACCGCTATCTGTATGAACATGGAAATATCTTCACCGCCGTCTGTATGAACATGGATATATCTACACAGCATTCTGGATGAACATGGAAATATGTACACCGCTATCTGTGTAAACATGCATACATTTTCACCGCTATCTGTATAAACATGGAAATATCTACACCGCTATCTTTATGAACATGGAAATATCTAAACCGCTAACTGTTTGAACAGGGAAATATATACACCGCTATCTGCATAAAAATGGAAATATCTACACCGCTATCTGTATGAACATGGAAATACATAAACCGCTATCTCTATGAACATGGAAATATCTACACCGCTATCTGTATGAACATGGAAATATCTACACCGCTATCTGTATGAACATGGAAATATCTACCCCGCCATCTGTATGAACATGGAAATATCTTCTCCGCCATCTGTATAAACAAGGATATATCTACACCGCCATCTGGATGAACATGGAAATATCTAAACCGCTCTCTGTATGAACATGGAAATATCTACACAGCCATCTGGATGAACATGGAAATATCTACACCGCTATCTGTATTAACATGGAAATACGTACACCGCTATCTGTATGAACATGGAAATATCTACACCGCTATCTGTATTAACATGGAAATATCTACACCGCTATCTGTATGAACATGGAAATATCTTCACCGCCATCTGTATGAACATGGATATATCTACACAGCCATCTGGATGAACATGGAAATATCTACACCGCTATCTGTGTAAACATGCATACATTTTCACTGCAATCTGTATAAACATGGAAATATCTACACCGCTATCTTTATGAACATGGAAATATCTACACCGCTAACTGTTTCAACATGGAAATATATACACCGCTATCTGCTTGAAAATGGAAATATCTACACGGCTATCTGTATGAACATGGAAATACATACACCGCTATCTGTTTTAACATGGAAATATCTACACCGCTTTCTGTATGAACATGGAAATATCTACACCGCTATCTGTATGAACATGGAAATATCTTCACCGCCATCTGTATTAACATGGATATATCAACACAGCCATCTGGATTAACATGGAAATATCTGCACCGCTATCTGTATGAACATGGAAATATATACACCGCTCTCTGTGAACATGGATATATCTACACAGCCATCTGGATGAACATGGAAATATCTACACTGCTATCTGTGTAAACATGCATACATTTTCACCGCTATCTGTATAAACATGGAAATATCTACACCGCTATCTTTCTGAACATGGAAATATCTACACCGCTAACTGTTTGAACAGGGAAATATATACACCGCTATCTGCATGAAAATGGAAATATCTACACAGCTATCTGCATATACATGGAAATATCTACAAAGCTATCTCTTTACACATGGAAATAACTACACCGCTATCTGAATGAACTTGGAAATATCTACACCGCCATCTGTATGAAAATGGAAATATCTGAACCGCCATCTGTATGAACATATAAATATCTACACCGCCATCTGTATTAAAATGGAGATATCTACACCGCTATCTGTATAAACATGGAAATATCTACACCGCTATCTGTATAAACATGGAAATATCTACAACGCTATCTGTTTAAACAGGGAAATATGTACACCGCTGTCTGCATGAAAATGGAAATTGCTACACAGCTATCTGCATATACATGGAAATATCTACACAGGTATCTCTTTACACATGGAAATAGCTACACCGCTATCTGTATGAAAATGGAAATATCTACACCGCCATCTGTAAGAACATGGAAATAACTACACCGCTATCTGTATGAACATGGAAATATCTACACTGCTATCTGTATGAACATGGAAATATCTACACAGCCATCTGGAGGAACATGTAAATATCTACACCGCCATCTGTATTAAGAAGGAGATATCTACACAGCTATCTGTATAAACATGGAAATATCTACACCGCTATCTGCATGAAAATGGAAATATCTACACAGCTTTCTGCATATATATGGAAATATCTACACAGCTATCACTTTACACTTGGAAATAACTACACCGCTATCTCTATAAACATGGAAATATCTACACCGCTATCTGTATGAACATGGAAATATCTAATCCGCTAACTGTTTGAACAAGGAAATATATACACCGCTATGTGCATAAAAATGGAAATATCTACACCGCTATCTGTACGAACATGGAAATACATACACCGCTATCTGTATGAACATGGAAATATCTACACCGCTATCTGTATGAACATGGAAATACCTACACCGCTATCTGTATGAACATGGAAATATCTACACCGCCATCTGTATGAACATGGAAATATCTTCTCCGCCATCTGTATGAACATGGATATATCTACACAGCCATCTGGATGAACATGGAAATATCTAAACCGCCATCTGTATGAACATGGAAATATCTACACCGCCATCTGTATGAACATGGATATATCTACACAGCCATCTGTATAAACATGGAAATATGTGCACCGCTACCTGAATAAACATGGTAGTATCAGCACCGCTATCGGTATGAACATGGCAATATCTACACAGCTATCTGTATGAACATGGAAATATCTACACCGCTATCTGTATGTACATGGAAATATCTTCACCGCAATCTGTATGAACATGGATATATCTACGCAGCCATCTGGATGAACATAGAAATATCTACACCGCTATCTGTATGAACATGGAAATATCTACACCGCTATCTGTATGAACATGGAAATATCTACACAGCCATCTGGATGAACATGGAAATATCTGCACCGCTATCTGTATGAACATGGAAATACATACACCGCTATCTGTATGAACATGGAAATATCTACACCGCTATCTGTATGAACATGGAAATATCTACACCGCTATCTGTATGAACATGGAAATATCTTCACCGCCATCTGTATGAACATGGATATATCTACACAGCCATCTGGATGAACATGGAAATATCTACACCGCTATCTGTGTAAACATGCATACATATTCACAGCTATCTGTATGAACATGGAAATATCTACACCGCTAACTGTTTGAACATGGAAATATATACACCGCTATCTGCTTGAAAATGGAAATATCTACACCTCTATCTGTATGAACATGGAAATACATACACCGCTATCTGTTTGAACATGGAAATATCTACACCGCTTTCTGTATGAACATGGAAATATCTACACCGCTATCCGTATGAACATGGAAATATCTTCACCGCCATCTGTATGAATATGGATATATCAACACAGCCATCTGGATGAACATGGAAATATCTGCACCGCTATCTGTATGAACATCGAAATATCTACACCGCTATCTGTATGAACATGGATATATCTACACAGCCATCTGGATGAACATGGAAATATCTACACTGCTATCTGTGTAAACATGCATACATCTTCACCGCTATCTGTATAGACATGGAAATATCTACACCGCTATCTTTCTGAACATGGAAATATCTACACCGCTAACTGTTTGAACAGGGAAATATATACACCGCTATCTGCATGAAAATGGAAATATATACACAGCTATCTGCATATACATGGAAATATCTACAAAGCTATCTCTTTACACATGGAAATAACTACACCGCTATCTGTATGAACATGGAAATATCTACACCGCCATCTGTATGAAAATGGAAATATCTGAACCGCCATCTGCATGAACATATAAATATCTACACCGCCACCTGTATTAAAATGGAGATATCTACACCGCTATCTGTATAAACATGGAAATATCTACACCGCTATCTGTATAAACATGGAAATATCTACACCACTACCTGTATAAACATGGAAATACCTTCACCGCTACCTGTAAAAACATGGAAATATCAGCACCGCTATCTGTATGAACATGGAAATATCTACACCGCTATCTGTATGAACATGGAAATATCTACACCGCTATCTGTATGAACATGGAAATATCTACACCGCTATCTGTTTGAACAGGGAAATATATACACCGCTGTCTGCATGAAAATGGAAATTGCTACACAGCTATCTGCATATACATGGAAATATCTACACCGCTATCTGTATGAACATGGAAATATCTTCACCGCCATCTGTACGAACATGGATATATCTACACAGCCATCTGGATGAACATGGAAATATCTACACCGCTATCTGTATGAAGATGGAAATATCTACACCGCTATCTGTGAAAACATGCATACTTCTTCACCGCTATCTGTATAAACATGGAAATATCTACACCGCTATCTCTATGAACATGGAAATATCTACACCGCTGTCTGCATGAAAATGGAAATATCTACACAGCTATCTGCATATACATGGAAATATCTACACAGCTATCTCATTACACATGGAAATAACTACACCTCTATCTGTATGAACATGGAAATATCTCCACCGCCATCTGTATGAACATGGATATATCTACACAGCCATCTGGATGAACAAGGAAATATCTACACCGCTATCTGTATGAACATGGAAATATCTACACCGCTATCTGTGTAAACATGCATACATCTTCACCGCTATCTGTATAAACATGGAAATATCTACACCGCTATCTGTGTAAACATGCATACATCTTCACCGCTATCTGTTTAAACATGGAAATATCTACACAGCCATCTTTATGAACATGGAAATATCTACACCGCTAACTGTTTGAACAGGGAAATATATACACTGCTATCTGCATGAAAATGGAAATATATACACAGCTATCTGCATATACATGGAAATATCTACACAGCTATCTCTTTACACATGGAAATAGCTACACCGCTATCTGTATGAATTTGGAAATATCTACACCGCCATCTGTATGAACATGGAAATATCTGTACCGCCATCTGTATGAACATATAAATATCTACACCGCCATCTGTATTAAGATGGAGATATCTACACCGCTATCTGTATAAACATGGAAATATCTACACCGCTATGTGTATTAACATGGAAATATCTACACCGCTATCTGTATAAACATGGAAATATCTACACCGCTACCAGTATAAACATGGAAATATCAGCACCGCTATCGGAATGAATACGGAAATATCTACACCTCCATCTCTATGAACATGGAAATATCTCCACCGCCATCTGTAAGAACATGGATATATCTACACAGCCATCTGTATGAACATGGAAATATCTACACCGCTATCTGTATGAACTTGGAAATGTCTACACCGCTATCTGCATCAACATGGAAATATCTTCACCACCATCTGAATGAACATGGATATGTCTACACAGCCATCTGGATGAACATGGAAATATCTACACCACCATCTGTATGAACATGGAAATATCAACACAGCTATCTGTGTAAACATGCATACATCTTCACCGCTATCTGTATAAACATGGAAATATCTACACCGCTATGTGAATGAACATGGAAATATCTACACCGCTATCTGTTTGAACATGGAAATATCTACACCAATATCTGCATGAAAATGGAAATATCTACACAGCTATCTGCATATACATGGAAATATCTACACCGCTATCTGTATGAACATGGAAATATCTACACCGCTATCTGTATGAACATGGAAATATCTTCACCGCTATCTGTATGAACATGGATATATCTACACAGCCATCTGGATGAACATGGAAATATCTACAGCGCTATGTGTGTAAACATGCATACATCTTCACCGCTGTCTGTATAAACATGGAAATATCTGCACCGCTATCTGTATGAACATGGAAATATCTACACCGCTAACTGTTTGAACAGGGAAATGTATACACCGCTATGTGCATGAAAATGGAAATATCTACACCGCTATCTGTATGAACATGGAAATACATACACCGCTATCTGTATGAACATGGAAATATCTACACCGCTATCTGTATGAACATGGAAATATCTACACCGCTATCTGTATGAACATGGAAATATCTTCACCGCCATCTGTATGAACATGGATATATCTACACAGCCATCTGGATGTACATGGAAATATCTACACCGCTATCTGTATGAACATGGGAATATCTACACCGCTATCTGTGTAAACATGCATACATCTTCACCGCTATCTGTATAAACATGGAAATATCTACACCGCTATCTGTGTAAACATGCATACATCTTCACCGCTGTCTGTATAAACATGGAAATATCTACACCGCTATCTGTATGAACATGGAAATATCTACACCGCTATGTGCAAGAAAATGGAAATATCTACACAGCTATCTGCATATACATGGAAATATCTACACAGCTATCTCTTTACACATGGAAATAACTACACCGCTATCTGTATGAACATGGAAATATCTACACCACCATCTGTATGAACATGGAAATATCCGCACCGCCATCTGTATGAACATATAAATATCCACACGGCCATCTGTATTAAGAAGGAGATATCTACACCGCTATCTCTATAAACATGGATATATCTACACCGCTATCTGTATAAACATGGAAATATCTACACCGCTATCTGTATAAACATGGAAATATCTACACCGCTACCTGTATAAACATGGAAATATCAGCACCGCTATCTGTATGAACATGGAAATAACTTCACCACTATCTGTATGAACATGGAAATATCTACACCGATATCTGTATGAACATGGAAATATCTTCACCACCATCTGTATGAACATAGATATATCTACACAGCCATCTGGATGAACATGGAAATAACACCGCTGTCTGTATGAACATGGAAATATCTACACCGCTATCTGTATGAACATGGAAATATCTACACCGCCATCTGTATGAACATGGAAATATCTTCACCGCCATCTGTATGAACATGGATATATCTACACAGCCATCTGGATGAACATGGAAATATCTACACCGCTATCTGTATGAACATGGAAATATCTACACCGCTATCTGTGTAAACATGCATACATCTTCACCGCTATCTGTATAAACATGGAAATATCTACACCGCTATCTCTATGAACATGGAAATATCTACACCGCTATCTGTTTGAACATGGAAATATCTAAACCGCTGTCTGCATGAAAATGGAAATATCTACACAGCTATCTGCATATACATGGAAATATATACACAGCTATCTCTTTACACATGGCAATAACTACACCTCTACCTGTATGAACATGGAAGTATCTTCACCGCCATCTGTATGAACATGGATATATCTACATAGACATCTGGATGAACATGGAAATATCTACACCGCTATCAGTATGAACATGGAAATATCTACACCGCTATGTGTGTAAACATGCATACATCTTCACCGCTATCTGTATAAACATGTAAATATCTACACCGCTATCAGTGTAAACATGCATACACCTTCACCGCTATCTGTATAAACATGGGAATATCTACACAGCTATCTTTATGAACATGGAAATATCTAAACCGCTAACTGTTTGAACAGGGAAATATATACACTGCTATCTGCATAAAAATGGAAATATCTACACCGCTATCTGCATGAACATGGAAATACATACACCGCTATCTGTATGAACATGGAAATATCTACACCGCTATCTTTATGAGCATGGAAATATCTACACCGCTATCTGTATGAACATGGAAATATCTGCACCGCCATCTGTATGAACATATAAATATCTTCACCGCCATCTGTATGAACATGGATATATCTACGCAGCCATCTGGATGAACATGGAAATATCTACACCGCTATCTGTATGAACATGGAAATATCTACACCGCTATCTGTATGAACATGGAAATATCTACACAGCCATCTGGATGAACATGGAAATATCTACACCGCTATCTGTATGAACATGGAAATACATAAACCGCTATCTGTATGAACATGGAAATATCTACACCGCTATCTGTATGAACATGGAAATATCTACACCGCTATCTGTATGAACATGGAAATATCTTCACCGCCATCTGTATGAACACGGATATATCTACACAGCCATCTGGATGAACATGGAAATATCTACACCGCTATCTGTGTAAACATGCATACATTTTCACCGCTATCTGTATAAACATGGAAATATCTACACCGCTATCTTTATGAACATGGAAATATCTACACCGCTAACTGTTTGAACATTGAAATATATACACCGCTATGTGCTTGAAAGTGGAAATATCTACACAGCTATCTGTATGAACATGGAAATATATACACCGCTATCTGTTTGAACATGGAAATATCTACACCGCTTTCTGTATGAACATGGAAATATCTACACCGCTATCTGTATGAACATGGAAATATCTTCACCGCCATCTGTATGAACATGGATATATCTACACAGCCATCTGGATGAACATGGAAATATCTGCACCGCTATCTGTATGAACATGGAAATATCTACACCGCTATCTGTATGAACATGGATATATCTACACAGCCATCTAGATGAACATGGAAATATCTACAGCGCTATCTGTGTAAACATGCATACATCTTCACCGCTATCTGTATAAACATGGAAATATCTACACCGCTATCTTTCTGAACATGGAAATATCAACACCGCTAACTGTTTGAACAGGGAAATATATACACCGCTATCTGCATCAAAATGGAAATATCTACACAGCTATCTGCATATACATGGAAATATCTGCACAGCTATCTCTTTACACGTGGAAATAACTACACCGCTATCTGTATGAACATGGAAATATCTACACCGCCATCTGAATGAAAATGGAAATATCTGAACCGACATCTGTATGAACATATAAATATCTACACCGCCATCTGTATTAAGATGGAGATATCTACACCGCTATCTGTATAAACATGGAAATATCTACACCGATATCTGTATAAACATGGAAATATCTACACCGCTATCTGTATAAAAATGGAAATAGCTTCACCACTACTGTAAAAACATGGAAATATCAGCACCGCTATCTGTATGAACATGGAAATATCTACACAGCTACCTGTATGAACATGGAAATATCTACACCGCTATCTGTATGAACATGGAAATATCTACACCGCTATCTGTTTGAACAGGGAAATATATACACCGCTATCTGCATGAAAATGGAAATTGCTACACAGCTATCTGCATATACATGGAAATATCTACACAGGTATCTCTATACACATGGAAATAACTACACCGCTATCTGTATGAACATGGAAATATCTACACCGCTATCTGTGTAAACATGCATACATCTTCACCGCTATCTGTATAAACATGGAAATATCTACACCGCTATCTGTGTAAACATGCATACACCTTCACCGCTATCTGTATAAACATGGAAATATCTACACAGCTATCTTTATGAAAATGGAAATATCTACACCGCTAACTGTTTGAACAGGGAAATATATACACGGCTATCTGCATGAAAATGGAAATATCTACACAGCTATCTGCATATACATGGAAATATCTACACAGCTATCTCTTTACACATGGAAATAACTACACCGCTATCTGTATGAATTTGGAAATATCTACACCGCCATCTGTATGAACATGGAAATACCTGCACCGCCATCTGTATGAACATATAAATATCTACACCGCCATCTGTATTAAGATGGAGATGTCTACACCGCAATCAGTATAAACATGGAAATATCTACACCGCTATGTGTATAAACATGGAAATATCTACACCGCTATCTGTATAAACATGGAAATATCTACACCGCTACCTGTATAAACATGGAAATATCAGCACCGCTATCGGAATGAATATGGAAATATCGACACCGCCATCTCTATGAACATGGAAATATCTTCACCGCCATCTGTATGAACATGGATATATCTACACAGCCATCTCTATGAACATGGAAATATCTACACCGCTATGTGTATGAACATGGAAATGTCTACACCGCTATCTGTATAAACATGGAAATACCTTCACCGCCATCTGAATGAACATGGATATGTCTACACAGCCATCTGGATGAACACGGAAATATCTACACCACTATCTGTATGAACATGGAAATATCAACACAGCTATCTGTGTAAACATGCATACATCTTCACCGCTATCTGTATGAACATGGAAATATCTACACAGCTCTCTCTTTACACATGGAAATAACTACACCACTATCTCTATAAACATGGAAATATCTACACCGCCTTCTGTATGAACATGGAAATATCTGCACCGCCATCTGTATGAACATGTAAATAACTACACCGCCATCTGGAATTAAGAAGGAGATATCTACACCGCTATCTGTATAAACATGGAAATACCTACACCGCTATCTGTATGAACATGGAAATATCTACACCGCTATCTGTATAAACATGGAAATATGTACACAGCTACCTGTATAAACATGGAAGTATCAGCACCGCTATCGGTATGAACATGGCAATATCTTCACCGCCATCTGCATGAACATGGATATATCTACACAGCATTCTGGATGAACTTGGAAATATCTACACCGCTATCTTTGTAAACATGCATACATTTTCACCGCTATCTGTATAAACATGGAAATATCTACACCGCTATCTTTATGAACATGGACATATCTAAACCGCAAACTGAGCAGGGGAATATATACACCGCTATCTGCATAAAAATGGAAATATCTACACCGTTATCTGTATGAACATGGAAATACATACACCGCTATCTGTATGAACATGGAAATATCTACACTGCTATCTGTATGAACATGGAAATATCTACACCGCTATCTATGTGAACATGGAAATATCTACACCGCCATCTGTATGAACATGGAAATATCTTCTCCGCCATGTGTATGAACATGGATATGTCTACACAGCCATCTGGATGAACATGGAAATATCTACACCGCTATCTGTATGAACATGGAAATATCTACACCGCTATCTGCATGAACATGGAAATATCTACACAGCCATCTGGATGAACATGGAAATATCTACACCGCTATCTGTATGAACATGGAAATACATACACCGCTATCTGTATGAACATGTAAATATCTACACCGCTATCTGTATGAACATGGAAATATCTTCACCGCCATCTGTATGAATATGGATATATCTACAGAGCCATCTGGATGAACATGGAAATATCTACACCGCTATCTGTGTAAACATGCATACATTTTCACCGCTATCTGTATAAACATGGAAATATCTACACCGCTATCTTTATGAACATGGAAATATCTAAACCGCTAACTGTTTGAACAGGGGAATATATACACCGCTATCTGCATAAAAATGGAAATATCTACACCGCTATCTGTATGAACATGGAAATACATACACCGCTATCTGTATGAACATGGAAATATCTACACCACTATCACTATGAACATGGAAATATCTACACCGCTATCTGTATGAACATGGAAATATCTACACCGCCATCTGTATGAACATGGAAATATCTTCTCCGCCATCTGTATGAACATGGATATATCTACACAGTCATCTGGATGAACATGGAAATATCTACACCGCTATCTGTATGAACATGGAAATACCTACACCGCTATCTGTATGAACATAGAAATATCTACACCGCTATCTGTTTGAACATGGAAATATCTACACCGCTGTCTGCATGAAAATGGAAATATCTACACAGCTATCTGCATATACATGGAAATATCTACACAGCAATCTCTTTGCACATGGAAATAACTACACCGCTAACTCTATAAACATGGAAATATCTACACCGCCATCTGTATGAACATGGAAATATCTGCACCGCCATCTGTATGAACATATAAATATCTACACCGCCATCTGTATTAAGAAGGAGATAACCACACCGCTATCTGTATAAACATGGAAATATCTACACCGCTATCTGTATAAACATGGAAATATCTACACCGCTATCTGTATAAACATGGAAATATCTACACCGCTACCTGTATAAACATGGAAATATCAGCACCGCTATCGGTATGAACATGGAAATATCTACACGGCTATCTGTATGAACATGGAAATATCTACACCGCCATCTGTATGAACATGGAAATATCTTCACCGCCATCTGTATGAACATGGAAATATCTACACAGCTTCTGTATGAACATGGAAATATCTACACCGCTATCTGCATGAACATGGAAATATCTACACCGCTATCTTTATGAACATGGAATTATCTTCACCGCCATCTGTTTTAACATGGATATGTCTACACAGCCATCTGGATGAACATGGAAATATCTACACCGCTATCTGTATGAACATGGAAATATCTACACCGCTATCTGTGTAAACATGCATACATCTTCACCGCTATCTGTATAAACATGGAAATATCTACACCGCTATCTGTGTAAACATGCATACACCTTCACCGCTATCTGTATAAACATGGAAATATCTACACAGCTATCTTTATGAAAATGGAAATATCTACACCGCTAACTGTTTGAACAGGGAAATATATACACGGCTATCTGCATGAAAATGGAAATATCTACACAGCTATCTGCATATACATGGAAATATCTACACAGCTATCTCTTTACACATGCAAATAACTACACCGCTATCTGTATGAACATGGAAATATCTACACCGCCATCTGTATGAACATGGATATATCTACACCGCTATCTGTATAAGGATGGAAATATCTACACCACTTTCTGTATGAACATGGAAGTATCAGCACCGCTATCGGTATGAACATGGCAATATCTACACAGCTATCCGTATGAACATGGAAATATCTACACCGCTATCTGTATGTACATGGAAATATCTTCACCGCCATCTATATGAACATGGATATATCTACGCAGCAATCTGGATGAACATGGAAATATCTACACCGCTAAATGTATGAACATGGAAATATCTACACCGCTATCTGTATGAACATGGAAATATCTACACAGCCATCTGGATGAACATGGAAATATCTGCACCACTATCTGTATGAACATGGAAATATCTAGACCGCTATCTGTATGAACATGGATATATCTACACAGCCATCTGGATGAACATGGAAATATCTACACCGCTATCTGTGTAAACATGCATACATCTTCACCGCTATCTGTATAAACATGGAAATATCTACACGGCTATCTTCATGAACATGGAAATCTCTACACCGGTAACTGTTGGAACAGCGAAATACATACACCGCTATCTGCATGAAAATGGAAATATCTACACAGCTATCTACATATACATGGAAATATCTACACAGCTATCTCTTTACACATGGAAATAACTACACCGCTATCTGTATGAATATGTAAATATCTACACCGCCATTTGTATGAACATGGAAATGTCTGCACCGCCATCTGTATGAACATATAAATATCTACACCGCCATCTGTATTAAGATGGAGATATCTACACCGCTATCTGTATAAACATGGAAATATCTACACCGCTATGTGTATAAACATGGAAATATCTACACCGCTATCTGTATAAACATGGAAATATCTTCACCGCTACCTGTATAAACATGGAAATATCAGCACCGCTATCGGAATGAACATGGAAATTTCTAAACCGCCGTCTGTATGAACATGGATATATCTACACAGCCTTCTGTATGAACATGGAAATATCTACACCGCTATCTGTATGAACTTGGAAATGTCTACACCGCTATCTGTATCAACATGGAAATATCTTCACCGCCATCTGAATGAACATGGATATGTCTACACAGCCATCTGGATGAACATGGAAATATCTACACCACTATCTGTATGAACATGGAAATATCAACATAGCTATCTGTGTAAACATGCATACATCTTCACCGCTATCTGTATAAACATGGAAATATCTACACCGCTATCTCTATGAACATGGAAATATCTACATCGCTATCTGTTTGAACATGGAAATATCTACACCACTATCTGCATGAAAATGGAAATATCTACACAGCTATCTGCATATACATGGAAATATCTACACAGCTATCTCTTTACACATGGAAATAACTACACCGCTATCTCTATAAACATGGAAATATCTACACCGCCATCTGTATGAACATGGAAATATCTGCGCCGCCATCTGTATGAACATGTAAATATCTACACCGCCATCTGTATTAAGAAGGAGATATCTACACCGCTATCTGTATAAACATGGAAATTTCTACACCGCTATCTGTATGAACATGGAAATATCTACACCGCTATCTGTATAAACATTTAAATATCTACACAGCTACCTGTATAAACATGGAAGTATCAGCACCGCTATCGGTATGAACATGGCAATATCTACACGGCTATCTGTATGAACATGGAAATATCTACACCGCTATCTCTATGGACATGGAAATATCTTCACCGCCATCTGTATGAACATATAAATATCTACACCGCCATCTGTATTAAGATGGAGATATCTACACCGCTATCTGTATAAACATGGAAATATCTACACCGCTATCTGTATAAATATGGAAATATCAGCACCGCTATCTGTGTGAAAATGGAAATATCTACACCGTTACCTGTATGAACATGGAAATATCTACACCGCTATCTGTATGAACATGGAAATATCTTCATCGCCATCTGTATGAACATGGATATATCTACACAGCCATATGGATGAACATGGAAATATGCACACGGCTATCTGTGTAAACATGCATACATCTTCACCGCTATCAGTATAAACATGGAAATATCTACACCGCTATCTTTATGAACATGGAAATATCTAAACCGATAACTGTTTGAACAGGGAAATACATACACCGCTATCTGCATGAAAATGGAAATATCTACACCGCTATCTGTATGAACATGGAAATACATACACCGCTATCTGTATGAACATGGAAATATCTACACCGCTATCTGTATGAACATGGAAATATCTACACCGCTATCTGTATGAACATGGAAATATCTACACCGCCATCTGTATGAACATGGAAATATCTTCTCCGCCATCTGTATGAACATGGATATATCTACACAGCCATCTGGATGAACATGGAAATATCTAAACCGCTATCTGTATGAACATGGAAATATCTACACCGCCATCTGTATGAACATGGATATATATACACAGCCATCTTTATAAACACGGAAATATGTACACCGCTACCTGTATAAACATGGAAGTATCAGCACCGCGGTCGGTATGTACATGGTAATATCTACACCGCTATCTGTATGTACATGGAAATATCTTCACCGCCATCTGTATGAACATGGATATATCTACGCAGCCATCTGGATGATCATGGAAATATCTACACCGCTATCTGTATGAACATGGAAATATCTACACCGCAATCTGTATGAACATGGAAATATCTACACAGCCATCCGGATGAACATGGAAATATCTACACCGCTATCTGTATGAACATGGAAATACATACACCGCTATCTGTATGAACATGGAAATATCTACACCGCTATCTGTATGAACATGGAAATATCTACACCGCTATCTGTATGAACATGGAAATATCTTCACCGCCATCTGTATGAACATGGATATATCTACACAGCCATCTGGATGAACATGGAAATATCTACACCGCTATCTGTGTAAACATGCATACATTTTCACCGCTATCTGTATAAACTTGGAAATATCTACACCGCTATCTTTATGAACATGGAAATATCTACACCGCTAACTGTTTGAACATGGAAATATATACACCGCTATCTGCTTGAAAATGGAAATATCTACACCGCCATCTGTATGAACATGGAAATATCTACACAGCCATCTGGATGAACATGGAAATATCTGCACCGCTATCTGTATGAACATGGAAATATCTGCACCGCTATCTGTATGAACATGGATATATCTACACAGCCATCTGGATGAACATGGAAATATCTACACTGCTATCTGTGTAAACAAGCATACATCTTCACCGCTATCTGTATAAACATGGAAATATCTACACCGCTATCTTTCTGAACATGGAAATACCTACACCGCTAACTGTTTGAACTGGGAAATATATACACCGCTATCTGCATGAAAATGGAAATATCTACACAGCTATCAGCATATACATGGAAATATCAACACAGCTATCTCTTTACACATGGAAATAACTACACCGCTATCTGTATGAACATGGAAATATCTACACCGCCATCTGTACGAAAATGGAAATATCTGAACCGCCATCTGTATGAACATATAAATATCTACACTGCCATATGTATTAAGATGGAGATATCTACACCGCTATCTGTATAAACATGGAAATATCTACACCGCTCTCTGTATAAACATGGAAATATCTACACCGCTATCTGTATAAACATGGAAATAGCTTCACCGCTACCTGAAAAAACATGGACATATCAGCACCGCTATCTGTATGAACATGGAAATATCTACACCGCTATCTGTATGAACATGGAAATATCTACACTGCTGTCTGTATGAACATGGAAATATCTACACCGCTATCTGTTTGAACAGGGAAATATATAAACCGCTATCTGCATGAAAATGGAAATTGCTACACAGCTATCTGCATATACATGGAAATATCTACACAGGTATCTCTTTACACATGGAAATAACTACACCGCTATCTGAATGAACATGGAAATATCTACACCGCCATCTGTATGAACATGGATATATCTGCACCGCCATCTGTATGAACATATAAATATCAACACCGCCATCTGTATTAAGACGGAGATATCTACACCGCTATCTGTATCAACATGGAAATATCTACACCGCTATCTGTATAAACATGGAAATATCAGCACCGCTGTCTGGGTGAACATGGAAATATCTACACCGCTACCTGTATGAACATGGAAATATCTACACTGCTATCTGTATGAACACGGAAATATCTTCACCGCCATCTGTATGAACATGGATATATCTACACAGCCATCTGGATGAACATGGAAATATCTACACCGCTATCTGTGTAAACATGCATACATCTTCACCGCTATCTGTATAAACATGGAAATATCTACACCGCTATCTTTATGAACATGGAAATATCTAAACCGATAACTGTTTGAACAGGGAAATATATACACCGCTATCTGCATGAAAATGGAAATATCTACACCGCTATCTGAATGAACATGGAAATACATACACCGCTATCTGTATGAACATGGAAATATCTACACCGCTATCTGTATGAACATGGAAATATCTACACCGCTATCTGTATGAACATGGAAATGTCTTCACCGCCATATGTATGAACATGGATATATCTACAGAGCCATCTGGATGAACATGGAAATATCTACACAGCTATCTGTGTGAACAAGGAAATATATACACCGCAATCTGTGTAAACATGCATACATCTTCACCGCTATCTGTATAAACATGGAAATATCTACACCGCTATCTGTGTAAACATGCATACATCTTCACCGCTATCTGTATAAACATGGAAATATCTACACCGCTACCAGTATAAACATGGAAATATCAGCACCGCTATCTGTATGAACATGGAAATATCTACACAGCTATCTGTTTGAACATGGAAATATCTACACCGCTATCTGCATGAAAATGGAAATATCTACACAGTTATCTGCATATACATTGGAATATCTACACAGCTATCTCTTTACACATGGAAATAACTACACCGCTATCTCTATAAACATGGAAATATCTACACCGCCATCTGTATGAACATGGAAATATCTGCGCCGCCATCTGTATGAACATGTAAATATCTACACCGCCATCTGTATTAAGAAGGAGATATCTACACCGCTATCTGTATAAACATGGAAATATCTACACCGCTATCTGTATGAACATAGAAATATCTACACCGCTATCTATATAAACATGGAAATATGTTCACAGCTACCTGTATAAACATGGAAGTATCAGCACCGCTATCGGTATGAACATGGCAATACCTACACGGCTATCTGTATGAACATGGAAATATCTATACCGCTATCTGTATGAACATGGAAATATCTTCACCGCCATCTGTATGAACACGGATATATCTACACAGCCATCTGGATGAACATGGAAATATCTACACCGCTATCTGTACGAACATGGAAATATCTACACCGCTATCTGTATGAACATGGAAATATCTACAACGCTATCTGTATGAACATGGAAATATCTACACCGCTATCTGTATGAACATGGAAATATCTTCTCCGCCATCTGTATGAACATGGATATATCTACACAGCCATCTGGATGAACATGGAAATATCTACACCGCTATCTGTATGAACATGGAAATATTTACACCGCTATCTGTATGAACATGGAAATATCTTCTCTGCCATCTGTATGTATGAACATGGATATATCTACACAGCCATCTGGATGAACATGGAAATATCTACACCGCTATCAGTATGAACATGGAAATATCTGAACCGCCATCTGTATGAACATATATCTACACCGCCATCTGTATTAAGATGGAGATATCTACACCGCTATCTGTATAAACATGGAAATATCTACACCGCTATCTGTATAAACATGGAAATATCTACACCGCTATCTGTATAAACATGGAAATAGCTTCACCGCTACCTGAAAAAACATGGACATATCAGCACCGCTATCTGTATGAACATGGAAATATCTACACCGCTATCTGTATGAACATGGAAATATCTACACCGCTATCTGTATGAACATGGAAATATCTACACCGCTATCTGTGTAAACATGCATACATCTTCACCGCTATCTGTATAAACATTGAAATATCTACACTGCTATCTTTATGAACATGGAAATATCTAAACCGCTAACTGTTTGAAAAGGGAAATATATACACCGCTATCTGCATGAAAATGGAAATATCTACGCCGCTATCTGTATGAACATGGAAATATCTACACCGCTATCTGTATAAACATGCAAATATCTACACCGATATCTCCATAAACATGGAAATATCTACAATGCTATCTGTATGAACATGGAAATATCTACACTGCCATCTGTATAAACTTGGAAATATCTACACCGCCATCTCTATAAACATGGAAATATCTACACCGCCCTCGGTATGAACATGGAAATATCAACAACGTCATCTGTATGAACATGGAAATAACTACACAGACATCTGTGTGAACATGGAAATATCTACACCGGCATCTGTATGAACATGGAAATATCTACACCGCCATCTGTGTGAACATGCAAATATCTACACCGCTATCTGTAAGAACATGGAAATACCTACAAACCTATCTCTATAAACATCGAAGTATTTACACTGCTATCTGTATAAACAAGGAAATATCTACACCGCCATCTCTATAAACATGGAAATATCTACACTGCCATCTGTATAAACATGGAAATATCTACACCGCTATCTGTATAAACATGGAAATATCTACACTGCTTTCTGTGAAACAGGGAAATTTCTACACTGCTATCTCTATAAACATGGAAATAACTACACCACAATCTCTATAATCATGGAAATATCTACACCACTATCTCTATAAACATGGAAATATCTACACCACTATCTCTATAAACATGGAAATATCTACACCGCTATTTGGATAAACATGGAAATATCAACACTGCTATCTGAATAAACATGGAAATATCTACAACGATAAGTGTATAAACATGGAAATATCTACACCGCCATCTCTATAAACATGGAAATATTTACACCGCCGTCGGTGAGAACATGGAAATATCTGTACGCCATGTCTATAAACTTGGAAATATCTACACCGCCATCTGTATCAGCTTGCAAATATCTACACCGCCAGCTGAATGATGATGGAAATATCTACACGGCAATCTGTATAAGCACAGAAATATCTGCACTGCTATCTGTATAAACATGGAAATATCTACACCGCTTTCTGTATAAACATGGAAATATCTACACCGCTATCTGCATAAACATGGAAATATCTACACCGCCATCTGTATAAATATGGAAATATCTACACCGCTACCTGTAAAAACATGGAAATATCTACACCGCTATCTGTATGAACATGGAAATATCTTCACCGCCATCTGTATGAACATGGATATATCTACACAGCCATCTGGATGAACGTGGAAATATCTACACAGCCATCTGGATGAACATGGAATTATCTCCACCGCTATCTGTGTAAACATGCATACATCTTCACCGCTATCTGTATAAACATGGAAATATCTACACCGTTTTCTGTATGAACATGGAAATATCTACACCGATATCTGTGTAAACATGCATACATCTTCACCGCTATCTGTATAAACATGGAAATATCTACACCGCTATCTGTATGAACATGGAAATATCTACACCGCTATCGGTTTGAAAATGGAAATATCTACACCGCTATCTGCATGAAAATGGAAATATCTACACAGCTATCTGCACATACATGGAAATATCTACAGAGCTATCTCTTTATACATGGAAATAAGTACACCGCTATCTCTATAAACATGGAAATATCTACACCGCCATCAGTATGAACATGGAAATATCTGCAACGTCATCTGTATGAACATATAAATATCTACACCGCCATCTGAATTAAGATGAAGATATCTACACCGCTATATGTATAAACATGGAAATATCTACACCGCTACCTGTATAAACATGGAAATATCTACAACGCTATCTGTATAAACATGGAAATACCTACACCGCTACCTGTATAAACATGGGAATATCAGCACCGCTATCTGTATGAACATGGAAATATCTACACCGCTATCTGTATGAACATGGAAATATCTACACCGATATCTGTATGAACATGGAAATATCTTCACCGCCATCTCTATGAACATGGAAATATCTACACAGCCATCTGGATGAACAAGGAAATATCAGCACCGCTATCTCTATGAACATGGAAATATCTACACCGCAATCTGTATGAACATGGAAATATCTTCACCGCCATCTGTATGAACATGGATATATCTACACAGCCATCTGGATGAACATGGAAATATCTACACCGCTATCTGTATGAACATGGAAATATCTACACCGCTATCTGTATGAACATGGAAATATCTTCACTGCCATCTGTATGAACATGGATATGTCTACAGAGCCATCTGGATGAACATGGAAATATCTACACCGCTATCTGCATGAACATGGAAATATCTACACCGCTATCTCTGTAAACATGCATACATCTTCACCGCTATCTTTATAAACATGGAAATATCTACACTGCTATCTGTATGAACATGGAAATATCTACACCGCTATCTGTTTGAACATGGAAATATCTACAACGCTATCTGAATGAAAATGGAAATATCTACACAGCTATCTGCATATACATGGAAATATCTATACAGCTATCTCTTTACACATGGAAATAAGTACACCGCTATCTCTATAAACATGGAAATATCTACACCGCCATCTGTATGAACATGGAAATATCTGCACCGCCATCTGTATGAACATATAAATAACTACACCGCCATCTGTATTAAGATGGAGATATCTACACCGCTATCGGTATAAACATGGAAATATCTACACCGCTATGTGTATAAACATGGAAATATCTACACCGCTATCTGTATAAACATGGAAATATCTACACTGTTACCTGTATGAATGTGGAAATATCAGCACCGCTATTGGTGTGAACATGGAAATATCTACACCGCCATCTGTATGAACATGGAAATATCGTCACCGCCATCTGTATGAACATGGATATATCTACACAGCCATCTGGATGAACGTGGAAATATCTACACAGCCATCTGGATGAACATGGAATTATCTACACCGCTATTTGTGTAAACATGTATACATCTTCACCGCTATCAGTATAAACATGGAAATATCTACACCGTTTTCAGTATGAACATGGAAATATCTACACCGCTATCTGTGTAAACATGCATACATCTTCACCGCTATCTGTATAAACATGGAAATATCAACACCGCTATCTGTATGAACATGGAAATGTCTATACAGCTATCTGTATGAACATGGAAATACATACACCGCTATCTGTTTGAAAATGGAAATATCTACACCGCTATCTCCATGAAAATGGAAATATCTACACAGCTATCTGCACATACATGGAAATATCTACAAAGCTATCTCTTTACACATGGAAATAACTACACCGCTATCTCTATAAACATGGAAATATCTACACAGCCATCTGGATGAACATGGAAATACCTACACCGCTATCTGTATGAACATGGAGAGACATTCACCGTTGTCTGTATGAACATGGAAATATCTACACCGCTATCTGTATGAACATCAAATATCTACACCGCTATCTGTATGAACAAGGAAATATCTTCACCGCCATCTGTATGAACATGGATATATCTATACAGCCATCTGGATGAACATGGAAATATCTACACCGCTGTCTGTGTAAACATGCATACATCTTCACCGCTATCTGTATAAACATGGAAATATCTACTCCGCTATCTGTATGAACATGGAAATATCTACACCGCTAACTGTTTGAACAGGGAAATAACTACACTGCTATCTGCATGAAAATGGAAATATCTACACCGCTATCTGTATGAATATGGAAATATCTACACTGCTATCTGTATGAACATGGAAATATCTACACCGCTATCTGTTTGAACATGGAAATATCTACACCGCTATCTGCATGAAAATGGAAATATCTACACAGCTATGTGCATATACATGGAAATATCTATACAGCTATCTCTTTACACATGGAAATAACTACACCGCTATCTCTATAAACATGGTAATATCTACACCGTCATCTGTATGAACATGGAAATAACTGCACCGCCATCTGTATGAACATATAAATATCTACACCGCCATCTGTATTAAGATGGAGATACCTACACCGCTATCAGTATAAACATGGAAATATCTACACCGCTATGTGTATAAACATGGAAATATCTACACCGCTATCTGTATAAACATGGAAATATCTACACAGTTACCTGTAAGAACATGGAAATATCAGCACCGCTATCGGTATTAACATGGAAATATCTACACTGCCATCTGTATGAATATGGAAATATCTTCACCGCCATCTGTATGAACATGGATGTATCTACACAGCCATCTGGATGAACGTGGAAATATCTACACAGCCATCTGGATGAACATGGAATTATCTACACCGCTATCTGTGTAAAGATGCATACATCTTCACCGCTATCTGTATAAACATGGAAATATCTACACCGTTTTCTGTATGAACTTGGAAATATCTACACCGCTACCTGTATAAACATGGAAATATCAGCACCGCCATCTGTAGGAACATGGAAATATCTACACCGCTATCTGTATGAACATGGAAATATCTACACCACTATCTGTATGAACATGGAAATAGCTAAACAGCAATCTGGATGAACATGGAAATATCTACACCGCTATCTGTATGAACATGGATATATCTACTCAGCCATCTGGATGAACATGGATATATCAACAGAGCTATCTGGATGAACATGGAAATATCTACACCGCTATCTGTATGAAAATGGAAATATCTACACCGCTATCTGTGTAAACATGCATACATCTTCACCGCTATCTTTATAAACATGGAAATATCTACACTGCTATCTGTTTGAACATGGAAATATCTACACCGCTATCTGCATGAAAATGGAAATATCTACAGAGCTATCTGCATGTACATGGAAATATCTACACAGCTATCTCTTTACACATGGAAATAACTACTCCGCTATCTCTATAAACATGGTAATATCTACAGCGCCATCTGTATGAACATGGAAATATTTGCACCGCCATCTGTACGAACATAAAAATATCTACACCGACATCTGTATTAAGATGGAGATATCTACACCGCTATCTGTATAAACATGGAAATATCTACACCGCTATGTGTATAAACATGGAAATATCTACACCGCTATCAGTATAAACATGGAAATATCTACACCGCTACCTGTATAAACATGGAAATATCAGCACCGCCATCTGTAGGAACATGGAAATATCTACACCGCTATCTGTATGAACATGGAAATATCTACACCACTATCTGTATGAACACGGAAATAGCTACACAGTCATCTGGATGAACATGGAAATAACTACACCGCTATCTGTATGAACATGGATATATCTACACAGCCATATGGATGAACATGGAAATATCTACACCGTTATCTGTATGAACATGGAAATACATACACCGCTATATTTATGAACATGGAAATATCTACACCGCTATCTGTATGAACATGGAAATATCCACACCGCTATCTGTATGAACATGGAAATACCTACACCGCCATCTGTATGAACATGGAAATATCTACACAGCCATCTGGATGAACATGGAAATATCTGCACCGCTATCTGTATGAACATGGAAATATCTACACCGCTATCTGTATGAACATGGATATATCTACACAGCCATCTGGATGAACATGGAATTATCTACACCGCTATCTGTGTAAACACGCATACATCTTCACCGCTATCTGTATAAACATGGAAACACCTACACCGTTTTCTGTATGAACATGGAAATATCTACACCGCTATCTGTGTAAACATGCATACATCTTCACCGCTATCTGTATAAACATGGAAATATCTACACCGCTATCTGTATGAACATGGAAATATCTACACCGCTATCTGTTTGAAAATGGAAATATCTACACCGCTATCTGCATGAAAATGGAAATATCTACACAGCTATCTGCACATACATGGAAATATCTACACAGCTATCTCTTTACACATGGAAATAACTACACCGCTATCTCTATAAACATGGAAATATCTACACGGCCATCTGTATGAACATGGAAATATCTGCACCGCCATCTGTATGAACATATAAATATCTACACCGCCATCTGTATTAAGATGAAGATATCTACACCGCTATCTGTATAAACATGGAAATATCTACACCGCTACCTGTATAAACATGGAAATATCTACACCGCTATCTGTATAAACATGGAAATACCTACACCGCTACCTGTATAGACATGGAAATATCTACACCGCTATCTGTATGAACATGGAAATATCTACACGGATATCTGTATGAACATGGAAATATCTTCACTGCCATCTGTATGAACATGGATATATCTGCACAGCCATCTGGATGAACATGGATATAACAACACAGCTATCTGGATGAACATGGAAATATCTACACCGCTATCTGTATGAAAATGGAAATATCTACACCGCTATCTGTGTAAACATGCATACATCTTCACCGCTATCTTTATAAACATGGAAATATCTACACTGCTATCTGTTTGAACATGGAAATATCTACACCGCTATCTGCATGAAAATGGAAATATCTACACAGCTATCTGCATGTACATGGAAATATCTACACTGCTATCTCTTTACACATGGAAATAACTACACCGCTATCTGTATGAACATGGAAATATCTACACCGCTATCTGTATGAACATGGAAATAGCTACACAGCAATCTGGATGAACATGGAAATATCTACACAGCTATCTGTATGAACATGGATATATCTACACAGCCATCTGGATGAACATGGAAATATCTACACCGCTATCTGTATGAACATGGAAATATCTTCACCGCCATCTGTATGAACATGGATATATCTACACAGCCATCTGGATGAACATGGAAATATCTGCACCGCTATCTGTATGAACATGGAAATATCTACACCGCTATCTGTATGAACATGGATATATCTACACAGCCATCTGGATGAACATGGAAATATCTACACCGCTATCTGTGTGAACATGCATACATCTTCACCGCTATCTGTATAAACATAGAAATATCTGCACTGCTATCTTTACGAACATGGAAATATCTACACCGCTAACTGTTTGAACAGGGAAATATATATACCGCTATCTGCTTGAAAATGGAAATGTCTACACAGCTATCTGCATATACATGGAAATATCTACACAGCTATCTCTTTACACATGGAAATAACTACACCGCTGTCTGTATGAACATGGAAATATCTACACCGCCATCTGTATGAACATGGAAATGTCTGCACCGCTATCTGAATGAACATATAAATATCTACACCGCCATCTGTATTAAGATGGAGATATCTACACCGCTATCTGTATAAACATGGAAATATCTACACCGCTATGTGTATAAACATGGAAATATCTACACCGCTATCTGTATAAACTTGGAAATATCTACACCGCTACCAGTATAAACATGGAAATATCAGCACCGCTATCAGTATGAACATGGAAGTATCTACACCGCCATCTGTATGAACATGGAAATATCTTCACCGCCATCTGTATGAAATGGAAATATCTGCACCGCCATGTGTATGAACATATAAATATCTACACCGCCATCTGTATTAAGATGGAGATATCTACACCGCTATCTGTATAAACATGGAAATATCTACACCGCTATGTGTATAAACATGGAAATATCTACACTGCTATCTGTATAAACATGGAAATATCTACACTGCTACCCGTATAAACATGGAAATATCAGCACCGCTATCTGTATGAACATGGAAATATCTACACCGCCATCTGTATGAACATGGAAAAATCTTCACCGCCATCTGTATGAACATGGATATATCTACACAGCCATCTGTATGAACGTGGAAATATCTTCACAGCCATCTGTATGAACATGGATATGTCTACACAGCCGTGTGGATGAACATGGAAATATCTACACCGCTATCTGTATGAACATGGAAATATCTACACCGCTATCTGTGTAAGCATGCACACAACTTCACCGCTATCTGTATAAACATGGAAATATCCACACCGCTATCTGTATGAACATGGAAATATCTACACCACCATCTGTATGAACATGGAAATATCTGCACCGCCATCTGTATGAATATATAAATATCTACACCGCCATCTGTATTAAGAAGGAGATATCTACACCGCTATCTGTATAATCATGGAAATATCTACACTGCAATCTGTATGAACATGGAAATATCTACACCGCTACCTGTATAAACACGGAAATATGTACACCGCTACCTGTATAAACATGGAAGTATCAGCACCGTAATCGGTATGAACATGGCAATATCTACACGGCTATCTGTATGAACATGGAAATATCTACACTGCTATTTGTATGAACATGGAACTATCTACACCACTATCTGTATGAACATGGAAATAGCTACACAGCCATCTGCATGAACATGAAAATATCTACACCGCTATCTGTATGAACATGGATATATCTACACAGCCATCTGGATGAACATGGAAATATCTACACCACTATCTGTATGAACATGGAGATACATACACTGCTATCTGTATGAACATGGAAATATCTACACCGTTATCTGTATGAACATGGAAATATCTACACCGCTATCTGTATGAACATGGAAATATCTTCACCGCCATCTGTATGAACATGGATATATCTACACAGCCATCTGGATGAACATGGAAATATCTGCACCGCTATCTGTATGATCATGGAAATATCTACACCTCTATCTGTATGAACACGGATATATCTACAGAGCCATCTGGATGAACATGGAAATATCTACACCGCTATCTGTAAAAACATGGAGATATCTACACTGCTGCCTGTATAAACGTGGAAATATCAGCACCGCTATCTGTATGAACATGCAAATAGCTACACCGCAATCTGTATGAACATGGAAAAATCTTCACCGCCATCTGTATGAACATGGATATATCTACACAGCCATCTGTATGAACATGAAAATATCTTCACCGCCATCATATGAACATGGATATGTCTACACAGCCGTCTGGATGAACATGGAAATATCTACACAGCTATCTGTATGAACATGGAAATATCTACACCGCTATCTGTGTAAACATGCATACATCTTCACTGCTGTCTGTATAAACATGGAAATATCTACACCGCTATCTGTATGAACATGGAAATAACTACACCGCTATCTGTATGAACATGGAAATATCTACACCGCTATCTGTATGAACATGGATATATCTACACAGCCATCTGGATGAACATGGAAATATCTACACCGCTATCTGTATGAACATGGAAATACCTACACTGCTATCTGTATGAACATGGAAATATCTACACCGCTATCTGTATGAACATGGAAATATCTACACCGCTATCTGTATGAACATGGAAATATTTGCACCGCCATCTGTATGAACATATAAATATCTACACCGCCATCTGTATTAAGATGGAGATATCTACACCGCTATCTGTATAAACATGGAAATATCTACACCGATACGTGTATAAACATGGAAATATCTACACCGCTATCCGTATAAACATGGAAATATCTACACCGCTACCTGAATAAACATGGAAATATCAGCACCACCCTCTGTAGGAACATGGAAATATCTACACCACTATCTGTATGAACATGGAAATAGCTGCACAGCCATCTGGATGAACAGGGAAATATCTACACCGCTATCTGTATGAACATGGATATATCTTCACAGCCATCTGGATGAACATGGAAATATCTACACCGCTATCTGTATGAACATGGAAATACATACACCGCTATCTGTATGAACATGGAAATATATACAACGCTATCTGTATGAACATGGAAATATTTACACCGCTATCTGTATGAACATGGAAATATTTCACCGCCATCTGTATGAACATGGATATATCTACACAGCCATCTGGATGAACATGGAAATAACTGCACCGCTATCTGTATGAACATGGAAATATCTACACCGCTATCTGTATGAACATGGATATATCTACAAAGACATCTGGATGAACATGGAAATATCTACACCGCTATCTTTGTAAACATGCATACATCTTCACCGCTATCTGTATAAACATGGAAATATCTACACTGCTATCTTTATGAACATGGAAATATCTACACCGCTAACTGTTTGAACAGGGAAATATATACACCGCTATCTGGTTGAAAATGGAAATGTCTACACAGCTAACTGCATATACATGGAAATATCTACACAGCTATCTCTTTACACATGGAAATAACTACACCGCTATCTGTATGAACATGGAAATATCTACACCGCCATCTGTATGAACATGGAAATATCCACACCGCTATCTGTATAAACATGGAAATATCTACACCGCTATGTGTATAAACATGGAAATATCTACACCTCTATCTATATGAACATGGAAATATCTACACCGCTACCTGTATAAACACGAAAATATGTACACCGCTACCAGTATAAACATGGAAGTATCAGCACCGCTATCGGTATGAACATGGCAATATCTACACGGCTCTCTGTATGAACATGGAAATATCTACATCGCTATCTGTATGAACATGGAAATATCTACACCACTATCTGTATGAACATGGAAATAGCTACACAGCCATCTGGATGAACATGGAAATATCTACACTGCTATCTGTATGAACATGGATATATCTACACAGCCATCTGGATGAACATGGAAATATCTACACCGCTATCTGTATTAACATGGAAATACATACACCGCTATCTGTATGAACATGGAAATATCTACACCGCTATCTGTATGAACAGTGAAATATCTACACCGCTATCTGTATGAACATGGAAATATCTACAACGCTATCTGTATGTACATGGAAATATCTTCACCGCCATCTGTATGAACATGGATATATCTACACAGCCATCTGGATGAACATGGAAATATCTGCACCGCTATCTGTATGAACATGGAAATATCTACACCGCTATCTGTATGAACATGGAAATATCTACACCGCTATCTGTATGAACATGGAAATATCTTCACCGCCATCTGTATGAACATGGATATATCTACACAGCCATCTGGATGAGCATGGAAATAACTGCACCGCTATCTGTATGAACATGGAAATATCTACACTGCTATCTGTATGAACATGGATATATCTACACAGCCATCTGGATGAACATGGAAATATCTACACCGCTATCTGTGTAAACATGCATACATCTTCACCGCTATCTGTATAAACATGGAAATATCTACACTGCTATCTTTATGAACATGGAAATATCTACAACGCTAACTGTTTGAACAGGGAAATATCTACACCGCTATCTGCTTGAAAATGGAAATGTCTACACAGCTAACTGCATATACATGGAAATATCTACACAGCTATCTCTTTACACATGGAAATAACTACACCGCTATCTGTATGAACATGAAAATATCTACACCGCCATCTGTATGAACATGGAAATATCTACACCACCATCTGTATGAACATGGAAATATCTGCACCGCCATCTGTATGAACATATAAATATCTACACCGCCATCTGTATTAAGAAGGAGATATCTACACCGCTATCTGTATAAACATGGAAATATCTACACCGCTATCTGTATGAACATGGAAATATCTACACCGCTACCTGTATAAACACGGAAATATGTACACCGCTACCTGTATAAACATGGAAGTATCAGCACCGTAATCGGTATGAACATGGCAATATCTACACGGCTACCTGTATGAACATGGAAATATCTACACTGCTATCTGTATGAACATGGAACTATCTACACCACTATCTGTATGAACATGGAAATAGCTACACAGCCATCTGGATGAACATGGAAATATCTACACCGCTATCTGTATGAACTTGGATATATCTACACAGCCATCTGGATGAACATGGAAATATCTACACCGCTATCTGTATGAACATGGAGATACATACACTGCTATCTGTATGAACATGGAAATATCTACACCGTTATCTGTATGAACATGGAAATATCTACACCGCTATCTGTATGAACATGGAAATATCTTCACCGCCATCTGTATGAACATGGATATATCTACACAGCCATCTGGATGACCATGGAAATATCTGCACCGCTATCTGTATGAACATGGAAATATCTAAACCTCTATCTGTATGAACATGGATATATCTACAGAGCCATCTGGATGAACATGGAAATATCTACACCGCTATCTGTGTAAACATGCATACATCTTCACCGCTATCTGTATAAACATGGAATTATCTACACTGCTATCTTTATGAACATGGAAATATCTACACCGCTAACTGTGTGAACAGGGAAATATATACACCGCTATCTGCATGAAAATGGAAATGTCTACACAGCTATCTGCATATACATGGAAGTATCTACACAGCTATCTCTTTACACATGGAAATAACTACACCGCTATCTGTATGAACATGGAAATATCTACACCGCCATCTGTATGAACATGGAAATATCTGCACCGCCATCTGAATGAACATATAAATATCTACACCGCCATCTGTATTAAGATGGAGATATCTACACCGCTATCTGTATAAACATGGAAATATCTACACCGCTATGTGTATAAACATGGAAATATCTACACCGCTATCTGCATAAACATGGAAATATCTACACCGCTACCTGTATAAACATGGAAATATCAGCACCGCTATCAGTATGAACATGGAAGCATCTACACCGCCATCTGTATGAACATGGAAATATCTTCACCGCCATCTGTATGAACATGGAAATATCTGCACCGCCATCTGTATGAACATATAAATATCTACACCGCCATCTGTATTAAGATGGAGATATCTACACCGCTATCTGTATAAACATGGAAATATCTACATCGCTATGTGTATAAACATGGAAATATCTACACCGCTATCTGTAAAAACATGGAGATATCTACACTGCTGCCTGTATAAACATGGAAATATCAGCACCGCTATCTGTATGAACAAGGAAATAGCTACACCGCAATCTGTATGAACATGGAAAAATCTTCACCGCCATCTGTATGAACATGGATATATCTACACAGCCATCTGTATGAACATGAAAATATCTTCACCGCCATCTGTATGAACATGGATATGTCTACACAGACGTCTGTATGAACATGGAAATATCTACACCGCTATCTGTGTAAACATGCATACATCGTCACTGCTATCTGTATAAACATGGAAATATCCACACCGCTATCTGTATGAACATGGAAATATCTACACCGCTATCTGTTTGAACATGGAAATATCTACACCGCTATCTGCATTAAAATGGAAATATCTACACAGCTATCTGCATATACATGGAAATATCTACACAGCTATCTCTTTGCACATGGAAATAACTACACCGCTATCTCTATAAACATGGAAATATCTACACCACCATCTGTATGAACATGGAAATATCTGCACAGCCATCTGTATGAACATATAAATATCTTCACCGCCATCTGTATTAAGAATGAGATATCTACACCGCTATCTGTATAAACATGGAAATATCTACACGTCTATCTGTATGAACATGGAAATATCTGCACCGCCATCTGTATGAACATATAAATATCTACACCGCCATCTGTATTAAGAATGAGATATCTACACCGCTATCTGTATAAACATGGAAATATCTACACTGCTATCTGTATGAACATGGAAATATCTACACTGCTACCTGTATAAACACGGAAATATGTACACCGCTACCTGTATAAACATGGAAGTATCAGCACCGCTATCGGTATGAACATGGCAATATCTACACGGCTATCTGTATGAACAAGGAAATATCTTCACCGCTATCTGTAGGAACATGGAAATATCTACTCCACTATCTGTATGAACATGGAAATAGGTACACAGCCATCTGGATGAACATGGAAATAACTACACCGCTATCTGTATGAACATGGATATATCTACATAGCCATCTGGATGAACATGGAAATATCTACACCGCTATCTGTATGAACATGGAAATACATACACCGCTATCTGTATGAACATGGAAATAACTACACCGCTATCTGTATGAACATGGGAATATCTACACCGCTATCTGTTTGAACATGGAAATATCTTCACCGCCGTCTGTATGAACATGGATATATCTACACAGCCATCTGGATGAACATGGATATATCTGCACCACTATCTGTATAAACATGGAAATATCTACACCGCTATCTGTATGAACATGGATATATCTACACAGCCATCTGGATGAACATGGAAATATCTACACCGCTATCTGTGTAAACATGCATACATCTTCACCGCTATCTGTATAAGCATGGAAATATCTACACTGCTATCTTTATGAACATGGAAATATCTACACCTCTAACTGTTTGAACAGGGAAATATATACACCGCTATCTACATGAAAATGGAAATGTCTACACAGCTATCTGCATATACATGGAAATATCTACACAGCTATCTCTTTACACATGGAAATAACTACACCGCTATCTGTATGAACATGGAAATATCTCCACCGCCATCTGTATGAACATGGAAATATATGCACCGCCATTTGAATGAACAAATAAATATCTACACCGCCATCTGTATTAAGATGGAGATATCTACACCGCTATCTGTATAAAGATGGAAATATCTACACCGCTATGTGTATAAACATGGAAATATCTACACTGCTATCTGTATAAACATGGAAATATCTACACCGCTACCTGTATAAACATGGAAATATCAGCACCGCGATCAGAATGAACATGGAAGTATCTACACCGCCATCTGTATGAACATGGAAATATCTTCACCGCCATCTGTATGAACATGGAAATATCTGCACCGCCATCTGTATGAACACATAAATATCTACACCGCCATCTGTATTAAGATGGAGATATCTACACCGCTATCTGTATAAAAATGGAAATATCTATACCACTATGAGTATAAACATGGAAATATCTACACCGCTATCTGTATAAACATGGAAATATCTACACTGCTACCTGTATAAACATGGAAATATCAGCACCGCTATCTGTAAGAACATGGAAATAACTACACCGGAATCTGTATGAACATGGAAAAATCTTCACCGCCATCTGTATGAACATGGATATATCTACACAGCCATCTGTATGAACGTGGAAATATCTTCACCGCCATCTGTATTAAGAATGAGATATCTACACCGCTATCTGTATAAACATGGAAATATCTACACGTCTATCTGTATGAACATGGAAATATCTGCACCGCCATCTGTATGAACATATAAATATCTACACCGCCATCTGTATTAAGAATGAGATATCTAAACCGCTATCTGTGTAAACATGGAAATATCTACACCGCTATCTGTATGAACATGGAAATATCTACACTGCTACCTGTATAAACACGGAAATATGTACACCGCTACCTGTATAAACATGGAAGTATCAGCACCGCTATCGGTATGAACATGGCAATATCTACACGGCTATCTGTATGAACATGGAAATATCTTCACCGCTATCTGTAGGAACATGGAAATATCTACTCCACTATCTGTATGAACATGGAAAGAGCTACACAGCCATCTGGATGAACATGGAAATATCTACACCGCTATCTGTATGAACATGGATATATCTACACAGCCATCTGGATGAACATGGAAATATCTACACCGCTATCTGTATGAACATGGAAATACATACACCGCTATCTGTATGAACATGGAAATAACTACACCGCTATCTGTATGAACATGGAAATATCTACACCGCTATCTGTATGAACATGGATATATCTTCACCGCCATCTGTATGAACATGGATATATCTACACAGCCATCTGGATGAACATGAAAATATCTGCACCGCTATCTGTAGGAACATGGAAATATCTACACCGATATCTGAATGAACATGGATATATCTACAGAGCCATCTGGATGAACATGGAAATATCTACACCGCTATCTGTGTAAACATGCATACATCTTCACCGCTTTCTGTATAAACATGGAAATATCTACACTGCTATCTTTATGAACATGGAAATATCTACACCGCTAACTGTTTGAACAGGGAAATATATACACCGCTATCTGCATGAAAATGGAAATGCCTACACAGCTATCTGCATATACATGGAAATATCTACACAGCTATCTCTTTACACATGGAAATAACTACACCACTATCTGTATGAACATGGAAATATCTACACCGCCATCTGTATGAACATGGAAATATCTCCACCGCCATCTGAATGAACATATAAATATCTACACCGCCATCTGTATTAAGATGGAGATATCTACACCGCTATCTGTATAAACATGGAAATATCTACACCGCTATGTGTATAAACTTGGAAATATCTACACCGCTATATGTATAAACATGGAAATATCTACACCGCTACCTGTATAAACATGGAAATATCAGCACCGCTATCAGTATGAACATGGAAGTATCTACACCGCCATCTGTATGAACATGGAAATATCTTCACCGCCATCTGTATGAACATGGAAATATCTGCATCGCCATCTGTATGAACATATAAATATCTACACCGCCATCTTTATTAAGATGTAGATATCTGCACGCTATCTGTATAAACATGGAAATATCTACACCGCTATATGTATAAACATGGAAATATCTACACCGCTATCTGTATAAACATGGAAATATCTACACTGCTACCTGTATAAACATGGAAATATCAGCACCGCTGTCTGTATGAACATGGAAATACCTACACCGCTGTGTGTATAAACATGGAAATATCTACACCGCTATCTGTATAAACATGGAAATATCTATACTGCTACCTGTATAAACATGGAAATATCAGCACCGCTATCTGTATGAACATGGAAATATCTACACCGCTTCTGTATGAACATGGAAAAATCTTCACCGCCATCTCTATGAACCTGGATATATCTACACAGCCATCTGTATGAACAAGGAAATATCTTCACCGCCATCTGTATGAACATGGATATGTCTACACAGCCGTCTGGATGAACATGGAAATATCTACACCGCTATCTGTATGAACATGGAAATATCTACACCGCTATCTGTGTAAACATGCATACATCTTCACCGCTATCCGTATAAACATGGAAATATCCACACCGCTATCTGTATGAACATGGAAATATCTACACCGCTATCTGTTTGAACATGGAAATATCTTCACCGCTATCTGCATGAAAATGGAAATATCTACACAGCTATCTGCATATACATGGAAATATCTACACAGCTATCTCTTTGCACATGGAAATAACTACACCGCTATCTCTATAAACATGGAAATATCTACACCACCAACTGTATGAACATGGAAATATCTGCACCACGATCTGTATGAACATATAAATATCTACACTGCCATCTGTAGTAACAAGGAGATATCTACACCGCTATCTGTATAAACATGGAAATATCTACACCGCTATCTGTATGAACATGGAAATATCTACACCGCTACCTGTATAAACACGGAAATATGTACACCGCTACCTGTATAAACATGGAAGTATCAGGACCGCTATCGGTATGAACATGGCAATATCTACACGGCTATCTGTATGAACATGGAAATATCTACACCGCTATCTGTATGAACATGGAAATATCTACACCACTATCTGTATGAACATGGAAATAGCTACACAGCCATCTGGATGAACATGGAAATATCTACACTGCTATCTGTATGAACATGGATATATCTACACAGCCATCTGGATGAACATGGAAATATCTACACCGCTATCTGTATGAACATGGAAATACATACACCGCTATCTGTATGAACATGGAAATATCTACACCGCTATCTGTATGAACATGGAAATATCTACACCGCAATCTGTATGAACATGGAAATATCTTCACCGCCATCTGTATGAACATGGATATATCTACACAGCCATCTGGATGAACATGGAAATATCTACACCGCTATCTCTGTAAACATGCATACATCTTCACCGCTATCTGTATAAACATGGAAATATCTACACTGCTATCTTTATGAACATGGAAATATCTACACCGCTTACTGTTTGAACAGGGAAATATATACAAAGCTATCTGCATGAAAATGGAAATGTCTACACAGCTATCTGCATATACATGGAAATATCTACACAGCTATCTCTTTACACATGGAAATAACTGCACCGCTATCTGTATGAACATGGAAATATCTACACCACCATCTGTATGAACATGGAAATATCTGCACCGCCATCTGAATGAACATATAAATATCTACACAGCCATCTGTATTAAGATGGAGATATCTACACCGCTATGTGTATAAACATGGAAATATCTACACCGCTATGTGTATAAACATGGAAATATCTACACCGCTATCTGTATAAACATGGAAATATCTACACCGCTACCTGTATAAACATGGAAATATCAGCACCGCTATCAGTATGAACATGGAAGTATCTACACCGCCATCTGTATGAACATGGAAATATCTTCACCGCCATCTGTATGAACATGGAAATATCTCCATCGCCATCTGTATGAACATATAAATATCTACACCGCCATCTGTATTAAGATGGAGATATCTACACCGCTATCTGTATAAACATGGAAATATCTACACCGCTATGTGTATAAACATGGAAATATCTACACCACTATCTGTATAAACATGGAAATATCGACACTGCTACCTGTATAAATATGGAAGTATCAGCACCGCTATCGGTATGAACATGGCAATATCTACACGGCTATCTGTATGAACATGGAAATATCTACACCGCTATCTGTATGAACATGGAAATAGCTACACCACTATCTATATGAACATGGAAATAGCTACACAGCCATCTGTATGAACATGGAAATATCTTCACCGCCATCTGTATGAACATGGATATATCTACACAGCCATGTGGATGAACATGGAAATATCTGCACCGCTATCTGTATGAACATGGAAATATCTACACCGCTCTCTGTATGAACATGGATATATCTACTCAGCCATCTGGATGAACATGGAAATATATACACCGCTATCTGTGTAAACATGCATACATCTTCACCGCTATCTGTATAAACATGGAATTATCTACACTGCTATCTTTATGAACATGGAAATATATGCACCGCTAACTGTTTGAACAGGGAAATATATACACCACTATCTGCATGTAAATGGAAATGTCTACACAGCTATCTGCATATACATGGAAATATCTACACAGCTCTCTCTTTACACATGGAAATAACTACACTGCTATCTGTATGAACATGGAAATATCTACACTGCTATCTTTATGAACATGGAAATATCTACACCGCTAACTGTTTGAACAGGGAAATATATACACCGCTATCTGCATGAAAATGGAAATGTCTACACAGCTATCTGCATATACATGGAAATATCTACACAGCTATCTCTTTACACATGGAAATAACTACACCGCTATCTGTATGAACATAGAAATATCTACACCGCCATCTGTATGAACATGGAAATATCTGCACCGCCATCTGAATGAACATATAAATATCTACACCGCCATCTGTATTAACATGGAGATATCTACACTGCTATGTGTATAAAGATGGAAATATCTACACCGCTATGTGTATAAACATGGAAATATCTACACCGCTATATGTATAAACATGGAAATATCTACACCGCTACCTGTATAAACATGGAAATATCAGCACCGCTATCAGTATGAACATGGAAGTATCTACACCGCCATCTGTATGAACATGGAAATATCTTCACCGCCATCTGTATGAACATGGAAATATCTGCACCGCCATCTGTATGAACATATAAATATCTACACCGCCATCTGTATTAAGATGGAGATATCTACACCGCTATCTGTATAAACATGAAATATCTACACCGCTATGTGTATAAACCTGGAAATATCTACACCACTCTCTGCATAAACATGGAAATATCGACACTGCTACCTGTATAAACATGGAAATATCAGCACCGCTATCTGTATGGACATGGAAATATCTACACCGCCATCTGTATGAACATGGAAAATCTTCACCGCCATCTGTATCAACATGGATATATCTACATAGCTTCTGTATAAGCATGGAAATATCTTCACCGCCATCTGTATGAACATGGATATGTCTACACAGCCGCCTGGATGAACATGGAAATATCTACACCGCTATCTGTATGAACATGGAAATATCTACACCGCTATCTGCGTAAACATGCATACATCTTCACCGCTATCCGTATAAACATGGAAATATCCACACCGCTATCTGTATGAACATGGAAATATCTACACCGCTATCTGTTTGAACATGGAAATATCTACACCGCTATCTGCATGAAAATGGAAATATCTACACAGTTATCTGCATATACATGGAAATATCTACACAGCTATCTCTTTGCACATGGAAATAACTACACCGCTATCTCTATAAACATGGAAATATCTACACCACCATCTGTATGAACATGGAAATATCTGCACCACGATCTGTATGAACATATAAATATCTACACTGCCATCTGTAGTAAGAAGGAGATATCTACACCACTATCTGTATAAACATGGAAATATCTACACCGCTATCTGTATGAACATGGAAATATCTACACCGCTACCTGTATAAACACGGAAATATGTACACCGCTACCTGTATAAACATGGAAGTATCAGCACCGCTATCGGTATGAACATGGCAATATCTACACGGCTATCTGTATGAACATGGAAATATCTACACCGCTATCTGTATGAACATGGAAATATCTACACCACTATCTGTATGAACATGGAAATAGCTACACAGCCATCTGGATGAACATGGAAATATCTACACTGCTATCTGTATGAACATGGATATATCTACACAGCCATCTGGATGAAAATGGAAATATCTACACCGCTATCTGTATGAACATGGAAATACATACACCGCTATCTGTATGAACATGGAAATATCTACACCGCTATCTGTATGAACATGGAAATATCTACACCGCTATCGGTATGAACATGGAAATATCTTCACCGCCATCTGTATGAACATGGATATATCTACACAGCCATCTGGATGAACATGGAAATATCTACACCGCTATCTCTGTAAACATGCATACATCTTCACCGCTATCTGTATAAACATGGAAATATCTACACTGCTATCTTTATGAACATGGAAATATCTACACCGCTTACTGTTTGAACAGGGAAATATATACACCGCTATCTGCATGAAAATGGAAATGTCTACACAGCTATCTGCATATACATGGAAATATCTACACAGCTATCTCTTTACACATGGAAATAACTGCACCGCTATCTGTATGAACATGGAAATATCTACACCACCATCTGTATGAACATGGAAATATCTGCACCGCCATCTGAATGAACATATAAATATCTACACAGCCATCTGTATTAAGATGGAGATATCTACACCGCTATGTGTATAAACATGGAAATATCTACACCGCTATGTGTATAAACATGGAAATATCTACACCGCTATCTGTATAAACATGGAAATATCTACACCGCTACCTGTATAAACATGGAAATATCAGCACCGCTATCAGTATGAACATGGAAGTATCTACACCGCCATCTGTATGAACATGGAAATATCTTCACCGCCATCTGTATGAACATGGAAATATCTCCATCGCCATCTGTATGAACATATAAATATCTACACCGCCATCTGTATTAAGATGGAGATATCTACACCGCTATCTGTATAAACATGGAAATATCTACACCGCTATGTGTATAAACATGGAAATATCTACACCACTATCTGTATAAACATGGAAATATCGACACTGCTACCTGTATAAATATGGAAGAATCAGCACCGCTATCGGTATGAACATGGGAATATCTACACGGCTATCTGTATGAACATGGAAATATCTACACCGCTATCTGTATGAACATGGAAATAGCTACACCACTATCTGTATGAACATGGAAATAGCTACACAGCCATCTGTATGAACATGGAAATATCTTCACCGCCATCTGTATGAACATGGATATATCTACACAGCCATCTGGATGAACATGGAATTATCTGCACCGCTATCTGTATGAACATGGAAATATCTACACCGCTCTCTGTATGAACATGGATATATCTACTCAGCCATCTGGATGAACATGGAAATATATACACCGCTATCTGTGTAAACATGCATACTTCTTCACCGCTATCTGTATAAACATGGAATTATCTACACTGCTATCTTTATGAACATGGAAATATATGCACCGCTAACTGTTTGAACAGGGAAATATATACACCACTATCTGCATGTAAATGGAAATGTCTACACAGCTATCTGCATATACATGGAAATATCTACACAGCTCTCTCTTTACACATGGAAATAACTACACTGCTATCTGTATGAACATGGAAATATCTACACTGCTATCTTTATGAACATGGAAATATCTACACCGCTAACTGTTTGAACAGGGAAATATATACACCGCTATCTGCATGAAAATGGAAATGTCTACACAGCTATCTGCATATACATGGAAATATCTACACAGCTATCTCTTTACACATGGAAATAACTACACCGCTATCTGTATGAACATAGAAATATCTACACCGCCATCTGTATGAACATGGAAATATCTGCACCGCCATCTGAATGAACATATAAATATCTACACCGCCATCTGTATTAACATGGAGATATCTACACTGCTATGTGTATAAAGATGGAAATATCTACACCGCTATGTGTATAAACATGGAAATATCTACACCGCTATCTGTATAAACATGGAAATATCTACACCGCTACCTGTATAAACATGGAAATATCAGCACCGCTATCAGTATGAACATGGAAGTATCTACACCGCCATCTGTATGAACATGGAAATATCTACACCGCCATCTGTATGAACATGGAAATATCTGCACCGCCATCTGTATGAACATATAAATATCTACACCGCCATCTGTATTAAGATGGAGATATCTACACCGCTATCTGTATAAACATGAAATATCTACACCGCTATGTGTATAAACCTGGAAATATCTACACCACTCTCTGTATAAACATGGAAATATCGACACTGCTACCTGTATAAACATGGAAATATCAGCACCGCTATCTGTATGGACATGGAAATATCTACACCGCCATCTGTATGAACATGGAAAATCTTCACCGCCATCTGTATCAACATGGATATATCTACATAGCTTCTGTATAAGCATGGAAATATCTTCATCGCCATCTGTATGAACATGGATATGTCTACACAGCCGCCTGGATGAACATGGAAATATCTACACCGCTATCTGTATGAACATGGAAATATCTACACCGCTATCTGTGTAAACATGCATACATCTTCACCGCTATCCGTATAAACATGGAAATATTCACACCGCTATCTGTATGAACATGGAAATATCTACACCGCTATCTGTTTGAACATGGAAATATCTACACCGCTATCTGCATGAAAATGGAAATATCTACACAGCTATCTGCATATACATGGAAATATCTACACAGCTATCTCTTTGCACATGGAAATAACTACACCGCTATCTCTATAAACATGGAAATATCTACACCACCATCTGTATGAACATGGAAATATCTGCACCACGATCTGTATGAACATATAAATATCTACACTGCCATCTGTAGTAAGAAGGAGATATCTACACCACTATCTGTATAAACATGGAAATATCTACACCGCTATCTGTATGAACATGGAAATATCTACACCGCTACCTGTATAAACACGGAAATATGTACACCGCTACCTGTATAAACATGGAAGTATCAGCACCGCTATCGGTATGAACATGGCAATATCTACACGGCTATCTGTATGAACATGGAAATATCTACACCGCTATCTGTATGAACATGGAAATATCTACACCACTATCTGTATGAACATGGAAATAGCTACACAGCCATCTGGATGAACATGGAAATATCTACACTGCTATCTGTATGAACATGGATATATCTACACAGCCATCTGGATGAAAATGGAAATATCTACACCGCTATCTGTATGAACATGGAAATACATACACCGCTATCTGTATGAACATGGAAATATCTACACCGCTATCTGTATGAACATGGAAATATCTACACCGCTATCGGTATGAACATGGAAATATCTTCACCGCCATCTGTATGAACATGGATATATCTACACAGCCATCTGGATGAACATGGAAATATCTACACCGCTATCTCTGTAAACATGCATACATCTTCACCGCTATCTGTATAAACATGGAAATATCTACACTGCTATCTTTATGAACATGGAAATATCTACACCGCTTACTGTTTGAACAGGGAAATATATACACCGCTATCTGCATGAAAATGGAAATGTCTACACAGCTATCTGCATATACATGGAAATATCTACACAGCTATCTCTTTACACATGGAAATAACTGCACCGCTATCTGTATGAACATGGAAATATCTACACCACCATCTGTATGAACATGGAAATATCTGCACCGCCATCTGAATGAACATATAAATATCTACACAGCCATCTGTATTAAGATGGAGATATCTACACCGCTATGTGTATAAACATGGAAATATCTACACCGCTATGTGTATAAACATGGAAATATCTACACCGCTATCTGTATAAACATGGAAATATCTACACCGCTACCTGTATAAACATGGAAATATCAGCACCGCTATCAGTATGAACATGGAAGTATCTACACCGCCATCTGTATGAACATGGAAATATCTTCACCGCCATCTGTATGAACATGGAAATATCTCCATCGCCATCTGTATGAACATATAAATATCTACACCGCCATCTGTATTAAGATGGAGATATCTATACCGCTATCTGTATAAACATGGAAATATCTACACCGCTATGTGTATAAACATGGAAATATCTACACCACTATCTGTATAAACATGGAAATATCGACACTGCTACCTGTATAAATATGGAAGAATCAGCACCGCTATCGGTATGAACATGGCAATATTTACACGGCTATCTGTATGAACATGGAAATATCTACACCGCTATCTGTATGAACATGGAAATAGCTACACCACTATCTGTATGAACATGGAAATAGCTACACAGCCATCTGTATGAACATGGAAATATCTTCACCGCCATCTGTATGAACATGGATATATCTACACAGCCATCTGGATGAACATGGAATTATCTGCACCGCTATCTGTATGAACATGGAAATATCTACACCGCTCTCTGTATGAACATGGATATATCTACTCAGCCATCTGGATGAACATGGAAATATATACACCGCTATCTGTGTAAACATGCATACATCTTCACCGCTATCTGTATAAACATGGAATTATCTACACTGCTATCTTTATGAACATGGAAATATATGCACCGCTAACTGTTTGAACAGGGAAATATATACACCACTATCTGCATTTAAATGGAAATGTCTACACAGCTATCTGCATATACATGGAAATATCTACACAGCTCTCTCTTTACACATGGAAATAACTACACTGCTATCTGTATGAACATGGAAATATCTACACTGCTATCTTTATGAACATGGAAATATCTACACCGCTAACTGTTTGAACAGGGAAATATATACACCGCTATCTGCATGAAAATGGAAATGTCTACACAGCTATCTGCATATACATGGAAATATCTACACAGCTATCTCTTTACACATGGAAATAACTACACCGCTATCTGTATGAACATGGAAATATCTACACCACCATCTGTATGAACATGGAAATATCTGCACCGCCATCTGAATGAACATATAAATATCTACACCGCCATCTGTATTAACATGGAGATATCTACACTGCTATGTGTATAAACATGGAAATATCTACACCGCTATGTGTATAAACATGGAAATATCTACACCGCTATCTGTATAAACATGGAAATATCTACACTGCTACCTGTATAAACATGGAAATATCAGCACCGCTATCAGTATGAACATGGAAGTATCTACACCGCCATCTGTATGAACATGGAAATATCTTCACCGCCATCTGTTTGAACATGGAAATATCTGCACCACCATCTGTATGAACATATAAATATCTACACCGCCATCTGTATTAAGATGGAGATATCTACACCGCTATCTGTATAAACATGAAATATCTACACCGCTATGTGTATAAACCTGGAAATATCTACACCACTATCTGTATAAACATGGAAATATCGACACTGCTACCTGTATAAACATGGAAATATCAGCACCGCTATCTGTATGGACATGGAAATATCTACACCGCCATCTGTATGAACATGGGAAATCTTCACCGCCATCTGTATCAACATGGATATATCTACACAGCTTCTGTATAAGCATGGAAATATCTTCACCGCCATCTGTATGAACATGGATATGTCTACACAGCCGTCTGGATGAACATGGAAATATCTACACCGCTATCTGTATGAACATGGAAATATCTACACGGCTATCTGTGTAAACATGCATACATCTTCACCGCTATCTGTATAAACATGGAAATATCCACACCGCTATCTGTATGAACATGGAAATATCTACACCGCTATCTGTTTGAACATGGAAATATCCACACCGCTATCTGTATGAACATGGAAATATCTACACCACTATCTGTTTGAACATGGAAATATCTACACCGCTATCTGCATGAAAATGGAAATATCTACAAAGCTATCTGCATATACATGGAAATATCTACACAGCTATCTCTTTGCACATGGAAATAACTACACCGCTATCTCTATAAACATGGAAATATCTACACCACCATCTGTATGAACATGGAAATAACTGCACTGCTATCTGTATGAACATATAAATATCTACACCGCCATCTGTATTAAGAAGGAGATATCTACACCGCTATCTGTATAAACATGGAAATATCTACACCGCTATCTGTATGAACATGGAAATATCCACACCGCTACCTGTATAAACACGGAAATATGTACACCGCTACCTGTATAAACATGGAAGTATCAGCAGCGCCATCGGTATGAACATGGCAATATCTACACGGCTATCTGTATGAACATGGAAATACATACACCGCTATCTGTATGAACATGGAAATATCTACACCGCTATCTGTTTGAACATGGAAATATCTTCACCGCCGTCTGTATGAACATGGATATATCTACACAGCCATCTGGATGAACATGGATATATCTGCACCACTATCTGTATAAACATGGAAATATCTACACCGCTATCTGTATGAACATGGATATATCTACACAGCCATCTGGATGAACATGGAAATATCTACACCGCTATCTGTGTAAACATGCATACATCTTCACCGCTATCTGTATAAGCATGGAAATATCTACACTGCTATCTTTATGAACATGGAAATATCTACACCGCTAACTGTTTGAACAGGGAAATATATACACCGCTATCTGCATGAAAATGGAAATGTCTACACAGCTATCTGCATATACATGGAAATATCTACACAGCTATGTCTTTACACATGGAAATAACTACACCGCTATCTGTATGAGCATGGAAATATCTACACCGCCATCTGTATGAACATGGAAATATATGCACCGCCATCTGAATGAACAAATAAATATCTACACTGCCATCTGTATTAAGATGGAGATATCTACACCGCTATCTGTATAAAGATGGAAATATCTACACCGCTATGTGTATAAACATGGAAATATCTACACTGCTATCTGTATAAACATGGAAATATCTACACCGCTACCTGTATAAACATGGAAATATCAGCAACGCGATCAGAATGAACATGGAAGTATCTACACCGCCATCTGTATGAACATGGAAATATCTTCACCGCCATCTGTATGAACATGGAAATACCTGCACCGCCATCTGTATGAACATATAAATATCTACACCGCCATCTGTATTAAGATGGAGATATCTACACCGCTATCTGTATAAAAATGGAAATATCTATACCACTATGAGTATAAACATGGAAATATCTACACCGCTATCTGTATAAACATGGAAATATCTACACTGCTACCTGTATAAACATGGAAATATCCGCACCGCTATCTGTAAGAACATGGAAATAACTACACCGGAATCTGTATGAACATGGAAAAATCTTCACCGCCATCTGTATGAACATGGATATATCTACACAGCCATCTGTATGAACATGGAAATATCTTCACCGCCATCTGTATTAAGAATGAGATATCTACACCGCTATCTGTATAAACATGGAAATATCTACACGTCTATCTGTATGAACATGGAAATATCTGCACCGCCATCTGTATGAACATATAATTATCTACACCGCCATCTGTATTAAGAATGAGATATCTACACCGCTATCTGTATAAACATGGAAATATCTACACCGCTATCTGCATGAACATGGAAATATCTACACTGCTACCTGTATAAACACGGAAATATGTACACCGCTACCTGTATAAACATGGAAGTATCAGCACCACTATCGGTATGAACATGGCAATATCTACACGGCTATCTGTATGAACATGGAAATATCTTCACCGCTATCTGTATGAACATGGAAATATCTACACCGCTATCTGTATGAACATGGATATATCTACACAGCCATCTGGATGAACATGGAAATATCTACACCGCTATCTGTATGAACATGGAAATACATACACCGCTATCTGTATGAACATGGAAATAACTACACCGCTATCTGTATGAACATGGAAATATCTACACCGCTATCTGTATGAACATGGATATATCTTCACCGCCATCTGTATGAACATGGATATATCTACACATCCATCTGGATGAACATGGAAATATCTGCACCGCTATCTGTATGAACATGGAAATATCTACACCGCTATCTGAATGAACATGGATATATCTACAGAGCCATCTGGATGAACATGGAAATATCTACACCGCTATCTGTGTAAACATGCATACATCTTCACCGCTTTCTGTATAAACATGGAAATATCTACACTGCTATCTTTATGAACATGGAAATATCTACACCGCTAACTGTTTGAACAGGGAAATATATACATCGCTATCTGCATGAAAATGGAAATGCCTACACAGCTATCTGCATATACATGGAAATATCTACACAGCTATCTCTTTACACATGGAAATAACTACACCACTATCTGTATGAACATGGAAATATCTACACCGCCATCTCTATGAACATGGAAATATCTCCACCGCCATCTGAATGAACATATAAATATCTACACCGCCATCTGTATTAAGATGGAGATATCTACACCGCTATCTGTATAAACATGGAAATATCTACACCGCTATGTGTATAAACTTGGAAATATCTACACCGCTATATGTATAAACATGGAAATATCTACACCGCTACCTGTATAAACATGGAAATATCAGCACCGCTATCAGTATGAACATGGAAGTATCTACACCGCCATCTGTATGAACATGGAAATATCTTCACCGCCATCTGTATGAACATGGAAATATCTGCATCGCCATCTGTATGAACATATAAATATCTACACCGCCATCTTTATTAAGATGTAGATATCTACACGCTATCTGTATAAACATGGAAATATCTACACCGCTATATGTATAAACATGGAAATATCTACACCGCTATCTGTATAAACATGGAAATATCTACACTGCTACCTGTATAAACATGGAAATATCAGCACCGCTATCTGTAAGAACATGGAAATAACTACACCGGAATCTGTATGAACATGGAAAAATCTTCACCGCCATCTCTATGAACCTGGATATATCTACACAGCCATCTGTATGAACAAGGAAATATCTTCACCGCCATCTGTATGAACATGGATATGTCTACACAGCCGTCTGGATGAACATGGAAATATCTACACCGCTATCTGTATGAACATAGAAATATCTACACCGATATCTGTGTAAACATGCATACATCTTCACCGCTATCCGTATAAATATGGAAATATCCACACCGCTATCTGTATGAACATGGAAATATCTACACCGCTATCTGTTTGAACATGGAAATATCTACACCGCTATCTGCATGAAAATGGAAATATCTACACAGCTATCTGCATATACATGGAAATATCTACACAGCTATCTCTTTGCACATGGTAATAACTACACCGCTATCTCTATAAACATGGAAATATCTACACCACCATCTGTATGAACATGGAAATATCTGCACCACGATCTGTATGAACATATAAATATCTACACTGCCATCTGTATTAAGAAGGAGATATCTACACCGCTATCTGTATAAACATGGAAATATCTACACCGCTATCTGTATGAACATGGAAATATCTACACCGCTACCTGTATAAACACGGAAATATGTACACCGCTACCTGTATAAACATGGAAGTATCAGCACCGCTATCGGTATGAACATGGCAATATCTACACGGCTATCTGTATGAACATGGAAATATCTACACCGCTATCAGTATGAACATGGAAATATCTACACCACTATCTGTATGAACATGGAAATAGCTACACAGCCATCTGGATGAATATGGAAATATCTACACTGCTATCTGTATGAACATGGATACATCTACACAGCCATCTGGATGAACATGGAAATATCTACACCGCTATCTGTATGAACATGGAAATTCATACACCGCTATCTGTATGAACATGGAAATATCTACACCGCTATCTGTATGAACATGGAAATATCTACACCGCTATCTGTATGAACATGGAAATAACTTCACCGCCATCTGTATGAACATGGATATATATACACAGCCATCTGGATGAACATGGAAATATCTACACCGCTATCTCTGTAAACATGCATACATCTTCACCGCTATCTGTATAAACATGGAAATATCTACACTGCTATCTTTATGAACATGGAAATATCTACACCGCTTACTGTTTGAACAGGGAAATATATACACCGCTATCTGCATGAAAATGGAAATGTCTACACAGCTATCTGCATATACATGGAAATATCTACACAGCTATCTCTTTACACATGGAAATAACTGCACCGCTATCTGTATGAACATGGAAATATCTACACCACCATCTGTATGAACATGGAAATATCTGCACCGCCATCTGAATGAACATATAAATATCTACACAGCCATCTGTATTAAGATGGAGATATCTACACCGCTATGTGTATAAACATGGAAATGTCTACACCGCTATGTGTATAAACATGGAAATATCTACACTGCTATCTGTATAAACATGGAAATATCTACACGGCTACCTGTATAAACATGGAAATATCAGCACCGCTATCAGTATGAACATGGAAGTATCTACACCGCCATCTGTATGAACATGGAAATATCTTCACCGCCATCTGTATGAACATGGAAATATCTCCATCGCCATCTGTATGAACATATAAATATCTACACCGCCATCTGTATTAAGATGGAGATACCTACACCGCTATCTGTATAAACATGGAAATATCTACACCGCTATGTGTATAAACATGGAAATATCTACACCACTATCTGTATAAACATGGAAATATCGACACTGCTACCTGTATAAATATGGAAGTATCAGCACCGCTATCGGTATGAACATGGCAATATCTACACGGCTATCTGTATGAACATGGAAATATCTACACCGCTATCTGTATGAACATGGAAATAGCTACACCACTATCTGTATGAACATGGAAATAGCTACACAGCCATCTGTATGAACATGGAAATATCTACACAACTATCTGAATGAACATGGATATATCTACACAGCCATCTGGATGAACATGGAAGTATCAACACCGCCATCTGTATGAACATGGAAATATCTTCACCGCCATCTGTATGAACATGGAAATATCTGCATCGCCATCTGTATGAACATATAAATATCTACACTACCATCTTTATTAAGATGTAGATATCTACACGCAATCTGTATAAACATGGAAATATCTACACCGCTATATGTATAAACATGGAAATATCTACACTGCTATCTTTATGAACATGGAAATATCTACACCGCTAACTGTTTGAACAGGGAAATATATACACCGCTATCTGCATGAAAATGGAAATGTCTACACAGCTATCTGCATATACATGGAAATATCTACACAGCTATCTCTTTACACATGGAAATAACTACACCGCTATCTGTATGAACATGGAAATATCTACACCACCATCTGTATGAACATGGAAATATCTGCACCGCCATCTGTATGAACATATAAATATCTACACCGCCATCTGTATTAAGAAGGAGATATCTACACCGCTATCTGTATAATCATGGAAATATCTACACTGCAATCTGTATGAACATGGAAATATCTACACCGCTACCTGTATAAACACGGAAATATGTACACCGCTACCTGTATAAACATGGAAGTATCAGCACCGTAATCGGTATGAACATGGCAATATCTACACGGCTATCTGTATGAACATGGAAATATCTACTCTGCTATTTGTATGAACATGGAACTATCTACACCACTATCTGTATGAACATGGAAATAGCTACACAGCCATCTGGATGAACATGGAAATATCTACACCGCTATCTGTATGAACATGGATATATCTACACAGCCATCTGGATGAACATGGAAATATCTACACCGCTATCTGTATGAACATGGAGATACATACACTGCTATCTGTATGAACATGGAAATATCTACACCGTTATCTGTATGAACATGGAAATATCTACACCGCTATCTGTATGAACATGGAAATATCTTCACCGCCATCTGTATGAACATGGATATATCTACACAGCCATCTGGATGAACATGGAAATATCTGCACCTCTATCTGTATGATCATGGAAATATCTACACCTCTATCTGTATGAACATGGATATATCTACAGAGCCATCTGGATGAACATGGAAATATCTACACTGCTATCTGTGTAAACATGCATACATCTTCACCGCTATCTGTATAAACATGGAATTATCTACACTGCTATCTTTATGAACATGGAAATATCTACACCGCTAACTGTGTGAACAGGGAAATATATACACCGCTATCTGCATGAAAATGGAAATGTCTACACAGCTATCTGCATATACATGGAAGTATCTACACAGCTATCTCTTTACACATGGAAATAACTACACCGCTATCTGTATGAACATGGAAATATCTACACCGCCATCTGTATGAACATGGAAATATCTGCACCACCATCTGAATGAACATATAAATATCTACACCGCCATCTGTATTAAGATGGAGATATCTACACTGCAATCTGTATAAACATGGAAATATCTACACCGCTATGTGTATAAACATGGAAATATCTACACCGCTATCTGTATAAACATGGAAATATGTACACCGCTACCTGTATAAACATGGAAATATCAGCACCGCTATCAGTATGAACATGGAAGTATCTACACCGCCATCTGTATGAACATGGAAATATCTTCACTGCCATCTGTACGAACATGGAAATATCTGCACCGCCATCTGTATGAACATATAAATATCTACACCGCCATCTGTATTAAGATGGAGATATCTACACCGCTATCTGTATAAACATGGAAATATCTACATCGCTATGTGTATAAACATGGAAATATCTACACCGCTATCTGTAAAAACATGGAGATATCTACACTGCTGCCTGTATAAACGTGGAAATATCAGCACCGCTATCTGTATGAACATGGAAATAGCTACACCGCAATCTGTATGAACATGGAAAAATCTTCACCGCCATCTGTATGAACATGGATATATCTACACAGCCATCTGTATGAACATGAAAATATCTTCACCGCCATCTGTATGAACATGGATATGTCTACACAGCCGTCTGGATGAACATGGAAATATCTACACCGCTATCTGTATGAACATGGAAATATCTACACCGCTATCTGTGTAAACATGCATACATCTTCACTGCTGTCTGTATAAACATGGAAATATCCACACCGCTATCTGTATGAACATGGAAATATCTACACCGCTATCTGTTTGAACATGGAAATATCTACACCGCAATCTGCATTAAAATGGAAATATCTACACAGCTATCTGCATATACATGGAAATATCTACACAGCTATCTCTTTGCACATGGAAATAACTACACCGCTATCTCTATAAACATGGAAATACCTACACCACCATCTGTATGAACATGGAAATATCTGCACAGCCATCTGTATGAACATATAAATATCTACACCGCCATCTGTATTAAGAAGGAGATATCTACACCGCTATCTGCATAAACATGGAAAAATCTACACCGCTATCTGTATGAACATGGAAATATCTACACCGCTACCTGTATAAACACGGAAATATGTACACTGCTACCTGTATATACATGGAAGTATCAGCACCGCTATCGGTATGAACATGGCAATATCTACACGGCTATCTGTATGAACATGGAAATATCTACACCGCTATCTGTATGAACATGGAAATATCTACACCGCTATCTGTATGAACATGGAAATATCTACACCACTATCTGTATAAACATGGAAATAGCAACACAGCCATCTGGATGAACATGGAAATATCTACACCGCTATCTGTATGAACATGGATATATCTACACAGCCATCTGGATGAACATGGAAATATCTACACCGCCATCTGTATGAACATGGAAATACATACACTGCTATCTGTATGAATATGGAAATATCTACACCACTATCTGTATGAACATGGAAATATCTACACCGCTACCTGTATAAACACGGAAATATGTACACCGCTACCTGTATAAACATGGAAGTATCAGCACCGTAATCGGTATGAACATGGCAATATCTACACGGCTATCTGTATGAACATGGAAATATCTACACTGCTATTTGTATGAACATGGAACTATCTACACCACTATCTGTATGAACATGGAAATAGCTACACAGCCATCTGGATGAACATGGAAATATCTACACCGCTATCTGTATGAACATGGATATATCTACACAGCCATCTGGATGAACATGGAAATATCTACACCGCTATCTGTATGAACATGGAGATACATACACTGCTATCTGTATGAACATGGAAATATCTACACCGTTATCTGTATGAACATGGAAATATCTACACCGCTATCTGTATGAACATGGAAATATCTTCACCGCCATCTGTATGAACATGGATATATCTACACAGCCATCTGGATGAACATGGAAATATCTGCACCGCTATCTGTATGATCATGGAAATATCTACACCTCTATCTGTATGAACATGGATATATCTACAGAGCCATCTGGATGAACATGGAAATATCTACACTGCTATCTGTGTAAACATGCATACATCTTCACCGCTATCTGTATAAACATGGAATTATCTACACTGCTATCTTTATGAACATGGAAATATCTACACCGCTAACTGTGTGAACAGGGAAATATATACACCGCTATCTGCATGAAAATGGAAATGTCTACACAGCTATCTGCATATACATGGAAGTATCTACACAGCTATCTCTTTACACATGGAAATAACTACACCGCTATCTGTATGAACATGGAAATATCTGCACCGCCATCTGTATGAACATGGAAATATCTGCACCGCCATCTGAATGAACATATAAATATCTACACCGCCATCTGTATTAAGATGGAGATATCTACACTGCTATCTGTATAAACATGGAAATATCTACACCGCTATGTGTATAAACATGGAAATATCTACACCGCTATCTGTATAAACATGGAAATATGTACACCGCTACCTGTATAAACATGGAAATATCAGCACCGCTATCAGTATGAACATGGAAGTATCTACACCGCCATCTGTATGAACGTGGAAATATCTTCACTGCCATCTGTATGAACATGGAAATATCTGCACCGCCATCTGTATGAACATATAAATATCTACACCGCCATCTGTATTAAGATGGAGATATCTACACCGCTATCTGTATAAACATGGAAATATCTACATCGCTATGTGTATAAACATGGAAATATCTACACCGCTATCTGTAAAAACATGGAGATATCTACACTGCTGCCTGTATAAACGTGGAAATATCAGCACCGCTATCTGTATGAACATGGAAATAGCTACAACGCAATCTGTATGAACATGGAAAAATCTTCACCGCCATCTGTATGAACATGGATATATCTACACAGCCATCTGTATGAACATGAAAATATCTTCACCGCCATCTGTATGAACATGGATATGTCTACACAGCCGTCTGGATGAACATGGAAATATCTACACCGCTATCTGTATGAACATGGAAATATCTACACCGCTATCTGTGTAAACATGCATACATCTTCACTGCTGTCTGTATAAACATGGAAATATCCACACCGCTATCTGTATGAACATGGAAATATCTACACCGCTATCTGTTTGAACATGGAAATATCTACACCGCAATCTGCATTAAAATGGAAATATCTACACAGCTATCTCTTTGCACATGGAAATAACTACACCGCTATCTCTATAAACATGGAAATACCTACACCACCATCTGTATGAACATGGAAATATCTGCACAGCCATCTATATGAACATATAAATATCTACACCGCCATCTGTATTAAGAAGGAGATATCTACACCGCTATCTGCATAAACATGGAAAAATCTACACCGCTATCTGTATGAACATGGAAATATCTACACCGCTACCTGTATAAACACGGAAATATGTACACTGCTACCTGTATATACATGGAAGTATCAGCACCGCTATCGGTATGAACATGGCAATATCTACACGGCTATCTGTATGAACATGGAAATATCTACACCGCTATCTGTATGAACATGGAAATATCTACACCGCTATCTGTATGAACATGGAAATATCTACACCACTATCTGTATAAACATGGAAATAGCAACACAGCCATCTGGATGAACATGGAAATATCTACACCGCTATCTGTATGAACATGGATATATCTACACAGCCATCTGGATGAACATGGAAATATCTACACCGCCATCTGTATGAACATGGAAATACATACACTGCTATCTGTATGAATATGGAAATATCTACACCACTATCTGTATGAACATGGAAATATCTTCACCGCCATCTACATGAACGTGGATATATCTACACAGCCATCTGGATGAACATGGATATATCTACACAGCCATCTGGATGAACATGGAAATATATACACCGCTATCTGGATGAACATGGAAATATCTACACCGCTATCTGTGTAAACATGCATACATCAACACCGCTATCTGTATAAACATGGAAATATCTACACTGCTATCTGTATGAACATGGAAATATCTACACCGCTATCTGTTTGAACATGGAAATATCTACACCGCTATCTGCATGAAAATGGAAATATCTACACAGCTATCTGCATATACATGGAAATATCTACACAGCTATCTCTTTACACATGGAAATAACTACACCGCTGTCTCTATAAACATGGTAATATCTACACCGCCATCTGTATGAACATGGAAATATTTGCACCGCCATCTGCATGAACATGGAAATATCTGCACCGCCATCTGAATGAACATATAAATATCTGCACCGCCATCTGTATTAAAATGGAGATATCTACACCGCTATCTGTATAAACATGGAAATATCTACACCGCTATGTGTATAAACATGGAAATATCTACACCGCTCTCTGTATGAACATGGAAATATCTACACCGCTATGTGTATAAACATGGAAATATCTACACCGCTCTCTGTATAAACATGGAAATATCAGCACCACCCTCTGTAGGAACATGGAAATATCTACACCACTATCTGTATGAACATGGAAATAGCTACACAGCCATCTGGATGAACAGGGAAATATCTACACCGCTATCTGTATGAACATGGATATATCTTCACAGCCATCTGGATGAACATGGAAATATCTACACCGCTATCTGTATGAACATGGAAATACATACACCGCTATCTGTATGAACATGGAAATATCTACAACGCTATCTGTATGAACATGGAAATATTTACACCGCTATCTGTATGAACATGGAAATATTTCACCGCCATCTGTATGGACATGGATATATCTACACAGCCATCTGGATGAACATGGAAATAACTGCACCGCTATCTGTATGAACATGGAAATATCTACACCGCTATCTGTATGAACATGGATATACCTACACAGACATCTGGATGAACATGGAAATATCTACACCGCTATCTTTGTAAACATGCATACATCTTCACCGCTATCTGTATAAACATGGAAATATCTACACTGCTATCTTTATGAACATGGAAATATCTACACCGCTAACTGTTTGAACAGGGAAATATATACACCGCTATCTGCTTGAAAATGGAAATGTCTACACAGCTAACTGCATATACATGGAAATATCTACACAGCTATCTCTTTACACATGGAAATAACTACACCGCTATCTGTATGAACATGGACATATCTACACCGCCATCTGCATGAACATGGAAATATCTGCACCGCCATCTGAATGAACATATAAATATCTGCACCGCCATCTGTATTAAGATGGAGATATCTACACCGCTATCTGTATAAACATGGAAATATCTACACCGCTATGTGTATAAACATGGAAATATCTACACCGCTGTCTGTATAAACATGGAAATATCTACACCGCTACCTGTATAAACGTGGAAATATCAGCACCGCTATCAGTATGAACATGGAATTATCTACACCGCCATCTGTGTGAACATGGAAATATCTTCACCGCCATCTGTATGAACATGGAAATATCTGCACCGCCATCTGTATGAACATATAAATATCTACACCACCATCTGTATTAAGATGGAGATATTTACACCGCTATCTGTATAAACATGGAAATATCTACACCGCTATGTGTATAAACATGGAAATATCTACACCGCTATCTGTATAAACATGGAAATATCTACACTGCTACCTGTATAAACATGGAAATATCAGCACCGCTAGCTGTAGGAATATGGAAATATCTACACCGCCATCTGTATGAACATGGAAAAATCTTCACCGCCATCTGTATGAACATGGATATATCTACACAGCCATCTGTATCAACATGGAAATATCTTCACCGCCATCTGTATGAACATGGATATGTCTACACAGCCGTCTGGATGAACATGGAAATATCTACACCGCTATCTGTATGAACATGGAAATATCGACACCACTATCTGTGTAAACATGCATACATCTTCACCGCTATCTGTATAAACATGGAAATATCCACACCGCTATCTATATGAACATGGAAATACCTACACCACAATCTGTATGAACATGGAAATATCTGCACCGCCGTCTGTATGAACATATAAATATCTACACCGTCATCTGTATTAAGAAGGAGATATCTACACAGCTATCTGTATAAACATGGAAATATCTACACCGCTATCTATATGAACATGGAAATATCTACACCGCTACCTGTATAAACACGGAAATATGTACACCGCTACCTGTATAAACATGGAAGTATCAGCACCGCTATCGGTATGAACATGGCAATATCTACACGGCTATCTGTATGAACATGGAAATATCTACATCGCTATCTGTATGAACATGGAAATATCTACACCACTATCTGTATGAACATGGAAATAGCTACACATCCATCTGGATGAACATGGAAATATCTACACTGCTATCTGTATGAACATGGATATATCTACACAGCCATCTGGATGAACATGGAAATATCTACACCGCTATCTGTATTAACATGGAAATACATACACCGCTATCTGTATGAACATGGAAATATCTACACCGCTATCTGTATGAACATGGAAATATCTACACCGCTATCTGTATGAACATGGAAATATCTACAACGCTATCTGTATGTACATGGAAATATCTTCACCGCCATCTGTATGAACATGGATATATCTACACAGCCATCTGTATGAACGTGGAAATATCTTCACTGCCATCTGTATGAACATGGATATGTGTACACAGCCGTCTGGATGAACATGGAAATATCTACACCGCTATCTGTATGAACATGGAAATATCTACACCGCTATCTGTGTAAGCATGCACACATCTTAACCGCTATCTGTATAAACATGGAAATATCCACACCGCTATCTGTATGAACATGGAAATATCTACACAACCATCTGTATGAACATGGAAATATCTGCACCGCCATCTGTATGAACATATAAATATCTACACCGCCATCTGTATTAAGAAGGAGATATCTACACCGCTATCTGTATAAACATGGAAATATCTACACCGCTACCTGTATAAACACGGAAATATGTACACCGCTACCTGTATAAACATGGAAGTATCAGCACCGTAATCGGTATGAACATGGCAATATCTACACGGCTATCTGTATGAACATGGAAATATCTACACTGCTATCTGTATGAACATGGAACTATCTACACCACTATCTGTATGAACATGGAAATAGCTACACAGCCATCTGGATGAACATGGAAATATCTACACCGCTATCTGTATGAACATGGATATATCTACACAGCCATCTGGATGAATATGGAAATATCTACACCGCTATCTGTATGAACATGGAGATACATACACTGCTATCTGTATGAACATGGAAATATCTACACCGTTATCTGTATGAACATGGAAATATCTACACCGCTATCTGTATGAACATGGAAATATCTTCACCGCCATCTGTATGAACATGGATATATCTACACAGCCATCTGGATGACCATGGAAATATCTGCACCGCTATCTGTATGAACATGGAAATATCTAAACCTCTATCTGTATGAACATGGATATATCTACAGAGCCATCTGGATGAACATGGAAATATCTACACCGCTATCTGTGTAAACATGCATACATCTTCACCGCTATCTGTATAAACATGGAATTATCTACACTGCTATCTTTATGAACATGGAAATATCTACACCGCTAACTGTGTGAACAGGGAAATATATACACCGCTATCTGCATGAAAATGGAAATGTCTACACAGCTATCTGCATATACATGGAAGTATCTACACAGCTATCTCTTTACACATGGAAATAACTACACCGCTATCTGTATGAACATGGAAATATCTACACCGCCATCTGTATGAACATGGAAATATCTGCACCGCCATCTGAATGAACATATAAATATCTACACCGCCATCTGTATTAAGATGGAGATATCTACACGGCTATCTGTATAAACATGGAAATATCTACACCGCTATGTGTATAAACATGGAAATATCTACACCGCTATCTGTATAAACATGGAAATATCTACACCGCTACCTGTATAAACATGGAAATATCAGCACCGCTATCAGTATGAACATGGAAATAGCTACACCGCAATCTGTATGAACATGGAAAAATCTTCACCGCCATCTGTATGAACATGGATATATCTACACAGCCATCTGTATGAACATGAAAATATCTTCACCGCCATCTGTATGAACATGGATATGTCTACACAGCCGTCTGTATGAACATGGAAATATCTACACCGCTATCTGTGTAAACATGCATACATCTTCACTGCTATCTGTATAAACATGGAAATATCCACACCGCTATCTGTATGAACATGGAAATATCTACACCGCTATCTGTTTGAACATGGAAATATCTACACCGCTATCTGCATTAAAATGGAAATATCTACACAGCTATCTGCATATACATGGAAATATCTACACAGCTATCTCTTTGCACATGGAAATAACTACACCGCTATCTCTATAAACATGGAAATATCTACACCACCATCTGTATGAACATGGAAATATCTGCACAGCCATCTGCATGAACATATAAATATCTACACCGCCATCTGTATTAAGAAGGAGATATCTACACCGCTATCTGCATAAACATGGAAATATCTACACCGCTATCTGTATGAACATGGAAATATCTACACCGCTACCTGTATAAACACGGAAATATGTACACTGCTACCTGTATAAACATGGAAATATCAGCCCCGCTATCTGTATGAACATGGAAATATCTACACCGCCGTCTGTATGAACATGGAAAAATCTTCACCGCCATCTGTATGAACATGGATATATCTACACAGCCGTCTGTATGAACATGGAAAAATCTTCACCGCCATCTGTATGAACATGGATATATCTACACAGCCATCTGTATGAACATGGAAATATCTTCACCGCCATCTGTATGAACATGGATATGTCTACACAGCCGTCTGGATGAACATGGAAATATCTACACAGCTATCTGTATGAACATGAAAATATCTACACCGCTATCTGTGTAAACATGCATACATCTTCACCGCTATGTGTAAAAACATGGAAATATCCACACCGCTATCTGTATGAACATGGAAATATCTACACCGCTATCTGTTTGAACATGGAAATATCTACACCGCTATCTGCATGAAAATGGAAATATCTACAAAGCTATCTGCATATACATGGAAATATCTACACAGCTATCTCTTCGCACATGGAAATAACTACACCGCTATCTCTATAAACATGGAAATATCTACACCACCATCTGTATGAACATGGAAATATCTGCACTGCTATCTGTATGAACATATAAATATCTACACCGCCATCTGTATTAAGATGGAGATATCTACACCGCTATCTGTATGAACATGGAAATATCCACACCGCTACCTGTATAAACACGGAAATATGTACACCGCTACCTGTATAAACATGGAAGTATCAGCAGCGCTATCGGTATGAACATGGCAATATCTACACGGCTATCTGTATGAACATGGAAATATCTACACCGCTATCTGTATGAACATGAAAATATCTACACCACTATCTGTATGAACATGGAAATAGTTACACAGCCATCTGGATGAACATGGAAATATCTACACCGCTATCTGTATGAACATGGATATATCTACACAGCCATCTGGATGAACATGGAAATATCTACACCGTTATCTGTATGAACATGGAAATACATACACCGCTATCTGTATGAACATGGAAATATCTACACCGCTATCTGTTTGAACATGGAAATATCTTCACCGCCGTCTGTATGAACATGGATATATCTACACAGCCATCTGGATGAACATGGATATATCTGCACCACTATCTGTATAAACATGGAAATATCTACACCGCTATCTGTATGAACATAGATATATCTACACAGCCATCTGGATGAACATGGAAATATCTACACCGCTATCTGTGTAAACATGCATACATCTTCACCGCTATCTGTATAAGCATGGAAATATCTACACTGCTATCTTTATGAACATGGAAATATCTACACCTCTAACTGTTTGAACAGGGAAATATATACACCGCTATCTGCATGAAAATGGAAATGTCTACACAGCTATCTGCATATACATGGAAATATCTACACAGCTATCTCTTTACACATGGAAAAAACTACACCGCTATCTGTATGAACATGGAAATATCTACACCGCCATCTGTATGAACATGGAAATATATGCACCGCCATTTGAATGAACAAATAAATATCTACACCGCCATCTGTATTAAGATGGAGATATCTACACCGCTATCTGTATAAAGATGGAAATATCTACACCGCTATGTGTATAAACATGGAAATATCTACACTGCTATCTGTATAAACATGGAAATATCTACACCGCTACCTGTATAAACATGGAAATATCAGCACCGCGATCAGAATGAACATGGAAGTATCTACACCGCCATCTGTATGAACATGGAAATATCTTCACCGCCATCTGTATGAACATGGAAATATCTGCACCGCCATCTGTATGAACACATAAATATCTACACCGCCATCTGTATTAAGATGGAGATATCTACACCGCTATCTGTATAAAAATGGAAATATCTATACCACTATGAGTATAAACATGGAAATATCTACACCGCTATCTGTATAAACATGGAAATATCTACACTGCTACCTGTATAAACATGGAAATATCTACACCGCTATCTGTAAAAACATGGAGATATCTACACTGCTGCCTGTATAAACGTGGAAATATCAGCACCGCTATCTGTATGAACATGGAAATAGCTACACCGCAATCTGTATGAACATGGAAAAATCTTCACCGCCATCTGTATGAACATGGATATATCTACACAGCCATCTGTATGAACATGAAAATATCTTCACCGCCATCTGTATGAACATGGATATGTCTACACAGCCGTCTGGATGAACATGGAAATATCTACACCGCTATCTGTATGAACATGGAAATATCTACACCGCTATCTGTGTAAACATGCATACATCTTCACTGCTGTCTGTATAAACATGGAAATATCCACACTGCTATCTGTATGAACATGGAAATATCTACACCGCTATCTGTTTGAACATGGAAATATCTACACCGCAATCTGCATTAAAATGGAAATATCTACACAGCTATCTCTTTGCACATGGAAATAACTACACCGCTATCTCTATAAACATGGAAATACCTACACCACCATCTGTATGAACATGGAAATATCTGCACAGCCATCTGTATGAACATATAAATATCTACACCGCCATCTGTATTAAGAAGGAGATATCTACACCGCTATCTGCATAAACATGGAAAAATCTACACCGCTATCTGTATGAACATGGAAATATCTACACCGCTACCTGTATAAACACGGAAATATGTACACTGCTACCTGTATATACATGGAAGTATCAGCACCGCTATCGGTATGAACATGGCAATAACTACACGGCTATCTGTATGAACATGGAAATATCTACACCGCTATCTGTATGAACATGGAAATATCTACACCGCTATCTGTATGAACATGGAAATATCTACACCACTATCTGTATAAACATGGAAATAGCAACACAGCCATCTGGATGAACATGGAAATATCTACACCGCTATCTGTATGAACATGGAAATATCTACACCACTATCTGTATAAACATGGAAATAGCAACACAGCCATCTGGATGAACATGGAAATATCTACACCGCTATCTGTATGAACATGGATATATCTACACAGCCATCTGGATGAACATGGAAATATGTACACCGCCTTCTGTATGAACATGGAAATACATACACTGCTATCTGTATGAATATGGAAATATCTACACCACTATCTGTATGAACATGGAAATATCTTCACCGCCATCTACATGAACGTGGATATATCTACACAGCCATCTGGATGAACATGGATATATCTACACAGCCATCTGGATGAACATGGAAATATCTACACCGCTATCTGGATGAACATGGAAATATCTACACCGCTATCTGTGTAAACATGCATACATCAACACCGCTATCTGTATAAACATGGAAATATCTACACTTCTATCTGTATGAACATGGAAATATCTACACCGCTATCTGTTTGAACATGGAAATATCTACACCGCTATCTGCATGAAAATGGAAATATCTACACAGCTATCTGCATATACATGGAAATATCTACACAGCTATCTCTTTACACATGGAAATAACTACACCGCTGTCTCTATAAACATGGTAATATCTACACCGCCATCTGTATGAACATGGAAATATTTGCACCGCCATCTGCATGAACATGGAAATATCTGCACCGCCATCTGAATGAACATATAAATATCTGCACCGCCATCTGTATTAAAATGGAGATATCTACACCGCTATCTGTATAAACATGGAAATATCTACACCGCTATGTGTATAAACATGGAAATATCTACACCGCTCTCTGTATGAACATGGAAATATCTACACCGCTATGTGTATAAACATGGAAATATCTACACCGCTCTCTGTATAAACATGGAAATATCAGCACCACCCTCTGTAGGAACATGGAAATATCTACACCACTATCTGTATGAACATGGAAATAGCTACACAGCCATCTGGATGAACAGGGAAATATCTACACCGCTATCTGTATGAACATGGATATATCTTCACAGCCATCTGGATGAACATGGAAATATCTACACCGCTATCTGTATGAACATGGAAATACATACACCGCTATCTGTATGAACATGGAAATATCTACAACGCTATCTGTATGAACATGGAAATATTTACACCGCTATCTGTATGAACATGGAAATATTTCACCGCCATCTGTATGGACATGGATATATCTACACAGCCATCTGGATGAACATGGAAATAACTGCACCGCTATCTGTATGAACATGGAAATATCTACACCGCTATCTGTATGAACATGGATATACCTACACAGACATCTGGATAAACATGGAAATATCTACACCGCTATCTTTGTAAACATGCATACATCTTCACCGCTATCTGTATAAACATGGAAATATCTACACTGCTATCTTTATGAACATGGAAATATCTACACCGCTAACTGTTTGAACAGGGAAATATATACACCGCTATCTGCTTGAAAATGGAAATGTCTACACAGCTAACTGCATATACATGGAAATATCTACACAGCTATCTCTTTACACATGGAAATAACTACACCGCTATCTGTATGAACATGGACATATCTACACCGCCATCTGCATGAACATGGAAATATCTGCACCGCCATCTGAATGAACATATAAATATCTGCACCGCCATCTGTATTAAGATGGAGATATCTACACCGCTATCTGTATAAACATGGAAATATCTACACCGCTATGTGTATAAACATGGAAATATCTACACCGCTGTCTGTATAAACATGGAAATATCTACACCGCTACCTGTATAAACGTGGAAATATCAGCACCGCTATCAGTATGAACATGGAATTATCTACACCGCCATCTGTGTGAACATGGAAATATCTTCACCGCCATCTGTATGAACATGGAAATATCTGCACCGCCATCTGTATGAACATATAAATATCTACACCACCATCTGTATTAAGATGGAGATATTTACACCGCTATCTGTATAAACATGGAAATATCTACACCGCTATGTGTATAAACATGGAAATATCTACACCGCTATCTGTATAAACATGGAAATATCTACACTGCTACCTGTATAAACATGGAAATATCAGCACCGCTAGCTGTAGGAATATGGAAATATCTACACCGCCATCTGTATGAACATGGAAAAATCTTCACCGCCATCTGTATGAACATGGATATATCTACACAGCCATCTGTATCAACATGGAAATATCTTCACCGCCATCTGTATGAACATGGATATGTCTACACAGCCGTCTGGATGAACATGGAAATATCTACACCGCTATCTGTATGAACATGGAAATATCGACACCACTATCTGTGTAAACATGCATACATCTTCACCGCTATCTGTATAAACATGGAAATATCCACACCGCTATCTATATGAACATGGAAATACCTACACCACAATCTGTATGAACATGGAAATATCTGCACCGCCGTCTGTATGAACATATAAATATCTACACCGTCATCTGTATTAAGAAGGAGATATCTACACAGCTATCTGTATAAACATGGAAATATCTACACCGCTATCTATATGAACATGGAAATATCTACACCGCTACCTGTATAAACACGGAAATATGTACACCGCTACCTGTATAAACATGGAAGTATCAGCACCGCTATCGGTATGAACATGGCAATATCTACACGGCTATCTGTATGAACATGGAAATATCTACATCGCTATCTGTATGAACATGGAAATATCTACACCACTATCTGTATGAACATGGAAATAGCTACACATCCATCTGGATGAACATGGAAATATCTACACTGCTATCTGTATGAACATGGATATATCTACACAGCCATCTGGATGAACATGGAAATATCTACACCGCTATCTGTATTAACATGGAAATACATACACCGCTATCTGTATGAACATGGAAATATCTACACCGCTATCTGTATGAACATGGAAATATCTACACCGCTATCTGTATGAACATGGAAATATCTACAACGCTATCTGTATGTACATGGAAATATCTTCACCGCCATCTGTATGAACATGGATATATCTACACAGCCATCTGTATGAACGTGGAAATATCTTCACTGCCATCTGTATGAACATGGATATGTGTACACAGCCGTCTGGATGAACATGGAAATATCTACACCGCTATCTGTATGAACATGGAAATATCTACACCGCTATCTGTGTAAGCATGCACACATCTTCACCGCTATCTGTATAAACATGGAAATATCCACACCGCTATCTGTATGAACATGGAAATATCTACACAACCATCTGTATGAACATGGAAATATCTGCACCGCCATCTGTATGAACATATAAATATCTACACCGCCATCTGTATTAAGAAGGAGATATCTACACCGCTATCTGTATAAACATGGAAATATCTACACCGCTACCTGTATAAACACGGAAATATGTACACCGCTACCTGTATAAACATGGAAGTATCAGCACCGTAATCGGTATGAACATGGCAATATCTACACGGCTATCTGTATGAACATGGAAATATCTACACTGCTATCTGTATGAACATGGAACTATCTACACCACTATCTGTATGAACATGGAAATAGCTACACAGCCATCTGGATGAACATGGAAATATCTACACCGCTATCTGTATGAACATGGATATATCTACACAGCCATCTGGATGAATATGGAAATATCTACACAGCTATCTGTATGAACATGGAGATACATACACTGCTATCTGTATGAACATGGAAATATCTACACCGTTATCTGTATGAACATGGAAATATCTACACCGCTATCTGTATGAACATGGAAATATCTTCACCGCCATCTGTATGAACATGGATATATCTACACTGCCATCTGGATGACCATGGAAATATCTGCACCGCTATCTGTATGAACATGGAAATATCTAAACCTCTATCTGTATGAACATGGATATATCTACAGAGCCATCTGGATGAACATGGAAATATCTACACCGCTATCTGTGTAAACATGCATACATCTTCACCGCTATCTGTATAAACATGGAATTATCTACACTGCTATCTTTATGAACATGGAAATATCTACACCGCTAACTGTGTGAACAGGGAAATATATACACCGCTATCTGCATGAAAATGGAAATGTCTACACAGCTATCTGCATATACATGGAAGTATCTACACAGCTATCTCTTTACACATGGAAATAACTACACCGCTATCTGTATGAACATGGAAATATCTACACCGCCATCTGTATGAACATGGAAATATCTGCACCGCCATCTGAATGAACATATAAATATCTACACCGCCATCTGTATTAAGATGGAGATATCTACACCGCTATCTGTATAAACATGGAAATATCTACACCGCTATGTGTATAAACATGGAAATATCTACACCGCTATCTGTATAAACATGGAAATATCTACACCGCTACCTGTATAAACATGGAAATATCAGCACCGCTATCAGTATGAACATGGAAATAGCTACACCGCAATCTGTATGAACATGGAAAAATCTTCACCGCCATCTGTATGAACATGGATATATCTACACAGCCATCTGTATGAACATGAAAATATCTTCACCGCCATCTGTATGAACATGGATATGTCTACACAGCCGTCTGTATGAACATGGAAATATCTACACCGCTATCTGTGTAAACATGCATACATCTTCACTGCTATCTGTATAAACATGGAAATATCCACACCGCTATCTGTATGAACATGGAAATATCTACACCGCTATCTGTTTGAACATGGAAATATCTACACCGCTATCTGCATTAAAATGGAAATATCTACACAGCTATCTGCATATACATGGAAATATCTACACAGCTATCTCTTTGCACATGGAAATAACTACACCGCTATCTCTATAAACATGGAAATATCTACACCACCATCTGTATGAACATGGAAATATCTGCACAGCCATCTGCATGAACATATAAATATCTACACCGCCATCTGTATTAAGAAGGAGATATCTACACCGCTATCTGCATAAACATGGAAATATCTACACCGCTATCTGTATGAACATGGAAATATCTACACCGCTACCTGTATAAACACGGAAATATGTACACTGCTACCTGTATAAACATGGAAATATCAGCCCCGCTATCTGTATGAACATGGAAATATCTACACCGCCGTCTGTATGAACATGGAAAAATCTTCACCGCCATCTGTATGAACATGGATATATCTACACAGCCGTCTGTATGAACATGGAAAAATCTTCACCGCCATCTGTATGAACATGGATATATCTACACAGCCATCTGTATGAACATGGAAATATCTTCACCGCCATCTGTATGAACATGGATATGTCTACACAGCCGTCTGGATGAACATGGAAATATCTACACAGCTATCTGTATGAACATGAAAATATCTACACCGCTATCTGTGTAAACATGCATACATCTTCACCGCTATGTGTAAAAACATGGAAATATCCACACCGCTATCTGTATGAACATGGAAATATCTACACCGCTATCTGTTTGAACATGGAAATATCTACACCGCTATCTGCATGAAAATGGAAATATCTACAAAGCTATCTGCATATACATGGAAATATCTACACAGCTATCTCTTCGCACATGGAAATAACTACACCGCTATCTCTATAAACATGGAAATATCTACACCACCATCTGTATGAACATGGAAATATCTGCACTGCTATCTGTATGAACATATAAATATCTACACCGCCATCTGTATTAAGATGGAGATATCTACACCGCTATCTGTATGAACATGGAAATATCCACACCGCTACCTGTATAAACACGGAAATATGTACACCGCTACCTGTATAAACATGGAAGTATCAGCAGCGCTATCGGTATGAACATGGCAATATCTACACGGCTATCTGTATGAACATGGAAATATCTACACCGCTATCTGTATGAACATGAAAATATCTACACCACTATCTGTATGAACATGGAAATAGTTACACAGCCATCTGGATGAACATGGAAATATCTACACCGCTATCTGTATGAACATGGATATATCTACACAGCCATCTGGATGAACATGGAAATATCTACACCGTTATCTGTATGAACATGGAAATACATACACCGCTATCTGTATGAACATGGAAATATCTACACCGCTATCTGTTTGAACATGGAAATATCTTCACCGCCGTCTGTATGAACATGGATATATCTACACAGCCATCTGGATGAACATGGATATATCTGCACCACTATCTGTATAAACATGGAAATATCTACACCGCTATCTGTATGAACATGGAAATATCTACACTGCTACCTGTATAAACACGGAAATATGTACACCGCTACCTGTATAAACATGGAAGTATCAGCACCGCTATCGGTATGAACATGGCAATATCTACACGGCTATCTGTATGAACATGGAAATATCTTCACCGCTATCTGTAGGAACATGGAAATATCTACTCCACTATCTGTATGAACATGGAAATAGCTACACAGCCATCTGGATGAACATGGAAATAACTACACCGCTATCTGTATGAACATGGATATATCTACACAGCCATCTGGATGAACATGGAAATATCTACACCGCTATCTGTATGAACATGGAAATACATACACCGCTATCTGTATGAACATGGAAATAACTACACCGCTATCTGTATGAACATGGGAATATCTACACCGCTATCTGTTTGAACATGGAAATATCTTCACCGCCGTCTGTATGAACATGGATATATCTACACAGCCATCTGGATGAACATGGATATATCTGCACCACTATCTGTATAAACATGGAAATATCTACACCGCTATCTGTATGAACATGGATATATCTACACAGCCATCTGGATGAACACGGAAATATCTACACCGCTATCTGTGTAAACATGCATACATCTTCACCGCTATCTGTATAAGCATGGAAATATCTACACTGCTATCTTTATGAACATGGAAATATCTACACCTCTAACTGTTTGAACAGGGAAATATATACACCGCTATCTGCATGAAAATGGAAATGTCTACACAGCTATCTGCATATACATGGAAATATCTACACAGCTATCTCTTTACACATGGAAATAACTACACCGCTATCTGTATGAACATGGAAATATCTCCACCGCCATCTGTATGAACATGGAAATATATGCACCGCCATTTGAATGAACAAATAAATATCTACACCGCCATCTGTATTAAGATGGAGATATCTACACCGCTATCTGTATAAAGATGGAAATATCTACACCGCTATGTGTATAAACATGGAAATATCTACACTGCTATCTGTATAAACATGGAAATATCTACACCGCTACCTGTATAAACATGGAAATATCAGCACCGCGATCAGAATGAACATGGAAGTATCTACACCGCCATCTGTATGAACATGGAAATATCTTCACCGCCATCTGTATGAACATGGAAATATCTGCACCGCCATCTGTATGAACACATAAATATCTACACCGCCATCTGTATTAAGATGGAGATATCTACACCGCTATCTGTATAAAAATGGAAATATCTATACCACTATGAGTATAAACATGGAAATATCTACACCGCTATCTGTATAAACATGGAAATATCTACACTGCTACCTGTATAAACATGGAAATATCAGCACCGCTATCTGTAAGAACATGGAAATAACTACACCGGAATCTGTATGAACATGGAAAAATCTTCACCGCCATCTGTATGAACATGGATATATCTACACAGCCATCTGTATGAACGTGGAAATATCTTCACCGCCATCTGTATTAAGAATGAGATATCTACACCGCTATCTGTATAAACATGGAAATATCTACACGTCTATCTGTATGAACATGGAAATATCTGCACCGCCATCTGTATGAACATATAAATATCTACACCGCCATCTGTATTAAGAATGAGATATCTACACCGCTATCTGTGTAAACATGGAAATATCTACACCGCTATCTGTATGAACATGGAAATATCTACACTGCTACCTGTATAAACACGGAAATACGTACACCGCTACCTGTATAAACATGGAAGTATCAGCACCGCTATCGGTATGAACATGGCAATATCTACACGGCTATCTGTAAGAACATGGAAATATCTTCACCGCTATCTGTAGGAACATGGAAATATCTACTCCACTATCTGTATGAACATGGAAATAGCTACACAGCCATCTGGATGAACATGGAAATATCTACACCGCTATCTGTATGAACATGGATATATCTACACAGCCATCTGGATGAACATGGAAATATCTACACCGCTATCTGTATGAACATGGAAATACATACACCGCTATCTGTATGAACATGGAAATAACTACACCGCTATCTGTATGAACATGGAAATATCTACACCGCTATCTGTATGAACATGGATATATCTTCACCGCCATCTGTATGAACATGGATATATCTACACAGCCATCTGGATGAACATGGAAATATCTGCACCGCTATCTGTATGAACATGGAAATATCTACACCGCTATCTGAATGAACATGGATATATCTACAGAGCCATCTGGATGAACATGGAAATATCTACACCGCTATCTGTGTAAACATGCATACATCTTCACCGCTTTCTGTATAAACATGGAAATATCTACACTGCTATCTTTATGAACATGGAAATATCTACACCGCTAACTGTTTGAACAGGGAAATATATACACCGCTATCTGCATGAAAATGGAAATGCCTACACAGCTATCTGCATATACATGGAAATATCAACACAGCTATCTCTTTACACATGGAAATAACTACACCACTATCTGTATGAACATGGAAATATCTACACCGCCATCTGTATGAACATGGAAATATCTCCACCGCCATCTGAATGAACATATAAATATCTACACCGCCATCTGTATTAAGATGGAGATATCTACACCGCTATCTGTATAAACATGGAAATATCTACACCGCTATGTGTATAATCTTGGAAATATCTACACCGCTATATGTATAAACATGGAAATATCTACACCGCTACCTGTATAAACATGGAAATATCAGCACCGCTATCAGTATGAACATGGAAGTATCTACACCGCCATCTGTATGAACATGGAAATATCTTCACCGCCATCTGTATGAACATGGAAATATCTGCATCGCCATCTGTATGAACATATAAATATCTACACCGCCATCTTTATTAAGATGTAGATATCTACACTCTATCTGTATAAACATGGAAATATCTACACCGCTATATGTATAAACATGGAAATATCTACACCGCTATCTGTATAAACATGGAAATATCTACACTGCTACCTGTATAAACATGGAAATATCAGCACCGCTTTCTGTATGAACATGGAAATACCTACACCGCTGTGTGTATAAACATGGAAATATCTACACCGCTATCTGTATAAACATGGAAATATCTATACTGCTACCTGTATAAACATGGAAATATCAGCACCGCTATCTGTATGAACATGGAAATATCTACACCGCTTCTGTATGAACATGGAAAAATCTTCACCGCCATCTCTATGAACCTGGATATATCTACACAGCCATCTGTATGAACAAGGAAATATCTTCACCGCCATCTGTATGAACATGGATATGTCTACACAGCCGTCTGGATGAACATGGAAATATCTACACCGCTATCTGTATGAACATGGAAATATCTACACCGCTATCTGTGTAAACATGCATACATCTTCACCGCTATCCGTATAAACATGGAAATTTCCACACCGCTATCTGTATGAACATGGAAATATCTACACCGCTATCTGTTTGAACATGGAAATATCTACACCGCTATCTGCATGAAAATGGAAATATCTACACAGCTATCTGCATATACATGGAAATATCTACACAGCTATCTCTTTGCACATGGAAATAACTACACCGCTATCTCTATAAACATGGAAATATCTACACCACCAACTGTATGAACATGGAAATATCTGCACCACGATCTGTATGAACATATAAATATCTACACTGCCATCTGTAGTAAGAAGGAGATATCTACACCGCTATCTGTATAAACATGGAAATATCTACACCGCTATCTGTATGAACATGGAAATATCTACACCGCTACCTGTATAAACACGGAAATATGTACACCGCTACCTGTATAAACATGGAAGTATCAGCACCGCTATCGGTATGAACATGGCAATATCTACACGGCTATCTGTATGAACATGGAAATATCTACACCGCTATCTGTATGAACATGGAAATATCTACACCACTATCTGTATGAACATGGAAATAGCTACACAGCCATCTGGATGAACATGGATATATCTACACTGCTATCTGTATGAACATGGATATATCTACACAGCCATCTGGATGAACATGGAAATATCTACACCGCTATCTGTATGAACATGGAAATACATACACCGCTATCTGTATGAACATGGAAATATCTACACCGCTATCTGTATGAACATGGAAATATCTACACCGCAATCTGTATGAACATGGAAATATCTTCACCGCCATCTGTATGAACATGGATATATCTACATAGCCATCTGGATGAACATGGAAATATCTACACCGCTATCTCTGTAAACATGCATACATCTTCACCGCTATCTGTATAAACATGGAAATATCTACACTGCTATCTTTATGAACATGGAAATATCTACACCGCTTACAGTTTGAACAGGGAAATATATACACCGCTATCTGCATGAAAATGGAAATGTCTACACAGCTATCTGCATATACATGGAAATATCTACACAGCTATCTCTTTACACATGGAAATAACTGCACCGCTATCTGTATGAACATGGAAATATCTACACAGCCATCTGTATGAACATGGAAATATCTGCACCGCCATCTGAATGAACATATAAATATCTACACAGCCATCTGTATTAAGATGGAGATATCTACACCGCTATGTGTATAAACATGGAAATATCTACACCGCTATGTGTATAAACATGGAAATATCTACACCGCTATCTGTATAAACATGGAAATATCTACACCGCTACCTGTATAAACATGGAAATATCAGCACCGCTATCAGTATGAACATGGAAGTATCTTCACCGCCATCTGTATGAACATGGAAATATCTTCACCGCCATCTGTATGAACATGGAAATATCTCCATCGCCATCTGTATGAACATATAAATATCTACACCGACATCTGTATTAAGATGGAGATATCTACACCGCTATCTGTATAAACATGGAAATATCTACACCGCTATGTGTATAAACATGGAAATATCTACACCACTATCTGTATAAACATGGAAATATCGACACTGCTACCTGTATAAATATGGAAGTATCAGCACCGCTATCGGTATGAACATGGCAATATCTACACGGCTATCTGTATGAACATGGAAATATCTACACCGCTATCTGTATGAACATGGAAATAGCTACACCACTATCTGTATGAACATGGAAATAGCTACACAGCCATCTGTATGAACATGGAAATATCTTCACCGCCATCTGTATGAACATGGATATATCTTCACAGCCATCTGGATGAACATGGAAATATCTGCACCGCTATCTGTATGAACATGGAAATATCTACACCGCTCTCTGTATGAACATGGATATATCTACTCAGCCATCTGGATGAACATGGAAATATATACACCGCTATCTGTGTAAACATGCATACATCTTCACCGCTATCTGTATAAACATGGAATTATCTACACTGCTATCTTTATGAACATGGAAATATATGCACCGCTAACTGTTTGAACAGGGAAATATATACACCACTATCTGCATGTAAATGGAAATGTCTACACAGCTATCTGCATATACATGGAAATATCTACACAGCTCTCTCTTTACACATGGAAATAACTACACTGCTATCTGTATGAACATGGAAATATCTACACTGCTATCTTTATGAACATGGAAATATCTACACCGCTAACTGTTTGAACAGGGAAATATATACACCGCTATCTGCATGAAAATGGAAATGTCTACACAGCTATCTGCATATACATGGAAATATCTACACAGCTATCTCTTTACACATGGAAATAACTACACCGCTATCTGTATGAACATAGAAATATCTACACCACCATCTGTATGAACATGGAAATATCTGCACCGCCATCTGAATGAACATATAAATATCTACACCGCCATCTGTATTAACATGGAGATATCTACACTGCTATGTGTATAAACATGGAAATATCTACACCGCTCTGTGTATAAACATGGAAATATCTACACCGCTATCTGTATAAACATGGAAATATCTACACCGCTACCTGTATAAACATGGAAATATCAGCACCGCTATCAGTATGAACATGGAAGTATCTACACCGCCATCTGTATGAACATGGAAATATCTTCACCGCCATCTGTATGAACATGGAAATATCTGCACCGCCATCTGTATGAACATATAAATATCTACACCGCCATCTGTATTAAGATGGAGATATCTACACCGCTATCTGTATAAACATGAAATATCTACACCGCTATGTGTATAAACCTGGAAATATCTACACCACTCTCTGTATAAACATGGAAATATCGACACTGCTACCTGTGTAAACATGGAAATATCAGCACCGCTATCTGTATGGACATGGAAATATCTACACCGCCATCTGTATGAACATGGAAAATCTTCACCGCCATCTGTATCAACATGGATATATCTACACAGCTTCTGTATAAGCATGGAAATATCTTCACCGCCATCTGTATAAACATGGATATGTCTACACAGCCGCCTGGATGAACATGGAAATATCTACACCGCTATCTGTATGAACATGGAAATATCTACACCGCTATCTGTGTAAACATGCATACATCTTCACCGCTATCCGTATAAACATGGAAATATCCACACCGCTATCTGTATGAACATGGAGATATCTACACCGCTATCTGTTTGAACATGGAAATATCTACACCGCTATCTGCATGAAAATGGAAATATCTACACAGCTATCTGCATATACATGGAAATATCTACACAGCTATCTCTTTGCACATGGAAATAACTACACCGCTATCTCTATAAACATGGAAATATCTACACCACCATCTGTATGAACATGGAAATATCTGCACCACGATCTGTATGAACATATAAATATCTACACTGCCATCTGTAGTAAGAAGGAGATATCTACACCGCTATCTGTATAAACATGGAAATATCTACACCGCTATCTGTATGAACATGGAAATATCTACACCGCTACCTGTATAAACACGGAAATATGTACACCGCTACCTGTATAAACATGGAAGTATCAGCACCGCTATCGGTATGAACATGGCAATATCTACACGGCTATCTGTATGAACATGGAAATATCTACACCGCTATCTGTATGAACATGGAAATATCTACACCACTATCTGTATGAACATGGAAATAGCTACACAGCCATCTGGATGAACATGGAAATATCTACACTGCTATCTGTATGAACATGGATATATCTACACAGCCATCTGGATGAACATGGAAATATCTACACCGCTATCTGTATGAACATGGAAATACATACACCGCTATCTGTATGAACATGGAAATATCTACACCGCTATCTGTATGAACATGGAAATATCTACACCGCTATCGGTATGAACATGGAAATATCTTCACCGCCATCTGTATGAACATGGATATATCTACACAGCCATCTGGATGAACATGGAAATATCTACACCGCTATCTCTGTAAACATGCATACATCTTCACCGCTATCTGTATAAACATGGAAATATCTACACTGCTATCTTTATGAACATGGAAATATCTACACCGCTTACTGTTTGAACAGGGAAATATATACACCGCTATCTGCATGAAAATGGAAATGTCTACACAGCTATCTGCATATACATGGAAATATCTACACAGCTATCTCTTTACACATGGAAATAACTGCACCGCTATCTGTATGAACATGGAAATATCTACACCACCATCTGTATGAACATGGAAATATCTGCACCGCCATCTGAATGAACATATAAATATCTACACAGCCATCTGTATTAAGATGGAGATATCTACACCGCTATGTGTATAAACATGGAAATATCTACACCGCTATGTGTATAAACATGGAAATATCTACACCGCTATCTGTATAAACATGGAAATATCAGCACCGCTATCTGTAAGAACATGGAAATAACTACACCGGAATGTGTATGAACATGGAAAAATCTTCACCGCCATCTGTATGATCATGGATATATATACACAGCCATCTGTATGAACGTGGAAATATCTTCACCGCCATCTGTATTAAGAATGAGATATCTACACCGCTATCTGTATAAACATGGAAATATCTACACCGCTATCTGTATGAACATGGAAATATCTGCACCGCCATCTGTATGAACATATAAATATCTACACCGCCATCTGTATTAAGAATGAGATATCTACACCGCTATCTGTGTAAACATGGAAATATCTACACCGCTATCTGTATGAACATGGAAATATCTACACTGCTACCTGTATAAACACGGAAATACGTACACCGCTACCTGTATAAACATGGAAGTATCAGCACCGCTATCGGTATGAACATGGCAATATCTACACGGCTATCTGTAAGAACATGGAAATATCTTCACCGCTATCTGTAGGAACATGGAAATATCTACTCCACTATCTGTATGAACATGGAAATAGCTACACAGCCATCTGGATGAACATGGAAATATCTACACCGCTATCTGTATGAACATGGATATATCTACACAGCCATCTGGATGAACATGGAAATATCTACACCGCTATCTGTATGAACATGGAAATACATACACCGCTATCTGTATGAACATGGAAATAACTACACCGCTATCTGTATGAACATGGAAATATCTACACCGCTATCGGTATGAACATGGATATATCTTCACCGCCATCTGTATGAACATGGATATATCTACACAGCCATCTGGATGAACATGGAAATATCTGCACCGCTATCTGTATGAACATGGAAATATCTACACCGCTATCTGAATGAACATGGATATATCTACAGAGCCATCTGGATGAACATGGAAATATCTACACCGCTATCTGTGTAAACATGCATACATCTTCACCGCTTTCTGTATAAACATGGAAATATCTACACTGCTATCTTTATGAACATGGAAATATCTACACCGCTAACTGTTTGAACAGGGAAATATATACACCGCTATCTGCATGAAAATGGAAATGCCTACACAGCTATCTGCATATACATGGAAATATCAACACAGCTATCTCTTTACACATGGAAATAACTACACCACTATCTGTATGAACATGGAAATATCTACACCGCCATCTGTATGAACATGGAAATATCTCCACCGCCATCTGAATGAACATATAAATATCTACACCGCCATCTGTATTAAGATGGAGATATCTACACCGCTATCTGTATAAACATGGAAATATCTACACCGCTATGTGTATAATCTTGGAAATATCTACACCGCTATATGTATAAACATGGAAATATCTACACCGCTACCTGTATAAACATGGAAATATCAGCACCGCTATCAGTATGAACATGGAAGTATCTACACCGCCATCTGTATGAACATGGAAATATCTTCACCGCCATCTGTATGAACATGGAAATATCTGCATCGCCATCTGTATGAACATATAAATATCTACACCGCCATCTTTATTAAGATGTAGATATCTACACGCTATCTGTATAAACATGGAAATATCTACACCGCTATATGTATAAACATGGAAATATCTACACCGCTATCTGTATAAACATGGAAATATCTACACTGCTACCTGTATAAACATGGAAATATCAGCACCGCTTTCTGTATGAACATGGAAATACCTACACCGCTGTGTGTATAAACATGGAAATATCTACACCGCTATCTGTATAAACATGGAAATATCTATACTGCTACCTGTATAAACATGGAAATATCAGCACCGCTATCTGTATGAACATGGAAATATCTACACCGCTTCTGTATGAACATGGAAAAATCTTCACCGCCATCTCTATGAACCTGGATATATCTACACAGCCATCTGTATGAACAAGGAAATATCTTCACCGCCATCTGTATGAACATGGATATGTCTACACAGCCGTCTGGATGAACATGGAAATATCTACACCGCTATCTGTATGAACATGGAAATATCTACACCGCTATCTGTGTAAACATGCATACATCTTCACCGCTATCCGTATAAACATGGAAATTTCCACACCGCTATCTGTATGAACATGGAAATATCTACACCGCTATCTGTTTGAACATGGAAATATCTACACCGCTATCTGCATGAAAATGGAAATATCTACACAGCTATCTGCATATACATGGAAATATCTACACAGCTATCTCTTTGCACATGGAAATAACTACACCGCTATCTCTATAAACATGGAAATATCTACACCACCAACTGTATGAACATGGAAATATCTGCACCACGATCTGTATGAACATATAAATATCTACACTGCCATCTGTAGTAAGAAGGAGATATCTACACCGCTATCTGTATAAACATGGAAATATCTACACCGCTATCTGTATGAACATGGAAATATCTACACCGCTACCTGTATAAACACGGAAATATGTACACCGCTACCTGTATAAACATGGAAGTATCAGCACCGCTATCGGTATGAACATGGCAATATCTACACGGCTATCTGTATGAACATGGAAATATCTACACCGCTATCTGTATGAACATGGAAATATCTACACCACTATCTGTATGAACATGGAAATAGCTACACAGCCATCTGGATGAACATGGATATATCTACACTGCTATCTGTATGAACATGGATATATCTACACAGCCATCTGGATGAACATGGAAATATCTACACCGCTATCTGTATGAACATGGAAATACATACACCGCTATCTGTATGAACATGGAAATATCTACACCGCTATCTGTATGAACATGGAAATATCTACACCGCAATCTGTATGAACATGGAAATATCTTCACCGCCATCTGTATGAACATGGATATATCTACATAGCCATCTGGATGAACATGGAAATATCTACACCGCTATCTCTGTAAACATGCATACATCTTCACCGCTATCTGTATAAACATGGAAATATCTACACTGCTATCTTTATGAACATGGAAATATCTACACCGCTTACAGTTTGAACAGGGAAATATATACACCGCTATCTGCATGAAAATGGAAATGTCTACACAGCTATCTGCATATACATGGAAATATCTACACAGCTATCTCTTTACACATGGAAATAACTGCACCGCTATCTGTATGAACATGGAAATATCTACACAGCCATCTGTATGAACATGGAAATATCTGCACCGCCATCTGAATGAACATATAAATATCTACACAGCCATCTGTATTAAGATGGAGATATCTACACCGCTATGTGTATAAACATGGAAATATCTACACCGCTATGTGTATAAACATGGAAATATCTACACCGCTATCTGTATAAACATGGAAATATCTACACCGCTACCTGTATAAACATGGAAATATCAGCACCGCTATCAGTATGAACATGGAAGTATCTTCACCGCCATCTGTATGAACATGGAAATATCTTCACCGCCATCTGTATGAACATGGAAATATCTCCATCGCCATCTGTATGAACATATAAATATCTACACCGACATCTGTATTAAGATGGAGATATCTACACCGCTATCTGTATAAACATGGAAATATCTACACCGCTATGTGTATAAACATGGAAATATCTACACCACTATCTGTATAAACATGGAAATATCGACACTGCTACCTGTATAAATATGGAAGTATCAGCACCGCTATCGGTATGAACATGGCAATATCTACACGGCTATCTGTATGAACATGGAAATATCTACACCGCTATCTGTATGAACATGGAAATAGCTACACCACTATCTGTATGAACATGGAAATAGCTACACAGCCATCTGTATGAACATGGAAATATCTTCACCGCCATCTGTATGAACATGGATATATCTTCACAGCCATCTGGATGAACATGGAAATATCTGCACCGCTATCTGTATGAACATGGAAATATCTACACCGCTCTCTGTATGAACATGGATATATCTACTCAGCCATCTGGATGAACATGGAAATATATACACCGCTATCTGTGTAAACATGCATACATCTTCACCGCTATCTGTATAAACATGGAATTATCTACACTGCTATCTTTATGAACATGGAAATATATGCACCGCTAACTGTTTGAACAGGGAAATATATACACCACTATCTGCATGTAAATGGAAATGTCTACACAGCTATCTGCATATACATGGAAATATCTACACAGCTCTCTCTTTACACATGGAAATAACTACACTGCTATCTGTATGAACATGGAAATATCTACACTGCTATCTTTATGAACATGGAAATATCTACACCGCTAACTGTTTGAACAGGGAAATATATACACCGCTATCTGCATGAAAATGGAAATGTCTACACAGCTATCTGCATATACATGGAAATATCTACACAGCTATCTCTTTACACATGGAAATAACTACACCGCTATCTGTATGAACATAGAAATATCTACACCACCATCTGTATGAACATGGAAATATCTGCACCGCCATCTGAATGAACATATAAATATCTACACCGCCATCTGTATTAACATGGAGATATCTACACTGCTATGTGTATAAACATGGAAATATCTACACCGCTATGTGTATAAACATGGAAATATCTACACCGCTATCTGTATAAACATGGAAATATCTACACCGCTACCTGTATAAACATGGAAATATCAGCACCGCTATCAGTATGAGCATGGAAGTATCTACACCGCCATCTGTATGAACATGGAAATATCTTCACCGCCATCTGTATGAACATGGAAATATCTGCACCGCCATCTGTATGAACATATAAATATCTACACCGCCATCTGTATTAAGATGGAGATATCTACACCGCTATCTGTATAAACATGAAATATCTACACCGCTATGTGTATAAACCTGGAAATATCTACACCACTCTCTGTATAAACATGGAAATATCGACACTGCTACCTGTGTAAACATGGAAATATCAGCACCGCTATCTGTATGGACATGGAAATATCTACACCGCCATCTGTATGAACATGGAAAATCTTCACCGCCATCTGTATCAACATGGATATATCTACACAGCTTCTGTATAAGCATGGAAATATCTTCACCGCCATCTGTATAAACATGGATATGTCTACACAGCCGCCTGGATGAACATGGAAATATCTACACCGCTATCTGTATGAACATGGAAATATCTACACCGCTATCTGTGTAAACATGCATACATCTTCACCGCTATCCGTATAAACATGGAAATATCCACACCGCTATCTGTATGAACATGGAGATATCTACACCGCTATCTGTTTGAACATGGAAATATCTACACCGCTATCTGCATGAAAATGGAAATATCTACACAGCTATCTGCATATACATGGAAATATCTACACAGCTATCTCTTTGCACATGGAAATAACTACACCGCTATCTCTATAAACATGGAAATATCTACACCACCATCTGTATGAACATGGAAATATCTGCACCACGATCTGTATGAACATATAAATATCTACACTGCCATCTGTAGTAAGAAGGAGATATCTACACCGCTATCTGTATAAACATGGAAATATCTACACCGCTATCTGTATGAACATGGAAATATCTACACCGCTACCTGTATAAACACGGAAATATGTACACCGCTACCTGTATAAACATGGAAGTATCAGCACCGCTATCGGTATGAACATGGCAATATCTACACGGCTATCTGTATGAACATGGAAATATCTACACCGCTATCTGTATGAACATGGAAATATCTACACCACTATCTGTATGAACATGGAAATAGCTACACAGCCATCTGGATGAACATGGAAATATCTACACTGCTATCTGTATGAACATGGATATATCTACACAGCCATCTGGATGAACATGGAAATATCTACACCGCTATCTGTATGAACATGGAAATACATACACCGCTATCTGTATGAACATGGAAATATCTACACCGCTATCTGTATGAACATGGAAATATCTACACCGCTATCGGTATGAACATGGAAATATCTTCACCGCCATCTGTATGAACATGGATATATCTACACAGCCATCTGGATGAACATGGAAATATCTACACCGCTATCTCTGTAAACATGCATACATCTTCACCGCTATCTGTATAAACATGGAAATATCTACACTGCTATCTTTATGAACATGGAAATATCTACACCGCTTACTGTTTGAACAGGGAAATATATACACCGCTATCTGCATGAAAATGGAAATGTCTACACAGCTATCTGCATATACATGGAAATATCTACACAGCTATCTCTTTACACATGGAAATAACTGCACCGCTATCTGTATGAACATGGAAATATCTACACCACCATCTGTATGAACATGGAAATATCTGCACCGCCATCTGAATGAACATATAAATATCTACACAGCCATCTGTATTAAGATGGAGATATCTACACCGCTATGTGTATAAACATGGAAATATCTACACCGCTATGTGTATAAACATGGAAATATCTACACCGCTATCTGTATAAACATGGAAATATCTACACCGCTACCTGTATAAACATGGAAATATCAGCACCGCTATCAGTATGAACATGGAAGTATCTACACCGCCATCTGTATGAACATGGAAATATCTTCACCGACATCTGTATGAACATGGAAATATCTCCATCGCCATCTGTATGAACATATAAATATCTACACCGCCATCTGTATTAAGATGGAGATACCTACACCGCTATCTGTATAAACATGGAAATATCTACACCGCTATCCATATAAACATGGAAATATCTACACCACTATCTGTATAAACATGGAAATATCGACACTGCTACCTGTAAAAATATGGAAGAATCAGCACCGCTATCGGTATGAACATGGCAATATCTACACGGCTATCTGTATGAACATGGAAATATCTACACCGCTATCTGTATGAACATGGAAATAGCTACACCACTATCTGTATGAACATGGAAATAGCTACACAGCCATCTGTATGAACATGGAAATATCTTCACCGCCATCTGTATGAACATGGATATATCTACACAGCCATCTGGATGAACATGGAAATATCTGCACCGCTATCTGTATGAACATGGAAATATCTACACCGCTCTCTGTATGAACATGGATATATCTACTCAGCCATCTGGATGAACATGGAAATATATACACCGCTATCTGTGTAAACATGCATACATCTTCACCGCTATCTGTATAAACATGGAATTATCTACACTGCTATCTTTATGAACATGGAAATATATGCACCGCTAACTGTTTGAACAGGGAAATATATACACCACTATCTGCATGTAAATGGAAATGTCTACACAGCTATCTGCATATACATGGAAATATCTACATAGCTCTCTCTTTACACATGGAAATAACTACACTGCTATCTGTATGAACATGGAAATATCTACACTGCTATCTTTATGAACATGGAAATATCTACACCGCTAACTGTTTGAACAGGGAAATATATACACCGCTATCTGCATGAAAATGGAAATGTCTACACAGCTATCTCTTTACACATGGAAATAACTACACCGCTATCTGTATGAACATGGAAATATCTACACCGCCATCTGTATGAACATGGAAATATCTGCACCGCCATCTGAATGAACATATAAATATCTACACCGCCATCTGTATTAACATGGAGATATCAACACTGCTATGTGTATAAACATGGAAATATCTACACCGCTATGTGTATAAACATGGAAATATCTACACCGCTATCTGTATAAACATGGAAATATCTACACCGCTACCTGTATAAACATGGAAATATCAGCACCGCTATCAGTATGAACATGGAAGTATCTACACCGCCATCTGTATGAACATGGAAATATCTTCACCGCCATCTGTATGAACATGGAAATATCTGCACCGCCATCTGTATGAACATATAAATATCTACACCGCCATCTGTATTAAGATGGAGATATCTACACCGCTATCTGTATAAACATGAAATATCTACACCGCTATGTGTATAAACCTGGAAATATCTACACCACTATCTGTATAAACATGGAAATATCGACACTGCTGCCTGTATAAACATGGAAATATCAGCACCGCTATCTGTATGGACATGGAAATATCTACACCGCCATCTGTATGAACATGGGAAATCTTCACCGCCATCTGTATCAACATGGATATATCTACACAGCTTCTGTATAAGCATGGAAATATCTTCACCGCCATCTGTATGAACATGGATATGTCTACACAGCCGTCTGGATGAACATGGAAATATCTACACCGCTATCTGTATGAACATGGAAATATCTACACCGCTATCTGTGTAAACATGCATACATCTTCACCGCTATCTGTATAAACATGGAAATATCCACACCGCTATCTGTATGAACATGGAAATATCTACACCGCTATCTGTTTGAACATGGAAATATCTACACCGCTATCTGCATGAAAATGGAAATATCTACAAATCTATCTGCATATACATGGAAATATCTACACAGCTATCTCTTTGCACATGGAAATAACTACACCGCTATCTCTATAAACATGGAAATATCTACACCACCATCTGTATGAACATGGAAATATCTGCACTGCTATCTGTATGAACATATAAATATCTACACCGCCATCTGTATTAAGAAGGAGATATCTACACCGCTATCTGTATAAACATGGAAATATCTACACCGCTATCTGTATGAACATGGAAATATCCACACCGCTACCTGTATAAACACGGAAATATGTACACCGCTACCTGTATAAACATGGAAGTATCAGCAGCGCTATCGGTATGAACATGGCAATATCTACACGGCTATCTGTATGAACATGGAAATATCTACACCGCTATCTGTATGAACATGAAAATATCTACACCACTATCTGTATGAACATGGAAATAGTTACACAGCCATCTGGATGAACATGGAAATATCTACAACGCTATCTGTATGAACATGGATATATCTACACAGCCATCTGGATGAACATGGAAATATCTACACCGCTATCTGTATGAACATGGAAATACATACACCGCTATCTGTATGAACATGGAAATATCTACACCGCTATCTGTTTGAACATGGAAATATCTTCACCGCCGTCTGTATGAACATGGATATATCTACACAGCCATCTGGATGAACATGGATATATCTGCACCACTATCTGTATAAACATGGAAATATCTACACCGCTATCTGTATGAACATGGATATATCTACACAGCCATCTGGATGAACATGGAAATATCTACACCGCTATCTGTGTAAACATGCATACATCTTCACCGCTATCTGTATAAGCATGGAAATATCTACACTGCTATCTTTATGAACATGGAAATATCTACACCGCTAACTGTTTGAACAGGGAAATATATACACCGCTATCTGCATGAAAATGGAAATGTCTACACAGCTATCTGCATATACATGGAAATATCTACACAGCTATGTCTTTACACATGGAAATAACTACACCGCTATCTGTATGAACATGGAAATATCTACACCGCCATCTGTATGAACATGGAAATATATGCACCGCCATCTGAATGAACAAATAAATATCTACACTGCCATCTGTATTAAGATGGAGATATCTACACCGCTATCTGTATAAAGATGGAAATATCTACACCGCTATGTGTATAAACATGGAAATATCTACACTGCTATCTGTATAAACATGGAAATATCTACACCGCTACCTGTATAAACACGGAAATATCAGCACCGCGATCAGAATGAACATGGAAGTATCTACACCGCCATCTGTATGAACATGGAAATATCTTCACCGCCATCTGTATGAACATGGAAATACCTGCACCGCCATCTGTATGAACATATAAATATCTACACCGCCATCTGTATTAAGATGGAGATATCTACCCCGCTATCTGTATAAAAATGGAAATATCTATACCACTATGAGTATAAACATGGAAATATCTACACCGCTATCTGTATAAACATGGAAATATCTACACTGCTACCTGTATAAACATGGAAATATCCGCGCCGCTATCTGTAAGAACATGGAAATAACTACACCGGAATCTGTATGAACATGGAAAAATCTTCACCGCCATCTGTATGAACATGGATATATCTACACAGCCATCTGTATGAACATGGAAATATCTTCACCGCCATCTGTATTAAGAATGAGATATCTACACCGCTATCTGTATAAACATGGAAATATCTACACGTCTATCTGTATGAACATGGAAATATCTGCACCGCCATCTGTATGAACATATAATTATCTACACCGCCATCTGTATTAAGAATGAGATATCTACACCGCTATCTGTATAAACATGGAAATATCTACACCGCTATCTGTATGAACATGGAAATATCTACACTGCTACCTGTATAAACACGGAAATATGTACACCGCTACCTGTATAAACATGGAAGTATCAGCACCACTATCGGTATGAACATGGCAATATCTACACGGCTATCTGTATGAACATGGAAATATCTTCACCGCTATCTGTATGAACATGGAAATATCTACACCGCTATCTGTATGAACATGGATATATCTACACAGCCATCTGGATGAACATGGAAATATCTACACCGCTATCTGTATGAACATGGAAATACATACACCGCTATCTGTATGAACATGGAAATAACTACACCGCTATCTGTATGAACATGGAAATATCTACACCGCTATCTGTATGAACATGGATATATCTTCACCGCCATCTGTATGAACATGGATATATCTACACAGCCATCTGGATGAACATGGAAATATCTGCACCGCTATCTGTATGAACATGGAAATATCTACACCGCTATCTGAATGAACATGGATATATCTACAGAGCCATCTGGATGAACATGGAAATATCTACACCGCTATCTGTGTAAACATGCATACATCTTCACCGCTTTCTGTATAAACATGGAAATATCTACACTGCTATCTTTATGAACATGGAAATATCTACACCGCTAACTGTTTGAACAGGGAAATATATACACCGCTATCTGCATGAAAATGGAAATGCCTACACAGCTATCTGCATATACATGGAAATATCTACACAGCTATCTCTTTACACATGGAAATAACTACACCACTATCTGTATGAACATGGAAATATCTACACCGCCATCTCTATGAACATGGAAATATCTCCACCGCCATCTGAATGAACATATAAATATCTACACCGCCATCTGTATTAAGATGGAGATATCTACACCGCTATCTGTATAAACATGGAAATATCTACACCGCTATGTGTATAAACTTGGAATTATCTACACCGCTATATGTATAAACATGGAAATATCTACACCGCTACCTGTATAAACATGGAAATATCAGCACCGCTATCAGTATGAACATGGAAGTATCTACACCGCCATCTGTATGAACATGGAAATATCTTCACCGCCATCTGTATGAACATGGAAATATCTGCATCGCCATCTGTATGAACATATAAATATCTACACCGCCATCTTTATTAAGATGTAGATATCTACACGCTATCTGTATAAACATGGAAATATCTACACCGCTATATGTATAAACATGGAAATATCTACACCGCTATCTGTATAAACATGGAAATATCTACACTGCTACCTGTATAAACATGGAAATATCAGCACCGCTATCTGTATGAACATGGAAATATCTACACCGCTTCTGTATGAACATGGAAAAATCTTCACCGCCATCTCTATGAACCTGGATATATCTACACAGCCATCTGTATGAACAAGGAAATATCTTCACCGCCATCTGTATGAACATGGATATGTCTACACAGCCGTCTGGATGAACATGGAAATATCTACACCGCTATCTGTATGAACATAGAAATATCTACACCGATATCTGTGTAAACATGCATACATCTTCACCGCTATCCGTATAAACATGGAAATATCCACACCGCTATCTGTATGAACATGGAAATATCTACACCGCTATCTGTTTGAACATGGAAATATCTACACCGCTATCTGCATGAAAATGGAAATATCTACACAGCTATCTGCATATACATGGAAATATCTACACAGCTATCTCTTTGCACATGGTAATAACTACACCGCTATCTCTATAAACATGGAAATATCTACACCACCATCTGTATGAACATGGAAATATCTGCACCACGATCTGTATGAACATATAAATATCTACACTGCCATCTGTATTAAGAAGGAGATATCTACACCGCTATCTGTATAAACATGGAAATATCTACACCGCTATCTGTATGAACATGGAAATATCTACACCGCTACCTGTATAAACACGGAAATATGTACACCGCTACCTGTATAAACATGGAAGTATCAGCACCGCTATCGGTATGAACATGGCAATATCTACACGGCTATCTGTATGAACATGGAAATATCTACACCGCTATCTGTATGAACATGGAAATATCTACACCACTATCTGTATGAACATGGAAATAGCTACACAGCCATCTGGATGAATATGGAAATATCTACACTGCTATCTGTATGAACATGGATACATCTACACAGCCATCTGGATGAACATGGAAATATCTACACCGCTATCTGTATGAACATGGAAATACATACACCTCTATCTGTATGAACATGGAAATATCTACAACGCTATCTGTATGAACATGGAAATATCTACACCGCTATCTGTGTGAACATGGAAATATCTTCACCGCCATCTGTATGAACATGGATATATATACACAGCCATCTGGATGAACATGGAAATATCTACACCGCTATCTCTGTAAACATGCATACATCTTCACCGCTATCTGTATAAACATGGAAATATCTACACTGCTATCTGTATGAACATGGAAATATCTACACTGCTACCTGTATAAACACGGAAATATGTACACCGCTACCTGTGTAAACATGGAAGTATCAGCACCACTATCGGTATGAACATGGCAATATCTACACGGCTATCTGTATGAACATGGAAATATCTTCACCGCTATCTGTATGAACATGGAAATATCTACACCGCTATCTGTATGAACATGGATATATCTACACAGCCATCTGGATGAACATGGAAATATCTACACCGCTATCTGTATGAACATGGAAATACATACACCGCTATCTGTATGAACATGGAAATAACTACACCGCTATCTGTATGAACATGGAAATATCTACACCGCTATCTGTATGAACATGGATATATCTTCACCGCCATCTGTATGAACATGGATATATCTACACAGCCATCTGGATGAACATGGAAATATCTGCACCGCTATCTGTATGAACATGGAAATATCTACACCGCTATCTGAATGAACATGGATATATCTACAGAGCCATCTGGATGAACATGGAAATATCTACACCGCTATCTGTGTAAACATGCATACATCTTCACCGCTTTCTGTATAAACATGGAAATATCTACACTGCTATCTTTATGAACATGGAAATATCTACACCGCTAACTGTTTGAACAGGGAAATATATACACCGCTATCTGCATGAAAATGGAAATGCCTACACAGCTATCTGCATATACATGGAAATATCTACACAGCTATCTCTTTACACATGGAAATAACTACACCACTATCTGTATGAACATGGAAATATCTACACCGCCATCTCTATGAACATGGAAATATCTCCACCGCCATCTGAATGAACATATAAATATCTACACCGCCATCTGTATTAAGATGGAGATATCTACACCGCTATCTGTATAAACATGGAAATATCTACACCGCTATGTGTATAAACTTGGAAATATCTACACCGCTATATGTATAAACATGGAAATAACTACACCGCTACCTGTATAAACATGGAAATATCAGCACCGCTATCAGTATGAACATGGAAGTATCTACACCGCCATCTGTATGAACATGGAAATATCTTCACCGCCATCTGTATGAACATGGAAATATCTGCATTGCCATCTGTATGAACATATAAATATCTACACCGCCATCTTTATTAAGATGTAGATATCTACACGCTATCTGTATAAACATGGAAATATCTACACCGCTATATGTATAAACATGGAAATATCTACACCGCTATCTCTATAAACATGGAAATATCTACACTGCTACCTGTATAAACATGGAAATATCAGCACCGCTATCTGTATGAACATGGAAATATCTACACCGCTTCTGTATGAACATGGAAAAATCTTCACCGCCATCTCTATGAACCTGGATATATCTACACAGCCATCTGTATGAACAAGGAAATATCTTCACCGCCATCTGTATGAACATGGATATGTCTACACAGCCGTCTGGATGAACATGGAAATATCTACACCGCTATCTGTATGAACATTGAAATATCTACACCGATATCTGTGTAAACATGCATACATCTTCACCGCTATCCGTATAAACATGGAAATATCCACACCGCTATCTGTATGAACATGGAAATATCTACACCGCTATCTGTTTGAACATGGAAATATCTACACCGCTATCTGCATGAAAATGGAAATATCTACACAGCTATCTGCATATACATGGAAATATCTACACAGCTATCTCTTTGCACATGGTAATAACTACACCGCTATCTCTATAAACATGGAAATATCTACACCACCATCTGTATGAACATGGAAATATCTGCACCACGATCTGTATGAACATATAAATATCTACACTGCCATCTGTATTAAGAAGGAGATATCTACACCGCTATCTGTATAAACATGGAAATATCTACACCGCTATCTGTATGAACATGGAAATATCTACACCGCTACCTGTATAAACACGGAAATATGTACACCGCTACCTGTATAAACATGGAAGTATCAGCACCGCTATCGGTATGAACATGGCAATATCTACACGGCTATCTGTATGAACATGGAAATATCTACACCGCTATCTGTATGAACATGGAAATATCTACACCACTATCTGTATGAACATGGAAATAGCTACACAGCCATCTGGATGAATATGGAAATATCTACACTGCTATCTGTATGAACATGGATACATCTACACAGCCATCTGGATGAACATGGAAATATCTACACCGCTATCTGTATGAACATGGAAATACATACACCGCTATCTGTATGAACATGGAAATATCTACACCGCTATCTGTATGAACATGGAAATATCTACACCGCTATCTGTATGAACATGGAAATATCTTCACCGCCATCTGTATGAACATGGATATATATACACAGCCATCTGGATGAACATGGAAATATCTACACCGCTATCTCTGTAAACATGCATACATCTTCACCGCTATCTGTATAAACATGGAAATATCTACACTGCTATCTTTATGAACATGGAAATATCTACACCGCTTACTGTTTGAACAGGGAAATATATACACCGCTATCTGCATGAAAATGGAAATGTCTACACAGCTATCTGCATATACATGGAAATATCTACACAGCTATCTCTTTACACATGGAAATAACTGCACCGCTATCTGTATGAACATGGAAATATCTACACCACCATCTGTATGAACATGGAAATATCTGCACCGCCATCTGAATGAACATATAAATATCTACACAGCCATCTGTATTAAGATGGAGATATCTACACCGCTATGTGTATAAACATGGAAATGTCTACACCGCTATGTGTATAAACATGGAAATATCTACACCGCTATCTGTATAAACATGGAAATATCTACACCGCTACCTGTATAAACATGGAAATATCAGCACCGCTATCAGTATGAACATGGAAGTATCTACACCGCCATCTGTATGAACATGGAAATATCTTCACCGCCATCTGTATGAACATGGAAATATCTCCATCGCCATCTGTATGAACATATAAATATCTACACCGCCATCTGTATTAAGATGGAGATATCTACACCGCTATCTGTATAAACATGGAAATATCTACACCGCTATGTGTATAAACATGGAAATATCTACACCACTATCTGTATAAACATGGAAATATCGACACTGCTACCTGTATAAATATGGAAGTATCAGCACCGCTATCGGTATGAACATGGCAATATCTACACGGCTATCTGTATGAACATGGAAATATCTACACCGCTATCTGTATGAACATGGAAATAGCTACACCACTATCTGTATGAACATGGAAATAGCTACACAGCCATCTGTATGAACATGGAAATATCTACACAACTATCTGAATGAACATGGATATATCTACACAGCCATCTGGATGAACATGGAAGTATCTACACCGCCATCTGTATGAACATGGAAATATCTTCACCGCCATCTGTATGAACATGGAAATATCTGCATCGCCATCTGTATGAACATATAAATATCTACACTACCATCTTTATTAAGATGTAGATATCTACACGCTATCTGTATAAACATGGAAATATCTACACCGCTATATGTATAAACATGGAAATATCTACACTGCTATCTTTATGAACATGGAAATATCTACACCGCTAACTGTTTGAACAGGGAAATATATACACCGCTATCTGCATGAAAATGGAAATGTCTACACAGCTATCTGCATATACATGGAAATATCTACACAGCTAACCCTTTACACATGGAAATAACTACACCGCTATCTGTATGAACATGGAAATATCTACACCGCCATTTGTATGAACATGGAAAAATATGCACCGCCATCTGAATGAACATATAAATATCTACACCGCCATCTGTATTAAGATGGAGATATCTACACCGCTATCTGTATAAATATGGAAATATCTACACCGCTATGTGTATAAACATGGAAATATCTACACTGCTATCTGTATAAACATGGAAATATCTGCACCGCTACCTGTATAAACATGGAAATATCAGCACCGCTATCAGTATGAACTTGGAAGTATCTACACCGCCATCTGTATGAACATGGAAATATCTTCACTGACATCTGTATGAACATGGAAATATCTGCACCGCCATCTGTATGAACAAATAAATATCTACACCGCCATCTGTATTAAGATTCAGATATCTACACCGCTATCTGTATAAAAATGGAAATATCTATACCGCTATGTGTATAAACATGGAAATATCTACACCGCTATCTGTATAAACATGGAAATATCTACACTGCTACCTGAATAAACATGGAAATATCAGCACCGCTATCTGTATGTACATGGAAATATCTACACCGCCATCTGTATGAACATGGAAAAATCTTCACCGCCATCTGTATGAACATGGATATATCTACACAGCCATATGTATGAACATGGAAGTATCTTCACCGCCATCTGTATGAACATGGATATGTCTACACAGCCGTCTGGATGAACATGGAATTATCTACACCGCTATCTGTATGAACATGGAAATATCTACACCGCTATATGTGTAAACATGCATGCATCTTCACCGCTATCTGTATAAACATGGAAATATCTACACCGCTATCTTTATGTACATGGAAAAATCTACACCGCTAACTGTTTGAACAGGGAAATACATACACCGCTATCTGCATGAAAACGGAAATATCTACACAGCTATCTGCATATACATGGAAATATATACACAGCTATCTCTTTACACATGGAAATAACTACACCGCTATCTGTATAAACATGGAAATATCTGCACCGCCATCAGTATGAACATTTAAATATCTACACCGCCATCTGTGTTAAGATGGAGATATCTACACCACTATCTGCATAAACATGGAAATATCTACAGCGCTATCTGTAAAAACATGGAAATATCTACACCGCTATGTGTATAAACATGGAAATATCTACACTGCTATCTGTATAAACTTGGAAATATCTACACCGCTACCTGTATAAACATGGAAATATCAGCACCGCTATCAGTATGAACATGGAAGTTTCTAAACCGACATCTGTATGAACATGGAAATATCTTCACCGCCGTCCGTATGAACATGGAAATATCTGCACCGCCATCTGTATGAACATATAAATATCTACACCGCCATCTGTATTAAGATGGAGATATCTACACCGCTATCAGTATAAACATGGAAATATCTACACCGCTATGTGTATAAACATGGAAATATCTACACCGCTACCTGTATCAACATGGAAGTATCAGCACCGCTATCGGTATGAACATGGCAATATCTACACGGCTATTTGTATGAACATGGAACTATCTACACCACTATCTGTATGAACATGGAAATATCTTCACCCCCATCTGTATGAACATGGATACATCTACACAGCCATCTGGATGAACGTAGAAATATCTACACCGCTATCTGTGTAAACATGCATACAACTTCACCGCTATCTGTATAAACATGGAAATATCTACACCGCTATCTTTATGAACATGGAAATATCTACACCACTAACTGTTTGAACAGGGTAATATATACACCGCTATCTGCATGAAAATGGAAATATCTACACCGTTATCTGTATGAAAATGGAAATACATACACCGCTATCTGTATGAACATGGAAATATCTACACCGCTATGTGTATAAACATGGAAATATCTACACCGCTATCTGTATAAACATGGAAATAACTACACCGCTACATGTATAAACATGGAAAGATCAGCCCCGCTATCTGTATGAACATGGAAATATCTACACCGCCATCTGTATGAACATGGAAATATCTTCACCGCCATCTGTAGGAACATGGATATATCTACACAGCCATCTGTATGAACATGGAAATATCTACACCGCTATCTGTATGAACATGGAAATATCTACACCGCTATCTGTATGAACATGGAAATATCTTCACCGCCATCTGTATGAACATGGATATGTCTACACAGCCATCTGTATGAACATTTAAATATCTACACCGCCATCAGTATTAAGATGGAGATATCTACACAACTATCTGCATAAACATGGAAATATCTACACCGCTATCTGTATAAACATGGAATTATCTACACCGCTATGTGTATAAACATGGAAATATCAGCACCGCTATCAGTATGAACATGGAAGTTTCTACACCGCCATCTGTATGAACATGGAAATATCTTCACCGCCATCCGTATGAACATGGAAATATCTGCACCGCCATCTGTATGAACATATAAATATCTACACCGCCATCTGTATTAAGATGGAGATATCTACACCGCTATCTGTATAAACATGGAAATATCTACACCGCTATCTGTATAAACATGGTAATATCTACACCGCTATCTGTATAAACATGGAAATATCTACACCGCTACCTGTATAAACATGGAAATATCAGCACCGCTATCTGTATGAACATGGAAATATCTACACCGCCGTCTGTATGAACATGGAAATATCGTCACCGCCATCTGTATGAACATGGATATATCTACACAGCCATCTGTATGAACATGGAAATATCTTCACCGCCATCTGTATGAACATGGATATGTCTACACAGCCGTCTGGATGAACATGGAAATATCTACACCGCTATCTGTGTAAACATGCATACATCTTCACCGCTATCTGTATAAACATGGAAATATCTACACCGCTATCTGTATGAACATGGAAATATCTACACCGCTATCTGTTTGAACATGGAAATATCTACACCGTTATCTGCTTGAAAAAGGAAATATCTACACAACTATCTGCATATAAATGGAAATATCTACACAGCTATCTCTTTGCACTTGGAAATAACTATACCGCTATCTCTATAAACATGGAAATATCTACACCGCCATCTGTATGAACATGGAAATATCTACACCGCCATCAGAATTAAGAAGGAGATATCTACACCGCTATCTGTATAAACATGGAAATATCTAAACCGCTATCTGTATGAACATGGAAATATCTACACCGCTACCTGTGTAAACATGGAAGTATCAGCACCGCTATCGGTATGAACACGGCAATATCTACACGTCTATCTGTATGAACATGGAAATATCTACACCGCTATCTGTATAAACATGGAAATATCTACACCGCTATCTTTATGAACATGGAAATATCTACACCGCTAACTGTTTGAAGAGGGAAATATATACACCGCTATCTGCATGAAAACGGAAATATCTACAGAGCTATCTGCTTATACATGGAAATACCTACACAGCTATCTCTTTACACATGGAAATAACTACACCGCTATCTGTATGAACATGAAAATATCTACACCGCCATCTGTATGAACATGGAAATATCTGCACCGCCATCTGTATGAACATTTAAATATCTACACCGCCATCTGTATTAAGATGGAGATATCTACACCACTATCTGCATAAATATGGAAATATCTACACCGCTATCTGTATAAACATGGAAATATCAACACCGCTAAGTGTATAAACATGGAAATATCTACACTGCTATCTGTATAAACATGGAAATATCTACACCGCTACCTGTATAAACATGGAAATATCAGCACCGCTATCAGTATGAACATGGAAGTTTCTACACCGCCATCTATATGAACATGGAAATATCTTCACAGCCATCTGTATGAACATGGAAATATCTGCACCGCCATCTGTATGAAAATATAAATATCTACACCGCCATCTGTATTAAGATGGAGATATCTACACCGCTATCTGCATAAACATGGAAATATCTACTCCGCTATGTGTATAAACATGGAAATATATACACCGCTACCTGTATAAACATGGAAGTATCAGCACGCTATCGGTAGGAACAATGCAATATCTACACGGTTATCTGTATGAACATGGAAATATCTACACCGCTATCTGTATGAACATGGAAATGTCTTCACCGCCATCTGTATGAGCATGGATATATCTACACAGCCATCTGGATGAACATGGAAATATCTACACCGCTCTCTGTATAAACACTGAAATATGTACATCGCTACCTGTATAAACATGGAAGTATCAGCACCGCTATCGGTATGAACATGGCAATATCTACACGGCTATCTGTATGAACATGGAAATATCTACACCGCTATCTGTATGAACATGGAAATATCTTCACAGCCATCTGTATGAACATGGATATATCTACACAGCCATCTGGATGAACATGGAAATATCTACACCGTTATCTGTATGAACATGGAAATATCTACACCACTATCTGTATAAACATGGAAATATCTGCACCGCTATCTTTATGAACATGGAAATATCTACACCGCTACCTGTATAAACATGGAAATATCTACACCGCTATCTGTATAAACATGGAAATATCTACAACGCTACCTGTATAAACATGGAAATAGCACCGCTATCTGTATGAACATGGAAATATCTACACCGCCGTCTGTATGAACATGGAAATATCGTCACCGCCATCTGCATGAACATGGATATATCTACAGAGCCATCTGTATGAACATGGAAATATCTTCACCGCCATCTGTATGAACATGGATATGTATACACAGCCGTCTGGATGAACATGGAAATATCTACACCTCTATCTGTGTAAACATGCATACATCTTCACCGCTATCTGTATAAACATGGAAATATCTACACCGCTATCTGTATGAACATGGAAATATCTTCACCGCCATCCGTATGAACATGGAAATATCTGCACCGCCATCTGTATGAACATATAAATATCTACACCGCCATCTGTATTAAGATGGAGATATCTTCACCGCTATCTGTATAAACATGGAAATATCTACACCGCTATCTGTATAAACATGGAAATATCTACACCGGTATCTGTATAAACATGGAAATATCTACACCGCTACCTGTATAAACATGGAAATATCAGCACCGCTATCTGTATGAACATGGAAATATCTACACCGCCGTCTGTATGAACATGGAAATATCGTCACCGCCATCTGTATGAACATGGATATATCTACACAGCCATCTGTATGAACATGGAAATATCTTCACCGCCATCTGTATGAACATGCATATGTCTACACAGCCATCTGGATGAACATGGAAATATCTACACCGCTATCTGTATGAACATGGAAATATCTACAGTGCTATCTGTATGAACATGGAAATATCTACACAGACATCTGGATGAACACGGAAATATCTACACCGCTATCTGTATGAACATGGAAATATCTACACTGCTGTCTGTATGAACATGGAAATAACTACACCGCTATCTGTTTGAACATGGAAATATCTACACCGCTATCTGCATGAAAAAGGAAATATCTACACTACTATCTGCATATAAATGGAAATATCTACACAGCTATCTCTTTGCACATGGAAATAACTACACCGCTATATCTATAAACATGGAAATATCTACACCGCCATCTGTATGAACATGGAAATATCTACACCGCCATCAGAATTAAGAAGGGGATATCTACACCGCTATCTGTATAAACATGGATATATCTACACCGCTATCTGTATGAACATGGAAATATCTACTCCGCTATCTGTATAAACACGGAAATATGTACACCGCTACCTGTATAAACATGGATGTATCAGCACCGCTATCGGTATGAACATGGCAATATCTACACGTCTATCTGTATGAACATGGAAATATCTACACCGCTATCTGTATAAACATGGAAATATCTACACCGCTATCTGTATGAACATGGAAATATCTACACCGCTATCTGTTTGAACATGGAAATACCTACAACGCTATCTGCATGACAATGGAAATATATACACAACTACCTGCATATAAATGGAAATATCTACACAGCTATCTCTTTGCACATGGAAATAGCTACACCGCTATCTCTATAAAGATGGAAATATCTACACCGCCATCTGTAAGAACATGGAAATATCTACACCGCCATCTGTATTAAGAAGGAGATATCTACACCGCTATCTGTATAAACATGGAAATATATACACCGCTATCTGTATGAACATGAAAATATCTACACCGCTCTCTGTATAAACACGGAAATATGTACACCGCTACCTGTATAAACATGGAAGTATCAGCACCGCTATCGGTATGAACATGGCAATATCTACACGGCTATCTGTATGAACATGGAAATATCTACACCGCCATCTGTATGAACATGGAAATATCTTCACCGCCATCTGTATGAACATGGATATGTCTACACAGCCATCTGGATGAACATGGAAATATCTACACCGCTATCTGTATGAACATGGAAATATCTACACCGCTATCTGTATGAACATGGAAATATCTACACAGACATCTGGATGAACACTGAAATATCTACACTGCTATCTGTATGAACATGGAAATACATGCACCGCTATCTGTATGAACATGGAAATATCTACACCGCTATCTGTATGAACATGGAAATATCTACACCGCTATCTGTATGAACATGGAAATATCTTCACCGCCATCTGTATGAACATGGATATATCTACACAGCCATCTGGATGAACATGGAAATATCTACACCGCTATCTGTGTAAACATGCATACATTTTCACCGCTGTCTGTATAAACATGGAAATATCTACACCGCTATCTTTATGAACATGGAAATATCTACACCGCTATCTGTATGAACATGGAAATATCTACACCGCTATCTGTATGAACATGGAAATATCTTCACCGCCATCTGCATGAACATGGATATATCTACACAGCCATCTGGATGAACATGAAAATATCTGCACCGCTATCTGTATGAAGATGGAAATATCTTCACCGCCATCTGTTTGAACATGGATATATCTACACAGCCTTCTGGATGAACATGGAAATATCTACACCCCCATCTGTATGAACATGGAAATATCTTCACCGCCATCTGTAGGAACATGGATATATCTACACAGCCATCAGTATGAACATGGAAATATCTACACCGCTATCTGTATGAACATGGAAATATCTACACCGTTATCTGTAGGAACATGGAAATATCTTCACCGCCATCTGCATGAACATGGATATGTCTACACAGCCATCTGTATGAACATTTAAATATCTACACCGCCATCTGTATTAAGATGGAGATATCTACACAACTATCTGCATAAACATGAAAATATCTACACCGCTATCTGTGTAAACATGGAAATATCTACACTGCTACCTGTATAAACATGGAAATATCTACACCGCTATCTGTATAAACATGGAAATATCTACACCGCTACCTGTATAAACATGGAAATATCAGCACCGCTATCAGTATGAACATGGAAGTTTCTACACCGCCATCTGTATGAACATGGAAATATCTTCACCGCCATCCGTATGAACATGGAAATATCTGCACCGCCATCTGTATGAACATATAAATATCTACACCGCCTTCTGTATTAAGATGGAGATATCTTCACCGCTATCAGTATAAACATGGAAATATCTACACCGCTATCTGTATAAACATGGATATATCTACACCGCTATCTGTATAAACATGGAAATATCTACACCGCTACCTGTATAAACATGGAAATATCAGCACCGCTATCTGTATGAACATGGAAATATCTACACCGCCGTCTGTATGAACATGGAAATATCGTCACCGCCATCTGTATGAACATGGATATATCTACACTGCCATCTGTATGAACATGGAAATATCTTCACCGCCATCTGTATGAACATGGATATGTCTACACAGCCATCTGGATGAACATGGAAATATCTACACCGCTATCTCTATGAACATGGAAATATCTACACCGCTATCTGTATGAACATGGAAATATCTACACAGACATCTGGATGAACACGGAAATATCTACACCGCTATCTGTATGAACATGGAAATATCTACACTGCTGTCTGTATGAACATGGAAATACCTACACCGCTATCTGTATGAACATGGAAATATCTACACCGCTATCTGTATGAACATGGAAATATCTTCACCGCCATCTGTATGAACATGGATATATCTACACAGCCATCTGGATGAACATGGAAATATCTACACCGCTATCTGTATAAACATGGAAATATCAGCACCGCTATCTGTATGAACATGGAAATATCTGCACCGCCGTATGTATGAACATGGAAATATCGTCACCGCCATCTGTATGAACATGGATATATCTACACAGCCATCTGTATGAACATGGAAATATCTTCACCGCCATCTGTATGAACATGGATATGTCTACACAGCCATCTGGATGAACATGGAAATATCTACACCGCTATCTGTATGAACATGGAAATATCTACACCGCTATCTGTATGAACATGGAAATATCTACACAGACATCTGGATGAACACGGAAATATCTACACCGCTATCTGTATGAACATGGAAATATCTTCACCGCCATCTGTATGAACATGGATATGTATACACAGTTGTCTGGATGAACATGGAAATATCTACACCTCTATCTGTGTAAACATGCATACATCTTCACCGCTATCTGTATAAACATGGAAATATCTACACCGCTGTCTGTATAAACATGGAAATATCTACACCGCTACCTGTATAAACATGGAAATATCAGCACCGCTATCTGTATGAACATGGAAATATCTACAGCGCAGTCTGTATGAACATGGAAATATCGTCACCGCCATCTGCATGAACATGGATATATCTACACAGCCATCTGTATGAACATGGAAATATCTTCACCGCCATCTGTATGAACATGGATATGTCTACAGAGCCATCTGGATGAACATGGAAATATCTACACCGCTATCTGTATAAACATGGAAATATATACACCGCTATCTGTATGAACATGGAAATATCTACACCGCTCTCTGTATAAACACGGAAATATGTACACCGCTACATGTATAAACATGGAAGTATCAGCACCGCTATCGGTATGAACATGGCAATATCTACACGGCTATCTGTATGAACATGGAAATATCTACACCGCCATCTGTATGAACATGGAAATATCTTCACCGCCATCTGTATGAACATGGATATGTCTACACAGCCATCTGGATGAACATGGAAATATCTACACCGCTATCTGTATGAACATGGAAATATCTACACCGCTATCTGTATGAATATGGAAATATCTACACAGACATCTGGATGAACACGGAAATATCTACACCGCTATCTGTATGAACATGGAAATACATGCACCGCTATCTGTATGAACATGGAAATATCTACACCGCTATCTGTATGAACATGGAAATATCAACACCGCTATCTGCATGAACATGCAAATATCTTCACCGCCATCTGTATGAACATGGATATATCTACACAGCCATCTGGATGAACATGGAAATATCTACACCGCTATCTGTGTAAACATGCATACATTTTCACCGCTATCTGTATAAACATGGAAATATCTACACCGCTATCTTTATGAACATGGAAATATCTACACCGCTATCTGTATGAACATGGAAATATCTACACCGCTATCTGTATGAACATGGAAATATCTTCACCGCCATCTGTATGAACATGGATATATCTACACAGCCTTCTGGATGAACATGGAAATATCTACACCCCCATCTGTATGAACATGGAAATATCTTCACCGCCATCTGTAAGAACATGGATATATCTACACAGCCATCTGTATGAACATGGAAATATCTTCACCGCTATCTGTATGAACATGGAAATATCTACACCGCTATCTGTAGGAACATGGAAATATCTTCACCGCCATCTGTATGAACATGGATATGTCTACACAGCCATCTGTATGAACATTTAAATATCTACACCGCCATCTGTATTAAGATGGAGATATCTACACAACTATCTGCATAAACATGGAAATATCTACACCGCTATCTGTGTAAACATGGAAATATCTACACCGCTACCTGTATAAACATGGAAATATCTACACCGCTATCAGTATGAACATGGAAGTTTCTACACCCCCATCTGTATGAACATGGAAATATCTTCACCGCCATCCGTATGAACATGGAAATATCTGCACCGCCATCTGTATGAACATATAAATATCTACACCGCCATCTGTATTAAGATGGAGATATCTACACCGCTATCTGTATAAACATGGAAATATCTACACCGCTATCTGTATAAACATGGAAATATCTACACCGCTACCTGTATAAACATGGAAGTATCAGCACCTCTATCAGTATGAACATGGAAGTTTCTACACCGCCATCTGTATGAACATGGAAATATCTTCACCGCCATCCGTATGAACATGGAAATATCTGCACCGCCATCTGTATGAACATATAAATATCTACACCGCCATCTGTATTAAGATGGAGATATCTACACTGCTATCTGTATAATCATGGAAATATCTACACCGCTATCTGTATAAACATGGAAATATCTACACCGCTATCTGTATAAACATGGAAATATCTACACCGCTACCTGTATAAACATGGAAATATCAGCACCGCTATCTGTATGAACATGGAAATATCTACACCGCAGTCTGTATGAACATGGAAATATCGTCACCGCCATCTGCATGAACATGGATATATCTACACAGCCATCTGTATGAACATGGAAATATCTTCACCGCCATCTGTATGAACATGGATATGTCTACACACCCGTCTGGATGAACATGGAAATATCTACACCGCTATCAGTGTAAACATGCATACATCTTCACCGCTATCTGTATAAACATGGAAATATCTACACCGCTATTTGTATGAACATGGAAATATCTACACCGCTATCTGTTTGAACATGGAAATATCTACACCACTATCGGCATGAAAAAGGAAATATCTACACAAATATCTGCATATAAATGGAAATATCTACACAGCTATCTCTTTGCACATGGAAATAACTACACCGCTATATCTATAAACATGGAAATATCTACACCGCCATCTGTATGAACATGGAAATATCTACACAGCCATCAGAATTAAGAAGGAGATATCTACACCGCTATCTGTATAAACATGGAAATATCTACACCGCTATCTGTATGAACATGGAAATATCTACACCGCTATCTGTATAAACACGGAAATATGTACACCGCTACCTGTATAAACATGGAAGTATCAGCACCGCTATCGGTATGAACATGGCAATATCTACACGTCTATCTGTATGAACATGGAAATATCTACACCGCTATCTGTATAAACATGGAAATATCTACACCGTTATCTGTATGAACATGGAAATATCTACACCGCTATCTGTTTGAACATGGAAATATCTACACCGCTATCTGTATGAACATGGAAATATCTTCACCGCCATCTGTATGAACATGGATATATCTACACAGCCATCTGGATGAACATGGAAATATCTACACCGCTATCTGTATAAACATGGAAATATCAGCACCGCTATCTGTATGAACATGGAAATATCTACACCGCCGTCTGTATGAACATGGAAATATCTTCACCGCCATCTGTATGAATATGGATATATCTACACAGCCATCTGGATGAACATGGAAATATCTACACCGCTATCTGTGTAAACATGCATACATTTTCACCGCTATCTGTATAAACATGGAAATATCTACACCGCTATCTTTATGAACATGGAAATATCTACACCGCTATCTGTATGAACATGGAAATATCTACACCGCTATCTGTATGAACATGGAAATATCTTCACCGCCATCTGTATGAACATGGATATATCTACACAGCCATCTGGATGAACATGGAAATATCTGCACCGCTATTTGTATGAAGATGGAAATATCTACACCGCTATCTGTATGAACATGGATATATCTACACAGCCATCTGGATGAACATGGAAATATCTACACCGCCATCTGTATGAACATGGAAATATCTTCAGCGCCATCTGTAGGAACATGGATATATCTACACAGCCATCTGTATGAACATGGAAATATCTACACCGCTATCTGTATGAACATGGAAATATCTACACCGCTATCTGTATGAACATGGAAATATCTTCACCGCCATCTGTATGAACATGGATATGTCTACACAGCCATCTGTATGAACATTTAAATATCTACACCGCCATCTGTATTAAGATGGAGATATCTACACAACTATCTGCATAAACATGGAAATATCTACACCGCTATCTGTATAAACATGGAAATATCTACAACGCTATGTGTATAAACATGGAAATATCTACACCGCTACCTGTATAAACATGGAAATATCAGCACCGCTATCAGTATGAACATGGAAGTTTCTACACCGCCATCTGTATGAACATGGAAATATCTTCACCGCCATCCGTATGAACATGTAAATATCTGCACCGCAATCTGTATGAACATATAAATATCTACACCGCCATCTGTATTAAGATGGAGATATCTACACCGCTATCTGTATAAACATGGAAATATCTACACCGCTATCTGTATAAACATGGAAATATCTACACCGCTATCTGTATAAACATGGAAATATCTACACCGCTACCTGTATAAACATGGAAATATCAGCACCGCTATCTGTATGAACATGGAAATATCTACACCGCAGTCTGTATGAACATGGAAATATCGTCACCGCCATCTGCATGAACATGGATATATCTACACAGCCATCTGTATGAACATGGAAATATCTTCACCGCCATCTGTATGAACATGGATATGTCTACACAGCCATCTGGATGAACATGGAAATATCTACACCGCTATCTGTATAAACATGGAAATATATACACCGCTATCTGTATGAACATGGAAATATCTACACCGCTCTCTGTATAAACACGGAAATATGTACACCGCTACATGTATAAACATGGAAGTATCAGCACCGCTATCGGTATGAACATGGCAATATCTACACGGCTATCTGTATGAACATGGAAATATCTACACCGCCATCTGTATGAACATGGAAATATCTTCACCGCCATCTGTATGAACATGGATATGTCTACACAGCCATCTGGATGAACATGGAAATATCTACACCGCTATCTGTATGAACATGGAAATATCTACACCGCTATCTGTATGAACATGGAAATATCTACACAGACATCTGGATGAACACGGAAATATCTACACCGCTATCTGTATGAACATGGAAATACATGCACCGCTATCTGTATGAACATGGAAATATCTACACCGCTATCTGTATGAACATGGAAATATCAACACCGCTATCTGCATGAACATGGAAATATCTTCACCGCCATCTGTATGAACATGGATATATCTACACAGCCATCTGGATGAACATGGAAATATCTACACCGCTATCTGAGTAAACATGCATACATTTTCACCGCTATCTGTATAAACATGGAAATATCTACACCGCTATCTTTATGAACATGGTAATATCTACACCGCTATCTGTATGAACATGGAAATATCTACACCGCTATCTGTATGAACATGGAAATATCTTCACCGCCATCTGTATGAACATGGATATATCTACACAGCCTTCTGGATGAACATGGAAATATCTACACCCCCATCTGTATGAACATGGAAATATCTTCACCGCCATCTGTAAGAACATGTATATATCTACACAGCCATCTGTATGAACATGGAAATATCTACACCGCTATCTGGATGAACATGGAAATATCTACACCGCTATCTGTAGGAACATGGAAATATCTTCACCGCCATCTGTATGAACATGGATATGTCTACACAGCCATCTGTATGAACATTTAAATATCTACACCGCCATCTGTATTAAGATGGAGATATCTACACAACTATCTGCATAAACATGGAAATATCTACACCGCTATCTGTGTAAACATGGAAATATCTACACTGCTACCTGTATAAACATGGAAATATCTACACCGCTATCTATATAAACATGGAAATATCTACACCGCTACCTGTATAAACATGGAAGTATCAGCACCTCTATCAGTATGAACATGGAAGTTTCTACACCGCCATCTGTATGAACATGGAAATATCTTCACCGCCATCCGTATGAACATGGAAATATCTGCACCGCCATCTGTATGAACATATAAATATCTACACCGCCATCTGTATTAAGATGGAGATATCTACACTGCTATCTGTATAAACATGGAAATATCTACACCGCTATCTGTATAAACATGGAAATATCTACACCGCTATCTGTATAAACATGGAAATATCTACACCGCTACCTGTATAAACATGGAAATATCAGCACCGCTATCTGTATGAACATGGAAATATCTACACCGCAGTCTGTATGAACATGGAAATATCGTCACCGCCATCTGCATGAACATGGATATATCTACACAGCCATCTGTATGAACATGGAAATATCTTCACCGCCATCTGTATGAACATGGATATGTCTACACACCCGTCTGGATGAACATGGAAATATCTACACCGCTATCAGTGTAAACATGCATACATCTTCACCGCTATCTGTATAAACATGGAAATATCTACACCGCTATTTGTATGAACATGGAAATATCTACACCGCTATCTGTTTGAACATGGAAATATCTACACCACTATCGGCATGAAAAAGGAAATATCTACACAACTATCTGCATATAAATGGAAATATCTACACAGCTATCTCTTTGCACATGGAAATAACTACACCGCTATATCTATAAACATGGAAATATCTACACCGCCATCTGTATGAACATGGAAATATCTACACCGCCATCAGAATTAAGAAGGAGATATCTACACCGCTATCTGTATAAACATGGAAATATCTACACCGCTATCTGTATGAACATTGAAATATCTACACCGCTATCTGTATAAACACGGAAATATGTACACCGCTACCTGTATAAACAAGGAAGTATCAGCACCGCTATCGGTATGAACATGGCAATATCTACACGTCTATCTGTATGAACATGGAAATATCTACACCGCTATCTGTATAAACATGGAAATATCTACACCGTTATCTGTATGAACATGGAAATATCTACACCGATATCTGTTTGAACATGGAAATACCTACACCGCTATCTGCATGAAAATGGAAATATATACACAACTATCGGCATATAAATGGAAATATCTACACAGCTATCTCTTTGCACATGGAAATAGCTACACCGCTATCTCTATAAAGATGGAAATATCTACACCGTCATCTGTATGAACATGGAAATATCTACACCGCCATCTGTATTAAGAAGGAGATATCTACACCGCTATCTGTATAAACATGGAAATATCTACACCGCTATCTGTATGAACATGGAAATATCTACACCGCTATCTGTATAAACACGGAAATATGTGCACCGCTACCTGTATAAACATGGAAGTATCAGCACCGCTATCGGTATGAACATGGCAATATCTACATGTCTATCTGTATGAACATGGAAATATCTACACCGCTATCTGTATAAACATGGAAATATCTACACCGCTATCTGTATGAACATGGAAATATCTACACCGCTATCTGTTTGAACATGGAAATACATACACCGCTATCTGCATGAAAATGGAAATATATACACAACTATCTGCATATAAATGGAAATATCTACACAGCTATCTCTTTGCTCATGGAAATAGCTACACCGCTATCTCTATAAACATGGAAATATCTACCCCGCCATCTGTATGAACATGGAAATGTCTACACCGCCATCTGTATTAAGAAGGAGATATCTACACCGCTATCTGTATAAACATGGAAATATATACACCGCTATCTGTATGAACATGGAAATATCTACACCGCTCTCTGTATAAACACGGAAATATGTACACCGCTACCTGTATAAACATGGAAGTATCAGCACCGCTATCGGTATGAACATGGCAATATCTACACGGCTATCTGTATGAACATGGAAATATCTACACCGCCATCTGTATGAACATGGAAATATCTTCACCGCCATCTGTATGAACATGGATATGTCTACACAGCCATCTGGATGAACATGGAAATATCTACACCGCTATCTGTATGAACATGGAAATATCTACACCGCTATCTGTATGAACATGGAAATATCTACACAGACATCTGGATGAACACGGAAATATCTACACCGCTTTCTGTATGAACATGGAAATACATGCACCGCTATCTGTATGAACATGGAAATATCTACACCACTATCTGTATGAACATGGAGATATCTACACCGCTATCGGTATGAACATTGGAATATCTTCACCGCCATCTGTATGAACATGGATATATCTACACAGCCATCTGGATGAACATGGAAATATCTGCACCGCTATCTGTATGAAGATGGAAATATCTACACCGCTATCTGTATGAACATGGATATATCTACACAGCCTTCTGGATGAACATGGAAATATCTACACCCCCATCTGTATGAACATGGAAATATCTACACCGCTATCTGTATGAACATGGAAATATCTACACCGCTATCTGTATGAACATGGAAATATCTTCACCGCCATCTGTATGAACATGGATATGTCTACACAGCCATCTGTATGAACATTTAAATATCTACACCGCCATCTGTATTAAGATGGAGATATCTACACAACTATCTGCATAAACATGGAAATATCTACACCGCTATCTGTATAAAGATGGAAATATCTACACCGCTACCTGAATAAACATGGAAATATCTACACCACTATCTGTATAAACATGGAAGTATCTACACCGCTACCTGTATAAACATGGATATATCAGCACCGCTATCAGTATGAACATGGAAGTTTCTACACCGCCATCTGTATGAACATGGAAATATCTTCACCGCCATCCGTATGAACATGGAAATATCTCCACCGCCATCTGTATGAACATATAAATATCTACACCGCCATCTGTATTAAGATGGAGATATCTTCACCGCTATCTGTATAAACATGGAAATATCTACACCGCTATCTGTATAAACATGGAAATATCTACACCGCTATCTGTATAAACATGGAAATATCTACACCGCTACCTGTATAAACATGGAAATATCAGCACCGCTATCTGTATGAACATGGAAATATCTACAACGCCGTCTGTATGAACATGGAAATATCGTCACCGCCATCTGTATGAACATGGATATATCTACACAGCCATCTGTATGAACATGGAAATATCTTCACCGCCATCTGTATGAACATGGATATGTCTACACAGCCATCTGGATGAACATGGAAATATCTACACCGCTATCTGTATGAACATGGAAATATCTACACCGCCATCTGTATGAACATGGATATGTCTACACAGCCATCTGGATGAACATGGAAATATCTACACCGCTATCTGTATAAACATGGAAATATATACACCGCTATCTGTATGAACATGGAAATATCTACACCGCTCTCTGTATAAACACGGAAATATGTACACCGCTACATGTATAAACATGGAAGTATCAGCACCGCTATCGGTATGAACATGGCAATATCTACACGGCTATCTGTATGAACATGGAAATATCTACACCGCCATCTGTATGAACATGGAAATATCTTCACCGCCATCTGTATGAACATGGATATGTCTACACAGCCATCTGGATGAACATGGAAATATCTACACCGCTATCTGTATGAACATGGAAATATCTACACCGCTATCTGTATGAACATGGAAATATCTACACAGACATCTGGATGAACACGGAAATATCTACACCGCTATCTGTATGAACATGGAAATACATGCACCGCTATCTGTATGAACATGGAAATATCTACACCGCTATCTGTATGAACATGGAAATATCAACACCGCTATCTGCATGAACATGGAAATATCTTCACCGCCATCTGTATGAACATGGATATATCTACACAGCCATCTGGATGAACATGGAAATATCTACACCGCTATCTGAGTAAACATGCATACATTTTCACCGCTATCTGTATAAACATGGAAATATCTACACCGCTATCTTTATGAACATGGTAATATCTACACCGCTATCTGTATGAACATGGAAATATCTACACCGCTATCTGTATGAACATGGAAATATCTTCACCGCCATCTGTATGAACATGGATATATCTACACAGCCTTCTGGATGAACATGGAAATATCTACACCCCCATCTGTATGAACATGGAAATATCTTCACCGCCATCTGTAAGAACATGTATATATCTACACAGCCATCTGTATGAACATGGAAATATCTACACCGCTATCTGGATGAACATGGAAATATCTACACCGCTATCTGTAGGAACATGGAAATATCTTCACCGCCATCTGTATGAACATGGATATGTCTACACAGCCATCTGTATGAACATTTAAATATCTACACCGCCATCTGTATTAAGATGGAGATATCTACACAACTATCTGCATAAACATGGAAATATCTACACCGCTATCTGTGTAAACATGGAAATATCTACACTGCTACCTGTATAAACATGGAAATATCTACACCGCTATCTATATAAACATGGAAATATCTACACCGCTACCTGTATAAACATGGAAGTATCAGCACCTCTATCAGTATGAACATGGAAGTTTCTACACCGCCATCTGTATGAACATGGAAATATCTTCACCGCCATCCGTATGAACATGGAAATATCTGCACCGCCATCTGTATGAACATATAAATATCTACACCGCCATCTGTATTAAGATGGAGATATCTACACTGCTATCTGTATAAAAATGGAAATATCTACACCGCTATCTGTATAAACATGGAAATATCTACACCGCTATCTGTATAAACATGGAAATATCTACACCGCTACCTGTATAAACATGGAAATATCAGCACCGCTATCTGTATGAACATGGAAATATCTACACCGCAGTCTGTATGAACATGGAAATATCGTCACCGCCATCTGCATGAACATGGATATATCTACACAGCCATCTGTATGAACATGGAAATATCTTCACCGCCATCTGTATGAACATGGATATGTCTACACACCCGTCTGGATGAACATGGAAATATCTACACCGCTATCAGTGTAAACATGCATACATCTTCACCGCTATCTGTATAAACATGGAAATATCTACACCGCTATTTGTATGAACATGGAAATATCTACACCGCTATCTGTTTGAACATGGAAATATCTACACCACTATCGGCATGAAAAAGGAAATATCTACACAACTATCTGCATATAAATGGAAATATCTACACAGCTATCTCTTTGCACATGGAAATAACTACACCGCTATATCTATAAACATGGAAATATCTACACCGCCATCTGTATGAACATGGAAATATCTACACCGCCATCAGAATTAAGAAGGAGATATCTACACCGCTATCTGTATAAACATGGAAATATCTACACCGCTATCTGTATGAACATTGAAATATCTACACCGCTATCTGTATAAACACGGAAATATGTACACCGCTACCTGTATAAACATGGAAGTATCAGCACCGCTATCGGTATGAACATGGCAATATCTACACGTCTATCTGTATGAACATGGAAATATCTACACCGCTATCTGTATAAACATGGAAATATCTACACCGTTATCTGTATGAACATGGAAATATCTACACCGCTATCTGTTTGAACATGGAAATACCTACACCGCTATCTGCATGAAAATGGAAATATATACACAACTATCGGCATATAAATGGAAATATCTACACAGCTATCTCTTTGCACATGGAAATAGCTACACCGCTATCTCTATAAAGATGGAAATATCTACACCGTCATCTGTATGAACATGGAAATATCTACACCGCCATCTGTATTAAGAAGGAGATATCTACACCGCTATCTGTATAAACATGGAAATATCTACACCGCTATCTGTATGAACATGGAAATATCTACACCGCTATCTGTATAAACACGGAAATATGTGCACCGCTACCTGTATAAACATGGAAGTATCAGCACCGCTATCGGTATGAACATGGCAATATCTACATGTCTATCTGTATGAACATGGAAATATCTACACCGCTATCTGTATAAACATGGAAATATCTACACCGCTATCTGTATGAACATGGAAATATCTACACCGCTATCTGTTTGAACATGGAAATACATACACCGCTATCTGCATGAAAATGGAAATATATACACAACTATCTGCATATAAATGGAAATATCTACACAGCTATCTCTTTGCTCATGGAAATAGCTACACCGCTATCTCTATAAACATGGAAATATCTACACCGCCATCTGTATGAACATGGAAATGTCTACACCGCCATCTGTATTAAGAAGGAGATATCTACACCGCTATCTGTATAAACATGGAAATATATACACCGCTATCTGTATGAACATGGAAATATCTACACCGCTCTCTGTATAAACACGGAAATATGTACACCGCTACCTGTATAAACATGGAAGTATCAGCACCGCTATCGGTATGAACATGGCAATATCTACACGGCTATCTGTATGAACATGGAAATATCTACACCGCCATCTGTATGAACATGGAAATATCTTCACCGCCATCTGTATGAACATGGATATGTCTACACAGCCATCTGGATGAACATGGAAATATCTACACCGCTATCTGTATGAACATGGAAATATCTACACCGCTATCTGTATGAACATGGAAATATCTACACAGACATCTGGATGAACACGGAAATATCTACACCGCTTTCTGTATGAACATGGAAATACATGCACCGCTATCTGTATGAACATGGAAATATCTACACCACTATCTGTATGAACATGGAGATATCTACACCGCTATCGGTATGAACATTGGAATATCTTCACCGCCATCTGTATGAACATGGATATATCTACACAGCCATCTGGATGAACATGGAAATATCTGCACCGCTATCTGTATGAACATGGAAATATCTACACCGCTATCTGTATGAACATGGATATATCTACACAGCCTTCTGGATGAACATGGAAATATCTACACCCCCATCTGTATGAACATGGAAATATCTACACCGCTATCTGTATGAACATGGAAATATCTACACCGCTATCTGTATGAACATGGAAATATCTTCACCGCCATCTGTATGAACATGGATATGTCTACACAGCCATCTGTATGAACATTTAAATATCTACACCGCCATCTGTATTAAGATGGAGATATCTACACAACTATCTGCATAAACATGGAAATATCTACACCGCTATCTGTATAAAGATGGAAATATCTACACCGCTACCTGAATAAACATGGAAATATCTACACCACTATCTGTATAAACATGGAAGTATCTACACCACTACCTGTATAAACATGGATATATCAGCACCGCTATCAGTATGAACATGGAAGTTTCTACACCGCCATCTGTATGAACATGGAAATATCTTCACCGCCATCCGTATGAACATGGAAATATCTCCACCGCCATCTGTATGAACATATAAATATCTACACCGACATCTGTATTAAGATGGAGATATCTTCACCGCTATCTGTATAAACATGGAAATATCTACACCGCTATCTGTATAAAAAAGGAAATATCTACACCGCTATCTGTATAAACATGGAAATATCTACACCGCTACCTGTATAAACATGGAAATATCAGCACCGCTATCTGTATGAACATGGAAATATCTACAACGCCGTCTGTATGAACATGGAAATATCGTCACCGCCATCTGTATGAACATGGATATATCTACACAGCCATCTGTATGAACATGGAAATATCTTCACCGCCATCTGTATGAACATGGATATGTCTACACAGCCATCTGGATGAACATGGAAATATCTACACCGCTATCTGTATGAACATGGAAATATCTACACCGCTATCTGTATGAACATGGAAATATCTAAACAGACATCTGGATGAACACGGAAATATCTACACCGCTATCTGTAAGAACATGGAAATATCTACACTGCTGTCTGTATGAACATGGAAATATCTACACCGCTATCTGTATGAACATGGAAATATCTACACCGCTATCTGTATGAACATGGAAATATCTTCACCGCCATCTGTATGAACATGGATATATCTACACAGCCATCTGGATGAACATGGAAATATCTACACCGCTATCTGTATAAACATGGAAATATCAGCACCGCTATCTGTATGAACATGGAAATATCTGCACCGCCGTCTGTATGAACATGGAAATATCCTCACCGCCATCTGTATGAACATGGATATATCTACACAGCCATCTGGATGAACATGGAAATATCTACACCGCTATCTGTGTAAACATGCATACATTTTCACCGCTATCTGTATAAACATGGAAATATCAACACCGCTATCTTTATGAACATGGAAATATCTACACCGCTATCTGTATGAACATGGAAATATCTACACCGCTATCTGTATGAACATGGAAATATCTTCACCGCCATCTGTATGAACATGGATATATCTACACAGCCATCTGGATGAACATGGAAATATCTGCACCGCTATTTGTATGAAGATGGAAATATCTACACCGCTATCTGTATGAACATGGATATATCTACACAGCCATCTGGATGAACATGGAAATATCTACACCGCCATCTGTATGAACATGGAAATATCTTCAGCGCCATCTGTAGGAACATGGATATATCTACACAGCCATCTGTATGAACATGGAAATATCTACACCGCTATCTGTATGAACATGGAAATATCTACACCGCTATCTGTATGAACATGGAAATATCTTCACCGCCATCTGTATGAACATGGATATGTCTACACAGCCATCTGTATGAACATTTAAATATCTACACCGCCATCTGTATTAAGATGGAGATATCTACACAACTATCTGCATAAACATGGAAATATCTACACCGCTATCTGTATAAACATGGAAATATCTACAACGCTATGTGTATAAACATGGAAATATCTACACCGCTATCTGTATAAACATGGAAGTATCTACACCGCTACCTGTATAAACATGGATATATCAGCACCGCTATCAGTATGAACATGGAAGTTTCTACACCGCCATCTGTATGAACATGGAAATATCTTCACCGCCATCCGTATGAACATGTAAATATCTGCACCGCCATCTGTATGAACATATAAATATCTACACCGCCATCTGTATTAAGATGGAGATATCTACACCGCTATCTGTATAAACATGGAAATATCTACACCGCTATCTGTATAAACATGGAAATATCTACACCACTATCTGTATAAACATGGAAATATCTACACCGCTACCTGTATAAACATGGAAATATGAGCACCGCTATCTGTATGAACATGGAAATATCTACACCGCAGTCTGTATGAACATGGAAATATCGTCACCGCCATCTGCATGAACATGGATATATCTACACAGCCATCTGTATGAACATGGAAATATCTTCACCGCCATCTGTATGAACATGGATATGTCTACACAGCCATCTGGATGAACATGGAAATATCTACACCGCTATCTGTATAAACATGGAAATATATTCACCGCTATCTGTATGAACATGGAAATATCTACACCGCTCTCTGTATAAACACGGAAATATGTACACCGCTACATGTATAAACATGGAAGTATCAGCACCGCTATCGGTATGAACATGGCAATATCTACACGGCTATCTGTATGAACATGGAAATATCTACACCGCCATCTGTATGAACATGGAAATATCTTCACCGCCATCTGTATGAACATGGATATGTCTACACAGCCATCTGGATGAACATGGAAATATCTACACCGCTATCTGTATGAACATGGAAATATCTACACCGCTATCTGTATGAACATGGAAATATCTACACAGACATCTGGATGAACACGGAAATATCTACACCGCTATCTGTATGAACATGGAAATACATGCACCGCTATCTGTATGAACATGGAAATATCTACACCGCTATCTGTATGAGCATGGAAATATCAACACCGCTATCTGTATGAACATGGAAATATCTTCACCGCCATCTGTATGAACATGGATATATCTACACAGCCATCTGGATGAACATGGAAATATCTACACCGCTATCTGTGTAAACATGCATACATTTTCACCGCTATCTGTATAAACATGGAAATATCTACACCGCTATCTTTATGAACATGGAAATATCTACACCGCTATCTGTATGAACATGGAAATATCTACACCGCTATCTGTATGAACATGGAAATATCTTCACCGCCATCTGTATGAACATGGATATATCTACACAGCCTTCTGGATGAACATGGAAATATCTACACCCCCATCTGTATGAACATGGAAATATCTTCACCGCCATCTGTAAGAACATGGATATATCTACACAGCCATCTGTATGAACATGGAAATATCTACACCGCTATCTGTATGAACATGGAAATATCTACACCGCTATCTGTAGGAACATGGAAATATCTTCACCGCCATCTGTATGAACATGGATATGTCTACACAGCCATCTGTATGAACATTTAAATATCTACACCGCCATCTGTATTAAGATGGAGATATCTACACAACTATCTGCATAAACATGGAAATATCTACACCGCTATCTGTGTAAACATGGAAATATCTACACCGCTACCTGTATAAACATGGAAATATCTACACCGCTATCTATATAAACATGGAAATACCTACACCGCTACCTGTATAAACATGGAAATATCAGCACAGCTATCAGTATGAACATGGAAGTTTCTACACCGCCATCTGTATGAACATGGAAATATCTTCACCGCCATCCATATGAACATGGAAATATCTGCACTGCCATCTGTATGAACATATAAATATCTACACCGCCATCTGTATTAAGATGGAGATATCTTCACCGCTATCTGTATAAACTTGGAAATATCTACACCGCTATCTGTATAAACATGGAAATATCTACACCGCTATCTGTATAAACATGGAAATATCTACACCGCTACCTGTATAAACATGGAAATATCAGCACCGCTATCTGTATGAACATGGAAATATCTACACCGCCGTCTGTATGAACATGGAAATATCGTCACCGCCATCTGTATGAACATGGATATATCTACACAGCCATCTGTATGAACATGGAAATATCTTCACCACCATCTGTATGAACATGGATATGTCTACACAGCCATCTGGATGAACATGGAAATATCTACACCGCTATCTGTATGAACATGGAAATATCTACACCGCTATCTGTATGAACATGGAAATATCTACACAGACATCTGGATGAACACGGAAATATCTACACCGCTATCTGTAGGGACATGGAAATATCTACACTGCTGTCTGTATGAACATGGAAATATCTACACCGCTATCTGTATGAACATGGAAATATCTACACGGCTATCTGTATGAACATGGAAATATCTTCACCGCCATCTGTATGAACATGGATATATCTACACAGCCATATGGATGAACATGGAAATATCTACACCGCTATCTGTATAATCATGGAAATATCAGCACCGCTATCTGTATGAACATGGAAATATCTACACCGCCGTCTGTATGAATATGGAAATATCGTCACCGCCATCTGTATGAACATGGATATATCTACACAGCCATCTGTATGAACATGGAAATATCTTCACCGCCATCTGTATGAACATGGATATGTCTACACAGCCATCTGGATGAACATGGAAATATCTACACCGCTATCTGTATGAACATGGAAATATCTACACCGCTATCTGTATGAACATGGAAATATCTACACAGACATCTGGATGAACACGGAAATATCTACACCGCTATCTGTATGAACATGGAAATACATGCACCTCTATCTGTATGAAGATGGAAATATCTACACCGCTATCTGTATGAACATGGAAATATCTACACCGCTATCTGTATGAACATGGAAATATCTTCACCACCATCTGTATGAACATGGATATATCTACACAGCCATCTGGATGAACATGGAAATATCTACACCGCCATCTGTATGAACATGGAAATATCTTCAGCGACATCTGTAGGAACATGGATATATCTACACAGCCATCTGTATGAACATGGAAATTTCTACACCGCTATCTGTATTAACATGAAAATATCTACACCGCTATCTGTATGAACATGGAAATATCTTCACCGCCATCTGTATGAACATGGATATGTCTACACAGCCATCTGTATGAACATTTAAATATCTACACCGCCATCTGTATTAAGATGGAGATATCTACACAAATATCTGCATAAACATGGAAATATCTACACCGCTATCTGTATAAACATGGAAATATCTACAACGCTATGTGTATAAACATGGAAATATCTACACCGCTATCTGTATAAACATGGAAATATCTACACCGCTACCTGTATAAACATGGAAATATCAGCAACGCTATCAGTATGAAAATGGAAGTTTCTACACCGCCATCTGTATGAACATGGAAATATCTTCACCGCCATCTGTATGAACATGGAAATATCTGCACCGCCATCTCTATGAACATATAAATATCTACACCGCCATCTGTATTAAGATGGAGATATCTACACCGCTACCTGTATAAACATGGAAATATCTACACCGCTATCTGTATAAACATGGAAATATCTACACCGCTATCTGTATAAACATGGAAATATCTACACCGCTACCTGTATAAACATGGAAATATCAGCACCGCTATCTGTATGAACATGGAAATATCTACACCGCAGTCTGTATGAACATGGAAATATCGTCACCGCCATCTGCATGAACATGGATATATCTACACAGCCATCTGTATGAACAAGGAAATATCTTCACCGCCATCTGTATGAACATGGAAATATCTACTCCGCTATCTGCATGAAAAAGGAAATATCTACACAACTATCTGCATATAAATGGAAATATCTACACAGCTATCTCTTTGCACATGGAAATAACTACACCGCTATCTCTATAAACATGGAAATAACTACACCGCCATCTGTATGAACATGGAAATATCTACACCGCCATCAGAATTAAGAAGGAGATATCTACACCGCTATCTGTATAAACATGGAAATATCTACACCGCTATCTGTATGAACATGGAAATATCTACACCGCTATCTGTATAAACACGGAAATATGTACACCGCTACCTGTATAAACATGGAAGTATCAGCACCGCTATCGGTATGAACATGGCAATATCTACATGTCTATCTGTATGAACATGGAAATATCTACACCGCTATCTGTATAAACATGGAAATATCTACACCGCTATCTATATGAACATGGAAATATCTACACCGCTATCTGTTTGAACATGGAAATACCTACACCGCTATCTGCATGAAAATGGAAATATATACACAACTATCTGCATATAAATGGAAATATCTACACAGCTATCTCTTTGCTCATGGAAATAGCTACACCGCTATCTCTATAAACATGGAAATATCTACACCGCCATCTGTATGAACATGGAAATATCTACACCGCCATCTGTATTAAGAAGGAGATATCTACACCGCTATCTGTATAAACGTGGAAATATATACACCGCTATCTGTATGAACATGGAAATATCTACACCGCTCTCTGTATAAACACGGAAATATGTACACCGCTACCTGTATAAACATGGAAGTATCAGCACCGCTATCGGTATGAACATGGCAATATCTACACGGCTATCTGTATGAACATGGAAATATCTACACCGCCATCTGTATGAACATGGAAATATCTTCACCGCCATCTGTATGAACATGGATATATCTACACAGCCATCTGGATGAACATGGAAATATCTGCACCGCTATCTGTACGAAGATGGAAATATCTACACCGCTATCTGTATGAACATGGATATATCTACACAGCCATCTGGATGAACATGGAAATATCTACACCGCCATCTGTATGAACATGGAAATATCTTCAGCGCCATCTGTAGGAACATGGATATATCTACACAGCCATCTGTATGAACATGGAAATATCTACACCGCTATCTGAATGAACATGGAAATATCTACACCGCTATCTGTATGAACATGGAAATATCTTCACCGCCATCTGTATGAACATGGATATGTCTACACAGCCATCTGTATGAACATTTAAATATCTACACCGCCATCTGTATTAAGATGGAGATATCTACACAAATATCTGCATAAACATGGAAATATCTACACCGCTATCTGTATAAACATGGAAATATCTACAACGCTATGTGTATAAACATGGAAATATCTACACCGCTATCTGTATAAACATGGAAATATCTACACCGCTACCTGTATAAACATGGAAATATCAGCACCGCTATCAGTATGAACATGGATGTTTCTACACCGCCATCTGTATGAACATGGAAATATCTTCACCGCCATCCGTATGAACATGGAAATATCTGCACTGCCATCTGTATGAACATATAAATATCTACACCGCCATCTGTATTAAGATGGAGATATCTACACCGCTATCTGTATAAACATGGAAATATCTACACCGCTATCTGTATAAACATGGAAATATCTACACTGCTATCTGTATAAACATGGAAATATCTACACCGCTACCTGTATAAACATGGAAATATCAGCACCGCTATCTGTATGAACATGGAAATATCTACACCGCAGTCTGTATGAACATGGAAATATCGTCACCGCCATCTGCATGAACATGGATATATCTACACAGCCATCTGTATGAACATGGAAATATCTTCACCGCCATCTGTATGAACATGGATATGTCTACACAGCCGTCTGGATGAACATGGAAATATCTACACCGCTATCTTTGTAAACATGCATACATCTTCACCGCTATCTGTATAAACATGGAAATATCTACACCGCTATCTGTATGAACATGGAAATATCTACACCGCTATCTGTTTGAACATGGAAATACCTACACCGCTATCTGCATGAAAATGGAAATATATACACAACTATCTGCATATAAATGGAAATATCTACACAGCTATCTCTTTGCTCATGGAAATAGCTACACCGCTATCTCTATAAACATGGAAATATCTACACCGCCATCTGTATGAACATGGAAATATCTACACCGCCATCTGTATTAAGAAGGAGATATCTACACCGCTATCTGTATAAACGTGGAAATATATACACCGCTATCTGTATGAACATGGAAATATCTACACCGCTCTCTGTATAAACACGGAAATATGTACACCGCTACCTGTATAAACATGGAAGTATCAGCACCGCTATCGGTATGAACATGGCAATAACTACACGGCTATCTGTATGAACATGGAAATATCTACACCGCCATCTGTATGAACATGGAAATATCTTCACCGCCATATGTATGAACATGGATATATCTACACAGCCATCTGGATGAACATGGAAATATCTGCACCGCTATCTGTATGAAGATGGAAATATCTACACCGCTATCTGTATGAACATGGATATATCTACACAGCCATCTGGATGAACATGGAAATATCTACACCGCCATCTGTATGAACATGGAAATATCTTCAGCGCCATCTGTAGGAACATGGATATATCTACACAGCCATCTGTATGAACATGGAAATATCTACACCGCTATCTGAATGAACATGGAAATATCTACACCGCTATCTGTATGAACATGGAAATATCTACACCGCTATCTGGATGAACATGGAAATATCTACACCGCTATCTGTAGGAACATGGAAATATCTTCACCGCCATCTGTATGAACATGGATATGTCTACACAGCCATCTGTATGAACATTTAAATATCTACACCGCCATCTGTATTAAGATGGAGATATCTACACAACTATCTGCATAAACATGGAAATATCTACACCGCTATCTGTGTAAACATGGAAATATCTACACTGCTACCTGTATAAACATGGAAATATCTACACCGCTATCTATATAAACATGGAAATATCTACACCGCTACCTGTATAAACATGGAAGTATCAGCACCTCTATCAGTATGAACATGGAAGTTTCTACACCGCCATCTGTATGAACATGGAAATATCTTCACCGCCATCCGTATGAACATGGAAATATCTGCACCGCCATCTGTATGAACATATAAATATCTACACCGCCATCTGTATTAAGATGGAGATATCTACACTGCTATCTGTATAAACATGGAAATATCTACACCGCTATCTGTATAAACATGGAAATATCTACACCGCTATCTGTATAAACATGGAAATATCTACACCGCTACCTGTATAAACATGGAAATATCAGCACCGCTATCTGTATGAACATGGAAATATCTACACCGCAGTCTGTATGAACATGGAAATATCGTCACCGCCATCTGCATGAACATGGATATATCTACACAGCCATCTGTATGAACATGGAAATATCTTCACCGCCATCTGTATGAACATGGATATGTCTACACACCCGTCTGGATGAACATGGAAATATCTACACCGCTATCAGTGTAAACATGCATACATCTTCACCGCTATCTGTATAAACATGGAAATATCTACACCGCTATTTGTATGAACATGGAAATATCTACACCGCTATCTGTTTGAACATGGAAATATCTACACCACTATCGGCATGAAAAAGGAAATATCTACACAACTATCTGCATATAAATGGAAATATCTACACAGCTATCTCTTTGCACATGGAAATAACTACACCGCTATATCTATAAACATGGAAATATCTACACCGCCATCTGTATGAACATGGAAATATCTACACCGCCATCAGAATTAAGAAGGAGATATCTACACCGCTATCTGTATAAACATGGAAATATCTACACCGCTATCTGTATGAACATTGAAATATCTACACCGCTATCTGTATAAACACGGAAATATGTACACCGCTACCTGTATAAACAAGGAAGTATCAGCACCGCTATCGGTATGAACATGGCAATATCTACACGTCTATCTGTATGAACATGGAAATATCTACACCGCTATCTGTATAAACATGGAAATATCTACACCGTTATCTGTATGAACATGGAAATATCTACACCGATATCTGTTTGAACATGGAAATACCTACACCGCTATCTGCATGAAAATGGAAATATATACACAACTATCGGCATATAAATGGAAATATCTACACAGCTATCTCTTTGCACATGGAAATAGCTACACCGCTATCTCTATAAAGATGGAAATATCTACACCGTCATCTGTATGAACATGGAAATATCTACACCGCCATCTGTATTAAGAAGGAGATATCTACACCGCTATCTGTATAAACATGGAAATATCTACACCGCTATCTGTATGAACATGGAAATATCTACACCGCTATCTGTATAAACACGGAAATATGTGCACCGCTACCTGTATAAACATGGAAGTATCAGCACCGCTATCGGTATGAACATGGCAATATCTACATGTCTATCTGTATGAACATGGAAATATCTACACCGCTATCTGTATAAACATGGAAATATCTACACCGCTATCTGTATGAACATGGAAATATCTACACCGCTATCTGTTTGAACATGGAAATACATACACCGCTATCTGCATGAAAATGGAAATATATACACAACTATCTGCATATAAATGGAAATATCTACACAGCTATCTCTTTGCTCATGGAAATAGCTACACCGCTATCTCTATAAACATGGAAATATCTACCCCGCCATCTGTATGAACATGGAAATGTCTTCACCGCCATCTGTATTAAGAAGGAGATATCTACACCGCTATCTGTATAAACATGGAAATATATACACCGCTATCTGTATGAACATGGAAATATCTACACCGCTCTCTGTATAAACACGGAAATATGTACACCGCTACCTGTATAAACATGGAAGTATCAGCACCGCTATCGGTATGAACATGGCAATATCTACACGGCTATCTGTATGAACATGGAAATATCTACACCGCCATCTGTATGAACATGGAAATATCTTCACCGCCATCTGTATGAACATGGATATGTCTACACAGCCATCTGGATGAACATGGAAATATCTACACCGCTATCTGTATGAACATGGAAATATCTACACCGCTATCTGTATGAACATGGAAATATCTACACAGACATCTGGATGAACACGGAAATATCTACACCGCTTTCTGTATGAACATGGAAATACATGCACCGCTATCTGTATGAACATGGAAATATCTACACCACTATCTGTATGAACATGGAGATATCTACACCGCTATCGGTATGAACATTGGAATATCTTCACCGCCATCTGTATGAACATGGATATATCTACACAGCCATCTGGATGAACATGGAAATATCTGCACCGCTATCTGTATGAAGATGGAAATATCTACACCGCTATCTGTATGAACATGGATATATCTACACAGCCTTCTGGATGAACATGGAAATATCTACACCCCCATCTGTATGAACATGGAAATATCTACACCGCTATCTGTATGAACATGGAAATATCTACACCGCTATCTGTATGAACATGGAAATATCTTCACCGCCATCTGTATGAACATGGATATGTCTACACAGCCATCTGTATGAACATTTAAATATCTACACCGCCATCTGTATTAAGATGGAGATATCTACACAACTATCTGCATAAACATGGAAATATCTACACCGCTATCTGTATAAAGATGGAAATATCTACACCGCTACCTGAATAAACATGGAAATATCTACACCACTATCTGTATAAACATGGAAGTATCTACACCGCTACCTGTATAAACATGGATATATCAGCACCGCTATCAGTATGAACATGGAAGTTTCTACACCGCCATCTGTATGAACATGGAAATATCTTCACCGCCATCCGTATGAACATGGAAATATCTCCACCGCCATCTGTATGAACATATAAATATCTACACCGCCATCTGTATTAAGATGGAGATATCTTCACCGCTATCTGTATAAACATGGAAATATCTACACCGCTATCTGTATAAACATGGAAATATCTACACCGCTATCTGTATAAACATGGAAATATCTACACCGCTACCTGTATAAACATGGAAATATCAGCACCGCTATCTGTATGAACATGGAAATATCTACAACGCCGTCTGTATGAACATGGAAATATCGTCACCGCCATCTGTATGAACATGGATATATCTACACAGCCATCTGTATGAACATGGAAATATCTTCACCGCCATCTGTATGAACATGGATATGTCTACACAGCCATCTGGATGAACATGGAAATATCTACACCGCTATCTGTATGAACATGGAAATATCTACACCGCCATCTGTATGAACATGGATATGTCTACACAGCCATCTGGATGAACATGGAAATATCTACACCGCTATCTGTATAAACATGGAAATATATACACCGCTATCTGTATGAACATGGAAATATCTACACCGCTCTCTGTATAAACACGGAAATATGTACACCGCTACATGTATAAACATGGAAGTATCAGCACCGCTATCGGTATGAACATGGCAATATCTACACGGCTATCTGTATGAACATGGAAATATCTACACCGCCATCTGTATGAACATGGAAATATCTTCACCGCCATCTGTATGAACATGGATATGTCTACACAGCCATCTGGATGAACATGGAAATATCTACACCGCTATCTGTATGAACATGGAAATATCTACACCGCTATCTGTATGAACATGGAAATATCTACACAGACATCTGGATGAACACGGAAATATCTACACCGCTATCTGTATGAACATGGAAATACATGCACCGCTATCTGTATGAACATGGAAATATCTACACCGCTATCTGTATGAACATGGAAATATCAACACCGCTATCTGCATGAACATGGAAATATCTTCACCGCCATCTGTATGAACATGGATATATCTACACAGCCATCTGGATGAACATGGAAATATCTACACCGCTATCTGAGTAAACATGCATACATTTTCACCGCTATCTGTATAAACATGGAAATATCTACACCGCTATCTTTATGAACATGGTAATATCTACACCGCTATCTGTATGAACATGGAAATATCTACACCGCTATCTGTATGAACATGGAAATATCTTCACCGCCATCTGTATGAACATGGATATATCTACACAGCCTTCTGGATGAACATGGAAATATCTACACCCCCATCTGTATGAACATGGAAATATCTTCACCGCCATCTGTAAGAACATGTATATATCTACACAGCCATCTGTATGAACATGGAAATATCTACACCGCTATCTGGATGAACATGGAAATATCTACACCGCTATCTGTAGGAACATGGAAATATCTTCACCGCCATCTGTATGAACATGGATATGTCTACACAGCCATCTGTATGAACATTTAAATATCTACACCGCCATCTGTATTAAGATGGAGATATCTACACAACTATCTGCATAAACATGGAAATATCTACACCGCTATCTGTGTAAACATGGAAATATCTACACTGCTACCTGTATAAACATGGAAATATCTACACCGCTATCTATATAAACATGGAAATATCTACACCGCTACCTGTATAAACATGGAAGTATCAGCACCTCTATCAGTATGAACATGGAAGTTTCTACACCGCCATCTGTATGAACATGGAAATATCTTCACCGCCATCCGTATGAACATGGAAATATCTGCACCGCCATCTGTATGAACATATAAATATCTACACCGCCATCTGTATTAAGATGGAGATATCTACACTGCTATCTGTATAAAAATGGAAATATCTACACCGCTATCTGTATAAACATGGAAATATCTACACCGCTATCTGTATAAACATGGAAATATCTACACCGCTACCTGTATAAACATGGAAATATCAGCACCGCTATCTGTATGAACATGGAAATATCTACACCGCAGTCTGTATGAACATGGAAATATCGTCACCGCCATCTGCATGAACATGGATATATCTACACAGCCATCTGTATGAACATGGAAATATCTTCACCGCCATCTGTATGAACATGGATATGTCTACACACCCGTCTGGATGAACATGGAAATATCTACACCGCTATCAGTGTAAACATGCATACATCTTCACCGCTATCTGTATAAACATGGAAATATCTACACCGCTATTTGTATGAACATGGAAATATCTACACCGCTATCTGTTTGAACATGGAAATATCTACACCACTATCGGCATGAAAAAGGAAATATCTACACAACTATCTGCATATAAATGGAAATATCTACACAGCTATCTCTTTGCACATGGAAATAACTACACCGCTATATCTATAAACATGGAAATATCTACACCGCCATCTGTATGAACATGGAAATATCTACACCGCCATCAGAATTAAGAAGGAGATATCTACACCGCTATCTGTATAAACATGGAAATATCTACACCGCTATCTGTATGAACATTGAAATATCTACACCGCTATCTGTATAAACACGGAAATATGTACACCGCTACCTGTATAAACATGGAAGTATCAGCACCGCTATCGGTATGAACATGGCAATATCTACACGTCTATCTGTATGAACATGGAAATATCTACACCGCTATCTGTATAAACGTGGAAATATCTACACCGTTATCTGTATGAACATGGAAATATCTACACCGCTATCTGTTTGAACATGGAAATACCTACACCGCTATCTGCATGAAAATGGAAATATATACACAACTATCGGCATATAAATGGAAATATCTACACAGCTATCTCTTTGCACATGGAAATAGCTACACCGCTATCTCTATAAAGATGGAAATATCTACACCGTCATCTGTATGAACATGGAAATATCTACACCGCCATCTGTATTAAGAAGGAGATATCTACACCGCTATCTGTATAAACATGGAAATATCTACACCGCTATCTGTATGAACATGGAAATATCTACACCGCTATCTGTATAAACACGGAAATATGTGCACCGCTACCTGTATAAACATGGAAGTATCAGCACCGCTATCGGTATGAACATGGCAATATCTACATGTCTATCTGTATGAACATGGAAATATCTACACCGCTATCTGTATAAACATGGAAATATCTACACCGCTATCTGTATGAACATGGAAATATCTACACCGCTATCTGTTTGAACATGGAAATACATACACCGCTATCTGCATGAAAATGGAAATATATACACAACTATCTGCATATAAATGGAAATATCTACACAGCTATCTCTTTGCTCATGGAAATAGCTACACCGCTATCTCTATAAACATGGAAATATCTACACCGCCATCTGTATGAACATGGAAATGTCTACACCGCCATCTGTATTAAGAAGGAGATATCTACACCGCTATCTGTATAAACATGGAAATATATACACCGCTATCTGTATGAACATGGAAATATCTACACCGCTCTCTGTATAAACACGGAAATATGTACACCGCTACCTGTATAAACATGGAAGTATCAGCACCGCTATCGGTATGAACATGGCAATATCTACACGGCTATCTGTATGAACATGGAAATATCTACACCGCCATCTGTATGAACATGGAAATATCTTCACCGCCATCTGTATGAACATGGATATGTCTACACAGCCATCTGGATGAACATGGAAATATCTACACCGCTATCTGTATGAACATGGAAATATCTACACCGCTATCTGTATGAACATGGAAATATCTACACAGACATCTGGATGAACACGGAAATATCTACACCGCTTTCTGTATGAACATGGAAATACATGCACCGCTATCTGTATGAACATGGAAATATCTACACCACTATCTGTATGAACATGGAGATATCTACACCGCTATCGGTATGAACATTGGAATATCTTCACCGCCATCTGTATGAACATGGATATATCTACACAGCCATCTGGATGAACATGGAAATATCTGCACCGCTATCTGTATGAACATGGAAATATCTACACCGCTATCTGTATGAACATGGATATATCTACACAGCCTTCTGGATGAACATGGAAATATCTACACCCCCATCTGTATGAACATGGAAATATCTACACCGCTATCTGTATGAACATGGAAATATCTACACCGCTATCTGTATGAACATGGAAATATCTTCACCGCCATCTGTATGAACATGGATATGTCTACACAGCCATCTGTATGAACATTTAAATATCTACACCGCCATCTGTATTAAGATGGAGATATCTACACAACTATCTGCATAAACATGGAAATATCTACACCGCTATCTGTATAAAGATGGAAATATCTACACCGCTACCTGAATAAACATGGAAATATCTACACCACTATCTGTATAAACATGGAAGTATCTACACCACTACCTGTATAAACATGGATATATCAGCACCGCTATCAGTATGAACATGGAAGTTTCTACACCGCCATCTGTATGAACATGGAAATATCTTCACCGCCATCCGTATGAACATGGAAATATCTCCACCGCCATCTGTATGAACATATAAATATCTACACCGACATCTGTATTAAGATGGAGATATCTTCACCGCTATCTGTATAAACATGGAAATATCTACACCGCTATCTGTATAAAAAAGGAAATATCTACACCGCTATCTGTATAAACATGGAAATATCTACACCGCTACCTGTATAAACATGGAAATATCAGCACCGCTATCTGTATGAACATGGAAATATCTACAACGCCGTCTGTATGAACATGGAAATATCGTCACCGCCATCTGTATGAACATGGATATATCTACACAGCCATCTGTATGAACATGGAAATATCTTCACCGCCATCTGTATGAACATGGATATGTCTACACAGCCATCTGGATGAACATGGAAATATCTACACCGCTATCTGTATGAACATGGAAATATCTACACCGCTATCTGTATGAACATGGAAATATCTAAACAGACATCTGGATGAACACGGAAATATCTACACCGCTATCTGTAAGAACATGGAAATATCTACACTGCTGTCTGTATGAACATGGAAATATCTACACCGCTATCTGTATGAACATGGAAATATCTACACCGCTATCTGTATGAACATGGAAATATCTTCACCGCCATCTGTATGAACATGGATATATCTACACAGCCATCTGGATGAACATGGAAATATCTACACCGCTATCTGTATAAACATGGAAATATCAGCACCGCTATCTGTATGAACATGGAAATATCTGCACCGCCGTCTGTATGAACATGGAAATATCCTCACCGCCATCTGTATGAACATGGATATATCTACACAGCCATCTGGATGAACATGGAAATATCTACACCGCTATCTGTGTAAACATGCATACATTTTCACCGCTATCTGTATAAACATGGAAATATCAACACCGCTATCTTTATGAACATGGAAATATCTACACCGCTATCTGTATGAACATGGAAATATCTACACCGCTATCTGTATGAACATGGAAATATCTTCACCGCCATCTGTATGAACATGGATATATCTACACAGCCATCTGGATGAACATGGAAATATCTGCACCGCTATTTGTATGAAGATGGAAATATCTACACCGCTATCTGTATGAACATGGATATATCTACACAGCCATCTGGATGAACATGGAAATATCTACACCGCCATCTGTATGAACATGGAAATATCTTCAGCGCCATCTGTAGGAACATGGATATATCTACACAGCCATCTGTATGAACATGGAAATATCTACACCGCTATCTGTATGAACATGGAAATATCTACACCGCTATCTGTATGAACATGGAAATATCTTCACCGCCATCTGTATGAACATGGATATGTCTACACAGCCATCTGTATGAACATTTAAATATCTACACCGCCATCTGTATTAAGATGGAGATATCTACACAACTATCTGCATAAACATGGAAATATCTACACCGCTATCTGTATAAACATGGAAATATCTACAACGCTATGTGTATAAACATGGAAATATCTACACCGCTATCTGTATAAACATGGAAGTATCTACACCGCTACCTGTATAAACATGGATATATCAGCACCGCTATCAGTATGAACATGGAAGTTTCTACACCGCCATCTGTATGAACATGGAAATATCTTCACCGCCATCCGTATGAACATGTAAATATCTGCACCGCCATCTGTATGAACATATAAATATCTACACCGCCATCTGTATTAAGATGGAGATATCTACACCGCTATCTGTATAAACATGGAAATATCTACACCGCTATCTGTATAAACATGGAAATATCTACACCACTATCTGTATAAACATGGAAATATCTACACCGCTACCTGTATAAACATGGAAATATGAGCACCGCTATCTGTATGAACATGGAAATATCTACACCGCAGTCTGTATGAACATGGAAATATCGTCACCGCCATCTGCATGAACATGGATATATCTACACAGCCATCTGTATGAACATGGAAATATCTTCACCGCCATCTGTATGAACATGGATATGTCTACACAGCCATCTGGATGAACATGGAAATATCTACACCGCTATCTGTATAAACATGGAAATATATTCACCGCTATCTGTATGAACATGGAAATATCTACACCGCTCTCTGTATAAACACGGAAATATGTACACCGCTACATGTATAAACATGGAAGTATCAGCACCGCTATCGGTATGAACATGGCAATATCTACACGGCTATCTGTATGAACATGGAAATATCTACACCGCCATCTGTATGAACATGGAAATATCTTCACCGCCATCTGTATGAACATGGATATGTCTACACAGCCATCTGGATGAACATGGAAATATCTACACCGCTATCTGTATGAACATGGAAATATCTACACCGCTATCTGTATGAACATGGAAATATCTACACAGACATCTGGATGAACACGGAAATATCTACACCGCTATCTGTATGAACATGGAAATACATGCACCGCTATCTGTATGAACATGGAAATATCTACACCGCTATCTGTATGAGCATGGAAATATCAACACCGCTATCTGTATGAACATGGAAATATCTTCACCGCCATCTGTATGAACATGGATATATCTACACAGCCATCTGGATGAACATGGAAATATCTACACCGCTATCTGTGTAAACATGCATACATTTTCACCGCTATCTGTATAAACATGGAAATATCTACACCGCTATCTTTATGAACATGGAAATATCTACACCGCTATCTGTATGAACATGGAAATATCTACACCGCTATCTGTATGAACATGGAAATATCTTCACCGCCATCTGTATGAACATGGATATATCTACACAGCCTTCTGGATGAACATGGAAATATCTACACCCCCATCTGTATGAACATGGAAATATCTTCACCGCCATCTGTAAGAACATGGATATATCTACACAGCCATCTGTATGAACATGGAAATATCTACACCGCTATCTGTATGAACATGGAAATATCTACACCGCTATCTGTAGGAACATGGAAATATCTTCACCGCCATCTGTATGAACATGGATATGTCTACACAGCCATCTGTATGAACATTTAAATATCTACACCGCCATCTGTATTAAGATGGAGATATCTACACAACTATCTGCATAAACATGGAAATATCTACACCGCTATCTGTGTAAACATGGAAATATCTACACCGCTACCTGTATAAACATGGAAATATCTACACCGCTATCTATATAAACATGGAAATACCTACACCGCTACCTGTATAAACATGGAAATATCAGCACAGCTATCAGTATGAACATGGAAGTTTCTACACCGCCATCTGTATGAACATGGAAATATCTTCACCGCCATCCATATGAACATGGAAATATCTGCACTGCCATCTGTATGAACATATAAATATCTACACCGCCATCTGTATTAAGATGGAGATATCTTCACCGCTATCTGTATAAACTTGGAAATATCTACACCGCTATCTGTATAAACATGGAAATATCTACACCGCTATCTGTATAAACATGGAAATATCTACACCGCTACCTGTATAAACATGGAAATATCAGCACCGCTATCTGTATGAACATGGAAATATCTACACCGCCGTCTGTATGAACATGGAAATATCGTCACCGCCATCTGTATGAACATGGATATATCTACACAGCCATCTGTATGAACATGGAAATATCTTCACCGCCATCTGTATGAACATGGAAATATCTACTCCGCTATCTGCATGAAAAAGGAAATATCTACACAACTATCTGCATATAAATGGAAATATCTACACAGCTATCTCTTTGCACATGGAAATAACTACACCGCTATCTCTATAAACATGGAAATAACTACACCGCCATCTGTATGAACATGGAAATATCTACACCGCCATCAGAATTAAGAAGGAGATATCTACACCGCTATCTGTATAAACATGGAAATATCTACACCGCTATCTGTATGAACATGGAAATATCTACACCGCTATCTGTATAAACACGGAAATATGTACACCGCTACCTGTATAAACATGGAAGTATCAGCACCGCTATCGGTATGAACATGGCAATATCTACATGTCTATCTGTATGAACATGGAAATATCTACACCGCTATCTGTATAAACATGGAAATATCTACACCGCTATCTATATGAACATGGAAATATCTACACCGCTATCTGTTTGAACATGGAAATACCTACACCGCTATCTGCATGAAAATGGAAATATATACACAACTATCTGCATATAAATGGAAATATCTACACAGCTATCTCTTTGCTCATGGAAATAGCTACACCGCTATCTCTATAAACATGGAAATATCTACACCGCCATCTGTATGAACATGGAAATATCTACACCGCCATCTGTATTAAGAAGGAGATATCTACACCGCTATCTGTATAAACGTGGAAATATATACACCGCTATCTGTATGAACATGGAAATATCTACACCGCTCTCTGTATAAACACGGAAATATGTACACCGCTACCTGTATAAACATGGAAGTATCAGCACCGCTATCGGTATGAACATGGCAATATCTACACGGCTATCTGTATGAACATGGAAATATCTACACCGCCATCTGTATGAACATGGAAATATCTTCACCGCCATCTGTATGAACATGGATATATCTACACAGCCATCTGGATGAACATGGAAATATCTGCACCGCTATCTGTACGAAGATGGAAATATCTACACCGCTATCTGTATGAACATGGATATATCTACACAGCCATCTGGATGAACATGGAAATATCTACACCGCCATCTGTATGAACATGGAAATATCTTCAGCGCCATCTGTAGGAACATGGATATATCTACACAGCCATCTGTATGAACATGGAAATATCTACACCGCTATCTGAATGAACATGGAAATATCTACACCGCTATCTGTATGAACATGGAAATATCTTCACCGCCATCTGTATGAACATGGATATGTCTACACAGCCATCTGTATGAACATTTAAATATCTACACCGCCATCTGTATTAAGATGGAGATATCTACACAAATATCTGCATAAACATGGAAATATCTACACCGCTATCTGTATAAACATGGAAATATCTACAACGCTATGTGTATAAACATGGAAATATCTACACCGCTATCTGTATAAACATGGAAATATCTACACCGCTACCTGTATAAACATGGAAATATCAGCACCGCTATCAGTATGAACATGGATGTTTCTACACCGCCATCTGTATGAACATGGAAATATCTTCACCGCCATCCGTATGAACATGGAAATATCTGCACTGCCATCTGTATGAACATATAAATATCTACACCGCCATCTGTATTAAGATGGAGATATCTACACCGCTATCTGTATAAACATGGAAATATCTACACCGCTATCTGTATAAACATGGAAATATCTACACTGCTATCTGTATAAACATGGAAATATCTACACCGCTACCTGTATAAACATGGAAATATCAGCACCGCTATCTGTATGAACATGGAAATATCTACACCGCAGTCTGTATGAACATGGAAATATCGTCACCGCCATCTGCATGAACATGGATATATCTACACAGCCATCTGTATGAACATGGAAATATCTTCACCGCCATCTGTATGAACATGGATATGTCTACACAGCCGTCTGGATGAACATGGAAATATCTACACCGCTATCTTTGTAAACATGCATACATCTTCACCGCTATCTGTATAAACATGGAAATATCTACACCGCTATCTGTATGAACATGGAAATATCTACACCGCTATCTGTTTGAACATGGAAATACCTACACCGCTATCTGCATGAAAATGGAAATATATACACAACTATCTGCATATAAATGGAAATATCTACACAGCTATCTCTTTGCTCATGGAAATAGCTACACCGCTATCTCTATAAACATGGAAATATCTACACCGCCATCTGTATGAACATGGAAATATCTACACCGCCATCTGTATTAAGAAGGAGATATCTACACCGCTATCTGTATAAACGTGGAAATATATACACCGCTATCTGTATGAACATGGAAATATCTACACCGCTCTCTGTATAAACACGGAAATATGTACACCGCTACCTGTATAAACATGGAAGTATCAGCACCGCTATCGGTATGAACATGGCAATAACTACACGGCTATCTGTATGAACATGGAAATATCTACACCGCCATCTGTATGAACATGGAAATATCTTCACCGCCATATGTATGAACATGGATATATCTACACAGCCATCTGGATGAACATGGAAATATCTGCACCGCTATCTGTATGAAGATGGAAATATCTACACCGCTATCTGTATGAACATGGATATATCTACACAGCCATCTGGATGAACATGGAAATATCTACACCGCCATCTGTATGAACATGGAAATATCTTCAGCGCCATCTGTAGGAACATGGATATATCTACACAGCCATCTGTATGAACATGGAAATATCTACACCGCTATCTGAATGAACATGGAAATATCTACACCGCTATCTGTATGAACATGGAAATATCTTCACCGCCATCTGTATGAACATGGATATGTCTACACAGCCATCTGTATGAACATTTAAATATCTACACCGCCATCTGTATTAAGATGGAGATATCTACACAAATATCTGCATAAACATGGAAATATCTACACCGCTATCTGTATAAACATGGAAATATCTACAACGCTATGTGTATAAACATGGAAATATCTACACCGCTATCTGTATAAACATGGAAATATCTACACCGCTACCTGTATAAACATGGAAATATCAGCACCGCTATCAGTATGAACATGGATGTTTCTACACCGCCATCTGTATGAACATGGAAATATCTTCACCGCCATCCGTATGAACATGGAAATATCTGCACTGCCATCTGTATGAACATATAAATATCTACACCGCCATCTGTATTAAGATGGAGATATCTACACCGCTATCTGTATAAACATGGAAATATCTACACCGCTATCTGTATAAACATGGAAATATCTACACTGCTATCTGTATAAACATGGAAATATCTACACCGCTACCTGTATAAACATGGAAATATCAGCACCGCTATCTGTATGAACATGGAAATATCTACACCGCAGTCTGTATGAACATGGAAATATCGTCACCGCCATCTGCATGAACATGGATATATCTACACAGCCATCTGTATGAACATGGAAATATCTTCATCGCCATCTGTATGAACATGGATATTTCTACACAGCCGTCTGGATGAACATGGAAATATCTACACCGCTATCTTTGTAAACATGCATACATCTTCACCGCTATCTGTATAAACATGGAAATATCTACACCGCTATCTGTATGAACATGGAAATATCTACACCGCTATCTGTTTGAACATGGAAATATCTACACCGCTATCTGCATGAAAAAGGAAATATCTACACAACTATCTGCATATAAATGGAAATATCTACACAGCTATCTCTTTGCACATGGAAATAACTACACCGCTATCTCTATAAACATGGAAATATCTACACCGCCATCTGTATGAACATGGAAATATCTACACCGCCATCAGAATTAAGAAGGAGATATCTACACCGCTATCTGTATAAACATGGAAATATCTACACCGCTATCTGTATGAACATGGAAATATCTACACCGCTATCTGTATAAACACGGAAATATGTACACCGCTACCTGTATAAACATGGAAGTATCAGCACCGCTATCGGTATGAACATGGCAATATCTACATGTCTATCTGTATGAACATGGAAATATCTACACCGCTATCTGTATAAACATGGAAATATCTACACCGCTATCTGTATGAACATGGAAATATCTACACCGCTATCTGTTTGAACATGGAAATACCTACACCGATATCTGCATGAAAATGGAAATATAAACACAACTATCTGCATATAAATGGAAATATCTACACAGCTATCTCTTTGCTCATGGAAATAGCTACACCGCTATCTCTATAAACATGGAAATATCTACACCGCCATCTGTATGAACATGGAAATATCTACACCGCCATCTGTATTAAGAAGGAGATATCTACACCGCTATCTGTATAAACATGGAAATATATACACCGCTATCTGTATGAACATGGAAATATCTACACCGCTCTCTGTATAAACACGGAAATATGTACACCGCTACCTGTATAAACATGGAAGTATCAGCACCGCTATCGGTATGAACATGGCAACATCTACACGGCTATCTGTATGAACATGGAAATATCTACACCGCCATCTGTATGAACATGGAAATATCTTCACCGCCATCTGTATGAACATGGATATGTCTACACAGCCATCTGGATGAACATGGAAATATCTACACCGCTATCTGTATGAACATGGAAATATCTACACCGCTATCTGTATGAACATGGAAATATCTACACAGACATCTGGATGAACACGGAAATATCTACACCGCTATCTGTATGAACATGGAAATACATGCACCGCTATCTGTATGAACATGGAAATATCTACACCGCTATCTGTATGAACATGGAAATATCTACACCGCTCTCTGTATGAACATGGAAATATCTTCACCGCCATCTGTATGAACATGGATATATCTACACAGCCATCTGGATGAACATGGAAATATCTACACCGCTATCTGTGTAAGCATGCATACATTTTCACCGCCATCTGTATGAACATGGATATATCTGCACAGCCATCTGGATGAACATGGAAATATCTGCACCGCTATCTGTATGAAGATGGAAATATCTACACCGCTATCTGTATGAACATGGATATATCTACACAGCCATCTGGATGAACATGGAAATATCTACACCGCCATCTGTAAGAACATGGAAATATCTTCACCGCCATCTGTAGGAACATGGATATATCTACAAAGCCATCTGTATGAACATGGAAATATCTACACCGCTATCTGTATGAACATGGAAATATCTACACCTCTATCTGTATGAACATGGAAATATCTTCACCGCCATCTGTATGAACACGGATATGTCTACACAGCCACCTGTATGAACATTAAAATATCTACACCGCCATCTGTATTAAGATGGAGATATCTACACCACTATCTGCATAAACATGGAAATATCTACACCGCTATCTGTATAAACATGGAAATATCTACACCGCTATGTGTATAAACATGGAAATATCTACACTGCTATCTGTATAAACATGGAAATATCTACACCGCTACCTGTATAAACATGGAAATATCAGCACCGCTATCAGTATGAACATGGAAGTTTCTACACCGCCATCTGTATGAACATGGAAATATCTTCACCGCCATCCGTATGAACATGGAAATATCTGCACCGCCATCTGTATGAACATATAAATATCTACACCGCCATCTGTATTAAGATGGAGATATCTACACCGCTATCTGTATAAACATGGAAATATCTACACCGCTATCTGTATAAACATGGAAATATCTACACGGCTATCTGTATAAACATGGAAATATCTACACCGCTACCTGTATAAACATGGAAATATCAGCACCGCTATCTGTATGAACATGGAAATATCTACACCGCCGTCTGTATGAACATGGAAATATCGTAACCGCCATCTGTATGAACATGGATATATCTACACAGCCATCTGTATGAACATGGAAATATCTTCACCGCCATCTGTATGAACATGGATATGTCTACACAGCCATCTAGATGAACATGGAAATATCTACACCGCTATCTGAATGAACATGGAAATATCTACACCGCTATCTGTATGAACATGGAAATATCTACACAGACATCTGGATGAACACGGAAATATCTACACCGCTATCTGTATGAACATGGAAATATCTACACTGCTGTCTGTATGAACATGGAAATATCTACACCTCTCTCTGTATGAACATGGAAATATCTACACCGCTATCTGTATGAACATGGAAATATCTTCACCGCCATCTGTATGAACATGGATATATCTACACAGCCATCTGGATGAACATGGAAATATCTACACCGCTACCTGTATAAACATGGAAATATCAGCACCGCTATCTGTATGAACATGGAAATATCTACACCGCAGTCTGTATGAACATGGAAATATCGTCACCGCCATCTGCATGAACATGGATATATCTACACAGCCATCTGTATGAACATGGAAATATCTTCACCGCCATCTGTATGAACATGGATATGTCTACACAGCCGTCTGGATGAACATGGAAATATCTACACCGCTATCTGTGTAAACATGCATGCATCTTCACCGCTATCTGTATAAACATGGAAATATCTACACCGCTATCTGTATGAACATGGAAATATCTACACCGCTATCTGTTTGAACAAGGAAATATCTACACCGCTATCTGCATGAAAAAGGAAATATCTACACAACTATCTGCATATAAATAGAAATATCTACACAGCTATCTCTTTGCACATGCAAATAACTACACCGCTATATCTATAAACATGGAAATATCTACACCGCCATCTGTATGAACATGGAAATATCTACACCGCCATCAGAATTAAGAAGGAGATATCTACACCGCTATCTGTATAAACATGGAAATATCTACACCGCTATCTGTATGAACATGGAAATATCTACACCGCTATCTGTATAAACACGGAAATATGTACACCGCTACCTGTATAAACATGGAAGTATCAGCACCGCTATCGGTATGAACATGGCAATATCTACACGTCTATCTGTATGAACATGGAAATATCTACACCGCTATCTGTATAAACATGGAAATATCTACACCGCTATCTGTATGAACATGGAAATATCTACACCGCTATCTGTTTGAACATGGAAATACCTACACCGCTATCTGCATGAAAATGGAAATATATACACAACTATCTGCATATAAATGGAAATATCTACACAGCTATCTCTTTGCACATGGAATTAGCTACACCGCTATCTCTATAAAGATGGAAATATCTACACCGCCATCTGTATGAACATGGAAATATCTACACCGCCATCTGTATTAAGAAGGAGATATCTACACCGCTATCTGTATAAACATGGAAATATATACACCGCTATCTGTATGAACATGGAAATATCTACACCGCTCCCTGTATAAACACGGAAATATGTACACCGCTACATGTATAAACATGGAAGTATCAGCACCGCTATCGGTATGAACATGGCAATATCTACACGGCTATCTGTACGAACATGGAAATATCTACACCGCCATCTGTATGAACATGGAAATATCTTCACCGCCATCTGTATGAACATGGATATGTCTACACAGCCATCTGGATGAACATGGAAATATCTACACCGCTATCTGAATGAACATGGAAATATCTACACCGCTATCTGTATGAACATGGAAATATCTACACAGACATCTGGATGAACACGGAAATATCTACACCGCTATCTGTATGAACATGGAAATACATGCACCGCTATCTGTATGAACATGGAAATATCTACACCGCTATCTGTATGAACATGGAAATATCTACACCGCTATCTGTATGAACATGGAAATATCTTCACCGCTATTTGTATGAAGATGGAAATATCTACACCGCTATCTGTATGAACATGGATATATCTACACAGCCATCTGGATGAACATGGAAATATCTACACCGCCATCTGTATGAACATGGAAATATCTTCAGCGCCATCTGTAGGAACATGGATATATCTACACAGCCATCTGTATGAACATGGAAATATCTACACCGCTATCTGTATGAACATGGAAATATCTACACCGCTATCTGTATGAACATGGAAATATCTTCACCGCCATCTGTATGAACATGGATATGTCTACACAGCCATCTGTATGAACATTTAAATATCTACACCGCCATCTGTATTAAGATGGAGATATCTACACAACTATCTGCATAAACATGGAAATATCTACACCGCTATCTGTATAAACATGGAAATATCTACAACGCTATGTGTATAAACATGGAAATATCTACACCGCTACCTGTATAAACATGGAAATATCAGCACCGCTATCAGTATGAACATGGAAGTTTCTACACCGCCATCTGTATGAACATGGAAATATCTTCACCGCCATCCGTATGAACATGTAAATATCTGCACCGCAATCTGTATGAACATATAAATATCTACACCGCCATCTGTATTAAGATGGAGATATCTACACCGCTATCTGTATAAACATGGAAATATCTACACCGCTATCTGTATAAACATGGAAATATCTACACCGCTATCTGTATAAACATGGAAATATCTACACCGCTACCTGTATAAACATGGAAATATCAGCACCGCTATCTGTATGAACATGGAAATATCTACACCGCAGTCTGTATGAACATGGAAATATCGTCACCGCCATCTGCATGAACATGGATATATCTACACAGCCATCTGTATGAACATGGAAATATCTTCACCGCCATCTGTATGAACATGGATATGTCTACACAGCCATCTGGATGAACATGGAAATATCTACACCGCTATCTGTATAAACATGGAAATATATACACCGCTATCTGTATGAACATGGAAATATCTACACCGCTCTCTGTATAAACACGGAAATATGTACACCGCTACATGTATAAACATGGAAGTATCAGCACCGCTATCGGTATGAACATGGCAATATCTACACGGCTATCTGTATGAACATGGAAATATCTACACCGCCATCTGTATGAACATGGAAATATCTTCACCGCCATCTGTATGAACATGGATATGTCTACACAGCCATCTGGATGAACATGGAAATATCTACACCGCTATCTGTATGAACATGGAAATATCTACACCGCTATCTGTATGAACATGGAAATATCTACACAGACATCTGGATGAACACGGAAATATCTACACCGCTATCTGTATGAACATGGAAATACATGCACCGCTATCTGTATGAACATGGAAATATCTACACCGCTATCTGTATGAACATGGAAATATCAACACCGCTATCTGCATGAACATGGAAATATCTTCACCGCCATCTGTATGAACATGGATATATCTACACAGCCATCTGGATGAACATGGAAATATCTACACCGCTATCTGAGTAAACATGCATACATTTTCACCGCTATCTGTATAAACATGGAAATATCTACACCGCTATCTTTATGAACATGGTAATATCTACACCGCTATCTGTATGAACATGGAAATATCTACACCGCTATCTGTATGAACATGGAAATATCTTCACCGCCATCTGTATGAACATGGATATATCTACACAGCCTTCTGGATGAACATGGAAATATCTACACCCCCATCTGTATGAACATGGAAATATCTTCACCGCCATCTGTAAGAACATGGATATATCTACACAGCCATCTGTATGAACATGGAAATATCTACACCGCTATCTGGATGAACATGGAAATATCTACACCACTATCTGTAGGAACATGGAAATATCTTCACCGCCATCTGTATGAACATGGATATGTCTACACAGCCATCTGTATGAACATTTAAATATCTACACCGCCATCTGTATTAAGATGGAGATATCTACACAACTACCTGCATAAACATGGAAATATCTACACCGCTATCTGTGTAAACATGGAAATATCTACACTGCTACCTGTATAAACATGGAAATATCTACACCGCTATCTATATAAACATGGAAATATCTACACCGCTACCTGTATAAACATGGAAGTATCAGCACCTCTATCAGTATGAACATGGAAGTTTCTACACCGCCATCTGTATGAACATGGAAATATCTTCACCGCCATCCGTATGAACATGGAAATATCTGCACCGCCATCTGTATGAACATATAAATATCTACACCGCCATCTGTATTAAGATGGAGATATCTACACTGCTATCTGTATAAACATGGAAATATCTACACCGCTATCTGTATAAACATGGAAATATCTACACCGCTATCTGTATAAACATGGAAATATCTACACCGCTACCTGTATAAACATGGAAATATCAGCACCGCTATCTGTATGAACATGGAAATATCTACACCGCAGTCTGTATGAACATGGAAATATCGTCACCGCCATCTGCATGAACATGGATATATCTACACAGCCATCTGTATGAACATGGAAATATCTTCACCGCCATCTGTATGAACATGGATATGTCTACACACCCGTCTGGATGAACATGGAAATATCTACACCGCTATCAGTGTAAACATGCATACATCTTCACCGCTATCTGTATAAACATGGAAATATCTACACCGCTATTTGTATGAACATGGAAATATCTACACCGCTATCTGTTTGAACATGGAAATATCTACACCACTATCGGCATGAAAAAGGAAATATCTACACAACTATCTGCATATAAATGGAAATATCTACACAGCTATCTCTTTGCACATGGAAATAACTACACCGCTATATCTATAAACATGGAAATATCTACACCGCCATCTGTATGAACATGGAAATATCTACACCGCCATCAGAATTAAGAAGGAGATATCTACACCGCTATCTGTATAAACATGGAAATATCTACACCGCTATCTGTATGAACATTGAAATATCTACACCGCTATCTGTATAAACACGGAAATATGTACACCGCTACCTGTATAAACAAGGAAGTATCAGCACCGCTATCGGTATGAACATGGCAATATCTACACGTCTATCTGTATGAACATGGAAATATCTACACCGCTATCTGTATAAACATGGAAATATCTACACCGTTATCTGTATGAACATGGAAATATCTACACCGATATCTGTTTGAACATGGAAATACCTACACCGCTATCTGCATGAAAATGGAAATATATACACAACTATCGGCATATAAATGGAAATATCTACACAGCTATCTCTTTGCACATGGAAATAGCTACACCGCTATCTCTATAAAGATGGAAATATCTACACCGTCATCTGTATGAACATGGAAATATCTACACCGCCATCTGTATTAAGAAGGAGATATCTACACCGCTATCTGTATAAACATGGAAATATCTACACCGCTATCTGTATGAACATGGAAATATCTACACCGCTATCTGTATAAACACGGAAATATGTGCACCGCTACCTGTATAAACATGGAAGTATCAGCACCGCTATCGGTATGAACATGGCAATATCTACATGTCTATCTGTATGAACATGGAAATATCTACACCGCTATCTGTATAAACATGGAAATATCTACACCGCTATCTGTATGAACATGGAAATATCTACACCGCTATCTGTTTGAACATGGAAATACATACACCGCTATCTGCATGAAAATGGAAATATATACACAACTATCTGCATATAAATGGAAATATCTACACAGCTATCTCTTTGCTCATGGAAATAGCTACACCGCTATCTCTATAAACATGGAAATATCTACCCCGCCATCTGTATGAACATGGAAATGTCTACACCGCCATCTGTATTAAGAAGGAGATATCTACACCGCTATCTGTATAAACATGGAAATATATACACCGCTATCTGTATGAACATGGAAATATCTACACCGCTCTCTGTATAAACACGGAAATATGTACACCGCTACCTGTATAAACATGGAAGTATCAGCACCGCTATCGGTATGAACATGGCAATATCTACACGGCTATCTGTATGAACATGGAAATATCTACACCGCCATCTGTATGAACATGGAAATATCTTCACCGCCATCTGTATGAACATGGATATGTCTACACAGCCATCTGGATGAACATGGAAATATCTACACCGCTATCTGTATGAACATGGAAATATCTACACCGCTATCTGTATGAACATGGAAATATCTACACAGACATCTGGATGAACACGGAAATATCTACACCGCTTTCTGTATGAACATGGAAATACATGCACCGCTATCTGTATGAACATGGAAATATCTACACCACTATCTGTATGAACATGGAGATATCTACACCGCTATCGGTATGAACATTGGAATATCTTCACCGCCATCTGTATGAACATGGATATATCTACACAGCCATCTGGATGAACATGGAAATATCTGCACCGCTATCTGTATGAAGATGGAAATATCTACACCGCTATCTGTATGAACATGGATATATCTACACAGCCTTCTGGATGAACATGGAAATATCTACACCCCCATCTGTATGAACATGGAAATATCTACACCGCTATCTGTATGAACATGGAAATATCTACACCGCTATCTGTATGAACATGGAAATATCTTCACCGCCATCTGTATGAACATGGATATGTCTACACAGCCATCTGTATGAACATTTAAATATCTACACCGCCATCTGTATTAAGATGGAGATATCTACACAACTATCTGCATAAACATGGAAATATCTACACCGCTATCTGTATAAAGATGGAAATATCTACACCGCTACCTGAATAAACATGGAAATATCTACACCACTATCTGTATAAACATGGAAGTATCTACACCGCTACCTGTATAAACATGGATATATCAGCACCGCTATCAGTATGAACATGGAAGTTTCTACACCGCCATCTGTATGAACATGGAAATATCTTCACCGCCATCCGTATGAACATGGAAATATCTCCACCGCCATCTGTATGAACATATAAATATCTACACCGCCATCTGTATTAAGATGGAGATATCTTCACCGCTATCTGTATAAACATGGAAATATCTACACCGCTATCTGTATAAACATGGAAATATCTACACCGCTATCTGTATAAACATGGAAATATCTACACCGCTACCTGTATAAACATGGAAATATCAGCACCGCTATCTGTATGAACATGGAAATATCTACAACGCCGTCTGTATGAACATGGAAATATCGTCACCGCCATCTGTATGAACATGGATATATCTACACAGCCATCTGTATGAACATGGAAATATCTTCACCGCCATCTGTATGAACATGGATATGTCTACACAGCCATCTGGATGAACATGGAAATATCTACACCGCTATCTGTATGAACATGGAAATATCTACACCGCCATCTGTATGAACATGGATATGTCTACACAGCCATCTGGATGAACATGGAAATATCTACACCGCTATCTGTATAAACATGGAAATATATACACCGCTATCTGTATGAACATGGAAATATCTACACCGCTCTCTGTATAAACACGGAAATATGTACACCGCTACATGTATAAACATGGAAGTATCAGCACCGCTATCGGTATGAACATGGCAATATCTACACGGCTATCTGTATGAACATGGAAATATCTACACCGCCATCTGTATGAACATGGAAATATCTTCACCGCCATCTGTATGAACATGGATATGTCTACACAGCCATCTGGATGAACATGGAAATATCTACACCGCTATCTGTATGAACATGGAAATATCTACACCGCTATCTGTATGAACATGGAAATATCTACACAGACATCTGGATGAACACGGAAATATCTACACCGCTATCTGTATGAACATGGAAATACATGCACCGCTATCTGTATGAACATGGAAATATCTACACCGCTATCTGTATGAACATGGAAATATCAACACCGCTATCTGCATGAACATGGAAATATCTTCACCGCCATCTGTATGAACATGGATATATCTACACAGCCATCTGGATGAACATGGAAATATCTACACCGCTATCTGAGTAAACATGCATACATTTTCACCGCTATCTGTATAAACATGGAAATATCTACACCGCTATCTTTATGAACATGGTAATATCTACACCGCTATCTGTATGAACATGGAAATATCTACACCGCTATCTGTATGAACATGGAAATATCTTCACCGCCATCTGTATGAACATGGATATATCTACACAGCCTTCTGGATGAACATGGAAATATCTACACCCCCATCTGTATGAACATGGAAATATCTTCACCGCCATCTGTAAGAACATGTATATATCTACACAGCCATCTGTATGAACATGGAAATATCTACACCGCTATCTGGATGAACATGGAAATATCTACACCGCTATCTGTAGGAACATGGAAATATCTTCACCGCCATCTGTATGAACATGGATATGTCTACACAGCCATCTGTATGAACATTTAAATATCTACACCGCCATCTGTATTAAGATGGAGATATCTACACAACTATCTGCATAAACATGGAAATATCTACACCGCTATCTGTGTAAACATGGAAATATCTACACTGCTACCTGTATAAACATGGAAATATCTACACCGCTATCTATATAAACATGGAAATATCTACACCGCTACCTGTATAAACATGGAAGTATCAGCACCTCTATCAGTATGAACATGGAAGTTTCTACACCGCCATCTGTATGAACATGGAAATATCTTCACCGCCATCCGTATGAACATGGAAATATCTGCACCGCCATCTGTATGAACATATAAATATCTACACCGCCATCTGTATTAAGATGGAGATATCTACACTGCTATCTGTATAAAAATGGAAATATCTACACCGCTATCTGTATAAACATGGAAATATCTACACCGCTATCTGTATAAACATGGAAATATCTACACCGCTACCTGTATAAACATGGAAATATCAGCACCGCTATCTGTATGAACATGGAAATATCTACACCGCAGTCTGTATGAACATGGAAATATCGTCACCGCCATCTGCATGAACATGGATATATCTACACAGCCATCTGTATGAACATGGAAATATCTTCACCGCCATCTGTATGAACATGGATATGTCTACACACCCGTCTGGATGAACATGGAAATATCTACACCGCTATCAGTGTAAACATGCATACATCTTCACCGCTATCTGTATAAACATGGAAATATCTACACCGCTATTTGTATGAACATGGAAATATCTACACCGCTATCTGTTTGAACATGGAAATATCTACACCACTATCGGCATGAAAAAGGAAATATCTACACAACTATCTGCATATAAATGGAAATATCTACACAGCTATCTCTTTGCACATGGAAATAACTACACCGCTATATCTATAAACATGGAAATATCTACACCGCCATCTGTATGAACATGGAAATATCTACACCGCCATCAGAATTAAGAAGGAGATATCTACACCGCTATCTGTATAAACATGGAAATATCTACACCGCTATCTGTATGAACATTGAAATATCTACACCGCTATCTGTATAAACACGGAAATATGTACACCGCTACCTGTATAAACATGGAAGTATCAGCACCGCTATCGGTATGAACATGGCAATATCTACACGTCTATCTGTATGAACATGGAAATATCTACACCGCTATCTGTATAAACATGGAAATATCTACACCGTTATCTGTATGAACATGGAAATATCTACACCGCTATCTGTTTGAACATGGAAATACCTACACCGCTATCTGCATGAAAATGGAAATATATACACAACTATCGGCATATAAATGGAAATATCTACACAGCTATCTCTTTGCACATGGAAATAGCTACACCGCTATCTCTATAAAGATGGAAATATCTACACCGTCATCTGTATGAACATGGAAATATCTACACCGCCATCTGTATTAAGAAGGAGATATCTACACCGCTATCTGTATAAACATGGAAATATCTACACCGCTATCTGTATGAACATGGAAATATCTACACCGCTATCTGTATAAACACGGAAATATGTGCACCGCTACCTGTATAAACATGGAAGTATCAGCACCGCTATCGGTATGAACATGGCAATATCTACATGTCTATCTGTATGAACATGGAAATATCTACACCGCTATCTGTATAAACATGGAAATATCTACACCGCTATCTGTATGAACATGGAAATATCTACACCGCTATCTGTTTGAACATGGAAATACATACACCGCTATCTGCATGAAAATGGAAATATATACACAACTATCTGCATATAAATGGAAATATCTACACAGCTATCTCTTTGCTCATGGAAATAGCTACACCGCTATCTCTATAAACATGGAAATATCTACACCGCCATCTGTATGAACATGGAAATGTCTACACCGCCATCTGTATTAAGAAGGAGATATCTACACCGCTATCTGTATAAACATGGAAATATATACACCGCTATCTGTATGAACATGGAAATATCTACACCGCTCTCTGTATAAACACGGAAATATGTACACCGCTACCTGTATAAACATGGAAGTATCAGCACCGCTATCGGTATGAACATGGCAATATCTACACGGCTATCTGTATGAACATGGAAATATCTACACCGCCATCTGTATGAACATGGAAATATCTTCACCGCCATCTGTATGAACATGGATATGTCTACACAGCCATCTGGATGAACATGGAAATATCTACACCGCTATCTGTATGAACATGGAAATATCTACACCGCTATCTGTATGAACATGGAAATATCTACACAGACATCTGGATGAACACGGAAATATCTACACCGCTTTCTGTATGAACATGGAAATACATGCACCGCTATCTGTATGAACATGGAAATATCTACACCACTATCTGTATGAACATGGAGATATCTACACCGCTATCGGTATGAACATTGGAATATCTTCACCGCCATCTGTATGAACATGGATATATCTACACAGCCATCTGGATGAACATGGAAATATCTGCACCGCTATCTGTATGAACATGGAAATATCTACACCGCTATCTGTATGAACATGGATATATCTACACAGCCTTCTGGATGAACATGGAAATATCTACACCCCCATCTGTATGAACATGGAAATATCTACACCGCTATCTGTATGAACATGGAAATATCTACACCGCTATCTGTATGAACATGGAAATATCTTCACCGCCATCTGTATGAACATGGATATGTCTACACAGCCATCTGTATGAACATTTAAATATCTACACCGCCATCTGTATTAAGATGGAGATATCTACACAACTATCTGCATAAACATGGAAATATCTACACCGCTATCTGTATAAAGATGGAAATATCTACACCGCTACCTGAATAAACATGGAAATATCTACACCACTATCTGTATAAACATGGAAGTATCTACACCACTACCTGTATAAACATGGATATATCAGCACCGCTATCAGTATGAACATGGAAGTTTCTACACCGCCATCTGTATGAACATGGAAATATCTTCACCGCCATCCGTATGAACATGGAAATATCTCCACCGCCATCTGTATGAACATATAAATATCTACACCGACATCTGTATTAAGATGGAGATATCTTCACCGCTATCTGTATAAACATGGAAATATCTACACCGCTATCTGTATAAACATGGAAATATCTACACCGCTATCTGTATAAACATGGAAATATCTACACCGCTACCTGTATAAACATGGAAATATCAGCACCGCTATCTGTATGAACATGGAAATATCTACAACGCCGTCTGTATGAACATGGAAATATCGTCACCGCCATCTGTATGAACATGGATATATCTACACAGCCATCTGTATGAACATGGAAATATCTTCACCGCCATCTGTATGAACATGGATATGTCTACACAGCCATCTGGATGAACATGGAAATATCTACACCGCTATCTGTATGAACATGGAAATATCTACACCGCTATCTGTATGAACATGGAAATATCTAAACAGACATCTGGATGAACACGGAAATATCTACACCGCTATCTGTAAGAACATGGAAATATCTACACTGCTGTCTGTATGAACATGGAAATATCTACACCGCTATCTGTATGAACATGGAAATATCTACACCGCTATCTGTATGAACATGGAAATATCTTCACCGCCATCTGTATGAACATGGATATATCTACACAGCCATCTGGATGAACATGGAAATATCTACACCGCTATCTGTATAAACATGGAAATATCAGCACCGCTATCTGTATGAACATGGAAATATCTGCACCGCCGTCTGTATGAACATGGAAATATCCTCACCGCCATCTGTATGAACATGGATATATCTACACAGCCATCTGGATGAACATGGAAATATCTACACCGCTATCTGTGTAAACATGCATACATTTTCACCGCTATCTGTATAAACATGGAAATATCAACACCGCTATCTTTATGAACATGGAAATATCTACACCGCTATCTGTATGAACATGGAAATATCTACACCGCTATCTGTATGAACATGGAAATATCTTCACCGCCATCTGTATGAACATGGATATATCTACACAGCCATCTGGATGAACATGGAAATATCTGCACCGCTATTTGTATGAAGATGGAAATATCTACACCGCTATCTGTATGAACATGGATATATCTACACAGCCATCTGGATGAACATGGAAATATCTACACCGCCATCTGTATGAACATGGAAATATCTTCAGCGCCATCTGTAGGAACATGGATATATCTACACAGCCATCTGTATGAACATGGAAATATCTACACCGCTATCTGTATGAACATGGAAATATCTACACCGCTATCTGTATGAACATGGAAATATCTTCACCGCCATCTGTATGAACATGGATATGTCTACACAGCCATCTGTATGAACATTTAAATATCTACACCGCCATCTGTATTAAGATGGAGATATCTACACAACTATCTGCATAAACATGGAAATATCTACACCGCTATCTGTATAAACATGGAAATATCTACAACGCTATGTGTATAAACATGGAAATATCTACACCGCTATCTGTATAAACATGGAAGTATCTACACCGCTACCTGTATAAACATGGATATATCAGCACCGCTATCAGTATGAACATGGAAGTTTCTACACCGCCATCTGTATGAAAATGGAAATATCTTCACCGCCATCCGTATGAACATGTAAATATCTGCACCGCCATCTGTATGAACATATAAATATCTACACCGCCATCTGTATTAAGATGGAGATATCTACACCGCTATCTGTATAAACATGGAAATATCTACACCGCTATCTGTATAAACATGGAAATATCTACACCACTATCTGTATAAACATGGAAATATCTACACCGCTACCTGTATAAACATGGAAATATGAGCACCGCTATCTGTATGAACATGGAAATATCTACACCGCAGTCTGTATGAACATGGAAATATCGTCACCGCCATCTGCATGAACATGGATATATCTACACAGCCATCTGTATGAACATGGAAATATCTTCACCGCCATCTGTATGAACATGGATATGTCTACACAGCCATCTGGATGAACATGGAAATATCTACACCGCTATCTGTATAAACATGGAAATATATACACCGCTATCTGTATGAACATGGAAATATCTACACCGCTCTCTGTATAAACACGGAAATATGTACACCGCTACATGTATAAACATGGAAGTATCAGCACCGCTATCGGTATGAACATGGCAATATCTACACGGCTATCTGTATGAACATGGAAATATCTACACCGCCATCTGTATGAACATGGAAATATCTTCACCGCCATCTGTATGAACATGGATATGTCTACACAGCCATCTGGATGAACATGGAAATATCTACACCGCTATCTGTATGAACATGGAAATATCTACACCGCTATCTGTATGAACATGGAAATATCTACACAGACATCTGGATGAACACGGAAATATCTACACCGCTATCTGTATGAACATGGAAATACATGCACCGCTATCTGTATGAACATGGAAATATCTACACCGCTATCTGTATGAGCATGGAAATATCAACACCGCTATCTGTATGAACATGGAAATATCTTCACCGCCATCTGTATGAACATGGATATATCTACACAGCCATCTGGATGAACATGGAAATATCTACACCGCTATCTGTGTAAACATGCATACATTTTCACCGCTATCTGTATAAACATGGAAATATCTACACCGCTATCTTTATGAACATGGAAATATCTACACCGCTATCTGTATGAACATGGAAATATCTACACCGCTATCTGTATGAACATGGAAATATCTTCACCGCCATCTGTATGAACATGGATATATCTACACAGCCTTCTGGATGAACATGGAAATATCTACACCCCCATCTGTATGAACATGGAAATATCTTCACCGCCATCTGTAAGAACATGGATATATCTACACAGCCATCTGTATGAACATGGAAATATCTACACCGCTATCTGTATGAACATGGAAATATCTACACCGCTATCTGTAGGAACATGGAAATATCTTCACCGCCATCTGTATGAACATGGATATGTCTACACAGCCATCTGTATGAACATTTAAATATCTACACCGCCATCTGTATTAAGATGGAGATATCTACACAACTATCTGCATAAACATGGAAATATCTACACCGCTATCTGTGTAAACATGGAAATATCTACACCGCTACCTGTATAAACATGGAAATATCTACACCGCTATCTATATAAACATGGAAATACCTACACCGCTACCTGTATAAACATGGAAATATCAGCACAGCTATCAGTATGAACATGGAAGTTTCTACACCGCCATCTGTATGAACATGGAAATATCTTCACCGCCATCCATATGAACATGGAAATATCTGCACTGCCATCTGTATGAACATATAAATATCTACACCGCCATCTGTATTAAGATGGAGATATCTTCACCGCTATCTGTATAAACTTGGAAATATCTACACCGCTATCTGTATAAACATGGAAATATCTACACCGCTATCTGTATAAACATGGAAATATCTACACCGCTACCTGTATAAACATGGAAATATCAGCACCGCTATCTGTATGAACATGGAAATATCTACACCGCCGTCTGTATGAACATGGAAATATCGTCACCGCCATCTGTATGAACATGGATATATCTACACAGCCATCTGTATGAACATGGAAATATCTTCACCACCATCTGTATGAACATGGATATGTCTACACAGCCATCTGGATGAACATGGAAATATCTACACCGCTATCTGTATGAACATGGAAATATCTACACCGCTATCTGTATGAACATGGAAATATCTACACAGACATCTGGATGAACACGGAAATATCTACACCGCTATCTGTAGGGACATGGAAATATCTACACTGCTGTCTGTATGAACATGGAAATATCTACACCGCTATCTGTATGAACATGGAAATATCTACACGGCTATCTGTATGAACATGGAAATATCTTCACCGCCATCTGTATGAACATGGATATATCTACACAGCCATATGGATGAACATGGAAATATCTACACCGCTATCTGTATAATCATGGAAATATCAGCACCGCTATCTGTATGAACATGGAAATATCTACACCGCCGTCTGTATGAATATGGAAATATCGTCACCGCCATCTGTATGAACATGGATATATCTACACAGCCATCTGTATGAACATGGAAATATCTTCACCGCCATCTGTATGAACATGGATATGTCTACACAGCCATCTGGATGAACATGGAAATATCTACACCGCTATCTGTATGAACATGGAAATATCTACACCGCTATCTGTATGAACATGGAAATATCTACACAGACATCTGGATGAACACGGAAATATCTACACCGCTATCTGTATGAACATGGAAATACATGCACCTCTATCTGTATGAAGATGGAAATATCTACACCGCTATCTGTATGAACATGGAAATATCTACACCGCTATCTGTATGAACATGGAAATATCTTCACCACCATCTGTATGAACATGGATATATCTACACAGCCATCTGGATGAACATGGAAATATCTACACCGCCATCTGTATGAACATGGAAATATCTTCAGCGACATCTGTAGGAACATGGATATATCTACACAGCCATCTGTATGAACATGGAAATTTCTGCACCGCTATCTGTATTAACATGAAAATATCTACACCGCTATCTGTATGAACATGGAAATATCTTCACCGCCATCTGTATGAACATGGATATGTCTACACAGCCATCTGTATGAACATTTAAATATCTACACCGCCATCTGTATTAAGATGGAGATATCTACACAAATATCTGCATAAACATGGAAATATCTACACCGCTATCTGTATAAACATGGAAATATCTACAACGCTATGTGTATAAACATGGAAATATCTACACCGCTATCTGTATAAACATGGAAATATCTACACCGCTACCTGTATAAACATGGAAATATCAGCAACGCTATCAGTATGAAAATGGAAGTTTCTACACCGCCATCTGTATGAACATGGAAATATCTTCACCGCCATCTGTATGAACATGGAAATATCTGCACCGCCATCTCTATGAACATATAAATATCTACACCGCCATCTGTATTAAGATGGAGATATCTACACCGCTACCTGTATAAACATGGAAATATCTACACCGCTATCTGTATAAACATGGAAATATCTACACCGCTATCTGTATAAACATGGAAATATCTACACCGCTACCTGTATAAACATGGAAATATCAGCACCGCTATCTGTATGAACATGGAAATATCTACACCGCAGTCTGTATGAACATGGAAATATCGTCACCGCCATCTGCATGAACATGGATATATCTACACAGCCATCTGTATGAACAAGGAAATATCTTCACCGCCATCTGTATGAACATGGAAATATCTACTCCGCTATCTGCATGAAAAAGGAAATATCTACACAACTATCTGCATATAAATGGAAATATCTACACAGCTATCTCTTTGCACATGGAAATAACTACACCGCTATCTCTATAAACATGGAAATAACTACACCGCCATCTGTATGAACATGGAAATATCTACACCGCCATCAGAATTAAGAAGGAGATATCTACACCGCTATCTGTATAAACATGGAAATATCTACACCGCTATCTGTATGAACATGGAAATATCTACACCGCTATCTGTATAAACACGGAAATATGTACACCGCTACCTGTATAAACATGGAAGTATCAGCACCGCTATCGGTATGAACATGGCAATATCTACATGTCTATCTGTATGAACATGGAAATATCTACACCGCTATCTGTATAAACATGGAAATATCTACACCGCTATCTATATGAACATGGAAATATCTACACCGCTATCTGTTTGAACATGGAAATACCTACACCGCTATCTGCATGAAAATGGAAATATATACACAACTATCTGCATATAAATGGAAATATCTACACAGCTATCTCTTTGCTCATGGAAATAGCTACACCGCTATCTCTATAAACATGGAAATATCTACACCGCCATCTGTATGAACATGGAAATATCTACACCGCCATCTGTATTAAGAAGGAGATATCTACACCGCTATCTGTATAAACGTGGAAATATATACACCGCTATCTGTATGAACATGGAAATATCTACACCGCTCTCTGTATAAACACGGAAATATGTACACCGCTACCTGTATAAACATGGAAGTATCAGCACCGCTATCGGTATGAACATGGCAATATCTACACGGCTATCTGTATGAACATGGAAATATCTACACCGCCATCTGTATGAATATGGAAATATCTTCACCGCCATCTGTATGAACATGGATATATCTACACAGCCATCTGGATGAACATGGAAATATCTGCACCGCTATCTGTACGAAGATGGAAATATCTACACCGCTATCTGTATGAACATGGATATATCTACACAGCCATCTGGATGAACATGGAAATATCTACACCGCCATCTGTATGAACATGGAAATATCTTCAGCGCCATCTGTAGGAACATGGATATATCTACACAGCCATCTGTATGAACATGGAAATATCTACACCGCTATCTGAATGAACATGGAAATATCTACACCGCTATCTGTATGAACATGGAAATATCTTCACCGCCATCTGTATGAACATGGATATGTCTACACAGCCATCTGTATGAACATTTAAATATCTACACCGCCATCTGTATTAAGATGGAGATATCTACACAAATATCTGCATAAACATGGAAATATCTACACCGCTATCTGTATAAACATGGAAATATCTACAACGCTATGTGTATAAACATGGAAATATCTACACCGCTATCTGTATAAACATGGAAATATCTACACCGCTACCTGTATAAACATGGAAATATCAGCACCGCTATCAGTATGAACATGGATGTTTCTACACCGCCATCTGTATGAACATGGAAATATCTTCACCGCCATCCGTATGAACATGGAAATATCTGCACTGCCATCTGTATGAACATATAAATATCTACACCGCCATCTGTATTAAGATGGAGATATCTACACCGCTATCTGTATAAACATGGAAATATCTACACCGCTATCTGTATAAACATGGAAATATCTACACTGCTATCTGTATAAACATGGAAATATCTACACCGCTACCTGTATAAACATGGAAATATCAGCACCGCTATCTGTATGAACATGGAAATATCTACACCGCAGTCTGTATGAACATGGAAATATCGTCACCGCCATCTGCATGAACATGGATATATCTACACAGCCATCTGTATGAACATGGAAATATCTTCACCGCCATCTGTATGAACATGGATATGTCTACACAGCCGTCTGGATGAACATGGAAATATCTACACCGCTATCTTTGTAAACATGCATACATCTTCACCGCTATCTGTATAAACATGGAAATATCTACACCGCTATCTGTATGAACATGGAAATATCTACACCGCTATCTGTTTGAACATGGAAATACCTACACCGCTATCTGCATGAAAATGGAAATATATACACAACTATCTGCATATAAATGGAAATATCTACACAGCTATCTCTTTGCTCATGGAAATAGCTACACCGCTATCTCTATAAACATGGAAATATCTACACCGCCATCTGTATGAACATGGAAATATCTACACCGCCATCTGTATTAAGAAGGAGATATCTACACCGCTATCTGTATAAACGTGGAAATATATACACCGCTATCTGTATGAACATGGAAATATCTACACCGCTCTCTGTATAAACACGGAAATATGTACACCGCTACCTGTATAAACATGGAAGTATCAGCACCGCTATCGGTATGAACATGGCAATAACTACACGGCTATCTGTATGAACATGGAAATATCTACACCGCCATCTGTATGAACATGGAAATATCTTCACCGCCATATGTATGAACATGGATATATCTACACAGCCATCTGGATGAACATGGAAATATCTGCACCGCTATCTGTATGAAGATGGAAATATCTACACCGCTATCTGTATGAACATGGATATATCTACACAGCCATCTGGATGAACATGGAAATATCTACACCGCCATCTGTATGAACATGGAAATATCTTCAGCGCCATCTGTAGGAACATGGATATATCTACACAGCCATCTGTATGAACATGGAAATATCTACACCGCTATCTGAATGAACATGGAAATATCTACACCGCTATCTGTATGAACATGGAAATATCTTCACCGCCATCTGTATGAACATGGATATGTCTACACAGCCATCTGTATGAACATTTAAATATCTACACCGCCATCTGTATTAAGATGGAGATATCTACACAAATATCTGCATAAACATGGAAATATCTACACCGCTATCTGTATAAACATGGAAATATCTACAACGCTATGTGTATAAACATGGAAATATCTACACCGCTATCTGTATAAACATGGAAATATCTACACCGCTACCTGTATAAACATGGAAATATCAGCACCGCTATCAGTATGAACATGGATGTTTCTACACCGCCATCTGTATGAACATGGAAATATCTTCACCGCCATCCGTATGAACATGGAAATATCTGCACTGCCATCTGTATGAACATATAAATATCTACACCGCCATCTGTATTAAGATGGAGATATCTACACCGCTATCTGTATAAACATGGAAATATCTACACCGCTATCTGTATAAACATGGAAATATCTACACTGCTATCTGTATAAACATGGAAATATCTACACCGCTACCTGTATAAACATGGAAATATCAGCACCGCTATCTGTATGAACATGGAAATATCTACACCGCAGTCTGTATGAACATGGAAATATCGTCACCGCCATCTGCATGAACATGGATATATCTACACAGCCATCTGTATGAACATGGAAATATCTTCACCGCCATCTGTATGAACATGGATATTTCTACACAGCCGTCTGGATGAACATGGAAATATCTACACCGCTATCTTTGTAAACATGCATACATCTTCACCGCTATCTGTATAAACATGGAAATATCTACACCGCTATCTGTATGAACATGGAAATATCTACACCGCTATCTGTTTGAACATGGAAATATCTACACCGCTATCTGCATGAAAAAGGAAATATCTACACAACTATCTGCATATAAATGGAAATATCTACACAGCTATCTCTTTGCACATGGAAATAACTACACCGCTATCTCTATAAACATGGAAATATCTACACCGCCATCTGTATGAACATGGAAATATCTACACCGCCATCAGAATTAAGAAGGAGATATCTACACCGCTATCTGTATAAACATGGAAATATCTACACCGCTATCTGTATGAACATGGAAATATCTACACCGCTATCTGTATAAACACGGAAATATGTACACCGCTACCTGTATAAACATGGAAGTATCAGCACCGCTATCGGTATGAACATGGCAATATCTACATGTCTATCTGTATGAACATGGAAATATCTACACCGCTATCTGTATAAACATGGAAATATCTACACCGCTATCTGTATGAACATGGAAATATCTACACCGCTATCTGTTTGAACATGGAAATACCTACACCGATATCTGCATGAAAATGGAAATATAAACACAACTATCTGCATATAAATGGAAATATCTACACAGCTATCTCTTTGCTCATGGAAATAGCTACACCGCTATCTCTATAAACATGGAAATATCTACACCGCCATCTGTATGAACATGGAAATATCTACACCGCCATCTGTATTAAGAAGGAGATATCTACACCGCTATCTGTATAAACATGGAAATATATACACCGCTATCTGTATGAACATGGAAATATCTACACCGCTCTCTGTATAAACACGGAAATATGTACACCGCTACCTGTATAAACATGGAAGTATCAGCACCGCTATCGGTATGAACATGGCAACATCTACACGGCTATCTGTATGAACATGGAAATATCTACACCGCCATCTGTATGAACATGGAAATATCTTCACCGCCATCTGTATGAACATGGATATGTCTACACAGCCATCTGGATGAACATGGAAATATCTACACCGCTATCTGTATGAACATGGAAATATCTACACCGCTATCTGTATGAACATGGAAATATCTACACAGACATCTGGATGAACACGGAAATATCTACACCGCTATCTGTATGAACATGGAAATACATGCACCGCTATCTGTATGAACATGGAAATATCTACACCGCTATCTGTATGAACATGGAAATATCTACACCGCTCTCTGTATGAACATGGAAATATCTTCACCGCCATCTGTATGAACATGGATATATCTACACAGCCATCTGGATGAACATGGAAATATCTACACCGCTATCTGTGTAAGCATGCATACATTTTCACCGCCATCTGTATGAACATGGATATATCTGCACAGCCATCTGGATGAACATGGAAATATCTGCACCGCTATCTGTATGAAGATGGAAATATCTACACCGCTATCTGTATGAACATGGATATATCTACACAGCCATCTGGATGAACATGGAAATATCTACACCGCCATCTGTAAGAACATGGAAATATCTTCACCGCCATCTGTAGGAACATGGATATATCTACAAAGCCATCTGTATGAACATGGAAATATCTACACCGCTATCTGTATGAACATGGAAATATCTACACCTCTATCTGTATGAACATGGAAATATCTTCACCGCCATCTGTATGAACACGGATATGTCTACACAGCCACCTGTATGAACATTAAAATATCTACACCGCCATCTGTATTAAGATGGAGATATCTACACCACTATCTGCATAAACATGGAAATATCTACACCGCTATCTGTATAAACATGGAAATATCTACACCGCTATGTGTATAAACATGGAAATATCTACACTGCTATCTGTATAAACATGGAAATATCTACACCGCTACCTGTATAAACATGGAAATATCAGCACCGCTATCAGTATGAACATGGAAGTTTCTACACCGCCATCTGTATGAACATGGAAATATCTTCACCGCCATCCGTATGAACATGGAAATATCTGCACCGCCATCTGTATGAACATATAAATATCTACACCGCCATCTGTATTAAGATGGAGATATCTACACCGCTATCTGTATAAACATGGAAATATCTACACCGGTATCTGTATAAACATGGAAATATCTACACGGCTATCTGTATAAACATGGAAATATCTACACCGCTACCTGTATAAACATGGAAATATCAGCACCGCTATCTGTATGAACATGGAAATATCTACACCGCCGTCTGTATGAACATGGAAATATCGTAACCGCCATCTGTATGAACATGGATATATCTACACAGCCATCTGTATGAACATGGAAATATCTTCACCGCCATCTGTATGAACATGGATATGTCTACACAGCCATCTAGATGAACATGGAAATATCTACACCGCTATCTGAATGAACATGGAAATATCTACACCGCTATCTGTATGAACATGGAAATATCTACACAGACATCTGGATGAACACGGAAATATCTACACCGCTATCTGTATGAACATGGAAATATCTACACTGCTGTCTGTATGAACATGGAAATATCTACACCTCTCTCTGTATGAACATGGAAATATCTACACCGCTATCTGTATGAACATGGAAATATCTTCACCGCCATCTGTATGAACATGGATATATCTACACAGCCATCTGGATGAACATGGAAATATCTACACCGCTACCTGTATAAACATGGAAATATCAGCACCGCTATCTGTATGAACATGGAAATATCTACACCGCAGTCTGTATGAACATGGAAATATCGTCACCGCCATCTGCATGAACATGGATATATCTACACAGCCATCTGTATGAACATGGAAATATCTTCACCGCCATCTGTATGAACATGGATATGTCTACACAGCCGTCTGGATGAACATGGAAATATCTACACCGCTATCTGTGTAAACATGCATGCATCTTCACCGCTATCTGTATAAACATGGAAATATCTACACCGCTATCTGTATGAACATGGAAATATCTACACCGCTATCTGTTTGAACAAGGAAATATCTACACCGCTATCTGCATGAAAAAGGAAATATCTACACAACTATCTGCATATAAATAGAAATATCTACACAGCTATCTCTTTGCACATGCAAATAACTACACCGCTATATCTATAAACATGGAAATATCTACACCGCCATCTGTATGAACATGGAAATATCTACACCGCCATCAGAATTAAGAAGGAGATATCTACACCGCTATCTGTATAAACATGGAAATATCTACACCGCTATCTGTATGAACATGGAAATATCTACACCGCTATCTGTATAAACACGGAAATATGTACACCGCTACCTGTATAAACATGGAAGTATCAGCACCGCTATCGGTATGAACATGGCAATATCTACACGTCTATCTGTATGAACATGGAAATATCTACACCGCTATCTGTATAAACATGGAAATATCTACACCGCTATCTGTATGAACATGGAAATATCTACACCGCTATCTGTTTGAACATGGAAATACCTACACCGCTATCTGCATGAAAATGGAAATATATACACAACTATCTGCATATAAATGGAAATATCTACACAGCTATCTCTTTGCACATGGAATTAGCTACACCGCTATCTCTATAAAGATGGAAATATCTACACCGCCATCTGTATGAACATGGAAATATCTACACCGCCATCTGTATTAAGAAGGAGATATCTACACCGCTATCTGTATAAACATGGAAATATATACACCGCTATCTGTATGAACATGGAAATATCTACACCGCTCCCTGTATAAACACGGAAATATGTACACCGCTACATGTATAAACATGGAAGTATCAGCACCGCTATCGGTATGAACATGGCAATATCTACACGGCTATCTGTACGAACATGGAAATATCTACACCGCCATCTGTATGAACATGGAAATATCTTCACCGCCATCTGTATGAACATGGATATGTCTACACAGCCATCTGGATGAACATGGAAATATCTACACCGCTATCTGAATGAACATGGAAATATCTACACCGCTATCTGTATGAACATGGAAATATCTACACAGACATCTGGATGAACACGGAAATATCTACACCGCTATCTGTATGAACATGGAAATACATGCACCGCTATCTGTATGAACATGGAAATATCTACACCGCTATCTGTATGAACATGGAAATATCTACACCGCTATCTGTATGAACATGGAAATATCTTCACCGCCATCTGTATGAACATGGATATATATACACAGCCATCTGGATGAACATGGAAATATCTACACCGCTATCTGTGTAAACATGCATACATTTTCACCGCTATCTGTATAAACATGGAAATATCTACACCGCTATCTTTATGAACATGGAAATATCTACACCGCTATCTGTATGAACATGGAAATATCTACACCGCTATCTGTATGAACATGGAAATATCTTCACCGCCATCTGTATGAACATGGATATATCTACACAGCCTTCTGGATGAACATGGAAATATCTACACCCCCATCTGTATGAACATGGAAATATCTTCACCGCCATCAGTAAGAACATGGATATATCTACACAGCCATCTGTATGAACATGGAAATATCTACACCGCTATCTGTATGAACATGGAAATATCTACACCGCTATCTGTAGGAACATGGAAATATCTTCACCGCCATCTGTATGAACATGGATATGTCTACACAGCCATCTGTATGAACATTTAAATATCTACACCGCCATCTGTATTAAGATGGAGATATCTACACAACTATCTGCATAAACATGGAAATATCTACACCGCTATCTGTGTAAACATGGAAATATCTACACCGCTACCTGTATAAACATGGAAATATCTACACCGCTATCTATATAAACATGGAAATATCTACACCGCTACCTGTATAAACATGGAAATATCAGCACCGCTATCAGTATGAACATGGAAGTTTCTACACCGCCATCTGTATGAACATGGAAATATCTTCACCGCCATCCGTATGAACGTGGAAATATCTGCACCGCCATCTGTATGAACATATAAATATCTACACCGCCATCTGTATTAAGATGGAGATATCTTCAGCGCTATCTGTATAAACATTGAAATATCTACACCGCTATCTGTATAAACATGGAAATATCTACACCGCTACCTGTATAAACATGGAAATATCAGCACCGCTATCTGTATAAACATGGAAATATCTACACCGCCGTCTGTATGAACATGGAAATATCGTCACCGCCATCTGTATGAACATGGATATATCTACACAGCCATCTGTATGAACATGGAAATATCTTCACCGCCATCTGTATGAACATGGATATGTCTACACAGCCATCTGGATGAACATGGAAATATCTACACCGCTATCTGTATGAACATGGAAATATCTACACCGCTATCTGTATGAACATGGAAATATCTACACAGACATCTGGATGAACACGGAAATATCTACACCGCTATCTGTAGGGACATGGAAATATCTACACTGCTGTCTGTATGAACATGGAAATATCTACACCGCTATCAGTATGAACATGGAAATATCTACACGGCTATCTGTATGAACATGGAAATATCTTCACCGCCATCTGTATGAACATGGATATATCTACACAGCCATCTGGATGAACATGGAAATATCTACACCGCTATCTGTATAATCATGGAAATATCAGCACCGCTATCTGTATGAGCATGGAAATATCTACACCGCCGTCTGTATGAATATGGAAATATCATCACCGCCATCTGTATGAACATGGATATATCTACACAGCCATCTGTATGAACATGGAAATATCTTCACCGCCATCCGTATGAACATGGATATGTCTACACAGCCATCTGGATGAACATGGAAATATCTACACCGCTATCAGGATGAACACGGAAATATCTACACCGCTATCTGTATGAACATGGAAATATCTATACATTCATCTGGATGAACATGGAAATATCTGCACCGCTATCTGTATGAAGATGGAAATATCTACACCGCTATCTGTTTGAACAGGGAAGTATATACACCGCTATCTGCTTGAAAATGGAAATATCTACACAGCTATCTGCATATACATGGGAATATCTACACAGCTATCTCTTTACACATGGAAATAACTACACCGCTATCTGTATGAACATGGAAATATCTACACCGTCATCTGTATGAACATGGAAATATCTGCACCGCCATCTGAATGAACATATAAATATCTACACCGCCATCTGTATTAAGATGGAGATATCTACACCGCTATCTGTATAAAGATGGAAATATCTACACCGCTATGTGTATAAACATAGAAATATCTACACCGCTATCTGTATAAACATGGAAATATCTACACCGCTACCTGTATAAACATGGAAATATCAGCACCGCTATCAGTATGAACATGGAAGTATCTACACCGCCATCTATATGAACATGGAAATATCTTCACCGCCATCTGTATGAACATGGAAATATCTGCACCGCCATCTGTATGAACATATAAATATCTACACCGCCATCTGTATTAAGATGGAGATATCTACACCGCTATCTGTATGAACATGGAAATATCTACACCGCTATCTGTATGAACATGGAAATATCTACACCGCTATCTGTATAAACATGTTAATATCTACACTGCTACCTGTATAAACATGGAAATATCAGCACCGCTATCTGTATGAACATGGAAATATCTACACCGCCATCTGTATGAACACGGAAAATCTTCACCGTCATCTGTATGAACATGGATATATCTACACAGCCATCTCTATGAACATGGAAATATCTTCACCGCCATCTGTATGAACATGGATATGTCTACACAGCCGTCTGGATGAACATGGAAATATCTACACAGCTATCTGTATGAACATGGAAATATCTACACCGCTATCTGTGTAAACATGCATACATCTTCAACGCTATCTGTATAAACATGGAAATATCCACACCGCTATCTGTATGAACATGGAAATATCTACACCGCTATCTGTTTGAACATGGAAATATCTACACCGCTATCTTCATGAAAATGGAAATATCTACACTGCTATCTGCATATACATGGAAATATCTACACAGCAATCTCTTTGCACATGGAAATAACTACACCGCTATCTCTATAAACATGGAAATATCTACACCACCATCTGTATGAAAATGGAAATATCTGCACCGCCATCTGTATGAACATATAAACATGTACACTGCCGTCTGTATTAAGAAGGAGATATCTACACCTCTATCTGTATAAACATGGAAATATCTACACCGCTATCTGTATGAACATGGAAATATCTACACCGCTACCTGTATAAACACAGAAATATGTACACCGCTACCTGTATAAACATGGAAGTATCAGCACCGCTATCGGTATGAACATGCCAATATCTACACGGCTATCTGTATGAACATGGAAATATCTACAACGCCATCTGTATGAACATGGAAATATCTTCACCGCCATCTGTAGGAACATGGATATATCTACACAGCCATCTGTATGAACATGGAAATATCTACACCGCTATCTGTATGAACATGGAAATATCTACACCGCTATCTGTATGAACATGGAAATATCTTCACCGCCATCTGTATGAACATGGATATGTCTACACAGCCATCTGTATGAAAATTTAAATATCTTCACCGCCATCAGTATTAAGATGGGGATATCTACACAACTATCTGCATAAACATGGAAATATCTACACCGCTATCTGTATAAACATGGAAATATCTACACCGCTATGTGTATAAACATGGAAATATCTACACCGCTATCTGTATAAACATGGAAATAGCTACACCGCTACCTGTATAAACATGGAAATATCAGCACCGCTATCAGTATGAACATGGAAGTTTCTACACCGCCATCTGTATGAACATGGAAATATCTTCACCGCCATCCGTATGAACATGGAAATATCTGCACCGCCATCTGTATGAACATATAAATATCTACACCGCCATCTGTATTAAGATGGAGATATCTACACCGCTATCTGTATAAACATGGAAATATCTACACCGCTATCTGTATAAACATGGAAATATCTACACCGCTATCTGTATGAACATGGATATATCTACACAGCCATCTGGATGAACATGAAAATATCTACACCGCTATCTGTGTAAACATACATACATTTTCACCTCTATCTGTAAAAACATGGAAATATCTACACCGCTATCTTTATGAACATGGAAATATCTACACCGCTCTCTGTATGAACATGGAAATATATGCACCGCTATCTGTATGAACATGGAAATATCTACACCGCTATCTGTATGAACATGGAAATATCTACACCGCCATCTGTATGAACATGGAAATATCTTCACCGCCATGTGTATGAACATGGATATATCTACACAGCCATCTGGATGAACATGGAAATATCTACACCGTTATCTGTGTAAACATGCATACATTTTCACCGCTATCTGTATAAACATGGAAATATCTACACCGCTATCTTTATGAACATGGAAATATCTACACCGCTATCTGTTTGAACTTTGAGATATATACAGCGCTATCTGCTTGAAAATGGAAATATCTACACTGCTCTCTGTATGAACATGGAAATACATACACCGCTATCTGAATGAACAAGGAAATATCTACACCGCTTTCTGTATGAACTTGGAAATATCTACACCGCTATCTGTATGAACATGGAAATATCTTCACCGCCATCTGTATGAACATGGATATATCTACACAGCCATCTGGATTAACATGGAAATATCTGCACCGCTATCTGTATGAAGATGGAAATATCTACACCGCTATCTGTATGAACATGGATATATCTACACAGCCATCTGGATGAACATGGATATATCTACACCGCTATCTGTGTTAACATGCATACATCTTCACCGCTATCTGTATAAACATGGAAATATCTACACCGCTATCTTTCTGAACACGGAAATATCTACACTGCTAACTGTTTGAAGAGGGAAATATATACACCGCTATCTGCATGAAAATTGAAATATCTACACAGCTATCTGCATATACATGGTAGTATCTACACAGCTATCTCTTTACACATGGAAATAACTGCACCACTATCTGTATGAACATGGAAATATCTACACCGCCGTCTGCATGAACAAGGAAATATCTGCACCGCCATCTGTATGAACATATAAATATCTACACCACCATCTGTATTAAGATGGAGATATCTACACCGCTATCTGTACAAACATGGAAATATCTACACCAATATCTGTATGAACATGGAAATATCTACACCGCTATCTGTTTGAACAGGTAAGTATATACACCGCTATCTGCTTGAAAATGGAAATATCTACACAGCTATCTGCATATACATGGGAATATCTACACAGCTATCTCTTTACACATGGAAATAACTACACCACTATCTGTATGAACATGGAAATATCTACACCGCCATCTGTATGAACATGGAAATATCTGCACCGCCATCTGAATGAACTTATAAATATCTACACCGCCATCTGTATTAAGATGGTGATATCTACACCGCTATCTGTATAAAGATGGAAATATCTACACCGCTATGTGTATAAACATGGAAATATATACACCGCTATCTGTATAAACATGGAAATATCTACACCGCTACCTGAATAAACATGGAAATATCAGCACCGCTATCAGTATGAACATGGAAGTATCTACACCGCCATCTGTATGAACATGGAAATATCTTCACCGTCATCTGTATGAACATGGAAATATCTGCACCGCCATCTGTATGAACATATAAATATCTACACCGCCATCTGTATTAAGATGGAGATATCTACACCGCTATCTGTATGAACATGGAAATATCTACACCGCTATGTGTATAAACATGGAAATATCTACACCGCTATCTGTATAAACATGTTAATATCTACACTGCTACCTGAATAAACATGGAAATATCAGCACCGCTATCTGTATGAACATGGAAATATCTACACCGCCATCTGTATGAACACGGAAAAATCTTCACCGTCATCTGTATGAACATGGATATATCTACACAGCCATTTCTATGAACATGGAAATATCTTCACCGCCATCTGTATGAACATGGATATGTCTACACAGCCGTCTGGATGAACATGGAAATATCTACACCGCTATCTGTATGAACATGGAAATATCTACACTTCTATCAGTGTAAACATGCATACATCTTCACCGCTATCTGTATAAACATGGAAATATCCACACCGCTATCTGTATGAACATGGAAATATCTACACCGCTATCTGTTTGAACATGGAAATATCTACACCGCTATCTGCATGAAAATGGAAATATCTACACAGATATCTGCGTATACATGGAAATATCTACACAGCAATCTCTTTGCACATGGAGATAACTACACCGCTATCTCTATAAACATGGAAATATCTACACCACCATCTGTATGAAAATGGAAATATCTGCACCGCCATCTGTATGAACATATAAATATCTACACTGCCGTCTGTATTAAGAAGAAGATATCTACACCGCTATCTCTATAAACATGGAAATATCTACACCGCTATCTGTATGAACATGGAAATATCTACACCGCTACCTGTATAAACACAGAAATATGTACACCGCTCCCTGTATAAAGATGGAAGTATCAGCACCGCTATCGGTATGAACATGCCAATATCTACACGGCTATATGTATGAACATGGAAATATCTACAACGCCATCTGTATGAACATGGAAATATCTTCCCCGCCATCTGTAGGAACATGGATATATCTACACAGCCATCTGTATGAACATGGAAATATCTACACCGCTATCTGTATGAACATGGAAATATCTACACCGCTATCTGTATGAACATGGAAATATCTTCACCGCCATCTGTATGAACATGGATATGTCTACACAGAAATCTGTATCAACATTTAAATATCTACACCGCCATCTGTATTAAGATGGAGATATCTACACAATTATCTGCATAAACATGGAAATATCTACACCGCTATCTGTATAAACATGGAAATATCTACACCGCTATGTGTATAAACATGGAAATATCTAAACCGCTATCTGTATAAACATGGAAATATCTACACCGCTACCTGTATAAACATGGAAATATCAGCACCGCTATCAGAATGAACATGGAAGTTTCTACACCGCCATCTGTATGAACATGGAAATATCTTCACCGCCATCCGTATGAACATGGAAATATCTGCACCGCCATCTGTATGAACATATAAATATCTACACCGCCATCTGTATTAAGATGGAGATATCTACACCGCTATCTGTATAAACATGGAAATATCTACACCGCTATCTGTATAAACATGGAAATATCTACACGGCTATCTGTATAAACATGGAAATATCTACACCGCTACCTGTATAAACATGGAAATATCAGCACCGCTATCTGTATGAACATGGAAATATCTACACCGCCGTCTGTATGAACATGGAAATATCGTCACCGCCATCTGTATGAACATGGATATATCTACACAGCCATCTGTATGAACATGGAAATATCTTCACCGCCATCTGTATGAACATGGATATGTCTACACAGCAATCTGGATGAACATGGAAATATCTACACCGCTATCTGTATGAACATGGAAATATCTACACCGCTATCTGTATGAACATGGAAATATCTACACCGCTATCTGTGTAAACATGCATACATCTTCACCGCTATCTGTATAAACATGGAAATATCTACACCGCTATCTGTATGAACATGGAAATATCTACACCGCTATCTGTTTGAACATGGAAATATCTACACCGCTATCTGCATGAAAAAGGAAATATCTACACAACTATCTGCATATAAATGGAAATATCTACACAGCTATCTCTATGCACATGGAAGTAACTACACCGCTGTCTCTATAAACATGGAAATATCTACACCGCCATCTGTATGAACTTGGAAATATCTACACCGCCATCAGAATTATGTAGGAGATATCTACACCGCTATCTGTATGAACATGGAAATATCTACACCGCTATCAGTATGAACATGGAAATATCTTCACCGCCATCTGTATGAACATGGATATATCTACACAGCCATCTGGATGAACATGGAAATATCTGCACCGCTATCTGTATGAAGATGGAAATATCTACACCGCTATCTGTATGAACATGGATATATCTACACAGCCATCTGGATGAACATGGAAATATCTTCACCGCCATCTGTATGAACATGGAAATATCTTCACCGCCATCTGTAGGAACATGGATATATCTACACAGCCATCTGTATGAACATGGAAATATCTACACCGCTATCTGTATGAACATGGAAATATCTACACCCCTATCTGTATGAACATGGAAATATCTTCACCGCCATCTGTATGAACATGGATATGTCTACACAGCCATCTGTATGAACATTTAAATATCTACACCGCCATCTGTATTAAGATGGAGATATCTACACAAATATCTGCATAAACATAGAAATATCTACACTGCTATCTGTATAAACATGGAAATATCTACACTGCTATCTGTATAAACATGGAAATATCTACACCGCTATCTGTATGAACATGGAAATATCTACACCGCTATCTGTATAAACACGGAAATATGTACACCGCTACCTGTATAAACATGGAAGTATCAGCACCGCTATCGGTATGAACATGGCAATATCTACACGTCTATCTGTATGAACATGGATATATCTACACCGCTATCTGTATAAACATGGAAATATCTACACCGTTATCTGTATGAACATGGAAATATCTACACCGCTATCTGTTTGAACATGGAAATACCAACACCGCTATCTGCATGAAAATGGAAATACATACACAACTATCTGCATATAAATGGAAATATCTACACAGCTATCTCTTTGCTCATGGAAATAGCTACACCGCTATCTCTATAAACATGGAAATATCTACACCGCCATCTGTATGAACATGGAAATATCTACACCGCCATCTGTATTAAGAAGGAGATATCTACACCGCTATCTGTATAAACATGGAAATATATACACCGCTATCTGTATGAACATGGAAATATCTACACCGCTCTCTGTATAAACACGGAAATATGTACACCGCTACCTGTATAAACATGGAAGTATCAGCACCGCTATCGGTATGAACATGGCAATATCTACACGGCTATCTGTATGAACATGGAAATATCTACACCGCCATCTGTATGAACATGGAAATATCTTCACCGCCATCTGTATGAACATGGATATGTCTACACAGCCATCTGGATGAACATGGAAATATCTACACCGCTATCTGTATGAACATGGAAATATCTACACCGCTATCTGTATGAACATGGAAATATCTACACAGACATCTGGATGAACACGGAAATATCTACACCACTTTCTGTATGAACATGGAAATACATGCACCGCTATCTGTATGAACATGGAAATATCTACACCACTATCTGTATGAACATGGAAATATCTACACCGCTATCGGTATGAACATGGAAATATCTTCACCGCCATCTGTATGAACATGGATATATCTACACAGCCATCTGGATGAACATGGAAATATCTGCACCGCTATCTGTATGAAGATGGAAATATCTACACCGCTATCTGTATGAACATGGATATATCTACACAGCCTTCTGGATGAACATGGAAATATCTACACCGCTATCTGTATAAACATGGAAATATCTACACCGCTACCTGTATAAACATGGAAATATCAGCACCGCTATCTGTATGAACATGGAAATATCTACACCGCCGTCTGTATGAACATGGAAATATCGTCACCGCCATCTGTATGAACATGGATATATCTACACAGCCATCTGTATGAACATGGAAATATCTTCACCGCCATCTGTATGAACATGTATATGTCTACACAGCCATCTGGATGAACATGGAAATATCTACACCGCTATCTGTATGAACATGGAAATATCTACACCGCTATCTGTATGAACATGGAAATATCTACACAGACATCTGGATGAACACGGAAATATCTACACCGCTATGTGTATGAACATGGAAATACATGCACCGCTATCTGTATGAACATGGAAATATCTACACCGCTATCTGTATGAACATGGAAATATCTTCACCGCCATCTGTATGAACATGGATATATCTACACAGCCATCTGGATGAACATGGAAATATCTACACCGCTATCTGTGTAAACATGCATACATTTTCACCGCTATCTGTATAAACATGGAAATATCTACACCGCTATGTTTATGAACATGGAAATATCTACACCGCTATCTGTATGAACATGGAAATATCTACACCGCTATCTGTTTGAACATGGAAATATCTACACCGCTATCTGCATGAAAAAGGAAATATCTACACAACTATCTGCATATAAATGGAAATATCTACACAGCTATCTCTATGCACATGGAAGTAACTACACCGCTGTCTCTATAAACATGGAAATATCTACACCGCCATCTGTATGAACATGGAAATATCTACACCGCCATCAGAATTATGTAGGAGATATCTACACCGCTATCTGTATGAACATGGAAATATCTACACCGCTATCAGTATGAACATGGAAATATCTTCACCGCCATCTGTATGAACATGGATATATCTACACAGCCATCTGGATGAACATGGAAATATCTGCACCGCTATCTGTATGAAGATGGAAATATCTACACCGCTATCTGTATGAACATGGATATATCTACACAGCCATCTGGATGAACATGGAAATATCTACACCGCCATCTGTATGAATATGGAAATATCTTCACCGCCATCTGTAGGAACATGGATATATCTACACAGCCATCTGTATGAACATGGAAATATCTACACCGCTATCTGTATGAACATGGAAATATCTACACCGCTATCTGTATGAACATGGAAATATCTTCACCGCCATCTGTATGAACATGGATATGTCTACACAGCCATCTGTATGAACATTTAAATATCTACACCGCCATCTGTATTAAGATGGAGATATCTACACAACTATCTGCATAAACATAGAAATATCTACACTGCTATCTGTATAAACATGGAAATATCTACACCGCTATCTGTATAAACATGGAAATATCTACACCGCTATCTGTATGAACATGGAAATATCTACACCGCTATCTGTATAAACACGGAAATATGTACACCGCTACCTGTATAAACATGGAAGTATCAGCACCGCTATCGGTATGAACATGGCAATATCTACACGTCTATCTGTATGAACGTGGATATATCTACACCGCTATCTGTATAAACATGGAAATATCTACACCGTTATCTGTATGAACATGGAAATATCTACACCGCTATCTGTTTGAACATGGAAATACCTACACCGCTATCTGCATGAAAATGGAAATATATACACAACTATCTGCATATAAATGGAAATATCTACACAGCTATCTCTTTGCTCATGGAAATAGCTACACCGCTATCTCTATAAACATGGAAATATCTACACCGCCATCTGTATGAACATGGAAATATCTACACCGCCATCTGTATTAAGAAGGAGATATCTACACCGCTATCTGTATAAACATGGAAATATATACACCGCTATCTGTATGAACATGGAAATATCTACACCGCTCTCTGTATAAACACGGAAATATGTACACCGCTACCTGTATAAACATGGAAGTATCAGCACCGCTATCGGTATGAACATGGCAATATCTACACGGCTATCTGTATGAACATGGAAATATCTACACCGCCATCTGTATGAACATGGAAATATCTTCACCGCCATCTGTATGAACATGGATATGTCTACACAGCCATCTGGATGAACATGGAAATATCTACACCGCTATCTGTATGAACATGGAAATATCTACACCGCTATCTGTATGAACATGGAAATATCTACACAGACATCTGGATGAACACGGAAATATCTACACCACTTTCTGTATGAACATGGAAATACATGCACCGCTATCTGTATGAACATGGAAATATCTACACCACTATCTGTATGAACATGGAAATATCTACACCGCTATCGGTATGAACATGGAAATATCTTCACCGCCATCTGTATGAACATGGATATATCTACACAGCCATCTGGATGAACATGGAAATATCTGCACCGCTATCTGTATGAAGATGGAAATATCTACACCGCTATCTGTATGAACATGGATATATCTACACAGCCTTCTGGATGAACATGGAAATATCTACACCGCTATCTGTATAAACATGGAAATATCTACACCGCTACCTGTATAAACATGGAAATATCAGCACCGCTATCTGTATGAACATGGAAATATCTACACCGCCGTCTGTATGAACATGGAAATATCGTCACCGCCATCTGTATGAACATGGATATATCTACACAGCCATCTGTATGAACATGGAAATATCTTCACCGCCATCTGTATGAACATGTATATGTCTACACAGCCATCTGGATGAACATGGAAATATCTACACCGCTATCTGTATGAACATGGAAATATCTACACCGCTATCTGTATGAACATGGAAATATCTACACAGACATCTGGATGAACACGGAAATATCTACACCGCTATGTGTATGAACATGGAAATACATGCACCGCTATCTGTATGAACATGGAAATATCTACACCGCTATCTGTATGAACATGGAAATATCTTCACCCCCATCTGTATGAACATGGATATATCTACACAGCCATCTGGATGAACATGGAAATATCTACACCGCTATCTGTGTAAACATGCATACATTTTCACCGCTATCTGTATAAACATGGAAATATCTACACCGCTATGTTTATGAACATGGAAATATCTACACCGCTATCTGTATGAACATGGAAATATCTACACCGCTATCAGTATGAACATGGAAATATCTTCACCCCCATCTGTATGAACATGGATATATCTACACAGCCATCTGGATGAACATGGAAATATCTGCACCGCTATCTGTATGAAGATGGAAATATCTACACCGCTATCTGTATGAACATGGATATATCTACACAGCCATCTGGATGAACATGGAAATATCTACAACGCCATCTGTATGAACATGGAAATATCTTCACCGCCATCTGTAGGAACATGGATATATCTACACAGCCATCTGTATGAACATGGAAATATCTACACCGCTATCTGTATGAACATGGAAATATCTACACCGCTATCTGTATGAACATGGAAATATCTTCACCGCCATCTGTATGAACATGGATATGTCTACACAGCCATCTGTATGAACATTTAAATATCTACACCGCCATCTGTATTAAGAAGGAGATATCTACACAACTATCTGCATAAACATAGAAATATCTACACTGCTATCTGTATAAACATGGAAATATCTACACCGCTATCTGTATAAACATGGAAATATCTACACCGCTATCTGTATGAACATGGAAATATCTACACCGCTATCTGTATAAACACGGAAATATGTACACCGCTACCTGTATAAACATGGAAGTATCAGCACCGCTATCGGTATGAACATGGCAATATCTACACGTCTATCTGTATGAACATGGATATATCTACACCGCTATCTGTATAAACATGGAAATATCTACACCGCTATCTGTATGAACATGGAAATATCTACACAGACATCTGGATGAACACGGAAATATCTACACCGCTATGTGTATGAACATGGAAATACATCCACCGCTATCTGTATGAACATGGAAATATCTACACCGCTATCTGTATGAACATGGAAATATCTTCACCGCCATCTGTATGAACATGGATATATCTACACAGCCATCTGGATGAACATTGAAATATCTACACCGCTATCTGTGTAAACATGCATACATTTTCACCGCTATCTGTATAAACATGGAAATATCTACACCGCTATGTTTATGAACATGGAAATATCTACACCGCTATCTGTATGAACATGGAAATATCTACACCGCTATCAGTATGAACATGGAAATATCTTCACCCCCATCTGTATGAACATGGATATATCTACACAGCTATCTGGATGAACATGGAAATATCTGCACCGCTATCTGTATGAAGATGGAAATATCTACACCGCTATCTGTATGAACATGGATATATCTACACAGCCATCTGGATGAACATGGAAATATCTACACCGCCATCTGTATGAGCATGGAAATATCTTCACCGCCATCTGTAGGAACATGGATATATCTACACAGCCATCTGTATGAACATGGAAATATCTACACCGCTATCTGTATGAACATGGAAATATCTACACCGCTATCTGTATGAACATGGAAATATCTTCACCGCCATCTGTATGAACATGGATATGTCTACACAGCCATCTGTATGAACATTTAAATATCTACACCGCCATCTGTATTAAGATGGAGATATCTACACAACTATCTGCATAAACATAGAAATATCTACACTGCTATCTGTATAAACATGGAAATATCTACACCGCTATCTGTATAAACATGGAAATATCTACACCGCTATCTGTATGAACATGGAAATATCTACACCGCTATCTGTATAAACACGGAAATATGTACACCGCTACCTGTATAAACATGGAAGTATCAGCACCGCTATCGGTATGAACATGGCAATATCTACACGTCTATCTGTATGAACATGGATATATCTACACCGCTATCTGTATGAACATGGAAATATCTACACCGCTATCTGTTTGAACATGGAAATACCTACACAGCTATCTGCATGAAAATGGAAATATATACACAACTATCGGCATATAAATGGAAATATCTACACAGCTATCTCTTTGCACATGGAAATAGCTACACCGCTATCTCTATAAAGATGGAAATATCTACACCGCCATCTGTATGAACATGGAAATATCTACACCGCCATCTGTATTAAGAAGGAGATATCTACACCGCTATCTGTATAAACATGGAAATATCTACACCGCTATCTGTATGAACATGGAAATATCTACACCGCTATCTGTATAAACACGGAAATATGTGCACCTCTACCTGTATAAACATGGAAGTATCAGCACCGCTATCGGTATGAACATGGCAATATCTACATGTCTATCTGTATGAACATGGAAATATCTACACCGCTATCTGTATAAACATGGAAATATCTACACCGCTATCTGTATGAACATGGAAATAACTACACCGCTATCTGTTTGAACATGGAAATACCTACACCGCTATCTGCATGAAAATGGAAATATATACACAACTATCTGCATATAAATGGAAATATCTACACAGCTATCTCTTTGCTCATGGAAATAGCTACAAAGCTATCTCTATAAACATGGAAATATCTACACCGCCATCTGTATGAACATGGAAATATCTACACAGCCATCTGTATTAAGAAGGAGATATCTACACCGCTATCTTTATAAACATGGAAATATATACACCGCTATCTGTATGAACATGGAAATATCTACACCGCTCTCTGTATTAACACGGAAATATGTACACCGCTACCTGTATAAACATGGAAGTATCAGCACCGCTATCGGTATGAACATGGCAATATCTACACGGCTATCTGTATGAACATGGAAATATCTACACCGCCATCTGTATGAACATGGAAATATCTTCACCGCCATCTGTATGAACATGGATATGTCTACACAGCCATCTGGATGAACATGGAAATATCTACACCGCTATCTGTATGAACATGGAAATATCTACACCGCTATCTTTATGAACATGGAAATATCTACACAGACATCTGGATGAACACGGAAATATCTACACAACTTTCTGTATGAACATGGAAATACATGCACCGCTATCTGTATGAACATGGAAATATCTACACCACTATCTGTATGAACATGGAAATATCTACACCGCTATCGGTATGAACATGGAAATATATTCACCGCCATCTGTATGAACATGGATATATCTACACAGCCATCTGGATGAACATGGAAATATCTGCACCGCTATCTGTATGAAGATGGAAATATCTACACCGCTATCTGTATGAACATGGATATATCTACACAGCCTTCTGGATGAACATGGAAATATCTACACCGCTATCTGTATAAACATGGAAATATCTACACCGCTACCTGTATAAACATGGAAATATCAGCACCGCTATCTGTATGAACATGGAAATATCTACACCGCCGTCTGTATGAACATGGAAATATCGTCACCGCCATCTGTATGAACATGGATATATCTACACAGCCATCTGTATGAACATGGAAATATCTTCACCGCCATCTGTATGAACATGGATATGTCTACACAGCCATCTGGATGAACATGGAAATATCTACACCGCTATCTGTATGAACATGGAAATATCTACACCGCTATCTGTATGAACATGGAAATATCTACACAGACATCTGGATGAACACGGAAATATCTACACCGCTATGTGTATGAACATGGAAATACATCCACCGCTATCTGTATGAACATGGAAATATCTACACCGCTATCTGTATGAACATGGAAATATCTTCACCGCCATCTGTATGAACATGGATATATCTACACAGCCATCTGGATGAACATTGAAATATCTACACCGCTATCTGTGTAAACATGCATACATTTTCACCGCTATCTGTATAAACATGGAAATATCTACACCGCTATGTTTATGAACATGGAAATATCTACACCGCTATCTGTATGAACATGGAAATATCTACACCGCTATCAGTATGAACATGGAAATATCTTCACCCCCATCTGTATGAACATGGATATATCTACACAGCCATCTGGATGAACATGGAAATATCTGCACCGCTATCTGTATGAAGATGGAAATATCTACACCGCTATCTGTATGAACATGGATATATCTACACAGCCATCTGGATGAACATGGAAATATCTACACCGCCATCTGTATGAGCATGGAAATATCTTCACCGCCATCTGTAGGAACATGGATATATCTACACAGCCATCTGTATGAACATGGAAATATCTACACCGCTATCTGTATGAACATGGAAATATCTACACCGCTATCTGTATGAACATGGAAATATCTTCACCGCCATCTGTATGAACATGGATATGTCTACACAGCCATCTGTATGAACATTTAAATATCTACAACGCCATCTGTATTAAGATGGAGATATCTACACAACTATCTGCATAAACATAGAAATATCTACACTGCTATCTGTATAAACATGGAAATATCTACACCGCTATCTGTATAAACATGGAAATATCTACACCGCTATCTGTATGAACATGGAAATATCTACACCGCTATCTGTATAAACACGGAAATATGTACACCGCTACCTGTATAAACATGGAAGTATCAGCACCGCTATCGGTATGAACATGGCAGTATCTACACGTCTATCTGTATGAACATGGATATATCTACACCGCTATCTGTATAAACATGGAAATATCTACACCGTTATCTGTATGAACATGGAAATATCTACACCGCTATCTGTTTGAACATGGAAATACCTACACCGCTATCTGCATGAAAATGGAAATATATACACAACTATCGGCATATAAATGGAAATATCTACACAGCTATCTCTTTGCTCATGGAAATAGCTACACCGCTATCTCTATAAAGATGGAAATACCTACACCGCCATCTGTATGAACATGGAAATATCTACACCGCCATCTGTATTAAGAAGGAGATATCTACACCGCTATCTGTATAAACATGGAAATATATACACCGCTATCTGTATGAACATGGAAATATCTACACCGCTCTCTGTATAAACACGGAAATATGTACACCGCTACCTGTATAAACATGGAAGTATCAGCACCGCTATCGGTATGAACATGGCAATATCTACACGGCTATCTGTATGAACATGGAAATATCTACACCGCCATCTGTATGAACATGGAAATATCTTCACCGCCATCTGTATGAACATGGATATGTCTACACAGCCATCTGGATGAACATGGAAATATCTACACCGCTATCTGTATGAACATGGAAATATCTACACCGCTATCTGTATGAACATGGAAATATCTACACAGACATCTGGATGAACACGGAAATATCTACACCACTTTCTGTATGAACATGGAAATACATGCACCGTTATCTGTATGAACATGGAAATATCTACACCACTATCTGTATGAACATGGAAATATCTACACCGCTATCGGTATGAACATGGAAATATCTTCACCGCCATCTGTATGAACATGGATATATCTACACAGCCATCTGGATGAACATGGAAATATCTGCACCGCTATCTGTATGAAGATGGAAATATCTACACCGCTATCTGTATGAACATGGATATATCTACACAGCCTTCTGGATGAACATGGAAATATCTACACCGCCATCTGTATGAACATGGAAATATCTACACCGCTATCTGTATGAACATGGAAATATCTACACCGCTATCTGTATGAACATGGAAATATCTTCACCGCCATCTGTATGAACATGGATATGTCTACACAGCCACCTGTATGAACATTTAAATATCTACACCGCCATCTGTATTAAGATGGAGATATCTACACAACTATCTGCATAAACATGGAAATATCTACACCGCTATCTGTGTAAACATGGAAATATCTACACCGCTACCTGTATAAACATGGAAATATCTACACCGCTATCTGTATAAACATGGAAGTATCTACACCGCTACCTGTATAAACATGGATATATCAGCACCGCTATCAGTATGAACATGGAAGTTTCTACACCGCCATCTGTATGAACATGGAAATATCTTCACCGCCATACGTATGAACATGGAAATATCTCCACCGCCATCTGTATGAACATATAAATATCTACACCGCCATCTGTATTAAGATGGAGATATCTTCACCGCTATCTGTATAAACATGGAAATATCTACACCGCTATCTGTATAAACATGGAAATATCTACACGGCTATCTGTATAAACATGGAAATATCTACACCGCTACCTGTATAAACATGGAAATATCAGCACCGCTATCTGTATGAACATGGAAATATCTACACCGCCGTCTGTATGAACATGGAAATATCGTCACCGCCATCTGTATGAACATGGATATATCTACACAGCCATCTGTATGAACATGGAAATATCTTCACCGCCATCTGTATGAACATGGATATGTCTACACAGCCATCTAGATGAACATGGAAATATCTACACCGCTATCTGAATGAACATGGAAATATCTACACCGCTATCTGTATGAACATGGAAATATCTACACAGACATCTGGATGAACACGGAAATATCTACACCGCTATCTGTATGAACATGGAAATATCTACACTGCTGTCTGTATGAACATGGAAATATCTACACCGCTCTCTGTATGAACATGGAAATATCTACACCGCTATCTGTATGAACATGGAAATATCTTCACCGCCATCTGTATGAACATGGATATATCTACACAGCCATCTGGATGAACATGGAAATATCTACACCGCTACCTGTATAAACATGGAAATATCAGCACCGCTATCTGTATGAACATGGAAATATCTACACCGCAGTCTGTATGAACATGGAAATATCGTCACCGCCATCTGCATGAACATGGATATATCTACACAGCCATCTGTATGAACATGGAAATATCTTCACCGCCATCTGTATGAACATGGATATGTCTACACAGCCGTCTGGATGAACATGGAAATATCTACACCGCTATCTGTGTAAACATGCATACATCTTCACCGCTATCTGTATAAACATGGAAATATCTACACCGCTATCTGTATGAACATGGAAATATCTACACCGCTATCTGTTTGAACAAGGAAATATCTACACCGCTATCTGCATGAAAAAGGAAATATCTACACAACTATCTGCATATAAATAGAAATATCTACACAGCTATCTCTTTGCACATGCAAATAACTACACCGCTATATCTATAAACATGGAAATATCTACACCGCCATCTGTATGAACATGGAAATATCTACACCGCCATCAGAATTAAGAAGGAGATATCTACACCGCTATCTGTATAAACATGGAAATATCTACACCGCTATCTGTATGAACATGGAAATATCTACACCGCTATCTGTATAAACACGGAAATATGTACACCGCTACCTATATAAACATGGAAGTATCAGCACCGCTATCGGTATGAACATGGCAATATCTACACGTCTATCTGTATGAACATGGAAATATCTACACCGCTATCTGTATAAACATGGAAATATCTACACCGCTATCTGTATGAACATGGAAATATCTACACCGCTATCTGTTTGAACATGGAAATACCTACACCGCTATCTGCATGAAAATGGAAATATATACACAACTATCTGCATATAAATGGAAATATCTACACAGCTATCTCTTTGCACATGGAATTAGCTACACCGCTATCTCTATAAAGATGGAAATATCTACACCGCCATCTGTATGAACATGGAAATATCTACACCGCCATCTGTATTAAGAAGGAGATATCTACACCGCTATCTGTATAAACATGGAAATATATACACCGCTATCTGTATGAACATGGAAATATCTACACCGCTCTCTGTATAAACACGGAAATATGTACACCGCTACATGTATAAACATGGAAGTATCAGCACCGCTATCGGTATGAACATGGCAATATCTACACGGCTATCTGTACGAACATGGAAATATCTACACCGCCATCTGTATGAACATGGAAATATCTTCACCGCCATCTGTATGAACATGGATATGTCTACACAGCCATCTGGATGAACATGGAAATATCTACACCGCTATCTGAATGAACATGGAAATATCTACACCGCTATCTGTATGAACATGGAAATATCTACACAGACATCTGGATGAACACGGAAATATCTACACCGCTATCTGTATGAACATGGAAATACATGCACCGCTATCTGTATGAACATGGAAATATCTACACCGCTATCTGTATGAACATGGAAATATCTACACCGCTATCTGTATGAACATGGAAATATCTTCACCGCCATCTGTATGAACATGGATATATATACACAGCCATCTGGATGAACATGGAAATATCTACACCGCTATCTGTGTAAACATGCATACATTTTCACCGCTATCTGTATAAACATGGAAATATCTACACCGCTATCTTTATGAACATGGAAATATCTACACCGCTATCTGTATGAACATGGAAATATCTACACCGCTATCTGTATGAACATGGAAATATCTTCACCGCCATCTGTATGAACATGGATATATCTACACAGCCTTCTGGATGAACATGGAAATATCTACACCCCCATCTGTATGAACATGGAAATATCTTCACCGCCATCAGTAAGAACATGGATATATCTACACAGCCATCTGTATGAACATGGAAATATCTACACCGCTATCTGTATGAACATGGAAATATCTACACCGCTATCTGTAGGAACATGGAAATATCTTCACCGCCATCTGTATGAACATGGATATGTCTACACAGCCATCTGTATGAACATTTAAATATCTACACCGCCATCTGTATTAAGATGGAGATATCTACACAACTATCTGCATAAACATGGAAATATCTACACCGCTATCTGTGTAAACATGGAAATATCTACACCGCTACCTGTATAAACATGGAAATATCTACACCGCTATCTATATAAACATGGAAATATCTACACCGCTACCTGTATAAACATGGAAATATCAGCACCGCTATCAGTATGAACATGGAAGTTTCTACACCGCCATCTGTATGAACATGGAAATATCTTCACCGCCATCCGTATGAACGTGGAAATATCTGCACCGCCATCTGTATGAACATATAAATATCTACACCGCCATCTGTATTAAGATGGAGATATCTTCAGCGCTATCTGTATAAACATTGAAATATCTACACCGCTATCTGTATAAACATGGAAATATCTACACCGCTACCTGTATAAACATGGAAATATCAGCACCGCTATCTGTATAAACATGGAAATATCTACACCGCCGTCTGTATGAACATGGAAATATCGTCACCGCCATCTGTATGAACATGGATATATCTACACAGCCATCTGTATGAACATGGAAATATCTTCACCGCCATCTGTATGAACATGGATATGTCTACACAGCCATCTGGATGAACATGGAAATATCTACACCGCTATCTGTATGAACATGGAAATATCTACACCGCTATCTGTGTAAACATGCATACTTCTTCACCGCTATCTGTATAAACATGGAAATATCTACACCTCTATCTGTATGAACAGGGAAATAGCTACACCGCTATCTGTATGCACATAGAAATACCTACACCACTATCTGTATGAACATGAAATATCTACACCGCTATCTGTATGAACATGGAAATATCTTCACCGCCATCTGGATGAACATGGAAATATCTACACCGCTATCAGGATGAACACGGAAATATCTACACCGCTATCTGTATGAACATGGAAATACATGCACCGCTATCTGTATGAACATGGAAATATCTACACCGCTATCTGTATGAACATGGAAATATCTACACCGCTATCTGTATGAACATGGAAATATCTTCACCACCATCTGTATGAACATGGATATATCTACACAGCCATCTGGATGAACATGGAAATATCTACACCGCTATCTGTGTAAACATGCATACATTTTCACCGCTATCTGTAGAAACATGGAAATATCTACACCGCTATCTTTATGAACATGGAAATATCAACACCGCTATCTGTATGAACATGGAAATATCTACACCGCTATCTGTATGAACATGGAAATATCTTCACCGCCATCTATATGAACATGGATATATCTACACAGCTATCTGGATGAACATGGAAATATCTGCACCGCTATCTGTATGAAGATGGAAATATCTACACCGCTATCTGTATGAACATGGATATATCTACACAGCCATCTGGATGAACATGGAAATATCTACACCGCCATCTGTATGAACATGGAAATATCTTCAGCGCCATCTGTAGGAACATGGATATATCTACACAGCCATCTGTATGAACATGGAAATATCTACACCGCTATCTGTATGAACATGAAAATATCTACACCGCTATCTGTATGAACATGGAAATATCTTCACCGCCATCTGTATGAACATGGATATGTCTACACAGGCATCTGTATGAACATGGAAATATCTACACCGCTATCTGTATGAACATGGAAGTATCTTCACCGCCATCTGTATGAACATGGATATATCTACACAGCCATCTGGATGAACATGGAAATATCTACACTGCTATCTGTGTAAACATGCATACATTTTCACCGCTATCTGTATAAACATGGAAATATCTACACCGCTATCTTTATGAACATGGAAATATCTACACCGCTATCTGTATGAACATGGAAATATCTACACCGCTATCTGTATGAACATGGAAATATCTTCACCGCCATCTGTATGAACATGGATATATCTGCACAGCCATCTGGATGAACATGGAAATATCTGCACCGCTATCTGTATGAAGATGGAAATATCTACACCGGTATCTGTATGAACATGGATATATCTACACAGCCATCTGGATGAACATGGAAATATCTACACCGCCATCTGTATGAACATGGAAATATCTTCAGCGCCATCTGTAGGAACATGGATATATCTACACAGCCATCTGTATGAACATGGAAATATCTACACCGCTATCTGTATGAACATGAAAATATCTACACCGCTATCTGTATGATCATGGAAATATCTTCACCGCCATCTGTATGAACATGGATATGTCTACACAGCCATCTGTATGAACATTTAAATATCTACACCGCCATCTGTATGAAGATGGAGATATCTACACAAATATCTGCATAAACATGGAAATATCTACACCGCTATCTGTATAAACATGGAAATATCTACAACGCTATGTGTATAAACATGGAAATATCTACACCGCTATCTGTATAAACATGGAAATATCTACACCGCTACCTGTATAAACATGGAAATATCAGCACCGCTATCAGTATGAACATGGATGTTTCTACACCGCCATCTGTATGAACATGGAAATATCTTCACCGCCATCCATATGAACATGGAAATATCTGCACCGCCATCTGTATGAACATATAAATATCTACACCGCCATCTGTATTAAGATGGAGATATATACACCGCTTTCTGTATAAACATGGAAATATCTACACCGCTATCTGTATAAACATGGAAATATCTACACCGCTATCTGTATAAACATGGAAATATCTACACCGCTACCTGTATAAACATGGAAATATCAGCACCGCTATCTGTATGAACATGGAAATATCTACACCGCAGTCTGTATGAACATGGAAATATCGTCACCGCCATCCGCATGAACATGGATATATCTACACAGCCATCTGTATGAACATGGAAATATCTTCACCGCCATCTGTATGAACATGGATATGTCTACACAGCCGTCTGGATGAACATGGAAATATCTACACCGCTATCTTTGTAAACATGCATACATCTTCACCGCTATCTGTATAAACATGGAAATATCTACACCGCTATCTGTATGAACATGGAAATATCTACACCGCTATCTGTATGAACATGGAAATATCTTCACCGCCATCTATATGAACATGGATATATCTACACAGCTATCTGGATGAACATGGAAATATCTGCACCGCTATCTGTATGAAGATGGAAATATCTACACCGCTATCTGTATGAACATGGATATATCTACACAGCCATCTGGATGAACATGGAAATATCTACACCGCCATCTGTATGAACATGGAAATATCTTCAGCGCCATCTGTAGGAACATGGATATATCTACACAGCCATCTGTATGAACATGGAAATATCTACACCGCTATCTGTATGAACATGAAAATATCTACACCGCTATCTGTATGAACATGGAAATATCTTCACCGCCATCTGTATGAACATGGATATGTCTACACAGGCATCTGTATGAACATGGAAATATCTACACCGCTATCTGTATGAACATGGAAGTATCTTCACCGCCATCTGTATGAACATGGATATATCTACACAGCCATCTGGATGAACATGGAAATATCTACACTGCTATCTGTGTAAACATGCATACATTTTCACCGCTATCTGTATAAACATGGAAATATCTACACCGCTATCTTTATGAACATGGAAATATCTACACCGCTATCTGTATGAACATGGAAATATCTACACCGCTATCTGTATGAACATGGAAATATCTTCACCGCCATCTGTATGAACATGGATATATCTGCACAGCCATCTGGATGAACATGGAAATATCTGCACCGCTATCTGTATGAAGATGGAAATATCTACACCGGTATCTGTATGAACATGGATATATCTACACAGCCATCTGGATGAACATGGAAATATCTACACCGCCATCTGTATGAACATGGAAATATCTTCAGCGCCATCTGTAGGAACATGGATATATCTACACAGCCATCTGTATGAACATGGAAATATCTACACCGCTATCTGTATGAACATGAAAATATCTACACCGCTATCTGTATGATCATGGAAATATCTTCACCGCCATCTGTATGAACATGGATATGTCTACACAGCCATCTGTATGAACATTTAAATATCTACACCGCCATCTGTATGAAGATGGAGATATCTACACAAATATCTGCATAAACATGGAAATATCTACACCGCTATCTGTATAAACATGGAAATATCTACAACGCTATGTGTATAAACATGGAAATATCTACACCGCTATCTGTATAAACATGGAAATATCTACACCGCTACCTGTATAAACATGGAAATATCAGCACCGCTATCAGTATGAACATGGATGTTTCTACACCGCCATCTGTATGAACATGGAAATATCTTCACCGCCATCCGTATGAACATGGAAATATCTGCACCGCCATCTGTATGAACATATAAATATCTACACCGCCATCTGTATTAAGATGGAGATATATACACCGCTTTCTGTATAAACATGGAAATATCTACACCGCTATCTGTATAAACATGGAAATATCTACACCGCTATCTGTATAAACATGGAAATATCTACACCGCTACCTGTATGAACATGGAAATATCTACACCGCAGTCTGTATGAACATGGAAATATCGTCACCGCCATCCGCATGAACATGGATATATCTACACAGCCATCTGTATGAACATGGAAATATCTTCACCGCCATCTGTATGAACATGGATATGTCTACACAGCCGTCTGGATGAACATGGAAATATCTACACCGCTATCTTTGTAAACATGCATACATCTTCACCGCTATCTGTATAAACATGGAAATATCTACACCGCTATCTGTATGAACATGGAAATATCTACACCGCTATCTGTTTGAACATGGAAATACCTACACCGCTATCTGCATGAAAAAGGAAATATCTACACAACTATCTGCATATAAATGGAAATATCTACACAGCTATCTCTTTGCACATGGAAATAACTACACCGCTATCTCTATAAACATGGAAATATCTACACCGCCATCTGTATGAACATGGAAATATCTACACCGCCATCAGAATTAAGAAGGAGATATCTACACCGCTATCTGTATAAACATGGAAATATCTACACCGCTATCTGTATGAACATGGAAATATCTACACCGCTATCTGTATAAACACGGAAATATGTACACCGCTACCTGTATAAACATGGAAGTATCAGCACCGTTATCGGTATGAACATGGCAATATCTACATGTCTATCTGTATGAACATGGAAATATCTACACCGCTATCTGTATAAACATGGAAATATCTACACCGCTATCTGTATGAACATGGAAATATCTACACCGCTATCTGTTTGAACATGGAAATACCTACACCGATATCTGCATGAAAATGGAAATATATACACAACTATCTGCATATAAATGGAAATATCTACACAGCTATCTCTTTGCTCATGGAAATAGCTACACCGCTATCTCTATAAACATGGAAATATCTACACCGCCATCTGTATGAACATGGAAATATCTACACCGCCATCTGTATTAAGAAGGAGATATCTACACCGCTATCTGTATAAACATGGAAATATATACACCGCTATCTGTATGAACATGGAAATATCTACACCGCTGTCTGTATAAACACGGAAATATGTACACCGCTACCTGTATAAACATGGAAGTATCAGCACCGCTATCGGTATGAACATGGCAATATCTATACGGCTATCTGTATGAACATGGAAATATCTACACCGCCATCTGTATGAACATGGAAATATCTTCACCGCCATCTGTATGAACATGGATATGTCTACACAGGCATCTGGATGAACATGGAAATATCTACACCGCTATCTGTATGAACATGGAAATATCTACACCGCTATCTGTATGAACATGGAAATATCTACACAGACATCTGGATGAACACGGAAATATCTACACCGCTATCTGTATGAACATGGAAATACATGCACCGCTATCTGTATGAACATGGAAATATCTACACCGCTATCTGTATGAACATGGAAATATCTACACCACTATCTGTATGAACATGGAAATATCTTCACCGCCATCTGTATGAACATGGATATATCTACACAGCCATCTGGATGAACATGGAAATATCTACACTGCTATCTGTGTAAACATGCATACATTTTCACCGCTATCTGTATAAACATGGAAATATCTACACCGCTATCTTTATGAACATGGAAATATCTACACCGCTATCTGTATGAACATGGAAATATCTACACCGCTATCTCTATGAACATGGAAATATCTTCACCGCCATCTGTATGAACATGGATATATCTGCACAGCCATCTGGATGAACATGGAAATATCCGCACCGCTATCTGTATGAAGATGGAAATATCTACACCGCTATCTGTATGAACATGGATATATCTACACAGCCATCTGGATGAACATGCAAATATCTACACCGCTATCTGTTTGAACATGGAAATAACTACACCGATATCTGCATGAAAATGGAAATATATACACAACTATCTGCATATAAATGGAAATATCTACACAGCTATCTCTTTGCTCATGGAAATAGCTACACCGCTATCTCTATAAACATGGAAATATCTACACCGCCTCTGTATGAACATGGAAATATCTACACCGCCATCTGTATTAAGAAGGAGATATCTACACTGCTATCTGTATAAACATGGAAATATATACACCGCTATCTGTATGAACATGGAAATATCTACACCGCTCTCTGTATAAACACGGAAATATGTACACCGCTACCTGTATAAACATGGAAGTATCAGCACCGCTATCGGTATGAACACGGCAATATCTACACGGCTATCTGTATGAACATGGAAATATCTACACCGCCATCTGTATGAACATGGAAATATCTTCACCGCCATCTGTATGAACATGGATATGTCTACACAGCCATCTGGATGAACATGGAAATATCCACACCGCTATTTGTATGAACATGGAAATATCTACACCGCTATCTGTATGAACATGGAAATATCTACACAGACATCTGGATGAACACGGAAATATCTACACCGCTATCTGTATGAACATGGAAATACATGCACCGCTATCTGAATGAACATGGACATATCTACACCGCTATCTGTATGAACATGGAAATATCTTCACCGCCATCTGTATGAACATGGATATATCTACACAGCCATCTGGATGAACATGGAAATATCTACACCGCTATCTGTGTAAACATGCATACATTTTCACCGCTATCTGTATAAACATGGAAATATCTACACCGCTATCTTTATGAACATGGAAATATCTACACCGCTATCTGTATGAACATGGAAATATCTACACCGCTATCTGTATGAACATGGAAATATCTTCACAGCCATCTGTATGAACATGGATATATCTACACAGCCTTCTGGATGAACATGGAAATATCTACACCCCCATCTGTATGAACATGGAAATATCTTCACCGCCATCTGTAAGAACATGGATATATCTACACAGCCATCTGTATGAACATGGAAATATCTACACCGCTATCTGTATGAACATGGAAATATCTACACCGCTATCTGTAGGAACATGGAAATATCTTCACCGCCATCTGTATGAACATGGATATGTCTACACAGCCATCTGTATGAACATTTAAATATCTACACCGCCATCTGTATTAAGATGGAGATATCTACACAACTATCTGCATAAACATGGAAATATCTACACCCGCTATCTGTGTAAACATGGAAATATCTACACCGCTACCTGTATAAACATGGAAATATCTACACCGCTATCTATATAAACATGGAAATATCTACACCGCTACCTGTATAAACATGGAAATATCAGCACCGCTATCAGTATGAACATGGAAGTTTCTACACCGCCATCTGTATGAACATGGAAATATCTTCACCGCCATCCGTATGAACATGGAAATACCTGCACCGCCATCTGTATGAACATATAAATATCTACACCGCCATCTGTATTAAGATGGAGATATCTTCACCGCTATCTGTATAAACATGGAAACATCTACACCACTATCTGTATAAACATGGAAATATCTACACCGCTATCTGTATAAACATGGAAATATCTACACCGCTACCTGTATAAACATGGAAATATCAGCACCGCTATCTGTATGAACATGGAAATATCTACACCACCGTCTGTATGAACATGGAAATATCGTCACCGCCATCTGTATGAACATGGATATATCTACACAGCCATCTGTATGAACATGGAAATATCTTCACCGCCATCTGTATGAACATGGATATGTCTACACAGCCATCTGGATGAACATGGAAATATCTACTCCGCTATCTGTATGAACATGGAAATATCTACACCGCTATCTGTATGAACATGGAAATATCTACACAGACATCTGGATGAACACGGAAATATCTACACCGCTATCTGTAGGGACATGGAAATATCTACACTGCTGTCTGTATGAACATGGAAATATCTACACCGCTATCTGTACGAACATGGAAATATCTACACGGCTATCTGTATGAACATGGAAATATCTTCACCGCCATCTGTATGAACATGGATATATCTACACAGCCATCTGGATGAACATGGAAATATCTACACCGCTATCTGTATAATCATGGAAATATCAGCACCGCTATCTGTATGAACATGGAAATATCTACACCGCCGTCTGTATGAATATGGAAATATCGTCACCGCCATCTGTATGAACATGGATATATCTACACAGCCATCTGTATGAACATGGAAATATCTTCACCGCCATCTGTATGAACATGGATATGTCTACACAGCCATCTGGATGAACATGGAAATATCTACACCGCTATCTGTATGAACATGGAAATATCTACACCGCTATCTGTATGAACATGGAAATATCTACACAGACATCTGGATGAACACGGAAATATCTACACCGCTATCTGTATGAACATGGAAATACATGCACCGCTATCTGTATGAACATGGAAATATCGACACCGCTATCTGTATGAACATGGAAATATCTACACCGCTATCTGTATGAACATGGAAATATCTTCACCACCATCTGTATGAACATGGATATATCTACACCGCTATCTGTGTAAACATGCATACATTTTCACCGCTATCTGTATAAACATGGAAATATCTACACCGCTATCTTTATGAACATGGAAATATCTAAACCGCTATCTGTATGAACATGGAAATATCTACACCGCTATCTGTATGAACATGGAAATATCTTCACCGCCATCTGTATGAACATGGATATATCTACACAGCCATCTGGATGAACATGGAAATATCTGCACCGCTATCTGTATGAAGATGGAAATATCTACACCGCTATCTGTATGAACATGGATATATCTACACAGCCATCTGGATGAACATGGAAATATCTACACCGCCATCTGTATGAACATGGAAATATCTTCAGCGCCATCTGTAGGAACATGGATATATCTACACAGCCATCTGTATGAACATGGAAATATCTACACCGCTATCTGTATGAACATGAAAATATCTACACCACTATCTGTAGGAACATGGAGATATCTTCACCGCCATCTGTATGAACATGGATATGTCTACACAGCCATCTGTATGAACATTTAAATATCTACACCGCCATCTGTATTAAGATGGAGATATCTACACAAATATCTGCATAAACATGGAAATATATACACTGCTATCTGTATAAACATGGAAATATCTACAACGCTATGTGTATAAACATGGAAATATCTACACCGCTATCTGTATAAACATGGAAAAATCTACACCGCTACCTGTATAAACATGGAAATATCAGCACCGCTATCAGTATGAACATGGAAGTTTCTACACCGCCATCTGTATGAACATGGAAATATCTTCACCGCCATCCGTATGAACATGGAAATATCTGCACCGCCATCTGTATGAACATATAAATATCTACACCGCCATCTGTATTAAGATGGAGATATCTACACCGCTATCTGTATAAACATGGAAATATCTACACCGCTATCTGTATAAACATGGAAATATCTACACCGCTATCTGTATAAACATGGAAATATCTACACCGCTACCTGTATAAACATGGAAATATCAGCACCGCTATCTGTATGAACATGGAAATATCTACACCGCAGTCTCTATGAACACGGAAATATCGTCACCGCCATCTGCATGAACATGGATATATCTACACAGCCATCTGTATGAACAAGGAAATATATTCACCGCCATCTGTATGAACATGGATATGTCTACACAGCCGTCTGGATGAACATGGAAATATCTACACCGCTATCTTTGTAAACATGCATACATCTTCACCGCTATCTGTATAAACATGGAAATATCTACACCGCTATCTGTATGAACATGGAAATATCTACACTGCTATCTGTTTGAACATGGAAATATCTACACCGCTATCTGCATGAAAAAGGAAATATCTACACAACTATCTGCATATAAATGGAAATATCCACACAGCTATCTCTTTGCACATGGAAATAACTACACCGCTATCTCTATAAACATGGAAATATCTACACCGCCATCTGTATGAACATGGAAATATCTACACCGCCATCAGAATTAAGAAGGAGATATCTACACCGCTATCTTTATAAACATGGAAATATCTACACCGCTATCTGTATGAACATGGAAATATCTACACCGCTATCTGTATAAACACGGAAATATGTACACCGCTACCTGTATAAACATGGAAGTATCAGCACCGCTATCGGTATGAACATGGCAATATCTACATGTCTATCTGTATGAACATGGAAATATCTACACGGCTATCTGTATAAACATGGAAATATCTACACCGCTATCTGTATGAACATGGAAATATCTACACCGCTATCTGTTTGAACATGGAAATACCTACACCGCTATCTGCATTTAAATGGAAATATATACACAACTATCTGCATATAAATGGAAATATCTACACAGCTATCTCTTTGCTCATGGAAATAGCTACACCGCTATCTCTATAAACATGGAAATATCTACACCGCCATCTGTATGAACATGGAAATATCTACACCGCCATCTGTATTAAGAGGGAGATATCTACACCGCTATCTGTATAAACATGGAAATATATACACCGCTATCTGTATGAACATGGAAATATCTACACCGCTCTCTGTATAAACACGGAAATATGTACACCGCTACCTGTATAAACATGGAAGTATCAGCACCGCTATCGGTATGAACATGGCAATATCTACACGGCTATCTGTATGAACATGGAAATATCTACACAGCCATCTGTATGAACATGGAAATATCTTCACCGCCATCTGTATGAACATGGATATATCTACACAGCCATCTGGATGAACATGGAAATATCTGCACCGCTATCTGTACGAAGATGGAAATATCTACACCGCTATCTGTATGAACATGGATATATCTACACAGCCATCTGGATGAACATGGAAATATCTACACCGTAATCTGTATGAACATTGAAATATCTTCAGCGCCATCTGTAGGAACATGGATATATCTACACAGCCATCTGTATGAACATGGAAATATCTTCACCGCCATCTGTATGAACATGGATATGTCTACACAGCCATCTGGATGAACATGGAAATATCTACACCGCTATCTGTATGAACATGGAAATATCTACACCGCTATCTGTATGAACATGGAAATATCTACACAGACATCTGGATGAACACGGAAATATCTACACCGCTATCTGTATGAACATGGAAATACATGCACCGCTATCTGTATGAACATGGAAATATCGACACCGCTATCTGTATGAACATGGAAATATCTACACCACTATCTGTATGAACATGGAAATATCTTCACCACCATCTGTATGAACATGGATATATCTACACAGCCATCTGGATGAACATGGAAATATCTACACCGCTATCTGTGTAAACATGCATACATTTTCACCGCTATCTGTATAAACATGGAAATATCTACACCGCTATCTTTATGAACATGGAAATATCTACACCGCTATCTGTATGAACATGGAAATATCTACACCGCTATCTGTATGAACATGGAAATATCTTCACCGCCATCTGTATGAACATGGATATATCTACACAGCCATCTGGATGAACATGGAAATATCTGCACTGCTATCTGTATGAAGATGGAAATATCTACACCGCTATCTGTATGAACATGGATATATCTACACAGCCATCTGGATGAACATGGAAATATCTACACCGCCATCTGTATGAACATGGAAATATCTTCAGCGCCATCTGTAGGAACATGGATATATCTACACAGCCATCTGTATGAACATGGAAATATCTACACCGCTATCTGTATGAACATGAAAATATCTACACCGCTATCTGTAGGAAGATGGAAATATCTTCACCGCCATCTGTATGAACATGGATATGTCTACACAGCCATCTGTATGAACATTTAAATATCTACACCGCCATCTGTATTAAGATGGAGATATCTACACAAATATCTGCATAAACATGGAAATATATACACCGCTATCTGTATAAACATGGAAATATCTACAACGCTATGTGTATAAACATGGAAATATCTACACCGCTATCTGTATAAACATGGAAATATCTACACCGCTACCTGTATAAACATGGAAATATCAGCACCGCTATCAGTATGAACATGGAAGTTTCTACACCGCCATCTGTATGAACATGGAAATATCTTCACCGCCATCCGTATGAACATGGAAATATCTGCACCGCCATCTGTATGAACATATAAATATCTACACCGCCATCTGTATTAAGATGGAGATATCTACACCGCTATCTGTATAAACATGGAAATATCTACACCGCTATCTGTATAAACATGGAAATATCTACACCGCTATCTGTATAAACATGGAAATATCTACACCGCTACCTGTATAAACATGGAAATATCAGCACCGCTATCTGTATGAACATGGAAATATCTACACCGCAGTCTCTATGAACATGGAAATATCGTCACCGCCATCTGCATGAACATGGATATATCTACACAGCCATCTGTATGAACAAGGAAATATATTCACCGCCATCTGTATGAACATGGATATGTCTACACAGCCGTCTGGATGAACATGGAAATATCTACACCGCTATCTTTTTAAACATGCATACATCTTCACCGCTATCTGTATAAACATGGAAATATCTACACCGCTATCTGTATGAACATGGAAATATCTACACTGCTATCTGTTTGAACATGGAAATATCTACACCGCTATCTGCATGAAAAAGGAAATATCTACACAACTATCTGCATATAAATGGAAATATCCACACAGCTATCTCTTTGCACATGGAAATAACTACACCGCTATCTCTATAAACATGGAAATATCTACACCGCCATCTGTATGAACATGGAAATATCTACACCGCCATCAGAATTAAGAAGGAGATATCTACACCGCTATCTTTATAAACATGGAAATATCTACACCGCTATCTGTATGAACATGGAAATATCTACAACGCTATCTGTATAAACACGGAAATATGTACACCGCTACCTGTATAAACATGGAAGTATCAGCACCGCTATCGGTATGAACATGGCAATATCTACATGTCTATCTGTATGAACATGGAAATATCTACACGGCTATCTGTATAAACATGGAAATATCTACACCGCTATCTGTATGAACATGGAAATATCTACACCGCTATCTGTTTGAACATGGAAATACCTACACCGCTATCTGCATGAAAATGGAAATATATACACAACTATCTGCATATAAATGGAAATATCTACACAGCTATCTCTTTGCTCATGGAAATAGCTACACCGCTATCTCTATAAACATGGAAATATCTACACCGCCATCTGTATGAACATGGAAATGTCTACACCGCCATCTGTATTAAGAGGGAGATATCTACACCGCTATCTGTATAAACATGGAAATATATACACCGCTATCTGTATGAACATGGAAATATCTACACCGCTCTCTGTATAAACACGGAAATATGTACACCGCTACCTGTATAAACATGGAAGTATCAGCACCGCTATCGGTATGAACATGGCAATATCTACACGGCTATCTGTATGAACATGGAAATATCTACACAGCCATCTGTATGAACATGGAAATATCTTCACCGCCATCTGTATGAACATGGATATATCTACACAGCCATCTGGATGAACATGGAAATATCTGCACCGCTATCTGTACGAAGATGGAAATATCTACACCGCTATCTGTATGAACATGGATATATCTACACAGCCATCTGGATGAACATGGAAATATCTACACCGCCATCTGTATGAACATTGAAATATCTTCAGCGCCATCTGTAGGAACATGGATATATCTACACAGCCATCTGTATGAACATGGAAATATCTACACCGCTATCTGTATGAACATGGAAATATCTACACCGCTATCTGTATGAACCTGGAAATATCTTCACCGCCATCTGTATGAACATGTTTATGTCTACACAGCCATCTGTATGAACATTTAAATATCTACACCGCCATCTGTATTAAGATGGAGATATCTACACAAATATCTGCATAAACATGGAAATATCTACACCGCTATCTGTATAAACATGGAAATATCTACAACTCTATGTGTATAAACATGGAAATATCTACACCGCTATCTGTATAAACATGGAAATATCTACACCGCTACCTGTATAAACATGGAAATATCAGCACCGCTATCAGTATGAACATGGAAGTTTCTACACCGCCATCTGTATGAACATGGAAATATCTTCACCGCCATCCGTATGAACATGGAAATATCTGCACTGCCATCTGTATGAACATATAAATATCTACACCGCCATCTGTATTAAGATGGAGATATCTACACCGCTATCTGTATAAACATGGAAATATCTACACCGCTATCTGTATAAACATGGAAATATCTACACCGCTATCTGTATAAACATGGAAATATCTACACCGTTACCTGTATAAACATGGAAATATCAGCACCGCTATCTGTATGAACATGGAAATATCTACACCGCAGTCTGTATGAACATGGAAATATCGTCACCGCCATCTGCATGAACATGGATATATCTACACAGCCATCTGTATGAACATGGAAATATCTTCACCGCCATCTGTATGAACATGGATATGTCAACACAGCCGTCTGGATGAACATGGAAATATCTACACCGCTATCTTTGTAAACATGCATACATCTTCACCGCTATCTGTATAAACATGGAAATATCTACACCGCTATCTGTATGAACATGGAAATATCTACACCGCTATCTGTTTGAACATGGAAATATCTACACCGCTATCTGCATGAAAAAGGAAATATCTACACAACTATCTGCATATAAATGGAAATATCTACACAGCTATCTCTTTGCACATGGAAATAACTACACCGCTATCTCTATAAACATGGAAATATCTACACCGCCATCTGTATGAACATGGAAATATCTACACCGCCATCAGAATTAAGAAGGAGATATCTACACCGCTATCTGTATAAACATGGAAATATCTACACCGCTATCTGTATGAACATGGAAATATCTACACCGCTATCTGTATAAACACGGAAATATGTACACCGCTACCTGTATAAACATGGAAGTATCAGCACCGCTATCGGTATGAACATGGCAATATCTACATGTCTATCTGTATGAACATGGAAATATCTACACCGCTATCTGTATAAACATGGAAATATCTACACCGCTATCTGTATGAACATGGAAATATCTACACCGCTATCTGTTTGAACATGGAAATACCTACACCGCTATCTGCATGAAAATGGAAATATATACACAACTATCTGCATATAAATGGAAATATCTACACAGCTATCTCTTTGCTCATGGAAATAGCTACACCGCTATCTCTATAAACATGGAAATATCTACACCGCCATCTGTATGAACATGGAAATATCTACACCGCCATCTGTATTAAGAAGGAGATATCTACACCGCTATCTGTATAAACATGGAAATATATACACCGCTATCTGTATGAACATGGAAATATCTACACCGCTCTCTGTATAAACACGGAAATATGTACACCGCTACCTGTATAAACATGGAAGTATCAGCACTGCTATCGGTATGAACATGGCAATATCTACACGGCTATCTGTATGAACATGGAAATATCTACACCGCCATCTGTATGAACATGGAAATATCTTCACCGCCATCTGTATGAACATGGATATGTCTACACAGCCATCTGGATGAACATGGAAATATCTACACCGCTATCTGTATGAACATGGAAATATCTACACCGCTATCTGTATGAACATGGAAATATCTACACAGACATCTGGATGAACACGGAAATATCTACACCGCTATCTGTATGAACATGGAAATACATGCACCGCTATCTGTATGAACATGGAAATATCTACACCGCTATCTGTATGAACATGGAAATATCTACACCGCTATCTGTATGAACATGGAAATATCTTCACCGCCATCTGTATGAACATGGATATATCTACACAGCCATCTGGATGAACATGGGAATATCTACACCGCTATCTGTGTAAACATGCATACATTTTCACCGCTATCTGTATAAACATGGAAATATCTACACCGCTATCTTTATGAACATGGAAATATCTACACCGCTATCTGTATGAACATGGAAATATCTACACCGCTATCTGTATGAACATGGAAATATCTTCACCGCCATCTGTATGAACATGGATATATCTGCACAGCCATCTGGATGAACATGGAAATATCTGCACCGCTATCTGTATGAAGATGGAAATATCTACACCGCTATCTGTATGAACATGGATATATCTACACAGCCATCTGGATGAACATGGAAATATCTACACCGCCATCTGTAAGAACATGGAAATATCTTCACCGCCATCTGTAGGAACATGGATATATCTACAAAGCCATCTGTATGAACATGGAAATATCTACACCGCTATCTTTATGAACATGGAAATATCTACACCGCTATCTGTATGAACATGGAAATATCTTCACCGCCATCTGTATGAACATGGATATGTCTACACAGCCACCTGTATGAACATTTAAATATCTACACCGCCATCTGTATTAAGATGGAGATATCTACACAACTATCTGCATAAACATGGAAATATCTACACCGCTATCTGTATAAACATGGAAATATCTACACCGCTATGTGTATAAACATGGAAATATCTACACCGCTATCTGTATAAACATGGAAATATCTACACCGCTACCTGTATAAACATGGAAATATCAGCACCGCTATCAGTATGAACATGGAAGTTTCTACACCGCCATCTGTATGAACATGGAAATATCTTCACCGCCATCCGTATGAACATGGAAATATCTGCACCGCCATCTGTATGAACATATAAATATCTACACCGCCATCTGTATTAAGATGGAGATATCTACACCGCTATCTGAATGAACATGGAAATATCTACACCGCTATCTGTATAAACATGGAAATATCTACACCGCTATCTGTATGAACATGGAAATATCTACACCGCTGTCTGTATAAACACGGAAATATGTACACCGCTACCTGTATAAACATGGAAGTATCAGCACCGCTATCGGTATGAACATGGCAATATCTACACGTCTATCTGTATGAACATGGAAATATCTACAGCGCTATCTGTATAAACATGGAAATATCTACACCGCTATCTTTATGAACTTGGAAATATCTACACCGCTAACTGAAGAGGGAAATATATACACCGTTATCTGCATGAAAACGGAAATATCTACAGAGCTATCTGCTTATACATGGAAATACCTACACAGCTCTTTACACATGGAAATAACTACACCGCCATCTGTATGAACATGGAAATACCTGCACCGCCATCTGTATGAACATTTAAATATCTACACCGCCATCTGTATTAAGATGAAGATATCTACACCACTATCTGCATAAACATGGAAATATCTACACCGCTATCTGTATAAACATGGAAATATCTACACCGCTATGTGTATAAAGATGGAAATATCTACACTGCTATCTGTATAAACATGGAAATATCTACACCGCTACCTGTATAAACATGGAAATATTAGCACTGCTATCAGTATGAAAATGGAAGTTTCTACACCGCCATCTGTATGAACATGGAAATATCTTCACCGCCATCCGTATGAACATGGAAATATCTGCTCCGCCATCTGTATGAACATATAAATATCTACACCGCCATCTGTATTAAGATGGAGATATCTACACCGCTATCTCTATATACATGGAAATATCTACACCGCTATGTGTATAAACATGGAAATATTTACACCGCTGCCTGTATAAACATGGAAGTATCAGCACCGCTATCGGTAGGAACAATGCAATATCTACATGGTTATCTGTATGAACATGGAAATATCTACACCGCTATCTGTATGAACATGGAAATGTCTTCACCGCCATCTGTATGAGCATGGATATATCTACACAGCCATCTGGATGAACATGGAAATATCTACACCTCTATCTGTATAAACATGGAAATATCTACACCGCTACCTTTATAAACATGGAAATATCAGCACCGCTATCTGTATGAACATGGAAATATCTACACCGCCGTCTGTATGAACATGGAAATATCGTCACCGCCATCTGTATGAACATGGATATATCTACACAGCCATCTGGATGAACATTGAAATATCTTCACCGCCATCTGTATGAACATGGATATGTCTACACAGCCGTCTGTATGAACATGGAAATATCTACACCGCTACCTGTGTGAACATGGAAATATCTACACCGCTATCTGTATGATCATGGAAATACCTTCACCGCCATCTGTATGAACATGGATATATCTACACAGCAATCTGGATGAACATGGAAATATCTACACCGCTATCTGTGTAAACATGCATACATTTTCACCACTATCTGTATAAACATGGAAATATCTACACCGCTATCTTTATGAACATGGAAATATCTACACCGCCATCTGTATGAACATGGATATATCTACACAGCAATCTGGATGAACATGGAAATATCTACACCACTATCTGTGTAAACATGCATACATTTTCACCACTATCTGTATAAACATGGAAATATCTACACCGCTATCTTTATGAACATGGAAATATCTACACCGCTATCTGTTTGAACATGGAAATATATACAGCGTTATCTGCTTGAAAATGGAAATATCTACACTGCTATCTGTATGAACATGGAAATACATACACCGCTATCTGAATGAACAAGGAAATATCTACACCGCTTTCTGTATGAACATGGAAATATCTACACCGCTATCTGTATGAACATGGAAATATCTTCACCGCCATCTGTATGAACATGGATATATCTATACAATCATCTGGATGAACATAGAAATATCTGCACCGCTATCTGTATGAAGATGGAAATATCTACACCGCTATCTGTATGAAGATGGAAATATCTTCACCGCCATCTGTATGAACATGGATATATCTATACAGTCATCTCGATGAACATGGAAATATCTGCACCGCTATCTGTATGAAGATGGAAATATCTACACCGCTATCTGTATGAACATGGATATATCTACACAGCCATCTGGATGAACATGGAAATATCTACACCGCTATCTGTTTGAACAGGGAAGTATATAAACCGCTATCTGCTTGAAAATGGAAATATCTACACAGCTATCTGCATATACATGGGAATATCTACACAGCTATCTCTTTACACATGGAAATAACTACACCGCTATCTGTATGAACATGGAAATATCTACACCGTCATCTGTATGAACATGGAAATATCTCCACCGCCATCTGAATGAACATATAAATATCCACACTGCCATCTGTATTAAGATGGAGATATCTACACCGCTATCTGTATAAAGATGGAAATATCTACACCGCTATGTGTATAAACATAGAAATATCTACACCGCTATCTGTATAAACATGGAAATATCTACACCGCTACCTGTATAAACATGGAAATATCAGCACCGCTATCAGTATGAACATGGAAGTATCTACACCGCCATCTATATGAACATGGAAATATCTCCACCGCCATCTGTATGAACATGGAAATATCTGCACCGCCATCTGTATGAACATATAAATATCTACACCGCCATCTGTATTAAGATGGAGATATCTACACCGCTATCTATATGAACATGGAAATATCTACACCGCTATGTGTATAAACATGGAAATATCTACACCGCTATCTGTATAAACATGTTAATATCTACACTGCTACCTGTATAAACATGGAAATATCAGCACCGCTATCTGTATGAACATGGAAATATCTACACCGCCATCTGTATGAACACGGAAAATCTTCACCGTCATCTGTATGAACATGGATATATCTACACAGACATCTCTATGAACATGGAAATATCTTCACCGCCATCTGTATGAACATGGATATGTCTACACAGCCGTCTGGATGAACATGGAAATATCTACACAGCTATCTGTATGAACATGGAAATATCTACACCGCTAACTGTGTAAACATGCATGCATCTTCACCGCTATCTGTATAAACATGGAAATATCCACACCGCTATCTGTATGAACATGGAAATATCTACACCGCTATCTGTTTGAACATGGAAATATCTACACCGCTATCTGCATGAAAATGGAAATATCTACACAGCTATCTGCATATACATGGAAATATCTACACAGCAATCTCTTTGCACATGGAAATATCTACACCGCTATCTCTATAAACATGGAAATATCTACACCACCATCTGTATGAAAATGGAAATATCTGCACCGCCATCTGTATGAACATATAAACATGTACACTGCCGTCTGTATTAAGAAGGAGATATCTACACCTCTATCTGTATAAACATGGAAATATCTACACCGCTATCTGTATGAACATGGAAATATCTACACCGCTACCTGTATAAACACAGAAATATGTACACCGCTACCTGTATAAACATGGAAGTATCAGCACCGCTATCGGTATGAACATGCCAATATATACACGGCTATCTGTATGAACATGGAAATATCTACAACGCCATCTGTATGAACATGGAAATATCTTCACCGCCATCTGTAGGAACATGGATATATCTACACAGCCATCTGTATGAACATGGAAATATCTACACCGCTATCTGTATGAACATGGAAATATCTACACCGCTATCTGTATGAACATGGAAATAACTTCACCGCCATCTGTATGAACATGGATATGTCTACACAGCCATCTGTATGAAAATTTAAATATCTACACCGCCATCAGTATTAAGATGGGGATATCTACACAACTATCTGCATAAACATGGAAATATCTACACCGCTATCTGTATAAACATGGAAATATCTACACCGCTATGTGTATAAACATGGAAATATCTACACCGCTATCTGTATAAACATGGAAATAGCTACACCGCTACCTGTATAAACATGGAAATATCAGCACCGCTATCAGTATGAACATGGAAGTTTCTACACCGCCATCTGTATGAACATGGAAATATCTTCACCGCCATCCGTATGAACATGGAAATATCTGCACCGCCATCTGTATGAACATATAAATATCTACACCCCCATCTGTATTAAGATGGAGATATCTACACCGCTATCTGTATAAACATGGAAATATCTACACCGCTATCTGTATAAACATGGAAATATCTACACCGCTATCTGTATGAACATGGATATATCTACACAGCCATCTGGATGAACATGGAAATATCTACACCGCTATCTGTGTAAACATGCATACATTTTCACCTCTATCTGTAAAAACATGGAAATATCTACACCGCTATCTTTATGAACATGGAAATATCTACACCGTTCTCTGTATGAACATGGAAATATATGCACCGCTATCTGTATGAACATGGAAATATCTACACCGCTATCTGTATGAACATGGAAATATCTACACCGCCATCTGTATGAACATGGAAATATCTTCACCGCCATCTGTATGAACATGGATATATCTACACAGCCATCTGGATGAACATGGAAATATCTACACCGTTGTCTGTGTAAACATGCATACATTTTCACCGCTATCTGTATAAACATGGAAATATCTACACCGCTATCTTTATGAACATGGAAATATCTACACCGCTATCTGTTTGAACTTTGAGATATATACAGCGCTATCTGCTTGAAAATGGAAATATCTACACTGCTATCTGTATGAACATGGAAATACATACACCGCTATCTGAATGAGCAAGGAAATATCTACACCGCTTTCTGTATGAACTTGGAAATATCTACACCGCTATCTGTATGAACATGGAAATATCTTCACCGCCATCTGTATGAACATGGATATATCTACACAGCCATCTGGATTAACATGGAAATATCTGCACCGCTATCTGTATGAAGATGGAAATATCTACACCGCTATCTGTATGAACATGGATATATCTACACAGTCATCTGGATGAACATGGAAATATCTACACCGCTATCTGTGTAAACATGCATACATCTTCACCGCTATCTGTATAAACATGGAAATATCTACACCGCTATCTTTCTGAACACGGAAATATCTACACTGCTAACTGTTTGAACAGGGAAATATATACACCGCTATCTGCATGAAAATTGAAATATCTACACAGCTATCTGCATATACATGGTAGTATCTACACAGCTATCTCTTTACACATGGAAATAAGTGCACCACTATCTGTATGAACATGGAAATATCTACACCGCCGTCTGCATGAACAAGGAAATATCTGCACCGCCATCTGTATGAACATATAAATATCTACACCACCATCTGTATTAAGATGGAGATATCTACACCGCTATCTGTACAAACATGGAAATATCTAAACCAATATCTGTATGAACATGGAAATATCTACACCGCTATCTGTTTGAACAGGTAAGTATATACACCGCTATCTGCTTGAAAATGGAAATATCTATACAGCTATCTGCATATACCTGGGAATATCTATACAGGTATCTCTTTACACATGGAAATAACTACACCACTATCTGTATGAACATGGAAATATCTACACCGCCATCTGTATGAACATGGAAATATCTACACCGCCATCAGAATTAAGAAGGAGATATCTACACCGCTATCTGTATAAACATGGAAATATCTACACCGCTATCTGTATGAACATGGAAATATCTACACCGCTATCTGTATAAACACGGAAATATGTACACTGCTACCTGTATAAACATGGAAGTATCAGCACCGCTATCGGTATGAACATGGCAATATCTACACGTCTATCTGTATGAACATGGAAATATCTACACCGCTATCTGTATAAACATGGAAATAAGTTCACCGCCATCTGTATGAACATGGATATGTCTACACAGCCATCTGGATGAACATGGAAATATCTACACCGCTATCTGTATGAACATGGAAATAACTACACCGCTATCTGTATGAACATGGAAATATCTACACAGACATCTGGATGAACACGGAAATATCTACACCGCTATCTGTATGAACATGGAAATACATGCACCGCTATCTGTATGAACATGGAAATATCTACACCGCTATCTGTATGAACATGGAAATATCTACACCGCTATCTGTATGAACATGGAAATATCTACACAGACATCTGGATGAACACGGAAATATCTACACCGCTATCTGTATGAACATGGAAATATCTACACTGCTGTCTGTATGAACATGGAAATACCTACACCGCTATCTGTATGAACATGGAAATATCTACATCGCTATCTGTATGAACATGGAAATATCTTCACCGCCATCTGTATGAACATGGATATAACTACACAGCCATCTGGATGAACATGGAAATATCTACACCGCTATCTGTATAAACATGGAAATATCAGCACCGCTATCTGTATGAACATGGAAATATCTGCACCGCCGTCTGTATGAACATGGAAATATCGTCACCGCCATCTGTATGAACATGGATATATCTACACAGACATCTGTATGAACATGGAAATATCTTCACCGCCATCTGTATGAACATGGATATGTCTACACAGCCATCTGGATGAACATGGAAATATCTACACCGCTATCTGTATGAACATAGAAATATCTACACCGCTATCTGTATGAACATGGAAATATCTACACAGACATCTGGATGAACACGGAAATATCTACACCGCTATCTGTATGAACATGGAAATACATGCACCGCTATCTGTATGAACATGGGAATATCTACACCGCTATCTGTATGAACATGGAAATATCTACACCGATATCTGTATGAACATGGAAATATCTTCACCGCCATCTGTATGAACATGGATATATCTACACAGCCATCTGGATGAACATGGAAATATCTACACCGCTATCTGTGTAAACATGCATACATTTTCACCGCTATCTGTATAAACATGGAAATATCTACACCGCCATCTCTATGAACATGGAAATATCTACACAGCCATCTGGATGAACATGGAAATATCTATACCGCCATCTGTATCAACATGGAAATATCTTCAGCGCCATCTGTAGGAACATGGATATATCTACACAGCCATCTGTATGAACATGGAAATATCTACACCGCTATCTGTATGAACATGGAAATATCTACACCGCTATCTGTATGAACATGGAAATATCTTCACCGCCATCTGTATGAACATGGATATGTCTACACAGCCATCTGTATGAACATTTAAATATCTACACCGCCATCTGTATTAAGATGGAGATATCTACACAACTATCTGCATAAACATGGAAATATCTACACCGCTATCTGTATAAACATGGAAATATCTACAACGCTATGTGTATAAACATGGAAATATCTACACCGCTATCTGTATAAACTTGGAAATATCTACACCGCTACCTGTATGAACATATAAATATCTACACCGCCATCTGTATTAAGATGGAGATATCTACACCGCTATCTGTATAAACATGGAAATTTCTACACCGCTATCTGTATAAACATGGAAATATCTACACCGCTATCTGTATAAACATGGAAATATCTACACCGCTACCTGTATAAACATGGAAATATCAGCACCGCTATCTGTATGAACATGGAAATATCTACACCGCAGTCTGTATGGACATGGAAATATCGTCACCGCCATCTGCATGAACATGGATATATCTACACAGCCATCTGTATGAACATGGAAATATCTTCACCGCCATCTGTATGAACATGGATATGTCTACACACCCGTCTGGATGAACATGGAAATATCTACACCGCTATCAGTGTAAACATGCATACATCTTCACCGCTATCTGTATAAACATGGAAATATCTACACCGCTATCTGGATGAACATGGAAATATCTACACCGCTATCTGTTTGAACATGGAAATATCTACACCACTATCTGCATGAAAAAGGAAATATCTACACAACTATCTGCATATAAATGGAAATATCTACACAGCTATCTCTTTGCACATGGAAATAACTACACCGCTATATCTATAAACATGGAAATATCTACACCGCCATCTGTATGAACATGGAAATATCTACACCGCCATCAGAATTAAGAAGGAGATATCTACACCGCTATCTGTATAAACATGGAAATATCTACACCGCTATCTGTATGAACATGGAAATATCTACACCGCTATCTGTATAAACACGGAAATATGTACACCGCTACCTGTATAAACATGGAAGTATCAGCACCGCTATCGGTATGAACATGGCAATATCTACACGTCTATCTGTATGAACATGGAAATATCTACACCGCTATCTGTTTGAACATGGAAATACCTACACCGCTATCTGCATGAAAATGGAAATATATACACAACTATCAGCATATAAATGGAAATATCTACACAGCTATCTCTTTGCACATGGAAATAGCTACACCGCTATCTCTATAAAGATGGAAATATCTACACCGCCATCTGTATGAACATGGAAATATCTACACCGCCATCTGTATTAAGAAGGAGATATCTACACCGCTATCTGTATAAACATGGAAATATCTACACCGCTATCTGTATGAACATGGAAATATCTATACCGCTATCTGTATAAACACGGAAATATGTGCACCGCTACCTGTATAAACATGGAAGTATCAGCACCGCTATCGGTATGAACATGGCAATATCTACATGTCTATCTGTATGAACATGGAAATATCTACACCGCTATCTGTATAAACATGGAAATATCTACACCGCTATCTGTATGAACATGGAAATATCTACACCGCTATCTGTTTGAACATGGAAATACCTACACCGCTATCTGCATGAAAATGGAAATATATACACAACTATCTGCATATAAATGGAAATATCTACACAGCTATCTCTTTGCTCATGGAAATAGCTACACCGCTATCTCTATAAACATGGAAATATCTACACCGCCATCTGTATGAACATGGAAATATCTACACTGCCATCTGTATTAAGGAGATATCTACACCGCTATCTGTATAAACATGGAAATATATACACCGCTATCTGTATGAACATGGAAATATCTACACCGCTCTCTGTATAAACACGGAAATATGTACACCGCTACCTGTATAAACATGGAAGTATCAGCACCGCTATCGGTATGAACATGGCAATATCTACACGGCTATCTGTATGAACATGGAAATATCTACACCGCCATCTGTATGAACATGGAAATATCTTCACCGCCATCTGTATGAACATGGATATGTCTACACAGCCATCTGGATGAACATGGAAATATCTACACCGCTATCTGTATGAACATGGAAATATCTACACCGCTATCTGTATGAACATGGAAATATCTACACAGACATCTGGATGAACACGGAAATATCTACACCGCTTTCTGTATGAACATGGAAATGCATGCACCGCTATCTGTATGAACGTGGAAATATCTACACCACTATCTGTATGAACATGGAAATATCTACACCGCTATCGGTATGAACATGGAAATATCTTCACCGCCATCTGTATGAACATGGATATATCTACACAGCCATCTGGATGAACATGGAAATATCTGCACCGCTATCTGTATGAAGATGGAAATATCTACACCGCTATCTGTATGAACATGGATATATCTACAGAGCCTTCTGGATGAACATGGAAATATCTACACCCCCATCTGTATGAACATGGAAATATCTACACCGCTATCTGTATGAACATGGAAATATCTACACCGCTATCTGTATGAACATGGAAATATCTTCACCGCCATCTGTATGAACATGGATATGTCTACACAGCCATCTGTATGAACATTTAAATATCTACACCGCCATCTGTATTAAGATGGAGATATCTACACAACTATCTGCAAAAACATGGAAATATCTACACCGCTATCTGTGTAAACATGGAAATATCTACACCGCTACCTGTATAAACATGGAAATATCTACACCGCTATCTGTATAAACATGGAAGTATCTACACCGCTACCTGTATAAACATGGAAATATCAGCACCGCTATCTGTATGAACATGGAAATATCTACACCGCCGTCTGTATGAACATGGAAATATCGTCACCGCCATCTGTATGAACATGGATATATCTACACAGCCATCTGTATGAACATGGAAATATCTTCACCGCCATCTGTATGAACATGGATATGTCTACACAGCCATCTGGATGAACATGGAAATATCTACACCGCTATCTGTATGAACATGGAAATATCTTCACCGCCATCTGTATGAACATGGATATATCTACACAGCCATCTGGATGAACATGGAAATATCTGCACCGCTATCTGTATGAAGATGGAAATATCTACACCGCTATCTGTATGAACATGGATATATCTACACAGCCATCTGGATGAACATGGAAATATCTACACCGCCATCTGTATGAACATGGAAATATCTTCAGCGCCATCTGTAGGAACATGGATATATCTACACAGCCATCTGTATGAACATGGAAATATCTACACCACTATCTGTATGAACATGGAAATATCTACACCGCTATCTGTATGAACATGGAAATATCTTCTCCACCATCTGTATGAACATGGATATGTCTACACAGCCATCTGTATGAAAATTTAAATATCTACACCGCCATCAGTATTAAGATGGGGATATCTACACAACTATCTGCATAAACATGGAAATATCTACACCGCTATCTGTATAAACATGGAAATATCTACACCGCTATGTGTATAAACATGGAAATATCTACACCGCTATCTGTATAAACATGGAAATAGCTACACCGCTACCTGTATAAACATGGAAATATCAGCACCGCTATCAGTATGAACATGGAAGTTTCTACACCGCCATCTGTATGAACATGGAAATATCTTCACCGCCATCCGTATGAACATGGAAATATCTGCACCGCCATCTGTATGAACATATAAATATCTACACCCCCATCTGTATTAAGATGGAGATATCTACACCGCTATCTGTATAAACATGGAAATATCTACACCGCTATCTGTATAAACATGGAAATATCTACACCGCTATCTGTATGAACATGGATATATCTACACAGCCATCTGGATGAACATGGAAATATCTACACCGCTATCTGTGTAAACATGCATACATTTTCACCTCTATCTGTAAAAACATGGAAATATCTACACCGCTATCTTTATGAACATGGAAATATCTACACCGTTCTCTGTATGAACATGGAAATATATGCACCGCTATCTGTATGAACATGGAAATATCTACACCGCTATCTGTATGAACATGGAAATATCTACACCGCCATCTGTATGAACATGGAAATATCTTCACCGCCATCTGTATGAACATGGATATATCTACACAGCCATCTGGATGAACATGGAAATATCTACACCGTTGTCTGTGTAAACATGCATACATTTTCACCGCTATCTGTATAAACATGGAAATATCTACACCGCTATCTTTATGAACATGGAAATATCTACACCGCTATCTGTTTGAACTTTGAGATATATACAGCGCTATCTGCTTGAAAATGGAAATATCTACACTGCTATCTGTATGAACATGGAAATACATACACCGCTATCTGAATGAGCAAGGAAATATCTACACCGCTTTCTGTATGAACTTGGAAATATCTACACCGCTATCTGTATGAACATGGAAATATCTTCACCGCCATCTGTATGAACATGGATATATCTACACAGCCATCTGGATTAACATGGAAATATCTGCACCGCTATCTGTATGAAGATGGAAATATCTACACCGCTATCTGTATGAACATGGATATATCTACACAGTCATCTGGATGAACATGGAAATATCTACACCGCTATCTGTGTAAACATGCATACATCTTCACCGCTATCTGTATAAACATGGAAATATCTACACCGCTATCTTTCTGAACACGGAAATATCTACACTGCTAACTGTTTGAACAGGGAAATATATACACCGCTATCTGCATGAAAATTGAAATATCTACACAGCTATCTGCATATACATGGTAGTATCTACACAGCTATCTCTTTACACATGGAAATAAGTGCACCACTATCTGTATGAACATGGAAATATCTACACCGCCGTCTGCATGAACAAGGAAATATCTGCACCGCCATCTGTATGAACATATAAATATCTACACCACCATCTGTATTAAGATGGAGATATCTACACCGCTATCTGTACAAACATGGAAATATCTAAACCAATATCTGTATGAACATGGAAATATCTACACCGCTATCTGTTTGAACAGGTAAGTATATACACCGCTATCTGCTTGAAAATGGAAATATCTATACAGCTATCTGCATATACCTGGGAATATCTATACAGGTATCTCTTTACACATGGAAATAACTACACCACTATCTGTATGAACATGGAAATATCTACACCGCCATCTGTATGAACATGGAAATATCTACACCGCCATCAGAATTAAGAAGGAGATATCTACACCGCTATCTGTATAAACATGGAAATATCTACACCGCTATCTGTATGAACATGGAAATATCTACACCGCTATCTGTATAAACACGGAAATATGTACACTGCTACCTGTATAAACATGGAAGTATCAGCACCGCTATCGGTATGAACATGGCAATATCTACACGTCTATCTGTATGAACATGGAAATATCTACACCGCTATCTGTATAAACATGGAAATAAGTTCACCGCCATCTGTATGAACATGGATATGTCTACACAGCCATCTGGATGAACATGGAAATATCTACACCGCTATCTGTATGAACATGGAAATAACTACACCGCTATCTGTATGAACATGGAAATATCTACACAGACATCTGGATGAACACGGAAATATCTACACCGCTATCTGTATGAACATGGAAATACATGCACCGCTATCTGTATGAACATGGAAATATCTACACCGCTATCTGTATGAACATGGAAATATCTACACCGCTATCTGTATGAACATGGAAATATCTACACAGACATCTGGATGAACACGGAAATATCTACACCGCTATCTGTATGAACATGGAAATATCTACACTGCTGTCTGTATGAACATGGAAATACCTACACCGCTATCTGTATGAACATGGAAATATCTACATCGCTATCTGTATGAACATGGAAATATCTTCACCGCCATCTGTATGAACATGGATATAACTACACAGCCATCTGGATGAACATGGAAATATCTACACCGCTATCTGTATAAACATGGAAATATCAGCACCGCTATCTGTATGAACATGGAAATATCTGCACCGCCGTCTGTATGAACATGGAAATATCGTCACCGCCATCTGTATGAACATGGATATATCTACACAGACATCTGTATGAACATGGAAATATCTTCACCGCCATCTGTATGAACATGGATATGTCTACACAGCCATCTGGATGAACATGGAAATATCTACACCGCTATCTGTATGAACATAGAAATATCTACACCGCTATCTGTATGAACATGGAAATATCTACACAGACATCTGGATGAACACGGAAATATCTACACCGCTATCTGTATGAACATGGAAATACATGCACCGCTATCTGTATGAACATGGGAATATCTACACCGCTATCTGTATGAACATGGAAATATCTACACCGATATCTGTATGAACATGGAAATATCTTCACCGCCATCTGTATGAACATGGATATATCTACACAGCCATCTGGATGAACATGGAAATATCTACACCGCTATCTGTGTAAACATGCATACATTTTCACCGCTATCTGTATAAACATGGAAATATCTACACCGCCATCTCTATGAACATGGAAATATCTACACAGCCATCTGGATGAACATGGAAATATCTATACCGCCATCTGTATCAACATGGAAATATCTTCAGCGCCATCTGTAGGAACATGGATATATCTACACAGCCATCTGTATGAACATGGAAATATCTACACCGCTATCTGTATGAACATGGAAATATCTACACCGCTATCTGTATGAACATGGAAATATCTTCACCGCCATCTGTATGAACATGGATATGTCTACACAGCCATCTGTATGAACATTTAAATATCTACACCGCCATCTGTATTAAGATGGAGATATCTACACAACTATCTGCATAAACATGGAAATATCTACACCGCTATCTGTATAAACATGGAAATATCTACAACGCTATGTGTATAAACATGGAAATATCTACACCGCTATCTGTATAAACTTGGAAATATCTACACCGCTACCTGTATGAACATATAAATATCTACACCGCCATCTGTATTAAGATGGAGATATCTACACCGCTATCTGTATAAACATGGAAATTTCTACACCGCTATCTGTATAAACATGGAAATATCTACACCGCTATCTGTATAAACATGGAAATATCTACACCGCTACCTGTATAAACATGGAAATATCAGCACCGCTATCTGTATGAACATGGAAATATCTACACCGCAGTCTGTATGGACATGGAAATATCGTCACCGCCATCTGCATGAACATGGATATATCTACACAGCCATCTGTATGAACATGGAAATATCTTCACCGCCATCTGTATGAACATGGATATGTCTACACACCCGTCTGGATGAACATGGAAATATCTACACCGCTATCAGTGTAAACATGCATACATCTTCACCGCTATCTGTATAAACATGGAAATATCTACACCGCTATCTGGATGAACATGGAAATATCTACACCGCTATCTGTTTGAACATGGAAATATCTACACCACTATCTGCATGAAAAAGGAAATATCTACACAACTATCTGCATATAAATGGAAATATCTACACAGCTATCTCTTTGCACATGGAAATAACTACACCGCTATATCTATAAACATGGAAATATCTACACCGCCATCTGTATGAACATGGAAATATCTACACCGCCATCAGAATTAAGAAGGAGATATCTACACCGCTATCTGTATAAACATGGAAATATCTACACCGCTATCTGTATGAACATGGAAATATCTACACCGCTATCTGTATAAACACGGAAATATGTACACCGCTACCTGTATAAACATGGAAGTATCAGCACCGCTATCGGTATGAACATGGCAATATCTACACGTCTATCTGTATGAACATGGAAATATCTACACCGCTATCTGTTTGAACATGGAAATACCTACACCGCTATCTGCATGAAAATGGAAATATATACACAACTATCAGCATATAAATGGAAATATCTACACAGCTATCTCTTTGCACATGGAAATAGCTACACCGCTATCTCTATAAAGATGGAAATATCTACACCGCCATCTGTATGAACATGGAAATATCTACACCGCCATCTGTATTAAGAAGGAGATATCTACACCGCTATCTGTATAAACATGGAAATATCTACACCGCTATCTGTATGAACATGGAAATATCTATACCGCTATCTGTATAAACACGGAAATATGTGCACCGCTACCTGTATAAACATGGAAGTATCAGCACCGCTATCGGTATGAACATGGCAATATCTACATGTCTATCTGTATGAACATGGAAATATCTACACCGCTATCTGTATAAACATGGAAATATCTACACCGCTATCTGTATGAACATGGAAATATCTACACCGCTATCTGTTTGAACATGGAAATACCTACACCGCTATCTGCATGAAAATGGAAATATATACACAACTATCTGCATATAAATGGAAATATCTACACAGCTATCTCTTTGCTCATGGAAATAGCTACACCGCTATCTCTATAAACATGGAAATATCTACACCGCCATCTGTATGAACATGGAAATATCTACACTGCCATCTGTATTAAGGAGATATCTACACCGCTATCTGTATAAACATGGAAATATATACACCGCTATCTGTATGAACATGGAAATATCTACACCGCTCTCTGTATAAACACGGAAATATGTACACCGCTACCTGTATAAACATGGAAGTATCAGCACCGCTATCGGTATGAACATGGCAATATCTACACGGCTATCTGTATGAACATGGAAATATCTACACCGCCATCTGTATGAACATGGAAATATCTTCACCGCCATCTGTATGAACATGGATATGTCTACACAGCCATCTGGATGAACATGGAAATATCTACACCGCTATCTGTATGAACATGGAAATATCTACACCGCTATCTGTATGAACATGGAAATATCTACACAGACATCTGGATGAACACGGAAATATCTACACCGCTTTCTGTATGAACATGGAAATGCATGCACCGCTATCTGTATGAACGTGGAAATATCTACACCACTATCTGTATGAACATGGAAATATCTACACCGCTATCGGTATGAACATGGAAATATCTTCACCGCCATCTGTATGAACATGGATATATCTACACAGCCATCTGGATGAACATGGAAATATCTGCACCGCTATCTGTATGAAGATGGAAATATCTACACCGCTATCTGTATGAACATGGATATATCTACAGAGCCTTCTGGATGAACATGGAAATATCTACACCCCCATCTGTATGAACATGGAAATATCTACACCGCTATCTGTATGAACATGGAAATATCTACACCGCTATCTGTATGAACATGGAAATATCTTCACCGCCATCTGTATGAACATGGATATGTCTACACAGCCATCTGTATGAACATTTAAATATCTACACCGCCATCTGTATTAAGATGGAGATATCTACACAACTATCTGCAAAAACATGGAAATATCTACACCGCTATCTGTGTAAACATGGAAATATCTACACCGCTACCTGTATAAACATGGAAATATCTACACCGCTATCTGTATAAACATGGAAGTATCTACACCGCTACCTGTATAAACATGGAAATATCAGCACCGCTATCTGTATGAACATGGAAATATCTACACCGCCGTCTGTATGAACATGGAAATATCGTCACCGCCATCTGTATGAACATGGATATATCTACACAGCCATCTGTATGAACATGGAAATATCTTCACCGCCATCTGTATGAACATGGATATGTCTACACAGCCATCTGGATGAACATGGAAATATCTACACCGCTATCTGTATGAACATGGAAATATCTTCACCGCCATCTGTATGAACATGGATATATCTACACAGCCATCTGGATGAACATGGAAATATCTGCACCGCTATCTGTATGAAGATGGAAATATCTACACCGCTATCTGTATGAACATGGATATATCTACACAGCCATCTGGATGAACATGGAAATATCTACACCGCCATCTGTATGAACATGGAAATATCTTCAGCGCCATCTGTAGGAACATGGATATATCTACACAGCCATCTGTATGAACATGGAAATATCTACACCACTATCTGTATGAACATGGAAATATCTACACCGCTATCTGTATGAACATGGAAATATCTTCTCCACCATCTGTATGAACATGGATATGTCTACACAGCCATCTGTATGAACATTTAAATATCTACACCGCCATCTGTATTAAGATGGAGATATCTACACAACTATCTGCATAAACATGGAAATATCTACACCGCTATCTGTATAAACATGGAAATATCTACAACGCTATGTGTATAAACATGGAAATATCTACACCGCTATCTGTATAAACATGGAAATATCTACACCGCTACCTGTATAAACATGGAAATATCAGCACCGCTATCAGTATGAACATGGAAGTTTCTACACCGCCATCTGTATGAACATGGAAGTATCTTCACCGCCATCCGTATGAACATGTAAATATCTGCACCGCCATCTGTATGAACATATAAATATCTACACCGCCATCTGTATTAAGATGGAGATATCTACACCGCTATCTGTATAAACATGGAAATATCTACACCGCTATCTGTATAAACATGGAAATATCTACACCGCTCTCTGTATAAACATGGAAATATCTACACCGCTACCTGTCTAAACATGGAAATATCAGCACCGCTATCTGTATGAACATGGAAATATCTACACCGCAGTCTGTATGAACATGGAAATATCGTCACCGCCATCTGCATGAACATGGATATATCTACACAGCCATCTGTATGAACATGGAAATATCTTCACCGCCATCTGTATGAACATGGATATGTCTACACAGCCGTCTGGATGAACATGGAAATATCTACACCGCTATCTGTGTAAACATGCATACATCTTCACCGCTATCTGTATAAACATGGAAATATCTACACCGCTATCTGTATGAACATGGAAATATCTACACCGCTATCTGTTTGAACATGGAAATATCTACACCGCTATCTGCAAGAAAAAGGAAATATCTACACAACTATCTGCATATAAATGGAAATATCTACACAGCTATCTCTTTGCACATGGAAATAACTAAACCGCTATATCTATAAACATGGAAATATCTACACCGCCATCTGTATGAACATGGAAATATCTACACCGCCATCAGAATTAAGAAGGAGATATCTACATCGCTATCTGTATAAACATGGAAATATCTACACCGCTATCTGTATGAACATGGAAATATCTACACCGCTATCTGTATAAACACGGAAATATGTACACCGCTACCTGTATAAACATGGAAGTATCAGCACCGCTATCGGTATGAACATGGCAATATCTACAAGTCTATCTGTATGAACATGGAAATATCTACACCGCTATCTGTATAAACATGGAAATATCTACACCGCTATCTGTATGAACATGAAAGTATCTACACCGCTATCTGTTTGAACATGGAAATACCTACACCGCTATCTGCATGAAAATGGAAATATATACACAACTATCTGCATATAAATGGAAATATCTACACAGCTATCTCTTTGCACATGGAATTAGCTACACCGCTATCTCTATAAAGATGGAAATATCTACACCGCCATCTGTATGAACATGGAAATATCTACACCGCCTTCTGTATTAAGAAGGAGATATCTACACCGCTATCTGTATAAACATGGAAATATATACACCGCTATCTGTATGAACATGGAAATATCTACACCACTCTCTGTATAAACACGGAAATATGTACACCGCTACATGTATAAACATGGAAGTATCAGCACCGCTATCGGTATGAACATGGCAATATCTACACGGCTATCTGTACGAACATGGAAATATCTACACCGCCATCTGTATGAACATGGAAATATCTTCACCGCCATCTGTATGAACATGGATATGTCTACACAGCCATCTGGATGAACATGGAAATATCTACACCGCTATCTGTATGAACATGGAAATATCTACACCGCTATCTGTATGAACATGGAAATATCTACACAGACATCTGGATGAACACGGAAATATCTACACCGCTATCTGTATGAACATGGAAATACATGCACCGCTATCTGTATGAACATGGAAATATCTACACCGCTATCTGTATGAACATGGAAATATCTACACCGCTATCTGTATGAACATGGAAATATCTTCACCGCCATCTGTATGAACATGGATATATCTACACAGCCATCTGGATGAACATGGAAATATCTACACCGCTATCTGTGTAAACATGCATACATTTTCACCGCTATCTGTATAAACATGGAAATATCTACACCGCTATCTTTATGAACATGGAAATATCTACACCGCTATCTGTATGAACATGGAAATATCTACACCGCTATCTGTATGAACATGGAAATATCTTCACCGCCATCTGTATGAACATGGATATATCTACACAGCCTTCTGGATGAACATGGAAATATCTACACCCCCATCTGTATGAACATGGAAATATCTTCACCGCCGTCTGTAAGAACATGGATATATCTACACAGCCATCTGTATGAACATGGAAATATCTACACCGCTATCTGTATGAACATGGAAATATCTACACCGCTATCTGTAGGAACATGGAAATATCTTCACCGCCATCTGTATGAACATGGATATGTCTACACAGCCATCTGTATGAACATTTAAATATCTACACCGCCATCTGTATTAAGATGGAGATATCTACACAACTATCTGCATAAACATGGAAATATCTACACCGCTATCTGTGTAAACATGGAAATATCTACACCGCTACCTGTATAAACATGGAAATATCTACTCCGCTATCTGTATGAACATGGAAATATCTTCACCGTCATCTGTATGAACATGGATTTATCTACACACCCATCTGGATGAACATGGAAATATCTACACCGCTATCTGTATGAACATGGAAATAGCTACACCGCTATCTGTATGAACATGGAAATATCTACACCGCTATCTGTATGAACATAGAAATATCTACACCGTTATCTGTATGAACATGGAAATATCTACACCGCTACCTGTATCAACATGGAAATATCAGCACCGCTATCTGTATGAACATGGAAATATCTACACAGCCTTCTGGATGAACATGGAAATATCTACACCGCTATCTGTATGAACATGGAAATATCTACACCGCTATCTGTATGAACATGGAAATATCTACACCGCTATCTGTATGAACATGGAAATATTTACACCGCTATCTGTATGAACATGGAAATATCTACCCCACTATCTGTGCAAACATGCATACATCTTCAACGCTATCTGTATAAACATGGAAATATCTACACCGCTATCTGTATGAACATGGAAATATCTACACCGCTAAGTGTTTGAACATGGAAATATCTACACCGCTATCTGCATGAAAATGGAAATATTTACACAGCTATCTGCATATACACGGAAATATCTACAAAGCTATTTCTTTACACACGGAAATAACTACACCGCTATCTCTATAAACATGGAAATATCTACACCACCATCTGTATGAACATGGAAATAGCTGCACCGCCATCTGTATGAACATATAAATATCTACACCGCCATCTGTATTAAGATGGAGATATCTACACCGCTATCTGTATAAACATGGAAATATCTACACCGCTATCTGTATAAACGTGGAAATATCTACACCGCTATCTCTATAAACATGGAAATATCTACACCGCTACCTGTATAAACATGGAAATATCAGCACCGCTATCTGTATGAACATGGAAATATCTACACAGCTATCTGTATGAACATGGAAATATCTACACCGCTATCTGCATGAAAATAGAAATATCTACACAGCTATCTGCATATACATGGAAATATCTACAAAGCTATCTCTTTACACATGGAAATAACTACACCGCTATCTCTATAAACGTGGAAATATCTACACCACTATCTGTATAAACATGGAAATATCTACACCGCTATCTGTATAAACATGGAAATATCTACACCGCTATTTGTATAAACATGGAAATATCTACACCGCTACCTGTATAAACATGGAAATATCAGCACCGCTATCTGTATTAACATGGAATTACCTACACTGCTATCTGTATGAACATGGAAATATCTACACCGATATCTGTATGAACATGGAAATATCTCCACCACCATCTGTATGAACATAGATATATCTACACAGCCATCTGGATGAACATGGAAATATCAGCACCGCTGTCTGTATGAACATGGAAATAACTACACCGCTATCTGTATGAACATGGAAATATCTACACCGCCATCTGTATGAACATGGAAATATCTTCACCGCCATCTGTATGAACATGGATATATCTACACAGCCATCTGGATGAACACGGAAATATCTACACCGCTATCTGTATGAGCATGGAAATATCTACACCGCTATCTGTGTAAACATGTATACATCTTCACCACTATCTGTTTAAACATGGAAATATCTACACTGTTATCTGCATGAACATGGAAATATCTACACCGCTATCTGTTTGAACATGGAAATATCTACACCGCTATCTGCATGAAAATGGAAATATCTACAAAGCTATCTGCATATACATGGAAATATCTATAGAGCTATCTCTTTACACATGGAAATAACTACAACGCTATCTCTATAAACATGGAAATATTTACACCGCCATCTGTATGAACATGGAAATATCTACACCGCTAACTGTTTGAACATGGAAATATCTACACCGCTATCTCCATGAAAATGGAAATATTTACACAGCTATCTGCATATACACGGAAATATCTACAAAGCTATTTCTTTACACATGGAAATAACTACACCGCTATCTCTATAAACATGGTAATATCTACAGCGCCATCTGTATGAACATGGAAATATCTGCACCGCCATCTGTATGATCATATAAATATCTACACAGCCATCTGTATTAAGATGGAGATATCTACTCCGCTATCTGTATAAACATGGAAATATCTACAGCGATATCTGCATAAACATGGAAATATCTAAACCGCTATCTGTATGAACATGGAAATATCTTCACCGCCATCTGTATGAACATGGATTTATCTACACACCCATCTGGATGAACATGGAAATATCTACACCGCTATCTGTATGAACATGGAAATAGCTACACCGCTATCTGTATGAACATGGAAATATCTACACCGCTATCTGTATGAACATAGAAATATCTACACCGTTATCTGTATGAACATGGAAATATCTACACTGCTACATGTATCAACATGGAAATATCAGCACCGCTATCTGTATGAACATGGAAATATCTACACAGCCTTCTGGACGAACATGGAAATATCTACACCGCTATCTGTATGAACATGGAAATATCTACACCGCTATCTGTATGAACATGGAAATATCTACACCACTATCTGTATGAACATGGAAATATTTACACCGCTATCTGTATGAACATGGAAATATCTACCCCACTATCTGTGCAAACATGCATACATCTTCACCGCTATCTGTATAAACATGGAAATATCTACACCGCTATCTGTATGAACATGGAAATATCTACACCGCTAACTGTTTGAACATGGAAATATCTACACCGCTATCTGCATGAAAATGGAAATATTTACACAGCTATCTGCATATACACGGAAATATCTACAAAGCTATTTCTTTGCAAATGGAAATAACTACACCGCTATCTCTATAAACATGGAAATATCTACACCACCATCTGTATGAACATGGAAATATCTGCACCGTCATCTGTATGAACATATACATATCTACACCGCCATCTGTATTAAGATGGAGATATCTACACCGCTATCTGTATAAACATGGAAATATCTACACCACTATCTGTATAAACGTGGAAATATCTACTCCGCTATCTCTATAAACATGGAAATATCTACACCGCTACCTGTATAAACATGGAAATATCAGCACCGCTATCTGTATGAACATGGAAATATCTACACCGCTATCTGTATGAACATGGAAATATCTACACCGCTATCTGCATGAAAATAGAAATATCTACACAGCTATCTGCATATACATGGAAATATCTACAAAGCTATCTCTTTACACATGGAAATAACTACACCGCTATCTCTATAAAGATGGAAATATCTACACCACTATCTGTATAAACATGGAAATATCTACACCGCTATCTGTATATACATGGAAATATGTACACCGCTATTTGTATAAACATGGAAACATCTACACCGCTACCTGTATAAACATGGAAATATCAGCACCGCTATCTGTATTAACATGGAATTACCTACACTGCTATCTGTATGAACATGGAAATATCTACACCGATATCTGTATGAACATGGAAATATCTTCACCACCATCTGTATGAACATAGATATATCTACACAGCCATCTGGATGAACATGGAAATATCAGCACCGCTGTCTGTATGAACATGGAAATATCTACACCGCTATCTGTATGAACATGGAAATATCTACACCGCTATCTGTATGAACATGGAAATATCTTCACCGCCATCTGTATGAACATGGATATATCTACACAGCCATGTGAATGAACACGGAAATATCTACACCGCTATCTGTATGAGTATGGAAATATCTACACCGCTATCTGTGTAAACATGTATACATCTTCACCACTATCTGTTTAAACATGGAAATATCTACACTGCTATCTGCATGAACATGGAAATATCTACACCGCTATCTGTTTGAACATGGAAATATCTACACCGCTATCTGCATGAAAATGGAAATATCTTCAAACCTATCTGCATATACATGGAAATATCTATACAGCTATCCCTTTACACATGGAAATAACTACACCGCTATCTCTATAAACGTGGAAATATCTACACCGCAATCTGTATGAACATGGAAATATCTACACCGCTAACTGTTTGAACATGGAAATATCTACACCGCTATCTGCATGAAAATGGAAATATTTACACAGCTATCTGCATATACACGGAAATATCTACAAAGCTATTTCTTTACACATGGAAATAACTACACCGCTATCTCTATAAACATGGAAATATCTACACCACCATCTGTATGAACATGGAAATATCTGCACCGCCATCTGTATGAACATGGAGATATCTACACCACTATCTGCATGAAAATAGAAATATCTACACAGCTATCTGCATATACATGGAAATATCTACAAAGCTATCTCTTTACACATGGAAATAACTACACCGCTATCTCTATAAACATGGAAATATCTACACCACTATCTGTATCAACATGGAAATATCTACACCGCTATCTGTATAAACATGGAAATATCTACACCGCTATTTGTATAAACATGGAAATATCTACACCGCTACCTGTATAAACATGGAAATATCAGCACCGCTATCTGTATTAACATGGAATTACCTACACTGCTATCTGTATGAACATGGAAATATCTAAACCGATATCTGTATGAACATGGAATTATCTTCACCACCATCTGTATGAACATAGATATATCTACACCGCCATCTGTATGAACATGGAAATATCTGCACCGCCATCAGTATGATCTTATAATTATCTACACCGCCATCAGTATTAAGATGGAGATATTTACACCGCTATCTGTATAAACATGGAAATATCTACACCGATATCTGTATAAACATGGAAATATCTACACCGCTATCTGTATGAACATGGAAATAACTTCCCCGCCATCTGTATGAACATGGATATATCTACACAGCCATCTGGATGAACATGGAAATATCTACACCGCTATCTGTATGAACATGGAAATAGCTACACCGCAATCTGTATGAACATGGAAATATCTACACCGCTATCTGTATGAACATGGAAATATCTACACCGCTATCTGTATGAACATGGAAATACCTTCACCGCCATCTGTATGAACATGGATATATCTAAACAGCCATCTGGATGAATATGGAAATATCTACACCGCTATCTGTATGAACATGGAAATATCTACACCGCTATCTGTATGAACATGGAAATATCTACACCGCTATCTGTGTTAACATGCATACATCTTCACCGCTATCTGTATAAACATGGAAATATCTACACCGCTATCTGTATGAACATGGAAATATCTACACAGCTATCTGTTTGAACATGGAAATATCTACACCGGTGTCTGCATGAAAATGTTAATATCTACAGAGCTCTCTGCATTTACATGGGAATATCTACAAAGCTATTTCTTTACACATGGAAATATCTACACCGCAATCTCTATAAACATGGAAATATCTACACCGCCATCTGAATGAACTTGGAAATATCTGCACCGCCATCTGTATGAACATATAAATATCTACACCGCCATCTGTATTAAGATGGAGATATCTACACCGCTATCTGTATAAACATGAAAATATCTACACCGCTATCTGTATAAACATGGAAATATCTACACCGCTATCTTTATAAACATGGAAATATCAACACCGCTACCTGTATAAACATGGAAATATCAGCACCGCTATCTGTATGAACATAGAATTATCTACACCGCTATCTCTATGAATATGGAAATATCTACACCGCTATCTGTATGAACATGGAAATAGCTACACCGCTATCTGTATGAACATGGAAATATCTTCATCGCCACCTGTATGAACATGGATATATCTACACAGCCATCTGGATGAACATGGAAATATCTACACCGCAATCTGTATGAACATGGAAATAGCTACACCTCTATCTGTATGAACATGGAATTATCTACACCGCTATCTGTATGAACATGGAAAGATCTCCACCGCTATCTGTATGAACATGGAAATATCTTCACCGCGATCTGTATGAACATGGATATATCTACACAGCCAACTGGATGAACATGGAAATATCTACACCGCTACCTGAATGAACATGGAAATATCTACACCGCTATCTGTGTAAACATGCATACATCTTCACTGCTATCTGTATAAACATGGAAATATCTCCACCGCTATCTGTATGAACATGGAAATATCTACACCGCTATCTGCATGAAAATGGAAATATCAACAGAGCTATCTGCATATACATGGAAATATCTACAAAGCTCTTTCTTTACACATGGAAATAACTACAAGACTATCTCTATAAACTTAGAAATATCTACACCGCCATCTGTATGAACATGGAAATATCTGCACCGCCATCTGCATGAACATGGAAATATCTACACAGCCTTCTGGATGAACATGGAAATATCTACACCGCTATCTGTATGAACATGGAAATATCTATACCGCTATCTGTATGAAAAGGGAAATATCTACACCGCTATCTGTATGAACATGGAAATCTCTACACCGCTATTTGTGCAAACATGCATACATCTTCACCGCTATCTCTATAAACATGCAAATATCTACACCGCTATCTGCATGAACATGGAAATATCTACACCGCTATCAGTTTGAACATGGAAAGATCTACACCGCTATCTGCATGAAAATGGAAATATCTACACAGCTATCTGCATATACACGGAAATACCTACAAAGTTATTTCTTTACACATGGAAATAACTACACCGCTATCTCTATAAACATGGAAATATCTACACCGCCATCTGTATGAACATGGAAATATCTGCACCGCCATCTGTATGAACATATAAATATCTACACCGCCATCTGTATTGAGATGGAGATATCTACACCGCTATCTGTATAAACATGGAAATATCTACACCGCTATCTGTATAAACATGGAAATATCTACACCGCTATCTGTATGAACATGGAAATATCTACACGGCTACCTGTATAAACATGGAAATATCAGCACCGCTATCTGTATGAACATGGAAATATCTACAAGGCCTTCTGGATGAGCATGGAAATATCTACACCGCTATCTGTATGAACATGGAAATATCTACACCGCTATCTGTATGAACATGGAAATATCTACACCGCTATCTGTGCAAACATGCATACATCTTCACCGCTATCTGTATTAAGATGGAGATATCTATACCGCTATCTGTATAAACATGGAAATATCTACACCGCTATCTCTATAAACATGGAAATATCTACACCGCTATCTGTATCAACATGGAAATATCTACACCGCTACCTGTATAAACATGGAAATATCTACACCGCTATCTGTATGAACATGGAAATATATACACAGCTATCTGTTTGAACATGGAAATATCTACACCGCTATCTGCATGAAAATGGAAATATCTACAAAGCTCTCTGCATGTACATGGAAATATCTACAAAGCTATTTCTTTACACATGGAAATATCTACACCGCCATCTGAATGAATGTGGAAATATCTATACCGCCATCTGAATGAACATGGAAATATCTGCACCGCCATCTGTATGAACATATAAATATCTACACCGCCATCTGTATTAAGATGGAGATATCTACACCGCTATCTGTATAAACATGGAAATATCTACACCGCTATCTGCATGAACATGGAAATATCTACACCGCTATCTGTGTTAACATGCATACATCTTCACCGCTATCTGTATAAACATGGAAATATCTACACCGCTATCTGTATGAACATGGAAATATCTACACAGCTATCTGTTTGAACATGGAAATATCTACACCGCTATCTGCTTGAAAATGGAAATATCTACACAGCTATCTGCATATACATGGAAATATTTACAAAGCTATTTATTTACACATGGAAATATCTACACTGCAGTCTCTATAAACATGGAAATATCTACACCGCCATCAGTATGAACATGGAAATATCTGCACCGCCATCTGTATTAAGATGGAGATATCTACACCGCTATCTGTATAAACATGAAAATATCTACACCGCTACCTGTATAAACATGGAAATATCTACACCGCTATCTGTATAAACATAGAAATATCTACACCGCTACCTGTATAAACATGGAAATATCAGCACCGCTATCTGTATGAACATGGAAATATCTACACCGCTATCTCTATGAACATGGAAATATCTACACCGCTATCTCTATGAACATGGAAATAGCTACACCGCTATCTGTATGAACATGGAAATATCTACACCTCTATCTGTATGAACATGGAAATATCTACACCGCTGTCTGTATGAACATAGAAATATCTGCAGAGCTATCTGTATGAACATGGAAATATCTACATCGCTATCTGTATGAACATGGAAATATCTTCACCGCCATCTGAATGAACATGGATATATCTACACAGCCATCTGGATGAACATGGAAATATCTACACCGCTATCTGTATGAACATGGAAATATCTGCACCGCTAACTGTGTAAACATGCATACATCTCCACCTCTATCTGTATAAACATGGAAATATCTACAGCGCTATCTGTATACACATGGGAATATCTACACCGCTACCTGTATAAACATGGAAATATCAGCACCGCTATCTGTATGAACATGGAAATGTCTACACAGCCATCTGGATGAACATGGAAATATCTACACCGCTATCTGTATGAACATGGAAATAGCTACACCGCTATCTGTATGAACATGGAAATGTCTACACCGCTATCTGTATGAACATGGAAATATCTACACCGCTATCTGTATGAACATGGAAATATCTTCACCGCCATCTGTATGAACATGGATATATCTACATAGCCATCTGAATGAACATGGAAATATCTACACCGCTATATGTATGAACATGGAAATATCTACACCGCTATATGTATAAACATGGAAATATCTACACCGCTATCTGTATGAACATGGAAATATCTACACCGCTATCTGTATGAACATGGAAATATCTTCACCGCCATCTGTATGAACATGGATATATCTACATAGCCATCTGAATGAACATGGAAATATCTACACCGCTATCTGTATGAACATGGAAATATCTACACCACTATCTGTGTAAACATGCATTCACCTTCACCGCTATCTGTATAAACATGGAAATATCTACAGCGCTATCTGTATGAACATGGAAATATCTACACCGCTATCTGTTTGAACTTGGAAATATCTACTCCGCTATCTGCATGAAAATGGAAATATTTACACAGCTATCTGCATATACATGGAAATATCTACAAAGCTATTTCTTTACACATGGAAATAACTACACCGCTATCTCTATTAACATGGAAATATCTACACCGCCATCTGTATGAACATGGAGATATCTTCACCACCATCTGTAGGAACATATAAATATCTACACCGCCATCTGTATTAAGATGGAGATATCTACACCGCTATCTGTATAAACATGGAAATATCTACACCGCTATCTGTATAAACATGGAAATATCTACACCGCTATCTGTATAAACATGGAAATATCTACACCGCTACCTGTATAAACATGGAAATATCAGCACCGCTATCTGTAAGAACTTGGAAATATCTTCACAGCCATCTGGATGAACATGGAAATATCTACACCGCTATCTGTATGAACATGGAAATATCTACACCGCTATCTGTATGAACATGGAAATATCTACACCGCTATCTGTATGAACAGGGAAATATCTACACCGCTACCTGTATAAACATGGAAATATCAGCACCGCTATCTGTATGAACATGGAAATATCTACACCGCTATCTCTATGAACATGGAAATATCTACACCGCTATCTGTATGAACATGGAAATATCTTCACCGCTATCTGTATGAACATGGAAATATCTACACCTCTATCTGTATGAACATGGAAATATCTTCACCGCCATCTGTATGAACATGGATATATCTACACAGCCATCTGGATGAACATGGAAATATCTACACCGCAATCTGTATGAACATGGAAATAGCTACACCTCTATCAGTATGAACATGGAGATGTCTACACCGCTATCTGTATGAACATGGAAATATCTACACCGCTGTCTGCATGAACATGGAAATATCTTCACCGCCATCTGTATGAACATGGATATATCTACACAGCCATCTGGATGAACATGGAAATATCTACACCGCTATCTGTATGAACTTGGAAATATCTTCACCGCTATCTGTGTTAACATGCATACATCTTCACCGCTATCTCTATAAACATGAAAATATCTACACCGCTATCTGTATGAACATGGAAATATCTACACAGCTATCTGTTTGAACATGGAAATATCTACACCGCTATCTGCATGAAAATGGAAATATCTACAAAGCTATCTGCATATACTTGGAAATATTTACAAAGCTATTTCTTTACACATGGAAATATCTACACCGCAGTCTCTATAAACATGGAAATATCTACACCGCCATCTGTATGAACATGGAAATATCTGCACCGCCATCTGTATGAACATATAAATATCTACACCGCCATCTGTATTAAGATGGAGATACCTACACCGCTATCTGTATAAACATGAAAATATCTACACCGCTATCTGTATAAACATGGAAATATCTACACCGCTATCTTTATAAACATGGAAATATCAACACCGCTACCTGTATAAACATGGAAATATCAGCACCGCTATCTGTATGAACATAGAAATATCTACACCGGTATCTCAATGAATATGGAAATATCTACACCGCTATCTGTATGAACATGGAAATAGCTACACCGCTATCTGTATGAACATGGAAATATCTACACCAATATCTGTATGAACATGGAAATATCTACACCGCTATCTGTATGAACATGGAAATATCTACACCGCTATCTGTATGATCATGGAAATACCTTCACCGCCATCTGTTTGAACATGGATATAACTACACAGCCATCTGGATGAAAATGGAAATAGCTACACAGCTATCTGTATGAACATGGAAATATCTACACCACTATCTGTATGAACATGGAAATATCTACACCGCTGTCTGAATGAACATGGAAATATCTACACAGCTATCTGTATGAACATGGAAATATCTACACCGCTATCTGTATGAACATGGAAACATCTTCACCGCCATCTGTATGAACATGGATATATCTACATAGCCATCTGAATGAATATGGAAATATCTACACCGCTATCTGTATGAACATGGAAATATCTACACCACTCTCTGTGTAAACATGCATATATCTTCACAGCTATCTGTATAAACATGGAAATATCTACACCGCTATCTGTATGAACATGGAAATATCTACACCGCTCTCTGTTTGAACATGGAAATATCTACTCCGCTATCTGCATGAAAATGGAAATATCTACACAGCTATCTGCATATACATGGAAATATCTACAAAGCTACTTCTTTACACATGGAAATAACTACAACGCTATCTCTATTAACATGGAAATGTCTACACCGCCATCTGTATGAACATGGAGATATCTTCACCGCCATCTGTATGAACATATAAATATCTACACCGCCATCTGTATTAAGATGGAGATATCTACACCGCTATCTGTATAAACATGGAAATATCTACACCGCTATCTGTATAAACATGGAAATATCTACACCGCTATCTGTATAAACGTGGAAATATCTACACCGCTACCTGTATAAACATGGAAATATCAGCACCGCTATCAGTATGAACATGGAAATATCTACACAGCCATCTGGATAAACATGGAAATATCTACATCGCTATATGTATGAACATGGAAATAGATACACCGCTATCTGTATGAACATGGAAAGACCTACACCGCTATCTGTATGAACATGGAAATACCTTCACCGCCATCTGTATGAACATGGATATATCTACACAGCCATCTGGATGAACATGGAAATATCTACACCGCTACCTGAATGAACTTGGAAATATCTACACCGCTATCTGTGTAAACATGCATACATCTTCATCGCTATCTGTATAAACATGGAAATATCTCCACCGCTATCTGTATGAACATGGAAATATGTACACCGCTATCTGCATGAAAATGGAAATATCTACAGAGCTATCTGCATATACATGGAAATATCTACAAAGCTATTTCTTTACACATGGAAATAACTACACCGCTATCTCTATAAACATAGAAATATCTACACCGCCATCTGTATGAACATGGAAATATCTGCACCGCCATCTGCATGAACATATAAATATCTACACCACCATCTGTATTAAGATGGAGATATCCACACCGCTATCTGTATAAACATGGAAATATCTACACCGCTATCTGTATAAACATGGAAATATGTACACCGCTATCTGTATGAACATGGAAATATCTACACTGCTACCTATATAAACATGGAAATATCAGCACCGCTATCTGTATGAACATGGAAATATCTACACAGCCTTCTGGATGAACATGGAAATATCTACACCGCTATCTGTATGAACATGGAAATATCTACACCGCTATCTGTATGAACATGGAAATATCTACACCGCTATCTGTATGAACATGGAAATATCTACACCGCTATCTGTATGAACATGGAAATATCTACACCGCTATCTGTGCAAACATGCATACATCTTCACCGCTATCTGTATAAACATGCCAATATCTACACCGCTATCTGTATGAACATGGAAATATCTACACCGCTATCTGTATAAACATGGAAATATAAGCACCGCTATCTGTATGAACATGGAAATATCTACACCGCTATCTGTACGAACATGGAAATATCTACACCGCTATCTGTATGAACAAGGAAATAGCTGCACCGCTATCTGTATGAACATGGAAATATCTACAGCACTATCTGTATGAACATGGTAATATCTACACCGCTATCTGTTTGAACATGGAAATATGTAAACCGCTATATGCATGAAAATGGAAATATCTACACAGCTATCTGCGTATACATGGAAATATCTACACAGCTATCTCTTTGCACATGGAAAAAACTACAACGATATCTGTATGAACATGGATATATCTACACCGCCATCTGTATGAACATGGAAATATCTGCACGGCCATCTGTATGAACATATAAATATCTAAACTGCCATCTGTATTAAGATGGAGATATCTACACCTCTATCTGTATAAACATGGAAATATCTACACCGCTATCTGTATAAACATGGAAATGTCTACACCGCTATCTGTATAAACCTGGAAATATCTACACCGCTACCTGTATAAACATGGAAATGTGAGCACCGCAATCTGTATGAACATGGAAATATCAGCCCCCCTATCTGTATGAACATGGAAATATCTACACCACTATCTGTATGAACATGGAAATATCTACACCGCTATCTGTATGAACATGGAAATATCTTCACCGCCATCTGTATGAACATGGATATATCTACACAGCCATCTGGATTAACATGGAAATATCTACACTGCTATCTCCATGAACATGGAAATAGCTATACCGCCATCTGTATGAACATGCAAATATCTACACCGCCATCTGTATGAACATGGAAATATCTGCACCGCCATCTGTATGAACATATAAATAACTACACCGCAATCTGTATTAAGATGGAGATATCTACACCGCTATCTGTATAAACCTGGAAATATCTACACTGCTATCTGTATAAACATGGAAATATCTACACCGCTATCTGTATAAACATGGAAATATCTGCACCGCTACCTGTATAAACATGGAAATATCAGCACCGCTATCTGTATGAACATTGAAATATCTACACCGCTATCTGTACGAACATGGAAATATCTACACCGCTATCTGTATGAACATGGAAATAGCTACACCACTATCTGTATGAACATGGAAATATCTACACCGCTATCTGTATGAACATGGAAATATTTACACCGCTATCTGTTTGAACATGGAAATATCTAAACCGCAATCTGCATGGAAATGGAAATATCTTCACAGCTATCTGCATATACATGGAAATATCTACACAGCTATCTCTTTACACATGGAAATAACTACACCGCTATCTGTATGAACATGGAAATATCTACACCGCCATCTGTATGAACATGGAAATATCTGCACGGCCATCTGTATGAACATATAAATATCTACACCGCCATCTGTATTAAGATGGAGAAATCTACACCGCTATCTGTATAAACATGGAAATATCTACACCGCTATCTGTATAAACATGGAAATATCTACACCGCTATCTGTGTAAACATGCATACATCTTCACCGCTATCTGTATAAACATGGAAATATCAGCACCGCTATCTGTATGAACATGGAAATATCTACACCGCTATCTGTTTGAACATGGAAATATCTAAACCGCTATCTGCAAGAAAATGGAAATATCTACCCAGCTATCTGCATATACATGGAAATATCTACACAGCTATCTCTTTGCACATGGAAATAACTACACCGCTATCTGTATGAACATGGAAATATCTACACCGCCATCTGTATGAACATGGAAATATCTGCACGGCCATCTGTATGAACATATAAATATCTACACTGCCATCTGTATTTAGATGGTGATATCTACACCGCTATCTGTATAAACATGGAAATATCAGCACCGCTATCTGAATGAACATGGAAATATCAGCCCCTCTATCTGTATGAACATGGAAATATCTACACCACTATCTGTATGAACATGGAAATATCTACACCGCTATCTGTATGAACATGGAATTATCTTCACCGCCATCTGTATGAACATGGATATGTCTACACAGCCATCTGGATGAACATGGAAATATCTACACCGCTATCTGTATGAACATGGAAATAACTACACCGCTATCTGTATGAACATGGAAATATCTACATCACTATCTGTATGAACATGGAAATATCTACACCGCTATCTGTATGAACATGGAAATATCTTCACCGCCATCTGTATGAACATGGATATATCTACACAGCCATCTGGATGAACATGGAAATATCTACACCGCTATCTGTATAAACATGGAAATATCTACACCACTATCTGTATAAACATGGAAATATCTACACCGCTACCTGTACAAACATGGAAATATCTACACCGCTATCTGTATGAACATGGAAATGTCTACACCGCTATCTGTATGAACATGGAAATATCTACACCGCTATCTGTATGAACATGGAAATATCTTCACCGCCATCTGTATGAACATGGATATATCTACATAGCCATCTGAATGAACATGGAAATATCTACACCGCTATATGTATGAACATGGAAATATCTACACCGCTATATGTATAAACATGGAAATATCTACACCGCTATCTGTATGAACATGGAAATATCTACACCGCTATCTGTATGAACATGGAAATATCTTCACCGCCATCTGTATGAACATGGATATATCTACATAGCCATCTGAATGAACATGGAAATATCTACACCGCTATCTGTATGAACATGGAAATATCTACACCACTATCTGTGTAAACATGCATTCACCTTCACCGCTATCTGTATAAACATGGAAATATCTACAGCGCTATCTGTATGAACATGGAAATATCTACACCGCTATCTGTTTGAACTTGGAAATATCTACTCCGCTATCTGCATGAAAATGGAAATATTTACACAGCTATCTGCATATACATGGAAATATCTACAAAGCTATTTCTTTACACATGGAAATAACTACACCGCTATCTCTATTAACATGGAAATATCTACACCGCCATCTGTATGAACATGGAGATATCTTCACCACCATCTGTAGGAACATATAAATATCTACACCGCCATCTGTATTAAGATGGAGATATCTACACCGCTATCTGTATAAACATGGAAATATCTACACCGCTATCTGTATAAACATGGAAATATCTACACCGCTATCTGTATAAACATGGAAATATCTACACCGCTACCTGTATAAACATGGAAATATCAGCACCGCTATCTGTAAGAACTTGGAAATATCTTCACAGCCATCTGGATGAACATGGAAATATCTACACCGCTATCTGTATGAACATGGAAATATCTACACCGCTATCTGTATGAACATGGAAATATCTACACCGCTATCTGTATGAACAGGGAAATATCTACACCGCTACCTGTATAAACATGGAAATATCAGCACCGCTATCTGTATGAACATGGAAATATCTACACCGCTATCTCTATGAACATGGAAATATCTACACCGCTATCTGTATGAACATGGAAATATCTTCACCGCTATCTGTATGAACATGGAAATATCTACACCTCTATCTGTATGAACATGGAAATATCTTCACCGCCATCTGTATGAACATGGATATATCTACACAGCCATCTGGATGAACATGGAAATATCTACACCGCAATCTGTATGAACATGGAAATAGCTACACCTCTATCAGTATGAACATGGAGATGTCTACACCGCTATCTGTATGAACATGGAAATATCTACACCGCTGTCTGCATGAACATGGAAATATCTTCACCGCCATCTGTATGAACATGGATATATCTACACAGCCATCTGGATGAACATGGAAATATCTACACCGCTATCTGTATGAACTTGGAAATATCTTCACCGCTATCTGTGTTAACATGCATACATCTTCACCGCTATCTCTATAAACATGAAAATATCTACACCGCTATCTGTATGAACATGGAAATATCTACACAGCTATCTGTTTGAACATGGAAATATCTACACCGCTATCTGCATGAAAATGGAAATATCTACAAAGCTATCTGCATATACTTGGAAATATTTACAAAGCTATTTCTTTACACATGGAAATATCTACACCGCAGTCTCTATAAACATGGAAATATCTACACCGCCATCTGTATGAACATGGAAATATCTGCACCGCCATCTGTATGAACATATAAATATCTACACCGCCATCTGTATTAAGATGGAGATACCTACACCGCTATCTGTATAAACATGAAAATATCTACACCGCTATCTGTATAAACATGGAAATATCTACACCGCTATCTTTATAAACATGGAAATATCAACACCGCTACCTGTATAAACATGGAAATATCAGCACCGCTATCTGTATGAACATAGAAATATCTACACCGGTATCTCAATGAATATGGAAATATCTACACCGCTATCTGTATGAACATGGAAATAGCTACACCGCTATCTGTATGAACATGGAAATATCTACACCAATATCTGTATGAACATGGAAATATCTACACCGCTATCTGTATGAACATGGAAATATCTACACCGCTATCTGTATGATCATGGAAATACCTTCACCGCCATCTGTTTGAACATGGATATAACTACACAGCCATCTGGATGAAAATGGAAATAGCTACACAGCTATCTGTATGAACATGGAAATATCTACACCACTATCTGTATGAACATGGAAATATCTACACCGCTGTCTGAATGAACATGGAAATATCTACACAGCTATCTGTATGAACATGGAAATATCTACACCGCTATCTGTATGAACATGGAAACATCTTCACCGCCATCTGTATGAACATGGATATATCTACATAGCCATCTGAATGAATATGGAAATATCTACACCGCTATCTGTATGAACATGGAAATATCTACACCACTCTCTGTGTAAACATGCATATATCTTCACAGCTATCTGTATAAACATGGAAATATCTACACCGCTATCTGTATGAACATGGAAATATCTACACCGCTCTCTGTTTGAACATGGAAATATCTACTCCGCTATCTGCATGAAAATGGAAATATCTACACAGCTATCTGCATATACATGGAAATATCTACAAAGCTACTTCTTTACACATGGAAATAACTACAACGCTATCTCTATTAACATGGAAATGTCTACACCGCCATCTGTATGAACATGGAGATATCTTCACCGCCATCTGTATGAACATATAAATATCTACACCGCCATCTGTATTAAGATGGAGATATCTACACCGCTATCTGTATAAACATGGAAATATCTACACCGCTATCTGTATAAACATGGAAATATCTACACCGCTATCTGTATAAACATGGAAATATCTACACCGCTACCTGTATAAACATGGAAATATCAGCACCGCTATCAGTATGAACATGGAAATATCTACACAGCCATCTGGATAAACATGGAAATATCTACATCGCTATATGTATGAACATGGAAATAGATACACCGCTATCTGTATGAACATGGAAAGACCTACACCGCTATCTGTATGAACATGGAAATACCTTCACCGCCATCTGTATGAACATGGATATATCTACACAGCCATCTGGATGAACATGGAAATATCTACACCGCTACCTGAATGAACTTGGAAATATCTACACCGCTATCTGTGTAAACATGCATACATCTTCATCGCTATCTGTATAAACATGGAAATATCTCCACCGCTATCTGTATGAACATGGAAATATGTACACCGCTATCTGCATGAAAATGGAAATATCTACAGAGCTATCTGCATATACATGGAAATATCTACAAAGCTATTTCTTTACACATGGAAATAACTACACCGCTATCTCTATAAAAATAGAAATATCTACACCGCCATCTGTATGAACATGGAAATATCTGCACCGCCATCTGCATGAACATATAAATATCTACACCACCATCTGTATTAAGATGGAGATATCCACACCGCTATCTGTATAAACATGGAAATATCTACACCGCTATCTGTATAAACATGGAAATATGTACACCGCTATCTGTATGAACATGGAAATATCTACACTGCTACCTATATAAACATGGAAATATCAGCACCGCTATCTGTATGAACATGGAAATATCTACACAGCCTTCTGGATGAACATGGAAATATCTACACCGCTATCTGTATGAACATGGAAATATCTACACCGCTATCTGTATGAACATGGAAATATCTACACCGCTATCTGTATGAACATGGAAATATCTACACCGCTATCTGTATGAACATGGAAATATCTACACCGCTATCTGTGCAAACATGCATACATCTTCACCGCTATCTGTATAAACATGCCAATATCTACACCGCTATCTGTATGAACATGGAAATATCTACACCGCTATCTGTATAAACATGGAAATATAAGCACCGCTATCTGTATGAACATGGAAATATCTACACCGCTATCTGTACGAACATGGAAATATCTACACCGCTATCTGTATGAACAAGGAAATAGCTGCACCGCTATCTGTATGAACATGGAAATATCTACAGCACTATCTGTATGAACATGGTAATATCTACACCGCTATCTGTTTGAACATGGAAATATGTAAACCGCTATATGCATGAAAATGGAAATATCTACACAGCTATCTGCGTATACATGGAAATATCTACACAGCTATCTCTTTGCACATGGAAAAAACTACAACGATATCTGTATGAACATGGATATATCTACACCGCCATCTGTATGAACATGGAAATATCTGCACGGCCATCTGTATGAACATATAAATATCTAAACTGCCATCTGTATTAAGATGGAGATATCTACACCTCTATCTGTATAAACATGGAAATATCTACACCGCTATCTGTATAAACATGGAAATGTCTACACCGCTATCTGTATAAACCTGGAAATATCTACACCGCTACCTGTATAAACATGGAAATGTGAGCACCGCAATCTGTATGAACATGGAAATATCAGCCCCCCTATCTGTATGAACATGGAAATATCTACACCACTATCTGTATGAACATGGAAATATCTACACCGCTATCTGTATGAACATGGAAATATCTTCACCGCCATCTGTATGAACATGGATATATCTACACAGCCATCTGGATTAACATGGAAATATCTACACTGCTATCTCCATGAACATGGAAATAGCTATACCGCCATCTGTATGAACATGCAAATATCTACACCGCCATCTGTATGAACATGGAAATATCTGCACCGCCATCTGTATGAACATATAAATAACTACACCGCAATCTGTATTAAGATGGAGATATCTACACCGCTATCTGTATAAACCTGGAAATATCTACACTGCTATCTGTATAAACATGGAAATATCTACACCGCTATCTGTATAAACATGGAAATATCTGCACCGCTACCTGTATAAACATGGAAATATCAGCACCGCTATCTGTATGAACATTGAAATATCTACACCGCTATCTGTACGAACATGGAAATATCTACACCGCTATCTGTATGAACATGGAAATAGCTACACCACTATCTGTATGAACATGGAAATATCTACACCGCTATCTGTATGAACATGGAAATATTTACACCGCTATCTGTTTGAACATGGAAATATCTAAACCGCAATCTGCATGGAAATGGAAATATCTTCACAGCTATCTGCATATACATGGAAATATCTACACAGCTATCTCTTTACACATGGAAATAACTACACCGCTATCTGTATGAACATGGAAATATCTACACCGCCATCTGTATGAACATGGAAATATCTGCACGGCCATCTGTATGAACATATAAATATCTACACCGCCATCTGTATTAAGATGGAGAAATCTACACCGCTATCTGTATAAACATGGAAATATCTACACCGCTATCTGTATAAACATGGAAATATCTACACCGCTATCTGTGTAAACATGCATACATCTTCACCGCTATCTGTATAAACATGGAAATATCAGCACCGCTATCTGTATGAACATGGAAATATCTACACCGCTATCTGTTTGAACATGGAAATATCTAAACCGCTATCTGCAAGAAAATGGAAATATCTACCCAGCTATCTGCATATACATGGAAATATCTACACAGCTATCTCTTTGCACATGGAAATAACTACACCGCTATCTGTATGAACATGGAAATATCTACACCGCCATCTGTATGAACATGGAAATATCTGCACGGCCATCTGTATGAACATATAAATATCTACACTGCCATCTGTATTTAGATGGTGATATCTACACCGCTATCTGTATAAACATGGAAATATCAGCACCGCTATCTGAATGAACATGGAAATATCAGCCCCTCTATCTGTATGAACATGGAAATATCTACACCACTATCTGTATGAACATGGAAATATCTACACCGCTATCTGTATGAACATGGAATTATCTTCACCGCCATCTGTATGAACATGGATATGTCTACACAGCCATCTGGATGAACATGGAAATATCTACACCGCTATCTGTATGAACATGGAAATAACTACACCGCTATCTGTATGAACATGGAAATATCTACATCACTATCTGTATGAACATGGAAATATCTACACCGCTATCTGTATGAACATGGAAATATCTTCACCGCCATCTGTATGAACATGGATATATCTACACAGCCATCTGGATGAACATGGAAATATCTACACCGCTATCTGTATAAACATGGAAATATCTACACCACTATCTGTATAAACATGGAAATATCTACACCGCTACCTGTACAAACATGGAAATATAGGCACCGCTATCTGTATGAACATGGAAATATCTACACCGCTATCTGTTTGAACATGGAAATATCTACACCGCTATCTGTATGAACATGGAAATAGCTACACCGCTATCTGTATGAACATGGAAATATCTACAGCGCTATCTGTATGAACATGGAAATATCTACACCGCTATCTGTATGAACATGGATATATCTACACAGCCATCTGGATGAACATGGAAATATCTACACCGCTATCTCTATGAACATGGAAATATCTACACCGCTATCTGTGTAAACATGCATACATCTTCACCGCTATCTGTATAAACATGGAAATATCTACACCACTATCTGTATAAACATGGAAATATCTACACCGCTATCTGTTTGAACATCGAAATATCTAAACCACAATCTTCATGAAAATGGAAATATCTTCACAGCTATCTGCATATACATGGAAATATCTACACAGCTATCTCTTTACACATGGAAATAACTACACCGCTATCTGTATGAACATGGAAATATCTACACCGCCATCTGTATGAACATGGAAATATCTGCACGGCCATCTGTATGAACATATAAATATCTACACCGCCATCTGTATTAAGATGGAGAAATCTACCCCGCTATCTGTATAAACATGGAAATATCTACACCGCTATCTATATAAACATGGAAATATCTACACCGCTATCTGTATAAACATGGAAATATCTACACCGCTACCTGTATAAACATGGAAATATCAGCACCGCTATCTGTATGAACATGGAAATATCAGCCCCTCTATCTGTATGAACATGGAAATATCTACACCACTATCTGTATGAACATGGAAATATCTACACCGCTATCTGTATGAGCATGGAAATATCTTCACCGCCATCTGTATGAACATGGATATATCTACACAGCCATCTGGATGAACATGGAAATATCTACACCGCTATCTCTTTGAACATGGAAATATCTACACCGCTATCTGTATGAACATGGAAATATCTACACCACTATCTGTATGAACATGGAAATATCTACACCGCTATCTGTATAAACATGGAAATATCTGCACCGCTATCGGTATAAACATCCGTATTTGCTCTTAATTTATACCCAACGATGGGATGTTTCATATGATAAAAAGACCAAATACAGAATTAGTCTATATTTTTTCTGGCCATTGATCTCTGCAATAATCAAACCTCAAAGACAATCAAACCTGAAATCTAAGCTACTTATTAAATAGCTTGGTTTTTAGGTTGCACGTTGCTGTGTATGCTGGCTTCTTAGAAAATGCAAGTAGCAATGGCCATTTTTTAATAGTCATTAGCCTTGAAGCTCTCCTAGTTTTGAATCACATAGAAATAGAAATCAAATCTCACTAGATTTTTTTTTTTTTGAAACAGGGTCTGGCTTGGTTGCCCAGGCTGAAGAGCAGGGCATGATCTTGGCTCACACCTCTGCCTCTCGGACTCAAGCCATCCTCCCACCTCAGCCTTGGAGTAGCTGGGACCACAGGCATGTGCCACCATATCCAGCTAATATTTTTATTTTTGTACCAATGGGGTTTGTCATCTTTCCCAGGCAGGCCTCAAACTCCAAGACTCAAGCAATCCACCTGCCTTGAATTCCCAAAGTACTGGGTTTACAGGTGACAGCCACCACGCCCAGCAACTAAACTTCTAAAAATCAATTTAACATAAAATTATCTAAGCGTGCAAGGAAAGATAAGAAGCCTAAGGAACCAGTGAGTTGAAGAATAAATGCAGTTCAAATCATACATGTAAACAACATGATGTGATGTGGTAGGAATCATCTAACATGCTTTAAAGCATGAGTAAAAGGTCTTTACTTAGAAAACTGGATCTTAGTTTAGGATATCTTTAGATAAGAGTATGAAAAGTCATATCATATTGATAAGTAAAGTGCTTCCTTTGGCTAATTTTAAGGATAGGACATTTATTTTCATATAATTCATAGGAATCTTAGACTTAAAAATAAAATTTCCCTTCTCAAATCCTTACTTTCATACATTTTTTGCATTTCTTTCACTTTTGTGTTAATGGCCTATGTCTCAACATACTCTATTAAGCCTTCTGGAAACACATACTTTGTTTCCAGCCTCTTCAGAGAACCATCACTCCAATTCCTAGGCTTCTGAAGAAGCAGACCCAAGCTTATAGTTATTACATATTTCCAAATCTAGGTGACCAACAAAAATTGATACTTTTCCCATCATACCTTTAAGTTAATAATCAGGTGTATGCTGAGAGGTAAAGACCCAAGAGTGTTGGTTGTCTAATTGTGCAGCTGTATAAACAAATCTTAATGCTTGAAAATATTCAAAGGTTATTCTCACGTTGATTGTTGGTAACTATGTGTAACAACATGAAAAGAAAAAAAAATCAAAGAATTACGTCTGAGGATAATACACAATCTCTAAGGGTAAGAAGAGCAACAAAAATTCTGCTTCAATTACCACTGAAATAATATATTTATCCTGTAAAATCTATGGTGGCTGGTTGTAAAAATTAGGCATTAGCAAACTGATAAAGACTTTTTAATGAAAACATTATGAAACATAGTTTTTAAAAAGTTAAATACACCCACACCAGTTTTTCACATTCTTTGGGCTGCTTTAATGCTGCCATTAAATAATTGATTTAGTTGTGACATAGATCCTATGTTCCATGGAGTCTACCATTCATAAAGATGCAATGTAAGGTAACAAAAATATAAATTATGTGTGTGGGGGGGGAGAAGTCAAGAGTATTTTTATGTGACAGAAGTTAAGTTGTTATCAGTGTAAAATAGTCTGTTACAAATACAGGACTCTGTATGTTAGTTTCACTAACCAGAAAGAAAGAAATTACAGCAGATACACACACACACACCAAAAAAGGGAAAAGAAACAAAGCTTAGCACCACAGAAAACCACCAAACTAGAGGGATAAACAATAAGAAAGGAAGAAGTGAACAAGTAATCTAAAAAACAACTAATGAAATGGTAGAAGGAAGTCCTAATTTATCAATAATAAACTTGAATAGAAGTGGATTAAACTCTACTTAAAAGATATAAAGTGGATGAATGGATTCAGATAGCAAAACCCACCTATATGCTGCCTACATGATACTTACCTCACTATTAAAGACAAATAGACTGAAAGTGAAGAGATGGAAAAATATATTTTATGCAAACAAATGAAAAGCAAGCAGGAGTAGCCACAGTCATGTCATATTTTAAAAGGCTTTAAATAAAAAAACTATATAAAAAAAGAATGTCACTGTATAATGAAATGATAAAAGGCCCAATTCAATAAGAGGACATAACATATATATTACTTAGGTGTAACTATATATGTACCCAACACCAGAACAACCAGATATATAAAGCAAATATTAGATTTAAAGGTAGAGATAGACTGCAATACAATATTAGTAGGAAATTTCAACACTCCACTTTAAAAATGGACAGATTCTATGAAGAGAAAATCAACCAAAAAATGACAGACTCAAACTATACCATAGACCAAATGGACCTAGCAGGTAAAGAAGATCTCACCTGATATGGTTTGGCTGTATATCCCCACCCAAATCTCATCTTGATTATAGCTCCCATAATTCATACATGTTGTGGGAGGGAACCAGTGGGAGATAATTGAATCATGGGGGCGGTTCCCCCATACTGTTCTTGTGGTAGTGAATACGTCTAACAAGATCTGATGGTTTTATAAGGGGGAACCCTTTCACTTGGTTCTCAATTCTATTTTGTTTGCTACCATGTAAGATGTGTCTTTCGCCTTCCATCATGATTGGGAGACCTCCCCAGCCACGTGGAACTATGAGTCCACTAAACCTCTTTTTCTCTGTAAATTACCCAGTCTCGGGTATGTCTTTATCAGCAGTATGAAAACAGACTAATACATCATCCAACAGCTGCAGAATACAAATTATTCTCAACTGTACACCAAACATTCTCTAGGACCAATCATACATTATGACACATAATAAGTCTTAACAAACTTAAGAAGACAGATATCATATGAAGTATCTTTTCTGATTACAGGGATATAAAGTCAGAAATCAACAACAGGAAAGCCCTTGGAAATTTTATAAAAACATGGAAATTAAATAGCACGCACCCAAGAAATCAATAGGTCTCATTAAGACATTAATAGGAAAATTTCAAAAGTCACTGAGACAAGTAAGAATGAAAATCCAACATACCCAAACCTATGGAACGTAGCAAAAGCAGTTCTAAGAGGGAAATTTATAGCAATAAAAGCCTACACCAAAAAAGAAGAAAGATTTTCAAATCACAAAGCAAAATTATACACTTCAAGTAACTAGAACATCAAAAACAAACTAAACCCAAAATTGGTAGAAGGAAGGAAATAATAAAGCTCACAGCAGATATAAATGAAACAGACACTAAAAAATATTTCAAAAGATAAATAAGACAAAGTGTAAAGGTAAAACTGACAAACCTTTAGCTAAACTAAGACAAAAGGAGAGAAAATTCAAATAAATAAAAGATGAAAAAGGAGACATTACAACTGATACACCACAGAAATAGAAGGGATTGTAAGACATTACTCATAACTATATGCCAACAAATTTGATAATGTAGAATAAAATGAATAAATTTCTGCACACATACAACTACCCAGATTAAATTGTGAGGAAATATAACATCTGAACACATCAATAATGAGTTTGGAAATTGAATCAATAATAAAACATCTTCCATCAAAACAACAACAACAACAACCAACACCCAGGACCTGATGTCTTCACTGCTGAATTCTACCAAACAGTTAAAGAATAACTACCAATTCTCCACAAACTTTTCCACAAAAGTAATGAGGAAGGAATACTTCCATACTCATCTTATGAGGCTCGCAACAACCTGATTCTAAAACCAGACAAAGACACGCACAAAATGAAAATAACAGGCCAATATTCCTGAAGAACATAGATACAAAAATTCTCAACAAGATACAAGTGAACTGACTTCGACAGCACACTAAAAAGAGTATTCACTATAATCAAGTGGGGTTCATCCCAGGGATGAAAGGATGGCTTAACATGCACAAATCAGTAAATATGATACACCACCACAATAGAAAGAAGAACAAAAACCATGTGATCATTTCAACAGATGCAAAAAGAACACTTGACAAAAGTCAACATTCCTTTATGATAAAAACTGTCAAGAAAGTAGGTATAGGAGTGTACCTCAACGCAGTAAAGGCCATATGTGACAAACCCACAGCTAACATCTTATTTATGGTGAATAGTTAAATGCTTTTCCTCTATGATATGGAGGAAGACAAGGATGTCAACTTCTACCACTTCTATTTAGCATAGTACTGGAGGTCAGAGCCAGAGCAATTAGACAAAAGAAATAAATAAGAGGGATCCAAACTGGAAAGAAGGAAGTCAGATTGTTTCTGTTTGTAGAAAATGTGATCTCACATACATATGTATACATCTATATATATGATCATATAGATATATATGATCTCTCTCTCTTTAGGGTTCTTTCTATATATACTTATATAGAGTGAGAACCCTAAAGACTTGACCAAAAACTACTAGAAATCATAAATAAATTCAGTAAAGTTGTAGTATACAAAATCAACACAGAAAATTCAGTGGTGTTTCTATACACTAATAGTGAACTATCTGAAAAAGTCATCAAGAAAGGAATTCCATTTACAATAGCTACCAAGAAATCTGCAGATAAATTTAATCAAGGTCGTGAAAGATCTCTACAATGAAAACTATAACACACTGATGGAAAAATTTACGATCCACAAAAAATGGACACTATATACTCATGGAATGGAAGAACTGATACTATTGAAATGACCATACTAACAAAATGTCCTACAGATTCAATGCAATCCCTATCAAAATACCAATGAAATTCTTCACAGAAATAGAAAAAAATACCCTAAAATTTGTATGAAACCAGAAAAGACCCCAAATAACCAAAGCAATCCTGTGCAAAAATAACAAAGCTGGAGGCACCACACTACCTGACTTCAAAATATACTACAAAGCCATAGTAAGCAAAACAGCATGGCACTGCCATAAAGCAAACACATAGACCAATGGAAGAGAATATACAGCTCAGAAATAAATTCTCATACCTAAAGTCAACTGATTTTCCAAAAAGGAGTCAAGAGCACACACAGGGGTAAAGACAGTCTCTTCATTAAATGGTACTGAGAAGATTGGATATCTACATGTGGGATAATGAAATTAGACCCCTATCTTTTACCTTATACAAAAATCAACTCAAATGCGATTAAAGACCTAAAGGTAAGATTGAAAACTATGAAAAACTACTAGAAGATAACATGTGGGAAATTCTCTATAACTTTGGGTTCTACAAGGAGTTTTTAAATGAGACGTCAAAAGCACAGGCAACAAAAGCAAAAAGAGATAAATGGGGTTTCATCAAACTAAAATGCTTTTGCACAGCAAAGGAAACTTAACAGAGTGAAAAAACAACTTACAGAATGGGATACAATATTTGCAAACTATACATCTGCTAAGGAGTTAATGCCCAGATTATATAACAAACTTAAACAACTCAACAGCAAAAACATAAATAACTTATTTAAAAATGGGCAAAACTGGGAGGCTGAGGCAGGCGGATTGCCTGAGGTCAGGAGTTTGAGACCAGCCTGACCAATATGGTGAAATCATTTCTCTACTAAAAATACAAAAATTTAGCCAAACATGATGGCGTGTGCCTGTAACCCCAGCTACTCAGCAGGCTGAGGCAGGGGAATTGCTTGAACCAGGGAGATGGAGGTTGCCGTGAGCCCCGATTGCACCACTGCACTCCAGCTTGGGCAACAGAGCAAGACTCCTTCGCAAAAAAAAAAAAAAAAAAGGACAAAATAAACTAAAAGAAATGCCACAAGAGAAAATATAGAAAGGGTCAAGACGAATATATAATAAAATCATGTTCAACATCACTAACCATCAGGGAAATGCAAATCAAAACCGCAATGAGATACCAGTTCACCCATTAGAATGGCTATTAGCAAAAAGGTAAAAGATAACAAGAGTTGGCAAGGAAGTGGAGAAAACGGAACACTTACGCACTGTTGATGGGGTTGTAAACTAGTACAACCATTAAGCAAAACTTTAAGGAAGTTCGCTAAAAAATAAAAAATAAAAAAAAAAAAACAATCATTCGATCACATAACCCAGCAATCCCACTACTGGGTATATATCCATAGGAAATGAAATCATTGTGTTTGAAAAATATCTGCACTCTTATGTTTACTGTAGCACTATTTCTAATAATCAGATATGGAATCAACCTATGTGTATAAAAACAAACAAGTGAATTATATATATATAATATATATTATGTATATTATATATAATACATATTATGTATATTATATATAATATATTATGCATAATATATTATATATTAATATATTATTAATATTAATATATTGTATATTAATATTAATAATATTAATAATAAATAATAATTATTAATTAATAATTATTAATAATAATATTAATTAATAGTAATTAATATTGATATTAATATATTATTAATGTATAATATATATTATATGTATAATATACATTATATATTATGTATATTTTATATATAATACATATTATGTATATTATATACATAATATATATTATGTATATTATAATATATATAATGTATAATGTATATAATATACGTTATGTATATTATATATAATATACATTATGTATGTTATGTATATTATATATTACATATAATATATATTATTATTATATATAATTATATATAATTATAATTATAATTATATATAATTTTATGTGTAATTATAATTATGCATAAAATTAATTATAATTATATATAATTTTATGTGTAATTATAATTATACATAAAATTATATATATATATATATATATGGACACACACACAATGAAATACTATTCAGCCATAAAAAAAGAATGAAATTCTGCCAGTTGCAACAACATGGATGACCCTGTAGGATACAATGTTAAGTGAAATAAGCCAGACACAGAAAGCAAATACCGCATGATCTCGCTCATATGTGGAATCTTAAAAAAAAAAATGTTAATAGAGAAGTAGAGTAGAATAGTGGTTACCAAACAGTGAGGAAGAAGTGGGGAGGGCAAAATGGAGATAGATTGGTTAACAGTTATGAAATCACAATTATATAGGAGGAATAAGTTGAAGTGTTCTTTGCAAAGCAGGGTGACTATAGTTAAAAGTAAAGTATTGTATATTACAAAGTATCTAGAAGAAGGGATTTTGAAATTTCTTATTAAAAAGAAATGATGAATGCATGAGGTAATTAATACACTAACTATCCTTATTGGATCATTAGACAACATACATATTCATTGAAACATCAAATTGTATCCTATAAATCTATATAATTACAATGTGAAATTTTTTTAAAAATAAATTAATGAATTAAATAACAATTTTAAAATGTTCTCAATCACCAATGCAAAGTTTAGGAGCTTTGTTCTTGACTCAGCCTTAAGACTGAAAACTAATGTGTTAGAAATATTTGTAGATCCTCTCAATTTTGAAAGAATCCTAGCTAAACTACTGAAATATAAAATATATTCTATGTAATATGCTCTTAGGTATATTCTTAGGTGAACTCTGCTTTTAGATGAAGCTTATAAAAATGAAAAACGTATCTGAAATAAAATTTTAAAGTATTTGGAAAATTACAGCTTAATCTCTTAAAGACAAATTTTCTATACAGTAACCTTTTTATGTGCTTTTGCAATGGGGTATACAATTATTTTCCCTGATGTGAGACAAAATATAGAAAGTTGGCATTTTATCTAAGAAGTTAACTTAGGAAGAAAGAGTGAGAGGCAGAGGAATGAGGGAAGAAAGGAAGGCTGATGATGGGATACCTTATCAAGTTGCCTAATGCTGTATTGGAACCTAATAGGCCTTCTAAGGAGTTTTATTACATAATGCAAGACTCCTCAATCTGGGAGGAGGAAAGGGCTTTATTTTTGAGTGGTCACAGGTTGCCCCATGGGCATAAACTCTACCAAGCTGCTAGGTTACACCTACATGAGCATCCCACCTGCTTAAGTAAGAGCAGCCACAAACTGTGGGCCATTCCAGGTAAGTGTCATATCACACCTGCACCAACTAGTCAAAGCCTGGGTCAAAGCCTGTGCAGAACTGATCGCTACAGCAGAGGCTAAAATAAGAAATGGGGCTAAGAGAGTGAAAAGCAGTGCCCATATGTATCCAAAAACAGGTTGAAGATATCTTTAGGAAGGAACAGATAATTTTTTTTATTCATACAATAACAGATGCATATGAACTCCTCGACTAGTCACCCATTCCTGTCAGCCCTTGGGCTTCATAACTAAATCATTCTTCCTTTGTAATCCAGTCCCACATTTTCAGCTATCTCTATATGTTTATTATCTTAAATATTTCTTTGCTCTATACTCTTCCCCTAGTCTTCAACCAATTTCTTTCTTTATTGTCCCAACCCACAGACTGTTATTTCCACTTCGATGTCCCATAGAAGCTTCAAGGGTTTGAAATACCTAAAAAAACAACTCATCTTTCTCCCTAAAACTCCCTCTCCTTCTCCCACTTCAAAATTTCAACTAATGGCTCCCCCTGTTATTCCCACCAGAATCCTGAATGATCCCTGTTTCTCCTCATTCACTCCATACATGTAAATCTCATTAACGTTACTTTCTAGATATTTCATGAATCCTTTCCATTCATTCTGTACTAGAAAGTGTTCCCAGTTTAGACCCTGGTGGTTGGTGGCCTCTTACCTAGGCGCTCTCTCTCTCTCTCTCTCTCTCTCTCTCTCTCTCTCTCTCTCTGTGGGTGTGGGTGTGGGTGTGTGTGTCCTGAGAATTTATTTACTTCTGGTTTTTGTTTGTTTTTTAGTATCCAGAATCTACAGGGAACTTAAATCAATTAGAAAAAAAAATAACCCAATTAAAAAATGGGCAAAGGACATGAAGAAACACTTCTCAAAAGAACACATACAAATGGCCAACAAATACACGAAAAAAAAAATGCTTAGAATCACTAATCATCAGAAAAATGCAAATCAAAACACAATGAGATACCATTTCATACCGGTTGGAATGGCTATTATTAAAAAGTCAAAATACAACAGATGCCAGCAGGGCTGTAGACAAGAGGAAGTGTCTGTATATTTTTAGCTATAGCCCTACTTCAAACGTGTCCCCATTACAGCCAAAAGAGCGGCCTATCTAAAGGACTGTTCTGATCAGCTCACTTACCTGACTGAAACCTTCAGTGACTCCCATGGCCTGCAGGTCAATGCACTAATTCATGACTATAACATCTGAGATATCCTTGATCTGGCTACTGGTCTAGCCCTCTCTGACTCACGCTTTATAAACCATGCATTCTGGAACTTTTTAGTTGTTTCCCACATCAGCATGCTACTTCCCATCCATGTAGATTTGCAGAGACCTCCTCATCTTTTTAATTCCCAGTTCCCACTCTCAACATGGGCCATCTCCTACCCACACTTCAAAACCTAAGCAAAACAACACCTTCCGTGACACCTCCATGCTGAGTCAGATGCCATCCCCTTTGTATTGTAGTTCTTTGCTTGTGTGCCTTTGTCTCACTTTGTTCTCTTTAAAATAAACTCCATGAGGACAATGATCACCTGCTATTTGTGTTAATATCTGCACCTAGTGGCATAGTGTCTGGAGTATAGTAGGATCTATTTTCAAGGAACAAAAGATTATATCTATACCAATAGACATGAATTAGCGCTTTTTTTTTTAAAGATAAGCTCCCTTTGAACTAAGTCAATGTTTACAAGAAGAGTTATACTAAAAAGTTCACTTTTGCTGCTTACGTTTCATTTATTTCAGGCAATTAATTCATTGTTATTGGTAAATCGATACTTTTTATTGATACTGAAAAGAGAGAAATAAACTAATGACTATCTCTGTTAGAGTAGATTTGTTCATATCTATCAGTAAAATGTTAATTATCTGAAAGTCAATAATAAAACATAAACTGTGATCTTAAATGTTTTTTAGGGGCTCAAAAATAATTAGAATTCATGTCAGCATATAAAAAAAGATCAGAGTATTTTTAAGATATGATAAAATTTTATTTTAGTTTCTTAATAGGGATTTTTGTGACCTTATAGAGTTCAACTAATTATAATTTTAAAAATAGGATTTATAGAGTTTTAGAATTAGAAACAATTTATAGATTATTTTATTTTTCTTTTGAGGAATCAGGTCATCAGAAGATCAAGGAACACCTATAATGTCACTAGATCCTAATTTAATTTAAATTTTAGAATCCAGGTATTCTAACTCCTGTCTTGATACTATTTCTACTTTATTATGTTGCTTCCCAGGGCTTTAAAAAATAAAAGCTGGGAAATTACATTTGCTTTGCATATACAGCACCAATTATCAAATTCAGCATAAAAGCATAACATGTATACATCAAAAAGAAAACATAAAAACTTCAAATTAAAAGCATCTCAAAACAATTGAATATAATAGGGAAACCTTATACAAATGCAACACTCCCCCATTAATAAAAAGAAACCAATTGGAGAAAAAAGAAATTCAATATAAACATGTTGGAATATAACCTAATTCATTTTAATCCAATGCTTCAAATTGAAAAAAATTAGCACTAGTGTTATTTTCCTTTATCATTACAATCTTGCTTTTCATTACATTATGCTATGTTTTGTATTAAACATAAAATCAATTTCTCACCTTAACACATGCTAGAAATACAGAGTCACCATATTGGAAATCAGTAGAAAGTGTCTTTGTTTCTACTTTTTTTTCTTTGAAAAAGCTTTGGGAAAAAAAATCATTTACAATGTTTAATTTTAATAACTTAAAGAATGTAATTGATTTTTGTTTGTTTTTGACATGGAGTTTCACTCTTGTCACTCAGGCTGGAGTACAATGGCATGATCTCGGCTCACTATAACCTCCACCTCCCAGGTTCAAATGATTCTCCTGTCTCAGCCTCCCGAGTAGCTGGGATGACAGGCACTCGCCACCACACCCGGCTAATTTTTGTATTTTTAGTAGAGATGGGGTTTCATCATGTTGGCCAGGCTGGTCTCAAACTCCTGACCTCAGGCGATCCGCCAACCTCGGCCTCCCAAAGAGCTGGGACTACAGGCGTGAGCCACCGTGCCCAGCCAATTGAATAGTTTTTAACTCAGAGGATAAATGCTTGAGGGGATGGAAAGCCCATTCCTCATGACGTGATTATTTCACACTGCATGCCTGTATCAAAACATCTCATGTACCCCACAAATATATAAACCTCCTATGTACCCACAAAAATTTTATAAAATAATGAAAATATTTTAAAACTAAAAAAATTGTTTTTTATTAAGCAACTTTATTTAAATAAAATCATTCTTCCTCATCCTCAGTCCTGGGATCTACCAGAAAGAATTAGCAACATCTTAAAGATGACAAAGTGTTAAAGATAAGCTGCTATTAAGTAAAAGTGTGAAGTGTGGAGGGGACAAGCTGGATGCCTGAACCATTTTGTTCTATCTTTAGGACAGTGAAAGAGCAAGAAGCAGGGTTGGGTGGGGGACATATATTCTGTTGAGCATTGTCACCACTATATTCACTGAAATTCATCTGCATGCTTGTATGTATACTTTTGATTCGCCTGATACACTGAAAATTATATGAAATTGTTCTCTATTCTTTAGATAATTATAATCTAAGTGCTAATATGAAGCTTAGAATTTATATGAAATATGTATGCCCACAACAAGACATTTCAGCTATTTCCTAGATAATAATCTCACTTCACCCTGCACAAAACAGGCACATGATCATGTCACTCTGACCTGGTTTGAGTCCAAGGAGGCTTTTGTTTTTAAAATAATTTAGGTTAGTAGTTAAAATATGAACTTTGGGCCAGGAGTGGGAGCTCATGCCTATAATCCCAGCACTTCGGGAGGCTGAGGCGGGCGGATGACTTGAAGTCAGGAGTAGGAGACTGGACTGGCCAACATGCTGAAACCCCATCTCTACTAAAAAAAAAAAAAAAATAGAAAACTTAGCTGGGTGTGGTGGCGGGCACCTATAATCCCAGCTACTTGGGAGACTGAGGCAGGAGAATTGCTTGAGCCTGGGAAGTGGAGGTTGCAGTGAGCAGAGATCTTACCACTACACTCCAAAACAAACAACAAACAAAAAAATTCTAGAGTCACACTGAAAATCTTAACAACCTGCTTCTACTACCCATTTTTTTAATTTTTATTTTGACCTGATTTTAGATTGATAGCAAAATGCACAAATAACACAAAGTGCCCCCTATGTCCCTCACCCTACTTCCCCTAATGCTAACATTTTCAGAGCCATCCTTATTTTCTCTATAAAAGAGCAGAGTTCTCCTTTTAGAGATTTGGAAAGATTATTAAAAGATAAGTTACAAAATACAGTACCTGACACGTATAAAATATTAAATAAATACTAGCCATGCTTAATTATTTTGTTTTAAGTCTATATGAGTCAAGTTTTAGTAGAAATATGGGCTAGAAAAAAAAAAAACAGAATGCGGGACTCTGTGATCCGACTTGGGCTTATAGAACAGACTGCACTAGTTTGTTCTCATGCTGCTAATAAAGTCATACCCAAGACCGGGTAATTTAGAAAGGAAAGAGGTTTAAGGAACTCACAATTCCACATGGCTGGGGAGGCCTCACAGTCACGGCAGAAGGCAAAAAAGAAGCAAAGGCACATCTTAAATGGTAGCAGAGAAGAAAGCTTGTGTAGGGAAGCTCCCATTTTAAAAGCATCAGATCTCGTGAGACTTATTCGCTACCAGGAGAACAGTAGGGGGAACCCGCCCCTATGATTCAATGATCTCCACCTGACTCCATCCTTGACATGCGGGGATAATTACAATCAAGGTGAGATTCGGATGGAGACACAGCCGAATCATATCAATGACTAATGAGAGTTACGTCCAGAACCTAATGAAAACCTGTCTGAGGCCACATTCCCTGTAAAGCAGATTTGAGATAGAGATTTGTGTAGAGAACATTTAACTGGGTAAAATCCTAGGAACCAACAACTGTGGCTAAAAAGCTGAATTGGATAAAGGGAGTTGAGATGTGAGGCAGTCACAACAAATACCTCAGCTAATCTCAAGGGGGAGCTGAGAAGCTGGGGCGACCCTTCAGAGTTGCCCTAAATTGAGGCAGGAGTATGGAGTTTTAATACCTTTCACTGGCCATTCTTCAGATAAGAGTTGTCCCCAAGGATGGACATCAGCTTGACAAGTTATTAATTAGATCTCCTGAGAATAAATTCTAGAGAGAATCAGCTGAGAGGCATGATTTGCCAACACTCCCAATAGCTGGGCAAACTTCAGTTTTGAGGGAGGATTTGGGTCACACACAAAAGTCTCCACAACCAATTATTCATGGGAAATTCTATGTAGGCAGAGCTATTTCATGGCCAGTTAATCAAAACTACATAATCTATTTGGTTAAGCAAAAGAAATTAAAAAGATAAAATAAAATCTATGTATTAACACTCAAAAGTTTTTTAATGCATTTGCCTTGCATTTCGTATGTTTTGCCTTGCCTTTTATATGTTTTGCCTTGCATTTGTTTATTTGCTTTTAAGAACCTTTAGAGAACAATAATTACTAATATAATATGGAGTAGCACAGCATAGACGAGGGAAGCTAACTCTCTCCCTTTTCCCAGAACCTGGAACAGCTAAAGATCCTAAGCATTGTCAGCTTTGGTATCTGACATAGTTTGGATGTTTGTCCCCTTCAAATCTCACGTTAAAATGTGATCCCCAATGTTGGAGATAGATGCCTCCTGAATGGCTTGGTGCTGTCCTCTTGGTAATGAATGAGTTCTTACCCTGTGAGTTCATGCGATATCTGGTTGTTTAAAAGAGACTGACACCTCCTCCCTGTCTCTCTTGCTTCCGCTCTCACCATGTGATATGCTGGTTTCCCTTCACCTTCCACCATGATTGGAAGGTTCCTGATGCCCTCCCTGGAAGCAGGTGCCAGTACTATGCTTCATGTACAGCCTTCACAACAAGGAGCCAAATAAACCGCATTTCTTTATAAATTACCCAGCCTCAGGTATTTCTTTATAACAATGCAAATGGGCTAACAGAGTATCATTCATGGACAGTGAGTGTATTAGTCAATTTTCATGCTGCTGATAAAGACATACCCAAGACTGGGTCATTTATAAAGAAAAAGAGGTTTAATGAATTCACAGTTCCACATGGCTGAGGAGGCCTCACAGTTATGGCAGAAGGCGAAAGGCGCATCTTACATGGCAGCAGGCAAACAGCAAATGAGAACCAAGTGAAAGGCGAAAGGGGTTTCCCCTTATAAAACCATCAGATCTCATGAGACTTATTCACTACCACTAGAACAGTGTGGGGAAAACTGCCCCCATGATCCACTTACCTCTCACTGGGTCCCTCCCACAACATGTGAACTATGGGAGCTACAGTGCAAGATGAGATTTCAGTGGGGACACAGCCAAACCATATCAGACAGTAATAACTTTCAATTAAATATAGCTAGACTTTCTGTCAGTGGGTCACAGCAGTCTAGAGAACACATTGAAAAACTCTGGGAACAGCAGATATAGAGGTCAGATCTAGAGATTTTTAACAAAGTTTAGTGCTACAATGCATTGGTGACCACAGACAAAAGGTGTCTGTTGTTGTTATAGTTTGTTTTCTGTCTTGTTTTTCATCATGGGAGGACAAAAAGAAAAATGGGGGCAATGGTGAAGGAGAAATGAAAAAGACCTGCTTTTCTATGGGTGGAAGCGACTAAACGAGAGAATAAATTTGGATCACACAACAAATGCAAATCAAGTTAGAAGCATGAAAGGCATGATTAAGGCCATGGTTCTAATAGAGATCAGCCAGCGGAACCAGGATCATGCCACACCGAGAGAGGCTGCAGAGCCATTGCCTTCTCTCCTGTCAAAGCTAAATTAATGAAATGGAACTCACAGAAGCACTATGTAATCAAATATTGGTGGGACACAAGCAAATTCTGAAAAAGTTTCATTGATCAGTGATAATATCTTTTGGTGTAAATATCTCCTCAAAACATTTCAGGAAAAAAAATAAAGCTATAATTTTACTTTAGAAATATTTAACTTTGTTATACTAGTTTACTTATTTTTTACCTAATACTTCACATATATTGTTATGTAGGTTAAAGATGCTCGATTCATGCCACTGTGGAAACCACACATAATTTAGGCAATAATGCAAATTCTTTTCAAATTCTTTTATCAGTGTATTCACTTTATTTTTATTTCAAACACAATACAAAATTACAGGATGCTATCAAAGTGATGCTACAAAACCCCACTAAAATTTTTTCAATTCTTCAAATCACACACTTACACACACACACACACACACACACACCACATGCATTCCCCGTACAGACCTTTTTTGGGGGGGCCTGAGTAAATAATTGCATTTTATTATCAATTTTTCATTTTGAAATAATTAAAGACTTACCAAAAATGTTGCAAAACTACGTGCCTTTTTGAAGTAAAGTCTTGAAAAAGTTGTTTGGTATATCCTTTATAGTAATAAAAGAAAACACGTGTATATTCTGTTGATTAAAGGCATGCTGAGATCGTCAGACATGTGATTTCATCAGAGACTCCAATATAGAGCGCAGCTGTAACGACATCCTAAGAGTGTTCTAACTGAAATGTGTTGGAAGAAGGTTCTAATTTTTTTCAACCCTTCTCAAGTTGGCACTCAGCAGATTTCCACTCTGTAAAAGTAACTCCTGCTCTGCAACTAATGTTCACAGATAAGCTCCAAACATATTTACAGCTCCATTTAAGTATAATGTACACACAGTAAAATTCACCCTTTTCAATGTGCAATTTAATGGGTTATGGCAGATGAATATCATCATTTGACCACAATCATGATCAAGATACAGAAAATCTGCATCATCACAAAACGTTTTCTTTTGCTGTTTTGCATTTGATCTTTTCTCCATTCCTGAACACAGGCAACCACTAATCTGCTTCTGTTTCTACAGTTTGCATTTTCTAGAGTATCCTATTAGTGGAATGATACATTGGTGTCTTTCATGTCTAGCTTCTTTCACTGAGCATAATGCTTTTGATATTCATTTATATTGCTGTTGTATCAGTTTGCTCCTTTTTATTGTTGAGTGGTACTCCATCTACAACTGGTTTATCCATTTACAAGTTGATGGACACATCTGCTATGAACTTCAAGGATGAGGCTTGGTACGGATATGTTTTTATTTATTTTGAGTCGCAGTGGAATTATTTGGCTATATGATCAGTACTAAGTTTAACATTAAAAGAAACTGCCAAACTGCTTTCCAAAATGTCTGTACCATTTTGAAGTCCCACTAGCCAGGTGTGAATAGCAATTCTTCACATCATGTGGTATGGTCAGTTCTGCTCGTGTCAGCCACTCCAGTGGGTGTACAGTGGTACCTCAATGTGGTTTTAACTTGCATTTCCCTGATGACGGGTAATGTTAAGTATCTTTTCATTTGTGTATTGGACATCATCTCTTTTTAAATTAAAATATCTGTACAAATATTTGGCCCATTTAGGTCAAAATATTACGTTAAATGGGTTATTTGTGTTTTGTTATTTAGTTTTTTAGTTATGTGTACATTCTAGATGAAAGTTCTTTATCAGACATATTTAAAATTATTCTGTCCCAATCTGTGGTTTGCCTTTTCATTTTTTGATGCTATGTTTTAAGTTGCAAAAGTCTTAATTTCATGAAGTCCAACTTACTATTTTTTTCCATTTTCATCCATCCTTTTCTTATCTAAAAAATTTTTAGCTATAGTAAGATTATTAAAAATTTTTCCTATTCAGTAAGCTTTATACATTTTATATTTACATTATGTATAAAATACATGTTGAGTTAATTTGAGGATATGGTGTGAGGTAATTCTGAAGTTCATATTCTCCATTTAATATCCAATTTTAATAGTACCATCTTTATAAAGACATTGATTTCCTTATTGAAATATTTTGGCAACTTTGGCCATGTAAGGCAGGATATATTTCTAAATTATTTATTCTGTTTCACTGATATATATGTCTTCTTCATGCCAGTAAGTTTACTGTACTGTTTAGTGTAGCTTTACAATATGTCTTGAAATTTGGAAAGTTTTCCAACTTTATTCTTCTTTCTAAAACATGCTCTGGCTATTCTAGGACTTCTGCATTTAAAAAAAAAATTAGAATCAGCTTTGTAATTTCTCCAAAAAGGCCTATAGGTTTGACTGGGATTGTGCCAAATCTGGAGATCAGTTTCAGAAGAATTATCATCTAATAAGTATGACATGTATATTTACCAATGAACTTGATACATATTTCTACCTATTCAATCTCTCGTATTAGTGATTTAGAAATTTTGGATCAGCATACCTTTTATTAAATTTATTCTGAATTATTTTATTATTTTTGAGGCTATTATAAGTTAAATTGCTTACATAATTTTATTTTCTAATTGGTGTTGATTGTGTATAGAAACACAATTGATTTTATTTATTGATCTTTCATCCTACAACTTTGTTAAATTCACTTCATACCTCTAGCACACTTCTGCAGATGCCTAAGGATTTTCTATGTATATGTTTACATCACGTGAGAATAGTATTTTTCTTTCTTCCCAACTTGGGTGTCACTTATTTCTTATTTTCTTTTCTTTTCTCTTTATTTCTTTCTTCTTTCTGTCCATTCCTCCTTCCTTCCCTTCTTTCTTTCTCCCTGTTTTAGAATCAGTTTTGTAATTTATCCAAAAGGACCTATAAGGTTTCATGGGAATTCCACTGAATCTAGAGATCAATTTCAGGAGAATTATCATCTCATAAGTATTAAATATTTATCAATGAACTTGGTATATATTTCCACTTATTTAATATTGAATGCAATACTTTAAAGAACTAGGGAGAGAGGACATCATTGCATTTTTCATAATCTTATGTAGAAAGTATTAAGGCTTTCACCATTTTAAGTAAGATGTTTGCTATAGATTTTTTGTAAACACATAATCAGTTTGAAAATGTACTTTTCTATCCTCAGTTTGCTGGGAGTTTTTAATTTAAAAAATGTGTTACATTTTGTAAATTCCTTTTTTGCATCTATTGAGAGTGTCACGTGATTTTTCTTTTTTCTGTCAGCATGGTAGATTTTCAGTTGTTGAAACCAACTTGAGATAAACCCCACTTGGTTAAAACACATTATCATTTTTAAATATTCCTAGACTCAATTTGCTAATATTGTATTAAGAATGTTGCATCTAAGTTCATAATGGTTATCAGTCTGTCATTTTTGAGTTGTGATATCTGTATTTGTTTCTGATATCGAGAGAATCCACGTAAAACATCTACTTCTGTCATCAGTAATAATCTGACCAGGGATAACACCAACAGTTAGAGAGGAACCTGTCATTACCTGTGGCAGCAGAGATATCAGAGATTCCAAAAAGAAAAGCAAGGTTAAAATTTCAAATATAATCACATGAAATATCAGAAAGCCAGGGGATAGAAATATAGGAGAGCAAAATCTTAGAGGTCAAAACAAGTAGTTAAGTACTGCACATGATAATAAAAAGTAAAATCTTTTCCTAAGGCAGAGCCTGGCTGCTGCCTAGCTTCTTTGACAATTCTTGGTAGGCTTTCATGGCTTTATAAGGGCTTATACTTTAGGTAAAGTTATAGTCAGGGAAACGGTGGGTGTAGGTTGGCTCTGTAGAAATGAAGCATTACAGGAGCACTGCAGTGAGAAAGAAACTGATACTGATGATACTTCGGTCACACTAATAATACATGCTAATGATAATCATAGCAATCATGGTAATGACAGAAAATATATATATAATATTAACATGCTTCTATTTGCACATATACATATGTGAATAGAAACATTGATTTAAAGACATGAAAGTATAGAAATAGCCTACACCTGATAAAGATATGCTCATACACAATAACAAACCTCAGTATAAACAGAGATTTTGATGTATCACAGAATTCTGCAATAGATCACAATTTTGACACTATGGGAAGTGTCATTTTCAGAACTTTTCTTTATCTCCATTATCTCCATTCTCTATTTCCAACATTCCTGGAGACTGAACTCAAGGATCAGTAAATATTCTCAACCTTAACCATAGCAGACTTCATTCATCCCATATATGCTTGTTATTTTTCCCCATTGACAGAAGGCATTGTACCATGAAATATACAACATATCTCTGACACACCTGACGAAAACAAACAATGGGGAAAGATTGACTATTTAATCAATGGTGATGGGAAAACTGGCTAGCCAAATGAAGAAAGCTGAAAGTGGACCCCTTCCTTACACCTTATAAAATAATTAACTCAAGATGGATTAAAGACTTAAACATAAGATCTAAAACCATAAAAACTCTAGAAGACAACCTAGCCAATACCATTCAGAACATAGGCATAGGCAAAGACTTCACGACTAAAACACCAAAAGCAGTGGCAACAAAAGCCAAAATTGAGAAATGGGATCTAATTAAACTAAAGATAGCTTCTGCACAGCAAAAGACACTATCATCGGAGTGAACACACAACCTACAGAGTGGGAGAAAATTTTTGCAATCTATCCATCTAACAAAGGGCTAATATCCAGAATCTACAAGGAACTTAAACAAATTTACAAGAAAAAAACAACCCCATCAAAAAGTGGGAAAAGGATATGAACAGACACTTCTCAAAAGAAGACATTTATGCGGCCAATAAACACATGAGAAAAAGCTCATCATAGGCTGGGCGTGGTGGCTCACGCCTGTAATCCCATCACTTTGGGAGGCCAAGGCGAGTGGATCACAAGGTCAGGAGTTTGAGACTTGCCTGGCCACTATGGTGAAACTCTGTCTCTACCAAAAACACACAAAAGAACTTTAGCCAGGTGTGGTGGTATATATCTGTAATCCCAGCTACTCAAGAGGCTAAGACAGGAGAATTGCTTGAACCCATTAGGTGGAGGTTGCAGTGAGCCGAAATTGTGCCACTGCACTCCACCCTGGGTGACAGAGTGAGGCTGTCTCGAAGAAAAAAAAAAAAAAGCTCATCACCCCTGGTCCAATGAGATACCATCTCGCGCCAGTTAGAATGGCAATCATTAAAAAGTCAGGAAACAACAGGTGCTAGAGAGGATGTGGAGAAATAGGAATGCTTTTACACTGTTGGTGGGAGTGTAAATTAGTTCAACCATTGTGGAAGACAGTGTAGCAATTCCTCAAGGATCCAGAACTAGAAATATCATTTGACCTAACAGTCTCATTACTAGGTACACATCCAAAGGATTATAAGTCATTCTACTATAAAGACACATTCACACATACGTTTATTGCAGCACTATTCACAAGAGCAAAGACTAGGAACCAACCCAAATGCCCATCAATGATAGACTGGATAAAGAATATGTGGCACATATACACCATGGAATACCATGCAGCTATAAAAAAGGATGGATTAATGTCTTTTGCAGAGACATGGATGAAGCTGGAAACCATCATTCTCAGCAAACTATCACAAGAACAGAAAACCAAACACCACATGTTCTCACTCATAAGTGGGAGTTGAACAATGAGAACACATAGACACAGGGAGGGGAACATCACACACTGGGGCCTGTCAGTGGGTAGGAAGGAAAGAGGAGGGATAGCATTAGGAGAAATACTTAATGTAGATGACGAGTTGATGGGTGCAGCAAACCACGACAGCACATGTATACCTATTTCACAAAACTGCAAGTTCTGCAAATGTATCCCAGAACTTAAAGTGTATGTATGTGTGTATATATATATACACACAAATGTAAATGTAAATGTAAATAAATTGAAAATGGTAAAAATAGAAATATGTTTCCTACACAAATAGCGACATAATAAAGCAAGATAGAATGTATGTTTGAGTTAAAAAAAATTGCTTAGAAGACAACTTGAATTCCATTCCAAGGAACTAGTTTTCAAAAGTTTACAACCAGATTTCAGTTTGGCAAAAGGCAACAATGCTGTTTTGAAAATAATTTCTGAAAAGAGCTTCCCCAGCAGTTCCAAATGGCAGTCCTGATACAAGGAAGTAGGGGCAATTTTGTTACCACCAGGAACACCGAATTTATTTTCAGACCTTGAAATTCTGGGAGGCCCTCAAATAATAATCAACTACAATATTTTACTTTACATAGAAATATTGTTTTAATGTTAATATAAAAGCTTGTATATGAACTAAAATTGTCAATCTGCCACTTTTAAGAAAGAAGAATCCATTATGTCCCTAATCTATAGTGAGTTGATATGTTCCATAAGCAGTTCTGGAAGGAGGCTACACTTAGAGCATAAATTGGTATAGATCGCTTTGCTCTCACAGATAGCGACACAATATTTTCTGCTGAATGGGAAAAAGTTTGAAGGCATAAATCAAGATAAAGCAATCATCTGACAAAGAATTACAAAGAGGCCCCATACCTTTTTCTTAGTGAACTCCGTGTGACACATTGATTTTCCACTGAAGATAAAAGCCAAAATCATGTGTCATCAATAGAAAGCAAGCAAAACTATTTGGTTCAATATGTTATGGTACTTAATGAAAAAAAACTTGCAGAGAAAAGACAAATCTAAAATGTTGCACATGATTCAAACAAGTCTGGATCAGAAGAGACATTTCAGAGGTCACTGCTAGAGAGTCGAGGATACATTAGAGAGAAATAAACTCCTGCTTTTTTGTTTATCTACTTACATACACAGATACTGTCTGATGAAGATGATTGATATCAGGTATGGTATTTGATGGTATAGTCATTTACAAAATAATTCATCCCTTATGATCTAATGCAATTTTCTTCATATTACACGTGTATATTTAAATACTTCCTTGTGAAGTGGAGGCTAGCCAGGCTGCTGTTAGCATATCCAGTACATTTCTGCAAATTCCAAAATGGCAAATCCCACAGTTGAAATTTCAACCTCTCTAGCGTCCCTCGGCTGGAGTGCATAATCACGGCAAAAGTCTGCAACATCAGAGGTGGCCGCCACAGACACAAAGTCTATGTTTCTCACTCCATTCTACCAAATCTAGTCAGCAGTCTGGGTGAGGGGGCTTGGCAGTATCTATGAGCAGAAAGCATTCAAATGGCTGGTATATGTGCTTCTGGGGAAACTAAGGGGAAAAAAGAGAGAGGGAGGGAGGGAGGGAACAAGAAAGAAGAAGGAAACTCAAGGAGAGAGGAAGGGAAGGAGGCTGGCAAGAAGGGATGGAGGGAGCAAGGGAGGGAGGAATAAAGGAAGGAAGTTACACCAAGTTTCAAAACTGGCCACGGACTGAGAAGGATTAAGAGACAAACGGAATTGAAAGCATTTATGTTCATACTCGGTATTTTTCTTACCCATTCTTGCAAATTAGTAATTTAAAAATTTTCATTTCCACAAATCCACGTGTTTTCTTGTTCCTCTCTCTCCGCTCTTTTTCCTTCTTTCCTTCCTGACTTTCTTCTTTCTTTTCAACATAGGTTATATAAATGTGTGAGAGCTATCACTAGTCTACATTAATCATCAGGATTTCCCTGTATATTTCCAATTAAGATGACCCATAATAATATTCTACTGTAATTTTGGAGGGTCCAAAATACTAGATGGCATTTAGTGTTTTGGAAATCATGACAAGTCTAACAGGACTTTAAAAAACCTATCAAGACATCTGATGTGTTTTCTTGCCCATACACTCTTTAATGAGGTCTGCTTGACCCTTTCTTCTTCCCTTCTCTAGTCATGGGTTCTTCACACTGAAAACTAAGCTTTGCATCAGTGTTTGACGAACAGGTGACATAATAAACTGCAGTTACATTTTAAATTCAGCTCAAGATGGTAGATGAGAAATCTAAGATTGTGAAGTGAGATTTAGTATGCTGTTCAGTATGCAACAAATCTGAGTGTTGCTCACACAGGATTCATACCAACAGGCTCCTTCCAAAACCTTTCAATGCAAATTCTAGCAAATGCACACTTGGAAGAAAAATGTTCCATGAAGTTGTATATGTAAATTTATACTTTCAGCATTTATGTATATAATTTCAGGGGAAGTGGGATCAACTTAACATTATTAAACATAGTCCAATGATACTTACAACATAACTTCAGAAACATTTTATTACTAGAAGTATTTTAAAAAGGATGTACCATTTAGGATTTAAGACACACCCCACAAATGAAAAAACAAATGAGATTATAAACAACATTTTTTAAGAAAATTATGCCATCTCTTTCACTACAAAATCCTCCTGGGGGAAAAATATCTTTTCCTTCATTATTAAAGGATGTTATCAGAGCACAGTGGAATTCTTTCAGATTTAGTCAGAAGGTTCTCTGGAGTTGAGAGATCTATTGGAGAATATTTTCTTTGAAAGTCCATGTCCTTTCCCCAGGCCTACATCATATATAAATAAACATTTCAGAAAAGGGGCCATGTTAGGAAAAAGTGGGTTGAAGATTGTAAGACCTGGTTCCTGGGTGCCAAATAATTCACAAGTTGGAATAAGCTGGGTTTCTGTAACACTTCTCTATGACTGCCATTGATACTGAACTATGCCAAGGCACTAAGTCCTACCAAGGAAAAGCAGGAGGAAAACAGGTGTAAGAAAACGTTTCCTGTCAGTGTGTCCAGAGATAGCATGAGTCAACAGCGGCTCCTCATGAAGCCATCGATTCGTAACACTGGAGTATCTAGAATGCATCTGGGTCGAATTATTAAAAAGAAAGTTCTTCTCAAGCTAGTTGTAATGGTAGCTACTTTAAAAAATTAATGTTCTGCGATTCTGATAAAAACCTATGTGGTGAACCAACAATAAAGGCGGCTGGAGATATTGGTATGAAATAGTTATTTTTCCTTATATACCTGGACGTTCATATAAGAAATTATACTTTTGGAAGGTCTGTCATATTCTCAGTGTATAAGAGTTGAATCATTTTTAGAAGTTATTGTCAGAATTTTGCTTTAATAGTGCAATAAAGTGTGCATTCTCTCTCTCTCATTTTCATTCAACAGCCTCTACAAATTGAGCCCGACTCAAAGGTCTTTCCCTCTTGGAATATGACTCCTCCCCTGTCCCTCTACATAGGCTGTTCTATAACAAATTATTTTGCTGTCTTGATTTTTCAGAGACCTCATGCTAGTAGTAGAGAGCCAGGAGAAAGTGAGATGTCCTATATAAAAGGCCTGCTAGAAAAAGAAATCAGCACTGAGTTCTAAGGATACTGAACAACTTTTTAAAAAACAAGCAAGCCATATTAAACACATTAGTTACAACCAAATTAGATAAAACCATGAAAATTATCCAAGAAGAAAAAGTACATCACCTGTCTAGGTTTAAAATTGCTTAAGGCTGCCATCCAAGGACCATCTATGATAACAAATACAGTAGTCTGTATTGACACAAAGTTTTAGTGATAGACGTAATTACATTCTTCTGCTGGTGGTGTTCTAGAATAAATGGAATATCTGCTGATCAAATCTGAATGCATCCCATAATATTAGCATGTAGGATCCCAGATCTGCAGGCACTATCTCTTTCTCAGATCTACACTTTGAATATTATGTTAGTTAAAATGAGAAGTATGTTAGAAAATGTCTTTTACAAAAGAAATATTGGCTGAGTATGGTGGCTCATGCCTGTAATCCCAACACTCTGGGAGGCCAAGGTGAGAAGATCTCTTGAGCTCAAGAATTTGAGACCAGCTTGGGCAACATATCTATAAAAATTTTAAAACTTAGCTGGTGTGGTGGTGCACACCTATAGGCACAGCTACTTCAGAGGCTGAATCAAGAGGATCACTTGAGCTTGGGAGTTTGAGGTTGCAGTGAACTATGAACATGGCACTGAACTCCAGTCTGGGCAACAGAGTGAGAACTTGTCTTCAAAAAAATAAAAAAGAAGAAAAAAATAGGAAATATTGTGTTCACATCTGCTATGGTACTCTTTCTTATATAAACTATTTCTTTGCAGTATTCTAGAGGATTTAAGACAAATTTACCACTGAATAATTTCATATGGTATATTATTGCATTAGTATAGTATGTTATTATATAATTAGTATAAGTGACCAGTGCTGCAACAACCACATTCCAAAAAGTATTGTGATCCTCCAAAATTACAATGTCTAAATGACATTATTCTCCTTCATGAGACCATTATACCTTAATTTTTCAGCACCATGAAAATCTACAAATGCCCTCTAAAATATATTTAGAAAACGTGGGGAAAAAATAGATACAGTTTCAGAAGATACATATATTTTGAAAATTAGCCTTTTTGGAATAAATTATTCTTTATGACATATAAATAAACACATTTTTCAGACTGGCGGGGTAACATTTGCATCAGTCAAAATAATTAGATTACTAAAACCTGTAATCTTATTAGAAAAATGGTTTATTCAGAGAATCATTGGAATTATTAGCCTTCAAGCTGCTATAGATTGAATCTGATCAAAATAATTAAGATAATATTATTTCATTTTTCAGTATAATATCTCCTTAGTATTTTTGTTTCTTATTTAATATGTGATTATATTTACTTCTGTGAATAATATGGATGAAGATCGTTACAGTGTCAAGATCACTGGGTTCAGAGCACAGAAACCTCAAGTCTATTCTTTTTTCTTAAATACCTGTAAGACTTTAAAGAAGACAGAGTTTCTGGACTCTAATTTCTCTATCTGTAGAATAAATGGGTTAGACCAAATAACTCCTTTCTGCTTATAAATTTTCTAATTATATGACTGAGCTTACACCTGGAAAACAGTCTATCTCCTGTATAAATTAATGATAGAAATGAAAACCACCACGTTTCATGAAATTAACCACATAAATATCAACATCAACTGCTCAGAAGGACTTAAGTGCAAGTATCACAGGAATTCTGAAGCACAGAGAACTAAATATAAGAAATGTAACATTCTTCGTATTTTCAAAGAAGATTTTAATAATATATGTAAACACAGTAGCCTGTTCATAAGAAAAAAGAAAAGGGACGTCTTAGCATATTCAGGGTTCAACCAAAACTACTACTGGAATGTAAATCAAAGTAATATTCACCTAACTGTCATAATTGGCATGAATAATTTTAAGTAAAACACTTTTATTTGATATTAAATGTGAACAATAAGCCAAAACAGAGAAAATTAATCAATTGATCATTTATTGAAACTGAAATAAAAATATATAATTATTGAAGTCTCTTATATACATAAACCAATCATTGCTTAAATGAGCTGACATACTAGCTCCATAGTTTTATGTCACTAAGGAACTCTTTTGAACACAATAAAGAAACCAGAATTGAGCACAAAGAATGATGAACTGGGAAGTTCATGGCTTTCTATCTACTAATTAGGAGTACAATCATTCAGTCAAACAGCCACTCAACAAACATTTAGCATACAGCTTCTGGATACCAGGTACTGGTGTAGGTGCTAGAGCAACAAGGAAATAGTCCCTGCATTCAGTGAGCTCACAGGCAAGTAAACAAGTAAGTATAAAGACTGCATGACTGATTGGGAGCGGTGGTTCATGCCTGTAATCCCAGCACTTTGGGAGGCCAACGTGGGCAGATCACGAGGTCAAGAGATCGAGACCATCCTGGCCAACATAGTGAAACCCCGTCTCTACTAAAAATACAAAAATTAGCTGGGCACGGTGGTGCACGCCTGTAGTTACTTGGGAGGCTGAGGCAAGAGAATCAGTTGAACCTGGAAGGTAAAGGTTGCAGTGAGCTGAGATCACACCACTGCACTCCAGCCTGGTGACAGAGTGAGACTCTGTCTCAAAAAAAAAAAAAAAAAAAAAAGACTCCATGATAAATGTGTATCTACAAAGGGCACAAAGGAATGAGTAGCTAATCCCCAAAGCCATATGGAGCAGTCAGTATAAGCTTCAGGAAAAGAAACTGAAGTAAAAAGCTAACGTGAATCTGAAAAAAATGAGTAGGTATTTTCCAAGCACGTTTCAGGGGAAAAGTTGCAGGATGCAGAAGTCCTCCCAAGTACAAAAAGAGAATGAACTCTGGACAACTGGCAATTTATGGCACACAGGAATCAGTAAATGTAGGGATGAGAGGCACACAGAAACATGGGCAAAAACAGGAATTTTGACTTTATTCCATAAATCATGGAAAGCCACCAATGGGTTTTAAGTAATAAAATACTAAGACCAGGTTTGCATTTTAGAAAGATCAATTTGATTTCAGTGAGGAGGTCCAAAAATGAGAGCAGCAAGGCCAGATAGAAGTCCTGCTGCAACTAGCTATGGTTAGAGATGCAGACCAAAACTAAGGTGAAATCATTTAGAAGAAAGAACGTGGATATAAGAGCCATTGGTTTGGCCTCTCCACATCATTTTTTTAATTTTATTTTCATTTATTTATTTATTTATTTTTTGAGACAGAGTCTCGCTCTGTCACCCAGGCTGGAGTGCAGTGGCGTGATCTTGGCTCACTGCAAGTTCTGCCTCCCGGGTTCACACTATTCTCCTGCCTCAGCCTCCCGAGTAGCTGGGACTACAGGCACGTGCCACCACGCCCAGCTAATTTTTTCTATTTTTTAGTAGAGATGGGGTTTCACCATGTTAGCCAGGATGGTCTCGATCTCCTGACCTCGTGATCCACCCACCTCGGCCTCCCAATGTGCTGGGATTACAGGCTTGAGCCACCATGCCCAGCTGGCCTCTCCACATCTTTACTGTTATACTGATAACATGGGGATGAAAATAAATATTATTTGTATTTAAACTATTATTGTTATGTGAAAATTAAACAAATAACATACTATGATAACATCGGAGGTTCAAGAAATATTAAGTCTTGAAAATAGGAAAGATGAAAGGAAGGAAACAGGGAGTGGGGAGGAAAGTAGGAGAAAGGAGAGAATATAGGAATGAGAGAGGAGGAAAATAATAAGAAAGAAGTAGAAAGCTAGGTACGGTGGCTCATGACTGTAATCCCAGCGCTTTGGGAGGCCGAATCAGGCAGATCACAAGGTCAGGAGTTCAAGACCAGCCTGGCCAATATGGTAAAACCTTGTCTCCACTAAAAATACAAAAATTAGCTGGGTGTGGTGGCAGGCACCTATAGTCCCAGCTACTCGGGAGGCTGAGGCAGGAGAATCACTTGACCCTGGGAGGCAGAGGTTGCAGTGAGCTGAGATCATACCACTGCACTCCAGCCTGGGTGACAGAGAAAGATGCTGTCTCAAAAAAAAAAAAAAAAAAGAAAAAAAAAAAAAGAAAGAAGTAGAAAAAGATATAGTATTTCTTAATCAGCAGAAGCTACTCTTATTTTTCAATACTCTACCTTTCTAATGTATCACTGACAAGGAAAGGTCTTGAATAATTGACTGAAGTCAGAATAGGTAAGGCACTCTACCTGTGGATACATGAGAGGCCTTAAAAAGTTCATGGAAAATGTATATTATGAAAAAAACTATGCAAAGGTTTCAATTTTGGCAGCAAAATAAACTCATACTAATTTATTATAGCATGTTTGAACAGGATCTAGTTTGAGACAGTAAGAAGGAGTAGACATTAGTTTGAAAAGAGCCCCTAGCAGAGCAATGTAAATTCTGCTAAAATTGAAGCAAGAACAAACATTAGATTATGATGAAGCTTGAGTGAAAGAATGGTGAAATCACTGATGCTTTACAAGAAGCTTGAGGGGACAATGCACCAAAGAAATCAGTAGTTCACAAGCGGACAGCTTTTTTAAAGAAGAAACGAGATGATGTGGAAGATGAAGTCCACAGGGACAGATCATCCATATCAATTTGCAAGGAAAAAAATTAATCTTGTTTGTGCCCTAATTGAAGAGGACTGATAATCAACAGCACAAACAATAGCCAACATCGTAGACATCTTAATTGGTTCAGCTTACACAGTTCTGACTAAAAAATTAAAGTTGAACCAACTTTCCACTGCATGGGTGCCAAAAGTGTTGTGCTCAGATCAGCTGCAGACAAGAGGAGAGCTCTCAATGGAAATTTTAAAGAACTAGGGTCAAGATCCTGAAGGATTTCTTTGAAGAATTGTAACAGAAGATAAAACATGGCTTTCCCAGTATGATCCTGAGGGCAAAACACAATCAAAGCAATGGCTACCAAAGGTGGAAGTGGTCCAGTCAAAGCTAAAGGGGATCACTCAAGAGCAAAGGTCACGGCAACAGTTTTTTGGGGACATTCCAGGCATTTTGCTTGTTGACTTTGTGGAAGGTCAAAGAACAATAATATCTGCATATCATGAGAGTGTTTTGAATAAGTTAGCCAAAGTTTTAGGGCAAAATACCTGGGAAAGCTTTAGCAGACAGTCCTCTAACACCACAATGTTTCTGCTCATTCCTGTCATCAAGCAAAGGCAATTTTGTGAGAGTCTCAATGGGAAATTGTCAGGCATCCACCTTACAGCTCTGATTTGGCTCCTTCTGACTTCTTTTTGTTTCCCAATCTCAACAAATGTGGAAAGGGCACCCATTTTTCTTAAGTTAATAATGTATAAGAGACTGCATTGACATTGTTAAGTTCCCAGGACCATCAGTTCTTTAGGGATGAAAACCGAAGATCACATTTTCAATGTTTATCTTTTAACTTCATTTTTCCACAAACTTTTTGAAGTTTCTCCATACAAATGTCTCCATACAAATGAGCACTTGCAAAATAAGCAGAGAGTCTCATTCAATGGACAGAAAGTTCTGTGCCATCTAAAAATTATCTTAAGCAAGTTCAATGTGTAGCAACAGACTGTATTGATAAATATCAGTTAGGTTGACTTCTGCAATGACCATGATGGAGTAACAAGAACTAGACTTTCTCTCCCTCCTGAAACAACCAAAAAAATGGCCAAAATGTATGCCACAAAAGTTTGCAAGACCCTGTAAAGTCAGTCTCAAACAAGGTGAGCCTATCAACTGCCCTAATTTATGCCTGGAGAAAGTTTTCCAGCCCACTACTCCAGGAGAAAAGCCCAAGAGGAGCCCAGCGTTCTCCCTGAGCTGAGGGGACAGAGCTGAGAGTCCACAGAAACCATGTTGACATGAGCTCTCAGGACAAGGTTTCCGAGAAGAAGGGGCTGCACAGAAAGAGAACTCCAGAGCTCTGCAAAGGGTCCCCCTAAAGTACATAGCTAAGTAATTGTTAGGACAGGCCTAGAGAAAAGTACCTACGGTTGGGAAAACAACACCCAGATAAGATGAAAAGTAACAGTACACATGCTCACCAAGGTCCAGTAATAGTGCTTATTTTATCAGCCAAACCAGGAACACCTCAAGATTCCCAGGGATACCCAGAAGGATCTTGCCTCACTAGTTGGGAGTGATTAGCTCTAAAATGAGAACTGGTCTGATCCCACCTAATGAATTTTTAAAGCAAGACCAAAAAGAGTCAAACTCTTTCCAACTAAACTTAAATACATACCAATACAAAGATCAAGAATATTTATATATACTTCCAGCACTCAATAAGATAAAAGTCACCATATCTGACATCCAGACACAGTTTAGCAGAGACACAACAGTAACAACAAAAGACAGAAGAACGTGGCTCATAATAAGGAGAAAAATCACTGAGTCAGAACTGATCCAGAGTAAATCAAGGTGCCAGAGTTATCAGTTAAGAACATTCAAATGCTTATTGAAACAGTATTCTATATGTTCTAAAATAGAGACATGCAAGATACACTAAAGGAGGCTGGGCGCAGTGGCTCACGCCTGTAATCTCAGCATTTTGTGAGGCCGAGGCAGGTGGATCACGAAGTCAGGAGTTCAGGACCAGCCTGACCAATATGGTGAAATCCCATCTCTACTAAAAATACAAAAATTAGCGGGGCATAGTAGCATGCGGCTGTAGTCCCAGCTACATGGTAGGCTGATAGCACGTTAGTCATTAAAGAAGAAAAGATAGACACCTCTCAAAATAAAATATAGAGAGAAAATAAACTTTTAAAAAACATGAACAGAGCAATAGTAGACAGTAAATTTCAAGTAACTGAATTTACGTGTAATCTCAGTTCCCAAAGGAGAGGAGAGGGAAGATGTGAAAACATTTGGGACTTTGAGTCAGGCAAAGCTTTCTTTGATATGACCCCACAGCATGATTTATATAATAATATATTGATAAGAAGAACTCATCAAATTTAAAAAAAAGAATCTGCTCTTCAAAAGAATCTATTAAGAGACTGAAAAGACAAGCTGCAGGCTGGGAGAAAATATTTGCAATTCATATATCTGATGAAAGGCTTGCATCAAAAATATATTTTAAAAGCTCAAAATTTAATAATGAAAAACAAACAACCCCATTTAAAACTTGGGTGAAAGACTGGAACAGACATTTCAAAGTAGACATTTGTTTGGTAAATAAGCACATATGCTCAACATAATTAATGCTTAGGGCAATGCAAATTAAAACCAAAATGAGACGCCACTATCTATTTTTAAATAGCTAAGATTAGCATGACTGATAATAGCCAAGCACTGGCTTGGATGTGGAGAAGCTGAAACTCTCATACACTGCTGATGGGAATACAAAAAAGTGTAACCTTTGAAAAACAGTTTAAGAGTCCCTTAAAAAGTTAAACATACTTCTGCCGTAAGACTCAGCCATTGCACTCCTGGGTATTTACCCAACAGAGATAAAAGTAGGTGTTCATATAATGATATCAACACAAATGTTCATAGCACATGTATTCATAATAGCCCAAACTAGAAACAGTCTAAATATCAATCAATACATTAATGAATTAACTTGCTTTATCCGAATTAATTATGGATACATACTATAACATGAATGAATCTCAAAATAACTATACTAAGTGAAACAAGGCAGACTCTAGAGGTAAAACATGCAGAGAAAAAAACATAAAATGTCAGACAAAAAAGTGCATAGTGTAAAATTTTATTTATATACATTTTTTGACTGTATAAATTACTGTCCAGTGACAGAAAGCAGTTTGGTGGTTTTTAAGGGCCAGGAATGAGGGGCCAGAGAAATGTATTATAAAGAGGCATCAGGAAACTGGAGGTGAAGTATATTTCCATCACCTCGATTGTGTGCTGATGGTTTCTAAACTTTCAATATTTTTAGTTTATTATATGTTATACAAAATAAAGCTTGTAATAAAAATCAAAAGATTGAGCCATCCTTGTTTTCTCTATAAAAGAGCAGAATTCTCCTTTTAGAGATTTGGAAAGATTATTAAAAGATAAGTTACAAAATACAGTACCTGACACGTATAAAATATTAAATAATTACTAGCCATGCTTAATTATTTTGTTTTAAGTCTATATGAGTCAAGTTTTAGTAGAAATATGGGCTAGAAAAAAAAAAACAGAAAGCGGGACTCTGTGATCCGACTTGGGCTTATAGAACAGACTGCACTAGTTTGTTCTCATGCTGCTAATAAAGTCATACCCAAGACCGGGTAATTTAGAAAGGAAAGAGGTTTAAGGAACTCACAATTCCACATGGCTGGGGAGGCCTCACAGTCACGGCAGAAGGCAAAAAAGAAGCAAAGGCACATCTTAAATGGTAGCAGAGAAGAAAGCTTGTGTAGGGAAGCTCCCATTTTAAAAGCATCAGATCTCGTGAGACTTATTCGCTACCAGGAGAACAGTAGGGGGAACCCGCCCCTATGATTCAATGATCTCCACCTGACTCCATCCTTGACATGCGGGGATAATTACAATCAAGGTGAGATTCGGATGGAGACACAGCCGAATCATATCAATGACTAATGAGAGTTACGTCCAGAACCTAATGAAAACCTGTCTGAGGCCACATTCCCTGTAAAGCAGATTTGAGATAGAGATTTGTGTAGAGAACATTTAACTGGGTAAAATCCTAGGAGCCAACAACTGTGGCTAAAAAGCTGAATTGGACAAAGGGAGTTGAGATGTGAGGCAGTCACAACAAATACCTCAGCTAATCTCAAGGGGGAGCTGAGAAGCTGGGGCGACCCTTCAGAGTTGCCCTAAATTGAGGCAGGAGTATGGAGTTTTAATACCTTTCACTGGCCATTCTTCAGATACGAGTTGTCCCCAAGGATGGACATCAGCTTGACAAGTTATTAATTAGATCTCCTGAGAATAAATTCTAGAGAGAATCAGCTGAGAGGCATGATTTGCCAACACTCCCAATAGCTGGGCAAACTTCAGTTTTGAGGGAGGATTTGGGTTACACATAAAAGTCTCCACAACCAATTATTCATGGGAAATTCTATGTAGGCAGAGCTATTTCATGGCCAGTTAATCAAAACTACATAATCTATTTGGTTAAGCAAAAGAAATTAAAAAGATAAAATAAAATCTATATATTAACACTCAAAAGTTTTTAATGCATTTGCCTTGCATTTCATATGTTTTGCCTTGCATTTCGTATATTTTGCCTTGCATTTGTTTATTTGCTTTCAAAAACCTTTAGAGAACAATAATTACTAATATAATATGGAGTAGCACAGCATAGACGAGGGAAGCTAACTCTCTCCCTTTTCCCAGAACCTGGAACAGCTAAAGATAATAAGCATTGTCAGCTTTGATATCTGACATAGTTTGGATGTTTGTCCCCTTCAAATCTCACGTTAAAATGTGATCCCCAATGTTGGAGATAGATGCCTCCTGAATGGCTTGGTGCTGTCCTCTTGGTAATGAATGAGTTCTTACCCTGTGAGTTCATGCGATATCTGGTTGTTTAAAAGAGACTGACACCTCTTCCCTGTCTCTCTTGCTTCCGCTCTCACCATGTGATATGCTGGTTTCCCTTCACCTTCCACCATGATTGGAAGGTTCCTGATGCCCTCCCTGGAAGCAGGTGCCAGTACTATGCTTCATGTACAGCCTTCACAACAAGGAGCCAAATAAACCGCATTCCTTTATAAATAACCCAGCCTCAGGTATTTCTTTATAACAATGCAAATGGGCTAACAGAGTATCATTCATGGACAGTGAGTGTATTAGTCAATTTTCATGCTGCTGATAAAGACATACCCAAGACTGGGTAATTTATAAAGAAAAAGAGGTTTAATGAATTCACATATCTGTACCGCTACCTGTATAAATATGGAAATATCTTCACCGCTACCTGCACAAACATGGAAATATCTACACCGCCATCTCTTTAAACATGGAAATATCTACACTGCTATGTGTATAAACAAGGAAATATCTACAGCGCCATCTCTATAAACATGGAAATATCTACACCGCTATCTGTATGAACATGAAAATATCTACAGAGCCATCTGTATAAATATGGAAGTATCTAACCCGCCATCTGTATAAACATGGAAATATCTACACCGCCATCTGTATAAACATGGAAATATCTACACCGCCATCTGCATAAACATGGAAATATATACACCGCCACATATATAAACATGGAAATATCCAAGCCGCCATCTCTATAAACTTGGAAATATCTACACCGCTATCTCTATAAACATGGAAATATCTACACCGCTATGTGTATCAACATGGAAATATCTATACCGCTATCTCTATAAACATGGAAATATCTACACCGCTATCTGTATAAACATGGAAATATTTACAACGCTATCTGTATGAACATGGAAATATCTACACCGCTATCTGTATAAGCATGGAAATACCTACACCGCTATCTGTATAAACATGGAAATAACTACACCACCATCTGTATAAACATGGAAATATCTACACCGCCATCTCTATAAACATTGAAATATCTACAACGCCATCTGTATGAATAGGGAAATAACTACACCGCCACCTGTATAAACATGGAAATATCTACACCGCCATCTGTTTAAACATGGAAATATGTATACCGCTATATGTATAAACATGGAAATATCTAAAACGCTATCTCTATAAACATGGAAATATCTACACCGCTAACTGTATAAACATGGAAATATTTACAACGCTATCTGTATGAACATGGAAATATCTACACCGCTATCTGTATAAGCATGGAAATACCTACACCGCTATCTGTATAAACATGGAAATACCTACACCGCCATCTGTATAAACATGGAAATATCTACACCGCCATCTCTATAAACATGGAAATATCTCCACCGCCATCTCTATAAACATGGAAATAATTACACTGCTATCTCTATAAACATGGATATATCTACACCGCTATCTGAATAAACATGGCAATATCTACACTGCTGTCTGTGAAACAGGGAATTATCAACACCGCTATCTCTATAAACATGGAAATATCAACACGACTATCTCTATAAAAATGGAAATATCAACACCAATATCTCTGTAAACATAGAAATATCTATACCGCTATGTGTATAAACATGGAAATATCTACACCGCTATGGGTATAAACATGGAAATATCTACACCGCCATCTGTATAAACATGGAAATATCTACACCGTCATCTTTATAAACATTGAAATATCTAAACCGGCATCTGTATGCACATGGAAATATCTACACCGCCATGTGTATAAATATGGAAATATCTACACCGCTATCTGTATGAACATGGAAATATCGACACCACCATCTGTATAAACAAGTAAATAACTATAATGCCATCTCCATAAACATGGAAATATCTACACCGCTATCTGTATAAACATGGAAATATCTACACCGCTATCTGTATAAACATGGAAATATCTACACCACTATCTGTATAATCATGGAAATATCTTCAGAGCTATCTGTATAAAAATGGAAATATCTACACAGCTATCTGTCAATACAAGGAAATATCTACACCGCCATCCCTATAAACATGAAAATATCTACATTGCCATCTGAATAAACATGGGAATATCTACACCGCTATCTGTATGTACATGGAAATATCTACACCGCTATCTGTATAAACATGGAAATATCTACACTGCTATCTGTAAAACAGGGAAATATCTACACCGCTATCTGTATAAACATGGAAATATCTACAATGCTCTCTCTATAAACATGGAAATACCTACACCGATATCTCCATAAACATGGAAATATCGCCACTGCTATGTGTAAAAACATGGAAATATCTACACCGCCATGTCTATAAACATGTAAATATCTACACCGTCATCTGTATAAACATGAAAATATCTACACCCAGTCTGTATCAAAATGGAAATATCCACACCGACATCTGTATGATCATAGAAATATCTACACCGTTATATGTATAAACACAGAAATATCTACACCGTTATCGGTATAAACATGGAAATGTCTACACTGCTATCTGTATAAACATGGAAATATCTACTCTTCCATCTGTAAAACAGGGAAATATCTACACCGCTAACTCTATAAACATGGAAATATCTACAATGCTCTCTGTATAAACATGGAAATATCTACACCGCTGTCTGTATAAACATGGAAATATCTTCACCGCTATCTGTATAAACATGTAAATATCTACACCGCTATCTATATAAACATGGAAATATCTACACCGCTATCTGTGTAATCATGGAAATATCTACATCGCTATCTGTATAAACATGCAAATATCTACACCGATATCTCCATAAACATGGAAATATCTACAATGCTATCTGTATGAACATGGAAATATCTACACTGCCATCTGTATAAACTTGGAAATATCTACACCGCCATCTCTATAAACATGGAAATATCTACACCGCCCTCGGTATGAACACGGAAATATCAACAACGTCATCTGTATGAACATGGAAATAACTACACAGACATCTGTGTGAACATGGAAATATCTACACCGACATCTGTATGAACATGGAAATATCTACACCGCCATCTGTATGAACATGCAAATATCTTCACCGCCATCTGTATGAAGATGGAAATATCTACACCGCCTTCTGTATGAACATGGAAATATCTACACCGCTATCTGTATGAACATGGAAATACCTACAAACCTATCTCTATAAACATCGAAATATTTACACTGCTATCTGTATAAACAAGGAAATATCTACACCGCCATCTCTATAAACATGGAAATATCTACACTGCCATCTGTATAAACATGGAAATATCTACACCGCTATCTGTATAAACATGGAAATATCTACACTGCTTTCTGTGAAACAGGGAAATTTCTACACTGCTATCTCTATAAACATGGAAATAACTACACCACAATCTCTATAATCATGGAAATATCTACACCACTATCTCTATAAACATGGAAATATCTACACCACTATCTCTATAAACATGGAAATATCTACACCGCTATTTGTATAAACATGGAAATATCAACACTGCTATCTGAATAAACATGGAAATATCTACAGCGATAAGTGTATAAACATGGAAATATCTACACCGCCATCTCTATAAACATGGAAATATTTACACTGCCGTCGGTGAGAACATGGATATATCTGTACGCCATCTCTTTAAACTTGGAAATATCTACACCGCCATCTGTATCAGCTTGCAAATATCTACACCGCCAGCTGAATGATGATGGAAATATCTACACGGCTATCTGTATAAACACAGAAATATCTGCACTGCTATCTGTATAAACATGGAAATATCTACACCGCTATCTGTATAAACATGGAAATATCTACACCGCTATCTGTATAAACATGGAAATATCTACACCGCTATCTGTATAAATATGGAAATATCTACACCGCTACCTGTAAAAACATGGAAATATCTACACCGCTAACTGTATGAACATGGAAATATCTTCACCGCCATCTGTATGAACATGGATATATCTACACAGCCATCTGGAGGAAAGTGGAAATATCTACACAGCCATCTGGATGAACATGGAATTATCTACACCGCTATCTGTGTAAACATGCATACATCTTCACCGCTATCTGTATAAACATGGAAATATCTACACCGTTTTCTGTATGAACATGGAAATATCTACACCGCTATCTGTGTAAACATGCATACATCTTCACCGCTATATGTATAAACATGGAAATATCTACACCGCTATCTGTATGAACATGGAAATATCTACACCGCTATCTCTTTGAAAATGGAAATATCTACACCGCTATCTGCATGAAAATGGAAATATCTACACAGCTATCTGCACATACATGGAAATATCTACAAAGCTATCTCTTTACACATGGAAATAAGTACACCGCTATCTCTATAAACATGGAAATATCTACACCGCCATCAGTATGAACATGGAAATATCTGCACCGTCATGTGTATGAACATATAAATATCTACACCGCCATCTGAATTAAGATGAAGATATCTACACCGCTATATGCATAAACATGGAAATATCTACACCGCTATCTGTATGAACATGGAAATATCTACACCGCTATCTGTATGAACATGGAAATATCTACACCGCCATCTCTATGAACATGGAAATATCTACACAGCCATCTGGATGAACAAGGAAATATCAGCACCGCTATCTGTATGAACATGGAAATATCTACACCACTATCTGTATGAACATGGAAATATCTTCACCGCCATCTGTATGAACATGGATATATCTACACAGCCATCTGGATGAACATGGAAATATCTACACCGCTATCTGTTTGAAGATGGAAATATCTACACCGCTATCTGCATGAAAATGGAAATATCTACACAGCTATCTGCATATACATGGAAATATCTACACAGCTATCTCTTTACACATGGAAATAACTACACCGCTATCTCTATAAACATGGAAATATCTACACCGCCATCTGTATGAACATGGACAAATCTGCACCACTATCTGTATGAACATATAAATATCTACACCGCCATCTGTATGAAGAAGGAGATATCTACACCGCTATCTGTATAAACATGGAAATATCTACACCGCTATCTGTATATACATGGAAATATCTACACCGCTATCTGTGTAAACATGCATACATCTTCACCGCTATCTGTATAAACATGGAAATATATACACCGCTATCTTTATGAATTTGGAAATATCTACACCGCTAACTGTTTGAACAGGGAAATATGTACACCGCTATCTGCATGAAAATGGAAATATCTACACCGCTATCTGTATGAACATGGAAATACATACACCGCTATCTGTATGAGCATGGAAATATCTACACCGCTATCTGTATGAACATGGAAATATCTTCACCGCCATCTGTATGAACATGGATATATCTACACAGCCATCTGGATGAACATGCAAATATCTGCACCGCTATCTGTATGAACATGGAAATATCTACACCGCTATCTGTATGAACATGGATATATCTACACAGCCATCGGGATGAACATGGAAATATCTACACCGCTATCTGTGTAAACATGCATACATCTTCACGGCTATCTTTATAAACATGGAAATATCTACACTGCTATCTGTATGAAGATGGAAATATCTACACCGCTATCTGTTTGAACATGGAAATATCTACAACGCTATCTGCATGAAAATGGAAATATATACACAGCTATCTGCATATACATGGAAATATCTATACAGCTATCTCTTCACACATGGAAATAAGTACACCGCTATCTCTATAAACATGGAAATATCCACACCGCCATCTGTATGAACATGGAAATATCTGGACCGCCATCTCTATGAACATATAAATAACTACTCCGCCATCTGTATTAAGATGGAGATATCTACACCGCTATCTGTATAAACATGGAAATATCTACACCGCTATCTGTATGAACATGGAAATACCTACACCGCTATCTGAATAAACATGGAAATATCTACACTGCTACCTGTATAAATATGGAAATATCAGCACCGCAATCTGTATGAACATGGAAATATCTACACCGCCATCTGTATGAATATGGAAACATCTACACCACTATCTGTATGAACATGGAAATAGCTACACAGCCATCTGTATGAACATGGAAATATCTACACCGCTATATGGATGAACATGGATATATCTACACCGCTATCTGTTTGAACATGGAAATATCTACAGCGCTATCTGCATGAAAATGGAATTATCTACACAGCTATCTGCATATACATGGAAATATCTATAAAGCTATCTCTTTACAGAAGGAAATAACTACACCGCTATCTCTATAAACATGGTAATATCTACACCGCAATCTGTATGAACTTGGAAATATCTGCACCGCTATCTGGACGAACATGGAAATATCTGCACCGCTATCTGTATGAACATGGAAATATCTACACCGCTATCTGTATGAACATGGAAATACCTACACCGCTATCTGTATGAACATGGAAATATCTACGCCGCTATCTGTATAAACATGGACATATCTACGCCGCTATCTGTATAAACATGGAAATATCTACACCGCTACCTGTATAAACATGGAAATATCAACACCGCTATCAGTATGAACATGGAAGTATCTACACCTCCATCTGTATGAACATGGAAATTTCTTCACCGCCATCTGTATGAACATGGAAATATCTGCACCGCCATCTGTATGAACATATAAATATCTACACCGCCATCTGTATTAAGATGGAGATATCTACACCGCTATCTGTATAAACATGGAAATATCTACACCACTATGTGTATAAACATGGAAATATCTACACCGCTATCTGTATAAACATGGAAATATCTACACTGCTACCTGTATAAACATGGAAATATCAGCACCGCTATCTGCATGAACATAGAAATATCTACACCGCCATCTGTATGAACATGGAAATATCTACACAGCCATCTGTATGAACATGGAAATATCTTCACTGCCATCTGTATAAAGATGGATATGTCTACACAGCCGTCTGGATGAACATGGAAATATCTACACCGCTATCTGTATGAACATGGAAATATCTACACCGCTATCTGTGTAAACATGCATACATCTTCACCGCTATCTGTATAAACATGGAAATAACCACACCGCTATCTGTATGAACATGGAAATATCTAAACCGCTATCTGTTTGAACATGGAAATATCTACACCGCTATTTGCATGAAAATGGAAATATCTACACAGCTATCTGCATTTACATGGAAATATCAACACAGCTATCTCTTTGCACATGGAAATAACTACACCGCTATCTCTATAAACATGGAAATATCTACACCGCCATCTGTATGAACATGGAAATATCTACACCGCCATCTGTATTAAGAAGGAGATATCTACACCGCTATCTGTATAAACATGGAAATATCTACACCGCTATCTATATGAACATGGAAATATCTACACCGCTCTCTGTACAAACACGGAAATATGTACACCGCTACCTGTGTAAACATGGAAGTATCAGCACCGCTATCGGTATGAACATGGCAATATCTACACGGCTATCTGTATGAACATGGAAATATCTACACCGCCGTGTGTATGAACATGGAAATATCTGCACCGCCATCTGTATGAACATATAAATATCTACACCGCCATCTGTATTAAGATGGAGATATCTACACCGCTATCTGTACAAACATGGAAATATCTACACCACTATCTGTATGAACATGGAAATATCTACACCGCTATCTGTTTGAACAGGGAAGTATATACACCGCTATCTGCTTGAAAATGGAAATATCTGCACAGCTATGTACATATACATGGGAATATCTACACAGCTATCTCTTTAAACATGGAAATAACTACAGCGCTATCTGTATGAACATGGAAATATCTACACCGCCATCTGTATGAACATGGAAATATCTGCACCGCCATCTGAATGAACATATAAATATCTACACCGCCATCTGTATTAAGATGGAGATATCTACACCGCTATCTGTATGAACATGGAAATATCTACACCGCTATGTGTATAAACATGGAAATATCTACACCGCTATCTGTATAAACATGGAAATATCTACACTGCTACCTGTATAAACATGGAAATATCAGAACCGCTATCTGTATGAACATGGAAATATCTACACCGCCATCTGTATGATAATGGAAAAATCTTCACCGCCATCTGTGTGAACATGGATATGTCTACACAGCCGTCTGGATGAACATGGAAATATCTACACAGCTATCTGTATGAACATGGAAATATCTACACCGCTATCTGTGTAAACATGCATACATCTTCACCGCTATCTGTATAAACATGGAAATATCGACACCGCTATCTGTATGAACATGGAAATATCTACACCGCTATCTGTTTGAACATGGAAATATCTACACCGCTATCTGCATGAAAATGGAAGTACCTGCACAGCTATCTGCATATACATGGAAATATCTACACAGCTATCTCTATACACATGGAAATAACTACACCGCTATCTCTATAAACATGGAAATATCTACACCACCATCTGTATGAAAATGGAAATATCTGCACCGCCATCTGTATGAACATATAAATATCTACACTGCCGTCTGTATTAAGAAGGAGATATCTACGCCGCTATCTGTATAAACATGGAAATATCTACACCGCTATCTGTATAAACATGGAAATATCTACACCGCTACCTGTATAAACACAGAAATATGTACACCGCTACCTGTATAAACATGGAAGTATCAGAACCGCTATCGGTATGAACATGCCAATATCTACACGGCTATCTGTATGAACATGGAAATATCTACAACGCCATCTGTATGAACATGGAAATATCTTCACCTCCATCTGTATGAACATGGATATATGTACACAGCCATCTGGATGAACATGGAAATATCTACACCGCTATCTGTATGAACATGGAAATATCTACACCGCTATCTGTGTAAACATGCATACATCTTCACCGCTATCTGTATAAACATGGAAATAACCACACCGCTATCTGTATGAACATGGAAATATCTAAACCGCTATCTGTTTGAACATGGAAATATCTACACCGCTATTTGCATGAAAATGGAAATATCTACACAGCTATCTGCATTTACATGGAAATATCAACACAGCTATCTCTTTGCACATGGAAATAACTACACCGCTATCTCTATAAACATGGAAATATCTACACCGCCATCTGTATGAACATGGAAATATCTACACCGCCATCTGTATTAAGAAGGAGATATCTACACCGCTATCTGTATAAACATGGAAATATCTACACCGCTATCTATATGAACATGGAAATATCTACACCGCTCTCTGTACAAACACGGAAATATGTACACCGCTACCTGTGTAAACATGGAAGTATCAGCACCGCTATCGGTATGAACATGGCAATATCTACACGGCTATCTGTATGAACATGGAAATATCTACACCGCCGTGTGTATGAACATGGAAATATCTGCACCGCCATCTGTATGAACATATAAATATCTACACCGCCATCTGTATTAAGATGGAGATATCTACACCGCTATCTGTACAAACATGGAAATATCTACACCACTATCTGTATGAACATGGAAATATCTACACCGCTATCTGTTTGAACAGGGAAGTATATACACCGCTATCTGCTTGAAAATGGAAATATCTACACAGCTATGTACATATACATGGGAATATCTACACAGCTATCTCTTTAAACATGGAAATAACTACAGCGCTATCTGTATGAACATGGAAATATCTACACCGCCATCTGTATGAACATGGAAATATCTGCACCGCCATCTGAATGAACATATAAATATCTACACCGCCATCTGTATTAAGATGGAGATATCTACACCGCTATCTGTATGAACATGGAAATATCTACACCGCTATGTGTATAAACATGGAAATATCTACACCGCTATCTGTATAAACATGGAAATATCTACACTGCTACCTGTATAAACATGGAAATATCAGAACCGCTATCTGTATGAACATGGAAATATCTACACCGCCATCTGTATGATAATGGAAAAATCTTCACCGCCATCTGTGTGAACATGGATATGTCTACACAGCCGTCTGGATGAACATGGAAATATCTACACAGCTATCTGTATGAACATGGAAATATCTACACCGCTATCTGTGTAAACATGCATACATCTTCACCGCTATCTGTATAAACATGGAAATATCCACACCGCTATCTGTATGAACATGGAAATATCTACACCGCTATCTGTTTGAACATGGAAATATCTACACCGCTATCTGCATGAAAATGGAAGTACCTGCACAGCTATCTGCATATACATGGAAATATCTACACAGCTATCTCTATACACATGGAAATAACTACACCGCTATCTCTATAAACATGGAAATATCTACACCACCATCTGTATGAAAATGGAAATATCTGCACCGCCATCTGTATGAACATATAAATATCTACACTGCCGTCTGTATTAAGAAGGAGATATCTACGCCGCTATCTGTATAAACATGGAAATATCTACACCGCTATCTGTATAAACATGGAAATATCTACACCGCTACCTGTATAAACACAGAAATATGTACACCGCTACCTGTATAAACATGGAAGTATCAGAACCGCTATCGGTATGAACATGCCAATATCTACACGGCTATCTGTATGAACATGGAAATATCTACAACGCCATCTGTATGAACATGGAAATATCTTCACCTCCATCTGTATGAACATGGATATATGTACACAGCCATCTGGATGAACATGGAAATATCTACACCGCTATCTGTATGAACATGGAAATATCTACAACGCTATCTGTATGAACATGGAAATATGTACACAGCCATCAGGATGAACATGGAAATATCTACACCGCTATCTGTATGAACATGGAAATACATACACCGCTATCTGTATGAACATGGAAATATCTACACCGCTATCTCTATGAACATGGAAATATCTACACCGCTATCTGTATGAACATGGAAATATCTTCACCGCCATCTGTTTGAACATGGATATATCTACACAGCCATGTGGATGAATATGGAAATATCTACACCGCTATCTGTGTAAACATGCATACATCTTCACCGCTATCTGTATAAAGATGGAAATATATACACCGCTATCTGTATGAACATGGAAATATCTACACCGCTAACTGTTTGAACAGGGAAATATATACACCGCTATCTGCATGAAAATGGAAATATCTACACCACTATCTGTATGAACATGGAAATACATACACCACTATCTGTATGAAAATGGAAATATCTACACCGCTATCTGTATGAACATGGAAATATCTGCACCGCTATCTGTATGAACATGGAAATATCTACACCACTATCTGTATGAACATGGATATATCTACACCGCTATCTGTATGAATATGGGAATATCTTCACCGCCATCTGTATGAACATGGATATATCTACACAGCCATCTGGATGAACATGGAAATATCTACACCGCTATCTGTAGGAACATGGAAATAGCTACACTGCTATCTGTATGAACATGGAAATATCTTCACCGCTATCTCTTTGAACATGGAAATATCTACACCGCTATCTGTATGAACATGGAAATATCTTCACCGCCATCTGTATGAACATGGATATATCTACACAGCCATCTGGATGAACATGGAAATATCTACACCGCTATCTGTATGAACATGGAAATATCTACACTTCTATCAGTGTAAACATGCATACATCTTCACCGCTATCTGTATAAAAATGGAAATATCCACACCGCTATCTGTATGAACACGGAAATATCTACAACGCTGTCTGTTTGAACATGGAAATATCTACACCGCTATCTGCATGAAAATGGAAATATCTACACAGCTATCTGCATATACATGGAAATATCTACACAGCTATATCTTTGCACATGGAAATAACTACACCGCTATCTCTATAAACATGGAAATATCTACACCACCATCTGTATGAACGTGGAAATATCTGCACCGCCATCTGTATGGACATGGATAAATCTACACAGCCATCTGGATGAACATGGAAATATCTTCACCGCCATCTGTATGAACATGGATATATCTACACAGCCATCTGGATGAACATGGAAATATCTACACGGCTATCTGTATGAACATGGAAATATCTACAACGCCATCTGTATGAACATGGAAATATCTTCACCGCTATCTGTATGAACATGGATATATCTACACAGCCATCTGGATGAACATGGAAATATCTACACCGCTATCTATATGAACATGGAAATATTTACACCGCTATCTGTATGAACATGGAAATATCTACACAGCCATCAGGATGAACATGGAAATATCTACACCGCTATCTGTATGAACATGGAAATATCTACACCGCTATCTGTGTGAACATTGAAATCACTTCACCGCCATCAGTATGAACATGGATATATCTACACAGCCATCTGGATGAACATGGAAATATCTGCACGGCTATCTGTATGAACATGGAAATATCTACACATCTATCTGTATGAACATGGATATATCTACACAGCCATCTGGATGAACATGGAAATATCTACAACGCCATCTGTATGAACATGGAAATATCTTCACCGCCATCTGTATGAACATGGATATATCTACAAAGCCATCTGGATGAACATGGAAATATCTACACCGCTATCTATATGAACATGGAAATATTTACACCGCTATCTGTATGAACATGGAAATATCTACACAGCCCTCAGGATGAACATGGAAATATCTACACCGCTATCTGTATGAACATGGAAATATCTACAACGCTACCTGTATAAACATGGAAATATCAGCACCGCTATCAGTATGAACATGGAAGTTTCTACACCGCCATCTGTATGAACATGGAAATATCTTCACCGCCATCCGTATGAACATGGAAATATCTGCACCGCCATCTGTATTAAGATGGAGATATCTACACCGCTATCTGTATGAACATGGAAATATCTTCACCGCCATCTGTATGAACATGGAAATATCTACACAGCCATCTGGATGAACGTGGAAATATCTACACCGCTATCTGTTTAAACATGCATACAACTTCACCGCTATCTGTATAAACATGGAAATATCTTCACCGCTATCTTTATGAACATGGAAATATCTACACCGCTAACTGTTTGAACAGGGAAATATATACACCGCTATCTGCATGAAAATGGAAATATCTACACCGCTATCTGTATGAACATGGAAATACAAACAGAGCTATCTGTATGAACATGGAAATATCTACACCGCTGTGTGTATAAACATGGAAATATCTACACCGCTATGTGTATAAACATGGAAATATCTACACCGCTACATGTACAAACATAGAAATATCAGCCCCGCTATCTGTATGAACATGGAAATATCTACACCGCCATCTGTATGAACATGGAAATATCTTAACCGCCATCTCTAGGAACATGGATATATCTACACAGCCATCTGTATGAACATGGAAATATCTACACCGCTATCTGTATGAACATGGAAATATCTACACCGCTATCTGTATGAACATGGAAATATCTTCACCGCCATCTGTATGAACATGGATATGTCTACACAGCCATCTGAATGAACATTTAAATATCTACACAGCCATCTGTATTAAGATGGAGATATCTACACAACTATCTGCATAAACATGGAAATATCTACACCGCTATCTGTATGAACATGGAGATACCTACACCGCTATGTGTATAAACATGGAAATATCTACACCGCTATCTGTATAAACATGGAAATATGAGCACCTCTATCAGTATGAAAATGGAAGTTTCTACACCGCCATCTGTATGAACATGGAAATATCTTCACCCCCATCCGTATGAACATGGAAATATCTGCACCGCTATCGGTATGCACATATAAATATCTACACGGCCATCTGTATTAAGATGGAGATATCTACACCGCTATCTGTATAAACATGGAAATATCTACACAGCTATCTGTATGAACATGGAAATATCTACACCGCTATCTGTTTGAACATGGAAATATCTACACCGCTATCTGCATGAAAATGGAAATATCTACACAACTATCTGCATATAAATGGAAATATCTACACAGCTATCTCTTTACACATGGAAATAACTACACCGCTATCTCTCTAAACATGGAAATATCTACACCGCCATCTGTATGAACATATAAATATCTACACAGCCATCTGTATTAAGATGGAGATATCTACACGGCTATCTGTATAAACATGGAAATATCTACACCGCTATCTGTATAAACATGGAAATATCTACACCGCTATCTGTATTAACATGGAAATATCTACACCGCTATCTGTATAAACACGGAAATATGTTCTCCGCTACCTGTATAAACATGGAAGTATCAGCACCGCTATCGGTATGAACATGGCAATATCTACACGGCTATCTGTATGAACATGGAAATATCTACACCGCTATCTGTATGAACATGGAAATGTCTTCACCGCCATCTGTATGAACATGGATATATCTACACAGCCATCTGGATGAATATGGAAATATCTACACCGCTATCTGTATGAACATGGAAATATCTACACCGCTATCTGTATAAACATGGGAATATCTACACAGCCATCTGGATGAACATGGAAATATCTACACCGCTATCTGTATGAACATAGAAATACATACACCGCTATCTGTATGAACATGGAAATATCTACACCGCTATCTGTATGAACATGGAAATATCTACACCACTATCTGTATGAACATGGAAATATCTACACCGCTATCTGTATGAACATGGAAATAACTTCACCGCCATCTGTATGAACATGGATATATCTACACAGCCATCTGGATGAACGTGGAAATACCTACACCGATATCTGTGTAAACATGCATACAACTTCACCGCTATCTGTATAAACATGGAAATATCTACACCGCTATCTTTATGAACATGGATATATCTACACCGCTAACTGCTTGAACAGGGAAATATATACACCGCTATCTGCTTAAAAATGGAAATACCTACACCGCTATCTGTATGAACATGGAAATACTTACACCGCTATCTGTATGAACATGGAAATATCTACACCGCTATCTGTATGAACATGGAAATATCTACACCGCTATCTGTATGAACATGGAAATACCTTCACCGCCATCTGTATGAACATGGATATATCTACACAGCCATCTGGATGAACATGGAAATATCTGCACCGCTATCTGAATGAATATGGAAATATCTACACCGCTATCTGCATGAACATGGATATATCTACACAGCCATCTGGATGAACATGGAAATATCTACACCGCTATCTGTGTAAACATGCATACATCTTCACCGCTATCTGTATAAACATGGAAATATCTACACCGCTATCTTTATGAACATAGAAATACCTACACCGCTAACTGTTTGAACAGGGAAATATATACACCGCAATCAGCATGAAAATGGAAATATCTACACAGCTATCTGCTTATACATGGAAATATCTACACAGCTATCTCTTTACACATGGAAAAAAATACACCGCTATCTGTATGAACATGGAAATATCTACACCGCCATCTGTATGAACTTGGAAATACCTGCACCGCCATCTGTATGAACATATAAATATCTACATCGCCATCTGTATTAAGTTGGAGATATCTACACCACTATCTGCATAAACATGGAAATATCTACACCGCTATCTGTATAAACATGGAAATATCTACACCGCTATCTGTAAAAACATGGAAATATCTACACAGCTATCTGTATGAACATGGAAATATCTGCACCGCCATCTGTATGAACATATAAACATCTACACCGCGATCTGTATTAAGAAGGAGATATCTACACCACTATCTCTATAAACATGGAAATATCTACACCGCCATCTGTATGAACATGGAAATATCTGCACCGCCATCTGTATGAACATATAAACATGTACACCGCCGTCTGTATTAAGAAGGAGATATCTACACCGCTATCTGTATAAACAAGGAAATATCTACACTGCTGTGTGTATAAACATGGAAATATCTACACTACTATCTGTATGAACATGGAAATATCTACACCGCTACCTGTATAAACATGGAAATAACAGCACCGCTCTCGGTATGAACATGGAAATATCTACACCGCTATGTGTAGGAACATGGAAATATCTACACCGCCATCTGTGTGAACATGGAAATATCTTCACTGCCATCTGTATGAACGTGGATATATCTACACAGCCATCTGGATGAACATGGAAATATCTACACCACTATCTGTATGAACATGGAAATATCTACACTGCTATCCTTGTAAACATGCATACATCTTCACCGCTATCTGTATAAACATGGAAATATCTACACCGCTATCTGTATGAACATGGAAATATCTACACCGCTATCTGTGTAAACATGCCTACATCTTCACCGCTATCTGTATAAGCATGGAAATATCTACACCGCTATCTGTTTGAACATGGAAATATATACACCGCTATCTGCATGAAAATGGAAATATCTACAGAGCTATCTGCATATACATGGACATATCTACACAGCTATCTCTTTACACATGGAAAAAACTACACTGCTATCTGTATGAGCATGGAAATATCTACACCGCCATCTGCATTAACATGGGAATATCTGCACCGCCATCTGTATGAACATATAAATATCTACACCGCCATCTCTATTAAGATGGAGATATCTACACCGCTATCTGTATAAACATGGAAATATCTACACTGCTACCTGTATAAACATGGAAATATCAGCACCGCTATCTTTATGAACATGGAAATACCTACACCGCTATCTGTATGAACATGGAAATATCAATACCTCTATCTGTATGAACATGGAAATATCTACACCGCTATCTGTATGAACATGGAAATACCTACACCTCTATCTGTATGAACATGGAAATATCTCCACCGCCATCTGTATGAACATATAAACATCTACACCGCCGTCTGTATTAAGAAGGAGTAATCTACACCGCTATCTGTATAAACAAGGAAATATCTACACTGCTGTCTGTATAAACATGGAAATATCTACACCGCTATCTGTATGAACATGGAAATATCTACACCGCTACCTGTATAAACATGGAAATAACAGCACCGCCATCTGTATGAACATGGAAATATCTTCACCGCCATCTGTATGAACATGGATATATCTACACAGCCATCTGTATGAACATGGAAATATCTAACCCGCTATCTGTATGAACATGGAAATATCTACACCGCTATCTGTATGAACATGGAAATATCTACACCGCTATCTGTATGAACATGGAAATATCTTCAACGCCATCTGTATGAAAATGGATATGTCTACACAGCCATCTGGATGAACATGGAAATATCTACACCGCTATCTGTATGAACATAGAAATATCTACACCGCTATCTGTGTAAACATGCATACATCTTCACCGCTATCGGTATAAACATGGAAATATCTACACCGCTATCTGTATGAACATGGAAATATCTACACTGCTATCTATTTGAACATGGAAATATCTACACCGCTATCTGCATGAAAATGGAAATATCTACACAGATATCTGCATATACTTGGAAATATCTACACAGCTATCTCTTTACACATGGAAATATCTACACCGCTATCTCTATAAACATGGAAATATCTACACCGCCATCTGTATGAACATGGAAATATCTGCACCGCCATCTGAATGAACATGTAAATATCTCCACCGCCATCTGAATAAAGAAGGAGATATCTACACCGCTATCTGTATAAACATGGAAATATCTACACCGATATCTGTATGAACATGGAAATATCTACACCGTTATCTGTATGAACATGGAAATATCTACACCGCTATGTGTATGAACATGGAAATATCTTCACCGCCATCTGTATGAACATGGATATATCTACACAGCCATCTGGATGAACATGGAAATACCTACACCGCTATCTGTATGCACATGGAAATATCTACACCTCTATCTGTATGAACATGGAAATATCTGCACCGCCATCTGTATGAACATATAAACATCTACACCGCCGTCTGTATTAAGAAGGAGAAATCTAAACCGCTATCTGTATAAACAAGGAAATATCTACACTGCTGTCTGTATAAACATGGAAATATCTACACCGCTATCTGTATGAACATGGAAATATCTACACCGCTACCTGTATAAACATGGAAATATCTACACCACTATCAGTATGAACATGGAAATATCTACACCGCTATGTGTAGGAACATGGAAATATCTACACCGCCATCTGTATGAACATGGAAATATCTTCACCGCCATCTGTATGAACATGGATATATCTACACAGCCATCTGTATGAACATGGAAATATCTAACCCGCTATCTGTATGAACATGGAAATATCTACACCGCTATCTGTATGAACATGGAAATATCTTCAACGCCATCTGTATGAAAATGGATATGTCTAAACAGCCATCTGGATGAACATGGAAATATCTACACCGCTATCTGTATGAACATGGAAATATCTACACCGCTATCTGTCTAAACATGCATACATCTTCACCGCTATCAGTATAACCATGGAAATATCTACACCGCTATCTGTATGAACATGGAAATATCTACACTGCTATCTATTTGAACATGGAAATATCTACACCGCTATCTGCATGAAAATGGAAATATCTACACAGATATCTGCATATACATGGAAATATCTACACAGCTATCTCTTTACACATGGAAATATCTACACCGCTATCTCTATAAACATGGAAATATCTACACCACTATCTGTATAAACATGGAAATATCTACACCGCTACCTGTATAAATATGGAAATATCAGCACAGCTATCTGTATGAACATGGAAATATCTACACCGCTATCTCCTTGAACATGGAAATATCTACACCGTTACCTGTATGAACATGGAAATAGCTACACCGCTATCTTTATGAACTTGGAAATACCTACTCCACTATCTGTATGAACATGGAAATATCTACACCGCTATCTGTATGAACATGGATATATCTAAACAGCCATCTGGATGAACATGGAAATATCTGCACCGCTATCTGTATGAACATGGAAATATCTACACCGCTATCTGTATGAACATGGATATATCTACACAGCCATCTGGATGAACATGGAAATATCTACACTGCTATCTGTGTAGACATGCATACATCTTCACCGATATCTGTATAAACATGGAAATATCTACACCGCTATCTGTTTGAACATGGAAATATCTACACCGCTATCTGCAAGAAAATGGAAATATCTACAAAGCTATCTGCATATACATGGAAATATCTATACAGCTATCTCTTTACACATGGAAATAACTACACCGCTACCTCTATAAACATGGAAATATCTACACCGCCATCTGTATTAACATGGAAATATCTACGCCGCAATCTGTATGAACATGGAAATTGCTACACCTCTATCTGTATGAACATGGAAATATCTACACCGCTATCTGTATGAACATGGAAAGATCTACACCGCTATCTGTATGAACATGGAAATATCTTCACCGCCATCGGTATGAACTTGGATATATCTACACAGCCATCTGGATGAACATGGAAATATCTACACCGCTACCTGAATGAACATGGAAATATCTACACCGCTATCTGTGTAAACATGCATACATCTTCACCGCTATCTGTATAAACATGGAAATATCTCCACCGCTATCTGTATGAACATGGAAATATCTACACCGCTATCTGAATGAAAATGGAAATATCTACAGAGCTATCTGCATATACATGGAAATATCTACAAAGCTATTTCTTTACACATGGAAATAACTACACCGCTATCTCTATAAACATAGAAATATCTACACCGCCATCTGTATGAACATGGAAATATCTGCACCGCCATCTGCATGAACATATAAATATCTACACCACCATCTGTATTAAGGTGGAGATATCCACACCGCTATCTGTATAAACATGGAAATATCTACACCGCTATCTGTATAAACATGGAAATATCTACACCGCTATCTGTATGAACATGGAAATAACTACACTGCTACCTATATAAACATGGAAATATCAGCACCGCTATCTGTATGAACATGGAAATATCTACAAAGCCTTCTGGATGAACATGGAAATATCTACACCGCTATCTGTATGAACATGGAAATATCTACACCGCTATCTGTATGAACATGGAAATATCTACACCGCTATCTGTATGAACATGGAAATATCTACACCGCTATCTGTTCAAACATGCATACATCTTCACCGCTATCTGTATAAACAGGGAAATATCTACAGCACTATCTGAATGAACATGGAAATATCTACACCGCTATCTGTATAAACATGGAAATATCTACACCGCTATCTGTGTAAACATGCATACATCTTCGCCGCTATCTGTATAAACATGGATATATCTACAAAGCTATCTGTATGAACATGGAAATATCTACACCGCTATCTCTATAAACATGGAAATATAAGCACCGCTATCTGTATGAACATGGAAATATCTGCACCGCTATCTGTACGAACATGGAAATATCTACACCGCTATCTGTATGAACATGGAAATAGCTGCACCGCTATCTGTATGAACATGGAAATATCTACAGCACTATCTGTATGAACATGGAAATATCTACACCGCTATCTGTATAAACATGGAAATATCTACACCGCTATCTGTGTAAACATGCATACATCTTCGCCGCTATCTGTATAAACATGGATATATCTACAAAGCTATCTGTATGAACATGGAAATATCTACACCGCTATCTGTTTGAACATGGAAATATCTAAACCGCTATCTGCATGAAAATGGAAATATCTACACAGCTATCTGCGTATACATGGAAATATCTACACAGCTATCTCTTTACACATGGAAAAAACTACACCGCTATCTGTATGAACATGGATATATCTACAACGCCATCTGTATGAACATGGAAATATCTGCACTGCCATCTGTATGAACATATAAATATCTAAACTGCCATCTGTATTAAGATGGAGATATCTACACCTCTATGTGTTTAAACATGGAAATATCTACACCGCTATCTGTATAAACATGGAAATGTCTACACCGCTATCTGTATAAACCTGGAAATATCTACACCGCTACCTGTATAAATATGGAAATATCAGCACAGCTATCTGTATGAACATGGAAATATCTACACCGCTATCTCCTTGAACATGGAAATATCTACACCGTTACCTGTATGAACATGGAAATAGCTACACCGCTATCTTTATGAACTTGGAAATATCTACGCCACTATCTGTATGAACATGGAAATATCTACACCGCTATCTGTATGAACATGGATATATCTACACAGCCATCTGGATGAACATGGAAATATCTACACCGCTATCTGTATGAACATGGAAATATCTACACCGCTATCTGTATGAACATGGATATATCTACACAGCCATCTGGATGAACATGGAAATATCTACACTGCTATCTGTGTAGACATGCATACATCTTCACCGATATCTGTATAAACATGGAAGTATCTACACCGCTATCTGTATGAACATGGAAATATCTACACCGCTACCTGTATAAACATGGAAATAACAGCACCGCCATCTGTATGAACATGGAAATATCTTCACCGCCATCTGTATGAACATGGATATATCTACACAGCCATCTGTATGAACATGGAAATATCTAACCCGCTATCTGTATGAACATGGAAATATCTACACCGCTATCTGTATGAACATGGAAATATCTACACCGCTATCTGTATGAACATGGAAATATCTTCACCGCCATCTGTATGAAAATGGATATGTCTACACAGCCATCTGGATGAACATGGAAATATCTACACCGCTATCTGTATGAACATAGAAATATCTACACCGCTATCTGTGTAAACATGCATACATCTTCACCGCTATCGGTATAAACATGGAAATATCTACACCGCTATCTGTATGAACATGGAAATATCTACACTGCTATCTATTTGAACATGGAAATATCTACACCGCTATCTGCATGAAAATGGAAATATCTACACAGATATCTGCATATACTTGGAAATATCTACACAGCTATCTCTTTACACATGGAAATATCTACACCGCTATCTCTATAAACATGGAAATATCTACACCGCCATCTGTATGAACATGGAAATATCTGCACCGCCATCTGAATGAACATGTAAATATCTCCACCGCCATCTGAATAAAGAAGGAGATATCTACACCGCTATCTGTATAAACATGGAAATATCTACACCGATATCTGTATGAACATGGAAATATCTACACCGTTATCTGTATGAACATGGAAATATCTACACCGCTATGTGTATGAACATGGAAATATCTTCACCGCCATCTGTATGAACATGGATATATCTACACAGCCATCTGGATGAACATGGAAATACCTACACCGCTATCTGTATGCACATGGAAATATCTACACCTCTATCTGTATGAACATGGAAATATCTGCACCGCCATCTGTATGAACATATAAACATCTACACCGCCGTCTGTATTAAGAAGGAGAAATCTAAACCGCTATCTGTATAAACAAGGAAATATCTACACTGCTGTCTGTATAAACATGGAAATATCTACACCGCTATCTGTATGAACATGGAAATATCTACACCGCTACCTGTATAAACATGGAAATATCTACACCACTATCAGTATGAACATGGAAATATCTACACCGCTATGTGTAGGAACATGGAAATATCTACACCGCCATCTGTATGAACATGGAAATATCTTCACCGCCATCTGTATGAACATGGATATATCTACACAGCCATCTGTATGAACATGGAAATATCTAACCCGCTATCTGTATGAACATGGAAATATCTACACCGCTATCTGTATGAACATGGAAATATCTTCAACGCCATCTGTATGAAAATGGATATGTCTAAACAGCCATCTGGATGAACATGGAAATATCTACACCGCTATCTGTATGAACATGGAAATATCTACACCGCTATCTGTCTAAACATGCATACATCTTCACCGCTATCAGTATAACCATGGAAATATCTACACCGCTATCTGTATGAACATGGAAATATCTACACTGCTATCTATTTGAACATGGAAATATCTACACCGCTATCTGCATGAAAATGGAAATATCTACACAGATATCTGCATATACATGGAAATATCTACACAGCTATCTCTTTACACATGGAAATATCTACACCGCTATCTCTATAAACATGGAAATATCTACACCACTATCTGTATAAACATGGAAATATCTACACCGCTACCTGTATAAATATGGAAATATCAGCACAGCTATCTGTATGAACATGGAAATATCTACACCGCTATCTCCTTGAACATGGAAATATCTACACCGTTACCTGTATGAACATGGAAATAGCTACACCGCTATCTTTATGAACTTGGAAATACCTACTCCACTATCTGTATGAACATGGAAATATCTACACCGCTATCTGTATGAACATGGATATATCTAAACAGCCATCTGGATGAACATGGAAATATCTGCACCGCTATCTGTATGAACATGGAAATATCTACACCGCTATCTGTATGAACATGGATATATCTACACAGCCATCTGGATGAACATGGAAATATCTACACTGCTATCTGTGTAGACATGCATACATCTTCACCGATATCTGTATAAACATGGAAATATCTACACCGCTATCTGTTTGAACATGGAAATATCTACACCGCTATCTGCAAGAAAATGGAAATATCTACAAAGCTATCTGCATATACATGGAAATATCTATACAGCTATCTCTTTACACATGGAAATAACTACACCGCTACCTCTATAAACATGGAAATATCTACACCGCCATCTGTATTAACATGGAAATATCTACGCCGCAATCTGTATGAACATGGAAATTGCTACACCTCTATCTGTATGAACATGGAAATATCTACACCGCTATCTGTATGAACATGGAAAGATCTACACCGCTATCTGTATGAACATGGAAATATCTTCACCGCCATCGGTATGAACTTGGATATATCTACACAGCCATCTGGATGAACATGGAAATATCTACACCGCTACCTGAATGAACATGGAAATATCTACACCGCTATCTGTGTAAACATGCATACATCTTCACCGCTATCTGTATAAACATGGAAATATCTCCACCGCTATCTGTATGAACATGGAAATATCTACACCGCTATCTGAATGAAAATGGAAATATCTACAGAGCTATCTGCATATACATGGAAATATCTACAAAGCTATTTCTTTACACATGGAAATAACTACACCGCTATCTCTATAAACATAGAAATATCTACACCGCCATCTGTATGAACATGGAAATATCTGCACCGCCATCTGCATGAACATATAAATATCTACACCACCATCTGTATTAAGGTGGAGATATCCACACCGCTATCTGTATAAACATGGAAATATCTACACCGCTATCTGTATAAACATGGAAATATCTACACCGCTATCTGTATGAACATGGAAATAACTACACTGCTACCTATATAAACATGGAAATATCAGCACCGCTATCTGTATGAACATGGAAATATCTACAAAGCCTTCTGGATGAACATGGAAATATCTACACCGCTATCTGTATGAACATGGAAATATCTACACCGCTATCTGTATGAACATGGAAATATCTACACCGCTATCTGTATGAACATGGAAATATCTACACTGCTATCTATTTGAACATGGAAATATCTACACCGCTATCTGCATGAAAATGGAAATATCTACACAGATATCTGCATATACATGGAAATATCTACACAGCTATCTCTTTACACATGGAAATATCTACACCGCTATCTCTATAAACATGGAAATATCTACACCACTATCTGTATAAACATGGAAATATCTACACCGCTACCTGTATAAATATGGAAATATCAGCACAGCTATCTGTATGAACATGGAAATATCTACACCGCTATCTCCTTGAACATGGAAATATCTACACCGTTACCTGTATGAACATGGAAATAGCTACACCGCTATCTTTATGAACTTGGAAATACCTACTCCACTATCTGTATGAACATGGAAATATCTACACCGCTATCTGTATGAACATGGATATATCTAAACAGCCATCTGGATGAACATGGAAATATCTGCACCGCTATCTGTATGAACATGGAAATATCTACACCGCTATCTGTATGAACATGGATATATCTACACAGCCATCTGGATGAACATGGAAATATCTACACTGCTATCTGTGTAGACATGCATACATCTTCACCGATATCTGTATAAACATGGAAATATCTACACCGCTATCTGTTTGAACATGGAAATATCTACACCGCTATCTGCAAGAAAATGGAAATATCTACAAAGCTATCTGCATATACATGGAAATATCTATACAGCTATCTCTTTACACATGGAAATAACTACACCGCTACCTCTATAAACATGGAAATATCTACACCGCCATCTGTATTAACATGGAAATATCTACGCCGCAATCTGTATGAACATGGAAATTGCTACACCTCTATCTGTATGAACATGGAAATATCTACACCGCTATCTGTATGAACATGGAAAGATCTACACCGCTATCTGTATGAACATGGAAATATCTTCACCGCCATCGGTATGAACTTGGATATATCTACACAGCCATCTGGATGAACATGGAAATATCTACACCGCTACCTGAATGAACATGGAAATATCTACACCGCTATCTGTGTAAACATGCATACATCTTCACCGCTATCTGTATAAACATGGAAATATCTCCACCGCTATCTGTATGAACATGGAAATATCTACACCGCTATCTGAATGAAAATGGAAATATCTACAGAGCTATCTGCATATACATGGAAATATCTACAAAGCTATTTCTTTACACATGGAAATAACTACACCGCTATCTCTATAAACATAGAAATATCTACACCGCCATCTGTATGAACATGGAAATATCTGCACCGCCATCTGCATGAACATATAAATATCTACACCACCATCTGTATTAAGGTGGAGATATCCACACCGCTATCTGTATAAACATGGAAATATCTACACCGCTATCTGTATAAACATGGAAATATCTACACCGCTATCTGTATGAACATGGAAATAACTACACTGCTACCTATATAAACATGGAAATATCAGCACCGCTATCTGTATGAACATGGAAATATCTACAAAGCCTTCTGGATGAACATGGAAATATCTACACCGCTATCTGTATGAACATGGAAATATCTACACCGCTATCTGTATGAACATGGAAATATCTACACCGCTATCTGTATGAACATGGAAATATCTACACCGCTATCTCTATAAACATGGAAATATAAGCACCGCTATCTGTATGAACATGGAAATATCTGCACCGCTATCTGTACGAACATGGAAATATCTACACCGCTATCTGTATGAACATGGAAATAGCTGCACCGCTATCTGTATGAACATGGAAATATCTACAGCACTATCTGTATGAACATGGAAATATCTACACCGCTATCTGTATAAACATGGAAATATCTACACCGCTATCTGTGTAAACATGCATACATCTTCGCCGCTATCTGTATAAACATGGATATATCTACAAAGCTATCTGTATGAACATGGAAATATCTACACCGCTATCTGTTTGAACATGGAAATATCTAAACCGCTATCTGCATGAAAATGGAAATATCTACACAGCTATCTGCGTATACATGGAAATATCTACACAGCTATCTCTTTACACATGGAAAAAACTACACCGCCATCTGTATGAACATGGATATATCTACACCGCCATCTGTATGAACATGGAAATATCTGCACTGCCATCTGTATGAACATATAAATATCTAAACTGCCATCTGTATTAAGATGGAGATATCTACACCTCTATCTGTTTAAACATGGAAATATCTACACCGCTATCTGTATAAACATGGAAATGTCTACACCGCTATCTGTATAAACCTGGAAATATCTACACCGCTACCTGTATAAATATGGAAATATCAGCACAGCTATCTGTATGAACATGGAAATATCTACACCGCTATCTCCTTGAACATGGAAATATCTACACCGTTACCTGTATGAACATGGAAATAGCTACACCGCTATCTTTATGAACTTGGAAATATCTACGCCACTATCTGTATGAACATGGAAATATCTACACCGCTATCTGTATGAACATGGATATATCTACACAGCCATCTGGATGAACATGGAAATATCTACACCGCTATCTGTATGAACATGGAAATATCTACACCGCTATCTGTATGAACATGGATATATCTACACAGCCATCTGGATGAACATGGAAATATCTACACTGCTATCTGTGTAGACATGAATACATCTTCACCGATATCTGTATAAACATGGAAGTATCTACACCGCTATCTGTATGAACATGGAAATATCTACACCGCTACCTGTATAAACATGGAAATAACAGCACCGCCATCTGTATGAACATGGAAATATCTTCACCGCCATCTGTATGAACATGGATATATCTACACAGCCATCTGTATGAACATGGAAATATCTAACCCGCTATCTGTATGAACATGGAAATATCTACACCGCTATCTGTATGAACATGGAAATATCTACACCGCTATCTGTATGAACATGGAAATATCTTCACCGCCATCTGTATGAAAATGGATATGTCTACACAGCCATCTGGATGAACATGGAAATATCTACACCGCTATCTGTATGAACATAGAAATATCTACACCGCTATCTGTGTAAACATGCATACATTTTCACCGCTATCGGTATAAACATGGAAATATCTACACCGCTATCTGTATGAACATGGAAATATCTACACTGCTATCTATTTGAACATGGAAATATCTACACCGCTATCTGCATGAAAATGGAAATATCTACACAGATATCTGCATATACTTGGAAATATCTACACAGCTATCTCTTTACACATGGAAATATCGACACCGCTATCTCTATAAACATGGAAATATCTACACCGCCATCTGTATGAACATGGAAATATCTGCACCGCCATCTGAATGAACATGTAAATATCTCCACCGCCATCTGAATAAAGAAGGAGATATCTACACCGCTATCTGTATAAACATGGAAATATCTACACCGATATCTGTATGAACATGGAAATATCTACACCGTTATCTGTATGAACATGGAAATATCTACACCGCTATGTGTATGAACATGGAAATATCTTCACCGCCATCTGTATGAACATGGATATATCTACACAGCCATCTGGATGAACATGGAAATACCTACACCGCTATCTGTATGCACATGGAAATATCTACACCTCTATCTGTATGAACATGGAAATATCTGCACCGCCATCTGTATGAACATATAAACATCTACACCGCCGTCTGTATTAAGAAGGAGAAATCTAAACCGCTATCTGTATAAACAAGGAAATATCTACACTGCTGTCTGTATAAACATGGAAATATCTACACCGCTATCTGTATGAACATGGAAATATCTACACCGCTACCTGTATAAACATGGAAATATCTACACCACTATCAGTATGAACATGGAAATATCTACACCGCTATGTGTAGGAACATGGAAATATCTACACCGCCATCTGTATGAACATGGAAATATCTTCACCGCCATCTGTATGAACATGGATATATCTACACAGCCATCTGTATGAACATGGAAATATCTAACCCGCTATCTGTATGAACATGGAAATATCTACACCGCTATCTGTATGAACATGGAAATATCTTCAACGCCATCTGTATGAAAATGGATATGTCTAAACAGCCATCTGGATGAACATGGAAATATCTACACCGCTATCTGTATGAACATGGAAATATCTACACCGCTATCTGTCTAAACATGCATACATCTTCACCGCTATCAGTATAACCATGGAAATATCTACACCGCTATCTGTATGAACATGGAAATATCTACACTGCTATCTATTTGAACATGGAAATATCTACACCGCTATCTGCATGAAAATGGAAATATCTACACAGATATCTGCATATACATGGAAATAACTACACAGCTATCTCTTTACACATGGAAATATCTACACCGCTATCTCTATAAACATGGAAATATCTACACCACTATCTGTATAAACATGGAAATATCTACACCGCTACCTGTATAAATATGGAAATATCAGCACAGCTATCTGTATGAACATGGAAATATCTACACCGCTATCTCCTTGAACATGGAAATATCTACACCGTTACCTGTATGTACATGGAAATAGCTACACCGCTATCTTTATGAACTTGGAAATACCTACTCCACTATCTGTATGAACATGGAAATATCTACACCGCTATCTGTATGAACATGGATATATCTAAACAGCCATCTGGATGAACATGGAAATATCTGCACCGCTATCTGTATGAACATGGAAATATCTACACCGCTATCTGTATGAACATGGATATATCTACACAGCCATCTGGATGAACATGGAAATATCTACACTGCTATCTGTGTAGACATGCATACATCTTCACCGATATCTGTATAAACATGGAAATATCTACACCGCTATCTGTTTGAACATGGAAATATCTACACCGCTATCTGCAAGAAAATGGAAATATCTACAAAGCTATCTGCATATACATGGAAATATCTATACAGCTATCTCTTTACACATGGAAATAACTACACCGCTACCTCTATAAACATGGAAATATCTACACCGCCATCTGTATTAACATGGAAATATCTACGCCGCAATCTGTATGAACATGGAAATTGCTACACCTCTATCTGTATGAACATGGAAATATCTACACCGCTATCTGTATGAACATGGAAAGATCTACACCGCTATCTGTATGAACATGGAAATATCTTCACCGCCATCGGTATGAACTTGGATATATCTACACAGCCATCTGGATGAACATGGAAATATCTACACCGCTACCTGAATGAACATGGAAATATCTACACCGCTATCTGTGTAAACATGCATACATCTTCACCGCTATCTGTATAAACATGGAAATATCTCCACCGCTATCTGTATGAACATGGAAATATCTACACCGCTATCTGAATGAAAATGGAAATATCTACAGAGCTATCTGCATATACATGGAAATATCTAGAAAGCTATTTCTTTACACATGGAAATAACTACACCGCTATCTCTATAAACATAGAAATATCTACACCGCCATCTGTATGAACATGGAAATATCTGCACCGCCATCTGCATGAACATATAAATATCTACACCACCATCTGTATTAAGGTGGAGATATCCACACCGCTATCTGTATAAACATGGAAATATCTACACCGCTATCTGTATAAACATGGAAATATCTACACCGCTATCTGTATGAACATGGAAATAACTACACTGCTACCTATATAAACATGGAAATATCAGCACCGCTATCTGTATGAACATGGAAATATCTACAAAGCCTTCTGGATGAACATGGAAATATCTACACCGCTATCTGTATGAACATGGAAGTATCTACACCGCTATCTGTATGAACATGGAAATATCTACACCGCTATCTGTATGAACATGGAAATATCTACACCGCTATCTGTTCAAACATGCATACATCTTCACCGCTATCTGTATAAACAGGGAAATATCTACACCGCTATCTGTATGAACATGGAAATATCTACACCGCTATCTCTATAAACATGGAAATATAAGCACCGCTATCTGTATGAACATGGAAATATCTGCACCGCTATCTGTACGAACATGGAAATATCTACACCGCTATCTGTATGAACATGGAAATAGCTGCACCGCTATCTGTATGAACATGGAAATATCTACACCGCTATCTGAATGAAAATGGAAATATCTACAGAGCTATCTGCATATACATGGAAATATCTAGAAAGCTATTTCTTTACACATGGAAATAACTACACCGCTATCTCTATAAACATAGAAATATCTACACCGCCATCTGTATGAACATGGAAATATCTGCACCGCCATCTGCATGAACATATAAATATCTACACCACCATCTGTATTAAGGTGGAGATATCCACACCGCTATCTGTATAAACATGGAAATATCTACACCGCTATCTGTATAAACATGGAAATATCTACACCGCTATCTGTATGAACATGGAAATAACTACACTGCTACCTATATAAACATGGAAATATCAGCACCGCTATCTGTATGAACATGGAAATATCTACAAAGCCTTCTGGATGAACATGGAAATATCTACACCGCTATCTGTATGAACATGGAAGTATCTACACCGCTATCTGTATGAACATGGAAATATCTACACCGCTATCTGTATGAACATGGAAATATCTACACCGCTATCTGTTCAAACATGCATACATCTTCACCGCTATCTGTATAAACAGGGAAATATCTACACCGCTATCTGTATGAACATGGAAATATCTACACCGCTATCTCTATAAACATGGAAATATAAGCACCGCTATCTGTATGAACATGGAAATATCTGCACCGCTATCTGTACGAACATGGAAATATCTACACCGCTATCTGTATGAACATGGAAATAGCTGCACCGCTATCTGTATGAACATGGAAATATCTACACCGCTATCTGAATGAAAATGGAAATATCTACAGAGCTATCTGCATATACATGGAAATATCTAGAAAGCTATTTCTTTACACATGGAAATAACTACACCGCTATCTCTATAAACATAGAAATATCTACACCGCCATCTGTATGAACATGGAAATATCTGCACCGCCATCTGCATGAACATATAAATATCTACACCACCATCTGTATTAAGGTGGAGATATCCACACCGCTATCTGTATAAACATGGAAATATCTACACCGCTATCTGTATAAACATGGAAATATCTACACCGCTATCTGTATGAACATGGAAATAACTACACTGCTACCTATATAAACATGGAAATATCAGCACCGCTATCTGTATGAACATGGAAATATCTACAAAGCCTTCTGGATGAACATGGAAATATCTACACCGCTATCTGTATGAACATGGAAGTATCTACACCGCTATCTGTATGAACATGGAAATATCTACACCGCTATCTGTATGAACATGGAAATATCTACACCGCTATCTGTTCAAACATGCATACATCTTCACCGCTATCTGTATAAACAGGGAAATATCTACACCGCTATCTGTATGAACATGGAAATATCTACACCGCTATCTCTATAAACATGGAAATATAAGCACCGCTATCTGTATGAACATGGAAATATCTGCACCGCTATCTGTACGAACATGGAAATATCTACACCGCTATCTGTATGAACATGGAAATAGCTGCACCGCTATCTGTATGAACATGGAAATATCTACAGCACTATCTGTATGAACATGGAAATATCTACACCGCTATCTGTATAAACATGGAAATATCTACACCGCTATCTGTGTAAACATGCATACATCTTCGCCGCTATCTGTATAAACATGGATATATCTACAAAGCTATCTGTATGAACATGGAAATATCTACACCGCTATCTGTTTGAACATGGAAATATCTAAACCGCTATCTGCATGAAAATGGAAATATCTACACAGCTATCTGCGTATACATGGAAATATCTACACAGCTATCTCTTTACACATGGAAAAAACTACACCGCTATCTGTATGAACATGGATATATCTACACCGCCATCTGTATGAACATGGAAATATCTGCACTGCCATCTGTATGAACATATAAATATCTAAACTGCCATCTGTATTAAGATGGAGATATCTACACCTCTATCTGTTTAAACATGGAAATATCTACACCGCTATCTGTATAAACATGGAAATGTCTACACCGCTATCAGTATAAACCTGGAAATATCTACACCGCTACCTGTATAAATATGGAAATATCAGCACAGCTATCTGTATGAACATGGAAATATCTACACCGCTATCTCCTTGAACATGGAAATATCTACACCGTTACCTGTATGAACATGGAAATAGCTACACCGCTATCTTTATGAACTTGGAAATATCTACGCCACTATCTGTATGAACATGGAAATATCTACACCGCTATCTGTATGAACATGGATATATCTACACAGCCATCTGGATGAACATGGAAATATCTACACCGCTATCTGTATGAACATGGAAATATCTACACCGCTATCTGTATGAACATGGATATATCTACACAGCCATCTGGATGAACATGGAAATATCTACACTGCTATCTGTGTAGACATGCATACATCTTCACCGATATCTGTATAAACATGGAAGTATCTACACCGCTATCTGTTTGAACTTGGAAATATATACACCGCTATCTGCATGAAAATGGAAATATCTACACAGCTATCTGCATATACATGGAAATATCTACACAACTATCTCTTTACACATGGAAAAAACTTCACCGCTATCTGTATGAGCATGGAAATATCTACACCGCCATCTGTATTAACATGGGAATATCTGCACCGCCATCTGTATGAACATATAAATATCTACAACGCCATCTCTATTAAGATGGAGATATCTACACCGCTATCTGTATAAACATGGAAATATCTACACCGCTACCTGTATAAACATGGAAATATCAGCACCGCTATCTGTATGAACATGGAAATATCTACACCGCTATCTGTATGAACATGGAAATATCTACACCGCTATCTGTATGAACATGGAAATATCTACACCGCTATCTGTATGAACATGGAAATATCTACACCTCTATCTGTATGAACATGGAAATATCTGCACCGACATCTGTATGAACATATAAACATCTACACCGGCGTCTGTATTAAGAAGGAGAAATCTACACCGCTCTCAGTATAAACAAGGAAATATCTACACTGCTGTCTGTATAAACATGGAAATATCTACACCTCTATCTGTATGAACATGGAAATATCTACACCGCTACCTGTATAAACATGGAAATAACAGCACTGCTATCGGTATGAACATGGAAATATCTACACCGCTATGTGTAGGAACATGGAAATATCTACACCGCCATCTGTATGAACATGGAAATATCTTCACCGCCATCTGTATGAACATGGATATATCCACACAGCCATCTGTATGAAAATGGAAATATCTAACCCGCTATCTGTATGAACATGGAAATATCTTCACCGCTATCTGTATGAACATGGATATATCTACACAGCCTTCTGGATGAACATGGAAATATCTACACCGCTATCTGTATGCACATGGAAATATCTACACCGCTATCTGTGTAAACATGCATACATCTTCACCGCTATCTGCATGAAAATGGAAATATCTACACAGCTATCTGCATATACATGGAAATATCTACAAAGCTATCTCTTTACACATGGAAATAACTACACTGCTATCTCTATAATCATGGAAATATCTACACCGCCATCTGTATGAACATGGAAATATCTGCACCGCCATCTGTATGAACATATAAATTTCTACACCGCCATCTGTATTAAGATGGAGATATCTACACTGCTATCTGTATAAACTTGGAAAAATCTACACCGCTATCTGTATAAGCATGGAAATATCTACACGGCTACCTGTATAAACATGGAAATATCAGCACCGCTATCTGTATGCACATGGAAATATCTACACCTCTATCTGTATGAACATGGAAATATCTGCACCGCCATCTGTATGAACATATAAACATCTACACCGCCGTCTGTATTAAGAAGGAGAAATCTAAACCGCTATCTGTATAAACAAGGAAATATCTACACTGCTGTCTGTATAAACATGGAAATATCTACACCGCTATCTGTATGAACATGGAAATATCTACACCGCTACCTGTATAAACATGGAAATATCTACACCACTATCAGTATGAACATGGAAATATCTACACCGCTATGTGTAGGAACATGGAAATATCTACACCGCCATCTGTATGAACATGGAAATATCTTCACCGCCATCTGTATGAACATGGATATATCTACACAGCCATCTGTATGAACATGGAAATATCTAACCCGCTATCTGTATGAACATGGAAATATCTACACCGCTATCTGTATGAACATGGAAATATCTTCAACGCCATCTGTATGAAAATGGATATGTCTAAACAGCCATCTGGATGAACATGGAAATATCTACACCGCTATCTGTATGAACATGGAAATATCTACACCGCTATCTGTCTAAACATGCATACATCTTCACCGCTATCAGTATAACCATGGAAATATCTACACCGCTATCTGTATGAACATGGAAATATCTACACTGCTATCTATTTGAACATGGAAATATCTACACCGCTATCTGCATGAAAATGGAAATATCTACACAGATATCTGCATATACATGGAAATAACTACACAGCTATCTCTTTACACATGGAAATATCTACACCGCTATCTCTATAAACATGGAAATATCTACACCACTATCTGTATAAACATGGAAATATCTACACCGCTACCTGTATAAATATGGAAATATCAGCACAGCTATCTGTATGAACATGGAAATATCTACACCGCTATCTCCTTGAACATGGAAATATCTACACCGTTACCTGTATGTACATGGAAATAGCTACACCGCTATCTTTATGAACTTGGAAATACCTACTCCACTATCTGTATGAACATGGAAATATCTACACCGCTATCTGTATGAACATGGATATATCTAAACAGCCATCTGGATGAACATGGAAATATCTGCACCGCTATCTGTATGAACATGGAAATATCTACACCGCTATCTGTATGAACATGGATATATCTACACAGCCATCTGGATGAACATGGAAATATCTACACTGCTATCTGTGTAGACATGCATACATCTTCACCGATATCTGTATAAACATGGAAATATCTACACCGCTATCTGTTTGAACATGGAAATATCTACACCGCTATCTGCAAGAAAATGGAAATATCTACAAAGCTATCTGCATATACATGGAAATATCTATACAGCTATCTCTTTACACATGGAAATAACTACACCGCTACCTCTATAAACATGGAAATATCTACACCGCCATCTGTATTAACATGGAAATATCTACGCCGCAATCTGTATGAACATGGAAATTGCTACACCTCTATCTGTATGAACATGGAAATATCTACACCGCTATCTGTATGAACATGGAAAGATCTACACCGCTATCTGTATGAACATGGAAATATCTTCACCGCCATCGGTATGAACTTGGATATATCTACACAGCCATCTGGATGAACATGGAAATATCTACACCGCTACCTGAATGAACATGGAAATATCTACACCGCTATCTGTGTAAACATGCATACATCTTCACCGCTATCTGTATAAACATGGAAATATCTCCACCGCTATCTGTATGAACATGGAAATATCTACACCGCTATCTGAATGAAAATGGAAATATCTACAGAGCTATCTGCATATACATGGAAATATCTAGAAAGCTATTTCTTTACACATGGAAATAACTACACCGCTATCTCTATAAACATAGAAATATCTACACCGCCATCTGTATGAACATGGAAATATCTGCACCGCCATCTGCATGAACATATAAATATCTACACCACCATCTGTATTAAGGTGGAGATATCCACACCGCTATCTGTATAAACATGGAAATATCTACACCGCTATCTGTATAAACATGGAAATATCTACACCGCTATCTGTATGAACATGGAAATAACTACACTGCTACCTATATAAACATGGAAATATCAGCACCGCTATCTGTATGAACATGGAAATATCTACAAAGCCTTCTGGATGAACATGGAAATATCTACACCGCTATCTGTATGAACATGGAAGTATCTACACCGCTATCTGTATGAACATGGAAATATCTACACCGCTATCTGTATGAACATGGAAATATCTACACCGCTATCTGTTCAAACATGCATACATCTTCACCGCTATCTGTATAAACAGGGAAATATCTACACCGCTATCTGTATGAACATGGAAATATCTACACCGCTATCTCTATAAACATGGAAATATAAGCACCGCTATCTGTATGAACATGGAAATATCTGCACCGCTATCTGTACGAACATGGAAATATCTACACCGCTATCTGTATGAACATGGAAATAGCTGCACCGCTATCTGTATGAACATGGAAATATCTACACCGCTATCTGAATGAAAATGGAAATATCTACAGAGCTATCTGCATATACATGGAAATATCTAGAAAGCTATTTCTTTACACATGGAAATAACTACACCGCTATCTCTATAAACATAGAAATATCTACACCGCCATCTGTATGAACATGGAAATATCTGCACCGCCATCTGCATGAACATATAAATATCTACACCACCATCTGTATTAAGGTGGAGATATCCACACCGCTATCTGTATAAACATGGAAATATCTACACCGCTATCTGTATAAACATGGAAATATCTACACCGCTATCTGTATGAACATGGAAATAACTACACTGCTACCTATATAAACATGGAAATATCAGCACCGCTATCTGTATGAACATGGAAATATCTACAAAGCCTTCTGGATGAACATGGAAATATCTACACCGCTATCTGTATGAACATGGAAGTATCTACACCGCTATCTGTATGAACATGGAAATATCTACACCGCTATCTGTATGAACATGGAAATATCTACACCGCTATCTGTTCAAACATGCATACATCTTCACCGCTATCTGTATAAACAGGGAAATATCTACACCGCTATCTGTATGAACATGGAAATATCTACACCGCTATCTCTATAAACATGGAAATATAAGCACCGCTATCTGTATGAACATGGAAATATCTGCACCGCTATCTGTACGAACATGGAAATATCTACACCGCTATCTGTATGAACATGGAAATAGCTGCACCGCTATCTGTATGAACATGGAAATATCTACAGCACTATCTGTATGAACATGGAAATATCTACACCGCTATCTGTATAAACATGGAAATATCTACACCGCTATCTGTGTAAACATGCATACATCTTCGCCGCTATCTGTATAAACATGGATATATCTACAAAGCTATCTGTATGAACATGGAAATATCTACACCGCTATCTGTTTGAACATGGAAATATCTAAACCGCTATCTGCATGAAAATGGAAATATCTACACAGCTATCTGCGTATACATGGAAATATCTACACAGCTATCTCTTTACACATGGAAAAAACTACACCGCTATCTGTATGAACATGGATATATCTACACCGCCATCTGTATGAACATGGAAATATCTGCACTGCCATCTGTATGAACATATAAATATCTAAACTGCCATCTGTATTAAGATGGAGATATCTACACCTCTATCTGTTTAAACATGGAAATATCTACACCGCTATCTGTATAAACATGGAAATGTCTACACCGCTATCAGTATAAACCTGGAAATATCTACACCGCTACCTGTATAAATATGGAAATATCAGCACAGCTATCTGTATGAACATGGAAATATCTACACCGCTATCTCCTTGAACATGGAAATATCTACACCGTTACCTGTATGAACATGGAAATAGCTACACCGCTATCTTTATGAACTTGGAAATATCTACGCCACTATCTGTATGAACATGGAAATATCTACACCGCTATCTGTATGAACATGGATATATCTACACAGCCATCTGGATGAACATGGAAATATCTACACCGCTATCTGTATGAACATGGAAATATCTACACCGCTATCTGTATGAACATGGATATATCTACACAGCCATCTGGATGAACATGGAAATATCTACACTGCTATCTGTGTAGACATGCATACATCTTCACCGATATCTGTATAAACATGGAAGTATCTACACCGCTATCTGTTTGAACTTGGAAATATATACACCGCTATCTGCATGAAAATGGAAATATCTACACAGCTATCTGCATATACATGGAAATATCTACACAACTATCTCTTTACACATGGAAAAAACTTCACCGCTATCTGTATGAGCATGGAAATATCTACACCGCCATCTGTATTAACATGGGAATATCTGCACCGCCATCTGTATGAACATATAAATATCTACAACGCCATCTCTATTAAGATGGAGATATCTACACCGCTATCTGTATAAACATGGAAATATCTACACCGCTACCTGTATAAACATGGAAATATCAGCACCGCTATCTGTATGAACATGGAAATATCTACACCGCTATCTGTATGAACATGGAAATATCTACACCGCTATCTGTATGAACATGGAAATATCTACACCGCTATCTGTATGAACATGGAAATATCTACACCTCTATCTGTATGAACATGGAAATATCTGCACCGACATCTGTATGAACATATAAACATCTACACCGGCGTCTGTATTAAGAAGGAGAAATCTACACCGCTCTCAGTATAAACAAGGAAATATCTACACTGCTGTCTGTATAAACATGGAAATATCTACACCTCTATCTGTATGAACATGGAAATATCTACACCGCTACCTGTATAAACATGGAAATAACAGCACTGCTATCGGTATGAACATGGAAATATCTACACCGCTATGTGTAGGAACATGGAAATATCTACACCGCCATCTGTATGAACATGGAAATATCTTCACCGCCATCTGTATGAACATGGATATATCCACACAGCCATCTGTATGAAAATGGAAATATCTAACCCGCTATCTGTATGAACATGGAAATATCTTCACCGCTATCTGTATGAACATGGATATATCTACACAGCCTTCTGGATGAACATGGAAATATCTACACCGCTATCTGTATGCACATGGAAATATCTACACCGCTATCTGTGTAAACATGCATACATCTTCACCGCTATCTGCATGAAAATGGAAATATCTACACAGCTATCTGCATATACATGGAAATATCTACAAAGCTATCTCTTTACACATGGAAATAACTACACTGCTATCTCTATAATCATGGAAATATCTACACCGCCATCTGTATGAACATGGAAATATCTGCACCGCCATCTGTATGAACATATAAATTTCTACACCGCCATCTGTATTAAGATGGAGATATCTACACTGCTATCTGTATAAACTTGGAAAAATCTACACCGCTATCTGTATAAGCATGGAAATATCTACACGGCTACCTGTATAAACATGGAAATATCAGCACCGCTATCTGTATGCACATATAAATATCTACACCGCCATCTGTATTAAGGTGGAGATATCTTCACCGCTATCTGTATGAACATGGAAATATCTGCACCGCCATCTGCATGAACATATAAATATCTACACCACCATCTGTATTAAGGTGGAGATATCCACACCGCTATCTGTATAAACATGGAAATATCTACACCGCTATCTGTATAAACATGGAAATATCTACACCGCTATCTGTATGAACATGGAAATAACTACACTGCTATCTATATAAACATGGAAATATCAGCACCGCTATCTGTATGAACATGGAAATATCTACAAAGCCTTCTGGATGAACATGGAAATATCTACACCGCTATCTGTATGAACATGGAAATATCTATACCGCTATCTGTATGAACATGGAAATATCTACACCGCTATCTGTATGAACATGGAAATATCTACACCGCTATCTGTATGAACATGCATACATCTTCACCGCTATCTGTTCAAACATGCAAATATCTACACCACTATCTGTATGAACATGGAAATATCTACACCGCTATCTCTATAAACATGGAAATATAAGCACCGCTATCTGTATGAACATGGAAATATCTGCACCGCTATCTGTACGAACATGGAAATATCTACACCGCTATCTGTATGAACATGGAAATAGCTGCACCGCTATATGTATGAACATGGAAATATCTACAGCACTATCTGTATGAACATGGAAATATCTACACCGCTATCTGTATAAACATGGAAATATCTACACCGCTATCTGTGTAAACATGCATACACCTTCGCCGCTATCTGTATAAACATGGATATATCTACAAAGCTATCTGTATGAACATGGAAATATCTACACCGCTATCTGTTTGAACATGGAAATATCTAAACCGCTATCTGCATGAAAATGGAAATATCTACAAAGCTATCTGCGTATACATGGAAATATCTACACAGCTATCTCTTTACACATGGAAAAAACTACACCGCTATCTGTATGAACATGGATATATCTACACCGCCATCTGTATGAACATGGAAATATCTGCACTGCCATCTGTATGAACATATAAATATCTAAACTGCCATCTGTATTAAGATGGAGATATCTACACCTCTATCTGTTTAAACATGGAAATATCTACACCGCTATCTGTATAAACATGGAAATGTCTACACCGCTATCTGTATAAACCTGGAAATATCTACACCGCTACCTGTATAAATATGGAAATATCAGCACAGCTATCTGTATGAACATGGAAATATCTACACCGCTATCTCCTTGAACATGGAAATATCTACACCGTTACCTGTATGAACATGGAAATAGCTACACCGCTATCTTTATGAACTTGGAAATATCTACGCCACTATCTGTATGAACATGGAAATATCTACACCGCTATCTGTATGAACATGGATATATCTACACAGCCATCTGGATGAACATGGAAATATCTACACCGCTATCTGTATGAACATGGATATATCTACACAGCCATCTGGATGAACATGGAAATATCTACACTGCTATCTGTGTAGACATGCATACATCTTCACCGATATCTGTATAAACATGGAAGTATCTACACCGCTATCTGTTTGAACTTGGAAATATATACACCGCTATCTGCATGAAAATGGAAATATCTACACAGCTATCTGCATATACATGGAAATATCTACACAACTATCTCTTTACACATGGAAAAAACTTCACCGCTATCTGTATGAGCATGGAAATATCTACACCGCCATCTGTATTAACATGGGAATATCTGCACCGCCATCTGTATGAACATATAAATATCTACAACGCCATCTCTATTAAGATGGATATATCTACACCGCTATCTGTATAAACATGGAAATATCTACACCGCTACCTGTATAAACATGGAAATATCAGCACCGCTAACTGTATGAACATGGAAATATCTACACCGCTATCTGTATGAACATGGAAATATCTACACCGCTATCTGTATGAACATGGAAATATCTACACCGCTATCTGTATGAACATGGAAATATCTACACCTCTATCTGTATGAACATGGAAATATCTGCACCGACATCTGTATGAACATATAAACATCTACACCTGCGTCTGTATTAAGAAGGAGAAATCTACACCGCTCTCAGTATAAACAAGGAAATATCTACACTGCTGTCTGTATATACATGGAAATATCTACACCGCTATCTGTATGAACATGGAAATATCTACACCGCTACCTGTATAAACATGGAAATAACAGCACTGCTATCGGTATGAACATGGAAATATCTACACCGCTATGTGTAGGAACATGGAAATATCTACACCGCCATCTGTATGAACATGGAAATATCTTCACCGCCATCTGTATGAACATGGATATATCCACACAGCCATCTGTATGAAAATGGAAATATCTAACCCGCTATCTGTATGAACATGGAAATATCTTCACCGCTATCTGTATGAACATGGATATATCTACACAGCCATCTGGATGAACATGGAAATATCTACACCGCTATCTGTATGCACATGGAAATATCTACACCGCTATCTGTGTAAACATGCATACATCTTCACCGCTATCTGCATGAAAATGGAAATATCTACACAGCTATCTGCATATACATGGAAATATCTACAAAGCTATCTCTTTACACATGGAAATAACTACACTGCTATCTCTATAATCATGGAAATATCTACACCGCCATCTGTATGAACATGGAAATATCTGCACCGCCATCTGTATGAACATATAAATTTCTACACCGCCATCTGTATTAAGATGGAGATATCTACACTGCTATCTGTATAAACTTGGAAAAATCTACACCGCTATCTGTATAAGCATGGAAATATCTACACGGCTACCTGTATAAACATGGAAATATCAGCACCGCTATCTGTATGCACATATAAATATCTACACCGCCATCTGTATTAAGGTGGAGATATCTTCACCGCTATCTGTATGAACATGGAAATATCTGCACCGCCATCTGCATGAACATATAAATATCTACACCACCATCTGTATTAAGGTGGAGATATCCACACCGCTATCTGTATAAACATGGAAATATCTACACCGCCATCTGTATAAACATGGAAATATCTACACCGCTATCTGTATGAACATGGAAATAACTACACTGCTATCTATATAAACATGGAAATATCAGCACCGCTATCTGTATGAACATGGAAATATCTACAAAGCCTTCTGGATGAACATGGAAATATCTACACCGCTATCTGTATGAACATGGAAATATCTACACCGCTATCTGTATGAACATGGAAATATCTACACCGCTATCTGTATGAACATGGAAATATCTACACCGCTATCTGTATGAACATGCATACATCTTCACCGCTATCTGTTCAAACATGCAAATATCTACACCGCTATCTGTATGAACATGGAAATATCTACACCGCTATCTCTATAAACATGGAAATATAAGCACCGCTATCTGTATGAACATGGAAATATCTGCACCGCTATCTGTACGAACATGGAAATATCTACACCGCTATCTGTATGAACATGGAAATAGCTGCACCGCTATCTGTATGAACATGGAAATATCTACAGCACTATCTGTATGAACATGGAAATATCTACACCGCTATCTGTATAAACATGGAAATATCTACACCGCTATCTGTGTAAACATGCATACATCTTCGCCGCTATCTGTATAAACATGGATATATCTACAAAGCTATCTGTATGAACATGGAAATATCTACACCGCTATCTGTTTGAACATGGAAATATCTACACCGCTATCTGTATGTACATGTAAATTGCTACACCGATATCTGTATGAACATGGAAATATCTAGACGGCTATCTCTATGAACATGGAAAAATCTACACCGCTATCTTTATGAACATGGAAATATCTACACCGCTATCTGTATGAACATGGATATATCTACACAGCCATCTGGATGAACATGGAAATACCTACACCGCAATCTGCATGAACATGGAAATATATACACCGCTATCTGTGTAAACGTGCATACATCTTCGCCGCTATCTGTATAAACATGGAAATATCTACACTGCTATCTGTATGAACATGGAAATATCTACACCGCTATCTGTTTGAACATGGAAATATCTACACCGCTATCTGCATGAACATGGAAATATTTACACCGCTATCTGTGTAAACGTGCATACATCTTCACCGCTATCTGTATAAACATGGAAATATCTACACTGCTATCTGTATGAACATGGAAATATCTACACCGCTATCTGTTTGAACATGGAAATATCTACACCGCTATCTGCATGAAAATGGATATATCTACACAGCTATCTGCATATACATGGAAATATCTGTAAAGCTATTTCTTTACACATGGAAATGACTACACCGCTGTCTCTATAAACATGGAAATATTTACACCTTCATCTGTATGAACATGGAAATATCTGCACCGCCATCTGTATGAACATATAAATATCTACACCGCCATCTGTATTAAAATGAAGATATCTACACCGCTATCTGTATGAACATGGAAATATCTACACCACTCTCTGTATGAACATGGAAATATCTACACCGCTATCTGTATGAACATGGAAATATCTTCACCGCCATCTGTATGAACATGGATATATCTACACAGCCATTTGGATGAACATGGAAATATCTACACCGCTATATGTATGAACATGGAAATATCTACACAGCCTTCTGGATGAACATGGAAATATCTACACCGCTATCTGTATGAACATGGAAATATCTACACCGCTATCTGTATGAACATGGAAATATCTACACCACCATCTGTATGAACATGGATATATCTACACAGCCATCTGGATGAACATGGAAATATCTACAACCCTATCTGTATGAACATGGAAATATCTACACCGCTATCTGTGTAAACTTGCATACATCTTCACCGCTATCTGTATAAACATGGAAATATCTACAGCGCTATCTGTATGAACATGGAAATATCTACACCACTATCTGTTTGAACATGGAAATATCTACACCGCTACCTGTATAAATATGGAAATATCAGCACAGCTATCTGTATGAACATGGAAATATCTACACCGCTATCTCCTTGAACATGGAAATATCTACACCGTTACCTGTATGAACATGGAAATAGCTACACCGCTATCTTTATGAACTTGGAAATATCTACGCCACTATCTGTATGAACATGGAAATATCTACACCGCTATCTGTATGAACATGGATATATCTACACAGCCATCTGGATGAACATGGAAATATCTACACTGCTATCTGTGTAGACATGCATACATCTTCACCGATATCTGTATAAACATGGAAATATCTACACCGCTATCTGTTTGAACTTGGAAATATATACACCGCTATCTGCATGAAAATGGAAATATCTACACAGCTATCTGCATATACATGGAAATATCTACACAGCTATCTCTTTACACATGGAAAAAACTTCACCGCTATCTGTATGAGCATGGAAATATCTACACCGCCATCTGTATTAACTTGGGAATATCTGCACCGCCATCTGTATGAACATATAAATATCTACAACGCCATCTCTATTAAGATGGAGATATCTACACCGCTATCTGTATAAACATGGAAATATCTACACCGCTACCTGTATAAACATGGAAATATCAGCACCGCTATCTGTATGAACATGGAAATATCTACACCGCTATCTGTATGAACATGGAAAATCTACACCGCTATCTGTATGAACATGGAAATATCTACACCGCTATCTGTATGAACATGGAAATATCTACACCTCTATCTGTATGAACATGGAAATATCTGCACCGACATCTGTATGAACATATAAACATCTACACCGGCGTCTGTATTAAGAAGGAGAAATCTACACCGCTCTCAGTATAAACAAGGAAATATCTACACTGCTGTCTGTATAAACATGGAAATATCTACACCGCTATCTGTATGAACATGGAAATATCTACACCGCTACCTGTATAAACATGGAAATAACAGCACCGCTATCGGTATGAACATGGAAATATCTACACCGCTATGTGTAGGAACATGGAAATATCTACACCGCCATCTGTATGAACATGGAAATATCTTCACCGCCATCTGTATGAACATGGATATTTCCACACAGCCATCTGTATGAACATGGAAATATCTAACCCGCTATCTGTATGAACATGGAAATATCTTCACCGCTATCTGTATGAACATGGATATATCTACACAGCCATCTGGATGAACATGGAAATATCTACACCGCTATCTGTATGCACATGGAAATATCTACACCGCTATCTGTGTAAACATGCATACATCTTCACCGCTATCTGCATGAAAATGGAAATATCTACACAGCTATCTGCATATACATGGAAATATCTACAAAGCTATCTCTTTACACATGGAAATAACTACACTGCTATCTCTATAATCATGGAAATATCTACACCGCCATCTGTATGAACATGGAAATATCTGCACCGCCATCTGTATGTACATATAAATTTCTACACCGCCATCTGTATTAAGATGGAGATATCTACACTGATATCTGTATAAACTTGGAAAAATCTACACCGCTATCTGTATAAGCATGGAAATATCTACACGGCTACCTGTATAAACATGGAAATATCAGCACTGCTATCTGTATGCACATATAAATATCTACACCGCCATCTGTATTAAGGTGGAGATATCTTCACCGCTATCTGTATGAACATGGAAATATCTGCACCGCCATCTGCATGAACATATAAATATCTACACCACTATCTGTATTAAGGTGGAGATATCCACACCGCTATCTGTATAAACATGGAAATATCTACACCGCTATCTGTATAAACATGGAAATATCTACACCGCTATCTGTATGAACATGGAAATAACTACACTGCTACCTATATAAACATGGAAATATCAGCACCGCTATCTGTATGAACATGGAAATATCTACAAAGCCTTCTGGATGAACATGGAAATATCTACACCGCTATCTGTATGAACATGGAAATATCTACACCGCTATCTGTATGAACATGGAAATATCTACACCGCTATCTGTATGAACATGGAAATATCTCCACCGCTATCTGTATGAACATGCATACATCTTCACCGCTATCTGTTCAAACATGCAAATATCTACACCGCTATCTGTATGAACATGGAAATATCTACACCGCTATATCTATAAACATGGAAATATAAGCACCGCTATCTGTATGAACATGGAAATATCTGCACCGCTATCTGTACGAACATGGAAATATCTACACCGCTATCTGTATGAACATGGAAATAGCTGCACCGCTATCTGTATGAACATGGAAATATCTACAGCACTATCTGTATGAACATGGAAATATCTACACCGCTATCTGTATAAACATGGAAATATCTACACCGCTATCTGTGTAAACATGCATACATCTTCGCCGCTATCTGTATAAACATGGATATATCTACAAAGCTATCTGTATGAACATGGAAATATCTACACCGCTATCTGTTTGAACATGGAAATATCTAAACCGCTATCTGCATGAAAATGGAAATATCTACACAGCTATCTGCGTATACATGGAAATATCTACACAGCTATCTCTTTACACATGGAAAAAACTACACCGCTATCTGTATGAACATGGATATATCTACACCGCCATCTGTAAGAACATGGAAATATCTGCACGGCCATCTGTATGAACATATAAATATCTAAACTGCCATCTGTATTAAGATGGAGATATCTACACCTCTATCTGTTTAAACATGGAAATGTCTACACCGCTATCTGTATAAACATGGAAATGTCTACACCGCTATCTGTATAAACCTGGAAATATCTACACCGCTACCTGTATAAACATGGAAATATCAGCACCGCTATCTGTATGAACATGGAAATATCAGCCCCCCTATCTGTATGAACATGGAAATATCTACACCACTATCTGTATGAACATGGAAATATCTACACCGCTATCTGTATGAACATGGAAATATCTTCACCGCCATCTGTATGAACATGGATATCTCTACACAGCCATCTGGATTAACATGGAAATATCTACACCGCTATCTCCATGAACATGGAAATAGCTATACCGCCATCTGTATGAACATGCAAATATCTACACCGCCATCTGTATGAACATGGAAATATCTGCACCGCCATCTGTATGAACATATAAATAACTACACCGCCATCTGTATTAAGATGGAGATATCTACACCGCTATCTGTATAAACCTGGAAATATCTACACCGCTATCTGTATAAACATGGAAATATCTACACCGCTATCTGTATAAACATGGAAATATCTGCACCGCTACCTGTATAAACATGGAAATATCAGCAACGCTATCTGTATGAACATTGAAATATCTACACCGCTATCTGTACGAACATGTAAATATCTACACCGTTATCAGTATGAACATGGAAATAGCTAAACCGCTATCTGTATGAACATGGAAATATCTACACCGCTATCTGTATGAACATGGAAATATCTACACCGTTTTCTCTATGAACATGGATATATCTACACAGCCATCTGGATGAACATGGAAATATCTACACCGCTATCTGTATGAACATGGAAATATCCACACCGCTATCTGCGTAAACATGCATACATCTTCACCGCTATCTGTATAAACATGGAAATATCTACACCGCTATCTGTATGAACATGGAAATATCTACACCGCTATCTGTTTGAACATGGAAATATCTGAACCGCTATCTGCATGAAAATGGAAATATCTACACTGCTATCTGCATATACATGGAAATATCTACACAGCTATCTCTTTGCACATGGAAATAACTACACCGCTATCTGTATGAACATGGAAATATCTACACCGCCATCTGTATGAACATGGAAATATCTGCACGGCCATTTGTATGAACATATAATTATCTACACTGCCATCTGTATTAAGATGGAGATATCTACACCGCTATCTGTATAAACATGGAAATATCTACACCGCTATCTGTATAAACATGGAAATATCTACACCGCTACCTGTATAAACATGGAAATACCAGCACCGCTATCTGTATGAACATGGAAATAACTACACCGCTATCTGTTTGAACATGGAAATATCTACACCGCTATCTGTATGAACATGTAAATAGCTACACCGCTATCTGTGTGAACATGGAAATATCTGCACGGCTATCTGTATGAACATGGAAATATCTACACCGCTATCTTTATGAACATGGAAATATCTACACCGCTATCTGTATGAACATGGATATATCTACACAGCCATCTGGATGAACATGGAAATACCTACACCGCAATCTGCATGAACATGGAAATATATACACCGCTATCTGTGTAAACGTGCATACATCTTCACCGCTATCTGTATAAACATGGAAATATCTACACTGCTATCTGTATGAACATGGAAATATCTACACCGCTATCTGTTTGAACATGGAAATATCTACACCGCTATCTGCAGGAAAATGGATATATCTACACAGCTATCTGCATATACATGGAAATATCTACAAAGCTATTTCTTTACACTTGGAAATGACTACACCGCTGTCTCTATAAACATGGAAATATTTACACCGTCATCTGTATGAACATGGAAATATCTGCACCGCCATCTGTATGAACATATAAATATCTACACCGCCATCTGTATTAAAATGAAGATATCTACACCGCTATCTGTATGAACATGGAAATATCTACACCGCTATCTGTATGAACATGGAAATATCTTCACCGCCATCTGTATGAACATGGATATTTCTACACAGCCATTTGGATGAACATGGAAATATCTACACCGCTATATGTATGAACATGGAAATATCTACACAGCCTTCTGGATGAACATGGAAATATCTACACCGCTATCTGTATGAACATGGAAATATCTACACCGCTATCTGTATGAACATGGAAATATCTACACCACCATCTGTATGAACATGGATATATCTACACAGCCATCTGGATGAACATGGAAATATCTACAACCCTATCTGTATGAACATGGAAATATCTACACCGCTATCTGTGTAAACTTGCATACATCTTCACCGCTATCTGTATAAACATGGAAATATCTACAGCGCTATCTGTATGAACATGGAAATATCTACACCGCTATCTGTTTGAACATGGAAATATCTACACCGCTATCTGCATGAAAATGGAAATATCTACACAACTATCTGCATGTACATGGAAATATCTACAAAGCTATCTCTTTACACATGGAAATAACTACACCGCTATCTCTATAAACATGGAAATATCTATACCGCAATCTGTATGAACATGGAAATATCTGCAACTCCATCTGTATTAACATACATATATCTACACCACCATCTGTATTAAGATGGAGGTATCTACACCGCTATCTGTATGAACATGGAAATATCTACACCACTATCTGTATGAACATGGAAATATCTTCACCGCCACCTGTATGAACATGGATATATCTTCACAGCCATCTGGATGAACATGGAAATATCTACACCGCTATCTGTATGAACATGGAAAGATCTACACCGCTATCTGTATGAACATGGAAATATCTTCACCGCCATCAGTATGAACATGGATATAACTACACAGCCATCTGGATGAACATGGAAATATCTACACCGCTATCTGTATGAAGATGGAAATAACTACACCGCTATCTGTGTAAACATGCATACATCTTCACCGCTATCTGTATAAACATGGAAATATCTACACCGCTATCTGCATGAAAATGGAAGTATCTTCACAGCTATCTGCATATACATGGAAATATCTACACAGCTATCTCTTTACACATGGAAATAACTACACCGCTATCTGTATGAACATGGAAATATCTACACCGCCATCTGTATGAACATGGAAATATCTGCACGGCCATCTGTATGAACATATAAATATCTGCACTGCCATCTGTATTAAGATGGAGAAATCTGCACCGCTATCTGTATAAACATGGAAATATCTACACCGCTATCTGTATAAACATGGAAATATCTACACCGCTATCTGTATAAACATGGAAATATCTACACCGCTACCTGTATAAACATGGAAATATCAGCACCGCTATCTGTATGAACATGGAAATATCAGCCCCTCTATCTGTATGAACATGGAAATATCTACACCACTATCTGTATGAACATGAAAATATCTACACCGCTATCTGTATGAGCATGGAAATATCTTCACCGCCATCTGTATGAACATGGATATATCTACACAGCCATCTGGATGAACATGGAAATATCTACACCGCTATCTGTATGAACATGGAAATAGCTACACCGCTATCTGTATGAACATGGAAATATCTACACCGCTATCTGTATGAACATGGAAATATCTACACCGCTATCTGTATGAACATGGAAATATCTACACCGCTATCTGCATGAAAATGGAAATATCTACAGAGCTATCTGCATATACATGGAAATATCTACAAAGCTATTTCTTTACACATGGAAATAACTACACCGCTATCTCTATAAACATAGAAATATCTACACCGCCATCTGTATGAACATGGAAATATCTGCACCGCCATCTGCATGAACATATAAATATCTACACCACCATCTGTATAAACATGGAAATATCTACACCGCTATCTGTATGAACATGGAAATATCTACACCGCTACCTGTATAAACATGGAAATATCAGCACCGCTATCTGTATGAACATGGAAATACCTACACTGCTATCTGTATGAACATGGAAATATCTACACCGATATCTGTATGAACATGGAAATATCTTCACCACCATCTGTATGAACATAGATATATCTACACAGCCATCTGGATGAACATGGAAATATCAGCACCGCTGTCTGTATGAACATGGAAATATCTACACCGCTATCTGTATGAACATGGAAATATCTACACCGCTATCTGTATGAGCATGGAAATATCTTCACCGCCATCTGTATGAACATGGATATATCTACACAACCATCTTGATGAACACGGAAATATCTACACCGCTATCTGTATGAGCATGGAAATATCTACACCGCTATCTCTGTAAACATGTATACATCTTCACAACTATCTGTTTAAACATGGAAATATCTACACTGCTATCTGTATGAACATGGAAATATCTACACCGCTATCTGTTTGAACATGGAAATATCTACACCGCTATCTGCAAGAAAATGGAAATATCTACAAAGCTATCTGCATATACATGGAAATATCTATACAGCTATCTCTTTACACATGGAAATAACTACACCGCTACCTCTATAAACATGGAAATATCCACGCCGCCATCTGTATGAACATGGAAATATCTGCACCGCCATCTGTATGATCATATAAATATCTACATCGCCATCTGTATTAAGATGGAGATATCTACTCCGCTGTCTGTATAAACATGGAAATATCTACACCGATATCTGAATAAACATGGAAATATCTACACCGCTATCTGTATGAACATGGAAATATCTTCACCGCCATCTGTATGAACATGGATTTATCTACATACCCATCTGGATGAACATGGAAATATCTACACCGCTATCTGGATGAACATGGAAATATCTACACCGCTATCTGTATGAACATGGAAATAGCTACACCGCTATCTGTATGAACATGGAAATATCTACACCGCTATCTGTATGAACATGGAAATAGCTACACCGCTATCTGTATGAACATGGAAATATCTACACTGCTATCTGTATGAACATGGAAATATCTTCACCGCCATCTGTATGAACATGGATATATCTACACAGCCATCTGGATGAACATGGAAATATCTACGCCGCAATCTGTATGAACATGGAAATAGCTACACCTCTATCTGTATGAACATGGAAATATCTACACCGCTATCTGTATGAACATGGAAAGATCTACACCGCTATCTGTATGAACATGGAAATATCTTCACCGCCATCTGTATGAACATGGATATATCTACACAGCCATCTGGATGAACATGGAAATATCTACACCGCTACCTGAATGAACATGGAAATATCTACACCACTATCTGTGTAAACATGCATACATCTTCACCGCTATCTGTATAAACATGGAAATATCTCCACCGCTATCTGTATGAACATGGAAATATCTACACCGCTATCTGAATGAAAATGGAAATATCTACAGAGCTATCTGCATATACATGGAAATATCTACAAAGCTATTTCTTTACACATGGAAATAACTACACCGCTATCTCTATAAACATAGAAATATCTACACCGCCATCTGTATGAACATGGAAATATCTGCACCGCCATCTGCATGAATATATAAATATCTACACCACCATCTGTATTAAGGTGGAGATATCCACACCGCTATCTGTATAAACATGGAAATATCTACACCGCTATCTGTATAAACATGGAAATATCTACACCGCCATCTGTATGAACATGGAAATATCTACACTGCTACCTATATAAACATGGAAATATCAGCACCGCTATCTGTATGAACATGGAAATATCTACACAGCCTTCTGGATGAACATGGAAATATCTACACCGCTATCTGTATGAACATGGAAATATCTACACCGCTATCTGTATGAACATGGAAATATCTACACCGCCATCTGTATGAACATGGATATATCTACACAGCCATCTGGATGAACATGGAAATATCTACAACCCTATCTTTATGAACATGGAAATATCTACACCGCTATCTGTGTAAACTTGCATACATCTTCACCGCTATCTGTATAAACATGGAAATATCTACAGCGCTATCTGTATGAACATGGAAATATCTACACCGCTATCTGTTTGAACATGGAAATATCTGCACCGCTATCTGCATGAAAATGGAAATATCTACACAGCTATCTGCATGTACATGGAAATATCTACAAAGCTATCTCTTTACACATGGAAATAACTACACCGCTATCTCTAAAAACATGGAAATATCTATACCGCAATCTGTATGAACATGGAAATATCTGCAACTCCATCTGTATTAACATACATATATCTACACCACCATCTGTATTAAGATGGAGGTATCTACACCGCTATCTGTATGAGCATGGAAGTATCTACACCACTATCTGTATGAACATGGAAATATCTTCACCGCCACCTTTATGGACATGGATATATCTTCACAGCCATCTGGATGAACATGGAAATATCTACACCGCTATCTGTATGAACATGGAAAGATCTACACCGCTATCTGTATGAACATGGAAATATCTTCACCGCCATCAGTATGAACATGGATATAACTACACAGCCATCTGGATGAACATGGAAATATCTACACCGCTATCTGTATGAAGATGGAAATATCTACACCGCTATCTGTGTAAACATGCATACATCTTCACCGCTATCTGTATAAACATGGAAATATCTACACCGCTATCTGCATGAAAATGGAAATATCTTCACAGCTATCTGCATATACATGGAAATATCTACACAGCTATCTCTTTACACATGGAAATAACTACACCGCTATCTGTATGAACATGGAAATATCTACACCGCCATCTGTATGAACATGGAAATATCTGCCCGGCCATCTGTATGAACATATAAATATCTGCACTGCCATCTGTATTAAGATGGAGAATTCTGCACCGCTATCTGTATAAACATGGAAATATCTACACCGCTATCTGTATAAACATGGAAATATCTACACCGCTATCTGTGTAAACATGGAAATATCTACACCGCTACCTGTATAAACATGGAAATATCAGCACCGCTATCTGTATGAACATGGAAATATCAGCCCCTCTATCTGTATGAACATGGAAATATCTACACCACTATCTGTATGAACATGAAAATATCTACACCGCTATCTGTATGAGCATGGAAATATCTTCACCGCCATCTGTATGAACATGGATATATCTACACAGCCATCTGGATGAACATGGAAATATCTACACCGCTATCTGTATGAACATGGAAATAGCTACACCGCTATCTGTATGAACATGGAAATATCTACACCGCTATCTGTATGAACATGGAAATATCTACACCGCTATCTGTATAAACATGGAAATATCTGCACCGCTATCGGTATAAACATCCGTATTTGCTCTTAATTTATACCCAACGATGGGATGTTTCATATGATAAAAGGACCAAATACAGAATTAGTCTATATTTTTTCTGGCAATTGATCTCTGCAATAATCAAACCTCAAAGACAATCAAACCTGAAATCTATGCTACTTATTAAATAGCTTGGTTTTTAGGTTGCACGTTGCTGTGTATGCTGGGTTCATAGAAAATGCAAGTAGCAATGGCCATTTTTTAATAGTCATTAGCCTTGAAGCTCTCCTACTTTTGAATCACATAGAAATAGAAATCAAATCTCACTAGATTTTTTTTTTTTGAAACAGGTTCTGGCTTGGTTGCCCAGGCTGAAGAGCAGGGCATGATCTTGGCTCACACCTCTGCCTCTCGGACTCAAGCCATCCTCCCACCTCAGCCTTGGAGTAGCTGGGACCACAGGCATGTGCCACCATATCCAGCTAATATTTTTATTTTTGTACCAATGGGGTTTGTCATCTTTCCCAGGCAGGCCTCAAACTCCAAGACTCAAGCAATCCACCTGCCTTGAATTCCCAAAGTACTGGGTTTACAGGCGACAGCCACTACGCCCAGCAACTAAACTTCTAAAAATCAATTTAACTTAAAATTATCTAAGCGTGCAAGGAAAGATAAGAAGCCTAAGGAACCAGTGAGTTGAAGAATAAATGCAGTTTAAATCATACATGTAAACAACATGATGTGATGTGGTAGGAATCATCTAACATGCTTTAAAGCATGATTAAAACGTCTTTACTTAGAAAACTGGATCTTAGTTTAGGATATCTTTAGATAAGAGTATGAAAAGTCATATCATATTGATAAGTAAAGTGCTTCCTTTGGCTAATTTTAAGGATAGGACATTTATTTTCATATAATTCATAGGAATCTTAGACTTAAAAATAAAATTTCCCTTCTCAAATCCTTACTTTCATACATTTTTTGCATTTCTTTCACTTTTGTGTTAATGGCCTATGTCTCAACATATTCTATTAAGCCTTCTGGAAACACATACTTTGTTTCCAGCCTCTTCAGAGAACCATCACTCCAATTCCTAGGCTTCTGAAGAAGCAGACCCAAGCTTATAGTTATTACATATTTCCAAATCTAGGTGACCAACAAAAATTGATACTTTTCCCATCATACCTTTAAGTTAATAATCAGGTGTATGCTGAGAGGTAAAGACCCAAGAGTGTTGGTTGTCTAATTGTGCAGCTGTATAAACAAATCTTAATGCTTGAAAATATTCAAAGGTTATTCTCACGTTGATTGTTGGTAACTATGTGTAACAACATGAAAAGAAAAAAAAATCAAAGAATTACGTCTGAGGATAATACACAATCTCTAAGGGTAAGAAGAGCAACAAAAATTCTGCTTCAATTACCACTGAAATAATATATTTATCCTGTAAAATCTATGGTGGCTGGTTGTAAAAATTAGGCATTAGCAAACTGATAAAGACTTTTTAATGAAAACATTATGAAACATAGTTTTTAAAAAGTTAAATACACCCACACCAGTTTTTCACATTCTTTGGGCTGCTTTAATGCTGCCATTAAATAATTGATTTAGTTGTGACATAGATCCTATGTTCCATGGAGTCTACCATTCATAAAGATGCAATGTAAGGTAACAAAAATATAAATTATGTGTGTGTGGGGGGAGAAGTCAAGAGTATTTTTATGTGACAGAAGTTAAGTTGTTATCAGTGTAAAATAGTCTGTTACAAATACAGGACTCTGTATGTTAGTTTCACTAACCAGAAAGAAAGAAATTACAGCAGATACACACACACACACCAAAAAAGGGAAAAGAAACAAAGCTTAGCACCACAGAAAACCACCAAACTAGAGGGATAAACAATAAGAAAGGAAGAAGTGAACAAGTAATCTAAAAAACAACTAATGAAATGGTAGAAGGAAGTCCTAATTTATCAATAATAAACTTGAATAGAAGTGGATTAAACTCTACTTAAAAGATATAAAGTGGATGAATGGATTCAGATAGCAAAACCCACCTATATGCTGCCTACATGATACTTACCTCACTATTAAAGACAAATAGACTGAAAGTGAAGAGATGGAAAAATATATTTTATGCAAACAAATGAAAAGCAAGCAGGAGTAGCCACAGTCATGTCATATTTTAAAAGGCTTTAAATAAAAAAACTATATAAAAAAAGAATGTCACTGTATAATGAAATGATAAAAGGCCCAATTCAATACGAGGACATAACATATATATTACTTAGGTGTAACTATATATGTACCCAACACCAGAACAACCAGATATATAAAGCAAATATTAGATTTAAAGGTAGAGATAGACTGCAATACAATATTAGTAGGAAATTTCAACACTCCACTTTAAAAATGGACAGATTCTATGAAGAGAAAATCAACCAAAAAATGACAGACTCAAACTATACCATAGACCAAATGGACCTAGCAGGTAAAGAAGATCTCACCTGATAAGGTTTGGCTGTATATCCCCACCCAAATCTCATCTTGATTATAGCTCCCATAATTCATACATGTTGTGGGAGGGAACCAGTGGGAGATAATTGAATCATGGGGGCGGTTCCCCCATACTGTTCTTGTGGTAGTGAATACGTCTAACAAGATCTGATGGTTTTATAAGGGGGAACCCTTTCACTTGGTTCTCAATTCTATTTTGTTTGCTACCATGTAAGATGTGTCTTTCGCCTTCCATCATGATTGGGAGACCTCCCCAGCCACGTGGAACTATGAGTCCACTAAACCTCTTTTTCTCTGTAAATTACCCAGTCTCGGGTATGTCTTTATCAGCAGTATGAAAACAGACTAATACATCATCCAACAGCTGCAGAATACAAATTATTCTCAACTGTACACCAAACATTCTCTAGGACCAATCATACATTATGACACATAATAAGTCTTAACAAACTTAAGAAGACAGATATCATATGAAGTATCTTTTCTGATTACAGGGATATAAAGTCAGAAATCAACAACAGGAAAGCCCTTGGAAATTTTATAAAAACATGGAAATTAAATAGCACGCACCCAAGAAATCAATAGGTCTCATTAAGACATTAATAGGAAAATTTCAAAAGTCACTGAGACAAGTAAGAATGAAAATCCAACATACCCAAACCTATGGAACGTAGCAAAAGCAGTTCTAAGAGGGAAATTTATAGCAATAAAAGCCTACACCAAAAAAGAAGAAAGATTTTCAAATCACAAAGCAAAATTATACACTTCAAGTAACTAGAACATCAAAAACAAACTAAACCCAAAATTGGTAGAAGGAAGGAAATAATAAAGCTCACAGCAGATATAAATGAAACAGACACTAAAAAATATTTCAAAAGATAAATAAGACAAAGTGTAAAGGTAAAACTGACAAACCTTTAGCTAAACTAAGACAAAAGGAGAGAAAATTCAAATAAATAAAAGATGAAAAAGGAGACATTACAACTGATACACCACAGAAATAGAAGGGATTGTAAGACATTACTCATAACTATATGCCAACAAATTTGATAATGTAGAATAAAATGAATAAATTTCTGCACACATACAACTACCCAGATTAAATTGTGAGGAAATATAACATCTGAACACATCAATAATGAGTTTGGAAATTGAATCAATAATAAAACATCTTCCATCCAAACAACAACAACAACAACCAACACCCAGGACCTGATGTCTTCACTGCTGAATTCTACCAAACAGTTAAAGAATAACTACCAATTCTCCACAAACTTTTCCACAAAAGTAATGAGGAAGGAATACTTCCATACTCATCCTATGAGGCTCGCAACATCCTGATTCTAAAACCAGACAAAGACACGCACAAAATGAAAATAACAGGCCAATATTCCTGAAGAACATAGATACAAAAATTCTCAACAAGATACAAGTGAACTGACTTCGACAGCACACTAAAAAGAGTATTCACTATAATCAAGTGGGGTTCATCCCAGGGATGAAAGGATGGCTTAACATGCACAAATCAGTAAATATGATACACCACCACAATAGAAAGAAGAACAAAAACCATGTGATCATTTCAACAGATGCAAAAAGAACACTTGACAAAAGTCAACATTCCTTTATGATAAAAACTGTCAAGAAAGTAGGTATAGGAGTGTACCTCAACGCAGTAAAGGCCATATGTGACAAACCCACAGCTAACATCTTATTTATGGTGAATAGTTAAATGCTTTTCCTCTATGATATGGAGGAAGACAAGGATGTCAACTTCTACCACTTCTATTTAGCATAGTACTGGAGGTCAGAGCCAGAGCAATTAGACAAAAGAAATAAATAAGAGGGATCCAAACTGGAAAGAAGGAAGTCAGATTGTTTCTGTTTGTAGAAAATGTGATCTCACATACATATGTATACATCTATATATATGATCATATAGATATATATGATCTCTCTCTCTTTAGGGTTCTTTCTATATATACTTATATAGAGTGAGAACCCTAAAGACTTGACCAAAAACTACTAGAAATCATAAATAAATTCAGTAAAGTTGTAGTATACAAAATCAACACAGAAAATTCAGTGGTGTTTCTATACACTAATAGTGAACTATCTGAAAAAGTCATCAAGAAAGGAATTCCATTTACAATAGCTACCAAGAAATCTGCAGATAAATTTAATCAAGGTCGTGAAAGATCTCTACAATGAAAACTATAACACACTGATGGAAAAATTTACGATCCACAAAAAATGGACACTATATACTCATGGAATGGAAGAACTGATACTATTGAAATGACCATACTAACAAAATGTCCTACAGATTCAATGCAATCCCTATCAAAATACCAATGAAATTCTTCACAGAAATAGAAAAAAATACCCTAAAATTTGTATGAAACCAGAAAAGACCCCAAATAACCAAAGCAATCCTGTGCAAAAATAACAAAGCTGGAGGCACCACACTACCTGACTTCAAAATATACTACAAAGCCATAGTAAGCAAAACAGCATGGCACTGCCATAAAGCAAACACATAGACCAATGGAAGAGAATATACAGCTCAGAAATAAATTCTCATACCTAAAGTCAACTGATTTTCCAAAAAGGAGTCAAGAGCACACACAGGGGTAAAGACAGTCTCTTCATTAAATGGTACTGAGAAGATTGGATATCTACATGTGGGATAATGAAATTAGACCCCTATCTTTTACCTTATACAAAAATCAACTCAAATGCGATTAAAGACCTAAAGGTAAGATTGAAAACTATGAAAAACTACTAGAAGATAACATGTGGGAAATTCTCCATAACTTTGGGTTCTACAAGGATTTTTTAAATGAGACGTCAAAAGCACAGGCAACAAAAGCAAAAAGAGATAAATGGGGTTTCATCAAACTAAAATGCTTTTGCACAGCAAAGGAAACTTAACAGAGTGAAAAAACAACTTACAGAATGGGATACAATATTTGCAAACTATACATCTGCTAAGGAGTTAATGCCCAGATTATATAACAAACTTAAACAACTCAACAGCAAAAACATAAATAACTTATTTAAAAATGGGCAAAACTGGGAGGCTGAGGCAGGCGGATTGCCTGAGGTCAGGAGTTTGAGACCAGCCTGACCAATATGGTGAAATCATTTCTCTACTAAAAATACAAAAATTTAGCCAAACATGATGGCGTGTGCCTGTAACCCCAGCTACTCAGCAGGCTGAGGCAGGGGAATTGCTTGAACCAGGGAGATGGAGGTTGCCGTGAGCCCCGATTGCACCACTGCACTCCAGCTTGGGCAACAGAGCAAGACTCCTTCGCAAAAAAAAAAAAAAAAAGGACAAAATAAACTAAAAGAAATGCCACAAGAGAAAATATAGAAAGGGTCAAGACGAATATATAATAAAATCATGTTCAACATCACTAACCATCAGGGAAATGCAAATCAAAACCGCAATGAGATACCAGTTCACCCATTAGAATGGCTATTAGCAAAAAGGTAAAAGATAACAAGAGTTGGCAAGGAAGTGGAGAAAACGGAACACTTACGCACTGTTGATGGGGTTGTAAACTAGTACAACCATTAAGCAAAACTTTATGGAAGTTCGCTAAAAAATAAAAAATAAAAAAAAAAACAATCATTCGATCACATAACCCAGCAATCCCACTACTGGGTATATATCCATAGGAAATGAAATCATTGTGTTTGAAAAATATCTGCACTCTTATGTTTACTGTAGCACTATTTCTAATAATCAGATATGGAATCAACCTATGTGTATAAAAACAAACAAGTGAATTATATATATATAATATATATTATGTATATTATATATAATACATATTATGTATATTATATATAATATATTATGTATAATATATTATATATTAATATATTATTAATATTAATATATTATATATTAATATTAATAATATTAATAATAAATAATAATTATTAATTAATAATTATTAATAATTAATAATAATTAATATTAATATTAATATATTATTAATATATAATATATATTATATGTATAATATACATTATATATTATGTATATTTTATATATAATACATATTATGTATATTATATACATAATATATATTATGTATATTATAATATATATAATGTATAATGTATATAATATACGTTATGTATATTATATATAATATACATTATGTATGTTATTTATATTATATATTACATATAATATATATTATTATTATATATAATTATATATAATTATAATTATAATTATATATAATTTTATGTGTAATTATAATTATGCATAAAATTAATTATAATTATATATAATTTTATGTGTAATTATAATTATACATAAAATTATATATATATATATATATATGGACACACACACAATGAAATACTATTCAGCCATAAAAAAAGAATGAAATTCTGCCAGTTGCAACAACATGGATGACCCTGTAGGATACAATGTTAAGTGAAATAAGCCAGACACAGAAAGCAAATACCGCATGATCTCGCTCATATGTGGAATCTTAAAAAAAAAAAATGTTAATAGAGAAGTAGAGTAGAATAGTGGTTACCAAACAGTGAGGAAGAAGTGGGGAGGGCAAAATGGAGATAGATTGGTTAACAGTTATGAAATCACAATTATATAGGAAGAATAAGTTGTAGTGTTCTTTGCAAAGCAGGGTGACTATAGTTAAAAGTAAAGTATTGTATATTACAAAGTATCTAGAAGAAAGGATTTTGAAATTTCTTATTAAAAAGAAATGATGAATGCATGAGGTAATTAATACACTAACTATCCTTATTGGATCATTAGACAACATACATATTCATTGAAACATCAAATTGTATCCTATAAATCTATATAATTACAATGTGAAATTTTTTAAAAAATAAATTAATGAATTAAATAACAATTTTAAAATGTTCTCAATCACCAATGCAAAGTTTAGGAGCTTTGTTCTTGACTCAGCCTTAAGACTGAAAACTAATGTGTTAGAAATATTTGTAGATCCTCTCAATTTTGAAAGAATCCTAGCTAAACTACTGAAATATAAAATATATTTTATGTAATATGCTCTTAGGTATATTCTTAGGTGAACTCTGCTTTTAGATGAAGCTTATAAAAATGAAAAACGTATCTGAAATAAAATTTTAAAGTATTTGGAAAATTACAGCTTAATCTCTTAAAGACAAATTTTCTATACAGTAACCTTTTTATGTGCTTTTGCAATGGGGTATACAATTATTTTCCCTGATGTGAGACAAAATATAGAAAGTTGGCATTTTATCTAAGAAGTTAACTTAGGAAGAAAGAGTGAGAGGCAGAGGAATGAGGGAAGAAAGGAAGGCTGATGATGGGATACCTTATCAAGTTGCCTAATGCTGTATTGGAACCTAATAGGCCTTCTAAGGAGTTTTATTACATAATGCAAGACTCCTCAATCTGGGAGGAGGAAAGGGCTTTATTTTTGAGTGGTCACAGGTTGCCCCATGGGCATAAACTCTACCAAGCTGCTAGGTTACACCTACATGAGCATCCCACCTGCTTAAGTAAGAGCAGCCACAAACTGTGGGCCATTCCAGGTAAGTGTCATATCACACCTGCACCAACTAGTCAAAGCCTGGGTCAAAGCCTGTGCAGAACTGATCGCTACAGCAGAGGTTAAAATAAGAAATGGGGCTAAGAGAGTGAAAAGCAGTGCCCATATGTATCCAAAAACAGGTTGAAGATATCTTTAGGAAGGAACAGATAATTTTTTTTATTCATACAATAACAGATGCATATGAACTCCTCGACTAGTCACCCATTCCTGTCAGCCCTTGGGCTTCATAACTAAATCATTCTTCCTTTGTAATCCAGTCCCACATTTTCAGCTATCTCTATATGTTTATTATCTTAAATATTTCTTTGCTCTATACTCTTCCCCTAGTCTTCAACCAATTTCTTTCTTTATTGTCCCAACCCACAGACTGTTATTTCCACTTCGATGTCCCATAGAAGCTTCAAGGGTTTGAAATACCTAAAAAAACAACTCATCTTTCTCCGTAAAACTCCCTCTCCTTCTCCCACTTCAAAATTTCAACTAATGGCTCCCCCTGTTATTCCCACCAGAATCCTGAATGATCCCTGTTTCTCCTCATTCACTCCATACATGTAAATCTCATTAACGTTACTTTCTAGATATTTCATGAATCCTTTCCATTCATTCTGTACTAGAAAGTGTTCCCAGTTTAGACCCTGGTGGTTGGTGGCCTCTTACCTAGGCGCGCTCTCTCTCTCTCTCTCTCTCTCTCTGTGGGTGTGGGTGTGGGTGTGTGTGTCCTGAGAATTTATTTACTTCTGGTTTTTGTTTGTTTTTTAGTATCCAGAATCTACAGGGAACTTAAATCAATTAGAAAAAAAAATAACCCAATTAAAAAATGGGCAAAGGACATGAACAAACACTTCTCAAAAGAACACATACAAATGGCCAACAAATACACGAAAAAAAAAATGCTTAGAATCACTAATCATCAGAAAAATGCAAATCAAAACACAATGAGATACCATTTCATACCGGTTGGAATGGCTATTATTAAAAAGTCAAAATACAACAGATGCCAGCAGGGCTGTAGACAAGAGGAAGTGTCTGTATATTTTTAGCTATAGCCCTACTTCAAACGTGTCCCCATTACAGCCAAAAGAGCGGCCTATCTAAAGGACTGTTCTGATCAGCTCACTTACCTGACTGAAACCTTCAGTGACTCCCATGGCCTGCAGGTCAATGCACTAATTCATGACTATAACATCTGAGATATCCTTGATCTGGCTACTGGTCTAGCCCTCTCTGACTCACGCTTTATAAACCATGCATTCTGGAACTTTTTAGTTGTTTCCCACATCAGCATGCTACTTCCCATCCATGTAGATTTGCAGAGACCTCCTCATCTTTTTAATTCCCAGTTCCCACTCTCAACATGGGCCATCTCCTACCCACACTTCAAAACCTAAGCAAAACAACACCTTCCGTGACACCTCCATGCTGAGTCAGATGCCATCCCCTTTGTATTGTAGTTCTTTGCTTGTGTGCCTTTGTCTCACTTTGTTCTCTTTAAAATAAACTCCATGAGGACAATGATCACCTGCTATTTGTGTTAATATCTGCACCTAGTGGCATAGTGTCTGGAGTATAGTAGGATCTATTTTCAAGGAAAAAAAGATTATATCTATACCAATAGACATGAATTAGCGCTTTTTTTTTTAAAGATAAGCTCCCTTTGAACTAAGTCAATGTTTACAAGAAGAGTTATACTAAAAAGTTCACTTTTGCTGCTTACGTTTCATTTATTTCAGGCAATTAATTCATTGTTATTGGTAAATCGATACTTTTTATTGATACTGAAAAGAGAGAAATAAACTAATGACTATCTCTGTTAGAGTAGATTTGTTCATATCTATCAGTAAAATGTTAATTATCTGAAAGTCAATAATAAAACATAAACTGTGATCTTAAATGTTTTTTAGGGGCTCAAAAATAATTAGAATTCATGTCAGCATATAAAAAAAGATCAGAGTATTTTTAAGATATGATAAAATTTTATTTTAGTTTCTTAATAGGGATTTTTGTGACCTTATAGAGTTCAACTAATTATAATTTTAAAAATAGGATTTATAGAGTTTTAGAATTAGAAACAATTTATAGATTATTTTATTTTTCTTTTGAGGAATCAGGTCATCAGAAGATCAAGGAACACCTATAATGTCACTAGATCCTAATTTAATTTAAATTTTAGAATCCAGGTATTCTAACTCCTGTCTTGATACTATTTCTACTTTATTATGTTGCTTCCCAGGGCTTTAAAAAATAAAAGCTGGGAAATTACATTTGCTTTGCATATACAGCACCAATTATCAAATTCAGCATAAAAGCATAACATGTATACATCAAAAAGAAAACATAAAAACTTCAAATTAAAAGCATCTCAAAACAATTGAATATAATAGGGAAACCTTATACAAATGCAACACTCACCCATTAATAAAAAGAAACCAATTGGAGAAAAAAGAAATTCAATATAAACATGTTGGAATATAACCTAATTCATTTTAATCCAATGCTTCAAATTGAAAAAAATTAGCACTAGTGTTATTTTCCTTTATCATTACAATCTTGCTTTTCATTACATTATGCTATGTTTTGTATTAAACATAAAATCAATTTTTCACCTTAACACATGCTAGAAATACAGAGTCACCATATTGGAAATCAGTAGAAAGTGTCTTTGTTTCTACTTTTTTTTCTTTGAAAAAGCTTTGGGAAAAAAAATCATTTACAATGTTTAATTTTAATAACTTAAAGAATGTAATTGATTTTTGTTTGTTTTTGACATGGAGTTTCACTCTTGTCACTCAGGCTGGAGTACAATGGCATGATCTCGGCTCACTGTAACCTCCACCTCCCAGGTTCAAATGATTCTCCTGTCTCAGCCTCCCGAGTAGCTGGGATGACAGGCACTCGCCACCACACCCGGCTAATTTTTGTATTTTTAGTAGAGATGGGGTTTCATCATGTTGGCCAGGCTGGTCTCAAACTCCTGACCTCAGGCGATCCGCCAACCTCGGCCTCCCAAAGAGCTGGGACTACAGGCGTGAGCCACCGTGCCCAGCCAATTGAATAGTTTTTAACTCAGAGGATAAATGCTTGAGGGGATGGAAAGCCCATTCCTCATGACGTGATTATTTCACACTGCATGCCTGTATCAAAACATCTCATGTACCCCACAAATATATAAACCTCCTATGTACCCACAAAAATTTTATAAAATAATGAAAATATTTTAAAACTAAAAAAATTGTTTTTTATTAAGCAACTTTATTTAAATAAAATCATTCTTCCTCATCCTCAGTCCTGGGATCTACCAGAAAGAATTAGCAACATCTTAAAGATGACAAAGTGTTAAAGATAAGCTGCTATTAAGTAAAAGTGTGAAGTGTGGAGGGGACAAGCTGGATGCCTGAACCATTTTGTTCTATCTTTAGGACAGTGAAAGAGCAAGAAGCAGGGTTGGGTGGGGGACATATATTCTGTTGAGCATTGTCACCACTATATTCACTGAAATTCATCTGCATGCTTGTATGTATACTTTTGATTCGCCTGATACACTGAAAATTATATGAAATTGTTCTCTATTCTTTAGATAATTATAATCTAAGTGCTAATATGAAGCTTAGAATTTATATGAAATATGTATGCCCACAACAAGACATTTCAGCTATTTCCTAGATAATAATCTCACTTCACCCTGCACAAAACAGGCACATGATCATGTCACTCTGACCTGGTTTGAGTCCAAGGAGGCTTTTGTTTTTAAAATAATTTAGGTTAGTAGTTAAAATATGAACTTTGGGCCAGGAGTGGGAGCTCATGCCTATAATCCCAGCACTTCGGGAGGCTGAGGCGGGCGGATGACTTGAAGTCAGGAGTAGGAGACTGGACTGGCCAACATGCTGAAACCCCATCTCTACTAAAAAAAAAAAATAGAAAACTTAGCTGGGTGTGGTGGCGGGCACCTATAATCCCAGCTACTTGGGAGACTGAGGCAGGAGAATTGCTTGAGCCTGGGAAGTGGAGGTTGCAGTGAGCAGAGATCTTACCACTACACTCCAAAACAAACAACAAACAAAAAAATTCTAGAGTCACACTGAAAATCTTAACAACCTGCTTCTACTACCCATTTTTTTAATTTTTATTTTGACCTGATTTTAGATTGATAGCAAAATGCACAAATAACACAAAGTGCCCCCTATGTCCCTCACCCTACTTCCCCTAATGCTAACATTTTCAGAGCCATCCTTATTTTCTCTATAAAAGAGCAGAGTTCTCCTTTTAGAGATTTGGAAAGATTATTAAAAGATAAGTTACAAAATACAGTACCTGACACGTATAAAATAATAAATAAATACTAGCCATGCTTAATTATTTTGTTTTAAGTCTATATGAGTCAAGTTTTAGTAGAAATATGGGCTAGAAAAAAAAAACAGAAAGCGGGACTCTGTGATCCGACTTGGGCTTATAGAACAGACTGCACTAGTTTGTTGTCATGCTGCTAATAAAGTCATACCCAAGACCGGGTAATTTAGAAAGGAAAGAGGTTTAAGGAACTCACAATTCCACATGGCTGGGGAGGCCTCACAGTCACGGCAGAAGGCAAAAAAGAAGCAAAGGCACATCTTAAATGGTAGCAGAGAAGAAAGCTTGTGTAGGGAAGCTCCCATTTTAAAAGCATCAGATCTCGTGAGACTTATTCGCTACCAGGAGAACAGTAGGGGGAACCCGCCCCTATGATTCAATGATCTCCACCTGACTCCATCCTTGACATGCGGGGATAATTACAATCAAGGTGAGATTCGGATGGAGACACAGCCGAATCATATCAATGACTAATGAGAGTTACGTCCAGAACCTAATGAAAACCTGTCTGAGGCCACATTCCCTGTAAAGCAGATTTGAGATAGAGATTTGTGTAGAGAACATTTAACTGGGTAAAATCCTAGGAACCAACAACTGTGGCTAAAAAGCTGAATTGGATAAAGGGAGTTGAGATGTGAGGCAGTCACAACAAATACCTCAGCTAATCTCAAGGGGGAGCTGAGAAGCTGGGGCGACCCTTCAGAGTTGCCCTAAATTGAGGCAGGAGTATGGAGTTTTAATACCTTTCACTGGCCATTCTTCAGATAAGAGTTGTCCCCAAGGATGGACATCAGCTTGACAAGTTATTAATTAGATCTCCTGAGAATAAATTCTAGAGAGAATCAGCTGAGAGGCATGATTTGCCAACACTCCCAATAGCTGGGCAAACTTCAGTTTTGAGGGAGGATTTGGGTCACACACAAAAGTCTCCACAACCAATTATTCATGGGAAATTCTATGTAGGCAGAGCTATTTCATGGCCAGTTAATCAAAACTACATAATCTATTTGGTTAAGCAAAAGAAATTAAAAAGATAAAATAAAATCTATGTATTAACACTCAAAAGTTTTTTAATGCATTTGCCTTGCATTTCGTATGTTTTGCCTTGCCTTTTATATGTTTTGCCTTGCATTTGTTTATTTGCTTTTAAGAACCTTTAGAGAACAATAATTACTAATATAATATGGAGTAGCACAGCATAGACGAGGGAAGCTAACTCTCTCCCTTTTCCCAGAACCTGGAACAGCTAAAGATCCTAAGCATTGTCAGCTTTGGTATCTGACATAGTTTGGATGTTTGTCCCCTTCAAATCTCACGTTAAAATGTGATCCCCAATGTTGGAGATAGATGCCTCCTGAATGGCTTGGTGCTGTCCTCTTGGTAATGAATGAGTTCTTACCCTGTGAGTTCATGCGATATCTGGTTGTTTAAAAGAGACTGACACCTCCTCCCTGTCTCTCTTGCTTCCGCTCTCACCATGTGATATGCTGGTTTCCCTTCACCTTCCACCATGATTGGAAGGTTCCTGAGGCCCTCCCTGGAAGCAGGTGCCAGTACTATGCTTCATGTACAGCCTTCACAACAAGGAGCCAAATAAACCGCATTTCTTTATAAATTACCCAGCCTCAGGTATTTCTTTATAACAATGCAAATGGGCTAACAGAGTATCATTCATGGACAGTGAGTGTATTAGTCAATTTTCATGCTGCTGATAAAGACATACCCAAGACTGGGTCATTTATAAAGAAAAAGAGGTTTAATGAATTCACAGTTCCACATGGCTGAGGAGGCCTCACAGTTATGGCAGAAGGCGAAAGGCGCATCTTACATGGCAGCAGGCAAACAGCAAATGAGAACCAAGTGAAAGGCGAAAGGGGTTTCCCCTTATAAAACCATCAGATCTCATGAGACTTATTCACTACCACTAGAACAGTGTGGGGAAAACTGCCCCCATGATCCACTTACCTCTCACTGGGTCCCTCCCACAACATGTGAATTATGGGAGCTACAGTGCAAGATGAGATTTCAGTGGGGACACAGCCAAACCATATCAGACAGTAATAACTTTCAATTAAATATAGCTAGACTTTCTGTCAGTGGGTCACAGCAGTCTAGAGAACACATTGAAAAACTCTGGGAACAGCAGATATAGAGGTCAGATCTAGAGATTTTGAACAAAGTTTAGTGCTACAATGCATTGGTGACCACAGACAAAAGGTGTCTGTTGTTGTTATAGTTTGTTTTCTGTCTTGTTTTTCATCATGGGAGGACAAAAAGAAAAAATGGGGGCAATGGTGAAGGAGAAATGAAAAAGACCTGCTTTTCTATGGGTGGAAGCGACTAAACGAGAGAATAAATTTGGATCACACAACAAATGCAAATCAAGTTAGAAGCATGAAAGGCATGATTAAGGCCATGGTTCTAATAGAGATCAGCCAGCGGAACCAGGATCATGCCACACCGAGAGAGGCTGCAGAGCCATTGCCTTCTCTCCTGTCAAAGCTAAATTAATGAAATGGAACTCACAGAAGCACTATGTAATCAAATATTGGTGGGACACAGGCAAATTCTTAAAAAGTTTCATTGATCAGTGATAATATCTTTTGGTGTAAATATCTCCTCAAAACATTTCAGGAAAAAAAATAAAGCTATAATTTTACTTTAGAAATATTTAACTTTGTTATACTAGTTTACTTATTTTTTACCTAATACTTCTGATATATTGTTATGTAGGTTAAAGATGCTCGATTCATGCCACTGTGGAAACCACACATAATTTAGGCAATAATGCAAATTCTTTTCAAATTCTTTTATCAGTGTATTCACTTTATTTTTATTTCAAACACAATACAAAATTACAGGATGCTATCAAAGTGATGCTACAAAACCCCACTAAAATTTTTTCAATTCTTCAAATCACACACTTACACACACACACACACACACACCACATGCATTCCCCGTACAGACCTTTTTTTGGGGGGCCTGAGTAAATAATTGCATTTTATTTTCAATTTTTCATTTTGAAATAATTAAAGACTTACCAAAAATGTTGCAAAACTACGTGCCTTTTTGAAGTAAAGTCTTGAAAAAGTTGTTTGGTATATCCTTTATAGTAATAAAAGAAAACACGTGTATATTCTGTTGATTAAAGGCATGCTGAGATCGTCAGACATGTGATTTCATCAGAGACACCAATATAGAGCGCAGCTGTAACGACATCCTAAGAGTGTTCTAACTGAAATGTGTTGGAAGAAGGTTCTAATTTTTTTCAACCCTTCTCAAGTTGGCACTCAGCAGATTTCCACTCTATAAAAGTAACTCCTGCTCTGCAACTAATGTTCACAGATAAGCTCCAAACATATTTACAGCTCCATTTAAGTATAATGTACACACAGTAAAATTCACCCTTTTCAATGTGCAATTTAATGGGTTATGGCAGATGAATATCATCATTTGACCACAATCATGATCAAGATACAGAAAATCTGCATCATCACAAAATGTTTTCTTTTGCTGTTTTGCATTTGATCTTTTCTCCATTCCTGAACACAGGCAACCACTAATCTGCTTCTGTTTCTACAGTTTGCATTTTCTAGAGTATCCTATTAGTGGAATGATACATTGGTGTCTTTCATGTCTAGCTTCTTTCACTGAGCATAATGCTTTTGATATTCATTTATATTGCTGTTGTATCAGTTTGCTCCTTTTTATTGTTGAGTGGTACTCCATCTACAACTGGTTTATCCATTTACAAGTTGATGGACACATCTGCTATGAACTTCAAGGATGAGGCTTGGTACGGATATGTTTTTATTTATTTTGAGTCGCAGTGGAATTATTTGGCTATATGATCAGTACTAAGTTTAACATTAAAAGAAACTGCCAAACGGCTTTCCAAAATGTCTGTACCATTTTGAAGTCCCACTAGCCAGGTGTGAATAGCAATTCTTCACATCATGTGGTATGGTCAGTTCTGCTCGTGTCAGCCACTCCAGTGGGTGTACAGTGGTACCTCAATGTGGTTTTAACTTGAATTTCCCTGATGACGGGTAATGTTAAGTATCTTTTCATTTGTGTATTGGACACCATCTCTTTTTAAATTAAAATATCTGTACAAATATTTGGCCCATTTAGGTCAAAATATTACGTTAAATGAGTTATTTGTGTTTTGTTATTTAGTTTTTTAGTTATGTGTACATTCTAGATGAAAGTTCTTTATCAGACATATTTAAAATTATTCTGTCCCAATCTGTGGTTTGCCTTTTCATTTTTTGATGCTATGTTTTAAGTTGCAAAAGTCTTAATTTCATGAAGTCCAACTTACTATTTTTTTCCATTTTCATCCATCCTTTTCTTATCTAAAAAATTTTTAGCTATAGTAAGATTATTAAAAATTTTTCCTATTCAGTAAGCTTTATACTTTTTATATTTACATTATGTATAAAATACATGTTGAGTTAATTTGAGGATATGGTGTGAGGTAATTCTGAAGTTCATATTCTCCATTTAATATCCAATTTTAATAGTACCATCTTTATAAAGACATTGATTTCCTTATTGAAATATTTTGGCAACTTTGGCCATGTAAGGCAGGATATATTTCTAAATTATTTATTCTGTTTCACTGATATATATGTCTTCTTCATGCCAGTAAGTTTACTGTACTGTTTAGTGTAGCTTTACAATATGTCTTGAAATTTGGAAAGTTTTCCAACTTTATTCTTCTTTCTAAAACATGCTCTGGCTATTCTAGGACTTCTGCATTTAAAAAAAAAAATTAGAATCAGCTTTGTAATTTCTCCAAAAAGGCCTATAGGTTTGACTGGGATTGTGCCAAATCTGGAGATCAGTTTCAGAAGAATTATCATCTAATAAGTATGACATGTATATTTACCAATGAACTTGATACATATTTCTACCTATTCAATCTCTCGTATTAGTGATTTAGAAATTTTGGATCAGCATACCTTTTATTAAATTTATTCTGAATTATTTTATTATTTTTGAGGCTATTATAAGTTAAATTGCTTACATAATTTTATTTTCTAATTGGTGTTGATTGTGTATAGAAACACAATTGATTTTATTTATTGATCTTTCATCCTACAACTTTGTTAAATTCACTTCATACCTCTAGCACACTTCTGCAGATGCCTAAGGATTTTCTATGTATATGTTGACATCACGTGAGAATAGTATTTTTCTTTCTTCCCAACTTGGGTGTCACTTATTTCTTATTTTCTTTTCTTTTCTCTTTATTTCTTTCTTCTTTCTGTCCATTCCTCCTTCCTTCCCTTCTTTCTTTCTCCCTGTTTTAGAATCAGTTTTGTAATTTATCCAAAAGGACCTATAAGGTTTCATGGGAATTCCACTGAATCTAGAGATCAATTTCAGGAGAATTATCATCTCATAAGTATTAAATATTTATCAATGAACTTGGTATATATTTCCACTTATTTAATATTGAATGCAATACTTTAAAGAACTAGGGAGAGAGGACATCATTGCATTTTTCATAATCTTATGTAGAAAGTATTAAGGCTTTCACCATTTTAAGTAAGATGTTTGCTATAGATTTTTTGTAAACACATAATCAGTTTGAAAATGTACTTTTCTATCCTCAGTTTGCTGGGAGTTTTTAATTTAAAAAATGTGTTACATTTTGTAAATTCCTTTTTTGCATCTATTGAGAGTGTCACGTGATTTTTCTTTTTTCTGTCAGCATGGTAGATTTTCAGTTGTTGAAACCAACTTGAGATAAACCCCACTTGGTTAAAACACATTATCATTTTTAAATATTCCTAGACTCAATTTGCTAATATTGTATTAAGAATGTTGCATCTAAGTTCATAATGGTTATCAGTCTGTCATTTTTGAGTTGTGAGATCTGTATTTGTTTCTGATATCGAGAGAATCCACGTAAAACATCTACTTCTGTCATCAGTAATAATCTGACCAGGGATAACACCAACAGTTAGAGAGGAACCTGTCATTACCTGTGGCAGCAGAGATATCAGAGATTCCAAAAAGAAAAGCAAGGTTAAAATTTCAAATATAATCACATGAAATATCAGAAAGCCAGGGGATAGAAATATAGGAGAGCAAAATCTTAGAGGTCAAAACAAGTAGTTAAGTACTGCACATGATAATAAAAAGTAAAATCTTTTCCTAAGGCAGAGCCTGGCTGCTGCCTAGCTTCTTTGACAATTCTTGGTAGGCTTTCATGGCTTTATAAGGGCTTATACTTTAGGTAAAGTTATAGTCAGGGAAACGGTGGGTGTAGGTTGGCTCTGTAGAAATGAAGCATTACAGGAGCACTGCAGTGAGAAAGAAACTGATACTGATGATACTTCGGTCACACTAATAATACATGCTAATGATAATCATAGCAATCATGGTAATGACAGAAAATATATATATAATATTAACATGCTTCTATTTGCACATATACATATGTGAATAGAAACATTGATTTAAAGACATGAAAGTATAGAAATAGCCTACACCTGATAAAGATATGCTCATACACAATAACAAACCTCAGTATAAACAGAGATTTTGATGTATCACAGAATTCTGCAATAGATCACAATTTTGACACTATGGGAAGTGTCATTTTCAGAACTTTTCTTTATCTCCATTATCTCCATTCTCTATTTCCAACATTCCTGGAGACTGAACTCAAGGATCAGTAAATATTCTCAACCTTAACCATAGCAGACTTCATTCATCCCATATATGCTTGTTATTTTTCCCCATTGACAGAAGGCATTGTACCATGAAATATACAACATATCTCTGACACACCTGACGAAAACAAACAATGGGGAAAGATTGACTATTTAATAAATGGTGATGGGAAAACTGGCTAGCCAAATGAAGAAAGCTGAAAGTGGACCCCTTCCTTACACCTTATAAAATAATTAACTCAAGATGGATTAAAGACTTAAACATAAGATCTAAAACCATAAAAACTCTAGAAGACAACCTAGCCAATACCATTCAGAACATAGGCATAGGCAAAGACTTCACGACCAAAACACCAAAAGCAGTGGCAACAAAAGCCAAAATTGAGAAATGGGATCTAATTAAACTAAAGATAGCTTCTGCACAGCAAAAGACACTATCATCGGAGTGAACACACAACCTACAGAGTGGGAGAAAATTTTTGCAATCTATCCATCTAACAAAGGGCTAATATCCAGAATCTACAAGGAACTTAAACAAATTTACAAGAAAAAAACAACCCCATCAAAAAGTGGGAAAAGGATATGAACAGACACTTCTCAAAAGAAGACATTTATGCGGCCAATAAACACATGAGAAAAAGCTCATCATAGGCTGGGCGTGGTGGCTCACGCCTGTAATCCCATCACTTTGGGAGGCCAAGGCGAGTGGATCACAAGGTCAGGAGTTTGAGACTTGCCTGGCCACTATGGTGAAACTCTGTCTCTACCAAAAACACACAAAAAAACTTTAGCCAGGCGTGGTGGTATATATCTGTAATCCCAGCTACTCAAGAGGCTAAGACAGGAGAATTGCTTGAACCCATTAGGTGGAGGTTGCAGTGAGCCGAAATTGTGCCACTGCACTCCACCCTGGGTGACAGAGTGAGGCTGTCTCGAAGAAAAAAAAAAAAAAGCTCATCACCCCTGGTCCAATGAGATACCATCTCGCGCCAGTTAGAATGGCAATCATTAAAAAGTCAGGAAACAACAGGTGCTAGAGAGGATGTGGAGAAATAGGAATGCTTTTACACTGTTGGTGGGAGTGTAAATTAGTTCAACCATTGTGGAAGACAGTGTAGCAATTCCTCAAGGATCCAGAACTAGAAATATCATTTGACCTAACAGTCTCATTACTAGGTACACATCCAAAGGATTATAAATCATTCTACTATAAAGACACATTCACACATATGTTTATTGCAGCACTATTCACAAGAGCAAAGACTAGGAACCAACCCAAATGCCCATCAATGATAGACTGGATAAAGAATATGTGGCACATATACACCATGGAATACCATGCAGCTATAAAAAAGGATGGATTAATGTCTTTTGCAGAGACATGGATGAAGCTGGAAACCATCATTCTCAGCAAACTATCACAAGAACAGAAAACCAAACACCACATGTTCTCACTCATAAGTGGGAGTTGAACAATGAGAACACATAGACACAGGGAGGGGAACATCACACACTGGGGCCTGTCAGTGGGTAGGAAGGAAAGAGGAGGGATAGCATTAGGAGAAATACTTAATGTAGATGACGAGTTGATGGGTGCAGCAAACCACGACAGCACATGTATACCTATTTCACAAAACTGCAAGTTCTGCAAATGTATCCCAGAACTTAAAGTGTATGTATGTGTGTATATATATATACACACAAATGTAAATGTAAATGTAAATAAATTGAAAATGGTAAAAATAGAAATATGTTTCCTACACAAATAGCGACATAATAAAGCAAGATAGAATGTATGTTTGAGTTAAAAAAAATTGCTTAGAAGACAACTTGAATTCCATTCCAAGGAACTAGTTTTCAAAAGTTTACAACCAGATTTCAGTTTGGCAAAAGGCAACAATGCTGTTTTGAAAATAATTTCTGAAAAGAGCTTCCCCAGCAGTTCCAAATGGCAGTCCTGATACAAGGAAGTAGGGGCAATTTTGTTACCACCAGGAACACTGAATTTATTTTCAGACCTTGAAATTCTGGGAGGCCCTCAAATAATAATCAACTACAATATTTTACTTTACATAGAAATATTGTTTTAATGTTAATATAAAAGCTTGTATATGAACTAAAATTGTCAATCTGCCACTTTTAAGAAAGAAGAATCCATTATGTCCCTAATCTATAGTGAGTTGATATGTTCCATAAGCAGTTCTGGAAGGAGGCTACACTTAGAGCATAAATTGGTATAGATCGCTTTGCTCTCACAGATAGCGACACAATATTTTCTGCTGAATGGGAAAAAGTTTGAAGGCATAAATCAAGATAAAGCAATCATCTGACAAAGAATTACAAAGAGGCCCCATACCTTTTTCTTAGTGAACTCCGTGTGACACATTGATTTTCCACTGAAGATAAAAGCCAAAATCATGTGTCATCAATAGAAAGCAAGCAAAACTATTTGGTTCAATATGTTATGGTACTTAATGAAAAAAAACTTGCAGAGAAAAGACAAATCTAAAATGTTGCACATGATTCAAACAAGTCTGGATCAGAAGAGACATTTCAGAGGTCACTGCTAGAGAGTCGAGGATACATTAGAGAGAAATAAACTCCTGCTTTTTTGTTTATCTACTTACATACACAGATACTGTCTGATGAAGATGATTGATATCAGGTATGGTATTTGATGGTATAGTCATTTACAAAATAATTCATCCCTTATGATCTAATGCAATTTTCTTCATATTACACGTGTATATTTAAATACTTCCTTGTGAAGTGGAGGCTAGCCAGGCTGCTGTTAGCATATCCAGTACATTTCTGCAAATTCCAAAATGGCAAATCCCACAGTTGAAATTTCAACCTCTCTAGCGTCCCTCGGCTGGAGTGCATAATCACGGCAAAAGTCTGCAACATCAGAGGTGGCCGCCACAGACACAAAGTCTATGTTTCTCACTCCATTCTACCAAATCTAGTCAGCAGTCTGGGTGAGGGGGCTTGGCAGTATCTATGAGCAGAAAGCATTCAAATGGCTGGTATATGTGCTTCTGGGGAAACTAAGGGGAAAAAAGAGAGAGGGAGGGAGGGAGGGAACAAGAAAGAAGAAGGAAACTCAAGGAGAGAGGAAGGGAAGGAGGCTGGCAAGAAGGGATGGAGGGAGCAAGGGAGGGAGGAATAAAGGAAGGAAGTTACACCAAGTTTCAAAACTGGCCACGGACTGAGAAGGATTAAGAGACAAACGGAATTGAAAGCATTTATGTTCATACTCGGTATTTTTCTTACCCATTCTTGCAAATTAGTAATTTAAAAATTTTCATTTCCACAAATCCACGTGTTTTCTTGTTCCTCTCTCTCCGCTCTTTTTCCTTCTTTCCTTCCTGACTTTCTTCTTTCTTTTCAACATAGGTTATATAAATGTGTGAGAGCTATCACTAGTCTACATTAATCATCAGGATTTCCCTGTATATTTCCAATTAAGATGACCCATAATAATATTCTACTGTAATTTTGGAGGGTCCAAAATACTAGATGGCATTTAGTGTTTTGGAAATCATGACAAGTCTAACAGGACTTTAAAAAACCTATCAAGACATCTGATGTGTTTTCTTGCCCATACACTCTTTAATGAGGTCTGCTTGACCCTTTCTTCTTCCCTTCTCTAGTCATGGGTTCTTCACACTGAAAACTAAGCTTTGCATCAGTGTTTGACGAACAGGTGACATAATAAACTGCAGTTACATTTTAAATTCAGCTCAAGATGGTAGATGAGAAATCTAAGATTGTGAAGTGAGATTTAGTATGCTGTTCAGTATGCAACAAATCTGAGTGTTGCTCACACAGGATTCATACCAACAGGCTCCTTCCAAAACCTTTCAATGCAAATTCTAGCAAATGCACACTTGGAAGAAAAATGTTCCATGAAGTTGTATATGTAAATTTATACTTTCAGCATTTATGTATATAATTTCAGGGGAAGTGGGATCAACTTAACATTATTAAACATAGTCCAATGATACTTACAACATAACTTCAGAAACATTTTATTACTAGAAGTATTTTAAAAAGGATGTACCATTTAGGATTTAAGACACACCCCACAAATGAAAAAACAAATGAGATTATAAACAACATTTTTTAAGAAAATTATGCCATCTCTTTCACTACAAAATCCTCCTGGGGGAAAAATATCTTTTCCTTCATTATTAAAGGATGTTATCAGAGCACAGTGGAATTCTTTCAGATTTAGTCAGAAGGTTCTCTGGAGTTGAGAGATCTATTGGAGAATATTTTCTTTGAAAGTCCATGTCCTTTCCCCAGGCCTACATCATATATAAATAAACATTTCAGAAAAGGGGCCATGTTAGGAAAAAGTGGGTTGAAGATTGTAAGACCTGGTTCCTGGGTGCCAAATAATTCACAAGTTGGAATAAGCTGGGTTTCTGTAACACTTCTCTATGACTGCCATTGATACTGAACTATGCCAAGGCACTAAGTCCTACCAAGGAAAAGCAGGAGGAAAACAGGTGTAAGAAAACATTTCCTGTCAGTGTGTCCAGAGATAGCATGAGTCAACAGCGGCTCCTCATGAAGCCATCGATTCGTAACACTGGAGTATCTAGAATGCATCTGGGTCGAATTATTAAAAAGAAAGTTCTTCTCAAGCTAGTTGTAATGGTAGCTACTTTAAAAAATTAATGTTCTGCGATTCTGATAAAAACCTATGTGGTGAACCAACAATAAAGGCGGCTGGAGATATTGGTATGAAATAGTTATTTTTCCTTATATACCTGGACGTTCATATAAGAAATTATACTTTTGGAAGGTCTGTCATATTCTCAGTGTATAAGAGTTGAATCATTTTTAGAAGTTATTGTCAGAATTTTGCTTTAATAGTGCAATAAAGTGTGCATTCTCTCTCTCTCATTTTCATTCAACAGCCTCTACAAATTGAGCCTGACTCAAAGGTCTTTCCCTCTTGGAATATGACTCCTCCCCTGTCCCTCTACATAGGCTGTTCTATAACAAATTATTTTGCTGTCTTGATTTTTCAGAGACCTCATGCTAGTAGTAGAGAGCCAGGAGAAAGTGAGATGTCCTATATAAAAGGCCTGCTAGAAAAAGAAATCAGCACTGAGTTCTAAGGATACTGAACAACTTTTTAAAAAACAAGCAAGCCATATTAAACACATTAGTTACAACCAAATTAGATAAAACCATGAAAATTATCCAAGAAGAAAAAGTACATCACCTGTCTAGGTTTAAAATTGCTGAAGGCTGCCATCCAAGGACCATCTATGATAACAAATACAGTAGTCTGTATTGACACAAAGTTTTAGTGATAGACGTAATTACATTCTTCTGCTGGTGGTGTTCTAGAATAAATGGAATATCTGCTGATCAAATCTGAATGCATCCCATAATATTAGCATGTAGGATCCCAGATCTGCAGGCACTATCTCTTTCTCAGATCTACACTTTGAATATTATGTTAGTTAAAATGAGAAGTATGTTAGAAAATGTCTTTTACAAAAGAAATATTGGCTGAGTATGGTGGCTCATGCCTGTAATCCCAACACTCTGGGAGGCCAAGGTGAGAAGATCTCTTGAGCTCAAGAATTTGAGACCAGCTTGGGCAACATATCTATAAAAAATTTTAAAACTTAGCCGGTGTGGTGGTGCACACCTATAGGCACAGCTACTTCAGAGGCTGAATCAAGAGGATCACTTGAGCTTGGGAGTTTGAGGTTGCAGTGAACTATGAACATGGCACTGAACTCCAGTCTGGGCAACAGAGTGAGAACTTGTCTTCAAAAAAATAAAAAAGAAGAAAAAAATAGGAAATATTGTGTTCACATCTGCTATGGTACTCTTTCTTATATAAACTATTTCTTTGCAGTATTCTAGAGGATTTAAGACAAATTTACCACTGAATAATTTCATATGGTATATTATTGCATTAGTATAGTATGTTATTATATAATTAGTATAAGTGACCAGTGCTGCAACAACCACATTCCAAAAAGTATTGTGATCCTCCAAAATTACAATGTCTAAATGACATTATTCTCCTTCATGAGACCATTATACCTTAATTTTTCAGCACCATGAAAATCTACAAATGCCCTCTAAAATATATTTAGAAAACGTGGGGAAAAAATAGATACAGTTTCAGAAGATACATATATTTTGAAAATTAGCCTTTTTGGAATAAATTATTCTTTATGACATATAAATAAACACATTTTTCAGACTGGCGGGGTAACATTTGCATCAGTCAAAATAATTAGATTACTAAAACCTGTAATCTTATTAGAAAAATGGTTTATTCAGAGAATCATTGGAATTATTAGCCTTCAAGCTGCTATAGATTGAATCTGATCAAAATAATTAAGATAATATTATTTCATTTTTCAGTATAATATCTCCTTAGTATTTTTGTTTCTTATTTAATATGTGATTATATTTACTTCTGTGAATAATATGGATGAAGATCGTTACAGTGTCAAGATCACTGGGTTCAGAGCACAGAAACCTCAAGTCTATTCTTTTTTCTTAAATACCTGTAAGACTTTAAAGAAGACAGAGTTTCTGGACTCTAATTTCTCTATCTGTAGAATAAATGGGTTAGACCAAATAACTCCTTTCTGCTTATAAATTTTCTAATTATATGACTGAGCTTACACCTGGAAAACAGTCTATCTCCTGTATAAATTAATGATAGAAATGAAAACCACCACGTTTCATGAAATTAACCACATAAATATCAACATCAACTGCTCAGAAGGACTTAAGTGCAAGTATCACAGGAATTCTGAAGCACAGAGAACTAAATATAAGAAATGTAACATTCTTCGTATTTTCAAAGAAGATTTTAATAATATATGTAAACACAGTAGCCTGTTCATAAGAAAAAAGAAAAGGGACGTCTTAGCATATTCAGGGTTCAACCAAAACTACTACTGGAATGTAAATCAAAGTAATATTCACCTAACTGTCATAATTGGCATGAATAATTTTAAGTAAAACACTTTTATTTGATATTAAATGTGAACAATAAGCCAAAACAGAGAAAATTAATCAATTGATCATTTATTGAAACTGAAATAAAAATATATAATTATTGAAGTCTCTTATATACATAAACCAATCATTGCTTAAATGAGCTGACATACTAGCTCCATAGTTTTATGTCACTAAGGAACTCTTTTGAACACAATAAAGAAACCAGAATTGAGCACAAAGAATGATGAACTGGGAAGTTCATGGCTTTCTATCTACTAATTAGGAGTACAATCATTCAGTCAAACAGCCACTCAACAAACATTTAGCATACAGCTTCTGGATACCAGGTACTGGTGTAGGTGCTAGAGCAACAAGGAAATAGTCCCTGCATTCAGTGAGCTCACAGGCAAGTAAACAAGTAAGTATAAAGACTGCATGACTGATTGGGAGCGGTGGTTCATGCCTGTAATCCCAGCACTTTGGGAGGCCAACGTGGGCAGATCACGAGGTCAAGAGATCGAGACCATCCTGGCCAACATAGTGAAACCCCGTCTCTACTAAAAATACAAAAATTAGCTGGGCACGGTGGTGCACGCCTGTAGTTACTTGGGAGGCTGAGGCAAGAGAATCAGTTGAACCTGGAAGGTAAAGGTTGCAGTGAGCTGAGATCACACCACTGCACTCCAGCCTGGTGACAGAGTGAGACTCTGTCTCAAAAAAAAAAAAAAAAAAAAGACTCCATGATAAATGTGTATCTACAAAGGGCACAAAGGAATGAGTAGCTAATCCCCAAAGCCATATGGAGCAGTCAGTATAAGCTTCAGGAAAAGAAACTGAAGTAAAAAGCTAACCTGAATCTGAAAAAAATGAGTAGGTATTTTCCAAGCACGTTTCAGGGGAAAAGTTGCAGGATGCAGAAGTCCTCCCAAGTACAAAAAGAGAATGAACTCTGGACAACTGGCAATTTATGGCACACAGGAATCAGTAAATGTAGGGATGAGAGGCACACAGAAACATGGGCAAAAACAGGAATTTTGACTTTATTCCATAAATCATGGAAAGCCACCAATGGGTTTTAAGTAATAAAATACTAAGACCAGGTTTGCATTTTAGAAAGATCAATTTGATTTCAGTGAGGAGGTCCAAAAATGAGAGCAGCAAGGCCAGATAGAAGTCCTGCTGCAACTAGCTATGGTTAGAGATGCAGACCAAAACTAAGGTGAAATCATTTAGAAGAAAGAACGTGGATATAAGAGCCATTGGTTTGGCCTCTCCACATCATTTTTTTAATTTTATTTTCATTTATTTATTTATTTATTTTTTGAGACAGAGTCTCGCTCTGTCACCCAGGCTGGAGTGCAGTGGCGTGATCTTGGCTCACTGCAAGTTCTGCCTCCCGGGTTCACACTATTCTCCTGCCTCAGCCTCCCGAGTAGCTGGGACTACAGGCACGTGCCACCACGCCCAGCTAATTTTTTCTATTTTTTAGTAGAGATGGGGTTTCACCATGTTAGCCAGGATGGTCTCGATCTCCTGACCTCGTGATCCACCCACCTCGGCCTCCCAATGTGCTGGGATTACAGGCTTGAGCCACCATGCCCAGCTGGCCTCTCCACATCTTTACTGTTATACTGATAACATGGGGATGAAAATAAATATTATTTGTATTTAAACTATTATTGTTATGTGAAAATTAAACAAATAACATACTATGATAACATCGGAGGTTCAAGAAATATTAAGTCTTGAAAATAGGAAAGATGAAAGGAAGGAAACAGGGAGTGGGGAGGAAAGTAGGAGAAAGGAGAGAATATAGGAATGAGAGAGGAGGAAAATAATAAGAAAGAAGTAGAAAGCTAGGTACGGTGGCTCATGACTGTAATCCCAGCGCTTTGGGAGGCCGAATCAGGCAGATCACAAGGTCAGGAGTTCAAGACCAGCCTGGCCAATATGGTAAAACCTTGTCTCCACTAAAAATACAAAAATTAGCTGGGTGTGGTGGCAGGCACCTATAGTCCCAGCTACTCGGGAGGCTGAGGCAGGAGAATCACTTGACCCTGGGAGGCAGAGGTTGCAGTGAGCTGAGATCACACCACTGCACTCCAGCCTGGGTGACAGAGAAAGATGCTGTCTCAAAAAAAAAAAAAAAAAAAAGAAAAAAAAAAAAGAAAGAAGTAGAAAAAGATATAGTATTTCTTAATCAGCAGAAGCTACTCTTATTTTTCAATACTCTACCTTTCTAATGTATCACTGACAAGGAAAGGTCTTGAATAATTGACTGAAGTCAGAATAGGTAAGGCACTCTACCTGTGGATACATGAGAGGCCTTAAAAAGTTCATGGAAAATGTATATTATGAAAAAAACTATGCAAAGGTTTCAATTTTGGCAGCAAAATAAACTCATACTAATTTATTATAGCATGTTTGAACAGGATCTAGTTTGAGACAGTAAGAAGGAGTAGACATTAGTTTGAAAAGAGCCCCTAGCAGAGCAATGTAAATTCTGCTAAAATTGAAGCAAGAACAAACATTAGATTATGATGGAGCTTGAGTGAAAGAATGGTGAAATCACTGATGCTTTACAAGAAGCTTGAGGGGACAATGCACCAAAGAAATCAGTAGTTCACAAGCGGACAGCTTTTTTAAAGAAGAAACGAGATGATGTGGAAGATGAAGTCCACAGGGACAGATCATCCATATCAATTTGCAAGGAAAAAAATTAATCTTGTTTGTGCCCTAATTGAAGAGGACTGATAATCAACAGCACAAACAATAGCCAACATCGTAGACATCTTAATTGGTTCAGCTTACACAGTTCTGACTAAAAAATTAAAGTTGAACCAACTTTCCACTGCATGGGTGCCAAAAGTGTTGTGCTCAGATCAGCTGCAGACAAGAGGAGAGCTCTCAATGGAAATTTTAAAGAACTAGGGTCAAGATCCTGAAGGATTTCTTTGAAGAATTGTAACAGAAGATAAAACATGGCTTTCCCAGTATGATCCTGAGGGCAAAACACAATCAAAGCAATGGCTACCAAAGGTGGAAGTGGTCCAGTCAAAGCTAAAGGGGATCACTCAAGAGCAAAGGTCACGGCAACAGTTTTTTGGGGACATTCCAGGCATTTTGCTTGTTGACTTTGTGGAAGGTCAAAGAACAATAATATCTGCATATCATGAGAGTGTTTTGAATAAGTTAGCCAAAGTTTTAGGGCAAAATACCTGGGAAAGCTTTAGCAGACAGTCCTCTAACACCACAATGTTTCTGCTCATTCCTGTCATCAAGCAAAGGCAATTTTGTGAGAGTCTCAATGGGAAATTGTCAGGCATCCACCTTACAGCTCTGATTTGGCTCCTTCTGACTTCTTTTTGTTTCCCAATCTCAACAAATGTGGAAAGGGCACCCATTTTTCTTAAGTTAATAATGTATAAGAGACTGCATTGACATTGTTAAGTTCCCAGGACCATCAGTTCTTTAGGGATGAAAACCGAAGATCACATTTTCAATGTTTATCTTTTAACTTCATTTTTCCACAAACTTTTTGAAGTTTCTCCATACAAATGTCTCCATACAAATGAGCACTTGCAAAATAAGCAGAGAGTCTCATTCAATGGACAGAAAGTTCTGTGCCATCTAAAAATTATCTTAAGCAAGTTCAATGTGTAGCAACAGACTGTATTGATAAATATCAGTTAGGTTGACTTCTGCAATGACCATGATGGAGTAACAAGAACTAGACTTTCTCTCCCTCCTGAAACAACCAAAAAAATGGCCAAAATGTATGCCACAAAAGTTTGCAAGACCCTGTAAAGTCAGTCTCAAACAAGGTGAGCCTATCAACTGCCCTAATTTATGCCTGGAGAAAGTTTTCCAGCCCACTACTCCAGGAGAAAAGCCCAAGAGGAGCCCAGCGTTCTCCCTGAGCTGAGGGGACAGAGCTGAGAGTCCACAGAAACCATGTTGACATGAGCTCTCAGGACAAGGTTTCCGAGAAGAAGGGGCTGCACAGAAAGAGAACTCCAGAGCTCTGCAAAGGGTCCCCCTAAAGTACATAGCTAAGTAATTGTTAGGACAGGCCTAGAGAAAAGTACCTACGGTTGGGGAAACAACACCCAGATAAGATGAAAAGTAACAGTACACATGCTCACCAAGGTCCAGTAATAGTGCTTATTTTATCAGCCAAACCAGGAACACCTCAAGATTCCCAGGGATACCCGGAAGGATCTTGCCTCACTAGTTGGGAGTGATTAGCTCTAAAATGAGAACTGGTCTGATCCCACCTAATGAATTTTTAAAGCAAGACCAAAAAGAGTCAAACTCTTTCCAACTAAACTTAAATACATACCAATACAAAGATCAAGAATATTTATATATACTTCCAGCACTCAATAAGATAAAAGTCACCATATCTGACATCCAGACACAGTTTAGCAGAGACACAACAGTAACAACAAAAGACAGAAGAACGTGGCTCATAATAAGGAGAAAAATCACTGAGTCAGAACTGATCCAGAGTAAATCAAGGTGCCAGAGTTATCAGTTAAGAACATTCAAATGCTTATTGAAACAGTATTCTATATGTTCTAAAATAGAGACATGCAAGATACACTAAAGGAGGCTGGGCGCAGTGGCTCACGCCTGTAATCTCAGCATTTTGTGAGGCCGAGGCAGGTGGATCACGAAGTCAGGAGTTCAGGACCAGCCTGACCAATATGGTGAAATCCCATCTCTACTAAAAATACAAAAATTAGCGGGGCATAGTAGCATGCGGCTGTAGTCCCAGCTACATGGTAGGCTGATAGCACGTTAGTCATTAAAGAAGAAAAGATAGACACCTCTCAAAATAAAATATAGAGAGAAAATAAACTTTTAAAAAACATGAACAGAGCAATAGTAGACAGTAAATTTCAAGTAACTGAATTTACGTGTAATCTCAGTTCCCAAAGGAGAGGAGAGGGAAGATGTGAAAACATTTGGGACTTTGAGTCAGGCAAAGCTTTCTTTGATATGACCCCACAGCATGATTTATATAATAATATATTGATAAGAAGAACTCATCAAATTTAAAAAAAAGAATCTGCTCTTCAAAAGAATCTATTAAGAGACTGAAAAGACAAGCTGCAGGCTGGGAGAAAATATTTGCAATTCATATATCTGATGAAAGGCTTGCATCAAAAATATATTTTAAAAGCTCAAAATTTAATAATGAAAAACAAACAACCCCATTTAAAACTTGGGTGAAAGACTGGAACAGACATTTCAAAGTAGACATTTGTTTGGTAAATAAGCACATATGCTCAACATAATTAATGCTTAGGGCAATGCAAATTAAAACCAAAATGAGACGCCACTATCTATTTTTAAATAGCTAAGATTAGCATGACTGATAATAGCCAAGCACTGGCTTGGATGTGGAGAAGCTGAAACTCTCATACACTGCTGATGGGAATACAAAAAAGTGTAACCTTTGAAAAACAGCTTAAGAGTCCCTTAAAAAGTTAAACATACTTCTGCCGTAAGACTCAGCCATTGCACTCCTGGGTATTTACCCAACAGAGATAAAAGTAGGTGTTCATATAATGATATCAACACAAATGTTCATAGCACATGTATTCATAATAGCCCAAACTAGAAACAGTCTAAATATCAATCAATACATTAATGAATTAACTTGCTTTATCCGAATTAATTATGGATACATACTATAACATGAATGAATCTCAAAATAACTATACTAAGTGAAACAAGGCAGACTCTAGAGGTAAAACATGCAGAGAAAAAAACATAAAATGTCAGACAAAAAAGTGCATAGTGTAAAATTTTATTTATATACATTTTTTGACTGTATAAATTACTGTCCAGTGACAGAAAGCAGTTTGGTGGTTTTTAAGGGCCAGGAATGAGGGGCCAGAGAAATGTATTATAAAGAGGCATCAGGAAACTGGAGGTGAAGTATATTTCCATCACCTCGATTGTGTGCTGATGGTTTCTAAACTTTCAATATTTTTAGTTTATTATATGTTATACAAAATAAAGCTTGTAATAAAAATCAAAAGATTGAGCCATCCTTGTTTTCTCTATAAAAGAGCAGAATTCTCCTTTTAGAGATTTGGAAAGATTATTAAAAGATAAGTTACAAAATACAGTACCTGACACGTATAAAATATTAAATAATTACTAGCCATGCTTAATTATTTTGTTTTAAGTCTATATGAGTCAAGTTTTAGTAGAAATATGGGCTAGAAAAAAAAAAACAGAAAGCGGGACTCTGTGATCCGACTTGGGCTTATAGAACAGACTGCACTAGTTTGTTGTCATGCTGCTAATAAAGTCCTACCCAAGACCGGGTAATTTAGAAAGGAAAGAGGTTTAATGAACTCACAATTCCACATGGCTGGGGAGGCCTCACAGTCACGGCAGAAGGCAAAAAAGAAGCAAAGGCACATCTTAAATGGTAGCAGAGAAGAAAGCTTGTGTAGGGTAGCTCCCATTTTAAAAGCATCAGATCTCGTGAGACTTATTCGCTACCAGGAGAACAGTAGGGGGAACCCGCCCCTATGATTCAATGATCTCCACCTGACTCCATCCTTGACATGCGGGGATAATTACAATCAAGGTGAGATTCGGATGGAGACACAGCCGAATCATATCAATGACTAATGAGAGTTACGTCCAGAACCTAATGAAAACCTGTCTGAGGCCACATTCCCTGTAAAGCAGATTTGAGATAGAGATTTGTGTAGAGAACATTTAACTGGGTAAAATCCTAGGAGCCAACAACTGTGGCTAAAAAGCTGAATTGGACAAAGGGAGTTGAGATGTGAGGCAGTCACAACAAATACCTCAGCTAATCTCAAGGGGGAGCTGAGAAGCTGGGGTGACCCTTCAGAGTTGCCCTAAATTGAGGCAGGAGTATGGAGTTTTAATACCTTTCACTGGCCATTCTTCAGATACGAGTTGTCCCCAAGGATGGACATCAGCTTGACAAGTTATTAATTAGATCTCCTGAGAATAAATTCTAGAGAGAATCAGCTGAGAGGCATGATTTGCCAACACTCCCAATAGCTGGGCAAACTTCAGTTTTGAGGGAGGATTTGGGTTACACATAAAAGTCTCCACAACCAATTATTCATGGGAAATTCTATGTAGGCAGAGCTATTTCATGGCCAGTTAATCAAAACTACATAATCTATTTGGTTAAGCAAAAGAAATTAAAAAGATAAAATAAAATCTATATATTAACACTCAAAAGTTTTTAATGCATTTGCCTTGCATTTCGTATGTTTTGCCTTGCATTTCGTATATTTTGCCTTGCATTTGTTTATTTGCTTTCAAAAACCTTTAGAGAACAATAATTACTAATATAATATGGAGTAGCACAGCATAGACGAGGGAAGCTAACTCTCTCCCTTTTCCCAGAACCTGGAACAGCTAAAGATAATAAGCATTGTCAGCTTTGGTATCTGACATAGTTTGGATGTTTGTCCCCTTCAAATCTCACGTTAAAATGTGATCCCCAATGTTGGAGATAGATGCCTCCTGAATGGCTTGGTGCTGTCCTCTTGGTAATGAATGAGTTCTTACCCTGTGAGTTCATGCGATATCTGGTTGTTTAAAAGAGACTGACACCTCTTCCCTGTCTCTCTTGCTTCCGCTCTCACCATGTGATATGCTGGTTTCCCTTCACCTTCCACCATGATTGGAAGGTTCCTGATGCCCTCCCTGGAAGCAGGTGCCAGTACTATGCTTCATGTACAGCCTTCACAACAAGGAGCCAAATAAACCGCATTTCTTTATAAATAACCCAGCCTCAGGTATTTCTTTATAACAATGCAAATGGGCTAACAGAGTATCATTCATGGACAGTGAGTGTATTAGTCAATTTTCATGCTGCTGATAAAGACATACCCAAGACTGGGTAATTTATAAAGAAAAAGAGGTTTAATGAATTCACATATCTGTACCGCTACCTGTATAAATATGGAAATATCTTCACCGCTACCTGTACAAACATGGAAATATCTACACTGCCATCTCTTTAAACATGGAAATATCTACACTGCTATGTGTATAAACAAGGAAATATCTACAGCGCCATCTCTATAAACATGGAAATATCTACACTGCTATCTGTATGAACATGAAAATATCTACAGCGCCATCTGTATAAATATGGAAGTATCTACACCGCCATCTGTATAAACATGGAAATATCTACACCGCCATCTGTATAAACATGGAAATATCTACACCGCCATCTGCATAAACATGGAAATATATACACCGCCACATATATAAACATGGAAATATCCAAGAGGCCATCTCTATAAACTTGGAAATATCTACAACGCTATCTCTATAAACATGGAAATATCTAAACCGCTATGTGTATCAACATGGAAATATCTATACCGCTATCTCTATAAACATGGAAATATCTACACCGCTATCTGTATAAACATGGAAATATTTACAACGCTATCTGTATGAACATGGAAATATCTACACCGCTATCTGTATAAGCATGGAAATACCTACACCGCTATCTGTATAAACATGGAAATAACTACACCGCCATCTGTATAAACATGGAAATATCTACACCGCCATCTCTATAAACATTGAAATATCTACAACGCCATCTGTATGAATAGGGAAATAACTACACCGCCACCTGTATAAACATGGAAATATCTACACCACCATCTGTTTAAACATGGAAATATCTATACCGCTATATGTATAAACATGGAAATATCTAAAATGCTATCTCTATAAACATGGAAATATCTACACCGCTATCTGTATAAACATGGAAATATTTACAACGCTATCTGTATGAACATGGAAATATCTACACCGCTATCTGTATAAGCATGGAAATACCTACACCGCTATCTGTATAAACATGGAAATGCCTACAACGCCATCTGTATAAACATGGAAATATCTACACCGCCATCTCTATAAACATGGAAATATCTCCACCGCCATCTCTATAAACATGGAAATAATTACACCGCTATCTCTATAAACATGGATATATCTACACCGCTATCTGAATAAACATGGCAATATCTACACTGCTGTCTGTGAAACAGGGAATTATCGACACCTCTATCTCTATAAAAATGGAAATATCTACACGACTATCTCTATAAACATGGAAATATCTACACCAATATCTCTGTAAACATAGAAATATCTATACCGCTATGTGTATAAACATGGAAATATCTACACCGCTATGGGTATAAACATGGAAATATCTACACCGCCATCTGTATAAACATGGAAATATCTACACCGTCATCTCTATAAACATTGAAATATCTAAACCGGCATCTGTATGCACATGGAAATATCTACACCGCCATGTGTATAAATATGGAAATATCTACACCGCTATCTGTATGAACATGGAAATATCGACACCACCATCTGTATAAACAAGTAAATAACTATAATGCCGTCTCCATAAACATGGAAATATCTACACCGCTATCTGTATAAACATGGAAATATCTACACCGCTATCTGTATAAACATGGAAATATCTACACCACTATCTGTATAATCATGGAAATAACTTCAGCGCTATCTGTATAAAAATGGAAATATCTACACAGCTATCTGTCAATACAAGGAAATATCTACACCGCCATCCCTATAAACATGTAAATATCTACATTGCCATCTGAATAAACATGGGAATATCTACACCGCTATCTGTATGTACATGGAAATATCTACACCGCTATCTGTATAAACATGGAAATATCTACACTGCTATCTGTAAAACAGGGAAATATCTACACCGCTATCTGTATAAACATGGAAATATCTACAACGCTCTCTCTATAAACATGGAAATACCTACACCGATATCTCCATAAACATGGAAATATCGCCACTGCTATGTGTAAAAACATGGAAATATCTACACCGCCATGTCTATAAACATGTAAATATCTACACCGTCATCTGTATAAACATGAAAATATCTACACCCAGTCTGTATCAAAATGGAAATATTAACACCGCCATCTGTATGATCATGGAAATATCTACACCGTTATATGTATAAACACAGAAATATCTACACAGTTATCGGTATAAACATGGAAATGTCTACACTGCTATCTGTATAAACATAGAAATATCTACTCTGCTATCTGTAAAACAGGGAAATATCTACACCGCTAACTCTATAAACATGGAAATATCTACAATGCTCTCTGTATAAACATGGAAATATCTACACCGCTGTCTGTATAAACATGGAAATACCTTCACCGCTATCTGTATAAACATGTAAATATCTACACCGCTATCTATATAAACATCGAAATATCTACACCGCTATCTGTGTAATCATGGAAATATCTACACCGCTATCTGTATAAACATGCAAATACCTACACCGATATCTCCATAAACATGGAAATATCTACAATGCTATCTGTATGAACATGGAAATATCTACACTGCCATCTGTATAAACTTGGAAATATCTACACCGCCATCTCTATAAACATGGAAATATCTACACCGCCCTCGGTATGAACATGGAAATATCAACAACGTCATCTGTATGAACATGGAAATAACTACACAGACATCTGTGTGAACATGGAAATATCTACACCGACATCTGTATGAACATGGAAATATCCACACCGCCATCTGTATGAACATGCAAATATCTTCACCGCCTTCTGTATGAACATGGAAATATCTACACCGCTATCTGTATGAACATGGAAATACCTACAAACCTATCTCTATAAACATCGAAATATTTACACTGCTATCTGTATAAACAAGGAAATATCTACACCGCCATCTCTATAAACATGGAAATATCTACACTGCCATCTGTATAAACATGGAAATATCTACACCGCTATCTGTATAAACATGGAAATATCTACACTCCTTTCTGTGAAACAGGGAAATTTCTACACTGCTATCTCTATAAACATGGAAATAACTACACCACAATCTCTATAATCATGGAAATATCTACACCACTATCTCTATAAACATGGAAATATCTACACCACTATCTCTATAAACATGGAAATATCTACACCGCTATTTGTATAAACATGGAAATATCAACACTGCTATCTGAATAAAAATGGAAATATCTACAGCGATAAGTGTATAAACATGGAAATATCTACACCGCCATCTCTATAAACATGGAAATATTTACACCGCCGTCGGTGAGAACATGGAAATATCTGTACGCCATCTCTATAAACTTGGAAATATCTACACCGCCATCTGTATCAGCTTGCAAATATCTACACCGCCAGCTGAATGATGATGGAAATATCTACACGGCTATCTGTATAAACACAGAAATATCTGCACTGCTATCTGTATAAACATGGAAATATCTACACCGCTATCTGTATAAACATGGAAATATCTACACCGCTATCTGTATAAACATGGAAATATCTACACCTCTATCTGTATAAAGATGGAAATATCTACACCGCTACCTGTAAAAACATGGAAATATCTACAACGCTATCTGTATGAACATGGAAATATCTTCACCGCCATCTGTATGAACATGGATATATCTACACAGCCATCTGGATGAACGTGGAAATATCTACACAGCCATCTGGATGAACATGGAATTATCTACACCGCTATCTGTGTAAACATGCATACATCTTCACCGCTATCTGTATAAACATGGAAATATCTACACCGTTTTCTGTATGAACATGGAAATATCTACACCGCTATCTGTGTAAACATGCATACATCTTCACCGCTATCTGTATAAACATGGAAATATCTACACCGCTATCTGTATGAACATGGAAATATCTACACCGCTATCTGCACATACATGGAAATATCTACAAAGCTATCTCTTTACACATGGAAATAAGTACACCGCTATCTCTATAAACATGGAAATATCTACACCGCCATCAGTATGAACATGGAAATATCTGCACCGTCATCTGTATGAACATATAAATATCTACACCGCCATCTGAATTAAGATGAAGATATCTACACCGCTATATGTATAAACATGGAAATATCTACACCGCTACCTGTATAAACATGGAAATATCTACACCGCTATCTGTATAAACATGGAAATACCTACACCGTCTTCTGTATGAACATGGAAATATCTACACCGGTATCTGTATGAACATGGAAATACCTACAAACCTATCTCTATAAACATCGAAATATTTACACTGCTATCTCTATAAACAAGGAAATATCTACACCGCCATCTCTATAAACATGGAAATATCTACACTGCCATCTGTATAAACATGGAAATATCTACACCGCTATCTGCATAAACATGGAAATATCTACACTCCTTTCTGTGAAACAGGGAAATTTCTACACTGCTATCTCTATAAACATGGAAATAACTACACCACAATCTCTATAATCATGGAAATATCTACACCACTATCTCTATAAACATGGAAATATCTACACCACTATCTCCATAAACATGGAAATATCTACACCGCTATTTGTATAAACATGGAAATATCAACACTGCTATCTCAATAAACATGGAAATATCTACAGCGATAAGTGTGTAAACATGGAAATATCTACACCGCCATCTCTATAAACATGGAAATATTTACACCGCCGTCGGTGAGAACATGGAAATATCTGTACGCCATCTCTATAAACTTGGAAATATCTACACCGCCATCTGTATCAGCTTGCAAATATCTACACCGCCAGCTGAATGACGATGGAAATATCTACAAGGCTATCTGTATAAACACAGAAATATCTGCACTGCTATCAGTATAAACATGGAAATATCTACACCGCTATCTGTATAAACATGGAAATATCTACACCGCTATCTGTATAAACATGGAAATATCTACACCGCTATCTGTATAAACATGGAAATATCTACACCGCTATCTGTATAAATATGGAAATATCTACACCGCTACCTGTAAAAACATGGAAATATCTACACCGCTATCTGTATGAACATGGAAATATCTTCACCGCCATCTGTATGAACATGGATATATCTACACAGCCATCTGGATGAACGTGGAAATATCTACACAGCCATCTGGATGAACATGGAATTATCTACACCGCTATCTGTGTAAACATGCATACATCTTCACCGCCATCTGTATAAACATGGAAATATCTACACCGTTTTCTGTATGAACATGGAAATATCTACACCGCTATCTGTGTAAACATGCATACATCTTCACCGCTATCTGTATAAACATGGAAATATCTACACCGCTATCTGTATGAACATGGAAATATCTACACCGCTATCTGTTTGAAAATGGAAATATCTACACCGATATCTGCATGAAAATGGAAATATCTACACAGCTATCTGCACAAACATGGAAATATCTACAAAGCTATCTCTATACACATGGAAATAAGTACACCGCTATCTCTATAAACATGGAAATATCTACACCGCCATCAGTATGAACATGGAAATATCTGCACCGTCATCTGTATGAACATATAAATATCTACACCGCCATCTGAATTAAGATGAAGATATCTACACCGCTATATGTATAAACATGGAAATATCTACACCGCTACCTGTATAAACATGGAAATATCGACACCGCTATCTGTATAAACATGGAAATACCTACACCTCTACCTGTATAAACATGGAAATATCAGCACCGCTATCTGTTTGAACATGGAAATATCTACACCGCTATCTGTATGAACATGGAAATATCTACACCGATATCTGTATGAAAATGGAAATATCTTCACCGCCATCTCTATGAACATGGAAATATCTACACAGCCATCTGGATGAACAAGGAAATATCAGCACCGCTATCTGTATGAACATGGAAATATCTACACCGCTATCTGTATGAACATGGAAATATCTTCACCGCCATCTGTATGAACATGGATACATCTACACAGCCATCTGGATGAACATGGAAATATCTACACCGCTATCTGTTTGAACATGGAAATATGTACACCGCTATATGCATGAAAATGGAAATATCTACACAGCTATCTGCATATACATGGAAATATCTACACAGCTATCTCTTTACACATGGAAATAACTACACCGCTATCTCTATAAACATGGAAATATCTACACGGCCATCTGTATGAACATGGAAATATCTACACCACTATCTGCATGAACATGGAAATATCTACACCGCTATCTGTGTAAACATGCATACATCTTCACCGCTATCTTTATAAACATGGAAATATCTACACTGCTATCTGTATGAACATGGAAATACCTACACCGCTATCTGTTTGAACATGGAAATATCTACAACGCTATCTTCATGAAAATGGAAATATCTACACAGCTAACTGTATAAACATGGAAATATTATACACCACTATCTGTATAAACATGGAAATATCTACACCGCCATGTCTAAAAACATGGAAATATCTACACCGCCATCTGTATGAACATGGAAATATCTACACCGCTATCTGTATGAACTTGGAAATATCTTCACCGCCATCTGTATTAACATGGATATGACTACAAAGCCATCTGGATGAACATGGAAATATCTACACCGCTATCTGTATGAACATGGAAATATCTACACCGCTATCTGTGTAAACATGCATACATCTTCACCGCTATCAGTATAAACATGGAAAATCTACACCGCTATCTGTACGAACATGGAAATATGTATACCGCTATTTGTTTGAACATGGAAATGTATACACCGCTATCTGCATGAAAATGGAAATATCTACAAAGCTATCTGCATATACATGGAAATATCTACCCAGCTATCTCTTTACACATGGAAATAACTACACCGCTATCTCTATAAACATGGAAATATCTACACCGCTATGTGTATGAACATGGAAATATCTACACCGCTATCTGTATAAACACGGAAATATGTACACCGCTACCTGTATAAACATGGAAGTATCAGCACCGCTATAGGTATGAACATGGCTATATCTACACGGCTATCTGTATTAACATGGAAATATCTTCACCGCCATCTGTATGAACATGGAAATATCGTCACCGCCATCTGTATGAACATGGATATATCTACACAGCCATCTGTATGAACATGGAAATATCTTCACCGCCATCTGTATGAACATGGATATCTCTACAAAGCCGTCTGGATGAACATGGAAATATCTACACCGCTATCTGTATGAACATGGAAATATCTACACCGCTATCTGTGTAAACATGCATACATCTTCACCGCTATCTGTATAAACATGGAAATATCTACACCGTTTTCTGTATGAACATGGAAATATCTACACCGCTATCTGTGGAAACATGCATACACCTTCACCGCTATCTGTATAAACATGGAAATATCTACACCGCTATCTGTATGAACATGGAAATATCTACACCGCTATCTGTTTGAAAATGGAAATATCTACTCCACTATCTGCATGAAAATGGAAATATCTACACAGCTATCTGCACATACATGGAAATATCTACAAAGCTATCTCTTTACACATGGAAATAAGTAAACCGCTATCTCTATAAACATGGAAATATCTTCACCGCCATCAGTATGAACATGGAAATATCTGCACCGTCATCTGTATGAACATATAAATATCTACACCGCCATCTGTATTAAGATGAAGATATCTACACCGCTATATGTATAAACATGGAAATATCTACACCGCTACCTGTATAAACATGGAAATATCTACACCGCTATCTGTATAAACATGGAAATACCTACACCGCTACCTGTATAAACATGGAAATATCAGCACCGCTATCTGTATGAACATGGAAATATCTACACCGCTATCTGTATGAACATGGAATTATCTACACCGATATCTGTATGAACATGGAAATATCTTCACCGCCATCTCTATGAACATGGAAATATCTACACAGCCATCTGGATGAACAAGGAAATACCAGCACCGCTATCTGTATGAACATGGAAATATCTACACCGCTATCTGTGTAAACATGCATACATCTTCACCGCTATCTGTATAAACATGGAAATATCTACACTGCTATCTGTAAGTACATGGAAATATCTACACCGCTATCTGTTTGAACATGGAAATATCTACACCGCTATCTGCATGAAAATGGAAATATCTACACAGCTATCTGCATATACATGGAAATATCTAGACAGCTATCTCTTTACACATGGAAATAACTACACCGCTATCTCTATAAACATGGTAATATCTACACTGCCATCTGTATGAACTTATAAATATCTACACCGACATCTGTATTAAGATGGAGATATCTACACCGCTATCTGTATAAACATGGAAATATCTACACCGCTATGTGTATAAACATGGAAATATCTACACCGCTATCTGTACAAACATGGAAATATCTACACCGCTACCTGTACAAACTTGGAAATATCAGCACCGACATCTGTAGGAACATGGAAATATCTACACCGGTATCTGTATAAACATGGAAATATCTACACCACTATCTGTATGAACATGGAAATAGCTACACAGCCATCTGCATGAACATGGAAATATCTACACCGCTATCTGTATGAACAAGGATATATCTACACAGCCATCTGGATGAACATGGAAATATCTACACCGCTATCTGTATGAACATGGAAATACATAAACCGCTATATTTATGAACATGGAAATATCTACACCGCTATCTGTATGAACATGGAAATATCTACACCGCTATCTGTATGAACATGGAAATATCTTCACCGCCATCTGTATGAACATGGATATATCTACACAGCCATCTGGATGAACATGGAAATATCTGCACCACTATCTGTATGAACATGGAAATATCTACACCGCTCTCTGTATGAACATGGATATATCTACACAGCCATCTGGATGAACATGGAATTATCTACACCGCTATCTGTGTAAACATGCATACATCTTCACCGCTATCTGCATAAACATGGAAATATCTACACCGTTTTCTGTATGAACATGGAAATATCTACACCGCTATCTGTGTAAACATGCATACATCTTCACCGCTATCTGTATAAACATGGAAATATCTACACCGCTATCTGTATGAACATGGAAATAACTACACCGCTATCAGTTTGAAAATGGAAATATCTACACCGCTATCTGCATGAAAATGGAAATATCTACTAAGCTATCTGCACATACATGGAAATATCTACACAGCTATCTCTTTACACATGGAAATAACTACACCGCTATCTCTATAAACAGGGAAATATCTACAAGGCCATCTGTATGAACATGGAAATATCTGCACCGCCGTCTGTATGAACATATAGATATCTACACCGCCATCTGTATTAAGATGAAGATATCTACACCGCTATCTGTATAAACATGGAAATATCTACACCGCTACCTGTATAAACATGGAAATATCTACACCGCTATCTGTATAAACATGGAAATACCTACACCGCTACCTGTATAGACATGGAAATATCTACACTGCTATCTGTATGAACATGGAAATATCTACACCGATATCTGTATGAACATGGAAATATCTTCACTGCCATCTGTATGAACATGGATATATCTACACAGCCATCTGGATGAACATGGAAATATCTACACCGCTATCTGTATGAACATGGAAATATCTACACCGCTATCTGTGTAAACATGCATACATCTTCACCGCTATCTTTATAAACATGGAAATATCTACACTGCTATCTGTTTGAACATGGAAATATCTACACCGCTATCTGCATGAAAATGGAAATATCTACACAGCTATCTGCATATACATGGAAATATCTACACAGCTATCTCTTTACACATGGAAATAACTACACCGCTATCTCTATAAACATGGAAATATCTACAACGCCATCTGTATGAACATGGAAATATCTACACCGCTACCTGTATAAACACGGAAATATGTACGCCGCTACCTGTATAAACATGGAAGTATCAGCACCGCTATCGGTATGAACATGGCAATATCAACACGGCTATCTGTATGAACATGGAAATATGTACACCGCTATCTGTATGAACATGGAAATATCTACACCGTTATCTGTATGAACATGGAAATATCTACACAGACATCTGGATGAATATGGAAATGTCTACACCGCTATCTGTATGAACATGGAAATACATACACCGCTATCTCTATGAACATGGAAATATCTACACCGCTATCTGTATGAACATGGTAATATGTACACTGCCATCTGTATGAACTTATAAATATCTACACCGACATCTGTATTAAGATGGAGATATCTACACCGCTATCTGTATAAACATGGAAATATCTACACCGCTATGTGTGTAAACATGGAAATATCTACACCGCTATCTGTACAAACATGGAAATATCTACACCGCTACCTGTACAAACTTGGAAATATCAGCACCGACATCTGTAGGAACATGGAAATATCTACACCGGTATCTGTATAAACATGGAAATATCTACACCACTATCTGTATGAACATGGAAATAGCTACACAGCCATCTGCATGAACATGGAAATATCTACACCGCTATCTGTATGAACATGGATATATCTACACAGCCATCTGGATGAACATGGAAATATCTACACCGCTATCTGTATGAACATGGAAATACATACACCGCTATATTTATGAACATGGAAATATCTACACCGCTATCTGTATGAACATGGGACTATCTACACCGCTATCTGTATGAACATGGAAATATCTTCACCGCCATCTGTATGAACATGGATATATCTACACAGCCATCTGGATGAACATGGAAATATCTGCACCGCTATCTGTATGAACATGGAAATATCTACACCGCCATCTGTATGAACATGGATATATCTACACAGCCATCTGGATGAACATGGAATTATCTACACCGCTATCTGTGTAAACATGTATACATCTTCACCGCTATCTGCATAAACATGGAAATATCTACACCGTTTTCTGTATGAACATGGAAATATCTACACCGCTATCTGTGTAAACATGCATACATCTTCACCGCTATCTGTATAAACATGGAAATATCTACACCGCTATCTGTATGAACATGGAAATAACTACACCGCTATCAGTTTGAAAATGGAAATATCTACACCGCTATCTGCATGAAAATGGAAATATCTACTAAGCTATCTGCACATACATGGAAATATCTACACAGCTATCTCTTTACACATGGAAATAACTACACCGCTATCTCTATAAACAGGGAAATATCTACAAGGCCATCTGTATGAACATGGAAATATCTGCACCGCCGTCTGTATGAACATATAGATATCTACACCGCCATCTGTATTAAGATGAAGATATCTACACCGCTATCTGTATAAACATGGAAATATCTACACCGCTACCTGTATAAACATGGAAATATCTACACCGCTATCTGTATAAACATGGAAATACCTACACCGCTACCTGTATAGACATGGAAATATCTACACCGCTATCTGTATGAACATGGAAATATCTACACCGATATCTGTATGAACATGGAAATATCTTCACTGCCATCTGTATGAACATGGATATATCTACACAGCCATCTGGATGAACATGGAAATATCTACACCGCTATCTGTATGAACATGGAAATATCTACACCGCTATCTGTGTAAACATGCATACATCTTCACCGCTATCTTTATAAACATGGAAATATCTACACTGCTATCTGTTTGAACATGGAAATATCTACACCGCTATCTGCATGAAAATGGAAATATCTACACAGCTATCTGCATATACATGGAAATATCTACACAGCTATCTCTTTACACATGGAAATAACTACACCGCTATCTCTATAAACATGGAAATATCTACAACGCCATCTGTATGAACATGGAAATATCTACACCGCTATCTGTATAAACACGGAAATATGTACGCCGCTACCTGTATAAACATGGAAGTATCAGCACCGCTATCGGTATGAACATGGCAATATCAACACGGCTATCTGTATGAACATGGAAATATGTACACCGCTATCTGTATGAACATGGAAATATCTACACCGTTATCTGTATGAACATGGAAATATCTACACAGACATCTGGATGAATATGGAAATGTCTACACCGCTATCTGTATGAACATGGAAATACATACACCGCTATCTCTATGAACACGGAAATATCTACACCGCTATCTGTATGAACATGGTAATATCTACACTGCCATCTGTATGAACTTATAAATATCTACACCGACATCTGTATTAAGATGGAGATATCTACACCGCTATCTGTATAAACATGGAAATATCTACACCGCTATGTGTGTAAACATGGAAATATCTACACCGCTATCTGTACAAACATGGAAATATCTACACCGCTACCTGTACAAACTTGGAAATATCAGCACCGACATCTGTAGGAACATGGAAATATCTACACCGGTATCTGTATAAACATGGAAATATCTACACCACTATCTGTATGAACATGGAAATAGCTACACAGCCATCTGCATGAACATGGAAATATCTACACCGCTATCTGTATGAACATGGATATATCTACACCGATATCTGTATGAACATGGAAATATCTTCACTGCCATCTGTATGAACATGGATATATCTACACAGCCATCTGGATGAACATGGAAATATCTACACCGCTATCTGTATGAACATGGAAATATCTACACCGCTATCTGTGTAAACATGCATACATCTTCACCGCTATCTTTATAAACATGGAAATATCTACACTGCTATCTGTTTGAACATGGAAATATCTACACCGCTATCTGCATGAAAATGGAAATATCTACACAGCTATCTGCATATACATGGAAATATCTACACAGCTATCTCTTTACACATGGAAATAACTACACCGCTATCTCTATAAACATGGAAATATCTACAACGCCATCTGTATGAACATGGAAATATCTACACCGCTATCTGTATAAACACGGAAATATGTACGCCGCTACCTGTATAAACATGGAAGTATCAGCACCGCTATCGGTATGAACATGGCAATATCAACACGGCTATCTGTATGAACATGGAAATATGTACACCGCTATCTGTATGAACATGGAAATATCTACACCGCTATCTGTTTGAACATGGAAATATCTACACAGACATCTGGATGAATATGGAAATGTCTACACCGCTATCTGTATGAACATGGAAATACATACACCGCTATCTCTATGAACATGGAAATATCTACACCGCTATCTGTATGAACATGGAAATATATTCACCGCCATCTGTATGAACATGGATATATCTACACAGCCATCTGGATGAACATGGAAATATCTGCACCGCTATCTGGATGAACATGGAAATATCTGCACCGCTATCTGTATGAACATGGAAATATCTACACCGCTATCTGTATGAACATGGAAATACCTACACCGCTACCTATATAAACATTGAAATACCTACACCGCTATCTGTATGAAGATGGAGATACATACACCACTGTCTGTATGAACATGGAAATATCTACACCGCTATCTGTATGAACATGGAAATATCTACACCGCTATCTGTATGAACATGGAAATATCTTCACCGCCATCTGTATGAACATGGATATAACTACACAGCCATCTGGATGAACATGGAAATATCTACACCGCTCTCTGTGTAAACATGCATACATCTTCACCGCTATCTGTATAAACATGGAAATATCTACACCGCTATCTTTATGAACATGGAAATATCTACACAGCTAACTGTTTGAACATGGAAATATCTACACCGCTATCTGCATGAAAATGGAAATATCTACACAGCTATCTGCATATACACGGAAATATCTACACAGCTATCTCTTTACACATGGAAATAACTACACCTCTATCTCTATAAACATGGAAATATCTACACCGCCATCTGTATGAACATGGAAATATCTACACCGCTATCTGTATAAACACGGAAATATGTACACCGCTACCTGTTTAAACATGGAAGTATCAGCACCGCTATCGGTATGAACATGGCAATATCAACACGGCTATCTGTATGAACATGGAAATATCTACACCGCTATCTGTATGAAGATGGAAATATCTACACCGCTATCTGTATGAACATCGAAATATCTACACAGCCATCTGGATGAATATGGAAATGTCTACACCGCTATCTGTATGAACATGGAAATACATACACCGCTATCTCTATGAACATGGAAATATCTACACCGCTATCTGTATGAACATGGAAATATCTACACCGCTATCTGTATGAACATGGAAATATCTTCACCGCCATCTGTATGAACATGGATATATCTACACAGCCATCTGGATGAACATGGAAATATCTACACCGCTATCTGTAGGAACATGGAAATATCTTCACCGCCATCTGTATGAACATGGATATATCTACACAGCCATCTGGATGAACATGGAAATATCTGCACCGCTATCTGTATGAACATGGAAACATCTACACCGCTTTCTGTATGAACCTGGATATATCTACACAGCCATCTGGATGAACATGGAAATATCTACACCGCTATCTGTGTAAACATGCATACATCTTCACCGCTATCTGTATAAACATGGAAATATCTACACTGCTATCTTTATGAACATGGAAATATCTACACCGCTAACTGTTTGAACAGGGAAATATATACACCGCTATCTGCATGAAAATGGAAATGTCTACACAGCTATCTGCATATACATGGAAATATCTACACAGCTATCTCTTTACACATGGAAATAACTACACCGCTATCTGTATGAACATGGAAATATGTACACCGCTATCTGTATTAACATGGAAATATCTACACCGCTACCTGTATAAACATGGAAATATCAGCACCGCTATCAGTATGAACATGGAAGTATCTACACCGCAATCTGTATGAACATGGAAATATCTGCACCGCCATCTGTATGAACATATAAATATCTACACCGCCATCTGTATTAAGATGGAGATATCTACACCGCTATCTGTATAAACATGGAAATATCTACACCGCTATGTGTATAAACATGGAAATATCTACACCGCTATCTGTATAAACATGGAAATATCTACACTGCTACCTGTATAAACATGGAAATATCAGCACCGCTATCTCTATGAACATGGAAATATCTACACCGCCATCTGTATGAACATGGAAAAACCTTCACCGCCATCTGTATGAACATGGATATATCTAGACAGCCATCTGTATGAACATGGAAATATCTTCACCGCCATCTGTATGAACATGGATATGTCTACACAGCCGTCTGGATGAACATATAAATATCTACACCGCCATCTGTATTAAGAATGAGATATCTACACCGCTATCTGTATCAACATGGAAATATCTACACCGCTATCTGTATGAACATGGAAATATCTGCACCGCCATCTGTATGAACATATAAATATCTACACCGCCATCTGTATTAAGAATGAGATATCTACACTGCTATCTGTATAAACATGGAAATATCTACACCGCTATCTGTATGAACATGGAAATATCTACACCGCTACCTGTATAAACACGGAAATATGTACACCGGTACCTGTATAAACATGGAAGTATCAGCACCGCTATCGGTATGAACATGGCAATATCTACACGGCTATCTGTATGAACATGGAAATATCTACACCGCTATCTGTATGAACATGGAAATACATACACCGCTATCTGTATGAACATTGAAATAACTACACCGCTATCTGTATGAACATGGAAATATCTACACCGCTATCTGTATGAAGATGGAAATATCTTCACCGCCATCTGTATGAACATCTATATATCTACACAGCCATCTGCATGAACATGGAAATATCTGCACCGCTATCTGTATGAACATGGAAATATCTACACCGCTATCTGTATGAACATGGATATATCTTCAGAGCCGTGTGGATGAACATGGAAATATCTACGCCGCTATCTGTGTAAACATGCATACATCTTCACCGCTATCTGTATAAACATGGAAATATCTTCACTGCTATCTTTATGAACATGGAAATATCTACACCGCTAACTGTTTGAACAGGGAAATATATACACCGCTATCTGCATGAAAATGGAAATGTCTACACAGCTATCTGCATATACATGGAAATATCTACACAGCTATCTCTTTGCACATGGAAATAACTACACCGCTATCTCTATAAACATGGAAATATGTACTCCACCATCTGTATGAACATGGAAATATCTGCACCGCCATCTGTATGAACATATAAATATCTACACCGCCATCTGTATTAAGAAGGAGATATCTACACGGCTATCTGTATAAACATGGAAATATCTACAACGCTATCTGTATGAACATGGAAATATCTACACCGCTACCTGTATAAACACGGAAATATGTACACCGCTACCTGTATAAACATGATAGTATCAGCACCGCTATCGGTATGAACATGGCAATATCTTCACGGCTATCTGTATGAACATGGAAATATCTACACCGCTATCTGTATAAACATGGAAATATCTACACCGCTATGTGTATAAACATGGAAATATCTACACCGCTATCTGTATAAACATGGAAATATCTACACTGCTACCTGTATAAACATGGAAATATCAGCACCGCTATCTGTATAAACACGGAAATATGTACAACGCTACCTGTATAAACATGGAAGTATCAGCACCGCTATCGGTATGAACATGGCAATATCTACACGGCTATCTGTATGAACATGGAAATATCTACAACGCTATCTGTATGAACGTGGAAATATCTACACCACCATCTGTATGAACATGGAAATAGCTACACAGCCATCTGGATGAACATGGAAATATCTACACCGCTATCTGTATGAACATGGATATATCTACACAGCCATCTGGATGAACATGGAAATATCTACACCGCTATCTGTATGAACATGGAAATATCTTCACCGCCATCTGTATGAACATGGATATATCTACACAGCCATCTGGATGAACATGGAAATATCTGCACCGCTATCTGTATGAACATGGAAACATCTACACCGCTATCTGTATGAACATGGATATATCTACACAGCCATCTGGATGAACATGGAAATATCTACACCGCTATCTGTGTAAACATGCATACATCTTCACCGCTATCTGTATAAACATGGAAATATCTACACTGTTATCTTTATGAACATAGAAATATCTACACCGCTAACTGTTTGAACACGGAAATATATACACCGCTATCTGCATGAAAATGGAAATGTCTACAGAGCTATCTGCATATACATGGAAATATCTACACAGCTATCTCTTTACACATGGAAATAACTACACCGCTATCTGTATGAACATGGAAATATGTACACCGCCATCTGTATAAACATGGAAATATCTACACCGTTACCTGTATAAACATGGAAATATCAGCACCGCTATCAGTATGAACATGGAAGTATCTACACCGCAATCTGTATGAACATGGAAATATCTTCACCGCCATCTGTATGAACATGGAAATATCTGCACCGCCATCTGTATGAACATATAAATATCTACACCGCCATCTGTATTAAGATGGAGATATCTACACCGCTATCTGTATAAACATGGAAATATCTACACCGCTATGTGTATAAACATGGAAATATCTACACCGCTATCTGTATAAACATGGAAATATCTACACTGCTACCTGTATAAACATGGAAATATCAGCACCGCTATCTGTATGAACATGGAAATATCTACACCGCCAACTGTATGAACATGGAAAAACCTTCAGCGCCATCTGTATGTACATGGATATATCTAGACAGCCATCTGTATGAACATGGAAATATCTTCACCGCCATCTGTATGAACATGGATATGTCTACACAGCCGTCTGGATGAACATATAAATATCTACACCGCCATCTGTATTAAGAATGAGATATCTACACCGCTATCTGTATCAACATGGAAATATCTACACCGCTATCTGTATGAACATGGAAATAACTACACCGCTATCTCTATAAACATGGAAATATGTACTCCACCATCTGTATGAACATGTAAATATCTGCACCGCCATCTGTATGAACATATAAATATCTACACCGCCATCTGTATTAAAAGGAGATATCTACACCGCTATCTGTATAAACATGAAAATATCTACACCTCTATCTGTATGAACATGGAAATATCTACACCGCTACCTGTATAAACACGGAAATATGTACAACGCTACCTGTATAAACATGGAAGTATCAGCACCGCTATCGGTATGAACATGGCAATATCTACACGGCTATCTGTATGAACATGGAAATATCTACAACGCTATCTGTATGAACGTGGAAATATCTACACCACCATCTGTATGAACATGGAAATAGCTACACAGCCATCTGGATGAACATGGAAATATCTACACCGCTATCTGTATGAACATGGATATATCTACACAGCCATCTGGATGAACATGGAAATATCTACACCGCTATCTGTAGGAACATGGAAATATCTTCACCGCCATCTGTATGAACATGGATATATCTACACAGCCATCTGGATGAACATGGAAATATCTGCACCGCTATCTGTATGAACATGGAAACATCTACACCGCTATCTGTATGAACCTGGATATATCTACAGAGCCATCTGGATGAACATGGAAATATCTACACCGCTATCTGTGTAAACATGCATACATCTTCACCGCTATCTGTATAAACATGGAAATATCTACACTGCTATCTTTATGAACATGGAAATATCTACACCGCTAACTGTTTGAACAGGGAAATATATACACCGCTATCTGCATGAAAATGGAAATGTCTACACAGCTATCTGCATATACATGGAAATATCTACACAGCTATCTCTTTACACATGGAAATAACTACACCGCTATCTGTATGAACATGGAAATATGTACACCGCTATCTGTATTAACATGGAAATATCTACACCGCTACCTGTATAAACATGGAAATATCAGCACCGCTATCAGTATGAACATGGAAGTATCTACACCGCAATCTGTATGAACATGGAAATATCTTCACCGCCATCTGTATGAACATGGAAATATCTGCACCGCCATCTGTATGAACATATAAATATCTACACCGCCATCTGTATTAAGATGGAGATATCTACACCGCTATCTGTATAAACATGGAAATATCTACACCGCTATGTGTACAAACATGGAAATATCTACACCGCTATCTGTATAAACATGGAAATATCTACACTGCTACCTGTATAAACATGGAAATATCAGCACCGCTATCTCTATGAACATGGAAATATCTACACCGCCATCTGTATGAACATGGAAAAACCTTCACCGCCATCTGTATGAACATGGATATATCTAGACAGCCATCTGTATGAACATGGAAATATCTTCACCGCCATCTGTATGAACATGGATATGTCTACACAGCCGTCTGGATGAACATATAAATATCTACACCGCCATCTGTATTAAGAATGAGATATCTACACCGCTATCTGTATCAACATGGAAATATCTACACCGCTATCTGTATGAACATGGAAATATCTGCACCGCCATCTGTATGAACATATAAATATCTACACCGCCATCTGTATTAAGAATGAGATATCTACACTGCTATCTGTATAAACATGGAAATATCTACACCGCTATCTGTATGAACATGGAAATATCTACACCGCTACCTGTATAAACACGGAAATATGTACACCGGTACCTGTATAAACATGGAAGTATCAGCACCGCTATCGGTATGAACATGGCAATATCTACACGGCTATCTGTATGAACATGGAAATATCTACACCGCTATCTGTATGAACATGGAAATACATACACCGCTATCTGTATGAACATTGAAATAACTACACCGATATCTGTATGAACATGGAAATATCTACACCGCTATCTGTATGAAGATGTAAATATCTTCACCGCCATCTGTATGAACATGGATATATCTACACAGCCATCTGCATGAACATGGAAATATCTGCACCGCTATCTGTATGAACATGGAAATATCTACACCGCTATCTGTATGAACATGGATATATCTTCAGAGCCATGTGGATGAACATGGAAATATCTACGCCGCTATCTGTGTAAACATGCATACATCTTCACCGCTATCTGTATAAACATGGAAATATCTTCACTGCTATCTTTATGAACATGGAAATATCTACACCGCTAACTGTTTGAACAGGGAAATATATACACCGCTATCTGCATGAAAATGGAAATGTCTACACAGCTATCTGCATATACATGGAAATATCTACACAGCTATCTCTTTGCACATGGAAATAACTACACCGCTATCTCTATAAACATGGAAATATGTACTCCACCATCTGTATGAACATGGAAATATCTGCACCGCCATCTGTATGAACATATAAATATCTACACCGCCATCTGTATTAAGAAGGAGATATCTACACCGCTATCTGTATAAACATGGAAATATCTACAACGCTATCTGTATGAACATGGAAATATCTACACCGCTACCTGTATAAACACGGAAATATGTACACCGCTACCTGTATAAACATGATAGTATCAGCACCGCTATCGGTATGAACATGGCAATATCTACACGGCTATCTGTATGAACATGGAAATATCTACACCGCTATCTGTATAAACATGGAAATATCTACACCGCTATGTGTATAAACATGGAAATATCTACACCGCTATCTGTATAAACATGGAAATATCTACACTGCTACCTGTATAAACATGGAAATATCAGCACCGCTATCTGTATGAACATGGAAATATCTACACCGCCATCTGTATGAACATGGAAAAAACATCACCGCCATCTTTATGAACATGGATATATCTAGACAGCCAGCTGTATGAACATGGAAATATCTTCACCGCCATCTGTATGAACATGGATATGTCTACACAGCCGTCTGGATGAACATGGAAATATCTACACCGGTATCTGTATGAACATGGAAATATCTACACCGCTATCTGTGTAAACATGCATACATCTTCACCGCTATCTGTATAAACATGGAAATATCCACACCGCTATCTGTATGAACATGGAAATATGTACACCGCTATCTGTTTGAACATGGAAATATCTACACCGCTATCTGCATGGAAATGGAAATATCTACACAGCTATCTGTATATAAATGGAAATATCTACACAGCTGTCTCTTTGCACATGGAAATAACTACACCGCTATCTCTATAAAAATGGAAATATCTACACCACCATCTGTATGAACATGGAAATATCTGCACCGCCATCTGTATGAACATATAAATATCTACACCGCCATCTGTATTAAGAAGGAGATATCTACACCGCTGTCTGTTTAAACATGGAAATATCTACACCGCTATCTGTATGAACATGGAAATATCTACACCGCTACCTGTATAAACACGGAAATATGTACACCGCTACCTGTATAAACATGGAAATATCAGAACCGCTATAGGTATGAACATGGCAATATCTACACGGCTATCTGTATGAACATGGAAATATCTACACCGCTATCTGTATGAACATGGAAATATCTACACCACTATCTGTATGAACATGGAAATAGCTACACAGCCATCTGGATGAACATGGAAATATCTACACCGCTATCTGTATGAACATGGATATATCTACACAGCCTTCTGGATGAACATGGAAATATCTACACCGCTATCTGTATGAACACGGAAATACATACACCGCTATCTGTATGAACATGGAAATATCTACACCGCTATCTGTATGAACATGGAAATATCTACACCGCTATCTGTATGAACTTGGAAATATCTTCACCGCCATCTGTATGAACATGGATATATCTACACAGCCATCTGGATGAACATGGAAATATCTACACCGCTATCTGTGTAAACATGCATACATCTTCACCGCTATCTGTAAACATGGAAATATCTACACTGCTATCTTTATGAACATGGACATATCTACACCGCTAACTGTTTGAACAGGGAAATATATACACCGATATCTGCATGAAAATGGAAATGTCTACACAGCTATCTGCATTTACTTGGAAATATCTACACAGCTATCTCTTTACACATGGAAATAACTACACCGCTATCTGTATGAACATGGAAATATCTACACCGCCATCTGTAGGAACATGGAAATATCTGCACAGCCATCTGAATGAACATATAAATATCTACACCGCCATCTGTATTAAGATGGAGATATCTACACCGCTATCTGTATAAACATGGAAATATCTACACCGCTATGTGTATAAAAATGGAAATATCTACACCGGTATCTGTATAAACATGGAAATATCTACACCGCTACCTGTATAAACATGGAAATATCAGCACCGCTAACAGTATGAACATGAAAGAATCTACACCGCCATCTGTATGAACATGGAAATATCTTCACCGCCATCTGTATGAACATGGAAATATCTGCACTGCCATCTGTATGAACCTATAAATATCTACACCGCCATCTGTATTAAGATGGAGATATCTACAGCGCTATCTGTATAAACATGGAAATATCTACACAGCTATGTGTATAAACATGGAAATATCTACACCACTATCTGTATAAACATGGAAATATCGACACTGCTACCTGTATAAACATGGAAATATCAGCACCGCTATCTGTATGGACATGGAAATATCTACACCGCCATCTGTATGAACATGGAAAAATCTTCACCGCCATCTGTATCAACATGGATATATCTACACAGATTCTGTATAAGCATGGAAATATCTTCACCTCCATCTGTATGAACATGGATATGTCTACACAGCCGTCTGGATGAACATGGAAATATCTACACCGCTATCTGTATGAACATGGAAATATCTACACCGCTATCTGTGTAAACATGCATACATCTTCACCGCTATCTGTATAAACATGGAAATATCCACACCGCTATCTGTATGAACATGGAAATCTGTACACCGCTATCTGTTTGAACATGGAAATATCTACACCGCTATCTGCATGGAAATGGAAATATCTACAGAGCTATCTGTATATAAATGGAAATATCTACACAGCTGTCTCTTTGCACATGGAAATAACTACACCGCTATCTCTATAAAAATGGAAATATCTACACCACCATCTGTATGAACATGGAAATATCTGCACCGCCATCTGTATGAACATATAAATATCTACACCGCCATCTGTATTAAGAAGGAGATATCTACACCGCTATCTGTTTAAAGATGGAAATATCTACACCGCTATCTGTATGAACATGGAAATATCTACAACGCTACCTGTATAAACACGGAAATATGTACACCGCTACCTGTATAAACATGGAAATATCAGCACCGCTATCGGTATGAACATGGCAATATCTACACGGCTATCTGTATGAACATGGAAATATCTACACCGCTATCTGTATGAACATGGAAATATCTACACCACTATCTGTATGAACATGGAAATAGCTACACAGCCATCTGGATGAACATGGAAATATCTACACCGCTATCTGTATGAACATGGATATATCTACACAGCCTTCTTTATGAACATGGAAATATCTACACCGCTATCTGTATGAACATGGAAATACATACACCGCTATCTGTATGAACATGGAAATATCTACACCGCTATCTGTATGAACATGGAAATATCTACACCGCTATCTGTATGAACATGGAAATATCTTCACTGCCATCTGTATGAACATGGATATATCAACACAGCCATCTGGATGAACACGGAAGTATCTGCACCGCTATCTAAATGAACATGGAAATATCTACACCGCTATCTGTATGAACATGGATGTATCTACACAGCCATCTGGATGAACATGGAAATATCTACACCGCTATCTGTGTAAACATGCATACATCTTCACCGCTTTCTGTATAAACATGGAAATATCTACACTGCTATCTTTATGAACATGGAAATATCTACACCGCTAACTGTTTGAAAAGGGAAATATATACACCACTATCTGCATGAAAATGGAAATGTCTACACAGCTATCTGCATATACATGGAAATATCTACACAGCTATCTCTTTGAACATGGAAATAACTACACCGCTATCTCTATAAACATGGAAATATGTACTCCACCATCTGTATGAACATGTAAATATCTGCACCGCCATCTGTATGAACATATAAATATCTACACCGCCATCTGTATTAAGAAGGAGATATCTACACCGCTATCTGTATAAACATGGAAATATCTACACCGCTATCTGTATGAACATGGAAATATCTACACGGCTACCTGTATAAACACGGAAATATGTACAACGCTACCTGTATAAACATGGAAGTATCAGCACCGCTATCGGTATGAACATGGCAATATCTACACGGCTATCTGTATGAACATGGAAATATCTACAACGCTATCTGTATGAACGTGGAAATATCTACACCACTATCTGTATGAACATGGAAATAGCTACACAGCCATCTGGATGAACATGGAAATATCTACACCGCTATCTGTATGAACATGGATATATCTACACAGCCATCTGGATGAACATGGAAATATCTACACGGCTATCTGTATGAACATGGAAATACATACACCGCTATCTGTATGAACATGGTAATATCTACACCGCTATCTGTATGAACATGGAAATATCTACACCGCTATCTGTATGAACATGGAAATATCTTCACTGCCATCTGTATGAACATGGATATATCTACACAGCCATCTGTATGAACATGGAAATATCTACACCGCTATCTGTATGAACATGGATATACCTACACAGCCATCTGGATGAACATGGAAATGTCTACACCGCTATCTGTGTAAACATGCATACATCTTCACCGCTATCTGTATAAACGTGGAAATATCTACACTGCTATCTTTATGAACATGGAAATGTCTACACCGCTAACTGTTTGAACAGGGAAATATATACACCGCTATCTGCATGAAAATGGAAATGTCTACAGAGCTATCTGCATATACATGGAAATATCTACACAGCTATCTCTTTACACATGGAAATAACTACACCGCTATCTGTATGAACATGGAAATATGTACACCGCCATCTGTATAAACATGGAAATATCTACACCGCTACCTGTATAAACATGGAATTATCAGCACCGCTATCAGTATGAACATGGAAGTATCTACACCGCAATCTGAATGAACATGGAAATATCTTGACCGCCATCTGTATGAACATGGAAATATCTGCACCGCCATCTGTATGAACATATAAATATCTACACCGCCATCTGTATTAAGATGGAGATATCTACACCGCTATCTGTATAAACATGGAAATATCTACACCGCTATGTGGATAAACATGGAAATATCTACCCCGCTATCTGTATAAACATGGAAATATCTACACTGCTACCTGTATAAACACGGAAATATCAGCACCACTATCTATATGAACATGGAAATATCTACACCGCCATCTGTATGAACATGGAAAAACCTTCAGCGCCATCTGTATGAACATGGATATATCTAGACAGCCATCTGTATGAACATGGAAATATCTTCACCGCCATCTGTATGAACATGGATATGTCTACACAGCCGTCTGGATGAACATATAAATATCTACACAGCCATCTGTATTAAGAATGAGATATCTACACCGCTATCTGTATCAACATGGAAATATCTACACCGCTATCTGTATGAACATGGAAATATCTGCACCGCCATCTGTATGAACATATAAATATCTACACCGCCATCTGTATTAAGAATGAGATATCTACACCGCTATCTGTATAAACATGGAAATATCTACACCGCTATCTGTATGAACATGGAAATATCTACACCGTTACCTGTATAAACACGGAAATATGTACACCGCTACCTGTATAAACATGGAAGTATCAGCCCCACTATCGGTATGAACATGGCAATATCTACACGGCTATCTGTATGAACATGGAAATATCTACACCGCTATCTGTATGAACATGGAAATATCTACACCACTATCTGTATGAACATGGAAATAGCTACACAGCCATCTGGATGAACATGGAAATATCTACACCGCTATGTGTATAAAAATGGAAATATCTACACCGGTATCTGTATAAACATGGAAATATCTACACCGCTACCTGTATAAACATGGAAATATCAGCACCGCTAACAGTATGAACATGAAAGAATCTACACCGCCATCTGTATGAACATGGAAATATCTTCACCGCCATCTGTATGAACATGGAAATATCTGCACTGCCATCTGTATGAACCTATAAATATCTACACCGCCATCTGTATTAAGATGGAGATATCTACAGCGCTATCTGTATAAACATGGAAATATCTACACAGCTATGTGTATAAACATGGAAATATCTACACCACTATCTGTATAAACATGGAAATATCGACACTGCTACCTGTATAAACATGGAAATATCAGCACCGCTATCTGTATGGACGTGGAAATATCTACACCTCCATCTGTATGAACATGGAAAAATCTTCACCGCCATCTGTATCAACATGGATATATCTACACAGATTCTGTATAAGCATGGAAATATCTTCACCTCCATCTGTATGAACATGGATATGTCTACACAGCCGTCTGGATGAACATGGAAATATCTACACCGCTATCTGTATGAACATGGAAATATCTACACCGCTATCTGTGTAAACATGCATACATCTTCACCGCTATCTGTATAAACATGGAAATATCCACACCGCTATCTGTATGAACATGGAAATATGTACACCGCTATCTGTTTGAACATGGAAATATCTACACCGCTATCTGCATGGAAATGGAAATATCTACACAGCTATCTGTATATAAATGGAAATATCTACACAGCTGTCTCTTTGCACATGGAAATAACTACACCGCTATCTCTATAAAAATGGAAATATCTACACCACCATCTGTATGAACATGGAAATATCTGCACCGCCATCTGTATGAACATATAAATATCTACTCCGCCATCTGTATTAAGAAGGAGATATCTACACCGCTGTCTGTTTAAACATGGAAATATCTACACCGCTATCTGTATGAACATGGAAATATCTACACCGCTACCTGTATAAACACGGAAATATGTACACCGCTACCTGTATAAACATGGAAATATCAGAACCGCTATAGGTATGAACATGGCAATATCTACACGGCTATCTGTATGAACATGGAAATATCTACACCGCTATCTGTATGAACATGGAAATATCTACACCACTATCTGTATGAACATGGAAATAGCTACACAGCCATCTGGATGTACATGGAAATATCTACACCGCTATCTGTATGAACATGGATATATCTACACAGCCTTCTGGATGAACATGGAAATATCTACACCGCTATCTGTATGAACACGGAAATACATACACCGCTATCTGTATGAACATGGAAATATCTACACCGCTATCTGTATGAACATGGAAATATCTACACCGCTATCTGTATGAACATGGAAATATCTTCACCGCCATCTGTATGAACATGGATATATCTACACAGCCATCTGGATGAACATGGAAATATCTACACCGCTATCTGTGTAAACATGCATACATCTTCACCGCTATCTGTAAACATGGAAATATCTACACTGCTATCTTTATGAACATGGACATATCTACACCGCTAACTGTTTGAACAGGGAAATATATACACCGATATCTGCATGAAAATGGAAATGTCTACACAGCTATCTGCATTTACTTGGAAATATCTACACAGCTATCTCTTTACACATGGAAATAACTACACCGCTATCTGTATGAACATGGAAATATCTACACCGCCATCTGTAGGAACATGGAAATATCTGCACAGCCATCTGAATGAACATATAAATATCTACACCGCCATCTGTATTAAGATGGAGATATCTACACCGCTATCTGTATAAACATGGAAATATCTACACCGCTATGTGTATAAAAATGGAAATATCTACACCGCTATCTGTATAAACATGGAAATATCTACACCGCTACCTGTATAAACATGGAAATATCAGCACCGCTAACAGTATGAACATGAAAGAATCTACACCGCCATCTGTATGAACATGGAAATATCTTCACCGCCATCTGTATGAACATGGAAATATCTGCACTGCCATCTGTATGAACCTATAAATATCTACACCGCCATCTGTATTAAGATGGAGATATCTACACCGCTATCTGTATAAACATGGAAATATCTACACAGCTATGTGTATAAACATGGAAATATCTACACCACTATCTGTATAAACATGGAAATATCGACACTGCTACCTGTATAAACATGGAAATATCAGCACCGCTATCTGTATGGACATGGAAATATCTACACCGCCATCTGTATGAACATGGAAAAATCTTCACCGCCATCTTTATCAACATGGATATATCTACACAGATTCTGTATAAGCATGGAAATATCTTCACCTCCATCTGTATGAACATGGATATGTCTACACAGCCGTCTGGATGAACATGGAAATATCTACACCGCTATCTGTATGAACATGGAAATATCTACACCGCTATCTGTGTAAACATGCATACATCTTCACCGCTATCTGTATAAACATGGAAATATCCACACCGCTATCTGTATGAACATGGAAATATGTACACCGCTATCTGTTTGAACATGGAAATATCTACACCGCTATCTGCATGGAAATGGAAATATCTACACAGCTATCTGTATATAAATGGAAATATCTACACAGCTGTCTCTTTGCACATGGAAATAACTACACCGCTATCTCTATAAAAATGGAAATATCTACACCACCATCTGTATGAACATGGAAATATCTGCACCGCCATCTGTATGAACATATAAATATCTACACCGCCATCTGCATTAAGAAGGAGATATCTACACCGCTATCTGTTTAAACATGGAAATATCTACACCGCTATCTGTATGAACATGGAAATATCTTCAACGCTACCTGTATAAACACGGAAATATGTACACCGCTACCTGTATAAACATGGAAATATCAGCACCGCTATCGGTATGAACATGGCAATATCTACACGGCTATCTGTATGAACATGGAAATATCTACACCGCTATCTGTATGAACATGGAAATATCTACACCACTATCTGTATGAACATGGAAATAGCTACACAGCCATCTGGATGAACATGGAAATATCTACACCGCTATCTGTATGAACATGGATATATCTACACAGCCTTCTTTATGAACATGGAAATATCTACACCGCTATCTGTATGAACATGGAAATACATACACCGCTATCTGTATGAACATGGAAATATCTACACCGCTATCTGTATGAACATGGAAATATCTACACCGCTATCTGTATGAACATGGAAATATCTTCACTGCCATCTGTATGAACATGGATATATCAACACAGCCATCTGGATGAACACGGAAGTATCTGCACCGCTATCTAAATGAACATGGAAATATCTACACCGCTATCTGTATGAACATGGATGTATCTACACAGCCATCTGGATGAACATGGAAATATCTACACCGCTATCTGTGTAAACATGCATACATCTTCACCGCTTTCTGTATAAACATGGAAATATCTACACTGCTATCTTTATGAACATGGAAATATCTACACCGCTAACTGTTTGAAAAGGGAAATATATACACCACTATCTGCATGAAAATGGAAATGTCTACACAGCTATCTGCATATACATGGAAATATCTACACAGCTATCTCTTTGAACATGGAAATAACTACACCGCTATCTCTATAAACATGGAAATATGTACTCCACCATCTGTATGAACATGTAAATATCTGCACCGCCATCTGTATGAACATATAAATATCTACACCGCCATCTGTATTAAGAAGGAGATATCTACACCGCTATCTGTATAAACATGGAAATATCTACACCGCTATCTGTATGAACATGGAAATATCTACACGGCTACCTGTATAAACACGGAAATATGTACAACGCTACCTGTATAAACATGGAAGTATCAGCACCGCTATCGGTATGAACATGGCAATATCTACACGGCTATCTGTATGAACATGGAAATATCTACAACGCTATCTGTATGAACGTGGAAATATCTACACCACTATCTGTATGAACATGGAAATAGCTACACAGCCATCTGGATGAACATGGAAATATCTACACCGCTATCTGTATGAACATGGATATATCTACACAGCCATCTGGATGAACATGGAAATATCTACACGGCTATCTGTATGAACATGGAAATACATACACCGCTATCTGTATGAACATGGTAATATCTACACCGCTATCTGTATGAACATGGAAATATCTACACCGCTATCTGTATGAACATGGAAATATCTTCACTGCCATCTGTATGAACATGGATATATCTACACAGCCATCTGTATGAACATGGAAATATCTACACCGCTATCTGTATGAACATGGATATACCTACACAGCCATCTGGATGAACATGGAAATGTCTACACCGCTATCTGTGTAAACATGCATACATCTTCACCGCTATCTGTATAAACGTGGAAATATCTACACTGCTATCTTTATGAACATGGAAATGTCTACACCGCTAACTGTTTGAACAGGGAAATATATACACCGCTATCTGCATGAAAATGGAAATGTCTACAGAGCTATCTGCATATACATGGAAATATCTACACAGCTATCTCTTTACACATGGAAATAACTACACCGCTATCTGTATGAACATGGAAATATGTACACCGCCATCTGTATAAACATGGAAATATCTACACCGCTACCTGTATAAACATGGAATTATCAGCACCGCTATCAGTATGAACATGGAAGTATCTACACCGCAATCTGAATGAACATGGAAATATCTTGACCGCCATCTGTATGAACATGGAAATATCTGCACCGCCATCTGTATGAACATATAAATATCTACACCGCGATCTGTATTAAGATGGAGATATCTACACCGCTATCTGTATAAACATGGAAATATCTACACCGCTATGTGGATAAACATGGAAATATCTACCCCGCTATCTGTATAAACATGGAAATATCTACACTGCTACCTGTATAAACACGGAAATATCAGCACCACTATCTATATGAACATGGAAATATCTACACCGCCATCTGTATGAACATGGAAAAACCTTCAGCGCCATCTGTATGAACATGGATATATCTAGACAGCCATCTGTATGAACATGGAAATATCTTCACCGCCATCTGTATGAACATGGATATGTCTACACAGCCGTCTGGATGAACATATAAATATCTACACCGCCATCTGTATTAAGAATGAGATATCTACACCGCTATCTGTATCAACATGGAAATATCTACACCGCTATCTGTATGAACATGGAAATATCTGCACCGCCATCTGTATGAACATATAAATATCTACACCGCCATCTGTATTAAGAATGAGATATCTACACCGCTATCTGTATAAACATGGAAATATCTACACCGCTATCTGTATGAACATGGAAATATCTACACCGTTACCTGTATAAACACGGAAATATGTACACCGCTACCTGTATAAACATGGAAGTATCAGCCCCACTATCGGTATGAACATGGCAATATCTACACGGCTATCTGTATGAACATGGAAATATCTACACCGCTATCTGTATGAACATGGAAATATCTACACCACTATCTGTATGAACATGGAAATAGCTACACAGCCATCTGGATGAACATGGAAATATCTACACCGCTATCTGTATGAACATGGATATATCTACACAGCCATGTGGATGAACATGGAAATATCTACACCGCTATCTGTATGAACATGGAAATACATACACCGCTATCTGTATGTACATGGAAATAACTACACCGCTATCTGTATGAACATGGAAATATCTACACCGCTATCTGTATGAAGATGGAAATATCTTCACCGCCATCTGTATGAACATGGATATATCTACACAGCCATCTGGATGAACATGGAAATATCTGCACCGCTATCTGTATGAACATGGAAATATCTACACCGCTATCTGTATGAACATGGATATAACTACACTGCTATCTGTATGAACATGGAAATAGCTACACTGCTATCTTTATGAACATGGAAATATCTACACCGCTAACTGTTTGAACAGGGAAATATATACACCGCTATCTGCATGAAAATGGAAATGTCTACACAGCTATCTGCATATACATGGAAATATCTACACAGCTATCTCTTTGCACATGGAAATAACTACACCGCTATCTCTATAAACATGGAAATATGTACTCCACCATCTGTATGAACATGGAAATATCTGCACCGCCATCTGTATGAACATTGATATGTCTACACAGCCGTCTGGATGAACATATAAATATCTACACCGCCATCTGTATTAAGAATGAGATATCTACACCGCTATCTGTATAAACATGGAAATCTCCACACCGCTATCTGTATGAACATGGAAATATCTGCACCACTATCTGTATGAACATATAAATATCTACACCGCCATCTGTATTAAGAATGAGATATCTACAACGCTATCTGTATAAACATGGAAATATCTACACCGCTATCTGTATGAACATGGAAATATCTACAACGCTACCTGTATAAACACGGAAATATGTACACCGCTACCAGTATAAACATGGAAGTATCAGCACCGCTATCGGTACGAACATGGCAATATCTACACGGCTATCTGTATGAACATGGAAATATCTACACCGCTATCTGTATGAAAATGGAAATATCTACACCACTATCTGTATGAACATGGAAATAGCTACACAGCCATCTGGATGAACATGGAAATATCTACACCGCTATCTGTATTAACATGGAAATATCTTCACCGCCATCTGTATGAACATGGATATATCTACACAGCCATCTGGATGAACATGGAAATATCTACACCGTTATCTGTATGAACATGGATATATCTACACAGCCATCTGGATGAACATGGAAATACCTTTACCGCTATCTCTATGAACATGGAAATATCTTCACCGCTATCTGTGTAAACATGCATACATATTCACCGCAATCTGTATAAGCATGGCAATTTCTACACCGCTATCTGTATGAACATGGAAATATCTACACCGCTATCTGTATGAACATGGAAATATCTACACCGCCATCTGTATGAACATGGAAATATCTGCACCGCCATCTGTATGAACGTATAAATATCTACACCGCCATCCATATTAAGATGGAGATATCTACACCGCTATCTGTATAAACATGGAAATAACTACACCGCAATCTCTATAAACAGGTAAATATTTACAACGCTATCTGGGTAAACATGGAAATGTCTTTAGTGCTATCTCTATAAACTTGGAAATATCTACACCACCATCTGTAGAAACATGGAAATAGCTATACCGCTGTCAGTATAAACATGGAAATATCTACAACGCTATCTCTATAAACATGGAAATATCTACAACGCCATCTGTACGAACAAGGAAATATCTACACCGCCATCCGTATGAACTTGGAAATATCGACACCGCTATCTGTCTGAACATGGAAATATGTACAAAGCTATCTGTATATACATGGAAATATCTACACCGCTATCTCCAGGAACATGGAAATAACTACACCGCTATTTCTATAAATATGGAAATATCTACACCGCCATCCCTATGAACATGGAAAAACTACACCGCCATCTGTATGATCATGGAAATATCTACACCGCTATCTGTATGAACATGGAAAAACATACACCGCTATCTGTATGAACTTGGAAATAACTACACCGCAATCTGTATGAACGTGGAAATATCTACACCGCTATCTGTATGAACATGGAAATATCTACACCGCTATCTGTATGAACATGGATATATCTACAGAGCCATCTGGATGAACATGGAAATATCTACACCGCTATCTGTGTAAACATGCATATATCTTCACCGCTTTCTGTATAAACATGGAAATATCTACACTGCTATCTTTATGAACATGGAAATATCTACACCGCTAACTGTTTGAACAGGGAAATATATACACCGCTATCTGCATGAAAATGGAAATGTCTACACAGCTGTCTGCATATACATGGAAATATCTACACAGCTATCTCTTTACACATTTAATATAACTACACCGCTATCTGTATGAACATGGAAATATCTACACCGCCATCTGTATGAACATGGAAATATCTCCACCGCCTTCTGAATGAACATATAAATAGCTACACCGCCATCTGTATTAAGATGGAAATATCTACACCGCTATCTGTATAAACATGGAAATATCTACACCGCTATGTGTATAAACATGGAAATATCTACACCGCTATATGTGTAAACATGGAAATATCTACACCGTTACCTGTATAAACATGGAAATATCAGCACCGCTATCAGTATGAACATGGAAGTATCTACACCGCCATCTGTATGAACATGGAAATATCTTCACCGCCATCTGTATGAGCATGGAAATATCTGCACCGCCATCTGTATGAACATATAAATATCTGCACCGCCATCTATATTAAGATGGAGATATCTACACGATATCTGTATAAACATGGAAATATCTACACCGCTATGTGTATAAACATGGAAATATCTACACCGCTATCTGTATAAACATGGAAATATCTACACTGCTACCTGTATAAACATGGAAATATCAGCACCGCTATCTGTATGAACATGGAAATATCTACACCGCTTCTGTATGAACATGGAAAAATCTTCACCGCCATCTCTATGAACCTGGATATAACTACACAGCCATCTGTATGAACATGGAAATACATACACCGCTATCTGTATGAACATGGAAATATCTACACCGCTATCTGTATGAACATGGAAATATCTACACCGCTATCTGTATGAACATGGAAATATCTTCACCGCCGTCTGTATGAACATGGATATATATACACAGCCATCTGAATGAACATGGAAATATCTGCACCGCTATCTGTATGAACATGGAAACATCTACACCGCTATCTGTATGAACATGGATATATCTACACAGCCATCTGGATGAACATGGAAATATCTACACCGCTATCTGTGTAAACATGCATACATCTTCACCGCTATCTGTATAAACATGGAAATATCTACACTGCTATCTCTATGAACATGGAAATATCTACACCGCTAACTGTTTGAACAGGGAAATATATACACCGCTATCTGCATGAAAATGGAAATGTCTACACAGCTATCTGCATATACATGGAAATACCTACACAGCTATCTCTTTACACATGGAAATAACTACACCGCTATCTGTATGAACATGGAAATATCGACACCGCCATCTGTATGAACATGGAAATATATGCACCGCCATCTGAATGAACATATAAATAACTACACCGCCATCTGTATTAAGATGGAGATATCTACACCGCTATCTGTGTAAACATGGAAATATCTACACCGCTATGAGTATAAACATGGAAATATCTACACCGCTATCTGTATGAACATGGAAATACATACACTGCAATCTGTATGAACATGGAAATATCTACACCGCTATCTGTATAAACACGGAAATATCTACACCGCTATCTGTATAAACATGGAAATATCTACACCGCTATGTGTATAAACATGGAAATATCTACACCGCTCTCTGTTTGAACATGGAAATATCTACACCGCTATCTGCATGAAAATGGAAATATCAACACATCTATCTCTTTACACATGGAAATAACTACACCGGTATCTCTATAAACATGGAAATATCTATACCGCCATCTGTATGAACATGGAAATATCCACACCGCCATCTGAATGAACATATAAATAACTTCACCGACAACTGTATGAAGAAGGATATATCTACACCGCTATCTGTATAAACATGGAAATATCTATACCGCTACCTGTATGAACATGGAAATATCTACACCGCTATCTGTATAAACATGGAAATATGTACACCGCTACCTGTATAAACATGGAAGTATCAGCACCGCTATCGGTATAAACATGGCAATATCTACACAGCTATCTGCATATACATGGAAATATCTACAAAGCTATCTCTTTACACATGGAAATAACTACACTGCTATCTCTATAAACATGGAAATATCTACACCGCCATCTGTATGAACATGGAAATATCTGCACCGACATCTGTCTGAACATATAAATATCTACACCGCCATCTGTATTAAGATGGAGATATCTACACCGCTATCTGTAAAAACATGGAAATATCTACGCCGCTTTCTGTATAAACAAGGAAATATCTACATTGCTACCTGTATAAACATGGAAATATCAGCACCGCTATCTGTATGATCATGTAAATAGCTACACAGCCATCTGGATGAACATGGAAATATCTACACCGCTATCTGTATGAACATGGAAATAGCTACACAGCTATCTGTATGAACATGGAAATATCTACACCGCTATCTGTATAAACATGGAAATATCTACATCGCTATCTGTAAGAACATGGAAATATCTTCACCGCCATCTGTATGAACATGGATATATCTACACAGCCATCTGTATGAACATGGAAATATCTACACAGCTATCTGCATATACATGGAAATATCTATACAGCTATCTCTTTAAACATGGAAATAACTACACCGTTATCTGTATGAACATGGAAATATCTACACCACCATCTGCATGAACATGGAAATATCTGCACCGCCATCTCTATGAACATATAAATATCTACACTGCCATCTGTATTAAGAAGGAGATATCTACACCGCTATCTGTATAAACATTCAAATATCTACACTGCTATCTGTATAAACATGGAAATATCTACACCGCTATCTGTATAAACATGGAAATATCTACACCGCTACCAGTATAAACATGGAAATATCAGCACCGCTATCTGTATGAACATGGAAATATCTACACCGCTATCTGTATGAACATGGAAATATCTACACCGCTATCTGTATGAACATGGAAATATCTTCACTGCCATCTGTATGAACATGGATATATCTACACAGCCATCTGGATGAACATGGAAATATCTACATCGCTATCTGTGTGAACATGGAAATATCTACACAGCCATCTGGATGAACATGAAAATATCTACACCGCTATATGTGTAAACATGCATACATCTTCACCGCTATCTGTATAAACATGGAAATATCTACACTGCTACCTGTATAAACATTGAAATATCAGCACCGCTATCTGTATGAACATGGAAATATCTACACCGCTATCCCTATGAACATGGAAATATCCACACCGCTATCTGTATGAACATGGAAATAGCTACACCGCTATCTGTAAGAACATGGAAATATCTAAACCACTATCTGTATGAACATGGAAATATCTACACCGCTATCTGTTTGAACAGGGAAATATATACACCGCTATCTGCATGAAAATGGAAATAGCTACACAGCTATCTGAATATACATGGGAATATCCACACAGCTATCTCTTTACACATGGAAATAACTACACCGCTATCTGTATGAACATGGAAATATCTACACCGCCATCTGTATGAACATGGAAATATCTGCACCGCCATCTGTATGAACATATAAATATCTACTCCGCCATCTGCATTAAGAAAGAGATATCTACACCGATATCTGTATAAACATGGAAATATCTACACTGCTATCTGTATAAACATGGAAATATCTACACCGCTATCTGTACAAACATGGAAATATCTACATCGCTACCTGTATAAACATGGAAATATCAGACAGCTATCGGTATGAACACGGAAATATCTCCACCGCTATCTGTATGAACATGGAAATATCTACACCGCTATATGTATGAACATGGAAATATCTTCACTGCCATCTGTATGAACATGGATATAACTACAATGCCATCTGGATGAACATGGAAATATCTACACCGCTATCTGCATGAACATGGAAACATCTACACTGCTATCCTTGTAAACATGCATTCATCTTCACCGGTATCTGTATAAACATGGAAATATCTACACCGCTATCTGTATGAACATGGAAATAGCTACACCGCTATCTGTATGAACATGGAAATATCTACACCACTATCTGTATGAACATGGAATTATCTAAACCGCTATCTGTATGAACATGGATATATCTACACAGCCATCTGGATGAACATGGAAATATGTACACCGCTATCTGTATGAACATGGAAATATCTACACCACTATCTGTATGAACATGGAAATATCTACACCGCTATCTGTTTGAACAGGGAAATATATACACCGCTATCTGCATGAAAATGGAAATATCTAAACAGCTATCTGCATATACATGGAAATATCTATACTGCTATCTCTTTACACATGGAAATAACTACACCGCTATCTGTATGAACATGGAAATATCTACACCGCCACCTGTATGAACATGGAAATATCTGCACCGCCATCTCTATGAACATATAAATATCTACACTGCCATCTGTATTAAGAAAGAGATATCTTCACCGCTATCTGTATAAACATGGAAATATCTACACCGCTATCTGTATAAACATGGAAATATCTACACCGCTATCTGTAAACATGGAAATATCTACACAGCTACCTGTATAAACATGGAAATATCAGAACCGTTATCGGTATGAACACGGAAATATCTACACCGCTATCTGTATGAACGTGGAAATATCTACACCGCTATCTGTATGAACATGGAAATATCTTCACTGCCATCTGTATGAACATGGATATATCTACACAGCCATCTGGATGAACATGGAAATATCTACACTGCTATCGGTATGAACATGGAAATATCTACACAGCCATCTGGATGAACATGAAAGTATTTACACCGCTATATGTGTAAACATGCATACATCTTCACCGCTATCTGTATAAACATGGAAATATCTACACTGCTACCTGTATAAACATGGAAATATCAGCACCGCTATCTGTATGAACATGGAAATATCTACACCGCTATCTCTATGAACATGGAAATATCCACACCGCTATCTGTATGAACATGGAAATAGCTACACCGCTATCTGTATGAACATGGAAATATCTAAAAAACTATCTGTATGAACATGGAAATATCTACACAGCTATCTGTTTGAACAGGGAAATATATACACCGCTATCTGCATGAAAATGGAAATATGTACACAGCTATCTGAATATACATGGGAAGATCTACACAGCTGTATCTTTACACATGGAAATAACTACACCGCTATCTGTATGAACATGGAAATATCTACACCGCCATCTGTATGAACATGGAAATATCTGCACCGCCATCTGTATGAACATATAAATGTCTACACCGCCATCTGTATTAAGAAGGAGATATCTACACCGATATCTGTAAAAAAATGGAAATATCTACACTGCTATCTGTATAAACATGGAAATATCTACACCACTATCTGTACAAACATGGAAATATCTACATCGCTACCTGTATAAACATGGGAATATCAGCACCGCTATCGGTATGAACACGGAAATATCTCCACCGCTATCTGTATGAACATGGAAATATCTACACCGCTATCTGTATGAACATGGAAATATCTTCACTGACATCTGTATGAACATGGATATATCTACACAGCCATCTGGATGAACACGGAAGTATCTACACCGCTATCTGTATGAGCATGGAAATATCTACACCGCTTTCTGTGTAAACATGTATACATCTTCACCACTATCTGTTTAAACATGGAAATGTCTACACAGCTATCTGTATGAACATGTAAATATCTACACCGCTATCTGTTTGAACATGGAAATATCTACACCACTATCTGCATGAAAATGGAAATATCTACAAAGCTATCTGCATATACATGGAAATATCTATACAGATATCTCTTTACACATGGAAATAACTACATCGCTATCTCTATAAACATGGAAATATCTACACCGCCATCTGTATGAACATGGAAATATCTGCACCGCCATCTGTATGATCATATAAATATCTACACCGCCATCTGTATTAAGATGGAGATATCTACTCCGCTATCTGTATAAACAAGGAAATATCTACACCGATATCTGTATAAACATGGAAATATCTACACCGCTATCTGTATGAACATGGAAATATCTTCACCGCCATCTGTATGAACATGGATTTATCTACACACCCAACTGGATGAACATGGAAATATCTACACCGCTATCTGTATGAACATGGAAATAGCTACACCGCTATCTGTATGAACATGGAAATATCTACACCGCTATCTGTATGAACATGGAAATATCTACACCGCTATCTGTATGAAGATGAGAATATCAACACCGCTACCTGTATCAACATGGAAATATCAGCACCGCTATCTGTATGAACATGGAAATATCTACACAGCCTTCTGGATGAACATGGAAATATCTATACCGGTATCTGTATGAACATGGAAATATTTACACAGCTATCTGTATGAACATGGAAATATCTACACCACTATCTGTGCAAACATGCATACATCTTCACCACTATCTGTATAAACTTGGAAATATCTACACCGCTATCTGTATGAACATGGAAATATCTACACCGCTATCTGTTTGAACATGGAAATATCTACACCGCTATCTGCATGAAAATGGAAATATTTACAGAGCTATCTGCATATACACGGAAATATCTACAAAGCTATTTCTTTAAACATAGAAATAACTACACCGCTATCTCTATAAACATGGAAATATCTACACCACCATCTGTATTAACATGGAAATATCTGCACCGCCATCTGTATGAACATATAAATATCAACACCGCCATCTGTATTAGGATGGAGATATCTACACCGCTATCTGTATAAACATGGAAATATCTACACCGCTATCTGTATAAACATGGAAATATCTACACCGCTATCTCTATAAACATGGAAATATCTACACCGCTACCTGTATAAACATGGAAACATCAGCACCGCTATCTGTATGAACATGGAAATATCTACACCGCTATCTGTATGAACATGGAAATATCTACACCGCTATCTGCATGAAAATAGAAATATCTACACAGCTATCTGCATATACATGGAAATATCTACAAAGCTATCTCTTTACACATGGAAATAACTACACCGCTATCTCTATAAACATGGAAATATCTACACCACTATCTGTATAAACATGGAAATATCTACACCGCTTTCTGTATAAACATGGAAATATCTACACCACTATCTGAATGAACATGGAAATATCTACACCGCTATCTGTATAAACATGGAAATATCTACACCGCTATCTGTATGAAAATGGAAATAGCTACACCGCAATCTGTATGAACATGGAAATATCTACACCTCTATCTGTATGAACATGGAAATATGTACACCGCTACCTGTATAAACATGGAAATATCTACACCGCTATCTGTATGAACATGGAAATATCTACACAGCTATCTGTTTGAACATGGAAATATCAACACCGCTATCTGCATGAAAATGGAAATATCTACACAGCTCTCTGCATGTACATGGAAATATCTACAAAGCTATTTCTTTACACATGGAAATATCTACACAGCCATCTGAATGAACATGGAAATATCTACACCGCCATCTGAATGAACATGGAAATATCTGCACCGCCATTTGTATGAACATATAAATATCTACACCGCCATCTGTATTAAGATGGAGATATCTACACCGCTATCTGTATAAACATGGAAATATCTACACCGCTATCTGCATGAACATGGAAATATCTTCACCGCCTTCTGTATGAACATGGATATATCTACACAGCCATCTGGATGAACATGGAAATATCTACACCGCTATCTGTATGAACTTGGATATATCTACACCGCTATCTGTGTTAACATGCATACATCTTCACCGCTATCTGTATAAACATGGAAATATCTACACCGCTATCTGTATGAACATGGAAATATCTACACAGCTATCTGTTTGAACATGGAAATATCTACACCGCAATCTGTGTGAACATGGAAATAGCTACACCTTTATCTGTATGAACATGGAAATATCTACACCGCTATCTGTATGAACATGGAAAGATCTACACCGCTATCTGTATGAACATGGAAATATCTTCACCGCCATCTGTATGAACATGGTTATATCTACACAGCCATCTGGATGAACATGGAAATATCTACACCGCTACCTGAATGAACATGGAAATATCTACATCGCTATCTGTGTAAACATGCATACATCTTCACCGCTATCTGTATAAACATAGAAATATCTCCACCGCTATCTATATGAACATGGAAATATCTACACCGCTATCTGTATGAACATGGAAATATCTTCACTGACATCTGTATGAACATGGATATATCTACACAGCCATCTGGATGAACACGGAAGTATCTACACCGCTATCTGTATGAGCATGGAAATATCTACACCGCTTTCTGTGTAAACATGTATACATCTTCACCACTATCTGTTTAAACATGGAAATGTCTACACAGCTATCTGTATGAACATGTAAATATCTACACCGCTATCTGTTTGAACATGGAAATATCTACACCACTATCTGCATGAAAATGGAAATATCTACAAAGCTATCTGCATATACATGGAAATATCTATACAGATATCTCTTTACACATGGAAATAACTACATCGCTATCTCTATAAACATGGAAATATCTACACCGCCATCTGTATGAACATGGAAATATCTGCACCGCCATCTGTATGATCATATAAATATCTACACCGCCATCTGTATTAAGATGGAGATATCTACTCCGCTATCTGTATAAACAAGGAAATATCTACACCGATATCTGTATAAACATGGAAATATCTACACCGCTATCTGTATGAACATGGAAATATCTTCACCGCCATCTGTATGAACATGGATTTATCTACACACCCAACTGGATGAACATGGAAATATCTACACCGCTATCTGTATGAACATGGAAATAGCTACACCGCTATCTGTATGAACATGGAAATATCTACACCGCTATCTGTATGAACATGGAAATATCTACACCGCTATCTGTATGAAGATGAGAATATCAACACCGCTACCTGTATCAACATGGAAATATCAGCACCGCTATCTGTATGAACATGGAAATATCTACACAGCCTTCTGGATGAACATGGAAATATCTATACCGGTATCTGTATGAACATGGAAATATTTACACAGCTATCTGTATGAACATGGAAATATCTACACCACTATCTGTGCAAACATGCATACATCTTCACCACTATCTGTATAAACTTGGAAATATCTACACCGCTATCTGTATGAACATGGAAATATCTACACCGCTATCTGTTTGAACATGGAAATATCTACACCGCTATCTGCATGAAAATGGAAATATTTACAGAGCTATCTGCATATACACGGAAATATCTACAAAGCTATTTCTTTAAACATAGAAATAACTACACCGCTATCTCTATAAACATGGAAATATCTACACCACCATCTGTATTAACATGGAAATATCTGCACCGCCATCTGTATGAACATATAAATATCTACACCGCCATCTGTATTAAGATGGAGATATCTACACCGCTATCTGTATAAACATGGAAATATCTACACCGCTATCTGTATAAACATGGAAATATCTACACCGCTATCTCTATAAACATGGAAATATCTACACCGCTACCTGTATAAACATGGAAACATCAGCACCGCTATCTGTATGAACATGGAAATATCTACACCGCTATCTGTATGAACATGGAAATATCTACACCGCTATCTGCATGAAAATAGAAATATCTACACAGCTATCTGCATATACATGGAAATATCTACAAAGCTATCTCTTTACACATGGAAATAACTACACCGCTATCTCTATAAACATGGAAATATCTACACCACTATCTGTATAAACATGGAAATATCTACACCGCTTTCTGTATAAACATGGAAATATCTACACCACTATCTGAATGAACATGGAAATATCTACACCGCTATCTGTATAAACATGGAAATATCTACACCGCTATCTGTATGAAAATGGAAATAGCTACACCGCAATCTGTATGAACATGGAAATATCTACACCTCTATCTGTATGAACATGGAAATATGTACACCGCTACCTGTATAAACATGGAAATATCTACACCGCTATCTGTATGAACATGGAAATATCTACACAGCTATCTGTTTGAACATGGAAATATCTACACCGCTATCTGCATGAAAATGGAAATATCTACACAGCTCTCTGCATGTACATGGAAATATCTACAAAGCTATTTCTTTACACATGGAAATATCTACACAGCCATCTGAATGAACATGGAAATATCTACACCGCCATCTGAATGAACATGGAAATATCTGCACCGCCATTTGTATGAACATATAAATATCTACACCGCCATCTGTATTAAGATGGAGATATCTACACCGCTATCTGTATAAACATGGAAATATCTACACCGCTATCTGCATGAACATGGAAATATCTTCACCGCCTTCTGTATGAACATGGATATATCTACACAGCCATCTGGATGAACATGGAAATATCTACACCGCTATCTGTATGAACTTGGATATATCTACACCGCTATCTGTGTTAACATGCATACATCTTCACCGCTATCTGTATAAACATGGAAATATCTACACCGCTATCTGTATGAACATGGAAATATCTACACAGCTATCTGTTTGAACATGGAAATATCTACACCGCAATCTGTGTGAACATGGAAATAGCTACACCTTTATCTGTATGAACATGGAAATATCTACACCGCTATCTGTATGAACATGGAAAGATCTACACCGCTATCTGTATGAACATGGAAATATCTTCACCGCCATCTGTATGAACATGGTTATATCTACACAGCCATCTGGATGAACATGGAAATATCTACACCGCTACCTGAATGAACATGGAAATATCTACATCGCTATCTGTGTAAACATGCATACATCTTCACCGCTATCTGTATAAACATAGAAATATCTCCACCGCTATCTATATGAACATGGAAATATCTACACCGCTATCTGCATGAAAATGGAAATATCAACAGAGCTAACTGCATATACATGGAAATATCTACAAAGCTATTTCTTTACACATGGAAATAACTACACCGCTATCTCTATAAACATAGAAATATCTACACCACCATCTGTATGAACATGGAAATATCTGCACCGCCATCTGCATGAACATATAAATATCTACACCACCATCTGTATTAAGATGGAGATATCCACACCGCTATCTGTAGAAACATGGAAATATCTACACCACTATCTGTATAAACATGGAAATATCTACACCGCTATCTGTATGAACATGGAAATATCTACACCGCTACCTATATAAACATGGAAATATCAGCACCGCTATCTGTATGAACATGGAAATATCTACACAGCCATCTGGATGAACATGGAAATATCTACACCGCTATCTGTATGAACATGGAAATAACTACACCGCTATCTGTATGAACATGGAAATATCTACACCGCTATCTGTATGAACATGGAAATATCTACACCGCTATCTGTATCAACATGGAAATATCTACACCGCTATTTGTGCAAACATGCATACACCTTCACCGCTATCTGTATAAACATGCAAATATCTACACCGCTATCTGTATGAACATGGAAATATCTACACCGCTATCTGCTTGAACATGGAAATATCTACACCGCTATCTGCATGAAAATGGAAATATCTACACAGCTATCAGCATATACACGGAAATGTCTATAAAGCTATTTCTTTACACATAGAAATAACTACACCGCTATCTCTATAAACATGGAAATATCTACACCGCCATCTGTATGAACATGGAAATATCTGCACCGCCTTCTGTATGAACATATAAATATCTACACCGCCATCTGTATTAAGATGGAGATATCTACACCGCTATCTGTATAAATATGAAAATATCTACACCGCTATCTGTATAAACATGGAAATATCTACACCGCTATCTGTATAAACATGGAAATATCTACACCGCTACCTATATAAACATGGAAATATCAGCACCGCTATCTGTATGAACATGGAAATATCTACACAGCCTTCTGGATGAGCATGGAAATATCTACACCGCTATCTGTATGAACATGGAAATATCTACACCGCTATCTGTATGAAAATGTAAATATCTACACCGCTATCTCTATGAACATGGAAATATCAACACCGCTATCTGTATGAACATGGAAATATCTACACCGCTATCTGTATAAACATGGAAATATGTACACCGCTACCTGTATAAACATGGAAATATCAGCACCGCTATCTGTATGAAAATGTAAATATCTACACCGCTATCTCTATGAACATGGAAATATCAACACCGCTATCTGTATGAACATGGAAATATCTACACCGCTCTCTGTATAAACATGGAAATATGTACACCGCTACCTGTATAAACATGGAAGTATCAGCACCGCTATCGGTATGAACATGGCAATATCTACACGGCTATCTGTATGAACATGGAAATATCTGCACCGCTATCTGTATGAACATGGAAATATCTTCACCGCCATCTGTATGAACATGGATATATCTACACAGCCATCTGGATGAACATGGAAATATCTACACCGCTATCTGTATGAACATGGAAATATCTACACCGCTATCTGTATGAACATGGAAATATCTACACCACTATCTGTATGAACATGGAAATATCTTCTCCGCCATCTGTAAGAACATAGATATATCTACACAGCCATCTGTATGAACATGGAAAAATCTACACCGCTATCTGTATGAACATGGAAATATCTACACAGCTATCTGCATACACATGGAAATATCTACAAAGCTATCTCTTTACACATGGAAATAACTACACTGCTATCTCTATAAACATGGAAATATCTACACAGCCATCTGTATGAACATGGAAATATCTGCACCGACATCTGTATGAACACATAAATATCTACACCGCTATCTATAATAAGATGGAGATATCTACACCGCTATCTGTATAAACTTGGAAATATCTACACCGCTATCTGTAAAAACATGGAAATATCTATGCCGCTTTCTGTATAAACAAGGAAATATCTACACTGCTACCTGTATAAACATGGAAATATCTGCCCTGCTATCTGTATGAACATGGAAATATCTACACCGCTATCTGCATGAAAATGGAAATATCTACAAAGCTATCTGCATATACATGGAAATATCTATACAGCTATCTCTTTACACATGGAAATAACTACACCGCTATCTCTATAAACATGGAAATATCTACACCGCCATCTGTATGAACATGGAAATATCTGCACCGCCATCTGTATGATCATATAAATATCTACACCGCCATCTGTATTAAGATGGAGATATCTACTCCGCTATCTGTATAAACTTGGAAATATCTACACCGATATCTGTATAAACATGGAAATATCTACACCGCTATCTGTATGAACATGGAAATATCTTCACCGCCATCTGTATGAACATGGATTTATCTACACACCCATCTGGATGAACATGGAAATATCTACACCGCTATCTGTATGAACATGGAAATAGGTACACCGCTATCTGTATGAACATGGAAATATCTACACCGCTATCTGTATGAACATGGAAATATCTTCACCGCTATCTGTATGAACATGGAAATATCTACACCGCTACCTGTATCAACATGGAAATATCAGCACCGCTATCTGTATGAACATGGAAATATCTACACAGCCTTCTGGATGAACATGGAAATATCTACACCGCTATCTGTATGAACATGGAAATATCTACACCGCTATCTGTATGAACATGGAAATATCTACACCACTATCTGTATGAACATGGAAATATTTACACCGCTATCTGTATGAACTTGCAAATATCTACACCACTATCTGTGCAAACATGCATACACCTTCACTTCTATCTGTATAAACATGGAAATATCTACACCGCTATCTGTATGAACATGGAAAAATCTACACCGCTAACTCTTTGAACATGGAAATATCTACACCGCTATCTGCAAGAAAATGGAAATATTTTCAAAGCTATCTGCATATACACGGAAATATCTACAAAGATATTTCTTTACACATGGAAATAACTACACCGCTATCTCTATAAACATGGAAATATCTACACCACCATCTGTATGAACATGGAAATATCTGCACCGCCATCTGTATGAACATATAAATATCTACACCGCTATCTGTATAAACATGGAAATATCTACACCGCTATCTGTATAAACATGGAAATATCTACACCGCTATCTGTATAAACATGGAAATATCTACACCGCTATCTGTATAAACATGGAAATATCTACACCGCTACCTGTATAAACATAGAAATATCAGCACCGCTATCTGTATGAACATGGAAATATCTACACCGCTATCTGTATGAACATGGAAATATCTACACCGCTATCTGCATGAAAATGGAAATATCTACACAGCTATCTGCATATACATGGAAATATCTACAAAGCTATCTCTTTACACATGGAAATAACTACACCGCTATCTCTGTAAACATGGAAATATAAACACAACTATCTGTATAAACATGGAAATATCTACACCGCTATCTGTATAAACATGGAAATATCTACACCGCTATCTGTATAAACATGGAAATATCTACACCGCTATCTGTATAAACATGGAATTATCTACACCACTGCCTGTATAAACATGGAAATATCAGCACCGCTAACTGTATGACCATGGAAATATCTACACCGCTATCTCTATGAACATGGAAATATCTACACCGCTATCTGTATGAACATGGAAATAGCTACACCGCTATCTGTATGAACATGGAAATATCTACACCACTATCTGTATGAACATGGAAATATCTACACCGCTGTCTGTATGAACATGGAAATATCTACACCACTATCTCTATGAACATGGAAATATCTTCACCGCCATCTGTATGAACATGGATATATCTATACAGCCATCTGGATGAACACGGAAGTATCTACACCGCTATCTGTATGAGCATGGAAATATCTACACCGCTTTCTGTGTAAACATGTATACATCTTCACCACTATCTGTTTAAACATGGAAATGTCTACACAGCTATCTGTATGAACATGTAAATATCTACACCGCTATCTGTTTGAACATGGAAATATCTACACCACTATCTGCATGAAAATGGAAATACCTACAAAGCTATCTTCATATACATGGAAATATCTATACAGATATCTGTTTACACATGGAAATAACTACATCGCTATCTCTATAAACATGGAAATATCTACACCGCCATCTGTATGAACATGGAAATATCTGCACCGCCATCTGTATGATCATATAAATATCTACACCGCCATCTGTATTAAGATGGAGATATCTACTCCGCTATCTGTATAAACAAGGAAATATCTACACCGATATCTGTATAAACATGGAAATATCTTCACCGCCATCTGTATGAACATGGATTTATCTACACACCCAACTGGATGAACATGGAAATATCTACACCGCTATCTGTATGAACATGGAAATAGCTACACCGCTATCTGTATGAACATGGAAATATCTACACCGCTATCTGTATGAACATGGAAATATCTACACCGCTATCTGTATGAAGATGAGAATATCAACACCGCTACCTGTATCAACATGGAAATATCAGCACCGCTATCTGTATGAACATGGAAATATCTACACAGCCTTCTGGATGAACATGGAAATATCTATACCGGTATCTGTATGAACATGGAAATATTTACACAGCTATCTGTATGAACATGGAAATATCTACACCACTATCTGTGCAAACATGCATACATCTTCACCACTATCTGTATAAACATGGAAATATCTACACCGCTATCTGTATGAACATGGAAATATCTACACCGCTATCTGTTTGAACATGGAAATATCTACACCGCTATCTGCATGAAAATGGAAATATTTACAGAGCTATCTGCATATACACGGAAATATCTACAAAGCTATTTCTTTAAACATAGAAATAACTACACCGCTATCTCTATAAACATGGAAATATCTACACCACCATCTGTATGAACATGGAAATATCTGCACCGCCATCTGTATGAACATATAAATATCTACACCGCCATCTGTATTAAGATGGAGATATCTACACCGCTATCTGTATAAACATGGAAATATCTACACCGCTATCTGTATAAACATGGAAATATCTACACCGCTATCTCTATAAACATGGAAATATCTACACCGCTACCTGTATAAACATGGAAACATCAGCACCGCTATCTGTATGAACATGGAAATATCTACACCGCTATCTGTATGAACATGGAAATATCTACACCGCTATCTGCATGAAAATAGAAATATCTACACAGCTATCTGCATATACATGGAAATATCTACAAAGCTATCTCTTTACACATGGAAATAACTACACCGCTATCTCTATAAACATGGAAATATCTACACCACTATCTGTATAAACATGGAAATATCTACACCGCTTTCTGTATAAACATGGAAATATCTACACCACTATCTGAATGAACATGGAAATATCTACACCGCTATCTGTATAAACATGGAAATATCTACACCGCTATCTGTATGAAAATGGAAATAGCTACACCGCAATCTGTATGAACATGGAAATATCTACACCTCTATCTGTATGAACATGGAAATATGTACACCGCTACCTGTATAAACATGGAAATATCTACACCGCTATCTGTATGAACATGGAAATATCTACACAGCTATCTGTTTGAACATGGAAATATCTACACCGCTATCTGCATGAAAATGGAAATATCTACACAGCTCTCTGCATGTACATGGAAATATCTACAAAGCTATTTCTTTACACATGGAAATATCTACACAGCCATCTGAATGAACATGGAAATATCTACACCGCCATCTGAATGAACATGGAAATATCTGCACCGCCATTTGTATGAACATATAAATATCTACACCGCCATCTGTATTAAGATGGAGATATCTACACCGCTATCTGTATAAACATGGAAATATCTACACCGCTATCTGCATGAACATGGAAATATCTTCACCGCCTTCTGTATGAACATGGATATATCTACACAGCCATCTGGATGAACATGGAAATATCTACACCGCTATCTGTATGAACTTGGATATATCTACACCGCTATCTGTGTTAACATGCATACATCTTCACCGCTATCTGTATAAACATGGAAATATCTACACCGCTATCTGTATGAACATGGAAATATCTACACAGCTATCTGTTTGAACATGGAAATATCTACACCGCAATCTGTGTGAACATGGAAATAGCTACACCTCTATCTGTATGAACATGGAAATATCTACACCGCTATCTGTATGAACATGGAAAGATCTACACCGCTATCTGTATGAACATGGAAATATCTTCACCGCCATCTGTATGAACATGGTTATATCTACACAGCCATCTGGATGAACATGGAAATATCTACACCGCTACCTGAATGAACATGGAAATATCTACATCGCTATCTGTGTAAACATGCATACATCTTCACCGCTATCTGTATAAACATGGAAATATCTCCACCGCTATCTATATGAACATGGAAATATCTACACCGCTATCTGCATGAAAATGGAAATATCAACAGAGCTAACTGCATATACATGAAAATATCTACAAAGCTATTTCTTTACACATGGAAATAACTACACCGCTATCTCTATAAACATAGAAATATCTACACCACCATCTGTATGAACATGGAAATATCTGCACCGCCATCTGCATGAACATATAAATATCTACACCACCATCTGTATTAAGATGGAGATATCCACACCGCTATCTGTAGAAACATGGAAATATCTACACCGCTATCTGTATAAACATGGAAATATCTACACCGCTATCTGTATGAACATGGAAATATCTACACCGCTACCTATATAAACATGGAAATATCAGCACCGCTATCTGTATGAACATGGAAATATCTACACAGCCTTCTGGATGAACATGGAAATATCTACACCGCTATCTGTATGAACATGGAAAAAACTACACCGCTATCTGTATGAACATGGAAATATCTACACCGCTATCTGTATGAACATGGAAATATCTACACCGCTATCTGTATGAACATGGAAATATCTACACCGTTATTTGTGCAAACATGCATACACCTTCACCGCTATCTGTAAAAACATGCAAATATCTACACCGCTATCTGTATGAACATGGAAATATCTACACCGCTATCTGTTTGAACATGGAAATATCTACACCGCTATCTGCATGAAAATGGAAATATCTACACAGCTATCAGCATATACACGGAAATGTCTACAAAGATATTTCTGTACACATAGAAATAACTACACCGCTATCTCTATAAACATGGAAATATCTACACCGCCATCTGTATGAACATGGAAATATCTGCACCGCCATCTGTATGAACATATAAATATCTACACCGCCATCTGTATTAAGATGGAGATATCTACACCGCTATCTGTATAAATATGAAAATATCTACAACGCTATCTGTATAAACATGGAAATATCTACACCGCTATCTGTATAAACATGGAAATATCTACACCGCTACCTATATAAACATGGAAATATCAGCACCGCTATCTGTATGAACATGGAAATATCTACACAGCCTTCTGGATGAGCATGGAAATATCTACACCGCTATCTGTATGAACATGGAAATATCTACACCGCTATCTGTATGAGCATGGAAATATCTACACCGCTATCTGTGCAAACATGCATACATCTTCACTGCTATCTGTATAAACATGGAAATATCTACACCGCTATCTGTATGAACATGGAAATATCTACACCACTATCTGTTTGAACATGGTAATATCTACACGGCTATCTGTATAAACATGGAAATATCTACACCGCTATCTGTATAAACATGGAAATATGTACACCGCTACCTGTATAAACATGGAAATATCTACACCGCTATCTGTATGAACATGGAAATATCTACACAGCTATCTGTTTGAACATGGAAATATCTACACCGCTATCTGCATGAAAATGGAAATATCTACACAGCTCTCTGCATGTACATGGAAATATCTACAAAGCTATTTCTTTACACATGGAAATATCTACACCGCCATCTGAATGAACATGGAAATATCTACACCGCCATCTGAATGAACATGGAAATATCTGCACCGCCTTCTGTATGAACATATAAATATCTACACCGCCATCTGTATTAAGATGGAGATATCTACACCGCTATCTGTATAAACATGGAAATATCTACACCGCTATCTGCATGAACATGGAAATATCTTCACCGCCATCTGTATGAACATGGATATATCTACACAGCCATCTGGATGAACATGGAAATATCTACACCGCTATCTGTATGAACTTGGAAATATCTACACGGCTATCTGTGTTAACATGCATACATCTTCACCGCTATCTGTATAAACATGGAAATATCTACACCGCTATCTGTATGAACATGGAAATATCTACACAGCTATCTGTTTGATCATGGAAATATCTACACCGCTATCTGCATGAAAATGGAAATATCTTCACAGCTATCTGCATATACATGGAAATATTTACAAAGCTATTTCTTTACACATGGAAATATCTACACCGCACTCTCTATAAACATGGAAATATCTACACCGCCATCTGTATGAACATGGAAATATCTGCACCGCCATCTGTATGAACATATAAATATCTACACCGCCATCTGTATTAAGATGGAGATATCTACACCGCTATCTGTATAAACATGAAAATATCTACACCGCTATCTGTATAAACATGGAAATATCTACACCGCTATCTGTATAAACATGGAAATATCTACACCGCTACCTGTATAAACATGGAAATATCAGCACCGCTATCTGTATGAACATGGAAATATCTACACCGCTATCACTATGAACATGGAAATATCTACACCGCTATCTGTATGAACATGGAAATAGCTACACCGCTATCTGTATTAACATGGAAATATCTACACCTCTATCTGTATGAACATGGAAATATCTACACCGCTGTCTGTATGAACATGGAAATATCAGCACCGCTATCTGTATGAACATGGAAATATCTACACAGCCTTCTGGATGAGCATGGAAATATCTACACCGCTATCTGTATGAACATGGAAATATCTACACCGCTATCTGTATGAACATGGAAATATCTACACCGCTATCTGTGCAAACATGCATACATCTTCACTGCTATCTGTATAAACATGGAAATATCTACACCGCTATCTGTATGAACATGGAAATATCTACACCGCTATCTGTATGAACATGGAAATATCTACACCGCTATCTGTATAAACATGGAAATATCTACACCGCTATCTGTATAAACATGGAAATATGTACACCACTACCTGTAGAAACATGGAAATATCTACACCGCTATCTGTATGAACATGGAAATATCTACACCGCTACCTGTATAAACATGGAAATATCAGCACCGCTATCTGTATGAACATGGAAATATCTGCACCGCCATCTGTATGATCATATAAATATCTACACCGCCATCTGTATTAAGATGGAGATATCTACTCTGCTATCTGTATAAACAAGGAAATATCTACACCGATATCTGTATAAACATGGAAATATCTACACCGCTATCTGTATGAACAAGGAAATATCTTCACCGCCATCTGTATGAACATGGATTTATCTACACACCCAACTGGATGAACATGGAAATATCTACACCGCTATCTGTATGAACATGGAAATAGCTACACCGCTATCTGTATGAACATGGAAATATCTACACCGCTATCTGTATGAACATGGAAATATCTACACCGCTATCTGTATGAACATGAGAATATCAACACCGCTACCTGTATCAACATGGAAACATCAGCACCGCTATCTGTATGAACATGGAAATATCTACACAGCCTTCTGGATGAACATGGAAATATCTATACCGGTATCTGTATGAACATGGAAATATTTACACAGCTATCTGTATGAACATGGAAATATCTACACCACTATCTGTGCAAACATGCATACATCTTCACCGCTATCTGTATAAACATGGAAATATCTACACCGCTATCTGTATGAACATGGAAATATCTACACCGCTATCTGTTTGAACATGGAAATATCTACACCGCTATCTGCATGAAAATGGAAATATTTACACAGCTATCTGCATATACACGGAAATATCTACAAAGCTATTTCTTTAAACATAGAAATAACTACACCGCTATCTCTATAAACATGGAAATATCTACACCACCATCTGTATGAACATGGAAATATCTGCACCGCCATCTGTATGAACATATAAATATCTACACCGCCATCTGTATTAAGATGGAGATATCTACACCGCTATCTGTATAAACATGGAAATATCTACACCGCTATCTGTATAAACATGGAAATATCTACAACGCTATCTCTATAAACATGGAAATATCTACACTGCTACCTGTATAAACATGGAAACATCAGCACCGCTATCTGTATGAACATGGAAATATCTACACCGCTATCTGTATGAACATGGAAATATCTACACCGCTATCTGAATGAAAATAGAAATATCTACACAGCTATCTGCATATACATGGAAATATCTACAAAGCTATCTCTTTACACATGGAAATAACTACACCGCTATCTCTATAAACATGGAAATATCTACACCACTATCTGTATAAACATGGAAATATCTACACCGCTATCTGTATAAACATGGAAATATCTACACCACTATCTGAATGAACATGGAAATATCTACACCGCTATCTGTATAAACATGGAAATATCTACACCGCTATCTGTATGAAAATGGAAATAGCTACACCGCAATCTGTATGAACATGGAAATATCTACACCTCTATCTGTATGAACATGGAAATATCTACACCGCTGTCTGTATGAACATGGAAATATCTACACAGCTATCTGTATGAACATGGAAATATCTACACCGCTATCTGTATGAACATGGAAATATCTTCACCGCCATCTGAATGAACATGGATATATCTACACAGCCATCTGGATGAACATGGAAATATCTACACTGCTATCTGTATTAACATGGAAATATCTGCACCGCTAACTGTGTAAACATGCATACATCTTCACCTCTATCTGTATAAACATGGAAATATCTACAACGCTATCTGTATAAACATGGGAATATCTACACCGCTACCTATGTAAACATGGAAATAGCACCGCTATCTGTATGAACATGGAAATATCTACACAGCCATCTGGATGAACATGGAAATATCTACACCGCTATCTGTATGAACATGGAAATAGCTACACCGCTATCTGTATGAACATGGAAATGTCTACACCGCTATCTGTATGAACATGGAAATATCTACACCGCTATCTGTATGATCATGGAAATATCTTCACCGCCATCTGTATGAACATGGATATAACTACACAGCCATCTGGATGAACATGGAAATATCTACACCGCTATATGTATGAACATGGAAATATCTACACCGCTATATGTATAAACATGGAAATATCTACACTGCTATCTGTATGAACATGGAAATATCTACACCGCTATCTGTATGAACATGGAAATATCTTCACCGCCATCTGTATGAACATGGATATATCTACATAGCCATCTGAATGAACATGGAAATATCTACACCGCTATCTGTGTAAACATGCATACATCTTCACCGCTATCTGTACAAACATGGAAATATCTACACCGCTATCTGTATGAACATGGAAATATCTACACCGCTATCTGTTTGAACATGGAAATATCTACTCCGCTATCTGCATGAAAATGGAAATATCTACACAGCTATCTGCATATACATGGAAATATCTACAAAGCTATTTCTTTACACATGGAAATAACTACACCGCTATCTCTATTAACATGGAAATATCTACACCGCCATCTGTATGAACATGGAGATATCTTCACAGCCATCTGTATGAACATATAAATATCTACACCGTCATATGTATTAAGATGGAGATATCTACACCACTATCTGTATAAACATGGAAATATCTACACCGCTATCTGTATAAACATGGAAATATCTACACCGCTATCTGTATAAACATCGAAATATCTACACCGCTACCTGTATAAACATGGAAATATCAGCACCGCTATCTGTATAAACATGGAAATATCTACACCGCTATCTGTATGAAAATGGAAATAGCTACACCGCCATCTGTATGAACATGGAAATATCCACACCTCTATCTGTATGAACATGGAAATATCTACACCGCTGTCTGTATGAACATGGAAATATCTACACCACTATCTGTATGAACATGGAAATATCTACACCGCTATCTGTATGAACATGGAAATATCTTCACCGCCATCTGTATGAACATGCATATATCTACACAGCCATCTGGATGAACATGGAAATATCTACACAGCCATCTGGATGAACATGGAAATATCTACACCGCTATCTGTATGAACATGGAAATATCTACACCGCTATCTGTATGAACATGGAAATATCTACACCGCTATCTGTATGAACATGGAAATATCTACACCGCTATTTGTGCAAACATGCATACATCTTCACCGCTATCTGTATAAACATGGAAATATCTACACCTCTATCTGCATGAAAATGGAAATATCTACACAGCTATCTGCATATACACGGAAATATGTACAAAGCTATTTCTTTACACATGGAAATATCTACATCGCCATCTGAATGAACATGGAAATATCTACACCGCCATCTGAATGAACATGGAAATATCTGCACCGCCATCTGTATGAACATATAAATATCTACACCGCCATCTGTATTAAGATGGAGATATCTACACCGCTATCTGTATAAACATGGAAATATCTACACCGCTATCTGTATAAACATGGAAATATCTACACCGCTATCTGTATAAACATGGAAATATGTACACCGCTACCTGTATAAACATGGAAATATCTACACCGCTATCTGTATGAACATGGAAATATCTACACAGCTATCTGTTTGAACATGGAAATATCTACACCGCTATCTGCATGAAAATGGAAATATCTACACAGCTCTCTGCATGTACATGGAAATATCTACAAAGCTATTTCTTTACACATGGAAATATCTACACCGCCATCTGAATGAACATGGAAATATCTGCACCGCCATTTGTATGAACATATAAATATCTACACCGCCATCTGTATTAAGATGGAGATATCTACACTGCTATCTGTATAAACATGGAAATATCTACACCGCTATCTGCATGAACATGGAAATATCTTCACCGCCTTCTGTATGAACATGGATATATCTACACAGCCATCTGGATGAACATGGAAATATCTACACCGCTATCTGTATGAACTTGGATATATCTACACCGCTATCTGTGTTAACATGCATACATCTTCACCGCTATCTGTATAAACATGGAAATATCTACACCGCTATCTGTATGAACATGGAAATATCTACACAGCTATCTGTTTGAACATGGAAATATCTACACCGCAATCTGTATGAACATGGAAATAGCTACACCTCTATCTGTATGAACATGGAAATATCTACACCGCTATCTGTATGAACATGGAAAGATCTACACCGCTATCTGTATGAACATGGAAATATCTTCACCGCCATCTGTATGAACATGGTTATATCTACACAGCCATCTGGATGAACATGGAAATATCTACATCGCTATCTGTGTAAACATGCATACATCTTCACCGCTATCTGTATAAACATGGAAATATCTCCACCGCTATCTATATGAACATGGAAATATCTACACCGCTATCTGCATGAAAATGGAAATATCAACAGAGCTAACTGCATATACATGAAAATATCTACAAAGCTATTTCTTTACACATGGAAATAACTACACCGCTATCTCTATAAACATAGAAATATCTACACCACCATCTGTATGAACATGGAAATATCTGCACCGCCATCTGCATGAACATATAAATATCTACACCACCATCTGTATTAAGATGGAGATATCCACACCGCTATCTGTAGAAACATGGAAATATCTACACCGCTATCTGTATAAACATGGAAATATCTACACCGCTATCTGTATGAACATGGAAATATCTACACCGCTACCTATATAAACATGGAAATATCAGCACCGCTATCTGTATGAACATGGAAATATCTACACAGCCTTCTGGATGAACATGGAAATATCTACACCGCTATCTGTATGAACATGGAAATATCTACACCGCTATCTGTATGAACATGGAAATATCTACACCGTTATTTGTGCAAACATGCATACACCTTCACCGCTATCTGTATAAACATGCAAATATCTACACCGCTATCTGTATGAACATGGAAATATCTACACCGCTATCTGTTTGAACATGGAAATATCTACACCGCTATCTGCATGAAAATGGAAATATCTACACAGCTATCAGCATATACACGGAAATGTCTACAAAGCTATTTCTTTACACATAGAAATAACTACACCGCTATCTCTATAAACATGGAAATATCTACACCGCCATCTGTATGAACATGGAAATATCTGCACCGCCATCTGTATGAACATATAAATATCTACACCGCCATCTGTATTAAGATGGAGATATCTACACCGCTATCTGTATAAATATGAAAATATCTACACCGCTATCTGTATAAACATGGAAATATCTACACCGCTATCTGTATAAACATGGAAATATCTACACCGCTACCTATATAAACATGGAAATATCAGCACCGCTATCTGTATGAACATGGAAATATCTACACAGCCTTCTGGATGAGCATGGAAATATCTACACCGCTATCTGTATGAACATGGAAATATCTACACCGCTATCTGTATGAGCATGGAAATATCTACACCGCTATCTGTGCAAACATGCATACATCTTCACTGCTATCTGTATAAACATGGAAATATCTACACCGCTATCTGTATGAACATGGAAATATCTACACCGCTATCTGTTTGAACATGGTAATATCTACACGGCTATCTGTATAAACATGGAAATATCTACACCGCTATCTGTATAAACATGGAAATATGTACACCGCTACCTGTATAAACATGGAAATATCTACACCGCTATCTGTATGAACATGGAAATATCTACACAGCTATCTGTTTGAACATGGAAATATCTACACCGCTATCTGCATGAAAATGGAAATATCTACACAGCTCTCTGCATGTACATGGAAATATCTACAAAGCTATTTCTTTACACATGGAAATATCTACACCGCCATCTGAATGAACATGGAAATATCTACACCGCCATCTGAATGAACATGGAAATATCTGCACCGCCTTCTGTATGAACATATAAATATCTACACCGCCATCTGTATTAAGATGGAGATATCTACACCACTATCTGTATAAACATGGAAATATCTACACCGCTATCTGCATGAACATGGAAATATCTTCACCGCCATCTGTATGAACATGGTTATATCTACACAGCCATCTGGATGAACATGGAAATATCTACACCGCTACCTGAATGAACATGGAAATATCTACATCGCTATCTGTTTAAACATGCATACATCTTCACCGCTATCTGTATAAACATGGAAATATCTCCACCGCTATCTATATGAACATGGAAATATCTACACCGCTATCTGCATGAAAATGGAAATATCAAAAGAGCTAACTGCATATACATGAAAATATCTACAAAGCTATTTCTTTACACATGGAAATAACTACACCGCTATCTCTATAAACATAGAAATATCTACACCACCATCTGTATGAACATGGAAATATCTGCACTGCCATCTGCATGAACATATAAATATCTACACCACCATCTGTATTAAGATGGAGATATCCACACCGCTATCTGTAGAAAAATGGAAATATCTACACCGCTATCTGTATAAACATGGAAATATCTACACCGCTATCTGTATGAACATGGAAATATCTACACCGCTACCTATATAAACATGGAAATATCAGCACCGCTATCTGTATGAACATGGAAATATCTACACAGCCTTCTGGATGAACATGGAAATATCTACACCGCTATCTGTATGAACATGGAAATAACTACACCGCTATCTGTATGAACATGGAAATATCTACACCGCTATCTGTATGAACATGGAAATATCTACACCGCTATCTGTATGAACATGGAAATATCTACACCGTTATTTGTGCAAACATGCATACACCTTCACCGCTATCTGTATAAACATGCAAATATCTACACCGCTATCTGTATGAACATGGAAATATCTACACCGCTATCTGTTTGAACATGGAAATATCTACACCGCTATCTGCATGAAAATGGAAATATCTACACAGCTATCAGCATATACACGGAAATGTCTACAAAGCTATTTCTTTACACATAGAAATAACTACACCGCTATCTCTATAAACATGGAAATATCTACACCGCCATCTGTATGAACATGGAAATATCTGCACCGCCATCTGTATGAACATATAAATATCTACACCGCCATCTGTATTAAGATGGAGATATCTACACCGCTATCTGTATAAATATGAAAATATCTACACCGCTATCTGTATAAACATGGAAATATCTACACCGCTATCTGTATAAACATGGAAATATCTACACCGCTACCTATATAAACATGGAAATATCAGCACCGCTATCTGTATGAACATGGAAATATCTACACAGCCTTCTGGATGAGCATGGAAATATCTACACCGCTATCTGTATGAACATGGAAATATCTACACCGCTATCTGTATGAGCATGGAAATATCTACACCGCTATCTGTGCAAACATGCATACATCTTCACTGCTATCTGTATAAACATGGAAATATCTACACCGCTATCTGTATGAACATGGAAATATCTACACCGCTATCTGTTTGAACATGGTAATATCTACACGGCTATCTGTATAAACATGGAAATATCTACACCGCTATCTGTATAAACATGGAAATATGTACACCGCTACCTGTATAAACATGGAAATATCTACACCGCTATCTGTATGAACATGGAAATATCTACACAGCTATCTGTTTGAACATGGAAATATCTACACCGCTATCTGCATGAAAATGGAAATATCTACACAGCTCTCTGCATGTACATGGAAATATCTACAAAGCTATTTCTTTACACATGGAAATATCTACACCGCCATCTGAATGAACATGGAAATATCTACACCGCCATCTGAATGAACATGGAAATATCTGCACCGCCTTCTGTATGAACATATAAATATCTACACCGCCATCTGTATTAAGATGGAGATATCTACACCGCTTTCTGTATAAACATGGAAATATCTACACCGCTATCTGCATGAACATGGAAATATCTTCACCGCCATCTGTATGAACATGGATATATCTACACAGCCATCTGGATGAACATGGAAATATCTACACCGCTATCTGTATGAACTTGGAAATATCTACACCGCTATCTGTGTTAACATGCATACATCTTCACCGCTATCTGTATAAACATGGAAATATCTACACCGCTATCTGTATGAACATGGAAATATCTACACAGCTATCTGTTTGATCATGGAAATATCTACACCGCTATCTGCATGAAAATGGAAATATCTTCACAGCTATCTGCATATACATGGAAATATTTACAAAGCTATTTCTTTACACATGGAAATATCTACACCGCACTCTCTATAAACATGGAAATATCTACACCGCCATCTGTATGAACATGGAAATATCTGCACCGCCATCTGTATGAACATATAAATATCTACACCGCCATCTGTATTAAGATGGAGATATCTACACCGCTATCTGTATAAACATGAAAATATCTACACCGCTATCTGTATAAACATGGAAATATCTACACCGCTATCTGTATAAACATGGAAATATCTACACCACTACCTGTATAAACATGGAAATATCAGCACCGCTATCTGTATGAACATGGAAATATCTACACCACTATCACTATGAACATGGAAATATCTACACCGCTATCTGTATGAACATGGAAATAGCTACACCGCTATCTGTATTAACATGGAAATATCTACACCTCTATCTGTATGAACATGGAAATATCTACACCGCTGTCTGTATGAACATGGAAATATCAGCACCGCTATCTGTATGAACATGGAAATATCTACACAGCCTTCTGGATGAGCATGGAAATATCTACACCGCTATCTGTATGAACATGGAAATATCTACACCGCTATCTGTATGAACATGGAAATATCTACACCGCTATCTGTGCAAACATGCATACATCTTCACTGCTATCTGTATAAACATGGAAATATCTACACCGCTATCTGTATGAACATGGAAATATCTACAGCGCTATCTGTATGAACATGGAAATATCTACACCGCTATCTGTATAAACATGGAAATATCTACACCGCTATCTGTATAAACATGGAAATATGTACACCGCTACCTGTAGAAACATGGAAATATCTACACCGCTATCTGTATGAACATGGAAATATCTACACAGCTATCTGTTTGAACATGGAAATATCTACACCGCTATCTGCATGAAAATGGATATATCTACACCGCTATCTGTGTTAACATGCATACATCTTCACCGCTATCTGTATAAACATGGAAATATCTACACCGCTATCTGTATGAACATGGAAATATCTACACAGCTATCTGTTTGAACATGGAAATATCTACACCGCAATCTGTATGAACATGGAAATAGCTACACCTCTATCTGTATGAACATGGAAATATCTACACCGCTATCTGTATGAACATGGAAAGATCTACACCGCTATCTGTATGAACATGGAAATATCTTCACCGCCATCTGTATGAACATGGTTATATCTACACAGCCATCTGGATGAACATGGAAATATCTACACCGCTACCTGAATGAACATGGAAATATCTACATCGCTATCTGTGTAAACATGCATACATCTTCACCGCTATCTGTATAAACATGGAAATATCTCCACCGCTATCTATATGAACATGGAAATATCTACACCGCTATCTGCATGAAAATGGAAATATCAACAGAGCTAACTGCATATACATGAAAATATCTACAAAGCTATTTCTTTACACATGGAAATAACTACACCGCTATCTCTATAAACATAGAAATATCTACACCACCATCTGTATGAACATGGAAATATCTGCACCGCCATCTGCATGAACATATAAATATCTACACCACCATCTGTATTAAGATGGAGATATCCACACCGCTATCTGTAGAAACATGGAAATATCTACACCGCTATCTGTATAAACATGGAAATATCTACACCGCTATCTGTATGAACATGGAAATATCTACACCGCTACCTATATAAACATGGAAATATCAGCACCGCTATCTGTATGAACATGGAAATATCTACACAGCCTTCTGGATGAACATGGAAATATCTACACCGCTATCTGTATGAACATGGAAATAACTACACCGCTATCTGTATGAACATGGAAATATCTACACCGCTATCTGTATGAACATGGAAATATCTACACCGCTATCTGTATGAACATGGAAATATCTACACCGTTATTTGTGCAAACATGCATACACCTTCACCGCTATCTGTATAAACATGCAAATATCTACACCGCTATCTGTATGAACATGGAAATATCTACACCGCTATCTGTTTGAACATGGAAATATCTACACCGCTATCTGCATGAAAATGGAAATATCTACACAGCTATCAGCATATACACGGAAATGTCTACAAAGCTATTTCTTTAAACATAGAAATAACTACACCGCTATCTCTATAAACATGGAAATATCTACACCGCCATCTGTATGAACATGGAAATATCTGCACCGCCATCTGTATGAACATATACATATCTACACCGCCATCTGTATTAAGATGGAGATATCTACACCGCTATCTGTATAAATATGAAAATATCTACACCGCTATCTGTATAAACATGGAAATATCTACACCGCTATCTGTATAAACATGGAAATATCTACACCGCTACCTATATAAACATGGAAATATCAGCACCGCTATCTGTATGAACATGGAAATATCTAAACAGCCTTCTGGATGAGCATGGAAATATCTACACCGCTATCTGTATGAACATGGAAATATCTACACCGCTATCTGTATGAGCATGGAAATATCTACACCGCTATCTGTGCAAACATGCATACATCTTCACTGCTATCTGTATAAACATGGAAATATCTACACCGCTATCTGTATGAACATGGAAATATCTACACCGCTATCTGTTTGAACATGGTAATATCTACACGGCTATCTGTATAAACATGGAAATATCTACACCGCTATCTGTATAAACATGGAAATATGTACACCGCTACCTGTATAAACATGGAAATATCTACACCGCTATCTGTATGAAAATGGAAATATCTACACAGCTATCTGTTTGAACATGGAAATATCTACACCGCTATCTGCATGAAAATGGAAATATCTACACAGCTCTCTGCATGTACATGGAAATATCTACAAAGCTATTTCTTTACACATGGAAATATCTACACCGCCATCTGAATGAACTTGGAAATATCTACACCGCCATCTGAATGAACATGGAAATATCTGCACCGCATTCTGTATGAACATATAAATATCTACACCGCCATCTGTATTAAGATGGAGATATCTACACCGCTATCTGTATAAACATGGAAATATCTACACCGCTATCTGCATGAACATGGAAATATCTTCACCGCCATCTGTATGAAGATGGATATATCTACACAGCCATCTGGATGAACATGGAAATATCTACACCGCTATCTGTATGAACTTGGAAATATCTACACCGCTATCTGTGTTAACATGCATACATCTTCACCGCTATCTGTATAAACATGGAAATATCTACACCGCTATCTGTATGAACATGGAAATATCTACACAGCTATCTGTTTGATCATGGAAATATCTACACCGCTATCTGCATGAAAATGGAAATATCTTCACAGCTATCTGCATATACATGGAAATATTTACAAAGCTATTTCTTTACACATGGAAATATCTACACCGCACTCTCTATAAACATGGAAATATCTACACCGCCATCTGTATGAACATGGAAATATCTGCACCGCCATCTGTATGAACATATAAATATCTACACCGCCATCTGTATTAAGATGGAGATATCTACACCGCTATCTGTATAAACATGAAAATATCTACACCGCTATCTGTATAAACATGGAAATATCTACACCGCTATCTGTATAAACATGGAAATATCTACACCGCTACCTGTATAAACATGGAAATATCAGCACCGCTATCTGTATGAACATGGAAATATCTACACCGCTATCACTATGAACATGGAAATATCTACACCGCTATCTGTATGAACATGGAAATAGCTACACCGCTATCTGTATTAACATGGAAATATCTACACCTCTATCTGTATGAACATGGAAATATCTACACCGCTGTCTGTATGAACATGGAAATATCAGCACCGCTATCTGTATGAACATGGAAATATCTACACAGCCTTCTGGATGAGCATGGAAATATCTACACCGCTATCTGTATGAACATGGAAATATCTACACCGCTATCTGTATGAACATGGAAATATCTACACCGCTATCTGTGCAAACATGCATACATCTTCACTGCTATCTGTATAAACATGGAAATATCTACACCGCTATCTGTATGAACATGGAAATATCTACACCGCTATCTGTATGAACATGGAAATATCTACACCGCTATCTGTATAAACATGGAAATATCTACACCGCTATCTGTATAAACATGGAAATATGTACACCACTACCTGTAGAAACATGGAAATATCTACACCGCTATCTGTATGAACATGGAAATATCTACACAGCTATCTGTTTGAACATGGAAATATCTACACCGCTATCTGCATGAAAATGGAAATATCTACACAGCTCTCTGCATGTACATGGAAATATCTACAAAGCTATTTCTTTACACATGGAAATATCTACACCGCCATCTGAATGAACATGGAAATATCTACACCGCCATCTGAATGAACATGGAAATATCTGCACCGCCTTCTGTATGAACATATAAATATCTACACCGCCATCTGTATTAAGATGGAGATATCTACACCGCTATCTGTATAAACATGGAAATATCTACACTGCTATCTGCATGAACATGGAAATATCTTCACCGCCATCTGTATGAACATGGATATATCTACACAGCCATCTGGATGAACATGGAAATATCTACACCGCTATCTGTATGAACTTGGAAATATCTACACCGCTATCTGTATTAACATGCATACATCTTCACCGCTATCTGTATAAACATGGAAATATCTACACCGCTATCTGTATGAAATGGAAATATCTACACAGCTATCTGTTTGATCATGGAAATATCTACACCGCTATCTGCATGAAAATGGAAATATCTTCACAGCTATCTGCATATACATGGAAATATTTACAAAGATATTTCTTTACACATGGAAATATCTACACCGCAGTCTCTATAAACATGGAAATATCTACACCGCCATCTGTATGAACATGGAAATATCTGCACCGCCATCTGTATGAACATATAAATATCTACACCTCCATCTGTATTAAGGTGGAGATATCTACACCGCTATCTGCATAAACATGAATATATCTACAACGCTATCTGTATAAACATGGAAATATCTACACCGCTATCTGTATAAACATGGAAATATCTACACCGCTATCTCTATGAACATGGAAATATCTACACCGCTATCTGTATGAACTTGGAAATAGCTACACCGCTATCTGTATGAACATGGAAATATCTACACCTCTATCTGTATGAACATGGAAATATCTACACCGCTGTCTGTATGAACATGGAAATATCTACACAGCTATCTGTATGAACATGGAAATATCTACACCGCTATCTGTATGAACATGGAAATATCTTCACTGCCATCTGAATGAACATGGATATATCTACACAGCCATCTGGATGAACATGGAAATATCTACACTGCTATCTGAATGAACATGGAAATATCTGCACCGATAACTGTGTAAACATGCATACATCTTCACCTCTATCTGTATAAACATGGAAATATCTACACCGCTATCTGTATACACATGGGAATATCTACACCGCTACCTGTATAAACATGGAAATATCAGCACCGCTATCTGTATGAACATGGAAATATCTACACAGCCATCTGGATGAACATGGAAATATCTACACCGCTATCTGTATGAACATGGAAATAGCTACACCGCTATCTGTATGAACATGGAAATGTCTACACCGCTATCTGTATGAACATGGAAATATCTACACCGCTATCTGTATTATCATGGAAATATCTTCACCGCCATCTGTATGAACATGGATATAACTACACAGCCATCTGGATGAACATGGAAATATCTACACTGCTATATGTATGAACATGGAAATATCTACACCGCTATATGTATAAACATGGAAATATCTACACCGCTATCTGTATGAACATGGAAATATCTACACCGCTATCTGTATGAACATGGAAATATCTTCACCGCCATCTGTATGAACATGGATATATCTACATAGCCATCTGAATGAACATGGAAATATCTACACCGCTATCTCTATGAACATGGAAATATCTACACCACTATCTGTGTAAACATGCATACATCTTCACCGCTATCTGTATAAACATGGAAATATCTACACCGCTATCTGTATGAACATGGAAATATCTACACCGCTATCTGTTTGAACATGTAAATATCTACTCCGTTATCTGCATGAAAATGGAATTATCTACACAGCTATCTGCATATACATCGAAATATCTACAAAGCTATTTCTTTACACATGGAAATAACTACACCGCTATCTCTATTAACATGGAAATATCTACACCGCCATCTGTATGAACATGGAGATATCTTCACCACCATCTGTATCAACATATAAATATCTACACCGCCATCTGTATTAAGATGGAGATATCTACACCGCTATCTGTATAAACATGGAAATATCTACACCGCTATCTGTAAAAGCATGGAAATATCTACACCGCTATCTGTATAAACATGGAAATATCTACACTGCCATCTGTATGAACATGGATATATCTACACAGCCATCTGGATGAACATGGAAATATCTACACCGCAATCTGTATGAACATGGAAATAGCTACACCTCTATCTGTATGAACATGGAAATATCTACACCGCTATCTCTATGAACATGGAAAGATCTACACCGCTATCTCTATGAACATTGAAATATCTTCACCACCATCTGTATGAACATGGATATATCTACACAGCCATCTGGATGAACATGGAAATATCTACACCGCTACCTGAATGAACATGGAAATATCTACACCGCTATCTGTGTAAACATGCATACATCTTCACCGCTATCTGTATAAACATGGAAATATCTCCACCGCTATCTGTTTGAACATGGAAATATCTACACCGCTATCTGCATGAAAATGGAAATATCTACAGAGCTATCTGCATATACATGGAAATATCTACAAAGCTCTTTCTTTGCACATGGAAATAACTACACCGGTATCTCTATAAACATAGAAATATCTACACCGCCATCTGTATGAACATGGAAATATCTGCACCGCCATCTGCATGAACATATAAATATCTACACCACCATCTGTATTAAGATGGAGATATCCACACAGCTATCTGCATAAACATGGAAATATCTACACCGCTCTCTGTATAAACATGGAAATATCTACACCGCTATCTGTATGAACATGGAAATATCTACACCGCTACCTATATAAACATGGAAATATCAGCACCGCTATCTGTATGAACATGGAAATATCTACACAGCCTTCTGGATGAACATGGAAATATCTACACCGCTATCTGTATGAACATGGAAATATCTACACCGCTATCTGTATGAACATGGAAATATCTACACCGCTATCTGTTTGAACATGGAAATATCTACACCGCTATCTGTGCAAACATGCATAAATCTTCTCCGCTATCTGTATACACATGGAAATATCTACACCGCTATCTGTATGAACATGGAAATATCTACACCGCTATCTGAACATGGAAATATCTACACCGCTATCTGCATGAAAATGGAAATATCTACACAGCTATCTGCATATACACGGAAATATCTACAAAGCTATTTCTTTACAAATGGAAATAACTACACCGCCATCTCTATAAACATGGAAATATCTACACCACCATCTGTATGAACATGGAAATATCTGCCCCGCAATCTGTATGAACATACAAATATCTACACCGCCATCTCTATTAAGATGGAGATATCTACACTGCTATCTGTATAAACATGGAAATATCTACACCGCTATCTGTATAAACATGGAAAAATCTACACCTCTATGTATATAAACATGGAAATATCTACACAGCTACCTGTATAAACATGGAAATATCAGGACCGCTATCTGTATGAACATGGAAATATCTACACCGCTATCTGTATGAACATCGAAATATCTACACCGCTATCTGCATGAAAATGGAAATATCTACACAGCGATCTGCATATACATGGAAATATCTACAAAGCTATCTCTTTACGCATGGAAATAACTACACCGCTATCTCTATAAACATGGAAATATCTACACCACTATCTGTATAAACATGGAAATATCTACACCGCTATCTGTATAAACATGGAAATATCTACACCACTATCTGTATAAACATGGAAATATCTACACCGCTACCTGTATAAACATGGAAATATCAGCACCGCAATCTGTATGAACATGGAAATACCTACACTGCTATCTGTATGAACATGGAAATATCTACAGCGATATCTGTATGAACATGGAAATATCTTCACCACCATCTGTATGAACATGGAAATATCTACACCGCTATCTGTATGAACATGGAAATATCTTCACCGCCATCTGTGTGAACTTGGATATCTCTACACAGCCATCTGGATTAACATGGAAATATCTACACCGCTATCTCCATGAAAATGGAAATAGCTATACCGCCATCTGTATGAACATGCAAATATCTACACCGCCATCTGTATGAACATGGAAATATCTGCACCGCCATCTGTATGAACATATAAATAACTACAACGCCATCTGTATTAAGATGGAGATATCTACACCGCTATCTGTATAAACCTGGAAATATCTACACCGCTATCTGTATAAACATGGAAATACCTACACCGCTATCTGTATAAACATGGAAATATCTGCACCGCTACCTGTATAAACATGGAAATATCAGCACCGCTATCTGTATGAACATTGAAATATCTACACCGCTATCTGTACGAACATGGAAATATCTACACCGCTATCTGTATGAACATGGAAATAGCTACACCGCTATCTCTATGAACATGGATATATCTACACAGCCATCTGGATGAACATGGAAATATCTACACCGCTATCTGTTTGAACATGGAAATATCTAAACCGCTATCTGCATGAAAATGGAAATATCTACACTGCTATCTGCATATACATGGAAATATCTACACAGCTATCTCTTTGCACATGGAAATAACTACACCGCTATCTGTATGAACATGGAAATATCTACACCGCCATCTGTATGAACATGGAAATATCTGCACGGCCATTTGTATGAACATATAAATATCTACACTGCCATCTGTATTAAGATGGAGATATCTACACCGCTATCTGTATAAACATGGAAATATCTACACCGCTATCTGTATAAACATGGAAATATCTACACCGCTACCTGTATAAACATGGAAATATCAGCACCGCTATCTGTATGAACATGGAAATATCTACACCGCTATCTTCTTGAACTTGGAAATATCTACACCGCTATCTGTATGAACATGGAAATAGCTACACCGCTATCTGTATGAACATGGAGATATCTACACCGCTATCTGTATGAACATGGAAATATCTACACCGCTATCTGTATGAACATGGAAATATCTTCACCGCCATCTGTATGAACATGGATATATCTACACAGCCATCTGGATGAACATGGAAATACCTACACCGCTATCTGCATGAACTTGGAAATATCTACACCGATATCTGTGTAAACATGCATACATCTTCACCGCTATCTTTATAAACATGGAAATATCTACACCGCTATCTGTATGAACATGGAAATATCTACACAGCTATCTGTTTGAACATGGAAATATCTACACCGCTATCTGCATGAAAATGGAAATATCTACACAGCTCTCTGCATGTACATGGAAATATCTACAAAGCTATTTCTTTACACATGGAAATATCTACACCGCAATCTCTATAAACATGGAAATATTTACACCGTCATCTGAATGAACATGTTAATATCTGCACCGCCATCTGTATGGACATATAAATATCTACACCGCCATCTGTATTAAGATGGAGATATCTACACCGCTATCTGAATAAACATGAAAATATCTACACCGCTATCTGTATAAACATGGAAATATCTACACCGCTATCTGTATAAACATGGAAATATCTACACCGCTACCTGAATAAACATGGAAATATCAGCACCGCTATCTGTATGAGCATGGAAATATCTACACCGCTATCTCTATGAACATGGAAATATCTCCACCGCTATCTGTATGAACATGGAAATATCTTCACCGCCATCTTTATGAACATGGACATGTCTACACAGCCATCTGGATGAACATGGAAATATCTACACCGCTATGTGTATGAACATGGAAATTTCTACACCACTATCTGTGTAAACATGCATACATCTTCACCGCTATCTGTATAAACATGGAAATATCTACACCGCTATCTGTATGAACACGGAAATATCTACACCGCTATCTGTTTGAATATGTAAATATCTACTCCGCTATCTGCATGAAAATGGAAATATCTACACAGCTATCTGCATATACATCGAAATATCCACAAAGCTATTTCTTTACACATGGAAATAACTACACCGCTATCTCTATTAACATGGAAATATCTACACCGCCATCTGTATGAACATGGAGATATCTTCACCGCCATCTGTATCAACATATAAATATCTACACCGCCATCTGTATTAAGATGGAGATATCTACACCGCTATCTGTATAAACATGGAAATATCTACACCGCTATCTGTAAAAGCATGGAAATATCTACACCGCTATCTGTATAAACATGGAAATATCTACACCGCTACCTGTATAAACATGGAAATATCAGCACCGCTATCTGTATGAACATGGAAATATCTACACAGCCATCTGGATGAACATGGAAATATCTACACCGCTATCTGTATGAACATGGAAATAGATACACCGCTATCTGTATGAACATGGAAATATCTACACGACTATCTGTATGAACATGGAAATATCTACACCGCTATCTGTATGAACATGGAAATATCTTCACCGCCATCTGTATGAACATGGATATATCTACACAGCCATCTGGATGAACATGGAAACATCTACACCGCAATCTGTATGAACATGGAAATAGCTACACCTCTATCTGTATGAACATGGAAATATCTACACCGCTATCTCTATGAACATGGAAAGATCTACACCGCTATCTGTATGAACATTGAAATATCTTCACCACCATCTGTATGAACATGGATATATCTACACAGCCATCTGGATGAACATGGAAATATCTACACCGCTACCTGAATTAACATGGAAATATCTACACCGCTATCTGTGTAAACATGCATACATCTTCAACGCTATCTGTATAAACATGGAAATATCTCCACCGCTATCTGTTTGAACATGGAAATATCTACACCGCTATCTACATGAAAATGGAAATATCTACAGAGCTATCTGCATATACATGGAAATATCTACAAAGCTATTTCTTTACACATGGAAATAACTACACCGCTATCTCTATAAACATAGAAATATCTACACCGCCATCTGTATGAACATGGAAATATCTGCACCGCCATCTGCATGAACATATAAATATCTACACCACCATCTGTATTAAGATGGAGATATCCACACCGCTATCTGCATAAACATGGAAATATCTACACCGCTATCTGTATAAACATGAAAATATCTACACCGCTATCTGTATGAACATGGAAATATCTACACCGCTACCTATATAAACATGGAAATATCAGCACCGCTATCTGTATGAACATGGAAATATCTACACAGCCTTCTGGATGAACATGGAAATATCTACACCGCTATCTGTATGAACATGGAAATATCTACACCGCTATCTGTATGAACATGGAAATATCTACACCGCTATCTGTTTGAACATGGAAATATCTACACCGCTATCTGCATGAAAGTGGAAATATCTACACAGCCATCTGCATATACACGGAAATATCTAAAAAGCTATTTCTTTACACATGGAAATAACTACACCGCTATCTCTATAAACATGGAAATATCTACACCGCCATCTGTATGAACATGGAAATATCTGCACCGCCATCTGTATGAACATATAAATATCTACACCGCCATCTGTATTAAGAAGGAGATATCTACACCGCTATCTGTATAAACATGGAAATATCTACACCTCTATCTGTATAAACATGGAAATATCTACACGGCTACCTGTATAAACATGGAACTATCAGCACAGCTATCTGTATGAACATGGAAATACCTACACAGCCTTCTGGATGAACATGGAAATATCTACACCGCTATCTGTATGAACATGGAAATATCTACACCGCTATCTGTATGAACATGGAAATATCTACACCGCTATCTGTGCAAACATGCATACATCTTCTCCGCTATCTGTATAAACATGGAAATATCTACACCGCTATCTATATGAACATGGAAATATCTACACCGCTATCTGAACATGGAAATATCTACACCGCTATCTGCATGAAAATGGAAATATCTACACAGCAATCTGCATATACACGGAAATATCTACAAAGCTATTTCTTTACAAATGGAAATAACTACACCGCTATCTCTATAAACATGGAAATATCTATACCACCATCTGTATGAACATGGAAATATCTTCACCGCAATCTGTATGAACATACAAATATCTACACCGCCATCTCTATTAAGATGGAGGTATCTACACTGCTATCTGTATAAACATGGAAATATCTACACCGCTATCTGAATAAACATGGAAATATCTACACCGCTATCTGTATAAACATGGAAATATCTACACCGCTACCTGTATAAACATGGAAATATCAGCACCGCTATCTGTATGAACATGGAAATATCTACACCGCTATCTTCTTGAACATGGAAATATCTACACCGCTATCTGTATGAACATGGAAATAGCTACACCGCTATCTGTATGAACATGGAGATATCTACACCGCTATCTGTATGAACATGGAAATATCTACACCGCTATCTGTATGAACATGGAAATATCTTCACCGCCATCTGTATGAACATGGATATACCTACACAGCCATCTGGATGAACATGGAAATACCTACACCGCTATCTGCATGAACATGGAAATATCTACACCGCTATCTGTGTAAACATGCATACATCTTCACCGCTATCTTTATAAACATGGAAGTATCTACACCGCTATCTGTATGAACATGGAAATATCTACACAGCTATCTGTTTGAACATGGAAATATCTACACCGCTATCTGCATGAAAATGGAAATATCTACACAGCTCTCTGCATGTACATGGAAATATCTACAAAGCTATTTCTTTACACATGGAAATATCTACACCGCAATCTCTATAAACATGGAAATATTTACACCGTCATCTGAATGAACATGTTAATATCTGCACCGCCATCTGTATGGACATATAAATATCTACACCGCCATCTGTATTAAGATGGAGATATCTACACCGCTATCTGAATAAACATGAAAATATCTACACCGCTATCTGTATAAACATGGAAATATCTACACCGCTATCTGTATAAACATGGAAATATCTACACCGCTACATGAATAAACATGGAAATATCAGCACCGCTATCTGTATGATCATGGAAATATCTACACCGCTATCTCTATGAACATGGAAATATCTCCACCGCTATCTGTATGAACATGGAAATATCTTCACCGCCATCTTTATGAACATGGACATATCTACACAGCCATCTGGATGAACATGGAAATATCTACACCGCTATCTGTATGAACATGAAAATAGCTACACCGCTATCAGTATGAACATGGAAATGTCTACACCACTATCTGTATGAACATGGAAATATCTACACCGCTGTCTGCATGAACATGGAAATATCTTCACCGCCATCTGTATGAACATGGATATATCTACACAGCCATCTGGATGAACATGGAAATATCTACACCGCTATCTGTATGAACTTGGAAATATCTACACCGCTATGTGTGTTAACAAGCATACATCTTCACCGCTATCTGTATAAACATGAAAATATCTACACCGCTATCTGTATGAACATGGAAATATCTACACAGCTATCTGTTTGAACATGGAAATATCTACACCGCTATCTGCATGAAAATGGAAATATCTACCCAGCTATCTGCATGAAAATGGAAATATCTACCCAGCTATCTGCATATACATGGAAATATTTACAAAGCTATTTCTTTACACATGTAAATATCTACACCGCAGTCTCTATAAACATGGAAATATCTACACCGCCATCTGTATGAACATGGAAATATCTGCACCGCCATCTGTATGAACATATAAATATCTAAACCGCCATCTGTATTAAGATGGAGATAACTACACCGCTATCTGTATAATCATGAAAATATCTACACCGCTATCTGTATAAACATGGAAATATCTACACCGCTATCTGTATAAACATGGATATATCTACACCGCTACCTGTATAAACATGGAAATATCAGCACCGCTATCTCTATGAACATGGAAATATCTACACCGCTATCTCTATGAACATGGAAATATCTACACCGCTATCTGTATGAACATGGTAATAGCTACACCGCTATCTGTATGAACATGGAAATATCTACACCACTATCTGTATGAACATGGAAATAGCTACACCACTGTCTGTATGAACATGGAAATATCTACACAGCTCTCTGTATGAACATGGAAATATCTACACCGCTATCTGTATGAGCATGGAAATATCTTCACCGCCATCTGAATGAACATGGATATATCTACACAGCCATCTGGATGAACATGGAAATATCTACACCGCTATCTGTATGAACATGGAAATATATGCACCGCTAACTGTGTAAACATGCATACATCTTCAACTCTATCTGTATAAACATGGAAATATCTACACCGCTATCTGTATAAACATGGGAATATCTACACCGCTACCTGTATAAACATGGAAATATCTACAACGCTATCTGCATGAAAATGGAAATATCTAAACATCTCTCTGCATGTACATGGAAATATCTACAAAGCTATTTCTTTACACATGGAAATATCTACACCGCCATCTGAATGAACATGGAAATATCTACACCGCCATCTGAATGAACATGGAAATATCTGCACCGACATCTGTATGAACATATAAATATCTACACCGCCGTCTGTATTAAGATGGAGATATCTACACCGCTATCTGTATAAACATGGAAATATCTACACCGCTATCTACATGAACATAGAAATATCTTCACCGCCATCTGTATGAACATGGATATATCTACACAGCCATCTGGATGAACATGGAAATATCTACACCGCTATCTGTATGAACTTGGAAATATCTACACCGCTATCTGGGTTAACATGCATACAACTTCACCGCTATCTGTATAAACATGGAAATATCTACACCGCTATCTGTATGAACATGGAAATATCTACACAGCTATCTGTTTGAACATGGAAATATCTACACCGCAATCTGTATGAACATGGAAATACCTACACCTCTATCTGTATGAACATGGAAATATCTACACCGCTATCTGTATGAACATGGAAAGATCTACACCGCTATCTGTATGAACATGGAAATATCTTCACCGCCATCTGTATGAACATGGTTATATCTACACAGCCATCTGGATGAACATGGAAATATCTACACCGCTACCTGAATGAACATGGAAATATCTACACCGCTATCTGTGTAAACATGCATACATCTTCACCGCTATCTGTGTAAACATGCATACATCTTCACCACTATCTGTATAAACATGGAAATATCTCCACCGCTATCTATATAGTCATGGAAATATCTACACCGCTATCTGCATGAAAATGGAAATATCAACAGAGCTATAAGCACATACATGGAAATATCTACAAAGCTATTTCTTTACACATGGAAATAACTACACCGCTATCTCTATAAACATAGAAATATCTACACCACCATCTGTATGAACATGGAAACATCTGCACCGCCATCTGCATGAACATATAAATATCTACACCACCATGTGTATTAAGATGGAGATATCCACACCGCTATCTGTATAAACATGGAAATATCTACACCGCTATCTGTATAAACATGGAAATATCTACACCGCTATCTGTATGAACATGGAAATATCTACACCGCTACCTATATAAACATGGAAATATCAGCACCGCTATCTGTATGAACATGGAAATATCTACACAGCCTTCTGGATGAACATGGAAATATCTACACCGCTATCTGTATGAACTTGGAAATATCTACACCGCTATCTGTGTTAACATGCATACATCTTCACCGCTATCTGTATAAACATGGAAATATCTACACCGCTATCTGTATGAACATGGAAATATCTACACAGCTATCTGTTTGATCATGGAAATATCTACACCGCTATCTGCATGAAAATGGAAATATCTACACAGCTATCTGCATATACATGGAAATATTTACAAAGCTATTTCTTTACACATGGAAATATCTACACCGCAGTCTGTATAAACATGGAAATATCTACACCGCCATCTGTATGAACATGGAAATATCTGCACCGCCATCTGTATGAACATATAAATATCTACACCGCCATCTGTATTAAGATGGAGATATCTACACCGCTATCTGTATAAACATGAAAATATCTACACCGCTATCTGTATAAACATGGAAATATCTACACCGCTATCTGTATAAACATGGAAATATCTACACCGCTACCTGCATAAACATGGAAATATCAGTACCGCTATCTGTATGAACATGGAAATATCTACACCGCTATCTGTATGAACATGGAAATAGCTACACCGCTATCTGTATGAACATGGAAATATCTACACCTCTATCTGTATGAACATGGAAATATCTACACCGCTGTCTGTATGAACATAGAAATATCTACACAGCTATCTGTATGAAAATGGAAATATCTACACCGCTATCTGTATGAACATGGAAATATCTTCACCGCCATCTGAATGAACATGGATATATCTACACAGCCATCTGGATGAACATGGAAATATCTACACTGCTATTTGTATGAACATGGAAATATCTGCACCGATAACTGTGTAAACATGCATACATCTTCACCTCTATCTGTATAAACATGGAAATATCTACACCGCTATCTGTATACACATGGGAATATCTACACCGCTACCTGTATAAACATGGAAATATCAGCACCGCTATCTGTATGAACATGGAAATATCTACACAGCCATCTGGATGAACATGGAAATATCTACACCGCTATCTGTATGAACATGGAAATAGCTACACCGCTATCTGTATGTACATGGAAATGTCTACACCGCTATCTGTATGAACATGGAAATATCTACACCGCTATCTGTATGATCATGGAAATATCTTCACCGCCATCTGTATGAACATGGATATAACTACACAGCCATCTGGATGAACATGGAAATATCTACACCGCTATATGTATGAACATGGAAATATCTACACCGCTATATGTATAAACATGGAAATATCTACACCGCTATCTGTATGAACATGGAAATATCTACACCGCTATCTGTATGAACATGGAAATATCTTCACCGCCATCTGTATGAACATGGATATATCTACATAGCCATCTGAATGAACATGGAAATATCTACACCGCTATCTGTATGAACATGGAAATATCTACACCACTATCTGTGTAAACATGCATACATCTTCACCGCTATCTGTATAAACATGGAAATATCTACACCGCTATCTGTATGAACATGGAATTATCTACACCGCTATCTGTTTGAACATGTAAATATGTACTCCGCTATCTGCATGAAAATGGAAATATCTACACAGCTATCTGCATATACATCGAAATATCTACAAAGCTATTTCTTTACACATGGAAATAACTACACCGCTATCTCTATTAAAATGGAAATATCTACACCGCCATCTGTATGAACATGGAGATATCTTCACCGCCATCTGTATCAACATATAAATATCTACACCGCCATCTGTATTAAGATGGAGATATCTACACCGCTATCTGTATAAACATGGAAATATCTACACCGCTATCTGTAAAAGCATGGAAATATCTACACCGCTATCTGTATAAACATGGAAATATCTACACCGCTACCTGTATAAACATGGAAATATCTACACCGCTATCTGTATGAACATGGAGATATCTACACAGCCATCTGGATGAACATGGAAATATCTACACCGCTATCTGTATGAACATGGAAAGAGATACACAGCTATCTGTATGAACATGGAAATATCTACACGACTATCTGTATGAACATGGAAATATCTACACCGCTATCTGTATGAACATGGAAATATCTTCACCGCCATCTGTATGAACATGGATATATCTACACAGCCATCTGGATGAACATGGAAATATCTACACCGCAATCTGTATGAACATGGAAATAGCTACACCTCTATCTGTATGAACATGGAAATATCTACACCGCTCTCTCTATGAACATGGAAAGATCTACACCGCTATCTGTATGAACATTGAAATATCTTCACCGCCATCTGTATGAACATGGATATATCTACACAGCCATCTGGATGAACATGGAAATATCTACACCGCTACCTGAATGAACATGGAAATATCTACACCGCTATCTGTGTAAACATGCATACATCTTCACCGCTATCTGTATAAACATGGAAATATCTCCACCGCTATCTGTATGAACATGGAAATATCTACACCGCTATCTGCATGAAAATGGAAATATCTACAGAGCTATCTGCATGTACATGCAAATATCTACAAAGCTATTTCTTTACACATGGAAATAACTACACCGCTATCTCTATAAACATAGAAATATCTACACCGCCATCTGTATGAACTTGGAAATATCTGCACCGCCATCTGCATGAACATATAAATATCTACACCACCATCTGTATTAAGATGGAGATATCCACACCGCTATCTGTATAAACATGGAAATATCTACACCGCTATCTGTATAAACATGGAAATATCTACACCGCTATCTGTATGAACATGGAAATATCTACACCGCTACCTATATAAACATGGAAATATCAGCACCGCTATCTGTATGAACATGGAAATATCTACACAGCCTTCTGGATGAACATGGAAATATCTACACCGCTATCTGTATGAACATGGAAATATCTACACCGCTATCTGTATGAACATGGAAATATCTACACCGCTATCTGTTTGAACATGGAAATATCTACACCGCTATCTGCATGAAAATGGAAATATCTACACAGCTATCTGCATATACACGGAAATATCTAAAAAGCTATTTCTTTACACATGGAAATAACTACACCACTATCTCTATAAACATGGAAATATCTACACCGCCATCTGTATGAACATGGAAATATCTGCACCGCCATCTGTATGAACATATAAATATCTACACCGCCATCTGTATTAAGATGGAGATATCTACACCGCTATCTGTATAAACATGGAAATATCTACACCGCTATCTGATTGAACATGGAAATATCTACACAGCCTTGTGGATGAACATGGAAATATCTACACCGCTATCTGTATGAACTTGGAAATATCTACACCGCTATCTGTGTTAACATGCATACATCTTCACCGCTATCTGTATAAACATGGAAATATCTACACCGCTATCTGCATGAAAATGGAAACATCTACACAGCTATCTGCATATACATGGAAATATTTACAAAGCTATTTCTTTACACATGGAAATATCTACACCGCAGTCTCTATAAACATGGAAATATCTACACCGCCATCTGTATGAACATGGAAATATCTGCACCGCCATCTGTATGAACATATAAATATCTACACCGCCATCTGTATTAAGATGGAGATATCTACACCGCTATCTGTATAAACATGAAAATATCTGCACCGCTATCTGTATAAACATGGAAATATCTACACCGCTATCTGTATAAACATGGAAATATCTACACCGCTACCTGCATAAACATGGAAATATCAGCACCGCTATCTGTATGAACATGGAAATATCTACACCGCTATCTCTATGAACATGGAAATATCTACACCGCTATCTGTATGAACATGGAAATAGCTACACCGCTATCTGTAAGAACATGGAAATATCTACACCTCTATCTGTATGAACATGGAAATATCTACACCGCTGTCTGTATGAACATAGAAATATCTACACAGCTATCTGTATGAACATGGAAATATCTACACAGCTATCTGTATGAACATGGAAATATCTTCACCGCCATCTGAATGAACATGGATATATCTACACAGCCATCTGGATGAACATGGAAATATCTACACTGCTATTTGTATGAACATGGAAATATCTGCACCGATAACTGTGTAAACATGCATACATCTTCACCTCTATCTGTATAAACATGGAAATATCTACACCGCTATCTGTATACACATGGGAATATCTACACCGCTACCTGTATAAACATGGAAATATCAGCACCGCTATCTGTATGAACATGGAAATATCTACACAGCCATCTGGATGAACATGGAAATATCTACACCGCTATATGTATAAACATGGAAATATCTACACCGCTATCTGTATGAACATGGAAATATCTACACCGCTATCTGTATGAACATGGAAATATCTTCACCGCCATCTGTATGAACATGGATATATCTACATAGCCATCTGAATGAACATGGAAATATCTACACCGCTATCTGTATGAACATGGAAATATCTACACCACTATCTGTGTAAACATGCATACATCTTCACCGCTATCTGTATAAACATGGAAATATCTACACCGCTATCTGTATGAACATGGAATTATCTACACCGCTATCTGTTTGAACATGTAAATATGTACTCCGCTATCTGCATGAAAATGGAAATATCTACACAGCTATCTGCATATACATCGAAATATCTACAAAGCTATTTCTTTACACATGGAAATAACTACACCGCTATCTCTATTAAAATGGAAATATCTACACCGCCATCTGTATGAACATGGAGATATCTTCACCGCCATCTGTATCAACATATAAATATCTACACCGCCATCTGTATTAAGATGGAGATATCTACACCGCTATCTGTATAAACATGGAAATATCTACACCGCTATCTGTAAAAGCATGGAAATATCTACAACGCTATCTGTATAAACATGGAAATATCTACACCGCTACCTGTATAAACATGGAAATATCAGCACCGCTATCTGTATGAACATGGAGATATCTACACAGCCATCTGGATGAACATGGAAATATCTACACCGCTATCTGTATGAACATGGAAAGAGATACACAGCTATCTGTATGAACATGGAAATATCTACACGACTATCTGTATGAACATGGAAATATCTACACCGCTATCTGTATGAACATGGAAATATCTTCACCGCCATCTGTATGAACATGGATATATCTACACAGCCATCTGGATGAACATGGAAATATCTACACCGCAATCTGTATGAACATGGAAATAGCTACACCTCTATCTGTATGAACATGGAAATATCTACACCGCTCTCTCTATGAACATGGAAAGATCTACACCGCTATCTGTATGAACATTGAAATATCTTCACCGCCATCTGTATGAACATGGATATATCTACACAGCCATCTGGATGAACATGGAAATATCTACACCGCTACCTGAATGAACATGGAAATATCTACACCGCTATCTGTGTAAACATGCATACATCTTCACCGCTATCTGTATAAACATGGAAATATCTCCACCGCTATCTGTATGAACATGGAAATATCTACACCGCTATCTGCATGAAAATGGAAATATCTACAGAGCTATCTGCATGTACATGCAAATATCTACAAAGCTATTTCTTTACACATGGAAATAACTACACCGCTATCTCTATAAACATAGAAATATCTACACCGCCATCTGTATGAACTTGGAAATATCTGCACCGCCATCTGCATGAACATATAAATATCTACACCACCATCTGTATTAAGATGGAGATATCCACACCGCTATCTGTATAAACATGGAAATATCTACACCGCTATCTGTATAAACATGGAAATATCTACACCGCTATCTGTATGAACATGGAAATATCTACACCGCTACCTATATAAACATGGAAATATCAGCACCGCTATCTGTATGAACATGGAATTATCTACACAGCCTTCTGGATGAACATGGAAATATCTACACCGCTATCTGTATGAACATGGAAATATCTACACCGCTATCTGTATGAACATGGAAATATCTACACCGCTATCTGTTTGAACATGGAAATATCTACACCGCTATCTGCATGAAAATGGAAATATCTACACAGCTATCTGCATATACACGGAAATATCTAAAAAGCTATTTCTTTACACATGGAAATAACTACACCACTATCTCTATAAACATGGAAATATCTACACCGCCATCTGTATGAACATGGAAATATCTGCACCGCCATCTGTATGAACATATAAATATCTACACCGCCATCTGTATTAAGATGGAGATATCTACACCGCTATCTGTATAAACATGGAAATATCTACACCGCTATCTGATTGAACATGGAAATATCTACACAGCCTTGTGGATGAACATGGAAATATCTACACCGCTATCTGTAGGAACATGGAAATATCTACACAGCCTTCTGGATGAACATGGAATTATCTACACCGCTATCTGTATGAACTTGGAAATATCTACACCGCTATCTGTGTTAACATGCATACATCTTCACCGCTATCTGTATAAACATGGAAATATCTACACCGCTATCTGCATGAAAATGGAAATATCTACACAGCTATCTGCATATACATGGAAATATTTACAAAGCTATTTCTTTACACATGGAAATATCTACACCGCAGTCTCTATAAACATGGAAATATCTACACCGCCATCTGTATGAACATGGAAATATCTGCACCGCCATCTGTATGAACATATAAATATCTACACCGCCATCTGTATTAAGATGGAGATATCTACACCGCTATCTGTATAAACATGAAAATATCTACACCGCTATCTGTATAAACATGGAAATATCTACACCGCTATCTGTATAAACATGGAAATATCTACACCGCTACCTGCATAAACATGGAAATATCAGCACCGCTATCTGTATGAACATGGAAATATCTACACCGCTATCTCTATGAACATGGAAATATCTACACCGCTATCTGTATGAACATGGAAATAGCTACACCGCTATCTGTATGAACATGGAAATATCTACACCTCTATCTGTATGAACATGGAAATATCTACACCGCTGTCTGTATGAACATAGAAATATCTACACAGCTATCTGTATGAACATGGAAATATCTACACAGCTATCTGTATGAACATGGAAATATCTTCACCGCCATCTGAATGAACATGGATATATCTACACAGCCATCTGGATGAACATGGAAATATCTACACTGCTATTTGTATGAACATGGAAATATCTGCACCGATAACTGTGTAAACATGCATACATCTTCACCTCTATCTGTATAAACATGGAAATATCTACACCGCTATCTGTATACACATGGGAATATCTACACCGCTACCTGTATAAACATGGAAATATCAGCACCGCTATCTGTATGAACATGGAAATATCTACACAGCCATCTGGATGAACATGGAAATATCTACACCGCTATCTGTATGAACATGCAGATAGCTACACCGCTATCTGTATGAACATGGAAATGTCTACACCGCTATCTGTATGAACATGGAAATATCTACACCGCTATCTGTATGATCATGGAAATATCTTCACCGCCATCTGTATGAACATGGATATAACTACACAGCCATCTGGATGAACATGGAAATATCTACACCGCTATATGTATGAACATGGAAATATCTACACCGCTATATGTATAAACATGGAAATATCTACACCGCTATCTGTATGAACATGGAAATATCTACACCGCTCTCTGTATGAACATGGAAATATCTTCACCACCATCTGTATGAACATGGATATATCTACATAGCCATCTGAATGAACATGGAAATATCTACACCGCTATCTGTATGAACATGGAAATATCTACACCACTATCTGTGTAAACATGCATACATCTTCACCGCTATCTGTATAAACATGGAAATATCTACACCGCTATCTGTATGAACATGGAATTATCTACACCGCTATCTGTTTGAACATGTAAATATGTACTCCGCTATCTGCATGAAAATGGAAATATCTACACAGCTATCTGCATATACATCGAAATATCTACAAAGCTATTTCTTTACACATGGAAATAACTGCACCGCTATCTCTATTAACATGGAAATATCTACACCGCCATCTGTATGAACATGGAGATATCTTCACCGCCATCTGTATCAACATATAAATATCTACACCGCCATCTGTATTAAGATGGAGTTATCTACACCGCTATCTGTATAAACATGGAAATATCTACACCGCTATCTGTAAAAGCATGGAAATATCTACACCGCTATCTGTATAAACATGGAAATATCTACACCGCTACCTGTATAAACATGGAAATATCAGCACCGCTATCTGTATGAACTTGGAAATATCTACACAGCCATCTGGATGAACATGGAAATATCTACACCGCTATCTGTATGAACATGGAAAGAGATACACAGCTATCTGTATGAACATGGAAATATCTACACGACTATCTGTATGAACATGGAAATATCTACACCGCTATCTGTATGAACATGGAAATATCTTCACCGCCATCTGTATGAACATGGATATATCTACACAGCCATCTGGATGAACATGGAAATATCTACACCGCAATCTGTATGAACATGGAAATAGCTACACCTCTATCTGTATGAACATGGAAATATCTACACCGCTCTCTCTATGAACATGGAAAGATCTACACCGCTATCTGTATGTACATTGAAATATCTTCACCGCCATCTGTATGAACATGGATATATCTACACAGCCATCTGGATGAACATGGAAATATCTACACCGCTACCTGAATGAACATGGAAATATCTACACCGCTATCTGTGTAAACATGCATACATCTTCACCGCTATCTGTATAAACATGGAAATATCTCCACCGCTATCTGTATGAACATGGAAATATCTACACCGCTATCTGCATGAAAATGGAAATATCTACAGAGCTATCTGCATGTACATGCAAATATCTACAAAGCTATTTCTTTACTCATGGAAATAACTACACCGCTATCTCTATAAACATAGAAATATCTACACTGCCATCTGTATGAACTTGGAAATATCTGCACCGCCATCTGCATGAACATATAAATATCTACACCACCATCTGTATTAAGATGGAGATATCCACACCGCTATCTGTATAAACATGGAAATATCTACACCGCTATCTGTATAAACATGGAAATATCTACACCGCTATCTGTATGAACATGGAAATATCTACACCGCTACCTATATAAACATGGAAATATCAGCACCGCTATCTGTATGAACATGGAAATATCTACACCGCTATCTGTATAAACATGGAAATATCTACACCGCTACCTGCATAAACATGGAAATATCAGCACCGCTATCTGTATGAACATGGAAATATCTAAACCGCTATCTCTATGAACATGGAAATATCTACACAGCTATCTGTATGAACATGGAAATATCTTCACCGCCATCTGAATGAACATATAAATATCTACACCGCCATCTGTATTAAGATGGAGATATCTACACCGCTATCTGTATAAACATGAAAATATCTACACCGCTATCTGTATAAACATGGAAATATCTACACCGCTATCTGTATAAACATGGAAATATCTACACCGCTACCTGCATAAACATGGAAATATCAGCACCGCTATCTGTATGAACATGGAAATATCTACACCGCTATCTCTATGAACATGGAAATATCTACACCGCTATCTGTATGAACATGGAAATAGCTACACCGCTATCTGTATGAACATGGAAGTATCTACACCTCTATCTGTATGAACATGGAAATATCTACACCGCTGTCTGTATGAACATAGAAATATCTACACAGCTATCTGTATGAACATGGAAATATCTACACAGCTATCTGTATGAACATGGAAATATCTTCACCGCCATCTGAATGAACATGGATATATCTACACAGCCATCTGGATGAACATGGAAATATCTACACTGCTATTTGTATGAACATGGAAATATCTGCACCGATAACTGTGTAAACATGCATACATCTTCACCTCTATCTGTATAAACATGGAAATATCTACACCGCTATCTGTATACACATGGGAATATCTACACCGCTACCTGTATAAACATGGAAATATCAGCACCGCTATCTGTATGAACATGGAAATATCTACACAGCCATCTGGATGAACATGGAAATATCTACACCGCTATCTGTATGAACATGGAAATAGCTACACCGCAATCTGTATGAACATGGAAATGTCTACACCGCTATGTGTATGAACATGGAAATATCTACACCGCTATCTGTATGATCATGGAAATATCTTCACCGCCATCTGTATGAACATGGATATAACTACACAGCCATCTGGATGAACATGGAAATATCTACACCGCTATATGTATGAACATGGAAATATCTACACCGCTATATGTATAAACATGGAAATATCTACACCGCTATCTGTATGAACATGGAAATATCTACACCGCTATCTGTATGAACATGGAAATATCTACACCACTATCTGTGTAAACATGCATACATCTTCACCGCTATCTGTATAAACATGGAAATATCTACACCGCTATCTGTATGAACATGGAATTATCTACACCGCTATCTGTTTGAACATGTAAATATGTACTCCGCTATCTGCATGAAAATGGAAATATCTACACAGCTATCTGCATATACATCGAAATATCTACAAAGCTATTTCTTTACACATGGAAATAACTACACCGCTATCTCTATTAACATGGAAATATCTACACCGCCATCTGTATGAACATGGAGATATCTTCACGGCCATCTGTATAAACATATAAATATCTACACCGCCATCTGTATTAAGATGGAGATATCTACACCGCTATCTGTATAAACATGGAAATATCTACACCGCTATCTGTAAAAGCATGGAAATATCTACACCGCTATCTGTATAAACATGGAAATATCTACACCGCTACCTGTATAAACATGGAAATATCAGCACCGCTATCTGTATGAACATGGAAATATCTACACAGCCATCTGGATGAACATGGAAATATCTACACCGCTATCTGTATGAACATGGAAAGAGATACACAGCTATCTGTATGAACATGGAAATATCTACACGACTATCTGTATGAACATGGAAATATTTTCACCGCCATCTGTATGAACATGGATATATCTACACAGCCATCTGGATGAACATGGAAATATCTACACCGCAATCTGTATGAACATGGAAATAGCTACACCTCTATCTGTATGAACATGGAAATATCTACACCGCTCTCTCTATGAACATGGAAAGATCTACACCGCTATCTGTATGAACATTGAAATATCTTCACCGCCATCTGTATGAACATGGATATATCTACACAGCCATCTGGATGAACATGGAAATATCTACACCGCTACCTGAATGAACATGGAAATATCTACACCGCTATCTGTGTAAACATGCATACATCTTCACCGCTATCTGTATAAACATGGAAATATCTCCACCGCTATCTGTATGAACATGGAAATATCTACACCGCTATCTGCATGAAAATGGAAATATCTACAGAGCTATCTGCATGTACATGCAAATATCTACAAAGATATTTCTTTACACATGGAAATAACTACACCGCTATCTCTATAAACATAGAAATATCTACACCGCCATCTGTATGAACTTGGAAATATCTGCACCGCCATCTGCATGAACATATAAATATCTACACCGCCATCTGTATTAAGATGGAGATATCTACACCGCTATCTGTATAAACATGAAAATATCTACACCGCTATCTGTATAAACATGGAAATATCTACACCGCTATCTGTATAAACATGGAAATATCTACACCGCTACCTGCATAAACATGGAAATATCAGCACCGCTATCTGTATGAACATGGAAATATCTACACCGCTATCTCTATGAACATGGAAATATCTACACCGCTATCTGTATGAACATGGAAATAGCTACACCGCTATCTGTATGAACATGGAAGTATCTACACCTCTATCTGTATGAACATGGAAATATCTACACCGCTGTCTGTATGAACATAGAAATATCTACACAGCTATCTGTATGAACATGGAAATATCTACACAGCTATCTGTATGAACATGGAAATATCTTCACCGCCATCTGAATGAACATGGATATATCTACACAGCCATCTGGATGAACATGGAAATATCTACACTGCTATTTGTATGAACATGGAAATATCTGCACCGATAACTGTGTAAACATGCCTACATCTTCACCTCTATCTGTATAAACATGGAAATATCTACACTGCTATCTGTATACACATGGGAATATCTACACCGCTACCTGTATAAACATGGAAATATCAGCACCGCTATCTGTATGAACATGGAAATATCTACACAGCCATCTGGATGAACATGGAAATATCTACACCGCTATCTGTATGAACATGGAAATAGCTACACCGCTATCTGTATGAACATGGAAATGTCTACACCGCTATGTGTATGAACATGGAAATATCTACACCGCTATCTGTATGATCATGGAAATATCTTCACCGCCATCTGTATGAACATGGATATAACTACACAGCCATCTGGATGAACATGGAAATATCTACACCGCTATATGTATGAACATGGAAATATCTACACCGCTATATGTATAAACATGGAAATATCTACACCGCTATCTGTATGAACATGGAAATATCTACACCGCTATCTGTATGAACATGGAAATATCTACACCACTATCTGTGTAAACATGCATACATCTTCACCGCTATCTGTATAAACATGGAAATATCTACACCGCTATCTGTATGAACATGGAATTATCTACACCGCTATCTGTTTGAACATGTAAATATGTACTCCGCTATCTGCATGAAAATGGAAATATCTACACAGCTATCTGCATATACATCGAAATATCTACAAAGCTATTTCTTTACACATGGAAATAACTACACCGCTATCTCTATTAACATGGAAATATCTACACCGCCATCTGTATGAATATGGAGATATCTTCACGGCCATCTGTATCAACATATAAATATCTACACCGCCATCTGTATTAAGATGGAGATATCTACACCGCTATCTGTATAAACATGGAAATATCTACACCGCTATCTGTAAAAGCATGGAAATATCTACACCGCTATCTGTATAAACATGGAAATATCTACACCGCTACCTGTATAAACATGGAAATATCAGCACCGCTATCTGTATGAACATGGAAATATCTACACAGCCATCTGGATGAACATGGAAATATCTACACCGCTATCTGTATGAACATGGAAAGAGATACACAGCTATCTGTATGAACATGGAAATATCTACACGACTATCTGTATGAACATGGAAATATTTTCACCGCCATCTGTATGAACATGGATATATCTACACAGCCATCTGGATGAACATGGAAATATCTACACCGCAATCTGTATGAACATGGAAATAGCTACACCTCTATCTGTATGAACATGGAAATATCTACACCGCTCTCTCTATGAACATGGAAAGATCTACACCGCTATCTGTATGAACATTGAAATATCTTCACCGCCATCTGTATGAACATGGATATATCTACACAGCCATCTGGATGAACATGGAAATATCTACACCGCTACCTGAATGAACATGGAAATATCTACACCGCTATCTGTGTAAACATGCATACATCTTCACCGCTATCTGTATAAACATGGAAATATCTCCACCGCTATCTGTATGAACATGGAAATATCTACACCGCTATCTGCATGAAAATGGAAATATCTACAGAGCTATCTGCATGTACATGCAAATATCTACAAAGATATTTCTTTACACATGGAAATAACTACACCGCTATCTCTATAAACATAGAAATATCTACACCGCCATCTGTATGAACTTGGAAATATCTGCACCGCCATCTGCATGAACATATAAATATCTACACCGCCATCTGTATTAAGATGGAGATATCTACACCGCTATCTGTATAAACATGAAAATATCTACACCGCTATCTGTATAAACATGGAAATATCTACACCGCTATCTGTATAAACATGGAAATATCTACACCGCTACCTGCATAAACATGGAAATATCAGCACCGCTATCTGTATGAACATGGAAATATCTACACCTCTATCTGTATGAACATGGAAATATCTACACCGCTGTCTGTATGAACATAGAAATATCTACACAGCTATCTGTATGAACATGGAAATATCTACACCGCTATCTGTATGAACATGGAAATATCTTCACCGCCATCTGAATGAACATGGATATATCTACACAGCCATCTGGATGAACATGGAAATATCTACACTGCTATTTGTATGAACATGGAAATATCTGCACCGATAACTGTGTAAACATGCATACATCTTCACCTCTATCTGTATAAACATGGAAATATCTACACCGCTATCTGTATACACATGGGAATATCTACACCGCTACCTGTATAAACATGGAAATATCAGCACCGCTATCTGTATGAACATGGAAATATCTACACAGCCATCTGGATGAACATGGAAATATCTACACCGCTATCTGTATGAACATGGAAATAGCTACACCGCTATCTGTATGAACATGGAAATGTCTACACCGCTATCTGTATGAACATGGAAATATCTACACCGCTATCTGTATGATCATGGAAATATCTTCACCGCCATCTGTATGAACATGGATATAACTAAACAGCCATCTGGATGAACATGGAAATATCTACACCGCTATATGTATGAACATGGAAATATCTACACCGCTATATGTATAAACATGGAAATATCTACACCGCTATCTGTATGAACATGGAAATATCTACACCGCTATCTGTATGAACATGGAAATATCTTCACCGCCATCTGTATGAACATGGATATATCTACATAGCCATCTGAATGAACATGGAAATATCTACACCGCTATCTGAACATGGAAATATCTACACCGCTATCTGCATGAAAATGGAAATATCTACACAGCTATCTGCATATACACGGAAATATCTACCAAGCTATTTCTTTACAAATGGAAATAACTACACCGCTATCTCTATAAACATGGAAATATCTACACCACCATCTGTATGAACAAGGAAATATCTGCACCGAAATCTGTATGAACATACAAATATCTACACCACCATCTCTATTAAGATGGAGATATCTACACCGCTATCTGAATAAACATGGAAATATCTACACCGCTACCTGTATAAACATGGAAATATCAGGACCGCTATCTGTATGAACATGGAAATATCTACACCGCTATCTGTATGAACATTGAAATATCTACACCGCTATCTGCATGAAAATGGAAATATCTACACAGCTATCTGCATATACATGGAAATATCTACAAAGCTATCTCTTTACACATGGAAATAACTACACCGCTATCTCTATAAACATGGAAATATCTACACCACTATCTGTATAAACATGGAAATATCTACACCGCTATCTGTATAAACATGGAAATATCTACACCACTATCTGTATAAACATGGAAATATCTACACCGCTATCTGTATAAACATGGAAATATCTACACCACTATCTGTATAAACATGGAAATATCTACACCGCTACCTGTATAAACATGGAAATATCAGCACCGCTATCTGTATGAACATGGAAATACCTACACTGCTATCTGTATGAACATGGAAATATCTACAGCGATATCTGTATGAACATGGAAATATCTTCACCACCATCTGTATGAACATAGATATATCTACACAGCCATCTGGATGAACATGGAAATATCTACAGCGATATCTGTATGAACATGGAAATATCTTCACCACCATCTGTATGAACATAGATATATCTACACAGCCATCTGGATGAACATGGAAATATCAGCACCGCTGTCTGTATGAACATGGAAATATCTACACCGCTATTTTTATGAACATGGAAATATCTACACCGCTCTCTGTATGAACATGGAAATATCTTCACCGCCATCTGTATGAACATGGATATATCTACACAGCCATCTGGATGAACACGGAAATATCTACACCGCTATCTGTATGAACATGGAAATATCTACACCGCTACCTGTATAAACACGGAAATATGTACAACGCTACCTGTATAAACATGGAAGTATCAGCACCGCTATCGGTATGAACATGGCAATATCTACACGGCTATCTGTATGAACATGGAAATATCTACAACGCTATCTGTATGAACATGGAAATATCTACACCACTATCTGAATGAACATGGAAATAGCTACACAGCCATCTGGATGAACATGGAAATATCTACACCGCTATCTGTATGAACATGGATATATCTACACAGCCATCTGGATGAACATGGAAATATCTACACCGCTATCTGTATGAACATGGAAATACATACACCGCTATCTGTATGAACATGGTAATATCTACACCGCTATCTGTATGAACATGGAAATATCTACACCACTATCTGTATGAAGATGGAAATATCTTCACCGCCATCTGTATGAACATGGATATATCTGCACAGCCATCTGGATGAACATGGAAATATCTACACCGCTATCTGTGTAAACATGCATACATCTTCACCGCTATCTGTATAAACAAGGAAATATCTACACCGCTATCTTTCTGAACATGGAAATATCTGCACCGCTAACTGTTTGAACTGGGAAATATATACACCGCTATCTGCATGAAAATGGAAATGTCTACACAGCTATCTGTATATACGTGGAAATATCTACACAGCTATCTCTTTACACATGGAAGTAACTACACCGCTATCTGTATGAACATGGAAATATGTACACCGCTATCTGTATAAACATGGAAATATCTACACCGCTACCTGTATAAACATGGAAATATCAGCACCGCTATCAGTATGAACATGGAAGTATCTACACCGCAATCTGTATGAACATGGAAATATCTTCACCACCATCTGTATGAACATGGAAATATCTGCACCGCCATCTGTATGAACATATAAATATCTACACCGCCATCTGTATTAAGATGGAGATATCTACACCGCTATCTGTATAAACATGGAAATATCTACACCGCTATGTGTATAAACATGGAAATATCTACACCGCTATCTGTATAAACATGGAAATATCTACACTGCTACCTGTATAAACATGGAAATATCAGCACCGCTATCTGTATGAACATGGAAATATCTACACCGCCATCCGTATGAACATGGAAATATCTGCACCGCCATCTGTATGAACATATAAATATCTACACCGCCATCTGTATTAAGATGGAGATATCTACACCGCTAACTGTATGAACATGGAAATAACTTCACCGCCATCTGTATGAACATGGATATTTCTACACAGCCATCTGGATGAACGTGGAAATATCTACACCGCTATCTGTGTAAACATGCATACAACTTCACCGCTATCTGTATAAACATGGAAATATCTACACCGCTATCTTTATGAACATGGAAATATCTACACCGCTAACTGTTTGAACAGGGAAATATATACACCGCTATCTGCATGAAAATGGAAATATCTACACCGCTATCTGTATGAACATGGAAATACATACACCGCTATCTGTATGAACATGGATATATCTACACCGCTAAGTGTATAAACATGGAAATATCTACACCGCTATCTGTATAAACATGGAAATATCTACACCGCTACATGTATAAACATGGAAATATCAGCCCCGCTATCTGTATGAACATGGAAATATCTACACCGCCATCTGTATGAACATGGAAATATCTTCACCGCCATCTGTAGGAACATGGATATACCTACACAGCCATCTGTATGAACATGGAAATATCTACACCGCTATCTGTATGAACATGGAAATATCTACACCGCTATCTGTATGAACATGGAAATATCTTCACCGCCATCTGTATGAACATGGATATGTCTACACAGCCATCTGAATGAACATTTAAATATCTACACCGCCATCTTTATTAAGATGGAGATATCTACACAACTATCTGCATAAACATGGAAATATCTACACCGCTATCTGTATAAACATGGAAATATCTACACCGCTATGTGTATAAACATGGAAATATCTACACTGCTATCTGTATAAACATGGAAATATCTACACCGCTACCTGTATAAACATGGAAATAGCACCGCTATCAGTATGAACATGGAAGTTTCTACACCGCCATCTGCATGAACATGGAAATATCTTCACTGCCATCCGTATGAACATGGAAATATCTGCACCGCCATCTGTATGAACATATAAATATCTACACCGCCATCTGTATTAAGATGGAGATATCTACACCGCTATCTGTATAAAAATGGAAATATCTACACCGCTATCTGTATAAACATGGAAATATCTACACCGCTATCTGTATAAACATGGAAATATGTACACTGATACCTGCATAAACATGGAAATATCAGCACCGCTATCTGTATGAACATGGAAATATCTACACCGCCATCTGTATGAACATGGAAATATCGTCACCGCCATCTGTATGAACATGGATATATCTACACAGCCATCTGTATGAACTTGGAAATATCTTCACCGCCATCTGTATGAACATGGATATGTCTACACAGCCGTCTGGATGAACATGGAAATATCTACACCGCTATCTGTATGAACATGGAAATACCTACACCGCTATCTGTGTAAACATGCATACATCTTCACCGCTATCTGTATAAACATGGAAATATCTACACCGCTATCTGTATGAACATGGAAATATCTTCACCGCCATCTGTATGAACATGGATATATCTACAAAGCCATCTGGATGAACATGGAAATATCTACACCGTTATCTGTATGAACATGGAAATAGCTACACTGCTATCTGTATGAACATGGAAATATCTACACCGCTATCTGTATGAACATGGAAATACATGCACCGCTATCTGTATGAATATGGAAATATCTACACCGCTATCTTTATGAACATGGAAATATCTACACAGCCATCTGGATGAACATGGAAATATCTTCACCGCCATCTTTATGAACATGGATATATCTGCACAGCCATCTGGATGAACATAAAAATATCTAAACCACTATCTGTGTAAACATGCATACATTTTCACCGCTATCTGTATAAACATGGAAATATCTACACCGCTATCTTTATGAACATGGAAATATCTACACCGCTTTCTGTTTGAACATGGAAATATATACAGCGCTATCTGCTTGAAAATGGAAATATCTACACTGCTATCTGTATGAACATGGAAATATCTACACCACTATCTGTATGAACATGGAAATATCAACACCGCTATCTGTTTGAACAGGGAAGTATATACACCGCTATCTGCTTGAAAATGGAAATATCTACACAGCTATCTGCATATACATGGAATATCTACACAGCTATCTCTTTACACATGGAAATAACTACACCGCTATCTGTATGAACATGGAAATATCTACACCGCCATCTGTATGAACATGGAAATATCTGCACCGCCATCTGAATGAACATATAAATATCTACACTGCCATCTGTATTAAGATGGAGATATCTACACCGCTATCTGTATAAACTTGGAAATATCTACACCGCAATCTGTATGAACATGGAAATATCTACACCGCTTTCTGTATGAACATGGAAATATCTACATCGCTATCTGTATGAACATGGAAATATCTTCACCGCCATCTGTATGAACATGGATATATCTACACAGCCATCTGGATGAACATGGAAATATCTGCACCGCTATCTGTATGAAGATGGAAATATCTACACCGCTATCTGTATGAACATGGATATATCAACACAGCCATCTGGATGAACATGGAAATATCTACACCGCTATCTGTGTAAACATGCGTACATCTTCACCGCTATCTGTATAAACATGGAAATATCTACACCGCTATCTTTCTGAACATGGAAATATCTACACCGCTAACTGTTTGAACAGGGAAATATATACACCGCTATCTGCATGAAAATGGAAATATCCACACAGCTATCTGCATATACATGGAAATATCTACACAGCTATCACTTAACACATGGAAATAACTACACCGCTATCTGTATGAACATGGAAATATCTACACCGCCGTCTGTATGAACATGGAAATATCTGCACAGCCATCTGTATGAACATTTAAATATCTACACCGCCGTCTGTATTAAGATGGAGATATCTACACCACTATCTGCATTAACATGGAAATATCTACACCGCTATCTGTATAGACATGGAAATATCTACACCGCTATGTGTATAAACATGGAAATATCTACACTGCTATCTGTATAAACATGGAAATATCTACACCGCTACCTGTATAAACATGGAAATATCAGCACCGCTATCAGTATGAACATGGAAGTTTCTACACTGCCATATGTATGAACATGGAAATATCTTCACCGCCATCCGTATGAACATGGAAATATCTGCACCGCCATCTGTATGAACATATAAATATCTACACCGCCATCTGTATTAAGATGGAGATATCTACACCGCTATCTGTATGAACATGGAAATATCTTCACCGCCATCTGTATGAACATGGATATATCTACACAGCCATCTGGAAGAACGTGGAAATATCTACACCGCTATCTGTGTAAACATGCATACAACTTCACCGCTATCTGTATAAACATGGAAATATCTGCACCGCTATCTTTATGAACATGGAAATATCTACACCGCTAACTGTTTGAACAGGGAAATATATACACCGCTATGTGCATGAAAATGGAAATATCTACACCGCTATTTGTATGAACATGGAAATACATACACCGCTATCTGTATGAACATGGAAATATCTACACCGCTATGTGTATAAACATGGAAATATCTACACCGCTATCTGTATAAACATGGAAATATCTACACCGCTACATGTATAAACATGGAAATATCAGCCCCGCTATCTGTAAGAACATGGAAATATCTACACCGCCATCTGTATGAACATGGAAATATCTTCACCGCCATCTGTAGGAACATGGATATATCTACACAGCCATCTCTATGAACATGGAAATATCTACAACGCTATCTGTATGAACATGGAAATATCTACACCGCTATCTGTATGAACATGGAAATATCTTCACCGCCATCTGTATGAACATGGATATGTCTACACAGCCATCTGAATGAACATTTAAATATCTACACCGCCATCTGTATTAAGTTGGAAATATCTACACAACTATCTGCATAAACATGGAAATATCTACACCGCTAAATGTATAATCATGGAAATATCTACACCGCTATGTGTATAAACATGGAAATATCTACACCGCTATCTGCATAAACATGGAAATATCTACACCGCTACCTGTATAAACATGGAAATATCAGCACCGCTATCAGTATGAACATGGAAGTTTCTACACTGCCATCTGTATGAACATGGAAATATCTTCACCGCCATCCGTATGAACATGGAAATATCTGCACCGCCATCTGTATGAACATATAAATATCTACACCGCCATCTGTATTAAGATGGAGATATCTACACCGCTATCTGTATTAACATGGAAATATCTTCACCGCCATCTGTATGAACATGGATATATCTACACAGCCATCTGGATGAACGTGGAAATATCTACACCGCTATCTGTGTAAACATGCATACAACTTCACCGCTATCTGTATAAACATGGAAATATCTACACCGCTATCTTTATGAACATGGAAATATCTACACCGCTAACTGTTTGAACAGGGAAATATATACACCGCTATCTGCATGAAAATGGAAATATCTATACCGCTATTTGTATGAACATGGAAATACATACACCGCTATCTGTATGAACATGGAAATATCTACACCGCTATGTGTATAAACATGGAAATATCTACACCGCTATCTGTATAAACATGGAAATATCTACACCGCTACATGTATAAACATGGAAATATCAGCCCCGCTATCTGTATGAACATGGAAATATCTACACCGCCATCTGTATGAACATGGAAATATCTTCACCGCCATCTGTAGGAACATGGATATATCTACACAGCCATCTGTATGAACATGGAAATATCTACACCGCTATCTGTATGAACATGGAAATATCTACACCGCTATCTGTATGAACATGGAAATATCTTCACCGCCATCTGTATGAACATGGATATGTCTACACAGCCATCTGAATGAACATTTCAATATCTACACCGCCATCTGTATTAAGATGGAGATATCTACACAACTATCTGCATAAACATGGAAATATCTACACCGCTATCTGTATAAACATGGAAATATCTACACCGCTATGTGTATAAACATGGAAATATCTACACCGCTTTCTGTATAAACATGGAAATATCTACACCGCTACCTGTATAAACATGGAAATATCAGCACCGCTATCAGTATGAACATGGAAGTTTCTACACAGCCATCTATATGAACATGCAAATATCTGCACCGCCATCTCTATGAACATATAAATATCTACACCGCCATCTGTATTAAGATGGAGATATCTACACCGCTATCTGTATAAACATGGAAATATCTACACCACTATCTGTATAAACATGGAAATATCTACACCGCTATCTGTATAAACATGGAAATATGTACACCGATACCTGTATAAACATGGAAATAAAAGCACCGCTATCTGTATGAACATGGAAATATCTACACCACCATCTGTATGAACATGGAAATATCGTCACCTCCATCTGTATGAACATGGATATATCTACACAGCCATCTGTATGAACATGGATATGTCTACAAAGCCGTCTGGATGAACATGGAAATATCTACACCGCTATCTGTATGAACATGGAAATATCTACACCGCTATCTGTGTAAACATGCATACATCTTCACCACTATCTGTATAAACATGGAAATATCTACACCGCTATCTGTATGAACATAGAAATAGCTACACCGCTATCTGTATGAACATGGAAATATCTACACCACTATCTGTATGAACATGGAAATATCTACACCGCTATCTGTATGAACATGGAAATATCTTCACCGCCATCTGTATGAACATGGATATATCTACACAGCCATCTGGAAGAACATGGAAATATCTACACCGCTATCTGTATGAACATGGAAATAGCTACACTGCTATCTGTATGAACATGGAAATATCTACACCGCTATCTGTATGAACATGGAAATATCTACACCGCTATCTGTATGAACATGGAAATATCTTCACCGCCATCTGTATGAACATGGATATATCTACACAGCCATCTGGATGAACATGGAAATATCTACACTACTATCTGTATGAACATGGAAATATCTATACAGCCATCTGGATGAACATGAAAATATCTACACCGCTATCTGTGTAAACATGCATACATCTTCACCTCTATCTTTATAAACATGGAAATATCTACTCCGCTACCTGTATAAACATGGAAATATCTACACCGCTATCTCTATGAACATGGAAATATCAGCACCGCTATCGGTATGAACATGGCAATATCTACACGGTTATCTGTATGAACATGGAAATATCTACACCGCTATCTGTATGAACATGGAAAAGTCTTCACCGCCATCTGTATGAACATGGATATATCTACACAGCCATCTGGATGAACATGGAAATATCTACACCGCTATCTGTATAAACATGGAAATATCTACACCGCTACCTGTATAAACATGGAAATATCAGCACCGCTATCAGTATGAACATGGAAATATCAACACCGCCGTCTGTATGAATATGGAAATATCGTCACCTCCATCTGTGTGAACATGGATATATCTACACAGCCATCTGTATGAACATGGAAATATCTTCACCGCCATCTGTATGAACATGGATATGTCTACACAGCCGTCTGTATGAACATGGAAATATCTACACCGCTATCTGTGTAAACATGCATAAATCTTCACAGCTATCTGTATAAACATGGAAATATCTACACCGCTATCTGTATGGACATGGAAATATATACACCGCTATCTGTTTGAACATGGAAATATCTACACCGCTATCTGCATGAAAATGGAAATATCTACACAACTATCTGCATATAAATGGAAATATCTACACAGCTATCTCTTTGCACATGGAAATAACTACACCTCTATCTCTATAAACATGGAAATATCTACACCACCATCTGTATGAACATGGAAATATCTACACCGCCATCTGTATTAAGAAGGAGATATCTACACCGGTATCTGTATAAACATGGAAATATCTACACCGCTATCTGTATGAACATGGAAATATCAACACCGCTATCTGTATAAACACGGAAATATGTACACCGCTACCTGTATAAACATGGAAGTATCAGCACCGCGATCGGTATGAACATGGCAATATCTACACGGCTATCTGTATGAACATGGAAATATCTACACCGCTATCTGTACGGACATGGAAATATCTTCACAGCCATCTGTATGAACATGGATATATCTACACAGCCATCTGGATGAACATGGAAATATCTACACCGCTCTGTATGAACATGGAAATATCTACACCGCTATCTGTATGAACATGGAAATATCTACACAGCCACCTGGGTGAACATGGAAATATCTACACCGCTATCTGTATGAACATGGAAATACATGCACCGCTATCGTTATAAACATTGCAATATCTACATGGCTATCTGTATGAACATGGAAATATCTACACCGCTATCTCTATGAACATGGAAATATCTACAGCGCTATCTGTATGAACATGGAAATAGCTACACCGCTATCTGTATGAACATGGAAATATCTACACCACTATCGGTATGAACATGGAAATATCTACACCGCTGTCTGTATGAACATGGAAATATCTACACCGCTATCTGTATGAACATGGAAATATCTACACCACTATCTGTATGAACATGGATATAACTACACAGCCATCTGGATGAACATGGAAATATCTACACTGCTATATGTATGAAGATGGAAATATCTACACCGCTGTCTGTATGAACACGGAAATATCTACACCGCCATCTGAATGGACATGGATATATCTACATAGCCATCTGGATGAACATGGAAATATCTACACCGCTATCTGTATGAACATGGAAATATCTACACCGCTCTCTGTATGAACATTGAAATATCTACACAGCCATCTGGGTGAACATGGAAATATCTACACCGCTATCTGTATGAACATGGAAATAGCTACACCGCTATCTGTATGAACATGGAAATATCTAAACCACTATCGGTATGAACATGGAAATATCTACACCGCTATCTGTTTGAACATGGAAATATCTACTCCGCTATCTGCATGAAAATGGAAATATCTACACAGCTATCTGCATATACATGGAAATATCTACAAAGCTATTTCTTTACACATGGAAATATCTACACTGCTATCTCTATTAACATGGAAATATCTACACCGCCATCTGTATGAACATGGAGATATCTTCACCGCCATCTGTATGAACATATAAATATCTACACCGCCATCTGTATTAAGATGGAGATATCTGCACCGCTATCTGTATAAACATGGAAATATCTACACCGCTATCTGTATAAACATGGAAATATCTACACCGCTATCTGTATAAACATGGAAATATCTACACCGCTACCTGTATAAACATGGAAATATCAGCACCGCTATCTGTATGAACATGGAAATATCTACACAGCCATCTGGATGAACGTGGAAATATCTACACCGCTATATGTATGAACATGGAAATAGATTCACCGCTATCTGTATGAACATGGAAATAGCTACACCACTATCTGTATGAACAAGGAAATATCTACACCGCTATCTGTATGAACATGGAAATATCTTCACCGCCATCTGTATGAACATGGATATATCTACACAGCCATCTGGATGAACATGGAAATATCTACACCGCAATCTGTATGAACATGGAAATAGCTACACCTCTATCTGTATGAACATGGAAATATCTACTCCGCTATCTGTATGAACATGGAAAGATCTTCACCGCTATCTGTATGAACATGGAAATATCTTCACCGCCATCTGTATGAACATGGATATATCTACACAGCCATCTGGATGAACATGGAAATATCTACACCGCTACCTGAATGAACATGGAAATATCTACACCGCTATCTGTGTAAACATGCATAAATCTTCACCGCTATCTGTATAAACATGGAAATATCTCCACCGCTATCTGTATGAACATGGAAATATCTACACCGCTAACTGCATGAAAATGGAAATATCTACAGAGCTATCTGCATATACATGGAAATATCTATAAAGCTATTTCTTTACACATGGAAATAACTACACCGCTATCTCTATAAACATAGAAATATCTACACCGCCATCTTTATGAACATGGAAATATCTGCACTGCCATCTGCATGAACATATAAATATCTACACCAAAATCTGTATTAAGATGGAGATATCCACACCGCTATCTGTATAAACTTGGAAATAACTACACCGCTATCTGTAAAAACATGGAAATATCTACACCGCTATCTGTATGAACATGGAAATATCTACACCGCTACCTATATAAACATGGAAATATCAGCACCGCTATCTGTATGAACATGGAAATATCCACACAGCCTTCTGGATGATCATGGAAATATCTACACCGCTATCTGTATGAACATGGAAATATCTACACCACTATCTGTATGAACATGGAAATATCTACACCGCTATCTGTGCAAACATGCATACATCTTCACCGCTATCTGTATAAACATGCAAATATCTACACCGCTATCTGTTTGAACATGGAAATATCGACACCGCTATCTGCATTAAAATGGAAATATCTACACAGCTATCTGCATATACACGGAAATATCTACAAAGCTATTTCTTTACAGATGGAAATAACTACACCGCTATCTCTATGAACATGGAAATATCTACACCGCCATCAGTATGAACATGGAAATATCTGCACTGCCATCTGTATGAACATATAAATATCTACACCGCCATCTGTATTAAGATGGAGATATCTACACCGCTATCTGTATAAACATGGAAATATCTACACCGCTATCTGTATAAACATGGAAATATCTACACCGCTATCTGTATAAACATGGAAATATCTACACGGCTACCTGTATAAACATAGAAATATCAGCAACGCTATCTGTATGAACATGGAAATATCTACACAGCCTTCTGGATGAACATGGAAATATCTACACCGCTATTTGTATGAACATGGAAATATCTGCACCGCTATCTGTATGAACATGGAAATATCTACACCGCTATCTGTGCAAACATGCATACATCTTCACAGCTATCTGTATAAACATGGAAATATCTACACCGCTATCTGTATGAACATGGAAATATCTACACCGCTATCTGAACATGGAAATATCTACACCGCTATCTGCATGAAAATGGAAATATCTACACAGCTATCTGCATATACACGGAAATATCTACAAAGCTATTTCTTTACACATGGAAATAACCACACTGCTATCTCTATAAACATGGAAATATCTACACCATCATCTGTATGAACATGGAAATATCTGCACCGCCATCTGTATGAACATATAAATATCTACACCGCCATCTCTATTAACATGGAGATATCTACACTGCTATCTGTATAAACATGGAAATATCTACACCGCTATCTGTATAAACATGGAAATATCTACACCGCTATCTGTATAAACATGGAAATATCTACACCGCTACCTGTATAAACATGGAAATATCAGCACCGCTATCTGTATGAACATGGAAATATCTACACCGCTATCTGTATGAATATGGAAATATCTACACCGCTATCTGCATGAAAATGGAAATATCTACACAGCTATCTGCATATACATGGAAATATCTACAAAGCTATCTCTTTACACATGGAAATATCTACACCGCTATCTCTATAAACATAGAAATAACTACACCACTATCTGTATAAACATGGAAATATCTACACCGCTATCTGTATAAACATGGAAATATCTACACCACTACCTGTATAAACATGGAAATATCTACACCGCTACCTGTATAAACATGGAAATATCAGCACCGCTATCTGTATGAACATGGAAATACCTACACTGCTATCTGTATGAACATGGAAATATCTACACCGATATCTGTATGAACATGGAAATATCTTCACCACCATCTGTATGAACATAGATATACCTACACAGCCATCTGGATGAACATGGAAATATCAGCACCGCTGTCTGTATGAATATGGAAATATCTACACCGCTATCTGCATGAAAATGGAAATATCTACACAGCTATCTGCATATACATGGAAATATCTACAAAGCTATCTCTCTACACATGGAAATAACTACACCGCTATCTCTATAAACATGGAAATATCTACACCACTATCTGTATAAACATGGAAATATCTACACCGCTATCTGTATAAACATGGAAATATCTACACCACTATCTGTATAAACATGGAAATATCTACACCGCTACCTGTATAAACATGGAAATATCAGCACCGCTATCTGTATGAACATGGAAATACATACACTGCTATCTGTATGAACATGGAAATATCTACCCCGATATCTGTATGAATATGGAAATATCTTCACCACCATCTGTATGAACATGGATATATCTACACAGCCATCTGGATGAACATGGAAATATCAGCACCGCTGTCTGTATGAACATGGAAATATCTACACCGCTATCTGTATGAACATGGAAAGATCTACACCGCTATCTGTATGAACATGGAAATATCTTCACCACCATCTGTATGAACATGGATATATCTACACAGCCATCTGGATGAACACGGAAATATCTACACCGCTATCTGTATGAGCATGGAAATATCTACACCGCTATCTCTGTAAACATGTATACATCTTCACCACTATCTGTTTAAACATGGAAATATCTACACTGCTATCTGTATGAACATGGAAATATCTACACCGCTATCTGTTTGAACATAGAAATATCTACACCGCTATCTGCATGAAAATAGAAATATCTACAAAGCTATCTGCATATACATGGAAATATCTATACAGCTATCTCTTTACACATGGAAATAACTACACCGCTACCTCTATAAACATGGAAATATCTACACAGCCATCTGTATGAACATGGAAATATCTGCACCACCATCTGTATGATCATATAAATATCTACACCGCCATCTGTATTAAGATGGAGAGATCTACTCCGCTATCTGTATAAACATGGAAATAACTACACCACTATCTGTATGAACATGGAAATATCTACACCGCTATCTGTATGAACATGGAAATATCTTCACCGCCATCTGTATGAACATGGATATATCTACACAGCCATCTGGATGAACATGGAAATATCTACACCGCAATCTGTATGAACATGGAAATAGCTACACCTCTGTCTGTATGAACATGGAAATATCTACACCGCTATCTGTATGAACATGGAAAGATCTACACCGCTATCTGTATGAACATGGAAATATCTTCACCGCCATCTGTATGAACATGGATATATCTACACAGCCATCTGGATGAACATGGAAATATCTACACCGCTACCTGAATGAACATGGAAATATCTACACCGCTATCTGTGTAAACATGCATAAATCTTCACCGCTATCTGTATAAACATGGAAATATTTCCACCGCTATCTGTATGAACATGGAAATATCTACACCGCTAACTGCATGAAAATGGAAATATCTACAGAGCTATCTGCATATACATGGAAATATCTTCAAAGCTATTTCTTTACACATGGAAATAACTACACCGCTATCTCTATAAACATAGAAATATCTACACCGCCATCTGTATGAACATGGAAATATCTGCACCGCCATCTGCATGAACATATAAATATCTACACCACCATCTGTATTAAGATGGATATATCCACACCGCTATCTGTATAAACATGGAAATATCTACACCGCTATCTGTATAAACATGGAAATATCTACACCGCCATCTGTATGAACATGGAAATATCTACACCGCTACCTATATAAACATGGAAATATCAGCACCGCTATCTGTATGAACATGGAAATTTCCAAACAGCCTTCTGGATGAACATGGAAATATATACACCGCTATCTGTATGAACATGGAAATATCTACACCGCTATCTGTGCAAACATTCATACATCTTCACCGCTATCTGTATAAACATGGAAATATCTACACCGCTATCTGTGTGAACATGGAAATATCTACACCGCTATCTGAACATGGAAATATCTACACCGCAATCTGCATGAAAATGGAAGTATATACACAGCTATCTGCATATACACGGAAATATCTACAAAGCTATTTCTTTACACATGGAAATAACTACACCGCTATCTCTATAAACATGGAAATATCTACACCACCATCTGAATGAACATGGAAATATCTGCACCGCCATCTGTATGAACATATAAATATCTACACCGCCATCTCTATTAAGATGGAGATATCTACAATGCTATCTGTATAAACATGGAAATATCTACACCGCTATCTGTATAAACATGGAAATATCTACACCGCTATCTGTATAAACATGGAAATATCTACACCGCTTCCTGTATAAACATGGAAATATCAGCACCGCTATCTGTTGAACATAGAAATATCTACACCGCTATCTGTATAAATATGGAAATATCTACACTGCTATCTGCATGAAAATGGAAATATCTACACAGCTATCTGCATATACATGGAAATATCTACAAAGCTATCTCTTTACACATGGAAATAACTACACCGCTATCTCTATAAACATGGAAATATTTACACCACTATCTGTATAAACATGGAAATATCTACACCGCTATCTGTATAAACATGGATATATCTACACCACTGTCTGTATAAACATGGAAATATCTACACCGCTACCTGTATAAACATGGAAATATCAGCACCGCTATCTGTATGAACATGGAAATACCTACACTGCTATCTGTATGAACATGGAAATAACTACACCGATATCTGTATGAACATGGAAATATCTTCACCACCATCTGTATGAACATAGATATATCTACACAGCCATCTGGATGAACATGGAAATATCAGCACCGCTGTCTGTATGAACATGGAAATATCTACACCGCTATCTGTATGAACATGGAAATATCTACACCGCTATCTGTATGAACATTGAAATATCTTCACCGCCATCTGTATGAACTTGGATATATCTACACAGCCATCTGGATGAACACGGAAATATCTACACCGCTATCTGTATGAGCATGGAAATATCTACACCGCTATCTCTGTAAACATGTATACATCTTCAACACTATCTGTTTAAACATGGAAATATCTACACTGCTATCTGTATGAACATGGAAATATCTACACCGCTATCTGTTTGAACATGGAAATATCTACACCGCTATCTGCATGAAAATGGAAATATCTACAAAGCTATCTGCATATACATGGAAATATCTATACAGCTATCTCTTTACACATGGAAATAACTACACCGCTACCTCTATAAACATGGAAATATCTACACCGCCATCTGTATGAACATGGAAATATCTGCACCACCATCTGTATGATCATATAAATATCTACACCGCCATCTGTATTAAGATGGAGAGATCTACTCCGCTATCTGTATAAACATGGAAATACCTACACCGATATCTGTATAAACATGGAAATATCTACACCGCTATCTGTATGAACATGGTAATATCTTCACCGCCATCTGTATGAACATGGATTTATCTACACACCCATCTGGATGAACATGGAATTATCTACACCGCTATCTGTATGAACATGGAAATAGCTACACCGCCATCTGTATGAACATGGAAATATCTACACCGCTATCTGTATGAACATGGAAATATCTACACCGCTATCTGTATGAACATGGAAATAGCTACACCGCTATCAGTATGAACATGGAAATGTCTACACCGCTATCTGTATGAACATGGAAATATCTACACCGCTATCTGCATGAACATGGAAATATCTTCACTGCCATCTTTATGATCATGGATATATCTACACAGCCATGTAGATGAACATGGAAATATCTACACCGCTATCTGTATGAACTTGGAAATATCTACACCGCTATCTGTGTTAACATGCATACATCTTCACCGCTATCTGTATAAACATGGAAATATCTACACCGCTATCTGTATGAACATGGAAATATCTACAACACTATCTGTATGAACATGGAAATATCTACACCGCTGTCTGTATGAACATGGAAATATCTACCCAGCTATCTGTATGAACATGGAAATCTCTACACCGCTATCTGTATGAACATAGAAATATCTTCACCGCCATCTGTATGAACATGGATATATCTACATAGTCATCTGAATGAACATGGAATTACCTACACCGCTATCTGTATGAACATGGAAATATCTACACCACTATCTGTGTAAACATGCATACACCTTCACTGCTATCTGTATAAACAAGGAAATATCTACACCGCTATCTGTATGAACATGGAAAGATCTACACCGCTATCTGTATGAACATGGAAATATCTTCACAACCATCTGTATGAACATGGATATATCTACGCAGCCATCTGGATGAACACGGAAATATCTACACCGCTATCTGTATGAGCATGGAAATATCTACACCGCTATCTCTGTAAACATGTATACATCTTCACCCCTATCTGTTTAAACATGGAAATATCTACACTGCTATCTGTATGAACATGGAAATATCTACACCGCTATCTGTTTGAACATAGAAATATCTACACCGCTATCTGCATGAAAATAGAAATATCTACAAAGCTATCTGCATATACATGGAAATATCTATACAGCTATCTCTTTACACATGGAAATAACTACACCGCTACCTCTATAAACATGGAAATATCTACACAGCCATCTGTATGAACATGGAAATATCTGCACCACCATCTGTATGATCATATAAATATCTACACCGCCATCTGTATTAAGATGGAGAGATCTACTCCGCTATCTGTATAAACATGGAAATAACTACACCACTATCTGTACGAACATGGAAAAATCTACACCGCTATCTGTATGAACATGGAAATATCTTCACCGCCATCTGTATGAACATGGATATATCTACACAGCCATCTGGATGAACATGGAAATATCTACACCGCAATCTGTATGAACATGGAAATAGCTACACCTCTGTCTGTATGAACATGGAAATATCTACACCGCTATCTGTATGAACATGGAAAGATCTACACCGCTATCTGTATGAACATGGAAATATCTTCACCGCCATCTGTATGAACATGGATATATCTACACAGCCATCTGGATGAACATGGAAATATCTACACCGCTACCTGAATGAACATGGAAATATCTACACCGCTATCTGTGTAAACATGCATAAATCTTCACCGCTATCTGTATAAACATGGAAATATTTCCACCGCTATCTGTATGAACATGGAAATATCTACACCTCTAACTGCATGAAAATGGAAATATCTACAGAGCTATCTGCATATACATGGAAATATCTTCAAAGCTATTTCTTTACACATGGAAATAACTACACCGCTATCTCTATAAACATAGAAATATCTACACCGCCATCTGTATGAACATGGAAATATCTGCACCGCCATCTGCATGAACATATAAATATCTACACCACCATCTGTATTAAGATGGATATATCCAGACCGCTATCTGTATAAACATGTAAATATCTACACCGCTATCTGTATAAACATGGAAATATCTACACCGCCATCTGTATGAACATGGAAATATCTACACCGTTACCTATATAAACATGGAAATATCAGCACCGCTATCTGTATGAACATGGAAATTTCCAAACAGCCTTCTGGATGAACATGGAAATATATACACCGCTATGTGTATGAACATGGAAATATCTACACCGCTATCTGTGCAAACATTCATACATCTTCACCGCTATCTGTATAAACATGGAAATATCTACACCGCTATCTGTATGAACATGGAAATATCTACACCGCTATCTGAACATGGAAATATCTACACCGCTATCTGCATGAAAATGGAAATATATACACAGCTATCTGCATATACACGGAAATATCTACAAAGCTATTTCTTTACACATGGAAATAACTACACCGCTATCTCTATAAACATGGAAATATCTACACCACCATCTGAATGAACATGGAAATATCTGCACCGCCATCTGTATGAACATATAAATATCTACACCGCCATCTCTATTAAGATGGAGATATCTACAATGCTATCTGTATAAACATGGAAATATCTACACCGCTATCTGTATAAACATGGAAATATCTACACCGCTATCTGTATAAACATGGAAATATCTACACCGCTTCCTGTATAAACATGGAAATATCAGCACCGCTATCTGTTGAACATAGAAATATCTACACCGCTATCTGTATAAATATGGAAATATCTACACTGCTATCTGCATGAAAATGGAAATATCTACACAGCTATCTGCATATACATGGAAATATCTACAAAGCTATCTCTTTACACATGGAAATAACTACACCGCTATCTCTATAAACATGGAAATATTTACACCACTATCTGTATAAACATGGAAATATCTACACCGCTATCTGTATAAACATGGATATATCTACACCACTGTCTGTATAAACATGGAAATATCTACACCGCTACCTGTATAAACATGGAAATATCAGCACCGCTATCTGTATGAACATGGAAATACCTACACTGCTATCTGTATGAACATGGAAATAACTACACCGATATCTGTATGAACATGGAAATATCTTCACCACCATCTGTATGAACATAGATATATCTACACAGCCATCTGGATGAACATGGAAATATCAGCACCGCTGTCTGTATGAACATGGAAATATCTACACCGCTATCTGTATGAACATGGAAATATCTACACCGCTATCTGTATGAACATGGAAATATCTTCACCGCCATCTGTATGAACTTGGATATATCTACACAGCCATCTGGATGAACACGGAAATATCTACACCGCTATCTGTATGAGCATGGAAATATCTACACCGCTATCTCTGTAAACATGTATACATCTTCAACACTATCTGTTTAAACATGGAAATATCTACACTGCTATCTGTATGAACATGGAAATATCTACACCGCTATCTGTTTGAACATGGAAATATCTACACCGCTATCTGCATGAAAATGGAAATATCTACAAAGCTATCTGCATATACATGGAAATATCTATACAGCTATCTCTTTACACATGGAAATAACTACACCGCTACCTCTATAAACATGGAAATATCTACACTGCCATCTGTATGAACATGGAAATATCTGCACCACCATCTGTATGATCATATAAATATCTACACCGCCATCTGTATTAAGATGGAGAGATCTACTCCGCTATCTGTATAAACATGGAAATACCTACACCGATATCTGTATAAACATGGAAATATCTACACCGCTATCTGTATGAACATGGTAATATCTTCACCGCCATCTGTATGAACATGGATTTATCTACACACCCATCTGGATGAACATGGAATTATCTACACCGCTATCTGTATGAACATGGAAATAGCTACACCGCCATCTGTATGAACATGGAAATATCTACACCGCTATCTGTATGAACATGGAAATATCTACACCGCTATCTGTATGAACATGGAATTAGCTACACCGCTATCAGTATGAACATGGAAATGTCTACACCGCTATCTGTATGAACATGGAAATATCTACACCGCTATCTGCATGAACATGGAAATATCTTCACTGCCATCTTTATGATCATGGATATATCTACACAGCCATGTAGATGAACATGGAAATATCTACACCGCTATCTGTATGAACTTGGAAATATCTACACCGCTATCTGTGTTAACATGCATACATCTTCACCGCTATCTGTATAAACATGGAAATATCTACACCGCTATCTGTATGAACATGGAAATATCTACAACACTATCTGTATGAACATGGAAATATCTACACCGCTGTCTGTATGAACATGGAAATATCTACCCAGCTATCTGTATGAACATGGAAATCTCTACACCGCTATCTGTATGAACATAGAAATATCTTCACCGCCATCTGTATGAACATGGATATATCTACATAGTCATCTGAATGAACATGGAATTACCTACACCGCTATCTGTATGAACATGGAAATATCTACACCACTATCTGTGTAAACATGCATACACCTTCACTGCTATCTGTATAAACAAGGAAATATCTACACCGCTATCTGTATGAACATGGAAATATCTACACCGCTATCTGTTTGAACATGGAAATATCTACTCCGCTATCTGCATGAAAATGGAAATATCTACACAGCTATCTGCATATACATGGAAATATCTACAAAGATATTTCTTTACACATGGAAATAACTACACCGGTATCTCTATTAACATGGAAATATCTACACCGCCATCTGTATGAACATGGAGATATCTTCACCGCCATCTGTATGAACATATAAATATCTACACCGCCATCTGTATTAAGATGGAGATATCTACACCGCTATCTGTATAAACATATTAAGATCTACACCGCCATCTGTATTAAGATGGAGATATCTACCCCGCTATCTGTATAAACATGGAAATATCTACACCGCTATCTGTATAAACATGGAAATATCTACACCGCTATCTGTATAAACATGGAAATATCTACACCGCTACCTGTATAAACATGGAAATATCAGCACCGCTATCTGTATGAACATGGAAATATCTACACAGCCATCTGTATGAACATGGAAATATCTACACCGCTATATGTATGAACCTGGAAATAGATACACCGCTATCTGTATGAACATGGAAATATCTAAACCACTATCTGTAAGAACATGGAAATATCTACACCGCTATCTGTATGAACATGGAAATATCTTCACCGCCATCTGTATTAAGATGGAGATATCTACACAACTATCTGCATAAACATGGAAATATCTACACCGCTATCTGTATAAACATGGAAATATCTACACCGCTATGTGTATAAACATGGAAATATCTACACCGCTATCTGTATAAACATGGAAATATCTACACCGCTACCTGTATAAACATGGAAATATCAGCACCGCTATCAGTATGAACATGGAAGTTTCTACACAGCCATCTATATGAACATGCAAATATCTGCACCGCCATCTCTATGAACATATAAATATCTACACCGCCATCTGTATTAAGATGGAGATATCTACACCGCTATCTGTATAAACATGGAAATATCTACACCGCTATCTGTATAAACATGGAAATATCTACACCGCTATCTGTATAAACATGGAAATATGTACACCGATACCTGTATAAACATGGAAATAAAAGCACCGCTATCTGTATGAACATGGAAATATCTACACCACCATCTGTATGAACATGGAAATATCGTCACCTCCATCTGTATGAACATGGATATATCTACACAGCCATCTGGAAGAACATGGATATGTCTACAAAGCCGTCTGGATGAACATGGAAATATCTACACCGCTATCTGTATGAACATGGAAATATCTACACCGCTATCTGTGTAAACATGCATACATCTTCACCACTATCTGTATAAACATGGAAATATCTACACCGCTATCTGTATGAACATAGAAATAGCTACACCGCTATCTGTATGAACATGGAAATATCTACACCACTATCTGTATGAACATGGAAATATCTACACCGCTATCTGTATGAACATGGAAATATCTTCACCGCCATCTGTATGAACATGGATATATCTACACAGCCATCTGGAAGAACATGGAAATATCTACACCGCTATCTGTATGAAGATGGAAATAGCTACACTGCTATCTGTATGAACATGGAAATATCTACACCGCTATCTGTATGAACATGGAAATATCTACACCGCTATCTGTATGAACATGGAAATATCTTCACCGCCATCTGTATGAACATGGATATATCTACACAGCCATCTGGATGAACATGGAAATATCTACACTACTATCTGTATGAACATGGAAATATCTATACAGCCATCTGGATGAACATGAAAATATCTACACCGCTATCTGTGTAAACATGCATACATCTTCACCTCTATCTGTATAAACATGGAAATATCTACTCCGCTACCTGTATAAACATGGAAATATCTACACCGCTATCTCTATGAACATGGAAATATCAGCACCGCTATCGGTATGAACATGGCAATATCTACACGGTTATCTGTATGAACATGGAAATATCTACACCGCTATCTGTATGAACATGGAAAAGTCTTCACCGCCATCTGTATGAACATGGATATATCTACACAGCCATCTGGATGAACATGGAAATATCTACACCGCTATCTGTATAAACATGGAAATATCTACACCGCTACCTGTATAAACATGGAAATATCAGCACCGCTATCAGTATGAACATGGAAATATCAACACCGCCGTCTGTATGAACATGGAAATATCGTCACCTCCATCTGTGTGAACATGGATATATCTACACAGCCATCTGTATGAACATGGAAATATCTTCACCGCCATCTGTATGAACATGGATATGTCTACACAGCCGTCTGTATGAACATGGAAATATCTACACCGCTATCTGTGTAAACATGCATAAATCTTCACAGCTATCTGTATAAACATGGAAATATCTACACCGCTATCTGTATGGACATGGAAATATATACACCGCTATCTGTTTGAACATGGAAATATCTACACCGCTATCTGCATGAAAATGGAAATATCTACACAACTATCTGCATATAAATGGAAATATCTACACAGCTATCTCTTTGCACATGGAAATAACTACACCTCTATCTCTATAAACATGGAAATATCTACACCACCATCTGTATGAACATGGAAATATCTACACCGCCATCTGTATTAAGAAGGAGATATCTACACCGCTATCTGTATAAACATGGAAATATCTACACCGCTATCTGTATGAACATGGAAATATCAACACCGCTATCTGTATAAACACGGAAATATGTACACCGCTACCTGTATAAACATGGAAGTATCAGCACCGCGATCGGTATGAACATGGCAATATCTACACGGCTATCTGTATGAACATGGAAATATCTACACCGCTATCTGTACGGACATGGAAATATCTTCACAGCCATCTGTATGAACATGGATATATCTACACAGCCATCTGGATGAACATGGAAATATCTACACCGCTCTGTATGAACATGGAAATATCTACACCGCTATCTGTATGAACATGGAAATATCTACACAGCCACCTGGGTGAACATGGAAATATCTACACCGCTATCTGTATGAACATGGAAATACATGCACCGCTATCGTTATAAACATTGCAATATCTACATGGCTATCTGTATGAACATGGAAATATCTACACCGCTATCTCTATGAACATGGAAATATCTACAGCGCTATCTGTATGAACATGGAAATAGCTACACCGCTATCTGTATGAACATGGAAATATCTACACCACTATCGGTATGAACATGGAAATATCTACACCGCTGTCTGTATGAACATGGAAATATCTACACCGCTATCTGTATGAACATGGAAATATCTACACCACTATCTGTATGAACATGGATATAACTACACAGCCATCTGGATGAACATGGAAAAATCTACACTGCTATATGTATGAAGATGGAAATATCTACACCGCTGTCTGTATGAACACGGAAATATCTACACCGCCATCTGAATGGACATGGATATATCTACATAGCCATCTGGATGAACATGGAAATATCTACACCGCTATCTGTATGAACATGGAAATATCTACACCGCTCTCTGTATGAACATTGAAATATCTACACAGCCATCTGGGTGAACATGGAAATATCTACACCGCTATCTGTATGAACATGGAAATAGCTACACCGCTATCTGTATGAACATGGAAATATCTAAACCACTATCGGTATGAACATGGAAATATCTACACCGCTATCTGTTTGAACATGGAAATATCTACTCCGCTATCTGCATGAAAATGGAAATATCTACACAGCTATCTGCATATACATGGAAATATCTACAAAGCTATTTCTTTACACATGGAAATATCTACACTGCTATCTCTATTAACATGGAAATATCTACACCGCCATCTGTATGAACATGGAGATATCTTCACCGCCATCTGTATGAACATATAAATATCTACACCGCCATCTGTATTAAGATGGAGATATCTGCACCGCTATCTGTATAAACATGGAAATATCTACACCGCTATCTGTATGAACATGGAAATATCTACACCGCTATCTGTATAAACATGGAAATATCTACACCGCTACCTGTATAAACATGGAAATATCAGCACCGCTATCTGTATGAACATGGAAATATCTACACAGCCATCTGGATGAACGTGGAAATATCTACACCGCTATATGTATGAACATGGAAATAGATACACCGCTATCTGTATGAACATGGAAATAGCTACACCACTATCTGTATGAACAAGGAAATATCTACACCGCTATCTGTATGAACATGGAAATATCTTCACCGCCATCTGTATGAACATGGATATATCTACACAGCCATCTGGATGAACATGGAAATATCTACACCGCAATCTGTATGAACATGGAAATAGCTACACCTCTATCTGTATGAACATGGAAATATCTACTCCGCTATCTGTATGAACATGGAAAGATCTTCACCGCTATCTGTATGAACATGGAAATATCTTCACCGCCATCTGTATGAACATGGATATATCTACACAGCCATCTGGATGAACATGGAAATATCTACACCGCTACCTGAATGAACATGGAAATATCTACACCGCTATCTGTGTAAACATGCATAAATCTTCACCGCTATCTGTATAAACATGGAAATATCTCCACCGCTATCTGTATGAACATGGAAATATCTACACCGCTAACTGCATGAAAATGGAAATATCTACAGAGCTATCTGCATATACATGGAAATATCTATAAAGCTATTTCTTTACACATGGAAATAACTACACCGCTATCTCTATAAACATAGAAATATCTACACCGCCATCTTTATGAACATGGAAATATCTGCACTGCCATCTGCATGAACATATAAATATCTACACCAAAATCTGTATTAAGATGGAGATATCCACACCGCTATCTGTATAAACTTGGAAATAACTACACCGCTATCTGTAAAAACATGGAAATATCTACACCGCTATCTGTATGAACATGGAAATATCTACACCGCTACCTATATAAACATGGAAATATCAGCACCGCTATCTGTATGAACATGGAAATATCCACACAGCCTTCTGGATGAACATGGAAATATCTACACCGCTATCTGTATGAACATGGAAATATCTACACCACTATCTGTATGAACATGGAAATATCTACACCGCTATCTGTGCAAACATGCATACATCTTCACCGCTATCTGTATAAACATGCAAATATCTACACCGCTATCTGTTTGAACATGGAAATATCGACACCGCTATCTGCATTAAAATGGAAATATCTACACAGCTATCTGCATATACACGGAAATATCTACAAAGCTATTTCTTTACACATGGAAATAACTACACCGCTATCTCTATGAACATGGAAATATCTACACCGCCATCAGTATGAACATGGAAATATCTGCACTGCCATCTGTATGAACATATAAATATCTACACCGCCATCTGTATTAAGATGGAGATATCTACACCGCTATCTGTATAAACATGGAAATATCTACACCGCTATCTGTATAAACATGGAAATATCTACACCGCTATCTGTATAAACATGGAAATATCTACACGGCTACCTGTATAAACATAGAAATATCAGCAACGCTATCTGTATGAACATGGAAATATCTACACAGCCTTCTGGATGAACATGGAAATATCTACACCGCTATTTGTATGAACATGGAAATATCTGCACCGCTATCTGTATGAACATGGAAATATCTACACCGCTATCTGTGCAAACATGCATACATCTTCACAGCTATCTGTATAAACATGGAAATATCTACACCGCTATCTGTATGAACATGGAAATATCTACACCGCTATCGGAACATGGAAATATCTACACCGCTATCTGCATGAAAATGGAAATATCTACACAGCTATCTGCATATACACGGAAATATCTACAAAGCTATTTCTTTACACATGGAAATAACTACACTTCTATCTCTATAAACATGGAAATATCTACACCATCATCTGTATGAACATGGAAATATCTGCACCGCCATCTGTATGAACATATAAATATCTACACCGCCATCTCTATTAACATGGAGATATCTACACTGCTATCTGTATAAACATGGAAATATCTACACCGCTATCTGTATAAACATGGAAATATCTACACCGCTATCTGTATAAACATGGAAATATCTACACCGCTACCTGTATAAACATGGAAATATCAGCACCGCTATCTGTATGAACATGGAAATATCTACACCGCTATCTGTATGAATATGGAAATATCTACACCGCTATCTGCATGAAAATGGAAATATCTACACAGCTATCTGCATATACATGGAAATATCTACAAAGCTATCTCTTTACACATGGAAATATCTACACCGCTATCTCTATAAACATAGAAATAACTACACCACTATCTGTATAAACATGGAAATATCTACACCGCTATCTGTATAAACATGGAAATATCTACACCACTACCTGTATAAACATGGAAATATCTACACCGCTACCTGTATAAACATGGAAATATCAGCACCGCTATCTGTATGAACATGGAAATACCTACACTGCTATCTGTATGAACATGGAAATATCTACACCGATATCCGTATGAACATGGAAATATCTTCACCACCATCTGTATGAACATAGATATACCTACACAGCCATCTGGATGAACATGGAAATATCAGCACCGCTGTCTGTATGAATATGGAAATATCTACACCGCTATCTGCATGAAAATGGAAATATCTACACAGCTATCTGCATATACATGGAAATATCTACAAAGCTATCTCTCTACACATGGAAATAACTACACCGCTATCTCTATAAACATGGAAATATCTACACCACTATCTGTATAAACATGGAAATATCTACACCGCTATCTGTATAAACATGGAAATATCTACACCACTATCTGTATAAACATGGAAATATCTACACCGCTACCTGTATAAACATGGAAATATCAGCACCGCTATCTGTATGAACATGGAAATACATACACTGCTATCTGTATGAACATGGAAATATCTACCCCGATATCTGTATGAATATGGAAATATCTTCACCACCATCTGTATGAACATGGATATATCTACACAGCCATCTGGATGAACATGGAAATATCAGCACCGCTGTCTGTATGAACATGGAAATATCTACACCGCTATCTGTATGAACATGGAAAGATCTACACCGCTATCTGTATGAACATGGAAATATCTTCACCACCATCTGTATGAACATGGATATATCTACACAGCCATCTGGATGAACACGGAAATATCTACACCGCTATCTGTATGAGCATGGAAATATCTACACCGCTATCTCTGTAAACATGTATACATCTTCACCACTATCTGTTTAAACATGGAAATATCTACACTGCTATCTGTATGAACATGGAAATATCTACACCGCTATCTGTTTGAACATAGAAATATCTACACCGCTATCTGCATGAAAATAGAAATATCTACAAAGCTATCTGCATATACATGGAAATATCTATACAGCTATCTCTTTACACATGGAAATAACTACACCGCTACCTCTATAAACATGGAAATATCTACACAGCCATCTGTATGAACATGGAAATATCTGCACCACCATCTGTATGATCATATAAATATCTACACCGCCATCTGTATTAAGATGGAGAGATCTACTCCGCTATCTGTATAAACATGGAAATACCTACACCGATATCTGTATAAACATGGAAATATCTACACCGCTATCTGTATGAACATGGTAATATCTTCACCGCCATCTGTATGAACATGGATTTATCTACACACCCATCTGGATGAACATGGAATTATCTACACCGCTATCTGTATGAACATGGAAATAGCTACACCGCCATCTGTATGAACATGGAAATATCTACACCGCTATCTGTATGAACATGGAAATATCTACACCGCTATCTGTATGAACATGGAAATAGCTACACCGCTATCAGTATGAACATGGAAATGTCTACACCGCTATCTGTATGAACATGGAAATATCTACACCGCTATCTGCATGAACATGGAAATATCTTCACTGCCATCTTTATGATCATGGATATATCTACACAGCCATGTAGATGAACATGGAAATATCTACACCGCTATCTGTATGAACTTGGAAATATCTACACCGCTATCTGTGTTAACATGCATACATCTTCACCGCTATCTGTATAAACATGGAAATATCTACACCGCTATCTGTATGAACATGGAAATATCTACAACACTATCTGTATGAACATGGAAATATCTACACCGCTGTCTGTATGAACATGGAAATATCTACCCAGCTATCTGTATGAACATGGAAATCTCTACACCGCTATCTGTATGAACATAGAAATATCTTCACCGCCATCTGTATGAACATGGATATATCTACATAGTCATCTGAATGAACATGGAATTACCTACACCGCTATCTGTATGAACATGGAAATATCTACACCACTATCTGTGTAAACATGCATACACCTTCACTGCTATCTGTATAAACAAGGAAATATCTACACCGCTATCTGTATGAACATGGAAAGATCTACACCGCTATCTGTATGAACATGGAAATATCTTCACAACCATCTGTATGAACATGGATATATCTACACAGCCATCTGGATGAACACGGAAATATCTACACCGCTATCTGTATGAGCATGGAAATATCTACACCGCTATCTCTGTAAACATGTATACATCTTCACCACTATCTGTTTAAACATGGAAATATCTACACTGCTCTCTGTATGAACATGGAAATATCTACACCGCTATCTGTTTGAACATAGAAATATCTACACCGCTATCTGCATGAAAATAGAAATATCTACAAAGCTATCTGCATATACATGGAAATATCTATACAGCTATCTCTTTACACATGGAAATAACTACACCGCTACCTCTATAAACGTGGAAATATCTACACAGCCATCTGTATGAACATGGAAATATCTGCACCACCATCTGTATGATCATATAAATATCTACACCGCCATCTGTATTAAGATGGAGAGATCTACTCCGCTATCTGTATAAACATGGAAATAACTACACCACTATCTGTATGAACATGGAAATATCTACACCGCTATCTGTATAAACATGGAAATATCTACACCGCTATCTGTATAAACATGGAAATATCTACACCGCTACCTGTATAAACATGGAAATATCAGCACCGCTATCTGTATGAACATGGAAATATCTACACAGCCATCTGTATGAACATGGAAATATCTACACCGCTATATGTATGAACCTGGAAATAGATACACCGCTATCTGTATGAACATGGAAATATCTAAACCACTATCTGTAAGAACATGGAAATATCTACACCGCTATCTGTATGAACATGGAAATATCTTCACCGCCATCTGTATGAACATGGATATATCTACACAGCCATCTGGATGAACATGGAAATATCTACACCGCAATCTGTATGAACATGGAAATAGCTACACCTCTATCTGTATGAACATGGAAATATCTACACCGCTATCTCTATGAACATGGAAAGATCTACACCGCTATCTGTATGAACATTGAAATATTTTCACCGCCATCTGTATGAACATGGATATATCTACTCAGCCATCTGGATGAACATGGAAATATCTACACCGCTACCTGAATGAACATGGAAATATCTACACCGCTATCTGTGTAAACATGCATACATCTTCACCGCTATCTGTATAAACATGGAAATATCTCCACCGCTATCTGTATGAACATGGAAATATCTACACCGCTATCTGCATGAAAATGGAAATATCTACAGAGTTATCTGCATATACATGGAAATATCTACAAAGCTATTTCTTTACACATGGAAATAACTACACCGCTATCTGTATAAACATAGAAATATCTACACCGCCATCTGTATTAACATGGAAATATCTGCACCGCCATCTGCATGAATATATAAATATCTACACCACCATCTGTATTAAGGTGGAGATACCCACACCGCTATCTGTATAAACATGGAAATATCTACACCGCTACCTGTATAAACATGGAAATATCTACACCGCTATCTGTATGAACATTGAAATATCTTCACCGCCATCTGTATGAACATGGATATATCTACTCAGCCATCTGGATGAACATGGAAATATCTACACCGCTACCTGAATGAACATGGAAATATCTACACCGCTATCTGTGTAAACATGCATACATCTTCACCGCTATCTGTATAAACATGGAAATATCTCCACCGCTATCTGTATGAACATGGAAATATCTACACCGCTATCTGCATGAAAATGGAAATATCTACAGAGCTATCTGCATATTCATGGAAATATCTACCAAGCTATTTCTTTACACATGGAAATAACTACACCGCTATCTCTATAAACATAGAAATATCTACACCGCCATCTGTATTAACATGGAAATATCTGCACCGCCATCTGCATGAACATATAAATATCTACACCACCATCTGTATTAAGATGGAGATATCCACACCGCTATCTGTATAAACATGGAAATATCTACACCGCTACCTGTATAAACATGGAATTATCTACACCGCTATCTGTATGAACATGGAAATATCTACACTGTTACCTATATAAACATGGAAATATCAGCACAGCTATCTGTATGAACATGGAAATATCTACACAGCCTTCTGGATGAACATGCAAATATCTACACCGCTATCTGTATGAACAAGGAAATATCTACACCGCTATCTGTATGAACATGGAAATATCTACACCGCTATCTGTATGAACATGGAAATATCTACACCGCTATCTGTATGAACATGGAAATATCTACACCGCTATCTGTATAAACATGGAATTATCTACACCGCTACCTGTATAAACATGGAAATATCAGCACCGCTATCTGTATGAACATGGAAATATCTACACCGCTATCCCTATGAACATGGAAATATCTACACCGCTATCTGCATGAAAATGGAAATATCTACACAGCTATCTGCTTATACATGGAAAAATCTACAAAGCTATCTCTTAACACATGGAAATAACTACACTACTATCTCTATAAACATGGAAATATCTACACCACTATCTGTATAAACATGGAAATATCTATACTGCTATCTGTATAAACATGGAAATATCTACACCGCTATCTGTATTAACATGGAAATATCTACACCGCTACCTGAATAAACATGGAAATATCAGCACCGCTATCTCTATGAACACAGAAATAACTACACTGCTATCTGTATGAAGATGGAAATACCTACACCGATATCTGTATGAACATGGATATATCTTCACCACCATCTGTATGAACATAGATATATCTACACAGCCATCTTGATGAACATGGAAATATCAGCACCGCCATCTGTATGAACATGGATATATCTACACAGCCATCTGGATGAACATGGAAATATCTACACCGCAATCTGTATGAACATGGAAATAGCTACACCTCTATCTGTATGAACATGGAAATATCTACACTGCTTTCTCTATGAAGATGGAAAGATCTACACCGCTATCTGTATGAACATTGAAATATCTTCACCGCCATCTGTATGAACATGGATATAACTACTCAGCCATCTGGATGAACATGGAAATATCTACACCGCTACCTGAATGAACATGGAAATATCTACACCGCTATCTGTGCAAACATGCATACATCTACACCGCTATCTGTATAAACATGGAAATATCTCCACCGCTATCTGTATGAACATGGAAATAACTACACCGCTATCTGCATGAAAATGGAAATATCTACAGAGCTATCTGCATATACATGGAAATATCTACAAAGCTATTTCTTTACACATGGAAATAACTACACCGCTATCTCTATAAACATAGAAATATCTACACCGCCATCTGTATTAACATGGAAATATCTGCACCGCCATCTGCATGAACATATAAATATCTACACCACCATCTGTATTAAGATGGAGATATCCACACCGCTATCTGTATAAACATGGAAATATCTACACCGCTACCTGTATAAACATGGAATTATCTACACCGCTATCTGTATGAACATGGAAATATCTACACTGTTACCTATATAAACATGGAAATATCAGCACAGCTATCTGTATGAACATGGAAATATCTACACAGCCTTCTGGATGAACATGCAAATATCTACACCGCTATCTGTATGAACAAGGAAATATCTACACCGCTATCTGTATGAACATGGAAATATCTACACCGCTATCTGTATGAACATGGAAATATCTACACCGCTATCTGTATGAACATGGAAATATCTACACCGCTATCTGTATAAACATGGAATTATCTACACCGCTACCTGTATAAACATGGAAATATCAGCACCGCTATCTGTATGAACATGGAAATATCTACACCGCTATCCCTATGAACATGGAAATATCTACAGCACTATCTGCATGAAAATGGAAATATCTACACAGCTATCTGCTTATACATGGAAAAATCTACAAAGCTATCTCTTAACACATGGAAATAACTACACTACTATCTCTATAAACATGGAAATATCTACACCACTATCTGTATAAACATGGAAATATCTATACTGCTATCTGTATAAACATGGAAATATCTACACCGCTATCTGTATTAACATGGAAATATCTACACCGCTACCTGAATAAACATGGAAATATCAGCACCGCTATCTCTATGAACACAGAAATAACTACACTGCTATCTGTATGAAGATGGAAATACCTACACCGATATCTGTATGAACATGGATATATCTTCACCACCATCTGTATGAACATAGATATATCTACACAGCCATCTTGATGAACATGGAAATATCAGCACCGCCATCTGTATGAACATGGATATATCTACACAGCCATCTGGATGAACATGGAAATATCTACACCGCAATCTGTATGAACATGGAAATAGCTACACCTCTATCTGTATGAACATGGAAATATCTACACTGCTTTCTCTATGAAGATGGAAAGATCTACACCGCTATCTGTATGAACATTGAAATATCTTCACCGCCATCTGTATGAACATGGATATAACTACTCAGCCATCTGGATGAACATGGAAATATCTACACCGCTACCTGAATGAACATGGAAATATCTACACCGCTATCTGTGCAAACATGCATACATCTACACCGCTATCTGTATAAACATGGAAATATCTCCACCGCTATCTGTATGAACATGGAAATATCTACACCGCTATCTGCATGAAAATGGAAATATCTACAGAGCTATCTGCATATACATGGAAATATCTACAAAGCTATTTCTTTACACATGGAAATAACTACACCGCTATCTCTATAAACATAGAAATATCTACACCGCCATCTGTATTAACATGGAAATATCTGCACCGCCATCTGCATGAACATATAAATATCTACACCACCATCTGTATTAAGATGGAGATATCCACACCGCTATCTGTATAAACATGGAAATATCTACACCGCTACCTGTATAAACATGGAAATATCTACACCGCTATCTGTATGAACATGGAAATATCTACACTGTTACCTATATAAACATGGAAATATCAGCACCGCTATCTGTATGAACATGGAAATATCTACACAGCCTTCTGGATGAACATGGAAATATCTACACCGCTATCTGTATGAACATGGAAATATCTACACCGCTATCTGTATGAACATGGAAATATCTACACCGCTATCTGTATGAACATGGAAATATCTACACCGCTATCTGTATGAACATGGAAATATCTACACCGCTATCTGTATAAACATGGAATTATCTACACCGCTACCTGTATAAACATGGAAATATCAGCACCGCTATCTGTATGAACATGGAAATATCTACACCGCTATCCCTATGAACATGGAAATATCTACACCGCTATCTGCATGAAAATGGAAATATCTACACAGCTATCTGCTTATACATGGAAATATCTACAAAGCTATCTCTTAACACATGGAAATAACTACACTACTATCTCTATAAACATGGAAATATCTACACCACTATCTGTATAAACATGGAAATATCTATACTGCTATCTGTATAAACATGGAAATATCTACACCGCTATCTGTATTAACATGGAAATATCTACACCGCTACCTGAATAAACATGGAAATATCAGCACCGCTATCTCTATGAACACAGAAATAACTACACTGCTATCTGTATGAAGATGGAAATACCTACACCGATATCTGTATGAACATGGATATATCTTCACCACCATCTGTATGAACATAGATATATCTACACAGCCATCTTGATGAACATGGAAATATCAGCACCGCCATCTGTATGAACATGGATATATCTACACAGCCATCTGGATGAACATGGAAATATCTACACCGCAATCTGTATGAACATGGAAATAGCTACACCTCTATCTGTATGAACATGGAAATATCTACACTGCTTTCTCTATGAAGATGGAAAGATCTACACCGCTATCTGTATGAACATTGAAATATCTTCACCGCCATCTGTATGAACATGGATATAACTACTCAGCCATCTGGATGAACATGGAAATATCTACACCGCTACCTGAATGAACATGGAAATATCTACACCGCTATCTGTGCAAACATGCATACATCTACACCGCTATCTGTATAAACATGGAAATATCTCCACCGCTATCTGTATGAACATGGAAATATCTACACCGCTATCTGCATGAAAATGGAAATATCTACAGAGCTATCTGCATATACATGGAAATATCTACAAAGCTATTTCTTTACACATGGAAATAACTACACCGCTATCTCTATAAACATAGAAATATCTACACCGCCATCTGTATTAACATGGAAATATCTGCACCGCCATCTGCATGAACATATAAATATCTACACCACCATCTGTATTAAGATGGAGATATCCACACTGCTATCTGTATAAACATGGAAATATCTACACCGCTACCTGTATAAACATGGAAATATCTACACCGCTATCTGTATGAACATGGAAATATCTACACTGTTACCTATATAAACATGGAAATATCAGCACCGCTATCTGTATGAACATGGAAATATCTACACAGCCTTCTGGATGAACATGGAAATATCTACACCGCTATCTGTATGAACATGGAAATATCTACACCGCTATCTGTATGAACATGGAAATATCTACACCGCTATCTGTATGAACATGGAAATATCTACACCGCTATCTGTATGAACATGGAAATATCTACACCGCTATCTGTATAAACATGGAATTATCTACACCGCTACCTGTATAAACATGGAAATATCAGCACCGCTATCTGTATGAACATGGAAATATCTACACCGCTATCCCTATGAACATGGAAATATCTACACCGCTATCTGCATGAAAATGGAAATATCTACACAGCTATCTGCTTATACATGGAAATATCTACAAAGCTATCTCTTAACACATGGAAATAACTACACTACTATCTCTATAAACATGGAAATATCTACACCACTATCTGTATAAACATGGAAATATCTGTACTGCTATCTGTATAAACATGGAAATATCTACACCGCTATCTGTATTAACATGGAAATATCTACACCGCTACCTGAATAAACATGGAAATATCAGCACCGCTATCTCTATGAACACAGAAATAACTACACTGCTATCTGTATGAAGATGGAAATACCTACACCGATATCTGTATGAACATGGATATATCTTCACCACCATCTGTATGAACATAGATATATCTACACAGCCATCTTGATGAACATGGAAATATCAGCACCGCCATCTGTATGAACATGGATATATCTACACAGCCATCTGGATGAACATGGAAATATCTACACCGCAATCTGTATGAACATGGAAATAGCTACACCTCTATCTGTATGAACATGGAAATATCTACACTGCTTTCTCTATGAAGATGGAAAGATCTACACCGCTATCTGTATGAACATTGAAATATCTTCACCGCCATCTGTATGAACATGGATATAACTACTCAGCCATCTGGATGAACATGGAAATATCTACACCGCTACCTGAATGAACATGGAAATATCTACACCGCTATCTGTGCAAACATGCATACATCTACACCGCTATCTGTATAAACATGGAAATATCTCCACCGCTATCTGTATGAACATGGAAATATCTACACCGCTATCTGCATGAAAATGGAAATATCTACAGAGCTATCTGCATATACATGGAAATATCTACAAAGCTATTTCTTTACACATGGAAATAACTACACCGCTATCTCTATAAACATAGAAATATCTACACCGCCATCTGTATTAACATGGAAATATCTGCACCGCCATCTGCATGAACATATAAATATCTACACCACCATCTGTATTAAGATGGAGATATCCACACCGCTATCTGTATAAACATGGAAATATCTACACCGCTACCTGTATAAACATGGAAATATCTACACCGCTATCTGTATGAACATGGAAATATCTACACTGTTACCTATATAAACATGGAAATATCAGCACCGCTATCTGTATGAACATGGAAATATCTACACAGCCTTCTGGATGAACATGGAAATATCTACACCGCTATCTGTATGAACATGGAAATATCTACACCGCTATCTGTATGAACATGGAAATATCTACACCGCTATCTGTATGAACATGGAAATATCTACACCGCTATCTGTGCAAACATGCATACATCTTCACCGCTATCTGTATAAACATGCAAATATCTACACCGCTATCTGTATGAACATGGAAATATCTACACCGCTATCTGTATGAACATGGAAATATCTACACCGCTATCTGTATGAACATGGAAATATCTACACCGCTATCTGTATGAACATGGAAATATCTACACCGCTATCTGTATAAACATGGAAATATCTACACCGCTATCTGTATGAACATGGAAATATCTACACCGCTATCTGTATGAACATGGAAATATCTACACCGCTATCCCTATGAACATGGAAATATCTACACCGCTATCTGCATGAAAATGGAAATATCTACACAGCTATCTGCTTATACATGGAAATATCTACAAAGCTATCTCTTAACACATGGAAATAACTACACTACTATCTCTATAAACATGGAAATATCTACACCACTATCTGTATAAACATGGAAATATCTATACTGCTATCTGTATAAACATGGAAATATCTACACCGCTATCTGTATTAACATGGAAATATCTACACCGCTACCTGAATAAACATGGAAATATCAGCACCGCTATCTCTATGAACACAGAAATAACTACACTGCTATCTGTATGAAGATGGAAATACCTACACCGATATCTGTATGAACATGGATATATCTTCACCACCATCTGTATGAACATAGATATATCTACACAGCCATCTTGATGAACATGGAAATATCAGCACCGCCATCTGTATGAACATGGATATATCTACACAGCCATCTGGATGAACATGGAAATATCTACACCGCAATCTGTATGAACATGGAAATAGCTACACCTCTATCTGTATGAACATGGAAATATCTACACTGCTTTCTCTATGAAGATGGAAAGATCTACACCGCTATCTGTATGAACATTGAAATATCTTCACCGCCATCTGTATGAACATGGATATAACTACTCAGCCATCTGGATGAACATGGAAATATCTACACCGCTACCTGAATGAACATGGAAATATCTACACCGCTATCTGTGCAAACATGCATACATCTACACCGCTATCTGTATAAACATGGAAATATCTCCACCGCTATCTGTATGAACATGGAAATATCTACACCGCTATCTGCATGAAAATGGAAATATCTACAGAGCTATCTGCATATACATGGAAATATCTACAAAGCTATTTCTTTACACATGGAAATAACTACACCGCTATCTCTATAAACATAGAAATATCTACACCGCCATCTGTATTAACATGGAAATATCTGCACCGCCATCTGCATGAACATATAAATATCTACACCACCATCTGTATTAAGATGGAGATAACCACACCGCTATCTGTATAAACATGGAAATATCTACACCGCTACCTGTATAAACATGGAAATATCTACACCGCTATCTGTATGAACATGGAAATATCTACACTGTTACCTATATAAACATGGAAATATCAGCACCGCTATCTGTATGAACATGGAAATATCTACACAGCTTTCTGGATGAACATGGAAATATCTACACCGCTATCTGTATGAACATGGAAATATCTACACCGCTATCTGTATGAACATGGAAATATCTACACCGCTATCTGTATGAACATGGAAATATCTACACCGCTATCTGTGCAAACATGCATACATCTTCACCGCTATCTGTATAAACATGCAAATATCTACACCGCTATCTGTATGAACATGGAAATATCTACACCGCTATCTGTATGAACATGGAAATATCTACACCGCTATCTGTATGAACATGGAAATATCTACACCGCTATCTGTATGAACATGGAAATATCTACACCGCTATCTGTATAAACATGGAAATATCTACACCGCTATCTGTATGAACATGGAAATATCTACACCGCTATCTGTATGAACATGGAAATATCTACACCGCTATCCCTATGAACATGGAAATATCTACACCGCTATCTGCATGAAAATGGAAATATCTACACAGCTATCTGCTTATACATGGAAATATCTACAAAGCTATCTCTTAACACATGGAAATAACTACACTACTATCTCTATAAACATGGAAATATCTACACCACTATCTGTATAAACATGGAAATATCTATACTGCTATCTGTATAAACATGGAAATATCTACACCGCTATCTGTATTAACATGGAAATATCTACACCGCTACCTGAATAAACATGGAAATATCAGCACCGCTATCTCTATGAACACAGAAATAACTACACTGCTATCTGTATGAAGATGGAAATACCTACACCGATATCTGTATGAACATGGATATATCTTCACCACCATCTGTATGAACATAGATATATCTACACAGCCATCTTGATGAACATGGAAATATCAGCACCGCCATCTGTATGAACATGGATATATCTACACAGCCATCTGGATGAACATGGAAATATCTACACCGCAATCTGTATGAACATGGAAATAGCTACACCTCTATCTGTATGAACATGGAAATATCTACACTGCTTTCTCTATGAAGATGGAAAGATCTACACCGCTATCTGTATGAACATTGAAATATCTTCACCGCCATCTGTATGAACATGGATATAACTACTCAGCCATCTGGATGAACATGGAAATATCTACACCGCTACCTGAATGAACATGGAAATATCTACACCGCTATCTGTGCAAACATGCATACATCTACACCGCTATCTGTATAAACATGGAAATATCTCCACCGCTATCTGTATGAACATGGAAATATCTACACCGCTATCTGCATGAAAATGGAAATATCTACAGAGCTATCTGCATATACATGGAAATATCTACAAAGCTATTTCTTTACACATGGAAATAACTACACCGCTATCTCTATAAACATAGAAATATCTACACCGCCATCTGTATTAACATGGAAATATCTGCACCGCCATCTGCATGAACATATAAATATCTACACCACCATCTGTATTAAGATGGAGATAACCACACCGCTATCTGTATAAACATGGAAATATCTACACCGCTACCTGTATAAACATGGAAATATCTACACCGCTATCTGTATGAACATGGAAATATCTACACTGTTACCTATATAAACATGGAAATATCAGCACCGCTATCTGTATGAACATGGAAATATCTACACAGCTTTCTGGATGAACATGGAAATATCTACACCGCTATCTGTATGAACATGGAAATATCTACACCGCTATCTGTATGAACATGGAAATATCTACACCGCTATCTGTATGAACATGGAAATATCTACACCGCTATCTGTGCAAACATGCATACATCTTCACCGCTATCTGTATAAACATGCAAATATCTACACCGCTATCTGTATGAACATGGAAATATCTACACCGCTATCTGTATGAACATGGAAATATCTACACCGCTATCTGTATGAACATGGAAATATCTACACCGCTATCTGTATGAACATGGAAATATCTACACCGCTATCTGTATAAACATGGAAATATCTACACCGCTATCTGTATGAACATGGAAATATCTACACCGCTATCTGTATGAACATGGAAATATCTACACCGCTATCCCTATGAACATGGAAATATCTACACCGCTATCTGCATGAAAATGGAAATATCTACACAGCTATCTGCTTATACATGGAAATATCTACAAAGCTATCTCTTAACACATGGAAATAACTACACTACTATCTCTATAAACATGGAAATATCTACAAAGCTATTTCTTTACACATGGAAATAACTACACCGCTATCTCTATAAACATAGAAATATCTACACCGCCATCTGTATTAACATGGAAATATCTGCACCGCCATCTGCATGAACATATAAATATCTACACCACCATCTGTATTAAGATGGAGATATCCACACCGCTATCTGTATAAACATGGAAATATCTACACCGCTACCTGTATAAACATGGAAATATCTACACCGCTATCTGTATGAACATGGAAATATCTACACTGTTACCTATATAAACATGGAAATATCAGCACCGCTATCTGTATGAACATGGAAATATCTACACAGCCTTCTGGATGAACATGGAAATATCTACACCGCTATCTGTATGAACAAGGAAATATCTACACCGCTATCTGTATGAACATGGAAATATCTACACCGCTATCTGTATGAACATGGAAATATCTACACCGCTATCTGTATGAACATGGAAATATCTACACCGCTATCTGTGCAAACATGCATACATCTTCACCGCTATCTGTATAAACATGCAAATATCTACACCGCTATCTGTATGAACATGGAAATATATACACCGCTATCTGTTTGAACATGGAAATATCTACACCGCTATCTGCATGAAAATGGAAATATCTACACAGCTATTTGCATATACACGGAAATATCTACAAAGCTATTTCTTTACACATGGAAATAACTACACCGCTATCTCTATAAACATGGAAATATCTAAACCGCCATCTGTATGAACATGGAAATATCTGCACAGCCATCTGTATGAACATATAAATATCTACACCGCCATCTGTATTAAGATGGAGATATCTACACCGCAATCTGTATAAACATGGAAATATCTACACCGCTACCTGTATAAACATGGAAATATCAGCACCGCTATCTGTATGAACATGGAAATATCTACACCGCTATCCGTATGAACATGGAAATATCTACAACGCTATCTGCATGAAAATGGAAATATCTACACAGCTATCTGCTTATACATCGAAATATCTACAAAGCTATCTCTTCACACATGGAAATAACTACACTGCTATCTCTATAAACATGGAAATATCTACACCACTATCTGTATAAACATGGAAATATCTATACTGCTATCTGTATAAACATGGAAATATCTACACCGCTATCTGTATAAACATGGAAATATCTACACCGCTACCTGTATAAACATGGAAATATCAGCACCGCTATCTGTATGAACATGGAAATATCTACACCGCTATCCGTATGAACATGGAAATATCTACACCGCTATCTGCATGAAAATGGAAATATCTACACAGCTATCTGCTTATACATGGAAATATCTACAAAGCTATCTCTTCACACATGGAAATAACTACACTGCTATCTCTATAAACATGGAAATATCTACACCACAATCTGTATAAACATGGAAATATCTATACTGCTATCTGTATAAACATGGAAATATCTACACCACTATCTGTATTAACATGGAAATATCTACACCGCTACCTGAATAAACATGGAAATATCAGCACCGCTATCTCTATGAACACAGAAATAACTACACTGCTATCTGTATGAAGATGGAAATATCTACACCGATATCTGTATGAACATGGATATATCTTCACCACCATCTGTATGAACATAGATATATCTACACAGCCATCTTGATGAACATGGAAATATCAGCACCGCCATCTGTATGAACATGGATATATCTACACAGCCATCTGGATGAACATGGAAATATCTACACCGCAATCTGTATGAACATGGAAATAGCTACACCTCTATCTGTATGAACATGGAAATATCTACACCGCTTTCTCTATGAAGATGGAAAGATCTACACCGCTATCTGTATGAGCATTGAAATATCTTCACCGCCATCTGTATGAACATGGATATAACTACTCAGCCATCTGGATGAACATGGAAATATCTACACCGCTACCTGAATGAACATGGAAATATCTACACCGCTATCTGTGTAAACATGCATACATCTACACCGCTATCTGTATAAACATGGAAATATCTCCACCTCTATCTGTATGAACATGGAAATATCTACACCGCTATCTGCATGAAAATGGAAATATCTACAGAGCTATCTGCATATACATGGAAATATCTACAAAGCTATTTCTTTACACATGGAAATAACTACACCGCTATCTCTATAAACATAGAAATATCTACACCGCCATCTGTATTAACATGGAAATATCTGCACCGCCATCTGCATGAACATATAAATATCTACACCACCATCTGTATTAAGATGGAGATATCCACACCGCTATCTGTATAAACATGGAAATATCTACACCGCTACCTGTATAAACATGGAAGTATCTACACCGCTATCTGTATGAACATGGAAATATCTACACTGTTACCTATATAAACATGGAAATATCAGCACCGCTATCTGTATGAACATGGAAATATCTACACAGCCTTCTGGATGAACATGGAAATATCTACACCGCTATCTGTATGAACAAGGAAATACCTACACCGCTATCTGGATGAACATGGAAATATCTACACCGCTATCTGTATGAACATGGAAATATCTACACCACTATCTGTATAAATATGGAAATATCTACACCGCTACCTGTATAAACATGGAAATATCAGCACCGCTACCTGTATAAACATGGAAATATCTACACCGCTATCTGTATGAACATGGAATTATCTACACGGTTACCTATATAAACATGGAAATATCAGCACCGATATCTGTATGAACATGGAAATATCTATGCAGCCTTCTGGATGAACATGGAAATATCTACACCGCTATCTGTATGAACAAGGAAATATCTACACCGCTATCTGTATGAACATGGAAATATCTACACCGCTATCTGTATGAACATGGAAATATCTACACCGCTATCTGTATGAACATGGAAATATCTACACCGCTATCTGTGCAAACATGCATACATCTTCACCGCTATCTGTATAAACATGCAAATATCTACACCGCTATCTGTATGAACATGGAAATATCTACACCGCTATCTGTTTGAACATGGAAATATCTACACCGCTATCTGCATGAAAATGGAAATATCTACACAGCTATCTGCATATACACGGAAATATCTACAAAGCTATTTCTTTACACATGGAAATAACTACACCGCTATCTCTATAAACATGGAAATATCTACACCGCCATCTGTATGAACATGGAAATATCTGCACCGCCATCTGTATGAACATATAAATATCTACACCGCCATCTGTATTAAGATGGAGATATCTACACCGCAATCTGTATAAACATGGAAATATCTACACTGCTATCTGTATAAACATGGAAATATCTACACCGCTATCTGTATAAACATGGAAATATCTACACCGCTACCTGTATAAACATGGAAATATCAGCACCGCTATCTGTATGAACATGGAAATATCTACACCGCTATCCGTATGAACATGGAAATATCTACACCGCTATCTGCATGAAAATGGAAATATCTACACAGCTATCTGCTTATACATGGAAATATCTACAAAGCTATCTCTTCACACATGGAAATAACTACACTGCTATCTCTGTAAACATGGAAATATCTACACCACTATCTGTATAAACATGGAAATATCTATACTGCTATCTGTATAAACATGGAAATATCTACACCACTATCTGTATTAACATGGAAATATCTACACCGCTACCTGAATAAACATGGAAATATCAGCACCGCTATCTCTATGAACACAGAAATAACTACACTGCTATCTGTATGAAGATGGAAATATCTACACCGATATCTGTATGAACATGGATATATCTTCACCACCATCTGTATGAACATAGATATATCTACACAGCCATCTTGATGAACATGGAAATATCAGCACCGCCATCTGTATGAACATGGATATATCTACCCAGCCATCTGGATGAACATGGAAATATCTACACCGCAATCTGTATGAACATGGAAATAGCTACACCTCTATCTGTATGAACATGGAAATATCTACACCGCTTTCTCTATGAAGATGGAAAGATCTACACCGCTATCTGTATGAATATTGAAATATCTTCACCGCCATCTGTATGAATATGGATATATCTACTCAGCCATCTGGATGAACATGGAAATATCTACACCGCTACCTGAATGAACATGGAAATATCTACACCGCTATCTGTGTAAACATGCATACATCTTCACCGCTATCTGTATAAACATGGAAATATCTCCACCGCTATCTGTATGAACATAGAAATATCTACACCGCTATCTGCATGAAAATGGAAATATCTACAGAGCTATCTGCATATACATGGAAATATCTACAAAGCTATTTCTTTACACATGGAAATAACTACACCGCTATCTCTATAAACATAGAAATATCTACAACGCCATCTGTATTAACATGGAAATATCTGCACCGCCATCTGCATGAACATATAAATATCTACACCAGCATCTGTATTAAGATGGAGATATCCACACCGCTATCTGTATAAACATGGAAATATCTACACCGCTACCTGTATAAACATGGAAATATCTACACCGCTATCTGTATGAACATGGAAATATCTACACTGTTACCTATATAAACATGGAAATATCAGCACCTCTATCTGTATGAACATGGAAATATCTACACAGCCTTCTGGATGAACATGGAAATATCTACACCGCTATCTGTATGAACAAGGAAATATCTACACCGCTATCTGTATGAACATGGAAATATCTACACCGCTATCTGTATGAACATGGAAATATCTACACCGCTATCTGTATGAACATGGAAATATCTACACCGCTATCTGTGCAAACATGCATACATCTTCACCGCTATCTGTATAAACATGCAAATATCTACACCGCTATCTGTATGAACATGGAAATATATACACAGCTATCTGTTTGAACATGGAAATATCTACACCGCTATCTGCATGAAAAAGGAAATATCTACACAGCTATCTGCATATACACGGAAATATCTACAAAGCTATTTCTTTACACATGGAAATAACTACACCGCTATTTCTATAAACATGGAAATATCTACACCGCTACATGAATAAACATGGAAATATCAGCACCGCTATCTGTATGAACATATAAATATCTACACCGCCATCTGTATTAAGATGGAGATATCTACACCGCAATCTGTATAAACATGGAAATATCTACACCGCTACCTGTATAAACATGGAAATATCAGCACCGCTATCTGTATGAACATGGAAATATCTACACCGCTATCCGTATGAACATGGAAATATCTACACCGCTATCTGCATGAAAATGGAAATATCTACACAGCTATCTGCTTATACATGGAAATATCTACAAACCTATCTCTTCACACATGGAAATAACTACACTGCTATCTCTATAAACATGGAAATATCTACACCACTATCTGTATAAACATGGAATTATCTATACTGCTATCTGTATAAACATGGAAATATCTACACCGCTATCTGTATAAACATGGAAATATCTACACCGCTACCTGTATGAACATGGAAATATCAGCACCGCTATCTGTATGAACATGGAAATATCTACACCGCTATCCGTATGAACATGGAAATATCTACACCGCTATCTGCATGAAAATGGAAATATCTACACAGCTATCTGCTTATACATGGAAATATCTACAAAGCTATCTCTTCACACATGGAAATAACTACACTGCTATCTCTATAAACATGGAAATATCTACACCACAATCTGTATAAACATGGAAATATCTATACTGCTATCTGTATAAACATGGAAATATCTACAACACTATCTGTATTAACATGGAAATATCTACACCGCTACCTGAATAAACATGGAAATATCAGCACCGCTATCTCTATGAACACAGAAATAACTACACTGCTATCTGTATGAAGATGGAAATATCTACACCGATATCTGTATGAACATGGATATATCTTCACCACCATCTGTATGAACATAGATATATCTACACAGCCATCTTGATGAACATGGAAATATCAGCACCGCCATCTGTATGAACATGGATATATCTACACAGCCATCTGGATGAACATGGAAATATCTACACCGCAATCTGTATGAACATGGAAATAGCTACACCTCTATCTGTATGAACATGGAAATATCTACACCGCTTTCTCTATGAAGATGGAAAGATCTACACCGCTATCTCTATGAACATTGAAATATCTTCACCGCCATCTGTATGAACATGGATATAACTACTCAGCCATCTGGATGAACATGGAAATATCTACACCGCTACCTGAATGAACATGGAAATATCTACACCGCTATCTGTGTAAACATGCATACATCTACACCGCTATCTGTATAAACATGGAAATATCTCCACCGCTATCTGTATGAACATGGAAATATCTACACCGCTATCTGCATGAAAATGGAAATATCTACAGAGCTATCTGCATATACATGGAAATATCTACAAAGCTATTTCTTTACACATGGAAATAACTACACCGCTATCTCTATAAACATAGAAATATCTACACCGCCATCTGTATTAACATGGAAATATCTGCACCGCCATCTGCATGAACATATAAATATCTACACCAACATCTGTATTAAGATGGAGATATCCACACCGCTATCTGTATAAACATGGAAATATCTACACCGCTACCTGTATAAACATGGAAATATCTACACCGCTATCTATATGAAAATGGAAATATCTACACTGTTACCTATATAAACATGGAAATATCAGCACCGCTATCTGTATGAACATGGAAATATCTACACAGCCTTCTGGATGAACATGGAAATATCTACACCGCTATCTGTATGAACAAGGAAATACCTACACCGCTATCTGTATGAACATGGAAATATCTACACCGCTATCTGTATGAACATGGAAATATCTACACAGCTATCTGTATGAACATGGAAATATCTACACCGCTATCTGTGCAAACATGCATACATCTTCACCGCTATCTGTATAAACATGCAAATATCTACACCGCTATCTGTATGAACATGGAAATATCTACACCGCTATCTGTTTGAACATGGAAATATCTACACCGCTATCTGCATGAAAATGGAAATATCTACACAGCTATCTGCATATACACGGAAATATCTACAAAGCTATTTCTTTACACATGGAAATAACTACACCGCTATCTCTATAAACATGGAAATATCTACACCGCCATCTGTATGAACATGGAAATATCTGCACCGCCATCTGTATGAACATATAAATATCTACACCGCCATCTGTATTAAGATGGAGATATCTACACCGCAATCTGTATAAACATGGAAATATCTACACTGCTATCTGTATAAACATGGAAATATCTACACCGCTATCTGTATAAACATGGAAATATCTACACCGCTACCTGTATAAACATGGAAATATCAGCACCGCAATCTGTATGAACATGGAAATATCTACACCGCTATCCGTATGAGCATGGAAATATCTACACCGCTATCTGCATGAAAATGGAAATATCTACACAGCTATCTGCTTATACATGGAAATATCTACAAAGCTATCTCTTCACACATGGAAATAGCTACACTGCTATCTCTATAAACATGGAAATATCTACACCACTATCTGTATAAACATGGAAATATCTATACTGCTATCTGTATAAACATGGAAATATCTACAAAACTATCTGTATTAACATGGAAATATCTACACCGCTACCTGAATAAACATGGAAATATCAGCACCGCTATCTCTATGAACACAGAAATAACTACACTGCTATCTGTATGAAGATGGAAATATCTACACCGATATCTGTATGAACATGGATATATCTTCACCACCATCTGTATGAACATAGATATATCTACACAGCCATCTTGATGAACATGGAAATATCAGCACCGCCATCTGTATGAACATGGATATATCTACACAGCCATCTGGATGAACATGGAAATATCTACACCGCAATCTGTATGAAATGGAAATAGCTACACCTCTATCTGTATGAACATGGAAATATCTACACCGCTTTCTCTATGAAGATGGAAAGATCTACACCGCTATCTGTATGAATATTGAAATATCTTCACCGCCATCTGTATGAACATGGATATATCTACTCAGCCATCTGGATGAACATGGAAATATCTACACCGCTACCTGAATGAACATGGAAATATCTACACCGCTATCTGTGTAAACATGCATACATCTTCACCGCTATCTGTATAAACATGGAAATATCTCCACCGCTATCTGTATGAACATGGAAATATCTACACCGCTATCTGCATGAAAATGGAAATATCTACAGAGCTATCTGCATATACATGGAAATATCTACAAAGCTATTTCTTTACACATGGAAATAACTACACCGCTATCTCTATAAACATAGAAATATCTACACCGCCATCTGTATTAACATGGAAATATCTGCACCGCCATCTGCATGAACATATAAATATCTACACCACCATCTGTATTAAGATGGAGATATCCACACCGCTATCTGTATAAACATGGAAATATCTACACCGCTACCTGTATAAACATGGAAATATCTACACCGCTATCTGTATGAACATGGAAATATCTACACTGTTACCTATATAAACATGGAAATATCAGCACCGCTATCTGTATGAACATGGAAATATCTACACAGCCTTCTGGATGAACATGGAAATATCTACACCGCTATCTGTATGAACAAGGAAATATCTACACCGCTATCTGTATGAACATGGAAATATCTACACCGCTATCTGTATGAACATGGAAATATCTACACCGCTATCTGTATGAACATGGAAATATCTACACCGCTATCTGTGCAAACATGCATACATCTTCACCGCTATCAGTATAAACATGCAAATATCTACACCGCTATCTGTAGGAACATGGAAATATCTACACCGCTATCTGTTTGAACATGGAAATATCTACACCGCTATCTGCATGAAAATGGAAATATCTACACAGCTATCTGCATATACACGGAAATATCTACAAAGCTATTTCTTTACACATGGAAATAACTACACCGCTATCTCTATAAACATGGAAATATCTACACCGCCATCTGTATGAACATGGAAATATCTGCACCGCCATCTGTATGAACATATAAATATCTACACCGCCATCGGTATTAAGATGGAGGAATCTACACCGCAATCTGTATAAACATGGAAATATCTACACTGCTATCTGTATAAACATGGAAATATCTACACCGCTATCTGTATAAACATGGAAATATCTACACCGCTACCTGTATAAACATGGAAATATCAGCACCGCTATCTGTATGAACATGGAAATATCTACACCGCTATCCGTATGAACATGGAAATATCTACACCGCTATCTGCATGAAAATGGAAATATCTACACAGCTATCTGCTTATACATGGAAATATCTACAAAGCTATCTCTTCACACATGGAAATAGCTACACTGCTATCTCTATAAACATGGAAATATCTACACCACTATCTGTATAAACATGGAAATATCTATACTGCTATCTGTATAAACATGGAAATATCTACACCACTATCTGTATTAACATGGAAATATCTACACCGCTACCTGAATAAACATGGAAATATCAGCACCGCTATCTCTATGAACACAGAAATAACTACACTGCTATCTGTATGAAGATGGAAATATCTACACCGATATCTGTATGAACATGGATATATCTTCACCACCATCTGTATGAATATAGATATATCTACACAGCCATCTTGATGAACATGGAAATATCAGCACCGCCATCTGTATGAACATGGATATATCTACACAGCCATCTGGATGAACATGGAAATATCTACACCGCAATCTGTATGAACATGGAAATAGCTACACCTCTATCTGTATGAACATGGAAATATCTACACCGCTTTCTCTATGAAGATGGAAAGATCTACACCGCTATCTGTATGAGTATTGAAATATCTTCACCGCCATCTGTATGAACATGGATATATCTACTCAGCCATCTGGATGAACATGGAAATATCTACACCGCTACCTGAATGAACATGGAAATATCTACACCGCTATCTGTGTAAACATGCATACATCTTCACCGCTATCTGTATAAACATGGAAATATCTCCACCGCTATCTGTATGAACATGGAAATATCTACACCGCTATCTGCATGAAAATGGAAATATCTACAGAGCTATCTGCATATACATGGAAATATCTACAAAGCTATTTCTTTACACATGGAAATAACTACACCGCTATCTCTATAAACATAGAAATATCTACACCGCCATCTGTATTAACATGGAAATATCTGCACCGCCATCTGCATGAACATATAAATATCTACACCAACATCTGTATTAAGATGGAGATATCCACACCGCTATCTGTATAAACATGGAAATATCTACACCGCTACCTGTATAAACATGGAAATATCTACACCGCTATCTGTATGAACATGGAAATATCTACACTGTTACCTATATAAACATGGAAATATCAGCACCGCTATCTGTATGAACATGGAAATATCTACACAGCCTTCTGGATGAACATGGAAATATCTACACCGCTATCTGTATGAACAAGGAAATATCTACACCGCTATCTGTATGAACATGGAAATATCTACACCGCTATCTGTATGAACATGGAAATATCTACACCGCTATCTGTATGAACATGGAAATATCTACACCGCTATCTGTGCAAACATGCATACATCTTCACCGCTATCTGTATAAACATGCAAATATCTACACCGCTATCTGTATGAACATGGAAATATCAGCCCCTCTATCTGTAAGATCATGGAAATATCTACACCGCTATCTGTTTGAACAAGGAAATATCTACACCGCTATCTGCATGAAAATGGAAATATCTACACAGCTATCTGCATATACACGGAAATATCTACAAAGCTATTTCTTTACACATGGAAATAACTACACCGCTATCTCTATAAACATGGAAATATCTACACCACCATCTGTATGAACATGGAAATATCTGCACCGCCATCTGTATGAACTTATAAATATCTACACCGCCATCTCTATTAAGATGGAGATATCTACACCGGTATCTGTATAAACATGGAAATATCTACACCGCTATCTGTATAAACATGGAAATATCTACACCGCTATCTGTATAAACATGGAAATATCTACACCGCTACCTGTATAAACATGGAAATATCAGCACAGCTATCTGTATGAACATGGAAATATCTACAAAGCTATCTCTTTACACATGGAAATAACTACACCGCTATCTCTATAAACATCGAAATATCTACACCACTATCTGTATAAACATGGGAATATCTACACCGCTATCTGTATAAACATGGAAATATCTACACCACTATCTGTATAAACATGGAAATATCTACACCGCTACCTGTACAAACATGGAAATATCAGCACCGCTATCTGTATGAACATGGAAATACCTACACTGCTATCTGTATGAACATGGAAATATCTACACCGATATCTGTATGAACATGGAAATATCTTCAATACCATCTGTATGAACATAGATATATCTACACAGCCATCTGGATGAACATGGAAATATCAGCACTGCTGTCTGTATGAACATGGAAATATCTACTCCGCTATCTGTATGAACATGGAAATATCTACACCGCTATCTGTATGAACATGGAAATATCTTCACCGCCATCTGTATGAACATGGATATATCTACACAGCCATCTGGATGAACATGGAAATATCTACACCGCTATCTGTATGAACATGGAAATAGCTACACCGCTATCTGTATGAACATGGAAATAGCTACACCGCTATCTGTATGAACATGGAAATATCTACACCGCCATCTGTATGAACATGGATATATCTACACAGCCATCTGGATGAATATGGAAATATCTACAAAGCTATTTCTTTACACATGGAAATAACTACACCGCTATCTCTATAAACATGGAAATACCTACACCACCATCTGTATGAACATGGAAATATCTGCACCGCCATCTGTAGGAACATATAAATATCTACACCGCCATCTCTATTAAGATGGAGATATCTACACCGGTATCTGTATAAACATGGAAATATCTACACCGCTATCTGTATAAACATGGAAATATCCACACCGCTATCTGTATAAACATGGAAATATCTACACCGCTACCTGTATAAACATGGAAATATCAGCACAGCTATCTGTATGAACATGGAAATATCTACAAAGCTATCTCTTTACACATGGAAATAACTACACCGCTATCTCTATAAACATCGAAATATCTACACCACTATCTGTATAAACATGGAAATATCTACACCGCTATCTGTATAAACATGGAAATATCTACACCACTATCTGTATAAACATGGAAATATCTACACCGCTACCTGTACAAACATGGAAATATCAGCACCGCTATCTGTATGAACATGGAAATACCTACACTGCTATCTGTATGAACATGGAAATATCTACACCGATATCTGTATGAACATGGAAATATCTTCAATACCATCTGTATGAACATAGATATATCTACACAGCCATCTGGATGAACATGGAAATATCAGCACCGCTGTCTGTATGAACATGGAAATATCTACTCCGCTATCTGTATGAACATGGAAATATCTACACCGCTATCTGTATGAACATGGAAATACCTTCACCGCCATCTGTATGAACATGGATATATCTACACAGCCATCTGGATGAACACGGAAATATCTACACCGCTCTCTGTATGAACATGGAAATATCTACACCACTATCTGTGTAAACATGTATACATCTTCACCACTATCTGTTTAAACATGGAAATATCTACACTGCTATCTGTATGAACATGGAACTATCTACACCCCTATCTGTTTGAACATGGAAATATCTACACCGCTATCTGCATGAAAATGGAAATATCTACAAAGCTATCTGCATATAAATGGAAATATCTATACAGCTATCTCTTTACACATGGAAATAACTACACCGCTATCTCTATAAACATGGAAATATCTACACCGCCATCTGTATGAACATGGAAATATCTGCACCGCCATCTGTATGATCATATAAATATCTACACCGCCATCTGTATTAAGATGGAGATATCTACTCCACTATCTGCATAAACATGGAAATATCTACACCGATATCTGTATAAACATGGAAATATCTACAATGCTATCTGTATGAACATGGAAATATCTTCACCGCCATCTGTATGAACATGGATTTATCTACACACCCATCTGGATGAACATGGAAATATCTACACCGCTATGTGTATGAACATTTAAATAGCTACACCGCTATCTGTATGAACATGGAAATATCTACACCGCTATCTGTATGAACATGGAAATATCTACACCGCTATCTGTATGAACATGGAAATATCTTCACCGCCATCTGTATGAACATGGATATATCTACACAGCCATCTGGATGAATATGGAAATATCTACACCGCTATCTGTATGAACATGGAAATATCTACACCGCTATCTGTGTTAACATGCATACATCTTCACCGCTATCTGTATAAACATGGAAATATCTACACCGCTATCTGTATGAACATGGAAATATCAGCACTGCTATCTGTATGAACATGGAAATATCTACACAGCCATCTGGATGAACATGGAAATATCTACACCGCTATCTGTATGAACATGGAAATAGCTACACCGCTATATGTATGAACATGGAAATATCTACACCACTATCTGTATGAACATGGAAATATCTACACCGCTATCTGTATGAACATCGAAATATCTTCACCGCCATTTGTATGAACATGGATATATCTACACAGCCATCTGGATGAACATGGAAATATCTACACCGCAATCTGTATGAACATGGAAATAGCTACACCTCTATCTGTATGAACATGGAAATATCTACACAGCTATCTGTATGAACATGGAAAGATCTACACCTCTATTTGTATGAACTTGGAAATATCTTCACCGCCATCAGTATGAACATGGATATATCTACACAGCCATCTGGATGAGCATGGAAATATCTACACCGCTATCTGAATGAACATGGAAATATCTACACCGCTATCTGTGTAAACATGCATACATCTTCACCGCTATCTGTATAAACTTGGAAATATCTACACCGCTGTCTGTATTAACATGGAAATATCTACACCGCTATCTGTTTGAACATGGAAATATCTACACCGCTATATGCATGAAAATGGAAATATCTACAGAGCTATCTGCATATACATGGAAATATCTACAAAGCTATTTCTTTACACATGGAAATGACTACACTGCTATCTCTATAAACATAGAAATATCTACACCGCCATCTGTATGAACATGGAAATATCTGCACCGCCATCTGTATGAACATATAAATGTCTACACCACCATCTGTATTAAGATGGATATATCTACACCGCTATCTGTATAAACATGGAAATATCTACACCGCTATCTGTATAAACATGGAAATATCTACACCGCTATCTGTATGAACATGGATATTTCTACACCGCTACCTGTCTAAACATGGAAATATCAGCACCGCTATCTGTATGAACATGGAAATATCTTCACAGCCTTCTGGATGAACATGGAAACATCTACACCGCTATCTGTGTGAACATGGAAATAGCTACACCGCTATCTGTATGAACATGGAAATATCTACACCACTATCTGCATGAACATGGAAATATCTACACCGCTATCTGTATGAACATAGAAATATCTACACCGCTATCTGTTCAAACATGCATACATCTTCACCGCTATCTGTATAAACATGGAAATATCTACACCGCTATCTGTATGAACATGGAAATATCTACACCGCTATCTGTTTGAACATGGAAATATCTAAACCGCTACCTGCATGAAAATGGAAATATTTTCACAGCTATCTGCATATACACGGAAATATCTAAAAAGCTATTTCTTTACACATGGAAATAACTACACCGCTATCTCTATAAACATGGAAATATCTACACCGACATCTGTATGAACATGGAAATATCTGCACCGCCATCTGTATGAACATATAAATATAAACACTGCCATCTGTATTAAGATGGAGATATCTACACCGCTATCTGCATAAACATGGAAATATCTACACCGATATCTGTATAAACATGGAAATATCTACAACGCTATCTGTATGAACATGGAAATATCTTCACCGCCATCTGTATGAACATGGATTTATCTACACACCCATCTGGATGAACATGGAAATATCTACACTGCTATATGTATGAACATTCAAATAGCTACAGCGCTATCTGTATGAACATGGAAATATCTACACCGCTATCTGTATGAACATGGAAATATCTACACCGCTATCTATATGAACATGGAAATATCTTCACCGCCATCTGTATGAACATGGATATATCTACACAGCCATCTGGATGAATATGGAAATATCTACACCGCTATCTGTATGAACATGGAAATATCTACACCGCTATCTGTGTTAACATGCATACATCTTCACCGCTATCTGTATAAACATGGAAATATCTACACCGCTATCTGTATGAACATGGAAATATCAGCACTGCTATCTGTATGAACATGGAAATATCTACACAGCCATCTGGATGAACATGGAAATATCTACACCGCTATCTGTATGAACATGGAAATAGCTACACCGCTATATGTATGAACATGGAAATATCTACACCACTATCTGTATGAACATGGAAATATCTACACCGCTATCTGTATGAACATCGAAATATCTTCACCGCCATTTGTATGAACATGGATATATCTACACAGCCATCTGGATGAACATGGAAATATCTACACCGCAATCTGTATGAACATGGAAATAGCTACACCTCTATCTGTATGAACATGGAAATATCTACACAGCTATCTGTATGAACATGGAAAGATCTACACCTCTATTTGTATGAACTTGGAAATATCTTCACCGCCATCAGTATGAACATGGATATATCTACACAGCCATCTGGATGAGCATGGAAATATCTACACCGCTATCTGAATGAACATGGAAATATCTACACCGCTATCTGTGTAAACATGCATACATCTTCACCGCTATCTGTATAAACATGGAAATATCTACACCGCTGTCTGTATTAACATGGAAATATCTACACCGCTATCTGTTTGAACATGGAAATATCTACACCGCTATATGCATGAAAATGGAAATATCTACAGAGCTATCTGCATATACATGGAAATATCTACAAAGCTATTTCTTTACACATGGAAATGACTACACTGCTATCTCTATAAACATAGAAATATCTACACCGCCATCTGTATGAACATGGAAATATCTGCACCGCCATCTGTATGAACATATAAATGTCTACACCACCATCTGTATTAAGATGGATATATCTACACCGCTATCTGTATAAACATGGAAATATCTACACCGCTATCTGTATAAACATGGAAATATCTACACCGCTATCTGTATGAACATGGATATTTCTACACCGCTACCTGTCTAAACATGGAAATATCAGCACCGCTATCTGTATGAACATGGAAATATCTTCACAGCCTTCTGGATGAACATGGAAACATCTACACCGCTATCTGTGTGAACATGGAAATAGCTACACCGCTATCTGTATGAACATGGAAATATCTACACCACTATCTGCATGAACATGGAAATATCTACACCGCTATCTGTATGAACATAGAAATATCTACACCGCTATCTGTGCAAACATGCATACATCTTCACCGCTATCTGTATAAACATGGAAATATCTACACCACTATCTGTATGAACATGGAAATATCTACACCGCTATCTGTTTGAACATGGAAATATCTAAACCGCTACCTGCATGAAAATGGAAATATTTTCACAGCTATCTGCATATACACGGAAATATCTAAAAAGCTATTTCTTTACACATGGAAATAACTACACCGCTATCTCTATAAACATGGAAATATCTACACCGACATCTGTATGAACATGGAAATATCTGCACCGCCATCTGTATGAACATATAAATATAAACACTGCCATCTGTATTAAGATGGAGATATCTACACCGCTATCTGCATAAACATGGAAATATCTACACCGATATCTGTATAAACATGGAAATATCTACAACGCTATCTGTATGAACATGGAAATATCTTCACCGCCATCTGTATGAACATGGATTTATCTACACACCCATCTGGATGAACATGGAAATATCTACACTGCTATATGTATGAACATTCAAATAGCTACAGCGCTATCTGTATGAACATGGAAATATCTACACCGCTATCTGTATGAACATGGAAATATCTACACCGCTATCTATATGAACATGGAAATATCTTCACCGCCATCTGTATGAACATGGATATATCTACACAGCCATCTGGATGAATATGGAAATATCTACACCGCTATCTGTATGAACATGGAAATATCTACACCGCTATCTGTGTTAACATGCATACATCTTCACCGCTATCTGTATAAACATGGAAATATCTACACCGCTATCTGTATGAACATGGAAATATCTACACAGCTATCTGTTTGAACATGGAAATATCTACACCGCTATCTGCATGAAAATGGAAATATCTACACAGATCTCTGAATGTACATGGAAATATCTACAAAGCTATTTCTTTACACATGGAAATATCTACACCGCAGTCTATATAAACATGGAAATATCTACACCGCCATCTGAATGAACATGGAAATATCTGCACCGCCATCTGTATGAACATATAAATATCTACACCGCCATCTGTATTAAGATGGAGATATCTACACCACTATCTGTATAAACATGAAAATATCTACACCGCTAACTGTATAAACATGGAAATATCTACAACGCTATCTGTATAAACATGGAAATATCAACACCGCTACCTGAATAAACATGGAAATATTTGCACCGCTATCTGTATGAACATGGAAATATCTACACCGCTATCTCTATGAACATGGAAATATCTACAATGATATCTGTATGAACATGGAAATATCTGCACCGCCATTTGTATGAACATATAAATATCTACACCGCCATCTATATTAAGATGGAGATATCTACACCGCTATCTGTATAAACATGGAAATATCTACACCGCTATCTGCATGAACATGGAAATATCTTCACCGCCATCTGTATGAACATGGATATATCTACACAGCCATCTGGATGAACATGGAAATATCTACACCGCTATCTGTATGAACTTGGAAATATCTACACTGCTATCTGTGTTAACATGCATAGATCTTCACCGCTATCTGTATAAACATGGAAATATCTGCACCGCTATCTGTATGAACATGGAAATATCTACACAGCTATCTTTTTGATCATGAAAATATCTACACCGCTATCTGTATGAAAATGGAAATATCTACACAGCTATCTGCATATACATGGAAATATTTACAAAGCTATTTCTTTACACATGGAAATATCTACACCGCAGTCTCTATAAACATGGAAATATCTACACCGCCATCTGTATGAACATGGAAATACCTGCACCGCCATCTGTATGAACATATAAATATCTACACCGCCATCTGTATTAAGATGGAGATATCTACACCGCTATCTGTATAAACATGAAAATATCTACACCGCTATCTGTATAAACATGGAAATATCTACACCGCTATCTGTATAAACATGGAAATATCTACACCGCTACCTGTATAAACATGGAAATATCAGCACCGCTATCTGTATGAACATGGAAATATCTACACCGCTATCTCTATGAACATGGAAATATCTACACCGCTATTTGTATGAACATGGAAATAGCTACACCGCTATCTGTATGAACATGGAAATATCTACACCTCTATCTGTATGAACATGGAAATATCTACACCGCTGTCTGTATGAACATGGAAATATCTACACCGCTATCTGTATGAACATGGAAATATCTTCACCGCCATCTGTATGAACATGGATATATCTACATAGCCATCTGAATGAACATGGAAATATCTACACCGCTATCTGTATGAACATGGAAATATCTACACCACTATCTGTGTAAACATGCATACATCTTCACCGCTATCTGTATAAACATGGAAATATCTACACCGCTATCTGTATGAACATGGAAATATCTACACCGCTATCTGTTTGAACATGTAAATATGTACTCCGCTATCTGCATGAAAATGGAAATATCTACACAGCTATCTGCATATACATCGAAATATCTACAAAGCTATTTCTTTACACATGGAAATAACTACACCGCTATCTCTATTAACATGGAAATATCTACACCGCCATCTGTATGAACATGGAGATATATTCACCGCCATCTGTATCAACATATAAATATCTACACCGCCATCTGTATTAAGATGGAGATATGTACACCGCTATCTGTATGAACATGGAAATATCTACACAGCCATCTGGATGAACATGGAAATATCTACACCGCTATCTGTATGAACATGGAAAGAGATACACCGCTATCTGTATGAACATGGAAATATCTACACGACTATCTGTATGAACATGGAAATATCTACACCGCTATCTGTATGAACATGGAAATATCTTCAGCGCCATCTGTATGAACATGGATATATCTACACAGCCATCTGGCTGAACATGGAAATATCTACACCGCAATCTGTATGAACATGGAAATAGCTACACCTCTATCTGTATGAACATGGAAATATCTACACCGCTATCTCTATGAACATGGAAAGATCTACACCGCTATCTGTATGAACATTGAAATATCTTCACCGCCATCTGTATGAACATGGATATATCTACACAGCCATCTGGATGAACATGGAAATATCTACACCGCTACCTGAATGAACATGGAAATATCTACACCGCTATCTGTGTAAACATGCATACATCTTCACCGCTATCTGTATAAACATGGAAATATCTCCACCGCTATCTGTATGAACATGGAAATATCTACACAGCTATCTGTTTGATCATGGAAATATCTACACCGCTATCTGCATGAAAATGGAAATATCTACACAGCTATCTGCATATACATGGAAATATTTACAAAGCTATTTCTTTACACATGGAAATATCTACACCGCAGTCTCTATAAACATGGAAATATCTACACCGCCATCTGTATGAACATGGAAATATCTGCACCGCCATCTGTATGAACATATAAATATCTACACCGCCATCTGTATTAAGATGGAGATATCTACACCGCTATCTGTATAAACATGAAAATATCTACACCGATATCTGTATAAACATGGAAATATCTACACCGCTATCTGTATAAACATGGAAATATCTACACCGCTACCTGTATAAACATGGAAATATCAGCACCGCTATCTGTATGAACATGGAAATATCTACACCGCTATCTCTATGAACATGGAAATATCTACACCGCTATTTGTATGAACATGGAAATAGCTTCACCGCTATCTGTATGAACATGGAAATATCTACACCTCTATCTGTATGAACACGGAAATATCTACACCGCTGTCTGTATGAACATGGAAATATCTACACAGCTTTCTGTATGAACATGGAAATATCTACACCGCTATCTGTATGAACATGGAAATATCTTCACCGCCATCTGAATGAACATGGATATATCTACACAGCCATCTGGATGAACATGGAAATATCTACACTGCTATCTGTATGAACATGGAAATATCTGCACCGCTAACTGTGTAAACATGCATACATCTTCACCTCTATCTGTATAAACATGGAAATATCTACACCGCTATCTGTATACACATGGGAATATCTACACTGGTACCTGTATAAACATGGAAATATCAGCACCGCTATCTGTATGAACATGGAAATATCTACACAGCCATCTGGATGAACATGGAAATATCTACACCGCTATCTGTATGAACATGGAGATATCTTCACCGCCATCTGTATCAACATATAAATATCTACACCGCCATCTGTATTAAGATGGAGATATCTACACCGCTATCTGTATGAACATGGAAATATCTACACAGCCATCTGGATGAACATGGAAATATCTACACTGCTATCTGTATGAACATGGAAAGAGATACACCGCTATCTGTATGAACATGGAAATATCTACACGACTATCTGTATGAACATGGATATATCTACACCGCTATCTGTATGAACATGGAAATATCTTCACCGCCATCTGTATGAACATGGATATATCTACACAGCCATCTGGCTGAACATGGAAATATCTACACCGCAATCTGTATGAACATGGAAATAGCTACACCTCTATCTGTATGAACATGGAAATATCTACACCGCTATCTCTATGAACATGGAAAGATCTACACCGCTATCTGTATGAACATTGAAATATCTTCACCGCCATCTGTATGAACATGGATATATCTACACAGCCATCTGGATGAACATGGAAATATCTACACCGCTACCTGAATGAACATGGAAATATCTACACCGCTATCTGTGTAAACATGCATACATCTTCACCGCTATCTGTATAAACATGGAAATATCTCCACCGCTATCTCTATGAACATGGAAATATCTACACCGCTATCTGCATGAAAATGGAAATATATACAGAGCTATCTGCATGTACATGGAAATATCTACAAAGCTATTTCTTTACACATGGAAATAACTACACCGCTATCTCTATAAACATAGAAATATCTACACCGCCATCTGTATGAACATGGAAATATCTGCACCGCCATCTGCATGAACATATAAATATCTACACCACCATCTGTATTAAGATGGAGATATCCACACCGCTATCTGTATAAACATGGAAATATCTACACCGCTGTCTGTATAAACATGGAAATATCTACACCGCTATCTGTATGAACATGGAAATATCTACACCGCTACCTATATAAACATGGAAATATCAGCACCGCTATCTGTATGAACATGGAAATATCTACACAGCCTTCTGGATGAACATGGAAATATCTACACCGCTATCTGTATGAACATGGAAATATCTACACCGCTATCTGTATGAACATGGAAATATCTACACCGCTATCTGAACATGGAAATATCTACACCGCTATCTGCATGAAAATGGAAACATCTACACAGCTATCTGCATATACACGGAAATATCTAAAAAGCTATTTCTTTACACATGGAAATAACTAAACCGCTATCTCTATAAACATGGAAATATCTACACCCCCATCTGTATGAACATGGAAATATATGCACCGCCATCTGTATGAACATATAAATATCTACACCGCAATCTGTATTAAGATGGAGATATCTACACCGCTATCTGTATAAACATGGAAATATCAACACCGCTATCTGATTGAACATGGAAATATCTACACAGCCTTCTGGATGAACATGGAAATATCTACACCGCTATCTGTATGAACATGGAAATATCTACACAGCTATCTGTGCAAACATGCAATCATCTTCTCCGCTATCTGTATAAACATGGAAATATCTACACCGCTATCTGTATGAACATGGAAATATCTACACTGCTATCTGAACATGGAAATATCTACACCGCTATCTGCATGAAAATGGAAATATCTACACAGCTATCTGCATATACACGGAAATATCTACAAAGCTATTTCTTTACAAATGGAAATAACTACACCGCTATCTCTATAAACATGGAAATATCTACACCACCATCTGTATGAACATGGAAATATCTGCACCGCAATCTGTACGAACATACAAATATCTACACCGCCATCTCTATTAAGATGGAGATATCTACACTGCTATCTGTATAAAAATGGAAATATCTACACCGCTATCTGTATAAACATGGAAAAATCTACACCGCTATCTGTATAAACATGGAAATATCTACACCGCTACCTGTATAAACATGGAAATATCAGGACCGCTATCTGTATGAACATGGAAATATCTACACCGCTATCTGTATGAACATCGAAATATATACACCGCTATCTGCATGAAAATGGAAATATCTACACAGCTATCTGCATATACATGGAAATATCTACAAAGCTATCTCTTTACACATGGAAATAACTACACCGCTATCTCTATAAACATGGAAATATCTATACCACTATCTGTATAAACATGGAAATATCTACACCGCTATCTGTATAAACATGGAAATATCTACACCACTATCTGTATAAACATGGAAATATCTACACCGCTACCTGTATAAACATGGAAATATCAGCACCGCTATCTGTATGAACATGGAAATACCTACACTGCTATCTGTATGAACATGGAAATATCTACAGCGATATCTGTATGAACATGGAAATATCTTCACCACCATCTGTAGGAACATAGATATATCTACACAGCCATCTGGATGAACATGGAAATATCAGCACCGCTGTCTGTATGAACATGGAAATATCTACACCGCTATCTGTATGAACATGGAAATATCTACACCGCCATCTGTATGAACATGGATATATCTACACAGCCATCTGGATGAACATGGAAATATCTACACCGCTATCTGTGTAAACATGCATACATCTTCACCGCTATCTGTATAAACATGGAAATATCTACACTGCTATCTTTATGAACATGGAAATATCTACACTGCTAACTGTTTGAACAGGGAAATATATACACCGCTATCTGCATGAAAATGGAAATGTCTACACAGCTATCTGCATATACATGGAAATATCTACACAGCTATCTCTTTACACATGGAAATAACTACAACGCTATCTGTATGAACATGGAAATATGTACACCGCTGTCTGTACAAACATGGAAATATCTACACCGCTACCTGTATAAACATGGAAATATCAGCACCGCTATCAGTATGAACATGGAAGTATCTACACCGCAATCTGTATGAACATGGAAATATCTTCACCGCCATCTGTATGAACATGGAAATATCTGCACCGCCATCTGAATGAACATATAAATATCTACACCGCCGTCTGTATTAAGATGGAGATATCTACACCGCTATCTGTATAAAAATGGAAATATCTACACCGCTATGTGTATAAACATGGAAATATCTACACCGCTATCTGTATAAACATGGAAATATCTACACTGCTACCTGTATAAACATGGAAATATCAGCACCGCTATCTGTATGAACATGGAAATATCTACACCGCCATCCGTATGAACATGGAAATATCTGCACCGCCATCTCTATGAACATATAAATATCTACACCGCCATCTGTATTAAGATGGAGATATCTACACCGCTATCTGTATGAACATGGAAATAACTTCACCGCCATCTGTATGAACATGGATATTTCTACACAGCCATCTGGATGAACGTGGAAATATCTACACCGCTATCTGTGTAAACATGCATACAACTTCACCGCTATCTGTATAAACATGGAAATATCTACACCGCTATCTTTATGAACATGGAAATATCTACACCGCTAACTGTTTGAACAGGGAAATATATACACCGATATCTGCATGAAAATAGAAATATCTACACCGCTATCTGTATGAACATGGAAATACATACACCGCTATCTGTATGAACTTGGATATATCTACATCGCTATGTGTATAAACATGGAAATATCTACACCGCTATCTGTATAAACATGGAAATATCTACACCGCTACATGTATAAACATGGAAATATCAGCCCCGCTATCTGTATGAACATGGAAATATCTACACCGCCATCTGTATGAACATGGAAATAGCTTCACCGCCATCTGTAGGAACATGGATATATCTACACAGCCATCTGTATGAACATGGAAATATCTACACCGCTATCTGTATGAACATGGAAATATCTACACCGCTATCTGTATGAACATGGAAATAACTTCACCGCCATCTGTATGAACATGGATATGTCTACACAGCCATCTGAATGAACATTTAAATATCTACACCGCCATCTTTATTAAGATGGAGATATCTACACAACTATCTGCATAAACATGGAAATATCTACACCGCTATCTGTATAAACATGGAAATATCTACACCGCTATGTGTATAAACATGGAAATATCTACACTGCTATCTGTATAAACATGGAAATATCTACACCGCTACCTGTATAAACATGGAAATAGCACCGCTATAAGTATGAACATGGAAGTTTCTACACCGCCATCTGTATGAACATGGAAATATCTTCACTGCCATCCGTATAAACATGGAAATATCTGCACCGCCATCTGTATGAACATATAAATATCTACACCGCCATCTGTATTAAGATGGAGATATCTACACCGCTATCTGTATAAAAATGGAAATATCTACACCGCTATCTGTATAAACATGGAAATATCTACACCGCTATCTGTATAAACATGGAAATATGTACACCGATACCTGCATAAACATGGAAATATCAGCACCGCTATCTGTATGAACATGGAAATATCTTCACCGCCATCTGTATGAACATGGAAATATCGTCACCGCCATCTGTATGAACATGGATATATCTACACAGCCATCTGTATGAACATGGAAATATCTTCACCGCCATCTGTATGAACATGGATATGTCTACACAGCCGTCTGGATGAACATGGAAATATCTACACCGCTATCTGTATGAACATGGAAATACCTACACCGCTATCTGTGTAAACATGCATACATCTTCACCGCTATCTGTATAAACATGGAAATATCTACACCGCTATCTGTATGAACATGGAAATATCTTCACCTCCATCTGTATGAACATGGATATATCTACAAAGCCATCTGGATGAACATGGAAATATCTACACCGCTATCTGTATGAACATGGAAATAGCTACACTGCTATCTGTATGAACATGGAAATATCTACACCGCTATCTGTATGAACATGGAAATACATGCACCGCTATCTGTATGAATATGGAAATATCTACACCGCTATCTTTATGAACATGGAAATATCTACACAGCCGTCTGGATGAACATGGAAATACCTTCACCGCCATCTGTATGAACATGGATATATCTTCACAGCCATTTGGATGAACATGAAAATATCTAAACCACTATCTGTGTAAACATGCATACATTTTCACCGCTATCTGTATAAACATGGAAATATCTACACCGCTATCTTTATGAACATGGAAATATCTACACCGCTTTCTGTTTGAACATGGAAATATATACAGCGCTATCTGCTTGAAAATGGAAATATCTACACTGCTATCTGTATGAACATGGAAATATCTACACCGCTATCTGTTTGAACAGGGAAGTATATACACCGCTATCTGCTTGAAAATGGAAATATCTACACAGCTATCTGCATATACATGGAATATCTACACAGCTATCTCTTTACACAAGGAAATAACTACACCGCTATCTGTATGAACATGGAAATATCTACACCGCCATCTGTATGAACATGGAAATAGCTTCACCGCCATCTGTAGGAACATGGATATATCTACACAGCCATCTGTATGAACATGGAAATATCTCCACCGCTATCTGTATGAACATGGAAATATCTACACCGCTATCTGTATGAACATGGAAATATCTTCACCGCCATCTGTATGAACATGGATATGTCTACACAGCCATCTGAATGAACATTTAAATATCTACACCGCCATCTTTATTAAGATGGAGATATCTACACAACTATCTGCATAAACATGGAAATATCTACACCGCTATCTGTATAAACATGGAAATATCTACACCGCTATGTGTATAAACATGGAAATATCTACACTGCTATCTGTATAAACATGGAAATATCTACACCGCTACCTGTATAAACATGGAAATAGCACCGCTATTAGTATGAACATGGAAGTTTCTACACCGCCATCTGTATGAACATGGAAATATCTTCACTGCCATCCGTATAAACATGGAAATATCTGCACCGCCATCTGTATGAACATATAAATATCTACACAGCCATCTGTATTAAGATGGAGATATCTACACCGCTATCTGTATAAAAATGGAAATATCTACACCGCTATCTGTATAAACATGGAAATATCTACACCGCTATCTGTATAAACATGGAAATATGTACACCGATACCTGCATAAACATGGAAATATCAGCACCGCTATCTGTATGAACATGGAAATATCTTCACCGCCATCTGTATGAACATGGAAATAACGTCACCGCCATCTGTATGAACATGGATATATCTACACAGCCATCTGTATGAACATGGAAATATCTTCACCGCCATCTGTATGAACATGGATATGTCTACACAGCCTTCTGGATGAACATGGAAATATCTACACCGCTATCTGTATGAACATGGAAATACCTACACCGCTATCTGTGTAAACATGCATACATCTTCACCGCTATCTGTATAAACATGGAAATATCTACACCGCTATCTGTATGAACATGGAAATATCTTCACCTCCATCTGTATGAACATGGATATATCTACAAAGCCATCTGGATGAACATGGAAATATCTACACCGCTATCTGTATGAACATGGAAATAGCTACACTGCTATCTGTATGAACATGGAAATATCTACACCGCTATCTGTATGAACATGGAAATACATGCACCGCTATCTGTATGAATATGGAAATATCTACACCGCTATCTTTATGAACATGGAAATATCTACACAGCCATCTGGATGAACATGGAAATACCTTCACCGCCATCTGTATGAACATGGATATATCTTCACAGCCATTTGGATGAACATGAAAATATCTAAACCACTATCTGTGTAAACATGCATACATTTTCACCGCTATCTGTATAAACATGGAAATATCTACACCGCTATCTTTATGAACATGGAAATATCTACACCGCTTTCTGTTTGAACATGGAAATATATACACCGCTATCTGCTTGAAAATGGAAATATCTACACTGCTATCTGTATGAACATGGAAATATCTACACCGCTATCTGTTTGAACAGGGAAGTATATACACCGCTATCTGCTTGAAAATGGAAATATCTACACAGCTATCTGCATATACATGGAATATCTACACAGCTATCTCTTTACACAAGGAAATAACTACACCGCTATCTGTATGAACATGGAAATATCTACACCGCCATCTGTATGAACATGGAAATATCTGCACCGCCATCTGAATGAACATATAAATATCTACACTGCCATCTGTATTAAGATGGAGATATCTACACCGCTATCTGTATAAACTTGGAAATATCTACACCGCTATCTGTATGAACATGGAAATATCTACACCGCTTTCTGTATGAACATGGAAATATCTACATCGCTATCTGTATGAACATGGAAATAACTTCACCGCCATCTGTATGAACATGGATATATCTACACAGCCATCTGGATGAACATGGAAATATCTGCACCGCTATCTGTATGAACATGGAAATATCTACACCGCTATCTGTATGAACATGGATATATCTACACAGCCATCTGGATGAACATGGAAATATCTACACCGCTATCTGTGTAAACATGCATATATCTTCACCGCTATCTGTATAAACATGGAAATATCTACACCGCTATCTTTCTGAACATGGAAATATCTACACCGCTAACTGTTTGAACTGGGAAATATATACACCGCTATCTGCATGAAAATGGAAATATCCACACAGCTATCTGCATATACATGGAAATATCTACACAGCTATCTCTTTACACATGGAAATAACTACACCGCTATCTGTATGAACATGGAAATATCTACACCGCCGTCTGTATGAACATGGAAATATCTGCACAGCCATCTGTATGAACATTTAAATATCTACACCGCCATCTGTATTAAGATGGAGATATCTACACCACTATCTGCATAAACATGGAAATATCTACACCTCTATCTGTATAGACATGGAAATATCTACACCGCTATGTGTATAAACATGGAAATATCTACACTGCTATCTGTATAAACATGGAAATATCTACACCGCTACCTGTATAAACATGGAAATATCAGCACCGCTATCAGTATGAACATGGAAGTTTCTACACTGCCATCAGTATGAACATGGAAATATCTTCACCGCCATCCGTATGAACATGGAAATATCTGCACCGCCATCTGTATGAACATATAAATATCTACACCGCCATCTGTATTAAGATGGAGATATCTACACCGCTATCTGTATGAACATGTAAATATCTTCACCGCCATCTGTATGAACATGGATATATCTACACAGCCATCTTGATGAACGTGGAAATATCTACACCGCAATCTGTGTAAACATGCATACAACTTCACCGCTATCTGTATAAACATGGAAATATCTACACCGCTATCTTTATGAACATGGAAATATCTACACCGCTAACTGTTTGAACAGGGAAATAAATGCACCGCTATCTGCATGAAAATGGAAATATCTACACCGCAATTTGTATGAACATGGAAATACATACACCGCTATCTGTATGAACATGAAAATATCTACACCGCTATGGGTATAAACATGGAAATATCTACACCGCTATCTGTATAAACATGGAAATATCTACACCGCTACATGTATAAACATGGAAATATCAGCCCCGCTATCTGTATGAACATGGAAATATCTACACCGCCATCTGTATGAACATGGAAATATCTTCACCGCCATCTGTAGGAACATGGATATACCTACACAGCCATCTGTATTAACATGGATATATCTACACCGCTATCTGTATGAACATGGAAATATCTACACCGCTATCTGTATGAACATGGAAATATATTCATCGCCATCTGTATGAACGTGGATATGTCTACACAGCCATCTGAATGAACATTTAAATATCTACACCGCCATCTGTATTAAGATGGAGATATCTACACAACTATCTGCATAAACATGGAAATATCTACACCGCTATCTGTATAAACATGGAAATATCTACACCGCTATGTGTATAAACATGGAAATATCTACACCGCTATCTGTATAAACATGGAAATATCTACACCGCTACCTGTATAAACATGGAAATATCAGCACCGCTATCAGTATGAACATGGAAGTTTCTACACAGCCATCTGTATGAACATGGAAATATCTTCACCGCCATCCGTATGAACATGCAAATATCTGCACCGCCATCTCTATGAACATATAAATATCTACACCGCCATCTGTATTAAGATGGAGATACATACACCGCTATCTGTATAAACATGGAAATATCTACACCGCTATGTGTATAAACATGTAAATATCTACACCTCTATCTGTATAAACATGGAAATATCTACACCGCTATCTGTATACACATGGGAATATCTACACCGCTACCTGTATAAACATGGAAATATCAGCACCGCTATCTGTATGAACATGGAAATATCTACACAGCCATCTGGATGAACATGGAAATATCTACACCGCTATCTGTGTGAACATGGAAAAAGCTACACCGCTATCTGTATGAACATGGAAATGTCTACACCGCTATCTGTATGAACATGGAAATATCTACACCGCTATCTGTATGATCATGGAAATATCTTCACCGCCATCTGTATGAACATGGATATAACTACACAGCCATCGGGATGAACATGGAAATATCTACACTGCTATATGTATGAACATGGAAATATCTACACCGCTATATGTATAAACATGGAAATATCTACACCGCTATCTGTATGAACATGGAAATATCTACACCGCTATCTGTATGAACATGGAAATATCTTCACCGCCATCTGTATGAACATGGATATATCTACATAGCCATCTGAATGAACATGGAAATATCTACACCGCTATCTGTATGAACATGGAAATATCTACACCACTATCTGTGTAAACATGCATACATCTTCAACGCTATCTGTATAAACATGGAAATATCTACACCGCTATCTGTATGAACATGGAAATATCTTCACCGCTATCTGTTTGAACATGTAAATATGTACTCCGCTATCTGCATGAAAATGGAAATATCTACACAGCTATCTGCATATACATCGAAATATCTACAAAGCTATTTCTTTACACATGGAAATAACTACACCGCTATCTCTATTAACATGGAAATATCTACATCGCCATCTGTATGAACATGGAGATATCTTCACCGCCATCTGTATCAACATATAAATATCTACACCGCCATCTGTATTAAGATGGAGATATCTACACCGCTATCTGTATGAACATGGAAATATCTACACAGCCATCTGGATGAACATGGAAATATCTACACTGCTATCTGTATGAACATGGAAAGAGATACACCGCTATCTGTATGAACATGGAAATATCTACACGACTATCTGTATGAACATGGAAATATCTACACCGCTATCTGTATGAACATGGAAATATCTTCACCGCCATCTGTATGAACATGGATATATCTACACAGCCATCTGCCTGAACATGGAAATATCTACACCGCAATCTGTATGAACATGGAAATAGCTACACCTCTATCTGTATGAACATGGAAATATCTACACCGCTATCTCTATGAACATGGAAAGATCTACACCGCTATCTGTATGAACATTGAAATATCTTCACCGCCATCTGTTTGAACATGGATATATCTACACAGCCATCTGGATGAACATGGAAATATCTACACCGCTACCTGAATGAACATGGAAATATCTACACCGCTATCTGTGTAAACATGCATACATCTTCACCGCTATCTGTATAAACATGGAAATATCTACACCGCTATCTGTATGAACATGGAAATATCTACACCGCTATCTGCATGAAAATGGAAATATCTACAGAGCTATCTGCATGTACATGGAAATATCTACAAAGCTATTTCTTTACACATGGAAATAACTACACCGCTATCTCTATAAACATAGAAATATCTACACCGCCATCTGTATGAACATGGAAATATCTGCACCGCCATCTGCATGAACATATAAATATCTACGCCACCATCTGTATTAAGATGGAGATATCCACACCGCTATCTGTATAAACATGGAAATATCTACACCGCTATCTGTATAAACATGGAAATATGTACACCGCTATCTGTATGAACATGGAAATATCTACACCGCTACCTATATAAACATGGAAATATCAGCACCGCTATCTGTATGAACATGGAAATATCTACACAGCCTTCTGGATGAACATGGAAATATCTACACCGCTATCTGTATGAACATGGAAATATCTACACCGCTATCTGTATGAACATGGAAATATCTACACCGCTATCTGTTTGAACATGGAAATATCTACACCGCTATCTGCATGAAAATGGAAATATCTACACAGCTATCTGCATATACACGGAAATATCTAAAAAGGTATTTCTTTACACATGGAAATAACTACACCGCTATCTCAATAAACATGGAAATATCTACACCCCCATCTGTATAAACATGGATATATCTGCACCGCCATCTGTATGAACATATAAATATCTACACCGCCATCTGTATTAAGATGGAGATATCTACACCGCTATCTGTATAAACATGGAAATATCAACACCGCTATCTGATTGAACATGGAAATATCTACAAAGCCTTCTGGATGAACATGGAAATATCTACACCGCTATCTGTATGAACATGGAAATATCTACACCGCTATCTGTATGAACATGGAAATATCTACACAGCTATCTGTGCAAACATGCAATCATCTTCTCCGCTATCTGTATAAACATGGAAATATCTACACCGCTATCCGTATGAACATGGAAATATCTACACCGCTATCTGAACATGGAAATATCTACACCGCTATCTGCATGAAAATGGAAATATCTACACAGCTATCTGCACATACACGGAAATATCTACAAAGCTATTTCTTTACAAATGGAAATAACTACACCGCTATCTCTATAAACATGGAAATATCTACACCACCATCTGTATGAACATGGAAATATCTGCACCGCAATCTGTATGAACATACAAATATCTACACCGCCATCTCTATTAAGATGGAGATATCTACACTGCTATCTGTATAAACATGGAAATATCTACACCGCTATCTGTATAAACATGGAAAAATCTACACCTCTATCTGTATAAATATGGAAATATCTACACTGCTACCTGTATAAACATGGAAATATCAGGACCGCTATCTGTATGAACATGGAAATATCTACACCGCTATCTGTATGAACATCGAAATATCTACACCGCTATCTGCATGAAAATGGAAATATCTACACAGCTATCTGCATATACATGGAAATATCTACAAAGCTATCTCTTTACACATGGAAATAACTACACCGCTATCTCTATAAACATGGAAATATCTATACCACTATCTGTATAAACATGGAAATATCTACACCGCTATATGTATAAACATGGAAATATCTACACCACTATCTGTATAAACATGGAAATATCTACACCGCTACCTGTATAAACATGGAAATATCAGCACCGCTATCTGTATGAACATGGAAATACCTACACTGCTATCTGTATGAACATGGAAATATCTACAGCGATATCTGTATGAACATGGAAATATCTTCACCACCATCTGTAGGAACATAGATATATCTACACAGCCATCTGGATGAACATGGAAATATCAGCACCGCTGTCTGTATGAACATAGAAATATCTACACAGCTATCTGTATGAACATGGAAATATCTACACCGCTCTCTGTATGAACATGGAAATATCTTCACCGCCATCTGTATGAACATGGATATATCTACACAGCCATCTGGATGAACACGGAAATATCTACACCGCTATCTGTATGAACATGGAAATATCTACACCGCTACCTGTATAAACACGGAAATATGTACAACGCTACCTGTATAAACATGGAAGTATCAGCACCGCTATCGGTATGAACATGGCAATATCTACACGGCTATCTGTATGAACATGGAAATATCTACAACGCTATCTGTATGAACGTGGAAATATCTACACCACTATCTGTATGAACATGGAAATAGCTACACAGCCATCTGGATGAACATGGAAATATCTACACCGCTAACTGTATGAACATGGATATATCTACACAGCCATCTGGATGAACATGGAAATATCTACACCGCTATCTGTATGAACATGGAAATACATACACCGCTATCTGTATGAACATGGTAATATCTACACCGCTATCTGTATGAACATGGAAATATCTACACCGCTATCTGTATGAACATGGAAATATCTTCACCGCCATCTGTATGAACATGGATATATCTACACAGCCATCTGGATGAACATGGAAATATCTACACCGCTATCTGTGTAAACATGCATACATCTTCACCGCTATCTGTATAAACCTGGAAATATCTACACTGCTATCTTTATGAACATGGAAATATCTACACTGCTAACTGTTTGAACAGGGAAATATATACACCGCTATCTGCATGAAAATGGAAATGTCTACACAGCTATCTGCATATACATGGAAATATCTACACAGCTATCTCTTTACACATGGAAATAACTACACCGCTATCTGTATGAACATGGAAATATGCACACCGCTATCTGTACAAACATGGAAATATCTACACCGCTACCTGTATAAACATGGAAATATCAGCACCGCTATCAGTATGAACATGGAAGTATCTACACCGCAATCTGTATGAACATGGAAATATCTTCACCGCCATCTGTATGAACATGGAAATATCTGCACCGCCATCTGAATGAACATATAAATATCTACACCGCCATCTGTATTAAGATGGAGATATCTACACCGCTATCTGTATAAACATGGAAATATCTACACCGCTATGTGTATAAACATGGAAATATCTACACCGCTATCTGTATAAACATGGAAATATCTACACTGCTACCTGTATAAACATGGAAATATCAGCACCGCTATCTGTATGAACATGGAAATATCTACACCGCCATCCGTATGAACATGGAAATATCTGCACCGCCATCTGTATGAACATATAAATATCTACACCGCCATCTGTATTAAGATGGAGATATCTACACCGCTATCTGTATGAACATGGAAATAACTTCACCGCCATCTGTATGAACATGGATATTTCTACACAGCCATCTGGATGAACGTGGAAATATCTACACCGCTATCTGTGTAAACATGCATACAACTTCACCGCTATCTGTATAAACATGGAAATATCTACACCGCTATCTTTATGAACATGGAAATATCTACACCGCTAACTGTTTGAGCAGGGAAATATATACACCGATATCTGCATGAAAATAGAAATATCTACACCGCTATCTGTATGAACATGGAAATACATACACCGCTATCTGTATGAACTTGGATATATCTACATCGCTATGTGTATAAACATGGAAATATCTACACCGCTATCTGTATAAACATGGAAATATCTACACCGCTACATGTATAAACATGGAAATATCAGCCCCGCTATCTGTATGAACATGGAAATATCTACACCGCCATCTGTATGAACATGGAAATAGCTTCACCGCCATCTGTAGGAACATGGATATATCTACACAGCCATCTGTATGAACATGGAAATATCTACACCGCTATCTGTATGAACATGGAAATATCTACACCGCTATCTGTATGAACATGGAAATATCTTCACCGCCATCTGTATGAACATGGATATGTCTACACAGCCATCTGAATGAACATTTAAATATCTACACCGCCATCTTTATTAAGATGGAGATATCTACACATCTATCTGCATAAACATGGAAATATCTACACCGCTATCTGTATAAACATGGAAATATCTACACCGCTATGTGTATAAACATGGAAATATCTACACTGCTATCTGTATAAACATGGAAATATCTACACCGCTACCTGTATAAACATGGAAATAGCACCGCTATGAGTATGAACATGGAAGTTTCTACACCGCCATGTGTATGAACATGGAAATATCTTCACTGCCATCCGTATAAACATGGAAATATCTGCACCGCCATCTGTATGAACATATAAATATCTACACAGCCATCTGTATTAACATGGAGATATCTACACCGCTATCTGTATAAAAATGGAAATATCTACACCGCTATCTGTATAAACATGGAAATATCTACACCGCTATCTGTATAAACATGGAAATATGTACAACGATACCTGCATAAACATGGAAATATCAGCACCGCTATCTGTATGAACATGGAAATATCTACACCGCCATCTGTATGAACATGGAAATATCGTCACCGCCATCTGTATGAACATGGTATCTACACAGCCATCTGTATGAACATGGAAATATCTTCACCGCCATCTGTATGAACATGGATATGTCTACACAGCCGTCTGGATGAACATGGAAATATCTACACCGCTATCTGTATGAACATGGAAATACCTACACCGCTATCTGTGTAAACATGCATACATCTTCACCGCTATCTGTATAAACATGGAAATATCTACACCGCTATCTGTATGAACATGGAAATATCTTCACCGCCATCTGTATGAACATGGATATATCTACAAAGCCATCTGGATGAACATGGAAATATCTACACCGCTCTCTGTATGAACATGGAAATAGCTACACTGCTATCTGTATGAACATGGAAATATCTACACCGCTATCTGTATGAACATGGAAATACATGCACCGCTATCTGTATGAATATGGAAATATCTACACCGCTATCTTTATGAACATGGAAATATCTACACAGCCATCTGGATGAACATGGAAATACCTTCACCGCCATCTGTATGAACATGGATATATCTTCACAGCCATCTGGATGAACATTAAAATATCTAAACCACTATCTGTGTAAACATGCATACATTTTCACCGCTATCTGTATAAACATGGAAATATCTACACCGCTATCTTTATGAACATGGAAATATCTACACCGCTTTCTGTTTGAACATGGAAATATATACAGCGCTATCTGCTTGAAAATGGAAATATCTACACTGCTATCTGTATGAACATGGAAATATCTACACCGCTATCTGTTTGAACAGGGAAGTATATACACCGCTATCTGCTTGAAAATGGAAATATCTACACAGCTATCTGCATATACATGGAATATCTACACAGCTATCTGTTTACACATGGAAATAACTACACCGCTATCTGTATGAACATGGAAATATCTACACCGCCATCTGTATGAACATGGAAATATCTGCACCGCCATCTGAATGAACATATAAATATCTACACTGCCATCTGTATTAAGATGGAGATATCTACACCGCTATCTGTATAAACTTGGAAATATCTACACCGCTATCTGTATGAACATGGAAATATCTACACCGCTTTCTGTATGAACATGGAAATATCTACATCGCTATCTGTATGAACATGGAAATATCTTCACCGCCATCTGTATGAACATGGATATATCTACACAGCCATCTGGATGAACATGGAAATATCTGCACCGCTATCTGTATGAAGATGGAAATATCTACACCGCTATCTGTATGAACATGGATATATCTACACAGCCATCTGGATGAACATGGAAATATCTACACCGCTATCTGTGTAAACATGCATACATCTTCACCGCTATCTGTATAAACATGGAAATATCTACACCGCTATCTTTCTGAACATGGAAATATCTACACCGCTAACTGTTTGAACAGGGAAATATATACACCGCTATCTGCATGAAAATGGAAATATCCACACAGCTATCTGCATATACATGGAAATATCTACACAGCTATCTCTTTACACATGGAAATAACTACACCGCTATCTGTATGAACATGGAAATATCTACACCGCCGTCTGTATGAACATGGAAATATCTGCACAGCCATCTGTATGAACATTTAAATATCTACACCGCCATCTGTATTAAGATGGAGATATCCACACCACTATCTGCATAAACATGGAAATATCTACACCGCTATCTGTATAGACATGGAAATATCTACACCGCTATGTGTATAAACATGGAAATATCTACACTGCTATCTGTATAAACATGGAAATATATACACCGTTACCTGTATAAACATGGAAATATCAGCACCGCTATCAGTATGAACATGGAAGTTTCTACACTGCCATCTGTATGAACATGGAAATATCTTCACCGCCATCCGTATGAACATGGAAATATCTGCACCGCCATCTGAATGAACATATAAATATCTACACCGCCATCTGTATTAAGATGGAGATATCTACACCGCTATCTGTATGAACATGGAAATATCTTCACCGCCATCTGTATGAACATGGATATATCTACACAGCCATCTTGATGAACGTGGAAATATCTACACCGCAATCTGTGTAAACATGCATACAACTTCACCGCTATCTGTATAAATATGGAAATATCTACACCGCTATCTTTATGAACATGGAAATATCTACACCGCTAACTGTTTGAACAGGGAAATAAATACACCGCTATCTGCATGAAAATGGAAATATCTACACCGCAATTTGTATGAACATGGAAATACATACACCGCTATCTGTATGAACATGGAAATATCTACACCGCTATGTGTATAAACATGGAAATATCTACACCGCTATCTGTATAAACATGGAAATATCTACACCGCTACATGTATAAACATGGAAATATCAGCCCCGCTATCTGTATGAACATGGAAATATCTACACCGCCATCTGTATGAACATGGAAATATCTTCACCGCCATCTGTAGGAACATGGATATATCTACACAGCCATCTGTATGAACATGGAAATATCTACACCGCTATCTGTATGAACATGGAAATATCTACACCGCTATCTGTATGAACATGGAAATATCTTCACCGCCATCTGTATGAACGTGGATATGTCTACACAGCCATCTGAATGAACATTTAAATATCTACACCGACATCTGTATTAAGATGGAGATATCTACACAACTATCTGCATAAACATGGAAATATCTACACCGCTATCTGTATAAACATGGAAATATCTACACCGCTATGTGTATAAACATGGAAATATCTACACCGCTATCTGTATAAACATGGAAATATCTACACCGCTACCTGTATAAACATGGAAATATCAGCACCGCTATCAGTATGAACATGGAAGTTTCTACACAGCCATCTGTATGAACATGGAAATATCTTCACCGCCATCCGTATGAACATGCAAATATCTGCACCGCCATCTCTATGAACATATAAATATCTACACCGCCATCTGTATTAAGATGGAGATACCTACACCGCTATCTGTATAAACATGGAAATATCTACACCGCTATCTGTATAAACATGGAAATATCTACACCGCTATCTGTATAAACATGGAAATATGTACACCGATACCTGTATAAACATGGAAATATCAGCACCGCTATCTGTATGAACATGGAAATATCTACAACACCATCTGTATGAACATGGAAATATCGTCACCGCCATCTGTATGAACATGGATATATCTACACAGCCATCTGTATGAACATGGATATGTCTACAAAGCCGTCTGGATGAACATGGAAATATCTACACCGCTATCTGTATGAACATGGAAATATCTACACCGCTATCTGTGTAAACATGCATACATCTTCACCACTATCTGTATAAACATGGAAATATCTACACCGCTATCTGTATGAACATAGAAATAGCTACACCGCTATCTGTATGAACATGGAAATATCTACACCACTATCTGTATGAACATGGAAATATCTACACCGCTATCTGTATGAACATGGAAATATCTTCACCGCCATCTGTATGAACATGGATATATCTACACAGCCATCTGGATGAACATGGAAATATCTACACCGCTCTCTGTATGAACATGGAAATAGCTACACTGCTATCTGTATGAACATGGAAATATCTACACCGCTATCTGTATGAACATGGAAATATCTACACCGCTATCTGTATGAACATGGAAATATCTTCACCGCCATCTGTATGAACATGGATATATCTACAAAGCCATCTGGATGAACATGGAAATATCTACACCGCTCTCTGTATGAACATGGAAATAGCTACACTGCTATCTGTATGAACATGGAAATATCTACACCGCTATCTGTATGAACATGGAAATACATGCACCGCTATCTGTATGAATATGGAAATATCTACACCGCTATCTTTATGAACATGGAAATATCTACACAGCCATCTGGATGAACATGGAAATAGCTTCACCGCCATCTGTATGAACATGGATATATCTTCACAGCCATCTGGATGAACATTAAAATATCTAAACGACTATCTGTGTAAACATGCATACATTTTCACCGCTATCTGTATAAACATGGAAATATCTACACCGCTATCTTTATGAACATGGAAATATCTACACCGCTTTCTGTTTGAACATGGAAATATCTACATCGCTATCTGTATGAACATGGAAATATCTTCACCGCCATCTGTATGAACATTTAAATATCTACACCGCCATCTGTATTAAGATGGAGATATCTACACCGCTATCTGTATGAACATGGAAATATCTTCACCGCCATCTGTATGAACATGCATATATCTACACAGCCATCTTGATGAACGTGGAAATATCTACACCTCAATCTGTGTAAACATGCATACAACTTCACCGCTATCTGTATAAACATGGAAATATCTACACCGCTATCTTTATGAACATGGAAATATCTACACCGCTAACTGTTTGAACAGGGAAATAAATACACCGCTATCTGCATGAAAATGGAAATATCTACACCGCAATTTGTATGAACATGGAAATACATACACCGCTATCTGTATGAACATGGAAATATCTACACCGCTATGTGTATAAACATGGAAATATCTACACCGCCATCTGTATGAACATGGAAATATCTTCACCGCCATCTGTAGGAACATGGATATATCTACACAGCCATCTGTATGAACATGGAAATATCTACACCGCTATCTGTATGAACATGGAAATATCTACACCGCTATCTGTATGAACATGGAAATATCTTCACCGCCATCTGTATGAACGTGGATATGTCTACACAGCCATCTGAATGAACATTTAAATATCTACACCGCCATCTGTATTAAGATGGAGATATCTACACAACTATCTGCATAAACATGGAAAAATCTACACCGCTATCTGTATAAACATGGAAATATCTACACCGCTATGTGTATAAACATGGAAATATCTACACCGCTATCTGTATAAACATGGAAATATCTACACCGCTACCTGTATAAACATGGAAATATCAGCACCGCTATCAGTATGAACATGGAAGTTTCTACACAGCCATCTGTATGAACATGGAAATATCTTCACCGCCATCCGTATGAACATGCAAATATCTGCACCGCCATCTCTATGAACATATAAATATCTACACCGCCATCTGTATTAAGATGGAGATACCTACACTGCTATCTGTATAAACATGGAAATATCTACACCGCTATCTGTATAAACATGGAAATATCTACACCGCTATCTGTATAAACATGGAAATATGTACACCGATACCTGTATAAACATGGAAATATCAGCACCGCTATCTGTATGAACATGGAAATATCTACAACACCATCTGTATGAACATGGAAATATCGTCACCGCCATCTGTATGAACATGGATATATCTACACAGCCATCTGGATGAACATGGAAATATCTACACCGCTATCTGTATGAACATGGAAATAGCTACACTGCTATCTGTATGAACATGGAAATATCTACACCGCTATCTGTATGAACATGGAAATATCTACACCGCTATCTGTATGAACATGGAAATATCTTCACCGCCATCTGTATGAACATGGATATATCTACACAGCCATCTGGATGAACATGGAAATATCTACACTGCTATCTGTATGAACATGGAAATATCTATACAGCTATCTGGATGAACATGAAAATTTCTACACCGCTATCTGTGTAAGCATGCATACATCTTCACCTCTATCTGTATAAACATGGAAATATCTACTCCGCTACCTGTATAAACATGGAAATATCTACACCGCTATCTCTATGAACATGGAAATATCAGCACCGCTATCGGTATGAACATGGCAATATCTACACGGTTATCTGTATGAACATGGAAATATCTACACCGCTATCTGTATGAACATGGAAAAGTCTTCACCGCCATCTGTATGAACATGGATATATCTACACAGCCATCTGGATGAACATGGAAATATCTACACCGCTATCTGTATAAACATGGAAATATCTACACCGCTACCTGTATAAACATGGAAATATCAGCACCGCTAATCAGTATGAACATGGAAATATCAACACCGCCATCTGTATGAACATGGAAATATCGTCACCTCCATCTGTGTGAACATGGATATATCTACACAGCCATCCGTATGAACATGGAAATATCTTCACCGCCATCTGTATGAACGTGGATATGTCTACACAGCCGTCTGTATGAACATGGAAATATCTACACCACTATCTGTATAAACATGCATACATCTTCACAGCTATCTGTATAAACATGGAAATATCTACACCGCTATCTGTATGGACATGGAAACATATACACCGCTATCTGTTTGAACATGGAAATATCTACACCGCTATCTGCATGAAAATGGAAATATCTACACAACTATCTGCATATAAATGGAAATATCTACACAGCTATCTCTTTGCACATGGAAATAACTACACCTCTATCTCTATAAACATGGAAATACCTACAATGCCATCTGTATGAACATGGAAATATCTACAACGCCATCTGTATTAAGAAGGAGATATCTACACCGCTATCTGTATAAACATGGAAATATCTACACCGCTATCTGTATGAACATGGAAATATCTACACCGCTATCTGTATGAACATGGAAATATCTACACAGCCATCTGGGTGAACATGGAAATATCTACACCGCTATCTGTATGAACATGGAAATACATGCACCGCTATCGGTATAAACATGACAATATCTACATGGCTATCTGTTAGAACATGGAAATATCTACACCGCTATCTCTATGAACATGGAAATATCTACACCGCTATCTGTATGAACATGGAAATAGCTACACCGCTATCTGTATGAACATGGAAATATCTACACCACTATCGGTATGAACATGGAAATATATACACCGCTGTCTGTATGAACATGGAAATATCTACACCGCTATCTGTATGAACATGGAAATATCTACACCACTATCTGTATGAACATGGATATAACTACACAGCCATCTGGATGAACATGGAAATATCTACACCGCTATATGTATGAAGATGGAAATATCTACACCGCTGTCTGTATGAACACGGAAATATCTACACCGCCATCTGAATGAACATGGATATATCTACATAGCCATCTGGATGAACATGGAAATATCTACACCGCTATCTGTATGAACATGGAAATATCTACACCGCTCTCTGTATGAACATGGAAATATCTACACAGCCATCTGGGTGAACATGGAAATATCTACACCGCTATCTGTATGAACATGGAAATAGCTACACCGCTATCTGTATGAACATGGAAATATCTACACCACTGTCGGTATGAACATGGAAATATCTACACCGCTATCTGTTTGAACATGGAAATATCTACTCCGCTATCTGCATGAAAATGGAAATATCTACACAGCTATCTGCATATACATGGAAATATCTACAAAGCTATTTCTTTACGCATGGAAATAACTACACCGCTATTTCTATTAACATGGAAACATCCACACTGCCATCTGTATGAACATGGAGATATCTTCAACGCCATCTGTATGAACATATAAATATCTACACCGCCATCTGTATTAAGATGGAGATATCTACACCGCTATCTGTATGAGCATGGAAATATCTACATCGCTATCTGTGTAAACATCTATACATCTTCACCACTATCTGTTTAAACATGGAAATATCTACACTGCTATCTGTATGAACATGGAATTATCTACACCGCTACCTGTTTGAACATGGAAATATCTACACCGGTATCTGCATGAAAATGGAAATATCTACAAAGCTATCTGCATATACATGGAAATATCTATACAGCTATCTCTTTACACATGGAAATAACTACACCGCTATCTCTATAAACATGAAAATATCTACAACGCCATCTGTATGAACATGGAAATATCTGCACCGCCATCTGTATGATCATATAAATATCTACACCGCCATCTGTATTAAGATGGAGATATCTACACCGCTATCTGTATAAACATGGAAATATCTACACCGATATCTGTATAAACATGGAAATATCTACACCGCTATCTGTACTAACATGGAAATATCTTCACCGCGATCTGTATGAACATGGATATATCTACACTGCCGTCTGGATGAACATGGAAATATCTACACCGCTATCTGTATGAACATGGAAATAACTACACCGCTATCTGTATGAACATGGAAATATCTACACCGCTATGTGTATGAACCTGGAAATATCTACACCGCTATCTGTATGAACATGGAAATATCTTCACTGCCATATGTATGAACATGGATATATCTACACAGCCAGCTGGATGAACATGGAAATATCTACACCGCTATCTTTATGAACATGGAAATATCTACACCGCTATCTGTGTAAACATGCATACATCTTCACCGCTATCTGTATAAACATGGAAATATCTACACAGCTCTCTGCATATACATGGAAATATCTACAAAGCTATTTCTTTACACATGGAAATATCTACACCGCAATCTCTATAAACAAGGAAATATCTACACCGCCATCTGTATGAACATGGAAATATCTGCACCGCCATCTGTATGAACATATAAATATCTACACCGCCATCGGTATTAAAATGGAGATATCTACACCGCTATCTATATAAACATGAAAATATCTACACCGCTATCTGTATAAACATGGAAATATCAACACCACTATCTGTATAAACATGGAAATATCTACACCGCTACCTGTATAAACATGGAAATATCAGCACCGCTATCTGTATGAACATGGAAATATCTACACCACTATCTCTATGAACATGGAAATATCTACACAGCTATCTGTAAGAACATGGAAATAGCTACACCGCTATCTGTATGAACATGGAAATATCTACACAGCCATCTGAATGAACATGGATATATCTACACAGCCATCTGGATGAACATGGAAATATCTACACCGCAATCTGTATGAAAATGGAAATATCTACACCGCTAACTGTGTAAACCCGCATACATCTTCACCGCTATCTGTATAAACATGGAAATATCTACACCGCTATCTGTATAAACATGGAAATATCTACACCGCTACCTGTATAAACATGGAAATATCAACACCGCTATCTGTATGAATATGGAAATATCTACACAGCCATCTGGATGAACATGGAAATATCTCCACCGCTATCTGTATGAACATGGAAATATCTACACTGCTATCTGTATGATCATGGAAATATCTTCACCGCCATCTGTATGAACATGGATATAACTACACAGCCATCTGGATGAACATGGAAATATCTACACCGCTGTATGTATGAACATGGAAATAGCTACACCGCTATCTGTATGAACATGGAAATATCTACACCGCTATCTGTATGAACATGGAAATATCTACACCGCTATCTGTATGAACATGGAAATATCTTCACCGCTATATGTATGAACATGGATATACCTACATAGCCATCTGGATGAACATGGAAATATCTACACCGCTATCTGGATGAGCATGGAAATATCTACACCACTATCTGTGTAAACATGCATACATCTTCACTGCTATCTGTATATACATGGAAATATCTACACCGCTATCTGTATGAACATGGAAATATCTACACCGCTATCTGTTTGAACATGGAAATATCTACACCGCTATCTGCATGACAATGGAAATATCTACACCGCTATCTGCATATACATGGAAATATCTACAAAGCTATTTCTTTACACATGGAAGTAACTACACCGCTATCTCTATTAACATGGAAATATCTACACCACCATCTGTATGAACATGGAAAAATCTGCACCGCCATCTGTATGAACATATAAATATCTACACTGCCATCTGTATTAGGATGGAGATATCTACACCGCTATCTGTATAAACATGGAAATATCTACACCGCTATCCATATAAACATGGAAATATCTACACCGCTATCTGTATAAACATGGAAATATCTACACCGCTACCGGTATAAACATGGAAATATCAGCACCGCTATCTGTATGAACATGGGAATATCTACACAGCCATCTGGATGAACATGGAAATATCTACACCGCTATCTGTATGAACATGGAAATAGCTACACTGCTATCTGTATGAACATGGAAATATCTACACCACTATCTGTATGAACATGGAAATATCTTCAATACCATCTGTATGAACATAGATATATCTACACAGCCATCTGGATGAACATGGAAATATCAGCACCGCTGTCTGTATGAACATGGAAATATCTACTCCGCTATCTGTATGAACATGGAAATATCTACACCGCTATCTGTATGAACATGGAAATACCTTCACCGCCATCTGTATGAACGTGGATATATCTACACAGCCATCTGGATGAACACGGAAATATCTATACCGCTCTCTGTATGAACATGGAAATATCTACACCGCTATCTGTGTAAACATGTATACATCTTCACCACTATCTGTTTAAACATGGAAATATCTACACTGCTATCTGTATGAACATGGAACTATCTACACCCCTATCTGTTTGAACATGGAAATATCTACACCGCTATCTGCATGAAAAAGGAAATATCTACAAAGCTATCTGCATATAAATGGAAATATCTATACAGCTATCTCTTTACACATGGAAATAACTACACCGCTATCTCTATAAACATGGAAATATCTACACCGCCATCTGTATGAACATGGAAATATCTGCACCGCCTCTGTATGATCATATAAATATCTACACCGCCATCTGTATTAAGATGGAGATATCTACTCCACTATCTGCATAAACATGGAAATATCTACACCGATATCTGTATAAACATGGAAATATCTACAACGCTATCTGTATGAACATGGAAATATCTTCACCGCCATCTGTATGAACATGGATTTATCTACACACCCATCTGGATGAACATGGAAATATCTACACCGCTATCTGTATGAACATGGAAATATCTTCACCGCCATCTGTATGAACATGGATATATCTACACAGCCATCTGGATGAATATGGAAATATCTACACCGCTATCTGTATGAACATGGAAATATCTACACCGCTACCTGTGTTAACATGCATACATCTTCACCGCTATCTGTATAAACATGGAAATATCTACACCGCTATCTGTATGAACATGGAAATATCAGCACTGCTATCTGTATGAACATGGAAATATCTACACAGCCATCTGGATGAACATGGAAATATCTACACCGCTATCTGTATGAACATGGAAATAGCTACACCGCTATATGTATGAACATGGAAATATCTACACCACTATCTGTATGAACATGGAAATATCTACACCGCTATCTGTATGAACATGGAAATATCTTCACCGCCATTTGTATGAACATGGATATATCTACACAGCCATCTGGATGAACATGGAAATATCTACACCGCAATCTGTATGAACATGGAAATAGCTACACCTCTATCTGTATGAACATGGAAATATCTACACAGCTATCTGTATGAACATGGAAAGATCTACACCGCTATTTGTATGAACTTGGAAATATCTTCACCGCCATCAGTATGAACATGGATATATCTACACAGCCATCTGGATGAGCATGGAAGTATCTACACCGCTATCTGAATGAACATGGAAATATCTACACCGCTATCTGTGTAAACATGCATACATCTTCACCGCTATCTGTATAAACTTGGAAATATCTACACCGCTGTCTGTATTAACATGGAAATATCTACACCGCTATCTGTTTGAACATGGAAATATCTACACCGCTATATGCATGAAAATGGAAATATCTACAGAGCTATCTGCATATACATGGAAATATCTACAAAGCTATTTCTTTACACATGGAAATGACTACACTGCTATCTCTATAAACATAGAAATATCTACACCGCCATCTGTATGAACATGGAAATATCTGCACCGCCATCTGTATGAACATATAAATGTCTACACCACCATCTGTATTAAGATGGATATATCTACACCGCTATCTGTATAAACATGGAAATATCTACACCGCTATCTGTATAAACATGGAAATATCTACACCGCTATCTGTATGAACATGGATATTTCTACACCGCTACCTGTCTAAACATGGAAATATCAGCACCGCTATCTGTATGAACATGGAAATACCTTCACAGCCTTCTGGATGAACATGGAAACATCTACACCGCTATCTGTGTGAACATGGAAATAGCTACACCGCTATCTGCATGAACATGGAAATATCTACACCACTATCTGCATGAACATGGAAATATCTACACCGCTATCTGTATGAACATGGAAATATCTACACCGCTATCTGTGCAAACATGCATACATCTTCACCGCTATCTGTATAAACATGGAAATATCTACACCGCTATCTGTATGAACATGGAAATATCTACACCGCTATCTGTTTGAACATGGAAATATCTAAACCGCTACCTGCATGAAAATGGAAATATTTTCACAGCTATCTGCATATACACGGAAATATCTACAAAGCTATTTCTTTACACATGGAAATAACTACACCGCTATCTCTATAAACATGGAAATATCTACACCACCATCTGTATGAACATGGAAATATCAGCACCGCCATCTGTATGAACATATAAATATCTACACCGCCATCTCTATTAACATGGAGATATCTACACCGGTATCTGTATAAACATGGAAATATCTACACCGCTATCTGTATAAACATGGAAATATCTACACCGCTATCTGTATAAACATGGAAATATCAGCAGAGCTATCTGTATGAACATGGAAATATCTACAAAGCTATCTCCTTACACATGGAAATAACTACACCGCTATCTCTATAAACATCGAAATATCTACTCCACTATCTGTATAAACATGGAAATATCTACACCGCTATCTGTATAAACATGGAAATATCTACAGCACTATCTGTATAAACACGGAAATATCTACACCGCTACCTGTACAAACATGGAAATATCAGCACCGCTATCTGTATGAACATGGAAATACCTACACTTCTATCTGTATGAACATTGAAATATCTACACCGATATCTGTATGAACATGGAAATATCTTCAATACCATCTGTATGAACATAGATATATCTACACAGCCATCTGGATGAACATGGAAATATCAGCACTGCTGTCTGTATGAACATGGAAATATCTACTACGCTATCTGTATGAACATGGAAATATCTACACCGCTATCTGTATGAACATGGAAATATCTTCACCGCCATCTGTATGAACATGGATATATCTACACAGCCATCTGGATGAACACGGAAATATCTACACCGCTATCTGTATGAGCATGGAAATATCTACACCGCTATCTGTATAAACATGTATACATCTTCACCACTATCTGTTTAAACATGGAAATATCTACACTGCTATCTGTATGAACATGGAACTATCTACACCGCTATCTGTTTGAACATGGGAATATCTACACCGCTATCTGCATGAAAATGGAAATATCTACAAAGCTATCTGCATTTACATGGAAATATCTATACAGATATCTCTTTACACATGGAAATAACTACACCGCTATCTCTATAAACATGGAAATATCTACACCGCCATCTGTATGAACATGGAAATATCTGCACCACCATCTGTATTAAGATGGAGATATCTACTCCGCTATCTGCATAAACATGGAAATATCTACACCGCTATCTGTATGAACATTTAAATAGCTACACCGCTATCTGTATGAACATGGAAATATCTACACCGCTATCTGTATGAACATGGAAATATCTACAGCGCTATCTGTATGAACATGGAAATATCTTCACCGCCATCTGTATGAACATGGATATATCTACACAGCCATCTGGATGAATATGGTAATATCTACACCGCTATCTGTTTGAACATGGAAATATCTACACCGCTATCTGCATGAAAATGGAAATATCTACACAGCTATCTGCATATACACGGAAATATCTACAAAGCTATTTCTTTACACATGGAAATAACTACACCGCTATCTCTATAAACATGGAAATATCTACACCACCATCTGTTTGAACATGGAAATATCTGCACCACCATCTGTATGAACATATAAATATCTACACCGCCATCTCTATTAAAATGGAGATATCTACACCGGTATCTGTATAAACATGGAAATATCTACACCGCTATCTGTATAAACATGGAAATATCTACACCGCTATCTGTATAAACATGGAAATATCTACACCGCTACCTGTATAAACATGGAAATATCAGCACAGCTATCTGTATGAACATGGAAATATCTACAAAGCTATCTCTTTACACATGGAAATAACTACACCGCTATCTCTATAAACATCGAAATATCTACACCACTATCTGTATAAACATGGAAATATCTACACCGCTATCTATATAAACATGGAAATATCTACACCACTATCTGTATAAACATGGAAATATCTACACCGCTACCTGTACAAACATGGAAATATCAGCACCGCTATCTGTATGAACATGGAAATACCTACACTGCTATCTGTATGAACATGGAAATATCTACACCGATATCTGTATGAACATGGAAATAACTTCAATAACATCTGTATGAACATAGATATATCTACACAGCCATCTGGATGAACATGGAAATATCAGCACTGCTGTCTGTATGAACATGGAAATATCTACTCCGCTATCTGTATGAACATGGAAATATCTACACCGCTATCTGTATGAACATGGAAATATCTTCATCGCCATCTGTATGAACATGGATATATCTACACAGCCATCTGGATGAACATGGAAATATCTACACCGCTATCTGTATGAATATGGAAATAGCTACACCGCTATCTGTATGAACATGGAAATATCTACACCGCTATCTGTATGAACATGGAAATATCTACACCGCCATCTGTATGAACATGGATATATCTACACAGCCATCTGGATGAATATGGAAATATCTACACCGCTATCTGTTTGAACATGGAAATATCTACACCGCTATCTGCGTGAAAATGGAAATATCTACACAGCTATCTGCATATACACGGAAATATCTACAAAGCTATTTCTTTACACATGGAAATAACTACACCGCTATCTCTATAAACATGGAAATATCTACACCACCATCTGTATGAACATGGAAATATCTGCACCGCCATCTGTATGAACATATAAATATCTACACCGCCATCTCTATTAAGATGGAGATATCTACACCGGTATCTGTATAAACATGGAAATATCTACACCGCTATCTGTATAAACATGGAAATATCTACACCGCTATCTGTATAAACATGGAAATATCTACACCGCTACCTGTATAAACATGGAAATATCAGCACAGCTATCTGTATGAACATGGAAATATCTACAAAGATATCTCTTTACACATGGAAATAACTACACCGCTATCTCTATAAACATCGAAATATCTACACCACTATCTGTATAAACATGGAAATATCTACACCGCTATCTGTATAAACATGGAAATATCTACACCACTATCTGTATAAACATGGAAATATCTACACCGCTACCTGTACAAACATGGAAATATCAGCACCGCTATCTGTATGAACATGGAAATACCTACACTGCTATCTGTATGAACATGGAAATATCTACACCGATATCTGTATGAACATGGAAATATCTTCAATACCATCTGTATGAACATAGATATATCTACACAGCCATCTGGATGAACATGGAAATATCAGCACCGCTGTCTGTATGAACATGGAAATATCTACTCCGCTATCTGTATGAACATGGAAATATCTACACCGCTATCTGTATGAACATGGAAATATCTTCACCGCCATCTGTATGAACATGGATATATCTACACAGCCATCTGGATGAACACGGAAATATCTACACCGCTACCTGTATGAACATGGAAATGTCTACACCGCTATCTGTGTAAACATGTATACATCTTCACCACTATCTGTTTAAACATGGAAATATCTACACTGCTATCTGTATGAACATGGAACTGTCTACACCCCTATCTGTTTGAACATGGAAATATCTACACCGCTATCTGCATGAAAATGGAAATATCTACAAAGCTATCTGCTTATACATGGAAATATCTATACAGCTATCTCTTTACACATGGAAATAACTACACCGCTATCTCTATAAACATGGAAATATCTACACCGCCATCTGTATGAACATGGAAATATCTGCACCGCCATCTGTATGATCATATAAATATCTACACCGCCATCTGTATTAAGATGGAGATATCTACTCCACTATCTGCATAAACATGGAAATATCTACACCGATATCTGTATAAACATGGAAATATCTACAACGCTATCTGTATGAACATGGAAATATCTTCACCGCCATCTGTATGAACAAGATTTATCTACACACCCATCTGGATGAACATGGAAATATCTACACCGCTATATGTATGAACATTCAAATAGCTACACCGCTATCTGTATGAACATGGAAATATCTACACCGCTATCTGTATGAACATGGAAATATCTACACCGCTATCTGTATGAAGATGGAAATATCTTCACCGCCATCTGTATGAACATGGATATATCTACACAGCCATCTGGATGAATATGGAAATATCTACACCGCTATCTGTATGAACATGGAAATATCTACACCGCTATCTGTGTTAACATGCATACATCTTCACAGCTATCTGTATAAACATGGAAATATCTACACCGCTATCTGTATGAACATGGAAATATCTACACAGCTATCTGTTTGAACATGGAAATATCTACACCGCTATCTGCATGAAAATGTAAATATCTACACAGATCTCTGAATGTACATGGAAATATCTACAAAGCTATTTCTTTACACATGGAAATATCTACACCGCAGTCTATATAAACATGGAAATATCTACACTGCCATCTGAATGAACATGGAAATATCTGCACCGCCATCTGTATGAACATATAAATATCTACACCGCCATCTGTATTAAGATGGAGATATCTACACCACTATCTGTATAAACATGAAAATATCTACACCGCTAACTGTATAAACATGGAAATAACTACAACGCTATCTGTATAAACATGGAAATATCAAAACCGCTACCTGAATAAACATGGAAATATTTGCACCGCTATCTGTATGAACATGGAAATATCTACACCGCTATCTCTATGAACATGGAAATATCTACAATGATATCTGTATGAACATGGAAATATCTGCACCGCCATCTGTATGAACATATAAATATCTACACCGCCATCTATATTAAGATGGAGATATCTACACCGCTATCTGTATAAACATGGAAATATCTACACCGCTATCTGCATGAACATGGAAATATCTTCACCGCCATCTGTATGAACATGGATATATCTACACAGCCATCTGGATGAACATGGAAATATCTACACCGCTATCTGTATGAACTTGGAAATATCTACACTGATATCTGTGTTAACATGCATACATCTTCACCGCTATCTGTATAAACATGGAAATATCTACACAGCTATCTTTTTAATCATGGAAATATCTACACCGCTATCTGCATGAAAATGGAAATATCTACACAGGTATCTGCATATACATGGAAATATTTACAAAGCTATTTCTTTACACATGGAAATATCTACACCGCAGTCTCTATAAACATGGAAATATCTACACCGCCATCTGTATGAACATGGAAATATCTGCACCGCCATCTGTATGAACATATAAATATCTACACCGCCATCTGTATTAAGATGGAGATATCTACACCGCTATCTGTATAAACATGAAAATATCTACACCGCTATCTGTATAAACATGGAAATATCTACACCGCTATCTGTATAAACATGGAAATATCTACACCGCTACCTGTATAAACATGGAAATATCAGCACCGCTATCTGTATGAACATGGAAATAGCTACACTGCTATCTGTATGAACATGGAAATATCTACACCGCTATCTGTATGAACATGGAAATATCTACACCGCTATCTGTATGAACATGGAAATATCTTCACCGCCATCTGTATGAACGTGGATATGTCTACACAGCCATCTGAATGAACATTTAAATATCTACACCGCCATCTGTATTAAGATGGAGATATCTACACAACTATCTGCATAAACATGGAAAAATCTACACCGCTATCTGTATAAACATGGAAATATCTACACCGCTATGTGTATAAACATGGAAATATCTACACCGCTATCTGTATAAACATGGAAATATCTACACCGCTACCTGTATAAACATGGAAATATCAGCACCGCTATCAGTATGAACATGGAAGTTTCTACACAGCCATCTGTATGAACATGGAAATATCTTCACCGCCATCCGTATGAACATGCAAATATCTGCACCGCCATCTCTATGAACATATAAATATCTACACCGCCATCTGTATTAAGATGGAGATACCTACACCGCTATCTGTATAAACATGGAAATATCTACACCGCTATCTGTATAAACATGGAAATATCTACACCGCTATCTGTATAAACATGGAAATATGTACACCGATACCTGTATAAACATGGAAATATCAGCACCGCTATCTGTATGAACATGGAAATATCTACAACACCATCTGTATGAACATGGAAATATCGTCACCGCCATCTGTATGAACATGGATATATCTACACAGCCATCTGGATGAACATGGAAATATCTACACCGCTATCTGTATGAACATGGAAATAGCTACACTGCTATCTGTATGAACATGGAAATATCTACACCGCTATCTGTATGAACATGGAAATATCTACACCGCTATCTGTATGAACATGGAAATATCTTCACCGCCATCTGTATGAACATGGATATATCTACACAGCCATCTGGATGAACATGGAAATATCTACACTGCTATCTGTATGAACATGGAAATATCTATACAGCTATCTGGATGAACATGAAAATTTCTACACCGCTATCTGTGTAAGCATGCATACATCTTCACCTCTATCTGTATAAACATGGAAATATCTACTCCGCTACCTGTATAAACATGGAAATATCTACACCGCTATCTCTATGAACATGGAAATATCAGCGCCGCTATCGGTATGAACATGGCAATATCTACACGGTTATCTGTATGAACATGGAAATATCTACACCGCTATCTGTATGAACATGGAAAAGTCTTCACCGCCATCTGTATGAACATGGATATATCTACACAGCCATCTGGATGAACATGGAAATATCTACACCGCTATCTGTATAAACATGGAAATATCTACACCGCTACCTGTATAAACATGGAAATATCAGCACCGCTAATCAGTATGAACATGGAAATATCAACACCGCCATCTGTATGAACATGGAAATATCGTCACCTCCATCTGTGTGAACATGGATATATCTACACAGCCATCTGTATGAACATGGAAATATCTTCACCGCCATCTGTATGAACGTGGATATGTCTACACAGCCGTCTGTATGAACATGGAAATATCTACAACACTATCTGTATAAACATGCATACATCTTCACAGCTATCTGTATAAACATGGAAATATCTACACCGCTATCTGTATGGACATGGAAACATATACACCGCTATCTGTTTGAACATGGAAATATCTACACCGCTATCTGCATGAAAATGGAAATATCTACACAACTATCTGCATATAAATGGAAATATCTACACAGCTATCTCTTTGCACATGGAAATAACTACACCTCTATCTCTATAAACATGGAAATACCTACAATGCCATCTGTATGAACATGGAAATATCTACAACGCCATCTGTATTAAGAAGGAAATATCTACACCGCTATCTGTATAAACATGGAAATATCTACACCGCTATCTGTATGAACATGGAAATATCTACACCGCTATCTGTATGAACATGGAAATATCTACACAGCCATCTGGGTGAACATGGAAATATCTACACCGCTATCTGTATGAACATGGAAATACATGCACCGCTATCGGTATAAACATGACAATATCTACATGGCTATCTGTTAGAACATGGAAATATCTACACCGCTATCTCTATGAACATGGAAATATCTACACCGCTATCTGTATGAACATGGAAATAGCTACACCGCTATCTGTATGAACATGGAAATATCTACACCACTATCGGTATGAACATGGAAATATATACACCGCTGTCTGTATGAACATGGAAATATCTACACCGCTATCTGTATGAACATGGAAATATCTACACCACTATCTGTATGAACATGGATATAACTACACAGCCATCTGGATGAACATGGAAATATCTACACCGCTATATGTATGAAGATGGAAATATCTACACCGCTGTCTGTATGAACACGGAAATATCTACACCGCCATCTGAATGAACATGGATATATCTACATAGCCATCTGGATGAACATGGAAATATCTACACCGCTATCTGTATGAACATGGAAATATCTACACCGCTCTCTGTATGAACATGGAAATATCTACACAGCCATCTGGGTGAACATGGAAATATCTACACCGCTATCTGTATGAACATGGAAATAGCTACACCGCTATCTGTATGAACATGGAAATATCTACACCACTGTCGGTATGAACATGGAAATATCTACACCGCTATCTGTTTGAACATGGAAATATCTACTCCGCTATCTGCATGAAAATGGAAATATCTACACAGCTATCTGCATATACATGGAAATATCTACAAAGCTATTTCTTTACGCATGGAAATAACTACACCGCTATTTCTATTAACATGGAAACATCCACACTGCCATCTGTATGAACATGGAGATATCTTCAACGCCATCTGTATGAACATATAAATATCTACACCGCCATCTGTATTAAGATGGAGATATCTACACCGCTATCTGTATGAGCATGGAAATATCTACATCGCTATCTGTGTAAACATCTATACATCTTCACCACTATCTGTTTAAACATGGAAATATCTACACTGCTATCTGTATGAACATGGAATTATCTACACCGCTACCTGTTTGAACATGGAAATATCTACACCGGTATCTGCATGAAAATGGAAATATCTACAAAGCTATCTGCATATACATGGAAATATCTATACAGCTATCTCTTTACACATGGAAATAACTACACCGCTATCTCTATAAACATGAAAATATCTACAACGCCATCTGTATGAACATGGAAATATCTGCACCGCCATCTGTATGATCATATAAATATCTACACCGCCATCTGTATTAAGATGGAGATATCTACACCGCTATCTGTATAAACATGGAAATATCTACACCGATATCTGTATAAACATGGAAATATCTACACCGCTATCTGTACTAACATGGAAATATCTTCACCGCGATCTGTATGAACATGGATATATCTACACTGCCGTCTGGATGAACATGGAAATATCTACACCGCTATCTGTATGAACATGGAAATAACTACACCGCTATCTGTATGAACATGGAAATATCTACACCGCTATGTGTATGAACCTGGAAATATCTACACCGCTATCTGTATGAACATGGAAATATCTTCACTGCCATATGTATGAACATGGATATATCTACACAGCCAGCTGGATGAACATGGAAATATCTACACCGCTATCTTTATGAACATGGAAATATCTACACCGCTATCTGTGTAAACATGCATACATCTTCACCGCTATCTGTATAAACATGGAAATATCTACACAGCTCTCTGCATATACATGGAAATATCTACAAAGCTATTTCTTTACACATGGAAATATCTACACCGCAATCTCTATAAACAAGGAAATATCTACACCGCCATCTGTATGAACATGGAAATATCTGCACCGCCATCTGTATAAACATGGAAATATCAACACCACTATCTGTATAAACATGGAAATATCTACACCGCAATCTCTATAAACAGGGAAATATCTACACCGCTATCTATATAAACATGAAAATATCTACACCGCTATCTGTATAAACATGGAAATATCAACACCACTATCTGTATAAACATGGAAATATCTACACCGCTACCTGTATAAACATGGAAATATCAGCACCGCTATCTCTATGAACATGGAAATATCTACACCACTATCTCTATGAACATGGAAATATCTACACAGCTATCTGTAAGAACATGGAAATAGCTACACCGCTATCTGTATGAACATGGAAATATCTACACAGCCATCTGAATGAACATGGATATATCTACACAGCCATCTGGATGAACATGGAAATATCTACACCGCAATCTGTATGAAAATGGAAATATCTACACCGCTAACTGTGTAAACCCGCATACATCTTCACCGCTATCTGTATAAACATGGAAATATCAACACCGCTATCTGTATGAATATGGAAATATCTACACAGCCATCTGGATGAACATGGAAATATCTCCACCGCTATCTGTATGAACATGGAAATATCTACACTGCTATCTGTATGATCATGGAAATATCTTCACCGCCATCTGTATGAACATGGATATAACTACACAGCCATCTGGATGAACATGGAAATATCTACACCGCTGTATGTATGAACATGGAAATAGCTACACCGCTATCTGTATGAACATGGAAATATCTACACCGCTATCTGTATGAACATGGAAATATCTACACCGCTATCTGTATGAACATGGAAATATCTTCACCGCTATATGTATGAACATGGATATACCTACATAGCCATCTGGATGAACATGGAAATATCTACACCGCTATCTGGATGAGCATGGAAATATCTACACCACTATCTGTGTAAACATGCATACATCTTCACTGCTATCTGTATATACATGGAAATATCTACACCGCTATCTGTATGAACATGGAAATATCTACACCGCTATCTGTTTGAACATGGAAATATCTACACCGCTATCTGCATGACAATGGAAATATCTACACCGCTATCTGCATATACATGGAAATATCTACAAAGCTATTTCTTTACACATGGAAATAACTACACCGCTATCTCTATTAACATGGAAATATCTACACCACCATCTGTATGAACATGGAAAAATCTGCACCGCCATCTGTATGAACATATAAATATCTACACTGCCATCTGTATTAGGATGGAGATATCTACACCGCTATCTGTATAAACATGGAAATATCTACACCGCTATCCATATAAACATGGAAATATCTACACCGCTATCTGTATAAACATGGAAATATCTACACCGCTACCGGTATAAACATGGAAATATCAGCACCGCTATCTGTATGAACATGGGAATATCTACACAGCCATCTGGATGAACATGGAAATATCTACACCGCTATCTGTATGAACATGGAAATAGCTACACTGCTATCTGTATGAACATGGAAATATCTACACCACTATCTGTATGAACATGGAAATATCTTCAATACCATCTGTATGAACATAGATATATCTACACAGCCATCTGGATGAACATGGAAATATCAGCACCGCTGTCTGTATGAACATGGAAATATCTACTCCGCTATCTGTATGAACATGGAAATATCTACACAGCTATCTGTATGAACATGGAAATACCTTCACCGCCATCTGTATGAACGTGGATATATCTACACAGCCATCTGGATGAACACGGAAATATCTATACCGCTCTCTGTATGAACATGGAAATATCTACACCGCTATCTGTGTAAACATGTATACATCTTCACCACTATCTGTTTAAACATGGAAATATCTACACTGCTATCTGTATGAACATGGAACTATCTACACCCCTATCTGTTTGAACATGGAAATATCTACACCGCTATCTGCATGAAAATGGAAATATCTACAAAGCTATCTGCATATAAATGGAAATATCTATACAGCTATCTCTTTACACATGGAAATAACTACACCGCTATCTCTATAAACATGGAAATATCTACACCGCCATCTGTATGAACATGGAAATATCTGCACCGCCTCTGTATGATCATATAAATATCTACACCGCCATCTGTATTAAGATGGAGATATCTACTCCACTATCTGCATAAACATGGAAATATCTACACCTATATCTGTATAAACATGGAAATATCTACAACGCTATCTGTATGAACATGGAAATATCTTCACCGCCATCTGTATGAACATGGATTTATCTACACACCCATCTGGATGAACATGGAAATATCTACACCGCTATCTGTATGAACATGGAAATATCTTCACCGCCATCTGTATGAACATGGATATATCTACACAGCCATCTGGATGAATATGGAAATATCTACACCGCTATCTGTATGAACATGGAAATATCTACACCGCTACCTGTGTTAACATGCATACATCTTCACCGCTATCTGTATAAACATGGAAATATCTACACCGCTATCTGTATGAACATGGAAATATCAGCACTGCTATCTGTATGAACATGGAAATATCTACACAGCCATCTGGATGAACATGGAAATATCTACACCGCTATCTGTATGAACATGGAAATAGCTACACCGCTATATGTATGAACATGGAAATATCTACACCACTATCTGTATGAACATGGAAATATCTACACTGCTATCTGTATGAACATGGAAATATCTTCACCGCCATTTGTATGAACATGGATATATCTACACAGCCATCTGGATGAACATGGAAATATCTACACCGCAATCTGTATGAACATGGAAATAGCTACACCTCTATCTGTATGAACATGGAAATATCTACACAGCTATCTGTATGAACATGGAAAGATCTACACCGCTATTTGTATGAACTTGGAAATATCTTCACCGCCATCAGTATGAACATGGATATATCTACACAGCCATCTGGATGAGCATGGAAGTATCTACACCGCTATCTGAATGAACATGGAAATATCTACACCGCTATCTGTGTAAACATGCATACATCTTCACCGCTATCTGTATAAACTTGGAAATATCTACACCGCTGTCTGTATTAACATGGAAATATCTACACCGCTATCTGTTTGAACATGGAAATATCTACACCGCTATATGCATGAAAATGGAAATATCTACAGAGCTATCTGCATATACATGGAAATATCTACAAAGCTATTTCTTTACACATGGAAATGACTACACTGCTATCTCTATAAACATAGAAATATCTACACCGCCATCTGTATGAACATGGAAATATCTGCACCGCCATCTGTATGAACATATAAATGTCTACACCACCATCTGTATTAAGATGGATATATCTACACCGCTATCTGTATAAACATGGAAATATCTACACCGCTATCTGTATAAACATGGAAATATCTACACCGCTATCTGTATGAACATGGATATTTCTACACCGCTACCTGTCTAAACATGGAAATATCAGCACCGCTATCTGTATGAACATGGAAATATCTTCACAGCCTTCTGGATGAACATGGAAACATCTACACCGCTATCTGTGTGAACATGGAAATAGCTACACCGCTATCTGCATGAACATGGAAATATCTACAACACTATCTGCATGAACATGGAAATATCTACACCGCTATCTGTATGAACATGGAAATATCTACACCGCTATCTGTGCAAACATGCATACATCTTCACCGCTATCTGTATAAACATGGAAATATCTACACCGCTATCTGTATGAACATGGAAATATCTACACCGCTATCTGTTTGAACATGGAAATATCTAAACCGCTACCTGCATGAAAATGGAAATATTTTCACAGCTATCTGCATATACACGGAAATATCTACAAAGCTATTTCTTTACACATGGAAATAACTACACCGCTATCTCTATAAACATGGAAATATCTACACCACCATCTGTATGAACATGGAAATATCAGCACCGCCATCTGTATGAACATATAAATATCTACACCGCCATCTCTATTAACATGGAGATATCTACACCGGTATCTGTATAAACATGGAAATATCTACACCGCTATCTGTATAAACATGGAAATATCTACACCGCTATCTGTATAAACATGGAAATATCAGCAGAGCTCTCTGTATGAACATGGAAATATCTACAAAGCTATCTCCTTACACATGGAAATAACTACACCGCTATCTCTATAAACATCGAAATATCTACTCCACTATCTGTATAAACATGGAAATATCTACACCGCTATCTGTATAAACATGGAAATATCTACAGCACTATCTGTATAAACACGGAAATATCTACACCGCTACCTGTACAAACATGGAAATATCAGCACCGCTATCTGTATGAACATGGAAATACCTACACTTCTATCTGTATGAACATTGAAATATCTACACCGATATCTGTATGAACATGGAAATATCTTCAATACCATCTGTATGAACATAGATATATCTACACAGCCATCTGGATGAACATGGAAATATCAGCACTGCTGTCTGTATGAACATGGAAATATCTACTACGCTATCTGTATGAACATGGAAATATCTACACCGCTATCTGTATGAACATGGAAATATCTTCACCGCCATCTGTATGAACATGGATATATCTACACAGCCATCTGGATGAACACGGAAATATCTACACCGCTATCTGTATGAGCATGGAAATATCTACACCGCTATCTGTATAAACATGTATACATCTTCACCACTATCTGTTTAAACATGGAAATATCTACACTGCTATCTGTATGAACATGGAACTATCTACACCGCTATCTGTTTGAACATGGGAATATCTACACCGCTATCTGCATGAAAATGGAAATATCTACAAAGCTATCTGCATTTACATGGAAATATCTATACAGATATCTCTTTACACATGGAAATAACTACACCGCTATCTCTATAAACATGGAAATATCTACACCGCCATCTGTATGAACATGGAAATATCTGCACCACCATCTGTATTAAGATGGAGATATCTACTCCGCTATCTGCATAAACATGGAAATATCTACACCGCTATCTGTATGAACATTTAAATAGCTACACCGCTATCTGTATGAACATGGAAATATCTACACCGCTATCTGTATGAACATGGAAATATCTACAGCGCTATCTGTATGAACATGGAAATATCTTCACCGCCATCTGTATGAACATGGATATATCTACACAGCCATCTGGATGAATATGGTAATATCTACACCGCTATCTGTTTGAACATGGAAATATCTACACCGCTATCTGCATGAAAATGGAAATATCTACACAGCTATCTGCATATACACGGAAATATCTACAAAGCTATTTCTTTACACATGGAAATAACTACACCGCTATCTCTATAAACATGGAAATATCTACACCACCATCTGTTTGAACATGGAAATATCTGCACCACCATCTGTATGAACATATAAATATCTACACCGCCATCTCTATTAAAATGGAGATATCTACACCGGTATCTGTATAAACATGGAAATATCTACACCGCTATCTGTATAAACATGGAAATATCTACACCGCTATCTGTATAAACATGGAAATATCTACACCGCTACCTGTATAAACATGGAAATATCAGCACAGCTATCTGTATGAACATGGAAATATCTACAAAGCTATCTCTTTACACATGGAAATAACTACACCGCTATCTCTATAAACATCGAAATATCTACACCACTATCTGTATAAACATGGAAATATCTACACCGCTATCTATATAAACATGGAAATATCTACACCACTATCTGTATAAACATGGAAATATCTACACCGCTACCTGTACAAACATGGAAATATCAGCACCGCTATCTGTATGAACATGGAAATACCTACACTGCTATCTGTATGAACATGGAAATATCTACACCGATATCTGTATGAACATGGAAATAACTTCAATAACATCTGTATGAACATAGATATATCTACACAGCCATCTGGATGAACATGGAAATATCAGCACTGCTGTCTGTATGAACATGGAAATATCTACTCCGCTATCTGTATGAACATGGAAATATCTACACCGCTATCTGTATGAACATGGAAATATCTTCATCGCCATCTGTATGAACATGGATATATCTACACAGCCATCTGGATGAACATGGAAATATCTACACCGCTATCTGTATGAATATGGAAATAGCTACACCGCTATCTGTATGAACATGGAAATATCTACACCGCTATCTGTATGAACATGGAAATATCTACACCGCCATCTGTATGAACATGGATATATCTACACAGCCATCTGGATGAATATGGAAATATCTACACCGCTATCTGTTTGAACATGGAAATATCTACACCGCTATCTGCGTGAAAATGGAAATATCTACACAGCTATCTGCATATACACGGAAATATCTACAAAGCTATTTCTTTACACATGGAAATAACTACACCGCTATCTCTATAAACATGGAAATATCTACACCACCATCTGTATGAACATGGAAATATCTGCACCGCCATCTGTATGAACATATAAATATCTACACCGCCATCTCTATTAAGATGGAGATATCTACACCGGTATCTGTATAAACATGGAAATATCTACACCGCTATCTGTATAAACATGGAAATATCTACACCGCTATCTGTATAAACATGGAAATATCTACACCGCTACCTGTATAAACATGGAAATATCAGCACAGCTATCTGTATGAACATGGAAATATCTACAAAGATATCTCTTTACACATGGAAATAACTACACCGCTATCTCTATAAACATCGAAATATCTACACCACTATCTGTATAAACATGGAAATATCTACACCGCTATCTGTATAAACATGGAAATATCTACACCACTATCTGTATAAACATGGAAATATCTACACCGCTACCTGTACAAACATGGAAATATCAGCACCGCTATCTGTATGAACATGGAAATACCTACACTGCTATCTGTATGAACATGGAAATATCTACACCGATATCTGTATGAACATGGAAATATCTTCAATACCATCTGTATGAACATAGATATATCTACACAGCCATCTGGATGAACATGGAAATATCAGCACCGCTGTCTGTATGAACATGGAAATATCTACTCCGCTATCTGTATGAACATGGAAATATCTACACCGCTATCTGTATGAACATGGAAATATCTTCACCGCCATCTGTATGAACATGGATATATCTACACAGCCATCTGGATGAACACGGAAATATCTACACCGCTACCTGTATGAACATGGAAATGTCTACACCGCTATCTGTGTAAACATGTATACATCTTCACCACTATCTGTTTAAACATGGAAATATCTACACTGCTATCTGTATGAACATGGAACTGTCTACACCCCTATCTGTTTGAACATGGAAATATCTACACCGCTATCTGCATGAAAATGGAAATATCTACAAAGCTATCTGCTTATACATGGAAATATCTATACAGCTATCTCTTTACACATGGAAATAACTACACCGCTATCTCTATAAACATGGAAATATCTACACCGCCATCTGTATGAACATGGAAATATCTGCACCGCCATCTGTATGATCATATAAATATCTACACCGCCATCTGTATTAAGATGGAGATATCTACTCCACTATCTGCATAAACATGGAAATATCTACACCGATATCTGTATAAACATGGAAATATCTACAACGCTATCTGTATGAACATGGAAATATCTTTACCGCCATCTGTATGAACAAGATTTATCTACACACCCATCTGGATGAACATGGAAATATCTACACCGCTATATGTATGAACATTCAAATAGCTACACCGCTATCTGTATGAACATGGAAATATCTACACCGCTATCTGTATGAACATGGAAATATCTACACCGCTATCTGTATGAAGATGGAAATATCTTCACCGCCATCTGTATGAACATGGATATATCTACACAGCCATCTGGATGAATATGGAAATATCTACACCGCTATCTGTATGAACATGGAAATATCTACACCGCTATCTGTGTTAACATGCATACATCTTCACAGCTATCTGTATAAACATGGAAATATCTACACCGCTATCTGTATGAACATGGAAATATCTACACAGCTATCTGTTTGAACATGGAAATATCTACACCGCTATCTGCATGAAAATGTAAATATCTACACAGATCTCTGAATGTACATGGAAATATCTACAAAGCTATTTCTTTACACATGGAAATATCTACACCGCAGTCTATATAAACATGGAAATATCTACACTGCCATCTGAATGAACATGGAAATATCTGCACCGCCATCTGTATGAACATATAAATATCTACACCGCCATCTGTATTAAGATGGAGATATCTACACCACTATCTGTATAGACATGAAAATATCTACACCGCTAACTGTATAAACATGGAAATATCTACAACGCTATCTGTATAAACATGGAAATATCAAAACCGCTACCTGAATAAACATGGAAATATTTGCACCGCTATCTGTATGAACATGGAAATATCTACACCGCTATCTCTATGAACATGGAAATATCTACAATGATATCTGTATGAACATGGAAATATCTGCACCGCCATCTGTATGAACATATAAATATCTACACCGCCATCTATATTAAGATGGAGATATCTACACCGCTATCTGTATAAACATGGAAATATCTACACCGCTATCTGCATGAACATGGAAATATCTTCACCGCCATCTGTATGAACATGGATATATCTACACAGCCATCTGGATGAACATGGAAATATCTACACCGCTATCTGTATGAACTTGGAAATATCTACACTGATATCTGTGTTAACATGCATACATCTTCACCGCTATCTGTATAAACATGGAAATATCTACACAGCTATCTTTTTAATCATGGAAATATCTACACCGCTATCTGCATGAAAATGGAAATATCTACACAGCTATCTGCATATACATGGAAATATTTACAAAGCTATTTCTTTACACATGGAAATATCTACACCGCAGTCTCTATAAACATGGAAATATCTACACCGCCATCTGTATGAACATGGAAATATCTGCACCGCCATCTGTATGAACATATAAATATCTACACCGCCATCTGTATTAAGATGGAGATATCTACACCGCTATCTGTATAAACATGAAAATATCTACACCGCTATCTGTATAAACATGGAAATATCTACACCGCTATCTGTATAAACATGGAAATATCTACACCGCTACCTGTATAAACATGGAAATATCAGCACCGCTATCTGTATGAACATGGAAATATCTACACCGCTATCTCTATGAACATGGAAATATCTACACCGCTATTTGTATGAACATGGAAATAGCTACAACGCTATCTGTATGAACATGGAAATATCTACACCTCTATCTGTATGAACATGGAAATATCTACACCGCTGTCTGTATGAACATGGAAATATCTACACCGCTATCTGTATGAACATGGAAATATCTTCACCGCCATCTGTATGAACATGGATATATCTACATAGCCATCTGAATGAACATGGAAATATCTACACCGCTATCTGTATGAACATGGAAATATCTACACCACTATCTGTGTAAACATGCATACATCTTCACCGCTATCTGTATAAACATGGAAATATCTACACCGCTATCTGTATGAACATGGAAATATCTACACCGCTATCTGTTTGAACATGTAAATATGTACTCCGCTATCTGCATGAAAATGGAAATATCTACACAGCTATCTGCATATACATCGAAATATCTACAAAGCTATTTCTTTACACATGGAAATAACTACACCGCTATCTCTATTAACATGGAAATATCTACACCGCCATCTGTATGAACATGGAGATATCTTCACCGCCATCTGTATCAACATATAAATATCTACACCGCCATCTGTATTAAGATGGAGATATCTACACCGCTATCTGTATGAACATGGAAATATCTACACAGCCATCTGGATGAACATGGAAATATCTACACCGCTATCTGTATGAACATGGAAAGAGATACACCGCTATCTGTATGAACATGGAAATATCTACACGACTATCTGTATGAACATGGAAATATCTACACCGCTATCTGTATGAACATGGAAATATCTTCACCGCCATCTGTATGAACATGGATATATCTACACAGCCATCTGGCTGAACATGGAATATCTACACCGCAATCTGTATGAACATGGAAATAGCTACACCTCAATCTGTATGAACATGGAAATAACTACACCGCTATCTCTATGAACATGGAAAGATCTACACCGCTATCTGTATGAACATTGAAATATCTTCACCGCCATCTGTATGAACATGGATATATCTACACAGCCATCTGGATGAACATGGAAATATCTACACCGCTACCTGAATGAACATGGAAATATCTACACCGCTATCTGTGTAAACATGCATACATCTTCACCGCTATCTGTATAAACATGGAAATATCTCCACCGCTATCTGTATGAACATGGAAATATCTACACAGCTATCTGTTTGATCATGGAAATATCTACACCGCTATCTGCATGAAAATGGAAATATCTACACAGCTATCTGCATATACATGGAAATATTTACAAAGCTATTTCTTTACACATGGAAATATCTACACCGCAGTCTCTATAAACATGGAAATATCTACACCGCCATCTGTATGAACATGGAAATATCTGCACCGCCATCTGTATGAACATATAAATATCTACACCGCCATCTGTATTAAGATGGAGATATCTACACCGCTATCTGTATAAACATGAAAATATCTACACCGCTATCTGTATAAACATGGAAATATCTACACCGCTATCTGTATAAACATGGAAATATCTACACCGCTACCTGTATAAACATGGAAATATCAGCACCGCTATCTGTATGAACATGGAAATATCTACACCGCTATCACTATGAACATGGAAATATCTACACCGCTATTTGTATGAACATGGAAATAGCTACACCGCTATCTGTATGAACATGGAAATATCTACACCTCTATCTGTATGAACAAGGAAATATCTACACCGCTGTCTGTATGAACATGGAAATATCTACACAGCTATCTGTATGAACATGGAAATATCTACACCGCTATCTGTATGAACATGGAAATATCTTCACCGCCATCTGAATGAACATGGATATATCTACACAGCCATCTGGATGAACATGGAAATATCTACACTGCTATCTGTATGAACATGGAAATATCTGCACCGCTAACTGTGTAAACATGCATACATCTTCACCTCTATCTGTATAAACATGGAAATATCTACACCGCTATCTGTATACACATGGGAATATCTACACTGCTACCTGTATAAACATGGAAATATCAGCACCGCTATCTGTATGAACATGGAAATATCTACACAGCCATCTGGATGAACATGGAAATATCTACACCACTATCTGTATGAACATGGAAATAGCTACACCGCTATCTGTATGAACATGGAAATGTCTACACCGCAATCTGTATGAAGATGGAAATATCTACACCGCTATCTGTATGATCATGGAAATATCTTCACCGCCATCTGTATGAACATGGATATAACTACACAGCCATCTGGATGAACATGGAAATATCTACACCGCTATATGTATGAACATGGAAATATCTACACCGCTATATGTATAAACATGGAAATATCTACACCGCTATCTGTATGAACATGGAAATATCTACACCTCTATCTGTATGAACATGGAAATATCTTCACCGCCATCTGTATGAACATGGATATATCTACATAGCCATCTGAATGAACATGGAAATATCTACACCGCTATCTGTATGAACATGGAAATATCTACACCACTATCTGTGTAAACATGCATACATCTTCACCGCTATCTGTATAAACATGGAAATATCTACACCGCTATCTGTATGAACATGGAAATATCTACACCGCTATCTGTTTGAACATGTAAATATGTACTCCGCTATCTGCATGAAAATGGAAATATCTACACAGCTATCTGCATATACATCGAAATATCTACAAAGCTATTTCTTTACACATGGAAATAACTACACCGCTATCTCTATTAACATGGAAATATCTACACCGCCATCTGTATGAACATGGAGATATCTTCACCGCCATCTGTATCAACATATAAATATCTACACCGCCATCTGTATTAAGATGGAGATATCTACACCGCTATCTGTATGAACATGGAAATATCTACACAGCCATCTGGATGAACATGGAAATATCTACACTGCTATCTGTATGAACATGGAAAGAGATACACCGCTATCTGTATGAACATGGAAACATCTACACGACTATCTGTATGAACATGGATATATCTACACCGCTATCTGTATGAACATGGAAATATCTTCACCGCCATCTGTATGAACATGGATATATCTACACAGCCATCTGGCTGAACATGGAAATATCTACACCGCAATCTGTATGAACATGGAAATAGCTACACCTCTATCTGTATGAACATGGAAATATCTACACCGCTATCTCTATGAACATGGAAAGATCTACACCGCTATCTGTATGAACATTGAAATATCTTCACCGCCATCTGTATGAACATGGATATATCTACACAGCCATCTGGATGAACATGGAAATATCTACACCGCTACCTGAATGAACATGGAAATATCTACACCGCTATCTGTGTAAACATGCATACATCTTCACCGCTATCTGTATAAACATGGAAATATCTCCACCGCTATCTGTATGAACATGGAAATATCTACACCGCTATCTGCATGGAAATGGAAATATCTACAGAGCTATCTGCATGTACATGGAAATATCTACAAAGCTATTTCTTTACACATGGAAATAACTACACCGCTATCTCTATAAACATAGAAATATCTACACCGCCATCTGTATGAACATGGAAATATCTGCACCACCATCTGCATGAACATATAAATATCTACACCACCATCTGTATTAAGATGGAGATATCCACACCGCTATCTGTATAAACATGGAAATATCTACACCGCTGTCTGTATAAACATGGAAATATCTACACCGCTCTCTGTATGAACATGGAAATATCTACACCGCTACCTATATAAACATGGAAATATCAGCACCGCTATCTGTATGAACATGGACATATCTACACAGCCTTCTGGATGAACATGGAAATATCTACACCGCTATCTGTATGAACATGGAAATATCTACACCGCTATCTGTATGAACATGGAAATATCTACACCGCTATCTGATTGAACATGGAAATATCTACACCGCTATCTGCATGAAAATGGAAATATCTACACAGCTATCTGCATATACACGGAAATATCTAAAAAGCTATTTCTTTACACATGGAAATAACTACACCGCTATCTCTATAAACATGGAAATATCTACACCCCCATCTGTATGAACATGGAAATATATGCACCGCCATCTGTATGAACATATAAATATCTACACCGCCATCTGTATTAAGATGGAGATATCTACACCGCTATCTGTATAAACATGGAAATATCAACACCGCTATCTGATTGAACATGGAAATATCTACACAGCCTTCTGGATGAACATGGAAATATCTACACCGCTATCTGTATGAACATGGAAATATCTACACCGCTATCTGTATGAACATGGAAATATCTACACAGCTATCTGTGCAAACATGCAATCATCTTCTACGCTATCTGTATAAACATGGAAATATCTACACCGCTATCTGTATGAACATGGAAATATCTACACCGCTATCTGAACATGGAAATATCTACACCGCTATCTGCATGAAAATGGAAATATCTACACAGCTATCTGCATATACACGGAAATATCTACAAAGCTATTTCTTTACAAATGGAAATAACTACACCGCTATCTCTATAAACATGGAAATATCTACACCACCATCTGTATGAACATGGAAATACCTCCACCGCAATCTGTATGAACATACAAATATCTACACCGCCATCTCTATTAAGATGGAGATATCTACACTGCTATCTGTATAAACTTGGAAATATCTACACCGCTATCTGTATAAACATGGAAAAATCTACACCGCTATCTGTATAAACATGGAAATATCTACACCGCTACCTGTATAAACATGGAAATATCAGGACCGCTATCTGTATGAACATGGAAATATCAACACCGCTATCTGTATGAACATCGAAATATCTACACCGCTATCTGCATGAAAATGGAAATATCTACACAGCTATCTGCATATACATGGAAATATCTACAAAGCTATCTCTTTACACATGGAAATAACTACACCGCTATCTCTATAAACATGGAAATATCTATACCACTATCTGTATAAACATGGAAATATCTACACCGCTATCTGTATAAACATGGAAATATCTACACCACTATCTGTATAAACATGGAAATATCTACACCGCTACCTGTATAAACATGGAAATATCAGCACCGCTATCTGTATGAACATGGAAATACCTACACTGCTATCTGTATGAACATGGAAATATCTACAGCGATATCTGTATGAACATGGAAATATCTTCACCACCATCTGTAGGAACATAGATATATCTACACAGCCATCTGGATGAACATGGAAATATCAGCACCGCTGTCTGTATGAACATGGAAATATCTACACCGCTATCTGTATGAACATGGAAATATCTACACCGCTCTCTGTATGAACATGGAAATATCTTCACCGCCATCTGTATGAACATGGATATATCTACACAGCCATCTGGATGAACACGGAAATATCTACACCGCTATCTGTATGAACATGGAAATATCTACACCGCTACCTGTATAAACAAGGAAATATGTACAACGCTACCTGTATAAACATGGAAGTATCAGCACTGCTATCGGTATGAACATGGCAATATCTACACGGCTATCTGTATGAACATGGAAATATCTACAACGCTATCTGTATGAACGTGGAAATATCTACACCACTATCTGTATGAACATGGAAATAGCTACACAGCCATCTGGATGAACATGGAAATATCTACACCGCTATCTGTATGAACATGGATATATCTACACAGCCATCTGGATGAACATGGAAATATCTACACCGCTATCTGTATGAACATGGAAATACATACACCGCTATCTGTATGAACATGGTAATATCTACACCGCTATCTGTATGAACATGGAAATATCTACACCGCTATCTGTATGAACATGGAAATATGTACACCGCTGTCTGTACAAACATGGAAATATCTACACCGCTACCTGTATAAACATGGAAATATCAGCACCGCTATCAGTATGAACATGGAAGTATCTACACCGCAATCTGTATGAACATGGAAATATCTTCACCGCCATCTGTATGAACATGGAAATATCTGCACCGCCATCTGAATGAACATATAAATATCTACACCGCCATCTGTATTAAGATGGAGATATCTACACCGCTATCTGTATAAACATGGAAATATCTACACCGCTATGTGTATAAACATGGAAATATCTACACCGCTATCTGTATAAACATGGAAATATCTACACTGCTACCTGTATAAACATGGAAATATCAGCACCGCTATCTGTATGAACATGGAAACATCTACACCGCCATCCGTATGAACATGGAAATATCTGCACCGCCATCTGTATGAACATATAAATATCTACACCGCCATCTGTATTAAGATGGAGATATCTACACCGCTATCTGTATGAACGTGGAAATAACTTCACCGCCATCTGTATGAACATGGATATTTCTACACAGCCATCTGGATGAACGTGGAAATATCTACACCGCTATCTGTGTAAACATGCATACAACTTCACCGCTATCTGTATAAACATGGAAATATCTACACCGCTATCTTTATGAACATGGAAATATCTACACCGCTAACTGTTTGAACAGGGAAATATATACACCGATATCTGCATGAAAATAGAAATATCTGCACCGCTATCTGTATGAACATGGAAATACATACACCGCTATCTGTATGAACTTGGATATATCCACATCGCTATGTGTATAAACATGCAAATATCTACACCGCTATCTGTATAAACATGGAAATATCTACACCGCTACATGTATAAACATGGAAATATCAGCCCGGCTATCTGTATGAACATGGAAATATCTACACCGCCATCTGTATGAACATGGAAATAGCTTCACCGCCATCTGTAGGAAGATGGATATATCTACACAGCCATCTGTATGAACATGGAAATATCTACACCGCTATCTGTATGAACATGGAAATATCTACACCGCTATCTGTATGAACATGGAAATATCTTCACCGCCATCTGTATGAACATGGATATGTCTACACAGCCATCTGAATGAACATTTAAATATCTACACCGCCATCTTTATTAAGATGGAGATATCTACACAACTATCTGCATAAACATGGAAATATCTACACCGCTATCTGTATAAACATGGAAATATCTACACCGCTATGTGTATAAACATGGAAATATCTACACTGCTATCTGTATAAACATGGAAATATCTACACCGCTACCTGTATAAACATGGAAATAGCACCGCTATAAGTATGAACATGGAACTTTCTACACCGCCATCTGTATGAACATGGAAATATCTTCACTGCCATCCGTATAAACATGCAAATATCTGCACCGCCATCTGTATGAACATATAAATATCTACACCGCCATCTGTATTAAGATGGAGATATCTACACCGCTATCTGTATAAAAATGGAAATATCTACACCGCTATCTGTATAAACATGGAAATATCTACACCGCTATCTGTATAAACATGGAAATATGTACACCGATACCTGCATAATCATGGAAATATCAGCACCGCTATCTGTATGAACATGGAAATATCTACACCGCCATCTGTATGAACATGGAAATATCGTCACCGCCATCTGTATGAACATGGATATATCTACACAGCCATCTGTATGAACATGGAAATATCTTCACCGCCATCTGTATGAACATGGATATGTCTACACAGCCGTCTGGATGAACATGGAAATATCTACACCGCTATCTGTATGAACATGGAAATACCTACACCGCTATCTGTGTAAACATGCATACACCTTCACCGCTATCTGTATAAACATGGAAATATCTACACCGCTATCTGTATGAACATGGAAATATCTTCACCGCCATCTGTATGAACATGGATATATCTACAAAGCCATCTGGATGAACATGGAAATATCTACACCGCTATCTGTATGAACATGGAAATAGCTACACTGCTATCTGTATGAACATGGAAATATCTACACCTCTATCTGTATGAACATGGAAATACATGCACCGCTATCTGTATGAATATGGAAATATCTACACCGCTATCTTTATGAACATGGAAATATCTACACAGCCATCTGGATGAACATGGAAATACCTTCACCGCCATCTGTATGAACATGGATATATCTTCACAGCCATCTGGATGAACATGGAAATATCTACACCGCTATCTGTTTGAACAGGGAAGTATATACACCGCTATCTGCTTGAAGATGGAAATATCTACACAGCTATCTGCATATACATGGAATATCTACACAGCTATCTCTTTACACATGGAAATAACTACACAGCTATCTGTATGAACATGGAAATATCTACACCGCCATCTGTATGAACATGGAAATATCTGAACCGCCATCTGAATGAACATATAAATATCTACACTGCCATCTGTATTAAGATGGAGATATCTACACCGCTATCTGTATAAACTTGGAAATATCTACACCGCTATCTGTATGAACATGGAAATATCTACACCGCTTTCTGTATGAACATGGAAATATCTACATCGCTATCTGTATGAACATGGAAATATCTTCACCGCCATCTGTATGAACATGGATATATCTACACAGCCATCTGGATGAACATGGAAATATCTGCACCGCTATCTGTATGAACATGGAAATATCTACACCGCTATCTGTATGAACATGGATATATCTACACAGCCATCTGGATGAACATGGAAATATCTACACCGCTATCTGTGTAAACATGCATATATCTTCACCGCTATCTGTATAAACATGGAAATATCTACACCGCTATCTTTCTGAACATGGAAATATCTACACCGCTAACTGTTTGAACAGGGAAATATATACACCGCTATCTGCATGAAAATGGAAATATCCACACAGCTATCTGCATATACATGGAAATATCTACACAGCTATCTCTTTACACATGGAAATAACTACACCGCTATCTGTATGAACATGGAAATATCTACACCGCCGTCTGTATGAACATGGAAATATCTGCACAGCCATCTGTATGAACATTTAAATATCTACACCGCCATCTGTATTAAGATGGAGATATCTACACCACTATCTGCATAAACATGGAAATATCTACACCGCTATCTGTATAGACATGGAAATATCTACACCGCTATGTGTATAAACATGGAAATATCTACACTGCTATCTGTATAATCATGGAAATATCTACACCGCTACCTGTATAAACATGGAAATATTAGCACCGCTATCAGTATGAACATGGAAGTTTCTACACTGCCATCTGTATGAACATGGAAATATCTTCACCGCCATCCGTATGAACATGGAAATATCTGCACCGCCATCTGTATGAACATATAAATATCTACACCGCCATCTGTATTAAGATGGAGATATCTACACCGCTATCTGTATGAACATGGAAATATCTTCACCGCCATCTGTATTAACATGGATATATCTACACAGCCATCTTGATGAACGTGGAAATATCTACACCGCAATCTGTGTAAACATGCATACAACTTCACCGCTATCTGTATAAACATGGAAATATCTACACCGCTATCTTTATGAACATGGAAATATCTACACCGCTAACTGTTTGAACAGGGAAATAAATACACCGCTATCTGCATGAAAATGGAAATATCTACACCGCAATTTGTATGAACATGGAAATACATACACCGCTATCTGTATGAACATGGAAATATCTACACCGCTATGTGTATAAACATGGAAATATCTACACCGCTATCTGTATAAACATGGAAATATCTACACCGCTACAAGTATAAACATGGAAATATCAGCCCCGCTATCTGTATGAACATGGAAATATCTACACCGCCATCTGTATGAACATGGAAATATCTTCACCGCCATCTGTAGGAACATGGATATATCTACACAGCCATCTGTATGAACATGGAAATATCTACACCGCTATCTGTATGAACATGGAAATATCTACACCGCTATCTGTATGAACATGGAAATATCTTCACCGCCATCTGTATGAACGTGGATATGTCTACACAGCCATCTGAATGAACATTTAAATATCTACACCGCCATCTGTATTAAGATGGAGTTATCTACACAACTATCTGCATAAACATGGAAACATCTACACCGCTATCTGTATAAACATGGAAATATCTACACCGCTATGTGTATAAACATGGAAATATCTACACCGCTATCTGTATAAACATGGAAATATCTACACCGCTACCTGTATAAACATGGAAATATCAGCACCGCTATCAGTATGAACATGGAAGTTTCTACACAGCCATCTGTATGAACATGGAAATATCTTCACCGCCATCCGTATGAACATGCAAATATCTGCACCGCCATCTCTATGAACATATAAATATCTACACCGCCATCTGTATTAAGATGGAGATACCTACACCGCTATCTGTATAAACATGGAAATATCTACAACGCTATGTGTATAAACATGGAAATATCTACACCTCTATCTGTATAAACATGGAAATATCTACACCGCTATCTGTATACACATGGGAATATCTACACCACTACCTGTATAAACATGGAAATATCAGCACCGCTATCTGTATGAACATGGAAATATCTACACAGCCATCTGGATGAACATGGAAATATCTTCACCGCCATCTGTATGAACATGGATATATCTACATAGCCATCTGAATGAACATGGAAATATCTACACCGCTATCTGTATGAACATGGAAATATCTACACCACTATCTGTGTAAACATGCATACATCTTCACCGCTATCTGTATAAACATGGAAATATCTACACCGCTATCTGTATGAACATGGAAATATCTACACCGCTATCTGTTTGAACATGTAAATATGTACTCCGCTATCTGCATGAAAATGGAAATATCTACACAGCTATCTGCATATACATCGAAATATCTACAAAGCTATTTCTTTACACATGGAAATAACTACACCGCTATCTCTATTAACATGGAAATATCTACATCGCCATCTGTATGAACATGGAGATATCTTCACCGCCATCTGTATCAACATATAAATATCTACACCGCCATCTGTATTAAGATGGAGATATCTACACCGCTATCTGTATGAACATGGAAATATCTACACAGCCATCTGGATGAACATGGAAATATCTACACTGCTATCTGTATGAACATGGAAAGAGATACACCGCTATCTGTATGAACATGGAAATATCTACACGACTATCTGTATGAACATGGAAATATCTACACCGCTATCTGTATGAACATGGAAATATCTTCACCGCCATCTGTATGAACATGGATATATCTACACAGCCATCTGCCTGAACATGGAAATATCTACACCGCAATCTGTATGAACATGGAAATAGCTACACCTCTATCTGTATGAACATGGAAATATCTACACCGCTATCTCTATGAACATGGAAAGATCTACACCGCTATCTGTATGAACATTGAAATATCTTCACCACCATCTGTATGAACATGGATATATCTACACAGCCATCTGTATGAACATGGAAATATCTACACTGCTACCTGAATGAACATGGAAATATCTACACCGCTATCTGTGTAAACATGCATACATCTTCACCGCTATCTGTATAAACATGGAAATATCTCCACCGCTATCTGTATGAACATGGAAATATCTACACCGCTATCTGCATGAAAATGGAAATATCTACAGAGCTATCTGCATGTACATGGAAATATCTACTAATCTATTTCTTTACACATGGAAATAACTACACCGCTATCTCTATAAACATAGAAATATCTACACCGCCATCTGTATGAACATGGAAATATCTGCACCGCCATCTGCATGAACATATAAATATCTACACCACCATCTGTATTAAGATGGAGATATCCACACCGCTATCTGTATAAACATGGAAATATCTACACCGCTATCTGTATAAACATGTAAATATCTACACCGCTATCTGTATGAACATGGAAATATCTACACCGCTACCTATATAAACATGGAAATATCAGCACCGCTATCTGTATGAACATGGAAATATCTACACAGCCTTCTGGATGAACATGGAAATATCTACACCGCTATCTGTATGAACATGGAAATATCTACACAACTATCTGTATGAACATGGAAATATCTACACCGCTATCTGTTTGAACATGGAAATATCTACACCGCTATCTGCATGAAAATGGAAATATCTACACAGCTATCTGCATATACACGGAAATATCTAAAAAGCTATTTCTTTACACATGGAAATAACTACACCGCTATCTCTATAAACATGGAAATATCTACACCCCCATCTGTATGAACATGGAAATATCTGCACCGCCATCTGTATGAACATATAAATATCTACACCGCCATCTGTATTAAGATGGAGATATCTACACCGCTATCTGTATAAACATGGAAATATCAACACCGCTATCTGATTGAACATGGAAATATCTACACAGCCTTCTGGATGAACATGGAAATATCTACACCGCTATCTGTATGAACATGGAAATATCTACACCGCTATCTGTATGAACATGGAAATATCTACACAGCTATCTGTGCAAACATGCAATCATCTTCTCCGCTATCTGTATAAACATGGAAATATCTACACCGCTATCCGTATGAACATGGAAATATCTACACCGCTATCTGAACATGGAAATATCTACACCGCTATCTGCATGAAAATGGAAATATCTACACAGCTATCTGCATATACACGGAAATATCTACAAAGCTATTTCTTTACAAATGGAAATAACTACACCGCTATCTCTATAAACATGGAAATATCTACACCACCATCTGTATGAACATGGAAATATCTGCACCGCAATCTGTATGAACATACAAATATCTACACCGCCATCTCTATTAAGATGGAGATATCTACACTGCTATCTGTATAAACATGGAAATATCTACACCGCTATCTGTATAAACATGGAAAAATCTACACCTCTATCTGTATAAACATGGAAATATCTACACCGCTACCTGTATAAACATGGAAATATCAGGACCGCTATCTGTATGAACATGGAAATATCTACACCGCTATCTGTATGAACATCGAAATATCTACACCGCTATCTGCATGAAAATGGAAATATCTACACAGCTATCTGCATATACATGGAAATATCTACAAAGCTATCTCTTTACACATGGAAATAACTACACCGCTATCTCTATAAACATGGAAATATCTATACCACTATCTGTATAAACATGGAAATATCTACACCGCTACCTGTATAAACATGGAAATATCAGCACCGCTATCTGTATGAACATGGAAATACCTACACTGCTATCTGTATGAACATGGAAATATCTACAGCGATATCTGTATGAACATGGAAATATCTTCACCACCATCTGTAGGAACATAGATATATCTACACAGCCATCTGGATGAACATGGAAATATCAGCACCGCTGTCTGTATGAACATGGAAATATCTACACCGCTATCTGTATGAACATGGAAATATCTACACCGCTCTCTGTATGAACATGGAAATAACTTCACCGCCATCTGTATGAACATGGATATATCTACACAGCCATCTGGATGAACACGGAAATATCTACACCGCTATCTGTATGAACATGGAAATATCTACACCGCTACCTGTATAAACACGGAAATATGTACAACGCTACCTGTATAAACATGGAAGTATCAGCACCGCTATCGGTATGAACATGGCAATATCTACACGGCTATCTGTATGAACATGGAAATATCTACAACGCTATCTGTATGAACGTGGAAATATCTACACCACTATCTGTATGAACATGGAAATAGCTACACAGCCATCTGGATGAACATGGAAATATCTACACCGCTAACTGTATGAACATGGATATATCTACACAGCCATCTGGATGAACATGGAAATATCTACACCGCTATCTGTATGAACATGGAAATACATACACCGCTATCTGTATGAACATGGTAATATCTACACCGCTATCTGTATGAACATGGAAATATCTACACCGCTATCTGTATGATCATGGAAATATCTTCACCGCCATCTGTATGAACATTGATATATCTACACAGCCATCTGGATGAACATGGAAATATCTACACCGCTATCTGTGTAAACATGCATACATCTTCACCGCTATCTGTATAAACCTGGAAATATCTACACTGCTATCTTTATGAACATGGAAATATCTACACTGCTAACTGTTTGAACAGGGAAATATATACACCGCTATCTGCATGAAAATGGAAATGTCTACACAGCTATCTGCATATACATGGAAATATCTACACAGCTATCTCTTTACACATGGAAATAACTACACCGCTATCTGTATGAACATGGAAATATGTACACCGCTATCTATACAAACATGGAAATATCTACACCGCTACCTGTATAAACATGGAAATATCAGCACCGCTATCAGTATGAACATGGAAGTATCTACACCGCAATCTGTATGAACATGGAAATATCTTCACCGCCATCTGTATGAACATGGAAATATCTGCACCGCCATCTGAATGAACATATAAATATCTACACCGCCATCTGTATTAAGATGGAGATATCTACACCTCTATCTGTATAAACATGGAAATATCTACACCGCTATGGGTATAAACATGGAAATATCAACACCGCTATCTGTATAAATATGGAAATATCTACACTGCTACCTGTATAAACATGGAAATATCAGCACCGCTATCTGTATGAACATGGAAATATCTACACCGCCATCCGTATGAACATGGAAATATCTGCACCGCCATCTGTATGAACATATAAATATCTACACCGCCATCTGTATTAAGATGGAGATATCTACACCGCTATCTGTATGAACATGGAAATAACTTCACCGCCATCTGTATGAACATGGATATTTCTACACAGCCATCTGGATGAACGTGGAAATATCTACACCGCTATCTGTGTAAACATGCATACAACTTCACCGCTATCTGTATAAACATGGAAATATCTACACCGCTATCTTTATGAACATGGAAATATCTACACCGCTAACTGTTTGAACAGGGAAATATATACACCGATATCTGCATGAAAATAGAAATATCTACACCGCTATCTGTATGAACATGGAAATACACACCGCTATCTGTATGAACTTGGATATATCTACATCGCTATGTGTATAAACATGGAAATATCTACACCGCTATCTGTATAAACATGGAAATATCTACACCGCTACATGTATAAACATGGAAATATCAGCCCCGCTATCTGTATGAACATGGAAATATCTACACCGCCATCTGTATGAACATGGAAATAGCTTCACCGCCATCTGTAGGAACATGGATATATCTACACAGCCATCTGTATGAACATGGAAATATCAACACCGCTATCTGTATGAACATGGAAATATCTACACCGCTATCTGTATGAACATGGAAATATCTTCACCGCCATCTGTATGAACATGGATATGTCTACACAGCCATCTGAATGAACATTTAAATATCTACACCGCCATCTTTATTAAAATGGAGATATCTACACATCTATCTGCATAAACATGGAAATATCTACACCGCTATCTGTATAAACATGGAAATATCTACACCGCTATGTGTATAAACATGGAAATATCTACACTGCTATCTGTATAAACATGGAAATATCTACACCGCTACCTGTATAAACATGGAAATAGCACCGCTATAAGTATGAACATGGAAGTTTCTACACCGCCATCTGTATGAACATGGAAATATCTTCACTGCCATCCGTATAAACATGGAAATATCTGCACCGCCATCTGTATGAACATATAAATATCTACACCGCCATCTGTATTAAGATGGAGATATCTACACCGCTATCTGTATAAAAATGGAAATATCTACACCGCTATCTGTATAAACATGGAAATATCTACACCGCTATCTGTATAAACATGGAAATATGTACAACGATACCTGCATAATCATGGAAATATCAGCACCGCTATCTGTATGAACATGGAAATATCTACACCGCCATCTGTATGAACATGGAAATATCGTCACCGCCATCTGTATGAACATGGATATATCTACACAGCCATCTGTATGAACATGGAAATATCTTCACCGCCATCTGTATGAACATGGATATGTCTACACAGCCGTCTGGATAAACATGGAAATATCTACACCGCTATCTGTATGAACATGGAAATACCTACACCGCTATCTGTGTAAACATGCATACATCTTCACCGCTATCTGTATAAACATGGAAATATCTACACCGCTCTCTGTATGAACATGGAAATATCTTCACCGCCATCTGTATGAACATGGATATATCTACAAAGCCATCTGGATGAACATGGAAATATCTACACCGCTCTCTGTATGAACATGGAAATAGCTACACTGCTATCTGTATGAACATTGAAATATCTACACCGCTATCTGTATGAACATGGAAATACATACACCGCTATCTGTATGAATATGGAAATATCTACACCGCTATCTTTATGAACATGGAAATATCTACACAGCCATCTGGATGAACATGGAAATACCTTCACCGCCATCTGTATGAACATGGATATATCTTCACAGCCATCTGGATGAACATTAAAATATCTAAACCACTATCTGTGTAAACATGCATACATTTTCACCGCTATCTGTATAAACATGAAAATATCTACACCGCTATCTTTATGAACATGGAAATATCTACACCGCTTTCTGTTTGAACATGGAAATATATACAGCGCTATCTGCTTGAAAATGGAAATATCTACACTGCTATCTGTATGAACATGGAAATATCTACACCGCTATCTGTTTGAACAGGGAAGTATATACACCGCTATCTGCTTGAAAATGGAAATATCTACACAGCTATCTGCATATACATGGAATATCTACACAGCTATCTCTTTACACATGGAAATAACTACACCGCTATCTGTATGAACATGGAAATATCTACACCGCCATCTGTATGAACATGGAAATATCTGCACCGCCATCTGAATGAACATATAAATATCTACACTGCCATCTGTATTAAGATGGAGATATCTACACCGCTATCTTTATAAACTTGGTAATATCTACACCGCTATCTGTATGAACATGGAAATATCTACACCGCTTTCTGTATGAACATGGAAATATCTACATCGCTATCTGTATGAACATGGAAATATCTTCACCGCCATCTGTATGAACATGGATATATCTACACAGCCATCTGGATGAACATGGAAATATCTGCACCGCTATCTGTATGAAGATGGAAATATCTACACCGCTATCTGTATGAACATGGATATATCTACACAGCCATCTGGATGAACATGGAAATATCTACACCGCTATCTGTGTAAACATGCATACATCTTCACCGCTATCTGTATAAACATGGAAATATCTACACCGCTATCTTTCTGAACATGGAAATATCTACACCGCTAACTGTTTGAACAGGGAAATATATACACCGCTATCTGCATGAAAATGGAAATATCCACACAGCTATCTGCATATACATGGAAATATCTACACAGCTATCTCTTTACACATGGAAATAACTACACCGCTATCTGTATGAACATGGAAATATCTACACCGCCGTCTGTATGAACATGGAAATATCTGCACAGCCATCTGTATGAACATTTAAATATCTACACCGCCATCTGTATTAAGATGGAGATATCTTCACCACTATCTGCATAAACATGGAAATATCTACACCGCTATCTGTATAGACATGGAAATATCTACACCGCTATGTGTATAAACATGGAAATATCTACACTGCTATCTGTATAAACATGGAAATATCTACACCGCTACCTGTATAAACATGGAAATATCAGCACCGCTATCAGTATGAACATGGAAGTTTCTACACTGCCATCTGTATGAACATGGAAATATCTTCACCGCCATCCATATGAACATGGAAATATCTGCACCGCCATCTGTATGAACATATAAATATCTACACCGCCATCTGTATTAAGATGGAGATATCTACACCGCTATCTGTATGAACATGGAAATATCTTCACCGCCATCTGTATGAACATGGATATATCTACACAGCCATCTTGATGAACGTGGAAATATCTACACCGCAATCTGTGTAAACATGCATACAACTTCACCGCTATCTGTATAAACATGGAAATATCTACACCGCTATCTTTATGAACATGGAAATATCTACACCGCTAACTGTTTGAACAGGGAAATAAATACACCGCTATCTGCATGAAAATGGAAATATCTACACCGCAATTTGTATGAACATGGAAATACATACACCGCTATCTGTATGAACATGGAAATATCTACACCGCTATGTGTATAAACATGGAAATATCTACACCGCTATCTGTATAAACATGGAAATATCTACACCGCTACATGTATAAACATGGAAATATCAGCCCCGCTATCTGTATGAACATGGAAATATCTACACCGCCATCTGTATGAACATGGAAATATCTTCACCGCCATCTGTAGGAACATGGATATATCTACACAGCCATCTGTATGAACATGGAAATATCTACACCGCTATCTGTATGAACATGGAAATATCTACACCGCTATCTGTATGAACATGGAAATATCTTCACCGCCATCTGTATGAACGTGGATATGTCTACACAGCCATCTGAATGAACATTTAAATATCTACACCGCCATCTGTATTAAGATGGAGATATCTACACAACTATCTGCATAAACATGGAAATATCTACACCGCTATCTGTATAAACATGGAAATATCTACACCGCTATGTGTATAAACATGGAAATATCTACACCGCTATCTGTATAAACATGGAAATATCTACACCGCTACCTGTATAAACATGGAAATATCAGCACCGCTATCAGTATGAACATGGAAGTTTCTACACAGCCATCTGTATGAACATGGAAATATCTTCACCGCCATCCGTATGAACATGCAAATATCTGCACCGCCATCTCTATGAACATATAAATATCTACACCGCCATCTGTATTAAGATGGAGATACCTACACCACTATATGTATAAACATGGAAATATCTACACCGCTATCTGTATAAACATGGAAATATCTACACCGCTATCTGTATAAACATGGAAATATGTACACCGATACCTGTGTAAACAAGGAAATATCAGCACCGCTATCTGAATGAACATGGAAATATCTACAACACCATCTGTATGAACATGGAAATATCGTCACCGCCATCTGTATGAACATGGATATATCTACACAGCCATCTGTATGAACATGGATATGTCTACAAAGCCGTCTGGATGAACATGGAAATATCTACACCGCTATCTGTATGAACATGGAAATATCTACACCGCTGTCTGTGTAAACATGCATACATCTTCACCACTATCTGTATAAACATGGAAATATCTACACCGCTATCTGTATGAACATAGAAATAGCTACACCGCTATCTGTATGAACATGGAAATATCTACACCACTATCTGTATGAACATGGAAATATCTACACCGCTATCTGTATGAACATGGAAATATCTTCACCGCCATCTGTATGAACATGGATATATCTACACAGCCATCTGGATGAACATGGAAATATCTACACCGCTATCTGTATGAACATGGAAATAGCTACACTGCTATCTGTATGAACATGGAAATATCTACACCGCTATCTGTATGAACATGGAAATATCTACACCGCTATCTGTATGAACATGGAAATATCTTCACCACCATCTGTATGAACATGGATATATCTACAAAGCCATCTGGATGAACATGGAAATATCTACACCGCTCTCTGTATGAACATGGAAATAGCTACACTGCTATCTGTATGAACATGGAAATATCTACACCGCTATCTGTATGAACATGGAAATACATGCACCGCTATCTGTATGAATATGGAAATATCTACACCGCTATCTTTATGAACATGGAAATATCTACACAGCCATCTGGATGAACATGGAAATACCTTCACCGCCATCTGTATGAACATGGATATATCTTCACAGCCATCTGGATGAACATTAAAATATCTAAACCACTATCTGTGTAAACATGCATACATTGTCACCGCTATCTGTATAAACATGGAAATATCTACACCGCTATCTTTATGAACATGGAAATATCTACACCGCTTTCTGTTTGAACATGGAAATATATACAGCGCTATCTGCTTGAAAATGGAAATATCTACACTGCTATCTGTATGAACATGGAAATATCTACACCGCTATCTGTTTGAACAGGGAAGTATATACACCGCTATCTGCTTGAAAATGGAAATATCTACACAGCTATCTGCATATACATGGAATATCTACACAGCTATCTCTTTACACATGGAAATAACTACACCGCTATCTGTATGAACATGGAAATATCTACACCGCCATCTGTATGAACATGGAAATATCTGCACCGCCATCTGAATGAACATATAAATATCTACACTGCCATCTGTATTAAGATGGAGATATCTACACCGCTATCTGTATAAACTTGGAAATATCTACACCGCTATCTGTATGAACATGGAAATATCTACACCGCTTTCTGTATGAACATGGAAATATCTACATCGCTATCTGTATGAACATGGAAATATCTTCACCGCCATCTGTATGAACATGGATATATCTACACAGCCATCTGGATGAACATGGAAATATCTGCACCGCTATCTGTATGAAGATGGAAATATCTACACCGCTATCTGTATGAACATGGATATATCTACACCGCCATCTGGATGAACATGGAAATATCTACACCGCTATCTGTGTAAACATGCATACATCTTCACCGCTATCTGTATAAACATGGAAATATCTACACCGCTATCTTTCTGAACATGGAAATATCTACACCGCTAACTGTTTGAACAGGGAAATATATACACCGCTATCTGCATGAAAATGGAAATATCCACACAGCTATCTGCATATACATGGAAATATCTACACAGCTATCTCTTTACACATGGAAATAACTACACCGCTATCTGTATGAACATGGAAATATCTACACCGCCGTCTGTATGAACATGGAAATATCTGCACAGCCATCTGTATGAACATTTAAATATCTACACCGCCATCTGTATTAAGATGGAGATATCTACACCACTATCTGCATAAACATGGAAATATCTACACCGCTATCTGTATAGACATGGAAATATCTACACCGCTATGTGTATAAACATGGAAATATCTACACTGCTATCTGTATAAACATGGAAATATCTACACCGCTACCTGTATAAACATGGAAATATCAGCACCGCGATCAGTATGAACATGGAAGTTTCTACACTGCCATCTGTATGAACATGGAAATATCTTCACCGCCATCCGTATGAACATGGAAATATCTGCACCGCCATCTGTATGAACATATAAATATCTACACCGCCATCTGTATTAAGATGGAGATATCTACACCGCTATCTGTATGAACATGGAAATATCTTCACCGCCATCTGTAGGAACATGGATATATCTACACAGCCATCTGTATGAACATGGAAATATCTACACCGCTATCTGTATGAACATGGAAATATCTACACCGCTATCTGTATGAACATGGAAATATCTTCACCGCCATCTGTATGAACGTGGATATGTCTACACAGCCATCTGAATGAACATTTAAATATCTACACCGCCATCTGTATTAAGATGGAGATATCTACACAACTATCTGCATAAACATGGAAATATCTACACCGCTATCTGTATAAACATGGAAATATCTACACCGCTATGTGTATAAACATGGAAATATCTACACCGCTATCTGTATAAACATGGAAATATCTACACCGCTACCTGTATAAACATGGAAATATCAGCACAGCTATCAGTATAAACATGGAAGTTTCTACACAGCCATCTGTATGAACATGGAAATATCTTCACCGCCATCCGTATGAACATGCAAATATCTGCACCGCCATCTCTATGAACATATAAATATCTACACCGCCATCTGTATTAAGATGGAGATACCTACACCGCTATCTGTATAAACATGGAAATATCTACACCGCTATCTGTGTAAACATGGAAATATCTACACCGCTATCTGTATAAACATGGAAATATGTACACCGATACCTGTATAAACATGGAAATATCAGCACCGCTATCTGTATGAACATGGAAATATCTACAACACCATCTGTATGAACATGGAAATATCGTCACCGCCATCTGTATGAACATGGATATATCTACACAGCCATCTGTATGAACATGGATATGTCTACAAAGCCGTCTGGATGAACATGGAAATATCTACACCGCTATCTGTATGAACATGGAAATATCTACACCGCTATCTGTGTAAACATGCATACATCTTCACCACTATCTGTATAAACATGGAAATATCTACACCGCTATCTGTATGAACATAGAAATAGCTACACCGCTATCTGTATGAACATGGAAATATCTACACCACTATCTGTATGAACATGGAAATATCTACACCGCTATCTGTATGAACATGGAAATATCTTCACCGCCATCTGTATGAACATGGATATATCTACACAGCCATCTGGATGAACATGGAAATATCTACACCGCTATCTGTATGAACATGGAAATAGCTACACTGCTATCTGTATGAACATGGAAATATCTACACCGCTATCTGTATGAACATGGAAATATCTACACCGCTATCTGTATGAACATGGAAATATCTTCACCGCCATCTGTATGAACATGGATATATCTACAAAGCCATCTGGATGAACATGGAAATATCTACACCGCTCTCTGTATGAACATGGAAATAGCTACACTGCTATCTGTATGAACATGGAAATATCTACACCGCTATCTGTATGAACATGGAAATACATGCACCGCTATCTGTATGAATATGGAAATATCTACACCGCTATCTTTATGAACATGTAAATATCTACACAGCCATCTGGATGAACATGGAAATAGCTTCACCGCCATCTGTATGAACATGGATATATCTTCACAGCCATCTGGATGAACATTAAAATATCTAAACCACTATCTGTGTAAACATGCATACATTTTCACCGCTATCTGTATAAACATGGAAATATCTACACCGCTATCTTTATGAACATGGAAATATCTACACCGCTTTCTGTTTGAACATGGAAATATATACAGCGCTATCTGCTTGAAAATGGAAATATCTACACTGCTATCTGTATGAACATGGAAATATCTACACCGCTATCTGTTTGAACAGGGAAGTATATACACCGCTATCTGCTTGAAAATGGAAATATCTACACAGCTATCTGCATATACATGGAATATCTACACAGCTATCTCTTTACACATGGAAATAACTACACCGCTATCTGTATGAACATGGAAATATCTACACCGCCATCTGTATGAACATGGAAATATCTGCACCGCCATCTGAATGAACATATAAATATCTACACTGCCATCTGTATTAAGATGGAGATATCTACACCGCTATCTGTATAAACTTGGAAATATCTACACCGCTATCTGTATGAACATGGAAATATCTACACCGCTTTCTGTATGAACATGGAAATATCTACATCGCTATCTGTATGAACATGGAAATATCTTCACCGCCATCTGTATGAACATGGATATATCTACACAGCCATCTGGATGAACATGGAAATATCTGCACCGCTATCTGTATGAAGATGGAAATATCTACACCGCTATCTGTATGAACATGGATATATCTACACAGCCATCTGGATGAACATGGAAATATCTACACCGCTATCTGTGTAAACATGCATACATCTTCACCGCTATCTGTATAAACATGGAAATATCTACACCGCTATCTTTCTGAACATGGAAATATCTACACCGCTAACTGTTTGAACAGGGAAATATATACACCGCTATCTGCATGAAAATGGAAATATCCACACAGCTATCTGCATATACATGGAAATATCTACACAGCTATCTCTTTACACATGGAAATAACTACACCGCTATCTGTATGAACATGGAAATATCTACACCGCCGTCTGTATGAACATGGAAATATCTGCACAGCCATCTGTATGAACATTTAAATATCTACACCGCCATCTGTATTAAGATGGAGATATCTACACCACTATCTGCATAAACATGGAAATATCTACACCGCTATCTGTATAGACATGGAAATATCTACACCGCTATGTGTATAAACATGGAAATATCTACACTGCTATCTGTATAAACATGGAAATATCTACACCGCTACCTGTATAAACATGGAAATATCAGCACCGCTATCAGTATGAACATGGAAGTTTCTACACTGCCATCTGTATGAACATGGAAATATCTTCACCGCCATCCGTATGAACATGGAAATATCTGCACCGCCATCTGTATGAACATATAAATATCTACACCGCCATCTGTATTAAGATGGAGATATCTACACCGCTATCTGTATGAACATGGAAATATCTTCACCGCCATCTGTAGGAACATGGATATATCTACACAGCCATCTGTATGAACATGGAAATATCTACACCGCTATCTGTATGAACATGGAAATATCTACACCGCTATCTGTATGAACATGGAAATATCTTCACCACCATCTGTATGAACGTGGATATGTCTACACAGCCATCTGAATGAACATTTAAATATCTACACCGCCATCTGTATTAAGATGGAGATATCTACACAACTATCTGCATAAACATGGAAATATCTACACCGCTATCTGTATAAACATGGAAATATCTACACCGCTATGTGTATAAACATGGAAATATCTACACCGCTATCTGTATAAACATGGAAATATCTACACCGCTACCTGTATAAACATGGAAATATCAGCACAGCTATCAGTATAAACATGGAAGTTTCTACACAGCCATCTGTATGAACATGGAAATATCTTCACCGCCATCCGTATGAACATGCAAATATCTGCACCGCCATCTCTATGAACATATAAATATCTACACCGCCATCTGTATTAAGATGGAGATACCTACACCGCTATCTGTATAAACATGGAAATACCTACACCGCTATCTGTATAAACATGGAAATATCTACACCGCTATCTGTATAAACATGGAAATATGTACACCGATACCTGTATAAACATGGAAATATCAGCACGGCTATCTGTATGAACATGGAAATATCTACAACACCATCTGTATGAACATGGAAATATCGTCACCGCCATCTGTATGAACATGGATATATCTACACAGCCATCTGTATGAACATGGATATGTCTACAAAGCTGTCTGGATGAACATGGAAATATCTACACCGCTATCTGTATGAACATGGAAATATCTACACCGCTATCTGTGTAAACATGCATACATCTTCACCACTATCTGTATAAACATGGAAATATCTACACCGCTATCTGTATGAACATAGAAATAGCTACACCGCTATCTGTATGAACATGGAAATATCTACACCACTATCTGTATGAACATGGAAATATCTACACCGCTATCTGTATGAACATGGAAATATCTTCACCGCCATCTGTATGAACATGGATATATCTACACAGCCATCTGGATGAACATGGAAATATCTACACCGCTATCTGTATGAACATGGAAATAGCTACACTGCTATCTGTATGAACATGGAAATATCTACACCGCTATCTGTATGAACATGGAAATATCTACACCGCTATCTGTATGAACATGGAAATATCTTCACCGCCATCTGTATGAACATGGATATATCTACAAAGCCATCTGGATGAACATGGAAATATCTACACCGCTCTCTGTATGAACATGGAAATAGCTACACTGCTATCTGTATGAACATGGAAATATCTACACCGCTATCTGTATGAACATGGAAATACATGCACCGCTATCTGTATGAATATGGAAATATCTACACCGCTATCTTTATGAACATGGAAATATCTACACAGCCATCTGGATGAACATGGAAATACCTTCACCGCCATCTGTATGAACATGGATATATCTTCACAGCCATCTGGATGAACATTAAAATATCTAAACCACTATCTGTGTAAACATGCATACATTTTCACCGCTATCTGTATAAACATGGAAATATCTACACCGCTATCTTTATGAACATGGAAATATCTACATCGCTTTCTGTTTGAACATGGAAATATATACAGCGCTATCTGCTTGAAAATGGAAATATCTACACTGCTATCTGTATGAACATGGAAATATCTACACCGCTATCTGTTTGAACAGGGAAGTATATACACCGCTATCTGCTTGAAAATGGAAATATCTACACAGCTATCTGCATATACATGGAATATCTACACAGCTATCTCTTTACACATGGAAATAACTACACCGCTATCTGTATGAACATGGAAATATCTACACCGCCATCTGTATGAACATGGAAATATCTGCACCGCCATCTGAATGAACATATAAATATCTACACTGCCATCTGTATTAAGATGGAGATATCTACACCGCTATCTGTATAAACTTGGAAATATCTACACCGCTATCTGTATGAACATGGAAATATCTACACCGCTTTCTGTATGAACATGGAAATATCTACATCGCTATCTGTATGAACATGGAAATATCTTCACCGCCATCTGTATGAACATGGATATATCTACACAGCCATCTGGATGAACATGGAAATATCTGCACCGCTATCTGTATGAAGATGGAAATATCTACACCGCTATCTGTATGAACATGGATATATCTACACAGCCATCTGGATGAACATGGAAATATCTACACCGCTATCTGTGTAAACATGCATACATCTTCACCGCTATCTGTATAAACATGGAAATATCTACACCGCTATCTTTCTGAACATGGAAATATCTACACCGCTAACTGTTTGAACAGGGAAATATATACACCGCTATCTGCATGAAAATGGAAATATCCACACAGCTATCTGCATATACATGGAAATATCTACACAGCTATCTCTTTACACATGGAAATAACTACACCGCTATCTGTATGAACATGGAAATATCTACACCGCCGTCTGTATGAACATGGAAATATCTGCACAGCCATCTGTATGAACATTTAAATATCTACACCGCCATCTGTATTAAGATGGAGATATCTACACCACTATCTGCATAAACATGGAAATATCTACACCGCTATCTGTATAGACATGGAAATATCTACACCGCTATGTGTATAAACATGGAAATATCTACACTGCTATCTGTATAAACATGGAAATATCTACACCGCTACCTGTATAAACATGGAAATATCAGCACCGCTATCAGTATGAACATGGAAGTTTCTACACTGCCATCTGTATGAACATGGAAATATCTTCACCGCCATCCGTATGAACATGGAAATATCTGCACCGCCATCTGTATGAACATATAAATATCTACACCGCCATCTGTATTAAGATGGAGATATCTACACCGCTATCTGTATGAACATGGAAATATCTTCACCGCCATCTGTATGAACATGGATATATCTACACAGCCATCTTGATGAACGTGGAAATATCTACACCGCAATCTGTGTAAACATGCATACAACTTCACCGCTATCTGTATAAACATGGAAATATCTACACCGCTATCTTTATGAACATGGAAATATCTACACCGCTAACTGTTTGAACAGGGAAATAAATACACCGCTATCTGCATGAAAATGGAAATATCTACACCGCAATTTGTATGAACATCGAAATACATACACCGCTATCTGTATGAACATGGAAATATCTACACCGCTATGTGTATAAACATGGAAATATCTACACCGCTATCTGTATAAACATGGAAATATCTACACCGCTACATGTATAAACATGGAAATATCAGCCCCGCTATCTGTATGAACATGGAAATATCTACACCGCCATCTGTATGAACATGGAAATATCTTCACCGCCATCTGTAGGAACATGGATATATCTACACAGCCATCTGTATGAACATGGAAATATCTACACCGCTATCTGTATGAACATGGAAATATCTACACCGCTATCTGTATGAACATGGAAATATCTTCACCGCCATCTGTATGAACGTGGATATGTCTACACAGCCATCTGAATGAACATTTAAATATCTACACCGCCATCTGTATTAAGATGGAGATATCTACACAACTATCTGCATAAACATGGAAATATCTACACCGCTATCTGTATAAACATGGAAATATCTACACCGCTATGTGTATAAACATGGAAATATCTACACCGCTATCTGTATAAACATGGAAATATCTACACCGCTACCTGTATAAACTTGGAAATATCAGCACCGCTATCAGTATGAACATGGAAGTTTCTACACAGCCATCTGTATGAACATGGAAATATCTTCACCGCCATCCGTATGAACATGCAAATATCTGCACCGCCATCTCTATGAACATATAAATATCTACACCGCCATCTGTATTAAGATGGAGATACCTACACCGCTAACTGTATAAACATGGAAATATCTACACCGCTATCTGTATAAACATGGAAATATCTACACCGCTATCTGTATAAACATGGAAATATGTACACCGATACCTGTATAAACATGGAAATATCAGCACCGCTATCTGTATGAACATGGAAATATCTACAACACCATCTGTATGAACATGGAAATATCGTCACCGCCATCTGTATGAACATGGATATATCTACACAGCCATCTGTATGAACATGGATATGTCTACAAAGCCGTCTGGATGAACATGGAAATATCTACACAGCTATCTGTATGAACATGGAAATATCTACACCGCTATCTGTGTAAACATGCATACATCTTCACCACTATCTGTATAAACATGGAAATATCTACACCGCTATCTGTATGAACATAGAAATAGCTACACCGCTATCTGTATGAACATGGAAATATCTACACCACTATCTGTATGAACATGGAAATATCTACACCGCTATCTGTATGAACATGGAAATATCTTCACCGCCTTCTGTATGAACATGGATATATCTACACAGCCATCTGGATGAACATGGAAATATCTACACCGCTATCTGTATGAACATGGAAATAGCTACACTGCTATCTGTATGAACATGGAAATATCTACACCGCTATCTGTATGAACATGGAATTATCTACACCGCTATCTGTATGAACATGGAAATATCTTCACCGCCATCTGTATGAACATGGATATATCTACACAGCCATCTGGATGAACATGGAAATATCTACACTGCTATCTGTATGAACATGGAAATATCTATACAGCTATCTGGATGAACATGAAAATATCTACACCGCTATCTGTGTAAACATGCATACATCTTCACCTCTATCTGTATAAAAATGGAAATATCTACTCCGCTACCTGTATAAACATGGAAATATCTACACCGCTATCTCTATGAACATGGAAATATCAGCACCGCTATCGGTATGAACATGGCAATATCTACACGGTTATCTGTATGAACATGGAAATATCTACACCGCTATCTGTATGAACATGGAAAAGTCTTCACCGCCATCTGTATGAACATGGATATATCTACACAGCCATCTGGATGAACATGGAAATATCTACACCGCTATCTGTATAAACATGGAAATATCTACACCGCTACCTGTATAAACATGGAAATATCAGCACCGCTAATCAGTATGAACATGGAAATATCAACACCGCCGTCTGTATGAACATGGAAATATCGTCACCTCCATCTGTGTGAACATGGATATATCTACACAGCCATCTGTATGAACATGGAAATATCTTCACCGCCATCTGTATGAACGTGGATATGTCTACACAGCCGTCTGTATGAACATGGAAATATCTACACCACTATCTGTGTAAACATGCATACATCTTCACAGCTATCTGTATAAACATGGAAATATCTACACCGCTATCTGTATGGACATGGAAATATATACACCGCTATCTGTTTGAACATGGAAATATCTACACCGCTATCTGCATGAAAATGGAAATATCTACACAGCTATCTGCATATACATGGAAATATCTACACAGCTATCTCTTTACACATGTAAATAACTACACCTCTATCTCTATAAACATGGAAATACCTACAATGCCATCTGTATGAACATGGAAATATCTACAACGCCATCTGTATTAAGAAGGAGATATCTACACCGCTATCTGTATAAACATGGAAATATCTACACCGCTATCTGTATGAACATGGAAATATCAACACCGCTATCTGTATAAACACGGAAATATGTACACCGCTACCTGTATAAACATGGAAGTATCAGCACCGCGATCGGTATGAACATGGCAATATCTACACGGCTATCTGTATGAACATGGAAATATCTACACCGCTATCTGTATGGACATGGAAATATCTTCACAGCCATCTGTATGAACATGGATATATCTACACAGCCATCTGGATGAACATGGAAATATCTACACCGCTATCTGTATGAACATGGAAATATCTACACCGCTATCTGTATGAACATGGAAATATCTACACAGCCATCTGGGTGAACATGGAAATATCTACACCGCTATCTGTATGAACATGGAAATACATGCACCGCTATCGGTATAAACATGACAATATCTACACGGCTATCTGTTAGAACATGGAAATATCTACACCGCTATCTCTATGAACATGGAAATATCTACACCGCTATCTGTATGAACATGGAAATAGCTACACCGCTATCTGTATGAACATGGAAATAGCTACACCACTATCGGTATGAACATGGAAATATATACACCGCTGTCTGTATGAACATGGAAATATCTACACCGCTATCTGTATGAACATGGAAATATCTACACCACTATCTGTATGAACATGGATATAACTACACAGCCATCTGGATGAACATGGAAATATCTACACCGCTGTATGTATGAACATGGAAATAGCTACACCGCTATCTGTATGAACATGGAAATATCTACACCGCTATCTGTATGAACATGGAAATATCTACACCGCTATCTGTATGAACATGGAAATATCTTCACCGCCATCTGTATGAACATGGATATATCTACATAGCCATCTGGATGAACATGGAAATATCTACACCGCTATCTGGATGAGCATGGAAATATCTACACCGCTATCTGTGTAAACATGCATACATCTTCACTGCTATCTGTATATACATGGAAATATCTACACCGCTATCTGTATGAACATGGAAATATCTACACCGCTATCTGTTTGAACATGGAAATATCTACACCGCTATCTGCATGACAATGGAAATATCTACACCGCTATCTGCATATACATGGAAATATCTACAAAGCTATTTCTTTACACATGGAAATAACTACACCGCTATCTCTATTAACACGGAAATATCTACACCGCCATCTGTATGAACATGGAAATATCTGCACCGCCATCTGTATGAACATATAAATATCTACACTGCCATCTGTATTAGGATGGAGATATCTACACCGCTATCTGTATAAACATGGAAATATCTTCACCGCTATCCATATAAACATGGAAATATCTACACCGCTATCTGTATAAACATGGAAATATCTACACCGCTACCGGTATAAACATGGAAATATCAGCACCGCTATCTGTATGAACATGGGAATATCTACACAGCCATCTGGATGAACATGGAAATATCTACACCGCTATCTGTATGAACATGGAAATAGCTACACTGCTATCTGTATGAACATGGAAATATCTACACCACTATCTGTATGAACATGGAAATATCTACACCGCTATCTGTATGAACATGGAAATATCTTCATCGCCATCTGTATGAACATGGATATATCTACACAGCCATCTGGATGAACATGGAAATATCTACACCACAATCTGTATGAACTTGGAAATAGCTACACCTCTATCTGTATGAACATGGAAATATCTACACCGCTATCTGTATGAACATGGAAAGATCTACACCGCTATCTGTATGAACATGGAAATATCTTCACCGCCATCTGTATGAACATGGATATGTCTACACAGCCATCTGGATGAACATGGAAATATCTACACCGCTATCTGAATGAACATGGAAATATCTACACCGCTATCTGTGTAAACATGCATACATCTTCACCGCTATCTGTATAAAAATGGAAATATCTCCACCGCTATCTGTATGAACATGGAAATATCTACACCGCTCTCTGTTTGAACATGGAAATATCTACACCGCTATCTGCATGACAATGGAAATATCTACAGAGCTGTCGGCATATACATGGAAATATCTACAAAGCTATTTCTTTACACATGGAAATAACTACACCGCTATCTCTATAAACATAGAAATATCTACACCGCCATCTGTATGAACATGGAAATATCGGCACCGCCATCTGTATGAACATATAAATATCTACACCACCATCTGTATTAAGATGGAGATATCTACACCGCTATCTGTATAAACATGGCAATATCTACACCGCTATCTGTATAAACATGGAAATATCTACACCACTACCTGTATAAACATGGAAATATCAGTACCGCTATCTGTATGAACATGGAAATATCTACACAGCCTTCTGGATGAACATGGAAATATCTACACCGCTATCTGTATGAACATGGTAATATCTACACCGCTATCTGTATGAACATGGAAATATCTTCACCGCCATCTGTATGAACATGGATATATCTACACAGCCATCTGGATGAACATGGAAATATCTACACCGCTATCTGTGTAAACATGCATACATCTTCACCGCTATCTGTATAAACCTGGAAATATATACACTGCTATCTTTATGAACATGGAAATATCTACACTGCTAACTGTTTGAACAGGGAAATATATACACTGCTATCTGCATGAAAATGGAAATGTCTACACAGCTATCTGCATATACATGGAAATATCTACACAGCTATCTCTTTACACATGGAAATAACTACACCGCTATCTCTATAAACATGGAAATATCTACACCGCCATCTGTATGAACATGGAAATATGTACACCGCTATCTGTACAAACATGGAAATATCTACACCGCTACCTGTATAAACATGGAAATATCAGCACCGCTATCAGTATGAACATGGAAGTATCTACACCGCAATCTGTATGAACATGGAAATATCTTCACCGCCATCTGTATGAACATGGAAATATCTGCACCGCCATCTGAATGAACATATAAATATCTACACCGCCATCTGTATTAAGATGGAGATATCTACACTGCTATCTGTATAAACATGGAAATATCTACACCGCTATGTGTATAAACATGGAAATATCTACACCGCTATCTGTATAAACATGGAAATATCTACACTGCTACCTGTATAAACATGGAAATATCAGCACCGCTATCTGTATGAACATGGAAATATCTACACCGCCATCCGTATGAACATGGAAATATCTGCACCGCCATCTGTATGAACATATAAATATCTACACCGCCATCTGTATTAAGATGGAGATATCTACACCGCTATCTGTATGAACATGGAAATAACTTCACCGCCATCTGTATGAACATGGATATTTCTACACAGCCATCTGGATGAACGTGGAAATATCTACACCGCTATCTGTGTAAACATGCATACAACTTCACCGCTATCTGTATAAACATGGAAATATCTACACCGCTATCTTTATGAACATGGAAATATCTACACCGCTAACTGTTTGAACAGGGAAATATATACACCGATATCTGCATGAAAATAGAAATATCTACACCGCTATCTGTATGAACATGGAAATACATACACCGCTATCTGTATGAACTTGGATATATCTACATCGCTATGTGTATAAACATGGAAATATCTACACCGCTATCTGTATAAACATGGAAATATCTACACCGCTACATGTATAAACATGGAAATATCAGCCCCGCTATCTGTATGAACATGGAAATATCTACACCGCCATCTGTATGAACATGGAAATAGCTTCACCGCCATCTGTAGGAACATGGATATATCTACACAGCCATCTGTATGAACATGGAAATATCTACACCGCTATCTGTATGAACATGGAAATATCTACACCGCTATCTGTATGAACATGGAAATATCTTCACCGCCATCTGTATGAACGTGGATATGTCTACACAGCCATCTGAATGAACATTTAAATATCTACACCGCCATCTGTATTAAGATGGAGATATCTACACAACTATCTGCATAAACATGGAAATATCTACACTGCTATCTGTATAAACATGGAAATATCTACACCGCTATGTGTATAAACATGGAAATATCTACACCGCTATCTGTATAAACATGGAAATATCTACACCGCTACCTGTATAATCATGGAAATATCAGCACCGCTATCAGTATGAACATGGAAGTTTCTACACAGCCATCTGTATGAACATGGAAATATCTTCACCGCCATCCGTATGAACATGCAAATATCTGCACCGCCATCTCTATGAACATATAAATATCTACACCGCCATCTGTATTAAGATGGAGATACCTACACCGCTATCTGTATAAACATGGAAATATCTACACCGCTATCTGTATAAACATGGAAATATCTACACCGCTATCTGTATAAAGATGGAAATATGTACACCGATACCTGTATAAACATGGAAATATCAGCACCGCTATCTGTATGAACATGGAAATATCTACAACACCATCTGTATGAACATGGAAATATCGTCACCGCCATCTGTATGAACAAGGATATATCTACACAGCCATCTGTATGAACATGGATATGTCTACAAAGCCGTCTGGATGAACATGGAAATATCTACACCGCTATCTGTATGAACATGGAAATATCTACACCGCTATCTGTGTAAACATGCATACATCTTCACCACTATCTGTATAAACATGGAAATATCTACACCGCTATCTGTATGAACATAGAAATAGCTACACTGCTATCTGTATGAACATGGAAATATCAACACCACTATCTGCATGAACATGGAAATATCTACACCGCTATCTGTATGAACATGGAAATATCTTCACCGCCATCTGTATGAACATGGATATATCTACACAGCCATCTGGATGAACATGGAAATATCTACACCGCTATCTGTATGAACATGGAAATAGCTACACTGCTATCTGTATGAACATGGAAATATCTACACCGCTATCTGTATGAACATGGAAATATCTACACCGCTATCTGTATGAACATGGAAATATCTTCACCGCCATCTGTATGAACATGGATATATCTACACAGCCATCTGGATGAACATGGAAATATCTACACTGCTATCTGTATGAACATGGAAATATCTATACAGCTATCTGGATGAACATGAAAATATCTACACCGCTATCTGTGTAAACATGCATACATCTTCACCTCTATCTGTATAAACATGGAAATATCTACTCCGCTACCTGTATAAACATGGAAATATCTACACCGCTATCTCTATGAACATGGAAATATCAGCACCGCTATCGGTATGAACATGGCAATATCTACACGGTTATCTGTATGAACATGGAAATATCTACACCGCTATCTGTATGAACATGGAAAAGTCTTCACCGCCATCTGTATGAACATGGATATATCTACACAGCCATCTGGATGAACATGGAAATATCTACACCGCTATCTGTATAAACATGGAAATATCTACACCGCTACCTGTATAAACATGGAAATATCAGCACCGCTAATCAGTATGAACATGGAAATATCAACACCGCCATCTGTATGAACATGGAAATATCGTCACCTCCATCTGTGTGAACATGGATATATCTACACAGCCATCTGTATGAACATGGAAATATCTTCACCGCCATCTGTATGAACGTGGATATGTCTACACAGCCGTCTGTATGAACATGGAAATATCTACACCACTATCTGTGTAAACATGCATACATCTTCACAGCTATCTGTATAAACATGGAAATATCTACACCGCTATCTGTATGGACATGGAAATATATACACCGCTATCTGTTTGAACATGGAAATATCTACACCGCTATCTGCATGAAAATGGAAATATCTACACAACTATCTGCATATAAATGGAAATATCTACACAGCTATCACTTTGCACATGGAAATAACTACACCTCTATCTCTATAAACATGGAAATACCTACAATGCCATCTGTATGAACATGGAAATATCTACACCGCCATCTGTATTAAGAAGGAGATATCTACACCGCTATCTGTATAAACATGGAAATATCTACACCGCTATCTGTATGAACATGGAAATATCAACACCGCTATATGTATAAACACGGAAATATGTACACCACTACCTGTATAAACATGGAAGTATCAGCACCGCGATCGGTATGAACATGGCAATATCTACACGGCTATCTGTATGAACATGGAAATATCTACACCGCTATCTGTATGGACATGGAAATATCTTCACAGCCATCTGTATGAACATGGATATATCTACACAGCCATCTGGATGAACATGGAAATATCTACACCGCTATCTGTATGAACATGGAAATATCTACACCGCTATCTGTATGAACATGGAAATATCTACACAGCCATCTGGGTGAACATGGAAATATCTACACCGCTATCTGTATGAACATGGAAATACATGCACCGCTATCGGTATAAACATGACAATATCTACATGGCTATCTGTTAGAACATGGAAATATCTACACCGCTATCTCTATGAACATGGAAATATCTACACCGCTATCTGTATAAACATGGAAATAGCTACACCGCTATCTGTATGAACATGGAAATATCTACACCACTATCGGTATGAACATGGAAATATATACACCGCTGTCTGTATGAACATGGAAATATCTACACCGCTATCTGTATGAACATGGAAATATCTACACCACTATCTGTATGAACATGGATATAACTACACAGCCATCTGGATGAACATGGAAATATCTACACCGCTATATGTATGAAGATGGAAATATCTACACCGCTGTCTGTTTGAACACGGAAATATCTACACCGCCATCTGAATGAACATGGATATATCTACATAGCCATCTGGATGAACATGGAAATATCTACACCGATATCTGGATGAACATGGAAATATCTACACCGCTCTCTGTATGAACATTGAAATATCTACACAGCCATCTGGGTGAACATGGAAATATCTACACCGCTCTCTGTATGAACATTGAAATATCTACACAGCCATCTGGGTGAACATGGAAATATCTACACCGCTATCTGTATGAACATGGAAATAGCTACACCGCTATCTGTATGAACATGGAAATATCTACACCACTGTCGGTATGAACATGGAAATATCTACACCGCTATCTGTTTGAACATGGAAATATCTACTCCGCTATCTGCATGAAAATGGAAATATCTACACAGCTATCTGCATATACATGGAAATATCTACAAAGCTATTTCTTTACACATGGAAATAACTACACCGCTATTTCTATTAACATGGAAATATCCACACTGCCATCTGTATGAACATGGAGATATCTTCAACGCCATCTGTATGAACATATAAATATCTACACCGCCATCTGTATTAAGATGGAGATATCTACACCGCTATCTGTATGAGCATGGAAATATCTACATCGCTATCTGTGTAAACATCTATACATCTTCACCACTATCTGTTTAAACATGGAAATATCTACACTGCTATCTGTATGAACATGGAATTATCTACACCGCTACCTGTTTGAACATGGAAATATCTACACCGCTATCTGCATGAAAATGGAAATATCTACAAAGCTATCTGCATATACATGGAAATATCTATACAGCTATCTCTTTACACATGGAAATAACTACACCGCTATCTCTATAAACATGAAAATATCTACACCGCCATCTGTATGAACATGGAAATATCTGCACCGCCATCTGTATGATCATATAAATATCTACACCGCCATCTGTATTAAGATGGAGATATCTACACCGCTATCTGTATAAACATGGAAATATCTACACCGATATCTGTATAAACATGGAAATATCTACACCGCTATCTGTACGAACATGGAAATATCTTCACCGCCATCTGTATGAACATGGATATATCTACACAGCCGTCTGGATGAACATGGAAATATCTACACCGCTATCTGTATGAACATGGAAATAACTACACCGCTATCTGTATGAACATGGAAATATCTACACCGCTATGTGTATGAACCTGGAAATATCTACACCGCTATCTGTATGAACATGGAAACATCTTCACTGCCATCTGTATGAACATGGATATATCTACACAGCCATCTGGATGAACATGGAAATATCTACACCGCTATCTTTATGAACATGGAAATATCTACACCGCTCTCTGTGTAAACATGCAAACATCTTCACCGCTATCTGTATAAACATGGAAATATCTACACAGCTCTCTGCATATACATGGAAATATCTACAAAGCTATTTCTTTACACATGGAAATATCTACACCGCAATCTCTATAAACAAGGAAATATCTACACCGCCATCTGTATGAACATGGAAATATCTACACCGCCATCTGTATGAACATATAAATATCTACACCGCCATCGGTATTAAGATGGAGATATCTACACCGCTATCTATATAAACATGAAAATATCTACACCGCTATCTGTATAAACATGGAAATATCAACACCGCTATCTGTATAAACATGGAAATATCTACACCGCTACCTGTATAAACATGGAAATAACAGCACCGCTATCTGTATGAACATGGAAATATCTACACCACTATCTCTATGAACATGGAAATATCTACACAGCTATCTGTATGAACATGGAAATAGCTACACCGCTATCTGTATGAACATGGAAATATCTACACAGCCATCTGAATGAACATGGATATATCTACACAGCCATCTGGATGAACATGGAAATATCTACACCGCAATCTGTATGAACATGGAAATATCTACACCGCTAACTGTGTAAACCCGCATACATCTTCACCGCTATCTGTATAAACATGGAAATATCTACACCGCTATCTGTATAAACATGGAAATATCTACACCGCTACATGTATAAACATGGAAATATCAACACCGCTATCTGTATGAATATGGAAATATCTACACAGCCATCTGGATGAACATGGAAATATCTACACCGATATCTGTATGAACATGGAAATAGCTATACCGCTATCTGTATGAACATGGAAATATCTCCACCGCTATCTGTATGAACATGGAAATATCTACACTGCTATCTGTATGATCATGGAAATATCTTCACCGCCATCTGTATGAACATGGATATAACTACACAGCCATCTGGATGAACATGGAAATATCTACACCGCTGTATGTATGAACATGGAAATAGCTACACCGCTATCTGTATGAACATGGAAATATCTACACCGCTATCTGTATGAACATGGAAATATCTACACCGCTATCTGTATGAACATGGAAATATCTTCACCGCCATCTGTATGAACATGGATATATCTACATAGCCATCTGGATGAACATGGAAATATCTACACCGCTATCTGGATGAGCATGGAAATATCTACACCACTATCTGTGTAAACATGCATACATCTTCACTGCTATCTGTATATACATGGAAATATCTACACCGCTATCTGTATGAACATGGAAATATCTACACCGCTATCTGTTTGAACATGCAAATATCTACACCGCTATCTGCATGACAATGGAAATATCTACACCGCTATCTGCATATACATGGAAATATCTACAAAGCTATTTCTTTACACATGGAAATAACTACACCGCTATCTCTATTAACATGGAAATATCTACACCGCCATCTGTATGAACATGGAAATATCTGCACCGCCATCTGTATGAACATATAAATATCTACACTGCCATCTGTGTTAGGATGGAGATATCTACACCGCTATCTGTATAAACATGGAAATATCTACACCGCTATCCATATAAACATGGAAATATCTACACCGCTATCTGTATAAACATGGAAATATCTACACCGCTACCGGTATAAACATGGAAATATCAGCACCGCTATCTGTATGAACATGGGAATATCTACACAGCCATCTGGATGAACATGGAAATATCTACACCGCTATCTGTATGAACATGGAAATAGCTACACTGCTATCTGTATGAACATGGAAATATCTACACCACTATCTGTATGAACATGGATATATCTACACCGCTATCTGTATGAACATGGATATATCTACACAGCCATCTGGATGAACATGGAAATATCTACACCACAATCTGTATGAACTTTGAAATAGCTACACCTCTATCTGTATGAACATGGAAATATCTACACCGCTATCTGTATGAACATGGAAAGATCTACACCGCTATCTGTATGAACATGGAAATATCTTCACCGCCATGTGTATGAACATGGATATATCTACACAGCCATCTGGATGAACATGGAAATATCTACACCGCTATCTGAATGAACATGGAAATATCTACACCGCTATCTGTGTAAACATGCATACATCTTCACCGCTATCTGTATAAAAATGGAAATATCTCCACCGCTATCTGTATGAACATGGAAATATCTACACCGCTCTCTGTTTGAACATGGAAATATCTACACCGCTATCTGCATGACAATGGAAATATCTACAGAGCTATCGGCATATACATGGAAATATCTACAAAGCTATTTCTTTACACATGGAAATAACTACACCACTATCTCTATAAACATAGAAATATCTACACCGCCATCTGTATGAACATGGAAATATCTGCACCGCCATCTCTATGAACATATAAATATCTACACCACCATCTGTATTAAGATGGAGATATCTACACCGCTATCTGTATAAACATGGCAATATCTACACCGCTATCTGTATAAACATGGAAATATCTACACCGCTATCTGTATGAACATGGAAATATCTACACCACTACCTGTATAAACATGGAAATATCAGCACCGCTATCTGTATGAACATGGAAATATCTACACAGCCTTCTGGATGAACATGGAAATATCTACACCGCTATCTGTATGAACATGGAAATATCTACACCGCCATCTGTATGAACATGGAAGTATCTGCACCGCCATCTGTATGTACATATAAATATCTACACCGCCATCTGTATGAAGATGGAAATATCTACAACGCTACCTGTATGAACATGGATATATCTACACAGCCATCTGGATGAACATGGAAATATCTACACCGTTCTGTGCATGAACATGGAAATATCTACACCGCTATCTGTGTAAACATGCATACATCTTCACCGCAATCTGTATAAGCATGGAATTATCTACACCGCTATCTGAATGAACGTGGAAATATCTTCACCGCTATCAGTTTGAACATGGAAATATCTAAACAGCTATCAGCATGAAAATGGAAATATCTACACAGCTATCTGCATATGCATGGAAATATTTACACAGCTATGTCTTCACACTTGGAAATAACTACACCGCTATGTGTATGAACATGGAAATGTCTACACCGCCATGTGTATGAACATGGAAATATCTGAACCGCCATCTGTATGAACATATAAATATCTACACCGGCATCTGTATTAAGATGTAGATATCTACACCGCTATCTGTATAAACATGGAAATATCTACACCGCTATATGTATAAACATGGAAATATCTACACCGCTATCTGTATAAACATGGAAATATCTACACCGCTATCTGTATAAACATGGAAATATCAGCACCGCTATCTGTATGAACTTGGAAATATCAGCCCCTCTATCTGTATGAACATGGAAATATCTACACCGCTATCTCTATGAACATGGAAATAACTACACCGCTATCTGTATGAACATGGAAATATCTTCACCGCCATCTGTATGAACATGGATATATCTACACAGCCATCTGGATGAACATGGAAATATCTACACCGCTATCTGTATGAACATGGAAATATCTACACCGCTATCTGTGTAAACATGCATTCACCTTCACCGCTATCTGTATAAACATGGAAATATCTACACTGCTATCTGATTGAACATGGAAATATCTACACCGCTATCGGTTTGAACATGGAAATATCTACACCGCTATCTGCATGAAAATGGAAATATCTACACAGCGATCTGCATATACATGGAAATATCTACAAAGCTATCTCTTTACACATGGAAATTTCTACAGGGCTATCTCTATAAACATACAAATATCTACACCGCCATCTGTATGAACATGGAAATATCTGCAACGCGATCTGTATGAACATATTAATATCTACACCGCCGTCTATATTAAGATGGAGATATCTGCACCGCTATCTGTATAAACATGGAAATATCTACAGCGCTATCTGTATAAACTTGGAAATATCTACACCGCTATCTGTATAAACATGGAAATATCTACACCGCAATCTGTATAAACATGGAAATATCTACACCACTCCCTGTATAAACATGGAAATATCAGCACCGCTATCTGTATGAACTTGGAAATATCTACACCGCTATCTCTATGAACATGGAAATTTCTACACCGTTATCTGTATGAACATGGAAATAGCTACACCGCTATCTGTATGAACATGGAAATAGCTACACCGCTATCTGTATGAACATGGAAATATCTACACCGCTATTTGTGTAAATATGCATACATCTTCACCGCAATCTGTATAAACATGGAAATATAAAACACCGCTATCTGTATGAACATGGAAATATCTACACCGCTATCTGTTTGTACATGGAAATATCTACACCGCTATCTGCATGAAAATGGAAATATCTACACAGCTATCTGCATATACATGGAAATATCTACACAGATATCTCTTTACACATGGAAATAACTACACCGCTATCTGTATGAACATGGAAATAACTACACCACCATCTGTATGAACATGGAAATATGTGCACCGCCATCTGTATGAACATATAAATATCTACACGGCCATCTGTATTAAGATGGAGATATCTACACCGCTATCTGTATAAACATGGAGATATCTACACCGCTATCTGTATAAACATGGAAATATCTACACTGCTATCTGTATAAACATGGAAATATCTACACCGCTACCTGTATAAACTTGGAAATATCAGCACCGCTATCTGTATGAACATGGAAATATCAGCCCCTCTAACTGTAAGATCATTGAAATATCTACACAGCTATCTGTATGAACATGGAAATATCTTCACCGCCATCTGTATGAACATGGATATATCTACACAGCCATCTGGATGAACATGGAAATATCTACACCGCTATCTGTACAAACATGGAAATAGCTACACCGCTATCTGTATGAACATGGAAATATCTACACCGCTATCTGCATGAACATGGAAATATCTACACCGCTATCTGTGTAAAGAAGCATACATCTTCACCGCAATCTGTATAAGCATGGAAATATCAACACCGCTTTCTGTATGAACGTGGAAATATCTACACCGCTATGTGTTTGAACATGGAAATATTTAAACCTCTATCAGCATAAAAATGGAAATATCTACACAGCTATCTGCGTATACATGGAAATATCTACACAGCTATCTCTTTCAACATGGAAATAACTACACCGATATCTGTATAAACATGGAAATATCTGCACCGCTATCTGTATGAACATGGAAATATCTTCACCGCCATCTGTATGAACATGGATTTATCTACACACCCATCTGGATGAACATGGAAATATCTACACCGCTATCTGTATGAACATTTAAATAGCTACAACGCTATCTGTATGAACATGGAATTATCTACACCGCTATCTGTATGAACTTGGAAATATCTACACAGCTATCTGTTTGAACATGGAAATATCTACACCGCTATCTGCATGAAAATGGAAATATCTACACCGCTATCTGTGTAAACATGCATAAATCTTCACCGCTATCTGTATAAACATGGAAATATCTCCACCGCTATCTGTATGAACATGGAAATATCTACACCGCTAACTGCATGAAAATGGAAATATCTACAGAGCTATCTGCATATACATGGAAATATCTATAAAGCTATTTCTTTACACATGGAAATAACTACACCGCTATCTCTATAAACATAGAAATATCTACACCGCCATCTGTATGAACATGGAAATATCTGCACCGCCATCTGCATGAACATATAAATATCTACACCACCATCTGTATTAAGATGGAGATATCCACACCGCTATCTGTATAAACATGGAAATATCTACACCGCTATCTGTAAAAACATGGAAATATCAACACGGCTATCTGTATGAACATGGAAATATCTACACCGCTACCTATATAAACATGGAAATATCAGCACCGCTATCTGTATGAACATGGAAATATCCACACAGCCTTCTGGATGAACATGGAAATATCTACACCGCTATCTGTATGAACATGGAAATATCTACACCGCTATCTGAACATGGAAATATCTAAACCGCTATCTGCATGAAAATGGAAATATCTACACAGCTATCTGCATATACACGGAAATATCTACAAAGCTATTTCTTTACACATGGAAATAACTACACCGCTATCTCTATAAACATGGAAATATCTACACCACCATCTGTATGAACATGGAAATATCTGCACCGCCATCTGTATGAACATATAAATATCTACACCGCCATCTCTATTAAGATGGAGATATCTACAATGCTATCTGTATAAACATGGAAATATCTACACCGCTATCTGTATAAACATGGAAATATCTACACCGCTATCTGTATAAACATGGAAATATCTACACCGCTTCCTGTATAAACATGGAAATATCAGCACCGCTATCTGTTGAACATGGAAATATCTACACCGCTATCTGTATGAATATGGAAATATCTACACCGCTATCTGCATGAAAATGGAAATATCTACACAGCTATCTGCATATACATGCAAATATCTACAAAGCTATCTCTTTACACATGGAAATAACTACACCGCTATCTCTATAAACATGGAAATATTTACACCACTATCTGTATAAACATGAAAATATCTACACCGCTATCTGTATAAACATGGATATATCTACACCACTATCTGTATAAACATGGAAATATCTACACCGCTACCTGTATAAACATGGAAATATCAGCACCGCTATCTGTATGAACATGGAAATACCTACACTGCTATCTGTATGAACATGGAAATATCTACACCGATATCTGTATGAACATGGAAATATCTTCACCACCATCTGTATGAACATAGATATATCTACACAGCCATCTGGATGAACATGGAAATCTCAGCACCGCTGTCTGTATGAACATGGAAATATCTACACCGCTATCTGTATGAACATGGAAATATCTACACCGCTATCTGTATGAACATGGAAATATCTTCACCGCCATCTGTATGAACTTAGATATATCTACACAGTCATCTGGATGAACACGGAAATATCTACTCCGCTATCTGTAAGAGCATGGAAATATCTACACCGCTATCTCTGTAAACATGTGTACATCTTCACCACTATCTGTTTAAACATGGAAATATCTACACTGCTATCTGTATGAACATGGAAATATCTACACCGCTATCTGTTTGAACATGGAAATATCTACACCGCTATCTGAATGAAAATGGAAATATCTACAAAGCTATCTGCATATACATGGAAATATCTATACAGCTATCTCTTTACACATGGAAATAACTACACCGCTACCTCTATAAACATGGAAATATCTACACCGCCATCTGTATGAACATGGAAATATCTGCACCACCATCTGTATGATCATATAAATATCTACACCGCCATCTGTATTAAGATGGAGAGATCTACTCCGCTATCTGTATAAACATGGAAATACCTACACCGATATCTGTATAAACATGGAAATATCTACACCGCTATCTGTATGAACATGGTAATATCTTCACCGCCATCTGTATGAACATGGATTTATCTACATACCCTTCTGGATGAACATGGAATTATCTACACCGCTATCTGTATGAACATGGAAATAGCTACACCGCCATCTGTATGAACATGGAAATATCTACACTGCTATCTGTATGAACATGGAAATATCTACACCGCTATCTGTATGAACATGGAAATAGCTACACCGCTATCAGTATGAACATGGAAATGTCTACACCGCTATCTGTATGAACATGGAAATATCTACACCGCTATCTGCATGAACATGGAAATATCTTCACTGCCATCTTTATGATCATGGATATATGTACACAGCCATCTAGATGAACATGGAAATATCTACACCGCTATCTGTATGAACTTGGAAATATCTACACCGCTATCTGTGTTAACATGCATACATCTTCACCGCTATCTGTATAAACATGGAAATATGTACACCGCTATCTGTATGAACATGGAAATATCTACACAGCTATCTGTTAGAACATGGAAATATCTACACCGCTATCTGCATGAAAATGGAAATATCTACACAGCTATCTGCATATACATGGAAATATTTACAAAGCTATTTCTTTACACATGGAAATATCTACACCGCAGTCTCTATAAACATGGAAATATCTACACCGCCATCTGTATGAACATGGAAATATCTGCACGGCCATCTGTATGAACATATAAATATCTACACCGCCATCTGTATTAAGATGGAGATACCTACACCGCTATCTGTATAAACATGAAAATATCTACACAGCTATCTGTATAAACATGGAAATATCTACACCGCTATCTGTATAAACATGTAAATATCTACACCGCTACCTGTATAAACATGGAAATATCAGCACCGCTATCTGTATGAACATGGAAATATCTACACCGCTATCTCTATGAACATGGAAATATCTACACCGCTATCTGTATGAACATGGAAATATCTTCACCGCAATCTGTATGAACATGGATATATCTACATAGTCATCTGAATGAACATGGAATTATCTACACCGCTATCTGTATGAACATGGAAATATCTACACCACTATCTGTGTAAACATGCATACACCTTCAATGCTATCTGTATAAACAAGGAAATATCTACACCGCTATCTGTATGAACATGGAAATATCTACACCGCTAACTGTTTGAACATGGAAATATCTACTCCGCTATCTGCATGAAAATGGAAATATCTACACAGCTATCTGCATATACATGGAAATATCTACAAAGCTATTTCTTTACACATGGAAATAACTACACCGCTATCTCTATTAACATGGAAATATCTACACCGCCATCTGTATGAACATGGAGATATCTTCACCGCCATCTGTATGAACATATAAATATCTACACCGCCATCTGTATTAAGATGGAGATATCTACACCGCTATCTGTATAAACATATAAATATATACACCGCCGTCTATATTAAGATGGAGATATCTGCACCGCTATCTGTATAAACATGGAAATATCTACAGCGCTATCTGTATAAACTTGGAAATATCTACACCGCTATCTGTATAAACATGGAAATATCTACACCGCAATCTGTATAAACATGGAAATATCTACACCACTCCCTGTATAAACATGGAAATATCAGCACCGCTATCTGTATGAACGTGGAAATATCTACACCGCTATCTCTATGAATATGGAAATTTCCACACCGCTATCTGTATGAACATGGAAATAGCTACACCGCTATCTGTATGAACATGGAAATATCTACACCGCTATCTGTATGAACATGGAAATATCTACACCGCTATCTGTGTAAATATGCATACATCTTCACCGCAATCTGTATAAACATGGAAATATCAACACCGCTATCTGTATGAACATGGAAATATCTACACCGCTATCTGTTTGAACATGGAAATATCTACACCGCTATCTGCATGAAAATGGAAATATCTACACAGCTATCTGCATATACATGGAAATATCTACACAGATATCTCTTTACACATGGAAATAACTACACCGCTATCTGTATGAACATGGAAATAACTACACCACCATCTGTATGAACATGGAAATATGTGCACCGCCATCTGTATGAACATATAAATATCTACACGGCCATCTGTATTAAGATGGAGATATCTACACCGCTATCTGTATAAACATGGAGATATCTACACCGCTATCTGTATAAACATGGAAATATCTACACCGCTATCTGTATAAACATTGAAATATCTACACCGCTACCTGTATAAACTTGGAAATATCAGCACCGCTATCTGTATGAACATGGAAATATCAGCCCCTCTATCTGTAAGATCATTGAAATATCTACACAGCTATCTGTATGAACATGGAAATATCTTCACCGCCATCTGTATGAACATGGATATATCTACACAGCCATCTGGATGAACATGGAAATATCTACACCGCTATCTGTACGAACATGGAAATAGCTACACCGCTATCTGTATGAACATGGAAATATCTACACCGCTATCTGCATGAACATGGAAATATCTACACCGCTATCTGTGTAAAGAAGCATACATCTTCAGCGCAATCTGTATAAGCATGGAAATATCAACACCGCTTTCTGTATGAACGTGGAAATATCTACACCGCTATGTGTTTGAACATGGAAATATTTTAACCTCTATCAGCATAAAAATGGAAATATCTACACAGCTATCTCTTTCAACATGGAAATAACTACACCGATATCTGTATAAACATGGAAATATCTGCACCGCTATCTGTATGAACATGGAAATATCTTCACCGCCATCTGTATGAACATGGATTTATCTACACACCCATCTGGATGAACATGGAAATATCTACACCGCTATCTGTATGAACATTTATATAGCTACAACGCTATCTGTATGAACATGGAATTATCTACACCGCTATCTGTATGAACATGGAAATATCTACACAGCTATCTGTTTGAACATGGAAATATCTACACCGCTATCTGCATGAAAATGGAAATATCTACACAGCTATCTGCATACACATGGAAATATTTACAAAGCTATTTCTTTACACATGGAAATATCTACACCGCAGTCTCTATAAACATGGAAATATCTACACCGCCATCTGTATGAACATGGAAATATCTGCACCGCCATCTGAAAGAACATATAAATATGTACACCTCCATCTGTATTAAGATGGAGATATCTACACCGCTATCTGATTGAACATGGAAATATCTACACCGCTATCTGTATAAACTTGGAAATATCTGCACCGCTATCTGTATAAACCTGGAAATATCTACACCGCTACCTGTATAAACATGGAAATATGTGCACCGCCATCTGTATGAACATATAAATATCTACACCACCATCTGTATTAAGATGGAGATATCTACACCGCTATCTGTATAAACATGAAAATATCTACACCGCTATCTCTATGAACATGGAAATATCTACACCGCTATCTGTATGAACATGGAAATAGCTACACCGCTATCTGTATGAACATGGAAATATCTACACCTCTATCTGTATGAACATTAAAATATCTACACCGCTGTCTGTATGAACATGGAAATATCTACACAGCTATCTGTATGAACATGGAAATATCTACACCGCTATCTGTATGAACATGGAAATATCTTCACCGCCATCTGAATGAACATGGATATATCTACACAGCCATCTGGATGAACATGGAAATATCAACACCGCTATCTGTATGAACATGGAAATATCTGCACCGCTAACTGTGTAAACATGCATACATCTTCACCTCTATCTGTATAAACATGGAAATATCTACACCGCTATCTGTATAAACATGGGAATATCTACACCGCTACCAGTATAAACATGGAAATATCAGCACCGCTATCTGTATGAACATGGAAATATCTACACAGCCATCTGGATGAACATGGAAATATCTACACCGCTATCTGTATGAAAATGGAAATAGCTACACCGCTATCTGTATGAACATGGAAACGTCAACACCGCTATCAGTATGAACATGGAAATATCTACACCGCTATCTGTATGATCATGGAAATATCTTCACCGCCATCTGTATGAACATGGATATCTCTACATAGCCATCTGCATGAACATGGAAATATCTACACCGCTATCTGTATGAACATGGAAATATCTACACCACTGTCTGTGTAAACATGCATACATCTTCACCGCTATCTGTATAAACATGGAAATATCTGCACCGCTATCTGTATGAACATGGAAATATCTACACCGCTATCTGTTTGAACATGGAAATATCTACTCCGCTATCTGCATGAAAATGGAAATATCTACACAGCTATCTGCATATACATGGAAATATCTACAAAGCTATTTCTTTACACATGGAAATATCTACACCGCTATCTCTATTAACATGGAAATATCTACACCGCCATCTGTATGAACATGGAGATATCTTCACCGCCATCTGTATGAACATATAAATATCTACACCGCCATCTGTATTAAGATGGAGATATCTGCACCGCTATCTGTATAAACATGGAAATATCTACACCGCTATCTGTATAAACATGGAAATATCTACACCGCTATCTGTATAAACATGGAAATATCTACACTGCTACCTGTATAAACATGGAAATATCAGCACCGCTATATGTATGAACATGGAAATATCTACACAGCCATCTGGATGAACATGGAAATATCTACACCGCTATATGTATGAACATGGAAATAGATACACCGCTATCTGTATGAACATGGAAATAGCTACACCACTATCTGTATGAACATGGAAATATCTACACCGCTATCTGTATGAACATGGAAATATCTTCACCTCCATCTGTATGAACATGGATATATCTACACAGCCATCTGGATGAACATGGAAATATCTACACCGCAATCTGTATGAACATGGAAATAGCTACACAGCCATCTGGATGAACATGGAAATATCTACACCGCAATCTGTATGAACATGGAAATAGCTACACCTCTATCTGTATGAACATGGAAATATCTACACCGCTATCTGTATGAACATGGAAAGATCTTCACCGCTATCTGTATGAACATGGAAATATCTTCACCGCCATCTGTATGAACATGGATATATCTACACAGCCATCTGGATGAACATGGAAATATCTACACCGCTACCTGAATGAACATGGAAATATCTACACCGCTATCTGTGTAAACATGCATAAATCTTCACCGCTATCTGTATTAACATGGAAATATCTCCACCGCTATGTGTATGAACATGGAAATATCTACACCGCTAACTGCATGAAAATGGAAATATCTACAGAGCTATCTGCATATACATGGAAATATCTATAAAGCTATTTCTTTACACATGGAAATAACTACACCGCTATCTCTATAAACATAGAAATATCTACACCGCCATCTGTATGAACATGGAAATATCTGCACCGCCATCTGCATGAACATATAAATATCTACACCACCATCTGTATTAAGATGGAGATATCCACACCGCTATCTGTATAAACATGGAAATATCTACACCGCTATCTGTAAAAACATGGAAATATCTACATGGCTATCTGTATGAACATGGAAATATCTACACCGCTACCTGTATAAACATGGAAATATCAGCACCGCTATCTGTATGAACATGGAAATATCCACACAGCCTTCTGGATGAACATGGAAATATCTACACCGCTATCTGTATGAACATGGAAATATCTACACTGCTATCTGTATGAACATGGAAATATCTACACCGCTATCTGTGCAAACATGCATACATCTTCACCGCTATCTGTATAAACATGCAAATATCTACACCGCTATCTGTTTGAACATGGAAATATCGACACCGCTATCTGCATGAAAATGGAAATATCTACACAGCTATCTGCATATACACGGAAATATCTACAAAGCTATTTCTTTACACATGGAAATAACTACACCGCTATCTCTATGAACATGGAAATATCTACACCGCCATCTGTATGAACATGGAAATATCTGCACTGCCATCTGTATGAACATATAAATATCTACACAGCCATCTGTATTAAGATGGAGATATCTACACCGCTATCTGTATAAACATGGAAATATCTACACCGCTATCTGTATAAACATGGAAATATCTACACTGCTATCTGTATAAACATGGAAATATCTACATGGCTACCTGTATAAACATAGAAATATCAGCACCGCTATCTGTATGAACATGGAAATATCTACACAGCCTTCTGGATGAACATGGAAATATCTACACCGCTATTTGTATGAACATGGAAATATCTACACCGCTATCTGTATGAACATGGAAATATCTACACCGCTATCTGTGCAAACATGCATACATCTTCACCGCTATCTGTATAAACATGGAAATATCTACACCGCTATCTGTATGAACATGGAAATATCTACACCGCTATCTGAACATGGAAATATCTACACCGCTATCTGCATGAAAATGGAAATATCTACACAGCTATCTGCATATACACGGAAATATCTACAAAGCTACTTCTTTACACATGGAAATAACTACACTGCTATCTCTATAAACATGGAAATATCTACACCATCATCTGTATGAACATGGAAATATCTGCACCGCCATCTGTATGAACATATAAATATCTACACCGCCATCTCTATTAAGATGGAGATATCTACACTGCTATCTGTATAAACATGGAAATATCTACACCGCTATCTGTATAATAATGGAAATATCTACACCGCTATCTGTATAAACATGGAAATATCTACACCGCTACCTGTATAAACATGGAAATATCAGCACCGCTATCTGTATGAACATGGAAATATCTACACCGCTATCTGTATGAATATGGAAATATCTACACCGCTATCTGCATGAAAATGGAAATATATACACAGCTATCTGCATATACATGGAAATACCTACAAAGCTATCTCTTTACACATGGAAATAACTACACCGCTATCTCTATAAACATGGAAATATCTACACCACTATCTGTATAAACATGGAAATATCTACACCGCTATCTGTATAAACATGGAAATATCTACACCACTATCTGTATAAACATGGAAATATCTACACCGCTACCTGTATAAACATGGAAATATCAGCACCGCTATCTGTATGAACATGGAAATACCTACACTGCTACCTGTATGAACATGGAAATATCTACACCGATATCTGTATGAACATGGAAATATCTTCACCACCATCTGTATGAACATAGATATATCTACACAGCCATCTGGATGAACATGGAAATATCAACACCGCTGTCTGTATGAATATGGAAATATCTACACCGCTATCTGCATGAAAATGGAAATATCTACACAGCTATCTGCATATACATGGAAATATCTACAAAGCTATCTCTTTACACATGGAAATAACTACACCGCTATCTCTATAAACATGGAAATATCTACACCACTATCTGTATAAACATGGAAACATGTACACCGCTATCTGTATAAACATTTAAATATCTACACCACTATCTGTATAAACATGGAAATATCTACACCGCTACCTGTATAAACATGGAAATATCAGCACCGCTATCTGTATGAACATGGAAATACCTACACTTCTATCTGTATGAACATGGAAATATCTACACCGATATCTGTATGAACATGGAAATATCTTCACCACCATCTGTATGAACATAGATATATCTACACAGCCATCTGGATGAACATGGAAATATCAGCACCGCTGTCTGTATGAACATGGAAATATCTACACCGCTATCTGTATGAACATGGAAAGATCTACACCGCTATCTGTATGAACATGGAAATATCTTCACCACCATCTGTATGAACATGGATATATCTACACAGCCATCTGGATGAACACGGAAATATCTACACTGCTATCTGTATGAGCATGGAAATATCTACACCGCTATCTCTGTAAACATGTATACACCTTCACCACTATCTGTTTAAACATGGAAATATCTACACTGCTATCTGTATGAACATGGAAATATCTACACCGCTATCTGTTTGAACATGGAAATATCTACACCGCTATCTGCATGAAAATGGAAATATCTACAAAGCTTTCTGCATATACATGGAAATATCCATACAGCTATCTCTTTACACATGGAAATAACTACACCGCTACCTCTATAAACATGGAAATATCTACACCGCCATCTGTATGAACATGGAAATATCTGCACCACCATCTGTATGATCATATAAATATCTACACCGCCATCTGTATTAAGAAGGAGAGATCTACTCCGCTATCTGTATAAACATGGAAATATCTACACCACTATCTGTATGAACATGGAAATATCTTCACCGCCATATGTATGAACATGGATATATCTACACAGCCATCTGGATGAACATGGAAATATCTACACCGCAATCTGTATGAACATGGAAATAGCTACACCTCTATCTGTATGAACATGGAAATATCTACACCGCTATCTGTATGAACAGGGAAAGATCTACACCGCTATCTGTATGAACATGGAAATATCTTCACCGCCATCTGTATGAACATGGATATATCTACACAGCCATCTGGATGAACATGGAAATATCTACACCGCTACCTGAATGAACATGGAAATATCTACACCGCTATCTGTGTAAACATGCATAAATCTTCACCGCTATCTGTATAAACATGGAAATATTTCCACCGCTATCAGTATGAACATGGAAATATCGACACCGCTATCTGCATGAAAATGGAAATATCTACAGAGCTATCTGCATATACATGGAAATATCTTCAAGGCTATTTCTTTACACATGGAAATAACTACACCGCTATCTCTATGAACATGGAAATATCTACACCGCCATCTGTATGAACATGCAAATATCTGCACTGCCATCTGTATGAACATATAAATATCTACACCGCCATCTGTATTAAGATGGAGATATCTACACCGCTATCTGTATAAACATGGAAATATCTACACCGCTATCTGTATAAACATGGAAATATCTACACCGCTATCGGTATAAACATGGAAATATCTACATGGCTACCTGTATAAACATAGAAATATCATCACCGCCATCTGTATGAACATGGAAATATCTACACAGCCTTCTGGATGAACATGGAAATATCTACACCGCTATTTGTATGAACATGGAAATATCTACACCGCTATCTGTATGAACATGGAAATATCTACACCGCTATCTGTGCAAACATGCATACATCTTCACCGCTATCTGTATAAACATGGAAATATCTACACCGCTATCTGTATGAACATGGAAATATCTACACCGCTATCTGAACATGGAAATATCTACACCGCTATCTGCATGAAAATGGAAATATCTACACAGCTATCTGCATATACACGGAAATATCTACAAAGCTATTTCTTTACACATGGAAATATCTACACTGCTATCTCTATAAACATGGAAATATCTACAACATCATCTGTATGAACATGGAAATATCTGCACCGCCATCTGTATGAACATATAAATATCTACACCGCCATCTCTATTAAGATGGAGATATCTACACTGCTATCTGTATAAACATGGAAATATCTACACCGCTATCTGTATAAACATGGAAATATCTACACCGCTATCTGTATAAACATGGAAATATCTACACCGCTACCTGTATAAACATGGAAATATCAGCACCGCTATCTGTATGAACATGGAAATATCTACACCGCTATCTGTATGAATATGGAAATATCTACACCGCTATCTGCATTAAAATGGAAATATCTACACAGCTATCTGCATATACATGGAAATATCTACAAAGCTATCTCTTTACACATGGAAATAACTACACCGCTATCTCTATAAACATGGAAATATCTACACCACTATCTGTATAAACATGGAAATATCTACACCGCTATCTGTATAAACATGGAAATATCTACACCACTATCTGTATAAACATGGAAATATCTACACCGCTACCTGTATAAACATGGAAATATCAGCACCGCTATCTGTATGAACATGGAAATACCTACACTGCTATCTGTATGAACATGGAAATATCTACACCGATATCTGTATGAACATGGAAATATCTTCACCACCATCTGTATGAACATAGATATATCTACACAGCCATCTGGATGAACATGGAAATATCAGCACCGCTGTCTGTATGAATATGGAAATATCTACACCGCTATCTGCATGAAAATGGAAATATCTACACAGCTATCTGCATATACATGGAAATATCTACAAAGCTATCTCTTTACACATGGAAATAACTACACCGCTATCTCTATAAACATGGAAATATCTACACCACTATCTGTATAAACATGGAAATATCTACACCGCTATCTGTATAAACATGGAAATATCTACACCACTATCTGTATAAACATGGAAATAACTACACCGCTACCTGTATAAACATGGAAATATCAGCACCGCTATCTGTATGAACATGGAAATACCTACACTGCTATCTGTATGAACATGGAAATATCTCCACCGATATCTGTATGAATATGGAAATATCTTCACCACCATCTGTATGAACATAGATATATCTACACAGCCATCTGGATGAACATGGAAATATCAGCACCGCTGTCTGTATGAACACGGAAATATCTACACCGCTATCTGTATGAACATGGAAAGATCTACACCGCTATCTGTATGAACATGGAAATATCTTCACCACCATCTGTATGAACATGGATATATCTACACAGCCATCTGGATGAACACGGAAATATCTACACTGCTATCTGTATGAGCATGGAAATATCTACACCGCTATCTCGGTAAACATGTATACATCTTCACCACTATCTGTTTAAACATGGAAATATCTACACTGCTATCTGTATGAAAATGGAAATATCTACACCGCTATCTGTTTGAACATGGAAATATCTACACCGCTATCTGCATGAAAATGGAAATATCTACAAAGCTATCTGCATATACATGGAAATATCTATACAGCTATCTCTTTACACATGGAAATAACTACACCGCTACCTCTATAAACATGGAAATATCTACACCGCCATCTGTATGAACATGGAAATATCTGCACCACCATCTGTATGATCATATAAATATCTACACCGCCATCTGTATTAAGAAGGAGAGATCTACTCCGCTATCTGTATAAACATGGAAATATCTACACCACTATCTGTATGAACATGGAAATATCTACACCGCTATCTGTATGAACATGGAAATATCTTCACCGCCATCTGTATGAACATGGATATATCTACACAGCCATCTGGATGAACATGGAAATATCTACACCGCAATCTGTATGAACATGGAAATAGCTACACCTCTATCTGTATGAACATAGAAATATCTACACCGCTATCTGTATGAACAGGGAAAGATCTACACCGCTATCTGTATGAACATGGAAATATCTTCACCGCCATCTGTATGAACATGGATATATCTACACAGCCATCTGGATGAACATGGAAATATCTACACCGCTACCTGAATGAACATTGAAATATCTACACCGCTATCTGTGTAAACATGCATAAATCTTCACCGCTATCTGTATAAACATGGAAATATTTCCACCGCTATCAGTATGAACATGGAAATATCTACACCGCTAACTGCATGAAAATGGAAATATCTACAGAGCTATCTGCATAGACATGGAAATATCTTCAAAGCTATTTCTTTACACATGGAAATAACTACACCGCTATCTCTATAAACATAGAAATATCTACACCGCCATCTCTATGAACATGGAAATATCTGCACCGCCATCTGCATGAACATATAAATATCTACACCACCATCTGTATTAAGATGGATATATCCACACCGCTATCTGTATAAACATGGAAATATCTACACCGCTATCTGTATAAACATGGAAATATCTACACCGCTATCTGTATAAACATGGAAATATCTACACCGCTACCTATATAAACATGGAAATATCAGCACCGCTATCTGTATGAACATGGAAATATCCACACAGCCTTCTGGATGAACATGGAAATATCTACACCGCTATCTGTATGAACATGGAAATATCTACACCGCTATCTGTGCAAACATGCATACATCTTCACCGCTATCTGTATAAACATGGAAATATCTACACCGCTATCTGTATGAACATGGAAATATCTACACCGCTATCTGAACATGGAAATATCTACACCGCTATCTGCATGAAAATGGAAATATCTACACAGCTATCGGCATATACACGGAAATCTCTACAAAGCTATTTCTTTACACATGGAAATAACTACACCGCTATCTCTATAAACATGGAAATATCTACACCACCATCTGTATGAACATGGAAATATCTGCACCGCCATCTGTATGAACATATAAATATCTACACCGCCATCTCTACTAAGATGGAGATATCTACAATGCTATCTGTATAAACATGGAAATATCTACACCGCTATCTGTATAAACATGGAAATATCTACACCACTATCTGTATGAACATGGAAATATCTTCACCGCCATCTGTATGAACATCGATATATCTACACAGCCATCTGGATGAACATGGAAATATCTACACCACTACCTGAATGAACATGGAAATATCTACACCGCTATCTGTGTAAACATGCATAAATCTTCACCGCTATCTGTATAAACATGGAAATATCTCCACCGCTATCTGTATGAACATGGAAATATCTACACCGCTAACTGCATGAAAATGGAAATATCTACAGAGATATCTGCATATACATGGAAATATCTATAAAGCTATTTCTTTACACATGGAAATAACTACACCGCTATCTCTATAAACATAGAAATCTCTACACCGCCATCTGTATGAACATGGAAATATCTGCACCGCCATCTGCATGAACATATAAATATCTACACCACCATCTGTATTAAGATGGAGATATCCACACCACTATCTGTATAAACATGGAAATATCTACACCGCTATCTGTAAAAACATGGAAATATCTACATGGCTATCTGTATGAACATGGAAATATCTACACCGCTACCTGTATAAACATGGAAATATCAGCACCGCTATCTGTATGAACATGGAAATATCCACACAGCCTTCTGGATGAACATGGAAATATCTACACCGCTATCTGTATGAACATGGAAATATCTACACCGCTATCTGTATGAACATGGAAATATCTACACCGCTATCTGTGCAAACATGCATACATCTTCACCGCTATCTGTATAAACATGCAAATATCTACACCGCTATCTGTTTGAACATGGAAATATCGACACCGCTATCTGCATGAAAATGGAAATATCTACACAGCTATCTGCATATACACGGAAATATCTACAAAGCTATTTCTTTACACTGGAAATAACTACACCGCTATCTCTATGAACATGGAAATATCTACACCGCCATCTGTATGAACATGGAAATATCTGCACTGCCATCTGTATGAACATATAAATATCTACACCGCCATCTGTATTAAGATGGAGATATCTACACCGCTATCTGTATAAACATGGAAATATCTACACCGCTATCTGTATAAACATGGAAATATCTACACCGCTATCTGTATAAACATGGAAATATCTACATGGCTACCTGTATAAACATAGAAATATCAGCACCGCTATCTGTATGAACATGGAAATATCTACACAGCCTTCTGGATGAACATGGAAATATCTACACCGCTATTTGTATGAACATGGAAATATCTACACCGCTATCTGTATGAACATGGAAATATCTACACCGCTATCTGTGCAAACATGCATACATCTTCACCGCTATCTGTATAAACATGGAAATATCTACACCGCTATCTGTATGATCATGGAAATATCTACACCGCTATCTGAACATGGAAATATCTACACCGCTATCTGCATGAAAATGGAAATATCTACACAGCTATCTGCATATACACGGAAATAACTACAAAGCTACTTCTTTACACATGGAAATAACTACACTGCTATCTCTATAAACATGGAAATATCTACACCATCATCTGTATGAACATGGAAATATCTGCACCGCCATCTGTATGAACATATAAATATCTACACCGCCATCTCTATTAAGATGGAGATATCTACACTGCTATCTGTATAAACATGGAAATATCTACACCGCTATCTGTATAAACATGGAAATATCTACACCGCTATCTGTATAAACATGGAAATATCTACACCGCTACCTGTATAAACATGGAAATATCAGCAGCGCTATCTGTATGAACATGGAAATACCTACACTTCTATCTGTATGAAGATGGAAATATCTACACCGATATCTGTATGAACATGGAAATATCTTCACCACCATCTGTATGAACATAGATATATTTACACAGCCATCTGGATGAACATGGAAATATCAACACCGCTGTCTGTATGAATATGGAAATATCTACACCGCTATCTGCATGAAAATGGAAATATCTACACAGCTATCTGCATATACATGGAAATATCTACAAAGCTATCTCTTTACACATGGAAATAACTACACCGCTATCTCTATAAACATGGAAATATCTACACCACTATCTGTATAAACATGGAAATATCTACACCGCTATCTGTATAAACATGGAAATATCTACACCACTATCTGTATAAACATGGAAATATCTACACCGCTACCTGTATAAACATGGAAATATCAGCACCGCTATCTGTATGAACATGGAAATACCTACACTTCTATCTGTATGAAGTTGGAAATATCTACACCGATATCTGTATGAACATGGAAATATCTTCACCACCATCTGTATGAACATAGATATATCTACACAGCCATCTGGATGAACATGGAAATATCAGCACCGCTGTCTGTATGAACATGGAAATATCTACACCGCTATCTGTATGAACATGGAAAGATCTACACCGCTATCTGTATGAACATGGAAATATCTTCACCACCATCTGTATGAACATGGATATATCTACACAGCCATCTGGATGAACACGGAAATATCTACACTGCTATCTGTATGAGCATGGAAATATCTACACCGCTATCTCTGTAAACATGTATACATCTTCACCACTATCTGTTTAAACATGGAAATATCTACACTGCTATCTGTATGAACATGGAAATATCTACACCGCTATCTGTTTGAACATGGAAATATCTACACCGCTATCTGCATGAAAATGGAAATATCTACAAAGCTATCTGCATATACATGGAAATATCTATACAGCTATGTCTTTACACGTGGAAATAACTACACCGCTACCTCTATAAACATGGAAATATCTACACCGCCATCTGTATGAACATGGAAATATCTGCACCACCATCTGTATGATCATATAAATATCTACACCGCCATCTGTATTAAGAAGGAGAGATCTACTCCGCTATCTGTATAAACATGGAAATATCTACACCACTATCTGTATGAACATGGAAATATCTACACCGCTATCTGTATGAACATGGAAATATCTTCACCGCCATCTGTATGAACATGGATATATCTACAGAGCCATCTGGATGAACATGGAAATATCTACACCGCAATCTGTATGAACATGGAAATAGCTACACCTCTATCTGTATGAACATGGAAATATCTACACCGCTATCTGTATGAACTGGGAAAGATCTACACCGCTATCTGTATGAACATGGAAATATCTTCACCGCCATCTGTATGAACATGGATATATCTACACAGCCATCTGGATGAACATGGAAATATCTACACCGCTACCTGAATGAACATGGAAATATCTACACCGCTATCTGTGTAAACATGCATAAATCTTCACCGCTATCTGTATAAACATGGAAATATTTCCACCGCTATCAGTATGAACATGGAAATATCTACACCGCTATCTGCATGAAAATGGAAATATCTACAGAGCTATCTGCATATACATGGAAATATCTTCAAAGCTATTTCTTTACACATGGAAATAACTACACCGCTATCTCTATAAACATAGAAATATCTACACCGCCATCTCTATGAACATGGAAATATCTGCACCGCCATCTGCATGAACATATAAATATCTACACCACCATCTGTATTAAGATGGATATATCCACACCGCTATCTGTATAAACAAGGAAATATCTACACCGCTATCTGTATAAACATGGAAATATCTACACCGCTATCTGTATGAACATGGAAATATCTACACCGCTACCTATATAAACATGGAAATATCAGCACCGCTATCTGTATGAACATGGAAATATCCACACAGCCTTCTGGATGAACATGGAAATATCTACACCGCTATCTGTATGAACATGGAAATATCTACACCGCTATCTATATGAACATGGAAATATCTACACCGCTATCTGTGCAAATATGCATACATCTTCACCGCTATCTGTATAAACATGCAAATATCTACACCGCTATCTGTTTGAACATGGAAATATCGACACCGCTATCCGCATGAAAATGGAAATATCTACACAGCTGTCTGCATATACACGGAAATATCTACAAAGCTATTTCTTTACACATGGAAATAACTACACCGCTATCTCTATGAACATGGAAATATCTACACCGCCATCTGTATGAACATGGAAATATCCGCACTGCCATCTGTACGAACATATAAATATCTACACCGCCATCTGTATTAAGATGGAGATATCTACACCGCTATCTGTATAAACATGGAAATATCTACACCGCTATCTGTATAAACATGGAAATATCTACACCTCTATCTGTATAAACATGGAAATATCTACATGGCTACCTGTATAAACATAGAAATATCAGCACCGCTATCTGTATGAACATGGAAATATCTACACAGCCTTCTGGATGAACATGGAAATATCTACACCGCTATTTGTATGAACATGGAAATATCTACACCGCTATCTGTATGAACATGGAAATATCTACACCGCTATCTGTGCAAACATGCATACATCTTCACCGCTATCTGTATAAACATGCAAATATCTACACCGCTATCTGTATGAACATGGAAATATCTACACCGCTATCTGAACATGGAAATATCTACACCGCTATCTGCATGAAAATGGAAATATCTACACAGCTATATGCATATACACGGAAATATCTACAAAGCTATTTCTTTACACATGGAAATAACTACACTGCTATCTCTATAAACATGGAAATATCTACACCATCATCTGTATGAACATGGAAATATCTGCACCGCCATCTGTATGAACATATAAATATCTACACCGCCATCTCTATTAAGATGGAGATATCTACACTGCTATCTGTATAAACATGGAAATATCTACACCGCTATCTGTATAAACATGGAAATATCTACACCGCTATCTGTATAAACATGGAAATATCTACACCGCTACCTGTATAAACATGGAAATATCAGCACCGCTATCTGTATGAACATGGAAATATCTACACCGCTATCTGTATGAATATGGAAATATCTACACCGCTATCTGCATGAAAATGGAAATATCTACACAGCTATCTGCATATACATGGAAATATCTACAAAGCTATCTCTTTACACATGGAAATAACTACACCGCTATCTCTATAAACATGGAAATATCTACACCACTATCTGTATAAACATGGAAATATCTACACCGCTATCTGTATAAACATGGAAATATCTACACCACTATCTGTATAAACATGGAAATATCTACACCGCTACCTGTATAAACATGGAAATATCAGCACCGCTATCTGCATGAACATGGAAATACCTACACTGCTATCTGTATGAACATGGAAATATCTACACCGATATCTGTATGAACATGGAAATATCTTCACCACCATCTGTATGAACATAGATATATCTACACAGCCATCTGGATGAACATGGAAATATCAGCACCGCTGTCTGTATGAATATGGAAATATCTACACCGCTATCTGTATGAACATGGAAATATGTACACCGCTATCTGTATGAACATGGAAATAGCTACACCGCTATCAGTATGAACATGGAAATGTCTACACCGCTATCTGTATGAACATGGAAATATCTACACCGCTATCTGCATGAACATGGAAATATCTTCACTGCCATCTTTATGATCATGGATATATCTACACAGCCATCTAGATGAACATGGAAATATCTACACCGCTATCTGTATGAACTTGGAAATATCTACACCGCTATCTGTGTTAACATGCATACATCTTCACCGCTATCTGTATAAACATGGAAATATGTACACCGCTATCTGTATGAACATGGAAATATCTACACAGCTATCTGTTTGAACATGGAAATATCTACACCGCTATCTGCATGAAAATGGAAATATCTACACAGCTATCTGCATATACATGGAAATATTTACAAAGCTATTTCTTTACACATGGAAATATCTACACCGCAGTCTCTATAAACATGGAAATATCTACACCGCCATCTGTATGAACATGGAAATATCTGCACGGCCATCTGTAGAACTTATAAATATCTACACCGCCATCTGTATTAAGATGGAGATACCTACACCGCTATCTGTATAAACATGAAAATATCTACACCGCTATCTGTATAAACATGGAAATATCTACACCGCTATCTGTATAAACATGTAAATATCTACACCGCTACCTGTATAAACATGGAAATATCAGCACCGCTATCTGTATGAACATGGAAATATCTACACCGCTATCTTTATGAACATGGAAATATCTACACCGCTATCTGTATGAACATGGAAATAGGTACACCGCTATCTGTATGAACATGGAAATATCTACACCACTATCTGTATGAACATGGAAATATCTACACCGCTGTCTGTATGAACATGGAAATATCTACACAGCTATCTGTATGAACATGGAAATATCTACACCGCTATCTGTATGAACATGGAAATATCTTCACCGCCATCTGAATGAACATGGATATATCTACACAGCCATCTGGATGAACATGGAAATATCAACACCGCTATCTGTATGAACATGGAAATATATACACCACTATCTCTTTGAACATGGAAATATCTACTCCGCTATCTGCATGAAAATGGAAATATCTACACAGCTATCTGCATATACATGGAAATATCTACAAAGCTATTTCCTTACACATGGAAATAACTACACCGCTATCTCTATTAACATGGAAATATCTACACCGCCATCTGTATGAACATGGAGATATCTTCACCGCCATCTGTATGAACATATAAATATCTACACCGCCATCTGTATTAAGATGGAGATATCTACACCGCTATCTGTATAAACATATAAAGATCTACACCGCCATCTGTATTAAGATGGAGATATCTACACCGCTATCTGTATAAACATGGAAATATCTACACCGCTATCTGTATAAACATGGAAATATCTACACCGCTATCTGTATAAACATGGAAATATCTACACCGCTACCTGTATAAACATGGAAATATCAGCACCGCTATCTGTATGAACATGGAAATATCTACACAGCCATCTGGATGAACATGGAAATATCTACACCGCTATATGTATGAACCTGGAAATAGATACACCGCTATCTGTATGAACATGGAAATATCTAAACCACTATCTGTAAGAACATGGAAATATCTATACCGCTATCTGTATGAACATGGAAATATCTTCACCGCCATCTGTATGAACATGGATATATCTACACAGCCATCTGGATGAACATGGAAATATCTACACCGCAATCTGTATGAACATTTAAATAGCTACACCTCTATCTGTATGAACATGGAAATATCTACAAAGCTATTTCTTTACACATGGAAATAACTACACCGCTATCTCTATAAACATAGAAATATCTACACCGCCATCTGTATTAACATGGAAATATCTGCAACGCCATCTGCATGAACATATAAATATCTACACCACCATCTGTATTAAGGTGGAGATATCCACACCGCTATCTGTATAAACATGGAAATATCTACACCGCTACCTGTATAAACATGGAAATATCTACACCGCTATCTGTATGAACATGGAAATATCTACACTGTTACCTATATAAACATGGAAATCTCAGCACCGCTATCTGTATGAACATGGAAATATCTACACAGCCTTCTGGATGAACATGGAAATATATACACCGCTATCTGTATGAACAAGGAAATATCTACACCGCTATCTGTATGAACATGGAAATATCTACACCGCTATCTGTATGAACATGGAAATATCTACACCGCTATCTGTATGAACATGGAAATATCTACACCGCTATCTGTGCAAACATGCATACATCTTCACCGCTATCTGTATAAACATGCAAATATCTACACCGCTATCTGTATGAACATGGAAATATCTACACCGCTATCTGTTTGGACATGGAAATATCTACACCGCTATCTGCATGAAAATGGAAATATCTACACCGCTATCTGTATAAACATGGAAATATCTACACCGCTATCTGTATAAACATGGAAATATCTACACCGCTATCTGTATGAACATGGAAATATCTACACCGCTATCTGTATGAACATGGAAATATCTACACCGCTATCTGTATGAACATAGATATATCTACACAGCCATCTTGATGAACATGGAAATATCAGCACCGCTGTCTGTATGAACATGGAAATATCTACACCGCTATCTGTATGAACATGAAAATATCTACACCGCTATCTGTATGAACATGGAAATATCTTCACCGCCATCTGTATGAACATGGATATATCTACACAGCCATCTGGATGAACACGGAATTATCTACAGCGCTATCTGTATGAGCATGGAAATATCTACACCGCTATCTGTGTAAACATGTATACATCTTCACCACTATCTGTTTAAACTTGGAAATGTCTACACTGCTATCTGTATGAACATGGAATTATCTACACCGCTATCTGTTTGAACATGGAAATATCTACACCGCTATCTGCATGAAAATGGAAATATCTACAAAGCTATCTGCATATACATGGAAATATCTATACAGCTATCTCTTTACACATGGAAATAACTACACCGCTATCTCTATAAACATGAAAATATCTACACCGCCATCTGTATGAACATGGAAATATCTGCACCGCCATCTGTATGATCATATAAATATCTACACCGCCATCTGTATTAAGATGGAGATATCTACACCGCTATCTGTATAAACATGGAAATATCTACACCGATATCTGTACAAACATGGAAATATCTACACCGCTATCTGTATGAACATGGAAATATCTTCACCGCCATCTGTATGAACATGGATATATCTACACAGCCGTCTGGATGAACATGGAAATATCTACACTGCTATCTGTATGAACATGGAAATAGCTACACCGCTATCTGTATGAACATGGCAATATCTACACCGCTATCTGTATGAACATGGAAATATCTACACCGCTATCTGTATGAACATGGAAATATCTTCACCGCCATCTGTACGAACATGGATATATCTACACAGCCATCTGGATGAACATGGAAATATCTACACCGCTATCTGTATGAACATGGAAATATCTACACCGCTATCTGTGTTAACATGCATACATCTTCACCGCTATCTGTATAAACATGGAAATATCTACACAGCTCTCTGCATATACATGGAAATATCTACAAAGCTATTTCTTTACACATGGAAATATCTACACCGCAATCTCTATAAACATGGAAATATCTACACCGCCATCTGTATGAACATGGAAATATCTGCACCGCCATCTGTATGAACATATAAATATCTACACCGCCATCTGTATTAAGATGGAGATATCTACACCGCTATCTGTATAAACATGGAAATATCTACACCGCTACCTGTATAAACATGGAAATATCAGAACCGCTATCTGTATGAACATGGAAAGATCAGCACCGCTATCTGTATGAACATGGAAATATCTACACCGCTATCTGCATGAAAATGGAAATATCTACACAGCTATCTGCATATACATGGAAATATGTACAAAGCTATCTCTTTACACATGGAAATAACTACACCGCTATCTCTATAAACATGGAAATATCTACACCACTATCTATATAAACATGGAAATATCTACAACGCTATCTGTATAAACATGGAAATATCTACACCGCTATCTGTATAAACATGGAAATATCTACACCTCTACCTGTATAAACATGGAAGTATCAGCACCGCTATCTGTATGAACATGGAAATACCTACACTGCTATCTGTATGAACATGGAAATATCTACACCGATATCTGTATTAACATGGAAATACCTTCACCACCATCTGTATGAACATAGATATATCTACACAGCCATCTGGATGAACATGGAAATATCAGCACCTCTGTCTGTATGAACATGGAATATCTACACCGCTATCTGTATGAACATGGAAATATCTACACCGCTATCTGTATGAACATGGAAATATCTTCACCGCCATCTGTATGAACATGGATATATCTACACAGCCATCTGGATGAACACGGAAATATCTACACCGCTATCTGTATGAACATGGAAATATCTACACCGCTATCTGCATGAAAATAGAAATATCTACAAAGCTATCTGCATATACATGGAAATATCTATAGAGCTATCTCTTTACACATGGAAATAACTACACCGCTACCTCTATAAACATGGAAATATCAACACCGCCATCTGTATGAACATGGAAATATCTGCACCGCCATCTGTATGAACATATAAATATCAACACCGCCATCTGTATTAAGATGGAGATATCTACACCGCTATCTGTATAAACATGGAAATATCTACACCGATATCTGTATAAACATGGAAATATCTACACCGTTACCTGTATAAACATGGAAGTATCAGAACCGCAATCTGTATGAACATGGAAATATCTACACCGCTATCTGTATGAACATGGAAATATCTACACCACTATCTGTATGAACATGGAAATAGCTACACAGCCATCTGGATGAATATAGAAATATCTACACCGCTATCTGTATGAACATGGATATATCTACACCGCTCTCTGTATGAACATGGAAATATCTACACCGCAATCTGTTTGAACATGGAAATATCTACACCGCTATCTGCATGAAATTGGAAATAACTACACAGCTATCTGCATATACATGGAAATATCTACACAGCTATCTCTTTACACATGGAAATAACTACACCGCTATCTCTATGAACATGGAAATATCTACACCGCCATCTGTATTAACATGGAAGTATCTGCACCGCCATCTGTATGAACATATAAATATCTACACCGCCATTTGTATGAACATGGAAATATCTACAACGCTACCTTTATGAACATGGATATATCTACACAGCCATCTGGATGAACATGGAAATATCTACACCGTTCTCTGCATGAACATGGAAATATCTACACCGCTATCTGTGTAAACATGCATACATCTTCACCGCAATCTGTATAAGCATGGAATTATCTACACCACTATCTGAATGAACGTGGAAATATCTACACCGCTATCTGTATAAACATGGAAATATCTACACCGCTATCTGTATAAACATGGAAATATCTACACCGCTACCTATATAAACATGGAAATAACAGCACCGCTATCTGTATGAACATGGAAATATCCACACAGCCTTCTGGATGAACATGGAAATATCTACACCACTATCTGTATGAACATGGAAATATCTACACCGCTATCTGTGCAAACATGCATACATCTTCACCGCTATCTGTATAAACATGGAAATATCTACACCGCTATCTGTATGAACATGGAAATATCTACACCGCTATCTGAACATGGAAATATCTACACCGCTATCTGCATGAAAATGGAAATATCTACACAGCTATCGGCATATACACGGAAATATCTACAAAGCTATTTCTTTACACATGGAAATAACTACACCGCTATCTCTATAAACATGGAAATATCTACACCACCATCTGTATGAACATGGAAATATCTGCACCGCCATCTGTATGAACATATAAATATCTACACCGCCATCTCTACTAAGATGGAGATATCTACAATGCTATCTGTATAAACATGGAAATATCTACACCGCTATCTGTATAAACATGGAAATATCTACACCACTATCTGTATGAACATGGAAATATCTTCACCGCCATCTGTATGAACATGGATATATCTACACAGCCATCTGGATGAACATGGAAATATCTACACCGCTACCTGAATGAACATGGAAATATCTACACCGCTATCTGTGTAAACATGCATAAATCTTCACCGCTATCTGTATAAACATGGAAATATCTCCACCGCTATCTGTATGAACATGGAAATATCTACACCGCTAACTGCATGAAAATGGAAATATCTACAGAGATATCTGCATATACATGGAAATATCTATAAAGCTATTTCTTTACACATGGAAATAACTACACCGCTATCTCTATAAACATAGAAATATCTACACCGCCATCTGTATGAACATGGAAATATCTGCACCGCCATCTGCATGAACATATAAATATCTACACCACCATCTGTATTAAGATGGAGATATCCACACCGCTATCTGTATAAACATGGAAATATCTACACCGCTATCTGTAAAAACATGGAAATATCTACATGGCTATCTGTATGAACATGGAAATATCTACACCGCTACCTGTATAAACATGGAAATATCAGCACCGCTATCTGTATGAACATGGAAATATCCACACAGCCTTCTGGATGAACATGGAAATATCTACACCGCTATCTGTATGAACATGGAAATATCTACACCGCTATCTGTATGAACATGGAAATATCTACACCGCTATCTGTGCAAACATGCATACATCTTCACCGCTATCTGTATAAACATGCAAATATCTACACCGCTATCTGTTTGAACATGGAAATATCGACACCGCTATCTGCATGAAAATGGAAATATCTACACAGCTATCTGCATATACACGGAAATATCTACAAAGCTATTTCTTTACACTGGAAATAACTACACCGCTATCTCTATGAACATGGAAATATCTGCACTGCCATCTGTATGAACATATAAATATCTACACCGCCATCTGTATTAAGATGGAGATATCTACACCGCTATCTGTATAAACATGGAAATATCTACACCGCTATCTGTATAAACATGGAAATATCTACACCGCTATCTGTATAAACATGGAAATATCTACATGGCTACCTGTATAAACATAGAAATATCAGCACCGCTATCTGTATGAACATGGAAATATCTACAAAGCCTTCTGGATGAACATGGAAATATCTACACCGCTATTTGTATGAACATGGAAATATCTACACCGCTATCTGTATGAACATGGAAATATCTACACCGCTATCTGTGCAAACATGCATACATCTTCACCGCTATCTGTATAAACATGGAAATATCTACACCGCTATCTGTATGAACATGGAAATATCTACACCGCTATCTGAACATGGAAATATCTACACCGCTATCTGCATGAAAATGGAAATATCTACACAGCTATCTGCATATACACGGAAATATCTACAAAGCTACTTCTTTACACATGGAAATAACTACACTGCTATCTCTATAAACATGGAAATATCTACACCATCATCTGTATGAACATGGAAATATCTGCACCGCCATCTGTATGAACATATAAATATCTACACCGCCATCTCTATTAAGATGGAGATATCTACACTGCTATCTGTATAAACATGGAAATATCTACACCGCTATCTGTATAAACATGGAAATATCTACACCGCTATCTGTATAAACATGGAAATATCTACACCGCTACCTGTATAAACATGGAAATATCAGCAGCGCTATCTGTATGAACATGGAAATACCTACACTTCTATCTGTATGAAGATGGAAATATCTACACCGATATCTGTATGAACATGGAAATATCTTCACCACCATCTGTATGAACATAGATATATCTACACAGCCATCTGGATGAACATGGAAATATCAACACCGCTGTCTGTATGAATATGGAAATATCTACACCGCTATCTGCATGAAAATGGAAATATCTACACAGCTATCTGCATATACATGGAAATATCAACAAAGCTATCTCTTTACACATGGAAATAACTACACCGCTATCTCTATAAACATGGAAATATCTACACCACTATCTGTATAAACATGGAAATATCTACACCGCTATCTGTATAAACATGGAAATATCTACACCACTATCTGTATAAACATGGAAATATCTACACCGCTACCTGTATAAACATGGAAATATCAGCACCGCTATCTGTATGAACATGGAAATACCTACACTTCTATCTGTATGAAGATGGAAATATCTACACCGATATCTGTATGAACATGGAAATATCTTCACCACCATCTGTATGAACATAGATATATCTACACAGCCATCTGGATGAACATGGAAATATCAGCACCGCTGTCTGTATGAACATGGAAATATCTACACCGCTATCTGTATGAACATGGAAAGATCTACACCGCTATCTGTATGAACATGGAAATATCTTCACCACCATCTGTATGAACATGGATATATCTACACAGCCATCTGGATGAACACGGAAATATCTACACTGCTATCTGTATGAGCATGGAAATATCTACACCGCTATCTCTGTAAACATGTATACATCTTCACCACTATCTGTTTAAACATGGAAATATCTACACTGCTATCTGTATGAACATGGAAATATCTACACCGCTATCTGTTTGAACATGGAAATATCTACACCGCTATCTGCATGAAAATGGAAATATCTACAAAGCTATCTGCATATACATGGAAATATCTATACAGCTATGTCTTTACACATGGAAATAACTACACCGCTACCTCTATAAACATGGAAATATCTACACCGCCATCTGTATGAACATGGAAATATCTGCACCACCATCTGTATGATCATATAAATATCTAAACCGCCATCTGTATTAAGAAGGAGAGATCTACTCCGCTATCTGTATAAACATGGAAATATCTACACCACTATCTGTATGAACATGGAAATATCTACACCGCTATCTGTATGAACATGGAAATATCTTCACCGCCATCTGTATGAACATGGATATATCTACACAGCCATCTGGATGAACATGGAAATATCTACACCGCAATCTGTATGAACATGGAAATAGCTACACCTCTATCTGTATGAACATGGAAATATCTACACCGCTATCTGTATGAACAGGGAAAGATCTACACCGCTATCTGTATGAACATGGAAATATCTTCACCGCCATCTGTATGAACATGGATATATCTACACAGCCATCTGGATGAACATGGAAATATCTACACCGCTACCTGAATGAACATGGAAATATCTACACCGCTATCTGTGTAAACATGCATAAATCTTCACCGCTATCTGTATAAACATGGTAATATTTCCACCGCTATCAGTATGAACATGTAAATATCTACACCGCTATCTGCATGAAAATGGAAATATCTACAGAGCTATCTGCATATACATGGAAATATCTTCAAAGCTATTTCTTTACACATGGAAATAACTACACCGCTATCTCTATAAACATAGAAATATCTACACCGCCATCTCTATGAACATGGAAATATCTGCACCGCCATCTGCATGAACATATAAATATCTACACCACCATCTGTATTAAGATGGATATATCCACACCGCTATCTGTATAAACATGGAAATATCTACACCGCTATCTGTATAAACATGGAAATATCTACACCGCTATCTGTATGAACATGGAAATATCTACACCGCTACCTATATAAACATGGAAATATCAGCACCGCTATCTGTATGAACATGGAAATATCCACACAGCCTTCTGGATGAACATGGAAATATCTTCACCGCTATCTGTATGAACATGGAAATACCTACACCGCTATCTATATGAACATGGAAATATCTACACCGCTATCTGTACAAATATGCATACATCTTCACCGCTATCTGTATAAACATGCAAATATCTACACCGCTATCTGTTTGAACATGGAAATATCGACACCGCTATCCGCATGAAAATGGAAATATCTACACAGCTGTCTGCATATACACGGAAATATCTACAAAGCTATTTCTTTACACATGGAAATAACTACACCGCTATCTCTATGAACATGGAAATATCTACACCGCCATCTGTATGAACATGGAAATATCTGCACTGCCATCTGTACGAACATATAAATATCTACACCGCCATCTGTATTAAGATGGAGATATCTACACCGCTATCTGTATAAACATGGAAATATCTACACCGCTATCTGTATAAACATGGAAATATCTACACCGCTATCTGTATAAACATGGAAATATCTACATGGCTACCTGTATAAACATAGAAATATCAGCACCGCTATCTGTATGAACATGGAAATATCTACACAGCCTTCTGGATGAACATGGAAATATCTACACCGCTATTTGTATGAACATGGAAATATCTACACCGCTAACTGTATGAACATGGAAATATCTACACCGCTATCTGTGCAAACATGCATACATCTTCACCGCTATCTGTATAAACATGCAAATATCTACACCGCTATCTGTATGAACATGGAAATATCTACACCGCTATCTGAACATGGAAATATCTACACCGCTATCTGCATGAAAATGGAAATATCTACACAGCTATCTGCATATACACGGAAATATCTACAAAGCTATTTCTTTACACATGGAAATAACTACACTGCTATCTCTATAAACATGGAAATATCTACACCATCATCTGTATGAACATGGAAATATCTGCACCGCCATCTGTATGAACATATAAATATCTACACCGCCATCTCTATTAAGATGGAGATATCTACACTGCTATCTGTATAAACATGGAAATATCTACACCGCTATCTGTATAAACATGGAAATATCTACACCGCTATCTGTATAAACATGGAAATATCTACACCGCTACCTGTATAAACATGGAAATATCAGCACCGCTATCTGTATGAACATGGAAATATCTACACCGCTATCTGTATGAATATGGAAATATCTACACCGCTATCTGCATGAAAATGGAAATATCTACACAGCTATCTGCATATACATGGAAATATCTACAAAGCTATCTCTTTACACATGGAAATAACTACACCGCTATCTCTATAAACATGGAAATATCTACACCACTATCTGTATAAACATGGAAATATCTACACCGCTATCTGTATAAACATGGAAATATCTACACCACTATCTGTATAAACATGGAAATATCTACACCGCTACCTGTATAAACATGGAAATATCAGCACCGCTATCTGTATGAACATGGAAATACCTACACTGCTATCTGTATGAACATGGAAATATCTACACCGATATCTGTATGAACATGGAAATATCTTCACCACCATCTGTATGAACATAGATATATCTACACAGCCATCTGGATGAACATGGAAATATCAGCACCGCTGTCTGTATGAATATGGAAATATCTACACCGCTATCTGCATGAAAATGGAAATATCTACACAGCTATCTGCATATACATGGAAATATCTACAAAGCTATCTCTTTACACATGGAAATAACTACACCGCTATCTCTATAAACATGGAAATATCTACACCACTATCTGTATAAACATGGAAATATCTACACCGCTATCTGTATAAACATGGAAATATCTACACCACTATCTGTATAAACATGGAAATAACTACACCGCTACCTGTATAAACATGGAAATATCAGCACCGCTATCTGTATGAACATGGAAATACCTACACTGCTATCTGTATGAACATGGAAATATCTACACCGATATCTGTATGAACATGGAAATATCTTCAACACCATCTGTATGAACATAGATATATCTACACAGCCATCTGGATGAACATGGAAATATCAGCACCGCTGTCTGTATGAACATGGAAATATCTACACCGCTATCTGTATGAACATGGAAAGATCTACACCGCTATCTGTATGAACATGGAAATATCTTCACCACCATCTGTATGAACATGGATATATCTACACAGCCATCTGGATGAACACGGAAATATCTACACTGCTATCTGTATGAGCATGGAAATATCTACACCGCTATCTCTGTAAACATGTATACATCTTCACCACTATCTGTTTAAACATGGAAATATCTACACTGCTATCTGTATGAACATGGAAATATCTACACCGCTATCTGTTTGAACATGGAAATATCTACACCGCTATCTGCATGAAAATGGAAATATCTACAAAGCTATCTGCATATACATGGAAATATCTATACAGCTATCTCTTTACACATGGAAATAACTACACCGCTACCTCTATAAACATGGAAATATCTACACCGCCATCTGTATGAACATGGAAATATCTGCACCACCATCTGTATGATCATATAAATATCTACACCGCCATCTGTATTAAGAAGGAGAGATCTACTCCGCTATCTGTATAAACATGGAAATATCTACACCACTATCTGTATGAACATGGAAATATCTACACCGCTATCTGTATGAACATGGAAATATCTTCACCGCCATCTGTATGAACATGGATATATCTACACAGCCATCTGGATGAACATGGAAATATCTACACCGCAATCTGTATGAACATGGAAATAGCTACACCTCTATCTGTATGAACATGGAAATATCTACACCGCTATCTGTATGAACAGGGAAAGATCTACACCGCTATCTGTATGAACATGGAAATATCTTCACCGCCATCTGTATGAACATGGATATATCTACACAGCCATCTGGATGAACATGGAAATATCTACACCGCTACCTGAATGAACATGGAAATATCTACACCGCTATCTGTGTAAACATGCATAAATCTTCACCGCTATCTGTATAAACATGGAAATATTTCCACCGCTATCAGTATGAACATGGAAATATCTACACCGCTAACTGCATGAAAATGGAAATATCTACAGAGCTATCAGCATAGACATGGAAATATCTTCAAAGCTATTTCTTTACACATGGAAATAACTACACCGCTATCTCTATAAACATAGAAATATCTACACCGCCATCTCTATGAACATGGAAATATCTGCACCGCCATCTGCATGAACATATAAATATCTACACCACCATCTGTATTAAGATGGATATATCCACACCGCTATCTGTATAAACATGGAAATATCTACACCGCTATCTGTATAAACATGGAAATATCTACACCGCTATCTGTATAAACATGGAAATATCTACACCGCTACCTATATAAACATGGAAATATCAGCACCGCTATCTGTATGAACATGGAAATATCCACACAGCCTTCTGGATGAACATGGAAATATCTACACCGCTATCTGTATGAACATGGAAATATCTACACCGCTATCTGTGCAAACATGCATACATCTTCACCGCTATCTGTATAAACATGGAAATATCTACACCGCTATCTGTATGAACATGGAAATATCTACACCGCTATCTGAACATGGAAATATCTACACCGCTATCTGCATGAAAATGGAAATATCTACACAGCTATCTGCATATACACGGAAATATCTACAAAGCTATTTCTTTACACATGGAAATAACTACACCGCTATCTCTATAAACATGGAAATATCTACACCACCATCTGTATGAACATGGAAATATCTGCACCGCCATCTGTATGAACATATAAATATCTACACCGCCATCTCTACTAAGATGGAGATATCTACAATGCTATCTGTATAAACATGGAAATATCTACACCGCTATCTGTATAAACATGGAAATATCTACACCGCTATCTGTATAAACATGGAAATATCTACACCGCTTCCTGTATAAACATGGAAATATCAGCACCGCTATCTGTTGAACATGGAAATATCTACCCCACTATCTGTATGAATATGGAAATATCTACACCGCTATCTGCATGAAAATGGAAATATCTACACAGCTATATGCATATACATGGAAATATCTACAAAGCTATCTCTTTACACATGGAAATAACTACACCGCTATCTCTATAAACATGGAAATATTTACACAACTATCTGTATAAACATGGAAATATCTACACCGCTATCTGTATAAACATGGATATATCTACACCAATATCTGTATAAACATGGAAATATCTACACCGCTACCTGTATAAACATGGAAATATCAGCACCGCTATCTGTATGAACATGGAAATACCTACACTGCTATCTGTATGAACATGGAAATATCTACACCGATATCTGTATGAACATGGAAATATCTTCACCACCATCTGTATGAACATAGATATATCTACACAGCCATCTGGATGAACATGGAAATATCAGCACCACTGTCTGTATGAACATGGAAATATCTACACCGCTATCTGTATGAACATGGAAATATCTACACCGCTATCTGTATGAACATGGAAATATCTTCACCGCCATCTGTATGAACTTGGATATATCTAAACAGCCATCTGGATGAACACGGAAATATCTACTCCGCTATCTGTATGAGCATGGAAATATCTACACCGCTATCTCTGTAAACATGTATACATCTTCACAACTATCTGTTTAAACATGGAAATATCTACACTGCTATCTGTATGAACATGGAAATATCTACACCGCTATCTGTTTGAACATGGAAATATCTACACCGCTATCTGCATGAAAATGGAAATATCTACAAAGCTATCTACATATACATGGAAATATCTATACAGCTATCTCTTTACACATGGAAATAACTACACCGCTACCTCTATAAACATGGAAATATCTACACCGCCATCTGTATGAACATGGAAATATCTGCACCACCATCTGTATGATCATATAAATATCTACACCGCCATCTGTATTAAGATGGAGAGATCTACTCCGCTATCTGTATAAACATGGAAATACCTACACCGATATCTGTATAAACATGGAAATATCTACACCGCTATCTGTATGAACATGGTAATATCTTCACCGCCATCTGTATGAACATGGATTTATCTACACACCCTTCTGGATGAACATGGAATTATCTACACCGCTATCTGTATGAACATGGAAATAGCTACACCGCCATCTGTATGAACATGGAAATATCTACACCGCTATCTGTATGAACATGGAAATATCTACACCGCTATCTGTATGAACATGGAAATAGCTACACCGCTATCAGTATGAACATGGAAATGTCTACACCGCTATCTGTATGAACATGGAAATATCTACACCGCTATCTGCATGAACATGGAAATATCTTCACTGCCATCTTTATGATCATGGATATATCTACACAGCCATCTAGATGAACATGGAAATATCTACACCGCTATCTGTATGAACTTGGAAATATCTACACCGCTATCTGTGTTAACATGCATACATCTTCACCGCTATCTGTATAAACATGGAAATATGTACACCGCTATCTGTATGAACATGGAAATATCTACACAGCTATCTGTTTGAACATGGAAATATCTACACCGCTATCTGCATGAAAATGGAAATATCTACACAGCTATCTGCATATACATGGAAATATTTACAAAGCTATTTCTTTACACATGGAAATATCTACACCGCAGTCTCTATAAACATGGAAATATCTACACCGCCATCTGTATGAACATGGAAATATCTGCACGGCCATCTGTAGAACTTATAAATATCTACACCGCCATCTGTATTAAGATGGAGATACCTACACCGCTATCTGTATAAACATGAAAATATCTACACCGCTATCTGTATAAACATGGAAATATCTACACCGCTATCTGTATAAACATGTAAATATCTACACCGCTACCTGTATAAACATGGAAATATCAGCACCGCTATCTGTATGAACATGGAAATATCTACACCGCTATCTCTATGAACATGGAAATATCTACACCGCTATCTGTATGAACATGGAAATATGTACACCGCTATCTGTATGAACATGGAAATATCTACACCACTATCTGTATGAACATGGAAATATCTACACCGCTGTCTGTATGAACATGGAAATATCTACACAGCTATCTGTATGAACATGGAAATATCTACACCGCTATCTGTATGAACATGGAAATATCTTCACCGCCATCTGAATGAACATGGATATATCTACACAGCCATCTGGATGAACATGGAAATATCAACACCGCTATCTGTATGAACATGGAAATATATACACCACTATCTGTTTGAACATGGAAATATCTACTCCGCTATCTGCATGAAAATGGAAATATCTACACAGCTATCTGCATATACATGGAAATATCTACAAAGCTATTTCTTTACACATGGAAATAACTACACCGCTATCTCTATTAACATGGAAATATCTACACCGCCATCTGTATGAACATGGAGATATCTTCACCGCCATCTGTATGAACATATAAATATCTACACCGCCATCTGTATTAAGATGGAGATATCTACACCGCTATCTGTATAAACATATAAAGATCTACACCGCCATCTGTATTAAGATGGAGATATCTACACCTCTATCTGTATAAACATGGAAATATCTACACCGCTATCTGTATAAACATGGAAATATCTACACCGCTATCTGTATAAACATGGAAATATCTACACCGCTACCTGTATAAACATGGAAATATCAGCACCGCTATCTGTATGAACATGGAAATATCTACACAGCCATCTGGATGAACATGGAAATATCTACACCGCTATATGTATGAACCTGGAAATAGATACACCGCTATCTGTATGAACATGGAAATATCTAAACCACTATCTGTAAGAACATGGAAATATCTACACCGCTATCTGTATGAACATGGAAATATCTTCACCGCCATCTGTATGAACATGGATATATCTACACAGCCATCTGGATGAACATGGAAATATCTACACCGCAATCTGTATGAACATTTAAATAGCTACACCTCTATCTGTATGAACATGGAAATATCTACAAAGCTATTTCTTTACACATGGAAATAACTACACCGCTATCTCTATAAACATAGAAATATCTACACCGCCATCTGTATTAACATGGAAATATCTGCAACGCCATCTGCATGAACATATAAATATCTACACCACCATCTGTATTAAGGTGGCGATATCCACACCGCTATCTGTATAAACATGGAAATATCTACACCGCTACCTGTATAAACATGGAAATATCTACACCGCTATCTGTATGAACATGGAAATATCTACACTGTTACCTATATAAACATGGAAATCTCAGCACCGCTATCTGTATGAACATGGAAATATCTACACAGCCTTCTGGATGAACATGGAAATATATACACCGCTATCTGTATGAACAAGGAAATATCTACACCGCTATCTGTATGAACATGGAAATATCTACACCGCTATCTGTATGAACATGGAAATATCTACACCGCTATCTGTATGAACATGGAAATATCTACACCGCTATCTGTGCAAACATGCATACATCTTCACCGCTATCTGTATAAACATGCAAATATCTACACCGCTATCTGTATGAACATGGAAATATCTACACCGCTATCTGTTTGGACATGGAAATATCTACACCGCTATCTGCATGAAAATGGAAATATCTACACAGCTATCTGCATATACACGGAAATATCTACAAAGCTATTTCTTTACACATGGAAATAACTACACCGCTATCTCTATAAACATGGAAATATCTACACCGCTACCTGTATAAACATGGAAATATCTACACCGCTATCTGTATGAACATGGAAATATCTACACTGTTACCTATATAAACATGGAAATCTCAGCACCGCTATCTGTATGAACATGGAAATATCTACACAGCCTTCTGGATGAACATGGAAATATATACACCGCTATCTGTATGAACAAGGAAATATCTACACCGCTATCTGTATGAACATGGAAATATCTACACCGCTATCTGTATGAACATGGAAATATCTACACCGCTATCTGTATGAACATGGAAATATCTACACCGCTATCTGTGCAAACATGCATACATCTTCACCGCTATCTGTATAAACATGCAAATATCTACACCGCTATCTGTATGAACATGGAAATATCTACACCGCTATCTGTTTGGACATGGAAATATCTACACCGCTATCTGCATGAAAATGGAAATATCTACACAGCTATCTGCATATACACGGAAATATCTACAAAGCTATTTCTTTACACATGGAAATAACTACACCGCTATCTCTATAAACATGGAAATATCTACACCGCCATCTGTATGAACATGGAAATATCTGCACCGCCATCTGTATGAACATATAAATATCTACACCGCCATCTGTATTAAGATGGAGATATCTACACCGCAATCTGTATAAACATGGAAATATCTACACTGCTATCTGTATAAACATGGAAATATCTACACCGCTATCTGTATAAACATGGAAATATCTACACCGCTATCTGTATGAACATGGAAATATCTACACCGCTATCTGTATGAACATGGAAATATCTACACCGCTATCTGTATGAACATAGATATATCTACACAGCCATCTTGATGAACATGGAAATATCAGCACCGCTGTCTGTATGAACATGGAAATATCTACACCGCTATCTGTATGAACATGAAAATATCTACACCGCTATCTGTATGAACATGGAAATATCTTCACCGCCATCTGTATGAACATGGATATATCTACACAGCCATCTGGATGAACACGGAATTATCTACAGCGCTATCTGTATGAGCATGGAAATATCTACACCGCTATCTGTGTAAACATGTATACATCTTCACCACTATCTGTTTAAACTTGGAAATGTCTACACTGCTATCTGTATGAACATGGAATTATCTACACCGCTATCTGTTTGAACATGGAAATATCTACACCGCTATCTGCATGAAAATGGAAATATCTACAAAGCTATCTGCATATACATGGAAATATCTATACAGCTATCTCTTTACACATGGAAATAACTACACCGCTATCTCTATAAACATGAAAATATCTACACCGCCATCTGTATGAACATGGAAATATCTGCACCGCCATCTGTATGATCATATAAATATCTACACCGCCATCTGTATTAAGATGGAGATATCTACACCGCTATCTGTATAAACATGGAAATATCTACACCGCTATCTGTACAAACATGGAAATATCTACACCGCTATCTGTATGAACATGGAAATATCAGCACCGCTCCCTGTATAAACATGGAAATATCAGCACCGCTATCTGTATGAACATGGAAATATCAACACCGCTATCTCTATGAACATGGAAACTTCTACACCGCTATCTGTATGAACATGGAAATAGCTACACCGCTATCTGTATGAACATGGAAATATCTACACCACTACCTGTATGAACACGGAAATATCTACACCGCTATCTGTATGAACATGGAAATATCTACACCGCTATCTGTGTAAATATGAATACATCTTCACCGCAATCTGTATAAACATGGAAATATCAACACCGCTATCTGTATGAACATGGAAATATCCACACCGCTATCTGTTTGAACATGGAAATATCTACACCGCTATCTGCATGAAAATGGAAATATCTACACAGCTATCTGCATATACATGGAAATATCTACACAGATATCTCTTTACACATGGAAATAACTACACCGCTATCTGTATGAACATGGAAATAACTACACCACCATCTGTATGAACATGGAAATATGTGCACCGCCATCTGTATGAACATATAAATATCTACACGGCCATCTGTATTAAGATGGAGATATCTACACCGCTATCTGTATAAACATCAAAATATCTACACCGCTACCTGTATAAACTTGGAAATATCAGCACCGCTATCTGTATGAACATGGAAATATCAGCCCCTCTATCAGTAAGATCATGGAAATATCTAAACAGCTATGTGTATGAACATGGAAATATCTTCACCGCCATCTATATGAACATGGATATATCTACACAGCCATCTGGATGAACATGGAAATATCTACACCGCTATCTGTACGAACATGGAAATAGCTACACCGCTATCTGTATGAACATGGAAATATCTACACCGCTATCTGTATAAACATGGAAATATCTACACTGCTATCTGTATAAACATGGAAATATCTACACCGCTACCTGTATAAACATGGAAATATCAGCACCGCTATCTGTAAGAACATGGAAATAACCCCTCTATCTGTATGAACATGGAAATATCTACACCGGTATCTCTATGAACATGGAAATATCTACACCGCTATCTGTTTGAACATGGAAATATCTATACCGCTATCTGCATGAAAATGGAAATATCTACACAGTTATCTGCATATACATGGAAATATCTACACAGCTATCTCTTTACAAAGGGAAATAACTACACCGCTATCTGTTGAACATGGAAATATCTTCACCGCCATCTGTATAAACATGGATATATCTACACAGCCATCTGGATGAACATGGGAATATCTACACCGCTATCTGTATGAACATGGAAAGATCTACACCGCTATCTGTGTAAACATGCATACATCTTCACCGCTATCTGTATAAACATGGAAATAGCTGCACTGCTATCTGCATGAACATGGAAATATCTACACCGCTATCTGTTTGAACATGGAAATATCTACACCGCTATCTGCATCAAAATGGAAATATCTACACAGCGATCTGCATATACATGGAAATATCTACAAAGCTATATCTTTACACATGGAAATAACTACAGCGCTATCTCTATAAACATGGAAATATCTACTCCACCATCTGTATGAACATGGAAATATCTGCACCGCCATCTGTATGAACATATAAATATCTACACCGCCATCTATATTAAGATGGAGATATCTACACCGCTATCTGTATAAACTTGGAAATAACTACACCGCTATATGTATAAACATGGAAATATCTACACCGCTATCTGTAGGAACATGGAAATATCTACACCGCTACCTGTATAAACATTGAAATATCAGCACCGCTATCTGTATGAAAATGGAAATATCTACCCCACTATCTCTATGAACATGGAAATATCTGCACTGCCATCTGTATGAACAAATAAATATCTACACCGCCATCTATATTAAGATGGAGATATCTACACTGCTATCTGTATAAACTTGGAAATATCTACACCGCTATCTGTATGAACATGGAAATAGCTACACCGCTATCTGTATGAACATGGAAATATCTACACCACTACCTGTATGAACATGGAAATATCTACACCTCTATCTCTATGAACATGGATATATCTAAACAGCCATCTGGATGAACATGGAAATATCTACACCGCTATCTGTTTGAATATGTAAATATCTACACGGCAATCTGCATGAAAGTGGAAATATCTACACAGCTATCTGCATATACATGGAAATATCTACACAGCTATCTCTTTACACATGGAAATAACTACACCGCTATCTCTATAAACATGGAAATATCTACACCGCCATCTGTATGAACATGGAAGTATCTGCACCGCCATCTGTATGAACATATAAATATCTACACCGCCATCTGTATTAAGAAGGAAATATCTAAACCGCTATCTGTATAAACATGGAAATATCTACACCGCTGCCTGTATAAACATGGAAATATCAGCACCGCTATCTGTATGAACATGGTAATATCTACACCGCTATCTGTATGAACATGGAAATATCTACACCGCTATCTGTGTAAACATGGAAATATCTACACCGCTATCTGTATGAACATGGAAATATCTACACCGCTATCTGCATGAACATGGAAATATCTACACCGCTATCTGCATGAAAATCGAAATATCAACACTGCTATCTGCATATACATTTAAATATCTACACAGCTATCTCTTTACACATGGAAATAACTACACCGTTATCTGTATGAACATGGAAATATCTACACCGCCATCTTTATGAACATGGAAATATCTGCACCGCCATCTCTATGAACATATAAATATCTACACCGCCATCTGTATTAAGATGGAGATATCTATACTGCTATCTGTATAAACATGGAAATACCTACACCGCTATCTGTATAAACATGAAAATATCTACACCACTACCTGTATAAACGTGGAAATATCAGCACCGCTATCTGTATGAACATGGAAATATCTACACCGCTACCTGTATAAACATGGAAATATCAGCCCCGCTATCTGTATGAACTTGGAAATATCTACACCGCTATCTCTATGAACATGGAAATATCTACACCGCTATCTGTATGAACATGGAAATAGCTACAACGCTATCTGTATGAACATGGAAATATCTACACCGCTATCTGTATGAACATGGATATATCTACACAGCCATCTGAATGAACATGGAAATATCTACACCGCTATCTGCATGAACATGGAAATATCTACACGGCTATCTGCATGAAAATGGAAATATCTACACAGCGATCTGCATATACATGGAAATATCCACAAAGCTATATATTTACACATGGAAATAACTACAGCGCTATCTCTATAAACATGGAAATATCTACTCCACCATCTCTATGAACATGGAAATATCTGCACCGCCATCTGTATGAACATATAAATATCTACACCACCATCTATATTAAGATGGAGATATCTACACTGCTATCTGTATAAACTTGGAAATATCTACACCGCTATCTGTATAAACATGGAAATATCTACACCGCTATCTGTATAAACTTGGAAATATCTACACCGCTATCTGTATGAACATGGAAATATCTTCACCGCCATCTGTATGAACATGGATATGTCTACTCAGCCATCTAGATGAACATGGAAATATCTAAACCGCGATCTGTATGAACATGGAAATATCTAAACCGCTATCTGTGTAAACATGCATACATCATCACCGCTATCTGTATAAACATGGAAATATCTACACCGCTATCTCTATGAACATGGAAATATCTACACCGCTATCTGTTTGAACATGGAAATATCTAAACCGCTATCTGCAAAATTATGGAAATATCTACAGAGCTATCTGCATATACCTGGAAATACCTACACATCTATCTCTTTACACATGGAAATAACTACACCGCTATCTATATGAACATGGAAATATCTACCCCGCCATCTGTATGAACATGGAAATATCTGCACCACCATCTGTATGAACATATAAATAACTACACGGCCATCTGTATTAAGATAGAAATATCTACACCGCTGTCTGTATAAACATGGAAATTTCTACACAGCTATCTGTATAAACATGGAAATATCTACACCGCTACCTGTATAAACATGGAAATATCTACACCGCTACCTGTATAAACATGGAAATATCAGCACCGCTATCTGTATGAACATGGAAATATCAGCCCCTCTATCTGTACGAACACGGAAATATCTTCACCGCCATCTGTATGAACATGGATATATCTACACAGCCATCTGGATGAACATGGAAATATCTACACCGCTATCTGCATGAACATGGAAATAGCTACACCGCTATCTGTATGAAGATGGAAATATCTACACCGCTACCTGTATAAACATGGAAATAGCACCACCGCTATCTGTATGAACATGGCAATATCTACACCGCTATCTGTATGAACATGGAAATATCTACACCGCTATCTGTATGAACATGGAAACAGCTACACCGCTATCTGTATGAACATGGAAATATCTACACCACTATCTGTATGAACATGGAAATATCTACACCGCTATCTGTATGAACATGGATATAACTACACAGCCATCTGGATGAACATGGAAATATCTACACCGCTATCTGTATGAACATGGAAATATCTACACTGCTATCTGTGTAAACATGCATACATCTTCACCGCTGTCTGTATAAACATGGAAATATCTACACCGCTATCTGTATGAACATGGAAATATCTACATCGCTATCTGTTTGAACATGGAAATATCTAAACCGCTCTCTGCATGAAAATAGAAATATCTACACAGCTATCTGCATATACATGGAAATATCTACAAAGCTATCTCTTTACACATGGAAATAACTACACCGCTATCTCTATAAACATGGAAATATCTACACCGCCATCTGTATGAACATGGAAATATCTGCACCGCCATCTGTATGAACATATAAATAGCTACACCGCCATCTGTATTAAGATGGAGATATCTTCACCGCTATCTGTATAAACTTGGAAATACCTACACCGCTATCTGTATAAACATGGAAATATCTACACCACTATCTGAATAAACATGGAAATAACTACACAGCTACCTGTATAAACATGGAAATATCAGCACCGCTATCTGTATGAACATGGAAATATCTACACCGCTATCTCTATCAGCATGGAAATATCTACACCGCTATCTGTAAGCACATGGAAATATCTACACCGCTATCTGCATGAACATGTAAATATCTACATCGCTATCTGTGTATATATGCATATATCTTGGCAATCTGTATGAGCATGGAAATATCTACACCGCTATCTGTATGAACATGGAAATATCTACACCGCTATCTGTTTGAACATTTAAATATCTAAACCGCTATCAGCATGAAAATGGAAATCTCTACACAGCTATCTGCAAATACATGGAAATATCTACACCGCTATCTCTTTACACATGGAAATAACTACACCGCTATCTGTATGAACATGGAAATATCTACACCGCCATCTGTATGAACATGGAAATATCTGCACCGCCATCTGTATGAACTTATAAATATCTACTCCGCCATCTGTATTAAGATGGAGATATCTACACCGCTATCTGTAAAAACATGGAAATATCTACACCGCTATCTGTATAAACATGGAAATATCTACACTGCTATCTGTATAAACATGGAAGTATCTAAACCGCTACCTGTATAAACATGGAAATATCAGCACCGCTATCTGTAAGAACATGGAAATAACCCCTCTATCTGTATGAACATGGATATATCTACACCGGTATCTCAATGAACATGGAAATATCTACACCGCTATCTGTTTGAACATGGAAATATCTAAACCGCTATCTGCAGGAAAATGGAAATATCTACACAGCTATCTGCATATACATGGAAATATCTACACAGCTATCTCTTTACAAATGGAAATAACTACACCGCTATCTGTATGAACATGGAAATATCTTCACCGCCATCTGTATGAACATGGATATATCTACACAGCCATCTGGATGAACATGGGAATATCTACACCGCTATCTGTATGAACATGGAAATATCTACACCGCTATCTGTGTAAACATGCATACATCTTCACCGCTATCTGTATAAACATGGAAATATCTGCACTGCTATCTGCATGAACATGGAAATATCTACACCGCTATCTGTTTGAACATGGAAATATCTACACCGCTATCTGCATGAAAATGGAAATATCTACACAGCGATCTGCATATACATGGAAATATCTACAAAGCTATATCTTTACACATGGAAATAACTACAGCGCTATCTCTATAAACATGGAAATATCTACTCCACCATCTGTATGAACATGGAAATATCTGCACCGCCATCTGTATGAACATATAAATATCTACACCGCCATCTATATTAAGATGGAGGTGTCTACACCGCTATCTGTATAAACTTGGAAATATCTACACCGCTATATGTATAAACATGGAAATATCTACACCGCTATCTGTATGAACATGGAAATCTCTACACCGCTACCTGTATAAACATTTAAATATCAGCACCGCTATCTGTATGAACATGGAAGTATCTACACCGCTATCTCTATGAACATGGAAATATCTACACCGCTATCTGTATGAACATGGAAATAGCTACACCGCTATCTGTATGAACATGGAAATATCTACACCACTACCTGTATGAACATGGAAATATCTACACTTCTATCTCTATGAACTTGGATATATCTAAACAGCCATCTGGATGACCATGGAAATATCTACACCGCTATCTGTTTGAACATGTAAATATCTACACCACTATCTGCATGAAAGTGGAAATATCTACACAGCTATCTGCATATACATGGAAATATCTACACAGCTATCTCTTTACACATGGAAATAACTACACCGCTATATCTCTAAACATGGAAATATCTACACCGCCATCTGTATGAACATGGAAGTATCTGCACCGCCATCTGTATGAACATATAAATATATACACCGCCATTTGTATTAAGAAGGAAATATCTAAACCGCTATCTGTATAAACATGGAAATATCTACACCGCTGCCTGTATAAACATGGAAATATCAGCACCGCTATCTGTATGAACATGGTAATATCTACACCGCTATCTGTATGAACATGGAAATATCTACTGAACTGTCTGCATATACGTGGAAATATCTACACAGCTATCTCTTTACAATGGAAATATCTACACCGCTATCTGTATGAACATGGAAATATCTGCACAGCCATCTGTATGAACATATAAATATCTACACCACCATCTGTATTAAGATGGAGATATCTACACCGCTATCTGTATAAACATGGAAATATCTACAAAGCTATCTGTATAAACATGGAAATATCTACACAGTTATCTGTAAAAACATGGAAATATCTACACCGCTACCTGTAAAAACATGGAAATATCAGCACCGCTATCTGTATGAACATGGAAATATCAGCCCCTCTATCTGTGTGAACATGGAAATATCTGCACCACTATCTGTATGAACATGGAAATATCTACACCGCTATCTGTATGGACATGGAATTATCTTCACCGCCATCTGTATGAACATGGATAAGTCTACACAGCCATCTGGATGAACATGGAAATATCTACACCGCTATCTGTATGAACATGGAAATAGCTACACCGCTATCTGTATGAACATGGAAATATCTGCACCGCCATCTGTATGTACATATAAATATCTACTCCGCCATCTGTATTAAGATGGAGATATCTACACCGCTATCTGTATAAACATGGAAATACCTACACCGCTATCTGTATGAACATGGAAATATCTACACCGCTATCTGTATGAACATGGAAATATATACACTGCTATCTGTATGAACATGGAAATATCTATACCGCTATCTGTTTGAACATGGAAATATCTAAACCGCTGTCTGCATGAAAATGTAAATATCTACACAGCTGTCTGCATATACATGGAAATATCTATACAGCTATCTCTTTACACGGGGAAATAACTGCACCGCTATCTCTATAAACATGGAAATTTCTACACCGCCATCTGTATGAACATGGAAATATCTTCACTGCCATCTGTATGATCATATAAATATCTACACCGCCATCTGTATTAAGATGGAGATATCTACACCGCTATCTGTTTGAACATGGAAATATCTACACTGCTATCTGTATGAACATGGAAATATCTGCACCGCTATCTGTATGAACATGATAATATCTACACCGCTACCTGTATACACATGGAAATATCAGCACCGCTATCTGTATGAACATGGAAATATCAGCCCCTCTATCTGTATGAACATGGAAATATCTACAACGCTATCTGTATGAACATGGAAATATCTACACCGCAATCTGTATGAACATGGAAATATCTTCACCGCCATCTGTATGAATATGGATATGTCTACACAGCGATCTGGATGAACATGGAAATATCTACACCGCGATCTGTATGAACATGGAAATATCTACACCGCTATCTGTGTAAACATGCATACATTTCACCGCTATCTGTATAAACATGGAAATATCTACACCGCTATCTGTATGAACATGGAAATATCTACACCGCTATCTGTATGAACATGGATATATCTACACAGCCATCTGGATGAACATGGAAATATCTACACCGCTATCTGTTTGAACATGGAAATATCTAAACCGCTTTCTGTATGAAAATAGAAATATCTAAACAGCTCTCTGCATATACATGGAAATATCTACAAACCTATCTCTTTACACATGGAAATAACTACACCGCTATCTCTATAAACATGGAAATATCTACACCGCCATCTGTATGAACATGGAAATATCTGCACTGCCATCTGTATGAACATATAAATATCTACACAGCCATCTGTATTAAGATGGAGATATCTACACCGCTATCTGTTTGAACATGGAAATATCTACACTGCTATCTGTATGAACATGGAAATATCTGCACCGCTATCTGTATGAACATGGAAATATCTACACCGCTATCTGTATGAACATGGATATATCTACACAGCCATCTGGATGAACTTGGAAATATCTGCACCGCTATATGTATGAACATGGAAATATCTACACCGCTATCTCTTTGAACATGGAAATATCTACACCGCTGTCTGCATGAAAATGTAAATATCTACACAGATATCTGCATATACATGGAAATATCTACACAGCTATCTCTATACACATGGAAATAACTACACCGCTATCTCTAAAAACATGGAAATATCTACACCGCCATCTGTTTGAACATGGAAATATCTGCACCGCCATCTGTATGAACATATAAATATCTACACCGCCATCTGTATTAAGAAGGAGATATCTGCACCGCTATCTGTATAAACCTGGAAATATCTACACCGCTATCTGTATAAACATGGAAATATCTACCCCGCTATCTGTATAAACCTGGAAATATCTACACCGCTACCTGTATAAACATGGAAATAGCTACACCGCTATCTGTATGAACATGGAAATATCTACACCACTATCTGTATGAACATGGAAATAACTACACTGCTATCTGTATGAACATGGATATATCTACACAGCCATCTGGATGGACATGGAAATATCTACACCGCTATCTGTATGAACATGGAAATATCTACACCGCTATCTGTATGAACATGGAAATATCTACACCGCTATCTGTATGAACATGGAAATATCTACTCCGCTGTTTGAACTTGGAAATATCTAAACCGCTATCTGCATGAAAATGGAAATATCTACAGAACTATCTGCATATACGTGGAAATATCTACACAGCTATCTCTTTACACATGGAAATAACTACACCGCTATCTGTATGAACATGGAAATATCTGCACAGCCATCTGTATGAACATATAAATATCTACACCGCCATCTGTATTAAGATGGAGATATCTACACCGCTATCTGTATAAACATGGAAATATCTACACCGCTATCTGTATAAACATGGAAATATCTACACAGTTATCTGTAAAAACATGGAAATATCTACACCGCTACCTGTAAAAACATGGAAATATCAGCCCCTCTATCTGTATGAACATGGAAATATCAGCCCCTCTATCTGTGTGAACATGGAAATATCTGCACCACTATCTTTATGAACATGGAAATATCTACACCGCTATCTGTATGGACATGGAATTATCTTCACCGCCATCTGTATGAACATGGATATGTCTACACAGCCATCTGGATGAACATGGAAATATCTACACCGCTATCTGTATGAACATGGAAATAGCTACACCGCTATCTGTATGAACATGGAAATATCTGCACCGCCATCTGTATGTACATATAAATATCTACTCCGCCATCTGTATTAAGATGGAGATATCTACACCGCTATCTGTATAAACATGGAAATACCTACACCGCTATCTGTATGAACATGGAAATATCTACACCGCTATCTGTATGAACATGGAAATATATACACCGCTATCTGTATGAACATGGAAATATCTACACAGCTATCTGTTTGAACATGGAAATATCTAAACCGCTGTCTGCATGAAAATGGAAATATCTACACAGTTGTCTGCATATACATGGAAATATCTATACAGCTATCTCTTTACACGGGGAAATAACTGCACCGCTATCTCTATAAACATGGAAATTTCTACACCGCCATCTGTATGAACATGGAAATATCTTCACTGCCATCTGTATGGACATATAAATATCTACACCGCCATCTGTATTAAGATGGAGATATCTACACCGCTATCTGTTTGAACATGGAAATATCTACACTGCTATCTGTATGAACATGGAAATATCTGCACCGCTATCTTTATGAACATGATAATATCTACACCGCTACCTGTATACACATGGAAATATCAGCACCGCTATCTGTATGAACATGGAAATATCAGCCCCTCTATCTGTATGAACATGGAAATATCTACAATGCTATCTGTATGAACATGGAAATATCTACACCGCAATCTGTATGAACATGGAAATATCTTCACCGCCATCTGTATGAATATGGATATGTCTACACAGCGATCTGGATGAACATGGAAATATCTACACCGCGATCTGTATGAACATGGAAATATCTACACCGCTATCTGTGTAAACATGCATACATTTCACCGCTATCTGTATAAACATGGAAATATCTACACCGCTATCTGTATGAACATGGAAATATCTACACCGCTATCTGTATGAACATGGATATATCTACACAGCCATCTGGATGAACATGGAAATATCTACACCGCTATCTGTTTGAACATGGAAATATCTAAACCGCTTTCTGCATGAAAAGAGAAATATCTAAACAGCTATCTGCATATACGTGGAAATAACTACAAACCTATCTCTTTACACATGGAAATAACTACACCGCTATCTCTATAAACATGGAAATATCTACACCGCCATCTGTATGAACATGGAAATATCTGCACTGCCATCTGTATAAACATATAAATATCTACACAGCCATCTGTATTAAGATGGAGATATCTACACCGCTATCTGTTTGAACATGGAAATATCTACACTGCTATCTGTATGAAAATGGAAATATCTGCACCGCTATCTGTATGAACATGGAAATATCTACACTGCTATTTGTATGAACATGGATATATCTACACAGCCATCTGGATGAACTTGGAAATATCTACACCGCTATCTGTATGAACATGGAAATATCTATACCTCTATCTGTATAAACATGGAAATATCTACACAGCCATCTGGATGAACATGGAAATATCTACACCGCTATCTGTGTAAACATGCATACATCTTCACCGCAGTCTGTATCAACATGGAAATATCTACACCGCTATCTGTATGAACATGGAAATATCTACACCGCTATCTGTTAGAAGATGGAAATATCTACACCGCTATCTGTATGAACATGGATATATCTACACCGCTATCTACATGAACATGGAAATATCAACTCCGCTATCTGTGTAAACATGCATACATCTTCACTGCAATCTGTATAAGCATGGAAATATCTACACCGCTATCTTTATGAACATGGAAATATCTACACCGCTATCTGTTTGAACATGGAAATATCTACACTGCTATCTGTATGAACATGGAAATATCTGCACCGCTATCTGTATGAACATGGAAATATCTACACCGCTATCTGTATGAACATGGATATATCTACACAGCCATCTGGATGAACTTGGAAATATCTGCACCGCTATATGTATGAACATGGAAATATCTACACCGCTATCTGTTTGAACATGGAAATATCTACACCGCTGTCTGCATGAAAATGTAAATATCTACACAGATATCTGCATATACATGGAAATATCTACACAGCTATCTCTATACACATGGAAATAACTACACCGCTATCTCTAAAAACATGGAAATATCTACACCGCCATCTGTTTGAACATGGAAATATCTGCACCGCCATCTGTATGAACATATAAATATCTACACCGCCATCTGTATTAAGAAGGAGATATCTGCACCGCTATCTGTATAAACCTGGAAATATCTACACCGCTATCTGTATAAACATGGAAATATCTACCCCGCTATCTGTATAAACCTGGAAATATCTACACCGCTACCTGTATAAACATGGAAATAGCTACACCGCTATCTGTATGAACATGGAAATATCTACACCACTATCTGTATGAACATGGAAATAACTACACTGCTATCTGTATGAACATGGATATATCTACACAGCCATCTGGATGGACATGGAAATATCTACACCGCTATCTGTATGAACATGGAAATATCTACACCGCTATCTGTATGAACATGGAAATATCTACACCGCTATCTGTATGAACATGGAAATATCTACACCTCTGTTTGAACTTGGAAATATCTAAACCGCTACCTGCATGAAAATGGAAATATCTACAGAACTATCTGCATATACGTGGAAATATCTACACAGCTATCCCTTTACACATGGAAATAACTACACCGCTATCTGTATGAACATGGAAATATCTGCACAGCCATCTGTATGAACATATAAATATCTACACCGCCATCTGTATTAAGATGGAAATATCTACACCGCTATCTGTATAAACATGGAAATATCTACACCGCTATCTGTATAAACATGGAAATATCTACACAGTTATCTGTAAAAACATGGAAATATCTACACCGCTACCTGTAAAAACATGGAAATATCAGCACCGCTATCTGTATGAACATGGAAATATCAGCCCCTCTATCTGTGTGAACATGGAAATATCTGCACCACTATCTGTATGAACATGGAAATATCTACACCGCTATCTGTATGGACATGGAATTATCTTCACCGCCATCTGTATGAACATGGATATGTCTACACAGCCATCTGGATGAACATGGAAATATCTACACCGCTATCTGTATGAACATGGAAATAGCTACACCGCTATCTGTATGAACATGGAAATATCTGCACCGCCATCTGTATGTACATATAAATATCTACTCCGCCATCTGTATTAAGATGGAGATATCTACACCGCTATCTGTATAAACATGGAAATACCTACACCGCTATCTGTATGAACATGGAAATATCTACACCGCTATCTGTATGAACATGGAAATATATACACTGCTATCTGTATGAACATGGAAATATCTACACCGCTATCTGTTTGAACATGGAAATATCTAAACCGCTGTCTGCATGAAAATGGAAATATCTACACAGTTGTCTCCATATACATGGAAATATCTATACAGCTATCTCTTTACACGGGGAAATAACTGCACCGCTATCTCTATAAACATGGAAATTTCTACACCGCCATCTGTATGAACATGGAAATATCTTCACTGCCATCTGTATGGACATATAAATATCTACACCGCCATCTGTATTAAGATGGAGATATCTACACCGCTATTTGTTTGAACATGGAAATATCTACACTGCTATCTGTATGAACATGGAAATATCTGCACCGCTATCTTTATGAACATGATAATATCTACACCGCTACCTGTATACACATGGAAATATCAGCACCGCTATCTGTATGAACATGGAAATATCAGCCCCTCTATCTGTATGAACATGGAAATATCTACAACGCTATCTGTATGAACATGGAAATATCTACACCGTAATCTGTATGAACATGGAAATATCTTCACCGCCATCTGTATGAATATGGATATGTCTACACAGCGATCAGGATGAACATGGAAATATCTACACCGCGATCTGTATGAACATGGAAATATCTACACCGCTATCTGTGTAAACATGCATACATTTCACCGCTATCTGTATAAACATGGAAATATCTACACCGCTATCTGTATGAACATGGAAATATCTACACCGCTATCTGTATGAACATGGATATATCTACACAGCCATCTGGATGAACATGGAAATATCTACACCGCTATCTGTTTGAACATGGAAATATCTAAACCGCTTTCTGCATGAAAAGAGAAATATCTAAACAGCTATCTGCATATAAGTGGAAATAACTACAAACCTATCTCTTTACACATGGAAATAACTACACGGCTATCTCTATAAACATGGAAATATCTACACCGCCATCTGTATGAACATGGAAATATCTGCACTGCCATCTGTATGAACATATAAATATCTACACAGCCATCTGTATTAAGATGGAGATATCTATACCGCTATATGTTTGAACATGGAAATATCTACACTGCTATCTGTATGAACATGGAAATATCTGCACCGCTATCTGTATGAACATGGAAATATCTACACCGCTATCTGTATGAACATGGATATATCTACACAGCCATCTGGATGAACTTGGAAATATCTACACCGCTATCTGTATGAACATGAAAATATCTATACCGCTATCTGTATAAACATGGAAATATCTACACAGCCATCTGGATGAACATGGAAATATCTACACCGCTATCTGTGTAAACATGCATACATCTTCACCGCAGTCTGTATGAACATGGAAATATCTGCACCGCTATCTGTATGAACATGGAAATATCTACACCGCTATCTGTATGAACATGGATATATCTACACAGCCATCTGGATGAACTTGGAAATATCTGCACCGCTATATGTATGAACATGGAAATATCTACACCGCTATCTGTTTGAACATGGAAATATCTACACCGCTGCCTGCATGAAAATGTAAATATCTACACAGATATCTGCATATACATGGAAATATCTACACAGCTATCTCTATACACATGGAAATAACTACACCGCTATCTCTAAAAACATGGAAATATCTACACCGCCATCTGTTTGAACATGGAAATATCTGCACCGCCATCTGTATGAACATATAAATATCTACACCGCCATCTGTATTAAGAAGGAGATATCTGCACCGCTATCTGTATAAACCTGGAAATATCTACACCGCTATCTGTATAAACATGGAAATATCTACCCCGCTATCTGTATAAACCTGGAAATATCTACACCGCTACCTGTATAAACATGGAAATAGCTACACCGCTATCTGTATGAACATGGAAATATCTACACCACTATCTGTATGAACATGGAAATAACTACACTGCTATCTGTATGAACATGGATATATCTACACAGCCATCTGGATGGACATGGAAATATCTACACCGCTATCTGTATGAACATGGAAATATCTACACCGCTATCTGTATGAACATGGAAATATCTACACCGCTATCTGTATGAACATGGAAATATCTACACCGCTGTTTGAACTTGGAAATATCTAAACCGCTATCTGCATGAAAATGGAAATATCTACAGAACTATCTGCATATACCTGGAAATATCTACACAGCTATCTCTTTACACATGGAAATAACTACACCGCTATCTGTATGAACATGGAAATATCTGCACAGCCATCTGTATGAACATATAAATATCTACACCGCCATCTGTATTAAGATGGAGATATCTACACCGCTATCTGTATAAACATGGAAATATCTACACCGCTATCTGTATAAACATGGAAATATCTACACAGTTATCTGTAAAAACATGGAAATATCTACACCGCTACCTGTAAAAACATGGAAATATCAGCAACGCTATCTGTATGAACATGGAAATATCAGCCCCTCTATCTGTGTGAACATGGAAATATCTGCACCACTATCTGTATGAACATGGAAATATCTACACCGCTATCTGTATGGACATGGAATTATCTTCACCGCCATCTGTATGAACATGGATATGTCTACACAGCCATCTGGATGAACATGGAAATATCTACACCGCTATCTGTATGAACATGGAAATAGCTACACCGCTATCTGTATGAACATGGAAATATCTGCACCGCCATCTGTATGTACATATAAATATCTACTCCGCCATCTGTATAAAGATGGAGATATCTACACCGCTATCTGTATATACATGGAAATACCTACACCGCTATCTGTATGAACATGGAAATATCTACACCGCTATCTGTATGAACATGGAAATATATACACCGCTATCTGTATGAACATGGAAATATCTACACCGCTATCTGTTTGAACATGGAAATATCTAAACCGCTGTCTGCATGAAAATGGAAATATCTACACAGCTGTCTGCATATACATGGAAATATCTATACAGCTATCTCTTTACACGGGGAAATAACTGCACCTCTATCTCTATAAACATGGAAATTTCTACACCGCCATCTGTATGAACATGGAAATATCTTCACTGCCATCTGTATGAACATATATATATCTACACCGCCATCTGTATTAAGATGGAGATATCTACACCGCTATCTGTTTGAACATGGAAATATCTACACTGCTATCTGTATGAACATGGAAATATCTGCACCGCTATCTGTATGAACATGATAATATCTACACCGCTACCTGTATACACATGGAAATATCTACACCGCTATCTGTGTAAACATGCATACATTTCACCGCTATCTGTATAAACATGGAAATATCTACACCGCTATCTGTATGAACATGGAAATATCTACACCGCTAACTGTATGAACATGGATATATCTACACAGCCATCTGGATGAACATGGAAATATCTACACCGCTATCTGTTTGAACATGGAAATATCTAAACCGCTTTCTGCATGAAAATAGAAATATCTAAACAGCTATCTGAATATACGTGGAAATAACTACAAACCTATCTCTTTACACATGGAAATAACTACACCGCTATCTCTATAAACATGGAAATATCTACACCGCCATCTGTATGAACATGGAAATATCTGCACTGCCATCTGTATGAACATATAAATATCTACACAGCCATCTGTATTAAGATGGAGATATCTACACCGCTATCTGTTTGAACATGGAAATATCTACACTGCTATCTGTATGAACATGGAAATATCTGCACCGCTATCTGTATGAACATGGAAATATCTACACCGCTATCTGTATGAACATGGATATATCTACACAGCCATCTGGATGAACTTGGAAATATCTACACCGCTATCTGTATGAACATGGAAATATCTATACCGCTATCTGTATAAACATGGAAATATCTACACAGCCATCTGGATGAACATGGAAATATCTACACCGCTATCTGTGTAAACATGCATACATCTTCACCGCAGTCTGTATCAACATGGAAATATCTACACCGCTATCTGTATGAACATGGAAATATCTACACCGCTATCTGTTTGAAGATGGAAATATCTACACCGCTATCTGTATGAACATGGATATATCTACACCGCTATCTACATGAACATGAAAATATCAACTCCGCTATCTGTGTAAACATGCATACATCTTCACTGCAATCTGTATAAGCATGGAAATATCTACACCGCTATCTTTATGAACATGGAAATATCTACACCGCTATCTGTTTGAACATGGAAATATCTAAACCGCTATCAGCATGAAAATGGAAATATCTACACAGCAATCTCTTTACACATGGAAATAACTGCACCGCTATCTGTATGAACATGGAAATATCTACACCGCCATCTGTATGAACATGGAAATATCTGCACCGCCATCTGTATGAACATATAAATATCTACCCCGCCATCTGTATTAAGATGGAGATATCTATACCGCTATCTGTAAAAACATGGAAATATCTACACCGCTATCTGTATAAACATGGAAACATCTACACTGCTATCTATATAAACATGGAAATATCTACACCGCTACCTGTATAAACATGGAAATATCAGCACCGCTATCTGTAAGAACATGGAAATAACCCCTCTATCTGTATGAACATGGAAATATCTACACCGGTATCTCTATGAACATGGAAATATCTACACCGCTATCTGTTTGAACATGGAAATATCTAAACCGCTATCTGCATGAAAGTGGAAATATCTACACAGCTATCTGCATATACATGGAAATATCTACACCGCTATCTCTTTATACATGGAAATAACTACACTGCTATCTGTATGAACATGGAAATATCTACACCGCTATCTGCATGAAAATGGAAATATCTACACAGCGTTCTGCATATACATGGAAATATCTACAAAGCTATCTCTTTACACATGGAAATAACTACAGCGCTATCTCTATAAACATGCAAATATCTACACTGCCATCTGTATGAACTTGGAAATATCTGCACCGCCATCTGTATGAAGATATAAATATCTACACTCCCAACTATATTAAGATGGAGATATCTACACCGCTATCTGTATAAACTTGGAAATATCTACACCGCTATATGTATAAACATGGAAATATCTACACCGCTATCTGTATAAACATGGAAATATCTACACCGCTATCCATATGAACATGGAAATATCTACACCGCTATCTCTATGAAGATGGAAATATCTACACCGCTATCTGTATAAACATGGAAATATCTACACCGCTATCTGTATGAACATGGAAATATCTACACCGCTATCTGTATGAACATGGAAATGTCTACACCGCTATCTGTATGAACATGGAAATATCTACACCGCTGTCTGTATGAAGATGGAAATATCTACACCGCTATCTGTATGAACATGGAAATATCTACACCGCTATCTGTGTAAACATGCAAACATCTTCACCGCTATCTGCATAAACATGGAAATAACTACACCGCTATCTGAATGAACTTGGAAATATCTACACCGCTATTTGTATGAACACGGAAATATCTACACCGCAATCTGTGTAAACATGCATACATCTTCACCGCTATCTGTATAAACATGGAAATATCTACTCCGCTATCTGTATAAACATGGAAATATCTACACCGTTATCTGTTTAAACATGGAAATATCTGCTCCGCTATCTGTATAAACATGGAAATATCTACACCGCTATCTGTTTGAACATGGAAATATCTAAACCGCTATCTGCATGAAAATGGAAATATCTACACAACTATCTGCATATACATGGAAGTATCTACACAGCTATCTCTGTACACATGGAAATAACTACACCGCTATCTGTATGAACATGGAAATATCTGCACGGCCATCTGTATGAACATATAAATATCTACACCGCCATCTGTATTAAGATGGAGATATCTACACCGCTATCTGTATATACATGGAAATATCCACACCGCTATCTGTAAAAACATGGAAATATCTACACCGCTACCTGTAAAAACATGGAAATATCAGCACCGCTATCTGTATGAACATGGAAATATCAGCCCCTCTATCTGTATGAATATAGAAATATCTACACCACACTCTGTATGAACATGGAAATATCTACACCGCTATCTGTATGAACATGGAATTATCTTCACCGCCATCTGTATGAACATGGATATGTCTACACAGCCATCTGGATGAACATGGAAATATCTACGCAGCTATCGGTATGAACATGGAAATAGCTACACCCCTATCTGTATGAACATGGAAATATCTGCACCGCCATCAGTATGTACATATAAATATCTACTCCGCCATCTGTATTAAGAAGGAGATATCTACACTGCTATCTGTATAAACATGGAAATATCTACACCGCTATCTGTATAAACATGGAAATATCTACACCCCTACCTGTATAAACATGGAAATATCAGCGCCGCTATCTGTATGAACATGGAAATATCTACACCGCTATCTGTTTGAACATGGAAATATCTACACCGCTATCTGTATGAACATGGAAATACCTTCACCGCCATCTGTATGAACATGGATATGTGTACACAGCCATCTAGATGAACATGGAAATATCTACACCGCGATCTGTACGAACATGGAAATATCTACACCGCTATCTGTGTAAACATGCATACATCATCACCGCTACCTGTATAAACATGGAAATATCTACACCGCTGTCTGTATGAACATGGAAATATCTACACCGCTATCTGTTTGAACATGGAAATATCTAAACCGCTATCTGCATGAAAATGGAAATATCTACAGAGCTATCTGCATATACATATAAATATCTACACAGCTATCTCTTTACACATGGAAATAACTACACCGCTATCTGTATGAACATGTAAATATTTACACGGCCATCTGTATGAACATGGAAATATCTGCACCGACATCTGTATGAACATATACATATCTACACGGCCATCTGTATTAAGATGGAGATATCTACACCGCTATCTCTATAAACATGGAAATATCTACACCACTATCTGTATAAACATGGAAATATCTAGACCGCTATCTGTATAAATATGGAAATATCTACAACGCTACCTGTGTAAACATGGAAATATCAGCACCGCTATCTGCATGAACATGGAAATAGCCCCTCTATCTGTATGAACATGGAGATATCTACAACGCTATGTGTATGAACATGGAAATATCTACACCGCTATCTGTATGAACATGGAAATATCTACAAAGCTATCTGTTTGAACATTGAAATATCTACACCACTATCTGTATAAACATGGAAATATCTACACCGCTACCTGTATAAACATGGAAATATCAGCACCGCTATCTGCATGAACATGGCAATATCAGCCCCTCTATCTGTATTAACATGGAGATATCTACACCGCTATCTGTAAGAACATGGAAATATCTACACCGCTATCTGTATGAACATGGAAATATCTTCACCGCCATCTGTATGAACATGGATATATCTACACAGCCATCTGGATGAACATGGAAATCTCTACACCGCTATCTGTATGAGCATGCAAATAGCTACACCGCTATCTGTATGAACATGGAAATACCTACAACACTATCTGTATGAACATGGAAATATATACACCGCTATCTGTATGAACATGGAAATATCTTCACCGCTATCTGTATGAACATGGATATATCTACACAGCCATCTGGATGAACATGAAAATATCTACACCGCTATCTGTATGAACATGGAAATAGCTACACTGCTATCTGTATGAACTTGGAAATATCTACACAGCTATCTGTATGAACATGGAAATATCTACACCGCTGTCTGTATGAACATGGAAATATCTTCACCGCCATCTGTATGAACATGGATATATCTACAGAGCCATCTGAATGAACATGGAAATATCCACACCGCTATCTGTATGAACATGGAAATATATACACCGCTATCTGTGTAAACATGCATACATCTTCACCGCTATCTGTATGAACATGGAAATATCTACACCGCTATCTGTATGAACATGGAAATATCTACACCGCTATCGGTTTGAACATGGAAATATCTACACCGCTATTTGCATGAAAATGGAAACATCTACACAGCTATCTGCATATACATGGAAATATCTACAAAGCTATATCTTTACACATGGAAATAACTACACCGCTATCTCTATAAACATGGAAATATCTACACCGCCATCTGTATGAACATGGAAATATCTGCACCGCCATCTGTATGAACATATAAATATCTACACTGCCATCTGTATTAAGATGGAGATATGTACACCGCTATCTGTATAAACCTGGAAATATCTACACCGCTATCTGTATGAACATGGAAATAGCTACACCGCTATCTGTATCAACATGGAAATATCTACACCACTATCTGTATGAACATGGAAATATCTACACCGCTATCTGTATGAACATGGAAATATCTACACCGCTATCTGTGTAAACATGCATACATCTTCACCGCTATCTGTATGAACATGGAAATATCTACACCTCTATCTGTATGAACATGGAAATAGCTACACCGCTATCTGTATGAACATGGAAATAGATACACTGCTATATTTATGAACATGGATATATCTACACAGCCATCTGGATGAACATGGAAATATCTACACCGCTATCTGTGTAAACATGAATATATCTTCACCGCTATCTATATAAACTTGGAAATATCTACACCGCTATCTGAATAAACATGGAAATATCAGCACCGCTATCAGTATGAACATGGAAATATCTACACCGCTATCTGTATGAACATGGAAATATCTTCACCGCTGTCTGTATGAACATGGAAATATCTTCACCGCCATCTGTATGAACATGGATATATGTACACAGCCATCTGTATGAACATGGAAATATCTACACCGCTATCTGTATGAACATGGAAATATCTACACCGCTATCTGTATGAATATGGAAATATCTTCACTGCCATCTGTATGATCATGGATATGTCTACACAGCCATCTTGGTGAACATGGAAATATCTACACCGCGATCTGTATGAACATGGAAATATCTACACCACTATCTGTGTAAACATGCATACATTTCACCGCTATCTGTATAAACATGGAAATATCTACACCGCTATCTGTACGAACATGGAAATATCTACAAAGCTATCTGTTTGAACATTGAAATATCTACACCACTATCTGTATAAACATGGAAATATCTACACCGCTACCTGTATAAACATGGAAATATCAGCACCGCTATCTGCATGAACATGGCAATATCAGCCCCTCTGTCTGTATTAACATGGAGATATCTACACCGCTATCTGTAAGAACATGGAAATATCTACACCGCTATCTGTATGAACATGGAAATATCTTCACCGCCATCTGTATGAACATGGATATATCTACACAGCCATCTGGATGAACATGGAAATCTCTACACCGCTATCTGTATGAGCATGGAAATAGCTACACCGCTATCTGTATGAACATGGAAATACCTACAACACTATCTGTATGAACATGGAAATATATACACCGCTATCTGTATGAACATGGAAATATCTTCACCGCTATCTGTATGAACATGGATATATCTACACAGCCATCTGGATGAACATGAAAATATCTACACCGCTATCTGTATGAACATGGAAATAGCTACACTGCTATCTGTATGAACTTGGAAATATCTACACAGCTATCTGTATGAACATGGAAATATCTACACCGCTGTCTGTATGAACATGGAAATATCTTCACCGCCATCTGTATGAACATGGATATATCTACAGAGCCATCTGGATGAACATGGAAATATCTACACCGCTATCTGTATGAACATGGAAATATATACACCGCTATCTGTGTAAACATGCATACATCTTCACCGCTATCTGTATGAACATGGAAATATCTACACCGCTATCTGTATGAACATGGAAATATCTACACCGCTATCTGTTTGAACATGGAAATATCTACACCGCTATTTGCATGAAAATGGAAACATCTACACAGCTATCTGCATATACATGGAAATATCTACAAAGCTATATCTTTACACATGGAAATAACTACACCGCTATCTCTATAAACATGGAAATATCTACACCGCCATCTGTATGAACATGGAAATATCTGCACCGCCATCTGTATGAACATATAAATATCTACACTGCCATCTGTATTAAGATGGAGATATGTACACCGCTATCTGTATAAACCTGGAAATATCTACACCGCTATCTGTATGAACATGGAAATATCTACACCGCTATCTGTATGAACATGGAAATATCTACACCGCTATCTGTGTAAACATGCATACATCTTCACCGCTATCTGTATGAACATGGAAATATCTACACCTCTATCTGTATGAACATGGAAATAGCTACACCGCTATCTGTATGAACATGGAAATAGATACACTGCTATATTTATGAACATGGATATATCTACACAGCCATCTGGATGAACATGGAAATATCTACACCGCTATCTGTGTAAACATGAATATATCTTCACCGCTATCTGTGAACATGGAAATATCTACACCGCTATCTGTATGAACATGGAAATATCTACACCGCTATCTGTATGAACATGGAAATATCTACACCGCTATCTGTTTGAACATGGAAATATCTACACCGCTATCTGTATGAAAATGGATATATCTACACTGCTATCTGCATATACATGGAAATATCTACAAGGCTATCTCTTTACACATGGAAATAACTACACCGCTATCTCTATGAACATGGAAATATCTACACCGCCATCTGTATGAACATGGAAATATCTGCACCGCCATCTGTATGAACATATAAATATCTACACCTCCATTTTTATAAAGAAGGAGATATCTACACGGCTATCTGTATAAACATGGAAATATCTACACCGCTGCCTGTATAAACATGGAAATATCAGCACCGCTATCTGTATGAACATGGAAATATCTACACCGCTACCTGTATGAACATGGAAATATCTACACCGCTATCTGTATGAACATGGAAATATCTACACCGCTATCTGTATGAACATGGAAATATGTACACGGCTATCTGTATGAACATGGAAATCTCTACACCGCTATCTGTATGAACATGGAAATATCTACACAGCCATCTGGATGAACATGGAAATATCTACACCGCTATCTGTATGAACATGGAAATATCTACACCGTTATCTGTATGAACATGGATATATCTACACAGCCATCTGTATAAACATGGAAATATCTACACCGCTATCTTTTTAAACATGCATACATCTTCACCGCTATCTGTATAAACATGGAAATATCTACACCGCTATCTGTATGAACATAGAAATATCTACACTGCTATCTGTTTGAACATGGAAATATCTACACCGCTATCTGCATGAAAATGGAAATATCTACACTGCTATCTGCATATACATTCAAATATCTACTCAGCTATCTCTTTACACATGGAGATAACTACACCGCTATGTGCATGAACATGGAAATATCTACACCGCCATCTGTATGAACATGGAAATATCTGCACCGCCAGCTGTATGAACATATAAATATCTACACCGCCATCTTTATTAGGATGTAGATATCTACACCGCTATCTGTATAAACTTGGAAATATCTACACCACTATATGTATAAACATGGAAATATCTACACCGATATCTGTATAAACATGGAAATATCTACACCTCTACCTGTATAAACATGGAAATATCAGAACCGCTATCTGTATGAACATGGGAATATCTACACTGCTATCTCTATGAACATGGAAATATCTACACCGCTATCTGTATGAACATGGAAATAGCTACACCGCTATCTGTATGAACATGGAAATATCTACACCACTACCTGTATGAAAATGGAAATATCTACACCGCTATCTGTGTGAACATGGATATATCTACAAAGCCATCTGGATGAACATGGAAATATCTACACCGCTGTCTGTATGAACATGGAAATATCTACACCGCTATCTGTGTAAATATGAATACATCTTCACCGCAATCAGTATAAACATGGAAATATCTACACCTCTATCTGTATGAACATGGAAATATCTACACCGCTCTCTGTTTGAACATGGAAATATCTACACCGATATCTGTGTAAACATGCATACATCTTCACCGCTATCTGTATAAACATGGAAATATCTACACTGCTATCTGTATGAACATGGAAATATCTACACCGCTATCTGTATGAACATGGAAATATCTACACCGCTATCTGTATGAACATGGAAATATATACACCGCTATCTGTATGACCATGGAAATATCTACACCGCTATCTGTATAAACATGCAAATATCTACACAGCTATCTGTATATCAATGGAAATATCTACACTGCTATCTCTATAAACATGGAAATATCTACTCTGCTATCTGTAGAAACATGGAAATATCTACACCGCTATCTGTGTAAACATGAATATATCTTCACCGCTATCTGTGAACATGGAAATATCTACACCGCTATCTGTATGAACATGGAAATATCTACACCGCTATCTGTATGAACATGGAAATATCTACACCGCTATCTGTTTGAACATGGAAATATCTACACTGCTATCTGTATGAACATGCAAATATCTTCACAGCTCTCTGTATATCAATGGAAATATCTACACTGCTATCTCTATAAACATGGAAATAACTACACTGCTATTTGTATAAACATGGAAATGCCTACACCGCCACCTGTATGAACATGGAATTATCTACACTGCCATCCGTACGAACATGGAAATATCAACACCGCCATCACTATGAACATGTAAATATCTACACCGCCATCTGTATGAACATGGAAATATCTTCACCGCTAACAGTATGAACATGGAAAAATCTGCACCGCTATCTGTATGAACATGGAAATATCTACACCGCTATCTGTATGAACATGGAAATATCTACACCGCTATCTGTATGAACATGCAAATATCTACACCGCTATCTGTGTGAACATGGAAATATCTACACCGCTATCTGTATGAACATGCAAATATCTACACAGCTATCTGTATATCAATGGAAATATCTACACTGCTATCTCTATAAACATGGAAATTACTACACTGCTATCTGTATAAACATGGAAATGTCTCCACCGCCATCTCTATGAACATGGAAATATCTACACCGCCATTTGTATGAACATGGAAATAACTACACCGCCATCTGCATGAACATGGAAATATCAACACCGCCATCTCTATAAACGTGGAAATATCTACAACGCTATCTGTATGAACTTGGAAATATCTACACTGCTCTCAGTATAAAATTGAAATTATCTACACCACTATCTCTATAAACATGGAAATATCTACACTGCTATCTGTATAAACATGGAAATATCTACACCGCTATCTGTATAAACATGGAAATATCTTCACCGCTGTCTGTATAAACATGGAAATATCTAGACCGCCATCTCTATAAACATAGAAATATCTACACCACCATCTGTATAAACATGGGAATATCTATACCGCTATCTGCATAAACATGGAAATATCTACACCGCCATCTCTATGAACATGGAAATACCTACACCGCCATCTGTACGAACATGGAAATATCTACACCGCCATCTGTATGAACATGTAAATATCTACACCGCCATCTGTATGAACATGGAAATATCTACATCGCTAACTGTATGATCATGGAGATATCTACACCGCTATCTGTATGAACATGAAAATATCTACACCGTTATCTGTATGAACATGGAAATAACTAAACTGCAATCTGTATGAACATGGAAATATCTACACCGCTATTTGTACGAACATGGAAATATCTACACCGCTATCTGTATGAACATGCAAATATCTACAGAGCTATCTGTATGTCATTGGAAATATCTACACTGCTATCTCTATAAACATGGAAATAACTACACTGTTATCTGTATAAACATGGAAATATCTACACCGCCACTTGTATGAACATGGAAATATCTACACTGCCATCCGTACGAACATGGAAATATCTACACCGCCATCTGTATGAACATGTAAATATCTACACCGCCATTTGTATGAACATGGAAATATCTACAACGCTAACTGTATGGACATGGAAATATCTACACCGCTTTTGGTATGAACATGGAAATATCTACAGCGCTATCTGCATGAACATGGAAATATCTACACCGCTATCTGTATGAACATGGAAATATCTACACCGCTATCTGTATGAACATGCAAATATCTACACAGCTATCTGTATAAAATTGAAATTATCTACACCACTGTCTCTATAAACATGGAAATAACTACACAGCTATCTGTATAAACATGGAAATATCTACACCGCCATCTCTATGAACATGGTAATACCTACACCGCCATTTGTATGAACATGGAAATATCTACACCGCCATCTCTATGAACATGGAAATATCTACACCGCCATTTGTATGAACATGGAAATAACTACACCGCCATCTGTATGAACATGGAAATATCTTCACCGCCCTCTGTATGAACATGGATATATCTACACCGGCATCTGGATGAACATGGAAATATCTACACAGCTATCTGCATATACATGGAAATATCTACACAGATTTCTCTATAAATATGGTAATAACTACAGCGCTATCTCTATAAACTTCGAAATATCTACACCGCCATCTGTATGAACATGGAAATATCTACACCGCCATCTGTACGAACAAGGACATATCTACACAGCCATCTGTATTAAGATGGAAATATCTACACCGCTATCTGTATAAACATGGAAATATCCTCACCGCTATCTGTATAAACATGGAAATATCTACACCGCTATCTGCATAAACATGGAAATATCCACACCGCTATCTGTGTAAACATGGAAATGTCTACACCGCCATCTGTGTAAACATGGAAATATCTACACCGCCATCTGTGTAAACATGAAAATATCTACACCGCCATCTCTATAAACATGGAAATATCTAAACCGCCATCTGTATGAACATGGAAATATCTTCACCGCCATCTCTATAAACGTGGAAATATCTACACCGCTATCTGTATGAACTTGGAAATATCTACACTGCTATCTGTATAAAATTGAAATTATCTACACCACTATCTCTATAAACATGGAAATATCTACACTGTTATCTGTATAAACATGGAAATATCTGCACCGCTATCTGTATGAACATGGAAATAGCTACACCGCTATCTGAATGAACATGGAAATATCTACACCACTATCTGTATGAACATGGAAATATCTACACCGCTATCTGCATAAACATGGAAATATCCACACCGCTATCTGTGTAAACATGGAAATGTCTACACCGCTATCTGTGTAAACATGGAAATATCTACACCGCCATCTGTGTAAACATGAAAATATCTACACCGCCATCTCTATAAACATGGAAATATCTAAACCGCCATCTGTATGAACATGGAAATATCTACACCGCCATCTCTATAAACGTGGAAATATCTACACCGCTATCTGTATGAACTTGGAAATATCTACCCTGCTATCTGTATAAAATTGAAATTATCTACACCACTATCTCTATAAACATGGAAATATCTACACTGTTATCTGTATAAACATGGAAATATCTGCACCGCTATCTGTATAAACATGGAAATATCTTCACCGCTATCTGTATAAACATGGAAATATCTACAACTCTGTCTCTATAAACTTGGAAATAACTACACCACTATCTCTCTAAACATGGAAATATCTAGACCGCCATCTCTATAAACATGGAAATATCTACACCGCCATCTGTATAAACATGGAGATATCTATACCGCTATCTGCATAAACATGGAAATATCTACACCGCCATCTCTATGAACATGGTAATATCTACACCGCCATCTGTACAAACATGGACATATCTACAAAGCCATCTATATTAAGATGGAAATATCTACACCGCTATCTGTATAAACATGGAAATATCTGCCCAACTATCTGTATAAACATGGAAATATCCGCACCTCTATCTGTATAAACATGGAAATTTCTACACCGCTATCTGCATAAACATGGAAATATCCACACCGCTCTCTGTGCAAACATGGAAATGTCTACACCGCTATCTGTGTAAACATGGAAATATCTACACCGCCATCTGTGTAAATATGAAAATATCTACACCGCCATCTCTATAAACATGGAAATATCTACACCGCCATCTGTATGAACATGGAGATATCTACACCGCCATCTCTATAAACGTGGAAATATCCACACCGCTATCTGTATGAACTTGGAAATATCTACAGTGCTCTCGGTATAAAATTGAAATTATCTACCCCACTATCTCTATAAACATGGAAATATCTACTCTGCTATCTGTATAAACATGGAAATATCTACACCGCTATCTGTATAAACATGGAAATATCTTCACCGCTATCTGTATAAACATGGAAATATCTACAGCGCTGTCTCCATAAAGTTGGAAATAACTACAACACTATCTCTGTTAACATGGAAATATCTAGACCGCCATCTCTATAAACATGGAAATATCTACACCACCATCTGTATAAACATGGAAATATCTGTACCGCTATCTGCATAAACATGGAAATATCTACACCGCCATCTCTATGAACATGGAAATATCTACACCGCCATCTGTACGAACATGGAAATATCTACACCGCCATCTGCATGAACATGTAAATATCTACATCGCCATCTGTATGAACACGGGAATATCTACACCGCCAACTGTATGAACATGGAAATATCTACACCGCTATCTGTATGAACATGGAAATATCTACACCGTTATCTGTATGAACATCGAAATATCTACACCGCTATCTGTATGAACATGGAAATATCTACACCGCTATCTGTATGAACATGGAAATATCTACACCGCTATCTGTATGAACATGCAAATATCCACACAGCTATCTGTATATCAATGGAAATATCTACACTGCTATCTCTATAAACATGGAAATAACTACACTGCTATCTGTATAAACATGGAAATATCTACACTGCCACCTGTATGAACATGGAAATATCTACAATGCCATCCGTACGAACATGGAAATATCTACACCGCCATCTGTATGAACATGTAAATATCTACACCGCCATCTGTATGAACATGGAAATATCTATACCGCTAACTGTTTGAACATGGAAATATCTACACCGCCGTCTGTATGAACTTGGAAATATCTACACCGCCATCTCTAGAAACTTGGAAATATCTACACCGCTATCTGTATGAACTTGGAAATATCTACACTGCTATCTGTATAAAATTGAAATAATCTACACCACTATCTCTATAAACATGGAGATATCTACACTGTTATCTGTAAACATGAAAATATCTACACCGCTATCTGTATAAACATGGAAATATCTTCACCGCTATCTTTATAAACATGGAAATATCTACAACGCTGTCTCTATAAACTTGGAAATAACTACACCACTATCTCTATAAACATGGAAATAACTGGACCGCCATCTCTATAAACATGGAAATATCTACACCACCATCTGTATAAACATGGAAATATCTATACCGCTAACTGTATGAACATGGAAATATCTACACCGCTATCTGTATGAACATGGAAATATCTACACCGTTATCTGTATGAACATGGAAATATCTACACCGCTATCTGTATGAACATGGAAATACCTACACCGCTATCTGTACGAAGATGGAAATAGCTACACCGCTATCTGTATGAACATGCACATATCTACACAGCTATCTGTATATCAATGGAAATATCTACACTGCTATCTCTATAAACATGGAAATAACTACACTGCTATCTGTATAAACATGGAAATGCCTACACCGCCACCTGTATGAACATGGAATTATCTACACTGCCATCCGTACGAACATGGGAATATCCACACCGCCATCACTATGAACATGTAAATATCTACACCGCCATCTGTATGAACATGGAAATATCTTCACCGCTAACTGTATGAACATGGAAACATCTGCACCGCTATCTGTATGAACATGGAAATATCTACACCGATATCTATATGAACATGGAAATATCTACAACGCTATCTGTATGAACATGGAAATATCTACACCGCTATCTGTATGAACATGGAAATATCTACACCGCTATCTGTATGAACATGCAAATATCTGCACAGCTATCTGTATATCAATGGAAATATCTACACTGCTATCTCTATAAACATGGAAATTACTACACTGCTATCTGTATAAACATGGAAATGTCTCCACCGCCATCTCTATGAACATGGAAATATCTACACCGCCATTTGTATGAACATGGAAATAACTACACCGCCATCTGCATGAACATGGAAATATCTACACCGCCATCTCTATAAACGTGGAAATATCTACATCGCTATCTGTATGAACTTGGAAATATCTACACTGCTCTCAGTATAAAATTGAAATTATCTACACCACTATCTCTATAAACATGGAAATATCTACACTGCTATCTGTATAAACATGGAAATATTTACACCGCTATCTGTATAAACATGGAAATATCTTCACCGCTATCTGTATAAACATGGAAATATCTAGACCGCCATCTCTATAAACATTGAAATATCTACACCACCATCTGTATAAACATGGGAATATCTATACCGCTATCTGCATAAACATGGAAATATCTACACCGCCATCTCTATGAACATGGAAATACCTACACCGCCATCTGTACGAACATGGAAATATCTACACCGCCATCTGTATGAACATGCACATATCTACACAGCTATCTGTATATCAATGGAAATATCTACACTGCTATCTCTATAAACATGGAAATAACTACACTGCTATCTGTATAAACATGGAAATGCCTACACCGCCACCTGTATGAACATGGAATTATCTACACTGCCATCCGTACGAACATGGGAATATCCACACCGCCATCACTATGAACATGTAAATATCTACACCGCCATCTGTATGAACATGGAAATATCTTCACCGCTAACTGTATGAACATGGAAATATCTGCACCGCTATCTGTATGAACATGGAAATATCTACACCACTATCTGCATGAACATGGAAATATCTACACCGCTATCTGTATGAACATGGAAATATCTACACAGCTATCTGTATATAATTGAAATTATCTACACCACTATCTCTATAAACATGGAAATAACTACACTGCTATCTGTATGAACATGGAAATATCTTCACCGCCCTCTGTATGAACATGGATATATCTACACCGGCATCTGGATGAACATGGAAATATCTACACAGCTATCTGCATATACACGGAAATATCTACACAGATTTCTCTATAAATATGGTAATAACTACAGCGCTATCTCTATAAACTTCGAAATATCTACACCGCCATCTGTATGAACATGGAAATAACTACACCGCCATCTGTACGAACAAGGACATATCTACACCACCATCTGTATTAAGATGGAAATATCTACACCGCTACCTGTATAAACATGGAAATATCCGCACCGCTTTCTGTATGAACATGGAAATGTCTCAACCGCCATCTCTATGAACATGGAAATATCTACACGCCCATTTGTATGAACATGGAAATAACTACACCGCCATCTGCATGAACATGGAAATATCTACACCGCCATCTCTATAAACGTGGAAATATCTAAATCGCTATCTGTATGAACTTGGAAATATCTACACTGCTATCTGTATAAACATGGAAATATCTACACCGCTATCTGTATGAACATGGAAATATCTACACCGCTATCTGTATGAACATGGAAATATCTACACCGCTATCTGTATGAACATGCAAATATCTACAGAGCTATCTGTATGTCAATGGAAATATCTACACTGCTATCTCTATAAACATGGAAATAACTACACTGCTATCTGTATAAACATGGAAATATCTACACCGCCACTTGTATGAACATGGAAATATCTACACTGCCATCCGTACGAACATGGAAATATCTACACCGCCATCTGTATGAACATGTAAATATCTACACAGCCATCTGTATGAACATGGAAATATCTACAACGCTAACTGTATGGACATGGAAATATCTACACCGCTTTTGGTATGAACATGGAAATATCTACACCGCTATCTGCATGAACATGGAAATATCTACACCGCTATCTGTATGAACATGGAAATATCTACACCGCTATCTGTATGAACATGGAAATATCTACACCGCTATCTGTATGAACATGCAAATATCTACACAGCTATCTGTATAAAATTGAAATTATCTACACCACTATCTCTATAAACATGGAAATAACTACACTGCTCTCTGTATAAACATGGAAATATCTACACCGCCATCTCTATGAACATGGTAATACCTACACCGCCATTTGTATGAACATGGAAATATCTACACTGCCATCTCTATGAACATGGAAATATCAAAACCGCCATTTGTATGAACATGGAAATAACTATACCGCCATCTGTATGAACATGGAAATATCTTCACCGCCCTCTGTTTGAACATGGATATATCTACACCGGCATCTGGATGAACATGGAAATATCTACACAGCTATCTGCATATACATGGAAATACCTACACAGATTTCTCTATAAATATGGTAATAACTACAGCGCTATCTCTATAAACTTCGAAATATCTACACCGCCATCTGTATGAACATGGAAATATCTACACCGCTATCTGTACGAACAAGGACATATCTACACCGCCATCTGTATTAAGATGGAAATAACTACACCGCTATCTGAATAAACATGGAAATATCCGCACCGCTTTCTGTATAAACATGGAAATATCTACACCGCTATCTGCATAAACATGGAAATATCCACACCGCTATCTCTGTAAACATGGAAATGTCTACACCGCTATCTGTGTAAACATGGAAATATCTACACCGCCATCTGTGTAAACATGAAAATATCTACATTGCCATCTCTATAAACATGGAAATATCTACACCGCCATCTGTATGAACATGGAAATATCTACATTGCCTTCTCTATAAACGTGGAAATATCTACACCGCTATCTGTATGAACTTGGAAATATCTACACTGCTATCTGTATAAAATTGAAATTATCTACACCACTATCTCTATAAACATGGAAATATCTACAATTTTATCTGTATAAACATGGAAACATCTGCACCGCTATCTGTATAAACATGGAAATATCTACACCGCTATCTGTATAAACATGGAAATATCTAGACCGCCATCTCTATAAACATTGAAATATCTACACCACCATCTCTATAAACATGGGAATATCTATACCGCTATCTCCATAAACATGGAAATATCTACACCGCCATCTCTATGAACATGGAAATATCTACACCGCCATCTGTACGAACATGGAAATATCTACACCGCCATCTGTATGAACATGTAAATATCTACACCGCCATCTGTATGAACATGGAAATATCTACACCGCTAACTGTATGATCATGGAAATATCTACACCGCTATCTGTATGAACATGAAAATATCTACACCGTTATCTGTATGAACATGGAAATAACTACACTGCTATCTGTATGAACATGGAAATATCTCCCCGCTATTTGTACGAACATGGAAATATCTACACCGCTATCTGTATGAACATGCAAATATCTACAGAGCTATCTGTATATCAATGGAAATATCTACACTGCTATCTCTATAAACATGGAAATATCTACACTGCCATCCGTACGAACATGGAAATATCTACACCGCCATCTGTATGAACATGTAAATATCTACACCGCCATCTGTATGAACATGGAAATATCTACAACGCTAACTGTATGGACATGGAAATATCTACACCGCTTTTGGTATGAACATGGAAATGTCTACACCGCTATCTGCATGAACATGGAAATATCTACACCGCTATCTGTATGAACATGGAAATATCTACACCGCTATCTGTATGAACATGGAAATATCTACACCGCTATCTGTATGAACATGCAAATATCTACACAGCTATCTGTATAAAATTGAAATTATCTACACCACTATCTCTATAAACATGGAAATAACTACTCTGCTATCTGTATAAACATGGAAATATCTACACTGCCATCTCTATGAACATGGTAATATCTACACCGCCATTTGTATGGACATGGAAATATCTACACTGCCATCTCTATGAACATTGAAATATCTACACTGCCATCTCTATGAACATGGAAATATCTTCACCGCCCTCTGTATGAACATGGATATATCTACACCGGCATCTGGATGAACATGGAAATATCTACACAGCTATCTGCATATACATGGAAATATCTACACAGATTTCTCTATAAATATGGTAATAACTACAGCGCTATCTCTATAAACTTCGAAATATCTACACCACCATCTGTATGAACATGGAAATATCTACACCGCCACCTGTACGACCAAGGACATATCTACACCGCCATCTGTATTAAGATGGAAATATCTACACCGCTATCTGTATAAACATGGAAATATCCGCACCGCTATCTGTACAAACATGGAAATATCTACAACGCTATCTGCATAAACTTGGAAATATCCACACCGGTATCTGTGTAAGGATGGAAATGTCTACACCGCTATCTGTGTAAACATGGAAATATCTACACCCCAATCTGTTTAAACATGAAAATATCTACACCGCCATCTCTATAAACATGGAAATATCTACACTGCCATCTGTATGAACATGGAAATATCTATACCGCCATCTCTACAAACGTGGAAATATCTACACCGCTATCTGTATGAACTTGGAAATATCTACACTGCTATCTGTAAAAAATTGAAATTATCTACACCCCTATCTCTATAAACATGGAAATATCTACACTGTTATCTGTATAAACATGGAAATATCTACACCGCTACTGTATAAACATGGAAATATCTTCACCGCTATCTGTATAAACATGGAAATATCTATAATGCTGTCTCTATAAACTTGGAAATAACTACACCACTATCTCTATAAACATGGAAACATCTAGACCGCCATCTGTATAAACATGGAAATACCTACACCACCATCTGTATAAACATTTAAATATCTATACCGCTATCTGTATAAACATGGAAATATCTACACCGCCATCTCTATGAACATGGAAATATCTACACCGCCATCTGTACGAACATGGAAATATCTACACCGCCATCTGTATGAACATGTAAATACCTACACCGCCATCTGTATGAACATGGAAATATCTGCACCACTAACTGTATGAACATGGAAATATCTACACCGCTATCTGGATGAACATGGAAATATCTACACAGCTATCTGCATATACACGGAAACATCTACACAGATTTCTCTATAAATATGGTAATAACTACAGCGCTATCTCAATAAACTTCGAAATATCTACACCGCCATCTGTATGAACATGGAAATATCTACACCGCCATCTGTACGAACAAGGACATATCTACACCGCCATCTGTATTAAGATGGAAATATCTACACCGCTACCTGAATAAACATGGAAATATCCGCACCGCTATCTGTATAAACATGGAAATATCTACACCGCTATCTGCATAAATTTGGAAATATCCACACCGCTATCTGTGTAAACATGGAAATGTCTACACCGCTATCTCTGTAAACATGGAAATATCTACACCCCAATCTGTTTAAACATGAAAATATCTACACCGCCATCTCTATAAACATGGAAATATCTACACCGCCATCTGTATGAACATGGAAATATCTATACCGCCATCTCTATACACGTGGAAATATCTACACCGCTATCTGTATGAACTTGGAAATATCTACACTGCTATCTGTATAAAATTGAAATTATCTACACCCCTATCTCTATAAACATGGAAATATCTACACTCTTATATGTATAAACATGGAAATATCTACACCGCTATCTGTATAAACATAGAAATATCTTCACCGCTACATGTATAAACATGGAAATAACTATAACGCTGTCTCTATAAACTTGGAAATAACTACACCACTATCTCTATAAACATGGAAACATCTAGACCGCCAACTGTATAAACATGGAAATACCTACACCACCAACTGTATAAACATGGAAATATCTATACCGCTATCTGCATAAACATGGAAATATCTACACCGCCATCTCTATGAACATGGAAATATCTACACCGCCATCTGTACGAACATGGAAATATCTACACCGCCATCTGTATGAACATGTAAATACCTACACCGCCATCTGTATGAACATGGAAATATCTACACCTCCAACTGTATGAACATGGAAATATCTACACCGCTATCTGTATGAACATGGAAATATCTACACCGTTATCTGTATGAACATGGAAATATCTACACCGCTATCTGTATGAACATGGAAATATCTAAACCGTTATCTGTATGAACATGGAAATATCTACACCGCTATCTGTATGAACATGGAAATATCTACACCGCTCTCTGTACGAACATGGAAATATCTACACCGCTATCGATATGAACATGCAAATATCTACACAGCTATCTGTATATCAATGGAAATATCTACACTGCTATCTCTATAAAGATAGAAATAACTACACTGCTATCTGTATAAACATGGAAATATCTACACCGCCACCTGTATGAACATGGAAATGTCTACACTGCCATCCGTACGAACATGGAAATATCTACACCGCCATCTCTATGAACATGGAAATATCTACACCGCCATTTGTATGAACATGGAAATATCTACACCGCCATCAGTATGAACATGGAAATATCTACACCGTCATCTGTACGAACATTGACATATCTACACCGCCATCTGTATTAAGATGGAAATTTCTACACCGCTATCTGTATAAACATGGAAATATCCGCCCAACTATCTGTATAAACATGGAAATATCCGCACCGCTATCTGTATAAACATGGAAATATCTACACCGCTATCTGCATAAACATGGAAATATCCACACCGCTATCTGTGTAAACATGGAAATGTCTACACCGCTATCTGTGTAAACATGGAAATATCTACATCGCCATCTGTGTAAACATGAAAATATCTACACCGCCATCTCTATGAACATGGAAATATCTACACCGCCATTTGTAGGAACATGGAAATATCTACACCGCCATCAGTATGAACATGGAAATATCTACACTGCCATCTCTATAAACGTGGAAATATCTACATCGCTATCTGTATGAACTTGGAAATATCTACACTGCTCTCGGTATAAAATTGAAATTATCTACACCACTATCTCTATAAGCATGGAAATATCTACACTGCTATCTGTATAAACATGGAAATATCTACACTGCTATCTGTATAAACATGGAAATATCTTCACCGCTATCTGCATAAACATGGAAATATCTACACCGCCATCTCTATGAACATGGAAATATCTACAGCGACATCCGTACGAACATGGAAATATCTACACCGCCATCTGTATGAACATGGAAATATCTACAACGCTAACTGTATGGACATGGAAATATCTACACTCCTATTGGTATGAACATGGAAATATCTACACCGCTATCTGCATGAACATGGAAATATCTACACCGCTATCTGAAGGAACATTGAAATATCTACACCGCTATCTGTATGAACATGGAAATATCTACACCGCTATCTGTATGAACATGCAAATATCTACACAGCTATCTGTATAAAATTGAAAATATCTACACCACTATCTCTATAAACATGGAAATAACTACACTGCTATCTGTATAAACATGGAAATGTCTACACCGCCATCTCTATGAACATGGAAATATCTACACCGCCATTTGTATGAACATGGAAATATCTACACCGCCATCTATATGAACATGGAAATATCTACACCGCCATTTGTATTAACATGGAAATATCTACACCGCCATCTGAAAGAACATGGAAATATCTTCACCGCCATCTGTATGAACATGGATATAACTACACCGCTATCTGCATGAACATGGAAATATCTTCACAGCTATCTGCAAATACATGGAAATATCTACAAAGATTTCTCTATAAATATGGAAATAACTACAGCGCTATCTCTATAAACTTCGAAATATCTACACCGCCATCTCTATGAACATGGAAATATCTACACCGCCATCTGTACGAACGTGGACATATCTACACCGCCATCTGTATTAAGATGGAAATATATACACCGCTATCTGTATAAACATGGAAATATCTGCCCATCTGTATAAACATGGAAATATCCACACCGCTATCTGTATAAACATGGAAATATCTACACCGCTATCTGCATAAACATGGAAATATCCACACCGCTATCTGTGTAAACATGGAAATGTCTACACCGCTATCTGTGTAAACATGGAAATATCTACACCGCCATCTGTGTAAACATGAAAATATCTACACCGCCATCTCTATAAACATGGAAATATCTACACCGCCATCTGTATGAACATGGAAATATCTACACCGCCATCTCTATAAACGTGGAAATATCTACACCGCTATCTGTATGAACTTGGAAATATCTACACTGCTATCTGTATAAAATTGAAATTATCTACACCCCTATCTCTATAAACATGGAAATATCTACACTGTTATCTGTATAAACATGGAAATATCTACACCGCTATCTGTATAAACATGGAAATATCTTCCCCGCTGCCTGTATAAACATGGAAATATCTACAACGCTGTCTCTATAAACTTGGAAATAACTACACCACTATCTCTATAAACATGGAAATATCTATACCGCAATCTCTATATACATGGAAATACCTACACCACCATCTGTATAAACATGGAAATATCTATACCGCTATCTGCATAAACATGGAAATATCTACAGCGCCATCTCTATGAACATGGAATTATCTACACTGCCATCTGTACGAAGATGGAAATATATACACCGCCATCTGTATGAACATGTAAATACCTACACCGCCATCTGTATGAACATGGAAATATCTACACCGCTAACTGTATGAACATGGAAATATCTTCACCGCTATCTGTATGAACATGGAAATATCTACATCGTTATCTGTATGAACAGGGAAATATCTACACCGCTATCTGTATGAACATGGAAATATCTACACCGCTATCTGTATGAACATGGAAATATCTACACCGCTATCTGAATCAACATGCAAATATCTACACAGCTATCTGTATATCAATGGAAATATCTACACTGCTATCTCTATAAACATGGAAATAACTACACTGCTATCTGTATAAACATGGAAATATCTACACCGCCACCTGTATGATCATGGAAATGACGACACTGCCATCCGTACAAAGATGGAAATATCAACACCGCCATCTGTATGAACATGTAAATATCTACACCGCAATCTGTGTGAACATGGAAATATCTACACCACTAACTGTATGAACATGGAAATATCTACACCGCTATCTGTATGAAAATGGAAATATCTACACCGCTATCTGTATGAACATGGAAATATCTACACTGCTATCTGTATGAACTTGGAAATATCTACACTGCTCTCTGTATAAAGTTGAAATTATCGACACCACTATCTCTATAAACATGTAAATATCTACACCGCTATCTGTGTAAACATGGAAATATCTACACCGCCATCTGTGTAAACATGAAAATATCTACACCGCCATCCCCATTAACATGGAAATATCTACACCGCCATCTGTATGAACATGGAAATATCTACACCGCCATCTCTATAAACGTGGAAATATCTACACCGCTATTTGTATGAACTTGGAAATATCTACACTGCTCTCTGTATAAAACTGAAATTATCTACACCACTATCTCTATAAACATGGAAATATCTAAACTGCTATCTGTATAAACATGGAAATATCTACACCGCTATCTGTATAAACATGGAAATATCTCCACCGCTATCTGTATAAACATGGAAATATCTACAACGCTGTCTCTATAAACTTGGAAATAACGACACCACTATCTCTGTAAACATGGAAATATCTAGAACGCCATCTCTATAAACATGGAAATATCTACACCACAATCTGTATAAACATGGAAATATCTATGCCGCTATCTTCATAAACTTGGAAATATCTACACCGCCTTCTCTATGAACATGGAAATATCTACACCGCCATCTGTAAGAACATGGAAACATCTATACCACCATCTGTATGAACATGTAAATATCTACACCACCGTCTGTATGAACATGGAAATATCTACACCGCTAACTGTATGAACATGGAAATATCTACACCGCTATCTGTATGAACATGGAAATACCTACACCGTTATCTGTATGAACATGGAAATATCTAAACTGCTATCTTTATGAACATGGAAATATCTACACCGTTATCTGTACGAACATGGAAATATCTACACCGCTATCTGTACGAACATGCAAATATCTACACAGCTATCTGTATATCAATGTAAATATCTACACTGCTATCTCCATAAACATGGAAATAACTACAATGCTATCTGTATAAACATGGAAATGTCTACACCGCCACCTGTATGAACATGGAAATATCTACACTGCAATCCGTACGAACATGGAAATATCTACACTGCCATCTGTATGAACATGTAAATATCTAAACCACCATCTGTATGAACATGGAAATATCTACACCGCTAAGTGTATGAACAAGGAAATATCTACACCGCTATTGGTATGAACATGGAAATATCTACACCGCTATCTGTATGAACATGGAAATATCTACACCGCTATCTGTATGAACATGGACATATCTACACCGCCATCTGTATTAAGATGGAAATATCTACACCGCTATCTGTATAAACATGGAAATATCTGCCCAACTATCTGTATAAACATGGAAATATCCGCACCGCTATCTGTATAAACATGGAAATATGTACACCGCTATCTGCATAAACATGGAAATATCCACACCGCTATCTGTGTAAAGATGGAAATGACAACACCGATATCTGTGTAAACATGGAAATATCTACACCGCCATCTGTGTAAACATGGGAATATCTACACCGCCATCTCTGTAAACATGGAAATATCTACACCGCCATCTGTATGAACATGGAAATATCTACACCGCCATCTCTTTAAACGAGGAAATATCTACACCGCTATCTGTATGAACTTGGAAATATCAACACTGCTATCTGTATAAAATTGAAATTATCTACACCACTATCTCTATAAACATGGAAATATCTACACTGATATCTGTATAAACATGAAAATATCTACACCGCTATCTGTATAAACATGGAAATAACTTCACCGCTATCTGTATAAACATGGAAATATCTACCCAACTATCTGTATAAACATGGAAATATCCACACCGCTATCTGTATAAACATGGAAATATCTACAAGGCTATCTGCATGAACATGGAAATATCTTAACAGCTATCTGAATATACATGGAAATGTCTACACAGATTTCTCTATATATATGGAAATAACTACAGCGCTATCTCTATAAACTTCGAAATATCTACACCTCCGTCTGTATGAACATGGAAATATCTACACTGCCATCTGTACAAACATGGACATATCTACACCACCATCTGTATTAAGATGGAAATATCTACACCGCTATCTGTATAAACATGGAAATATCTACCCAACTATCTGTATAAACATGGAAATATCCACACCGCTATCTGTATAAACATGGAAATATCTACACCGCTATCTGCATAAACATGGAAATATCCACACCGCTATCTGTGAAAACATGGAAATGTCTACATCGCTATCTGTGTAAACATGGAAATGTCTACACCGCTATCTGTGTAAACATGGAAATATCTACACCGCCATCTGTGTAAACATGAAAATATCTACACCGCCATCTCTATAAACATGGAAATATCTACTCCGCCATCTGTATGAACATGGAAATATCTACACCGCCGTCTCTATAAAAGTGGAAATATCTACACCGCTATCTGTATGAACTTGGAAATATCTACACTGCTATCTGTATAAAATTGAAATTATCTACACCACTATCTCTATAAACATGGAAATATCTACACTGTTATCTGTATAAACATGGAAATATGTACACCGATATCTGTATAAACATGGAAATATCTTCACCGCTATCTGTATAAACATGGAAATATCTACAACGCTGTCTCTATAAACTTGGAAATAACTACACCACTATCTCTATAAACATGGAAATACCTACACCACCATCTGTATAAACATGGAAATATCTATACCGCTATCTGCATAAACATGGAAATATCTACAGCGCCATCTCTATGAACATGGAAATATCTACACTGCCATCTGTACGAAGATGGAAATATATACACCGCCATCTGTATGAACATGTAAATACCTACACCGCCATCTGTATGAACATGGAAATATCTACACCGCTAACTGTATGAACATGGAAATATCTTCACCGCTATCTGTATGAACATGGAAATATCTACATCGTTATCTGTATGAACAGGGAAATATCTACACCGCTATCTGTATGAACATGGAAATATCTACACCGCTATCTGTATGAACATGGAAATATCTACACCGCTATCTGAATCAACATGCAAATATCTACAAAGCTATCTGTATATCAATGGAAATATCTACACTGCTATCTCTATAAACATGGAAGTAACTACACTGCTATCTGTATAAACATGGAAATATCTACACCGCCACCTGTATGATCATGGAAATGACGACACTGCCATCCGTACAAACATGGAAATATCAACACCGCCATCTGTATGAAGATGTAAATATCTACACCGCAATCTGTGTGAACATGGAAATATCTACACCGCTAACTGTATGAACATGGAAATATCTACACCGCTATCTGTATGAAAATGGAAATATCTACACCGCTATCTGTATGAACATGGAAATATCTACACTGCTATCTGTATGAACTTGGAAATATCTACACTGCTCTCTGTATAAAGTTGAAATTATCGACACCACTATCTCTATAAACATGTAAATATCTACACCGCTATCTGTGTAAACATGGAAATATCTACACCGCCATCTGTGTAAACATGAAAATATCTACACCGCCATCCCCATTAACATGGAAATATCTACACCGCCATCTGTATGAATATGGAAATATCTACACCGCCATCTCTATAAACGTGGAAATATCTACACCGCTATTTGTATGAACTTGGAAATATCTACACTGCTCTCTGTATAAAACTGAAATTATCTACACCACTATCTCTATAAACATGGAAATATCTAAACTGCTATCTGTATAAACATGGAAATATCTACACCGCTATCTGTATAAACATGGAAATATCTCCACCGCTATCTGTATAAACATGGAAATATCTACAACGCTGTCTCTATAAACTTGGAAATAACGACACCACTATCTCTGTAAACATGGAAATATCTAGAACGCCATCTCTATAAACATGGAAATATCTACACCACAATCTGTATAAACATGGAAATATCTATGCCGCTATCTTCATAAACTTGGAAATATCTACACCGCCTTCTCTATGAACATGGAAATATCTACACCGCCATCTGTAAGAACATGGAAACATCTATACCACCATCTGTATGAACATGTAAATATCTACACCACCGTCTGTATGAACATGGAAATATCTACACCGCTAACTGTATGAACATGGAAATATCTACACCGCTATCTGTATGAACATGGAAATACCTACACCGTTATCTGTATGAACATGGAAATATCTAAACTGCTATCTTTATGAACATGGAAATATCTACACCGTTATCTGTACGAACATGGAAATATCTACACCGCTATCTGTACGAACATGCAAATATCTACACAGCTATCTGTATATCAATGTAAATATCTACACTGCTATCTCCATAAACATGGAAATAACTACAATGCTATCTGTATAAACATGGAAATGTCTACACCGCCACCTGTATGAACATGGAAATATCTACACTGCAATCCGTACGAACATGGAAATATCTACACTGCCATCTGTATGAACATGTAAATATCTAAACCACCATCTGTATGAACATGGAAATATCTACACCGCTAAGTGTATGAACAAGGAAATATCTACACCGCTATTGGTATGAACATGGAAATATCTACACCACTATCTGTATGAACATGGAAATATCTACACCGCTATCTGTATGAACATGGACATATCTACACCGCCATCTGTATTAAGATGGAAATATCTACACCGCTATCTGTATAAACATGGAAATATCTGCCCAACTATCTGTATAAACATGGAAATATCCGCACCGCTATCTGTATAAACATGGAAATATGTACACCGCTATCTGCATAAACATGGAAATATCCACACCGCTATCTGTGTAAAGATGGAAATGACAACACCGATATCTGTGTAAACATGGAAATATCTACACCGCCATCTGTGTAAACATGGGAATATCTACACCGCCATCTCTGTAAACATGGAAATATCTACACCGCCATCTGTATGAACATGGAAATATCTACACCGCCATCTCTTTAAACGAGGAAATATCTACACCGCTATCTGTATGAACTTGGAAATATCAACACTGCTATCTGTATAAAATTGAAATTATCTACACCACTATCTCTATAAACATGGAAATATCTACACTGATATCTGTATAAACATGAAAATATCTACACCGCTATCTGTATAAACATGGAAATAACTTCACCGCTATCTGTATAAACATGGAAATATCTACCCAACTATCTGTATAAACATGGAAATATCCACACCGCTATCTGTATAAACATGGAAATATCTACAAGGCTATCTGCATGAACATGGAAATATCTTAACAGCTATCTGAATATACATGGAAATGTCTACACAGATTTCTCTATATATATGGAAATAACTACAGCGCTATCTCTATAAACTTCGAAATATCTACACCTCCGTCTGTATGAACATGGAAATATCTACACTGCCATCTGTACAAACATGGACATATCTACACCACCATCTGTATTAAGATGGAAATATCTACACCGCTATCTGTATAAACATGGAAATATCTACCCAACTATCTGTATAAACATGGAAATATCCACACCGCTATCTGTATAAACATGGAAATATCTACACCGCTATCTGCATAAACATGGAAATATCCACACCGCTATCTGTGAAAACATGGAAATGTCTACATCGCTATCTGTGTAAACATGGAAATGTCTACACCGCTATCTGTGTAAACATGGAAATATCTACACCGCCATCTGTGTAAACATGAAAATATCTACACCGCCATCTCTATAAACATGGAAATATCTACTCCGCCATCTGTATGAACATGGAAATATCTACACCGCCGTCTCTATAAAAGTGGAAATATCTACACCGCTATCTGTATGAACTTGGAAATATCTACACTGCTATCTGTATAAAATTGAAATTATCTACACCACTATCTCTATAAACATGGAAATATCTACACTGTTATCTGTATAAACATGGAAATATGTACACCGATATCTGTATAAACATGGAAATATCTTCACCGCTATCTGTATAAACATGGAAATATCTACAACGCTGTCTCTATAAACTTGGAAATAACTACACCACTATCTCTATAAACATGGAAATACCTACACCACCATCTGTATAAACATGGAAATATCTATACCGCTATCTGCATAAACATGGAAATATCTACAGCGCCATCTCTATGAACATGGAAATATCTACACTGCCATCTGTACGAAGATGGAAATATATACACCGCCATCTGTATGAACATGTAAATACCTACACCGCCATCTGTATGAACATGGAAATATCTACACCGCTAACTGTATGAACATGGAAATATCTTCACCGCTATCTGTATGAACATGGAAATATCTACATCGTTATCTGTATGAACAGGGAAATATCTACACCGCTATCTGTATGAACATGGAAATATCTACACCGCTATCTGTATGAACATGGAAATATCTACACCGCTATCTGAATCAACATGCAAATATCTACAAAGCTATCTGTATATCAATGGAAATATCTACACTGCTATCTCTATAAACATGGAAGTAACTACACTGCTATCTGTATAAACATGGAAATATCTACACCGCCACCTGTATGATCATGGAAATGACGACACTGCCATCCGTACAAACATGGAAATATCAACACCGCCATCTGTATGAAGATGTAAATATCTACACCGCAATCTGTGTGAACATGGAAATATCTACACCGCTAACTGTATGAACATGGAAATATCTACACCGCTATCTGTATGAAAATGGAAATATCTACACCGCTATCTGTATGAACATGGAAATATCTACACTGCTATCTGTATGAACTTGGAAATATCTACACTGCTCTCTGTATAAAGTTGAAATTATCGACACCAATATCTCTATAAACATGTAAATATCTACACCGCTATCTGTGTAAACATGGAAATATCTACACCGCCATCTGTGTAAACATGAAAATATCTACACCGCCATCCCCATTAACATGGAAATATCTACACCGCCATCTGTATGAACATGGAAATATCTACACCGCCATCTCTATAAACGTGGAAATATCTACACCGCTATTTGTATGAACTTGGAAATATCTACACTGCTCTCTGTATAAAACTGAAATTATCTACACCACTATCTCTATAAACATGGAAATATCTAAACTGCTATCTGTATAAACATGGAAATATCTACACCGCTATCTGTATAAACATGGAAATATCTCCACCGCTATCTGTATAAACATGGAAATATCTACAACGCTGTCTCTATAAACTTGGAAATAACGACACCACTATCTCTGTAAACATGGAAATATCTAGAACGCCATCTCTATAAACATGGAAATATCTACACCACAATCTGTATAAACATGGAAATATCTATGCCGCTGTCTTCATAAACTTGGAAATATCTACACCGCCTTCTCTATGAACATGGAAATATCTACACCGCCATCTGTAAGAACATGGAAACATCTATACCACCATCTGTATGAACATGTAAATATCTACACCACCGTCTGTATGAACATGGAAATATCTACACCGCTAACTGTATGAACATGGAAATATCTACACCGCTATCTGTATGAACATGGAAATACCTACACCGTTATCTGTATGAACATGGAAATATCTAAACTGCTATCTTTATGAACATGGAAATATCTACACCGTTATCTGTATGAACATGGATATATCTACACAGCTATCTGTACGAACATGCAAATATCTACACAGCTATCTGTATATCAATGTAAATATCTACACTGCTATCTCCATAAACATGGAAATAACTACAATGCTATCTGTGTAAACATGGAAATGTCTACACCGCCACCTGTATGAACATGGAAATATCTACACTGCAATCCGTACGAACATGGAAATATCTACACTGCCATCTGTATGAGCATGTAAATATCTAAACCACCATCTGTATGAACATGGAAATATCTACACCGCTAAGTGTATGAACAAGGAAATATCTACACCGCTATTGGTATGAACATGGAAATATCTACACCGCTATCTGTATGAACATGGAAATATCTACACCGCTATCTGTATGAACATGGACATATCTACACCTCCATCTGTATTAAGATGGAAATATCTACACCGCTATCTGTATAAACATGGAAATATCTGCCCAACTATCTGTATAAACATGGAAATATCCGCACCGCTATCTGTATAAACATGGAAATATGTACACCGCTATCTGCATAAACATGGAAATATCCACACCGCTATCTGTGTAAAGATGGAAATGACAACACCGCTATCTGTGTAAACATGGAAATATCTACACCGCCATCTGTGTAAACATGGGAATATCTACACCGCCATCTCTTTAAACATGGAAATATCTACACCGCCATCTGTATGAACATGGAAATATCTACACCGCCATCTCTATAAACGAGGAAATATCTACACCGCTATCTGTATGAACTTGGAAATATCAACACTGCTATCTGTATAAAATTGAAATTATCTACACCACTATCTCTATAAACATGGAAATATCTACACTGATATCTGTATAAACATGAAAATATCTACACCGCTATCTGTATAAACATGGAAATAACTCCACCGCTATCTGTATAAACATGGAAATATCTACCCAACTATCTGTATAAACATGGAAATATCCACACCGCTATCTGTATAAACATGGAAATATCTACAAGGCTATCTGCATGAACATGGAAATATCTTAACAGCTATCTGAATATACATGGAAATGTCTACACAGATTTCTCTATATATATGGAAATAACTACAGCGCTATCTCTATAAACTTCGAAATATCTACACCTCCGTCTGTATGAACATGGAAATATCTACACTGCCATCTGTACAAACATGGACATATCTACACCACCATCTGTATTAAGATGGAAATATCTTCACCGCTATCTGTATAAACATGGAAATATCTACCCAACTATCTGTATAAACATGGAAATATCCACACCGCTATCTGTATAAACATGGAAATATCTACACCGCTATCTGCATAAACATGGAAATATCCACACCGCTATCTGTGAAAACATGGAAATGTCTACATCGCTATCTGTGTAAACATGGAAATGTCTACACCGCTATCTGTGTAAACATGGAAATATCTACACCGCCATCTGTGTAAACATGAAAATATCTACACCGCCATCTCTATAAACATGGAAATATCTACTCCGCCATCTGTATGAACATGGAAATATCTACACCGCCGTCTCTATAAAAGTGGAAATATCTACACCGCTATCTGTATGAACTTGGAAATATCTACACTGCTATCTGTATAAAATTGAAATTATCTACACCACTATCTCTATAAACATGGAAATATCTACACTGTTATCTGTATAAACATGGAAATATGTACACCGATATCTGTATAAACATGGAAATATCTTCACCGCTATCTGTATAAACATGGAAATATCTACAACGCTGTCTCTATAAACTTGGAAATAACTACACCACTATCTCTATAAACATGGAAATATCTAGACCGCCATCTCTATAAACATGGAAATATCTACACCACCATCTTTATAAACATGGAAATATCTATACCGCTATCTGCATAAACATGGAAATATCTACAGCGCCATCTCTATGAACATGGAAATATCTACACCGCCATCTGTACAAACATGGACATATCTACAAAGCCATCTATATTAAGATGGAAATATCAACACCGCTATCTGTATGAACATGGAAATATCTACACCGCTATCTGTATGAACATGGAAATATCTACACTGCCATCTGTATGAACATGGAAATATCTACACCGCTATCTGTATGAACATGCAAATATCTACACAGCTATCTGTATATCAATGGAAATATCTTCACTGATATCTCTATAAACATGGAAATAACTACACTGCTATCTGTATAAACATGGAAATATCTACACCGCCACCTGTATGAACATGGAAATATCTACAATGCCAACCGTAAGAACATGGAAATATCTACACCGCCATCTCTATGAACATGGAAATATCTACACCGCCATTTGTATGAACATGGAAATATCTACACCGCCATCTGTATGAACATGGAAATATCTTCACCGCCATCTGTATGAACATGGATATATCTACACCGGCATCTGGATGAACATGGAAATATCTACACCGCTATCTGCATGAACATGGAAATATCTACACAGCTGTGTGCATATGCATGGAAATATCTACACAGATTTCTCTATAAATATGGAAATAACTACAGCGCTGTCTCTATAAACTTCGAAATATCTACACCGCCATCTGTATGAACATGGAAATATCTACACCGTCATCTGTACGAACATTGACATATCTACACCGCCATCTGTATTAAGATGGAAATTTCTACACCGCTATCTGTATAAACATGGAAATATCCGCCCAACTATCTGTATAAACATGGAAATATCCGCACCGCTATCTGTATAAACATGGAAATATCTACACCGCTATCTGCATAAACATGGAAATATCCACACCGCTATCTGTGTAAACATGGAAATGTCTACACCGCTATCTGTGTAAACATGGAAATATCTACATCGCCATCTGTGTAAACATGAAAATATCTACACCGCCATCTCTATGAACATGGAAATATCTACACCGCCATTTGTAGGAACATGAAAATATCTACACCGCCATCAGTATGAACATGGAAATATCTACACTGCCATCTCTATAAACGTGGAAATAACTACATCGCTATCTGTATGAACTTGGAAATATCTACACTGCTCTCGGTATAAAATTGAAATTATCTACACCACTATCTCTATTAACATGGAAATATCTACACTGCTATCTGTATAAACATGGAAATATCTACACTGCTATCTGTATAAACATGGAAATATCTTCACCGCTATCTGCATAAACATGGAAATATCTACACCGCCATCTCTATGAACATGGAAATATCTACAGCGACATCCGTACGAACATGGAAATATCTACACCGCCATCTGTATGAACATGGAAATATCTACAACGCTAACTGTATGTACATGGAAATATCTACACTCCTATTGGTATGAACATGGAAATATCTACACCGCTATCTGCATGAACATGGAAATATCTACACCGCTATCTGAAGGAACATTGAAATATCTACACCGCTATCTGTATGAACATGGAAATATCTACACCGCTATCTGTATGAACATGCAAATATCTACACAGCTATCTGTATAAAATTGAAAATATCTACAACGCTATCTCTATAAACATGGAAATAACTACACTGCTATCTGTATAAACATGGAAATATCTACACCGCCATCTCTATGAACATGGAAATATCTACACCGCCATTTGTATGAACATGGAAATATCTACACCGCCATCTATATGAACATGGAAATATCTACACCGCCATTTGTATTAACATGGAGATATCTACACCGCCATCTGAAAGAACATGGAAATATCTTCACCGCCATCTGTATGAACATGGATATAACTACACCGCTATCTGCATGAACATGGAAATATCTACACAGCTATCTGCATATACATGGAAATATCTACAAAGATTTCTCTATAAATATGGAAATAACTACAGCGCTATCTCTATAAACTTCGAAATATCTACACCGCCATCTCTATGAACATGGAAATATCTACACCGCCATCTGTACGAACGTGGACATATCTACACCGCCATCTGTATTAAGATGGAAATATCTACACCGCTATCTGTATAAACATGGAAATATCTGCCCATCTGAATAAACATGGAAATATACACACCGCTATCTGTATAAACATGGAAATATCTACACCGCTATCTGCATAAACATGGAAATATCCACACCGCTATCTGTGTAAACATGGAAATGTCTACACCGCTATCTGTGTAAACATGGAAATATCTACACCGCCATCTGTGTAAACATGAAAATATCTACACCGCCATCTCTATAAACATGGAAATATCTACACCGCCATCTGTATGAACATGGAAATATCTACACCGCCATCTCTATAAACGTGGAAATATCTACACCGCTATCTGTATGAACTTGGAAATATCTACACTGCTATCTGTATAAAATTGAAATTATCTACACCCCTATCTCTATAAACATGGAAATATCTACACTGTTATCTGTATTAACATGGAAATATCTACACCGCTATCTGTATAAACATGGAAATATCTTCCCCGCTGCCTGTATAAACATGGAAATATCTACAACGCTGTCTCTATAAACTTGGAAATAACTACACCACTATCACTATAAACATGGAAATATCTATACCGCAATCTCTATAAACATGGAAATACCTACACCACCATCTGTATAAACATGGAAATATCTATACCGCTATCTGCATAAACATGGAAATATCTACAGCGCCATCTCTATGAACATGGAAATATCTACACTGCCATCTGTACGAAGATGGAAATATATACACCGCCATCTGTATGAACATGTAAATACCTACACCGCCATCTGTATGAACATGGAAATATCTACACCGCTAACTGTATGAACATGGAAATATCTTCACCGCTATCTGTATGAACATGGAAATATCTACATCGTTATCTGTATGAACAGGGAAATATCTACACCGCTATCTGTATGAACATGGAAATATCTACACCGCTATCTGTATGAACATGGAAATATCTACACCGCTATCTGAATCAACATGCAAATATCTACAAAGCTATCTGTATATCAATGGAAATATCTACACTGCTATCTCTATAAACATGGAAATAACTACACTGCTATCTGTATAAACATGGAAATATCTACACCGCCACCTGTATGATCATGGAAATGACGACACTGCCATCCGTACAAACATGGAAATATCAACACCGCCATCTGTATGAACATGTAAATATCTACACCGCAATCTGTGTGAACATGGAAATATCTACACCGCTAACTGTATGAACATGGAAATATCTACACCGCTATCTGTATGAACATGGAAATATCTACACTGCTATCTGTATGAACTTGGAAATATCTACACTGCTCTCTGTATAAAGTTGAAATTATCGACACCACTATCTCTATAAACATGTAAATATCTACACCGCTATCTGTGTAAACATGGAAATATCTACACCGCCATCTGTGTAAACATGAAAATATCTACACCGCCATCCCCATTAACATGGAAATATCTACACCGCCATCTGTATGAACATGGAAATATCTACACCGCCATCTCTATAAACGTGGAAATATCTACACCGCTATTTGTATGAACTTGTAAATATCTACACTGCTCTCTGTATAAAACTGAAATTATCTACACCACTATCTCTATAAACATGGAAATATCTAAACTGCTATCTGTATAAACATGGAAATATCTACACCGCTATCTGTATAAACATGGAAATATCTCCACCGCTATCTGTATAAACATGGAAATATCCACAACGCTGTCTCTAGAAACTTGGAAATAACGACACCACTATCTCTGTAAACATGGAAATATCTAGAACGCCATCTCTATAAACATGGAAATATCTACACCACAATCTGTATAAACATGGAAATATCTATGCCACTATCTTCATAAACTTGGAAATATCTACACCGCCTTCTCTATGAACATGGAAATATCTACACCGCCATCTGTAAGAACATGGAAACATCTATACCACCATCTGTATGAACATGTAAATATCTACACCACCGTCTGTATGAACATGGAAATATCTACACCGCTAACTGTATGAACATGGAAATATCTACACCGCTATCTGTATGAACATGGAAATACCTACACCGTTATCTGTATGAACATGGAAATATCTAAACTGCTATCTTTATGAACATGGAAATATCTACACCGTTATCTGTACGAACATGGAAATATCTACACCGCTATCTGTACGAACATGCAAATATCTACACAGCTATCTGTATATCAATGTAAATATCTACACTGCTATCTCCATAAACATGGAAATAACTACAATGCTATCTGTATAAACATGGAAATGTCTACACCGCCACCTGTATGAACATGGAAATATCTACACTGCAATCCGTACGAACATGGAAATATCTACACTGCCATCTGTATGAACATGTAAATATCTAAACCACCATCTGTATGAACATGGAAATATCTACACCGCTAAGTGTATGAACAAGGAAATATCTACACCGCTATTGGTATGAACATGGAAATATCTACACCGCTATCTGTATGAACATGGACATATCTACACCGCTATCTGTATGAACATGGACATATCTACACAGCCATCTGTATTAAGATGGAAATATCTACACCGCTATCTGTATAAACATGGAAATATCTGCCCAACTATCTGTATAAACATGGAAATATCCGCACCGCTATCTGTATAAACATGGAAATATGTACACCGCTATCTGCATAAACATGGAAATATCCACACCGCTATCTGTGTAAAGATGGAAATGACAACACCGCTATCTGTGTAAACATTGAAATATCTACACCGCCATCTGTGTAAACATGGGAATATCTACACCGCCATCTCTGTAAACATGGAAATATCTACACCGCCATCTGTATGAACATGGAAATATCTACACCGCCATCTCTATAAACGAGGAAATATCTACACCGCTATATGTATGAACTTGGAAATATCAACACTGCTATCTATATAAAATTGAAATTATCTACACCACTATCTCTATAAACATGGAAATATCTACACTGATATCTGTATAAACATGAAAATATCTACACCGCTATCTGTATTAACATGGAAATATCTTCACCGCTATCTGTATAAACATGGAAATATCTACAGCGCTGTCTCTAAAAACTTGGAAATAACTACACCACTATCTCTGTAAACATGGAAATATCTAGACCGCCATCTCTATAAACATGGAAATATCTACACCACCATCTGTATAAACATGGAAATATCTATACCGCTATCTGCATAAACATGGAAATATCTACACCGCCATCTCTATGAAAATGGAAATATCTACACCGCCATCTGTACGAACATGGAAATATCTACACCGCCATCTGTATGAACATGGAAATATCTACACCGCTAACTGTATGAACATGGAAGTATCTACACCGCTATCTGTATGAACATGGAAATATCTACACCGCTATCTGTATGAACATGGAAATATCTACACTGCTATCTGTACGAACATGGAAATATGTACACCGCTATCTGTATGAACATGCAAATATCTACACAGCTATCTGTATATCAATGGAAATATCTACACTGCTATCTCTATAAACATGGAAATAACTACACTGCTATCTGTATAAACATGGAAATATCTACACCGCCACCTGTATGAACATGGAAATATCTACACTGCCATCGGTACGAACATGGAAATATCTACACCGCCATCTGTATGAACATGGAAATATCTAAACCGCTATTGGTATGAACATGGAAATACCTACACCTCTATCTGTATGAACATGGAAATATCTACACCGCTATCTGTATGAACATGGAAATATCTACACCGCTATCTGTATGAACATGGAAATATCTACACCGCTATCTGTATGAACATGGAAATATCTAGACCGCTATCAGTATGAACATGCAAATATCTACACAGCTATCTGTATATCAAACAAAATATCTGTACTGCTATGCCTATAAACATGGAAATAACTACAGTGCTATCTGTATAAATATGGAAATATCTACACCGCCATCTCTATGAACATGGAAATATCTACACCGCCATTTGTATGAAGATGGAAATATCTACACTGCCATCTGTATGAACATGGAAATATCTTCACCGCCATGTGTATGAGCATGGATATATCTACACAGCTATCGGCATATACATGGAAATATCTACACAGTTTTCTCTATAAATATGGAAATAACTACAGCGCTATCTCTATAAACTTCGAAATATCTACACCGCCATCTGTATGAACATGGAAACATCTACACTGCCATCTGTACGAACATGGACATATCTACACCGCCATCTGTATTAAGATGGAAATATCTACACCGCTATCTGTATAAACATGGAAATATCTACACCGCTATCTGCATAAACATGGATATATGCACACTGCTGTCTGTGTAAACATGGAAATGTCTACACCACTATCTCTGTAAACAGGGAAATATCTACACCACCATCTGTGTTAACATGGAAATATCTACACCGCCATCTCTGTAAACATGGAAATATCTACACCAACATCTGTATGAACATGGAAATACCTACACCGCCATCTCTATAAACGTGGAAATATCTACACCGCTATCTGTATGAACTTGGAAATATCTACACTGCTATCTGTATAAAATTGAAATTATCTACTCCACTATCTCTATAAACATGGAAATATCTACACTGTTATCTGTATAAACATGAAAATATCTACACCGCTATCTGTATAAACATGGAAATAACTTCACCGCTATCTGTATAAACATGGAAACATCTACAACGCTGTCTCTATAAACTTTGAAATAACTACACCACTATCTCTATAAACATGGAAATATCTAGACCGCCATCTCTATAAACATGGAAATATCTACACCACCATCTGTAATAACATGGAAATATCTATACCGCTGTCTGCATAAACATGGAAATAACTACACCGCCATCTCCATGAACATGGAAATATCTACACGGCCATGTGTACGAACATGGAAATATCTACACCGTCATCTTTATGAACATGGAAATATCTACACCGCTAACTGTATGACCATGGAAATATCTACACCGCTATCTGTATGAACATGGAAATATCTACACCGTTATCTGTATGAACATGGAAATATCTACACCGCTATCTGTATGAACATGGAAATATCTACACCGCTATCTGTACGAAGATGGAAATATCTACACCGCTATCTGTATGAAAATGCAAATATCTACACAGCTATGTGTATATCAATGGAAATATCTACACTGCTATCTCTATAAACATGGAAATAACTACACTGCTATCTGTATAAACATGGAAATATCTACACCGCCATCTCTGTGAACATGGAAATATCTACACGGCCATTTGTATGAACATGGAAATATGTACACCGCCATCTCTATGAACATGGAAATATCTACACCGCCATTTGTATGAACATGGAAATATCTACACCGCCATCAGTATGAACATGGAAATATCTACACCGCCATCTCTATAAACGTGGAAATATCTACATCGCTATCTGTGTGAACTTGGAAATATCTACACTGCTCTCAGTATGAAATTGGTATTCTCCACACCACTATCTCTATAAAAAAGGAAATATCTACACCGCTATCTGTATAAACATGGAAATATCTGCCCAGCTATCTGAATAAACATGGAAATATCTACACTGCTATATGCATAAACATGGAAATATCCACACCGCTATCTGTGTAAACATGGAAATGTCTACACCGCTATCTGTGTAAACATGCAAATATCTACACCGCCATCTGTGTAAACATGAAAATATCTACACCGCCATCCCTATAAACATGGAAATATCTACACCACCATCTGTATGAACATGGAAATATCTATACCGCTATCTGCATAAACATGGAAATATCTACACCGCCATCTCTATGAACATGGAAATATCTACACCGCCATCTGTACGAACATGGAAATATCTATACCGCCATCTCTATGAACATGTAAATATCTACACCGCAATCTGTATGAACATGGAAATATCTACACCGCTAACTGTATGAACATTGAAATATCTACACCGTTATCTGTATGAACATGAAAATATCTACACCGTTATGTGTATGAACATGGAAATATCTACACCGCTATCTGTATGAACATGGAAATATCTACAACGCTATCTGTATGAACATGCAAATATCTACACAGCTATCTGTATATCAATGGAAATATCTACACTGCTATCTCTATAAACATGGAAATAACTACACTGCTATCTGTATAAACATGGAAATATCTACACCACCACCTGTATGAACACGGAGATATCTACACTGCCATCTGCACGACCATGGAAATATCTACACCGCCATCTGTATGAACATGTAAATATCTACACCACCATCTGTATGAACATGGAAATATCTACACCGCTAATTGTATGAACATCGAAATATCTACACCGCTATCTGTATGAACATGGAAATATCTACACCGCTATCTGTGTGAACATGGAAATATTTACACCGCTATCTGTATGAACATGGAAATATCCACACCGCCCTCTGTATGAACATGGAAATATCTACACCGCTATCTGTATGAACATGCAAATATCTACACAGCTATCTGTATATCAATGGAAATACCTACACTACTATCTCTATAAACATGGAAATAACTACACTGCTATCTGTATATACATGGAAATATCTACACCGCCATCTCTATGAACATGGAAATATCTACACCGCCATTTGTATGAAAATGGAAATATCTACACCGCCATCTCTATGAACATGGAAATATCTACACCGCCATTTGTATGAACATGGATATATCTACACAGCTATCTGCATATACATGGAAATATCTACACAGTTTTCTCTATAAATATGGAAATAACTACAGCGCTATCTCTATAAACTTCGAAATATCTACACCGCCATCTGTATGAACATGGAAACATCTACACCGCCATCTGTACGAACATGGACATATCTACACCGCCATCTGTATTAAGATGGAAATATCTACACCGCTATCTGTATAAACATGGAAATATCTGCCCAACTATCTGTATAAACATGGAAATATCCGCACCGCTATCTGTATTATCATGGAAATATCTACACCGCTATCTGCATAAACATGGATATATGCACACTGCTGTCTGTGTAAACATGGAAATGTCTACACCGCTGTCTGTGTAAACAGGGAAATATCTACACCGCCATCTGTGTTAACATGGAAATATCTACACCGCCATCTCTGTAAACATGGAAATATCAACACCAACATCTTTATGAACATGGAAATATCTACACCGCCATCTCTATAAACGTGGAAATATCTACACCACTATCTGTATGAACTTGGAAATATCTACACTGCTATCTGAATATAATTGAAATTATCTACACGACTATCTCTATTAACATGGAAATATCTACACTGTTATCTGTATAAACATGAAAATATCTACACTGCTATCTGTATAAACATGGAAATAACTTCACCGCTATCTGTATAAACATGGAAATATCTACAACGCTGTCTCTATAAACTTTGAAATAACTACACCACTATCTCTATAAACATGGAAATATCTAGACCGCCATCTCTATAAACATGGAAATATCTACACCACCATCTGTATTAACATGGAAATATCTATACCGCTGTCTGCATAAACATGGAAATAACTACACCGCCATCTCCATGAACATGGAAATATCTACACCGCCATGTGTACGAACATGGAAATATCTACACCGTCATCTGTATGAACATGGAAATATCTACACCGCTAACTGTATGACCATGGAAATATCTACACCGCTATCTGTATGAACATGGAAATATCTACACCGTTATCTGTATGAACATGGAAATATCTACACCGCTATCTGTATGAACATGGAAATATCTACACCGCTATCTGTACAAAGATGGAAATATCTACACCGCTATCTGTATGAACATGCTAATATCTACACAGATATGTGTATATCAATGGAAATATCTACACTGCTATCTCTATAAACATGGAAATAACTACACTGCTATCTGTATAAACATGGAAATATCTACACCGCCATCTCTGTGAACATGGAAATATCTACACGGCCATTTGTATGAACATGGAAATATGTACACCGCCATCTCTATGAACATGGAAATATCTACACCGCCATTTGTATGAACATGGAAATATCTACACCGCAATCAGTATGAACATGGAAATATCTACACCGCCATCTCTATAAACGTGGAAATATCTACATCGCTATCTGTGTGAACTTGGAAATATCTACACTGCTCTCAGTATAAAATTGGAATTATCCACACCACTATCTCTATAAACAAGGAAATATCTACACCGCTATCTGTATAAACATGGAAATATCTGCCCAGCTATCTGTATAAACAAGGAAATATCTACACTGCTATATGCATAAACATGGAAATATCCACACCGCTATCTGTGTAAACATGGAAATGTCTACACCGCTATCTGTGTAAACATGGAAATATCTACACCGCCATCTGGGTAAACATGAAAATATCTACACCGCCATCCCTATAAACATGGAAATATCTACACCACCATCTGTATGAACATGGAAATATCTATACCGCTATCTGCATAAACATGGAAATATCTACACCGCCATCTCTATGAACATGGAAATATCTACACCGCCATCTGTACGAACATGGAAATATCTATACCGCCATCTCTATGAACATGTAAATATCTACACCGAAATCTGTATGAACATGGAAATATCTACACCGCTAACTGTATGAACATGGAAATATCTACACCGTTATCTGTATGAACATGGAAATATCTACAACGCTATCTGTATGAACATGCAAATATCTACACAGCTATCTGTATATCAATGGAAATATCTACACTGCTATCTATAAACATGGAAATAACTACACTGCTATCTGTATAAACATGGAAATATCTACACCCCCACCTGTTTGAACACGGAGATATCTACACTGCCATCTGCACGACCATGGAAATATCTACACCGCCATCTGTATGAACATGTAAATATCTACACCACCATCTGTATGAACATGGAAATATCTACACCGCTAATTGTATGAACATCGAAATATCTACACCGCTATCTGTATGAACATGGAAATATCTACACTGCTATCTGTGTGAACATGGAAATATCTACACCGCTATCTGTATGAACATGGAAATATCCACACCACCCTCTGTATGAACATGGAAATATCTACACCGCTATCTGTATGAACATTCAAATATCTACACAGCTATCTGTATATCAATGGAAATACCTACACTACTATCTCTATAAACATGGAAATAACTACACTGCTATCTGTATATACATGGAAATATCTACACCGCCATCTCTATGAACATGGAAATATCTACACGGCCATTTGTATGAACATGGAAATATCTACACCGCCATCTCTATGAACATGGAAGTATCTACACCGCCATTTGTATGAACTTGGAAATATCTACACCGCCATCTGTATGAACATGGAAATATCTTCACCACCATCTGTATGAGCATGGATATATCTACACAGCTATCTGCATATACATGGAAATATCTACACAGTTTTCTCTATAAATATGGAAATAACTACAGCGCTATCTCTATAAACTTCGAAATATCTACACCGCCATCTGTATGAACATGGAAACATCTACACCGCCATCTGTACGAACATGGACATATCTACACCGCCATCTGTATTAAGATGGAAATATCTACACCGCTATCTGTATAAACATGGAAATATCTGTCCAACTATCTGTATAAACATGGAAATATCCGCACCGCTATCTGTATTATCATGGAAATAACTACACCGCTATCTGCATAAACATGGATATATGCACACTGCTGTCTGTGTAAACATGGAAATGTCTACACCGCTATCTGTGTAAACAGGGAAATATCTACACAGCCATCTGTGTTAACATGGAAATATCTACACCGCCATCTCTGTAAACATGGAAATATCTACACCAACATCTTTATGAACATGGAAATATCTACACCGCCATCTCTATAAACGTGGAAATATCTACACCGCTATCTGTATGAAATTGGAAATATCTACACTGCTATCTGAATAAAATTGAAATTATCTACACGACTATCTCTATAAACATGGAAATATCTATACTGTTATCTGTATAAACATGAAAATATCTACACCGCTATCTGTATAAACATGGAAATAACTTCACCGCTATCTGTATAAACATGGAAATATCTACAACGCTGTCTCTATAAACTTTGAAATAACTACACCACTATCTCTATAAACATGGAAATATCTAGACCGCAATCTCTATAAACATGGAAATATCTACACCACCATCTGTATTAACATGGAAATATCTATACCGCTGTCTGCATAAACATGGAAATAATTACACCGCCATCTCCATGAACATGGAAATATCTACACCGCCATGTGTACGAACATGGAAATATCTACACCGTCATCTGTATGAACATGGAAATATCTACACCGCTAACTGTATGACCATGGAAATATCTACACCGCTATCTGTATGAACATGGAAATATCTACACCGCTATCTGTATGAACATGGAAATATCTACACCGCTATCTGTATGAACATGGAAATATCTACACCACTATCTGTATGAACATGCAAATATCTACACAGCTATGTGTATATCAATGGAAATATTTACACTGCTATCTCTATAAACATGGAAATAATTACACTGCTATCTGTATAAACATGGAAATATCTACACCGCCATCTCTGTGAACATGGAAATATCTACACGGCCATTTGTATGAAAATGGAAATATGTACACCGCCATCTCTATGAACATGGAAATATCTACACCGCCATTTGTATGAACATGGAAATATATACACCGCCATCAGTATGAACATGGAAATATCTACACCGCCATCTCTATAAACGTGGAAATATCTACATCGCTATCTGTATGAACTTGGAAATATCTACACTGCTCTCGGTATAAAATTGAAATTATCTACACCACTATCTGTATAAACATGGAAATATCTACACTGCTATCTGTATAAACATGGAAATATCTACACCGCTATCTGTATAAACATGGAAATATCTTCACCGCTATCTGTACAAACATGGAAATATCTAGACCGCCATCTCTATAAACTTGGAAATATCTACACCACCATCTGTATAAACATGGAAATATCTACACCGCTATCTGCATAAACATGGAAATATCTACACCGCCATCTCTATGAACATGGAAATATCTACACCGCCATCTGTACAAACATGGAAATATCTACACTGCCATCTGTATGAACATGGAAATATCTACAAAGCCATCAGTATGAACATGGAAATATCTACACCGCTAACTGTATGAACATGGAAATATCTACACCGCTATCTGTATGAACATGGAAATATCTACACCGTTATCTGTATGAACATGGAAATATCTACACCGCTATCTGTAGGAACATGGAAATATCTACACCGCTATCTGAACGAACATGGAAATATCTACACCGCTATCTGTATGAACATGCAAATATCTACACAGCTATCTGTATATCAATGGAAATATCTACACTGCAATCTCTATAAACATGGAAATAACTACACTGCTATCTGTATAAACATGGAAATATCTACACCGCCACCTGTATGAACATGGAAATAACTACACTGCCATCCGTACGAAAATGGAAATATCTGCACTGCCATCTGTATGAACTTGTAAATATCTACACTGCCATCTGTATGAACATGGAAATATCTACAACGCTAACTGTATGGACATGGAAATATCTACACCGCTATTGGTATGAACATGGAAATATCTACACCGCATCCTGCAAGAACATGGAAATAACTACACCGCTATCTGTATGAATATGGAAATATCTACAACGCTATCTGTATGAACATGGAAATATCTACACCGCTATCTGTATGAACATGCAAATATCTACACAGCTATCTGTATAAAATTGAAATTATCTACACCACTATCTCTATAAACATGGAAATAACTACACTGCTATCTGTATAAACATGGAAATATCTACACCGCCATCACTATGAACATAGAAATATCTACACTGCCATTTGTATGAACATGGAAATATCTACACCGCCATCTCTATGCACATGGAAATTTCTACACCGCCATTTGTGTGAACCTGGAAATATCTACACCGCCATCTGTATGAACATTGAAATAACTTCACCGCCATCTGAATAAACTTGGATATATCTACACCGGCATCTGGATGAACCTGGAAATATCTACACCGCTATCTGCATGAACATGGAAATATGTACACAGCTATCTGCATATACATGGAAATACCTACACATATTGCTCTATAAATATGGAAATAACTACAGCGCTATCTCTATAAACTTCGAAATATCTACACCGCCATCTGTATGAACATGGAAATATCTACACCTCCATCTGTACGAACATGGACATATCTACACCGCCATCTGAATTAAGATGGAAATATCTACACCGCTATCTGTATAAACATGGAAATATCTGCCTATCTGTATAAACATGGAAATATCCGCACCGCTATCTGTATAAACATGGAAATATCTACAATGCTATCTGCATAAACATGGAAATATCCACAACGCTATGTGTGTAAACATGGAAATGTCTACACCGCTATCTGTGTAAACATGGAAATATATGCACCGCCATCTGTGTAAACATGAAAATATCTACACCGCCATCCCCATAAACATGGAAATATCTACACCACCATCTGTATAAACATGGAAATATCTATATCGCTATCTGCATAAACATGGAAATATCTACACTGCCATCTCTATGAACATGTAAATATCTACACCGCCATCTGCATGAAGATGGAAATATCTACACCGTTAACCGCATGAACATGGAAATATCTACACCGCTGTCTGTATGAACATGGAAATATCTATACCGCCATCTCTATGAACATGTAAATATCTACACCGCAATCTGTATGAACATGGAAATATCTACACCGCTAACTGTATGAACATTGAAATATCTACACCGTTATCTGTATGAACATGAAAATATCTACACCGTTATGTGTATGAACATGGAAATATCTACACCGCTATCTGTATGAACATGGAAATATCTACAACGCTATCTGTATGAACATGCAAATATCTACACAGCTATCTGTATATCAATGGAAATATCTACACTGCTATCTCTATAAACATGGAAATAACTACACTGCTATCTGTATAAACATGGAAATATCTACACCACCACCTGTATGAACACGGAGATATCTACACTGCCATCTGCACGACCATGGAAATATCTACACCGCCATCTGTATGAACATGTAAATATCTACACCACCATCTGTATGAACATGGAAATATCTACACCGCTAATTGTATGAACATCGAAATATCTACACCGCTATCTGTATGAACATGGAAATATCTACACCGCTATCTGTGTGAACATGGAAATATTTACACCGCTATCTGTATGAACATGGAAATATCCACACCGCCCTCTGTATGAACATGGAAATATCTACACCGCTATCTGTATGAACCTGCAAATATCTACACAGCTATCTGTATATCAATGGAAATACCTACACTACTATCTCTATAAACATGGAAATAACTACACTGCTATCTGTATATACATGGAAATATCTACACCGCCATCTCTATGAACATGGAAATATCTACACCGCCATTTGTATGAAAATGGAAATATCTACACCGCCATCTCTATGAACATGGAAATATCTACACCGCCATTTGTATGAACATGGATATATCTACACAGCTATCTGCATATACATGGAAATATCTACACAGTTTTCTCTATAAATATGGAAATAACTACAGCGCTATCTCTATAAACTTCGAAATATCTACACCGCCATCTGTATGAACATGGAAACATCTACACCGCCATCTGTACGAACATGAACATATCTACACCGCCATCTGTATTAAGATGGAAATATCTACACCGCTATCTGTATAAACATGGAAATGTCTGCCCAACTATCTGTATAAACATGGAAATATCCGCACCGCTATCTGTATTATCATGGAAATATCTACACCGCTATCTGCATAAACATGGATATATGCACACTGCTGTCTGTGTAAACATGGAAATGTCTACACCGCTGTCTGTGTAAACAGGGAAATATCTACACCGCCATCTGTGTTAACATGGAAATATCTACACCGCCATCTCTGTAAACATGGAAATATCAACACCAACATCTTTATGAACATGGAAATATCTACACCGCCATCTCTATAAACGTGGAAATATCTACACCACTATCTGTATGAACTTGGAAATATCTACACTGCTATCTGAATATAATTGAAATTATCTACACGACTATCTCTATTAACATGGAAATATCTACACTGTTATCTGTATAAACATGAAAATATCTACACTGCTATCTGTATAAACATGGAAATAACTTCACCGCTATCTGTATAAACATGGAAATATCTACAACGCTGTCTCTATAAACTTTGAAATAACTACACCACTATCTCTATAAACATGGAAATATCTAGACCGCCATCTCTATAAACATGGAAATATCTACACCACCATCTGTATTAACATGGAAATATCTATACCGCTGTCTGCATAAACATGGAAATAACTACACCGCCATCTCCATGAACATGGAAATATCTACACGGCCATGTGTACGAACATGGAAATATCTACACCGTCATCTGTATGAACATGGAAATATCTACACCGCTAACTGTATGACCATGGAAATATCTACACCGCTATCTGTATGAACATGGAAATATCTACACCGTTATCTGTATGAACATGGAAATATCTACACCGCTATCTGTATGAACATGGAAATATCTACACCGCTATCTGTACAAAGATGGAAATATCTACACCGTTATCTGTATGAACATGCTAATATCTACACAGATATGTGTATATCAATGGAAATATCTACACTGCTATCTCTATAAACATGGAAATAACTACACTGCTATCTGTATAAACATGGAAATATCTACACCGCCATCTCTGTGAACATGGAAATATCTACACGGCCATTTGTATGAACATGGAAATATGTACACCGCCATCTCTATGAACATGGAAATATCTACACCGCCATTTGTATGAACATGGAAATATCTACACCGCATTCAGTATGAACATGGAAATATCTACACCGCCATCTCTATAAACGTGGAAATATCTACATCGCTATCTGTGTGAACTTGGAAATATCTACACTGCTCTCAGTATAAAATTGGAATTATCCACACCACTATCTCTATAAACAAGGAAATATCTACACCGCTATCTGTATAAACATGGAAATATCTGCCCAGCTATCTGTATAAACAAGGAAATATCTACACTGCTATATGCATAAACATGGAAATATCCACACCGCTATCTGTGTAAACATGGAAATGTCTACACCGCTATCTGTGTAAACATGGAAATATCTACACCGCCATCTGGGTAAACATGAAAATATCTACACCGCCATCCCTATAAACATGGAAATATCTACACCACCATCTGTATGAACATGGAAATATCTATACCGCTATCTGCATAAACATGGAAATATCTACACCGCCATCTCTATGAACATGGAAATATCTACACCGCCATCTGTACGAACATGGAAATATCTATACCGCCATCTCTATGAACATGTAAATATCTACACCGAAATCTGTATGAACATGGAAATATCTACACCGCTAACTGTATGAACATGGAAATATCTACACCGTTATCTGTATGAACATGGAAATATCTACAACGCTATCTGTATGAACATGCAAATATCTACACAGCTATCTGTATATCAATGGAAATATCTACACTGCTATCTATAAACATGGAAATAACTACACTGCTATCTGTATAAACATGGAAATATCTACACCCCCACCTGTTTGAACACGGAGATATCTACACTGCCATCTGCACGACCATGGAAATATCTACACCGCCATCTGTATGAACATGTAAATATCTACACCACCATCTGTATGAACATGGAAATATCTACACCGCTAATTGTATGAACATCGAAATATCTACACCGCTATCTGTATGAACATGGAAATATCTACACTGCTATCTGTGTGAACATGGAAATATCTACACCGCTATCTGTATGAACATGGAAATATCCACACCACCCTCTGTATGAACATGGAAATATCTACACCGCTATCTGTATGAACATTCAAATATCTACACAGCTATCTGTATATCAATGGAAATACCTACACTACTATCTCTATAAACATGGAAATAACTACACTGCTATCTGTATATACATGGAAATATCTACACCGCCATCTCTATGAACATGGAAATATCTACACGGCCATTTGTATGAACATGGAAATATCTACACCGCCATCTCTATGAACATGGAAGTATCTACACCGCCATTTGTATGAACTTGGAAATATCTACACCGCCATCTGTATGAACATGGAAATATCTTCACCACCATCTGTATGAGCATGGATATATCTACACAGCTATCTGCATATACATGGAAATATCTACACAGTTTTCTCTATAAATATGGAAATAACTACAGCGCTATCTCTATAAACTTCGAAATATCTACACCGCCATCTGTATGAACATGGAAACATCTACACCGCCATCTGTACGAACATGGACATATCTACACCGCCATCTGTATTAAGATGGAAATATCTACACCGCTATCTGTATAAACATGGAAATATCTGTCCAACTATCTGTATAAACATGGAAATATCCGCACCGCTATCTGTATTATCATGGAAATAACTACACCGCTATCTGCATAAACATGGATATATGCACACTGCTGTCTGTGTAAACATGGAAATGTCTACACCGCTATCTGTGTAAACAGGGAAATATCTACACAGCCATCTGTGTTAACATGGAAATATCTACACCGCCATCTCTGTAAACATGGAAATATCTACACCAACATCTTTATGAACATGGAAATATCTACACCGCCATCTCTATAAACGTGGAAATATCTACACCGCTATCTGTATGAAATTGGAAATATCTACACTGCTATCTGAATAAAATTGAAATTATCTACACGACTATCTCTATAAACATGGAAATATCTATACTGTTATCTGTATAAACATGAAAATATCTACACCGCTATCTGTATAAACATGGAAATAACTTCACCGCTATCTGTATAAACATGGAAATATCTACAACGCTGTCTCTATAAACTTTGAAATAACTACACCACTATCTCTATAAACATGGAAATATCTAGACCGCAATCTCTATAAACATGGAAATATCTACACCACCATCTGTATTAACATGGAAATATCTATACCGCTGTCTGCATAAACATGGAAATAATTACACCGCCATCTCCATGAACATGGAAATATCTACACCGCCATGTGTACGAACATGGAAATATCTACACCGTCATCTGTATGAACATGGAAATATCTACACCGCTAACTGTATGACCATGGAAATATCTACACCGCTATCTGTATGAACATGGAAATATCTACACCGCTATCTGTATGAACATGGAAATATCTACACCGCTATCTGTATGAACATGGAAATATCTACACCACTATCTGTATGAACATGCAAATATCTACACAGCTATGTGTATATCAATGGAAATATTTACACTGCTATCTCTATAAACATGGAAATAATTACACTGCTATCTGTATAAACATGGAAATATCTACACCGCCATCTCTGTGAACATGGAAATATCTACACGGCCATTTGTATGAAAATGGAAATATGTAAACCGCCATCTCTATGAACATGGAAATATCTACACCGCCATTTGTATGAACATGGAAATATCTACACCGCCATCAGTATGAACATGGAAATATCTACACCGCCATCTCTATAAACGTGGAAATATCTACATCGCTATCTGTATGAACTTGGAAATATCTACACTGCTCTCGGTATAAAATTGAAATTATCTACACCACTATCTGTATAAACATGGAAATATCTACACTGCTATCTGTATAAACATGGAAATATCTACACCGCTATCTGTATAAACATGGAAATATCTTCACCGCTATCTGTACAAACATGGAAATATCTAGACCGCCATCTCTATAAACTTGGAAATATCTACACCACCATCTGTATAAACATGGAAATATCTACACCGCTATCTGCATAAACATGGAAATATCTACACCGCCATCTCTATGAACATGGAAATATCTACACCGCCATCTGTACAAACATGGAAATATCTACACTGCCATCTGTATGAACATGGAAATATCTACAAAGCCATCAGTATGAACATGGAAATATCTACACCGCTAACTGTATGAACATGGAAATATCTACACCGCTATCTGTATGAACATGGAAATATCTACACCGTTATCTGTATGAACATGGAAATATCTACACCGCTATCTGTAGGAACATGGAAATATCTACACCGCTATCTGAACGAACATGGAAATATCTACACCGCTATCTGTATGAACATGCAAATATCTACACAGCTATCTGTATTTCAATGGAAATATCTACACTGCAATCTCTATAAACATGGAAATAACTACACTGCTATCTGTATAAACATGGAAATATCTACACCGCCACCTGTATGAACATGGAAATAACTACACTGCCATCCGTACGAAAATGGAAATATCTGCACTGCCATCTGTATGAACTTGTAAATATCTACACTGCCATCTGTATGAACATGGAAATATCTACAACGCTAACTGTATGGACATGGAAATATCTACACCGCTATTGGTATGAACATGGAAATATCTACACCGCATCCTGCAAGAACATGGAAATATCTACACCGCTATCTGTATGAATATGGAAATATCTACAACGCTATCTGTATGAACATGGAAATATCTACACCGCTATCTGTATGAACATGCAAATATCTACACAGCTATCTGTATAAAATTGAAATTATCTACACCACTATCTCTATAAACATGGAAATAACTACACTGCTATCTGTATAAACATGGAAATATCTACACCGCCATCACTATGAACATGGAAATATCTACACTGCCATTTGTATGAACATGGAAATATCTACACCGCCATCTCTATGCACATGGAAATATCTACACCGCCATTTGTGTGAACCTGGAAATATCTACACCGCCATCTGTATGAACATTGAAATAACTTCACCGCCATCTGAATAAACTTGGATATATCTACACCGGCATCTGGATGAACCTGGAAATATCTACACCGCTATCTGCATGAACATGGAAATATGTACACAGCTATCTGCATATACATGGAAATACCTACACATATTGCTCTATAAATATGGAAATAACTACAGCGCTATCTCTATAAACTTCGAAATATCTACACCGCCATCTGTATGAACATGGAAATATCTACACCTCCATCTGTACGAACATGGACATATCTACACCGCCATCTGAATTAAGATGGAAATATCTACACCGCTATCTGTATAAACATGGAAATATCTGCCTATCTGTATAAACATGGAAATATCCGCACCGCTATCTGAATAAACATGGAAATATCTACACCGCTATCTGCATAAACATGGAAATATCCACAACGCTATGTGTGTAAACATGGAAATGTCTACACCGCTATCTGTGTAAACATGGAAATATATGCACCGCCATCTGTGTAAACATGAAAATATCTACACCGCCATCCCCATAAACATGGAAATATCTACACCACCATCTGTATAAACATGGAAATATCTATATCGCTATCTGCATAAACATGGAAATATCTACACTGCCATCTCTATGAACATGTAAATATCTACACCGCCATCTGCATGAAGATGGAAATATCTACACCGTTAACCGCATGAACATGGAAATATCTACACCGCTGTCTGTATGAACATGGAAATATCTACACCGCCATCTGTATGAACATGGAAATATCTACACCGCTATCAGTATGAATATGGAAATATCTACACCGCTATCTGTACGAACATGGAAATATCTACACCTCTATGTGTATGAACATGCAAATATCTACACAGTTATCTGTATATCAAAGGAAATATCTACATTGCTATCTCTATAAACATGGAAATATCTACACTGCTATCTGTATGAACATGGAAATATCTACACCGCCACCTGTACGAACATGGAAATATCTACACTGCCATCAGTATGAACATGGAAATATCTACACCGCCATCTGTATGAACATGGAAATATCCACACCGCTATTGGTATGAACATGGAAATATCTACACAGCTATCTGAATATACATGGAAATATCTACACAGATTTCTCTATAAATATGGAAATAACTACAGCGCTATCTCTATAAACTTTGAAATATCTACACCGCCATCTGTATGAACATGGAAATATCGACACCGTCATCTGTACAAACATGGACATATCAACAAAGCCATTTGTATTAAGATGGAAATATCTACACCGCTGTCTGTATAAACATGGAAATATCTGCCCAACTATCTGTATAAACGTGGAAATATCCGCACTGCTATCTGTATAAACATGGAAATATCTACACAGCTATCTCCATAAACATGGAAATATCCACACCGCTATCTGTGTAAACATGGAAATGTCTACACCCTTATCTGTGTAAACATGGAAATATCTACACCGCCATCTGTGTAAACATGAAAATATCTACACCGCCATCACTATAAACATGGAAATATCTACACCGCCATCTGTATGAACATTGAAATATCTACACCGCCATCTCTATAAACGTGGAAATATCTACACCGCTCTCTGTATGAACTTGGAAATATCTACACTGCTATCTGTATAAAATTGAAATTATCTACACCACCATCTCTATAAACATGGAAATATCTACACTGTTATCAGTATAAACATGGAAGTATCTACACCTCTATCTGTATAAACATGGAAATAACTTCACCGCTATCTGTATAAACATGGAATTATCTACAACGCTGTCTCTATAAACTTGGAAATAACTACACCACTATCTCTATAAGCATGGAAATATCTAGACCGCCATCACTATAAACATGGAAATATCTACACCACCATCTGTATAAACATGGAAATATCTATACCGCTATCTGCATAAACATGGAAATATCTACACCGCCATCTCTATGAACATGGAAATATCTACACCGCCATCTGTACGAACATGGAAATATCTACACCGCCGTCTGTATGAACATGTAAATATCTACACCGCCATCTGTATGAACATGGAAATATCTACACCGCTAACTGTATGACCATGGAAATACCTACACCGCTATCTGTATGAACATGGAACTATCTACACCGTTATCTGTATGAACATGGAAATATCTACACCGCTATCTGTATGAACATGGATATATGCACACTGCTGTCTGTGTAAACATGGAAATGTCTACACCGGTATCTGTGTAAACAGGGAAATATCTACACCGCCATCTGTGTTAACATGGAAATATCTACACCGCCATCTCTGTAAACATGGAAATATCTACACCAACATCTGTATGAACATGGAAATATCTACACCGCCATCTCTATAAACGTGGAAATATCTACACCGCTATCTGTATGAACTTGGAAATATCTACACCGCTATCTGTATAAAATTGAAATTATCTACACCACTATCTCTATAAACATGGAAATATCTACACTGTTATCTGTATAAACATGAAAATATCTACACCGCTATCTGTATAAACATGGAAATAACTTCACCGCTATCTGTATAAACATGGAAATATCTACAACGCTGTCTCTATAAACTTTGAAATAACTACACCACTATCTCTATAAACATGGAAATATCTAGACCGCCATCTCTATAAACATGGAAATATCTACACCACCATCTGTATTAACATGGAAATTTCTATACCGCTGTCTGCACAAACATCGAAATAACTACACCGCCATCTCCAAGAGCATGGAAATATCTACACGGCCATGTGTACGAACATGGAAATATCTATACCGTCATCTGTATGAACATGGAAATATCTACACCGCTAACTGTATGACCATGGAAATATCTACACCGCTATCTGTATGAACATGGAAATATCTACACCGTTATCTGAATGAACATGGAAATATCTACACCGCTATCTGTATGAACATGGAAATATCTACACCGCTATCTGTACGAAGATGGAAATATCTACACCGCTATCTGTATGAACATTCAAATATATACACATCTATGTGTATATCAATGGAAATATCTACACTGCTATCTCTATAAACATGGAAATAACTACACTGCTATCTGTATAAACATGGAAATATCTACACCGCCATCTCTGTGAACATGGAAATATCTACACGGCCGTTTGTATGAACATGGAAATATCTACACCGCCATCTGTATGAACATGGAAATATCTTCACCGCCATCTGTATGAACATGGATATATCTACACCGCCATCTGCATGAACATGGAAATATCTACACAGCTATATGCATAAACATGGAAATATCTAGAGAGATTTCTCTATAAATATGGAAATAACTACAGCGCTATCTCTATAAACTTCGAAATATCTACACCGCCATCTGTAAGAACATGGAATTATGTACAACGCCATCTGTATAAAGATGGAAATATCTACACCGCTATCTGTATAAACATGGAAATATCTATACCGCAATCTGTACAAACATGGAAATACCTACACCGCCACCTCTATGAACATGGAAATATCTACAGCGCCATCTGTAAGAACATGGAAATATTTACACCGCCATCTGTATTAACATGTAAATATCTAAACCGCCATCTGTATGAACATGGAAATATATACACCGCTAACTGTATGAACATGGAAATACCTACACCGCTATCTGTATGAACATGGAAATATCTACACCGCATTCAGTATGAACATGGAAATATCTACACCGCCATCTCTATAAACGTGGAAATATCTACATCGCTATCTGTGTGAACTTGGAAATATCTACACTGCTCTCAGTATAAAATTGGAATTATCCACACCACTATCTCTATAAACAAGGAAATATCTACACCGCTATCTGTATAAACATGGAAATATCTGCCCAGCTATCTGTATAAACAAGGAAATATCTACACTGCTATATGCATAAACATGGAAATATCCACACCGCTATCTGTGTAAACATGGAAATGTCTACACCGCTATCTGTGTAAACATGGAAATATCTACACCGCCATCTGGGTAAACATGAAAATATCTACACCGCCATCCCTATAAACATGGAAATATCTACACCACCATCTGTATGAACATGGAAATATCTATACCGCTATCTGCATAAACATGGAAATATCTACACCGCCATCTCTATGAACATGGAAATATCTACACCGCCATCTGTACGAACATGGAAATATCTATACCGCCATCTCTATGAACATGTAAATATCTACACCGAAATCTGTATGAACATGGAAATATCTACACCGCTAACTGTATGAACATGGAAATATCTACACCGTTATCTGTATGAACATGGAAATATCTACAACGCTATCTGTATGAACATGCAAATATCTACACAGCTATCTGTATATCAATGGAAATATCTACACTGCTATCTATAAACATGGAAATAACTACACTGCTATCTGTATAAACATGGAAATATCTACACCCCCACCTGTTTGAACACGGAGATATCTACATTGCCATCTGCACGACCATGGAAATATCTACACCGCCATCTGTATGAACATGTAAATATCTACACCACCATCTGTATGAACATGGAAATATCTACACCGCTAATTGTATGAACATCGAAATATCTACACCGCTATCTGTATGAACATGGAAATATCTACACTGCTATCTGTGTGAACATGGAAATATCTACACCGCTATCTGTATGAACATGGAAATATCCACACCACCCTCTGTATGAACATGGAAATATCTACACCGCTATCTGTATGAACATTCAAATATCTACACAGCTATCTGTATATCAATGGAAATACCTACACTACTATCTCTATAAACATGGAAATAACTACACTGCTATCTGTATATACATGGAAATATCTACACCGCCATCTCTATGAACATGGAAATATCTACACGGCCATTTGTATGAACATGGAAATATCTACACCGCCATCTCTATGAACATGGAAGTATCTACACCGCCATTTGTATGAACTTGGAAATATCTACACCGCCATCTGTATGAACATGGAAATATCTTCACCACCATCTGTATGAGCATGGATATATCTACACAGCTATCTGCATATACATGGAAATATCTACACAGTTTTCTCTATAAATATGGAAATAACTACAGCGCTATCTCTATAAACTTCGAAATATCTACACCGCCATCTGTATGAACATGGAAACATCTACACCGCCATCTGTACGAACATGGACATATCTACACCGCCATCTGTATTAAGATGGAAATATCTACACCGCTATCTGTATAAACATGGAAATATCTGTCCAACTATCTGTATAAACATGGAAATATCCGCACCGCTATCTGTATTATCATGGAAATAACTACACCGCTATCTGCATAAACATGGATATATGCACACTGCTGTCTGTGTAAACATGGAAATGTCTACACCGCTATCTGTGTAAACAGGGAAATATCTACACAGCCATCTGTGTTAACATGGAAATATCTACACCGCCATCTCTGTAAACATGGAAATATCTACACCAACATCTTTATGAACATGGAAATATCTACACCGCCATCTCTATAAACGTGGAAATATCTACACCGCTATCTGTATGAAATTGGAAATATCTACACTGCTATCTGAATAAAATTGAAATTATCTACACGACTATCTCTATAAACATGGAAATATCTATACTGTTATCTGTATAAACATGAAAATATCTACACCGCTATCTGTATAAACATGGAAATAACTTCACCGCTATCTGTATAAACATGGAAATATCTACAACGCTGTCTCTATAAACTTTGAAATAACTACACCACTATCTCTATAAACATGGAAATATCTAGACCGCAATCTCTATAAACATGGAAATATCTACACCACCATCTGTATTAACATGGAAATATCTATACCGCTGTCTGCATAAACATGGAAATAATTACACCGCCATCTCCATGAACATGGAAATATCTACACCGCCATGTGTACGAACATGGAAATATCTACACCGTCATCTGTATGAACATGGAAATATCTACACCGCTAACTGTATGACCATGGAAATATCTACACCGCTATCTGTATGAACATGGAAATATCTACACCGCTATCTGTATGAACATGGAAATATCTACACCGCTATCTGTATGAACATGGAAATATCTACACCACTATCTGTATGAACATGCAAATATCTACACAGCTATGTGTATATCAATGGAAATATTTACACTGCTATCTCTATAAACATGGAAATAATTACACTGCTATCTGTATAAACATGGAAATATCTACACCGCCATCTCTGTGAACATGGAAATATCTACACGGCCATTTGTATGAAAATGGAAATATGTAAACCGCCATCTCTATGAACATGGAAATATCTACACCGCCATTTGTATGAACATGGAAATATCTACACCGCCATCAGTATGAACATGGAAATATCTACACCGCCATCTCTATAAACGTGGAAATATCTACATCGCTATCTGTATGAACTTGGAAATATCTACACTGCTCTCGGTATAAAATTGAAATTATCTACACCACTATCTGTATAAACATGGAAATATCTACACTGCTATCTGTATAAACATGGAAATATCTACACCGCTATCTGTATAAACATGGAAATATCTTCACCGCTATCTGTACAAACATGGAAATATCTAGACCGCCATCTCTATAAACTTGGAAATATCTACACCACCATCTGTATAAACATGGAAATATCTACACCGCTATCTGCATAAACATGGAAATATCTACACCGCCATCTCTATGAACATGGAAATATCTACACCGCCATCTGTACAAACATGGAAATATCTACACTGCCATCTGTATGAACATGGAAATATCTACAAAGCCATCAGTATGAACATGGAAATATCTACACCGCTAACTGTATGAACATGGAAATATCTACACCGCTATCTGTATGAACATGGAAATATCTACACCGTTATCTGTATGAACATGGAAATATCTACACCGCTATCTGTAGGAACATGGAAATATCTACACCGCTATCTGAACGAACATGGAAATATCTACACCGCTATCTGTATGAACATGCAAATATCTACACAGCTATCTGTATATCAATGGAAATATCTACACTGCAATCTCTATAAACATGGAAATAACTACACTGCTATCTGTATAAACATGGAAATATCTACACCGCCACCTGTATGAACATGGAAATAACTACACTGCCATCCGTACGAAAATGGAAATATCTGCACTGCCATCTGTATGAACTTGTAAATATCTACACTGCCATCTGTATGAACATGGAAATATCTACAACGCTAACTGTATGGACATGGAAATATCTACACCGCTATTGGTATGAACATGGAAATATCTACACCGCATCCTGCAAGAACATGGAAATAACTACACCGCTATCTGTATGAATATGGAAATATCTACAACGCTATCTGTATGAACATGGAAATATCTACACCGCTATCTGTATGAACATGCAAATATCTACACAGCTATCTGTATAAAATTGAAATTATCTACACCACTATCTCTATAAACATGGAAATAACTACACTGCTATCTGTATAAACATGGAAATATCTACACCGCCATCACTATGAACATAGAAATATCTACACTGCCATTTGTATGAACATAGAAATATCTACACCGCCATCTCTATGCACATGGAAATTTCTACACCGCCATTTGTGTGAACCTGGAAATATCTACACCGCCATCTGTATGAACATTGAAATAACTTCACCGCCATCTGAATAAACTTGGATATATCTACACCGGCATCTGGATGAACCTGGAAATATCTACACCGCTATCTGCATGAACATGGAAATATGTACACAGCTATCTGCATATACATGGAAATACCTACACATATTGCTCTATAAATATGGAAATAACTACAGCGCTATCTCTATAAACTTCGAAATATCTACACCGCCATCTGTATGAACATGGAAATATCTACACCTCCATCTGTACGAACATGGACATATCTACACCGCCATCTGAATTAAGATGGAAATATCTACACCGCTATCTGTATAAACATGGAAATATCTGCCTATCTGTATAAACATGGAAATATCCGCACCGCTATCTGTATAAACATGGAAATATCTACAATGCTATCTGCATAAACATGGAAATATCCACAACGCTATGTGTGTAAACATGGAAATGTCTACACCGCTATCTGTGTAAACATGGAAATATATGCACCGCCATCTGTGTAAACATGAAAATATCTACACCGCCATCCCCATAAACATGGAAATATCTACACCACCATCTGTATAAACATGGAAATATCTATATCGCTATCTGCATAAACATGGAAATATCTACACTGCCATCTCTATGAACATGTAAATATCTACACCGCCATCTGCATGAAGATGGAAATATCTACACCGTTAACCGCATGAACATGGAAATATCTACACCGCTGTCTGTATGAACATGGAAATATCTATACCGCCATCTCTATGAACATGTAAATATCTACACCGCAATCTGTATGAACATGGAAATATCTACACCGCTAACTGTATGAACATTGAAATATCTACACCGTTATCTGTATGAACATGAAAATATCTACACCGTTATGTGTATGAACATGGAAATATCTACACCGCTATCTGTATGAACATGGAAATATCTACAACGCTATCTGTATGAACATGCAAATATCTACACAGCTATCTGTATATCAATGGAAATATCTACACTGCTATCTCTATAAACATGGAAATAACTACACTGCTATCTGTATAAACATGGAAATATCTACACCACCACCTGTATGAACACGGAGATATCTACACTGCCATCTGCACGACCATGGAAATATCTACACCGCCATCTGTATGAACATGTAAATATCTACACCACCATCTGTATGAACATGGAAATATCTACACCGCTAATTGTATGAACATCGAAATATCTACACCGCTATCTGTATGAACATGGAAATATCTACACCGCTATCTGTGTGAACATGGAAATATTTACACCGCTATCTGTATGAACATGGAAATATCCACACCGCCCTCTGTATGAACATGGAAATATCTACACCGCTATCTGTATGAACCTGCAAATATCTACACAGCTATCTGTATATCAATGGAAATACCTACACTACTATCTCTATAAACATGGAAATAACTACACTGCTATCTGTATATACATGGAAATATCTACACCGCCATCTCTATGAACATGGAAATATCTACACCGCCATTTGTATGAAAATGGAAATATCTACACCGCCATCTCTATGAACATGGAAATATCTACACCGCCATTTGTATGAACATGGATATATCTACACAGCTATCTGCATATACATGGAAATATCTACACAGTTTTCTCTATAAATATGGAAATAACTACAGCGCTATCTCTATAAACTTCGAAATATCTACACCGCCATCTGTATGAACATGGAAACATCTACACCGCCATCTGTACGAACATGAACATATCTACACCGCCATCTGTATTAAGATGGAAATATCTACACCGCTATCTGTATAAACATGGAAATGTCTGCCCAACTATCTGTATAAACATGGAAATATCCGCACCGCTATCTGTATTATCATGGAAATATCTACACCGCTATCTGCATAAACATGGATATATGCACACTGCTGTCTGTGTAAACATGGAAATGTCTACACCGCTGTCTGTGTAAACAGGGAAATATCTACACCGCCATCTGTGTTAACATGGAAATATCTACACCGCCATCTCTGTAAACATGGAAATATCAACACCAACATCTTTATGAACATGGAAATATCTACACCGCCATCTCTATAAACGTGGAAATATCTACACCACTATCTGTATGAACTTGGAAATATCTACACTGCTATCTGAATATAATTGAAATTATCTACACGACTATCTCTATTAACATGGAAATATCTACACTGTTATCTGTATAAACATGAAAATATCTACACTGCTATCTGTATAAACATGGAAATAACTTCACCGCTATCTGTATAAACATGGAAATATCTACAACGCTGTCTCTATAAACTTTGAAATAACTACACCACTATCTCTATAAACATGGAAATATCTAGACCGCCATCTCTATAAACATGGAAATATCTACACCACCATCTGTATTAACATGGAAATATCTATACCGCTGTCTGCATAAACATGGAAATAACTACACCGCCATCTCCATGAACATGGAAATATCTACACGGCCATGTGTACGAACATGGAAATATCTACACCGTCATCTGTATGAACATGGAAATATCTACACCGCTAACTGTATGACCATGGAAATATCTACACCGCTATCTGTATGAACATGGAAATATCTACACCGTTATCTGTATGAACATGGAAATATCTACACCGCTATCTGTATGAACATGGAAATATCTACACCGCTATCTGTACAAAGATGGAAATATCTACACCGTTATCTGTATGAACATGCTAATATCTACACAGATATGTGTATATCAATGGAAATATCTACACTGCTATCTCTATAAACATGGAAATAACTACACTGCTATCTGTATAAACATGGAAATATCTACACCGCCATCTCTGTGAACATGGAAATATCTACACGGCCATTTGTATGAACATGGAAATATGTACACCGCCATCTCTATGAACATGGAAATATCTACACCGCCATTTGTATGAACATGGAAATATCTACACCGCATTCAGTATGAACATGGAAATATCTACACCGCCATCTCTATAAACGTGGAAATATCTACATCGCTATCTGTGTGAACTTGGAAATATCTACACTGCTCTCAGTATAAAATTGGAATTATCCACACCACTATCTCTATAAACAAGGAAATATCTACACCGCTATCTGTATAAACATGGAAATATCTGCCCAGCTATCTGTATAAACAAGGAAATATCTACACTGCTATATGCATAAACATGGAAATATCCACACCGCTATCTGTGTAAACATGGAAATGTCTACACCGCTATCTGTGTAAACATGGAAATATCTACACCGCCATCTGGGTAAACATGAAAATATCTACACCGCCATCCCTATAAACATGGAAATATCTACACCACCATCTGTATGAACATGGAAATATCTATACCGCTATCTGCATAAACATGGAAATATCTACACCGCCATCTCTATGAACATGGAAATATCTACACCGCCATCTGTACGAACATGGAAATATCTATACCGCCATCTCTATGAACATGTAAATATCTACACCGAAATCTGTATGAACATGGAAATATCTACACCGCTAACTGTATGAACATGGAAATATCTACACCGTTATCTGTATGAACATGGAAATATCTACAACGCTATCTGTATGAACATGCAAATATCTACACAGCTATCTGTATATCAATGGAAATATCTACACTGCTATCTATAAACATGGAAATAACTACACTGCTATCTGTATAAACATGGAAATATCTACACCCCCACCTGTTTGAACACGGAGATATCTACACTGCCATCTGCACGACCATGGAAATATCTACACCGCCATCTGTATGAACATGTAAATATCTACACCACCATCTGTATGAACATGGAAATATCTACACCGCTAATTGTATGAACATCGAAATATCTACACCGCTATCTGTATGAACATGGAAATATCTACACTGCTATCTGTGTGAACATGGAAATATCTACACCGCTATCTGTATGAACATGGAAATATCCACACCACCCTCTGTATGAACATGGAAATATCTACACCGCTATCTGTATGAACATTCAAATATCTACACAGCTATCTGTATATCAATGGAAATACCTACACTACTATCTCTATAAACATGGAAATAACTACACTGCTATCTGTATATACATGGAAATATCTACACCGCCATCTCTATGAACATGGAAATATCTACACGGCCATTTGTATGAACATGGAAATATCTACACCGCCATCTCTATGAACATGGAAGTATCTACACCGCCATTTGTATGAACTTGGAAATATCTACACCGCCATCTGTATGAACATGGAAATATCTTCACCACCATCTGTATGAGCATGGATATATCTACACAGCTATCTGCATATACATGGAAATATCTACACAGTTTTCTCTATAAATATGGAAATAACTACAGCGCTATCTCTATAAACTTCGAAATATCTACACCGCCATCTGTATGAACATGGAAACATCTACACCGCCATCTGTACGAACATGGACATATCTACACCGCCATCTGTATTAAGATGGAAATATCTACACCGCTATCTGTATAAACATGGAAATATCTGTCCAACTATCTGTATAAACATGGAAATATCCGCACCGCTATCTGTATTATCATGGAAATAACTACACCGCTATCTGCATAAACATGGATATATGCACACTGCTGTCTGTGTAAACATGGAAATGTCTACACCGCTATCTGTGTAAACAGGGAAATATCTACACAGCCATCTGTGTTAACATGGAAATATCTACACCGCCATCTCTGTAAACATGGAAATATCTACACCAACATCTTTATGAACATGGAAATATCTACACCGCCATCTCTATAAACGTGGAAATATCTACACCGCTATCTGTATGAAATTGGAAATATCTACACTGCTATCTGAATAAAATTGAAATTATCTACACGACTATCTCTATAAACATGGAAATATCTATACTGTTATCTGTATAAACATGAAAATATCTACACCGCTATCTGTATAAACATGGAAATAACTTCACCGCTATCTGTATAAACATGGAAATATCTACAACGCTGTCTCTATAAACTTTGAAATAACTACACCACTATCTCTATAAACATGGAAATATCTAGACCGCAATCTCTATAAACATGGAAATATCTACACCACCATCTGTATTAACATGGAAATATCTATACCGCTGTCTGCATAAACATGGAAATAATTACACCGCCATCTCCATGAACATGGAAATATCTACACCGCCATGTGTACGAACATGGAAATATCTACACCGTCATCTGTATGAACATGGAAATATCTACACCGCTAACTGTATGACCATGGAAATATCTACACCGCTATCTGTATGAACATGGAAATATCTACACCGCTATCTGTATGAACATGGAAATATCTACACCGCTATCTGTATGAACATGGAAATATCTACACCACTATCTGTATGAACATGCAAATATCTACACAGCTATGTGTATATCAATGGAAATATTTACACTGCTATCTCTATAAACATGGAAATAATTACACTGCTATCTGTATAAACATGGAAATATCTACACCGCCATCTCTGTGAACATGGAAATATCTACACGGCCATTTGTATGAAAATGGAAATATGTAAACCGCCATCTCTATGAACATGGAAATATCTACACCGCCATTTGTATGAACATGGAAATATCTACACCGCCATCAGTATGAACATGGAAATATCTACACCGCCATCTCTATAAACGTGGAAATATCTACATCGCTATCTGTATGAACTTGGAAATATCTACACTGCTCTCGGTATAAAATTGAAATTATCTACACCACTATCTGTATAAACATGGAAATATCTACACTGCTATCTGTATAAACATGGAAATATCTACACCGCTATCTGTATAAACATGGAAATATCTTCACCGCTATCTGTACAAACATGGAAATATCTAGACCGCCATCTCTATAAACTTGGAAATATCTACACCACCATCTGTATAAACATGGAAATATCTACACCGCTATCTGCATAAACATGGAAATATCTACACCGCCATCTCTATGAACATGGAAATATCTACACCGCCATCTGTACAAACATGGAAATATCTACACTGCCATCTGTATGAACATGGAAATATCTACAAAGCCATCAGTATGAACATGGAAATATCTACACCGCTAACTGTATGAACATGGAAATATCTACACCGCTATCTGTATGAACATGGAAATATCTACACCGTTATCTGTATGAACATGGAAATATCTACACCGCTATCTGTAGGAACATGGAAATATCTACACCGCTATCTGAACGAACATGGAAATATCTACACCGCTATCTGTATGAACATGCAAATATCTACACAGCTATCTGTATTTCAATGGAAATATCTACACTGCAATCTCTATAAACATGGAAATAACTACACTGCTATCTGTATAAACATGGAAATATCTACACCGCCACCTGTATGAACATGGAAATAACTACACTGCCATCCGTACGAAAATGGAAATATCTGCACTGCCATCTGTATGAACTTGTAAATATCTACACTGCCATCTGTATGAACATGGAAATATCTACAACGCTAACTGTATGGACATGGAAATATCTACACCGCTATTGGTATGAACATGGAAATATCTACACCGCATCCTGCAAGAACATGGAAATATCTACACCGCTATCTGTATGAATATGGAAATATCTACAACGCTATCTGTATGAACATGGAAATATCTACACCGCTATCTGTATGAACATGCAAATATCTACACAGCTATCTGTATAAAATTGAAATTATCTACACCACTATCTCTATAAACATGGAAATAACTACACTGCTATCTGTATAAACATGGAAATATCTACACCGCCATCACTATGAACATGGAAATATCTACACTGCCATTTGTATGAACATGGAAATATCTACACCGCCATCTCTATGCACATGGAAATATCTACACCGCCATTTGTGTGAACCTGGAAATATCTACACCGCCATCTGTATGAACATTGAAATAACTTCACCGCCATCTGAATAAACTTGGATATATCTACACCGGCATCTGGATGAACCTGGAAATATCTACACCGCTATCTGCATGAACATGGAAATATGTACACAGCTATCTGCATATACATGGAAATACCTACACATATTGCTCTATAAATATGGAAATAACTACAGCGCTATCTCTATAAACTTCGAAATATCTACACCGCCATCTGTATGAACATGGAAATATCTACACCTCCATCTGTACGAACATGGACATATCTACACCGCCATCTGAATTAAGATGGAAATATCTACACCGCTATCTGTATAAACATGGAAATATCTGCCTATCTGTATAAACATGGAAATATCCGCACCGCTATCTGAATAAACATGGAAATATCTACACCGCTATCTGCATAAACATGGAAATATCCACAACGCTATGTGTGTAAACATGGAAATGTCTACACCGCTATCTGTGTAAACATGGAAATATATGCACCGCCATCTGTGTAAACATGAAAATATCTACACCGCCATCCCCATAAACATGGAAATATCTACACCACCATCTGTATAAACATGGAAATATCTATATCGCTATCTGCATAAACATGGAAATATCTACACTGCCATCTCTATGAACATGTAAATATCTACACCGCCATCTGCATGAAGATGGAAATATCTACACCGTTAACCGCATGAACATGGAAATATCTACACCGCTGTCTGTATGAACATGGAAATATCTACACCGCCATCTGTATGAACATGGAAATATCTACACCGCTATCAGTATGAATATGGAAATATCTACACCGCTATCTGTACGAACATGGAAATATCTACACCTCTATGTGTATGAACATGCAAATATCTACACAGTTATCTGTATATCAAAGGAAATATCTACATTGCTATCTCTATAAACATGGAAATATCTACACTGCTATCTGTATGAACATGGAAATATCTACACCGCCACCTGTACGAACATGGAAATATCTACACTGCCATCAGTATGAACATGGAAATATCTACACCGCCATCTGTATGAACATGGAAATATCCACACCGCTATTGGTATGAACATGGAAATATCTACACAGCTATCTGAATATACATGGAAATATCTACACAGATTTCTCTATAAATATGGAAATAACTACAGCGCTATCTCTATAAACTTTGAAATATCTACACCGCCATCTGTATGAACATGGAAATATCGACACCGTCATCTGTACAAACATGGACATATCAACAAAGCCATTTGTATTAAGATGGAAATATCTACACCGCTGTCTGTATAAACATGGAAATATCTGCCCAACTATCTGTATAAACGTGGAAATATCCGCACTGCTATCTGTATAAACATGGAAATATCTACACAGCTATCTCCATAAACATGGAAATATCCACACCGCTATCTGTGTAAACATGGAAATGTCTACACCCTTATCTGTGTAAACATGGAAATATCTACACCGCCATCTGTGTAAACATGAAAATATCTACACCGCCATCACTATAAACATGGAAATATCTACACCGCCATCTGTATGAACATTGAAATATCTACACCGCCATCTCTATAAACGTGGAAATATCTACACCGCTCTCTGTATGAACTTGGAAATATCTACACTGCTATCTGTATAAAATTGAAATTATCTACACCACCATCTCTATAAACATGGAAATATCTACACTGTTATCAGTATAAACATGGAAGTATCTACACCTCTATCTGTATAAACATGGAAATAACTTCACCGCTATCTGTATAAACATGGAATTATCTACAACGCTGTCTCTATAAACTTGGAAATAACTACACCACTATCTCTATAAGCATGGAAATATCTAGACCGCCATCACTATAAACATGGAAATATCTACACCACCATCTGTATAAACATGGAAATATCTATACCGCTATCTGCATAAACATGGAAATATCTACACCGCCATCTCTATGAACATGGAAATATCTACACCGCCATCTGTACGAACATGGAAATATCTACACCGCCGTCTGTATGAACATGTAAATATCTACACCGCCATCTGTATGAACATGGAAATATCTACACCGCTAACTGTATGACCATGGAAATACCTACACCGCTATCTGTATGAACATGGAACTATCTACACCGTTATCTGTATGAACATGGAAATATCTACACCGCTATCTGTATGAACATGGATATATGCACACTGCTGTCTGTGTAAACATGGAAATGTCTACACCGGTATCTGTGTAAACAGGGAAATATCTACACCGCCATCTGTGTTAACATGGAAATATCTACACCGCCATCTCTGTAAACATGGAAATATCTACACCAACATCTGTATGAACATGGAAATATCTACACCGCCATCTCTATAAACGTGGAAATATCTACACCGCTATCTGTATGAACTTGGAAATATCTACACCGCTATCTGTATAAAATTGAAATTATCTACACCACTATCTCTATAAACATGGAAATATCTACACTGTTATCTGTATAAACATGAAAATATCTACACCGCTATCTGTATAAACATGGAAATAACTTCACCGCTATCTGTATAAACATGGAAATATCTACAACGCTGTCTCTATAAACTTTGAAATAACTACACCACTATCTCTATAAACATGGAAATATCTAGACCGCCATCTCTATAAACATGGAAATATCTACACCACCATCTGTATTAACATGGAAATATCTATACCGCTGTCTGCACAAACATCGAAATAACTACACCGCCATCTCCAAGAGCATGGAAATATCTACACGGCCATGTGTACGAACATGGAAATATCTATACCGTCATCTGTATGAACATGGAAATATCTACACCGCTAACTGTATGACCATGGAAATATCTACACCGCTATCTGTATGAACATGGAAATATCTACACCGTTATCTGAATGAACATGGAAATATCTACACCGCTATCTGTATGAACATGGAAATATCTACACCGCTATCTGTACGAAGATGGAAATATCTACACCGCTATCTGTATGAACATTCAAATATATACACATCTATGTGTATATCAATGGAAATATCTACACTGCTATCTCTATAAACATGGAAATAACTACACTGCTATCTGTATAAACATGGAAATATCTACACCGCCATCTCTGTGAACATGGAAATATCTACACGGCCGTTTGTATGAACATGGAAATATCTACACCGCCATCTGTATGAACATGGAAATATCTTCACCGCCATCTGTATGAACATGGATATATCTACACCGCCATCTGCATGAACATGGAAATATCTACACAGCTATATGCATAAACATGGAAATATCTAGAGAGATTTCTCTATAAATATGGAAATAACTACAGCGCTATCTCTATAAACTTCGAAATATCTACACCGCCATCTGTAAGAACATGGAATTATGTACAACGCCATCTGTATAAAGATGGAAATATCTACACCGCTATCTGTATAAACATGGAAATATCTATACCGCAATCTGTACAAACATGGAAATACCTACACCGCCACCTCTATGAACATGGAAATATCTACAGCGCCATCTGTAAGAACATGGAAATATTTACACCGCCATCTGTATTAACATGTAAATATCTAAACCGCCATCTGTATGAACATGGAAATATATACACCGCTAACTGTATGAACATGGAAATACCTACACCGCTATCTGTATGAACATGGAAATATCTACACCGCATTCAGTATGAACATGGAAATATCTACACCGCCATCTCTATAAACGTGGAAATATCTACATCGCTATCTGTGTGAACTTGGAAATATCTACACTGCTCTCAGTATAAAATTGGAATTATCCACACCACTATCTCTATAAACAAGGAAATATCTACACCGCTATCTGTATAAACATGGAAATATCTGCCCAGCTATCTGTATAAACAAGGAAATATCTACACTGCTATATGCATAAACATGGAAATATCCACACCGCTATCTGTGTAAACATGGAAATGTCTACACCGCTATCTGTGTAAACATGGAAATATCTACACCGCCATCTGGGTAAACATGAAAATATCTACACCGCCATCCCTATAAACATGGAAATATCTACACCACCATCTGTATGAACATGGAAATATCTATACCGCTATCTGCATAAACATGGAAATATCTACACCGCCATCTCTATGAACATGGAAATATCTACACCGCCATCTGTACGAACATGGAAATATCTATACCGCCATCTCTATGAACATGTAAATATCTACACCGAAATCTGTATGAACATGGAAATATCTACACCGCTAACTGTATGAACATGGAAATATCTACACCGTTATCTGTATGAACATGGAAATATCTACAACGCTATCTGTATGAACATGCAAATATCTACACAGCTATCTGTATATCAATGGAAATATCTACACTGCTATCTATAAACATGGAAATAACTACACTGCTATCTGTATAAACATGGAAATATCTACACCCCCACCTGTTTGAACACGGAGATATCTACATTGCCATCTGCACGACCATGGAAATATCTACACCGCCATCTGTATGAACATGTAAATATCTACACCACCATCTGTATGAACATGGAAATATCTACACCGCTAATTGTATGAACATCGAAATATCTACACCGCTATCTGTATGAACATGGAAATATCTACACTGCTATCTGTGTGAACATGGAAATATCTACACCGCTATCTGTATGAACATGGAAATATCCACACCACCCTCTGTATGAACATGGAAATATCTACACCGCTATCTGTATGAACATTCAAATATCTACACAGCTATCTGTATATCAATGGAAATACCTACACTACTATCTCTATAAACATGGAAATAACTACACTGCTATCTGTATATACATGGAAATATCTACACCGCCATCTCTATGAACATGGAAATATCTACACGGCCATTTGTATGAACATGGAAATATCTACACCGCCATCTCTATGAACATGGAAGTATCTACACCGCCATTTGTATGAACTTGGAAATATCTACACCGCCATCTGTATGAACATGGAAATATCTTCACCACCATCTGTATGAGCATGGATATATCTACACAGCTATCTGCATATACATGGAAATATCTACACAGTTTTCTCTATAAATATGGAAATAACTACAGCGCTATCTCTATAAACTTCGAAATATCTACACCGCCATCTGTATGAACATGGAAACATCTACACCGCCATCTGTACGAACATGGACATATCTACACCGCCATCTGTATTAAGATGGAAATATCTACACCGCTATCTGTATAAACATGGAAATATCTGTCCAACTATCTGTATAAACATGGAAATATCCGCACCGCTATCTGTATTATCATGGAAATAACTACACCGCTATCTGCATAAACATGGATATATGCACACTGCTGTCTGTGTAAACATGGAAATGTCTACACCGCTATCTGTGTAAACAGGGAAATATCTACACAGCCATCTGTGTTAACATGGAAATATCTACACCGCCATCTCTGTAAACATGGAAATATCTACACCAACATCTTTATGAACATGGAAATATCTACACCGCCATCTCTATAAACGTGGAAATATCTACACCGCTATCTGTATGAAATTGGAAATATCTACACTGCTATCTGAATAAAATTGAAATTATCTACACGACTATCTCTATAAACATGGAAATATCTATACTGTTATCTGTATAAACATGAAAATATCTACACCGCTATCTGTATAAACATGGAAATAACTTCACCGCTATCTGTATAAACATGGAAATATCTACAACGCTGTCTCTATAAACTTTGAAATAACTACACCACTATCTCTATAAACATGGAAATATCTAGACCGCAATCTCTATAAACATGGAAATATCTACACCACCATCTGTATTAACATGGAAATATCTATACCGCTGTCTGCATAAACATGGAAATAATTACACCGCCATCTCCATGAACATGGAAATATCTACACCGCCATGTGTACGAACATGGAAATATCTACACCGTCATCTGTATGAACATGGAAATATCTACACCGCTAACTGTATGACCATGGAAATATCTACACCGCTATCTGTATGAACATGGAAATATCTACACCGCTATCTGTATGAACATGGAAATATCTACACCGCTATCTGTATGAACATGGAAATATCTACACCACTATCTGTATGAACATGCAAATATCTACACAGCTATGTGTATATCAATGGAAATATTTACACTGCTATCTCTATAAACATGGAAATAATTACACTGCTATCTGTATAAACATGGAAATATCTACACCGCCATCTCTGTGAACATGGAAATATCTACACGGCCATTTGTATGAAAATGGAAATATGTAAACCGCCATCTCTATGAACATGGAAATATCTACACCGCCATTTGTATGAACATGGAAATATCTACACCGCCATCAGTATGAACATGGAAATATCTACACCGCCATCTCTATAAACGTGGAAATATCTACATCGCTATCTGTATGAACTTGGAAATATCTACACTGCTCTCGGTATAAAATTGAAATTATCTACACCACTATCTGTATAAACATGGAAATATCTACACTGCTATCTGTATAAACATGGAAATATCTACACCGCTATCTGTATAAACATGGAAATATCTTCACCGCTATCTGTACAAACATGGAAATATCTAGACCGCCATCTCTATAAACTTGGAAATATCTACACCACCATCTGTATAAACATGGAAATATCTACACCGCTATCTGCATAAACATGGAAATATCTACACCGCCATCTCTATGAACATGGAAATATCTACACCGCCATCTGTACAAACATGGAAATATCTACACTGCCATCTGTATGAACATGGAAATATCTACAAAGCCATCAGTATGAACATGGAAATATCTACACCGCTAACTGTATGAACATGGAAATATCTACACCGCTATCTGTATGAACATGGAAATATCTACACCGTTATCTGTATGAACATGGAAATATCTACACCGCTATCTGTAGGAACATGGAAATATCTACACCGCTATCTGAACGAACATGGAAATATCTACACCGCTATCTGTATGAACATGCAAATATCTACACAGCTATCTGTATTTCAATGGAAATATCTACACTGCAATCTCTATAAACATGGAAATAACTACACTGCTATCTGTATAAACATGGAAATATCTACACCGCCACCTGTATGAACATGGAAATAACTACACTGCCATCCGTACGAAAATGGAAATATCTGCACTGCCATCTGTATGAACTTGTAAATATCTACACTGCCATCTGTATGAACATGGAAATATCTACAACGCTAACTGTATGGACATGGAAATATCTACACCGCTATTGGTATGAACATGGAAATATCTACACCGCATCCTGCAAGAACATGGAAATATCTACACCGCTATCTGTATGAATATGGAAATATCTACAACGCTATCTGTATGAACATGGAAATATCTACACCGCTATCTGTATGAACATGCAAATATCTACACAGCTATCTGTATAAAATTGAAATTATCTACACCACTATCTCTATAAACATGGAAATAACTACACTGCTATCTGTATAAACATGGAAATATCTACACCGCCATCACTATGAACATGGAAATATCTACACTGCCATATGTATGAACATGGAAATATCTACACCGCCATCTCTATGCACATGGAAATATCTACACCGCCATTTGTGTGAACCTGGAAATATCTACACCGCCATCTGTATGAACATTGAAATAACTTCACCGCCATCTGAATAAACTTGGATATATCTACACCGGCATCTGGATGAACCTGGAAATATCTACACCGCTATCTGCATGAACATGGAAATATGTACACAGCTATCTGCATATACATGGAAATACCTACACATATTGCTCTATAAATATGGAAATAACTACAGCGCTATCTCTATAAACTTCGAAATATCTACACCGCCATCTGTATGAACATGGAAATATCTACACCTCCATCTGTACGAACATGGACATATCTACACCGCCATCTGAATTAAGATGGAAATATCTACACCGCTATCTGTATAAACATGGAAATATCTGCCTATCTGTATAAACATGGAAATATCCGCACCGCTATCTGAATAAACATGGAAATATCTACACCGCTATCTGCATAAACATGGAAATATCCACAACGCTATGTGTGTAAACATGGAAATGTCTACACCGCTATCTGTGTAAACATGGAAATATATGCACCGCCATCTGTGTAAACATGAAAATATCTACACCGCCATCCCCATAAACATGGAAATATCTACACCACCATCTGTATAAACATGGAAATATCTATATCGCTATCTGCATAAACATGGAAATATCTACACTGCCATCTCTATGAACATGTAAATATCTACACCGCCATCTGCATGAAGATGGAAATATCTACACCGTTAACCGCATGAACATGGAAATATCTACACCGCTGTCTGTATGAACATGGAAATATCTACACCGCCATCTGTATGAACATGGAAATATCTACACCGCTATCAGTATGAATATGGAAATATCTACACCGCTATCTGTACGAACATGGAAATATCTACACCTCTATGTGTATGAACATGCAAATATCTACACAGTTATCTGTATATCAAAGGAAATATCTACATTGCTATCTCTATAAACATGGAAATATCTACACTGCTATCTGTATGAACATGGAAATATCTACACCGCCACCTGTACGAACATGGAAATATCTACACTGCCATCAGTATGAACATGGAAATATCTACACCGCCATCTGTATGAACATGGAAATATCCACACCGCTATTGGTATGAACATGGAAATATCTACACAGCTATCTGAATATACATGGAAATATCTACACAGATTTCTCTATAAATATGGAAATAACTACAGCGCTATCTCTATAAACTTTGAAATATCTACACCGCCATCTGTATGAACATGGAAATATCGACACCGTCATCTGTACAAACATGGACATATCAACAAAGCCATTTGTATTAAGATGGAAATATCTACACCGCTGTCTGTATAAACATGGAAATATCTGCCCAACTATCTGTATAAACGTGGAAATATCCGCACTGCTATCTGTATAAACATGGAAATATCTACACAGCTATCTCCATAAACATGGAAATATCCACACCGCTATCTGTGTAAACATGGAAATGTCTACACCCTTATCTGTGTAAACATGGAAATATCTACACCGCCATCTGTGTAAACATGAAAATATCTACACCGCCATCACTATAAACATGGAAATATCTACACCGCCATCTGTATGAACATTGAAATATCTACACCGCCATCTCTATAAACGTGGAAATATCTACACCGCTCTCTGTATGAACTTGGAAATATCTACACTGCTATCTGTATAAAATTGAAATTATCTACACCACCATCTCTATAAACATGGAAATATCTACACTGTTATCAGTATAAACATGGAAGTATCTACACCTCTATCTGTATAAACATGGAAATAACTTCACCGCTATCTGTATAAACATGGAATTATCTACAACGCTGTCTCTATAAACTTGGAAATAACTACACCACTATCTCTATAAGCATGGAAATATCTAGACCGCCATCACTATAAACATGGAAATATCTACACCACCATCTGTATAAACATGGAAATATCTATACCGCTATCTGCATAAACATGGAAATATCTACACCGCCATCTCTATGAACATGGAAATATCTACACCGCCATCTGTACGAACATGGAAATATCTACACCGCCGTCTGTATGAACATGTAAATATCTACACCGCCATCTGTATGAACATGGAAATATCTACACCGCTAACTGTATGACCATGGAAATACCTACACCGCTATCTGTATGAACATGGAACTATCTACACCGTTATCTGTATGAACATGGAAATATCTACACCGCTATCTGTATGAACATGGATATATGCACACTGCTGTCTGTGTAAACATGGAAATGTCTACACCGGTATCTGTGTAAACAGGGAAATATCTACACCGCCATCTGTGTTAACATGGAAATATCTACACCGCCATCTCTGTAAACATGGAAATATCTACACCAACATCTGTATGAACATGGAAATATCTACACCGCCATCTCTATAAACGTGGAAATATCTACACCGCTATCTGTATGAACTTGGAAATATCTACACCGCTATCTGTATAAAATTGAAATTATCTACACCACTATCTCTATAAACATGGAAATATCTACACTGTTATCTGTATAAACATGAAAATATCTACACCGCTATCTGTATAAACATGGAAATAACTTCACCGCTATCTGTATAAACATGGAAATATCTACAACGCTGTCTCTATAAACTTTGAAATAACTACACCACTATCTCTATAAACATGGAAATATCTAGACCGCCATCTCTATAAACATGGAAATATCTACACCACCATCTGTATTAACATGGAAATATCTATACCGCTGTCTGCACAAACATCGAAATAACTACACCGCCATCTCCAAGAGCATGGAAATATCTACACGGCCATGTGTACGAACATGGAAATATCTATACCGTCATCTGTATGAACATGGAAATATCTACACCGCTAACGGTATGACCATGGAAATATCTACACCGCTATCTGTATGAACATGGAAATATCTACACCGTTATCTGAATGAACATGGAAATATCTACACCGCTATCTGTATGAACATGGAAATATCTACACCGCTATCTGTACGAAGATGGAAATATCTACACCGCTATCTGTATGAACATTCAAATATATACACATCTATGTGTATATCAATGGAAATATCTACACTGCTATCTCTATAAACATGGAAATAACTACACTGCTATCTGTATAAACATGGAAATATCTACACCGCCATCTCTGTGAACATGGAAATATCTACACGGCCGTTTGTATGAACATGGAAATATCTACACCGCCATCTGTATGAACATGGAAATATCTTCACCGCCATCTGTATGAACATGGATATATCTACACCGCCATCTGCATGAACATGGAAATATCTACACAGCTATATGCATAAACATGGAAATATCTAGAGAGATTTCTCTATAAATATGGAAATAACTACAGCGCTATCTCTATAAACTTCGAAATATCTACACCGCCATCTGTAAGAACATGGAATTATGTACAACGCCATCTGTATAAAGATGGAAATATCTACACCGCTATCTGTATAAACATGGAAATATCTATACCGCAATCTGTACAAACATGGAAATACCTACACCGCCACCTCTATGAACATGGAAATATCTACAGCGCCATCTGTAAGAACATGGAAATATTTACACCGCCATCTGTATTAACATGTAAATATCTAAACCGCCATCTGTATGAACATGGAAATATATACACCGCTAACTGTATGAACATGGAAATACCTACACCGCTATCTGTATGAACATGGAAATATCTACACCACTATCTGTATGAATATGGAAATATCTACACCGCCCTCTGTATGAACATGGAAATATCTACACCGCTATCTGTATGAACATGGAAATATCTACACCGCTATCTGTATGAACATGCAAATATCTACACAGCTATCTGTATATCAATGGAAATATCTACACTGCTATCTCTCTAAACATGGAAATAACTACACTGCTATCTATATAAATGTGGAAATATCTACACCGCCACCTGTATGAACATGGAAATATCTACACTGCCATCCGTACGAACATGGAAATATCTGCTCCGCCCTCTGTATGAACATGTAAATATCTACACCGCCATCTGTATGAACATGGAAATATCTACACCGCTATCTGCATGAACATGGAAATATATACAAAGCTATCTGCATATACATGGAAATATCTACACAGATTTCTATGTAAATATAGAAGTAACTACAGCGCTATCTCAATAAACTTCGAAATATCTACACCGCCATCTGTATGAACATGGAAATATCTACACCGCCATCTGTACGAACATGGACATATCTACACCATTAACTGTAATAAGATGGAAATATCTACACCGCTATCTGTATAAACATGGAAATATCTGCACCACTATCTGTATAAACATGGAAATATCCGCACCGCTATCTGTATAAACATGGAAATATCTACACCGCTATCTGCATAAACATGGAAATATCCACAGAGCTATCTGTGTTAACATGGAAATGTCTACACCGCTATCTGTGTAAACATGGAAATATCTACACCGCCATCTGTATAAACATGAAAATATCTACACCGCCATCTCTATAAATATGGAAATATCTACACCGCCATCTGTATGAACATGGAAATATCTACACCGCCATCTCAATAAACGTGGAAATATCTACACCGCTATCTGTATGAACTTGGAAATATCTACACTGCTGTCTGTATAAAATTGAAATTATCTACACCCCTATCTCTATCAACATGGAAATATCTACACCGCTATCTGTATAAACATGTAAATATCTACACTGCTATCTGTATAAACATGGAAATATCTTCACCGCTATCTGTATAAACATGGAAATATCTACAACGCTGTCTCTATAAACTTGGAAATAACTACACCACTATCTCTATAAACATGGAAATATCTACACCGCCATCTCTATAAACATGGAAATATCTACACCACCATCTGTATAAACATGGAAATATCTATACCGCTATCTGCGTAAACATGGAAATATCTACACCGCCATCTCTATGAACATGGAAATATCTACACCGCCATCTGTAAGAACATGGAAATATCTACACCGCCATCTGTATGAACATGTAAATATCTACACCGCCATCTGTAGGAACGCGGAAATATCTACACCGCCAGCTGAGGAAACATGAAAATATCTACACCGCCATCTCTATAAACATGGAAATATCTACACCGCTATCTGTACGAACATGGAAACACCTACACTGCAATCTGTATGAACATGCAAATATCTACACAGCTATCTGTATATCCATGGAAATATCTACACTGCTAACTCTAGAAACATGGAAATAACTACACTGCTATCTGAATAAACATGGAAATATCTACACCGCCACCTGTATGAACATGGAAATATCTACACCGCTAACTGTATGGACATTGAAATATCTACACCGGTATTGGTATAAACCTGGAATTATCTACACCGCTGTCTGCATGAACATGGAATTATCTATACCGCTATCTGTATGAACATGGAAATATCTACAAGGCTATCTGTATGAAAATGGAAATATCTACACCGCTATCTGTATGAACATGCAAATATCTACACCTCTATCTCTATAAACATGGAAATAACTACTCTGCTATCTGTATAAACATGGAAATATCTACACCGCCATCTCTATGAACATGGAAATATCAACACTGCCATTTGTATGAACATGGAAATATCTACACCGCCATCTCTGTGAACATGGAAATACCTACACCGCCATTTGTATGAACAAGGAAATATCTACACCGCCATCTGTATGAACATGGATATATCTTCCCCGCCATCTGTATGATGGTGGATATATCTACACGGGAATCTGGATGAACATGGAAATATCTACACCGCTATCTGCATGAACATGGAAATATCTACACAGCTATCTGCATATACATGGAAATATCTGCACAGATTTCTCAATAAACATGGAAATAACTTCAGCGCTATCTCTATAAACTTCAAAATATCTACACCGCCATCTGTATGAACATGGAAATATCTGCACCGCCATCGGAACAAACATGGACATATATACACCGCCATCTGTAAACATGGAAATATCTCCCCATCTGTATAAACATGGAAATATCAGCATCGCTATCTGTATAAACATGGAAATATCTACGCCACTATCTGCATAAACATGGAAATATCCACACCGCTATCTGTGTAAACATGGAAATGCCTACACCGCTATCCGTGTAAACATGGAAATACCTATACCGCCGTCTGTGTAAACATGAAAATATCTACACCGCCATCTCTATAAACATGGAAATATCTACACCGCCATCTGTATGAACATGGAAATGTCTACACCGCCATCTCTATAAACGTGGAAATATCTACACCGCTATCTGTATGAACTTGGAAATATCTACACTGCTATCTGTATAAATTTGGAATTATCTACACTATTATCTCTATAAACATGGAAATATCTACACCGCTATCTGTATAAACATGGAAATATCTTCACCGCTATCTGTATAAACATGGAAATATCTACAACGATGTCACAATAAACTTGGAAATAACTACACCACTATCTCTATAAACATGGAAATATCTAGACCGCCATCTCTATAAACATGGAAATACCTACACCGCCATCTGTATGAACATGGAAATATCTATACCGTTATCTGCATAAACATGGAAATATGTACACCGCCATCTCCATGAACATGGAAATATCTACACCGCCCTCTGTACGAACATGGAAATATCTACACCGCCATCTGTATGAACATGTAAATATCTACACCGCCATCTGTATGAACATGGAAATATCTACACCGCTATCAGCATGAACGTGGAAATATCTACACCGCTATCTTTATGAAAATGCAAATATCTACACAGCTATCTGTATATCAATGGAAATATCTACACTGCTATCTCTATAAACATGGAAACAACTACATAGCTATCTGTATAAACATGGAAATATCTACACCGCCATGTCTATGAACATGGAAATATCTACACCGCCATTTGTATGAACATGGAAATATCTACACCGACATCTGTACGAACATGGAAATATCTACACCGCCATCTGTATCAACATGTGAATATCTACACCGCCATCTGTATGAACATGGAAATATCTACACAGCTAACTGTATGAACATGGAAATATCTACACCGATATCTGTATGAACATGGAAATATCTACACCGCTATCTGTATGAACATGGAAATATCTACACTGCTATCTGTATGAACATGCAAATATCTACACAGCTCTCTGTATATCAATGGAAATATCTACACTGCTATCTCAATAAACATGGAAATGTCTACACAGCTATCCGTAAAAACATGGAAATATCTACACCGCCACCTGTATGAACATGGAAATATCTACACCGCCATCTGTAGGAACACGGAAATATCTACACCGCCATCTGAGGAAACATGAAAATATCTACACCGCCATCTCTATAAACATGGAAATATCTACACCGCTATCTGTACGAACATGGAAATACCTACACTGCAATCTGTATGAACATGCAAATATCTACACAGCTATCTGTATATCCATGGAAATATCTACACTGCTAACTCTATAAACATGGAAATAACTACACTGCTATCTGAATAAACATGGAAATATCTACACCGCCACCTGTATGAACATGGAAATATCTACACCGCTAACTGTATGGACATTGAAATATCTACACCGGTATTGGTATAAACCTGGAATTATCTACACCGCTGTCTGCATGAACATGGAATTATCTATACCGCTATCTGTATGAACATGGAAATATCTACAAGGCTATCTGTATGAAAATGGAAATATCTACACCGCTATCTGTATGAACATGCAAATATCTACACCTCTATCTCTATAAACATGGAAATAACTACTCTGCTATCTGTATAAACATGGAAATATCTACACCGCCATCTCTATGAACATGGAAATATCTACACTGCCATTTGTATGAACATGGAAATATCTACACCGCCATCTCTGTGAACATGGAAATACCTACACCGCCATTTGTATGAACAAGGAAATATATACACCGCCATCTGTATGAACATGGATATATCTTCCCCGCCATCTGTATGATGGTGGATATATCTACACGGGAATCTGGATGAACATGGAAATATCTACACCGCTATCTGCATGAACATGGAAATATCTACACAGGTATCTGCATATACATGGAAATATCTGCACAGATTTCTCAATAAACATGGAAATAACTTCAGCGCTATCTCTATAAACTTCAAAATATCTACACCGCCATCTGTATGAACATGGAAATATCTGCACCGCCATCGGAACAAATATGGACATATCTACACCGCCATCTGTAAACATGGAAATATCTGCCCATCTGTATAAACATGGAAATATCAGCATCGCTATCTGTATAAACATGGAAATATCTACGCCACTATCTGCATAAACATGGAAATATCCACACCGCTATCTGTGTAAACATGGAAATGCCTACACCGCTATCCGTGTAAACATGGAAATACCTATACCGCCGTCTGTGTAAACATGAAAATATCTACACCGCCATCTCTATAAACATGGAAATATCTACACCGCCATCTGTATGAACATGGAAATGTCTACACCGCCATCTCTATAAACGTGGAAATATCTACACCGCTATCTGTATGAACTTGGAAATATCTACACTGCTATCTGTATAAATTTGGAATTATCTACACTATTATCTCTATAAACATGGAAATATCTACACCGCTATCTGTATAAACATGGAAATATCTTCACCGCTATCTGTATAAACATGGAAATATCTACAACGATGTCACTATAAACTTGGAAATAACTACACCACTATCTCTATAAACATGGAAATATCTAGACCGCCATCTCTATAAACATGGAAATACCTACACCGCCATCTGTAAGAACATGGAAATATCTATACCGTTATCTGCATAAACATGGAAATATGTACACCGCCATCTCCATGAACATGGAAATATCTACACCGCCATCTGTACGAACATGGAAATATCTACACCGCCATCTGTATGAACATGTAAATATCTACACCGCCATCTGTATGAACATGGAAATATCTACACCGCTATCAGCATGAACGTGGAAATATCTACACCGCTATCTTTATGAAAATGCAAATATCTACACAGCTATCTGTATATCAATGGAAATATCTACACTGCTATCTCTATAAACATGGAAACAACTACATAGCTATCTGTATAAACATGGAAATATCTACACCGCCATGTCTATGAACATGGAAATATCTACACCGCCATTTGTATGAACATGGAAATATCTACACCGACATCTGTACGAACATGGAAATATCTACACCGCCATCTGTATCAACATGTGAATATCTACACCGCCATCTGTATGAACATGGAAATATCTACACCGCTAACTGTATGAACATGGAAATATCTACACCGATATCTGTATGAACATGGAAATATCTACACCGCTATCTGTATGAACATGGAAATATCTACACTGCTATCTGTATGAACATGCAAATATCTACACAGCTCTCTGTATATCAATGGAAATATCTACACTGCTATCTCAATAAACATGGAAATGTCTACACAGCTATCTGTAAAAACATGGAAATATCTACACCGCCACTGGTATCAACATGGGAATATCTACACTGCCATCCGTATGAACATGGAAATATCTACACCGCCATCTCTATGAACATGTAAATATCTACACCGCCATCTGTATGAACATGGAAATATCTTAACCGTTAACTGTATGAAGATGGAAATATCTACACCGCTATTGGTATGAACATGGAAATATGTACACCGCTATCTGTATGAACATGGAAATATCTACTCCGCTATCTGTATGAACATGGAAATATCTACACCGCTATCTGTATGTACATGGAAATATCTACACCGCTATCTGTATGAACATGCAAATATCTACACAGCTATCTGTATATCAATGGAAATATCTACACTGCTATCTCTATAAACATGGAAATAACTACACTGCTATCTGTATAAACATGGAAATATCAACACCGCCATCTCTATGAACATGGAAATATCTACACCGCCATTTGTATGAACGTGGAAATATCTACACCGCCATCTGTATGAACATGGAAATATCTTCACCGCCATCTGTATGAACGTGGATATATCTACACCGGCATCTGGATGAACATCGAAATATCTACACCGCTATCTGCATGAACATGGAAATATCTACACAGCTATCTGCATATACATGGAAATATCTACACAGATTTCTCTATAAATATGGAAATAACTACAGCGCTATCTCTATAAACTTCGAAATACCTACTCCGCCATCTGTATGAACATGGAAATATCTACACCGCCATCTGTATGAACATGGACATGTCTTCACCGCCATCTGTATTAAGATGGAAATATCTACACCGCTATCTGTATAAACGTGGAAATATCTACACCGCTATCTGTATAAACATGGAAATACCTACACCGCTATCTCTATAAACTTGGAAATATCTACACCGCTATGTGTATAAACATGGAAATATCTGCACCGCTATATCTGTAAACATGGAAATATCTAAACCACCCTCTGTATAAACATGGAAATATCTACACCGCCATCTCTATAAACATTTAAATATCTTCACCACCATCTGTATGAACACGGAAATATCTACACCGTCATCTCTCTAAAGGTGGAAATATCTAAACCGCTACTTGTATATACATGGAAATATCTACACTGCTATCTGTATAAAAATGGAAATATCTACACCGGTATCTCTATAAACATGGAAATATCTACAATGCTATCTGTATAAACAAGGAACTATCTAGACCGCCATCTCTATAAACATGTAAATATCTACACCACTATCTGTATAAACATGGAAATACCTACACCGCTATGTCTATCAACTTGGAAATAACCACACCACTATCTCTATATACATGGAAATATCTAGACCGCCATCTCTATAAACATGGAAATACCCATACCACCATCTGGATGAACGTGGAAATATCTACACCGATATCTCTATGTATATGGAAATATCTACACCGCTATCTGTATGAGCATGGAAATATCTACATCGCTATCTGTATGAACATGGAAATATCTACACCGCTATCTGTACGAACATGGAAATATCTACACCGCTATCTGTATGAGCATGGAAATATCTACACCGCTATCTGTATGAACATGCAAATACCTACACAGCAATCTGTATATCAATGGAAATATCTGCACTGCTATCTCTATAAACATGGAAATAACTACACTGCTATCTGTATAAACATGGAAATAACTACACCGCCACCTGTATGAACATGGAAATATCTACACTGCCATCCGTACGAACATGGAAATATCTACACCGCCATCTGTATGAACATGGAAATATCTACACCGCCATTTGTATGAACATGGAAATATCTACACCGCAAACTGTATGAACATGGAAACATCTACACCTCTCTCTGTATGAACATGGAAATATCTACACCACTATCTGTATGAACATGGCAATATCTACACCGTTATCTGTATGAACATGGAAATATCTACACCGCAATCTGAATGAAAATGGAAATATCTACACCGCTATCTGTATGAACATGGAAATATCTACACCGCTATCTGTATGAACATGCAAATATCTACACAGCTATCTGTATATCAATGGAAATATCTACACTGCTATCTCTATAAACATGGAAATATCTACACTGCTATCTGTATAAACATGGAAATATTTACACCGCCACCTGTATGAACATGGAAATATCTACACTGCCATCCGTACTAACGTGGAAATATCTACACCGTCATCTGTATGAACATGTAAATATCTACACCGCCATCTGTTGGAACATGAAAATATCTACACTGCCATCTGTATGAACATGGATATACCTACACCGCTATCTGTATGAACGTGGAAATATCTACACCGCTATCTTTATGAACATGGAAATATCTACACCGCTCTCTGTATGAACATGGAAATATCTACACTGCTATCTGTATGAACACGGAAATATCTACACCGCTATCTGTATGAACATGGAAATATCTACACCGCTATCTGTATGAAGATGCAAATATCTACACAGCTATCTGTATATCAATGGAAATATCTACACTGCTATCTCTATAAACATGGAAATAACTACACTGCTATCTGTATAAACATGGAAGTATCTACACCACCATCTCTTTGAACATGGAAATATCTACACCGCCATTTGTATGAGCATGGAAATATGTACACCGCCATCTCTATGAACATGGAAATATCTACACCGCCGTCTCTATGAACATGGAAATATCTTCACCGCCATCTGTATGAACCTGGATATATCTACACCGGCATCTGGATGAACATGGAAATACCTACTACGCTCTCTGCATGAACATGTAAATATCTACACAGCTATCTGCATATACATGGAAATATCTACACAGATTTCTCTATAAATATGGAAATAACTACAGCGCTATCCCTATAAACATCGAAATATCTACACCGCCATCTGTATGAACATGGAAATATCTACACCGCCATCTGTACGAAAATGGACATACCTACACCGACATCTGTATTAAGATGGAAATATCTACACCGCTATCTGTATAAACATGGAAATATCTGCCCTACTATCTGTATAAACATGGAAATATCCACACCGCTATCTGTGTAAACATGGAAATGACTACACCGCTATCTGTGTAAACATGGAAATATCTACACCGCCATCTGTGTAAACATGAAAATATCTACACCGCCATCTCTATAAACATGGAAATATCTACACCGCCATCCGTATGAACATGGAAATATCTACACCGCCATCTCTATAAACGTGGAAATATCTACACCGCTATCTGTATGAACTTGGAAATAACTACACTGCTATCTGTATAAAATTGGAAATATCTACACCACTATCTCTATCAACATGGAACTATCTACACCGCTATCTGTATAAACATGGAAATATCCACACCGCTATCTGTATAAACATGGAAATACCTTCAACGCTATCTGTAAAAACATGGAAATATCTACAACGCTGTCTCTATAAACTTGGAAATAACTACACCACTATCTCTTTAAACATGGAAATATCTAGACCGCCATCTCTATAAACATGGATATATCTACACCACCATCTGCATAAACATGGAAATATCTATACCGCTATCTGCATAAACATGGAAATATCTACACCGCCATCTCTATGAACATGGAAATATCTACACCGCCCTCTGTACGAACATGGAAATATCTACACGGCCATCTGTATGAACATGTAAATATCTACACCGCCATCTGTATGAACATGGAAATATCTACACCGTTAACTGTATGAACATGGAAATATCAAAACCGATATCTGTAAGAACATGGAAATATCTACATCGTTATCTGTATGAACATGGAAATATCTACAACGCTATCAGTACGTACATGGAAATATCTACACCGCTATCTGTATGAACATGGAAATATCTACGCCGCTATCTGTATGAACATACAAATATCTACACTGCTATCTGTATATCAATGTAAATATCTACACTGCTATCTCTATAAACATGGAAATAACTACACTGTTATCTGTATAAACATGGAAATATCTACACCGCCACCTGTATGAACATGGAAATATCTACACTGCCATCCGTATGAACATGGAAATATCTACACCGCCATCTGTATGAACATGGAAATATCTAAACCGCCATCTGTATGTACATGGAAATATCTACAACGCTAACTGTATGAACATGGAAATATCTACACCGCTATCTGTGTGAACATGCGAATATCTACACCGCTATCTGTATGAACATGGAAATATCTACACCACTATCTGTATGAACATGGAAATATCTACATCGCTATCTGTATGAACATGGAAATATCTACACCGCTATCTGTATGAACATGCAAATGTCTACACAGCTATCTGTATGAACATGGAAATAACTCCACTGCTATCAATATAAACATGGAAATATCTACACCGCCATCTCTATGAACATGGAAATATCTACACCGCCATTTCTATGAACATGGAAATATCTACACCGCCATCTGTATGAACATGGAAATATCTACACCGCCATCTGTATGAACATGGAAATACCTTCACCGCCATTGGTATGAACATGGATATATCTACAACGGCATCTGGATTAACATGGAAATATCTACACCGCCATCTCTATGAACATGGAAATATCTACACAGCCATCTGTACGAACATGGAAATATCTACACCGCCATCTGTATGAACATGTAAATATCTACACCGCCATCAGTATGAACATGGAAATATCTACACCGCTAACTGTATGAACATGGAAATATCAACACCGCTATCTGTAAGAACATGGAAATATCTATACCGCTATCAGTATGAACATGGAAATATTTACACCACTATCTGTATGAACATGGAAATATCTACACCGCTATCTGTATGAACTTGGAAATATCAACACCGCCCTCTGTATGAACATGGAAATATCTACACCGCTATCTGTATGAACATGCAAATATCTACACAGCTATCTATATATCAATGGAAATATCTACACTACTATCTCTATAAACATGGAAATAACTACACTGCTATCTGTATAAACATGGAAACATCTACAACGTCATCTCTATGAACATGGAAATATCTACACCGCCATTTGTATGAACATGGAAATATGTACACCGCCATCTGTATGAACATGGAATTATCTTCACCGCCATCTGTATGAGTATGGATATATCTACACCGGCATCTGGATGAACATGGAAATGTCTACACCGCTATCTGCATGAACATGGAAATATCTACACAGCTATCTGCATATACATTTAAATATCTACACAGATTTCTCTATAAATATGGAAATAACTACAGCGCTATCTCTATAAACTTCGAAATATCTACACCGCCATCTGTATGAACATGGAAATATCTACACTGCCATCTGTATGAACATGGAAATATCTACACCGCCATCTGTATGAACATGCAAATATCTACACAGCTATCTGTATATCAACGTAAATATCTACACTGCTATCTCTATAAACATGGAAATAACTACACTGCTATCTGTATAAACATGGAAATATCTACACCGCCACCTGTATGAACATGGAAATATCTACACTGCCATCCGTATGAACAAGGAAATATCTACACCGCCATCTGTATGAACATGGAAATATCTAAACCGCCATCTGTATGAACATGGAAATATCTACACCGCTAACTGTATGGACATTGAAATATCTACACCGCTATCTGTGTGAACATGCAAATATCTACACAGCTATCTGTAAGAACATGGAAATATCTACACCACTATCTGTATGAACATGGAAATATCTACACCGCTATCTGTATGAACATGGAAATATCTACACCGCTATCTGAATGAACATGCAAATGCCTACACAGCTATCAGTATGAACATGGAAATAACTCCACTGCTATCTGTATAAACATGGAAATATCTACACCGCCATCTCTATGAACATGGAAATATCTACACCGCCATTTGTATGAACATGGAAATATCTACACCGCCATCTGTATGAACATGGAAATATCTACACCGCCATCTGTATGAACATGGAAATAACTTCACCGCCATTTGTATGAACATGGATATATCTACATTGGCATCTGGATGAACATGGAAATATCTACACCGCCATCTCTGTGAACATGGAAATATCTACACCGCCATCTGTACGAACATCTAATTATCTACACCGCCATCTGTATGAACATGTAAATAACTACACCGCCATCTGTATGAACATGGAAATATCTACACCGCTAACTGTATGAACATGGAAATATCAACACCGCTATCTGTAAGAACATGGAAATATCTATACCGCTATCTGTACGAACATGGAAATATCTACACCGCTATCTGTATGAACATGGAAATATCTACACCGCCATCTGTATGAACATGGAAATATCTACACCGCCCTCTGTATGAACATGGAAATATCTACACCGCTATCTGTATGAACATGCAAATATCTACACTGCTATCTGTATAAAATTGAAATTATCTCCACCACTATCTCCATAAACATGGAAATATCTACACTGTTATCTATATAAACATGGAAATATCTACACTGCTATCTGTATAAACATGGAAATATCTTCACCGCTATCTGTATAAACATGGAAATATCTACACCGCTATCCGCATAAACATGGAAATATCTACACTGCCATTCGTACGAACATGGAAATATCTACACGGCCATCTGTATGAACCTGAAAATATCTACACCGCCACCTGTATGAACATGGAAATATCTACACCGCTAACTGTATGAACATGGAAATATCTACACCGCTATCTGTATGAACATGGAAATATCTACACCGCCATCTCTATAAACGTGAAAATATCTACACCGCTATCGGTATGAACTTGGAAATATCTACACTGCTATCTGTATAAAATTGAAATTATCTACACCACTATCTCCATTAACATAGAAATATCTACACTGTTATCTGTATAAACATGGAAATATCTACACTGCTATCTGTATAAACATGGAAATATCTTCACCGCTATCTGTATAAACATGGAAACCCCAACAACGCTGTCTCTATAAACTTGGAAATAACTACACCACTATCTCCATAACCATGGAAATATCTACACCGCTAACTATATGAACAGGGAAATATCTACACCGCTATCTCTATGAACATGGAAATATCTTCACCGCTATCTGTATAAACATGGAATATCTACAACGCTGTCTCTATAAACTTGGAAATAACTACACCACTATCTCTATAAACATGGAAATATCTACACCGCTAACTGTATGAACATGGAAATATTTCCACCGCTATCTGTATGAACATGGAAATATCTACACCGCTATCTGTATGAACATGGAAATATCTACACCGCTATCTGTATGAACATGCAAATATCTACACAGCTAACGGTATATCAATGGAAATATCTACACTACTATCTCTATAAACATGGAAATAACTACACTGCTATTTGTATAAACATGGAAATATCTACACCGCCATCTCTATGAACATGGAAATATCTACACGGCCATCTGTACGAACATGGAAATATCTACACCACCATCTGTATGAACATGGAAATATCTACACCGCTAACTGTATGACCATGGAAATACCTACACCGCCATCTCTATGAACATGGAAATATCTACACCGCCATTTGTATGAACATGGAAATATCTACACCGCCGTCTGTATGAACATGGAAATATCTTCACCGCCATCTGTATGAGCATGGATATATCTACACCGGCATCTGGATGAACATGGAAATATCTACACCGGTATCTGCATGAACATGGAAATATCTACACAGCTATCTGCATATACATGGAAATATCTAAACAGATTTCTCTATAAATATGGAAATAACTACAGCGCTATCTGTATAAACTTCGAAATATCTACACCGCCATCTGTATGAACATGGAAATATCTACACCGCCATCTGTACGAACATGGACATATCTACACCGCCATCTGTATTAAGATGGAAATATCTACACCGCTATCTGTATAAACATGGAAATATCTACACCGCTATCTGCATAAACAAGGAAATATCCACACCGCTATCTGTCTAAACATGGAAATGTCTACACCGCTATCTGTGTAAACATGGAAATATCTACACCGCCATCTGTGTAAACATGGGAATATCTACACCGCCATCTCTATAAACATGGAAATATCTACACCGCCATCTGTACGAACATGGAAATGTCTACACCGCCATCTCTATAAAGGTGGAAATATCTATACCGATATCTTTATGAACTTGGAAATATCTACACTGCTATCTGTATAAAATTGAAATTATCTACACCACTATCTGTATAAACATGGAAATATCTACACTGCTATCTGTATAAACATGAAAATATCTACACCGCTATCTGTATAAACATGGAAACAGCTTCACCGTTATCTTTATAAACATGGAAATATCTACAACGCTGTCTCTATAGACTTGGAAATAACTACACCACTATCTCTATAAACATAGAAATATCTACACCGCCATCTCTATAAACATGGAAATATCTACACCACCATCAGTTTTAACATGGAAATATCTATACCGCTATCTGCATAAACATGGAAATATCTACACCGCCATCTCTATGAACATGGAAATATCTACACGGCCATCTGTACGAACATGGAAATATCTACACCACCATCTGTATGAACATGGAAATATCTACACCGCTAACTGTATGACCATGGAAATACCTACACCGCTATCTGTATGAACATGGAAATATCTACACCGTTATCTGTATGAACATGGAAATATCTACACCGCTATCTGTATGAACATGGAAATATCTACACCGCTATCTGTACGAAGATGGAAATATCTACACCGCTATCTGTATGAACATGCAAATATCTACACAGCTATGTGTATATCAATGGAAATATCTACACTGCTATCTCTATAAACATGAAAATAACTACACTGCTATCTGTATAAACATGGAAATATCTACACTGCCATCTCTATGAACATGGAAATATCTACACGGCCATTTGTATGAACATGGAAATATCTACACCGCCATCTCTATGAACATGTAAATATCTACACCGCCATTTGTATGAACATGGAAATATCTACACAGCCATCAGTATGAACATGGAAATATCTACACCGCCATCTATATAAACGTGGAAATATCTACATCGCTATCTGTATGAACTTGGAAATATCTACACAGCTATCTGTATAAAATTGAAAATATCAACACCACTATCTCTATAAACATGGAAATAACTAAACTGCTATCTGTAAAAACATGGAAATATCTACACCGCCATCTCTATCAACATGGAAATATCTACACCGCCATCTGTTCGAACATGGACATATCTACACCGCCATCTGTATTAAGATGGAAATATCTACACCGCTATCTGTATAAACATAGAAATATCTGCCTATCTGTATAAACATGGAAATATCTGCACCGATATCTGTATAAACATGGAAATATCTACACCGCTATATGTATAAACATGGAAATATCCACAACGCTATCTATGTAAACATGGAAATGTCTACACCGCTATCTGTGTAAACATGGAAATATCTACACCGCCATCTGTGTAAACATGAAAATGTCTACACCGCCATCTATATAAACATGGAAATATCTACACCGCCATCTGTATGAACATGGAAATATCTAAACCGCCATCTCTATAAACGTGGAAATATCTACACCGCTATCTGTATGAACTTGGAAATATCTACACTGCTATCTGTATAAATTTGGAATTATCTACACTACTATCTCTATAAACATGGAAATATCTACACCGCTATCTGTATAAACATGGAAATAACTACACCACTATCTCTATAAACATGGAAATATCTTCCCCGCTAACTGTATGAACATGGAAATATCTACCCCACTATATGTATGAACATGGAAATATCTACACCGCTATCTGTATGAACATGTAAATATCTACACCGCTATCTGTATGAACATGGAAATATCTACACCGCTGTCTCTATAAACTTGGAAATAACTACACCACTATCTCTATAAACATGGAAATATCTTCCCCGCTAACTGAATGAACATGGAAATATCTACCCCGCTATATGTATGAACATGGAAATATCTACACCGCTATCTGTATGAACATGGAAATATCTACACCGCTATCTGTATGAACATGGAAATATCTACACCGCTATCTGTATAAACATGCAAATAACTACATTGCTATCTGTATATCAATGGAAATATCTACACTGCTATCTCTATAAACATGGAAATAACAACACTGCTATCTGTATAAACATGGAAATATCTACACCGCCATCTCTATGAACATGGAAATATCTACACCGCTATTTGTATGAACATGGAAATATCTACACCGCCATCTCTATGAACATGGAAATATCTACACCGCCATTTGTATGAACATGGAAATATCTACACCGCCATCTCTATGAACATAGAAATATCTACACAGCCATTTGTATGAACATGGAAATATCTACACCGCCATCTGTATGAACATGGAAATATCTTCACCACCATCTGTATGAACATGGATATATCTACACCGGCATCTGGATGAACATGGAAATATCTACACCGCTATCTGCATGAACATGGAAATATCTACACAGCTATCTGCATATACATGGGAATATCTGCCCAACTATCTGTATAATCATGGAAATATTCGCACCGCTATCTGTATAAACATGGAAATATCTACACCACTATCTGCATAAACATGGAAATATCCACACTGCTATCTGTGTAAACATGGAAATGTCTACAACGCTATCTGTGTAAACATGGAAATATCTACACCACCATCTGTGTAAACATGAAAATATCTACACCGCCATCTCTATAAACATGGAAATATCTACACCGCCGTATGTATGAACATGGAAATATCTACACCGCCATCTCTATAAACGTGGAAATATCCACACCGCTATCTGTATGAACTTGGAAATATCTACAGTGCTCTCGGTATAAAATTGAAATTATCTACACCACTATCTCTATAAACATGGAAATATCTACTCTGCTATCTGTATAAACATGGAAATATCTACACCACTATCTGTATAAACATGGAAATATCTTCACCGCTATCTGTATAAACATGGAAATATCTACAGCGCTGTCTCTATAAACTTGGAAATAACTACACCACTATCTATATAAACATGGAAATATCTAGACCGCCATCTCTATAAACATGGAAATACCTACACCACCATCTGTATAAACATGGAAATATCTATACCGCTATCTGCATAAACATGGAAATATCTACACCGCCATCTCTATGAACATGGAAATATCTCCACCGCCATCTGTACAAACATGGACATATCTATAAAGCCATCTTTATTAAGACGGAAATATCTACACCGCTATCTGTATAAACATGGAAATATCTGCCCAACTATCTGTACAAAGATGGAAATATCCGCACCGCTATCTGTATAAACATGGAAATATCTACACCGCTATCTGCATAAACATGGAAATATCCACACCGCTATCTGTGTAAACATGGAAATGTCTACACCGCTATCTGTGTAAACATGGAAATATCTACACCACCATATGTGTAAACATGAAAATATCTACACTGCCATCTCTATAAACATGGAAATATCTACACCGCCATCTGTATGAACATGGAAATATCTACACCGCCATCTCTATAAATGTGGAAATATCTACACCGCTATCGGTATGAACTTGGAAATATCTAAACTGCTATCTGTATAAAATTGAAATTATCTACCCCACTATCTCTATAAACATGGAAATATCTACTCTGTTATCTGTATAAACATGGAAATATCAACACCGATATCTGTATAAACATGGAAATATCTTCACCGCTATCTGTATAAACATGGAAATATCTACAGCGCTGTCTCTATAAACTTGGAAATAACTACACCACTATCTATATAAACATGGAAATATCTAGACCGCCATCTCTATAAACATGGAAATATCTACACCACCATCTGTATAAAGATGGAAATATCTATACCGCTATCTGCATAAACATGGAAATATCTACACCGCCATCTCTATGAACATGGAAATATCTACACCGCCATCTGTACAAACATGGACATATCTACAAAGCCATCTATATTAAGATGGAAATAACTACACCGATATCTGTATGAACATGGAAATATCTACACCGCTATCTGTATGAACGTGGAAATATCTACACCGCTATCTGTATGAACATGGAAATATCTACACCGCTATCTGTATAAACATGGAAATAACTAAACAGCTATCTGTATATCAATGGAAATATCTACACTGCTATCTCTATAAACATGCAAATAACTACACTGCTATCTGTATAAACATGGAAATATCTACACCGCCATCTCTATGAACATGGAAATATCTACATCGCCATCTGTTCGAACATGGACATATCTACACTGCCATCTGTATTAAGATGAAAATATCTACACCGCTATCTGTATAAACATGGAAATATCTGCCTATCTGTATAAACATGGAAATATCTGCACCGATATCTGTATAAACATGGAAATATCTACACCGCTATATGTATAAACATGGAAATATCCACAACGCTATCTATGTAAACATGGAAATGTCTACACCGCTATCTGTGTAAACATGGAAATATCTACACCGCCATCTGTGTAAACATGAAAATATCTACACCGCCATCTATATAAACATGGAAATATCTACACCGCCATCTTTATGAACATGGAAATATCTAAACCGCCATCTCTATAAACGTGGAAATATCTACACCGATCTCTGTATGAACTTGGAAATATCTACACTGCTATCTGGATAAAATTGAAATTATCTACACCACTATCTCTACATACATGGAAATATCTACACTGTTATCTGTATAAAAATGGAAATATCTACACCGCTGTCTCTATAAACTTGGAAATAACTACACCACTATCTCTATAAACATGGAAATATCTTCCCCGCTAATTGTATGAACATGGAAATATCTACCCCGCTATATGTATGAACATGGAAATATCTACACCGCTATCTGTATGAACATGGAAATATCTACACCGCTATCTGTATGAACATGGAAATATCTACACCGCTGTCTCTATAAACTTGGAAATAACTACACCACTATCTCTATAAACATGGAAATATCTTCCCCGGTAACTGTATGAACATGGAAATATCTACCCCGCTATATGTATGAACATGGAAATATCTACACTGCTATCTGTATGAACATGGAAATATCTACACCGCTATCTGTATGAACATGGAAATATCTACACCGCTATCTGTATAAACATGCAAATATCTACATTGCTATCTGTATATCAATGGAAATATCTACACTGCTATCTCTATAAACATGGAAATAACAACACTGCTATCTGTATAAACATGGAAATATCTACACCGCCATCTCTATGAACATGGAAATATCTACACCGCCATTTGTATGAACATGGAAATATCTACACCGCCATCTCTATGAACATGGAAATATCTACACCGCCATTTGTATGAACATGGAAATATCTACACCACCATCTGTATGAACATGGAAATATCTTCACCGCCATCTGTATGAACATGTATATATCTACACCGGCATCTGGATGAACATGGAAATATCTACACCGCTATCTACATGAACATGGAAATATCTACACAGCTATCTAAATATACATTGAAATATCTACACAGATTTCTCTATAAATATGGAAATAACTACAGCGCTATCTGTATAAACTTCGAAATATCTACACCGCCGTCTGTATGAACATGGAAATATCTACACTGCCATCTGTACAAACATGGACATATCTACACCGCCATCTGTATTAAGATGGAAATATCTACGCCGCTATCTGTATAACCATGGAAATATCTGCCCAACTATCTGTATAAACATGGAAAAATCCGCACCGCTATCTGTATAAACATGGAAATATCTACACTGCTATCTGCATAAACATGGAAATATCCACACCGCTATCTGTGTAAACATGGAAAAGTCTACAGCGCTATCTGTGTAAACATGGAAATATCTATACCGCTATCTGCATAAACATGGAAATATCTACACCGCCATCTCTATGAACATGGAAATATCTACACCGCCATCTGTACGAACATGGAAATATCTACACTGCCATCTGTATGAACATGTAAGTATCTACACCGCCATGTGTATGAACATGGAAATATCTACACCGCTAACTGTATGAACATGGAAATATCTACACCGCTATCTGTATGAACATGGAAATATCTACACCGTCATCTGTATGAACATCGAAATATCTACACCGCTATCTGTATGAACATGGAAATATCTACACCGCTATCTGTTCGAACATGGAAATATCTACACCGCTATCTGTATGAACATGCAAATATCTACACAGCTATCTGTATATCAATGGAAATATCTACATTGCTATCTCTATAAATATGGAAATATCTACACTGCTATCTGTATGAACATGAAAATATCTACACAGCCACCTGTACAAACATGGAAATATCTACACTGCCATCCGTACGAACATGGAAGTAACTACACCGCCATCTGTATGAACATGTAAATATCTACACCGCTAACTGTATGAACATGGAAATATCTACACCGCTATCTGTGTGAACATGGAAATATCTACACCACTATCTGTATGAACATGGAAATATCTACACCGCTATCCGTATGAACATGGAAATATCTACACCGCTATCTGTAAGAACATGCAAATATCTACACAGCTTTCTGTATATCAATGGAAATATCTACAATGCTATCTCTATAAACATGGAAATAACTACACTGCTATCTGTATAAAAAAGGAAATATCTACACCGCCATCTCTATGAACTTGGAAATATCTACACCGCCATTTGTATGAACACGGAAATATCTACACCGCCATCTCCATGAACATGGAAATATATACACCGCCATTTGTATGAACATGGAAATATCTTCACCGCCATCTGTATGAACATGGATATATCTACACCGGCATCTGGATGAACATGGAAATATCTACACCGCTATCTGCATGAACATGGAAGTATCTACACAGCTATCTGCATGCACATGGAAATATCTGCACAGATTTTTTTATAACTATGGAAATAACTACAGCGCTATCTCTATAAACTTCGAAACATCTACACCGCCATCTGTATGAACATGGAAATATCTACACCGCCATCTGTACAAACATGGACATTTCTACAAAGCCATCTGTATTAAGATGGAAATATCTACACCGCTATCTGTATAAACATGGAAATACCTACACCGCTATCTGCATAAACATGGAAATATCCACACTGCTATCTGTCTAAACATGGAAATGTCTACACCGCTCTCTGTGTAAACATGGAAATATCTACACCGCCATCTGTGTAAACATGAAAATATCTACACCGCCATCTCTATAAACATGGAAATATCTACACCGCCATCTGTATGAACATGGAAATATCTACACCGCCATCTGTATAAACGTGGAAATATCTACACCGCTATCTGTATGAACTTGGAAATAACTACACTGCTATCTGTATAAAATTGAAATTATCTACACCACTATCTCTATAAACATGGAAATATCTACACTGTTATCTGTATAAACATGGAAATAACTACACCGCTATCTGTATAAACATGGAAATATCTTCACCGCTACCTGTATAAACATGGAAATATCTACAACGCTGTCTCTATAAACTTGGAAATAACTACACCACTATCTCTCTAAACATGGAAATATCTAGACCGCCATCTCTATAAACATGGAAATATCTACACCACCATCTGTATAAACATGGAAATATCTATACCGCTATCTGCATAAACATGGAAATATCTACACCGCCATCTCTATGAACATGGAAATATCTACACCGCCATCTGTACAAACATGGACATATCTACAAAGCCATCTATATTAAGATAGAAATATCTACACCGCTATCTGTATAAACATGGAAATATCTGCCCAACTATCTGTATAAACATGGAACTATCCGCACTGCTATCTGTATAAACAGGGAAATATCTACACCGCTATCTGCATAAACATGGAAATATCCACACGGCTATCTGTGTAAACTTGGAAATATCTACACCGCCATCTGTGTAAACATGAAAATATCTACACCGCCATCTCTATAAACATGGAAATATCTACACCGCCGTCTGTATGAACATGGAAATATCTACACCGCCATCTCTATAAACGTGGAAATATCCACACCGCTATCTGTATGAACTTGGAAATATCTACAGTGCTTTCGGTATAAAATTGAAATTATCTACACCACTATCTCTATAAACATGGAAATATCTACTCTGCTATCTGTATAAACATGGAAATATCTACACCACTATCTGTATAAACATGGAAATATCTTCACCGCTATCTGTATAAACATGGAAATATCTACAGCGCTGTCTCTATAAACTTGGAAGTAACTACACCAATCTCTCTGTAAACATGGAAATATCTAGACCGCCATCTCTATAAACATGGAAATATCTACACCACCATCTGTATAAACATGGAAATATCTATACCGCTATCTGCATAAACATGGAAATATCTACACCGCCATCTCTATGAACTTGGAAATATCTACACCGCCATCTGTACGAACATGGAAATATCTACTCCGCCATCTGTATGAACATGTAAATATCTACCCCGCCATCTGTATGAACATGGAAATATCTACACCGCTATCTGTATGAACATGGAAATATCTACACCGCTATCTGTATGAACATGGAAATATCTACACCGCTATCTGTAAGAACATGCAAATATCTACACAGCTATCTGTATATCAGTGGAAATATCTACACTGCTATCTCTATAAACATGGAAATAACTACACTGCTATCTGTATAAACATGGAAATATCTACACCGCCATCTCTATGAGCATGGAAATATCTACACCGCCATTTGTATGAACACGGAAATATCTACACTGTCATCTCTATGAACATGGAACTATATACACCGCCATTTGTATGAACATGGAAATACCTTCACCGCCATCTGTATGAACATGGATATATCTACAACGGCATCTGCATGAACATGGAAATATCTACACCGCTATCTGCATGAACATGGAAATGTCTACACAGCTATCTGCATATACATGGAAATATCTGCACAGATTTCTTTATAAATATGGAAATAACTACAGCGCTATCTCTATAAACTTCGAAACATCTACACCGCCATCTGTATGAACATGGAAATATCTACACCGCCATCTGTACAAACATGGACATAACTACAAAGCCATCTGTATTAAGATGGAAATATCTACACCGCTATCTGTATAAACATGGAAATATCTGCCCAACTATCTGAATAAACATGGAAATATCTGCACCGCTATCTGTATAAACATGGAAATACCTACACCGCTATCTGCATAAACATGGAAATATCCACACCGCTATCTGTCTAAACATGGAAATGTCTACACCGCTATCTGTGTAAACATGGAAATATCTACACCGCCATCTGTGTAAACATGAAAATATCTACACCGCCATCTCTATAAACATGGAAATATCTACACCGCCATCTGTATGAACATGGAAATATCTACACCGCCATCTCTATAAACGTGGAAATATCTACACCGCTATCTGTATGAACTTGGAAATATCTACACAGCTATCTGTATGAAATTGAAATTATCTACACCACTATCTCTATAAACATGGAAATACCTACACTGTTATCTGTATAAACATGGAAATATCTACACCGCTATCTGTATAAACATGGAAATATCGTCACCGCTATCTGTATAAACATGGAAATATCTACAACGCTGTCTCTATAAACTTGGAAATAACTACACCACAATCTCTCTAAACATGGAAATATCTAGACCGCCATCTCCATAAACATGGAAATATCTACACCGCTATCTTTATGAACATGCAAATATCTACACAGCTATCTGTATATCAACGGAAATATCTACACTGCTATCACTATAAACATGGAAACAACTACATAGCTATCTGTATAAACATGGAAATATCTACACCGCCATCTCTATGAACATGGAAATATCTACACCGCCATTTGTATGAACATGGAAATATCTACACTGCCATCTCCATGAACATGGAAATATCTACACCGACATCTGTACGAACATGGAAATATCTACACCGCCATCTGTATCAACATGTGAATATCTACACCGCCATCTGTATGAACATGGAAATATCTACACCGCTAACTGTATGAACATGGAAATATCTACACCGATATCTGTATGAACATGGAAATATCTACACCGCTATCTGTATGAACATGGAAATATCTACACTGCTATCTGTATGAACATGCAAATATCTACACAGCTCTCTGTATATCAATGGAAATATCTACACTGCTATCTCTATAAACATGGAAATGTCTACACAGCTATCTGTAAAAACATGGAAATATCTACACCGCCACTGGTATCAACATGGAAATATCTACACTGCCATCCGTACGAACATGGAAACATCTACACCGCCATCTGTATGAACATGGAAATATCTACACGGCCATCAGTATGAACATGGAAATATCTACACCGCCATCTGTATGAACATGGAAATATCTACACCACCATCTGTATGAACATGGAAATATCGACACCCCTAATTGTATGAACATGGAAATATCGACACCGCTATCAGCATGAACATGGAAATATCTACACCGCTATCAGCATGAACATGGAAATATCTACACCGCTATCTGTATGAACACGCAAATATCTACACAGCTATCTGTATATCAATGGAAATATCTACACTACTATCTCTATAAACATGGAAATATCTGCACCGCCATCTCTATAAACATGGAAATATGTACACCGCCATCTGTATGAACATGTAAATATCTACACCGCCATCTGTATGAACATGGAAATATCTACACCGCTAACTGTATGAACATGGAAATATCTACACCGCTATCTGTATGAACATGGAAATATCTACACCGCCGTTTTTATGAACATGGAAATATCTATACCGCCATCTCAATGAACATGGAAATATCTAAACCTCCATGTGTATGAACATGGAAATATCTACACCGCCATCTGTATGAACATGGAAATATCTTCACCGCCATCTGTATGAACATGGAAATATCTACACCGCCATCTCTACAAAGATGAAAATATCTATACCGCTATCTGTATGAACATGGAAAAAATCACACTGCTATCTGTATATACATGCAAATATCTACACCGCTATCTCCATAAACATGGAAATAACTACAACGCTATCTCTATAAACATGGAAATAACTACACCGCTATCTCTATAAACATGGAAATAACTACAGCGCCATCTCTATGAACACGCAAATAACTACACCGCCATTTGTATGAACATGGAAATATCTACACCGCCATCTGTTTGAACATGGAATTATCTTCACCGCCATCTGTATGAACATGGAAATATCTACACCGCTATCTGTATGAACATGGAAATATCTACACAGTTAACTGCATATACATCGAAATATCTACACAGCTTTCTCTATAAACAAGGAAATAACTACACCGCTATCTCTAAACACATGGAAATATCTACACCGCTATGTGTATCAACATGGAAATATCTACACCGCTATCTGTGTAAACATGGAAATATCTACACCGCCATCTGTATGAACATGGAAATATCTACACCGCCATCTCTATAAACGTTGAAATTTCTACACCGCTATTTGTATGAACATGGAAATATCTACACTGCTATCTGTATAAAATTGGAATAATCTACACTGCTATCTCTATAAACATGGAAATATCTACACTGCTATCTGTATAAACAAGACAATATCTAGACCGCCATCTCTATAAACTTGTAAATATCTACACCACTATCTGTATAAACATGGAAATATCTTCACCGCTATCTGTATAAACACGGAAAGAACTACAGCACTGTCTCTACAAACTTGGAAATAACTACACCACTATCTCTATAAACATGGAAATATCTAGACCGCCATCTCTATAAACATGGAAATATCTACACCGCTATCTGTAAAAACATGGAAATATCTCCACCGCTATCTGTATGAATATGGAGATATCTACACCGCTATCTGTATAAACATGGAAATATCTACACTGCTATCTGTATAAACATGAAAATATCCACACCACTATATGCATAAACATGGAAATATCCACACCACTATCTGTATAAACATGGAAATGTCAACACCGCTATCTGTATAAACATGGAAATATCTACCCCGCTCTCTGTATAATCATTGAAATATCCACACCGCTGTCTGTGTAAACATGGAAATAACTTCACCGCTATCTGTATAAACATGGAAATAACTACACCATTATCTCTACAAACATGTAAATATCTACAACGCTATCTGTGTAAACATGGAAAGGTCTACACCACTATCTGTGTAAACATGGAAATATCTACACCGCTTTCTGTATAAACATGGAAATATCTACACCGCCATCAGTATAAACATGGAAATATCTACACCGCCATCTCTATAAACATAGAAATATCTACACCGCCATCTGTATGAACATGGAAATATCTGCACCGCCATCTGTATTGACATGGAAATATCTACACCGCCATCTGTATTAAGATGCAAATATCCACACCGCTATCTGTAGAAACATGGAAATATCTAAACCGATATCTGTATAAACATGGAAATATGTACACCGCTATCTGTATAAACATGGAAATATCTATACAGCTTTCTCTATAAACATGGAAATATCTACACCGCTATCTCTAAAAACATGGAAATATCTTCAAAGCTGTCTGTATAAACTTGGAAATAACTACACCGCTATCTCTATCAACATGTAAATATTAACAATGCTATCTGTGTAAACATGGAAATATCTACACTGCTATCTGTGGAAAAATTGAAATGTCTACACCGTTATCAGTGTAAACATGGAAATATCTACACAGCTAACTGCATACACATGGAAATATCTACACAGCTTTCTCTATAAACAAGGAAATAACTACACCGCTATCTCTATTGACACGGAAATATCTACACCGCTATGTGTATCAGCATGGAAATATCTACAATGCTATCTGTGTAAACATGGAAATGTCTACCCCGCCATCTGTATGAACATGGAAATATCTACACCGCCATCTCTATAAACATGGAAATATCTACACCGCTATTTGTATGAACATGGAAATATCTACACAGCTAACTGCGTATACATGGAAATATCTACACAGCTTTCTCTATAAACAAGGAAATTACTACACCGCTATCTCTATGAACATTTAAATATCCACACTGCCATTTGTATGAACATGGAAATATCTACACTGCCATCTCTAGGAACATGGAAATATCTACAACGCCATCTGTATTAAGATGCAAATATCTGCACCGCTATCTGTATAAACATGGAAATATCTGCACCGCTATCTCAATGAACATGGAAATATCTACACAGCTATCTGTATGAACATGGAAATATCTACACCGCCATCTGTACGAAGATGGAAATATTTACACCGCCATCTGTATGAACATGGAAATATCTACACCGTTATCTGTATGAACATGGAAATATCTACACCGCTATCTGTATGAACATGGAAATATCAACACCGCTAACTGGATGAACACGGAAATATCAACACCGCTATCTGTACGAACATGGAAATATCAACACCGCTATCTGTATGAACATGGAAATATCTACACGGCTATCTGTATGAACGTGGAAATGTCTTCACCGCTATCTGTATGAACGTGGAAATATCTACACAGCTATCTGTATGTCAATGGAAATGTCTACACTGCTATCTCTATAAACGTGGAAATAACTACACCACCATCTGTATGAACATGGAAATACCTACAACGCCATCTCTAAGAACATGGAAATATCTACACCGCCATCTGTATAAACATGAAAATATCTACACCGCCATCACTATAAACATGGAAATATCTACACCGCCTTCTGTATGAACATGGAAATATCTACACCGCCATCTCTATAAACGTGGAAATATCTACACTGCTATCTGTAGGAACTTGGAAATATCTACACTGCTATCTGTATAAAATTGTAATTATCTACACCACTATCTCTATAAACATGGAAATATCTACAATGCTATGTGTATAAACATGGAAATATCTACACCGCTATCTGTATAAACATGGAAATATCTTCACCGCTATCAGTATAAACACGGAAATATCTACAACGCTGTCTCTATAAACTTGGAAATAACTACACCGCTATCTCTATAAACATGGAAATATCTAGACTGCCGTCTGTATAAACATGGAAATATCTACACCACCATCTGTATAAACATGGAAATATCTATACCGCAATCTGCATAAACATGGAAATATCTACACCGCCATCTCTATGAACATGGAAATATCTACACCGCTAACTGTATGAACATGGAAATATCGACACCGGTATCTGTGAACATGGAAATATCTACACCGTTATCTGTATGAACATGGAAATATCTACACCGTTATCTGTATGAACATGGAAATAACTACACCGCAATCTGTATGAACATGGAAATATCTACACCTCTATCTGTACGAACATGTAAACATCTACACCGCTATCTGTATGAACATGCAAATATCTACACAGCTATCTGTATATCAATGGAAATATCTACACTGCTATCTCTATAAACATGGAAATAACTAAACTGCTATCTGTATAAACATGGAAATATCTACACCGCCACCTGTATGAACATGGGAATATCTACACTGCCATCCGTATGAACATGGAAATATCTACACCGCCATCTCTATGAACATGTAAATATCTACACCGCCATCTGTATGAACATGGAAATATCTTAACCGCTAACTGTATGAAGATGGAAATATCTACACCGCTATTGGTATGAACATGGAAATATGTACACCGCTATCTGTATGAACATGGAAATATCTACTCCGCTATCTGTATGAACATGGAAATATCTACACCGCTATCTGTATGTACATGGAAATATCTACACCGCTATCTGTATGAACATGCAAATATCTACACAGCTATCTGTATATCAATGGAAATATCTACACTGCTATCTCTATAAACATGGAAATAACTACACTGCTATCTGTATAAACATGGAAATATCAACACCGCCATCTCTATGAACATGGAAATATCTACACCGCCATTTGTATGAACGTGGAAATATCTACACCGCCATCTGTATGAACATGGAAATATCTTCACCGCCATCTGTATGAACGTGGATATATCTACACCGGCATCTGGATGAACATCGAAATATCTACACCGCTATCTGCATGAACATGGAAATATCTACACAGCTATCTGCATATACATGGAAATATCTACACAGATTTCTCTATAAATATGGAAATAACTACAGCGCTATCTCTATAAACTTCGAAATACCTACTCCGCCATCTGTATGAACATGGAAATATCTACACCGCTATCTGTATAAACGTGGAAATATCTACACCGCTATCTGTATAAACATGGAAATACCTACACCGCTATCTCTATAAACTTGGAAATATCTACACCGCTATGTGTATCAACATGGAAATATCTACACCGCTATATCTGTAAACATGGAAATATCTAAACCACCCTCTGTATAAACATGGAAATATCTACACCGCCATCTCTATAAACATTTAAATATCTTCACCACCATCTGTATGAACACGGAAATATCTACACCGTCATCTCTCTAAAGGTGGAAATATCTAAACCGCTACTTGTATATACATGGAAATATCTACACTGCTATCTGTATAAAAATGGAAATATCTACACCGCTATCTCTATAAACATGGAAATATCTACAATGCTATCTGTATAAACAAGGAACTATCTAGACCGCCATCTCTATAAACATGTAAATATCTACACCAATATCTGTATAAACATGGAAATACCTACACCGCTATGTCTATAAACTTGGAAATAACCACACCACTATCTCTATATACATGGAAATATCTAGACCGCCATCTCTATAAACATGGAAATACCCATACCACCATCTGGATGAACGTGGAAATATCTACACCGATATCTCTATGTATATGGAAATATCTACACCGCTATCTGTATGAGCATGGAAATATCTACATCGCTATCTGTATGAACATGGAAATATCTACACCGCTATCTGTACGAACATGGAAATATCTACACCGCTATCTGTATGAGCATGGAAATATCTACACCGCTATCTGTATGAACATGCAAATACCTACACAGCAATCTGTATATCAATGGAAATATCTGCACTGCTATCTCTATAAACATGGAAATAACTACACTGCTATCTGTATAAACATGGAAATAACTACACCGCCACCTGTATGAACATGGAAATATCTACACTGCCATCCGTACGAACATGGAAATATCTACACCGCCATCTGTATGAACATGGAAATATCTACACCGCCATTTGTATGAACATGGAAATATCTACACCGCAAACTGTATGAACATGGAAACATCTACACCTCTCTCTGTATGAACATGGAAATATCTACACCACTATCTGTATGAACATGGAAATATCTACACCGTTATCTGTATGAACATGGAAATACCTACACCGCTATCTGAATGAAAATGGAAATATCTACACCGCTATCTGTAAGAACATGGAAATATCTACACCGCTATCTGTATGAACATGCAAATATCTACACAGCTATCTGTATATCAATGGAAATATCTACACTGCTATCTCAATAAACATGGAAATATCTACACTGCTATCTGTATAAACATGGAAATATTTACACCGCAACCTGTATGAACATGGAAATATCTACACTGCCATCCGTACTAACATGGAAATATCTACACCGTCATCTGTATGAACATGTAAATATCTACACCGCCATCTGTAGGAACATGGAAATATCTACACTGCCATCTGTATGAACATGGATATACCTACACCGCTATCTGTATGAACGTGGAAATATCTACACCGCTATCTTTATGAACATGGAAATATCTACACCGCTCTCTGTATGAACATGGAAATATCTACACTGCTATCTGTATGAACACGGAAATATCTACACCGCTATCTGTATGAACATGGAAATATCTACACCGCTATCTGTATGAAGATGCAAATATCTACACAGCTATCTGTATATCAATGGAAATATCTACACTGCTATCTCTATAAACATGGAAATAACTACACTGCTATCTGTATAAACATGGAAGAATCTACACCACCATCTCTTTGAACATGGAAATATCTACACCGCCATTTGTATGAGCATGGAAATATTTACACCGCCATCTCTATGAACATGGAAATATCTACACCGCCGTCTCTATGAACATGGAAATATCTTCACCGCCATCTGTATGAACCTGGATATATCTACACCGGCATCTGGATGAACATGGAAATACCTACTCCGCTCTCTGCATGAACATGTAAATATCTACACAGCTATCTGCATATACATGGAAATATCTACACAGATTCCTCTATAAATATGGAAATAACTACAGCGCTATCCCTATAAACATCGAAATATCTACACCGCCATCTGTATGAACATGGAAATATCTACACCGCCATCTGTACGAAAATGGACATACCTACACCGACATCTGTATTAAGATGGAAATATCTACACCGCTATCTGTATAAACATGGAAATATCTCCCCTACTATCTGTATAAACATGGAAATATCCACACCGCTATCTGTGTAAACATGGAAATGACTACACCGCTATCTGTGTAAACATGGAAATATCTACACCGCCATCTGTGTAAACATGAAAATATCTACACCGCCATCTCTATAAACATGGAAATATCTACACCGCCATCCGTATGAACATGGAAATATATACACCGCCATCTCTATAAACGTGGAAATATCTACACCGCTATCTGTATGAACTTGGAAATAACTACACTGCTATCTGTATAAAATTGGAAATATCTACACCACTATCTCTATCAACATGGAACTATCTACACCGCTATCTGTATAAACATGGAAATATCCACACCGCTATCTGTATAAACATGGAAATACCTTCAACGCTATCTGTAAAAACATGGAAATATCTACAACGCTGTCTCTATAAACTTGGAAATAACTACACCACTATCTCTTTAAACATGGAAATATCTAGACCGCCATCTCTATAAACATGGATATATCTACACCACCATCTGCATAAACATGGAAATATCTATACCGCTATCTGCATAAACATGGAAATATCTACACCGCCATCTCTATGAACATGGAAATATCTACACCGCCCTCTGTACGAACATGGAAATATCTACACGGCCATCTGTATGAACATGTAAATATCTACACCGCCATCTGTATGAACATGGAAATATCTACACCGTTAACTGTATGAACATGGAAATATCAAAACCGCTATCTGTAAGAACATGGAAATATCTACATCGTTATCTGTATGAACATGGAAATATCTACAACGCTATCAGTACGTACATGGAAATATCTACACCGCTATCTGTATGAACATGGAAATATCTACGCCGCTATCTGTATGAACATACAAATATCTACACTGCTATCTGTATATCAATGTAAATATCTACACTGCTATCTCTATAAACATGGAAATAACTACACTGTTATCTGTATAAACATGGAAATATCTACACCGCCACCTGTATGAACATGGAAATATCTACACTGCCATCCGTATGAACATGGAAATATCTACACCGCCATCTGTATGAACATGGAAATATCTAAACCGCCATCTGTATGTACATGGAAATATCTACAACGCTAACTGTATGAACATGGAAATATCTACACCGCTATCTGTGTGAACATGCAAATATCTACACCGCTATCTGTATGAACATGGAAATATCTACACCACTATCTGTATGAACATGGAAATATCTACATCGCTATCTGTATGAACATGGAAATATCTACACCGCTATCTGTATGAACATGCAAATGTCTACACAGCTATCTGTATGAACATGGAAATAACTCCACTGCTATCAATATAAATATGGAAATATCTACACCGCCATCTCTATGAACATGGAAATATCTACACCGCCATTTCTATGAACATGGAAATATCTACACCGCCATCTGTATGAACATGGAAATATCTACACCGCCATCTGTATGAACATGGAAATACCTTCACCGCCATCGGTATGAACATGGATATATCTACAACGGCATCTGGATTAACATGGAAATATCTACACCGCCATCTCTATGAACATGGAAATATCTACACCGCCATCTGTACGAACATGGAAATATCTACACCGCCATCTGTATGAACATGTAAATATCTACACCGCCATCAGTATGAACATGGAAATATCTACACCGCTAACTGTATGAACATGGAAATATCAACACCGCTATCTGTAAGAACATGGAAATATCTATACCGCTATCAGTATGAACATGGAAATATCTACACCACTATCTGTATGAACATGGATATATCTACACCGCTATCTGTATGAACTTGGAAATATCAACACCGCCCTCTGTATGAACATGGAAATATCTACACCGCTATCTGTATGAACATGCAAATATCTACACAGCTATCTATATATCAATGGAAATATCTACACTACTATCTCTATAAACATGGAAATAACTACACTGCTATCTGTATAAACATGGAAACATCTACAACACCATCTCTATGAACATGGAAATATCTACACCGCCATTTGTATGAACATGGAAATATCTACACCGCCATCTGTAGGAACATGGAAATATCTACACTGCCATCTGTATGAACATGGATATACCTACACCGCTATCTGTATGAACGTGGAAATATCTACACCGCTATCTTTATGAACATGGAAATATCTACACCGCTCTCTGTATGAACATGGAAATATCTACACTGCTATCTGTATGAACACGGAAATATCTACACCGCTATCTGTATGAACATGGAAATATCTACACCGCTATCTGTATGAAGATGCAAATATCTACACAGCTATCTGTATATCAATGGAAATATCTACACTGCTATCTCTATAAACATGGAAATAACTACACTGCTATCTGCATAAACATGGAAGTATCTACACCACCATCTCTTTGAACATGGAAATATCTACACCGCCATTTGTATGAGCATGGAAATATTTACACCGCCATCTCTATGAACATGGAAATATCTACACCGCCGTCTCTATGAACATGGAAATATCTTCACCGCCATCTGTATGAACCTGGATATATCTACACCGGCATCTGGATGAACATGGAAATACCTACTCCGCTCTCTGCATGAACATGTAAATATCTACACAGCTATCTGCATATACATGGAAATATCTACACAGATTTCTCTATAAATATGGAAATAACTACAGCGCTATCCCTATAAACATCGAAATATCTACACCGCCATCTGTATGAACATGGAAATATCTACACCGCCATCTGTACGAAAATGGACATACCTACACCGACATCTGTATTAAGATGGAAATATCTACACCGCTATCTGTATAAACATGGAAATATCTGCCCTACTATCTGTATAAACATGGAAATATCCACACCGCTATCTGTGTAAACATGGAAATGACTACACCGCTATCTGTGTAAACATGGAAATATCTACACCGCCATCTGTGTAAACATGAAAATATCTACACCGCCATCTCTATAAACATGGAAATATCTACACCGCCATCCGTATGAACATGGAAATATATACACCGCCATCTCTATAAACGTGGAAATATCTACACCGCTATCTGTATGAACTTGGAAATAACTACACTGCTATCTGTATAAAATTGGAAATATCTACACCACTATCTCTATCAACATGGAACTATCTACACCGCTATCTGTATAAACATGGAAATATCCACACCGCTATCTGTATAAACATGGAAATACCTTCAACGCTATCTGTAAAAACATGGAAATATCTACAACGCTGTCTCTATAAACTTGGAAATAACTACACCACTATCTCTTTAAACATGGAAATATCTAGACCGCCATCTCTATAAACATGGATATATCTACACCACCATCTGCATAAACATGGAAATATCTATACCGCTATCTGCATAAACATGGAAATATCTACACCGCCATCTCTATGAACATGGAAATATCTACACCGCCCTCTGTACGAACATGGAAATATCTACACGGCCATCTGTATGAACATGTAAATATCTACACCGCCATCTGTATGAACATGGAAATATCTACACCGTTAACTGTATGAACATGGAAATATCAAAACCGCTATCTGTAAGAACATGGAAATATCTACATCGTTATCTGTATGAACATGGAAATATCTACAACGCTATCAGTACGTACATGGAAATATCTACACCGCTATCTGTATGAACATGGAAATATCTACGCCGCTATCTGTATGAACATACAAATATCTACACTGCTATCTGTATATCAATGTAAATATCTACACTGCTATCTCTATAAACATGGAAATAACTACACTGTTATCTGTATAAACATGGAAATATCTACACCGCCACCTGTATGAACATGGAAATATCTACACTGCCATCCGTATGAACATGGAAATATCTACACCGCCATCTGTATGAACATGGAAATATCTAAACCGCCATCTGTATGTACATGGAAATATCTACAACGCTAACTGTATGAACATGGAAATATCTACACCGCTATCTGTGTGAACATGCAAATATCTACACCGCTATCTGTATGAACATGGAAATATCTACACCACTATCTGTATGAACATGGAAATATCTACATCGCTATCTGTATGAACATGGAAATATCTACACCGCTATCTGTATGAACATGCAAATGTCTACACAGCTATCTGTATGAACATGGAAATAACTCCACTGCTATCAATATAAATATGGAAATATCTACACCGCCATCTCTATGAACATGGAAATATCTACACCGCCATTTCTATGAACATGGAAATATCTACACCGCCATCTGTATGAACATGGAAATATCTACACCGCCATCTGTATGAACATGGAAATACCTTCACCGCCATCGGTATGAACATGGATATATCTACAACGGCATCTGGATTAACATGGAAATATCTACACCGCCATCTCTATGAACATGGAAATATCTACACCGCCATCTGTACGAACATGGAAATATCTACACCGCCATCTGTATGAACATGTAAATATCTACACCGCCATCAGTATGAACATGGAAATATCTACACCGCTAACTGTATGAACATGGAAATATCAACACCGCTATCTGTAAGAACATGGAAATATCTATACCGCTATCAGTATGAACATGGAAATATCTACACCACTATCTGTATGAACATGGAAATATCTACACCGCTATCTGTATGAACTTGGAAATATCAACACCGCCCTCTGTATGAACATGGAAATATCTACACCGCTATCTGTATGAACATGCAAATATCTACACAGCTATCTATATATCAATGGAAATATCTACACTACTATCTCTATAAACATGGAAATAACTACACTGCTATCTGTATAAACATGGAAACATCTACAACACCATCTCTATGAACATGGAAATATCTACACCGCCATTTGTATGAACATGGAAATATCTACACCGCCATCTGTATGAACATGGAAATATCTTCACCGCCATCTCTATGAGTATGGATATATCTACACCGGCATCTGGATGAACATGGAAATGTCTACACCGCTATCTGCATGAACATGGAAATATCTACACAGCTATCTGCATATACATTTAAATATCTACACAGATTTCTCTATAAATATGAAAATAACTACAGCGCTATCTCTATAAACTTCGAAATATCTACACCGCCATCTGTATGAACATGGAAATATCTACACTGCCATCTGTATGAACATGGAAATATCTACACCGCCATCTGTATGAACATGCAAATATCTACACAGCTATCTGTATATCAACGTAAATATCTACACTGCTATCTCTATAAACATGGAAATAACTACACTGCTATCTGTATAAACATGGAAATATCTACACCGCCACCTGTATGAACATGGAAATATCTACACTGCCATCCGTATGAACAAGGAAATATCTACACCGCCATCTGTATGAACATTGAAATATCTAAACCGCCATCTGTATGAACATGGAAATATCTACACCGCTAACTGTATGAACATGGAAATATCTACACCGCTATCTGTGAGAACATGCAAATATCTACACAGCTATCTGTTAGAACATGGAAATATCTACACCACTATCTGTATGAACATGGAAATATCTACACCGCTATCTGTATGAACATGGAAATATCTACACCGCTATCTGTATGAACATGCAAATGCCTACACAGCTATCAGTATGAACATGGAAATAACTCCACTGCTATCTGTATAAACATGGAAATATCTACACCGCCATCTCTATGAACATGGAAATATCTACACCGCCATTTGTATGAACATGGAAATATCTACACCGCCATCTCTATGAACATGGAAATATCTACACCGCCATCTGTATAAACATGGAAATAACTTCACCGCCATTTGTATGAACATGGATATATCTACATTGGCATCTGGATGAACATGGAAATATCTACACCGCCATCTCTGTGAACATGGAAATATCTACACCGCCATCTGTACGAACATCTAATTATCTACACCGCCATCTGTATGAACATGTAAATAACTACACCGCCATCTGTATGAACATGGAAATATCTACACCGCTAACTGTATGAACATGGAAATATCAACACCGGTATGTGTAAGAACATGGAAATATCTATACCGCTATCTGTACGAACATGGAAATATCTACACCACTATCTGTATGAAAATGGAAATATCTACACCGCCATCTGTATGAACATGGAAATATCTACACCGCCCTCTGTATGAACATGGAAATATCTACACCGCTATCTGTATGAACATGCAAATATCTACACTGCTATCTGTATAAAATTGAAATTATCTCCACCACTATCTCCATAAACATGGAAATATCTACACTGTTATCAATATAAACATGGAAATATCTACACTGCTATCTGTATAAACATGGAAATATCTTCACCGCTATCTGTATAAACATGGAAATATCTACACCGCTATCTGCATAAACATGGAAATATCTACACTGCCATTCGTACGAACATGGAAATATCTACACGGCCATCTGTATGAACCTGAAAATATCTACACCGCCACCTGTATGAACATGGAAATATCTACACCGCTAACTGTATGAACATGGAAATATCTACACCGCTATCTGTATGAACATGGAAATATCTACACCGCCATCTCTATAAACGTGAAAATATCTACACCGCTATCGGTATGAACTTGGAAATATCTACACTGCTATCTGTATAAAATTGAAATTATCTACACCACTATCTCCATTAACATAGAAATATCTACACTGTTATCTGTATAAACATGGAAATATCTACACTGCTATCTGTATAAACATGGAAATATCTTCACCGCTATCTGTATAAACATGGAAACCCCTACAACGCTGTCTCTATAAACTTGGAAATAACTACACCACTATCTCCATAACCATGGAAATATCTACACCGCTAACTATATGAACAGGGAAATATCTACACCGCTATCTGTATGAACATGGAAATATCTTCACCGCTATCTGTATAAACATGGAATATCTACAACGCTGTCTCTATAAACTTGGAAATAACTACACCACTATCTCTATAAACATGGAAATATCTACACCGCTAACTGTATGAACATGGAAATATCTACACCGCTATCTGTATGAACATGGAGATATCTTCACCACTATCTGTATAAACATGGAAATATCTACAACGCTGTCACTATAAACTTGGAAATAACTACACCACTATCTCTATAAACATGGAAATATCTACACCGCTAACTGTATGAACATGGAAATATCTACACCGCTATCTGTATGAACATGGAAATATCTACACCGCTATCTGTATGAACATGGAAATATCTACACCGCTATCTGTATGAACATGCAAATATCTACACAGCTAACGGTATATCAATGGAAATATCTACACTACTATCTCTATAAACATGGAAATAACTACACTGCTATCTGTATAAACATGGAAATATCTACACCGCCATCTCTATGAACATGGAAATATCTACACCGCCATTTGTATGAACATGGAAATATCTACACCGCCATCTCTATGAACATGGAAATATCTACACCGCCATTTGTATGAACATGGAAATATCTACACCGCCGTCTGTATGAACATGGAAATATCTTCACCGCCATCTGTATGAGCATGGATATATCTACACCGGCATCTGGATGAACATGGAAATATCTACACCTGTATCTGCATGAACATGGAAATATCTACACAGCTATCTGCATGTACATGGAAATATCTAAACAGATTTCTCTATAAATATGGAAATAACTACAGCGCTATCTGTATAAACTTCGAAATATCTACACCGCCATCTGTATGAACATGGAAATATCTACACCGCCATCTGTACGAACATGGACATATCTACACCGCCATCTGTATTAAGATGGAAATATCTACACCGCTATCTGTATAAACATGGAAATATCTACACTGCTATCTGCATAAACATGGAAATATCCACACCGCTATCTGTCTAAACATGGAAATGTCTACACCGCTATCTGTGTAAACATGGAAATATCTACACCGCCATCTGTGTAAACATGGGAATATCTACACAGCCATCTCTATAAACATGGAAATATCTACACCGCCATCTGTACGAACATGGAAATGTCTACACCGCCATCTCTATAAAGGTGGAAATATCTATACCGATATCTTTATGAACTTGGAAATATCTACACTGCTATCTGTATAAAATTGAAATTATCTACACCACTATCTGTATAAACATGGAAATATCTACACTGCTATCTGTATAAACATGAAAATATCTACACCGCTATCTGTATAAACATGGAAACAGCTTCACCGTTATCTTTATAAACATGGAAATATCTACAACGCTGTCTCTATAGACTTGGAAATAACTACACCACTATCTCTATAAACATAGAAATATCTACACCGCCATCTCTATAAACATGGAAATATCTACACCACCATCAGTTTTAACATGGAAATATCTATACCGCTATCTGCATAAACATGGAAATATCTACACCGCCATCTCTATGAACATGGAAATATCTACACGGCCATCTGTACGAACATGGAAATATCTACACCACCATCTGTATGAACATAGAAATATCTACACCGCTAACTGTATGACCATGGAAATACCTACACCGCTATCTGTATGAACATGGAAATATCTACACCGTTATCTGTATGAACATGGAAATATCTACACCGCTATCTGTATGAACATGGAAATATCTACACCGCTATCTGTACGAAGATGGAAATATCTACACCGCTATCTGTATGAACATGCAAATATCTACACAGCTATGTGTATATCAATGGAAATATCTACACTGCTATCTCTATAAACATGAAAATAACTACACTGCTATCTGTATAAACATGGAAATATCTACACTGCCATCTCTATGAACATGGAAATATCTACACGGCCATTTGTATGAACATGGAAATATCTACACCGCCATCTCTATGAACATGTAAATATCTACACCGCCATTTGTATGAACATGGAAATATCTACACAGCCATCAGTATGAACATGGAAATATCTACACCGCCATCTATATAAACGTGGAAATATCTACATCGCTATCTGTATGAACTTGGAAATATCTACACAGCTATCTGTATAAAATTGAAAATATCAACACCACTATCTCTATAAACATGGAAATAACTACACTGCTATCTGTAAAAACATGGAAATATCTACACCGCCATCTCTATGAACATGGAAATATCTACACCGCCATCTGTTCGAACATGGACATATCTACACCGCCATCTGTATTAAGATGGAAATATCTACACCGCTATCTGTATAAACATAGAAATATCTGCCTATCTGTATAAACATGGAAATATCTGCACCGATATCTGTATAAACATGGAAATATCCACACCGCTATATGTATAAACATGGAAATATCCACAACGCTATCTATGTAAACATGGAAATGTATACACCGCTATCTGTGTAAACATGGAAATATCTACACCGCCATCTGTGTAAACATGAAAATATCTACAACGCCATCTATATAAACATGGAAATATCTACACCGCCATCTGTATGAACATGGAAATATCTAAACCGCCATCTCTATAAACGTGGAAATATCTACACCGCTATCTGTATGAACTTGGAAATATCTACACTGCTATCTGTATAAATTTGGAATTATCTACACTACAATCTCTATAAACATGGAAATATCTACACCGCTATCTGTATAAACATGGAAATAACTACACCACTATCTCTATAAACATGGAAATATCTTCCCCGCTAACTGTATGAACATGGAAATATCTACCCCACTATATGTATGAACATGGAAATATCTACACCGCTATCTGTATGAACATGGAAATATCTACACCGCTATCTGTATGAACATGGAAATATCTACACCGCTGTCTCTATAAACTTGGAAATAACTACACCACTATCTCTATAAACATGGAAATATCTTCCCCGCTAACTGTATGAACATGGAAATATCTACCCCGCTATATGTATGAACATGGAAATATCTACACCGCTATCTGTATGAACATGGAAATATCTACACCGCTATCTGTATGAACATGGAAATATCTACACCGCTATCTGTATAAACATGCAAATATCTACATTGCTATCTGTATATCAATGGAAATATCTACACTGCTATCTCTATAAACATGGAAATAACAACACTGCTATCTGTATAAACATGGAAATATCTACACCGCCATCTCTATGAACATGGAAATATCTACACCGCTATTTGTATGAACATGGAAATATCTACACCGCCATCTCTATGAACATGGAAATATCTACACCGCCATTTGTATGAACATGGAAATATCTACACCGCCATCTCTATGAACATGGAAATATCTACACAGCCATTTGTATGAACATGGAAATATCTACACCGCCATCTGTATGAACATGGAAATATCTTCACCACCATCTGTATGAACATGGATATATCTACACCGGCATCTGGATGAACATGGAAATATCTACACCGCTATCTGCATGAACATGGAAATATCTACACAGCTATCTGCATATACATGGGAATATCTGCCCAACTATCTGTATAATCATGGAAATATTCGCACCGCTATCTGTATAAACATGGAAATATCTACACCACTATCTGCATAAACATGGAAATATCCACACTGCTATCTGTGTAAACATGGAAATGTCTACAACGCTATCTGTGTAAACATGGAAATATCTACACCACCATCTGTGTAAACATGAAAATATCTACACCGCCATCTCTATAAACATGGAAATATCTACACCGCCGTATGCATGAACATGGAAATATCTACACCGCCATCTCTATAAACGTGGAAATATCCACACCGCTATCTGTATGAACTTGGAAATATCTACAGTGCTCTCGGTATAAAATTGAAATTATCTACACCACTATCTCTATAAACATGGAAATATCTACTCTGCTATCTGTATAAACATGGAAATATCTACACCACTATCTGTATAAACATGGAAATATCTTCACCGCTATCTGTATAAACATGGAAATATCTACAGCGCTGTCTCTATAAACTTGGAAATAACTACACCACTATCTATATAAACATGGAAATATCTAGACCGCCATCCCTATAAACATGGAAATATCTACACCACCATCTGTATAAACATGGAAATATCTATACCGCTATCTGCATAAACATGGAAATATCTACACCGCCATCTCCATGAACATGGAAATATCTACACCGCCATCTGTACAAACATGGACATATCTATAAAGCCATCTTTATTAAGACGGAAATATCTACACCGCTATCAGTATAAACATGGAAATATCTGCCCAACTATCTGTACAAAGATGGAAATATCCGCACCGCTATCTGTATAAACATGGAAATATCTACACCGCTATCTGCATAAACATGGAAATATCCACACCGCTATCTGTGTAAACATGGAAATGTCTACACCGCTATCTGTGTAAACATGGAAATATCTACACCACCATATGTGTAAACATGAAAATATCTACACTGCCATCTCTATAAACATGGAAATATCTACACCGCCATCTGTATGAACATGGAAATATCTACACCGCCATCTCTATAAATGTGGAAATATCTACACCGCTATCGGTATGAACTTGGAAATATCTAAACTGCTATCTGTATAAAATTGAAATTATCTACCCCACTATCTCTATAAACATGGAAATATCTACTCTGTTATCTGTATAAACATGGAAATATCAACACCGATATCTGTATAAACATGGAAATATCTTCACCGCTATCTGTATAAACATGGAAATATCTACAGCGCTGTCTCTATAAACTTGGAAATAACTACACCACTATCTATATAAACATGCAAATATCTAGACCGCCATCTCTATAAACATGGAAATATCTACACCACCATCTGTATAAACATGGAAATATCTATACCGCTATCTGCATAAACATGGAAATATCTACACCGCCATCTCTATGAACATGGAAATATCTACACCGCCATCTGTACAAACATGGACATATCTACAAAGCCATCTATATTAAGATGGAAATAACTACACCGATATCTGTATGAACATGGAAATATCTACACCGCTATCTGTATGAACGTGGAAATATCTACACCGCTATCTGTATGAACATGGAAATATCTACACCGCTATCTGTATAAACATGGAAATAACTAAACAGCTATCTGTATATCAATGGAAATATCTACACTGCTATCTCTATAAACATGCAAATAACTACACTGCTATCTGTATAAACATGGAAATATCTACACCGCCATCTCTATGAACATGGAAATATCTAAACCGCCATCTGTTCGAACATGGACATATCTACACTGCCATCTGTATTAAGATGGAAATATCTACACCGCTATATGTATAAACATGGAAATATCCACAACGCTATCTATGTAAACATGGAAATGTCTACACCGCTATCTGTGCAAACATGGAAATATCTACACCGCCATTTGTGTAAACATGAAAATATCTACACCGCCATCTATATAAACATGGAAATATCTACACCGCCATCTTTATGAACATGGAAATATCTAAACTGCCATCTCTATAAACGTGGAAATATCTACACCGATCTCTGTATGAACTTGGAAATATCTACACTGCTATCTGGATAAAATTGAAATTATCTACACCACTATCTCTACATACATGGAAATATCTACACTGTTATCTGTATAAAAATGGAAATATCTACACCGCTGTCTCTATAAACTTGGAAATAACTACACCACTATCTCTATAAACATGGAAATATCTTCCCCGCTAACTGTATGAACATGGAAATATCTACCCCGCTATATGTATGAACATGGAAATATCTACACCGCTATCTGTATGAACATGGAAATATCTACACCGCTATCTGTATGAACATGGAAATATCTACACCGCTGTCTCTATAAACTTGGAAATAACTACACCACTATCTCTATAAACATGGAAATATCTTCCCCGCTAACTGTATGAACATGGAAATATCTACCCCGCTATATGTATGAACATGGAAATATCTACACCGCTATCTGTATGAACATGGAAATATCTACACCGCTATCTGTATGAACATGGAAATATCTACACCGCTATCTGTATAAACATGCAAATATCTACATTGCTATCTGTATATCAATGGAAATATCTACACTGCTATCTCTATAAACATGGAAATAACAACACTGCTATCTGTATAAACATGGAAATATCTACACCGCCATCTCTATGAACATGGAAATATCTACACCGCCATTTGTATGAACATGGAAATATCTACACCGCCATCTCTATGAACATGGAAATATCTACACCGCCATTTGTATGAACATGGAAATATCTACACCGCCATCTGTATGAACATGGAAATATCTTCACCGCCATCTGTATGAACATGTATATTTCTACACCGGCATCTGGATGAACATGGAAATATCTACACCGCTATCTACATGAACATGGAAATATCTACACAGCTATCTAAATATACATGGAAATATCTACACAGATTTCTCTATAAATATGGAAATAACTACAGCGCTATCTGTATAAACTTCGAAATATCTACACCGCCGTCTGTATGAACATGGAAATATCTACACTGCCATCTGTACAAACATGGACATATCTACACCGCCATCTGTATTAAGATGGAAATATCTACACCGCTATCTGTATAACCATGGAAATATCTGCCCAACTATCTGTATAAACATGGAAAAATCCGCACCGCTATCTGTATAAACATGGAAATATCTACACTGCTATCTGCATAAACATGGAAATATCCACACCGCTATCTGTGTAAACATGGAAAAGTCTACAGCGCTATCTGTGTAAACATGGAAATATCTATACCGCTATCTGCATAAACATGGAAATATCTACACCGCCCTCTCTATGAACATGGAAATATCTACACCGCCATCTGTACGAACATGGAAATATCTACACCGCCATCTGTATGAACATGTAAGTATCTACACCGCCATGTGTATGAACATGGAAATATCTACACCGCTAACTGTATGAACATGGAAATATCTACACCGCTATCTGTATGAACATGGAAATATCTACACCGTCATCTGTATGAACATCGAAATATCTACACCGCTATCTGTATGAACATGGAAATATCTACACCGCTATCTGTTCGAACATGGAAATATCTACACCGCTATCTGTATGAACATGCAAATATCTACACAGCTATCTGTATATCAATGGAAATATCTACATTGCTATCTCTATAAATATGGAAATATCTACACTGCTATCTGTATGAACATGGAAATATCTACACTGCTATCTGTATAAACATGGAAATATCTACACCGCCATCTCTATGAACATGGAAATATCTAAACCGCCATCTGTTCGAACATGGACATATCTACACTGCCATCTGTATTAAGATGGAAATATCTACACCGCTATATGTATAAACATGGAAATATCCACAACGCTATCTATGTAAACATGCAAATGTCTACACCGCTATCTGTGTAAACATGGAAATATCTTCACCGCCATTTGTGTAAACATGAAAATATCTACACCGCCATCTATATAAACATGGAAATATCTACACCGCCATCTTTATGAACATGGAAATATCTAAACTGCCATCTCTATAAACGTGGAAATATCTACACCGATCTCTGTATGAACTTGGAAATATCTACACTGCTATCTGGATAAAATTGAAATTATCTACACCACTATCTCTACATACATGGAAATATCTACACTGTTATCTGTATAAAAATGGAAATATCTACACCGCTGTCTCTATAAACTTGGAAATAACTACACCACTATCTCTATAAACATGGAAATATCTTCCCCGCTAACTGTATGAACATGGAAATATCTACCCCGCTATATGTATGAACATGGAAATATCTACACCGCTATCTGTATGAACATGGAAATATCTACACCGCTATCTGTATGAACATGGAAATATCTACACCGCTGTCTCTATAAACTTGGAAATAACTACACCACTATCTCTATAAACATGGAAATATCTTCCCCGCTAACTGTATGAACATGGAAATATCTACCCCGCTATATGTATGAACATGGAAATATCTACACCGCTATCTGTATGAACATGGAAATATCTACACCGCTATCTGTATGAACATGGAAATATCTACACCGCTATCTGTATAAACATGCAAATATCTACATTGCTATCTGTATATCAATGGAAATATCTACACTGCTATCTCTATAAACATGGAAATAACAACACTGCTATCTGTATAAACATGGAAATATCTACACCGCCATCTCTATGAACATGGAAATATCTACACCGCCATTTGTATGAACATGGAAATAACTACACCGCCATCTCTATGAACATGGAAATATCTACACCGCCATTTGTATGAACATGGAAATATCTACACCGCCATCTGTATGAACATGGAAATATCTTCACCGCCATCTGTATGAACATGTATATTTCTACACCGGCATCTGGATGAACATGGAAATATCTACACCGCTATCTACATGAACATGGAAATATCTACACAGCTATCTAAATATACATGGAAATATCTACACAGATTTCTCTATAAATATGGAAATAACTACAGCGCTATCTGTATAAACTTCGAAATATCTACACCGCCGTCTGTATGAACATGGAAATATCTACACTGCCATCTGTACAAACATGGACATATCTACACCGCCATCTGTATTAAGATGGAAATATCTACACCGCTATCTGTATAACCATGGAAATATCTGCCCAACTATCTGTATAAACATGGAAAAATCCGCACCGCTATCTGTATAAACATGGAAATATCTACACTGCTATCTGCATAAACATGGAAATATCCACACCGCTATCTGTGTAAACATGGAAAAGTCTACAGCGCTATCTGTGTAAACATGGAAATATCTATACCGCTATCTGCATAAACATGGAAATATCTACACCGCCCTCTCTATGAACATGGAAATATCTACACCGCCATCTGTACGAACATGGAAATATCTACACCGCCATCTGTATGAACATGTAAGTATCTACACCGCCATGTGTATGAACATGGAAATATCTACACCGCTAACTGTATGAACATGGAAATATCTACACCGCTATCTGTATGAACATGGAAATATCTACACCGTCATCTGTATGAACATCGAAATATCTACACCGCTATCTGTATGAACATGGAAATATCTACACCGCTATCTGTTCGAACATGGAAATATCTACACCGCTATCTGTATGAACATGCAAATATCTACACAGCTATCTGTATATCAATGGAAATATCTACATTGCTATCTCTATAAATATGGAAATATCTACACTGCTATCTGTATGAACATGAAAATATCTACACAGCCACCTGTACAAACATGGAAATATCTACACTGCCATCCGTACGAACATGGAAGTATCTACACCGCCATCTGTATGAACATGTAAATATCTACACCGCTAACTGTATGAACATGGAAATATCTACACCGCTATCTGTGTGAACATGGAAATATCTACACCACTATCTGTATGAACATGGAAATATCTACACCGCTATCCGTATGAACATGGAAATATCTACACCGCTATCTGTAAGAACATGCAAATATGTACACAGCTATCTGTATATCAATGGAAATATCTACACTGCTATCTCTATAAACATGGAAATAACTACACTGCTATCTGTATAAACATGGAAATATCTACACTGCCATCTCTATGAACATGGAAATATCTACAGTGCCATTTGTATGAACACGGAAATATCTCAACCGCCATCTCCATGAACATGGAAATATCTACACCGTCATTTGTATGAACATGGAAATATCTACACCGCCATCTGTATCAACATGGAAATATCTTCACCGCTATCTGTATGAACATGGAAATACCTACACCGCTATCTGCATAAACATGGAAATATCCACACCGCTATCTGTGTAAACATGGAAATGTCTACACCGCTATCTGTGTTAACATGGAAATATCTACATCGCCATCTGTGTAAACATGAAAATATCTACTCCGCCATCTCCATAAACATGGAAATATCTACACCTCCATCTGTATGAACATGTAAATAGGTACACCGCCATCTCTATAAACGTGGAAATACCTACACCGCTATCGGTATGAACTTGGAAATATCTACACTGCTATCTGTATAAAATTGAAATTATCTACAACACTATCTCCATAAACATGGAAATATCTACACTGTTATCTGTATAAACATGGAAATATCTACACTGCTATCTGTTTATACATGGAAATATCTTCACCGCTATCTGTATAAACATGGAAATATCTACACCGCTATCAGCATAAACATGGAAATATCTACACTGCCATTCGTACGAACATGGAAATATCTACACGGCCATCTGTATGAACATGAAAATATCTACACCGCCACCTGTATGAACATGGAAATATCTTCACCGCTATCTGTATAAACATGGAAATATCTACAACGCTGTCTCTATAAACTTGGAAATAACTACACCACTATCTATATAAACATGGAAATATCTAGACCGTCATCTCTATAAACATGGAAATATCTACACCACCATCTGTATAAACATGGAAATATCTATACCGCTATCTGCATAAACATGGAAATATCTACACCGCCATCTCTATGAACATGGAAATATCTACACCGCCATCTGTACAAACATGGACATATCTACAAAGCCATCTATATTAAGATGGAAATATCTACACCGATATCTGTATGAACATGGAAATATCTACACCGCTATGTGTATGAACGTGGAAATATCTACACCGCTGTCTGTATGAACATGGAAATATCTGCACCGCTATCTGTATAAACATGGAAATAACTAAACAGCTATCTGTATATCAATGGAAATATCTACACTGCTATCTCTATAAACATGCAAATAACTACACTGCTATCTGTATAAACATGGAAATATCTACACCGCCATCTCTATGAACATGAAAATATCTACAACGCCATTTGTATGAACATGCAATATCTACACCGCCATCTCTATGAACATGGAAATATCCACACCGCCATTTGTACGAACATGGAAATATCTTCACCGCCATCTGTAGGAACATGGAAATATCTTCACCGCCATCTGTATGAACATGGATATATCTACACCGGCATCTGGATGAACACGGAAATATCTACACCGCTATCTGCATGAACATGGAAATATCTACACCGGTATCTGAATATACATGGAAATATCTGCACAGATTTCCCTATAAATATGGAAATAACTACAGCACTGTCTCTATAAACTTGGAAATATCTACACCGTCATCTGTATGAACATGGAAATATCTACACTGCCATCTGTACAAACATGGACATATCTACACCGCCATCTGTATTAAGATGGAAATATCTACACCGCTATCTGTATAAAGATGGAAATATCTGCCCAACTATCTGTATAAACATGGAAATATCCGCACCACTATCTGTGTAAACATGGAAATGTCTACAGCGCTATCTGTGTAAACATGGAAATATCTACACCGCCATCAGTGTAAACATGAAAATACCTACACCGCCATCCCCATAAACATGGAAATATCTACACCACAATCTGTATAAGCATGGAAATATCTATACGCCTATCTGCATAAACATGGAAATATCTACACCGCCACCTCTATGAACATGGAAATATCTACACCGCCATCTGTATGAACATGGAAATATCTACCCCGTTATCTGTATGAACATGGAAATATCCACACCGCTATCTGTATGAACATGGAAATATCTACACCGCTATCTGTACGAACATGGAAATATCTACACCGCTATCTGTATGAACATGCAAATATCTACACAGCTATCTGTATATCACTGGAAATATCTACATTGCTATCTCTATAAACATGGAAATAAAGACACTGCTATCTGTATAAACATGGAAATATCTACACCGCCACCTGTACGAACATGGAAATATCTACACTGCCATCCGTACGAACATGGAAATATCTACACCGCCATCTGTATGAACACGTAAATATTTACACCGCCATCTGTACGAACATGGAAATATCTACACCACTAACTGTATGAACATGGAAATATCTACACTGCTATCTGTGTGAACATGGAAATATCTACACGGCTAACTGTATGAACATGGAAATATCTACAACGCTATCTGTGTGAACATGGAAATATCTAAACAGCTATCTGTATGAACAAGGAAATATCTACACCGCTATCTGTATGAACATGGAAACATCTACACCGCTATCTGTATGAATATGGAAATATCTACACCGCTATCTGTAAGAACATGCAAATATCTACACAGCTTTCTGTATATCAATGGAAATATCTACAATGCTATCTCTATAAACATGGAAATAACTACACTGCTATCTGTATAAAAAAGGAAATATCTACAGCGCCATCTCTATGAACTTGGAAATATCTACACCGCCATTTGTATGAACACGGAAATATCTACACCGCCATCTGTATGAACATGGAAATACCTACACCGCTATCTGCATGAACATGGAAGTATCTACACAGCTATCTGCATGCACATGGAAATATCTGCACAGATTTTTTTATAAATATGGAAATAACTACAGCGCTATCTCTATAAACTTCGAAACATCTACACCGCCATCTGTATGAACATGGAAATATCTACACCGCCATCTGTACAAACATGGACATTTCTACAAAGCCATCTGTATTAAGATGGAAATATCTACACCGCTATCTGTATAAACATGGAAATATCTGCCCAACTATCTGTATAAACATGGAAATATCCACACCGCTATCTGTATAAACATGGAAATACCTACACCGCTATCTGCATAAACATGGAAATATCCACACCGCTATCTGTCTAAACATGGAAATGTCTACACCGCTCTCTGTGTAAACATGGAAATATCTACACCGCCATCTGTGTAAACATGAAAATATCTACACCGCCATCTCTATAAACATGGAAATATCTACACCGCCATCTGTATGAACATGGAAATATCTACACCGCCATCTCTATAAACGTGGAAATATCTACACCGCTATCTGTATGAACTTGGAAATAACTACACTGCTATCTGTATAAAATTGAAATTATCTACACTACTATCTCTATAAACATGGAAATATCTACACTGTTATCTGTATAAACATGGAAATAACTACACCGCTATCTGTATAAACATGGAAATATCTTCACCGCTACCTGTATAAACATGGAAATATCTACAACGCTGTCTCTATAAACTTGGAAATAACTACACCACTATCTCTCTAAACATGGAAATATCTAGACCGCCATCTCTATAAACATGGAAATATCTACACCACCATCTGTATAAACATGGAAATATCTATACCGCTATCTGCATAAACATGGAAATATCTACACCGCCATCTCTATGAACATGGAAATATCTACACCGCCATCTGTACAAAAATGGACATATCTACAAAGCCATCTATATTAAGATAGAAATATCTACACCGCTATCTGTATAAACATGGAAATATCTGCCCAACTATCTGTATAAACATGGAACTATCCACACTGCTATCTGTATAAACAGGGAAATATCTACACCGCTATCTGCATAAACATGGAAATATCCACATGGCTATCTGTGTAAACTTGGAAATATCTACACCGCCATCTGTGTAAACATGAAAATATCTACACCGCCATCTCTATAAACATGGAAATATCTACACCGCCGTCTGTATGAACATGGAAATATCTACACCGCCATCTCTATAAACGTGGAAATATCCACACCGCTATCTGTATGAACTTGGAAATATCTACAGTGCTTTCGGTATAAAATTGAAATTATCTACACCACTATCTCTATAAACATGGAAATATCTACTCTGCTATCTGTATAAACATGGAAATATCTACACCACTATCTGTATAAACATGGAAATATCTTCACCGCTATCTGTATAAACATGGAAATATCTACAGCGCTGTCTCTATAAACTTGGAAATAACTACACCAATCTCTCTGTAAACATGGAAATATCTAGACCGCCATCTCTATAAACATGGAAATATCTACACCACCATCTGTATAAACATGGAAATATCTATACCGCTATCTGCATAAACATGGAAATATCTACACAGCCATCTCTATGAACTTGGAAATATCTACACCGCCATCTGTACGAACATGGAAATATCTACTCCGCCATCTGTATGAACATGTAAATATCTACACCGCCATCTGTATGAACATGGAAATATCTATACCGCTATCTGTATGAACATGGAAATATCTACACCGCTATCTGTATGAACATGGAAATATCTACACCGCTATCTGTAAGAACATGCAAATATCTACACAGCTATCTGTATATCAGTGGAAATATCTACACTGCTATCTCTATAAACATGGAAATAACTACACTGCTATCTGTATAAACATGGAAATATCTACACCGCCATCTCTATAAGCATGGAAATATCTACACCGCCATTTGTATGAACACGGAAATAACTACACTGTCATCTCTATGAACATGGAACTATATACACCGCCATTTGTATGAACATGGAAATATCTTCACCGCCATCTGTATGAACATGGATATATCTACAACGGCATCTGCATGAACATGGAAATATCTACACCGCTATCTGCATGAACATGGAAATGTCTACACAGCTATCTGCATATACATGGAAATATCTGCACAGATTTCTTTATAAATATGGAAATAACTACAGCGCTATCTCTATAAACTTCGAAACATCTACACCGCCATCTGTATGAACATGGAAATATCTACACCGCCATCTGTACAAACATGGACATAACTACAAAGCCATCTGTATTAAGATGGAAATATCTACACCGCTATCTGCATAAACATGGAAATATCTGCCCAACTATCTGAATAAACATGGAAATATCTGCACCGCTATCTGTATAAACATGGAAATACCTACACCGCTATCTGCATAAACATGGAAATATCCACACCGCTATCTGTCTAAACATGGAAATGTCTACACCGCTATCTGTGTAAACATGGAAATATCTACACCGCCATCTGTGTAAACATGAAAATATCTACACCGCCATCTCTATAAACATGGAAATATCTACACCGCCATCTGTATGAACATGGAAATATCTACACCGCCATCTCTATAAACGTGGAAATATCTACACCGCTATCTGTATGAACTTGGAAATATCTACACTGCTATCTGTATGAAATTGAAATTATCTACACCACTATCTCTATAAACATGGAAATACCTACACTGTTATCTGTATAAACATGGAAATATCTACACCGCTATCTGTATAAACATGGAAATATCGTCACCGCTATCTGTATAAACATGGAAATATCTACAACGCTGTCTCTATAAACTTGGAAATAACTACACCACAATCTCTCTAAACATGGAAATATCTAGACCGCCATCTCCATAAACATGGAAATATCTACACAACCATCTGTATAAACATGCAAATATCTATACCGCTATCTGCATAAACATGGAAATATCTACACCGCCATCTCTATGAACATGGAAATATCTACAGCGCCATCTGTACAAACATGGACATATCTACAAAGCCATCTATATTAAGATGGAAATATCTACACCGCTATCTGTATAAACATGGAAATATCTGCCCAACTATCTGTATAAACATGGAACTATCCGCACCGCTATCTGTATAAACATGGAAATATCTACACCGCTATCTGCATAAACATGGAAATATCCACACCGCTATCTGTGTAAACATGAAAATATCTACACCGCCATCTCTATAAACATGGAAATATCTACACCGCCGTCTGTGTGAACATGGAAATATCTACACCGCCATCTCTATAAACGTGGAAATATCCACACCGCTATCTGTACGAACATGGAAATATCTACACCGCTATCTGTATGAACATGCAAATATCTACACAGCTATCTGTATATCAATGGAAATATCTACACTGCTATCTCTATAAACATGGAAATAACTACACTGCTATCGGTATAAACATGGAAATATCTACACCGCCACCTGTATGAACATGGAAATGTCTACACTGCCATCCATACGAACATGGAAATATCTACACCGCCATCTCTATTAACATGGAAATATCTACACCGCCATTTGTATGAACATGGAAATATCTACACCGCCATCAGTATGAACATAGAAATATCTACACCGCCATCTCTATAAACGTGGAAATATCTACATCGCTATCTGTATGAACTTGGAAATACCTACACCGCTATCTGTATGAACATGCAAATATCTACACAACTATCTGTATATAAATGGAAATATCTACACTGCTATCTCTACAAACATGGAAATAACTACACTGCTATCTGTATAAACATGGAAATATCTACACCGCCATCTCTATGAACATGGAATTATCTACACCGCCATTTGTATCAACATGGAAATATCTACACCGCCATCTCTATAAAAGTGGAAATATCTAAACCGCTATCTGTTTGAACATGGAAATATCTACACTGCTATCTGTACAAAAGTGGAAATATCTATACCACTATCTCTATAAACATGGAAATATCTACACCGCTATCTCTATAAACTTGGAAATATCTACACCAGTACGTGTATCAACATGGAAATATCTACACCGCTATCTCTATGAACATGGAAATATCTACACCGCCATCTGTATGAACATGGAAATATCTACACCGCTAACTGTGTGACCATGGAAATATCCACACCGCTATTGGTATGAAGATGGAAATATCTACACCGTTATCTGTATGAACATGGAAATATCTACACCGCTATCTGTATGAACATGGAAATATCTACACCGCTATCTGTATTAAGATGGAAACATCTACACCGATATCTTTATGAACATGCAAATATCTACCCAGCTATCTGTATAAAATTGAAATTATCTACACCGCTATCTCTATAAACGTGGAAATAACTACACTGCTATCTGTATAAACATGGAAATATCTACAACGCCATCTCTATGAACATGGAAATATCTACACCGCCATTTCTATGAACATGGAAATATCTACACCGCCATCTCTATGAACATGGAAATATCTACACCGCCATTTTTATGAACATGGAAATATCTACACCGACATCTGTATGAACATGGAAATATCTTCACCGCCATGTGTATGAACATGGATATATCTACACCAACATCTGGATGAACATGGAAATATCTACACCGCTATCTGCATGAACATTGAAATATCTACACAGCTGTCTGCATATGCATGGAAATATCTACACAGATTTCTCTTCAAATATGGAAATAACTACCGCGCTGTCTCTATAAACTTCGAAATATCTACACCGCCATCTGTATGAACATGGAAATATCTACACCGCCATCTGTACGAACATGGACATATCTACACCGCCATCTGTATTAAGATGGAAATATCTACACTGCTATATGTACAAACATGGAAATATCTGCCCAACTGTCTGTATAAACATGGAAATATCCGCACCGCTATCTGTATAAACATGGAAATATCTACACCGCTATCTGCATAAACATGGAAATATCCACACCGCTATCTGTGTAAACATGGAAATGTCTACAACGCTATCTGTGTAAACATGGAAATATCTACACCGCCATCTGTGTAAACATGAAAATATCTACACCACCATCTCTATAAACATGGAAATACCTACACCGCCATCAGTATGAACGAGGAAATATCTACACCGCCATCTCTATAAACGTGGAAATATCTACACCGCTATCTGTATGTACTTGGAAATATCTACACTGCTATCTGTATAAAATTGAAATTATCTACACCACTATCTCTACAAAGATGGAAATATCTACAATGTTATCTGTATAGACATGAAAATATCTACACCGCTATCTGTATAAACATGGAAATACCTTCACCGCTCTCTGTATAAACATGGAAATATCTACAACGCTGTCTCTATAAACTTGGAAATAACTACACCACTATCTCTATAAACATGGAAAATCTAGACCGCCATCTCTATAACCATGGAAATATCTACACCACCTTCTGTATAAACATGGAAATATCTATACCGCTATCTGCATAAACATGGAAATATCTACACCGCCATCTCTATGAACATGGAAATATCTACACCGCCATCTGTACGAACATGGAAATATCTACACCGCCATCTGCATGAACATGTAAATATCTACACCGCCATCTGTATGAACATGGAAATATCTACAAGGCTAACTGTATGAACATGGAAATATCTGCACCGCTATCTGAACGAACATGGAAATATCTACGCCGCTATCTGTTCGAATATGCAAATATCTTCACAGCTATCTGTATATCAATGGAAATACCTACACTGCTATCTCTATAAACATGGAAATAACTACACTGCTATCTGTATTAACATGGAAATATCTACACCGCCACCTGTATGAACATGGAAATATCTACAATGCCATCCGTACGAACATGGAAATATCTACACCGCCATCTGTATGAACATGTAAATATCTACACCGCCATCTGTATGAACATGGAAATATCTACACCGCTAACTGTATGAACATGGAAATATCCACACCGCTATTGGTATGAACATGGAAATATCTACACCGTTATCTGTATGAACATGGAAATATCTACACCGCTATCTGTATGAACATGGAAATATCTACACCGCTATCTGTATGAAGATGGAAATACCTACACCGCTATCTGTATGAACATGCAAATATCTACCCAGCTATCTGTTTAAAATTGAAATTATTTACACCGCTATCTCTATAAACGTGGAAATAACTGCACTGCTATCTGTATAAACATGGAAATATCTACACCGCCATCTCTATGAACATGGAAATATCTCCACCGCCATTTCTATGAACATGGAAATATCTACACCGCCATCTCTAAGAACATGGAAATATCTACACCGCTATCTCTATAAACTTGGAAATATCTACACCGGTACGTGTATCAACATGGAAATATCTACACCGCTATCTCTATGAACATGGAAATATCTACACCGCCATATGTATGAACATGGAAATATCTACACGGCCATCTGTATGAACATGGAAATACCTTCACCGCGATCTGTATGAGCATGGATATATCTACACCGGCATCTGGATGAACATGGAAATATCTACAGCGCTATCTGTATGAACATGGAAATATCTACACAGCCATCGGAACAAACATGGACATATCTACACCGCCATCTGTATTAAGATGGAAATATCTACACCGCTATCCGTATAAACATGGAAATATCTGCCCAACTATCTGTATAAACATCGAAATATCCGCACCGCTATCTGTATATACATGGAAATATCTCCACTGCTCTGTGCATAAACATGGAAATATCCACACCGCTATCTGTGTAAACATGGAAATGTCTACAACGCTATCTGTGTAAACATGGAAATATCTACAACGCCATCTGTGTAAACATGAAAATATCTACACTGCCATACCCATAAACATGGAAATATCTACACCGCTATCTGAATAAACATGGAAATATCTACAAAGCTATCTGTATATGAATGGAAATATCTACACTGCTATCTCTATAAACATGGAAATAACTACACTGCTCTCTGTATAAACATGGAAACATCTACACCGCCACCTGTATGAACATGGAAATATCTACACCGCTATCTGTATAAACATGGAAATATCTACACCGCTATCTGTATAAACATGGAAATATCCACACCGCTATCTGTATAAACATGGAAATATCTACACCGCTACCTGTATAAACATGGAAATATCAGCACCGCCATCGGTATGAACATGGAAATATCTACACCGCTATCTGTATGAACACGGAAATATCTACACCGCTATCTGTATGAACATGGAAATATATTCACCGTCATCTGTATGAACATGGATATATCTACACAGCCATCTGTATGAACATGGAAATATCTACACCGCTATCTGTATGAACATGGAAATATCTACACCGCTGTCTGTATGAACATGGAAATATCTTCACGGCCATCTGTATGAACATGGATATGTCTACACAGCCATCTGGATGAACATGGAAATATCTACACCGCGATCTGTATGAACATGGAAATATCTACACCGGTATCTGTGCAAACATGCATACATCTTCACCGCTATCTGTATAAACATGGAAATATCTACACCGCTATCTGTATGAACATGGAAATATCTACACCGCTATCTGTTTGAACATGGAAATATCTAAACCCCTATCTGCATGAAAATAGAACTATCTACACAGCTATCTGCATATACATGGAAATATCTACAAAGCTATCTCTATACACATGGAAATAAATACACCGCTATCTCTATAAACATGGAAATATCTACAGCGCCATCTGTATGAACATGGAAATATCTGCACCGCCATCTTTATGAACATATAAATATCTACACCGCCATCTGCTTTAAGATGGAGATATCTTCACCGCTCTCTGAATAAACTTGGAAATATCTACACCGCTATCTGTATAAACATGGAAATATCTACACCACAACCTGTATAAACATGGAAATATCTACACCGCTACCTGTATAAACATGGAAATATCAGCACCGCTATCTGTATGAACATGGAAATATCTACACCGCTATCTCTATGAACATGGAAATATCTACACCGCTATCTGTTTGAACATGGAAATATCTAAACCGCTATCTGCATGAAAATGGAAATATCTACACCGCTATCTGTATTAACATGCCAATACCTACACAGCTATCTGTATAAAATTGGAATTATCTACACCACTATCTCTATAAACATGGAAATATCTACACCGCCATCTCTATGAACATGGAAATATCTACACCGCCATTTGTATGAACATGGAAATATCTACACCGCCATCTCTATGAACATGGAAATATCTACACCGCCATTTGTATAAACATGGAAATATCTACACCACCATCTGTATGAACATGGAAATATCTTCACCGCCAACTGTATGAACATGGATATATCTACACCGCCATCTGGATGATCATGGAAATATGTACACAGCTATCTGCATATGCATGGAAATATCTACACAGATTTCTCTATAAATATGGAAATAACTACAGCGCTATCTCTATAAACTTCGAAATATCTACACCGCCATCTGTATGAACATGGAAATATCTACAAAGCCATCTGTACGAACAAGGACATATCTACACCGCCATCTGTATTAAGATGGAAATATCTACACCGCTATCTGTATAAACATGGAAATATCTGCCCATCTGTATAAACATGGAAATATCTGCACCGCTATCTGTATAAACATGGAAATATCTACACCGCTATCTGCAAAAACATGGAAATATCCACATCGCTATCTGTGTAAAAATGGAAATGTCTACACCGCTATCTGTGTAAACATGGAAATATCTTCACCCCAATCTGTCTAAACATGAATATATCTACACCGCCTTCTCTATAAACATGGAAATATCTGCACCGCCATCTGTATGAACATGGAAATATCTACACCGCCATCTTTATAAACGTGGAAATATATGCACCGCTATCTGTATGAACTTGGAAATATCTCCACTGCTATCTGTATAAAATTGAAATTATCTACACCCCTATTTCTTTAAACATGGAAATAACTACACTGTTATCTGTATAAACATGGAAATATCTACACCGCTATGTGTATAAACATGGAAATATCTTCACCGCTATCTGTATAAACATGGAAATATCTACAACGCTGTCTCTATAAACTTGGAAATAACTACACCACTATCTCTATAAACATGGAAATAACTAGATCGCCATCTCTATAAACATGGAAATACCTACACCACCATCTGTATAAACATGGAAATATCTATACCGCTATCTGCATAAACATGGAAATATCTACACCGCCATCTCTATGAACATGGAAATATCTACACCACCATCTGTACGAACATGGAAATATCTACACCGCCATCTGTATGAACATGTAAATATCTACACCACCATCTGTATGAACATGGAAATATCTACACCGCTAACTGTATGAACATGGAAATATCTACACCGCTATCTGTATGAACATGGAAATATCTACACCGTTATCTGTATGAACATGGAAATATCTACACCGCTATCTGTATGAACATGGAAATATCTACACCGCTATCTGTATGAACATGGAAATATCCACACCGCTATCTGTACGAACATGGAAATATCTACACCGCTATCTGTATGAACATGCAAATATCTACACAGCTATCTGTATATCAATGGAAATATCTACACTGCTATCTCTATAAACATGGAAATAACTACACTGCTATCGGTATAAACATGGAAATATCTACACCGCCACCTGTATGAACATGGAAATGTCTACACTGCCATCCATACGAACATGGAAATATCTACACCGCCATCTCTATTAACATGGAAATATCTACACCGCCATTTGTATGAACATGGAAATATCTACACCGCCATCAGTATGAACATAGAAATATCTACACCGCCATCTCTATAAACGTGGAAATATCTACATCGCTATCTGTATGAACTTGGAAATACCTACACCGCTATCTGTATGAACATGCAAATATCTACACAACTATCTGTATATAAATGGAAATATCTACACTGCTATCTCTACAAACATGGAAATAACTACACTGCTATCTGTATAAACATGGAAATATCTACACCGCCATCTCTATGAACATGGAATTATCTACACCGCCATTTGTATCAACATGGAAATATCTACACCGCCATCTCTATAAAAGTGGAAATATCTAAACCGCTATCTGTTTGAACATGGAAATATCTACACTGCTATCTGTACAAAAGTGGAAATATCTATACCACTATCTCTATAAACATGGAAATATCTACACCGCTATCTCTATAAACTTGGAAATATCTACACCAGTACGTGTATCAACATGGAAATATCTACACCGCTATCTCTATGAACATGGAAATATCTACACCGCCATCTGTATGAACATGGAAATATCTACACCGCTAACTGTATGACCATGGAAATATCCACACCGCTATTGGTATGAAGATGGAAATATCTACACCGTTATCTGAATGAACATGGAAATATCTACACCGCTATCTGTTTGAACATGGAAATACCTACACCGCTATCTGTATTAAGATGGAAATATCTACACCGCTATCTTTATGAACATGCAAATATCTACCCAGCTATCTGTATAAAATTGAAATTATCTACACCGCTATCTCTATAAACGTGGAAATAACTACACTGCTATCTGTATAAACATGGAAATATCTACAACGCCATCTCTATGAACATGGAAATATCTACACCGCCATTTCTATGAACATGGAAATATCTACACCGCCATCTCTATGAACATGGAAATATCTACACCGCCATTTTTATGAACATGGAAATATCTACACCGACATCTGTATGAACATGGAAATATCTTCACCGCCATCTGTATGAACATGGATATATCTACACCAACATCTGGATGAACATGGAAATATCTACACCGCTATCAGCATGAACATTGAAATATCTACACAGCTGTCTGCATATGCATGGAAATATCTACACAGATTTCTCTTCAAATATGGAAATAACTACCGCGCTGTCTCTATAAACTTCGAAATATCTACACCGCCATCTGTATGAACATGGAAATATCTACACCGCCATCTGTACGAACATGGACATATCTACACCGCCATCTGTATTAAGATGGAAATATCTACACTGCTATATGTACAAACATGGAAATATCTGCCCAACTGTCTGTATAAACATGGAAATATCCGCACCGCTATCTGTATAAACATGGAAATATCTACACCGCTATCTGCATAAACATGGAAATATCCACACCGCTATCTGTGTAAACATGGAAATGTCTACAACGCTATCTGTGTAAACATGGAAATATCTACACCGCCATCTGTGTAAACATGAAAATATCTACACCACCATCTCTATAAACATAGAAATACCTACACCGCCATCAGTATGAACGTGGAAATATCTACACCGCCATCTCTATAAACGTGGAAATGTCTACACCGCTATCTGTATGTACTTGGAAATATCTACACTGCTATCTGTATAAAATTGAAATTATCTACACCACTATCTCTACAAAGATGGAAATATCTACAATGTTATCTGTATAGACATGAAAATATCTACACTGCTATCTGTATAAACATGGAAATACCTTCACCGCTCTCTGTATAAACATGGAAATATCTACAACGCTGTCTCTATAAACTTGGAAATAACTACACCACTATCTCTATAAACATGGAAATATCTAGACCGCCATCTCTATAACCATGGAAATATCTACACCACCTTCTGTATAAACATGGAAATATCTATACCGCTATCTGCATAAACATGGAAATATCTACACCGCCATCTCTATGAACATGGAAATATCTACACCGCCATCTGTACGAACATGGAAATATCTACACCGCCATCTGCATGAACATGTAAATATCTACACCGCCATCTGTATGAACATGGAAATATCTACAAGGCTAACTGTATGAACATGGAAATATCTGCACCGCTATCTGAACGAACATGGAAATATCTACGCCGCTATCTGTACGAATATGCAAATATCTACACAGCTATCTGTATATCAATGGAAATACCTACACTGCTATCTCTATAAACATGGAAATAACTACACTGCTATCTGCATTAACATGGAAATATCTACACCGCCACCTGTATGAACATGGAAATATCTACAATGCCATCCGTACGAACATGGAAATATCTACACCGCCATCTGTATGAACATGTAAATATCTACACCGCCATCTGTATGAACATGGAAATATCTACACCGCTAACTGTATGAACATGGAAATATCCACACCGCTATTGGTATGAACATGGAAATATCTACACCGTTATCTGTATGAACATGGAAATATCTACACCGCTATCTGTATGAACATGGAAATATCTACACCGCTATCTGTATGAAGATGGAAATACCTAGACCGCTATCTGTATGAACATGCAAATATCTACCCAGCTATCTGTTTAAAATTGAAATTATTTACACCGCTATCTCTATAAACGTGGAAATAACTTCACTGCTATCTGTATAAACATTTAAATATCTACACCGCCACCTCTATGAACATGGAAATATCTACACCGCCATTTCTATGAACATGGAAATATCTACACAGCCATCTCTATGAACTTGGAAATATCTACACCGCCATCTGTACGAACATGGAAATATCTACTCCGCCATCTGTATGAACATGTAAATATCTACACCGCCATCTGTATGAACATGGAAATATCTACACCGCTATCTGTATGAACATGGAAATATCTACACCGCTATCTGTATGAACATGGAAATATCTACACCGCTATCTGTAAGAACATGCAAATATCTACACAGCTATCTGTATATCAGTGGAAATATCTACACTGCTATCTCTATAAACATGGAAATAACTACACTGCTATCTGTATAAACATGGAAATATCTACACCGCCATCTCTATGAGCATGGAAATATCTACACCGCCATTTGTATGAACACGGAAATATCTACACTGTCATCTCTATGAACATGGAACTATATACACCGCCATTTGTATGAACATGGAAATATCTTCACCGCCATCTGTATGAACATGGATATATCTACAACGGCATCTGCATGAACATGGAAATATCTACACCGCTATCTGCATGAACATGGAAATGTCTACACAGCTATCTGCATATACATTGAAATATCTGCACAGATTTCTTTATAAATATGGATATAACTACAGCGCTATCTCTATAAACTTCGAAACATCTACACCGCCATCTGTATGAACATGGAAATATCTACACCGCCATCTGTACAAACATGGACATAACTACAAAGCCATCTGTATTAAGATGGAAATATCTACACCGCTATCTGTATAAACATGGAAATATCTGCCCAACTATCTGAATAAACATGGAAATACCTGCACCGCTATCTGTAGAAACATGGAAATACCTACACCGCTATCTGCATAAACATGGAAATATCCACACCGCTATCTGTCTAAACATGGAAATGTCTACACCGCTATCTGTGTAAACATGGAAATATCTACACCGCCATCTGTGTAAACATGAAAATATCTACACCGCCATCTCTATAAACATGGAAATATCTACACCGCCATCTGTATGAACATGGAAATATCTACACCGCCATCTCTATAAACGTGGAAATATCTACACCGCTATCTGTATGAACTTGGAAATATCTACACTGCTATCTGTATGAAATTGAAATTATCTACACCACTATCTCTATAAACATGGAAATACCTACACTGTTATCTGTATAAACATGGAAATATCTACACCGCTATCTGTATAAACATGGAAATATCGTCACTGCTATCTGTATAAACATGGAAATATCTACAACGCTGTCTCTATAAACTTGGAAATAACTACACCACAATCTCTCTAAACATGGAAATATCTAGACCGCCATCTCCATAAACATGGAAATATCTACACCACCATCTGTATAAACATGGAAATATCTATACCGCTATCTGCATAAACATGGAAATATCTACACCGCCATCTCTATGAACATGGAAATATCTACAGCGCCATCTGTACAAACATGGACATATCTACAAAGCCATCTATATTAAGATGGAAATATCTACACCGCTATCTGTATAAACATGGAAATATCTGCCCAACTATCTGTATAAACATGGAACTATCCGCACCGCTATCTGTATAAACATGGAAATATCTACACCGCTATCTGCATAAACATGGAAATATCCACACCGCTATCTGTGTAAACATGAAAATATCTACACCGCCATCTCTATAAACATGGAAATATCTACACCGCCGTCTGTGTGAACATGGAAATATCTACACCGCCATCTCTATAAACGTGGAAATATCCACACCGCTATCTGTATGAACTTGGAAATATCTACAGTACTCTCGGTATAAAATTGAAATTATCTACACCACTATCTCTATAAACATGGAAATGACTACTCTGCTATCTGTATAAACATGGAAATATCTACACCACTATCTGTATAAACATGGAAATATCTTCACCGCTATCTGTATAAACATGGAAATATCTACAGCGCTGTCTCTATAAACTTGGAAATAACTACACCACTCTCTCTGTAAACTTGGAAATATCTAGAGCATCATCTCTATAAACATGGAAATATCTACACCTCCATCTGTATAAACATGGAAATATCTATACCGCTATCTGCATAAACATGGAAATATCTTCACTGCCATCTCTATGAACATGGAAATATCCACAACGCCATCTGTGCGAACATGGAAATATCTACACCGCCATTTGTATGAACATGGAAATATCTTCACCGCCATCTGTATGAACATGGATATATCTACACCGGCATCTGGATGAACATGGAAATATCTACACCGCTATCTGCATGAACATAGAAATATCTACACAGCTGTCTGCATATGCATGGAAATATCTACACAGATTTCTCTATAAATATGGAAATAACTACAGCGCTGTCTCTATAAACTTCGAAATATCTACACCGCCATCTGTATGAACATGGAAATATCTACACCGCCATCTGTACGAACATGGACATATCCACACCGCCATATGTATTAAGATGGAAACTTCTACACCGGTATCTGTATAAACATGGAAATATCTGCCAAACTATCTGTTTAAACATGGAAATATCCGCACCGCTACCTGTATAAACATGGAAATATGTACACAGCTATCTGCATAAACATGGAAATGTCCGCACCGCTATCTGTGTAAACATGGAAATGTCTACAACGCTATCTGTGTAAACATGGATATATCTACAAAGCCATCTGTGTAAACATGAAAATATCTACACCGCCATCTCTATAAACATGGAAATATCTACACCGCCATCAGAATGAACATGGAAATATCTACACCGCCATCTCTATAAACGTGGAAATATCTACACCGCTGTCTGTATGAACTTGGAAATATCTACACTGCTCTCGCTAAAAATTTGAAATTATCTACACCACTATCTCTATAAACATGGAAATATCTACACTGCTATCTGTAAAAACATGGAAATATCTACACCGCTATCTGTATAAACATGGAAATATCTATACCGCTATCTGCATAAACATGGAAATATCTACACCGCCATCACTATGAACATGGAAATATCTACACGGCCATCCGTAAGAACATGGAAATATCTACACCGCAATCTCTATAAACATGGAAATATCTACACCGCCGTCTGTATGAACATGGAAATATCTTCACCGCCATCTTTATAAACTTGGAAATATCTACACCGCTATCTGTTTGAACTTGGAAATATCTACACTGCTATCTATATAAAAATGAAATTATCTACACCACTATCTCTATAAACATGGAAATATCTACACTGTTATCTGTATAAACATGAAAATATCTACACCGCTATCTGTATAAACATGGAAATATCTTCACCGCTATCTGTATAAACATGGAAATATCTACAACGCTGTCTCTATAAACTTGGAAATAACTACACCACTATCTCTATAAACATGGAAATATCTGGACCGCCACCTCTATAAACATGGAAATATCTACACCGCCATCTGTATGAACATGGAAATATCTACACCGCCATCTGTATGAACATGGAAATATCTACACCTCTAACTGTATGAACATGGAAATATCTACACTGATATCTGTACGAACATGGAAATATCTACACCGCTATCTGTATGAACATGGAAATATTTACACCGCTATCTGTATGAACATGCAAATATCTACACAGCTGTCTGTATATCAATGGAAATACCTACACTGCTATCTCAATAAACATGGAAATATCTACACTGCTATCTGTATAAACATGGAAATATCTACACCACCATCCCTATGAACATGGAAATATCTACAACGCCATTTGTATGAACATGGAAATATCTACACCGCCATCTCTATCAACATGGAAATATCTACACCGCCATTTGTATGAACATGGAAATATCTACACCGACCTCTGTATGAACATGGAAATATCTTCACCTCCATCTGTATCAGCATGGATATATCTACACCGGCATCTGGATGAACATGGAAATATCTACAGCGCTATCTGCATGAACATGGAAATATCTACACAGCTATATCCATATACATGGAAATAACTACAAAGATTTCTCTATAAATATGGAAATAACTACAGTGCTATCTGTATAAACTTCGAAATATCTACACCGCCATCTGTACGAACATGGACAAATCTACACCGCCATCTGTATTAAGATGGAAATATCTACACCGCTATCTGTATAAACATGAAAATATCTGCCCAACTATCTGTATAAACATGGAAATATCCGCACCGCTATCTTTATAGACATGGAAATGTCTACACAGCTATCTGCATAAAAATGGAAATATCCACACCGCTATCTGTGTAAACATGGAAATGTCTACACCGCTGTCTGTGTAAACATGGAAATATCTACACCGCCGTCTGTGTAAACATGGAAATAACTACACCGCCATCTCTATAAACATGGAAATATCTACACCGCCGTCTGTATGAACATGGAAATATCTATACCGCTATCTGCATAAACATGGAAATATCTACACCGCCATCTCTATGAACATGGAAATATATACACTGCCATCCGTAAGAACATGGAAATATCTACACCGCCATCTGTATGAACTTGTAAATATCTACACCGCCATCTGTATGAACATGGAAATATCTACACCTCTAACTGTATGAACATGGAAATATCTACACCGATATCTGTACGAACATGGAAATATCTACACCGCTATCTGTATGAACATGGAAATATCTACACCGCTATCTGTATGAACATGGAAATATCTACACCGCCCTCTGTATGAACATGGAAATATCTACACCGCTATCTGTATGAACATGCAAATATCTACACAGCTATCTGTATATCAATGGAAATATCTACACTGCTATCTCAATAAACATGGAAATATCTACACTGCTATCTGTATAAACATAGAAATATCTACACCACCATCTCTATGAACATGAAAATACCTACAACTCCATTTGTATGAACATGGAAATATCTACACCGCCATCTCTATGAACATGGAAATATCTTCACCGCCATTTGAACATGGCAATATCTACACCGCCCTCTGTATGAACATGGAAATATCTTCACCGCCATCTGTATGAGCATGGATATATCTACACCGGCATCTGGATGAACATGGAAATATCTACTGCGCTATCTGCATAAACATGGAAATATCTACACAGCTATATCCATATACATGGAAGTTCCTACACAGATTTCTCTATAAATATTAAAATAACTACAGCGCTATCTGTATAAACTTCGAAATATCTACACCGCCATCTGTATGAACATGGAAATATCTACACCGCCATCTGTACGAACATGGACATATCTACACCGCCATCTGTATTAAGATGGAAATATCTACACCGCAATCTGTATAAACATGAAAATATCTGCCCAACTATCTGTATAAACATGGAAATATCCGGACCGCTATCTGTGTAGACATTGAAATATCTACACCGCTATCTGCATAAACATGGAAATATCCACACCGCTATCTTTGTAAATATAGAAATGTCTACACCGCTGTCTGTGTAAACATGGAAATATCTACACCGCCATCTGTGTAAACATGGAAATAACTACACCGCCGTCTCTATAAACATGGACATATCTACACCGCCGTCTGTATGAACATGGAAATATCTATACCGCTATCTGCATAAACATGGAAATATCTACACCGCCATCTCCATGAACATGGAAATATCTACACTGCCATCTGTACGAACATGGAAATATCTACACCGCCATCTGTATGAACATGTAAATATCTACACCGCCATCTGTATGAACATGGAAATATCTACACCTCTAACTGTATGAACATGGAAATATCTACACCGATATCTGTACGAACATGGAAATATCTACACCGCTATCTGTATGAACATGGAAATATCTACACCGCTATCTGTATGAACATGAAAATATCTACACCGCCCTCTGTATGAACATGGAAATATCTACACCGCTATCTGTATGAACATGCAAATATCTACACAGCTATCTGTATATCAATGTAAATATCTACACTGCTATCTCAATAAACATGGAAATATCTACACTGCTATCTGTATAAACATGGAAATATCAACACTACCATCTATATGAACATGAAAATATCTACAACGCCATTTGTATGAACATGGAAATATCTACACCGCCATCTCTATGAACATGGAAATATCTACACCGCCATTTGTATGAACATGGAAATATCTACACTGCCCTCTGTATGAACATGGAAATATCTTCACCGCCATCTGTATGAGCCTGGATATATCTACACCGGCATCTGGATGAACATGGAAATATCTACAGCGCTATCTGCATGAACATGGAAATATCTACACAGCTATATCCATATACATGGAAATACCTACAGAGATTTCTCTATAAATATGGAAATAACTACAGCGCTATCTGTATAAACTTCGAAATATCTACACCGCCATCTGTATGAACATGGAAATATCTACACCGCCATCTGTACGAACATGGACATATCTACACCGCCATCTGTATTAAGATGGAAATATCTACACCGCTATCTGCATAAACATGAAAATATCTGCCCACCTATCTGTATAAACATGGAAATATCTGCACCGCTATCTTTATAGACATGGAAATATCTACACCGCTATCTGCATAAACATGGAAATATCCACACCACTATCTGTGTAAACATGGAAATGTCTACATCGCTGTCTGTGTAAACATGGAAATATCTACACCGCTATCTGTGTAAACATGGAAATATCTTCACCGCCATCTCTATAAACTTGGAAATATCTACACCGCTATCTGTTTGAACTTGGAAATATCTACACTGCTATCTATATAAAATTGAAATTATCTACACCACTATCTCTATAAACATGGAAATATCTACACTGTTATCTGTATAAACATGAAAATATCTACACCGCTATCTGTATAAACATGGAAATATCTTCACCGCTATCTGTATAAACATGGAAATATCTACAACGCTGTCACCATAAACTTGGAAATAACTACACCACTATCTCTATAAACATGGAAATATCTGGACCGCCATCTCTATAAACATGGAAATATCTACACCACCATCTCTATGAACATGGAAATATCTACACCGCCATCTGTACGAACATGGAAATATCTACACCGCTATCTGTATGAACATGGAAATATCTACACTGCTATCTGTATGAACATGGAAATATTTACACCGCTGTCTGTATGAACATGGAAATATCTACACCGCTATCTGTATGAACATGGAAATATCTACACAGCTATCTGTATATCAATGGAAATATCTACACTGCTATCTCTATAAACATGGAAATTACTACACTGCTATCTGTATAGACATGGAAATATCTCCACCGCCATCTCTATGAACATGGAAATATCTACACCGCCATTTGTATGAACGTGGAAATATCTACACCGCCATCTGTATGAACATGGAAATATCTACACCGCCATTTGTATGAACATGGAAATATCTACACCGCCATCTGTATGAACATGGAAATATCTACACCACCATCTCTATAAACGTGGAAATATCTACATCGCTATCTGTATGAACTTGGAAATATCTACACTGCTCTCGGTATAAAATTGAAATTATCTACACCACTATCTCTATAAACATAGAAATATCTACACTGCTATCTGTATAAACATGGAAATATCTACACTGCTATCTGTATAAACATGGAAATATCTTAACCGCTATCTGTATAAACATGGAAATATCTAGACCGCCATCTCTATAAACATCGAAATATCTACACCACCATCTGTATAAACATGGAAATATCTATACCGCTATCTGCATAAACAAGGAAATATCTACACCACCATCTCTATGAACATGGAAATATCTACACCGCCATCAGTACGAACATGGAAATATCTACACCGCCATCTGTGTGAACATGTAAATATCTACACCGCGATCTGTATGAACATGGAAATATCTACACCGCTATCTGTATGAACATGGAAATATCTACACAGTTATCTGTATGAACATGGAAATATCTACACCGCTCTCTGTATGAACATGGAAATATCTACACCGCTATCTGTATGAACATGGAAATATCTAGACCGCTATCTGTATGAACATGCAAATATCTACACAGCTATCTGTATATCAACGGAAATATCTACACTGCTATCTCTATAAACATGGAAATAACTACACTGCTATCTGTATAAATATGGAAATATCAACACCGCAACTTGTATGAACATGGAAATATCTACACTGCCATCCGTACGAACATGGAAATATCGTCACCGCCATCTGTATGAACATGTAAATATCTACACCGCCATCTGTATGAACATGGAAATATCTACAATGCTAACTGTATGGACATGGAAATGTCTACACCGTTATTGGTATGAACATGGAAATATCTACACCGCTATCTGCATGAACATGGAAATATCTACACCGCTATCTGTATGAACATGGAAATATCTACACCGCTATCTGTATGAAAATGGAAATATCTACACCGCTATCTGTATTAACATGCAAATACCTACACAGCTATCTGTATAAAATTGGAATTATCTACACCACTATCTCTATAAACATGGAAATATCTACACCGCCATCTCTATGAACATGGAAATATCTACACCGCCATTTGTATGAACATGGAAATATCTACACCGCCATCTCTATGAACATGGAAATATCTACACCGCCATTTGTATAAACATGGAAATATCTACACCACCATCTGTATGAACATGGAAATATCTTCACCGCCAACTGTATGAACATGGGTATATCTACACCGCCATCTGGATGATCATGGAAATATGTACACAGCTATCTGCATATGCATGGAAATATCTACACAGATTTCTCTATAAATATGGAAATAACTACAGCGCTATCTCTATAAACTTCGAAATATCTACACCGCCATCTGTATGAACATGGAAATATCTACAAAGCCATCTGTTCGAACAAGGACATATCTACACCGCCATCTGTATTAAGATGGAAATATCTACACCGCTATCTGTATAAACATGGAAATATCTGCCCATCTGTATAAACATGGAAATATCCGCACCGCTATCTGTATAAACATGGAAATATCTACACCGCTCTCTGCAAAAACATGGAAATATCCACATCGCTATCTGTGTAAAAATGGAAATGTCTACACCGCTATCTGTGTAAACATGGAAATATCTTCACCCCAATCTGTCTAAACATGAATATATCTACACCGCCTTCTCTATAAACATGGAAATATCTGCACCGCCATCTGTATGAACATGGAAATATCTACACCGCCATCTCTATAAAGGTGGAAATATATACACCGCTATCTGTATGAACTTGGAAATATCTCCACTGCTATCTGTATAAAATTGAAATTATCTACACCCCTATTTCTTTAAACATGGAAATAACTACACTGTTATCTGTATAAACATGGAAATATCTACACCGCTATGTGTATAAACATGGAAATATCTTCACCGCTATCTGTATAAACATGGAAATATCTACAACGCTGTCTCTATAAACTTGGAAATAACTACACCACTATCTCTATAAACATGGAAATAACTAGACCGCCATCTCTATAAACATGGAAATACCTACACCACCATCTGTATAAACATGGAAATATCTATACCGCTATCTGCATAAACATGGAAATATCTACACCGCCATCTCTATGAACATGGAAATATCTACACCACCATCTGTACGAACATGGAAATATCTACACCGCCATCTGTATGAACATGTAAATATCTACACCACCATCTGTATGAACATGGAAATATCTACACCGCTAACTGTATGAACATGGAAATATCTACACCGCTATCTGTATGAACATGGAAATATCTACACCGTTATCTGTATGAACATGGAAATATCTACACCGCTATCTGTATGAACATGGAAATATCTACACCGCTATCTGTATGAACATGAAAATATCTACACCGCCCTCTGTATGAACATGGAAATATCTACACCGCTATCTGTATGAACATGCAAATATCTACACAGCTATCTGTATATCAATGTAAATATCTACACTGCTATCTCAATAAACATGGAAATATCTACACTGCTATCTGTATAAACATGGAAATATCAACACTACCATCTATATGAACATGAAAATATCTACAACGCCATTTGTATGAACATGGAAATATCTACACCGCCATCTCTATGAACATGGAAATATCTACACCGCCATTTGTATGAACATGGAAATATCTACACTGCCCTCTGTATGAACATGGAAATATCTTCACCGCCATCTGTATGAGCCTGGATATATCTACACCGGCATCTGGATGAACATGGAAATATCTACAGCGCTATCTGCATGAACATGGAAATATCTACACAGCTATATCCATATACATGGAAATACCTACAGAGATTTCTCTATAAATATGGAAATAACTACAGCGCTATCTGTATAAACTTCGAAATATCTAAACCGCCATCTGTATGAACATGGAAATATCTACACCGCCATCTGTACGAACATGGACATATCTACACCGCCATCTGTATTAAGATGGAAATATCTACACCGCTATCTGCATAAACATGAAAATATCTGCCCAACTATCTGTATAAACATGGAAATATCTGCACCGCTATCTTTATAGACATGGAAATATCTACACCGCTATCTGCATAAACATGGAAATATCCACACCACTATCTGTGTAAACATGGAAATGTCTACATCGCTGTCTGTGTAAACATGGAAATATCTACACCGCTATCTGTGTAAACATGGAAATATCTTCACCGCCATCTCTATAAACTTGGAAATATCTACACCGCTATCTGTTTGAACTTGGAAATATCTACACTGCTATCTATATAAAATTGAAATTATCTACACCACTATCTCTATAAACATGGAAATATCTACACTGTTATCTGTATAAACATGAAAATATCTACACCGCTATCTGTATAAACATGGAAATATCTTCACCGCTATCTGTATAAACATGGAAATATCTACAACGCTGTCACCATAAACTTGGAAATAACTACACCACTATCTCTATAAACATGGAAATATCTGGACCGCCATCTCTATAAACATGGAAATATCTACACCACCATCTCTATGAACATGGAAATATCTACACCGCCATCTGTACGAACATGGAAATATCTACACCGCTATCTGTATGAACATGGAAATATCTACACTGCTATCTGTATGAACATGGAAATATTTACACCGCTGTCTGTATGAACATGGAAATATCTACACCGCTATCTGTATGAACATGGAAATATCTACACAGCTATCTGTATATCAATGGAAATATCTACACTGCTATCTCTATAAACATGGAAATTACTACACTGCTATCTGTATAGACATGGAAATATCTCCACCGCCATCTCTATGAACATGGAAATATCTACACCGCCATTTGTATGAACGTGGAAATATCTACACCGCCATCTGTATGAACATGGAAATATCTACACCGCCATTTGTATGAACATGGAAATATCTACACCGCCATCTGTATGAACATGGAAATATCTACACCACCATCTCTATAAACGTGGAAATATCTACATCGCTATCTGTATGAACTTGGAAATATCTACACTGCTCTCGGTATAAAATTGAAATTATCTACACCACTATCTCTATAAACATAGAAATATCTACACTGCTATCTGTATAAACATGGAAATATCTACACTGCTATCTGTATAAACATGGAAATATCTTAACCGCTATCTGTATAAACATGGAAATATCTAGACCGCCATCTCTATAAACATCGAAATATCTACACCACCATCTGTATAAACATGGAAATATCTATACCGCTATCTGCATAAACAAGGAAATATCTACACCACCATCTCTATGAACATGGAAATATCTACACCGCCATCAGTACGAACATGGAAATATCTACACCGCCATCTGTGTGAACATGTAAATATCTACACCGCGATCTGTATGAACATGGAAATATCTACACCGCTATCTGTATGAACATGGAAATATCTACACAGTTATCTGTATGAACATGGAAATATCTACACCGCTCTCTGTATGAACATGGAAATATCTACACCGCTATCTGTATGAACATGGAAATATCTAGACCGCTATCTGTATGAACATGCAAATATCTACACAGCTATCTGTATATCAACGGAAATATCTACACTGCTATCTCTATAAACATGGAAATAACTACACTGCTATCTGTATAAATATGGAAATATCAACACCGCAACTTGTATGAACATGGAAATATCTACACTGCCATCCGTACGAACATGGAAATATCGTCACCGCCATCTGTATGAACATGTAAATATCTACACCGCCATCTGTATGAACATGGAAATATCTACAATGCTAACTGTATGGACATGGAAATGTCTACACCGTTATTGGTATGAACATGGAAATATCTACACCGCTATCTGCATGAACATGGAAATATCTACACCGCTATCTGTATGAACATGGAAATATCTACACCGCTATCTGTATGAAAATGGAAATATCTACACCGCTATCTGTATTAACATGCAAATACCTACACAGCTATCTGTATAAAATTGGAATTATCTACACCACTATCTCTATAAACATGGAAATATCTACACCGCCATCTCTATGAACATGGAAATATCTACACCGCCATTTGTATGAACATGGAAATATCTACACCGCCATCTCTATGAACATGGAAATATCTACACCGCCATTTGTATAAACATGGAAATATCTACACCACCATCTGTATGAACATGGAAATATCTTCACCGCCAACTGTATGAACATGGGTATATCTACACCGCCATCTGGATGATCATGGAAATATGTACACAGCTATCTGCATATGCATGGAAATATCTACACAGATTTCTCTATAAATATGGAAATAACTACAGCGCTATCTCTATAAACTTCGAAATATCTACACCGCCATCTGTATGAACATGGAAATATCTACAAAGCCATCTGTTCGAACAAGGACATATCTACACCGCCATCTGTATTAAGATGGAAATATCTACACCGCTATCTGTATAAACATGGAAATATCTGCCCATCTGTATAAACATGGAAATATCCGCACCGCTATCTGTATAAACATGGAAATATCTACACCGCTCTCTGCAAAAACATGGAAATATCCACATCGCTATCTGTGTAAAAATGGAAATGTCTACACCGCTATCTGTGTAAACATGGAAATATCTTCACCCCAATCTGTCTAAACATGAATATATCTACACCGCCTTCTCTATAAACATGGAAATATCTGCACCGCCATCTGTATGAACATGGAAATATCTACACCGCCATCTCTATAAAGGTGGAAATATATACACCGCTATCTGTATGAACTTGGAAATATCTCCACTGCTATCTGTATAAAATTGAAATTATCTACACCCCTATTTCTTTAAACATGGAAATAACTACACTGTTATCTGTATAAACATGGAAATATCTACACCGCTATGTGTATAAACATGGAAATATCTTCACCGCTATCTGTATAAACATGGAAATATCTACAACGCTGTCTCTATAAACTTGGAAATAACTACACCACTATCTCTATAAACATGGAAATAACTAGACCGCCATCTCTATAAACATGGAAATACCTACACCACCATCTGTATAAACATGGAAATATCTATACCGCTATCTGCATAAACATGGAAATATCTACACCGCCATCTCTATGAACATGGAAATATCTACACCACCATCTGTACGAACATGGAAATATCTACACCGCCATCTGTATGAACATGTAAATATCTACACCACCATCTGTATGAACATGGAAATATCTACACCGCTAACTGTATGAACATGGAAATATCTACACCGCTATCTGTATGAACATGGAAATATCTACACCGTTATCTGTATGAACATGGAAATATCTACACCGCTATCTGTATGAACATGGAAATATCTACACCGCTATCTGTATGAACATGGAAATATCCACACCACTATCTGTACGAACATGGAAATATCTACACCGCTATCTGTATGAACATGCAAATATCTACACAGCTATCTGTATATCAATGGAAATATCTACACTGCTATCTCTATAAACATGGAAATAACTACACTGCTATCGGTATAAACATGGAAATATCTACACCGCCACCTGTATGAACATGGAAATGTCTACACTGCCATCCATACGAACATGGAAATATCTACACCGCCATCTCTATTAACATGGAAATATCTACACCGCCATCAGTATGAACATAGAAATATCTACACCGCCATCTCTATAAACGTGGAAATATCTACATCGCTATCTGTATGAACTTGGAAATACCTACACCGCTATCTGTATGAACATGCAAATATCTACACAACTATCTGTATATAAATGGAAATATCTACACTGCTATCTCTACAAACATGGAAATAACTACACTGCTATCTGTATAAACATGGAAATATCTACACCGCCATCTCTATGAACATGGAATTATCTACACCGCCATTTGTATCAACATGGAAATATCTACACCGCCATCTCTATAAAAGTGGAAATATCTAAACCGCTATCTGTTTGAACATGGAAATATCTACACTGCTATCTGTACAAAAGTGGAAATATCTATACCACTATCTCTATAAACATGGAAATATCTACACCGCTATCTCTATAAACTTGGAAATATCTACACCAGTACGTGTATCAACATGGAAATATCTACACCGCTATCTCTATGAACATGGAAATATCTACACCGCCATCTGTATGAACATGGAAATATCTACACCGCTAACTGTATGACCATGGAAATATCCACACCGCTATTGGTATGAAGATGGAAATATCTACACCGTTATCTGTATGAACATGGAAATATCTACACCGCTATCTGTATGAACATGGAAATATCTACACCGCTATCTGTATTAAGATGGAAATATCTACACCGCTATCTTTATGAACATGCAAATATCTACCCAGCTATCTGTATAAAATTGAAATTATCTACACCGCTATCTCTATAAACGTGGAAATAACTACACTGCTATCTGTATAAACATGGAAATATCTACAACGCCATCTCTATGAACATGGAAATATCTACACCGCCATTTCTATGAACATGGAAATATCTACACCGCCATCTCTATGAACATGGAAATATCTACACCGCCATTTTTATGAACATGGAAATATCTACACCGACATCTGTATGAACATGGAAATATCTTCACCGCCATCTGTATGAACATGGATATATCTACACCAACATCTGGATGAACATGGAAATATCTACACCGCTATCTGCATGAACATTGAAATATCTACACAGCTGTCTGCATATGCATGGAAATATCTACACAGATTTCTCTTCAAATATGGAAATAACTACCGCGCTGTCTCTATAAACTTCGAAATATCTACACCGCCATCTGTATGAACATGGAAATATCTACACCGCCATCTGTACGAACATGGACATATCTACACCGCCATCTGTATTAAGATGGAAATATCTACACTGCTATATGTACAAACATGGAAATATCTGCCCAACTGTCTGTATAAACTTGGAAATATCCGCACCGCTATCTGTATAAACATGGAAATATCTACACCGCTATCTGCATAAACATGGAAATATCCACACCGCTATCTGTGTAAACATGGAAATGTCTACAACGCTATCTGTGTAAACATGGAAATATCTACACCGCCATCTGTGTAAACATGAAAATATCTACACCACCATCTCTATCAACATGGAAATACCTACACCGCCATCAGTATGAACGTGGAAATATCTACACCGCCATCTCTATAAACGTGGAAATGTCTACACCGCTATCTGTATGTACTTGGAAATATCTACACTGCTATCTGTATAAAATTGAAATTATCTACACCACTATCTCTACAAAGATGGAAATATCTACAATGTTATCTGTATAGACATGAAAATATCTACACTGCTATCTGTATAAACATGGAAATACCTTCACCGCTCTCTGTATAAACATGGAAATATCTACAACGCTGTCTCTATAAACTTGGAAATAACTACACCACTATCTCTATAAACATGGAAATATCTAGACCGCCATCTCTATAACCATGGAAATATCTACACCACCTTCTGTATAAACATGGAAATATCTATACCGCTATCTGCATTAACATGGAAATATCTACACCGCCATCTCTATGAACATGGAAATATCTACACCGCCATCTGTACGAACATGGAAATATCTACACCGCCATCTGCATGAACATGTAAATATCTACACCGCCATTTGTATGAACATGGAAATATCTACAAGGCTAACTGTATGAACATGGAAATATCTGCACCGCTATCTGAACGAACATGGAAATATCTACGCCGCTATCTGTACGAATATGCAAATATCTACACAGCTATCTGTATATCAATGGAAATACCTACACTGCTATCTCTATAAACATGGAAATAACTACACTGCTATCTGCATTAACATGGAAATATCTACACCGCCACCTGTATGAACATGGAAATATCTACAATGCCATCCGTACGAACATGGAAATATCTACACCGCTATCTGTATGAACATGGAAATATCTACACCGCTATCTGTATGAAGATGGAAATACCTACACCGCTATCTGTATGAACATGCAAATATCTACCCAGCTATCTGTTTAAAATTGAAATTATTTACACCGCTATCTCTATAAACGTGGAAATAACTTCACTGCTATCTGTATAAACATTTAAATATCTACACCGCCATCTCTATAAACATGGAAATATCTACACCGCCATTTCTATGAACATGGAAATATCTACACAGCCATCTCTATGAACTTGGAAATATCTACACCGCCATCTGTACGAACATGGAAATATCTACTCCGCCATCTGTATGAACATGTAAATATCTACACCGCCATCTGTATGAACATGGAAATATCTACACCGCTATCTGTATGAACATGGAAATATCTACACCGCTATCTGTATGAACATGGAAATATCTACACCGCTATCTGTAAGAACATGCAAATATCTACACAGCTATCTGTATATCAGTGGAAATATCTACACTGCTATCTCTATAAACATGGAAATAACTACACTGCTATCTGTATAAACATGGAAATATCTACACCGCCATCTCTATGAGCATGGAAATATCTACACCGCCATTTGTATGAACACGGAAATATCTACACTGTCATCTCTATGAACATGGAACTATATACACCGCCATTTGTATGAACATGGAAATATCTTCACCGCCATCTGTATGAACATGGATATATCTACAACGGCATCTGCATGAACATGGAAATATCTACACCGCTATCTGCATGAACATGGAAATGTCTACACAGCTATCTGCATATACATTGAAATATCTGCACAGATTTCTTTATAAATATGGATATAATTACAGCGCTATCTCTATAAACTTCGAAACATCTACACCGCCATCTGTATGAACATGGAAATATCTACACCGCCATCTGTACAAACATGGACATAACTACAAAGCCATCTGTATTAAGATGGAAATATCTACACCGCTATCTGTATAAACATGGAAATATCTGCCCAACTATCTGAATAAACATGGAAATACCTGCACCGCTATCTGTAGAAACATGGAAATACCTACACCGCTATCTGCATAAACATGGAAATATCCACACCGCTATCTGTCTAAACATGGAAATGTCTACACCGCTATCTGTGTAAACATGGAAATATCTACACCGCCATCTGTGTAAACATGAAAATATCTACACCGCCATCTCTATAAACATGGAAATATCTACACCGCCATCTGTATGAACATGGAAATATCTACACCGCCATCTCTATAAACGTGGAAATATCTACACCGCTATCTGTATGAACTTGGAAATATCTACACTGCTATCTGTATGAAATTGAAATTATCTACACCACTATCTCTATAAACATGGAAATACCTACACTGTTATCTGTATAAACATGGAAATATCTACACCGCTATCTGTATAAACATGGAAATATCGTCACTGCTATCTGTATAAACATGGAAATATCTACAACGCTGTCTCTATAAACTTGGAAATAACTACACCACAATCTCTCTAAACATGGAAATATCTAGACCGCCATCTCCATAAACATGGAAATATCTACACCACCATCTGTATAAACATGGAAATATCTATACCGCTATCTGCATAAACATGGAAATATCTACACCGCCATCTCTATGAACATGGAAATATCTACAGCGCCATCTGTACAAACATGGACATATCTACAAAGCCATCTATATTAAGATGGAAATATCTACACCGCTATCTGTATAAACATGGAAATATCTGCCCAACTATCTGTATAAACATGGAACTATCCGCACCGCTATCTGTATAAACATGGAAATATCTACACCGCTATCTGCATAAACATGGAAATATCCACACCGCTATCTGTGTAAACATGAAAATATCTACACCGCCATCTCTATAAACATGGAAATATCTACACCGCCGTCTGTGTGAACATGGAAATATCTACACCGCCATCTCTATAAACGTGGAAATATCCACACCGCTATCTGTATGAACTTGGAAATATCTACAGTACTCTCGGTATAAAATTGAAATTATCTACACCACTATCTCTATAAACATGGAAATGACTACTCTGCTATCTGTATAAACATGGAAATATCTACACCACTATCTGTATAAACATGGAAATATCTTCACCGCTATCTGTATAAACATGGAAATATCTACAGCGCTGTCTCTATAAACTTGGAAATAACTACACCACTCTCTCTGTAAACTTGGAAATATCTAGAGCATCATCTCTATAAACATGGAAATATCTACACCTCCATCTGTATAAACATGGAAATATCTATACCGCTATCTGCATAAACATGGAAATATCTTCACTGCCATCTCTATGAACATGGAAATATCCACAACGCCATCTGTGCGAACATGGAAATATCTACACCGCCATTTGTATGAACATGGAAATATCTTCACCGCCATCTGTATGAACATGGATATATCTACACCGGCATCTGGATGAACATGGAAATATCTACACCGCTATCTGCATGAACATAGAAATATCTACACAGCTGTCTGCATATGCATGGAAATATCTACACAGATTTCTCTATAAATATGGAAATAACTACAGCGCTGTCTCTATAAACTTCGAAATATCTACACCGCCATCTGTATGAACATGGAAATATCTACACCGCCATCTGTACGAACATGGACATATCCACACCGCCATATGTATTAAGATGGAAACTTCTACACCGGTATCTGTATAAACATGGAAATATCTGCCAAACTATCTGTTTAAACATGGAAATATCCGCACCGCTACCTGTATAAACATGGAAATATCTACACAGCTATCTGCATAAACATGGAAATGTCCGCACCGCTATCTGTGTAAACATGGAAATGTCTACAACGCTATCTGTGTAAACATGGAAATATCTACAAAGCCATCTGTGTAAACATGAAAATATCTACACCGCCATCTCTATAAACATGGAAATATCTACACCGCCATCAGAATGAACATGGAAATATCTACACCGCCATCTCTATAAACGTGGAAATATCTACAACGCTATCTGTATGAACTTGGAAATATCTACACTGCTCTCGCTAAAAATTTGAAATTATCTACACCACTATCTCTATAAACATGGAAATATCTACACTGCTATCTGTAAAAACATGGAAATATCTACACCGCTATCTGTATAAACATGAAAATATCTGCCCAACTATCTGTATAAACATGGAAATATCCGCACCGCTATCTGTGTAGACATTGAAATATCTACACCGCTATCTGCATAAACATGGAAATATCCACACCGCTATCTGTGTAAACATGGAAATGTCTACAACGCTATCTGTGTAAACATGGAAATATCTACACCGCCATCTGTGTAAACATGAAAATATCTACACCACCATCTCTATCAACATGGAAATACCTACACCGCCATCAGTATGAACGTGGAAATATCTACACCGCCATCTCTATAAACGTGGAAATGTCTACACCGCTATCTGTATGTACTTGGAAATATCTACACTGCTATCTGTATAAAATTGAAATTATCTACACCACTATCTCTACAAAGATGGAAATATCTACAATGTTATCTGTATAGACATGAAAATATCTACACTGCTATCTGTATAAACATGGAAATACCTTCACCGCTCTCTGTATAAACATGGAAATATCTACAACGCTGTCTCTATAAACTTGGAAATAACTACACCACTATCTCTATAAACATGGAAATATCTAGACCGCCATCTCTATAACCATGGAAATATCTACACCACCTTCTGTATAAACATGGAAATATCTATACCGCTATCTGCATAAACATGGAAATATCTACACCGCCATCTCTATGAACATGGAAATATCTACACCGCCATCTGTACGAACATGGAAATATCTACACCGCCATCTGCATGAACATGTAAATATCTACACCGCCATCTGTATGAACATGGAAATATCTACAAGGCTAACTGTATGAACATGGAAATATCTGCACCGCTATCTGAACGAACATGGAAATATCTACGCCGCTATCTGTACGAATATGCAAATATCTACACAGCTATCTGTATATCAATGGAAATACCTACACTGCTATCTCTATAAACATGGAAATAACTACACTGCTATCTGCATTAACATGGAAATATCTACACCGCCACCTGTATGAACATGGAAATATCTACAATGCCATCCGTACGAACATGGAAATATCTACACCGCCATCTGTATGAACATGTAAATATCTACACCGCCATCTGTATGAACATGGAAATATCTACACCGCTAACTGTATGAACATGGAAATATCCACACCGCTATTGGTATGAACATGGAAATATCTACACCGTTATCTGTATGAACATGGAAATATCTACACCGCTATCTGTATGAACATGGAAATATCTACACCGCTATCTGTATGAAGATGGAAATACCTACACCGCTATCTGTATGAACATGCAAATATCTACCCAGCTATCTGTTTAAAATTGAAATTATTTACACCGCTATCTCTATAAACGTGGAAATAACTTCACTGCTATCTGTATAAACATTTAAATATCTACACCGCCACCTCTATGAACATGGAAATATCTACACCGCCATTTCTATGAACATGGAAATATCTACACAGCCATCTCTATGAACTTGGAAATATCTACACCGCCATCTGTACGAACATGGAAATATCTACTCCGCCATCTGTATGAACATGTAAATATCTACACCGCCATCTGTATGAACATGGAAATATCTACACCGCTATCTGTATGAACATGGAAATATCTACACCGCTATCTGTAAGAACATGCAAATATCTACACAGCTATCTGTATATCAGTGGAAATATCTACACTGCTATCTCTATAAACATGGAAATAACTACACTGCTATCTGTATAAACATGGAAATATCTACACCGCCATCTCTATGAGCATGGAAATATCTACACCGCCATTTGTATGAACACGGAAATATCTACACTGTCATCTCTATGAACATGGAACTATATACACCGCCATTTGTATGAACATGGAAATATCTTCACCGCCATCTGTATGAACATGGATATATCTACAACGGCATCTGCATGAACATGGAAATATCTACACCGCTATCTGCATGAACATGGAAATGTCTACACAGCTATCTGCATATACATTGAAATATCTGCACAGATTTCTTTATAAATATGGATATAACTACAGCGCTATCTCTATAAACTTCGAAACATCTACACCGCCATCTGTATGAACATGGAAATATCTACACCGCCATCTGTACAAACATGGACATAACTACAAAGCCATCTGTATTAAGATGGAAATATCTACACCGCTATCTGTATAAACATGGAAATATCTGCCCAACTATCTGAATAAACATGGAAATACCTGCACCGCTATCTGTAGAAACATGGAAATACCTACACCGCTATCTGCATAAACATGGAAATATCCACACCGCTATCTGTCTAAACATGGAAATGTCTACACCGCTATCTGTGTAAACATGGAAATATCTACACCGCCATCTGTGTAAACATGAAAATATCTACACCGCCATCTCTATAAACATGGAAATATCTACACCGCCATCTGTATGAACATGGAAATATCTACACCGCCATCTCTATAAACGTGGAAATATCTACACCGCTATCTGTATGAACTTGGAAATATCTACACTGCTATCTGTATGAAATTGAAATTATCTACACCACTATCTCTATAAACATGGAAATACCTACACTGTTATCTGTATAAACATGGAAATATCTACACCGCTATCTGTATAAACATGGAAATATCGTCACTGCTATCTGTGTAAACATGGAAATATCTACAACGCTGTCTCTATAAACTTGGAAATAACTACACCACAATCTCTCTAAACATGGAAATATCTAGACCGCCATCTCCATAAACATGGAAATATCTACACCACCATCTGTATAAACATGGAAATATCTATACCGCTATCTGCATAAACATGGAAATATCTACACCGCCATCTCTATGAACATGGAAATATCTACAGCGCCATCTGTACAAACATGGACATATCTACAAAGCCATCTATATTAAGATGGAAATATCTACACCGCTATCTGTATAAACATGGAAATATCTGCCCAACTATCTGTATAAACATGGAACTATCCGCACCGCTATCTGTATAAACATGGAAATATCTACACCGCTATCTGCATAAACATGGAAATATCCACACCGCTATCTGTGTAAACATGAAAATATCTACACCGCCATCTCTATAAACATGGAAATATCTACACCGCCGTCTGTGTGAACATGGAAATATCTACACCGCCATCTCTATAAACGTGGAAATATCCACACCGCTATCTGTATGAACTTGGAAATATCTACAGTACTCTCGGTATAAAATTGAAATTATCTACACCACTATCTCTATAAACATGGAAATGACTACTCTGCTATCTGTATAAACATGGAAATATCTACACCACTATCTGTATAAACATGGAAATATCTTCACCGCTATCTGTATAAACATGGAAATATCTACAGCGCTGTCTCTATAAACTTGGAAATAACTACACCACTCTCTCTGTAAACTTGGAAATATCTAGAGCATCATCTCTATAAACATGGAAATATCTACACCTCCATCTGTATAAACATGGAAATATCTATACCGCTATCTGCATAAACATGGAAATATCTTCACTGCCATCTCTATGAACATGGAAATATCCACAACGCCATCTGTGCGAACATGGAAATATCTACACCGCCATTTGTATGAACATGGAAATATCTTCACCGCCATCTGTATGAACATGGATATATCTACACCGGCATCTGGATGAACATGGAAATATCTAAACCGCTATCTGCATGAACATAGAAATATCTACACAGCTGTCTGCATATGCATGGAAATATCTACACAGATTTCTCTATAAATATGGAAATAACTACAGCGCTGTCTCTATAAACTTCGAAATATCTACACCGCCATCTGTATGAACATGGAAATATCTACACCGCCATCTGTACGAACATGGACATATCCACACCGCCATATGTATTAAGATGGAAACTTCTACACCGGTATCTGTATAAACATGGAAATATCTGCCAAACTATCTGTTTAAACATGGAAATATCCGCACCGCTACCTGTATAAACATGGAAATATGTACACAGCTATCTGCATAAACATGGAAATGTCCGCACCGCTATCTGTGTAAACATGGAAATGTCTACAACGCTATCTGTGTAAACATGGAAATATCTACAAAGCCATCTGTGTAAACATGAAAATATCTACACCGCCATCTCTATAAACATGGAAATATCTACACCGCCATCAGAATGAACATGGAAATATCTACACCGCCATCTCTATAAACGTGGAAATATCTACACCGCTATCTGTATGAACTTGGAAATATCTACACTGCTCTCGCTAAAAATTTGAAATTATCTACACCACTATCTCTATAAACATGGAAATATCTACACTGCTATCTGTAAAAACATGGAAATATCTACACCGCTATCTGTATAAACATGAAAATATCTGCCCAACTATCTGTATAAACATGGAAATATCCGCACCGCTATCTGTGTAGACATTGAAATATCTACACCGCTATCTGCATAAACATGGAAATATCCACACCGCTATCTTTGTAAATATAGAAATGTCTACACCGCTGTCTGTGTAAACATGGAAATATCTACACCGCCATCTGTGTAAACATGGAAATAACTACACCGCCATCTCTATAAACATGGAAATATCTACACCGCCGTCTGTATGAACATGGAAATATCTATACCGCTATCTGCATAAACATGGAAATATCTACACCGCCATCTCCATGAACATGGAAATATCTACACTGCCATCTGTACGAACATGGAAATATCTACACCGCCATCTGTATGAACATGTAAATATCTACACCGCCATCTGTATGAACATGGAAATATCTACACCTCTAACTGTATGAACATGGAAATATCTACACCGATATCTGTACGAACATGGAAATATCTACACCGCTATCTGTATGAACATGGAAATATCTACACCGCTATCTGTATGAACATGAAAATATCTACACCGCCCTCTGTATGAACATGGAAATATCTACACCGCTATCTGTATGAACATGCAAATATCTACACAGCTATCTGTATATCAATGTAAATATCTACACTGCTATCTCAATAAACATGGAAATATCTACACTGCTATCTGTATAAACATGGAAATATCAACACTACCATCTATATGAACATGAAAATATCTACAACGCCATTTGTATGAACATGGAAATATCTACACCGCCATCTCTATGAACATGGAAATATCTACACCGCCATTTGTATGAACATGGAAATATCTACACTGCCCTCTGTATGAACATGGAAATATCTTCACCGCCATCTGTATGAGCCTGGATATATCTACACCGGCATCTGGATGAACATGGAAATATCTACAGCGCTATCTGCATGAACATGGAAATATCTACACAGCTATATCCATATACATGGAAATACCTACACAGATTTCTCTATAAATATGGAAATAACTACAGCGCTATCTGTATAAACTTCGAAATATCTAAACCGCCATCTGTATGAACATGGAAATATCTACACCGCCATCTGTACGAACATGGACATATCTACACCGCCATCTGTATTAAGATGGAAATATCTACACCGCTATCTGCATAAACATGAAAATATCTGCCCAACTATCTGTATAAACATGGAAATATCTGCACCGCTATCTTTATAGACATGGAAATATCTACACCGCTATCTGCATAAACATGGAAATATCCACACCGCTATCTGTGTAAACATGGAAATGTCTACATCGCTGTCTGTGTAAACATGGAAATATCTACACCGCCATCTGTGTAAACATGGAAATATCTTCACCGCCATCTCTATAAACTTGGAAATATCTACACCGCTATCTGTTTGAACTTGGAAATATCTACACTGCTATCTATATAAAATTGAAATTATCTACACCACTATCTCTATAAACATGGAAATATCTACACTGTTATCTGTATAAACATGAAAATATCTACACCGCTATCTGTATAAACATGGAAATATCTTCACCGCTATCTGTATAAACATGGAAATATCTACAACGCTGTCACCATAAACTTGGAAATAACTACACCACTATCTCTATAAACATGGAAATATCTGGACCGCCATCTCTATAAACATGGAAATATCTACACCACCATCTCTATGAACATGGAAATATCTACACCGCCATCTGTACGAACATGGAAATATCTACACCGCTATCTGTATGAACATGGAAATATCTACACTGCTATCTGTATGAACATGGAAATATTTACACCGCTGTCTGTATGAACATGGAAATATCTACACCGCTATCTGTATGAACATGGAAATATCTACACAGCTATCTGTATATCAATGGAAATATCTACACTGCTATCTCTATAAACATGGAAATTACTACACTGCTATCTGTATAGACATGGAAATATCTCCACCGCCATCTCTATGAACATGGAAATATCTACACCGCCATTTGTATGAACGTGGAAATATCTACACCGCCATCTGTATGAACATGGAAATATCTACACCGCCATTTGTATGAACATGGAAATATCTACACCGCCATCTGTATGAACATGGAAATATCTACACCACCATCTCTATAAACGTGGAAATATCTACATCGCTATCTGTATGAACTTGGAAATATCTACACTGCTCTCGGTATAAAATTGAAATTATCTACACCACTATCTCTATAAACATAGAAATATCTACACTGCTATCTGTATAAACATGGAAATATCTACACTGCTATCTGTATAAACATGGAAATATCTTAACCGCTATCTGTATAAACATGGAAATATCTAGACCGCCATCTCTATAAACATCGAAATATCTACACCACCATCTGTATAAACATGGAAATATCTATACCGCTATCTGCATAAACAAGGAAATATCTACACCACCATCTCTATGAACATGGAAATATCTACACCGCCATCAGTACGAACATGGAAATATCTACACCGCCATCTGTGTGAACATGTAAATATCTACACCGCGATCTGTATGAACATGGAAATATCTACACCGCTATCTGTATGAACATGGAAATATCTACACAGTTATCTGTATGAACATGGAAATATCTACACCGCTCTCTGTATGAACATGGAAATATCTACACCGCTATCTGTATGAACATGGAAATATCTAGACCGCTATCTGTATGAACATGCAAATATCTACACAGCTATCTGTATATCAATGGAAATATCTACACTGCTATCTCTATAAACATGCAAATAACTACACTGCTATCTGTATAAATATGGAAATATCAACACCGCAACTTGTATGAACATGGAAATATCTACACTGCCATCCGTACGAACATGGAAATATCGTCACCGCCATCTGTATGAACATGTAAATATCTACACCGCCATCTGTATGAACATGGAAATATCTACAATGCTAACTGTATGGACATGGAAATATCTACACCGCTCTTGGTATGAACATGGAAATATCTACACCGCTATCTGCATGAACATGGAAATATCTACACCGCTATCTGTATGAACATGGAAATATCTACACCGCTATCTGTATGAAAATGGAAATATCTACACCGCTATCTGTATTAACATGCAAATACCTACACAGCTATCTGTATAAAATTGGAATTATCTACACCACTATCTCTATAAACATGGAAATATCTACACCGCCATCTCTATGAACATGGAAATATCTACACCGCCATTTGTATGAACATGGAAATATCTACACCGCCATCTCTATGAACATGGAAATATCTACACCGCCATTTGTATAAACATGGAAATATCTACACCACCATCTGTATGAACATGGAAATATCTTCACCGCCAACTGTATGAACATGGGTATATCTACACCGCCATCTGGATGATCATGGAAATATGTACACAGCTATCTGCATATGCATGGAAATATCTACACAGATTTCTCTATAAATATGGAAATAACTACAGCGCTATCTCTATAAACTTCGAAATATCTACACCGCCATCTGTATGAACATGGAAATATCTACAAAGCCATCTGTTCGAACAAGGACATATCTACACCGCCATCTGTATTAAGATGGAAATATCTACACCGCTATCTGTATAAACATGGAAATATCTGCCCATCTGTATAAACATGGAAATATCCGCACCGCTATCTGTATAAACATGGAAATATCTACACCGCTATCTGCAAAAACATGGAAATATCCACATCGCTATCTGTGTAAAAATGGAAATGTCTACACCGCTATCTGTGTAAACATGGAAATATCTTCACCCCAATCTGTCTAAACATGAATATATCTACACCGCCTTCTCTATAAACATGGAAATATCTGCACCGCCATCTGTATGAACATGGAAATATCTACACCGCCATCTCTATAAACGTGGAAATATATACACCGCTATCTGTATGAACTTGGAAATATCTCCACTGCTATCTGTATAAAATTGAAATTATCTACACCCCCATTTCTTTAAACATGGAAATAACTACACTGTTATCTGTATAAACATGGAAATATCTACACCGCTATGTGTATAAACATGGAAATATCTTCACCGCTATCTGTATAAACATGGAAATATCTACAACGCTGTCTCTATAAACTTGGAAATAACTACACCACTATCTCTATAAACATGGAAATAACTAGACCGCCATCTCTATAAACATGGAAATACCTACACCACCATCTGTATAAACATGGAAATATCTATACCGCTATCTGCATAAACATGGAAATATCTACACCGCCATCTCTATGAACATGGAAATATCTACACCACCATCTGTACGAACATGGAAATATCTACACCGCCATCTGTATGAACATGTAAATATCTACACCACCATCTGTATGAACATGGAAATATCTACACCGCTAACTGTATGAACATGGAAATATCTACACCGCTATCTGTATGAACATGGAAATATCTACACCGTTATCTGTATGAACATGGAAATATCTACACCGCTATCTGTATGAACATGGAAATATCTACACCGCTATCTGTATGAACATGGAAATATCCACACCGCTATCTGTACGAACATGGAAATATCTACACCGCTATCTGTATGAACATGCAAATATCTACACAGCTATCTGTATATCAATGGAAATATCTACACTGCTATCTCTATAAACATGGAAATAACTACACTGCTATCGGTATAAACATGGAAATATCTACACCGCCACCTGTATGAACATGGAAATGTCTACACTGCCATCCATACGAACATGGAAATATCTACACCGCCATCTCTATTAACATGGAAATATCTACACCGCCATCAGTATGAACATAGAAATATCTACACCGCCATCTCTATAAACGTGGAAATATCTACATCGCTATCTGTATGAACTTGGAAATACCTACACCGCTATCTGTATGAACATGCAAATATCTACACAACTATCTGTATATAAATGGAAATATCTACACTGCTATCTCTACAAACATGGAAATAACTACACTGCTATCTGTATAAACATGGAAATATCTACACCGCCATCTCTATTAACATGGAATTATCTACACCGCCATTTGTATCAACATGGAAATATCTACACCGCCATCTCTATAAAAGTGGAAATATCTAAACCGCTATCTGTTTGAACATGGAAATATCTACACTGCTATCTGTACAAAAGTGGAAATATCTATACCACTATCTCTATAAACATGGAAATATCTACACCGCTATCTCTATAAACTTGGAAATATCTACACCAGTACGTGTATCAACATGGAAATATCTACACCGCTATCTCTATGAACATGGAAATATCTACACCGCCATCTGTATGAACATGGAAATATCTACACCGCTAACTGTATGACCATGGAAATATCCACACCGCTATTGGTATGAAGATGGAAATATCTACACCGTTATCTGTATGAACATGGAAATATCTACACCGCTATCTGTATGAACATGGAAATATCTACACCGCTATCTGTATTAAGATGGAAATATCTACACCGCTATCTTTATGAACATGCAAATATCTACCCAGCTATCTGTATAAAATTGAAATTATCTACACCGCTATCTCTATAAATGTGGAAATAACTACACTGCTATCTGTATAAACATGGAAATATCTACAACGCCATCTCTATGAACATGGAAATATCTACACCGCCATTTCTATGAACATGGAAATATCTACACCGCCATCTCTATGAACATGGAAATATCTACACCGCCATTTTTATGAACATGGAAATATCTACACCGACATCTGTATGAACATGGAAATATCTTCACCGCCATCTGTATGAACATGGATATATCTACACCAACATCTGGATGAACATGGAAATATCTACACCGCTATCTGCATGAACATTGAAATATCTACACAGCTGTCTGCATATGCATGGAAATATCTACACAGATTTCTCTTCAAATATGGAAATAACTACCGCGCTGTCTCTATAAACTTCGAAATATCTACACCGCCATCTGTATGAACATGGAAATATCTACACCGCCATCTGTACGAACATGGACATATCTACACCGCCATCTGTATTAAGATGGAAATATCTACACTGCTATATGTACAAACATGGAAATATCTGCCCAACTGTCTGTATAAACATGGAAATATCCGCACCGCTATCTGTATAAACATGGAAATATCTACACCGCTATCTGCATAAACATGGAAATATCCACACCGCTCTCTGTGTAAACATGGAAATGTCTACAACGCTATCTGTGTAAACATGGAAATATCTACACCGCCATCTGTGTAAACATGAAAATATCTACACCACCATCTCTATCAACATGGAAATACCTACACCGCCATCAGTATGAACGTGGAAATATCTACACCGCCATCTCTATAAACGTGGAAATGTCTACACCGCTATCTGTATGTACTTGGAAATATCTACACTGCTATCTGTATAAAATTGAAATTATCTACACCACTATCTCTACAAAGATGGAAATATCTACAATGTTATCTGTATAGACATGAAAATATCTACACTGCTATCTGTATAAACATGGAAATACCTTCACCGCTCTCTGTATAAACATGGAAATATCTACAACGCTGTCTCTATAAACTTGGAAATAACTACACCACTATCTCTATAAACATGGAAATATCTAGACCGCCATCTCTATAACCATGGAAATATCTACACCACCTTCTGTATAAACATGGAAATATCTATACCGCTATCTGCATAAACATGGAAATATCTACACCGCCATCTCTATGAACATGGAAATATCTACACCGCCATCTGTACGAACATGGAAATATCTACACCGCCATCTGCATGAACATGTAAATATCTACACCGCCATCTGTATGAACATGGAAATATCTACAAGGCTAACTGTATGAACATGGAAATATCTGCACCGCTATCTGAACGAACATGGAAATATCTACGCCGCTATCTGTACGAATATGCAAATATCTACACAGCTATCTGTATATCAATGGAAATACCTACACTGCTATCTCTATAAACATGGAAATAACTACACTGCTATCTGCATTAACATGGAAATATCTACACCGCCACCTGTATGAACATGGAAATATCTACAATGCCATCCGTACGAACATGGAAATATCTACACCGCTATCTGTATGAACATGGAAATATCTACACCGCTATCTGTATGAAGATGGAAATACCTACACCGCTATCTGTATGAACATGCAAATATCTACCCAGCTATCTGTTTAAAATTGAAATTATTTACACCGCTATCTCTATAAACGTGGAAATAACTTCACTGCTATCTGTATAAACATTTAAATATCTACACCGCCATCTCTATAAACATGGAAATATCTACACCGCCATTTCTATGAACATGGAAATATCTACACAGCCATCTCTATGAACTTGGAAATATCTACACCGCCATCTGTACGAACATGGAAATATCTACTCCGCCATCTGTATGAACATGTAAATATCTACACCGCCATCTGTATGAACATGGAAATATCTACACCGCTATCTGTATGAACATGGAAATATCTACACCGCTATCTGTATGAACATGGAAATATCTACACCGCTATCTGTAAGAACATGCAAATATCTACACAGCTATCTGTATATCAGTGGAAATATCTACACTGCTATCTCTATAAACATGGAAATAACTACACTGCTATCTGTATAAACATGGAAATATCTACACCGCCATCTCTATGAGCATGGAAATATCTACACCGCCATTTGTATGAACACGGAAATATCTACACTGTCATCTCTATGAACATGGAACTATATACACCGCCATTTGTATGAACATGGAAATATCTTCACCGCCATCTGTATGAATATGGATATATCTACAACGGCATCTGCATGAACATGGAAATATCTACACCGCTATCTGCATGAACATGGAAATGTCTACACAGCTATCTGCATATACATTGAAATATCTGCACAGATTTCTTTATAAATATGGATATAATTACAGCGCTATCTCTATAAACTTCGAAACATCTACACCGCCATCTGTATGAACATGGAAATATCTACACCGCCATCTGTACAAACATGGACATAACTACAAAGCCATCTGTATTAAGATGGAAATATCTACACCGCTATCTGTATAAACATGGAAATATCTGCCCAACTATCTGAATAAACATGGAAATACCTGCACCGCTATCTGTATAAACATGGAAATACCTACACCGCTATCTGCATAAACATGGAAATATCCACACCGCTATCTGTCTAAACATGGAAATGTCTACACCGCTATCTGTGTAAACATGGAAATATCTACACCGCCATCTGTGTAAACATGAAAATATCTACACCGCCATCTCTATAAACATGGAAATATCTACACCGCCATCTGTATGAACATGGAAATATCTACACCGCCATCTCTATAAACGTGGAAATATCTACACCGCTATCTGTATGAACTTGGAAATATCTACACTGCTATCTGTATGAAATTGAAATTATCTACACCACTATCTCTATAAACATGGAAATACCTACACTGTTATCTGTATAAACATGGAAATATCTACACCGCTATCTGTATAAACATGGAAATATCGTCACTGCTATCTGTATAAACATGGAAATATCTACAACGCTGTCTCTATAAACTTGGAAATAACTACACCACAATCTCTCTAAACATTGAAATATCTAGACCGCCATCTCCATAAACATGGAAATATCTACACCACCATCTGTATAAACATGGAAATAACTATACTGCTATCTGCATAAACATGGAAATATCTACACCGCCATCTCTATGAACATGGAAATATCTACAGCGCCATCTGTACAAACATGGACATATCTACAAAGCCATCTATATTAAGATGGAAATATCTACACCGCTATCTGTATAAACATGGAAATATCTGCCCAACTATCTGTATAAACATGGAACTATCCGCACCGCTATCTGTATAAACATGGAAATATCTACACCGCTATCTGCATAAACATGGAAATATCCACACCGCTATCTGTGTAAACATGAAAATATCTACACCGCCATCTCTATAAACATGGAAATATCTACACCGCCGTCTGTGTGAACATGGAAATATCTACACCGCCATCTCTATAAACGTGGAAATATCCACACCGCTATCTGTATGAACTTGGAAATATCTACAGTACTCTCGGTATAAAATTGAAATTATCTACACCACTATCTCTATACACATGGAAATGACTACTCTGCTATCTGTATAAACATGGAAATATCTACACCACTATCTGTATAAACATGGAAATATCTTCACCGCTATCTGTATAAACATGGAAATATCTACAGCGCTGTCTCTATAAACTTGGAAATAACTACACCACTCTCTCTGTAAACTTGGAAATATCTAGAGCATCATCTCTATAAACATGGAAATATCTACACCTCCATCTGTATAAACATGGAAATATCTATACCGCTATCTGCATAAACATGGAAATACCTTCACTGCCATCTCTATGAACATGGAAATATCCACAACGCCATCTGTGCGAACATGGAAATATCTACACCGCCATTTGTATGAACATGGAAATATCTTCACCGCCATCTGTATGAACATGGATATATCTACAACGGCATCTGGATGAACATGGAAATATCTACACCGCTATCTGCATGAACATAGAAATATCTACACAGCTGTCTGCATATGCATGGAAATATCTACACAGATTTCTCTATAAATATGGAAATAACTACAGCGCTGTCTCTATAAACTTCGAAATATCTACACCGCCATCTGTATGAACATGGAAATATCTACACCGCCATCTGTACGAACATGGACATATCCACACCGCCATATGTATTAAGATGGAAACTTCTACACCGGTATCTGTATAAACATGGAAATATCTGCCAAACTATCTGTTTAAACATGGAAATATCCGCACCGCTACCTGTATAAACATGGAAATATGTACACAGCTATCTGCATAAACATGGAAATGTCCGCACCGCTATCTGTGTAAACATGGAAATGTCTACAACGCTATCTGTGTAAACATGGAAATATCTACAAAGCCATCTGTGTAAACATGAAAATATCTACACCGCCATCTCTATAAACATGGAAATATCTACACCGCCATCAGAATGAACATGGAAATATCTACACCGCCATCTCTATAAACGTGGAAATATCTACACCGCTATCTGTATGAACTTGGAAATATCTACACTGCTCTCGCTAAAAATTTGAAATTATCTACACCACTATCTCTATAAACATGGAAATATCTACACTGCTATCTGTAAAAACATGGAAATATCTACACCGCTATCTGTATAAACATGGAAATATCTTCACCGCTATCTGTATAAACATGGAAATATCTACAATGCTCTCTCTATAAACTTGGAAATAACTACAACACTATCTCTATAAACATGGAAATATCTAGACCGCCATCTCTATAAACATGGAAATATCTACACCACCATCTGTATAAACATGGAAATATCTATACCGCTATCTGCATAAACATGGAAATATCTACACCGCCATCACTATGAACATGGAAATATCTACACGGCCATCCGTAAGAACATGGAAATATCTACACCGCAATCTCTATAAACATGGAAATATCTACACCGCCGTCTGTATGAACATGGAAATATCTTCACCGCCATCTTTATAAACTTGGAAATATCTACACCGCTATCTGTTTGAACTTGGAAATATCTACACTGCTATCTATATAAAATTGAAATTATCTACACCACTATCTCTATAAACATGGAAATATCTACACTGTTATCTGTATAAACATGGAAATATCTACACCGCTATCTGTATAAACATGGAAATATCTTCACCGCTATCTGTATAAACATGGAAATATCTACAACGCTGTCTCTATAAACTTGGAAATAACTACACCACTATCTCTATAAACATGGAAATATCTGGACCGCCACCTCTATAAACATGGAAATATCTACACCGCCATCTGTATGAACATGGAAATATCTACACCGCCATCTGTATGAACATGGAAATATCTACACCTCTAACTGTATGAACAAGGAAATATCTACACCGATATCTGTACGAACATGGAAATATCTACACCGCTATCTGTATGAACATGGAAATATTTACACCGCTATCTGTATGAACATGCAAATATCTACACAGCTGTCTGTATATCAATGGAAATACCTACACTGCTATCTCAATAAACATGGAAATATCTACACTGCTATCTGTATAAACATGGAAATATCTACACCACCATCCCTATGAACATGGAAATATCTACAACGCCATTTGTATGAACATGGAAATATCTACACCGCCATCTCTATCAACATGGAAATATCTACACCGCCATTTGTATGAACATGGAAATATCTACACCGACCTCTGTATGAACATGGAAATATCTTCACCTCCATCTGTATCAGCATGGATATATCTACACCGGCATCTGGATGAACATGGAAATATCTACAGCGCTTTCTGCATGAACATGGAAATATCTACACAGCTATATCCATATACATGGAAATAACTACACAGATTTCTCTATAAATATGGAAATAACTACAGTGCTATCTGTATAAACTTCGAAATATCTACACCGCCATCTGTACGAACATGGACAAATCTACACCGCCATCTGTATTAAGATGGAAATATCTACACCGCTATCTGTATAAACATGAAAATATCTGCCCAACTATCTGTATAAACATGGAAATATCCGCACCGCTATCTTTATAGACATGGAAATGTCTACACAGCTATCTGCATAAAAATGGAAATATCCACACCGCTATCTGTGTAAACATGGAAATGTCTACACCGCTGTCTGTGTAAACATGGAAATATCTACACCGCCGTCTGTGTAAACATGGAAATAACTACACCGCCATCTCTATAAACATGGAAATATCTACACCGCCGTCTGTATGAACATGGAAATATCTATACCGCTATCTGCATAAACATGGAAATATCTACACCGCCATCTCTATGAACATGGAAATATATACACTGCCATCCGTAAGAACATGTAAATATCTACACCGCCATCTGTATGAACTTGTAAATATCTACACCGCCATCTGTATGAACATGGAAATATCTACAAATCTAACTGTATGAACATGGAAATATCTACACCGATATCTGTACGAACATGGAAATATCTACACCGCTATCTGTATGAACATGGAAATATCTACACCGCTATCTGTATGAACATGGAAATATCTACACCGCCCTCTGTATGAACATGGAAATATCTACACCGCTATCTGTATGAACATGCAAATATCTACACAGCTATCTGTCTATCAATGGAAATATCTACACTGCTATCTCAATAAACATGGAAATATCTACACTGCTATCTGTATAAACATAGAAATATCTACACCACCATCTCTATGAACATGAAAATACCTACAACTCCATTTGTATGAACATGGAAATATCTACACCGCCATCTCTATGAACATGGAAATATCTTCACCGCCATTTGAACATGGCAATATCTACACCGCCCTCTGTATGAACATGGAAATATCTTCACCGCCATCTGTATGAGCATGGATATATCTACACCGGCATCTGGATGAACATGGAAATATCTACTGCGCTATCTGCATAAACATGGAAATATCTACACAGCTATATCCATATACATGGAAGTTCCTACACAGATTTCTCTATAAATATTAAAATAACTACAGCGCTATCTGTATAAACTTCGAAATATCTACACCGCCATCTGTATGAACATGGAAATATCTACACCGCCATCTGTACGAACATGGACATATCTACACCGCCATCTGTATTAAGATGGAAATATCTACACCGCAATCTGTATAAACATGAAAATATCTGCCCAACTATCTGTATAAACATGGAAATATCCGCACCGCTATCTGTGTAGACATTGAAATATCTACACCGCTATCTGCATAAACATGGAAATATCCACACCGCTATCTTTGTAAATATAGAAATGTCTACACCGCTGTCTGTGTAAACATGGAAATATCTACACCGCCATCTGTGTAAACATGGAAATAACTACACCGCCATCTCTATAAACATGGAAATATCTACACCGCCGTCTGTATGAACATGGAAATATCTATACCGCTATCTGCATAAACATGGAAATATCTACACCGCCATCTCCATGAACATGGAAATATCTACACTGCCATCTGTATGAACATGGAAATATCTACACCGCCATCTGTATGAACATGTAAATATCTACACCGCCATCTGTATGAACATGGAAATATCTACACCTCTAACTGTATGAACATGGAAATATCTACACCGATATCTGTACGAACATGGAAATATCTACACCGCTATCTGTATGAACATGGAAATATCTACACCGCTATCTGTATGAACATGGAAATATCTACACCGCCCTCTGTATGAACATGGAAATATCTACACCGCTATCTGTATGAACATGCAAATATCTACACAGCTATCCGTATATCAATGTAAATATCTACACTGCTATCTCAATAAACATGGAAATATCTACACTGCTATCTGTATAAACATGGAAATATCAACACTACCATCTATATGAACATGAAAATATCTACAACGCCATTTGTATGAACATGGAAATATCTACACCGCCATCTCTATGAACATGGAAATATCTACACCGCCATTTGTATGAACATGGAAATATCTACACCGCCCTCTGTATGAACATGGAAATATCTTCACCGCCATCTGTATGAGCCTGGATATATCTACACCGGCATCTGGATGAACATGGAAATATCTACAGCGCTATCTGCATGAACATGGAAATATCTACACAGCTATATCCATATACATGGAAATACCTACACAGATTTCTCTATAAATATGGAAATAACTACAGCGCTATCTGTATAAACTTCGAAATATCTAAACCGCCATCTGTATGAACATGGAAATATCTACACCGCCATCTGTACGAACATGGACATATCTACACCGCCATCTGTATTAAGATGGAAATATCTACACCGCTATCTGCATAAACATGAAAATATCTGCCCAACTATCTGTATAAACATGGAAATATCTGCACCGCTATCTTTATAGACATGGAAATATCTACACCGCTATCTGCATAAACATGGAAATATCCACACCGCTATCTGTGTAAACATGGAAATGTCTACACCGCTGTCTGTGTAAACATGGAAATATCTACACCGCCATCTGTGTAAACATGGAAATATCTTCACCGCCATCTCTATAAACTTGGAAATATCTACACCGCTATCTGTTTGAATTGGAAATATCTACACTGCTATCTATATAAAATTGAAATTATCTACACCACTATCTCTATAAACATGGAAATATCTACACTGTTATCTGTATAAACATGAAAATATCTACACCGCTATCTGTATAAACATGGAAATATCTTCACCGCTATCTGTATAAACATGGAAATATCTACAACGCTGTCACCATAAACTTGGAAATAACTACACCACTATCTCTATAAACATGGAAATATCTGGACCGCCATCTCTATAAACATGGAAATATCTACACCACCGTCTCTATGAACATGGAAATATCTACACCGCCATCTGTACGAACATGGAAATATCTACACCGCTATCTGTATGAACATGGAAATATCTACACTGCTATCTGTATGAACATGGAAATATTTACACCGCTGTCTGTATGAACATGGAAATATCTACACCGCTATCTGTATGAACATGGAAATATCTACACAGCTATCTGTATATCAATGGAAATATCTACACTGCTATCTCTATAAACATGGAAATTACTACACTGCTATCTGTATAGACATGGAAATATCTCCACCGCCATCTCTATGAACATGGAAATATCTACACCGCCATTTGTATGAACGTGGAAATATCTACACCGCCATCTGTATGAACATGGAAATATCTACACCGCCATTTGTATGAACATGGAAATATCTACACCGCCATCTGTATGAACATGGAAATATCTACACCACCATCTCTATAAACGTGGAAATATCTACATCGCTATCTGTATGAACTTGGAAATATCTACACTGCTCTCGGTATAAAATTGAAATTATCTACACCACTATCTCTATAAACATAGAAATATCTACACTGCTATCTGTATAAACATGGAAATATCTACACTGCTATCTGTATAAACATGGAAATATCTTAACCGCTATCTGTATAAACATGGAAATATCTAGACCGCCATCTCTATAAACATCGAAATATCTACACCACCATCTGTATAAACATGGAAATATCTATACCGCTATCTGCATAAACAAGGAAATATCTACACCACCATCTCTATGAACATGGAAATATCTACACCGCCATCAGTACGAACATGGAAATATCTACACCGCCATCTGTGTGAACATGTAAATATCTACACCGCGATCTGTATGAACATGGAAATATCTACACCGCTATCTGTATGAACATGGAAATATCTACACAGTTATCTGTATGAACATGGAAATATCTACACCGCTCTCTGTATGAACATGGAAATATCTACACCGCTATCTGTATGAACATGGAAATATCTAGACCGCTATCTGTATGAACATGCAAATATCTACACAGCTATCTGTATATCAATGGAAATATCTACACTGCTATCTCTATAAACATGGAAATAACTACACTGCTATCTGTATAAATATGGAAATATCAACACTGCAACTTGTATGAACATGGAAATATCTACACTGCCATCCATACGAACATGGAAATATCGTCACCGCCATCTGTATGAACATGTAAATATCTACACCGCCATCTGTATGAACATGGAAATATCTACAATGCTAACTGTATGGACATGGAAATATCTACACCGCTATTGGTATGAACATGGAAATATCTACACCGCTATCTGCATGAACATGGAAATATCTACACCGCTATCTGTATGAACATGGAAATATCTACACCGCTATCTGTATGAAAATGGAAATATCTACACCGCTATCTGTATTAACATGCAAATACCTACACAGCTATCTGTATAAAATTGGAATTATCTACACCACTATCTCTATAAACATGGAAATATCTACACCGCCATTTGTATAAACATGGAAATATCTACACCACCATCTGTATGAACATGGAAATATCTTCACCGCCAACTGTATGAACATGGGTATATCTACACCGCCATCTGGATGATCATGGAAATATGTACACAGCTATCTGCATATGCATGGAAATATCTACACAGATTTCTCTATAAATATGGAAATAACTACAGCGCTATCTCTATAAACTTCGAAATATCTACACCGCCATCTGTATGAACATGGAAATATCTACAAAGCCATCTGTTCGATCAAGGACATATCTACACCGCCATCTGTATTAAGATGGAAATATCTACACCGCTATCTGTATAAACATGGAAATATCTGCCCATCTGTATAAACATGGAAATATCCGCACCGCTATCTGTATAAACATGGAAATATCTACACCGCTATCTGCAAAAACATGGAAATATCCACATCGCTATCTGTGTAAAAATGGAAATGTCTACACCGCTATCTGTGTAAACATGGAAATATCTTCACCCCAATCTGTCTAAACATGAATATATCTACACCGCCTTCTCTATAAACATGGAAATATCTGCACCGCCATCTGTATGAACATGGAAATATCTACACCGCCATCTCTATAAACCTGGAAATATATACACCGCTATCTGTATGAACTTGGAAATATCTCCACTGCTATCTGTATAAAATTGAAATTATCTACACCCCTATTTCTTTAAACATGGAAATAACTACACTGTTATCTGTATAAACATGGAAATATCTACACCGCTATGTGTATAAACATGGAAATATCTTCACCGCTATCTGTATAAACATGGAAATATCTACAACGCTGTCTCTATAAACTTGGAAATAACTACACCACTATCTCTATAAACATGGAAATAACTAGACCGCCATCTCTATAAACATGGAAATACCTACACCACCATCTGTATAAACATGGAAATATCTATACCGCTATCTGCATAAACATGGAAATATCTACACCGCCATCTCTATGAACATGGAAATATCTACACCACCATCTGTACGAACATGGAAATATCTACACCGCCATCTGTATGAACATGTAAATATCTACACCACCATCTGTATGAACATGGAAATATCTACACCGCTAACTGTATGAACATGGAAATATCTACACCGCTATCTGTATGAACATGGAAATATCTACACCGTTATCTGTATGAACATGGAAATATCTACACCGCTATCTGTATGAACATGGAAATATCTACACCGCTATCTGTATGAACATGGAAATATCCACACCGCTATCTGTACGAACATGGAAATATCTACACCGCTATCTGTATGAACATGCAAATATCTACACAGCTATCTGTATATCAATGGAAATATCTACACTGCTATCTCTATAAACATGGAAATAACTACACTGCTATCGGTATAAACATGGAAATATCTACACCGCCACCTGTATGAACATGGAAATGTCTACACTGCCATCCATACGAACATGGAAATATCTACACCGCCATCTCTATTAACATGGAAATATCTACACCGCCATCAGTATGAACATAGAAATATCTACACCGCCATCTCTATAAACGTGGAAATATCTACATCGCTATCTGTATGAACTTGGAAATACCTACACCGCTATCTGTATGAACATGCAAATATCTACACAACTATCTGTATATAAATGGAAATATCTACACTGCTATCTCTACAAACATGGAAATAACTACACTGCTATCTGTATAAACATGGAAATATCTACACCGCCATCTCTATGAACATGGAATTATCTACACCGCCATTTGTATCAACAAGGAAATATCTACACCGCCATCTCTATAAAAGTGGAAATATCTAAACCGCTATCTGTTTGAACATGGAAATATCTACACTGCTATCTGTACAAAAGTGGAAATATCTATACCACTATCTCTATAAACATGGAAATATCTACACCGCTGTCTCTATAAACTTGGAAATATCTACACCAGTACGTGTATCAACATGGAAATATCTACACCGCTATCTCTATGAACATGGAAATATCTACACCGCCATCTGTATGAACATGGAAATATCTACACCGCTAACTGTATGACCATGGAAATATCCACACCGCTATTGGTATGAAGATGGAAATATCTACACCGTTATCTGTATGAACATGGAAATATCTACACCGCTATCTGTATGAACATGGAAATATCTACACCGCTATCTGTATTAAGATGGAAATATCTACACCGCTATCTTTATGAACATGCAAATATCTACCCAGCTATCTGTATAAAATTGAAATTATCTACACCGCTATCTCTATAAACGTGGAAATAACTACACTGCTATCTGTATAAACATGGAAATATCTACAACGCCATCTCTATGAACATGGAAATATCTACACCGCCATTTCTATGAACATGGAAATATCTACACCGCTATCTGTTTGAACATGGAAATATCTACACCGCTATCTGCATGAAAATGGAAATATCTACACAGCGATCTGCACATACATGGAAACATCTACAAAGCTATCTCTTTACACATGGAAATAACTACAGCGCTATCTCTATAAACATGCAAATATCTACACCACCATCTGTATGAACATGGAAATATATGCACCGCCAACTGTATGAACATATAAATAACTACACCGCCATCTGTATTAAGATGGAGATATCTACACCGCTATCTGTATAAACATGGAAATATCTACACCGCTATCTGTATAAACATGGAAATATCTACACCTCTACCTGTATAAACAAGGAAATATCAGCACCGCTATATGTATGAATCTGGAAATATCTACACCGGTATCTGTATGAACATGGAAATATCTACACCGCTATCTGTATGAACATGGAAATATCTACACCGCTATCTGTAGGAACATGGAAATATCTACACCGCTATCTGTTTGAACATGGAAATATCTACACCGCTGTCTGCATGGAAATGGAAATATCTACACAGCTATCTGCATATACATGGAAATATCTACACAGCTACCTCTTTACACATGGAAATAACTACACCGCTATCCCTATAAACTTGGAAATATCTACACCGCCATCTGTATGAACATGGAAATATCTGCACCGCCATCTGTATGAACATATAAACATCTACACCGCCATCTGTATTAAGAAGGAGATATCTACACCGCTATCTGTATAAACATGGAAATATCTATACCGCTATCTGTATAAACATGGAAATTTCTACACCGCTATCTGTATAAACATGGAAATATCTACACCGCTACCTGTATAAACATGGAAATATCAGCACCGCTATCGGTATGAACATGTAAATATCTACACCGCTATCTGTATGAACATGGAAATATCAACACCGCTATCTGTATGAACATGGAAATATCTTCACCGTCATCTGTATGAACATGGATATATCTACACAGCCATCTGTATGAACATGGAAATATCTACACCGCTATCTGTATGAACATGGAAATATCTATACCGCTGTCTGTATGAACATGGAAATATCTTCACCGCCATCTGTGTGAACATGGATATGTCTACACAGCCATCTGGATGAACATGGAAATATCTACACCGCGATCTGTATGAACATGGAAATATCTTCACCGCTATCTGTTTGAACATGGAAATATCTAAACCCCTATCTGCATGAAAATAGAAATATCTACACAGCTATCTGCATATACATGGAAATATCTACAAAGCTATCTCTATACACATGGAAATAACTGCACCACTATCTCTATAAACATGGAAATATCTACAGCGCCATCTGTATGAACATGGAAATATCTGCACCGCCATCTGTATGAACATTTAAATATCTACACCGCCATCTGCTTTAAGATGGAGATATCTTCACCGCTATCTGTATAAACTTGGAAATATCTACACCGCTACCTGTATAAACATGGAAATATCAGCACCGCTATCTGTATGAACATGGAAATATCTACACCGCTATGTCTGTGAACATGGAAATATCTACACCGCTATCTGTTTAAACATGGAAATATCTAAACCGCTATCTGCATGAAAATGGAAATATCTACACAGCTATCTGCATATACATGGAAATATCTACACAGCTATCTCTTTACACATGGAAATAACTACACCGCTATCTGTATGAACATGGAAATATCTTCACCGCCATCTGTATGAACATGGATATATCTATACAGCCATCTGGATGAACATGGAAATATCTACACCGCTATTTGTATGAACATGGAAATATCTACACCGCTATCTGTGTAAATATGCATACACCTTCACCGCAATCTGTATAAACATGGAAATATCTACACCGCTATCTGTATGAACATGGAAATATCTACACCGCTGTTTGAACATGGAAATATCTACACCGCTATCTGTGTAAACATGCATACATCTTCACCGCTATAAGTATAAACATGGAAATATCTACACTGCTATCTGTATGAACATGGAAATATCTACACCGCTATCTGTATGAACATGGAAATATCTACACCGCTATCTGTTTGAACATGGAAATATCTACACCGCTATCTGCATGAAAATGGAAATATCTACACTGCTATCTGCATATGCATGGAAATATCTACACAGCTATCTCTTTACTCATGGAAATAACTACACCGCTATCTGTATGAACATGGAAATAACTACACCGCCATCTGTATGAACATGGAAATATCTGCACCGCCAACTGTATGAACATATAAATATCTACACCGCCATCTGTATTAAGATGGAGATATCTACACCGCTATCTGTATAAACATGGAAATATCTACACCGCTATCTGTATAAACATGGAAAAATCTACACCGCTATCTGTATAAACATGGAAATATCTACACCGCTACTTGTATAAACATGGAAATATCAGCACCGCTATCAGTATGAACATGGAAATATCTACACCGCTATCTGTATGAACATAGAAATATCTACACCGCTATCTGTATGAACATGGAAATAACTTCACCGCCATCAGTATGAACATGGATATATCTACACCGCTATCTGTATAAACATGGATATATCTACACCGCTCTCTGTATAAACATGGAAATATCTACACTGCTACCTGTATAAACATGGAAATATCTAAACCGCTACCTGTATAAACATGGAAATAGCACCGCTATCTGTATGAACATGGAAATATCAGCCCCTCTATCTGTATGAACATGGAAATATCTACACCGCTATCTCTATGAACATGGAAATATCTACACCGCTATCTGTTTGGACATGGAAATATCTAAACCGCTATCTGCATGAAAATGGAAATATCCACACAGCTATCTGTATATACATGGAAATATCTACACAGCTATCTCTTTACACATGGAAATAACTACACCGCTATCTGTATAAACATGGAAATATCTACACCGCTATCTGTATGAACATAGAAAAATCTACACCGCTACCTGTATGAACATGGAAATATCTACACCGCTATCTGTATGAAAATGGAAATATCTACACCGCTATCTGTATGAACATGGAAATATCTACACCGCTATCTGAACATGGAAATATCTACACCGCCATCTGTATGAACATGGAAATATCTGCACCGCCATCTGTATGAACATATAAATATCTACACCAACATCTGTTTTAAGATGGAGATATCTATACCGCTATCTGAATAAACATGGAAATATCTACACCGCTATCTGTATAAACATGGAAATATCTACACCGCTATCTGTATAAACCTGGAAATATCTACACCGCTACCTGTATAAACATGGAAATATTAGCTCCGCTATCTGTATGAACATGGAAATATCTACACCGCTATCTGTATGAACATGGAAATATATACACCGCTACCTGTATGAACATGGAAATATCTACAAAGCTATCTGAATGAACATGGAAATACCTACACCGCTATCTGTTTGAACATGTAAATATCTACACCGCTAACTGCATGAAAATGGAAATATCTACAAAGCTATCTGCATATACATGGAAATATATAAACAGCTATCTCTTTACACACGGAAATAACTACACCGCTATATTTATAAAGATGGAAATATCTACACCACCATCTGTATGAACATGGAAATATCTGCACCGCCATCTGTATGAACATATAAATATCTACACCGCCATCTGTATTAAGAAGGAGATATCTACACCGCTATCTGAATAATCATGGAAATATCTACACCGCTACCTGAATAAACATGGAAATATCAGCACCGCTATCTGTATGAACATGGAAATATCTACACCGCTACCTGTATGAACGTGGAAATATCTACACCGCTATCTGTATGAACATGGAATTATCTACACCGCTATCTGTATGAACATGGAAATATCTACACCGCTATCTGTATGAACATGGAAATATCTACACCGCTATCTGTATGAACAAGGATATAACTACACAGCCATCTGGATGAACATGGAAATATCTACACCGCTATCTGTATGAACATGGAAATATCTTCACCGCCATCTGTATGAACATGGATATGTCTACACAGCCATCTGGATGAACATGGAAATATCTACACCGCTATCTGTATGAACATGGAAATATCTACACCGCTATCTGTGTAAACATGCATACATTTTCACCACTATCTGTATAAACATGGAAATATCTACACCGCTATCTCTATGAACATGGAAATATCTACACCGCTCTCTCTATGAACATGGAAATATCTACACCGCTATCTGTTTGAACATGGAAATATCTACACCGCTATGTCTATGAACATGGAAATATCTACACCGCTATCTGTTTAAACATGGAAATATCTAAAACGCTATCTGCATGAAAATGGAAATATCTACACAGCTATCTGCATATACATGGAAATATCTACACAGCTATCTCTTTACACACGGAAATAACTACACCGCTATCTGTATGAACATGGAAATATCTTCACCGCCATCTGTATGAACATGGATATATCAACACAGCCATCTGGATGAACATGGAAATATCTACACCGCTATCTGTATAAACATGCATGCATCTTCACCGCTATCTGTATAAACATGGAAATATCTACACTGCTACCGGCATGAACATGGAAATATCTACACCGCTATCTGAACATGGAAATATCTACACCGCTATCTGCATGAAAATGGAAATATCTACACAGCGATCTGCATATACATGGAAATATCTACAAAGCTATCTCTTTACACATGGAAATAACTACAGCACTATCTCTATATACATGCAAATATCTACACTGCCATCTGTATGAACATGGAAATATCTGCACCGACATCTGTATGAAGATATAAATATCTACACCCCAATCTATATTAAGATGGAGATATCTAAACCGCTATATGTATAAACATGGAAATATCTACACCGCTATCTGTATAAACATGGAAATATCTACACCGCTATCTGTATAAACATGGAAATATCTACACCGCTACCGGTATAAACATGGAAATATCAGCACCACTCTCTGTATGAACACGGAAATATCTACACCGCTATCTCTATGAACATGGAAATATCTACACCGCTATCTGTATGAACATGGAAATAGCTACACCGCTATCTGTATGAACATGGAAATATCTACACCACTACCTGTATGAACATGGAAATATCTACACCGCTATCTGTATGAACATGGATATATCTACACAGCCATCTGGATGACCATGGAAATATCTACACCGCTATCTGTATGAACATGGAAATATCTACACCGCTATCTGTGTAAATATGCATACATCTTCACCGCAATCTGTATAAACATGGAAATATCTTCACCGCTATCTGAATGAACACGGAAATGTCTACACCGCTATCTGTTTGAACATGGAAATATCTACACCGCTATCTGCATGAAAATGGAAATATCTACAGAGCTATCTGCATATACATGGAAATATCTACACAGCTATCTCTTTACACATGGAAATAACTACACCGCTATCTGTATGAACATGGAAATATCTACACCGCCATCTGTATGAACATGGAAATATCTGCACCGCCATCTGTATGAACATATAAATATCTACACCGCCATCTGTATTAAGATGGAGATATCTACACCGCTATCAGTATAAACATGGAAATTTCTACACCGCTATCTATATAAACATGGAAATAACTACACCGCTATCTGTATAAACATGGAAATATCTACACCGCTACCTGTATAAACATGGAAATATCAGCACCGCTATCTGTATGAACATGGAAATATCAGCCCCTCTATCTGTATGAACCTGGAAATACCTACACCGCTATATGTATGAACATGGAAATATCTACACCGCTATCCGTATGAACATGGAAATATCTACAACGCCATCTGTTTGAACATGGATATATCTACACAGCCATCTGGATGAACATGGAAATATCTACACCGCTATCTGTATGAACATGGAAATAGCTACACCGTTATCTTTATGAACATGGAAATATCTACACCACTATCTGTATGAACATGGAAATATCTACACCGCTATCTGTATGAACATGGAATTATCTTCACCGCCATCTGTATGAACATGGATATATCTGTACAGCCATCAGGATGAACATGGAAATATCTACACCACTATCTGTATGAACATGGAAATAGCTACACAGCTATCTGTATGAACATGGAAATATCTACACCGCTACCTGTATAAACATGGAAATATCAGCACAGCTATCTGTATGAACATGGAAATATCTACACCGCTATATGTATGAAGATGGAAATATCTACACCGCTATCTGTATGAACATGGAAATAGCTACACCTCTATCTGTATGAACATGGAAATATCTACACCACTATCTGTCTGAACATGGAAATATCTACACCGCTATCTGTATGAACAAGGATATAACTACACAGCCATCTGGATGAACATGGAAATAACTACACCGCTATCTGTATGAACATGGAAATAGCTACACCGCTATCTGTATGAACATGGAAATAACTACACCGCTATCTGTATGAACATGGAAATATCTTCACCGCCATCTGTATGAACATGGATATATCAACACAGCCATCTGGATGAACATGGAAATATCTACACCGCTATCTGTATAAACATGCATACATCTTCACCGCTATCTGTATAAACACGGAAATATCTACACTGCTACCTGCATGAACATGGAAATATCTACACCGCTATCTGAATATGGAAATATCTACACCGCTATCTGCATGAAAATGGAAATATCTACACAGCGATCTGCATATACATGGAAATATCTACAAAGCTATCTCTTTACACATGGAAATAACTACAGCGCTATCTCTATATACATGCAAATATCTACACTGCCATCTGTATGAACATGGAAATATCTGCACCGACATCTGTATGAAGATATAAATATCTACACCCCAATCTATATTAAGATGGAGATATCTACACCGCTATATGTATAAACATGGAAATATCTACACCGCTATCTGTATAAACATGGAAATATCTACACCGCTATCTGTATAAACATGGAAATATCTACACCGCTACCTGTATAAACATGGAAATATCAGCACCGCTATCTGTATGAACACGGAAATATCTACACCGCTATCTCTATGAACATGGAAATATCTACACCGCTATCTGTATGAACATGGAAATAGCTACACCGCTATCTGTATGAACATGGAAATATCTACACCACTACCTGTATGAACATGGAAATATCTACACCGCTATCTGTATGAACATGGATATATCTACACAGCCATCTGGATGAACATGGAAATATCTACACCGCTATCTGTATGAACATGGAAATATCTACACCGCTATCTGTGTAAATATGCATACATCTTCACCGCAATCTGTATAAACATGGAAATATCTTCACCGCTATCTGAATGAACATGGAAATGTCTACACCGCTATCTGTTTGAACATGGAAATATCTACACCGCTATCTGTGTAAACATGCATACATCTTCACCACTATCTGTATAAACATGGAAATATCTACACCGCTATCTCTATGAACATGGAAATATCTACACCGCTCTCTCTATGAACATGGAAATATGTACACCGCTATCTGTTTGAACATGGAAATATCTACACCGCTATGTCTATGAACATGGAAATATCTACACCGCTATCTGTTTAAACATGGAAATATCTAAAACGCTATCTGCATGAAAATGGAAATATCTACACAGCTATCTGCATATACATGGAAATATCTACACAGCTATCTCTTTACACACGGAAATAACTACACCGCTATCTGTATGAACATGGAAATATCTTCACCGCCATCTGTATGAACATGGATATATCAACACAGCCATCTGGATGAACATGGAAATATCTACACCGCTATCTGTATAAACTTGCATACATCTTCACCGCTATCTGTATAAACATGGAAATATCTACACTGCTACCTGCATGAACATGGAAATATCTACACCGCTATCTGAACATGGAAATATCTACACCGCTATCTGCATGAAAATGGAAATATCTACACAGCGATCTGCATATACATGGAAATATCTACAAAGCTATCTCTTTACACATGGAAATAACTACAGCGCTATCTCTATACACATGCAAATATCTACACTGCCATCTGTATGAACATGGAAATATCTGCACCGACATCTGTATGAAGATATAAATATCTACACCCCAATCTATATTAAGATGGAGATATCTAAACCGCTATATGTATAAACATGGAAATATCTACTCCGCTATCTGTATAAACATGGAAATATCTACACCGCTATCTGTATAAACATGGAAATATCTACACCGCTACCTGTATAAACATGGAAATATCAGCACCGCTATCTGTATGAACACGGAAATATCTACACCGCTATCTCTATGAACATGGAAATATCTACACCGCTATCTGTATGAACATGGAAATAGCTACACCGCTATCTGTGAACATGGAAATATCTACACCACTACCTGTATGAACATGGAAATATCTACACCGCTATCTGTATGAACATGGATATATCTACACAGCCATCTGGATGACCATGGAAATATCTACACCGCTATCTGTATGAACATGGAAATATCTACACCGCTATCTGTGTAAATATGCATACATCTTCACCGCAATCTGTATAAACATGGAAATATCTTCACCGCTATCTGAATGAACACGGAAATGTCTACACCGCTATCTGTTTGAACATGGAAATATCTACACCGCTATCTGCATGAAAATGGAAATATCTACAGAGCTATCTGCATATACATGGAAATATCTACACAGCTATCTCTTTACACATGGAAATAACTACACCGCTATCTGTATGAACATGGAAATATCTACACCGCCATCTGTATGAACATGGAAATATCTGCACCGCCATCTGTATGAATATATAAATATCTACACGGCCAACTGTATTAAGATGGAGATATCTACACCGCTATCAGTATAAACATGGAAATTTCTACACCGCTATCTATATAAACATGGAAATAACTACACCGCTATCTGTATAAACATGGAAATATCTACACCGCTACCTGTATAAACATGGAAATATCTACACCGCTATCTGAATGAACATGGATATATCTGTACAGCCATCTGGATGAACATGGAAATATCTACACCACTATCTGTATGAACATGGAAATAGCTACACAGCTATCTGTATGAACATGGAAATATCTACACCGCTACCTGTATAAACATGGAAATATCAGCACAGCTATCTGTATGAACATGGAAATATCTACACCGCTATGTGTATGAAGATGGAAATATCTACACCGCTATCTGTATGAACATGGAAATAGCTACACCGCTATCTGTATGAACATGGAAATATCTACACCACTATATGTATGAACATGGAAATATCTACACCGCTATCTGTATGAACAAGGATATAACTACACAGCCATCTGGATGAACATGGAAATAACTACACCGCTATCTGTATGAACATGGAAATATCTTCACCGCCATCTGTATGAACATGGATATGTCTACACAGCCATCTGGATGAACATGGAAATATCTACACGGCTATCTGTATGAACATGGAAATATCTACACCGCTATCTGTGTAAACATGCATACACCTTCACCACTATCTGTATAAACATGGAAATATCTACACCGCTATCTCTATGAACATGGAAATATCTACACCGCCATCTGTATGAACATGGAAATATCTGCACCGCCATCTTTAAGAACATATAAATATCTACACGGCCATCTGTATTAAGATGGAGATATCTAAACCGCTATCAGTATAAACATGGAAATATCTACACCGCTATCTGTATAAACATGGAAATAACTAAACCGCTATCTGTATAAACATGGAAATATCTACACCGCTACCTGTATAAACATGGAAATATCAGCACCGCTATCTGTATGAACATGGAAATATCAGCCCCTCTATCTGTATGAACATGGAAATACATACACCGCTATCTGTATGAACATGGAAATATCTACACCGCTATCCGTATGAACATGGAAATATCTACAACGCCATCTGTGTGAACATGGATATATCTACACAGCCATCTGGATGAACATGGAAATATCTACACTGCTATCTGTATGAACATGGAAATAGCTACACCGCTATCTGTATGAACATGGAAATAGCTACACAGCTATTTGTATGAACATGGAAATATCTACACCGCTACCTGTATAAACATGGAAATATCAGCACCGCTATCTGTGTGAACATGGAAATATCAGCCCCTCTATCTGTATGAACATGGAAATACCTACACCGCTATATGTATGAACATGGAAATATCTACACTGCTATCCGTATGAACATGGAAATATCTACAACGCCATCTGTTTGAACATGGATATATCTACACAGCCATCAGGATGAACATGGAAATATCTACACCGCTACCTGTATAAACATGGAAATATCAGCACAGCTATCTGTATGAACATGGAAATATCTACACCGCTATGTGTATGAAGATGGAAATATCTACACCGCTATCTGTATGAACATGGAAATAGCTACACCGCTATCTGTATGAACATGGAAATATCTACACCACTATCTGTATGAACTTGGAAATATCTACACCGCTATCTGTATGAACATATATATATCTACACAGCCATCTGGATGAACATGGAAATATCTACACCGCTATCTGTATGAACATGGAAATATCTACACCACTATGTGTGTAAACTTGCATACATCTTCACCGCTATCTGTATAAACATGGAAATATCTACACCGCTATCTGTATGAACATGGAAATATCTACACCGCTATCTGTTTGACCATGGAAATATCTAAACCGCTATCTGCATGAAAATGGAAATATCTACAGAGCTATCTGCATATACATGGAAATACCTACACATCTATCTCTTTACACATGGAAATAACTACACCGCTATCTGTATGAACATGGAAATATCTACGCCGCCATCTGTATGAACATGGGAATATCTGCACCGCCATCTGTATGTACATATAAATAACCACACGGCCATCTGTATTAAGATAGAAATATCTACACCACTGTCTGTATAAACATGGAAATATCTACACCGCTACCTGTATAAACATGGAAATATCTACACCGCTACCTGTATAAACATGGAAATATCTACATCGCTACCTGCATAAACATGGAAATATCAGCACCGCTATCTGAATGAACATGGAAATATCAGACCCTCTATCTCTATGACCATGGAAATATCTTCACCGCCATCTGTATGAACATGGATATATCTACACAGCCATCTGGATGAACATGGAAATATCTACACCGCTATCTGCATGAACATGGAAATATCTACACCGCTACCTGTATAAACCTGGAAATATCAGCACCGCTATCTGTATGAATATGGAAATATCTACACCGCTCTCTCTATGAACATGGAAATATCTACACCGCTATCTGTATGAACATGGAAATACCTACACCACTATCTGTATGAACATGGAAATATCTACACCGCCACCTGTATGAACATGGATATATCTTCACAGCCATCTGGATGAACATGGAAATATCTACACCGCTATCTGCATGAACATGGAAATATCTACACCGCTATCTGTGTAAATATGCATACATCTTCGCAGTCTGTATAAGCTTGGAAATATCTACACCGCTATCTGTATGAACGTGGAAATATCTACACCGCTATCTGTTTGAACATTTAAATATCTAAACCGCTATCAGCATGAAAATGGAAATATCTACACAGCGATCTGCATATACATGGAAATATCCACAAAGCTATATATTTACACATGGAAATAACTACAGCGCTATCTCTATAAACATGGAAATATCTACTCCACCATCTGTATGAACATGGAAATATCTGCACCGCCATCTGTATGAACATATAAATATCTACACCACCATCTATATTAAGATGGAGATATCTACACTGCTATCTGTATAAACTTGGAAATATCTACACCGCTATCTGTATAAACATGGAAATATCTACACCGCTATCTGTATAAACTTGGAAATATCTACACCGCTACCTGTATAAACATTTAAATATCAGCACCGCTATCTGTATGAACATGGAAATACCTACACCGCTATCTCTATGAACATGGAAATATCTACACCGCTATCTGTATGAACATTGAAATAGCTACACCGCTATCTGTATGAACATGGAAATATCTACACCACTACCTGTATGAACATGGAAATATCTACACCTCTATCTCTATGAACATGGATATATCTACACAGCCGTCTGGATGAACATGGAAATATCTACACCGCTATCTGTTTGAACATGTAAATATCTACACCGCTATCTGCATGAAAGTGGAAATATCTACACAGCTATCTGCATATACATGGAAATATCTACACAGCTATCTCTTTACACATGGAAATAACTACACCGCTATATCTATAAACATGGAAATATCTACACCGCCATCTGTATGAACATGGAAGTATCTGCACCGCCATGTGTATTAAGAGGGAAATATCTAAACCGCTATCTGTATAAACAAGGAAATATCTTCACCACTACCTGTATAAACATGGAAATATCAGCACCGCTATCTGTATGAACATGAAAATATCTACACCGCTATCTGTATGAACATGGAAATATCTACACCGCTATCTGTATGAACATGGAAATATCTACACCGCTATCTGTATGAACATGGAAATACCTACACCGCTATCGGTTTGAACATGGAAATATCTACACCGCAATCTGTATGAACATGGAAATACCTTCACCGCCATCTGTATGAACATGGATATGTCTACTCAGCCATCTAGATGAACATGGAAATATCTAAACCGCGATCTGTATGAACATGGAAATATCTAAACCGCTATCTGTGTAAACATGCATACATCATCACCGCTATCTGTATAAACATGGAAATATCTACACCGCTATCTCTATGAACATGGAAATATCTACACCGCTATCTGTATGAACATGGAAATATGTACACGGCTATCTGTATGAACATGGAAATATCTACACCGCTATCTGTATGAACATGGATATATCTACACAGCCATCTGGATGAACATGGAAATATCTACACCGCTATCTGTTTGAACATGGAAATATCTAAACCGCTTTCTGCATGAAAATAGAAATATCTAAACAGCTATCTGCATATACATGGAAATATCTACAAACCTATCTCTTTACACATGGAAATAACTACACCGCTATCTCTATAAACATGGAAATATCTACACCGCCATCTGTATGAACATGGAAATATCTGCACTGCCATCTGTATGATCATATAAATATCTACACAGCCATCTGTATTAAGATGGAGATATCTACACCGCTATCTGTTTGAACATGGAAATATCTACACTGCTATCTGTATGAACATGGAAATATCTGCACCGCTATCTGTATGAACATGGAAATATCTACACCGCTATCTGTATGAACATGGATATATCTACACAGCCATCTGGATGAACTTGGAAATATCTGCACCGCAATATGTATGAACATGGAAATATCTACACCGCTATCTCTTTGAACATGGAAATATCTACACCGCTGTCTGCATGAAAATGTAAATATCTACACAGATATCTGCATATACATGGAAATATCTACACAGCTATCTCTATACACATGGAAATAACTACACCGCTATCTCTAAAAACATGGAAATATCTACACCGCCATCTGTTTGAACATGGAAATATCTGCACCGCCATCTGTATGAACATATAAATATCTACACCGCCATCTGTATTAAGAAGGAGATATCTGCACCGCTATCTGTATAAACCTGGAAATATCTACACCGCTATCTGTATAAACATGGAAATATCTACCCCGCTATCTGTATAAACCTGGAAATATCTACACCGCTACCTGTATAAACATGGAAACAGCTACACCGCTATCTGTATGAACATGGAAATATCTACACCACTATCTGTATGAACATGGAAATAACTACACTGCTATCTGTATGAACATGGATATATCTACACAGCCATCTGGATGGACATGGAAATATCTACACCGCTATCTGTATGAACATGGAAATATCTACACCGCTATCTGTATGAACATGGAAATATCTACACCGCTATCTGTATGAACATGGAAATATCTACTCCGCTGTTTGAACTTGGAAATATCTAAACCGCTATCTGCATGAAAATGGAAATATCTACAGAACTATCTGCATATACGTGGAAATATCTACACAGCTATCTCTTTACACATGGAAATAACTACACCGCTATCTGTATGAACATGGAAATATCTGCACAGCCATCTGTATGAACATATAAATATCTACACCGCCATCTGTATTAAGATGGAGATATCTACACCGCTATCTGTATAAACATGGAAATATCTACACCGCTATCTGTATAAACATGGAAATATCTACACAGTTATCTGTAAAAACATGGAAATATCTACACCGCTACCTGTAAAAACATGGAAATATCAGCACCGCTATCTGTATGAACATGGAAATATCAGCCCCTCTATCTGTGTGAACATGGAAATATCTGCACCACTATCTTTATGAACATGGAAATATCTACACCGCTATCTGTATGGACATGGAATTATCTTCACCGCCATCTGTATGAACATGGATATGTCTACACAGCCATCTGGATGAACATGGAAATATCTACACCGCTATCTGTATGAACATGGAAATAGCTACACCGCTATCTGTATGAACATGGAAATATCTGCACCGCCATCTGTATGTACATATAAATATCTACTCCGCCATCTGTATTAAGATGGAGATATCTACACCGCTATCTGTATAAACATGGAAATACCTACACCGCTATCTGTATGAACATGGAAATATCTACACCGCTATCTGTATGAACATGGAAATATATACACCGCTATCTGTATGAACATGGAAATATCTACACCGCTATCTGTTTGAACATGGAAATATCTAAACCGCTGTCTGCATGAAAATGGAAATATCTACACAGTTGTCTGCATATACATGGAAATATCTATACAGCTATCTCTTTACACGGGGAAATAACTGCACCGCTATCTCTATAAACATGGAAATTTCTACACCGCCATCTGTATGAACATGGAAATATCTTCACTGCCATCTGTATGGACATATAAATATCTACACCGCCATCTGTATTAAGATGGAGATATCTACACCGCTATCTGTTTGAACATGGAAATATCTACACTGCTATCTGTATGAACATGGAAATATCTGCACCGCTATCTTTATGAACATGATAATATCTACACCGCTACCTGTATACACATGGAAATATCAGCACCGCTATCTGTATGAACATGGAAATATCAGCCCCCCTATCTGTATGAACATGGAAATATCTACAATGCTATCTGTATGAACATGGAAATATCTACACCGCAATCTGTATGAACATGGAAATATCTTCACCGCCATCTGTATGAATATGGATATGTCTACACAGCGATCTGGATGAACATGGAAATATCTACACCGCGATCTGTATGAACATGGAAATATCTACACCGCTATCTGTGTAAACATGCATACATTTCACCGCTATCTGTATAAACATGGAAATATCTACACCGCTATCTGTATGAACATGGAAATATCTACACCGCTATCTGTATGAACATGGATATATCTACACAGCCATCTGGATGAACATGGAAATATCTACACCGCTATCTGTTTGAACATGGAAATATCTAAACCGCTTTCTGCATGAAAAGAGAAATATCTAAACAGCTATCTGCATATACGTGGAAATAACTACAAACCTATCTCTTTACACATGGAAATAACTACACCGCTATCTCTATAAACATGGAAATATCTACACCGCCATCTGTATGAACATGGAAATATCTGCACTGCCATCTGTATAAACATATAAATATCTACACAGCCATCTGTATTAAGATGGAGATATCTACACCGCTATCTGTTTGAACATGGAAATATCTACACTGCTATCTGTATGAAAATGGAAATATCTGCACCGCTATCTGTATGAACATGGAAATATCTACACTGCTATTTGTATGAACATGGATATATCTACACAGCCATCTGGATGAACTTGGAAATATCTACACCGCTATCTGTATGAACATGGAAATATCTATACCTCTATCTGTATAAACATGGAAATATCTACACAGCCATCTGGATGAACATGGAAATCTCTACACCGCTATCTGTATGAGCATGGAAATAGCTACACCGCTATCTGTATGAACATGGAAATACCTACAACACTATCTGTATGAACATGGAAATATATACACCGCTATCTGTATGAACATGGAAATCTCTTCACCGATATCTGTATGAACATGGATATGTCTACACAGCCATCTGGATGAACATGAAAATATCTACACCGCTATCTGTATGAACATGGAAATAGCTACACTGCTATCTGTATGAACTTGGAAATATCTACACAGCTATCTGTATGAACATGGAAATATCTACACCGCTGTCTGTATGAACATGGAAATATCTTCACCGCCATCTGTATGAACATGGATATATCTACAGAGCCATCTGGATGAACATGGAAATATCTACACCGCTATCTGTATGAACATGGAAATATATACACCGCTATCTGTGTAAACATGCATACATCTTCACCGCTATCTGTATGAACATGGAAATATCTACACCGCTATCTGTATGAACATGGAAATATCTACACCGCTATCTGTTTGAACATGGAAATATCTACACCGCTATTTGCATGAAAATGGAAACATCTACACAGCTATCTGCATATACATGGAAATATCTACAAAGCTATATCTTTACACATGGAAATAACTACACCGCTATCTCTATAAACATGGAAATATCTACACCGCCATCTGTATGAACATGGAAATATCTGCACCGCCATCTGTATGAACATATAAATATCTACACTGCCATCTGTATTAAGATGGAGATATGTACACCGCTATCTGTATAAACCTGGAAATATCTACACCGCTATCTGTATGAACATGGAAATAGCTACACCGCTATCTGTATCAACATGGAAATATCTACACCACTATCTGTATGAACATGGAAATATCTACACCGCTATCTGTATGAACATGGAAATATCTACACCGCTATCTGTGTAAACATGCATACATCTTCACCGCTATCTGTATGAACATGGAAATATCTACACCTCTATCTGTATGAACATGGAAATACCTACACCGCTATCTGTATGAACATGGAAATAGATACACTGCTATATTTATGAACATGGATATATCTACACAGCCATCTGGATGAACATGGAAATATCTACACCGCTATCTGTGTAAACATGAATATATCTTCACCGCTATCTGTGAACATGGAAATATCTACACCGCTATCTGTATGAACATGGAAATATCTACACTGCTATCTGTATGAACATGGAAATATCTACACCGCTATCTGTTTGAACATGGAAATATCTACACCGCTATCTGTATGAAAATGGATATATCTACACTGCTATCTGCATATACATGGAAATATCTACAAGGCTATCTCTTTACACATGGAAATAACTACACCGCTATCTCTATGAACATGGAAATATCTACACCGCCATCTGTATGAACATGGAAATATCTGCACCGCCATCTGTATGAACATATAAATATCTACACCTCCATTTTTATAAAGAAGGAGATATCTACACGGCTATCTGTATAAACATGGAAATATCTACACCGCTGCCTGTATAAACATGGAAATATCAGCACCGCTATCTGTATGAACATGGAAATATCTACACCGCTACCTGTATGAACATGGAAATATCTACACCGCTATCTGTATGAACATGGAAATATCTACACCGCTATCTGTATGAACATGGAAATATGTACACGGCTATCTGTATGAACATGGAAATCTCTACACCGCTATCTGTATGAACATGGAAATATCTACACAGCCATCTGGATGAACATGGAAATATCTACACCGCTATGTGTATGAACATGGAAATATCTACACCGTTATCTGTATGAACATGGATATATCTCCACAGCCATCTGTATAAACATGGAAATATCTACACCGCTATCTTTTTAAACATGCATACATCTTCACCGCTATCTGTATAAACATGGAAATATCTACACCGCTATCTGTATGAACATAGAAATATCTACACCGCTATCTGTATGAACATGGAAATATCTACACTGCTATCTGTTTGAACATGGAAATATCTACACCGCTATCTGCATGAAAATGGAAATATCTACACTGCTATCTGCATATACATTCAAATATCTACTCAGCTATCTCTTTACACATGGAGATAACTACACCGCTATGTGTATGAACATGGAAATATCTACACCGCCATCTGTATGAACATGGAAATATCTGCACCGCCAGCTGTATGAACATATAAATATCTACACCGCCATCTTTATTAGGATGGAGATATCTACACCGCTATCTGTATAAACTTGGAAATATCTACACCACTATATGTATAAACATGGAAATATCTACACCGCTATCTGTATAAACATGGAAATATCTACACCTCTACCTGTATAAACATGGAAATATCAGAACCGCTATCTGTATGAACATGGGAATATCTACACCGCTATCTCTATGAACATGGAAATATCTACACCGCTATCTGTATGAACATGGAAATAGCTACACCGCTATCTGTATGAACATGGAAATATCTACACCACTACCTGTATGAAAATGGAAATATCTACACCGCTATCTGTATGAACATGGATATATCTACACAGCCATCTGGATGAACATGGAAATATCTACACCGCTATCTGTATGAACATGGAAATATCTACACCGCTATCTGTGTAAATATGAATACATCTTCACCGCAATCAGTATAAACATGGAAATATCTACACCTCTATCTGTATGAACATGGAAATATCTACACCGCTCTCTGTTTGAACATGGAAATATCTACACCGCTATCTGTGTAAACATGCATACATCTTCACCGCTATCTGTATAAACATGGAAATATCTACACTGCTATCTGTATGAACATGGAAATATCTACACCGCTATCTGTATGAACATGGAAATATCTACACCGCTATCTGTATGAACATGGAAATAGCTACACCGCTATCTGTATGAACATGGAAATATCTACACCGCTATCTGTATAAACATGCAAATATCTACACAGCTATCTGTATATCAATGGAAATATCTACACTGCTATCTCTATAAACATGGAAATAACTACACTGCTATCTGTATAAACTTGGAAATATCTACACAGCCATCTCTATGAACATGGAAATATCTACACCGCCATTTGTATGAACATGGAAATAAATACACCACCATCTGTATGAACATGGATATATCTACAACGGCATCTGGATGAACATGGAAATATCTACAAGGCTATCTGCATGAACATGGAAATATCTACACAGCTATCTGAATATACATGGAAATATCTACACAGATTTCTCTATAAATATGGAAATAACTACAGCGCTATCTCTATAAATTTCGAAATATCTACAACTCCGTCTGTATGAACATGGAAATATCTACACTGCCATCTGTACAAACATGGACATATCTACACCGCCATCTGTATTAAGATGGAAATATCTACACCGCTATCTGTATAAACATGGAAATATCTACCCAACTATCTGTATAAACATGGAAATATCCACACCGCTATCTGTATAAACATGGAAATATCTACACCGCTATCTGCATAAACATGGAAATATCCAAACCGCTATCTGTGAAAACATGGAAATGTCTACACCACTATCTGTGTAAACATGGAAATATCTACACCGCCATATGTGTAAACATGAAAATATCTACACCGCCATCTCTATAAACATGGAAATATCTACTCCGCCATCTGTATGAACATGGAAATATCTACACCGCCATCTCTATAAAAGTGGAAATATCTACACCGCTATCTGTATGAACTTGGAAATATCTACACTGCTATCTGTATAAAATTGAAATTATCTACACCACTATCTCTATAAACATGGAAATATCTACACTGTTATCTGTATAAACATGGAAATATCTACACCGCTATCTGTATAAACATGGAAATATCTTCACCGCTATCTGTATAAACATGGAAATATCTACAACGCTGTCTCTATAAACTTGGAAATAACTACACCACTATCTCTATAAACATGGAAATATCTAGACCGCCATCTCTATAAACATGGAAATATCTACACCACCATCTTTATAAACATGGAAATATCTATACCGCTATCTGCATAAACATGGAAATATCTACACCGCCATCTCTATGAACATGGAAATATCTACACCGCCATCTGTACAAACATGGACATATCTACAAAGCCATCTATATTAAGATGGAAATATCTACACCGCTATCTGTATGAACATGGAAATATCTACACCGCTATCTGTATGAACATGGAAATATCTACACAGCTGTGTGCATATGCATGGAAATATCTACACAGATTTCTCTATAAATATGGAAATAACTACAGCGCTGTCTCTATAAACTTCGAAATATCTACACCGTCATCTGTATGAACATGGAAATATCTACACCGCCATCTGTACGAACATTGACATATCTACACCGCCATCTGTATTAAGATGGAAATTTCTACACCGCTATCTGTATAAACATGGAAATATCCGCCCAACTATCTGTATAAACATGGAAATATCCGCACCGCTATCTGTATAAACATGGAAATATCTATACCGCTATCTGCATAAACATGGAAATATCCACACCGCTATCTGTGTAAAGATGGAAATGACTACACCGCTATCTGTGTAAACATGGAAATATCTACATCGCCATCTGTGTGAAAATGAAAATATCTACACCACCATCTCTATAAATATGGAAATATCTACACCGCCATCAGTATGAACATGTAAATATCTACACGGCCACCTCTATAAACGTGGAAACATTCACACCGCTATCTGTATGAACTTGGAAATATCTACAGTGCTCTCGGTATAAAATTGAAATTATCTACACCACTATCTCTATAAACATGGAAATATCTACTCTGCTATCTGTATAAACATGGAAATATCTACACCGCTATCTGTGTAAACATGAATATATCTTCACCGCTATCTGTGAACATGGAAATATCTACACCGCTATCTGTATGAACATGGAAATATCTACACCGCTATCTGTATGAACATGGAAATATCTACACCGCTATCTGTTTGAACATGGAAATATCTACACTGCTATCTGTATGAACATGCAAATATCTACACAGCTCTCTGTATATCAATGGAAATATCTACACTGCTATCTCTATAAACATGGAAATAACTACACTGCTATCTGTATAAACATGGAAATGCCTACACCGCCACCTGTATGAACATGGAATTATCTACACTGCCATCCGTACGAACATGGAAATATCAACACCGCCATCACTATGAACATGTAAATATCTACACCGCCATCTGTATGAACATGGAAATATCTTCACCGCTAACTGTATGAACATGGAAATATCTTCACCGCTATCTGTATGAACATGGAAATATCTACACCGCTATCTGTATGAACATGGAAATATCTACACCGCTATCTGTATGAACATGCAAATATCTACACCGCTATCTGTATGAACATGGAAATATCTACACCGCTATCTGTATGAACATGCAAATATCTACACAGCTATCTGTATATCAATGGAAATATCTACACTGCTATCTCTATAAACATGGAAATTACTACACTGCTATCTGTATAAACATGGAAATGTCTCCACCGCAGTCTCTATGAACATGGAAATATCTACACCGCCATTTGTATGAACATGGAAATAACTACACCGCCATCTGCATGAACATGGAAATATCAACACCGCCATCTCTATAAACGTGGAAATATCTACATCACTATCTGTATGAACTTGGAAATATCTACACTGCTCTCAGTATAAAATTGAAATTATCTACACCACTATCTCTATAAACATGGAAATATCTACACTGCTATCTGTATAAACATGGAAATATCTGCACCGCTATCTGTATAAACATGGAAATATCTTCACCGCTATCTGTATAAACATGGAAATATCTAGACCGCCATCTCTATAAACATTGAAATATCTACACCACCATCTCTATAAACATGGGAATATCTATACCGCTATCTCCATAAACATGGAAATATCTACACCGCCATCTCTATGAACATGGAAATATCTACACCGCCATCTGTACGAACATGGAAATATCTACACCGCCATCTGTATGAACATGTAAATATCTACACCGCCATCTGTATGAACATGGAAATATCTACACCGCTAACTGTATGATCATGGAAATATCTACACCGCTATCTGTATGAACATGAAAATATCTACACCGTTATCTGTATGAACATGGAAATAACTACACTGCTATCTGTATGAACATGGAAATATCTCCCCGCTATTTGTACGAACATGGAAATATCTACACCGCTATCTGTATGAACATGCAAATATCTACAGAGGTATCTGTATGTCAATGGAAATATCTACACTGCTATCTCTATAAACATGGAAATATCTACACTGCCATCCATACGAACATGGAAATATCTACACCGCCATCTGTATGAACATGTAAATATCTACACCGCCATCTGTATGAACATGGAAATATCTACAACGCTAACTGTATGGACATGGAAATATCTACACCGCTTTTGGTATGAACATGGAAATGTCTACACCGCTATCTGCATGAACATGGAAATATCTACACCGCTATCTGTATGAACATGGAAATATCTACACCGCTATCTGTATGAACATGGAAATATCTACACCGCTATCTGTATGAACATGCAAATATCTACACAGCTATCTGTATAAAATTGAAATTATCTACACCACTATCTCTATAAACATGGAAATAACTACTCTGCTATCTGTATAAACATGGAAATATCTACACTGCCATCTCTATGAACATGGTAATATCTACACCGCCATTTGTATGGACATGGAAATATCTACACTGCCATCTCTATGAACATTGAAATATCTACACTGCCATCTCTATGAACATGGAAATATCTTCACCGCCCTCTGTATGAACATGGATATATCTACACCGGCATCTGGATGAACATGGAAATATCTACACAGCTATCTGCATATACATGGAAATATCTACACAGATTTCTCTATAAATATGGTAATAACTACAGCGCTATCTCTATAAACTTCGAAATATCTACACCACCATCTGTATGAACATGGAAATATCTACACCGCCACCTGTACGAACAAGGACATATCTACACCGCCATCTGTATTAAGATGGAAATATCTACACCGCTATCTGTATAAACATGGAAATATCCGCACCGCTATCTGTACAAACATGGAAATATCTACAACGCTATCTGCATAAACTTGGAAATATCCACACCGGTATCTGTGTAAGGATGGAAATGTGTACACCGCTATCTGTGTAAACATGGAAATATCTACACCCCAATCTGTTTAAACATGAAAATATCTACACCGCCATCTCTATAAACATGGAAATATCTACACTGCCATCTGTATGAACATGGAAATATCTATACCGCCATCTCTACAAACGTGGAAATATCTACACCGCTATCTGTATGAACTTGGAAATATCTACACTGCTATCTGTAAAAAATTGAAATTATCTACACCCCTATCTCTATAAACATGGAAATATCTACACTGTTATCTGTATAAACATGGAAATATCTACACCGCTACTGTATAAACATGGAAATATCTTCACCGCTATCTGTATAAACATGGAAATATCTATAACGCTGTCTCTATAAACTTGGAAATAACTACACCACTATCTCTATAAACATGGAAACAACTAGACCGCCATCTGTATAAACATGGAAATACCTACACCACCATCTGTATAAACATTTAAATATCTATACCGCTATCTGTATAAACATGGAAATATCTACACCGCCATCTCTATGAACATGGAAATATCTACACCGCCATCTGTACGAACATGGAAATATCTACACCGCCGTCTGTATGAACATGTAAATACCTACACCGCCATCTGTATGAACATGGAAATATCTGCACCTCTAACTGTATGAACATGGAAATATCTACACCGCTATCTGGATGAACATGGAAATATCTACACAGCTATCTGCATATACACGGAAACATCTACACAGATTTCTCTATAAATATGGTAATAACTACAGCGCTATCTCAATAAACTTCGAAATATCTACACCGCCATCTGTATGAACATGGAAATATCTACACCGCCATCTGTACGAACAAGGACATATCTACACCGCCATCTGTATTAAGATGGAAATATCTACACCGCTACCTGTATAAACATGGAAATATCCGCACCGCTATCTGTATAAACATGGAAATATCTACACCGCTATCTGCATAAATTTGGAAATATCCACACCGCTATCTGTGTAAACATGGAAATGTCTACACCGCTATCTCTGTAAACATGGAAATATCTACACCCCAATCTGTTTAAACATGAAAATATCTACACCGCCATCTCTATAAACATGGAAATATCTACACAGCCATCTGTATGAACATGGAAATATCTATACCGCCATCTCTATACACGTGGAAATATCTACACCGCTATCTGTATGAACTTGGAAATATCTACACTGCTATCTGTATAAAATTGAAATTATCTACACCCCTATCTCTATAAACATGGAAATAACTGCACTCTTATATGTATAAACATGGAAATATCTACACCGCTATCTGTATAAACATGGAAATATCTTCACCGCTACATGTATAAACATGGAAATAACTATAACGCTGTCTCTATAAACTTGGAAATAACTACACCACTATCTCTATAAACATGGAAACATCTAGACCGCCATCTCTATGAACATGGAAATATCTACACCGCCATCTGTACGAACATGGAAATATCTACACCGCCGTCTGTATGAACATGTAAATACCTACACCGCCATCTGTATGAACATGGAAATATCTGCACCTCTAACTGTATGAACATGGAAATATCTACACCGCTATCTGGATGAACATGGAAATATCTACACAGCTATCTGCATATACACGGAAACATCTACACAGATTTCTCTATAAATATGGTAATAACTACAGCGCTATCTCAATAAACTTCGAAATATCTACACCGCCATCTGTATGAACATGGAAATATCTACACCGCCATCTGTACGAACAAGGACATATCTACACCGCCATCTGTATTAAGATGGAAATATCTACACCGCTACCTGTATAAACATGGAAATATCCGCACCGCTATCTGTATAAACATGGAAATATCTACACCGCTATCTGCATAAATTTGGAAATATCCACACCGCTATCTGTGTAAACATGGAAATGTCTACACCGCTATCTCTGTAAACATGGAAATATCTACACCCCAATCTGTTTAAACATGAAAATATCTACACCGCCATCTCTATAAACATGGAAATATCTACACAGCCATCTGTATGAACATGGAAATATCTATACCGCCATCTCTATACACGTGGAAATATCTACACCGCTATCTGTATGAACTTGGAAATATCTACACTGCTATCTGTATAAAATTGAAATTATCTACACCCCTATCTCTATAAACATGGAAATATCTACACTCTTATATGTATAAACATGGAAATATCTACACCGCTATCTGTATAAACATGGAAATATCTTCACCGCTACATGTATAAACATGGAAATAACTATAACGCTGTCTCTATAAACTTGGAAATAACTACACCACTATCTCTATAAACATGGAAACATCTAGACCGCCATCTGTATAAACATGGAAATACCTACACCACCATCTGTATAAACATGGAAATATCTATACCGCTATCTGCATAAACATGGAAATATCTACACCGCCATCTCTATGAACATGGAAATATCTACACCGCCATCTGTACGAACATGGAAATATCTACACCGCCATCTGTATGAACATGTAAATACCTACACCGCCATCTGTATGAACATGGAAATATCTACACCTCCAACTGTATGAACATGGAAATATCTACACCGCTATGTGTATGAACATGGAAATATCTACACCGTTATCTGTATGAACATGGAAATATCTACACCGCTATCTGTATGAACATGGAAATATCTACACCGCTCTCTGTACGAACATGGAAATATCTACACCGCTATCGATATGAACATGCAAATATCTACACAGCTATCTGTATATCAATGGAAATATCTACACTGCTATCTCTATAAAGATAGAAATAACTACACTGCTATCTGTATAAACATGGAAATATCTACACCGCCACCTGTATGAACATGGAAATGTCTACACTGCCATCCGTACGAACATGGAAATATCTACACCGCCATCTCTATGAACATGGAAATATCTACACCGCCATTTGTATGAACATGGAAATATCTACACCGCCATCAGTATGAACATGGAAATATCTACACCGTCATCTGTACGAACATTGACATATCTACACCGCCATCTGTATTAAGATGGAAATTTCTACACCGCTATCTGTATAAACATGGAAATATCCGCCCAACTATCTGTATAAACATGGAAATATCCGCACCGCTATCTGTATAAACATGGAAATATCTACACCGCTATCTGCATAAACATGGAAATATCCACACCGCTATCTGTGTAAACATGGAAATGTCTACACCGCTATCTGTGTAAACATGGAAATATCTACATCGCCATCTGTGTAAACATGAAAATATCTACACCGCCATCTCTATGAACATGGAAATATCTACACCGCCATTTGTAGGAACATGGAAATATCTACACCGCCATCAGTACGAACATGGAAATATCTACACTGCCATCTCTATAAACGTGGAAATATCTACATCGCTATCTGTATGAACTTGGAAATATCTACACTGCTCTCGGTATAAAATTGAAATTATCTACACCACTATCTCTATAAACATGGAAATATCTACACTGCTATCTGTATAAACATGGAAATATCTGCACTGCTATCTGTATAAACATGGAAATATCTTCACCGCTATCTGCATAAACATGGAAATATCTACACCGCCATCTCTATGAACATGGAAATATCTACAGCGACATCCGTACGAACATGGAAATATCTACACCGCCATCTGTATGAACATGGAAATATCTACAACGCTAACTGTATGGACATGGAAATATCTACACTCCTATTGGTATGAACATGGAAATATCTACACCGCTATCTGCATGAACATGGAAATATCTACACCGCTATCTGAAGGAACATTGAAATATCTACACCGCTATCTGTATGAACATGGAAATATCTACACCGCTATCTGTATGAACATGCAAATATCTACACAGCTATCTGTATAAAATTGAAAATATCTACACCGCTATCTCTATAAACATGGAAATAACTACACTGCTATCTGTATAAACATGGAAATATCTACACCGCCATCTCTAAGAACATGGAAATATCTACACCGCCATTTGTATGAACATGGAAATATCTACACCGCCATCTATATGAACATGGAAATATCTACACCGCCATTTGTATTAACATGGAAATATCTACACCGCCATCTGAAAGAACATGGAAATATCTTCACCGCCATCTGTATGAACATGGATATAACTACACCGCTATCTGCATGAACATGGAAATATCTTCACAGCTATCTGCAAATACATGGAAATATCTACAAAGATTTCTCTATAAATATGGAAATAACTACAGCGCTATCTCTATAAACTTCGAAATATCTACACCGCCATCTCTATGAACATGGAAATATCTACACCGCCATCTGTACGAACGTGGACATATCTACACCGCCATCTGTATTAAGATGGAAATATCTACACCGCTATCTGTATAAACATGGAAATATCTCCCCATCTGTATAAACATGGAAATATCCACACCGCTATCTGTATAAACATGGAAATATCTACACCGCTATCTGCATAAACATGGAAATATCCACACCGCTATCTGTATGAACATGGAAATATCTACACCGCTATCTGTGTAAACATGGAAATATCTACACCGCCATCTCTATAAACATGGAAATATCTACACCGCCATCTGTATGAACATGGAAATATCTACACCGCCATCTCTATAAACGTGGAAATATCTACACCGCTATCTGTATGAACTTGGAAATATCTACACTGCTATCTGTATAAAATTGAAATTATCTACACCCCTATCTCTATAAACATGGAAATATCTACACTGTTATCTGTATAAACATGGAAATATCTACACCGCTATCTGTATAAACATGGAAATATCTTCCCCGCTGCCTGTATAAACATGGAAATATCTACAACGCTGTCTCTATAAACTTGGAAATAACTACACCACTATCTCTATAAACATGGAAATATCTATACCGCAATCTCTATAAACATGGAAATACCTACACCACCATCTGTATAAACATGGAAATATCTATACCGCTATCTGCATAAACATGGAAATATCTACAGCGCCATCTCTATGAACATGGAAATATCTACACTGCCATCTGTACGAAGATGGAAATATATACACCGCCATCTGTATGAACATGTAAATACCTACACCGCCATCTGTATGAACATGGAAATATCTACACCGCTAACTGTATGAACATGGAAATATCTTCACCGCTATCTGTATGAACATGGAAATATCTACATCGTTATCTGTATGAACAGGGAAATATCTACACCGCTATCTGTATGAACATGGAAATATCTACACCGCTATCTGTATGAACATGGAAATATCTACACCGCTATCTGAATCAACATGCAAATATCTACACAGCTATCTGTATATCAATGGAAATATCTACACTGCTATCTCTATAAACATGGAAATAACTACACTGCTATCTGTATAAACATGGAAATATCTACACCGCCACCTGTATGATCATGGAAATGACGACACTGCCATCCGTACAAAGATGGAAATATCAACACCGCCATCTGTATGAACATGTAAATATCTACACCGCAATCTGTGTGAACATGGAAATATCTACACCGCTAACTGTATGAACATGGAAATATCTACACCGCTATCTGTATGAAAATGGAAATATCTACACCGCTATCTGTATGAACATGGAAATATCTACACTGCTATCTGTATGAACTTGGAAATATCTACACTGCTCTCTGTATAAAGTTGAAATTATCGACACCACTATCTCTATAAACATGTAAATATCTACACCGCTATCTGTGTAAACATGGAAATATCTACACCGCCATCTGTGTAAACATGAAAATATCTACACCGCCATCCCCATTAACATGGAAATATCTACACCGCCATCTGTATGAACATGGAAATATCTACACCGCCATCTCTATAAACGTGGAAATATCTAAACCGCTATTTGTATGAACTTGGAAATATCTACACTGCTCTCTGTATAAAACTGAAATTATCTACACCACTATCTCTATAAACATGGAAATATCTACACTGCTATCTGTATAAACATGGAAATATCTCCACCGCTATCTGTATAAACATGGAAATATCTACAACGCTGTCTCTATAAACTTGGAAATAACGACACCACTATCTCTGTAAACATGGAAATATCTAGAACGCCATCTCTATAAACATGGAAATATCTACACCACAATCTGTATAAACATGGAAATATCTATGCCGCTATCTTCATAAACTTGGAAATATCTACACCGCCTTCTCTATGAACATGGAAATATCTACACCGCCATCTGTAAGAACATGGAAACATCTATACCACCATCTGTATGAACATGTAAATATCTACACCGCTAACTGTATGAACATGGAAATATCTACACCGCTATCTGTATGAACATGGAAATACCTACACCGTTATCTGTATGAACATGGAAATATCTAAACTGCTATCTTTATGAACATGGAAATATCTACACCGTTATCTGTACGAACATGGAAATATCTACACCGCTATCTGTACGAACATGCAAATATCTACACAGCTATCTGTATATCAATGTAAATATCTACACTGCTATCTCCATAAACATGGAAATAACTACAATGCTATCTGTATAAACATGGAAATGTCTACACCGCCACCTGTATGAACATGGAAATATCTACACTGCAATCCGTACGAACATGGAAATATCTACACTGCCATCTGTATGAACATGTAAATATCTAAACCACCATCTGTATGAACATGGAAATATCTACACCGCTAAGTGTATGAACAAGGAAATATCTACACCGCTATTGGTATGAACATGGAAATATCTACACCGCTATCTGTATGAACATGGAAATATCTACACCGCTATCTGTATGAACATGGACATATCTACACCTCCATCTGTATTAAGATGGAAATATCTACACCGCTATCTGTATAAACATGGAAATATCTGCCCAACTATCTGTATAAACATGGAAATATCCGCACCGCTATCTGTATAAACATGGAAATATGTACACCGCTATCTGCATAAACATGGAAATATCCACACCGCTATCTGTGTAAAGATGGAAATGACAACACCGCTATCTGTGTAAACATGGAAATATCTACACCGCCATCTGTGTAAACATGGGAATATCTACACCGCCATCTCTGTAAACATGGAAATATCTACACCGCCATCTGTATGAACATGGAAATATCTACACCGCCATCTCTATAAACGAGGAAATATCTACACCGCTATCTGTATGAACTTGGAAATATCAACACTGCTATCTGTATAAAATTGAAATTATCTACACCACTATCTCTATAAACATGGAAATATCTACACTGATATCTGTATAAACATGAAAATATCTACACCGCTATCTGTATAAACATGGAAATAACTTCACCGCTATCTGTATAAACATGGAAATATCTACCCAACTATCTGTATAAACATGGAAATATCCACACCGCTATCTGTATAAACATGGAAATATCTACAAGGCTATCTGCATGAACATGGAAATATCTTAACAGCTATCTGAATATACATGGAAATGTCTACACAGATTTCTCTATATATATGGAAATAACTACAACGCTATCTCTATAAACTTCGAAATATCTACACCTCCGTCTGTATGAACATGGAAATATCTACACTGCCATCTGTACAAACATGGACATATCTACACCACCATCTGTATTAAGATGGAAATATCTACAACGCTATCTGTATAAACATGGAAATATCTACCCAACTATCTGTATAAACATGGAAATATCCACACCGCTATCTGTATAAACATGGAAATATCTACACCGCTATCTGCATAAACATGGAAATATCCACACCGCTATCTGTGAAAACATGGAAATGTCTACATCGCTATCTGTGTAAACATGGAAATGTCTACACCGCTATCTGTGTAAACATGGAAATATCTACACCGCCATCTGTGTAAACATGAAAATATCTACACCGCCATCTCTATAAACATGGAAATATCTACTCCGCCATCTGTATGAACATGGAAATATCTACACCGCCGTCTCTATAAAAGTGGAAATATCTACACCGCTATCTGTATGAACTTGGAAATATCTACACTGCTATCTGTATAAAATTGAAATTATCTACACCACTATCTCTATAAACATGGAAATATCTACACTGTTATCTGTATAAACATGGAAATATGTACACCGATATCTGTATAAACATGGAAATATCTTCACCGCTATCTGTATAAACATGGAAATATCTACAACGCTGTCTCTATAAACTTGGAAATAACTACACCACTATCTCTATAAACATGGAAATACCTACACCACCATCTGTATAAACATGGAAATATCTATACCGCTATCTGCATAAACATGGAAATATCTACAGCGCCATCTCTATGAACATGGAAATATCTACACTGCCATCTGTACGAAGATGGAAATATATACACCGCCATCTGTATGAACATGTAAATACCTACACCGCCATCTGTATGAACATGGAAATATCTACACCGCTAACTGTATGAACATGGAAATATCTTCACCGCTATCTGTATGAACATGGAAATATCTACATCGTTATCTGTATGAACAGGGAAATATCTACACCGCTATCTGTATGAACATGGAAATATCTACACCGCTATCTGTATGAACATGGAAATATCTACACCGCTATCTGAATCAACATGCAAATATCTACACAGCTATCTGTATATCAATGGAAATATCTACACTGCTATCTCTATAAACATGGAAGTAACTACACTGCTATCTGTATAAACATGGAAATATCTACACCGCCACCTGTATGATCATGGAAATGACGACACTGCCATCCGTACAAACATGGAAATATCAACACCGCCATCTATATGAACATGTAAATATCTACACCGCAATCTGTGTGAACATGGAAATATCTACACCGCTAACTGTATGAACATGGAAATATCTACACCGCTATCTGTATGAAAATGGAAATATCTACACCGCTATCTGTATGAACATGGAAATATCTACACTGCTATCTGTATGAACTTGGAAATATCTACACTGCTCTCTGTATAAAGTTGAAATTATCGACACCACTATCTCTATAAACATGTAAATATCTACACCGCTATCTGTGTAAACATGGAAATATCTACACCGCCATCTGTGTAAACATGAAAATATCTACACCGCCATCCCCATTAACATGGAAATATCTACACCGCCATCTGTATGAACATGGAAATATCTACACCGCCATCTCTATAAACGTGGAAATATCTACACCGCTATTTGTATGAACTTGGAAATATCTACACTGCTCTCTGTATAAAACTGAAATTATCTACACCACTATCTCTATAAACATGGAAATATCTAAACTGCTATCTGTATAAACATGGAAATATCTACACCGCTATCTGTATAAACATGGAAATATCTCCACCGCTATCTGTATAAACATGGAAATACCTACAACGCTGTCTCTATAAACTTGGAAATAACGACACCACTATCTCTGTAAACATGGAAATATCTAGAACGCCATCTCTATAAACATGGAAATATCTACAACACAATCTGTATAAACATGGAAATATCTATGCCGCTATCTTCATAAACTTGGAAATATCTACACCGCCTTCTCTATGAACATGGAAATATCTACACCGCCATCTGTAAGAACATGGAAACATCTATACCACCATCTGTATGAACATGTAAATATCTACACCACCGTCTGTATGAACATGGAAATATCTACACCGCTAACTGTATGAACATGGAAATATCTACACCGCTATCTGTATGAACATGGAAATACCTACACCGTTATCTGTATGAACATGGAAATATCTAAACTGCTATCTTTATGAACATGGAAATATCTACACCGTTATCTGTACGAACATGGAAATATCTACACCGCTATCTGTACGAACATGCAAATATCTACACAGCTATCTGTATATCAATGTAAATATCTACACTGCTATCTCCATAAACATGGAAATAACTACAATGCTATCTGTATAAACATGGAAATGTCTACACCGCCACCTGTATGAACATGGAAATATCTACACTGCAATCCGTACGAACATGGAAATATCTACACTGCCATCTCTATGAACATGTAAATATCTAAACCACCATCTGTATGAACATGGAAATATCTACACCGCTATTGTATGAACAAGGAAATATCTACACCGCTATTGGTATGAACATGGAAATATCTACACCGCTATCTGTATGAACATGGAAATATCTACACCGCTATCTGTATGAACATGGACATATCTACACCTCCATCTGTATTAAGATGGAAATATCTACACCGCTATCTGTATAAACATGGAAATATCTGCCCAACTATCTGTATAAACATGGAAATATCCGCACCGCTATCTGTATAAACATGGAAATATGTACACCGCTATCTGCATAAACATGGAAATATCCACACCGCTATCTGTGTAAAGGTGGAAATGACAACACCGCTATCTGTGTAAACATGGAAATATCTACACCGCCATCTGTGTAAACATGGGAATATCTACACCGCCATCTCTGTAAACATGGAAATATCTAAACCGCCATCTGTATGAACATGGAAATATCTACACCGCCATCTCTATAAACGAGGAAATATCTACACCGCTATCTGTATGAACTTGGAAATATCAACACTGCTATCTGTATAAAATTGAAATTATCTACACCACTATCTCTATAAACATGGAAATATCTACACTGATATCTGTATAAACATGAAAATATCTACACCGCTATCTGTATAAACATGGAAATAACTTCACCGCTATCTGTATAAACATGGAAATATCTACCCAACTATCTGTATAAACATGGAAATATCCACACCGCTATCTGTATAAACATGGAAATATCTACAAGGCTATCTGCATGAACATGGAAATATCTTAACAGCTATCTGAATATACATGGAAATGTCTACACAGATTTCTCTATATATATGGAAATAACTACAGCGCTATCTCTATAAACTTCGAAATATCTACACCTCCGTCTGTATGAACATGGAAATATCTACACTGCCATCTGTACAAACATGGACATATCTACACCACCATCTGTATTAAGATGGAAATATCTACACCGCTATCTGTATAAACATGGAAATATCTTCACCGCTACATGTATAAACATGGAAATAACTATAACGCTGTCTCTATAAACTTGGAAATAACTACACCACTATCTCTATAAACATGGAAACATCTAGACCGCCATCTGTATAAACATGGAAATACCTACACCACCATCTGTATAAACATGGAAATATCTATACCGCTATCTGCATAAACATGGAAATATCTACACCGCCATCTCTATGAACATGGAAATATCTACACCGCCATCTGTACGAACATGGAAATATCTACACCGCCATCTGTATGAACATGTAAATACCTACACCGCCATCTGTATGAACATGGAAATATCTACACCTCCAACTGTATGAACATGGAAATATCTACACCGCTATCTGTATGAACATGGAAATATCTACACCGTTATCTGTATGAACATGGAAATATCTACACCGCTATCTGTATGAACATGGAAATATCTACACCGCTCTCTGTACGAACATGGAAATATCTACACCGCTATCGATATGAACATGCAAATATCTACACAGCTATCTGTATATCAATGGAAATATCTACACTGCTATCTCTATAAAGATAGAAATAACTACACTGCTATCTGTATAAACATGGAAATATCTACACCGCCACCTGTATGAACATGGAAATGTCTACACTGCCATCCGTACGAACATGGAAATATCTACACCGCCATCTCTATGAACATGGAAATATCTACACCGCCATTTGTATGAACATGGAAATATCTACACCGCCATCAGTATGAACATGGAAATATCTACACCGTCATCTGTACGAACATTGACATATCTACACCGCCATCTGTATTAAGATGGAAATTTCTACACCGCTATCTGTATAAACATGGAAATATCCGCCCAACTATCTGTATAAACATGGAAATATCCGCACCGCTATCTGTATAAACATGGAAATATCTACACCGCTATCTGCATAAACATGGAAATATCCACACCGCTATCTGTGTAAACATGGAAATGTCTACACCGCTATCTGTGTAAACATGGAAATATCTACATCGCCATCTGTGTAAACATGAAAATATCTACACCGCCATCTCTATGAACATGGAAATATCTACACCGCCATTTGTAGGAACATGGAAATATCTACACCGCCATCAGTATGAACATGGAAATATCTACACTGCCATCTCTATAAACGTGGAAATATCTACATCGCTATCTGTATGAACTTGGAAATATCTACACTGCTCTCGGTATAAAATTGAAATTATCTACACCACTATCTCTATAAACATGGAAATATCTACACTGCTATCTGTATAAACATGGAAATATCTACACTGCTATCTGTATAAACATGGAAATATCTTCACCGCTATCTGCATAAACATGGAAATATCTACACCGCCATCTCTATGAACATGGAAATATCTACAGCGACATCCGTACGAACATGGAAATATCTACACCGCCATCTGTATGAACATGGAAATATCTACAACGCTAACTGTATGGACATGGAAATATCTACACTCCTATTGGTATGAACATGGAAATATCTACACCGCTATCTGCATGAACATGGAAATATCTACACCGCTATCTGAAGGAACATTGAAATATCTACACCGCTATCTGTATGAACATGGAAATATCTACACCGCTATCTGTATGAACATGCAAATATCTACACAGCTATCTGTATAAAATTGAAAATATCTACACCGCTATCTCTATAAACATGGAAATAACTACACTGCTATCTGTATAAACATGGAAATATCTACACCGCCATCTCTAAGAACATGGAAATATCTACACCGCCATTTGTATGAACATGGAAATATCTACACCGCCATTTGTATTAACATGGAAATATCTACACCGCCATCTGAAAGAACATGGAAATATCTTCACCGCCATCTGTATGAACATGGATATAACTACACCGCTATCTGCATGAACATGGAAATATCTTCACAGCTATCTGCAAATACATGGAAATATCTACAAAGATTTCTCTATAAATATGGAAATAACTACAGCGCTATCTCTATAAACTTCGAAATATCTACACCGCCATCTCTATGAACATGGAAATATCTACACCGCCATCTGTACGAACGTGGACATATCTACACCGCCATCTGTATTAAGATGGAAATATCTACACCGCTATCTGTATAAACATGGAAATATCTGCCCATCTGTATAAACATGGAAATATCCACACCGCTATCTGTATAAACATGGAAATATCTACACCGCTATCTACATAAACATGGAAATATCCACACCGCTATCTGTATGAACATGGAAATATCTACACCGCTATCTGTGTAAACATGGAAATATCTACACCGCCATCTCTATAAACATGGAAATATCTACACCGCCATCTGTATGAACATGGAAATATCTACACCGCCATCTCTATAAACGTGGAAATATCTACACCGCTATCTGTATGAACTTGGAAATATCTACACTGCTATCTGTATAAAATTGAAATTATCTACACCCCTATCTCTATAAACATGGAAATATCTACACTGTTATCTGTATAAACATGGAAATATCTACACCGCTATCTGTATAAACATGGAAATATCTTCCCCGCTGCCTGTATAAACATGGAAATATCTACAACGCTGTCTCTATAAACTTGGAAATAACTACACCACTATCTCTATAAACATGGAAATATCTATACCGCAATCTCTATAAACATGGAAATACCTACACCACCATCTGTATAAACATGGAAATATCTATACCGCTATCTGCATAAACATGGAAATATCTACAGCGCCATCTCTATGAACATGGAAATATCTACACTGCCATCTGTACGAAGATGGAAATATATACACCGCCATCTGTATGAACATGTAAATACCTACACCGCCATCTGTATGAACATGGAAATATCTACACCGCTAACTGTATGAACATGGAAATATCTTCACCGCTATCTGTATGAACATGGAAATATCTACATCGTTATCTGTATGAACAGGGAAATATCTACACCGCTATCTGTATGAACATGGAAATATCTACACCGCTATCTGTATGAACATGGAAATATCTACACCGCTATCTGAATCAACATGCAAATATCTACACAGCTATCTGTATATCAATGGAAATATCTACACTGCTATCTCTATAAACATGGAAATAACTACACTGCTATCTGTATAAACATGGAAATATCTACACCGCCACCTGTATGATCATGGAAATGACGACACTGCCATCCGTACAAAGATGGAAATATCAACACCGCCATCTGTATGAACATGTAAATATCTACACCGCAATCTGTGTGAACATGGAAATATCTACACCGCTAACTGTATGAACATGGAAATATCTACACCGCTATCTGTATGAAAATGGAAATATCTACACCGCTATCTGTATGAACATGGAAATATCTACACTGCTATCTGTATGAACTTGGAAATATCTACACTGCTCTCTGTATAAAGTTGAAATTATCGACACCACTATCTCTATAAACATGTAAATATCTACACCGCTATCTGTGTAAACATGGAAATATCTACACCGCCATCTGTGTAAACATGAAAATATCTACACCGCCATCCCCATTAACATGGAAATATCTACACCGCCATCTGTATGAACATGGAAATATCTACACCGCCATCTCTATAAACGTGGAAATATCTACACCGCTATTTGTATGAACTTGGAAATATCTACACTGCTCTCTGTATAAAACTGAAATTATCTACACCACTATCTCTATAAACATGGAAATATCTACACTGCTATCTGTATAAACATGGAAATATCTCCACCGCTATCTGTATAAACATGGAAATATCTACAACGCTGTCTCTATAAACTTGGAAATAACTACACCACTATCTCTGTAAACATGGAAATATCTAGAACGCCATCTCTATAAACATGGAAATATCTACACCACAATCTGTATAAACATGGAAATATCTATGCCGCTATCTTCATAAACTTGGAAATATCTACACCGCCTTCTCTATGAACATGGAAATATCTACACCGCCATCTGTAAGAACATGGAAACATCTATACCACCATCTGTATGAACATGTAAATATCTACACCGCTAACTGTATGAACATGGAAATATCTACACCGCTATCTGTATGAACATGGAAATACCTACACCGTTATCTGTATGAACATGGAAATATCTAAACTGCTATCTTTATGAACATGGAAATATCTACACCGTTATCTGTACGAACATGGAAATATCTACACCGCTATCTGTACGAACATGCAAATATCTACACAGCTATCTGTATATCAATGTAAATATCTACACTGCTATCTCCATAAACATGGAAATAACTACAATGCTATCTGTATAAACATGGAAATGTCTACACCGCCACCTGTATGAACATGGAAATATCTACACTGCAATCCGTACGAACATGGAAATATCTACACTGCCATCTGTATGAACATGTAAATATCTAAACCACCATCTGTATGAACATGGAAATATCTACACCGCTAAGTGTATGAACAAGGAAATATCTACACCGCTATTGGTATGAACATGGAAATATCTACACCGCTATCTGTATGAACATGGAAATATCTACACCGCTATCTGTATGAACATGGACATATCTACACCGCCATCTGTATTAAGATGGAAATATCTACACCGCTATCTGTATAAACATGGAAATATCTGCCCAACTATCTGTATAAACATGGAAATATCCGCACCGCTATCTGTATAAACATGGAAATATGTACACCGCTATCTGCATAAACATGGAAATATCCACACCGCTATCTGTGTAAAGATGGAAATGACAACACCGATATCTGTGTAAACATGGAAATATCTACACCGCAATCTGTGTAAACATGGGAATATCTACACCGCCTTCTCTGTAAACATGGAAATATCTACACCGCCATCTGTATGAACATGGAAATATCTACACCGCCATCTCTATAAACGAGGAAATATCTACACCGCTATCTGTATGAACTTGGAAATATCAACACTGCTATCTGTATAAAATTGAAATTATCTACACCACTATCTCTATAAACATGGAAATATCTACACTGATATCTGTATAAACATGAAAATATCTACACCGCTATCTGTATAAACATGGAAATAACTTCACCGCTATCTGTATAAACATGGAAATATCTACCCAACTATCTGTATAAACATGGAAATATCCACACCGCTATCTGTATAAACATGGAAATATCTACAAGGCTATCTGCATGAACATGGAAATATCTTAACAGCTATCTGAATATACATGGAAATGTCTACACAGATTTCTCTATATATATGGAAATAACTACAACGCTATCTCTATAAACTTCGAAATATCTACACCTCCGTCTGTATGAACATGGAAATATCTACACTGCCATCTGTACAAACATGGACATATCTACACCACCATCTGTATTAAGATGGAAATATCTACAACGCTATCTGTATAAACATGGAAATATCTACCCAACTATCTGTATAAACATGGAAATATCCACACCGCTATCTGTATAAACATGGAAATATCTACACCGCTATCTGCATAAACATGGAAATATCCACACCGCTATCTGTGAAAACATGGAAATGTCTACATCGCTATCTGTGTAAACATGGAAATGTCTACACCGCTATCTGTGTAAACATGGAAATATCTACACCGCCATCTGTGTAAACATGAAAATATCTACACCGCCATCTCTATAAACATGGAAATATCTACTCCGCCATCTGTATGAACATGGAAATATCTACACCGCCGTCTCTATAAAAGTGGAAATATCTACACCGCTATCTGTATGAACTTGGAAATATCTACACTGCTATCTGTATAAAATTGAAATTATCTACACCACTATCTCTATAAACATGGAAATATCTACACTGTTATCTGTATAAACATGGAAATATGTACACCGATATCTGTATAAACATGGAAATATCTTCACCGCTATCTGTATAAACATGGAAATATCTACAACGCTGTCTCTATAAACTTGGAAATAACTACACCACTATCTCTATAAACATGGAAATACCTACACCACCATCTGTATAAACATGGAAATATCTATACCGCTATCTGCATAAACATGGAAATATCTACAGCGCCATCTCTATGAACATGGAAATATCTACACTGCCATCTGTACGAAGATGGAAATATATACACCGCCATCTGTATGAACATGTAAATACCTACACCGCCATCTGTATGAACATGGAAATATCTACACCGCTAACTGTATGAACATGGAAATATCTTCACCGCTATCTGTATGAACATGGAAATATCTACATCGTTATCTGTATGAACAGGGAAATATCTACACCGCTATCTGTATGAACATGGAAATATCTACACCGCTATCTGTATGAACATGGAAATATCTACACCGCTATCTGAATCAACATGCAAATATCTACACAGCTATCTGTATATCAATGGAAATATCTACACTGCTATCTCTATAAACATGGAAGTAACTACACTGCTATCTGTATAAACATGGAAATATCTACACCGCCACCTGTATGATCATGGAAATGACGACACTGCCATCCGTACAAACATGGAAATATCAACACCGCCATCTATATGAACATGTAAATATCTACACCGCAATCTGTGTGAACATGGAAATATCTACACCGCTAACTGTATGAACATGGAAATATCTACACCGCTATCTGTATGAAAATGGAAATATCTACACCGCTATCTGTATGAACATGGAAATATCTACACTGCTATCTGTATGAACTTGGAAATATCTACACTGCTCTCTGTATAAAGTTGAAATTATCGACACCACTATCTCTATAAACATGTAAATATCTACACCGCTATCTGTGTAAACATGGAAATATCTACACCGCCATCTGTGTAAACATGAAAATATCTACACCGCCATCCCCATTAACATGGAAATATCTACACCGCCATCTGTATGAACATGGAAATATCTACACCGCCATCTCTATAAACGTGGAAATATCTACACCGCTATTTGTATGAACTTGGAAATATCTACACTGCTCTCTGTATAAAACTGAAATTATCTACACCACTATCTCTATAAACATGGAAATATCTAAACTGCTATCTGTATAAACATGGAAATATCTACACCGCTATCTGTATAAACATGGAAATATCTCCACCGCTATCTGTATAAACATGGAAATACCTACAACGCTGTCTCTATAAACTTGGAAATAACGACACCACTATCTCTGTAAACATGGAAATATCTAGAACGCCATCTCTATAAACATGGAAATATCTACACCACAATCTGTATAAACATGGAAATATCTATGCCGCTATCTTCATAAACTTGGAAATATCTACACCGCCTTCTCTATGAACATGGAAATATCTACACCGCCATCTGTAAGAACATGGAAACATCTATACCACCATCTGTATGAACATGTAAATATCTACACCACCGTCTGTATGAACATGGAAATATCTACACCGCTAACTGTATGAACATGGAAATATCTACACCGCTATCTGTATGAACATGGAAATACCTACACCGTTATCTGTATGAACATGGAAATATCTAAACTGCTATCTTTATGAACATGGAAATATCTACACCGTTATCTGTACGAACATGGAAATATCTACACCGCTATCTGTACGAACATGCAAATATCTACACAGCTATCTGTATATCAATGTAAATATCTACACTGCTATCTCCATAAACATGGAAATAACTACAATGCTATCTGTATAAACATGGAAATGTCTACACCGCCACCTGTATGAACATGGAAATATCTACACTGCAATCCGTACGAACATGGAAATATCTACACTGCCATCTGTATGAACATGTAAATATCTAAACCACCATCTGTATGAACATGGAAATATCTACACCGCTAAGTGTATGAACAAGGAAATATCTACACCGCTATTGGTATGAACATGGAAATATCTACACCGCTATCTGTATGAACATGGAAATATCTACACCGCTATCTGTATGAACATGGACATATCTACACCTCCATCTGTATTAAGATGGAAATATCTACACCGCTATCTGTATAAACATGGAAATATCTGCCCAACTATCTGTATAAACATGGAAATATCCGCACCGCTATCTGTATAAACATGGAAATATGTACACCGCTATCTGCATAAACATGGAAATATCCACACCGCTATCTGTGTAAAGATGGAAATGACAACACCGCTATCTGTGTAAACATGGAAATATCTACACCGCCATCTGTGTAAACATGGGAATATCTACACCGCCATCTCTGTAAACATGGAAATATCTACACCGCCATCTGTATGAACATGGAAATATCTACACCGCCATCTCTATAAACGAGGAAATATCTACACCGCTATCTGTATGAACTTGGAAATATCAACACTGCTATCTGTATAAAATTGAAATTATCTACACCACTATCTCTATAAACATGGAAATATCTACACTGATATCTGTATAAACATGAAAATATCTACACCGCTATCTGTATAAACATGGAAATAACTTCACCGCTATCTGTATAAACATGGAAATATCTACCCAACTATCTGTATAAACATGGAAATATCCACACCGCTATCTGTATAAACATGGAAATATCTACAAGGCTATCTGCATGAACATGGAAATATCTTAACAGCTATCTGAATATACATGGAAATGTCTACACAGATTTCTCTATATATATGGAAATAACTACAGCGCTATCTCTATAAACTTCGAAATATCTACACCTCCGTCTGTATGAACATGGAAATATCTACACTGCCATCTGTACAAACATGGACATATCTACACCACCATCTGTATTAAGATGGAAATATCTACACCGCTATCTGTATAAACATGGAAATATCTACCCAACTATCTGTATAAACATGGAAATATCCACACCGCTATCTGTATAAACATGGAAATATCTACACCGCTATCTGCATAAACATGGAAATATCCACACCGCTATCTGTGAAAACATGGAAATGTCTACATCGCTATCTGTGTAAACATGGAAATGTCTACACCGCTATCTGTGTAAACATGGAAATATCTACACCGCCATCTGTGTAAACATGAAAATATCTACACCGCCATCTCTATAAACATGGAAATATCTACTCCGCCATCTGTATGAACATGGAAATATCTACACCGCCGTCTCTATAAAAGTGGAAATATCTACACCGCTATCTGTATGAACTTGGAAATATCTACACTGCTATCTGTATAAAATTGAAATTATCTACACCACTATCTCTATAAACATGGAAATATCTACACTGTTATCTGTATAAACATGGAAATATGTACACCGATATCTGTATAAACATGGAAATATCTTCACCGCTATCTGTATAAACATGGAAATATCTACAACGCTGTCTCTATAAACTTGGAAATAACTACACCACTATCTCTATAAACATGGAAATATCTAGACCGCCATCTCTATAAACATGGAAATATCTACACCACCATCTTTATAAACATGGAAATATCTATACCGCTATCTGCATAAACATGGAAATATCTACAGCGCCATCTCTATGAACATGGAAATATCTACACCGCCATCTGTACAAACATGGACATATCTACAAAGCCATCTATATTAAGATGGAAATATCAACACCGCTATCTGTATGAACATGGAAATATCTACACCGCTATCTGTATGAACATGGAAATATCTACACCGCTATCTGTACGAACATGGAAATATGTACACCGCTATCTGTATGAACATGCAAATATCTACACAGCTATCTGTATATCAATGGAAATATCTACACTGCTATCTCTATAAACATGGAAATAACTACACTGCTATCTGTATAAACAGGGAAATATCTACACCGCCACCTGTATGAACATGGAAATATCTACACTGCCATCGGTACGAACATGGAAATATCTACACCGCCATCTGTATGAACATGGAAATATCTAAACCGCTATTGGTATGAACATGGAAATACCTACACCGCTATCTGTATGAACATGGAAATATCTACACCGCTATCTGTATGAACATGGAAATATCTACACCGCTATCTGTATGAACATGGAAATATCTACACCGCTATCTGTATGAACATGGAAATATCTAGACCGCTATCAGTATGAACATGCAAATATCTACACAGCTATCTGTATATCAAACAAAATATCTGTACTGCTATGCCTATAAACATGGAAATAACTACAGTGCTATCTGTATAAATATGGAAATATCTACACCGCCATCTCTATGAACATGGAAATATCTACACCGCCATTTGTATGAATATGGAAATATCTACACTGCCATCTGTATGAACATGGAAATATCTTCACCGCCATCTGTATGAGCATGGATATATCTACACAGCTATCGGCATATACATGGAAATATCTACACAGTTTTCTCTATAAACATGGAAATAACTACAGCGCTATCTCTATAAACTTCGAAATATCTACACCGCCATCTGTATGAACATGGAAACATCTACACAGCCATCTGTACGAACATGGACATATCTACACCGCCATCTGTATTAAGATGGAAATATCTACACCGCTATCTGTATAAACATGGAAATATCTACACCGCTATCTGCATAAACATGGATATATGCACACTGCTGTCTGTGTAAACATGGAAATGTCTACACCACTATCTCTGTAAACAGGGAAATATCTACACCACCATCTGTGTTAACATGGAAATATCTACACCGCCATCTCTGTAAACATGGAAATATCTACACCAACATCTGTATGAACATGGAAATACCTACACCGCCATCTCTATAAACGTGGAAATATCTACACCGCTATCTGTATGAACTTGGAAATATCTACACTGCTATCTGTATAAAATTGAAATTATCTACTCCACTATCTCTATAAACATGGAAATATCTACACTGTTATCTGTATAAACATGAAAATATCTACACCGCTATCTGTATAAACATGGAAATAACTTCACCGCTATCTGTATAAACATGGAAACATCTACAACGCTGTCTCTATAAACTTTGAAATAACTACACCACTATCTCTATAAACATGGAAATATCTAGACCGCCATCTCTATAAACATGGAAATATCTACACCACCATCTGTAATAACATGGAAATATCTATACCGCTGTCTGCATAAACATGGAAATAACTACACCGCCATCTCCATGAACATGGAAATATCTACACGGCCATGTGTACGAACATGGAAATATCTACACCGTCATCTTTATGAACATGGAAATATCTACACCGCTAACTGTATGACCATGGAAATATCTACACCGCTATCTGTATGAACATGGAAATATCTACACCGTTATCTGTATGAACATGGAAATATCTACACCGCTATCTGTATGAACATGGAAATATCTACACCGCTATCTGTACGAAGATGGAAATATCTACACCGCTATCTGTATGAAAATGCAAATATCTACACAGCTATGTGTATATCAATGGAAATATCTACACTGCTATCTCTATAAACATGGAAATAACTACACTGCTATCTGTATAAACATGGAAATATCTACACCGCCATCTCTGTGAACATGGAAATATCTACACGGCCATTTGTATGAACATGGAAATATGTACACCGCCATCTCTATGAACATGGAAATATCTACACCGCCATTTGTATGAACATGGAAATATCTACACCGCCATCAGTATGAACATGGAAATATCTACACCGCCATCTCTATAAACGTGGAAATATCTACATCGCTATCTGTGTGAACTTGGAAATATCTACACTGCTCTCAGTATGAAATTGGAATTCTCCACACCACTATCTCTATAAAAAAGGAAATATCTACACCGCTATCTGTATAAACATGGAAATATCTGCCCAGCTATCTGAATAAACATGGAAATATCTACACTGCTATATGCATAAACATGGAAATATCCACACCGCTATCTGTGTAAACATGGAAATGTCTACACCGCTATCTGTGTAAACATGCAAATATCTACACCGCCATCTGTGTAAACATGAAAATATCTACACCGCCATCCCTATAAACATGGAAATATCTACACCACCATCTGTATGAACATGGAAATATCTATACCGCTATCTGCATAAACATGGAAATATCTACACCGCCATCTCTATGAACATGGAAATATCTACACCGCCATCTGTACGAACATGGAAATATCTATACCGCCATCTCTATGAACATGTAAATATCTACACCGCAATCTGTATGAACATGGAAATATCTACACCGCTAACTGTATGAACATTGAAATATCTACACCGTTATCTGTATGAACATGAAAATATCTACACCGTTATGTGTATGAACATGGAAATATCTACACCGCTATCTGTATGAACATGGAAATATCTACAACGCTATCTGTATGAACATGCAAATATCTACACAGCTATCTGTATATCAATGGAAATATCTACACTGCTATCTCAATAAACATGGAAATAACTACACTGCTATCTGTATAAACATGGAAATATCTACACCACCACCTGTATGAACACGGAGATATCTACACTGCCATCTGCACGACCATGGAAATATCTACACCGCCATCTGTATGAACATGTAAATATCTACACCACCATCTGTATGAACATGGAAATATCTACACCGCTAATTGTATGAACATCGAAATATCTACACCGCTATCTGTATGAACATGGAAATATCTACACCGCTATCTGTGTGAACATGGAAATATTTACACCGCTATCTGTATGAACATGGAAATATCCACACCGCCCTCTGTATGAACATGGAAATATCTACACCGCTATCTGTATGAACATGCAAATATCTACACAGCTATCTGTATATCAATGGAAATACCTACACTAATATCTCTATAAACATGGAAATAACTACACTGCTATCTGTATATACATGGAAATATCTACACCGCCATCTCTATGAACATGGAAATATCTACACCGCCATTTGTATGAAAATGGAAATATCTACACCGCCATCTCTACGAACATGGAAATATCTACACCGCCATTTGTATGAACATGGATATATCTACACAGCTATCTGCATATACATGGAAATATCTACACAGTTTTCTCTATAAATATGGAAATAACTACAGCGCTATCTCTATAAACTTCGAAATATCTACACCGCCATCTGTATGAACATGGAAACATCTACACCGCCATCTGTACGAACATGGACATATCTACACCGCCATCTGTATTAAGATGGAAATATCTACACCGCTATCTGTATAAACATGGAAATATCTGCCCAACTATCTGTATAAACATGGAAATATCCGCACCGCTATCTGTATTATCATGGAAATATCTACACCGCTATCTGCATAAACATGGATATATGCACACTGCTGTCTGTGTTAACATGGAAATATCTACAACGCCATCTCTGTAAACATGGAAATATCTACACCAACATCTTTATGAACATGGAAATATCTACACCGCCATCTCTATAAACGTGGAAATATCTACACCACTATCTGTGTGAACTTGGAAATATCTACACTGCTATCTGAATATAATTGAAATTATCTACACGACTATCTCTATTAACATGGAAATATCTACACTGTTATCTGTATAAACATGAAAATATCTACACTGCTATCTGTATAAACATGGAAATAACTTCACCGCTATCTGTATAAACATGGAAATATCTACAATGCTGTCTCTATAAACTTTGAAATAACTACACCACTATCTCTATAAACATGGAAATATCTAGACCGCCATCTCTATAAACATGGAAATATCTACACCACCATCTGTATTAACATGGAAATATCTATACCGCTGTCTGCATAAACATGGAAATAACTACACCGCCATCTCCATGAACATGGAAATATCTACACGGCCATGTGTACGAACATGGAAATATCTACACCGTCATCTGTATGAACATGGAAATATCTACACCGCTAACTGTATGACCATGGAAATATCTACACCGCTATCTGTATGAACATGGAAATATCTACACCGTTATCTGTATGAACATGGAAATATCTACACCGCTATCTGTATGAACATGGAAATATCTACACCGCTTTCTGTACAAAGATGGAAATATCTACACCGCTATCTGTATGAACATGCTAATATCTACACAGATATGTGTATATCAATGGAAATATCTACACTGCTATCTCTATAAACATGGAAATAACTACACTGCTATCTGTATAAACATGGAAATATCTACACCGCCATCTCTGTGAACATGGAAATATCTACACGGCCATTTGTATGAACATGGAAATATGTACACCGCCATCTCTATGAACATGGAAATATCTACACCGCCATTTGTATGAACATGGAAATATCTACACCGCAATCAGTATGAACATGGAAATATCTACACCGCCATCTCTATAAACGTGGAAATATCTACATCGCTATCTGTGTGAACTTGGAAATATCTACACTGCTCTCAGTATAAAATTGGAATTATCCACACCACTATCTCTATAAACAAGGAAATATCTACACCGCTATCTGTATAAACATGGAAATATCTGCCCAGCTATCTGTATAAACATGGAAATATCTACACTGCTATATGCATAAACATGGAAATATCCACACCGCTATCTGTGTAAACATGGAAATGTCTACACCGCTATCTGTGTAAACATGGAAATATCTACACCGCCATCTGGGTAAACATGAAAATATCTACACCGCCATCCCTATAAACATGGAAATATCTACACCACCATCTGTATGAACATGGAAATATCTATACCGCTATCTGCATAAACATGGAAATATCTACACCGCCATCTCTATGAACATGGAAATATCTACACCGCCATCTGTACGAACATGGAAATATCTATACCGCCATCTCTATGAACATGTAAATATCTACACCGAAATCTGTATGAACATGGAAATATCTACACCGCTAACTGTATGAACATGGAAATATCTACACCGTTATCTGTATGAACATGGAAATATCTACAACGCTATCTGTATGAACATGCAAATATCTACACAGCTATCTGTATATCAATGGAAATATCTACACTGCTATCTATAAACATGGAAATAACTACACTGCTATCTGTATAAACATGGAAATATCTACACCCCCACCTGTTTGAACACGGAGATATCTACACTGCCATCTGCACGACCATGGAAATATCTACACCGCCATCTGTATGAACATGTAAATATCTACACCACCATCTGTATGAACATGGAAATATCTACACCGCTAATTGTATGAACATCGAAATATCTACACCGCTATCTGTATGAACATGGAAATATCTACACTGCTATCTGTGTGAACATGGAAATATCTACACCGCTATCTGTATGAACATGGAAATATCCACACCACCCTCTGTATGAACATGGAAATATCTACACCGCTATCTGTATGAACATTCAAATATCTACACAGCTATCTGTATATCAATGGAAATACCTACACTACTATCTCTATAAACATGGAAATAACTACACTGCTATCTGTATATACATGGAAATATCTACACCGCCATCTCTATGAACATGGAAATATCTACACGGCCATTTGTATGAACATGGAAATATCTACACCGCCATCTCTATGAACATGGAAATATCTACACCGCCATTTGTATGAACATGGAAATATCTACACCGCAATCAGTATGAACATGGAAATATCTACACCGCCATCTCTATAAACGTGGAAATATCTACATCGCTATCTGTGTGAACTTGGAAATATCTACACTGCTCTCAGTATAAAATTGGAATTATCCACACCACTATCTCTATAAACAAGGAAATATCTACACCGCTATCTGTATAAACATGGAAATATCTGCCCAGCTATCTGTATAAACATGGAAATATCTACACTGCTATATGCATAAACATGGAAATATCCACACCGCTATCTGTGTAAACATGGAAATGTCTACACCGCTATCTGTGTAAACATGGAAATATCTACACCGCCATCTGGGTAAACATGAAAATATCTACACCGCCATCCCTATAAACATGGAAATATCTACACCACCATCTGTATGAACATGGAAATATCTATACCGCTATCTGCATAAACATGGAAATATCTACACCGCCATCTCTATGAACATGGAAATATCTACACCGCCATCTGTACGAACATGGAAATATCTATACCGCCATCTCTATGAACATGTAAATATCTACACCGAAATCTGTATGAACATGGAAATATCTACACCGCTAACTGTATGAACATGGAAATATCTACACCGTTATCTGTATGAACATGGAAATATCTACAACGCTATCTGTATGAACATGCAAATATCTACACAGCTATCTGTATATCAATGGAAATATCTACACTGCTATCTATAAACATGGAAATAACTACACTGCTATCTGTATAAACATGGAAATATCTACACCCCCACCTGTTTGAACACGGAGATATCTACACTGCCATCTGCACGACCATGGAAATATCTACACCGCCATCTGTATGAACATGTAAATATCTACACCACCATCTGTATGAACATGGAAATATCTACACCGCTAATTGTATGAACATCGAAATATCTACACCGCTATCTGTATGAACATGGAAATATCTACACTGCTATCTGTGTGAACATGGAAATATCTACACCGCTATCTGTATGAACATGGAAATATCCACACCACCCTCTGTATGAACATGGAAATATCTACACCGCTATCTGTATGAACATTCAAATATCTACACAGCTATCTGTATATCAATGGAAATACCTACACTACTATCTCTATAAACATGGAAATAACTACACTGCTATCTGTATATACATGGAAATATCTACACCGCCATCTCTATGAACATGGAAATATCTACACGGCCATTTGTATGAACATGGAAATATCTAAACCGCCATCTCTATGAACATGGAAATATCTACACCGCCATTTGTATGAACATGGAAATATCTACACCGCAATCAGTATGAACATGGAAATATCTACACCGCCATCTCTATAAACGTGGAAATATCTACATCGCTATCTGTGTGAACTTGGAAATATCTACACTGCTCTCAGTATAAAATTGGAATTATCCACACCACTATCTCTATAAACAAGGAAATATCTACACCGCTATCTGTATAAACATGGAAATATCTGCCCAGCTATCTGTATAAACATGGAAATATCTACACTGCTATATGCATAAACATGGAAATATCCACACCGCTATCTGTGTAAACATGGAAATGTCTACACCGCTATCTGTGTAAACATGGAAATATCTACACCGCCATCTGGGTAAACATGAAAATATCTACACCGCCATCCCTATAAACATGGAAATATCTACACCACCATCTGTATGAACATGGAAATATCTATACCGCTATCTGCATAAACATGGAAATATCTACACCGCCATCTCTATGAACATGGAAATATCTACACCGCCATCTGTACGAACATGGAAATATCTATACCGCCATCTCTATGAACATGTAAATATCTACACCGAAATCTGTATGAACATGGAAATATCTACACCGCTAACTGTATGAACATGGAAATATCTACACCGTTATCTGTATGAACATGGAAATATCTACAACGCTATCTGTATGAACATGCAAATATCTACACAGCTATCTGTATATCAATGGAAATATCTACACTGCTATCTATAAACATGGAAATAACTACACTGCTATCTGTATAAACATGGAAATATCTACACCCCCACCTGTTTGAACACGGAGATATCTACACTGCCATCTGCACGACCATGGAAATATCTACACCGCCATCTGTATGAACATGTAAATATCTACACCACCATCTGTATGAACATGGAAATATCTACACCGCTAATTGTATGAACATCGAAATATCTACACCGCTATCTGTATGAACATGGAAATATCTACACTGCTATCTGTGTGAACATGGAAATATCTACACCGCTATCTGTATGAACATGGAAATATCCACACCACCCTCTGTATGAACATGGAAATATCTACACCGCTATCTGTATGAACATTCAAATATCTACACAGCTATCTGTATATCAATGGAAATACCTACACTACTATCTCTATAAACATGGAAATAACTACACTGCTATCTGTATATACATGGAAATATCTACACCGCCATCTCTATGAACATGGAAATATCTACACGGCCATTTGTATGAACATGGAAATATCTACACCGCCATCTCTATGAACATGGAAATATCTACACCGCCATTTGTATGAACTTGGAAATATCTACACCGCCATCTGTATGAACATGGAAATATCTTCACCACCATCTGTATGAGCATGGATATATCTACACAGCTATCTGCATATACATGGAAATATCTACACAGTTTTCTCTATAAATATGGAAATAACTACAGCGCTATCTCTATAAACTTCGAAATATCTACACCGCCATCTGTATGAACATGGAAACATCTACACCGCCATCTGTACGAACATGGACATATCTACACCGCCATCTGTATTAAGATGGAAATATCTACACCGCTATCTGTATAAACATGGAAATATCTGTCCAACTATCTGTATAAACATGGAAATATCCGCACCGCTATCTGTATTATCATGGAAATAACTACACCGCTATCTGCATAAACATGGATATATGCACACTGCTGTCTGTGTAAACATGGAAATGTCTACACCGCTATCTGTGTAAACAGGGAAATATCTACACAGCCATCTGTGTTAACATGGAAATATCTACACCGCCATCTCTGTAAACATGGAAATATCTACACCAACATCTTTATGAACATGGAAATATCTACACCGCCATCTCTATAAACGTGGAAATATCTACACCGCTATCTGTATGAAATTGGAAATATCTACACTGCTATCTGAATAAAATTGAAATTATCTACACGACTATCTCTATAAACATGGAAATATCTATACTGTTATCTGTATAAACATGACAATATCTACACCGCTATCTGTATAAACATGGAAATAACTTCACCGCTATCTGTATAAACATGGAAATATCTACAACGCTGTCTCTATAAACTTTGAAATAACTACACCACTATCTCTATAAACATGGAAATATCTAGACCGCAATCTCTATAAACATGGAAATATCTACACCACCATCTGTATAAACATGGAAATATCTATACCGCTGTCTGCATAAACATGGAAATAATTACACCGCCATCTCCATGAACATGGAAATATCTACACGGCCATGTGTACGAACATGGAAATATCTACACCGTCATCTGTATGAACATGGAAATATCTACACCGCTAACTGTATGACCATGGAAATATCTACACCGCTATCTGTATGAACATGGAAATATCTACACCGCTATCAGTATGAACATGGAAATATCTACACCGCTATCTGTATGAACATGGAAATATCTACACCGCCATCTGCATGAACATGGAAATATCTACACAGCTATATGCATAAACATGGAAATATCTAGAGAGATTTCTCTATAAATATGGAAATAACTACAGCGCTATCTCTATAAACTTCGAAATATCTTCACCGCCATCTGTAAGAACATGGAATTATGTACAACGCCATCTGTATAAAGATGGAAATATCTACACCGCTATCTGTATAAACATGGAAATATCTATACCGCTATCTGTACAAACATGGAAATACCTACACCGCCACCTCTATGAACATGGAAATATCTACAGCGCCATCTGTAAGAACATGGAAATATTTACACCGCCATCTGTATTAACATGTAAATATCTAAACCGCCATCTGTATGAACATGGAAATATATACACCGCTAACTGTATGAACATGGAAATACCTACACCGCTATCTGTATGAACATGGAAATATCTGCCCAGCTATCTGTATAAACATGGAAATATCTACACTGCTATATGCATAAACATGGAAATATCCACACCGCTATCTGTGTAAACATGGAAATGTCTACACCGCTATCTGTGTAAACATGGAAATATCTACACCGCCATCTGGGTAAACATGAAAATATCTACACCGCCATCCCTATAAACATGGAAATATCTACACCACCATCTGTATGAACATGGAAATATCTATACCGCTATCTGCATAAACATGGAAATATCTACACCGCCATCTCTATGAACATGGAAATATCTACACCGCCATCTGTACGAACATGGAAATATCTATACCGCCATCTCTATGAACATGTAAATATCTACACCGAAATCTGTATGAACATGGAAATATCTACACCGCTAACTGTATGAACATGGAAATATCTACACCGTTATCTGTATGAACATGGAAATATCTACAACGCTATCTGTATGAACATGCAAATATCTACACAGCTATCTGTATATCAATGGAAATATCTACACTGCTATCTATAAACATGGAAATAACTACACTGCTATCTGTATAAACATGGAAATATCTACACCCCCACATGTTTGAACACGGAGATATCTACACTGCCATCTGCACGACCATGGAAATATCTACACCGCCATCTGTATGAACATGTAAATATCTACACCACCATCTGTATGAACATGGAAATATCTACACCGCTAATTGTATGAACATCGAAATATCTACACCGCTATCTGTATGAACATGGAAATATCTACACTGCTATCTGTGTGAACATGGAAATATCTACACCGCTATCTGTATGAACATGGAAATATCCACACCACCCTCTGTATGAACATGGAAATATCTACACCGCTATCTGTATGAACATTCAAATATCTACACAGCTATCTGTATATCAATGGAAATACCTACACTACTATCTCTATAAACATGGAAATAACTACACTGCTATCTGTATATACATGGAAATATCTACACCGCCATCTCTATGAACATGGAAATATCTACACGGCCATTTGTATGAACATGGAAATATCTACACCGCCATTTGTTTGAACTTGGAAATATCTACACCGCCATCTGTATGAACATGGAAATATCTTCACCACCATCTGTATGAGCATGGATATATCTACACAGCTATCTGCATATACATGGAAATATCTACACAGTTTTCTCTATAAATATGGAAATAACTACAGCGCTATCTCTATAAACTTCGAAATATCTACACCGCCATCTGTATGAACATGGAAACATCTACACCGCCATCTGTACGAACATGGACATATCTACACCGCCATCTGTATTAAGATGGAAATATCTACACCGCTATCTGTATAAACATGGAAATATCTGTCCAACTATCTGTATAAACATGGAAATATCCGCACCGCTATCTGTATTATCATGGAAATAACTACACCGCTATCTGCATAAACATGGATATATGCACACTGCTGTCTGTGTAAACATGGAAATGTCTACACCGCTATCTGTGTAAACAGGGAAATATCTACACAGCCATCTGTGTTAACATGGAAATATCTACACCGCCATCTCTGGAAACATGGAAATATCTACACCAACATCTTTATGAACATGGAAATATCTACACCGCCATCTCTATAAACGTGGAAATATCTACACCGCTATCTGTATGAAATTGGAAATATCTACACTGCTATCTGAATAAAATTGAAATTATCTACACGACTATCTCTATAAACATGGAAATATCTATACTGTTATCTGTATAAACATGAAAATATCTACACCGCTATCTGTATAAACATGGAAATAACTTCACCGCTATCTGTATAAACATGGAAATATCTACAACGCTGTCTCTATAAACTTTGAAATAACTACACCACTATCTCTATAAACATGGAAATATCTAGACCACAATCTCTATAAACATGGAAATATCTACACCACCATCTGTATTAACATGGAAATATCTATACCGCTGTCTGCATAAACATGGAAATAATTACAACGCCATCTCCATGAACATGGAAATATCTACACGGCCATGTGTACGAACATGGAAATATCTACACCGTCATCTGTATGAACATGGAAATATCTACACCGCTAACTGTATGACCATGGAAATATCTACACCGCTATCTGTATGAACATGGAAATATCTACACCGCTATCTGTATGAACATGGAAATATCTACACCGCTATCTGTATGAACATGGAAATATCTACACCGCCATCTGCATGAACATGGAAATATCTACACAGCTATATGCATAAACATGGAAATATCTAGAGAGATTTCTCTATAAATATGGAAATAACTACAGCGCTATCTCTATAAACTTCGAAATATCTTCACCGCCATCTGTAAGAACATGGAATTATGTACAACGCCATCTGTATAAAGATGGAAATATCTACACCGCTATCTGTATAAACATGGAAATATCTATACCGCTATCTGTACAAACATGGAAATACCTACACCGCCACCTCTATGAACATGGAAATATCTACAGCGCCATCTGTAAGAACATGGAAATATTTACACCGCCATCTGTATTAACATGTAAATATCTAAACCGCCATCTGTATGAACATGGAAATATATACACCGCTAACTGTATGAACATGGAAATACCTACACCGCTACCTGTATGAACATCGAAATATCTACACCACTATCTGTATGAATATGGAAATATCTACACCGCCCTCTGTATGAACATGGAAATATCTACACCGCTATCTGTATGAACATGGAAATATCTACACCGCTATCTGTATGAACATGCAAATATCTACACAGCTATCTGTATATCAATGGAAATATCTACACTGCTATCTCTCTAAACATGGAAATAACTACACTGCTATCTATATAAACGTGGAAATATCTACACCGCCACCTGTATGAACATGGAAATATCTACACTGCCATCCGTACGAACATGGAAATATCTGCTCCGCCCTCTGTATGAACATGTAAATATCTACACCGCCATCTGTATGAACATGGAAATATCTACACCGCTATCTGCATGAACATGGAAATATATACAAAGCTATCTGCATATACATGGAAATATCTACACAGATTTCTATGTAAATATAGAAGTAACTACAGCGCTATCTCAATAAACTTCGAAATATCTACACCGCCATCTGTATGAACATGGAAATATCTACACCGCCATCTGTACGAACATGGACATATCTACACCATTAACTGTAATAAGATGGAAATATCTACACCGCTATCTGTATAAACATGGAAATATCTGCACCACTATCTGTATAAACATGGAAATATCCGCACCGCTATCTGTATAAACATGGAAATATCTACACCGCTATCTGCATAAACATGGAAATATCCACAGAGCTATCTGTGTTAACATGGAAATGTCTACACCGCTATCTGTGTAAACATGGAAATATCTACACCGCCATCTGTATAAACATGAAAATATCTACACCGCCATCTCTATAAATATGGAAATATCTACACCGCCATCTGTATGAACATGGAAATATCTACACCGCCATCTCAATAAACGTGGAAATATCTACACCGCTATCTGTATGAACTTGGAAATATCTACACTGCTGTCTGTATAAAATTGAAATTATCTACACCCCTATCTCTATCAACATGGAAATATCTACACCGCTATCTGTATAAACATGTAAATATCTACACTGCTATCTGTATAAACATGTTAATATCTTCACCGCTATCTGTATAAACATGGAAAATCTACAACGCTGTCTCTATAAACTTGGAAATAACTACACCACTATCTCTATAAACATGGAAATATCTACACCGCCATCTCTATAAACATGGAAATATCTACACCACCATCTGTATAAACATGGAAATATCTATACCGCTATCTGCATAAACATGGAAATATCTACACCGCCATCTCTATGAACATGGAAATATCTACACCGCCATCTGTAAGAACATGGAAATATCTACACCGCCATCTGTATGAACATGTAAATATCTACACTGCCATCTGTAGGAACACGGAAATATCTACACCGCCATCTGAGGAAACATGAAAATATCTACACCGCCATCTCTATAAACATGGAAATATCTACACAGCTATCTGTACGAACATGGAAACACCTACACTGCAATCTGTATGAACATGCAAATATCTACACAGCTATCTGTATATCCATGGAAATATCTACACTGCTAACTCTATAAACATGGAAATAACTACACTGCTATCTGAATAAACATGGAAATATCTACACCGCCACCTGTATGAACATGGAAATATCTACACCGCTAACTGTATGGACATTGAAATATCTACACCGGTATTGGTATAAACCTGGAATTATCTACACCGCTGTCTGCATGAACATGGAATTATCTATACCGCTATCTGTATGAACATGGAAATATCTACAAGGCTATCTGTATGAAAATGGAAATATCTACACCGCTATCTGTATGAACATGCAAATATCTACACCTCTATCTCTATAAACATGGAAATAACTACTCTGCTATCTGTATAAACATGGAAATATCTACACCGCCATCTCTATGAACATGGAAATATCTACACTGCCATTTGTATGAACATGGAAATATCTACACCGCCATCTCTGTGAACATGGAAATACCTACACCGCCATTTGTATGAACAAGGAAATATCTACACCGCCATCTGTATGAACATGGATATATCTTCCCCGCCATCTGTATGATGGTGGATATATCTACACGGGAATCTGGATGAACATGGAAATATCTACACCGCTATCTGCATGAACATGGAAATATCTACACAGCTATCTGCATATACATGGAAATATCTGCACAGATTTCTCAATAAACATGGAAATAACTTCAGCGCTATCTCTATAAACTTCAAAATATCTACACCGCCATCAGTATCAACATGGAAATATCTGCACCGCCATCGGAACAAACATGGACATATCTACACCGCCATCTGTAAACATGGAAATATCTGCCCATCTGTATAAACATGGAAATATCAGCATCGCTATCTGTATAAACATGGAAATATCTACGCCACTATCTGCATAAACATGGAAATATCCACACCGCTATCTGTGTAAACATGGAAATGCCTACACCGCTATCCGTGTAAACATGGAAATACCTATACCGCCGTCTGTGTAAACATGAAAATATCTACACCGCCATCTCTATAAACATGGAAATATCTACACCGCCATCTGTATGAACATGGAAATGTCTACACCGCCATCTCTATAAACGTGGAAATATCTACACCGCTATCTGTATGAACTTGGAAATATCTACACTGCTATCTGTATAAATTTGGAATTATCTACACTATTATCTCTATAAACATGGAAATATCTACACCGCTATCTGTATAAACATGGAAATATCTTCACCGCTATCTGTATAAACATGGAAATATCTACAACGATGTCACTATAAACTTGGAAATAACTACACCACTATCTCTATAAACATGGAAATATCTAGACCGCCATCTCTATAAACATGGAAATACCTACACCGCCATCTGTATGAACATGGAAATATCTATACCGTTATCTGCATAAACATGGAAATATGTACACCGCCATCTCCATGAACATGGAAATATCTACACCGCCATCTGTACGAACATGGAAATATCTACACCGCCATCTGTATGAACATGTAAATATCTACACCGCCATCTGTATGAACATGGAAATATCTACACCGCTATCAGCATGAACGTGGAAATATCTACACCGCTATCTTTATGAAAATGCAAATATCTACACAGCTATCTGTATATCAATGGAAATATCTACACTGCTATCTCTATAAACATGGAAACAACTACATAGCTATCTGTATAAACATGGAAATATCTACACCGCCATGTCTATGAACATGGAAATATCTACACCGCCATTTGTATGAACATGGAAATATCTACACCGACATCTGTACGATCATGGAAATATCTACACCGCCATCTGTATCAACATGTGAATATCTACACCGCCATCTGTATGAACATGGAAATATCTACACCGCTAACTGTATGAACATGGAAATATCTACACCGATATCTGTATGAACATGGAAATATCTACACCGCTATCTGTATGAACATGGAAATATCTACACTGCTATCTGTATGAACATGCAAATATCTACACAGCTCTCTGTATATCAATGGAAATATCTACACTGCTATCTCAATAAACATGGAAATGTCTACACAGCTATCTGTAAAAACATGGAAATATCTACACCGCCACTGGTATCAACATGGAAATATCTACACTGCCATCCGTACGAACATGGAAACATCTACACCGCCATCTGTATGAACATGGAAATATCTACACCGCTATCTGCATGAACATGGAAATATATACAAAGCTATCTGCATATACAAGGAAATATCTACACAGATTTCTATGTAAATATAGAAGTAACTACAGCGCTATCTCAATAAACTTCGAAATATCTACACCGCCATCTGTATGAACATGGAAATATCTACACCGCCATCTGTACGAACATGGACATATCTACACCATTAACTGTAATAAGATGGAAATATCTACACCGCTATCTGTATAAACATGGAAATATCTGCACCACTATCTGTATAAACATGGAAATATCCGCACCGCTATCTGTATAAACATGGAAATATCTACACCGCTATCTGCATAAACATGGAAATATCCACAGAGCTATCTGTGTTAACATGGAAATGTCTACACCGCTATCTGTGTAAACATGGAAATATCTACACCGCCATCTGTATAAACATGAAAATATCTACACCGCCATCTCTATAAATATGGAAATATCTACACCGCCATCTGTATGAACATGGAAATATCTACACCGCCATCTCAATAAACGTGGAAATATCTACACCGCTATCTGTATGAACTTGGAAATATCTACACTGCTGTCTGTATAAAATTGAAATTATCTACACCCCTATCTCTATCAACATGGAAATATCTACACCGCTATCTGTATAAACATGTAAATATCTACACTGCTATCTGTATAAACATGTTAATATCTTCACCGCTATCTGTATAAACATGGAAAATCTACAACGCTGTCTCTATAAACTTGGAAATAACTACACCACTATCTCTATAAACATGGAAATATCTACACCGCCATCTCTATAAACATGGAAATATCTACACCACCATCTGTATAAACATGGAAATATCTATACCGCTATCTGCATAAACATGGAAATATCTACACCGCCATCTCTATGAACATGGAAATATCTACACCGCCATCTGTAAGAACATGGAAATATCTACACCGCCATCTGTATGAACATGTAAATATCTACACTGCCATCTGTAGGAACACGGAAATATCTACACCGCCATCTGAGGAAACATGAAAATATCTACACCGCCATCTCTATAAACATGGAAATATCTACACAGCTATCTGTACGAACATGGAAACACCTACACTGCAATCTGTATGAACATGCAAATATCTACACAGCTATCTGTATATCCATGGAAATATCTACACTGCTAACTCTATAAACATGGAAATAACTACACTGCTATCTGAATAAACATGGAAATATCTACACCGCCACCTGTATGAACATGGAAATATCTACACCGCTAACTGTATGGACATTGAAATATCTACACCGGTATTGGTATAAACCTGGAATTATCTACACCGCTGTCTGCATGAACATGGAATTATCTATACCGCTATCTGTATGAACATGGAAATATCTACAAGGCTATCTGTATGAAAATGGAAATATCTACACCGCTATCTGTATGAACATGCAAATATCTACACCTCTATCTCTATAAACATGGAAATAACTACTCTGCTATCTGTATAAACATGGAAATATCTACACCGCCATCTCTATGAACATGGAAATATCTACACTGCCATTTGTATGAACATGGAAATATCTACACCGCCATCTCTGTGAACATGGAAATACCTACACCGCCATTTGTATGAACAAGGAAATATCTACACCGCCATCTGTATGAACATGGATATATCTTCCCCGCCATCTGTATGATGGTGGATATATCTACACGGGAATCTGGATGAACATGGAAATATCTACACCGCTATCTGCATGAACATGGAAATATCTACACAGCTATCTGCATATACATGGAAATATCTGCACAGATTTCTCTATAAACATGGAAATAACTTCAGCGCTATCTCTATAAACTTCAAAATATCTACACCGCCATCTGTATGAACATGGAAATATCTGCACCGCCATCGGAACAAACATGGACATATCTACACCGCCATCTGTAAACATGGAAATATCTGCCCATCTGTATAAACATGGAAATATCAGCATCGCTATCTGTATAAACATGGAAATATCTACGCCACTATCTGCATAAACATGGAAATATCCACACCGCTATCTGTGTAAACATGGAAATGCCTACACCGCTATCCGTGTAAACATGGAAATACCTATACCGCCGTCTGTGTAAACATGAAAATATCTACACCGCCATCTCTATAAACATGGAAATATCTACACCGCCATCTGTATGAACATGGAAATGTCTACACCGCCATCTCTATAAACGTGGAAATATCTACACCGCTATCTGTATGAACTTGGAAATATCTACACTGCTATCTGTATAAATTTGGAATTATCTACACTATTATCTCTATAAACATGGAAATATCTACACCGCTATCTGTATAAACATGGAAATATCTTCACCGCTATCTGTATAAACATGGAAATATCTACAACGATGTCACTATAAACTTGGAAATAACTACACCACTATCTCTATAAACATGGAAATATCTAGACCGCCATCTCTATAAACATGGAAATACCTACACCGCCATCTGTATGAACATGGAAATATCTATACCGTTATCTGCATAAACATGGAAATATGTACACCGCCATCTCCATGAACATGGAAATATCTACACCGCCATCTGTACGAACATGGAAATATCTACACCGCCATCTGTATGAACATGTAAATATCTACACCGCCATCTGTATGAACATGGAAATATCTACACCGCTATCAGCATGAACGTGGAAATATCTACACCGCTATCTTTATGAAAATGCAAATATCTACACAGCTATCTGTATATCAATGGAAATATCTACACTGCTATCTCTATAAACATGGAAACAACTACATAGCTATCTGTATAAACATGGAAATATCTACACCGCCATGTCTATGAACATGGAAATATCTACACCGCCATTTGTATGAACATGGAAATATCTACACCGACATCTGTACGATCATGGAAATATCTACACCGCCATCTGTATCAACATGTGAATATCTACACCGCCATCTGTATGAACATGGAAATATCTACACCGCTAACTGTATGAACATGGAAATATCTACACCGATATCTGTATGAACATGGAAATATCTACACCGCTATCTGTATGAACATGGAAATATCTACACTGCTATCTGTATGAACATGCAAATATCTACACAGCTCTCTGTATATCAATGGAAATATCTACACTGCTATCTCAATAAACATGGAAATGTCTACACAGCTATCTGTAAAAACATGGAAATATCTACACCGCCACTGGTATCAACATGGAAATATCTACACTGCCATCCGTACGAACATGGAAACATCTACACCGCCATCTGTATGAACATGGAAATATCTACACCGCTATCTGCATGAACATGGAAATATATACAAAGCTATCTGCATATACAAGGAAATATCTACACAGATTTCTATGTAAATATAGAAGTAACTACAGCGCTATCTCAATAAACTTCGAAATATCTACACCGCCATCTGTATGAACATGGAAATATCTACACCGCCATCTGTACGAACATGGACATATCTACACCATTAACTGTAATAAGATGGAAATATCTACACCGCTATCTGTATAAACATGGAAATATCTGCACCACTATCTGCATAAACATGGAAATATCCGCACCGCTATCTGTATAAACATGGAAATATCTACACCGCTATCTGCATAAACATGGAAATATCCACAGAGCTATCTGTGTTAACATGGAAATGTCTACACCGCTATCTGTGTAAACATGGAAATATCTACACCGCCATCTGTATAAACATGAAAATATCTACACCGCCATCTCTATAAATATGGAAATATCTACACCGCCATCTGTATGAACATGGAAATATCTACACCGCCATCTCTATAAACGTGGAAATATCTACACCGCTATCTGTATGAACTTGGAAATATCTACACTGCTGTCTGTATAAAATTGAAATTATCTACACCCCTATCTCTATCAACATGGAAATATCTACACCGCTATCTGTATAAACATGTAAACATCTACACTGCTATCTGTATAAACATGGAAATATCTTCACCGCTATCTGTATAAACATGGAAATATCTACAACGCTGTCTCTATAAACTTGGAAATAACTACACCACTATCTCTATAAACATGGAAATATCTACACCGCCATCTCTATAAACATGGAAATATCTACACCACCATCTGTATAAACATGGAAATATCTATACCGCTATCTGCATAAACATGGAAATATCTACACCGCCATCTCTATGAACATGGAAATATCTACACCGCCATCTGTAAGAACATGGAAATATCTACACCGCCATCTGTATGAACATGTAAATATCTACACCGCCATATGTAGGAACACGGAAATATCTACACTGCCATCTGAGGAAACATGAAAATATCTACACCGCCATCTCTATAAACATGGAAATATCTACACCGCTATCTGTAAGAACATGGAAATACCTACACTGCAATCTGTATGAACATGCAAATATCTACACAGCTATCTGTATATCCATGGAAATATCTACACTGCTATCTCTATAAACATGGAAATAACTACACTGCTATCTGAATAAACATGGAAATATCTACACCGCCACCTGTATGAACATGGAAATATCTACACCGCTAACTGTATGGACATTGAAATATCTACACCGGTATTGGTATAAACCTGGAATTATCTACACCGCTGTCTGCATGAACATGGAATTATCTACACCGCTATCTGTATGAACATGGAAATATCTACAAGGCTATCTGTATGAAAATGGAAATATCTATACCGCTATCTGTATGAACATGCAAATATCTACACCTCTATCTCTATAAACATGGAAATAACTACTCTGCTATCTGTATAAACATGGAAATATCTACACCACCATCTCTATGAACATGGAAATATCTACACTGCCATTTGTATGAACATGGAAATATCTACACCGCCATCTCTGTGAACATGGAAATACCTACACCGCCATTTGTATGAACAAGGAAATATCTACACCGCCATCTGTATGAACATGGATATATCTTCCCCGCCATCTGTGTGATGATGTATATATCTACACGGGAATCTGGATGAACATGGCACTATCTACACCGCTATCTGCATGAACATGGAAATATCTACACAGCTATCTGCATATACATGGAAATATCTGCACAGATTTCTCTATAAACATGGAAATAACTTCAGCGCTATCTCTATAAACTTCAAAATATCTACACCGCCATCTGTATGAACATGGAAATATCTGCACCGCCATCGGAACAAACATGGACATATCTACACCGCCATCTGTATAAACATGGAAATATCTGCCCATCTGTATAAACATGGAAATATCAGCATCGCTATCTGTATAAACATGGAAATATCTACGCCACTATCTGCATAAACATGGAAATATCCACACCGCTATCAGTGTAAACATGGAAATGCCTACACCGCTATCCGTGTAAACATGGAAATACCTATACCGCCGTCTGTGTAAACATGAAAATATCTACACCGCCATCACTATAAACATGGAAATATCTACACCGCCATCTGTATGAACATGGAAATGTCTACACCGCCATCTCTATAAACGTGGAAATATCTACACCGCTATATGTATGAACTTGGAAATATCTACACTGCTATCTGTATAAATTTGGAATTATCTACACTATTATCTCTATAAACATAGAAATATCTACACTGCTATCTGTATAAACATGGAAATATCTACACCGCTATCTGTATAAACATGGAAATATCTTCACCGCTATCTGTATAAACATGGAAATATCTACAACGATGTCACTATAAACTTGGAAATAACTACACCACTATCTCTATAAACATGGAAATATCTAGACCGCCATCTCTATAAACATGGAAATACCTACACCGCCATCTGTATGAACATGGAAATATCTATACCGTTATCTGCATAAACATGGAAATATGTACACCGCCATCTCAATGAACATGGAAATATCTACACCGCCATCTGTACGAACATGGAAATATCTACACCGCCATCTGTATGAACATGTAAATATCTACACCGCCATCTGTATGAACATGGAAATATCTACACCGCTATCAGCATGAACATGGAAATATCTACACCGCTATCTTTATGAACATGCAAATATCTACACAGCTATCTGTATATCAACGGAAATATCTACACTGCTATCTCTATAAACATGGAAACAACTACATAGCTATCTGTATAAACATGGAAATATCTACACCGCCATCTCTATGAACATGGAAATATCTACACCGCCATTTGTATGAACTTGGAAATATCTACACTGCCATCTCCATGAACATGGAAATATCTACACCGACATCTGTACGAACATGGAAATATCTACACCGCCATCTGTATCAACATGTGAATATCTACACCGCCATCTGTATGAACATGGAAATATCTACACCGCTAACTGTATGAACATGGAAATATCTACACCGATATCTGTATGAACATGGAAATATCTACACCGCTATCTGTATGAACATGGAAATATCTACACTGCTATATGTATGAACATGCAAATATCTACACAGCTCTCTGTATATCAATGGAAATATCTACACTGCTATCTCTATAAACATGGAAATAACTACACTGCTATCTGAATAAACATGGAAATATCTACACCGCCACCTGTATGAACATGGAAATATCTACACCGCTAACTGTATGGACATTGAAATATCTACACCGGTATTGGTATAAACCTGGAATTATCTACACCGCTGTCTGCATGAACATGGAATTATCTATACCGCTATCTGTATGAACATGGAAATATCTACAAGGCTATCTGTATGAAAATGGAAATATCTACACCGCTATCTGTATGAACATGCAAATATCTACACCTCTATCTCTATAAACATGGAAATAACTACTCTGCTATCTGTATAAACATGGAAATATCTACACCGCCATCTCTATGAACATGGAAATATCTACACTGCCATTTGTATGAACATGGAAATATCTACACCGCCATCTCTGTGAACATGGAAATACCTACACCGCCATTTGTATGAACAAGGAAATATCTACACCGCCATCTGTATGAACATGGATATATCTTCCCCGCCATCTGTATGATGGTGGATATATCTACACGGGAATCTGGATGAACATGGAAATATCTACACCGCTATCTGCATGAACATGGAAATATCTACACAGCTATCTGCATATACATGGAAATATCTGCACAGATTTCTCTATAAACATGGAAATAACTTCAGCGCTATCTCTATAAACTTCAAAATATCTACACCGCCATCTGTATGAACATGGAAATATCTGCACCGCCATCGGAACAAACATGGACATATCTACACCGCCATCTGTAAACATGGAAATATCTGCCCATCTGTATAAACATGGAAATATCAGCATCGCTATCTGTATAAACATGGAAATATCTACGCCACTATCTGCATAAACATGGAAATATCCACACCGCTATCTGTGTAAACATGGAAATGCCTACACCGCTATCCGTGTAAACATGGAAATACCTATACCGCCGTCTGTGTAAACATGAAAATATCTACACCGCCATCTCTATAAACATGGAAATATCTACACCGCCATCTGTATGAACATGGAAATGTCTACACCGCCATCTCTATAAACGTGGAAATATCTACACCGCTATCTGTATGAACTTGGAAATATCTACACTGCTATCTGTATAAATTTGGAATTATCTACACTATTATCTCTATAAACATGGAAATATCTACACCGCTATCTGTATAAACATGGAAATATCTTCACCGCTATCTGTATAAACATGGAAATATCTACAACGATGTCACTATAAACTTGGAAATAACTACACCACTATCTCTATAAACATGGAAATATCTAGACCGCCATCTCTATAAACATGGAAATACCTACACCGCCATCTGTATGAACATGGAAATATCTATACCGTTATCTGCATAAACATGGAAATATGTACACCGCCATCTCCATGAACATGGAAATATCTACACCGCCATCTGTACGAACATGGAAATATCTACACCGCCATCTGTATGAACATGTAAATATCTACACCGCCATCTGTATGAACATGGAAATATCTACACCGCTATCAGCATGAACGTGGAAATATCTACACCGCTATCTTTATGAAAATGCAAATATCTACACAGCTATCTGTATATCAATGGAAATATCTACACTGCTATCTCTATAAACATGGAAACAACTACATAGCTATCTGTATAAACATGGAAATATCTACACCGCCATGTCTATGAACATGGAAATATCTACACCGCCATTTGTATGAACATGGAAATATCTACACCGACATCTGTACGATCATGGAAATATCTACACCGCCATCTGTATCAACATGTGAATATCTACACCGCCATCTGTATGAACATGGAAATATCTACACCGCTAACTGTATGAACATGGAAATATCTACACCGATATCTGTATGAACATGGAAATATCTACACCGCTATCTGTATGAACATGGAAATATCTACACTGCTATCTGTATGAACATGCAAATATCTACACAGCTCTCTGTATATCAATGGAAATATCTACACTGCTATCTCAATAAACATGGAAATGTCTACACAGCTATCTGTAAAAACATGGAAATATCTACACCGCCACTGGTATCAACATGGAAATATCTACACTGCCATCCGTACGAACATGGAAACATCTACACCGCCATCTGTATGAACATGGAAATATCTACACCGCTATCTGCATGAACATGGAAATATATACAAAGCTATCTGCATATACAAGGAAATATCTACACAGATTTCTATGTAAATATAGAAGTAACTACAGCGCTATCTCAATAAACTTCGAAATATCTACACCGCCATCTGTATGAACATGGAAATATCTACACCGCCATCTGTACGAACATGGACATATCTACACCATTAACTGTAATAAGATGGAAATATCTACACCGCTATCTGTATAAACATGGAAATATCTGCACCACTATCTGCATAAACATGGAAATATCCGCACCGCTATCTGTATAAACATGGAAATATCTACACCGCTATCTGCATAAACATGGAAATATCCACAGAGCTATCTGTGTTAACATGGAAATGTCTACACCGCTATCTGTGTAAACATGGAAATATCTACACCGCCATCTGTATAAACATGAAAATATCTACACCGCCATCTCTATAAATATGGAAATATCTACACCGCCATCTGTATGAACATGGAAATATCTACACCGCCATCTCTATAAACGTGGAAATATCTACACCGCTATCTGTATGAACTTGGAAATATCTACACTGCTGTCTGTATAAAATTGAAATTATCTACACCCCTATCTCTATCAACATGGAAATATCTACACCGCTATCTGTATAAACATGTAAATATCTACACTGCTATCTGTATAAACATGGAAATATCTTCACCGCTATCTGTATAAACATGGAAATATCTACAACGCTGTCTCTATAAACTTGGAAATAACTACACCACTATCTCTATAAACATGGAAATATCTACACCGCCATCTCTATAAACATGGAAATATCTACACCACCATCTGTATAAACATGGAAATATCTATACCGCTATCTGCATAAACATGGAAATATCTACACCGCCATCTCTATGAACATGGAAATATCTACACCGCCATCTGTAAGAACATGGAAATATCTACACCGCCATCTGTATGAACATGTAAATATCTACACCGCCATATGTAGGAACACGGAAATATCTACACTGCCATCTGAGGAAACATGAAAATATCTACACCGCCATCTCTATAAACATGGAAATATCTACACCGCTATCTGTAAGAACATGGAAATACCTACACTGCAATCTGTATGAACATGCAAATATCTACACAGCTATCTGTATATCCATGGAAATATCTACACTGCTATCTCTATAAACATGGAAATAACTACACTGCTATCTGAATAAACATGGAAATATCTACACCGCCACCTGTATGAACATGGAAATATCTACACCGCTAACTGTATGGACATTGAAATATCTACACCGGTATTGGTATAAACCTGGAATTATCTACACCGCTGTCTGCATGAACATGGAATTATCTACACCGCTATCTGTATGAACATGGAAATATCTACAAGGCTATCTGTATGAAAATGGAAATATCTATACCGCTATCTGTATGAACATGCAAATATCTACACCTCTATCTCTATAAACATGGAAATAACTACTCTGCTATCTGTATAAACATGGAAATATCTACACCACCATCTCTATGAACATGGAAATATCTACACTGCCATTTGTATGAACATGGAAATATCTACACCGCCATCTCTGTGAACATGGAAATACCTACACCGCCATTTGTATGAACAAGGAAATATCTACACCGCCATCTGTATGAACATGGATATATCTTCCCCGCCATCTGTGTGATGATGTATATATCTACACGGGAATCTGGATGAACATGGCACTATCTACACCGCTATCTGCATGAACATGGAAATATCTACACAGCTATCTGCATATACATGGAAATATCTGCACAGATTTCTCTATAAACATGGAAATAACTTCAGCGCTATCTCTATAAACTTCAAAATATCTACACCGCCATCTGTATGAACATGGAAATATCTGCACCGCCATCGGAACAAACATGGACATATCTACACCGCCATCTGTATAAACATGGAAATATCTGCCCATCTGTATAAACATGGAAATATCAGCATCGCTATCTGTATAAACATGGAAATATCTACGCCACTATCTGCATAAACATGGAAATATCCACACCGCTATCAGTGTAAACATGGAAATGCCTACACCGCTATCCGTGTAAACATGGAAATACCTATACCGCCGTCTGTGTAAACATGAAAATATCTACACCGCCATCACTATAAACATGGAAATATCTACACCGCCATCTGTATGAACATGGAAATGTCTACACCGCCATCTCTATAAACGTGGAAATATCTACACCGCTATATGTATGAACTTGGAAATATCTACACTGCTATCTGTATAAATTTGGAATTATCTACACTATTATCTCTATAAACATAGAAATATCTACACTGCTATCTGTATAAACATGGAAATATCTACACCGCTATCTGTATAAACATGGAAATATCTTCACCGCTATCTGTATAAACATGGAAATATCTACAACGATGTCACTATAAACTTGGAAATAACTACACCACTATCTCTATAAACATGGAAATATCTAGACCGCCATCTCTATAAACATGGAAATACCTACACCGCCATCTGTATGAACATGGAAATATCTATACCGTTATCTGCATAAACATGGAAATATGTACACCGCCATCTCAATGAACATGGAAATATCTACACCGCCATCTGTACGAACATGGAAATATCTACACCGCCATCTGTATGAACATGTAAATATCTACACCGCCATCTGTATGAACATGGAAATATCTACACCGCTATCAGCATGAACATGGAAATATCTACACCGCTATCTTTATGAACATGCAAATATCTACACAGCTATCTGTATATCAACGGAAATATCTACACTGCTATCTCTATAAACATGGAAACAACTACATAGCTATCTGTATAAACATGGAAATATCTACACCGCCATCTCTATGAACATGGAAATATCTACACCGCCATTTGTATGAACTTGGAAATATCTACACTGCCATCTCCATGAACATGGAAATATCTACACCGACATCTGTACGAACATGGAAATATCTACACCGCCATCTGTATCAACATGTGAATATCTACACCGCCATCTGTATGAACATGGAAATATCTACACCGCTAACTGTATGAACATGGAAATATCTACACCGATATCTGTATGAACATGGAAATATCTACACCGCTATCTGTATGAACATGGAAATATCTACACTGCTATATGTATGAACATGCAAATATCTACACAGCTCTCTGTATATCAATGGAAATATCTACACTGCTATCTCTATAAACATGGAAATGTCTACACAGCTATCTGTAAAAACATGGAAATATCTACACCGCCACTGGTATCAACATGGAAATATCTACACTGCCATCCGTACGAACATGGAAACATCTACACCGCCATCTGTATGAACATGGAAATATCTACACGGCCATCAGTATGAACATGGAAATATCTACACCGCCATCTGTATGAACATGGAAATATCTACACCACCATCTGTATGAACATGGAAATATCGACACCCCTAACTGTATGAACATGGAAATATCGACACCGCTATCAGCATGAACATGGAAATATCTACACCGCTATCAGCATGAACATGGAAATATCTACACCGCTATCTGTATGAACATGCAAATATCTACACAGCTATCTGTATATCAATGGAAATATCTACACTACTATCTCTATAAACATGGAAATATCTGCACCGCCATCTCTATAAACATGGAAATATGTACACCGCCATCTGTATGAACATGTAAATATCTACACCGCCATCTGTATGAACATGGAAATATCTACACCGCTAACTGTATGAACATGGAAATATCTACACCGCTATCTGTATGAACATGGAAATATCTACACCGCCGTTTTTATGAACATGGAAATATCTACACCGCCATCTCTATGAACATGGAAATATCTAAACCTCCATGTGTATGAACATGGAAATATCTACACCGCCATCTGTATGAACATGGAAATATCTTCACCGCCATCTGTATGAACATGGAAATACCTACACCGCCATCTCTACAAAGATGAAAATATCTATACCGCTATCTGTATGAACATGGAAAAAATCACACTGCTATCTGTATATACATGCAAATATCTACACCGCTATCTCCATAAACATGGAAATAACTACAACGCTATCTCTATAAACATGGAAATAACTACACCGCTATCTCTATAAACATGGAAATAACTACAGCGCCATCTCTATGAACATGCAAACAACTACACCGCCATTTGTATGAACATGGAAATATCTACACCGCCATCTGTTTGAACATGGAATTATCTTCACCGCCATCTGTATGAACATGGAAATATCTACACCGCTATCTGTATGAACATGGAAATATCTACACAGTTAACTGCATATACATCGAAATATCTACACAGCTTTCTCTATAAACAAGGAAATAACTACACTGCTATCTCTAAACACATGGAAATATCTACACCGCTATGTGTATCAACATGGAAATATCTACACCGATATCTGTGTAAACATGGAAATATCTACACCGCCATCTGTATGAACATGGAAATATCTACACCGCCATCTCTATAAACGTTGAAATTTCTACACCGCTATTTGTATGGACATGGAAATATCTACACTGCTATCTGTATAAAATTGGAATAATCTACACCGCTATCTCTATAAACTTGGAAATATCTACACCGCTATCTGTATAAACAAGACAATATCTAGACCGCCATCTCTATAAACTTGTAAATATCTACACCGCTATCTGTATAAACATGGAAATATCTTCACCGCTATCTGTATAAACACGGAAAGAACTACAGCACTGTCTCTACAAACTTGGAAATAACTACACCACTATCTCTATAAACATGGAAATATCTAGACCGCCATCTCTATAAACATGGAAATATCTACACCGCTATCTGTAAAAACATGGAAATATCTCCACCGCTATCTGTATGAATATGGAGATATCTACACCGCTATCTGTATAAACATGGAAATATCTACACTGCTATCTGTATAAACATGAAAATATCCACACCACTATATGCATAAACATGGAAATATCCACACCACTATCTGTATAAACATGGAAATATCAACACCGCTATCTGTATAAACATGGAAATATCTACCCCGCTCTCTGTATAATCATTGAAATATCCACACCGCTGTCTGTGTAAACATGGAAATAACTTCACCGCTATCTGTATAAACATGGAAATAACTACACCATTATCTCTACAAACATGTAAATATCTACAACGCTATCTGTGTAAACATGGAAAGGTCTACACCACTATCTGTGTAAACATGGAAATATCTACACCGCTTTCTGTATAAACATGGAAATATCTACACCGCCATCAGTATAAACATGGAAATATCTACACCGCCATCTCTATAAACATAGAAATATCTACACCGCCATCTGTATGAACATGGAAATATCTGCACCGCCATCTGTATTGACATGGAAATATCTACACCGCCATCTGTATTAAGATGCAAATATCCACACCGCTATCTGTAGAAACATGGAAATATCTAAACCGATATCTGTATAAACATGGAAATATGTACACCGCTATCTGTATAAACATGGAAATATCTATACAGCTTTCTCTATAAACATGGAAATATCTACACCGCTATCTCTAAAAACATGGAAATATCTTCAAAGCTGTCTGTATAAACTTGGAAATAACTACACCGCTATCTCTATCAACATGTAAATATTAACAATGCTATCTGTGTAAACATGGAAATATCTACACTGCTATCTGTGGAAAAATTGAAATGTCTACACCATTATCAGTGTAAACATGGAAATATCTACAGAGCTAACTGCATACACATGGAAATATCTACACAGCTTTCTCTATAAACAAGGAAATAACTACACCGCTATCTCTATTGACACGGAAATATCTACACCGCTATGTGTATCAGCATGGAAATATCTACAATGCTATCTGTGTAAACATGGAAATGTCTACCCCGCCATCTGTATGAACATGGAAATATCTACACCGCCATCTCTATAAACATGGAAATATCTACACCGCTATTTGTATGAACATGGAAATATCTACACAGCTAACTGCGTATACATGGAAATATCTACACAGCTTTCTCTATAAACAAGGAAATTACTACACCGCTATCTCTATGAACATTTAAATATCCACACTGCCATTTGTATGAACATGGAAATATCTACACTGCCATCTCTAGGAACATGGAAATATCTACAACGCCATCTGTATTAAGATGCAAATATCTGCACCGCCATCTGTATAAACATGGAAATATCTGCACCGCTATCTCAATGAACATGGAAATATCTACACAGCTATCTGTATGAACATGGAAATATCTACACCGCCATCTGTACGAAGATGGAAATATTTACACCGCCATCTGTATGAACATGGAAATATCTACACCGTTATCTGTATGAACAGGGAAATATCTACACCGCTATCTGTATGAACATGGAAATATCAACACCGCTAACTGGATGAACACGGAAATATCAACACCGCTATCTGTATGAACATGGAAATATCAACACCGCTATCTGTATGAACATGGAAATATCTACACGGCTATCTGTATGAACGTGGAAATGTCTTCACCGCTATCTGTATGAACGTGGAAATATCTACACAGCTATCTGTATGTCAATGGAAATGTCTACACTGCTATCTCTATAAACGTGGAAATAACTACACCACCATCTGTATGAACATGGAAATACCTACAACGCCATCTCTAAGAACATGGAAATATCTACACCGCCATCTGTATAAACATGAAAATATCTACACCGCCATCACTATAAACATGGAAATATCTACACCGCCATCTGTATGAACATGGAAATATCTACACCGCCATCTCTATAAACGTGGAAATATCTACACTGCTATCTGTAGGAACTTGGAAATATCTACACTGCTATCTGTATAAAATTGTAATTATCTACACCACTATCTCTATAAACATGGAAATATCTACAATGCTATGTGTATAAACATGGAAATATCTACACCGCTATCTGTATAAACATGGAAATATCTTCACCGCTATCAGTATAAACACGGAAATATCTACAACGCTGTCTCTATAAACTTGGAAATAACTACACCGCTATCTCTATAAACATGGAAATATCTAGATTGCCGTCTGTATAAACATGGAAATATCTACACCACCATCTGTATAAACATGGAAATATCTATACCGCTATCTGCATAAACATGGAAATATCTACACCGCCATCTCTATGAACATGGAAATATCTACACCGCTAACTGTATGAACATGGAAATATCGACACCGGTATCTGTGAACATGGAAATATCTACACCGTTATCTGTATGAACATGGAAATATCTACACCGTTATCTGTATGAACATGGAAATAACTACACCGCAATCTGTATGAACATGGAAATATCTACACTTCTATCTGTACGAACATGTAAACATCTACACCGCTATCTGTATGAACATGCAAATATCTACACAGCTATCTGTATATCAATGGAAATATCTACACTGCTATCTCTATAAACATGGAAATAACTAAACTGCTATCTGTATAAACATGGAAATATCTACACCGCCACCTGTATGAACATGGGAATATCTACACTGCCATCCGTATGAACATGGAAATATCTACACCGCCATCTCTATGAACATGTAAATATCTACACCGCCATCTGTATGAACATGGAAATATCTTAACCGTTAACTGTATGAAGATGGAAATATCTACACCGCTATTGGTATGAACATGGAAATATGTACACCGCTATCTGTATGAACATGGAAATATCTACTCCACTATCTGTATGAACATGGAAATATCTACACCGCTATCTGTATGTACATGGAAATATCTACACCGCTATCTGTATGAACATGCAAATATCTACACAGCTATCTGTATATCAATGGAAATATCTACACTGCTATCTCTATAAACATGGAAATAACTACACTGCTATCTGTATAAACATGGAAATATCAACACCGCCATCTCTATGAACATGGAAATATCTACACCGCCATTTGTATGAGCATGGAAATATCTACACCGCCATCTGTATGAACATGGAAATATCTTCACCGCCATCTGTATGAACGTGGATATATCTACACCGGCATCTGGATGAACATCGAAATATCTACACCGCTATCTGCATGAACATGGAAATATCTACACAGCTATCTGCATATACATGGAAATATCTACACAGATTTCTCTATAAATATGGAAATAACTACAGCGCTATCTCTATAAACTTCGAAATACCTACTCCGCCATCTGTATGAACATGGAAATATCTACACCGCCATCTGTATGAACATGGACATGTCTTCACCGCCATCTGTATTAAGATGGAAATATCTACACCGCTATCTGTATAAACGTGGAAATATCTACACCGCTATCTGTATAAACATGGAAATACCTACACCGCTATCTCTATAAACTTGGAAATATCTACACCGCTATGTGTATCAACATGGAAATATCTACACCGCTATATCTGTAAACATGGAAATATCTAAACCACCCTCTGTATAAACATGGAAATATCTACACCGCCATCTCTATAAACATTTAAATATCTTCACCACCATCTGTATGAACACGGAAATATCTACACCGTCATCTCTCTAAAGGTGGAAATATCTAAACCGCTACTTGTATATACATGGAAATATCTACACTGCTATCTGTATAAAAATGGAAATATCTACACCGCTATCTCTATAAACATGGAAATATCTACAATGCTATCTGTATAAACAAGGAACTATCTAGACCGCCATCTCTATAAACATGTAAATATCTACACCACTATCTGTATAAACATGGAAATACCTACACCGCTATGTCTATAAACTTGGAAATAACCACACCACTATCTCTATATACATGGAAATATCTAGACCGCCATCTCTATAAACATGGAAATACCCATACCACCATCTGGATGAACGTGGAAATATCTACACCGATATCTCTATGTATATGGAAATATCTACACCGCTATCTGTATGAGCATGGAAATATCTACATCGCTATCTGTATGAACATGGAAATATCTACACCGCTATCTGTACGAACATGGAAATATCTACACCGCTATCTGTATGAGCATGGAAATATCTACACCGCTATCTGTATGAACATGCAAATACCTACACAGCAATCTGTATATCAATGGAAATATCTGCACTGCTATCTCTATAAACATGGAAATAACTACACTGCTATCTGTATAAACATGGAAATAACTACACCGCCACCTGTATGAACATGGAAATATCTACACTGCCATCCGTACGAACATGGAAATATCTACACCGCCATCTGTATGAACATGGAAATATCTACACCGCCATTTGTATGAACATGGAAATATCTACACCGCAAACTGTATGAACATGGAAACATCTACACCTCTCTCTGTATGAACATGGAAATATCTACACCACTATCTGTATGAACATGGCAATATCTACACCGTTATCTGTATGAACATGGAAATATCTACACCGCTATCTGAATGAAAATGGAAATATCTACACCGCTATCTGTATGAACATGGAAATATCTACACCGCTATCTGTATGAACATGCAAATATCTACACAGCTATCTGTATATCAATGGAAATATCTACACTGCTATCTCTATAAACATGGAAATATCTACACTGCTATCTGTATAAACATGGAAATATTTACACCGCCACCTGTATGAACATGGAAATATCTACAATGCCATCCGTACTAACATGGAAATATCTACATCGTCATCTGTATGAACATGTAAATATCTACACCGCCATCTGTAGGAACATGGAAATATCTACACTGCCATCTGTATGAACATGGATATACCTACACCGCTATCTGTATGAACGTGGAAATATCTACACCGCTATCTTTATGAACATGGAAATATCTACACCGCTCTCTGTATGAACATGGAAATATCTACACTGCTATCTGTATGAACACGGAAATATCTACACCGCTATCTGTATGAACATGGAAATATCTACACCGCTATCTGTATGAAGATGCAAATATCTACACAGCTATCTGTATATCAATGGAAATATCTACACTGCTATCTCTATAAACATGGAAATAACTACACTGCTATCTGTATAAACATGGAAGTATCTACACCACCATCTCTTTGAACATGGAAATATCTACACCGCCATTTGTATGAGCATGGAAATATTTACACCACCATCTCTATGAACATGGAAATATCTACACCGCCGTCTCTATGAACATGGAAATATCTTCACCGCCATCTGTATGAACCTGGATATATCTACACCGGCATCTGGATGAACATGGAAATACCTACTCCGCTCTCTGCATGAACATGTAAATATCTACACAGCTATCTGCATATACATGGAAATATCTACACAGATTTCTCTATAAATATGGAAATAACTACAGCGCTATCCCTATAAACATCGAAATATCTACACCACCATCTGTATGAACATGGAAATATCTACACCGCCATCTGTACGAAAATGGACATACCTACACCGACATCTGTATTAAGATGGAAATATCTACACCGCTATCTGTATAAACATGGAAATATCTGCCCTACTATCTGTATAAACATGGAAATATCCACACCGCTATCTGTGTAAACATGGAAATGACTACACCGCTATCTGTGTAAACATGGAAATATCTACACCGCCATCTGTGTAAACATGAAAATATCTACACCGCCATCTCTATAAACATGGAAATATCTACACCGCCATCCGTATGAACATGGAAATATCTACACCGCCATCTCTATAAACGTGGAAATATCTACACCGCTATCTGTATGAACTTGGAAATAACTACACTGCTATCTGTATAAAATTGGAAATATCTTCACCACTATCTCTATCAACATGGAACTATCTACACCGCTATCTGTATAAACATGGAAATATCCACACCGCTATCTGTATAAACATGGAAATACCTTCAACGCTATCTGTAAAAACATGGAAATATCTACAACGCTGTCTCTATAAACTTGGAAATAACTACACCACTATCTCTTTAAACATGGAAATATCTAGACCGCCATCTCTATAAACATGGATATATCTACACCACCATCTGCATAAACATGGAAATATCTATACCGCTATCTGCATAAACATGGAAATATCTACACCGCCATCTCTATGAACATGGAAATATCTACACCGCCCTCTGTACGAACATGGAAATATCTACACGGCCATCTGTATGAACATGTAAATATCTACACCGCCATCTGTATGAACATGGAAATATCTACACCGTTAACTGTATGAACATGGAAATATCAAAACCGCTATCTGTAAGAACATGGAAATATCTACATCGTTATCTGTATGAACATGGAAATATCTACAACGCTATCAGTACGTACATGGAAATATCTACACCGCTATCTGTATGAACATGGAAATATCTACGCCGCTATCTGTATGAACATACAAATATCTACACTGCTATCTGTATATCAATGTAAATATCTACCCTGCTATCTCTATAAACATGGAAATAACTACACTGTTATCTGTATAAACATGGAAATATCTACACCGCCACCTGTATGAACATGGAAATATCTACACTGCCATCCGTATGAACATGGAAATATCTACACCGCCATCTGTATGAACATGGAAATATCTAAACCGCCATCTGTATGTACATGGAAATATCTACAACGCTAACTGTATGAACATGGAAATATCTACACCGCTATCTGTGTGAACATGCGAATATCTACACCGCTATCTGTATGAACATGGAAATATCTACACCACTGTCTGTATGAACATGGAAATATCTACATCGCTATCTGTATGAACATGGAAATATCTACACCGCTATCTGTATGAACATGCAAATGTCTACACAGCTATCTGTATGAACATGGAAATAACTCCACTGCTATCAATATAAACATGGAAATATCTACACCGCCATCTCTATGAACATGGAAATATCTACACCGCCATTTCTATGAACATGGAAATATCTACACCGCCATCTGTATGAACATGGAAATATCTACACCGCCATCTGTATGAACATGGAAATACCTTCACCGCCATTGGTATGAACATGGATATATCTACAACGGCATCTGGATTAACATGGAAATATCTACACCGCCATCTCTATGAACATGGAAATATCTACACCGCCATCTGTACGAACATGGAAATATCTACACCGCCATCTGTATGAACATGTAAATATCTACACCGCCATCAGTATGAACATGGAAATATCTACACCGCTAACTGTATGAACATGGAAATATCAACACCGCTATCTGTAAGAACATGGAAATATCTATACTGCTATCAGTATGAACATGGAAATATTTACACCACTATCTGTATGAACATGGAAATATCTACACCGCTATCTGTATGAACTTGGAAATATCAACACCGCCCTCTGTATGAACATGGAAATATCTACACCGCTATCTGTATGAACATGCAAATATCTACACAGCTATCTATATATCAATGGAAATATCTACACTACTATCTCTATAAACATGGAAGTAACTACACTGCTATCTGTATAAACATGGAAACATCTACAACGTCATCTCTATGAACATGGAAATATCTACACCGCCATTTGTATGAACATGGAAATATCTACACCGCCATCTGTATGAACATGGAAATATCTTCACCGCCATCTGCATGAGTATGGATATATCTACACCGGCATCTGGATGAACATGGAAATGTCTACACCGCTATCTGCATGAACATGGAAATATCTACACAGCTATCTGCATATACATTTAAATATCTACACAGATTTCTCTATAAATATGGAAATAACTACAGCGCTATCTCTATAAACTTCGAAATATCTACACAGCCATCTGTATGAACATGGAAATATCTACACTGCCATCTGTATGAACATGGAAATATCTACACCGCCATCTGTATGAACATGCAAATATCTACACAGCTATCTGTATATCAACGTAAATATCTACACTGCTATCTCTATAAACATGGAAATAACTACACTGCTATCTGTATAAACATGGAAATATCTACACCGCCACCTGTATGAACATGGAAATATCTACACTGCCATCCGTATGAACAAGGAAATATCTACACCGCCATCTGTATGAACATGGAAATATCTAAACCGCCATCTGTATGAACATGGAAATATCTACACCGCTAACTGTATGGACATGGAAATATCTACACCGCTATCTGTGTGAACATGCAAATATCTACACAGCTATCTGTAAGAACATGGAAATATCTACACCACTATCTGTATGAACATGGAAATATCTACACCGCTATCTGTATGAACATGGAAATATCTACACCGCTATCTGTATGAACATGCAAATGCCTACACAGCTATCAGTATGAACATGGAAATAACTCCACTGCTATCTGTATAAACATGGAAATATCTACACCTCCATCTCTATGAACATGGAAATATCTACACCGCCATTTGTATGAACATGGAAATATCTACACCGCCATCTCTATGAACATGGAAATATCTACACCGCCATCTGTATGAACATGGAAATAACTTCACCGCCATTTGTATGAACATGGATATATCTACATTGGCATCTGGATGAACATGGAAATATCTACACCGCCATCTCTGTGAACATGGAAATATCTACACCGCCATCTGTACGAACATCTAATTATCTACACCGCCATCTGTATGAACATGTAAATAACTACACCGCCATCTGTATGAACATGGAAATATCTACACCGCTAACTGTATGAACATGGAAATATCAACACCGCTATCTGTAAGAACATGGAAATATCTATACCGCTATCTGTACGAACATGGAAATATCTACACCGCTATCTGTATGAACATGGAAATATCTACACCGCCATCTGTATGAACATGGAAATATCTACACCGCCCTCTGTATGAACATGGAAATATCTACACCGCTATCTGTATGAACATGCAAATATCTACACTGCTATCTGTATAAAATTGAAATTATCTCCACCACTATCTCCATAAACATGGAAATACCTACACTGTTATCTATATAAACATGGAAATATCTACACTGCTATCTGTATAAACATGGAAATATCTTCACCGCTATCTGTATAAACATGGAAATATCTACACCGCTATCCGCATAAACATGGAAATATCTACACTGCCATTCGTACGAACATGGAAATATCTACACGGCCATCTGTATGAACCTGAAAATATCTACACCGCCACCTGTATGAACATGGAAATATCTACACCGCTAACTGTATGAACATGGAAATATCTACACCGCTATCTGTATGAACATGGAAATATCTACACCGCCATCTCTATAAACGTGAAAATATCTACACCGCTATCGGTATGAACTTGGAAATATCTACACTGCTATCTGTATAAAATTGAAATTATCTACACCACTATCTCCATTAACATAGAAATATCTACACTGTTATCTGTATAAACATGGAAATAATTACACTGCTATCTGTATAAACATGGAAATATCTTCACCGCTATCTGTATAAACATGGAAACCCCTACAACGCTGTCTCTATAAACTTGGAAATAACTACACCACTATCTCCATAACCATGGAAATATCTACACCGCTAACTATATGAACAGGGAAATATCTACACCGCTATCTGTATGAACATGGAAATATCTTCACCGCTATCTGTATAAACATGGAATATCTACAACGCTGTCTCTATAAACTTGGAAATAACTACACCACTATCTCTATAAACATGGAAATATCTACACCGCTAACTGTATGAACATGGAAATATCTACACCGCTATCTGTATGAACATGGAAATATCTTCACCACTGTCTGTATAAACATGGAAATATCTACAACGCTGTCTCTATAAACTTGGAAATAACTACACCACTATCTCTATAAACATGGAAATATCTACACCGCTAACTGTATGAACATGGAAATATCTACACCGCTATCTGTATGAACATGGAAATATCTACACCGCTATCTGTATGAACATGGAAATATCTACACCGCTATCTGTATGAACATGCAAATATCTACACAGCTAACGGTATATCAATGGAAATATCTACACTACTATCTCTATAAACATGGAAATAACTACACTGCTATCTGTATAAACATGGAAATATCTACACCGCCATCTCTATGAACATGGAAATATCTACACCGCCATTTGTATGAACATGGAAATATCTACACCGCCATATCTATGAACATGGAAATATCTACACCGCCATTTGTATGAACATGGAAATATCTACACCGCCGTCTGTATGAACATGGAAATATCTTCACCGCCATCTGTATGAGCATGGATATATCTACACCGGCATCTGGATGAACATGGAAATATCTACACCGGTATCTGCATGAACATGGAAATATCTACACAGCTATCTGCATATACATGGAAATATCTAAACAGATTTCTCTATAAATATGGAAATAACTACAGCGCTATCTGTATAAACTTCGAAATATCTACACCGCCATCTGTATGAACATGGAAATATCTACACCGCCATCTGTACGAACATGGACATATCTACACCGCCATCTGTATTAAGATGGAAATATCTACACCGCTATCTGTATAAACATGGAAATATCTACACCGCTATCTGCATAAACAAGGAAATATCCACACCGCTATCTGTCTAAACATGGAAATGTCTACACCGCTATCTGTGTAAACATGGAAATATCTACACCGCCATCTGTGTAAACATGGGAATATCTACACCGCCATCTCTATAAACATGGAAATATCTACACCGCCATCTGTACGAACATGGAAATGTCTACACCGCCATCTCTATAAAGGTGGAAATATCTATACCGATATCTTTATGAACTTGGATATATCTACACTGCTATCTGTATAAAATTGAAATTATCTACACCACTATCTGTATAAACATGGAAATATCTACACTGCTATCTGTATAAACATGAAAATATCTACACCGCTATCTGTATAAACATGGAAACAGCTTCACCGTTATCTTTATAAACATGGAAATATCTACAACGCTGTCTCTATAGACTTGGAAATAACTACACCACTATCTCTATAAACATAGAAATATCTACACCGCCATCTCTATAAACATGGAAATATCTACACCACCATCAGTTTTAACATGGAAATATCTATACCGCTATCTGCATAAACATGGAAATATCTACACCGCCATCTCTATGAACATGGAAATATCTACACGGCCATCTGTACGAACATGGAAATATCTACACCACCATCTGTATGAACATGGAAATATCTACACCGCTAACTGTATGACCATGGAAATACCTACACCGCTATCTGTATGAACATGGAAATATCTACACCGTTATCTGTATGAACATGGAAATATCTACACCGCTATCTGTATGAACATGGAAATATCTACACCGCTATCTGTACGAAGATGGAAATATCTACACCGCTATCTGTATGAACATGCAAATATCTACACAGCTATGTGTATATCAATGGAAATATCTACACTGCTATCTCTATAAACATGAAAATAACTACACTGCTATCTGTATAAACATGGAAATATCTACACTGCCATCTCTATGAACATGGAAATATCTACACGGCCATTTGTATGAACATGGAAATATCTACACCGCCATCTCTAAGAACATGTAAATATCTACACCGCCATTTGTATGAACATGGAAATATCTACACAGGATCAGTATGAACATGGAAATATCTACACCGCCATCTATATAAACGTGGAAATATCTACATCGCTATCTGTATGAACTTGGAAATATCTACACAGCTATCTGTATAAAATTGAAAATATCAACACCACTATCTCTATAAACATGGAAATAACTACACTGCTATCTGTAAAAACATGGAAATATCTACACCGCCATCTCTATGAACATGGAAATATCTACACCGCCATCTGTTCGAACATGGACATATCTACACCGCCATCTGTATTAAGATGGAAATATCTACACCGCTATCTGTATAAACATAGAAATATCTGCCTATCTGTATAAACATGGAAATATCTGCACCGATATCTGTATAAACATGGAAATATCTACACCGCTATATGTATAAACATGGAAATATCCACAACGCTATCTATGTAAACATGGAAATGTCTACACCGCTATCTGTGTAAACATGGAAATATCTACACCGCCATCTGTGTAAACATGAAAATATCTACACCGCCATCTATATAAACATGGAAATATCTACACCGCCATCTGTACGAACATGGAAATATCTAAACCGCCATCTCTATAAACGTGGAAATATCTACACCGCTATCTGTATGAACTTGGAAATATCTACACTGCTATCTGTATAAATTTGGAATTATCTACACTACTATCTCTATAAACATGGAAATATCTACACCGCTATCTGTATAAACATGGAAATAACTACACCACTATCTCTATAAACATGGAAATATCTTCCCCGCTAACTGTATGAACATGGAAATATCTACCCCACTATATGTATGAACATGGAAATATCTACACCGCTATCTGTATGAACATGTAAATATCTACACCGCTATCTGTATGAACATGGAAATATCTACACCGCTGTCTCTATAAACTTGGAAATAACTACACCACTATCTCTATAAACATGGAAATATCTTCCCCGCTAACTGAATGAACATGGAAATATCTACCCCGCTATATGTATGAACATGGAAATATCTACACCGCTATCTGTATGAACATGGAAATATCTACACCGCTATCTGTATGAACATGGAAATATCTACACCGCTATCTGTATAAACATGCAAATAACTACATTGCTATCTGTATATCAATGGAAATATCTACACTGCTATCTCTATAAACATGGAAATAACAACACTGCTATCTGTATAAACATGGAAATATCTACACCGCCATCTCTATGAACATGGAAATATCTACACCGCTATTTGTATGAACATGGAAATATCTACACCGCCATCTCTATGAACATGGAAATATCTACACCGCCATTTGTATGAACATGGAAATATCTACACCGCCATCTCTATGAACATGGAAATATCTACACAGCCATTTGTATGAACATGGAAATATCTACACCGCCATCTGTATGAACATGGAAATATCTTCACCACCATCTGTATGAACATGGATATATCTACACCGGCATCTGGATGAACATGGAAATATCTACACCGCTATCTGCATGAACATGGAAATATCTACACAGCTATCTGCATATACATGGGAATATCTGCCCAACTATCTGTATAATCATGGAAATATTCGCACCGCTATCTGTATAAACATGGAAATATCTACACCACTATCTGCATAAACATGGAAATATCCACACTGCTATCTGTGTAAACATGGAAATGTCTACAACGCTATCTGTGTAAACATGGAAATATCTACACCACCATCTGTGTAAACATGAAAATATCTACACCGCCATCTCTATAAACATGGAAATATCTACACCGCCGTATGTATGAACTTGGAAATATCTACACCGCCATCTCTATAAACGTGGAAATATCCACACCGCTATCTGTATGAACTTGGAAATATCTACAGTGCTCTCGGTATAAAATTGAAATTATCTACACCACTATCTCTATAAACATGGAAATATCTACTCTGCTATCTGTATAAACATGGAAATATCTACACCACTATCTGTATAAACATGGAAATATCTTCACCGCTATCTGTATAAACATGGAAATATCTACAGCGCTGTCTCTATAAACTTGGAAATAACTACACCACTATCTATATAAACATGGAAATATCTAGACCGCCATCTCTATAAACATGGAAATATCTACACCACCATCTGTATAAACATGGAAATATCTATACCGCTATCTGCATAAACATGGAAATATCTACACCGCCATCTCTATGAACATGGAAATATCTACACCGCCATCTGTACAAACATGGACATATCTATAAAGCCATCTTTATTAAGACGGAAATATCTACACCGCTATCTGTATAAACATGGAAATATCTGCCCAACTATCTGTACAAAGATGGAAATATCCGCACCGCTATCTGTATAAACATGGAAATATCTACACCGCTATCTGCATAAACATGGAAATATCCACACCGCTATCTGTGTAAACATGGAAATGTCTACACCGCTATCTGTGTAAACATGGAAATATCTACACCACCATATGTGTAAACATGAAAATATCTACACTGCCATCTCTATAAACATGGAAATATCTACACCGCCATCTGTATGAACATGGAAATATCTACACCGCCATCTCTATAAATGTGGAAATATCTACACCGCTATCGGTATGAACTTGGAAACATCTAAACTGCTATCTGTATAAAATTGAAATTATCTACCCCACTATCTCTATAAACATGGAAATATCTACTCTGTTATCTGTATAAACATGGAAATATCAACACTGATATCTGTATAAACATGGAAATATCTTCACCGCTATCTGTATAAACATGGAAATATCTACAGCGCTGTCTCTATAAACTTGGAAATAACTACACCACTATCTATATAAACATGGAAATATCTAGACCGCCATCTCTATAAACATGGAAATATCTACACCACCATCTGTATAAAGATGGAAATATCTATACCGCTATCTGCATAAACATGGAAATACCTACACCGCCATCTCTATGAACATGGAAATATCTACACCGCCATCTGTACAAACATGGACATATCTACAAAGCCATCTATATTAAGATGGAAATAACTACACCGATATCTGTATGAACATGGAAATATCTACACCGCTATCTGTATGAACGTGGAAATATCTACACCGCTATCTGTATGAACATGGAAATATCTACACCGCTATCTGTATAAACATGGAAATAACTAAACAGCTATCTGTATATCAATGGAAATATCTACACTGCTATCTCTATAAACATGCAAATAACTACACTGCTATCTGTATAAACATGGAAATATCTACACCGCCATCTCTATGAACATGGAAATATCTACATCACCATCTGTTCGAACATGGACATATCTACACTGCCATCTGTATTAAGATGGAAATATCTACACCGCTATCTGTATAAACATGGAAATATCTGCCTATCTGTATAAACATGGAAATATCTGCACCGATATCTGTATAAACATGGAAATATCTACACCGCTATATGTATAAACATGGAAATATCCACAACGCTATCTATGTAAACATGGAAATGTCTACACCTCTATCTGTGTAAACATGGAAATATCTACACCGCCATCTGTGTAAACATGAAAATACCTACACCGCCATCTATATATACATGGAAATATCTACACCGCCATCTTTATGAACATGGAAATATCTAAACCGCCATCTCTATAAACGTGGAAATATCTACACCGATCTCTGTATGAACTTGGAAATATCTACACTGCTATCTGGATAAAATTGAAATTATCTACACCACTATCTCTACATACATGGAAATATCTACACTGTTATCTGTATAAAAATGGAAATATCTACACCGCTGTCTCTATAAACTTGGAAATAACTACACCACTATCTCTATAAACATGGAAATATCTTCCCCGCTAACTGTATGAACATGGAAATATCTACCCCGCTATATGTATGAACATGGAAATATCTACACCGCTATCTGTATGAACATGGAAATATCTACACCGCTATCTGTATGAACATGGAAATATCTACACCGCTGTCTCTATAAACTTGGAAATAACTACACCACTATCTCTATAAACATGGAAATATCTTCCCCGGTAACTGTATGAACATGGAAATATCTACCCTGCTATATGTATGAACATGGAAATATCTACACCGCTATCTGTATGAACATGGAAATATCTACACCGCTATCTGTATGAACATGGAAATATCTACACCGCTATCTGTATAAACATGCAAATATCTACATTGCTATCTGTATATCAATGGAAATATCTACACTGCTATCTCTATAAACATGGAAATAACAACACTGCTATCTGTATAAACATGGAAATATCTACACCGCCATCTCTATGAACATGGAAATATCTACACCGCCATTTGTATGAACATGGAAATATCTACACCGCCATCTCTATGAACATGGAAATATCTACACCGCCATTTGTATGAACATGGAAATATCTACACCGCCATCTGTATGAACATGGAAATATCTTCACCGCCATCTGTATGAACATGTATATATCTACACCGGCATCTGGATGAACATGGAAATATCTACACCGCTATCTACATGAACATGGAAATATCTACACAGCTATCTAAATATACATTGAAATATCTACACAGATTTCTCTATAAATATGGAAATAACTACAGCGCTATCTGTATAAACTTCGAAATATCTACACCGCCGTCTGTATGAACATGGAAATATCTACACTGCCATCTGTACAAACATGGACATATATAAACCGCCATCTGTATTAAGATGGAAATATCTACACCGCTATCTGTATAACCATGGAAATATCTGCCCAACTATCTGTATAAACATGGAAAAATCCGCACCGCTATCTGTATAAACATGGAAATATCTACACTGCTATCTGCATAAACATGGAAATATCCACACCGCTATCTGTGTAAACATGGAAAAGTCTACAGCGCTATCTGTGTAAACATGGAAATATCTATACCGCTATCTGCATAAACATGGAAATATCTACACCGCCATCTCTATGAACATGGAAATATCTACACCGCCATCTGTACGAACATGGAAATATCTACACTGCCATCTGTATGAACATGTAAGTATCTACACCGCCATGTGTATGAACATGGAAATATCTACACCGCTAACTGTATGAACATGGAAATATCTACACCGCTATCTGTATGAACATGGAAATATCTACACCGTCATCTGTATGAACATCGAAATATCTACACCGCTATCTGTATGAACATGGAAATATCTACACCGCTATCTGTTCGAACATGGAAATATCTACACCGCTATCTGTATGAACATGCAAATATCTACACAGCTATCTGTATATCAATGGAAATATCTACATTGCTATCTCTATAAATATGGAAATATCTACACTGCTATCTGTATGAACATGAAAATATCTACACAGCCACCTGTACAAACATGGAAATATCTACACTGCCATCCGAACATGGAAGTAACTACACCGCCATCTGTATGAACATGTAAATATCTACACCGCTAACTGTATGAACATGGAAATATCTACACCGCTATCTGTGTGAACATGGAAATATCTACACCACTATCTGTATGAACATGGAAATATCTACACCGCTATCCGTATGAACATGGAAATATCTACACCGCTATCTGTAAGAACATGCAAATATGTACACAGCTATCTGTATATCAATGGAAATATCTACACTGCTATCTCTATAAACATGGAAATAACTACACTGCTATCTGTATAAACATGGAAATATCTACACTGCCATCTCTATGAACATGGAAATATCTACAGTGCCATTTGTATGAACACGGAAATATCTCAACCGCCATCTCCATGAACATGGAAATATCTACACCGCCATTTGTATGAACATGGAAATATCTACACCGCCATCTGTATCAACATGGAAATATCTTCACCGCTATTTGTATGAACATGGAAATACCTACACCGCCATTTGTATGAACATGGAAATATCTACAAAGCCATCTGTATGAACATGGAAATATCTTCACCGCTATCTGTATAAACATGGAAATATCTACACCGCTATCTGCATAAACATGGAAATATCCACACCGCTATCTGTGTAAACATGGAAATGTCTACACCGCTATCTGTGTTAACATGGAAATATCTACATCGCCATCTGTGTAAACATGAAAATATCTACTCCGCCATCTCCATAAACATGGAAATATCTACACCTCCATCTGTATGAACATGTAAATATCTACACCGCCATCTCTATAAACGTGGAAATACCTACACCGCTATCAGTATGAACTTGGAAATATCTACACTGCTATCTGTATAAAATTGAAATTATCTACAACACTATCTCCATAAACATGGAAATATCTACACTGTTATCTGTATAAACATGGAAATATCTACACTGCTATCTGTTTATACATGGAAATATCTTCACCGCTATCTGTATAAACATGGAAATATCTACACCGCTATCAGCATAAACATGGAAATATCTACACTGCCATTCGTACGAACATGGAAATATCTACACGGCCATCTGTATGAACATGAAAATATCTACACCGCCACCTGTATGAACATGGAAATATCTTCACCGCTATCTGTATAAACATGGAAATATCTACAACGCTGTCTCTATAAACTTGGAAATAACTACACCACTATCTATATAAACATGGAAATATCTAGACCGCCATCTCTATAAACATGGAAATATCTACACCACCATCTGTATAAACATGGAAATATCTATACCGCTATCTGCATAAACATGGAAATATCTACACCGCCATCTCTATGAACATGGAAATATCTACACCGCCATCTGTACAAACATGGACATATCTACAAAGCCATCTATATTAAGATGGAAATATCTACACCGATATCTGTATGAACATGGAAATATCTACACCGCTATCTGTATGAACGTGGAAATATCTACACCGCTGTCTGTATGAACATGGAAATATCTACACCGCTATCTGTATAAACATGGAAATAACTAAACAGCTATCTGTATATCAATGGAAATATCTACACTGCTATCTCTATAAACATGCAAATAACTACACTGCTATCTGTATAAACATGGAAATATCTACACCGCCATCTCTATGAACATGAAAATATCTACAACGCCATTTGTATGAACATGCAAATATCTACACCGCCATCTCTATGAACATGGAAATATCCACACCGCCATTTGTATGAACATGGAAATATCTTCACCGCCATCTGTAGGAACATGGAAATATCTTCACCGCCATCTGTATGAACATGGATATATCTACACCGGCATCTGGATGAACATGGAAATATCTACACCGCTATCTGCATGAACATGGAAATATCTACACAGGTATCTGAATATACATGGAAATATCTGCACAGATTTCCCTATAAATATGGAAATAACTACAGCACTGTCTCTATAAACTTGGAAATATCTACACCGTCATCTGTATGAACATGGAAATATCTACACTGCCATCTGTACAAACATGGACATATCTACACCGCCATCTGTATTAAGATGGAAATATCTACACCGCTATCTGTATAAAGATGGAAATATCTGCCCAACTATCTGTATAAACATGGAAATATCCGCACCACTATCTGTGTAAACATGGAAATGTCTACAGCGCTATCTGTGTAAACATGGAAATATCTACACCGCCATCAGTGTAAACATGAAAATACCTACACCGCCATCCCCATAAACATGGAAATATCTACACCACAATCTGTATAAGCATGGAAATATCTATACCCCTATCTGCATAAACATGGAAATATCTACACCGCCACCTCTATGAACATGGAAATATCTACACCGCCATCTGTATGAACATGGAAATATCTACCCCGTTATCTGTATGAACATGGAAATATCCACACCGCTATCTGTATGAACATGGAAATATCTACACCGCTATCTGTACGAACATGGAAATATCTACACCGCTATCTGTATGAACATGCAAATATCTACACAGCTATCTGTATATCAATGGAAATATCTACATTGCTATCTCTATAAACATGGAAATAAAGACACTGCTATCTGTATAAACATGGAAATATCTACACCGCCACCTGTACGAACATGGAAATATCTACACTGCCATCCGTACGAACATGGAAATATCTACACCGCCATCTGTATGAACATGTAAATATTTACACCGCCATCTGTACGAACATGGAAATATCTACACCGCTAACTGTATGAACATGGAAATATCTACACCGCTATCTGTGTGAACATGGAAATATCTACACCGCTAACTGTATGAACATGGAAATATCTACACCGCTATCTGTGTGAACATGGAAATATCTAAACAGCTATCTGTATGAACAAGGAAATATCTACACCGCTATCTGTATGAACATGGAAACATCTACACCGCTATCTGTATGAATATGGAAATATCTACACCGCTATCTGTAAGAACATGCAAATATCTACACAGCTTTCTGTATATCAATGGAAATATCTACAATGCTATCTCTATAAACATGGAAATAACTACACTGCTATCTGTATAAAAAAGGAAATATCTACACCGCCATCTCTATGAACTTGGAAATATCTACACCGCCATTTGTATGAAGACGGAAATATCTACACCGCCATCTCCATGAACATGGAAATATATACACCGCCATTTGTATGAACATGGAAATATCTTCACCGCCATCTGTATGAACATGGATATATCTACACCGGCATCTGGATGAACATGGAAATATCTACACCGCTATCTGCATGAACATGGAAGTATCTACACAGCTATCTGCATGCACATGGAAATATCTGCACAGATTTTTTTATAAATATGGAAATAACTACAGCGCTATCTCTATAAACTTCGAAACATCTACACCGCCATCTGTATGAACATGGAAATATCTACACCGCCATCTGTACAAACATGGACATTTCTACAAAGCCATCTGTATTAAGATGGAAATATCTACACCGCTATCTGTATAAACATGGAAATATCTGCCCAACTATCTGTATAAACATGGAAATATCCACACCGCTATCTGTATAAACATGGAAATACCAACACCGCTATCTGCATAAACATGGAAATATCCACACTGCTATCTGTCTAAACATGGAAATGTCTACACCGCTCTCTGTGTAAACATGGAAATATCTACACCGCCATCTGTGTAAACATGAAAATATCTACACCGCCATCTCTATAAACATGGAAATATCTACACCGCCATCTGTATGAACATGGAAATATCTACACCGCCATCTGTATAAACGTGGAAATATCTACACCGCTATCTGTATGAACTTGGAAATAACTACACTGCTATCTGTATAAAATTGAAATTATCTACACCACTATCTCTATAAACATGGAAATATCTACACTGTTATCTGTATAAACATGGAAATAACTACACCGCTATCTGTATAAACATGGAAATATCTTCACCGCTACCTGTATAAACATGGAAATATCTACAACGCTGTCTCTATAAACTTGGAAATAACTACACCACTATCTCTCTAAACATGGAAATATCTAGACCGCCATCTCTATAAACATGGAAATATCTACACCACCATCTGTATAAACATGTAAATATCTATACCGCTATCTGCATAAACATGGAAATATCTACACCGCCATCTCTATGAACATGGAAATATCTACACCGCCATCTGTACAAACATGGACATATCTACAAAGCCATCTATATTAAGATAGAAATATCTACACCGCTATCTGTATAAACATGGAAATATCTGCCCAACTATCTGTATAAACATGGAACTATCCGCACTGCTATCTGTATAAACAGGGAAATATCTACACCGCTATCTGCATAAACTTGGAAATATCCACACGGCTATCTGTGTAAACTTGGAAATATCTACACCGCCATCTGTGTAAACATGAAAATATCTACACCGCCATCTCTATAAACATGGAAATATCTACACCGCCGTCTGTATGAACATGGAAATATCTACACCGCCATCTCTATAAACGTGGAAGTATCCACACCGCTATCTGTATGAACTTGGAAATATCTACAGTGCTTTCGGTATAAAATTGAAATTATCTACACCACTATCTCTATAAACATGGAAATATCTACTCTGCTATCTGTATAAACATGGAAATATCTACACCACTATCTGTATAAACATGGAAATATCTTCACCGCTATCTGTATAAACATGGAAATATCTACAGCGCTGTCTCTATAAACTTGGAAATAACTACACCAATCTCTCTGTAAACATGGAAATATCTAGACCGCCATCTCTATAAACATGGAAATATCTACACCACCATCTGTATAAACATGGAAATATCTATACCGCTATCTGCATAAACATGGAAATATCTACACAGCCATCTCTATGAACTTGGAAATATCTACACCGCCATCTGTACGAACATGGAAATATCTACTCCGCCATCTGTATGAACATGTAAATATCTACACCGCCATCTGTATGAACATGGAAATATCTACACCGCTATCTGTATGAACATGGAAATATCTACACCGCTATCTGTATGAACATGGAAATATCTACACCGCTATCTGTAAGAACATGCAAATATCTACACAGCTATCTGTATATCAGTGGAAATATCTACAATGCTATCTCTATAAACATGGAAATAACTACACTGCTATCTGTATAAACATGGAAATATCTACACCGCCATCTCTATGAGCATGGAAATATCTACACCGCCATTTGTATGAACACGGAAATATCTACACTGTCATCTCTATGAACATGGAACTATATACACCGCCATTTGTATGAACATGGAAATATCTTCACCGCCATCTGTATGAACATGGATATATCTACAACGGCATCTGCATGAACATGGAAATATCTACACCGCTATCTGCATGAACATGGAAATGTCTACACAGCTATCTGCATATACATGGAAATATCTGCACAGATTTCTTTATAAATATGGAAATAACTACAGCGCTATCTCTATAAACTTCGAAACATCTACACCGCCATCTGTATGAACATGGAAATATCTACACCGCCATCTGTACAAACATGGACATAACTACAAAGCCATCTGTATTAAGATGGAAATATCTACACCGCTATCTGTATAAACATGGAAATATCTGCCCAACTATCTGAATAAACATGGAAATATCTGCACCGCTATCTGTATAAACATGGAAATACCTACACCGCTATCTGCATAAACATGGAAATATCCACACCGCTATCTGTCTAAACATGGAAATGTCTACACCGCTATCTGTGTAAACATGGAAATATCTACACCGCCATCTGTGTAAACATGAAAATATCTACACCGCCATCTCTATAAACATGGAAATATCTACACCGCCATCTGTATGAACATGGAAATATCTACACCGCCATCTCTATAAACGTGGAAATATCTACACCGCTATCTGTATGAACTTGGAAATATCTACACTGCTATCTGTATGAAATTGAAATTATCTACACCACTATCTCTATAAACATGGAAATACCTACACTGTTATCTGTATAAACATGGAAATATCTACACCGCTATCTGTATAAACATGGAAATATCGTCACCGCTATCTGTATAAACATGGAAATATCTACAACGCTGTCTCTATAAACTTGGAAATAACTACACCACAATCTCTCTAAACATGGAAATATCTGGACCGCCATCTCCATAAACATGGAAATATCTACACCGCTATCTTTATGAACATGCAAATATCTACACAGCTATCTGTATATCAACGGAAATATCTACACTGCTATCTCTATAAACATGGAAACAACTACATAGCTATCTGTATAAACATGGAAATATCTACACCGCCATCTCTATGAACATGGAAATATCTACACCGCCATTTGTATGAACATGGAAATATCTACACTGCCATCTCCATGAACATGGAAATATCTACACCGACATCTGTACGAACATGGAAATATCTACACCGCCATCTGTATCAACATGTGAATATCTACACCGCCATCTGTATGAACATGGAAATATCTACACCGCTAACTGTATGAACATGGAAATATCTACACCGATATCTGTATGAACATTGAAATATCTACACCGCTATCTGTATGAACATGGAAATATCTACACTGCTATCTGAATTAACATGCAAATATCTACACAGCTCTCTGTATATCAATGGAAATATCTACACTGCTATCTCTATAAACATGGAAATGTCTACACAGCTATCTGTAAAAACATGGAAATATCTACACCGCCACTGGTATCAACATGGAAATATCTACACTGCCATCCGTACGAACATGGAAACATCTACACCGCCATCTGTATGAACATGGAAATATCTACACGGCCATCAGTATGAACATGGAAATATCTACACCGCCATCTGTATGAACATGGAAATATCTACACCACCATCTGTATGAACATGGAAATATCGACACCCCTAATTGTATGAACATGGAAATATCGACACCGCTATCAGCATGAACATGGAAATATCTACACCGCTATCAGCATGAACATGGAAATATCTACACCGCTATCTGTATGAACATGCAAATATCTACACAGCTATCTGTATATCAATGGAAATATCTACACTACTATCTCTATAAACATGGAAATATCTGCACCGCCATCTCTATAAACATGGAAATATGTACACCGCCATCTGTATGAACATGTAAATATCTACACCGCCATCTGTATGAACATGGAAATATCTACACCGCTAACTGTATGAACATGGAAATATCTACACCGCTATCTGTATGAACATGGAAATATCTACACTGCCGTTTTTATGAACATGGAAATATCTATACCGCCATCTCTATGAACATGGAAATATCTAAACCTCCATGTGTATGAACATGGAAATATCTACACCGCCATCTGTATGAACATGGAAATATCTTCACCGCCATCTGTATGAACATGGAAATATCTACACCGCCATCTCTACAAAGATGAAAATATCTATACCGCTATCTGTATGAACATGGAAAAAATCACACTGCTATCTGTATATACATGCAAATATCTACACCGCTATCTCCATAAACATGGAAATAACTACAACGCTATCTCTATAAACATGGAAATAACTACACCGCTATCTCTATAAACATGGAAATAACTACAGCGCCATCTCTATGAACATGCAAATAACTACACCGCCATTTGTATGAACATGGAAATATCTACACCGCCATCTGTTTGAACATGGAATTATCTTCACCGCCATCTGTATGAACATGGAAATATCTACACCGCTATCTGTATGAACATGGAAATATCTACACAGTTAACTGCATATACATCGAAATATCTACACAGCTTTCTCTATAAACAAGGAAATAACTACACCGCTATCTCTAAACACATGGAAATATCTACACCGCTATGTGTATCAACATGGAAATATCTACACCGCTATCTGTGTAAACATGGAAATATCTACACCGCCATCTGTATGAACATGGAAATATCTACACCGCCATCTCTATAAACGTTGAAATTTCTACACCGCTATTTGTATGAACATGGAAATATCTACACTGCTATCTGTATAAAATTGGAATAATCTACACCGCTATCTCTATAAACATGGAAATATCTACACCGCTATCTGTATAAACAAGACAATATCTAGACCGCCATCTCTATAAACTTGTAAATATCTACACCGCTATCTGTATAAACATGGAAATATCTTCACCGCTATCTGTATAAACACGGAAAGAAGTACAGCACTGTCTCTACAAACTTGGAAATAACTACACCACTATCTCTATAAACATGGAAATATCTAGACCGCCATCTCTATAAACATGGAAATATCTACACCGCTATCTGTAAAAACATGGAAATATCTCCACCGCTATCTGTATGAATATGGAGATATCTACACCGCTATCTGTATAAACATGGAAATATCTACACTGCTATCTGTATAAACATGAAAATATCCACACCACTATATGCATAAACATGGAAATATCCACACCACTATCTGTATAAACATGGAAATATCAACACCGCTATCTGTATAAACATGGAAATATCTACCCCGCTCTCTGTATAATCATTGAAATATCCACACCGCTGTCTGTGTAAACATGGAAATAACTTCACCGCTATCTGTATAAACATGGAAATAACTACACCATTATCTCTACAAACATGTAAATATCTACAACGCTATCTGTGTAAACATGGAAAGGTCTACACCACTATCTGTGTAAACATGGAAATATCTACACCGCTTTCTGTATAAACATGGAAATATCTACACCGCCATCAGTATAAACATGGAAATATCTACACCGCCATCTCTATAAACATAGAAATATCTACACCGCCATCTGTATGAACATGGAAATATCTGCACCGCCATCTGTATTGACATGGAAATATCTACACCGCCATCTGTATTAAGATGCAAATATCCACACCGCTATCTGTAGAAACATGGAAATGTCTAAACCGATATCTGTATAAACATGGAAATATGTACACCGCTATCTGTATAAACATGGAAATATCTATACAGCTTTCTCTATAAACATGGAAATATCTACACCGCTATCTCTAAAAACATGGAAATATCTTCAAAGCTGTCTGTATAAACTTGGAAATAACTACACCGCTATCTCTATCAACATGTAAATATTAACAATGCTATCTGTGTAAACATGGAAATATCTACACTGCTATCTGTGGAAAAATTGAAATGTCTACACCGTTATCAGTGTAAACATGGAAATATCTACACAGCTAACTGCATACACATGGAAATATCTACACAGCTTTCTCTATAAACAAGGAAATAACTACACCGCTATCTCTATTGACACGGAAATATCTACACCGCTATGTGTATCAGCATGGAAATATCTACAATGCTATCTGTGTAAACATGGAAATGTCTACCCCGCCATCTGTATGAACATGGAAATATCTACACCGCCATCTCTATAAACATGGAAATATCTACACCGCTATTTGCATGAACATGGAAATATCTACACAGCTAACTGCGTATACATGGAAATATCTACACAGCTTTCTCTATAAACAAGGAAATTACTACACCGCTATCTCTATGAACATTTAAATATCCACACTGCCATTTGTATGAACATGGAAATATCTACACTGCCATCTCTAGGAACATGGAAATATCTGCAACGCCATCTGTATTAAGATGCAAATATCTGCACCGCTATCTGTATAAACATGGAAATATCTGCACCGCTATCTCAATGAACATGGAAATATCTACACAGCTATCTGTATGAACATGGAAATATCTACACCGCCATCTGTACGAAGATGGAAATATTTACACCGCCATCTGTATGAACATGGAAATATCTACACCGTTATCTGTATGAACATGGAAATATCTACACCGCTATCTGTATGAACATGGAAATATCAACACCGCTAACTGGATGAACACGGAAATATCAACACCGCTATCTGTATGAACATGGAAATATCAACACCGCTATCTGTATGAACATGGAAATATCTACACGGCTATCTGTATGAACGTGGAAATGTCTTCACCGCTATCTGTATGAACGTGGAAATATCTACACAGCTATCTGTATGTCAATGGAAATGTCTACACTGCTATCTCTATAAACGTGGAAATAACTACACCACCATCTGTATGAACATGGAAATACCTACAACGCCATCTCTAAGAACATGGAAATATCTACACCGCCATCTGTATAAACATGAAAATATCTACACCGCCATCACCATAAACATGGAAATATCTACACCGCCATCTGTATGAACATGGAAATATCTACACCGCCATCTCTATAAACGTGGAAATATCTACACTGCTATCTGTAGGAACTTGGAAATATCTACACTGCTATCTGTATAAAATTGTAATTATCTACACCACTATCTCTATAAACATGGAAATATCTACAATGCTATGTGTATAAACATGGAAATATCTACACCGCTATCTGTATAAACATGGAAATATCTTCACCGCTATCAGTATAAACACGGAAATATCTACAACGCTGTCTCTATAAACTTGGAAATAACTACACCGCTATCTCTATAAACATGGAAATATCTAGACTGCCGTCTGTATAAACATGGAAATATCTACACCACCATCTGTATAAACATGGAAATATCTATACCGCTATGTGCATAAACATGGAAATATCTACACCGCCATCTCTATGAACATGGAAATATCTACACCGCTAACTGTATGAACATGGAAATATCGACACCGGTATCTGTGAACATGGAAATATCTACACCGTTATCTGTATGAACATGGAAATATCTACACCGTTATCTGTATGAACATGGAAATAACTACACCGCAATCTGTATGAACATGGAAATATCTACACCTCTATCTGTACGAACATGTAAACATCTACACCGCTATCTGTATGAACATGCAAATATCTACACAGCTATCTGTATATCAATGGAAATATCTATACTGCTATCTCTATAAACATGGAAATAACTAAACTGCTATCTGTATAAACATGGAAATATCTACACCGCCACCTGTATGAACATGGGAATATGTACACTGCCATCCGTATGAACATGGAAATATCTACACCGCCATCTCTATGAACATGTAAATATCTACACCGCCATCTGTATGAACATGGAAATATCTTAACCGCTAACTGTATGAAGATGGAAATATCTACACCGCTATTGGTATGAACATGGAAATATGTACACCGCTATCTGTATGAACATGGAAATATCTACTCCGCTATCTGTATGAACATGGGAATATCTACACCGCTATCTGTATGTACATGGAAATATCTACACCGCTATCTGTATGAACATGCAAATATCTACACAGCTATCTGTATATCAATGGAAATATCTACACTGATATCTCTATAAACATGGAAATAACTACACTGCTATCTGTATAAACATGGAAATATCAACACCGCCATCTCTATGAACATGGAAATATCTACACCGCCATTTGTATGAACGTGGAAATATCTACACCGCCATCTGTATGAACATGGAAATATCTTCACCGCCATCTGTATGAACGTGGATATATCTACACCGGCATCTGGATGAACATCGAAATATCTACACCGCTATCTGCATGAACATGGAAATATCTACACAGCTATCTGCATATACATGGAAATATCTACACAGATTTCTCTATAAATATGGAAATAACTACAGCGCTATCTCTATAAACTTCGAAATACCTACTCCGCCATCTGTATGAACATGGAAATATCTACACCGCTATCTGTATAAACGTGGAAATATCTACACCGCTATCTGTATAAACATGGAAATACCTACACCGCTATCTCTATAAACTTGGAAATATCTACACCGCTATGTGTATCAACATGGAAATATCTACACCGCTATATCTGTAAACATGGAAATATCTAAACCACCCTCTGTATAAACATGGAAATATCTACACCGCCATCTCTATAAACATTTAAATATCTTCACCACCATCTGTATGAACACGGAAATATCTACACCGTCATCTCTCTAAAGGTGGAAATATCTAAACCGCTACTTGTATATACATGGAAATATCTACACTGCTATCTGTATAAAAATGGAAATATCTACACCGCTATCTCTATAAACATGGAAATATCTACAATGCTATCTGTATAAACAAGGAACTATCTAGACCGCCATCTCTATAAACATGTAAATATCTACACCACTATCTGTATAAACATGGAAATACCTACACCGCTATGTCTATAAACTTGGAAATAACCACACCACTATCTCTATATACATGGAAATATCTAGACCGCCATCTGTATGAACATGGAAATATCTACACCGCAAACTGTATGAACATGGAAACATCTACACCTCTCTCTGTATGAACATGGAAATATCTACACCACTATCTGTATGAACATGGAAATATCTACACCGTTATCTGTATGAACATGGAAATATCTACACCGCTATCTGAATGAAAATGGAAATATCTACACCGCTATCTGTATGAACATGGAAATATCTACACCGCTATCTGTATGAACATGCAAATATCTACACAGCTATCTGTATATCAATGGAAATATCTACACTGCTATCTCAATAAACATGGAAATATCTACACTGCTATCTGTATAAACATGGAAATATTTACACCGCCACCTGTATGAACATGGAAATATCTACACTGCCATCCGTACTAACATGGAAATATCTACACCGTCATCTGTATGAACATGTAAATATCTACACCACCATCTGTAGGAACATGGAAATATCTACACTGCCATCTGTACGAACATGGAAATATCTACACCGCTATCTGTATGAACATGGAAATATCTACACCGCAAACTGTATGAACATGGAAACATCTACACCTCTCTCTGTATGAACATGGAAATATCTACACCACTATCTGTATGAACATGGAAATATCTACACCGTTATCTGTATGAACATGGAAATATCTACACCGCTATCTGAATGAAAATGGAAATATCTACACCACTATCTGTATGAACATGGAAATATCTACACCGCTATCTGTATGAACATGCAAATATCTACACAGCTATCTGTATATCAATGGAAATATCTACACTGCTATCTCAATAAACATGGAAATATCTACACTGCTATCTGTATAAACATGGAAATATTTACACCGCCACCTGTATGAACATGGAAATATCTACACTGCCATCCGTACTAACATGGAAATATCTACACCGTCATCTGTATGAACATGTAAATATCTACACCGCCATCTGTAGGAACATGGAAATATCTACACTGCCATCTGTATGAACATGGATATACCTACACCGCTATCTGTATGAACGTGGAAATATCTACACCGCTATCTTTATGAACATGGAAATATCTACACCGCTCTCTGTATGAACATGGAAATATCTACACTGCTATCTGTATGAACACGGAAATATCTACACCGCTATCTGTATGAACATGGAAATATCTACACCGCTATCTGTATGAAGATGCAAATATCTACACAGCTATCTGTATATCAATGGAAATATCTACACTGCTATCTCTATAAACATGGAAATAACTACACTGCTATCTGTATAAACATGGAAGTATCTACACCACCATCTCTTTGAACATGGAAATATCTACACCGCCATTTGTATGAGCATGGAAATATTTACACCGCCATCTCTATGAACATGGAAATATCTACACCGCCGTCTCTATGAACATGGAAATATCTTCACCGCCATCTGTATGAACCTGGATATATCTACACCGGCATCTGGATGAACATGGAAATACCTACTCCGCTCTCTGCATGAACATGTAAATATCTACACAGCTATCTGCATATACATGGAAATATCTACACAGATTTCTCTATAAATATGGAAATAACTACAGCGCTATCCCTATAAACATCGAAATATCTACACCGCCATCTGTATGAACATGGAAATATCTACACCGCCATCTGTACGAAAATGGACATACCTACACCGACATCTGTATTAAGATGGAAATATCTACACCGCTATCTGTATAAACATGGAAATATCTGCCCTACTATCTGTATAAACATGGAAATATCCACACCGCTATCTGTGTAAACATGGAAATGACTACACCGCTATCTGTGTAAACATGGAAATATCTACACCGCCATCTGTGTAAACATGAAAATATCTACACCGCCATCTCTATAAACATGGAAATATCTACACCGCCATCCGTATGAACATGGAAATATATACACCGCCACCTCTATAAACGTGGAAATATCTACACCGCTATCTGTATGAACTTGGAAATAACTACACTGCTATCTGTATAAAATTGGAAATATCTACACCACTATCTCTATCAACATGGAACTATCTACACCGCTATCTGTATAAACATGGAAATATCCACACCGCTATCTGTATAAACATGGAAATACCTTCAACGCTATCTGTAAAAACATGGAAATATCTACAACGCTGTCTCTATAAACTTGGAAATAACTACACCACTATCTCTTTAAACATGGAAATATCTAGACCGCCATCTCTATAAACATGGATATATCTACACCACCATCTGCATAAACATGGAAATATCTATACCGCTATCTGCATAAACATGGAAATATCTACACCGCCATCTCTATGAACATGGAAATATCTACACCGCCCTCTGTAAGAACATGGAAATATCTACACGGCCATCTGTATGGACATGTAAATATCTACACCGCCATCTGTATGAACATGGAAATATCTACACCGTTAACTGTATGAACATGGAAATATCAAAACCGCTATCTGTAAGAACATGGAAATATCTACATCGTTATCTGTATGAACATGGAAATATCTACAACGCTATCAGTACGTACATGGAAATATCTACACCGCTATCTGTATGAACATGGAAATATCTACGCCGCTATCTGTATGAACATACAAATATCTACACTGCTATCTGTATATCAATGTAAATATCTACACTGCTATCTCTATAAACATGGAAATAACTACACTGTTATCTGTATAAACATGGAAATATCTACACCGCCACCTGTATGAACATGGAAATATCTACACAGCCATCCGTATGAACATGGAAATATCTACGCCGCCATCTGTATGAACATGGAAATATCTAAACCGCCATCTGTATGTACATGGAAATATCTACAACGCTAACTGAATGAACATGGAAATATCTACACCGCTATCTGTGTGAACATGCAAATATCTACACCGCTATCTGTATGAACATGGAAATATCTACACCGCTATCTGTATGAACATGGAAATATCTACATCGCTATCTGTATGAACATGGAAATATCTACACCGCTATCTGTATGAACATGCAAATGTCTACACAGCTATCTGTATGAACATGGAAATAACTCCACTGCTATCAATATAAATATGGAAATATCTACACCGCCATCTCTATGAACATGGAAATATCTACACCGCCATTTCTATGAACATGGAAATATCTACACCGCCATCTGTATGAACATGGAAATATCTACACCGCCATCTGTATGAACATGGAAATACCTTCACCGCCATCGGTATGAACATGGATATATCTACAACGGCATCTGGATTAACATGGAAATATCTACACCGCCATCTCTATGAACATGGAAATATCTACACCGCCATCTGTACGAACATGGAAATATCTACACCGCCATCTGTATGAACATGTAAATATCTACACCGCCATCAGTATGAACATGGAAATATCTACACCGCTAACTGTATGAACATGGAAATATCAACACCGCTATCTGTAAGAACATGGAAATATCTATACCGCTATCAGTATGAACATGGAAATATCTACACCACTATCTGTATGAACATGGAAATATCTACACCGCTATCTGTATGAACTTGGAAATATCAACACCGCCCTCTGTATGAACATGGAAATATCTACACCGCTATCTGTATGAACATGCAAATATCTACACAGCTATCTATATATCAATGGAAATATCTACACTACTATCTCTATTAACATGGAGTAACTACACTGCTATCTGTATAAACATGGAAACATCTACAACGCCATCTCTATGAACATGGAAATATCTACACCGCCATTTGTATGAACATGGAAATATCTACACCGCCATCTGTATGAACATGGAAATATCTTCACCGCCATCTGTATGAGTATGGATATATCTACACCGGCATCTGGATGAGCATGGAAATGTCTACACCGCTATCTGCATGAACATGGAAATATCTACACAGCTATCTGCATATACATTGAAATATCTACACAGATTTCTCTATAAATATGGAAATAACTACAGCGCTATCTCTATAAACTTCGAAATATCTACACCGCCATCTGTATGAACATGGAAATATCTACACTGCCATCTGTATGAACATGGAAATATCTACACCGCCATCTGTATGAACATGCAAATATCTACACAGCTATCTGTATATCAACGTAAATATCTACACTGCTATCTCTATAAACATGGAAATAACTACACTGCTATTTGTATAAACATGGAAATATCTACACCGCCACCTGTATGAACATGGAAATATCTACACTGCCATCCGTATGAACAAGGAAATATCTACACCGCCATCTGTATGAACATTGAAATATCTAAACCGCCATCTGTATGAACATGGAAATATCTACACCGCTAACTGTATGAACATGGAAATATCTACACCGCTATCTGTGTGAACATGCAAATATCTACACAGCTATCTGTAAGAACATGGAAATATCTACACCACTATCTGTATGAACATGGAAATATCTACACCGCTATCTGTATGAACATGGAAATATCTACACCGCTATCTGTATGAACATGCAAATGCCTACACAGCTATCAGTATGAACATGGAAATAACTCCACTGCTATCTGTATAAACATGGAAATATCTACACCGCCATCTCTATGAACATGGAAATATCTACACCGCCATTTGTATGAACATGGGAATATCTACACCGCCATCTCTATGAACATGGAAATATCTACACCGCCATCTGTATGAACATGGAAATAACTTCACCGCCATTTGTATGAACATGGATATATCTACATTGGCATCTGGATGAACATGGAAATATCTACACCGCCATCTCTGTGAACATGGAAATATCTACACCGCCATCTGTACGAACATCTAATTATCTACACCGCCATCTGTATGAACATGTAAATAACTACACCGCCATCTGTATGAACATGGAAATATCTACACCGCTAACTGTATGAACATGGAAATATCAACACCGCTATGTGTAAGAACATGGAAATATCTATACCGCTATCTGTACGAACATGGAAATATCTACACCACTATCTGTATGAACATGGAAATATCTACACCGCCATCTGTATGAACATGGAAATATCTACACCGCCCTCTGTATGAACATGGAAATACCTACACCGCTATCTGTATGAACATGCAAATATCTACACTGCTATCTGTATAAAATTGAAATTATCTCCACCACTATCTCCATAAACATGGAAATATCTACACTGTTATCTATATAAACATGGAAATATCTACACTGCTATCTGTATAAACATGGAAATATCTTCACCGCTATCTGTATAAACATGGAAATATCTACACCGCTATCTGCATAAACATGGAAATATCTACACTGCCATTCGTACGAACATGGAAATATCTACACGGCCATCTGTATGAACCTGTAAATATCTACACCGCCACCTGTATGAACATGGAAATATCTACACCGCTAACTGTATGAACATGGAAATATCTACACCGCTATCTGTATGAACATGGAAATATCTACACCGCCATCTCTATAAACGTGAAAATATCTACACCGCTATCGGTATGAACTTGGAAATATCTACACTGCTATCTGTATAAAATTGAAATTATCTACACCACTATCTCCATTAACATAGAAATATCTACACTGTTATCTGTATAAACATGGAAATATCTACACTGCTATCTGTATAAACATGGAAATATCTTCACCGCTATCTGTATAAACATGGAAACCCCTACAACGCTGTCTCTATAAACTTGGAAATAACTACACCACTATCTCCATAACCATGGAAATATCTACACCGCTAACTATATGAACAGGGAAATATCTACACCGCTATCTGTATGAACATGGAAATATCTTCACCGCTATCTGTATAAACATGGAATATCTACAACGCTGTCTCTATAAACTTGGAAATAACTACACCACTATCTCTATAAACATGGAAATATCTACACCGCTAACTGTATGAACATGGAAATATCAACACCGCTATCTGTATGAACATGGAGATATCTTCACCACTATCTGTATAAACATGGAAATATCTACAACGCTGTCTCTATAAACTTGGAAATAACTACACCACTATCTCTATAAACATGGAAATATCTACACCGCTAACTGTATGAACATGGAAATATCTACACCGCTATCTGTATGAACATGGAAATATCTACACCGCTATCTGTATGAACATGGAAATATCTACACCGCTATCTGTATGAACATGCAAATATCTACACAGCTAACGGTATATCAATGGAAATATCTACACTACTATCTCTATAAACATGGAAATAACTACACTGCTATCTGTATAAACATGGAAATATCTACACCGCCATCTCTATGAACATGAAAATATCTACACCGCCATTTGTATGAACATGGAAATATCTACACCGCCATCTCTATGAACATGGAAATATCTACACCGCCATTTGTATGAACATGGAAATATCTACACCGCCGTCTGTATGAACATGGAAATATCTTCACCGCCATCTGTATGAGCATGGATATATCTACACCGGCATCTGGATGAACATGGAAATATCTACACCGGTATCTGCATGAACATGGAAATATCTACACAGCTATCTGCATATACATGGAAATATCTAAACAGATTTCTCTATAAATATGGAAATAACTACAGCGCTATCTGTATAAACTTCGAAATATCTACACCGCCATCTGTATGAACATGGAAATATCTACACCGCCATCTGTACGAACATGGACATATCTACACCGCCATCTGTATTAAGATGGAAATATCTACACCGCTATCTGTATAAACATGGAAATATCTACACTGCTATCTGCATAAACATGGAAATATCCACACCGCTATCTGTCTAAACATGGAAATGTCTACACCGCTATCTGTGTAAACATGGAAATATCTACACCGCCATCTGTGTAAACATGGGAATATCTACACAGCCATCTCTATAAACATGGAAATATCTACACCGCCATCTGTACGAACATGGAAATGTCTACACCGCCATCTCTATAAAGGTGGAAATATCTATACCGATATCTTTATGAACTTGGAAATATCTACACTGCTATCTGTATAAAATTGAAATTATCTACACCACTATCTGTATAAACATGGAAATATCTACACTGCTATCTGTATAAACATGAAAATATCTACACCGCTATCTGTATAAACATGGAAACAGCTTCACCGTTATCTTTATAAACATGGAAATATCTACAACGCTGTCTCTATAGACTTGGAAATAACTACACCACTATCTCTATAAACATAGAAATATCTACACCGCCATCTCTATAAACATGGAAATATCTACACCACCATCAGTTTTAACATGGAAATATCTATACCGCTATCTGCATAAACATGGAAATATCTACACCGCCATCTCTATGAACATGGAAATATCTACACCGCCATCTGTACGAACATGGAAATATCTACACCACCATCTGTATGAACATGGAAATATCTACACCGCTAACTGTATGACCATGGAAATACCTACACCACTATCTGTATGAACATGGAAATATCTACACCGTTATCTGTATGAGCATGGAAATATCTACACCGCTATCTGTATGAACATGCAAATACCTACACAGCAATCTGTATATCAATGGAAATATCTGCACTGCTATCTCTATAAACATGGAAATAACTACACTGCTATCTGTATAAACATGGAAATAACTACACCGCCACCTGTATGAACATGGAAATATCTACACTGCCATCCGTACGAACATGGAAATATCTACACCGCCATCTGTATGAACATGGAAATATCTACACCGCCATTTGTATGAACATGGAAATATCTACACCGCAAACTGTATGAACATGGAAACATCTACACCTCTCTCTGTATGAACATGGAAATATCTACACCACTATCTGTATGAACATGGCAATATCTACACCGTTATCTGTATGAACATGGAAATATCTACACCGCTATCTGAATGAAAATGGAAATATCTACACCGCTATCTGTATGAACATGGAAATATCTACACCGCTATCTGTATGAACATGCAAATATCTACACAGCTATCTGTATATCAATGGAAATATCTACACTGCTATCTCTATAAACATGGAAATATCTACACTGCTATCTGTATAAACATGGAAATATTTACACCGCCACCTGTATGAACATGGAAATATCTACAATGCCATCCGTACTAACATGGAAATATATACATCGTCATCTGTATGAACATGTAAATATCTACACCGCCATCTGTAGGAACATGGAAATATCTACACTGCCATCTGTATGAACATGGATATACCTACACCGCTATCTGTATGAACGTGGAAATATCTACACCGCTATCTTTATGAACATGGAAATATCTACACCGCTCTCTGTATGAACATGGAAATATCTACACTGCTATCTGTATGAACACGGAAATATCTACACCGCTATCTGTATGAACATGGAAATATCTACACCGCTATCTGTATGAAGATGCAAATATCTACACAGCTATCTGTATATCAATGGAAATATCTACACTGCTATCTCTATAAACATGGAAATAACTACACTGCTATCTGTATAAACATGGAAGTATCTACACCACCATCCCTTTGAACATGGAAATATCTACACCGCCATTTGTATGAGCATGGAAATATTTACACCGCCATCTCTATGAACATGGAAATATCTACACCGCCGTCTCTATGAACATGGAAATATCTTCACCACCATCTGTATGAACCTGGATATATCTACACCGGCATCTGGATGAACATGGAAATACCTACTCCGCTCTCTGCATGAACATGTAAATATCTACACAGCTATCTGCATATACATGGAAATATCTACACAGATTTCTCTATAAATATGGAAATAACTACAGCGCTATCCCTATAAACATCGAAATATCTACACCGCCATCTGTATGAACATGGAAATATCTACACCGCCATCTGTACGAAAATGGACATACCTACACCGACATCTGTATTAAGATGGAAATATCTACACCGCTATCTGTATAAACATGGAAATATCTGCCCTACTATCTGTATAAACATGGAAATATCCACACCGCTATCTGTGTAAACATGGAAATGACTACACCGCTATCTGTGTAAACATGGAAATATCTACACCGCCATCTGTGTAAACATGAAAATATCTACACCGCCATCTCTATAAACATGGAAATATCTACACCGCCATCTGTATGAACATGGAAATATCTACACCGCCATCTCTATAAACGTGGAAATATCTACACCGCTATCTGTATGAACTTGGAAATAACTACACTGCTATCTGTATAAAATTGGAAATATCTTCACCACTATCTCTATCAACATGGAACTATCTACACCGCTATCTGTATAAACATGGAAATATCCACACCGCTATCTGTATAAACATGGAAATACCTTCAACGCTATCTGTAAAAACATGGAAATATCTACAACGCTGTCTCTATAAACTTGGAAATAACTACACCACTATCTCTTTAAACATGGAAATATCTAGACCGCCATCTCTATAAACATGGATATATCTACACCACCATCTGCATAAACATGGAAATATCTATACCGCTATCTGCATAAACATGGAAATATCTACACCGCCATCTCTATGAACATGGAAATATCTACACCGCCCTCTGTACGAACATGGAAATATCTACACGGCCATCTGTATGAACTTGTAAATATCTACACCGCCATCTGTATGAACATGGAAATATCTACACCGTTAACTGTATGAACATGGAAATATCAAAACCGCTATCTGTAAGAACATGGAAATATCTACATCGTTATCTGTATGAACATGGAAATATCTACAACGCTATCAGTACGTACATGGAAATATCTACACCGCTATCTGTATGAACATGGAAATATCTACGCCGCTATCTGTATGAACATACAAATATCTACACTGCTATCTGTATATCAATGTAAATATCTACCCTGCTATCTCTATAAACATGGAAATAACTACACTGTTATCTGTATAAACATGGAAATATCTACACCGCTACCTGTATGAACATGGAAATATCTACACTGCCATCCGTATGAACATGGAAATATCTACACCGCCATCTGTATGAACATGGAAATATCTAAACCGCCATCTGTATGTACATGGAAATATCTACAACGCTAACTGTATGAACATGGAAATATCTACACCGCTATCTGTGTGAACATGCGAATATCTACACCGCTATCTGTATGAACATGGAAATATCTACACCACTATCTGTATGAACATGGAAATATCTACATCGCTATCTGTATGAACATGGAAATATCTACACCGCTATCTGTATGAACATGCAAATGTCTACTCAGCTATCTGTATGAACATGGAAATAACTCCACTGCTATCAATATAAACATGGAAATATCTACACCGCCATCTCTATGAACATGGAAATATCTACACCGCCATTTCTATGAACATGGAAATATCTACACCGCCATCTGTATGAACATGGAAATATCTACACCGCCATCTGTATGAACATGGAAATACCTTCACCGCCATTGGTATGAACATGGATATATCTACAACGGCATCTGGATTAACATGGAAATATCTACACCGCCATCTCTATGAACATGGAAATATCTACACCGCCATCTGTACGAACATGGAAATATCTACACCGCCATCTGTATGAACATGTAAAAATCTACACCGCCATCAGTATGAACATGGAAATATCTACACCGCTAACTGTATGAACATGGAAATATCAACACCGCTATCTGTAAGAACATGGAAATATCTATACCGCTATCAGTATGAACATGGAAATATTTACACCACTATCTGTATGAACATGGAAATATCTACACCGCTATCTGTATGAACTTGGAAATATCAACAACGCCCTCTGTATGAACATGGAAATATCTACACCGCTATCTGTATGAACATGCAAATATCTACACAGCTATCTATATATCAATGGAAATATCTACACTACTATCTCTATAAACATGGAAATAACTACACTGCTATCTGTATAAACATGGAAACATCTACAACGTCATCTCTATGAACATGGAAATATCTACACCGCCATTTGTATGAACATGGAAATATCTACACCGCCATCTGTATGAACATGGAAATATCTTCACCGCCATCTGTATGAGTATGGATATATCTACACCGGCATCTGGATGAACATGGAAATGTCTACACCGCTATCTGCATGAACATGGAAATATCTACACAGCTATCTGCATATACATTTAAATATCTACGCAGATTTCTCTATAAATATGGAAATAACTACAGCGCTATCTCTATAAACTTCGAAATATCTACACCGCCATCTGTATGAACATGGAAATATCTACACTGCCATCTGTATGAACATGGAAATATCTACACCGCCATCTGTATGAACATGCAAATATCTACACAGCTATCTGTATATCAACGTAAATATCTACACTGCTATCTCTATAAACATGGAAATAACTACACTGCTATCTGTATAAACATGGAAATATCTACACCGCCACCTGTATGAACATGGAAATATCTACACTGCCATCCGTATGAACAAGGAAATATCTACACCGCCATCTGTATGAACATGGAAATATCTAAACCGCCATCTGTATGAACATGGAAATATCTACACCGCTAACTGTATGGACATGGAAATATCTACACCGCTATCTGTGTGAACATGCAAATATCTACACAGCTATCTGTAAGAACATGGAAATATCTACACCACTATCTGTATGAACATGGAAATATCTACACCGCTATCTGTATGAACATGGAAATATCTACACCGCTATCTGTATGAACATGCAAATGCCTACACAGCTATCAGTATGAACATGGAAATAACTCCACTGCTATCTGTATAAACATGGAAATATCTACACCGCCATCTCTATGAACATGGAAATATCTACACCGCCATTTGTATGAACATGGAAATATCTACACCGCCATCTCTATGAACATGGAAATATCTACACCGCCATCTGTATGAACATGGAAATAACTTCACCGCCATTTGTATGAACATGGATATATCTACATTGGCATCTGGATGAACATGGAAATATCTACACCGCCATCTCTGTGAACATGGAAATATCTACACCGCCATCTGTACGAACATGTAAATAACTACACCGCCATCTGTATGAACATGGAAATATCTACACCGCTAACTGTATGAACATGGAAATATCAACACCGCTATCTGTAAGAACATGGAAATATCTATACCGCTATCTGTACGAACATGGAAATATCTACACCGCTATCTGTATGAACATGGAAATATCTACACCGCCATCTGTATGAACATGGAAATATCTACACCGCCCTCTGTATGAACATGGAAATATCTACACCGCTATCTGTATGAACATGCAAATATCTACACTGCTATCTGTATAAAATTGAAATTATCTCCACCACTATCTCCATAAACACGGAAATACCTACACTGTTATCTATATAAACATGGAAATATCTACACTGCTATCTGTATAAACATGGAAATATCTTCACCGCTATCTGTATAAACATGGAAATATCTACACCGCTATCCGCATAAACATGGAAATATCTACACTGCCATTCGTACGAACATGGAAATATCTACACGGCCATCTGTATGAACCTGAAAATATCTACACCGCCACCTGTATGAACATGGAAATATCTACACCGCTAACTGTATGAACATGGAAATATCTACACCGCTATCTGTATGAACATGGAAATATCTACAACGCCATCTCTATAAACGTGAAAATATCTACACCGCTATCGGTATGAACTTGGAAATATCTACACTGCTATCTGTATAAAATTGAAATTATCTACACCACTATCTCCATTAACATAGAAATATCTACACTGTTATCTGTATAAACATGGAAATATCTACACTGCTATCTGTATAAACATGGAAATATCTTCACCGCTATCTGTATAAACATGGAAACCCCTACAACGCTGTCTCTATAAACTTGGAAATAACTACACCACTATCTCCATAAACATGGAAATATCTACACCGCTAACTATATGAACAGGGAAATATCTACACCGCTATCTGTATGAACATGGAAATATCTTCACCGCTATCTGTATAAACATGGAATATCTACAATGCTGTCTCTATAAACTTGGAAATAACTACACCACTATCTCTATAAACATGGAAATATCTACACCGCTAACTGTATGAACATGGAAATATCTACACCGCTATCTGTATGAACATGGAAATATCTTCACCACTGTCTGTATAAACATGGAAATATCTACAACGCTGTCTCTATAAACTTGGAAATAACTACACCACTATCTCTATAAACATGGAAATATCTACACCGCTAACTGTATGAACATGGAAATATCTACACCGCTATCTGTATGAACATGGAAATATCTACACCGCTATCTGTATGAACATGGAAATATCTACACCGCTATCTGTATGAACATGCAAATATCTACACAGCTAACGGTATATCAATGGAAATATCTACACTACTATCTCTATAAACATGGAAATAACTACACTGCTATCTGTATAAACATGGAAATATCTACACCGCCATCTCTATGAACATGGAAATATCTACACCGCCATTTGTATGAACATGGAAATATCTACACCGCCATCTCTATGAACATGGAAATATCTACACCGCCATTTGTATGAACATGGAAATATCTACACCGCCGTCTGTATGAACATGGAAATATCTTCACCGCCATCTGTATGAGCATGGATATATCTACACCGGCATCTGGATGAACATGGAAATATCTACACCGGTATCTGCATGAACATGGAAATATCTACACAGCTATCTGCATATACATGGAAATATCTAAACAGATTTCTCTATAAATATGGAAATAACTACAGCGCTATCTGTATAAACTTCGAAATATCTACACCGCCATCTGTATGAACATGGAAATATCTACACCGCCATCTGTACGAACATGGACATATCTACACCGCCATCTGTATTAAGATGGAAATATTTACACCGCTATCTGTATAAACATGGAAATATCTACACCGCTATCTGCATAAACAAGGAAATATCCACACCGCTATCTGTCTAAACATGGAAATGTCTACACCGCTATCTGTGTAAACATGGAAATATCTACACCGCCATCTGTGTAAACATGGGAATATCTACACCGCCATCTCTATAAACATGGAAATATCTACACCGCCATCTGTACGAACATGGAAATGTCTACACCGCCATCTCTATAAAGGTGGAAATATCTATACCGATATCTTTATGAACTTGGATATATCTACACTGCTATCTGTATAAAATTGAAATTATCTACACCACTATCTGTATAAACATGGAAATATCTACACTGCTATCTGTATAAACATGAAAATATCTACACCGCTATCTGTATAAACATGGAAACAGCTTCACCGTTATCTTTATAAACATGGAAATATCTACAACGCTGTCTCTATAGACTTGGAAATAACTACACCACTATCTCTATAAACATAGAAATATCTACACCGCCATCTCTATAAACATGGAAATATCTACACCACCATCAGTTTTAACATGGAAATATCTATACCGCTATCTGCATAAACATGGAAATATCTACACCGCCATCTCTATGAACATGGAAATATCTACACGGCCATCTGTACGAACATGGAAATATCTACACCACCATCTGTATGAACATGGAAATATCTACACCGCTAACTGTATGACCATGGAAATACCTACACCGCTATCTGTATGAACATGGAAATATCTACACCGTTATCTGTATGAACATGGAAATATCTACACCGCTATCTGTATGAACATGGAAATATCTACACCGCTATCTGTACGAAGATGGAAATATCTACACCGCTATCTGTATGAACATGCAAATATCTACACAGCTATGTGTATATCAATGGAAATATCTACACTGCTATCTCTATAAACATGAAAATAACTACACTGCTATCTGTATAAACATGGAAATATCTACACTGCCATCTCTATGAACATGGAAATATCTACACGGCCATTTGTATGAACATGGAAATATCTACACCGCCATCTCTATGAACATGTAAATATCTACACCGCCATTTGTATGAACATGGAAATATCTACACAGGATCAGTATGAACATGGAAATATCTACACCGCCATCTATATAAACGTGGAAATATCTACATCGCTATCTGTATGAACTTGGAAATATCTACACAGCTATCTGTATAAAATTGAAAATATCAACACCACTATCTCTATAAACATGGAAATAACTACACTGCTATCTGTAAAAACATGGAAATATCTACACCGCCATCTCTATGAACATGGAAATATCTACACCGCCATCTGTTCGAACATGGACATATCTACACCGCCATCTGTATTAAGATGGAAATATCTACACCACTATCTGTATAAACATAGAAATATCTGCCTATCTGTATAAACATGGAAATATCTGCACCGATATCTGTATAAACATGGAAATATCTACACCGCTATATGTATAAACATGGAAATATCCACAACGCTATCTATGTAAACATGGAAATGTCTACACCGCTATCTGTGTAAACATGGAAATATCTACACCGCCATCTGTGTAAACATGAAAATATCTACACCGCCATCTATATAAACATGGAAATATCTACACCGCCATCTGTATGAACATGGAAATATCTAAACCGCCATCTCTATAAACGTGGAAATATCTACACCGCTATCTGTATGAACTTGGAAATATCTACACTGCTATCTGTATAAATTTGGAATTATCTACACTACTATCTCTATAAACATGGAAATATCTACACCGCTATCTGTATAAACATGGAAATAACTACACCACTATCTCTATAAACATGGAAATATCTTCCCCGCTAACTGTATGAACATGGAAATATCTACCCCACTATATGTATGAACATGGAAATATCTACACCGCTATCTGTATGAACATGTAAATATCTACACCGCTATCTGTATGAACATGGAAATATCTACACCGCTGTCTCTATAAACTTGGAAATAACTACACCACTATCTCTATAAACATGGAAATATCTTCCCCGCTAACTGAATGAACATGGAAATATCTACCCCGCTATATGTATGAACATGGAAATATCTACACCGCTATCTGTATGAACATGGAAATATCTACACCGCTATCTGTATGAACATGGAAATATCTACACCGCTATCTGTATAAACATGCAAATAACTACATTGCTATCTGTATATCAATGGAAATATCTACACTGCTATCTCTATAAACATGGAAATAACAACACTGCTATCTGTATAAACATGGAAATATCTACACCGCCATCTCTATGAACATGGAAATATCTACACCGCTATTTGTATGAACATGGAAATATCTACACCGCCATCTCTATGAACATGGAAATATCTACACCGCCATTTGTATGAACATGGAAATATCTACACCGCCATCTCTATGAACATGGAAATATCTACACAGCCATTTGTATGAACATGGAAATATCTACACCGCCATCTGTATGAACATGGAAATATCTTCACCACCATCTGTATGAACATGGATATATCTACACCGGCATCTGGATGAACATGGAATTATCTACACCGCTATCTGCATGAACATGGAAATATCTACACAGCTATCTGCATATACATGGGAATATCTGCCCAACTATCTGTATAATCATGGAAATATTCGCACCGCTATCTGTATAAACATGGAAATATCTACACCACTATCTGCATAAACATGGAAATATCCACACTGCTATCTGTGTAAACATGGAAATGTCTACAACGCTATCTGTGTAAACATGGAAATATCTACACCACCATCTGTGTAAACATGAAAATATCTACACCGCCATCTCTATAAACATGGAAATATCTACACCGCCATTTGTATGAACATGGAAATATCTACACCGCCATCTCTATGAACATGGAAATATCTACACCGCCATTTGTATGAACATGGAAATATCTACACCGCCGTCTGTATGAACATGGAAATATCTTCACCGCCATCTGTATGAGCATGGATATATCTACACCGGCATCTGGATGAACATGGAAATATCTACACCGGTATCTGCATGAACATGGAAATATCTACACAGCTATCTGCATATACATGGAAATATCTAAACAGATTTCTCTATAAATATGGAAATAACTACAGCGCTATCTGTATAAACTTCGAAATATCTACACCGCCATCTGTATGAACATGGAAATATCTACACCGCCATCTGTACGAACATGGACATATCTACACCGCCATCTGTATTAAGATGGAAATATCTACACCGCTATCTGTATAAACATGGAAATATCTACACCGCTATCTGCATAAACAAGGAAATATCCACACCGCTATCTGTCTAAACATGGAAATGTCTACACCGCTATCTGTGTAAACATGGAAATATCTACACCGCCATCTGTGTAAACATGGGAATATCTACACCGCCATCTCTATAAACATGGAAATATCTACACCGCCATCTGTACGAACATGGAAATGTCTACACCGCCATCTCTATAAAGGTGGAAATATCTATACCGATATCTTTATGAACTTGGATATATCTACACTGCTATCTGTATAAAATTGAAATTATCTACACCACTATCTGTATAAACATGGAAATATCTACACTGCTATCTGTATAAACATGAAAATATCTACACCGCTATCTGTATAAACATGGAAACAGCTTCACCGTTATCTTTATAAACATGGAAATATCTACAACGCTGTCTCTATAGACTTGGAAATAACTACACCACTATCTCTATAAACATAGAAATATCTACACCGCCATCTCTATAAACATGGAAATATCTACACCACCATCAGTTTTAACATGGAAATATCTATACCGCTATCTGCATAAACATGGAAATATCTACACCGCCATCTCTATGAACATGGAAATATCTACACGGCCATCTGTACGAACATGGAAATATCTACACCACCATCTGTATGAACATGGAAATATCTACACCGCTAACTGTATGACCATGGAAATACCTACACCGCTATCTGTATGAACATGGAAATATCTACACCGTTATCTGTATGAACATGGAAATATCTACACCGCTATCTGTATGAACATGGAAATATCTACACCGCTATCTGTACGAAGATGGAAATATCTACACCGCTATCTGTATGAACATGCAAATATCTACACAGCTATGTGTATATCAATGGAAATATCTACACTGCTATCTCTATAAACATGAAAATATCTACACTGCTATCTGTATAAACATGGAAATATCTACACTGCCATCTCTATGAACATGGAAATATCTACACGGCCATTTGTATGAACATGGAAATATCTACACCGCCATCTCTATGAACATGTAAATATCTACACCGCCATTTGTATGAACATGGAAATATCTACACAGCCATCAGTATGAACATGGAAATATCTACACCGCCATCTATATAAACGTGGAAATATCTACATCGCTATCTGTATGAACTTGGAAATATCTACACAGCTATCTGTATAAAATTGAAAATATCAACACCACTATCTCTATAAACATGGAAATAACTACACTGCTATCTGTAAAAACATGGAAATATCTACACCGCCATCTCTATGAACATGGAAATATCTACACCGCCATCTGTTCGAACATGGACATATCTACACCGCCATCTGTATTAAGATGGAAATATCTACACCGCTATCTGTATAAACATAGAAATATCTGCCTATCTGTATAAACATGGAAATATCTGCACCGATATCTGTATAAACATGGAAATATCTACACCGCTATATGTATAAACATGGAAATATCCACAACGCTATCTATGTAAACATGGAAATGTCTACACCGCTATCTGTGTAAACATGGAAATATCTACACCGCCATCTGTGTAAACATGAAAATATCTACACCGCCATCTATATAAACATGGAAATATCTACACCGCCATCTGTATGAACATGGAAATATCTAAACCGCCATCTCTATAAACATGGAAATATCTACACCGCTATCTGTATGAACTTGGAAATATCTACACTGCTATCTGTATAAATTTGGAATTATCTACACTACTATCTCTATAAACATGGAAATATCTACACCGCTATCTGTATAAACATGGAAATAACTACACCACTATCTCTATAAACATGGAAATATCTTCCCCGCTAACTGTATGAACATGGAAATATCTACCCCACTATATGTATGAACATGGAAATATCTACACCGCTATCTGTATGAACATGTAAATATCTACACCGCTATCTGTATGAACATGGAAATATCTACACCGCTGTCTCTATAAACTTGGAAATAACTACACCACTATCTCTATAAACATGGAAATATCTTCCCCGCTAACTGAATGAACATGGAAATATCTACCCCGCTATATGTATGAACATGGAAATATCTACACCGCTATCTGTATGAACATGGAAATATCTACACCGCTATCTGTATGAACATGGAAATATCTACACCGCTATCTGTATAAACATGCAAATAACTACATTGCTATCTGTATATCAATGGAAATATCTACACTGCTATCTCTATAAACATGGAAATAACAACACTGCTATCTGTATAAACATGGAAATATCTACACCGCCATCTCTATGAACATGGAAATATCTACACCGCTATTTGTATGAACATGGAAATATCTACACCGCCATCTCTATGAACATGGAAATATCTACACCGCCATTTGTATGAACATGGAAATATCTACACCGCCATCTCTATGAACATGGAAATATCTACACAGCCATTTGTATGAACATGGAAATATCTACACCGCCATCTGTATGAACATGGAAATATCTTCACCACCATCTGTATGAACATGGATATATCTACACCGGCATCTGGATGAACATGGAAATATCTACACCGCTATCTGCATGAACATGGAAATATCTACACAGCTATCTGCATATACATGGGAATATCTGCCCAACTATCTGTATAATCATGGAAATATTCGCACCGCTATCTGTATAAACATGGAAATATCTACACCACTATCTGCATAAACATGGAAATATCCACACTGCTATCTGTGCAAACATGGAAATGTCTACAACGCTATCTGTGTAAACATGGAAATATCTACACCACCATCTGTGTAAACATGAAAATATCTACACCGCCATCTCTATAAACATGGAAATATCTACACCACCATCTGTATAAACATGGAAATATCTATACCGCTATCTGCATAAACATGGAAATATCTACACCGCCATCTCTATGAACATGGAAATATCTACACCGCCATCTGTACAAACATGGACATATCTATAAAGCCATCTTTATTAAGACGGAAATATCTACACCGCTATCTGTATAAACATGGAAATATCTGCCCAACTATCTGTACAAAGATGGAAATATCCGCACCGCTATCTGTATAAACAAGGAAATATCTACACCGCTATCTGCATAAACATGGAAATATGAACACCGCTATCTGTGTAAACATGGAAATGTCTACACCGCTATCTGTGTAAACATGGAAATATCTACACCACCATATGTGTAAACATGAAAATATCTACACTGCCATCTCTATAAACATGGAAATATCTACACCGCCATCTGTATGAACATGGAAATATCTACACCGCCATCTCTATAAATGTGGAAATATCTACACCGCTATCGGTATGAACTTGGAAATATCTAAACTGCTATCTGTATAAAATTGAAATTATCTACCCCACTATCTCTATAAACATGGAAATATCTACTCTGTTATCTGTATAAACATGGAAATATCAACACCGATATCTGTATAAACATGGAAATATCTTCACCGCTATCTGTATAAACATGGAAATATCTACAGCGCTGTCTCTATAAACTTGGAAATAACTACACCACTATCTATATAAACATGGAAATATCTAGACCGCCATCTCTATAAACATGGAAATATCTACACCACCATCTGTATAAAGATGGAAATATCTATACCGCTATCTGCATAAACATGGAAATATCTACACCGCCATCTCTATGAACATGGAAATATCTACACCGCCATCTGTACAAACATGGACATATCTACAAAGCCATCTATATTAAGATGGAAATAACTACACCGATATCTGTATGAACATGGAAATATCTACACCGCTATCTGTATGAACGTGGAAATATCTACACCGCTATCTGTATGAACATGGAAATATCTACACCGCTATCTGTATAAACATGGAAATAACTAAACAGCTATCTGTATATCAATGGAAATATCTACACTGCTATCTCTATAAACATGCAAATAACTACACTGCTATCTGTATAAACATGGAAATATCTACACCGCCATCTCTATGAACATGGAAATATCTACATCGCCATCTGTTCGAACATGGACATATCTACACTGCCATCTGTATTAAGATGGAAATATCTACACCGCTATCTGTATAAACATGGAAATATCTGCCTATCTGTATAAACATGGAAATATCTGCACCGATATCTGTATAAACATGGAAATATCTACACCGCTATATGTATAAACATGGAAATATCCACAACGCTATCTATGTAAACATGGAAATGTCTACACCTCTATCTGTGTAAACATGGAAATATCTACACCGCCATCTGTGTAAACATGAAAATACCTACACCGCCATCTATATAAACATGGAAATATCTACACCGCCATCTTTATGAACATGGAAATATCTAAACCGCCATCTCTATAAACGTGGAAATATCTACACCGATCTCTGTATGAACTTGGAAATATCTACACTGCTATCTGGATAAAATTGAAATTATCTACACCACTATCTCTACATACATGGAAATATCTACACTGTTATCTGTATAAAAATGGAAATATCTACACCGCTGTCTCTATAAACTTGGAAATAACTACACCACTATCTCTATAAACATGGAAATATCTTCCCCGCTAACTGTATGAACATGGAAATATCTACCCCGCTATATGTATGAACATGGAAATATCTACACCGCTATCTGTATGAACATGGAAATATCTACACCGCTATCTGTATGAACATGGAAATATCTACACCGCTGTCTCTATAAACTTGGAAATAACTACACCACTATCTCTATAAACATGGAAATATCTTCCCCGCTAACTGTATGAACATGGAAATATCTACCCCGCTGTATGTATGAACATGGAAATATCTACACCGCTATCTGTATGAACATGGAAATATCTACACCGCTATCTGTATGAACATGGAAATATCTACACCGCTATCTGTATAAACATGCAAATATCTACATTGCTATCTGTATATCAATGGAAATATCTACACTGCTATCTCTATAAACATGGAAATAACAACACTGCTATCTGTATAAACATGGAAATATCTACACCGCCATCTCTATGAACATGGAAATATCTACACCGCCATTTGTATGAACATGGAAATATCTACACCGCCATCTCTATGAACATGGAAATATCTACACCGCCATTTGTATGAACATGGAAATATCTACACCGCCATCTGTATGAACATGGAAATATCTTCACCGCCATCTGTATGAACATGTATATATCTACACCGGCATCTGGATGAACATGGAAATATCTACACCGCTATCTACATGAACATGGAAATATCTACACAGCTATCTAAATATACATTGAAATATCTACACAGATTTCTCTATAAATATGGAAATAACTACAGCGCTATCTGTATAAACTTCGAAATATCTACACCGCCGTCTGTATGAACATGGAAATATCTACACTGCCATCTGTACAAACATGGACATATATACACCGCCATCTGTATTAAGATGGAAATATCTACACCGCTATCTGTATAACCATGGAAATATCTGCCCAACTATCTGTATAAACATGGAAAAATCCGCACCGCTATCTGTATAAACATGGAAATATCTACACTGCTATCTGCATAAACATGGAAATATCCACACCGCTATCTGTGTAAACATGGAAAAGTCTACAGCGCTATCTGTGTAAACATGGAAATATCTATACCGCTATCTGCAAAAACATGGAAATATCTACACCGCCATCTCTATGAACATGGAAATATCTACACCGCCATCTGTACGAACATGGAAATATCTACACTGCCATCTGTATGAACATGTAAGTATCTACACCGCCATGTGTATGAACATGGAAATATCTACACCGCTAACTGTATGAACATGGAAATATCTACACCGCTATCTGTATGAACATGGAAATATCTACACCGTCATCTGTATGAACATCGAAATATCTACACCGCTATCTGTATGAACATGGAAATATCTACACCGCTATCTGTTCGAACATGGAAATATCTACACCGCTATCTGTATGAACATGCAAATATCTACACAGCTATCTGTATATCAATGGAAATATCTACATTGCTATCTCTATAAATATGGAAATATCTACACTGCTATCTGTATGAACATGAAAATATCTACACAGCCACCTGTACAAACATGGAAATATCTACACTGCCATCCGTACGAACATGGAAGTAACTACACCGCCATCTGTATGAACATGTAAATATCTACACCGCTAACTGTATGAACATGGAAATATCTACACCGCTATCTGTGTGAACATGGAAATATCTACACCACTATCTGTATGAACATGGAAATATCTACACCGCTATCCGTATGAACATGGAAATATCTACACCGCTATCTGTAAGAACATGCAAATATGTACACAGCTATCTGTATATCAATGGAAATATCTACACTGCTATCTCTATAAACATGGAAATAACTACACTGCTATCTGTATAAACATGGAAATATCTACACTGCCATCTCTATGAACATGGAAATATCTACAGTGCCATTTGTATGAACACGGAAATATCTCAACCGCCATCTCCATGAACATGGAAATATCTACACCGCCATTTGTATGAACATGGAAATATCTACACCGCCATCTGTATCAACATGGAAATATCTTCACCGCTATTTGTATGAACATGGAAATACCTACACCGCCATTTGTATGAACATGGAAATATCTACAAAGCCATCTGTATGAACATGGAAATATCTTCACTGCTATCTGTATAAACATGGAAATATCTACACCGCTATCTGCATAAACATGGAAATATCCACACCGCTATCTGTGTAAACATGGAAATGTCTACACCGCTATCTGTGTTAACATGGAAATATCTACATCGCCATCTGTGTAAACATGAAAATATCTACTCCGCCATCTCCATAAACATGGAAATATCTACACCTCCATCTGTATGAACATGTAAATATCTACACCGCCATCTCTATAAACGTGGAAATACCTACACCGCTATCGGTATGAACTTGGAAATATCTACACTGCTATCTGTATAAAATTGAAATTATCTACAACACTATCTCCATAAACATGGAAATATCTACACTGTTATCTGTATAAACATGGAAATATCTACACTGCTATCTGTTTATACATGGAAATATCTTCACCGCTATCTGTATAAACATGGAAATATCTACACCGCTATCAGCATAAACATGGAAATATCTACACTGCCATTCGTACGAACATGGAAATATCTACACGGCCATCTGTATGAACATGAAAATATCTACACCGCCACCTGTATGAACATGGAAATATCTTCACCGCTATCTGTATAAACATGGAAATATCTACAACGCTGTCTCTATAAACTTGGAAATAACTACACCACTATCTATATAAACATGGAAATATCTAGACCGCCATCTCTATAAACATGGAAATATCTACACCACCATCTGTATAAACATGGAAATATCTATACCGCTATCTGCATAAACATGGAAATATCTACACCGCCATCTCTATGAACATGGAAATATCTACACCGCCATCTGTACAAACATGGACATATCTACAAAGCCATCTATATTAAGATGGAAATATCTACACCGATATCTGTATGAACATGGAAATATCTACACCGCTATCTGTATGAACGTGGAAATATCTACACCGCTGTCTGTATGAACATGGAAATATCTACACCGCTATCTGTATAAACATGGAAATAACTAAACAGCTATCTGTATATCAATGGAAATATCTACACTGCTATCTCTATAAACATGCAAATAACTACACTGCTATCTGTATAAACATGGAAATATCTACACCGCCATCTCTATGAACATGAAAATATCTACAACGCCATTTGTATGAACATGCAAATATCTACACCGCCATCTCTATGAACATGGAAATATCCACACCGCCATTTGTATGAACATGGAAATATCTTCACCGCCATCTGTAGGAACATGGAAATATCTTCACCGCCATCTGTACGAACATGGATATATCTACACCGGCATCTGGATGAACATGGAAATATCTACACCGCTATCTGCATGAACATGGAAATATCTACACAGGTATCTGAATATACATGGAAATATCTGCACAGATTTCCCTATAAATATGGAAATAACTACAGCACTGTCTCTATAAACTTGGAAATATCTACACCGTCATCTGTATGAACATGGAAATATCTACACTGCCATCTGTACAAACATGGACATATCTACACCGCCATCTGTATTAAGATGGAAATATCTACACCGCTATCTGTATAAAGATGGAAATATCTGCCCAACTATCTGTATAAACATGGAAATATCCGCACCACTATCTGTGTAAACATGGAAATGTCTACAGCGCTATCTGTGTAAACATGGAAATATCTACACCGCCATCAGTGTAAACATGAAAATACCTACACCGCCATCCCCATAAACATGGAAATATCTACACCACAATCTGTATAAGCATGGAAATATCTATACCCCTATCTGCATAAACATGGAAATATCTACACCGCCACCTCTATGAACATGGAAATATCTACACCGCCATCTGTATGAACATGGAAATATCTACCCCGTTATCTGTATGAACATGGAAATATCCACACCGCTATCTGTATGAACATGGAAATATCTACACCGCTATCTGTACGAACATGGAAATATCTACACCGCTATCTGTATGAACATGCAAATATCTACACAGCTATCTGTATATCAATGGAAATATCTACATTGCTATCTCTATAAACATGGAAATAAAGACACTGCTATCTGTATAAACATGGAAATATCTACACCGCCACCTGTACGAACATGGAAATATCTACACTGCCATCCGTACGAACATGGAAATATCTACACCGCCATCTGTATGAACATGTAAATATTTACACCGCCATCTGTACGAACATGGAAATATCTACACCGCTAACTGTATGAACATGGAAATATCTACACCGCTATCTGTGTGAACATGGAAATATCTACACCGCTAACTGTATGAACATGGAAATATCTACACCGCTATCTGTGTGAACATGGAAATATCTAAACAGCTATCTGTATGAACAAGGAAATATATACACCGCTATCTGTATGAACATGGAAACATCTACACCGCTATCTGTATGAATATGGAAATATCTACACCGCTATCTGTAAGAACATGCAAATATCTACACAGCTTTCTGTATATCAATGGAAATATCTACAATGCTATCTCTATAAACATGGAAATAACTACACTGCTATCTGTATAAAAAAGGAAATATCTACACCGCCATCTCTATGAACTTGGAAATATCTACACCGCCATTTGTATGAACACGGAAATATCTACACCGCCATCTCCATGAACATGGAAATATATACACCGCCATTTGTATGAACATGGAAATATCTTCACCGCCATCTGTATGAACATGGATATATCTACACCGGCATCTGGATGAACATGGAAATATCTACACCGCTATCTGCATGAACATGGAAGTATCTACACAGCTATCTGCATGCACATGGAAATATCTGCACAGATTTTTTTATAAATATGGAAATAACTACAGCGCTATCTCTATAAACTTCGAAACATCTACACCGCCATCTGTATGAACATGGAAATATCTACACCGCCATCTGTACAAACATGGACATTTCTACAAAGCCATCTGTATTAAGATGGAAATATCTACACCGCTATCTGTATAAACATGGAAATATCTGCCCAACTATCTGTATAAACATGGAAATATCCACACCGCTATCTGTATAAACATGGAAATACCAACACCGCTATCTGCATAAACATGGAAATATCCACACTGCTATCTGTCTAAACATGGAAATGTCTACACCGCTCTCTGTGTAAACATGGAAATATCTACACCGCCATCTGTGTAAACATGAAAATATCTACACCGCCATCTCTATAAACATGGAAATATCTACACCGCCATCTGTATGAACATGGAAATATCTACACCGCCATCTGTATAAACGTGGAAATATCTACACCGCTATCTGTATGAACTTGGAAATAACTACACTGCTATCTGTATAAAATTCAAATTATCTACACCACTATCTCTATAAACATGGAAATATCTACACTGTTATCTGTATAAACATGGAAATAACTACACCGCTATCTGTATAAACATGGAAATATCTTCACCGCTACCTGTATAAACATGGAAATATCTACAACGCTGTCTCTATAAACTAGGAAATAACTACACCACTATCTCTCTAAACATGGAAATATCTAGACCGCCATCTCTATAAACATGGAAATATCTACACCACCATCTGTATAAACATGGAAATATCTATACCGCTATCTGCATAAACATGGAAATATCTACACCGCCATCTCTATGAACATGGAAATATCTACACCGCCATCTGTACAAACATGGACATATCTACAAAGCCATCTATATTAAGATAGAAATATCTACACCGCTATCTGTATAAACATGGAAATATCTGCCCAACTATCTGTATAAACATGGAACTATCCGCACTGCTATCTGTATAAACAGGGAAATATCTACACCGCTATCTGCATAAACATGGAAATATCCACACGGCTATCTGTGTAAACTTGGAAATATCTACACCGCCATCTGTGTAAACATGAAAATATCTACACCGCCATCTCTATAAACATGGAAATATCTACACCGCCATCTGTATGAACATGGAAATATCTACACCGCCATCTCTATAAACGTGGAAATATCTACACCGCTATCTGTATGAACTTGGAAATATCTACACTGCTATCTGTATGAAATTGAAATTATCTACACCACTATCTCTATAAACATGGAAATACCTACACTGTTATCTGTATAAACATGGAAATATCTACACCGCTATCTGTATAAACATGGAAATATCGTCACCGCTATCTGTATAAACATGGAAATATCTACAACGCTGTCTCTATAAACTTGGAAATAACTACACCACAATCTCTCTAAACATGGAAATATCTAGTCCGCCATCTCCATAAACATGGAAATATCTACACCGCTATCTTTATGAACATGCAAATATCTACACAGCTATCTGTATATCAACGGAAATATCTACACTGCTATCTCTATAAACATGGAAACATCTACATAGCTATCTGTATAAACATGGAAATATCTACACCGCCATCTCTATGAACATGGAAATATCTACACCGCCATTTGTATGAACATGGAAATATCTACACTGCCATCTCCATGAACATGGAAATATCTACACCGACATCTGTACGAACATGGAAATATCTACACCGCCATCTGTATCAACATGTGAATATCTACACCGCCATCTGTATGAACATGGAAATATCTACACCGCTAACTGTATGAACATGGAAATATCTACACCGATATCTGTATGAACATGGAAATATCTACACCGCTATCTGTATGAACATGGAAATATCTACACTGCTATCTGTATGAACATGCAAATATCTACACAGCTCTCTGTATATCAATGGAAATATCTACACTGCTATCTCTATAAACATGGAAATGTCTACACAGCTATCTGTAAAAACATGGAAATATCTACACCGCCACTGGTATCAACATGGAAATATCTACACTGCCATCCGTACGAACATGGAAACATCTACACCGCCATCTGTATGAACATGGAAATATCTACACGGCCATCAGTATGAACATGGAAATATCTACACCGCCATCTGTATGAACATGGAAATATCTACACCACCATCTGTATGAACATGGAAATATCGACACCCCTAATTGTATGAACATGGAAATATCGACACCGCTATCAGCATGAACATGGAAATATCTACACCGCTATCAGCATGAACATGGAAATATCTACACCGCTATCTGTATGAACATGCAAATATCTACACAGCTATCTGTATATCAATGGAAATATCTACACTACTATCTCTATAAACATGGAAATATCTGCACCGCCATCTCTATAAACATGGAAATATGTACACCGCCATCTGTATGAACATGTAAATATCTACACCGCCATCTGTATGAACATGGAAATATCTACACCGCTAACTGTATGAACATGGAAATATCTACACCGCTATCTGTATGAACATGGAAATATCTACACCGCCGTTTTTATGAACATGGAAATATCTATACCGCCATCTCTATGAACATGGAAATATCTAAACCTCCATGTGTATGAACATGGAAATATCTACACCGCCATCTGTATGAACATGGAAATATCTTCACCGCCATCTGTATGAACATGGAAATATCTACACCGCCATCTCTACAAAGATGAAAATATCTATACCGCTATCTGTATGAACATGGAAAAAATCACACTGCTATCTGTATATACATGCAAATATCTACACCGCTATCTCCATAAACATGGAAATAACTACAACGCTATCTCTATAAACATGGAAATAACTACACCGCTATCTCTATAAACATGGAAATAACTACAGCGCCATCTCTATGAACATGCAAATAACTACACCGCCATTTGTATGAACATGGAAATATCTACACCGCCATCTGTTTGAACATGGAATTATCTTCACCGCCATCTGTATGAACATGGAAATATCTACACCGCTATCTGTATGAACATGGAAATATCTACACAGTTAACTGCATATACATCGAAATATCTACACAGCTTTCTCTATAAACAAGGAAATAACTACACCGCTATCTCTAAACACATGGAAATATCTACACCGCTATGTGTATCAACATGGAAATATCTACACCGCTATCTGTGTAAACATGGAAATATCTACACCGCCATCTGTATGAACATGGAAATATCTACACCGCCATCTCTATAAACGTTGAAATTTCTACACCGCTATTTGTATGAACATGGAAATATCTACACTGCTATCTGTATAAAATTGGAATAATCTACACCGCTATCTCTATAAACATGGAAATATCTACACCGCTATCTGTATAAACAAGACAATATCTAGACCGCCATCTCTATAAACTTGTAAATATCTACACCGCTATCTGTATAAACATGGAAATATCTTCACCGCTATCTGTATAAACACGGAAAGAACTACAGCACTGTCTCTACAAACTTGGAAATAACTACACCACTATCTCTATAAACATGGAAATATCTAGACCGCCATCTCTATAAACATGGAAATATCTACACCGCTATCTGTAAAAACATGGAAATATCTCCACCGCTATCTGTATGAATATGGAGATATCTACACCGCTATCTGTATAAACATGGAAATATCTACACTGCTATCTGTATAAACATGAAAATATCCACACCACTATATGCATAAACATGGAAATATCCACACCACTATCTGTATAAACATGGAAATATCAACACCGCTATCTGTATAAACATGGAAATATCTACCCCGCTCTCTGTATAATCATTGAAATATCCACACCGCTGTCTGTGTAAACATGGAAATAACTTCACCGCTATCTGTATAAACATGGAAATAACTACACCATTATCTCTACAAACATGTAAATATCTACAACGCTATCAGTGTAAACATGGAAAGGTCTACACCACTATCTGTGTAAACATGGAAATATCTACACCGCTTTCTGTATAAACATGGAAATATCTACACCGCCATCAGTATAAACATGGAAATATCTACACCGCCATCTCTATAAACATAGAAATATCTACACCGCCATCTGTATGAACATGGAAATATCTGCACCGCCATCTGTATTGAAATGGAAATATCTACACCGCCATCTGTATTAAGATGCAAATATCCACACCGCTATCTGTAGAAACATGGAAATATCTAAACCGATATCTGTATAAACATGGAAATATGTACACCGCTATCTGTATAAACATGGAATTATCTATACAGCTTTCTCTATAAACATGGAAATATCTACACCGCTATCTCTAAAAACATGGAAATATCTTCAAAGCTGTCTGTATAAACTTGGAAATAACTACACCGCTATCTCTATCAACATGTAAATATTAACAATGCTATCTGTGTAAACATGGAAATATCTACACTGCTATCTGTGGAAAAATTGAAATGTCTACACCGTTATCAGTGTAAACATGGAAATATCTACACAGCTAACTGCATACACATGGAAATATCTACACAGCTTTCTCTATAAACAAGGAAATAACTACACCGCTATCTCTATTGACACGGAAATGTCTACACCGCTATGTGTATCAGCATGGAAATATCTACAATGCTATCTGTGTAAACATGGAAATGTCTACCCCGCCATCTGTATGAACATGGAAATATCTACACCGCCATCTCAATAAACATGGAAATATCTACACCGCTATTTGCATGAACATGGAAATATCTACACAGCTAACTGCGTATACATGGAAATATCTACACAGCTTTCTCTATAAACAAGGAAATTACTACACCGCTATCTCTATGAACATTTAAATATCCACACTGCCATTTGTATGAACATGGAAATATCTACACTGCCATCTCTAGGAACATGGAAATATCTGCAACGCCATCTGTATTAAGATGCAAATATCTGCACCGCTATCTGTATAAACATGGAAATATCTGCACCGCTATCTCAATGAACATGGAAATATCTACACAGCTATCTGTATGAACATGGAAATATCTACACCGCCATCTGTACGAAGATGGAAATATTTACACCGCCATCTGTATGAACATGGAAATATCTACACCGTTATCTGTATGAACATGGAAATATCTACACCGCTATCTGTATGAACATGGAAATATCAACACCGCTAACTGGATGAACACGGAAATATCAACACCGCTATCTGTATGAACATGGAAATATCAACACCGCTATCTGTATGAACATGGAAATATCTACACGGCTATCTGTATGAACGTGGAAATGTCTTCACCGCTATCTGTATGAACGTGGAAATATCTACACAGCTATCTGTATGTCAATGGAAATGTCTACACTGCTATCTCTATAAACGTGGAAATAACTACACCACCATCTGTATGAACATGGAAATAGCTACAACGCCATCTCTAAGAACATGGAAATATCTACACCGCCATCTGTATAAACATGAAAATATCTACACCGCCATCACCATAAACATGGAAATATCTACACCGCCATCTGTATGAACATGGAAATATCTACACCGCCATCTCTATAAACGTGGAAATATCTACACTGCTATCTGTAGGAACTTGGAAATATCTACACTGCTATCTGTATAAAATTGTAATTATCTACACCACTATCTCTATAAACATGGAAATATCTACAATGCTATGTGTATAAACATGGAAATATCTACACCGCTATCTGTATAAACATGGAAATATCTTCACCGCTATCAGTATAAACACGGAAATATCTACAACGCTGTCTCTATAAACTTGGAAATAACTACACCGCTATCTCTATAAACATGGAAATATCTAGACTGCCGTCTGTATAAACATGGAAATATCTACACCACCATCTGTATAAACATGGAAATATCTATACCGCTATCTGCATAAACATGGAAATATCTACACCGCCATCTCTATGAACATGGAAATATCTACACCGCTAACTGTATGAACATGGAAATATCGACACCGGTATCTGTGAACATGGAAATATCTACACCGCTATCTGTATGAACATGGAAATATCTACACCGTTATCTGTATGAACATGGAAATAACTACACCGCAATCTGTATGAACATGGAAATATCTACACCTCTATCTGTACGAACATGTAAACATCTACACCGCTATCTGTATGAACATGCAAATATCTACACAGCTATCTGTATATCAATGGAAATATCTACACTGCTATCTCTATAAACATGGAAATAACTAAACTGCTATCTGTATAAACATGGAAATATCTACACCGCCACCTGTATGAACATGGGAATATCTACACTGCCATCCGTATGAACATGGAAATATCTACACCGCCATCTCTATGAACATGTAAATATCTACACCGCCATCTGTATGAACATGGAAATATCTTAACCGCTAACTGTATGAAGATGGAAATATCTACACCGCTATTGGTATGAACATGGAAATATGTACACCGCTATCTGTATGAACATGGAAATATCTACTCCGCTATCTGTATGAACATGGGAATATCTACACCGCTATCTGTATGTACATGGAAATATCTACACCGCTATCTGTATGAACATGCAAATATCTACACAGCTATCTGTATATCAATGGAAATATCTACACTGCTATCTCTATAAACATGGAAATAACTACACTGCTATCTGTATAAACATGGAAATATCAACACCGCCATCTCTATGAACATGGAAATATCTACACCGCCATTTGTATGAACGTGGAAATATCTACACCGCCATCTGTATGAACATGGAAATATCTTCACCGCCATCTGTATGAACGTGGATATATCTACACGGGCATCTGGATGAACATCGAAATATCTACACCGCTATCTGCATGAACATGGAAATATCTACACAGCTATCTGCATATACATGGAAATATCTACACAGATTTCTCTATAAATATGGAAATAACTACAGCGCTATCTCTATAAACTTCGAAATACCTACTCCGCCATCTGTATGAACATGGAAATATCTACACCGCTATCTGTATAAACGTGGAAATATCTACACCGCTATCTGTATAAACATGGAAATACCTACACCGCTATCTCTATAAACTTGGAAATATCTACACCGCTATGTGTATCAACATGGAAATATCTACACCGCTATATCTGTAAACATGGAAATATCTAAACCACCCTCTGTATAAACATGGAAATATCTACACCGCCATCTCTATAAACATTTAAATATCTTCACCACCATCTGTATGAACACGGAAATATCTACACCGTCATCTCTCTAAAGGTGGAAATATCTAAACCGCTACTTGTATATACATGGAAATATCTACACTGCTATCTGTATAAAAATGGAAATATCTACACCGCTATCTCTATAAACATGGAAATATCTACAATGCTATCTGTATAAACAAGGAACTATCTAGACCGCCATCTCTATAAACATGTAAATATCTACACCACTATCTGTATAAACATGGAAATACCTACACCGCTATGTCTATAAACTTGGAAATAACCACACCACTATCTCTATATACATGGAAATATCTAGACCGCCATCTCTATAAACATGGAAATACCCATACCACCATCTGGATGAACGTGGAAATATCTACACCGATATCTCTATGTATATGGAAATATCTACACCGCTATCTGTATGAGCATGGAAATATCTACATCGCTATCTGTATGAACATGGAAATATCTACACCGCTATCTGTACGAACATGGAAATATCTACACCGCTATCTGTATGAGCATGGAAATATCTACACCGCTATCTGTATGAACATGCAAATACCTACACAGCAATCTGTATATCAATGGAAATATCTGCACTGCTATCTCTATAAACATGGAAATATCTACACTGCTATCTGTATAAACATGGAAATAACTACACCGCCACCTGTATGAACATGGAAATATCTACACTGCCATCCGTACGAACATGGAAATATCTACACCGCCATCTGTATGAACATGGAAATATCTACACCGCCATTTGTATGAACATGGAAATATCTACACCGCAAACTGTATGAACATGGAAACATCTACACCTCTCTCTGTATGAACATGGAAATATCTACACCACTATCTGTATGAACATGGAAATATCTACACCGTTATCTGTATGAACATGGAAATATCTACACCGCTATCTGAATGAAAATGGAAATATCTACACCGCTATCTGTATGAACATGGAAATATCTACACCGCTATCTGTATGAACATGCAAATATCTACACAGCTATCTGTATATCAATGGAAATATCTACACTGCTATCTCAATAAACATGGAAATATCTACACTGCTATCTGTATAAACATGGAAATATTTACACCGCCACCTGTATGAACATGGAAATATCTACACTGCCATCCGTACTAACATGGAAATATCTACACCGTCATCTGTATGAACATGTAAATATCTACACCGCCATCTGTAGGAACATGGAAATATCTACACTGCCATCTGTATGAACATGGATATACCTACACCGCTATCTGTATGAACGTGGAAATATCTACACCGCTATCTTTATGAACATGGAAATATCTACACCGCTCTCTGTATGAACATGGAAATATCTACACTGCTATCTGTATGAACACGGAAATATCTACACCGCTATCTGTATGAACATGGAAATATCTACACCGCTATCTGTATGAAGATGCAAATATCTACACAGCTATCTGTATATCAATGGAAATATCTACACTGCTATCTCTATAAACATGGAAATAACTACACTGCTATCTGTATAAACATGGAAGTATCTACACCACCATCTCTTTGAACATGGAAATATATACACCGCCATTTGTATGAGCATGGAAATATTTACACCGCCATCTCTATGAACATGGAAATATCTACACCGCCGTCTCTATGAACATGGAAATATCTTCACCGCCATCTGTATGAACCTGGATATATCTACACCGGCATCTGGATGAACATGGAAATACCTACTCCGCTCTCTGCATGAACATGTAAATATCTACACAGCTATCTGCATATACATGGAAATATCTACACAGATTTCTCTATAAATATGGAAATAACTACAGCGCTATCCCTATAAACATCGAAATATCTACACCGCCATCTGTATGAACATGGAAATATCTACACCGCCATCTGTACGAAAATGGACATACCTACACCGACATCTGTATTAAGATGGAAATATCTACACCGCTATCTGTATAAACATGGAAATATCTGCCCTACTATCTGTATAAACATGGAAATATCCACACCGCTATCTGTGTAAACATGGAAATGACTACACCGCTATCTGTGTAAACATGGAAATATCTACACCGCCATCTGTGTAAACATGAAAATATCTACACCGCCATCTCTATAAACATGGAAATATCTACACCGCCATCCGTATGAACATGGAAATATATACACCGCCACCTCTATAAACGTGGAAATATCTACACCGCTATCTGTATGAACTTGGAAATAACTACACTGCTATCTGTATAAAATTGGAAATATCTACACCACTATCTCTATCAACATGGAACTATCTACACCGCTATCTGTATAAACCTGGAAATATCCACACCGCTATCTGTATAAACATGGAAATACCTTCAACGCTATCTGTAAAAACATGGAAATATCTACAACGCTGTCTCTATAAACTTGGAAATAACTACACCACTATCTCTTTAAACATGGAAATATCTAGACCGCCATCTCTATAAACATGGATATATCTACACCACCATCTGCATAAACATGGAAATATCTATACCGCTATCTGCATAAACATGGAAATATCTACACCGCCATCTCTATGAACATGGAAATATCTACACCGCCCTCTGTAAGAACATGGAAATATCTACACGGCCATCTGTACGGACATGTAAATATCTACACCGCCATCTGTATGAACATGGAAATATCTACACCGTTAACTGTATGAACATGGAAATATCAAAACCGCTATCTGTAAGAACATGGAAATATCTACATCGTTATCTGTATGAACATGGAAATATCTACAACGCTATCAGTACGTACATGGAAATATCTACACCGCTATCTGTATGAACATGGAAATATCTACGCCGCTATCTGTATGAACATACAAATATCTACACTGCTATCTGTATATCAATGTAAATATCTACACTGCTATCTCTATAAACATGGAAATAACTACACTGTTATCTGTATAAACATGGAAATATCTACACCGCCACCTGTATGAACATGGAAATATCTACACTGCCATCCGTATGAACATGGAAATATCTACGCCGCCATCTGTATGAACATGGAAATATCTAAACCGCCATCTGTATGTACATGGAAATATCTACAACGCTAACTGTATGAACATGGAAATATCTACACCGCTATCTGTGTGAACATGCAAATATCTACACCGCTATCTGTATGAACATGGAAATATCTACACCGCTATCTGTATGAACATGGAAATATCTACATCGCTATCTGTATGAACATGGAAATATCTACACTGCTATCTGTATGAACATGCAAATGTCTACACAGCTATCTGTATGAACATGGAAATAACTCCACTGCTATCAATATAAATATGGAAATATCTACACCGCCATCTCTATGAACATGGAAATATCTACACCGCCATTTCTATGAACATGGAAATATCTACACCGCCATCTGTATGAACATGGAAATATCTACACCGCCATCTGTATGAACATGGAAATACCTTCACCGCCATCGGTATGAACATGGATATATCTACAACGGCATCTGGATTAACATGGAAATATCTACACCGCCATCTCTATGAACATGGAAATATCTACACCGCCATCTGTACGAACATGGAAATATCTACACCGCCATCTGTATGAACATGTAAATATCTACACCGCCATCAGTATGAACATGGAAATATCTACACCGCTAACTGTATGAACATGGAAATATCAACACCGCTATCTGTAAGAACATGGAAATATCTATACCGCTATCAGTATGAACATGGAAATATCTACACCACTATCTGTATGAACATGGAAATATCTACACCACTATCTGTATGAACTTGGAAATATCAACACCGCCCTCTGTATGAACATGGAAATATCTACACCGCTATCTGTATGAACATGCAAATATCTACACAGCTATCTATATATCAATGGAAATATCTACACTACTATCTCTATTAACATGGAAATAACTACACTGCTATCTGTATAAACATGGAAACATCTACAACGCCATCTCTATGAACATGGAAATATCTACACCGCCATTTGTATGAACATGGAAATATCTACACCGCCATCTGTATGAACATGGAAATATCTTCACCGCCATCTGTATGAGTATGGATATATCTACACCGGCATCTGGATGAACATGGAAATGTCTACACCGCTATCTGCATGAACATGGAAATATCTACACAGCTATCTGAATATACATTGAAATATATACACAGATTTCTCTATAAATATGGAAATAACTACAGCGCTATCTCTATAAACTTCGAAATATCTACACCGCCATCTGTATGAACATGGAAATATCTACACTGCCATCTGTATGAACATGGAAATATCTACACCGCCATCTGTATGAACATGCAAATATCTACACAGCTATCTGTATATCAACGTAAATATCTACACTGCTATCTCTATAAACATGGAAATAACTACACTGCTATTTGTATAAACATGGAAATATCTACACCGCCACCTGTATGAACATGGAAATATCTACACTGCCATCCGTATGAACAAGGAAATATCTACACCGCCATCTGTATGAACATTGAAATATCTAAACCGCCATCTGTATGAACATGGAAATATCTACACCGCTAACTGTATGAACATGGAAATATCTACACCGCTATCTGTGTGAACATGCAAATATCTACACAGCTATCTGTAAGAACATGGAAATATCTACACCACTATCTGTATGAACATGGAAATATCTACACCGCTATCTGTATGAACATGGAAATATCTACACCGCTATCTGTATGAACATGCAAATGCCTACACAGCTATCAGTATGAACATGGAAATAACTCCACTGCTATCTGTATAAACATGGAAATATCTACACCGCCATCTCTATGAACATGGAAATATCTACACCGCCATTTGTATGAACATGGAAATATCTACACCGCCATCTCTATGAACATGGAAATATCTACACCGCCATCTGTATGAACATGGAAATAACTTCACCGCCATTTGTATGAACATGGATATATCTACATTGGCATCTGGATGAACATGGAAATATCTACACCGCCATCTCTGTGAACATGGAAATATCTACACCGCCATCTGTACGAACATCTAATTATCTACACCGCCATCTGTATGAACATGTAAATAACTACACCGCCATCTGTATGAACATGGAAATATCTACACCGCTAACTGTATGAACATGGAAATATCAACACCGCTATGTGTAAGAACATGGAAATATCTATACCGCTATCTGTACGAACATGGAAATATCTACACCACTATCTGTATGAACATGGAAATATCTACACCGCCATCTGTATGAACATGGAAATATCTACACCGCCCTCTGTATGAACAGGGAAATACCTACACCGCTATCTGTATGAACATGCAAATATCTACACTGCTATCTGTATAAAATTGAAATTATCTCCACCACTATCTCCATAAACATGGAAATATCTACACTGTTATCTATATAAACATGGAAATATCTACACTGCTATCTGTATAAACATGGAAATATCTTCACCGCTATCTATATAAACATGGAAATATCTACACCGCTATCTGCATAAACATGGAAATATCTACACTGCCATTCGTACGAACATGGAAATATCTACACGGCCATCTGTATGAACCTGTAAATATCTACACCGCCACCTGTATGAACATGGAAATATCTACACCGCTAACTGTATGAACATGGAAATATCTACACCGCTATCTGTATGAACATGGAAATATCTACACCGCCATCTCTATAAACGTGAAAATATCTACACCGCTATCGGTATGAACTTGGAAATATCTACACTGCTATCTGTATAAAATTGAAATTATCTACACCACTATCTCCATTAACATAGAAATATCTACACTGTTATCTGAATAAACATGGAAATATCTACACTGCTATCTGTATAAACATGGAAATATCTTCACCGCTATCTGTATAAACATGGAAACCCCTACAACGCTGTCTCTATAAACTTGGAAATAACTACACCACTATCTCCATAACCATGGAAATATCTACACCGCTAACTATATGAACAGGGAAATATCTACACCGCTATCTGTATGAACATGGAAATATCTTCACCGCTATCTGTATAAACATGGAATATCTACAACGCTGTCTCTATAAACTTGGAAATAACTACACCACTATCTCTATAAACATGGAAATATCTACACCGCTAACTGTATGAACATGGAAATATCTACACCGCTATCTGTATGAACATGGAGATATCTTCACCACTATCTGTATAAACATGGAAATATCTACAACGCTGTCTCTATAAACTTGGAAATAACTACACCACTATCTCTATAAACATGGAAATATCTACACCGCTAACTGTATGAACATGGAAATATCTACACCGCTATCTGTATGAACATGGAAATATCTACACCGCTATCTGTATGAACATGGAAATATCTACACCGCTATCTGTATGAACATGCAAATATCTACACAGCTAACGGTATATCAATGGAAATATCTACACTACTATCTCTATAAACATGGAAATAACTACACTGCTATCTGTATAAACATGGAAATATCTACACCGCCATCTCTATGAACATGAAAATATCTACACCGCCATTTGTATGAACATGGAAATATCTACACCGCCATCTCTATGAACATGGAAATATCTACACCGCCATTTGTATGAACATGGAAATATCTACACCGCCGTCTGTATGAACATGGAAATATCTTCACCGCCATCTGTATGAGCATGGATATATCTACACCGGCATCTGGATGAACATGGAAATATCTACACCGGTATCTGCATGAACATGGAAATATCTACACAGCTATCTGCATATACATGGAAATATCTAAACAGATTTCTCTATAAATATGGAAATAACTACAGCGCTATCTGTATAAACTTCGAAATATCTACACCGCCATCTGTATGAACATGGAAATATCTACACCGCCATCTGTACGAACATGGACATATCTACACCGCCATCTGTATTAAGATGGAAATATCTACACCGCTATCTGTATAAACATGGAAATATCTACACTGCTATCTGCATAAACATGGAAATATCCACACCGCTATCTGTCTAAACATGGAAATGTCTACACCGCTATCTGTGTAAACATGGAAATATCTACACCGCCATCTGTGTAAACATGGGAATATCTACACAGCCATCTCTATAAACATGGAAATATCTACACCGCCATCTGTACGAACATTGAAATGTCTACACCGCCATCTCTATAAAGGTGGAAATATCTATACCGATATCTTTATGAACTTGGAAATATCTACACTGCTATCTATATAAAATTGAAATTATCTACACCACTATCTGTATAAACATGGAAATATCTACACTGCTATCTGTATAAACATGAAAATATCTACACCGCTATCTGTATAAACATGGAAACAGCTTCACCGTTATCTTTATAAACATGGAAATATCTACAACGCTGTCTCTATAGACTTGGAAATAACTACACCACTATCTCTATAAACATAGAAATATCTACACCGCCATCTCTATAAACATGGAAATATCTACACCACCATCAGTTTTAACATGGAAATATCTATACCGCTATCTGCATAAACATGGAAATATCTACACCGCCATCTCTATGAACATGGAAATATCTACACCGCCATCTGTACGAACATGGAAATATCTACACCACCATCTGTATGAACATGGAAATATCTACACCGCTAACTGTATGACCATGGAAATACCTACACCGCTATCTGTATGAACATGGAAATATCTACACCGTTATCTGTATGAACATGGAAATATCTACACCGCTATCTGTATGAACATGGAAATATCTACACCGCTATCTGTACGAAGATGGAAATATCTACACCGCTATCTGTATGAACATGCAAATATCTACACAGCTATGTGTATATCAATGGAAATATCTACACTGCTATCTCTATAAACATGAAAATAACTACACTGCTATCTGTATAAACATGGAAATATCTACACTGCCATCTCTATGAACATGGAAATATCTACACGGCCATTTGTATGAACATGGAAATATCTACACCGCCATCTCTATGAACATGTAAATATCTACACCGCCATTTGTATGAACATGGAAATATCTACACAGCCATCAGTATGAACATGGAAATATCTACACCGCCATCTATATAAACGTGGAAATATCTACATCGCTATCTGTATGAACTTGGAAATATCTACACAGCTATCTGTATAAAATTGAAAATATCAACACCACTATCTCTATAAACATGGAAATAACTACACTGCTATCTGTAAAAACATGGAAATATCTACACCGCCATCTCTATGAACATGGAAATATCTACACCGCCATCTGTTCGAACATGGACATATCTACACCGCCATCTGTATTAAGATGGAAATATCTACACCGCTATCTGTATAAACATAGAAATATCTGCCTATCTGTATAAACATGGAAATATCTGCACCGATATCTGTATAAACATGGAAATATCCACACCGCTATATGTATAAACATGGAAATATCCACAACGCTATCTATGTAAACATGGAAATGTCTACACCGCTATCTGTGTAAACATGGAAATATCTACACCGCCATCTGTGTAAACATGAAAATATCTACACCGCCATCTATATAAACATGGAAATATCTACACCGCCATCTGTATGAACATGGAAATATCTAAACCGCCATCTCTATAAACGTGGAAATATCTACACCGCTATCTGTATGAACTTGGAAATATCTACACTGCTATCTGTATAAATTTGGAATTATCTACACTACTATCTCTATAAACATGGAAATATCTACACCGCTATCTGTATAAACATGGAAATAACTACACCACTATCTCTATAAACATGGAAATATCTTCCCCGCTAACTGTATGAACATGGAAATATCTACCCCACTATATGTATGAACATGGAAATATCTACACCGCTATCTGTATGAACATGGAAATATCTACACCGCTATCTGTATGAACATGGAAATATCTACACCGCTGTCTCTATAAACTTGGAAATAACTACACCACTATCTCTATAAACATGGAAATATCTTCCCCGCTAACTGTATGAACATGGAAATATCTACCCCGCTATATGTATGAACATGGAAATATCTACACCGCTATCTGTATGAACATGGAAATATCTACACCGCTATCTGTATGAACATGGAAATATCTACACCGCTATCTGTATAAACATGCAAATATCTACATTGCTATCTGTATATCAATGGAAATATCTACACTGCTATCTCTATAAACATGGAAATAACAACACTGCTATCTGTATAAACATGGAAATATCTACACCGCCATCTCTATGAACATGGAAATATCTACACCGCTATTTGTATGAACATGGAAATATCTACACCGCCATCTCTATGAACATGGAAATATCTACACCACCATTTGTATGAACATGGAAATATCTACACCGCCATCTCTATGAACATGGAAATATCTACACAGCCATTTGTATGAACATGGAAATATCTACACCGCCATCTGTATGAACTTGGAAATATCTTCACCACCATCTGTATGAACATGGATATATCTACACCGGCATCTGGATGAACATGGAAATATCCACACCGCTATCTGCATGAACATGGAAATATCTACACAGCTATCTGCATATACATGGGAATATCTGCCCAACTATCTGTATAATCATGGAAATATTCGCACCGCTATCTGTATAAACATGGAAATATCTACACCACTATCTGCATAAACATGGAAATATCCACACTGCTATCTGTGTAAACATGGAAATGTCTACAACGCTATCTGTGTAAACATGGAAATATCTACACCACCATCTGTGTAAACATGAAAATATCTACACCGCCATCTCTATAAACATGGAAATATCTACACCGCCGTATGCATGAACATGGAAATATCTACACCGCCATCTCTATAAACGTGGAAATATCCACACCGCTATCTGTATGAACTTGGAAATATCTACAGTGCTCTCGGTATAAAATTGAAATTATCTACACCACTATCTCTATAAACATGGAAATATCTACTCTGCTATCTGTATAAACATGGAAATATCTACACCACTATCTGTATAAACATGGAAATATCTTCACCGCTATCTGTATAAACATGGAAATATCTACAGCGCTGTCTCTATAAACTTGGAAATAACTACACCACTATCTATATAAACATGGAAATATCTAGACCGCCATCCCTATAAACATGGAAATATCTACACCACCATCTGTATAAACATGGAAATATCTATACCGCTATCTGCATAAACATGGAAATATCTACACCGCCATCTCTATGAACATGGAAATATCTACACCGCCATCTGTACAAACATGGACATATCTATAAAGCCATCTTTATTAAGACGGAAATATCTACACCGCTATCTGTATAAACATGGAAATATCTGCCCAACTATCTGTACAAAGATGGAAATATCCGCACCGCTATCTGTATAAACATGGAAATATCTACACCGCTATCTGCATAAACATGGAAATATCCACACCGCTATCTGTGTAAACATGGAAATGTCTACACCGCTATCTGTGTAAACATGGAAATATCTACACCACCATATGTGTAAACATGAAAATATCTACACTGCCATCTCTATAAACATGGAAATATCTACACTGCCATCTGTATGAACATGGAAATATCTACACCGCCATCTCTATAAATGTGGAAATATCTACACCGCTATCGGTATGAACTTGGAAATATCTAAACTGCTATCTGTATAAAATTGAAATTATCTACCCCACTATCTCTATAAACATGGAAATATCTACTCTGTTATCTGTATAAACATGGAAATATCAACACCGATATCTGTATAAACATGGAAATATCTTCACCGCTATCTGTATAAACATGGAAATATCTACAGCGCTGTCTCTATAAACTTGGAAATAACTACACCACTATCTATATAAACATGGAAATATCTAGACCGCCATCTCTATAAACATGGAAATGTCTACACCACCATCTGTATAAACATGGAAATATCTATACCGCTATCTGCATAAACATGGAAATATCTACACCGCCATCTCTATGAACATGGAAATATCTACACCGCCATCTGTACAAACATGGACATATCTACAAAGCCATCTATATTAAGATGGAAATAACTACACCGATATCTGTATGAACATGGAAATATCTACACCGCTATCTGTATGAACGTGGAAATATCTACACCGCTATCTGTATGAACATGGAAATATCTACACCGCTATCTGTATAAACATGGAAATAACTAAACAGCTATCTGTATATCAATGGAAATATCTACACTGCTATCTCTATAAACATGCAAATAACTACACTGCTATCTGTATAAACATGGAAATATCTACACCGCCATCTCTATGAACATGGAAATATCTACACCGCCATCTGTTCGAACATGGACATATCTACACTGCCATCTGTATTAAGATGGAAATATCTACACCGCTATATGTATAAACATGGAAATATCCACAACGCTATCTATGTAAACATGGAAATGTCTACACCGCTATCTGTGTAAACATGGAAATATCTACACCGCCATCTGTGTAAACATGAAAATATCTACACCGCCATCTATATAAACATGGAAATATCTACACCGCCATCTTTATGAACATGGAAATATCTAAACCGCCATCTCTATAAACGTGGAAATATCTACACCGATCTCTGTATGAACTTGGAAATATCTACACTGCTATCTGGATTAATTGAAATTATCTACACCACTATCTCTACATACATGGAAATATCTACACTGTTATCTGTATAAAAATGGAAATATCTACAAAGCTGTCTCTATAAACTTGGAAATAACTACACCACTATCTCTATAAACATGGAAATATCTTCCCCGCTAACTGTATGAACATGGAAATATCTACCCCGCTATATGTATGAACATGGAAATATCTACACCGCTATCTGTATGAACATGGAAATATCTACACCGCTATCTGTATGAACATGGAAATATCTACACCGCTGTCTCTATAAACTTGGAAATAACTACACCACTATCTCTATAAACATGGAAATATCTTCCCCGCTAACTGTATGAACATGGAAATATCTACCCCGCTATATGTATGAACATGGAAATTTCTACACCGCTATCTGTATGAACATGGAAATATCTACACCGCTATCTGTATGAACATGGAAATATCTACACCGCTATCTGTATAAACATGCAAATATCTACATTGCTATCTGTATATCAATGGAAATATCTACACTGCTATCTCTATAAACATGGAAATAACAACACTGCTATCTGTATAAACATGGAAATATCTACACCGCCATCTCTATGAACATGGAAATATCTACACCGCCATTTGTATGAACATGGAAATATCTACACCGCCATCTCTATGAACATGGAAATATCTACACCGCCATTTGTATGAACATGGAAATATCTACACCGCCATCTGTATGAACATAGAAATATCTTCACCGCCATCTGTATGAACATGTATATTTCTACACCGGCATCTGGATGAACATCGAAATATCTACACGGCTATCTGTATGAACATGGAAATATCTACACCGCTATCTGTTCGAACATGGAAATATCTACACCGCTATCTGTATGAACATGCAAATATCTACACAGCTATCTGTATATCAATGGAAATATCTACATTGCTATCTCTATAAATATGGAAATATCTACACTGCTATCTGTATGAACATGAAAATATCTACACAGCCACCTGTACAAACATGGAAATATCTACACTGCCATCCGTACGAACATGGAAGTATCTACACCGCCATCTGTATGAACATGTAAATATCTACACCGCTAACTGTATGAACATGGAAATATCTACACCGCTATCTGTGTGAACATGGAAATATCTACACCACTATCTGTATGAACATGGAAATATCTACACCGCTATCCATATGAACATGGAAATATCTACACCGCTATCTGTAAGAACATGCAAATATGTACACAGCTATCTGTATATCAATGGAAATATCTACACTGCTATCTCTATAAACATGGAAATAACTACACTGCTATCTGTATAAACATGGAAATATCTACACTGCCATCTCTATGAACATGGAAATATCTACAGTGCCATTTGTATGAACACGGAAATATCTCAACCGCCATCTCCATGAACATGGAAATATCTACACCGCCATTTGTATGAACATGGAAATATCTACACCGCCATCTGTATCAACATGGAAATATCTTCACCGCTATCTGTATGAACATGGAAATACCTACACCGCCATTTGTATGAACATGGAAATATCTACAAAGCCATCTGTATGAACATGGAAATATCTTCACCGCTATCTGTATAAACATGGAAATATCTACACCGCTATCTGCATAAACATGGAAATATCCACACCGCTATCTGTGTAAACATGGAAATGTCTACACCGCTATCTGTGTTAACATGGAAATATCTACATCGCCATCTGTGTAAACATGAAAATATCTACTCCGCCATCTCCATAAACAAGGAAATATCTACACCTCCATCTGTATGAACATGTAAATATGTACACCGCCATCTCTATAAACGTGGAAATACCTACACCGCTATCGGTATGAACTTGGAAATATCTACACTGCTATCTGTATAAAATTGAAATTATCTACAACACTATCTCCATAAACATGGAAATATCTACACTGTTATCTGTATAAACATGGAAATATCTACACTGCTATCTGTTTATACATGGAAATATCTTCACCGCTATCTGTATAAACATGGAAATATCTACACCGCTATCAGCATAAACATGGAAATATCTACACTGCCATTCGTACGAACATGGAAATATCTACACGGCCATCTGTATGAACATGAAAATATCTAAACCGCCACCTGTATGAACATGGAAATATCTTCACCGCTATCTGTATAAACATGGAAATATCTACAACGCTGTCTCTATAAACTTGGAAATAACTACACCACTATCTATATAAACATGGAAATATCTAGACCGCCATCTCTATAAACATGGAAATATCTACACCACCATCTGTATAAACATGGAAATATCTATACCGCTATCTGCATAAACATGGAAATATCTACACCGCCATCTCTATGAACATGGAAATATCTACACCGCCATCTGTACAAACATGGACATATCTACAAAGCCATCTATATTAAGATGGAAATATCTACACCGATATCTGTATGAACATGGAAATATCTATACCGCTATCTGTATGAACGTGGAAATATCTACACCGCTGTCTGTATGAACATGGAAATATCTACACCGCTATCTGTATAAACATGGAAATAACTAAACAGCTATCTGTATATCAATGGAAATATCTACACTGCTATCTCTATAAACATGCAAATATCTACACTGCTATCTGTATAAACATGGAAATATCTACACCGCCATCTCTATGAACATGAAAATATCTACAACGCCATTTGTATGAACATGCAAATATCTACACCGCCATCTCTATGAACATGGAAATATCCACACCGCCATTTGTACGAACATGGAAATATCTTCACCGCCATCTGTAGGAACATGGAAATATCTTCACCGCCATCTGTATGAACATGGATATATCTACACCGGCATCTGGATGAACATGGAAATATCTACACCGCTATCTGCATGAACATGGAAATATCTACACCGGTATCTGAATATACATGGAAATATCTGCACAGATTTCCCTATAAATATGGAAATAACTACAGCACTGTCTCTATAAACTTGGAAATATCTACACCGTCATCTGTATGAACATGGAAATATCTACACTGCCATCTGTACAAACATGGACATATCTACACCGCCATCTGTATTAAGATGGAAATATCTACACCGCTATCTGTATAAAGATGGAAATATCTGCCCAACTATCTGTATAAACATGGAAATATCCGCACCACTATCTGTGTAAACATGGAAATGTCTACAGCGCTATCTGTGTAAACATGGATATATCTACACCGCCATCAGTGTAAACATGAAAATACCTACACCGCCATCCCCATAAACATGGAAATATCTACACCACAATCTGTATAAGCATGGAAATATCTATACCCCTATCTGCATAAACATGGAAATATCTACACCGCCACCTCTATGAACATGGAAATATCTACAACGCCATCTGTATGAACATGGAAATATCTACCCCGTTATCTGTATGAACATGGAAATATCCACACCGCTATCTGTATGAACATGGAAATATCTACACCGCTATCTGTACGAACATGGAAATATCTACACCGCTATCTGTATGAACATGCAAATATCTACACAGCTATCTGTATATCAATGGAAATATCTACATTGCTATCTCTATAAACATGGAAATAAAGACACTGCTATCTGTATAAACATGGAAATATCTACACCGCCACCTGTACGAACATGGAAATATCTACACTGCCATCCGTACGAACATGGAAATATCTACACCGCCATCTGTATGAACATGTAAATATTTACACCGCCATCTATACGAACATGGAAATATCTACACCGCTAACTGTATGAGCATGGAAATATCTACACCGCTATCTGTGTGAACATGGAAATATCTACACCGCTAACTGTATGAACATGGAAATATCTACAACGCTATCTGTGTGAACATGGAAATATCTAAACAGCTATCTGTATGAACAAGGAAATATCTACACCGCTATCTGTATGAACATGGAAACATCTACACCGCTATCTGTATGAATATGGAAATATCTACACCGCTATCTGTAAGAACATGCAAATATCTACACAGCTTTCTGTATATCAATGGAAATATCTACAATGCTATCTCTATAAACATGGAAATAACTACACTGCTATCTGTATAAAAAAGGAAATATCTACAGCGCCATCTCTATGAACTTGGAAATATCTACACCGCCATTTGTATGAACACGGAAATATCTACACCGCTATCTGTATGAACATGGAAATATCTACACCGCTATCTGCATGAACATGGAAGTATCTACACAGCTATCTGCATGCACATGGAAATATCTGCACAGATTTTTTTATAAATATGGAAATAACTACAGCGCTATCTCTATAAACTTCGAAACATCTACACCGCCATCTGTATGAACATGGAAATATCTACACCGCCATCTGTACAAACATGGACATTTCTACAAAGCCATCTGTATTAAGATGGAAATATCTACACCGCTATCTGTATAAACATGGAAATATCTGCCCAACTATCTGTATAAACATGGAAATATCCACACCGCTATCTGTATAAACATGGAAATACCTACACCGCTATCTGCATAAACATGGAAATATCCACACCGCTATCTGTCTAAACATGGAAATGTCTACACCGCTCTCTGTGTAAACATGGAAATATCTACACCGCCATCTGTGTAAACATGAAAATATCTACACCGCCATCTCTATAAACATGGAAATATCTACACCGCCATCTGTATGAACATGGAAATATCTACACCGCCATCTCTATAAACGTGGAAATATCTACACCGCTATCTGTATGAACTTGGAAATAACTACACTGCTATCTGTATAAAATTGAAATTATCTACACTACTATCTCTATAAACATGGAAATATCTACACTGTTATCTGTATAAACATGGAAATAACTACACCGCTATCTGTATAAACATGGAAATATCTTCACCGCTACCTGTATAAACATGGAAATATCTACAACGCTGTCTCTATAAACTTGGAAATAACTACACCACTATCTGTCTAAACATGGAAATATCTAGACCGCCATCTCTATAAACATGGAAATATCTACACCACCATATGTATAAACATGGAAATATCTATACCGCTATCTGCATAAACATGGAAATATCTACACCGCCATCTCTATGAACATGGAAATATCTACACCGCCATCTGTACAAAAATGGACATATCTACAAAGCCATCTATATTAAGATAGAAATATCTACACCGCTATCTGTATAAACATGGAAATATCTGCCCAACTATCTGTATAAACATGGAACTATCCACACTGCTATCTGTATAAACAGGGAAATACCTACACCGCTATCTGCATAAACATGGAAATATCCACACGGCTATCTGTGTAAACTTGGAAATATCTACACCGCCATCTGTGTAAACATGAAAATATCTACACCGCCATCTCTATAAACATGGAAATATCTACACCGCCGTCTGTATGAACATGGAAATATCTACACCGCCATCTCTATAAACGTGGAAATATCCACACCGCTATCTGTATGAACTTGGAAATATCTACAGTGCTTTCGGTATAAAATTGAAATTATCTACACCACTATCTCTATAAACATGGAAATATCTACTCTGCTATCTGTATAAACATGGAAATATCTACACCACTATCTGTATAAACATGGAAATATCTTCACCGCTATCTGTATAAACATGGAAATATCTACAGCGCTGTCTCTATAAACTTGGAAATAACTACACCAATCTCTCTGTAAACATGGAAATATCTAGACCGCCATCTCTATAAACATGGAAATATCTACACCACCATCTGTATAAACATGGAAATATCTATACCGCTATCTGCATAAACATGGAAATATCTACACAGCCATCTCTATGAACTTGGAAATATCTACACCGCCATCTGTACGAACATGGAAATATCTACTCCGCCATCTGTATGAACATGTAAATATCTACACCGCCATCTGTATGAACATGGAAATATCTACACCGCTATCTGTATGAACATGGAAATATCTACACCGCTATCTGTATGAACATGGAAATATCTACACCGCTATCTGTAAGAACATGCAAATATCTACACAGCTATCTGTATATCAGTGGAAATATCTACACTGCTATCTCTATAAACATGGAAATAACTACACTGCTATCTGTATAAACATGGAAATATCTACACCGCCATCTCTATAAGCATGGAAATATCTACACCGCCATTTGTATGAACACGGAAATATCTACACTGTCATCTCTATGAACATGGAACTATATACACCGCCATTTGTATGAACATGGAAATATCTTCACCGCCATCTGTATGAACATGGATATATCTACAACGGCATCTGCATGAACATGGAAATATCTACACCGCTATCTGCATGAACATGGAAATGTCTACACAGCTATCTGCATATACATGGAAACATCTGCACAGATTTCTTTATAAATATGGAAATAACTACAGCGCTATCTCTATAAACTTCGAAACATCTACACCGCCATCTGTATGAACATGGAAATATCTACACCGCCATCTGTACAAACATGGACATAACTACAAAGCCATCTGTATTAAGATGGAAATATCTACACCGCTATCTGTATAAACATGGAAATATCTGCCCAACTATCTGAATAAACATGGAAATATCTGCACCGCTATCTGTATAAACATGGAAATACCTACACCGCTATCTGCATAAACATGGAAATATCCACACCGCTATCTGTCTAAACATGGAAATGTCTACACCGCTATCTGTGTAAACATGGAAATATCTACACCGCCATCTGTGTAAACATGAAAATATCTACACCGCCATCTCTATAAACATGGAAATATCTACACCGCCATCTGTATGAACATGGAAATATCTACACCGCCATCTCTATAAACGTGGAAATATCTACACCGCTATCTGTATGAACTTGGAAATATCTACACTGCTATCTGTATGAAATTGAAATTATCTACACCACTATCTCTATAAACATGGAAATACCTACACTGTTATCTGTATAAACATGGAAATATCTACACCGCTATCTGTATAAACATGGAAATATCGTCACCGCTATCTGTATAAACATGGAAATATCTACAACGCTGTCTCTATAAACTTGGAAATAACTACACCACAATCTCTCTATACATGGAAATATCTAGACCGCCATCTCCATAAACATGGAAATATCTACACAACCATCTGTATAAACATGCAAATATCTATACCGCTATCTGCATAAACATGGAAATATCTACACCGCCATCTCTATGAACATGGAAATATCTACAGCGCCATCTGTACAAACATGGACATATCTACAAAGCCATCCATATTAAGATGGAAATATCTACACCGCTATCTGTATAAACATGGAAATATCTGCCCAACTATCTGTATAAACATGGAACTATCCGCACCGCTATCTGTATAAACATGGAAATATCTACACCGCTATCTGCATAAACATGGAAATATCCACACCGCTATCTGTGTAAACATGAAAATATCTACACCGCCATCTCTATAAACATGGAAATATCTACACCGCCGTCTGTGTGAACATGGAAATATCTACACCGCCATCTCTATAAACGTGGAAATATCCACACCGCTATCTGTATGAACTTGGAAATATCTACAATACTCTCGGTATAAAATTGAAATTATCTACACCACTATCTCTATAAACATGGAAATGACTACTCTGCTATCTGTATAAACATGGAAATATCTACACCACTATCTGTATAAACATGGAAATATCTTCACCGCTATCTGTATAAACATGGAAATATCTACAGCTTTGTCTCTATAAACTTGGAAATAACTACACCACTCTCTCTGTAAACTTGGAAATATCTAGAGCATCATCTCTATAAACATGGAAATATCTACACCTCCATCTGTATAAACATGGAAATATCTATACCGCTATCTGTATAAACATGGAAATATCTTCACTGCCATCTCTATGAACATGGAAATATCCACAACGCCATCTGTGCGAACATGGAAATATCTACACCGCCATTTGTATGAACATGGAAATATCTTCACCGCCATCTGTATGAACATGGATATATCTACACCGGCATCTGGATGAACATGGAAATATCTACACCGCTATCTGCATGAACATAGAAATATCTACACAGCTGTCTGCATATGCATGGAAATATCTACACAGATTTCTCTATAAATATGGAAATAACTACAGCGCTGTCTCTATAAACTTCGAAATATCTACACCGCCATCTGTATGAACATGGACATATCCACACCGCCATATGTATTAAGATGGAAACTTCTACACCGGTATCTGTATAAACATGGAAATATCTGCCAAACTATCTGTTTAAACATGGAAATATCCGCACCGCTACCTGTATAAACATGGAAATATCTACACAGCTATCTGCATAAACATGGAAATGTCCGCACCGCTATCTGTGTAAACATGGAAATGTCTACAACGCTATCTGTGTAAACATGGAAATATCTACAAAGCCATCTGTGTAAACATGAAAATATCTACACCGCCATCTCTATAAACATGGAAATATCTACACCGCCATCAGAATGAACATGGAAATATCTACACCGCCATCTCTATAAACGTGGAAATATCTACACCGCTATCTGTATGAACTTGGAAATATCTACACTGCTCTCGCTAAAAATTTGAAATTATCTACACCACTATCTCTATAAACATGGAAATATCTACACTGCTATCTGTAAAAACATGGAAATATCTACACCGCTATCTGTATAAACATGGAAATATCTTCACCGCTATCTGTATAAACATGGAAATATCTACAATGCTCTCTCTATAAACTTGGAAATAACTACAACACTATCTCTATAAACATGGAAATATCTAGACCGCCATCTCTATAAACATGGAAATATCTACACCACCATCTGTATAAACATGGAAATATCTATACCGCTATCTGCATAAACATGGAAATATCTACACCGCCATCTCTATGAACATGGAAATATCTACACGGCCATCCGTAAGAACATGGAAATATCTACACCGCCATCTCTATAAACATGGAAATATCTACACCGCCGTCTGTATGAACATGGAAATATCTTCACCGCCATCTTTATAAACTTGGAAATATCTACACCGCTATCTGTTTGAACTTGGAAATATCTACACTGCTATCTATATAAAATTGAAATTATCTACACCACTATCTCTATAAACATGGAAATATCTACACTGTTATCTGTATAAACATGAAAATATCTACACCGCTATCTGTATAAACATGGAAATATCTTCACCGCTATCTGTATAAACATGGAAATATCTACAACGCTGTCTCTATAAACTTGGAAATAACTACACCACTATCTCTATAAACATGGAAATATCTGGACCGCCATCTCTATAAACATGGAAATATCTACACCGCCATCTGTATGAACATGGAAATATCTACACCGCCATCTGTATGAACATGGAAATATCTACACCTCTAACTGTATGAACATGGAAATATCTACACCGATATCTGTACGAACATGGAAATATCTACACCGCTATCTGTATGAACATGGAAATATTTACACCGCTATCTGTATGAATATGCAAATATCTACACAGCTGTCTGTATATCAATGGAAATACCTACACTGCTATCTCAATAAACATGGAAATATCTACACTGCTATCTGTATAAACATGGAAATATCTACACCACCATCCCTATGAACATGGAAATATCTACAACGCCATTTGTATGAACATGGAAATATCTACACCGCCATCTCTATCAACATGGAAATATCTACACCGCCATTTGTATGAACATGGAAATATCTACACCGACCTCTGTATGAACATGGAAATATCTTCACCTCCATCTGTATGAGCATGGATATATCTACACCGGCATCTGGATGAACATGGAAATATCTACAGCGCTATCTGCATGAACATGGAAATATCTACACAGCTATATCCATATACATGGAAATAACTACACAGATTTCTCTATAAATATGGAAATAACTACAGTGCTATCTGTATAAACTTCGAAATATCTACACCGCCATCTGTACGAACATGGACAAATCTACACCGCCATCTGTATTAAGATGGAAATATCTACACCGCTATCTGTATAAACATGAAAATATCTGCCCAACTATCTGTATAAACATGGAAATATCCGCACCGCTATCTTTATAGACATGGAAATGTCTACACAGCTATCTGCATAAAAATGGAAATATCCACACCGCTATCTGTGTAAACATGGAAATGTCTACACCGCTGTCTGTGTAAACATGGAAATATCTACACCACCGTCTGTGTAAACATGGAAATAACTACACCGCCATCTCTATAAACATGGAAATATCTACACCGCCGTCTGTATGAACATGGAAATATCTATACCGCTATCTGCATAAACATGGAAATATCTACACCGCCATCTCTATGAACATGGAAATATATACACTGCCATCCGTAAGAACATGGAAATATCTACGCCGCCATCTGTATGAACTTGTAAATATCTACACCGCCATCTGTATGAAAATGGAAATATCTACACCTCTAACTGTATGAACATGGAAATATCTACACCGATATCTGTACGAACATGGAAATATCTACACCGCTATCTGTATGAACATGGAAATATCTACACCCCTATCTGTATGAACATGGAAATATCTACACCGCCCTCTGTATGAACATGGAAATATCTACACCGCTATCTGTATGAACATGCAAATATCTACACAGCTATCTGTATATCAATGGAAATATCTACACTGCTATCTCAATAAACATGGAAATATCTACACTGCTATCTGTATAAACATAGAAATATCTACACCACCATCTCTATGAACATGAAAATACCTACAACTCCATTTGTATGAACATGGAAATATCTACACCGCCATCTCTATGAACATGGAAATATCTTCACCGCCATTTGAACATGGAAATATCTACACCGCCCTCTGTATGAACATGGAAATATCTTCACCGCCATCTGTATGAGCATGGATATATCTACACCGGCATCTGGATGAACATGGAAATATCTACTGCGCTATCTGCATAAACATGGAAATATCTACACAGCTATATCCATATACATGGAAGTTCCTACACAGATTTCTCTATAAATATTTAAATAACTACAGCGCTATCTGTATAAACTTCGAAATATCTACACCGCCATCTGTATGAACATGGAAATATCTACACCGCCATCTGTACGAACATGGACATATCTACACCGCCATCTGTATTAAGATGGAAATATCTACACCGCAATCTGTATAAACATGAAAATATCTGCCCAACTATCAGTATAAACATGGAAATATCCGCACCGCTATCTGTGTAGACATTGAAATATCTACACCGCTATCTGTATAAACATGGAAATATCCACACCGCTATCTTTGTAAACATAGAAATGTCTACACCGCTGTCTGTGTAAACATGGAAATATCTACACCGCCATCTGTGTAAACATGGAAATAACTACACCGCCATCTCTATAAACATGGAAATATCTACACCGCCGTCTGTATGAACATGGAAATATCTATACCGCTATCTGCATAAACATGGAAATATCTACACCGCCATCTCCATGAACATGGAAATATCTACACTGCCATCTGTACGAACATGGAAATATCTACACCGCCATCTGTATGAACATGTAAATATCTACACCGCCATCTGTATGAACATGGAAATATCTACACCTCTAACTGTATGAACATGGAAATATCTACACCGATATCTGTACGAACATGGAAATATCTACACCGCTATCTGTATGAACATGGAAATATCTACACCGCTATCTGTATGAACATGGAAATATCTACACCGCCCTCTGTATGAACATGGAAATATCTACACTGCTATCTGTATGAACATGCAAATATCTACACAGCTATCTGTATATCAATGTAAATATCTACACTGCTATCTCAATAAACATGGAAATATCTACACTGCTATCTGTATAAACATGGAAATATCAACACTACCATCTATATGAACATGAAAATATCTACAACGCCATTTGTATGAACATGGAAATATCTACACCGCCATCTCTATGAACATGGAAATATCTACACCGCCATTTGTATGAACATGGAAATATCTACACCGCCCTCTGTATGAACATGGAAATATCTTCACCGCCATCTGTATGAGCCTGGATATATCTACACCGGCATCTGGATGAACATGGAAATATCTACACCACCATCTCTATAAACGTGGAAATATCTACATCGCTATCTGTATGAACTTGGAAACATCTACACTGCTCTCGGTATAAAATTGAAATTATCTACACCACTATCTCTATAAACATAGAAATATCTACACTGCTATCTGTATAAACATGGAAATATCTACACTGCTATCTGTATAAACATGGAAATATCTTAACCGCTATCTGTATAAACATGGAAATATCTAGACCGCCATCTCTATAAACATCGAAATATCTACACCACCATCTGTATAAACATGGAAATATCTATACCGCTATCTGCATAAACAAGGAAATATCTACACCACCATCTCTATGAACATGGAAATATCTACACCGCCATCAGTACTAACATGGAAATATCTACACCGCCATCTGTGTGAACATGTAAATATCTACACCGCGATCTGTACGAACATGGAAATATCTACACCGCTATCTGTATGAACATGGAAATATCTACACAGTTATCTGTATGAACATGGAAATATCTACACCGCTCTCTGTATGAACATGGAAATATCTACACCGCTATCTGTATGAACATGGAAATATCTAGACCGCTATCTGTATGAACATGCAAATATCTACACAGCTATCTGTATATCAATGGAAATATCTACACTGCTATCTCTATAAACATGGAAATAACTACACCGCTATCTGTATAAATATGGAAATATCTACACCGCAACTTGTATGAGCATGGAAATATCTACACTGCCATCCGTACGAACATGGAAATATCGTCACCGCCATCTCTATTAACATGTAAATATCTACACCGCCATCTGTATGAACATGGAAATATCTACAATGCTAACTGTATGGACATGGAAATATCTACACCGCTATTGGTATGAACATGGAAATATCTACACCGCTATCTGCATGAACATGGAAATATCTACACCGCTATCTGTATGAACATGGAAATATCTACACCGCTATCTGTATTAACATGCAAATACCTACACAGCTATCTGTATAAAATTGGAATTATCTACACCACTATCTCTATAAACATGGAAATATCTACACCGCCATCTCTATGAACATGGAAATATCTACACCGCCATTTGTATGAACATGGAAATATCTACACCGCCATCTCTATGAACATGGAAATATCTACACCGCCATTTGTATAAACATGGAAATATCTACACCACCATCTGTATGAACATGGAAATATCTTCACCGCCAACTGTATGAACATGGGTATATCTACACCGCCATCTGGATGATCATGGAAATATGTACACAGCTATCTGCATATGCATGGAAATATCTACACAGATTTCTCTATAAATATGGAAATAACTACAGCGCTATCTCTATAAACTTCGAAATATCTACACCGCCATCTGTATGAACATGGAAATATCTACAAAGCCATCTGTACGAACAAGGACATATCTACACCGCCATCTGTATTAAGATGGAAATATCTACACCGCTATCTGTATAAACATGGAAATATCTGCCCATCTGTATAAACATGGAAATATCCGCACCGCTATCTGTATAAACATGGAAATATCTACACCGCTATCTGCAAAAACATGGAAATATCCACATCGCTATCTGTGTAAAAATGGAAATGTCTACACCGCTATCTGTGTAAACATGGAAATATCTTCACCCCAATCTGTCTAAACATGAATATATCTACACCGCCTTCTCTATAAACATGGAAATATCTGCACCGCCATCTGTATGAACATGGAAATATCTACACCGCCATCTCTATAAACGTGGAAATATATAAACCGCTATCTGTATGAACTTGGAAATATCTCCACTGCTATCTGTATAAAATTGAAATTATCTACACCCCTATTTCTTTAAACATGGAAATAACTACACTGTTATCTGTATAAACATGGAAATATCTACACCGCTATGTGTATAAACATGGAAATATCTTCACCGCTATCTGTATAAACATGGAAATATCTACAACGCTGTCTCTATAAACTTGGAAATAACTACACCACTATCTCTATAAACATGGAAATAACTAGATCGCCATCTCTATAAACATGGAAATACCTACACCACCATCTGTATAAACATGGAAATATCTATACCGCTATCTGCATAAACATGGAAATATCTACACCGCCATCTCTATGAACATGGAAATATCTACACCACCATCTGTACGAACATGGAAATATCTACACCGCCATCTGTATGAACATGTAAATATCTACACCACCATCTGTATGAGCATGGAAATATCTACACCGCTAACTGTATGAACATGGAAATATCTACACCGCTATCTGTATGAACATGGAAATATCTACACCGTTATCTGTATGAACATGGAAATATCTACACCGCTATCTGTATGAACATGGAAATATCTACACCGCTATCTGTATGAACATGGAAATATCCACACCGCTATCTGTACGAACATGGAAATATCTACACCGCTATCTGTATGAACATGCAAATATCTACACAGCTATCTGTATATCAATGGAAATATCTACACTGCTATCTCTATAAACATGGAAATAACTACACTGCTATCGGTATAAACATGGAAATATCTACACCGCCACCTGTATGAACATGGAAATGTCTACACTGCCATCCATACGAACATGGAAATATCTACACCGCCATCTCTATTAACATGGAAATATCTACACCGCCATTTGTATGAACATGGAAATATCTACACCGCCATCAGTATGAACATAGAAATATCTACACCGCCATCTCTATAAACGTGGAAATATCTACATCGCTATCTGTATGAACTTGGAAATACCTACACCGCTATCTGTATGAACATGCAAATATCTACACAACTATCTGTATATAAATGGAAATATCTACACTGCTATCTCTACAAACATGGAAATAACTACACTGCTATCTGTATAAACATGGAAATATCTACACCGCCATCTCTATGAACATGGAATTATCTACACCGCCATTTGTATCAACATGGAAATATCTACACCGCCATCTCTATAAAAGTGGAAATATCTAAACCGCTATCTGTTTGAACATGGAAATATCTACACTGCTATCTGTACAAAAGTGGAAATATCTATACCACTATCTCTATAAACATGGAAATATCTACACCGCTATCTCTATAAACTTGGAAATATCTACACCAGTACGTGTATCAACATGGAAATATCTACACCGCTATCTCTATGAACATGGAAATATCTACACCGCCATCTGTATGAACATGGAAATATCTACACCGCTAACTGTGCGACCATGGAAATATCCACACCGCTATTGGTATGAAGATGGAAATATCTACACCGTTATCTGTATGAACATGGAAATATCTACACCGCTATCTGTATGAACATGGAAATATCTACACCGCTATCTGTATTAAGATGGAAACATCTACACCGCTATCTTTATGAACATGCAAATATCTACCCAGCTATCTGTATAAAATTGAAATTATCTACACCGCTATCTCTATAAACGTGGAAATAACTACACTGCTATCTGTATAAACATGGAAATATCTACAACGCCATCTCTATGAACATGGAAATATCTACACCGCCATTTCTATGAACATGGAAATATCTACACCGCCATCTCTATGAACATGGAAATATCTACACCGCCATTTTTATGAACATGGAAATATCTACACCGACATCTGTATGAACATGGAAATATCTTCACCGCCATCTGTATGAACATGGATATATCTACACCAGCATCTGGATGAACATGGAAATATCTACACCGCTATCTGCATGAACATTGAAATATCTACACAGCTGTCTGCATATGCATGGAAATATCTACACAGATTTCTCTTCAAATATGGAAATAACTACCGCGCTGTCTCTATAAACTTCGAAATATCTACACCGCCATCTGTATGAACATGGAAATATCTACACCGCCATCTGTACGAACATGGACATATCTACACCGCCATCTGTATTAAGATGGAAATATCTACACTGCTATATGTACAAACATGGAAATATCTGCCCAACTGTCTGTATAAACATGGAAATATCCGCACCGCTATCTGTATAAACATGGAAATATCTACACCGCTATCTGCATAAACATGGAAATATCCACACCGCTATCTGTGTAAAGATGGAAATGTCTACAACGCTATCTGTGTAAACATGGAAATATCTACACCGCCATCTGTGTAAACATGAAAATATCTACACCACCATCTCTATAAACATGGAAATACCTACACCGCCATCAGTATGAACGAGGAAATATCTACACCGCCATCTCTATAAACGTGGAAATATCTACACCGCTATCTGTATGTACTTGGAAATATCTACACTGCTATCTGTATAAAATTGAAATTATCTACACCACTATCTCTACAAAGATGGAAATATCTACAATGTTATCTGTATAGACATGAAAATATCTACACCGCTATCTGTATAAACATGGAAATACCTTCACCGCTCTCTGTATAAACATGGAAATATCTACAACGCTGTCTCTATAAACTTGGAAATAACTACACCACTATCTCTATAAACATGGAAAATCTAGACCGCCATCTCTATAACCATGGAAATATCTACACCACCTTCTGTATAAACATGGAAATATCTATACCGCTATCTGCATAAACATGGAAATATCTACACCGCCATCTCTATGAACATGGAAATATCTACACCGCCATCTGTACGAACATGGAAATATCTACACCGCCATCTGCATGAACATGTAAATATCTACACCGCCATCTGTATGAACATGGAAATATCTACAAGGCTAACTGTATGAACATGGAAATATCTGCACCGCTATCTGAACGAACATGGAAATATCTACGCCGCTATCTGTTTGAATATGCAAATATCTACACAGCTATCTGTATATCAATGGAAATACCTACACTGCTATCTCTATAAACATTGAAATAACTACACTGCTATCTGTATTAACATGGAAATATCTACACCGCCACCTGTATGAACATGGAAATATCTACAATGCCATCCGTACGAACATGGAAATATCTACACCGCCATCTGTATGAACATGTAAATATCTACACCGCCATCTGTATGAACATGGAAATATCTACACCGCTAACTGTATGAACATGGAAATATCCACACCGCTATTGGTATGAACATGGAAATATCTACACCGTTATCTGTATGAACATGGAAATATCTACACCGCTATCTGTATGAACATGGAAATATCTACACCGCTATCTGTATGAAGATGGAAATACCTACACCGCTATCTGTATGAACATGCAAATATCTACCCAGCTATCTGTTTAAAATTGAAATTATTTACACCGCTATCTCTATAAACGTGGAAATAACTGCACTGCTATCTGTATAAACATGGAAATATCTACACCGCCATCTCTATGAACATGGAAATATCTACACCGCCATTTCTATGAACATGGAAATATCTACACCGCCATCTCTATGAACATGGAAATATCTACACCGCTATCTCTATAAACTTGGAAATATCTACACCGGTACGTGTATCAACATGGAAATATCTACACCGCTATCTCTATGAACATGGAAATATCTACACCGCCATATGTATGAACATGGAAATATCTACACGGCCATCTGTATGAACATGGAAATACCTTCACGGCGATCTGTATGAGCATGGATATATCTACACCGGCATCTGGATGAACATGGAAATATCTACAGCGCTATCTGCATGAACATGGAAATATCTACACAGCTATATCCATATACATGGAAATAACTACACAGATTTCTCTATAAATATGGAAATAACTACAGTGCTATCTGTATAAACTTCGAAATATCTACACCGCCATCTGTACGAACATGGACAAATCTACACCGCCATCTGTATTAAGATGGAAATATCTAGGCCGGGCGCGGTGGCTCACGCCTGTAATCCCAGCACTTTGGGAGGCCGAGGCGGGTGGATCACGAGGTCAGGAGATCGAGACCATGCTGGCTAACACGGTGAAACCCCGTCTCTACTAAAAATACAAAAAATTAGCCGGGCGTGGTAGTGGGCGCCTGTAGTCCCAGCTACTCGGGAGGCTGAGGCAGGAGAGTGGCGTGAACACGGGAGGTGGAGCTTGCAGTGAGCCGAGATCGCGCCACTGCACTCCAGCCTGGGCGACAAAGCAAGACTCCGTCTCAAAAAAAAAAAAAAAAAAAAAAAAAAAAAAAAGATGGAAATATCTACACCGCTATCTGTATAAACATGAAAATATCTGCCCAACTATCTGTATAAACATGGATATATCCGCACCGCTATCTTTATAGACATGGAAATGTCTACACAGCTATCTGCATAAAAATGGAAATATCCACACCGCTATCTGTGTAAACATGGAAATGTCTACACCACTGTCTGTGTAAACATGGAAATATCTACACCACCGTCTGTGTAAACATGGAAATAACTACACCGCCATCTCTATAAACATGGAAATATCTACACCGCCGTCTGTATGAACATGGAAATATCTATACCGCTATCTGCATAAACATGGAAATATATAAACCGCCATCTCTATGAACATGGAAATATATACACTGCCATCCGTAAGAACATGGAAATATCTACGCCGCCATCTGTATGAACTTGTAAATATCTACACCGCCATCTGTATGAACATGGAAATATCTACACCTCTAACTGTATGAACATGGAAATATCTACACCGATATCTGTACGAACATGGAAATATCTACACCGCTATCTGTATGAACATGGAAATATCTACACCGCTATCTGTATGAACATGGAAATATCTACACCGCCCTCTGTATGAACATGGAAATATCTACACCGCTATCTGTATGAACATGCAAATATCTACACAGCTATCTGTATATCAATGGAAATATCTACACTGCTATCTCAATAAACATGGAAATATCTACACTGCTATCTGTATAAACATAGAAATATCTACACCACCATCTCTATGAACATGAAAATACCTACAACTCCATTTGTATGAACATGGAAATATCTACACCGCCATCTCTATGAACATGGAAATATCTTCACCGCCATTTGAACATGGAAATATCTACACCGCCCTCTGTATGAACATGGAAATATCTTCACCGCCATCTGTATGAGCATGGATATATCTACACCGGCATCTGGATGAACATGGAAATATCTACTGCGCTATCTGCATAAACATGGAAATATCTACACAGCTATATCCATATACATGGAAGTTCCTACACAGATTTCTCTATAAATATTTAAATAACTACAGTGCTATCTGTATAAACTTCGAAATATCTACACCGCCATCTGTATGAACATGGAAATATCTACACCGCCATCTGTACGAACATGGACATATCTACACCGCCATCTGTATTAAGATGGAAATATCTACACCGCAATCTGTATAAACATGAAAATATCTGCCCAACTATCTGTATAAACATGGAAATATCCGCACCGCTATCTGAGTAGACATTGAAATATCTACACCGCTATCTGCATAAACATGGAAATATCCACACCGCTATCTTTGTAAACATAGAAATGTCTACACCGCTGTCTGTGTAAACATGGAAATATCTACACCGCCATCTGTGTAAACATGGAAATAACTACACCGCCATCTCTATAAACATGGAAATATCTACACCGCCGTCTGTATGAACATGGAAATATCTATACCGCTATCTGCATAAACATGGAAATATCTACACCGCCATCTCCATGAACATGGAAATATCTACACTGCCATCTGCACGAACATGGAAATATCTACACAGCCATCTGTATGAACATGTAAATATCTACACCGCCATCTGTATGAACATGGAAATATCTACACCTCTAACTGTATGAACATGGAAATATCTACACTGATATCTGTACGAACATGGAAATATCTACACCGCTATCTGTATGAACATGGAAATATCTACACCGCTATCTGTATGAACATGGAAATATCTACACCGCCCTCTGTATGAACATGGAAATATCTACACCGCTATCTGTATGAACATGCAAATATCTACACAGCTATCTGTATATCAATGTAAATATCTACACTGCTATCTCAATAAACATGGAAATATCTACACTGCTATCTGTATAAACATGGAAATATCAACACTACCATCTATATGAACATGAAAATATCTACAACGCCATTTGTATGAACATGGAAATATCTACACCGCCATCTCTATGAACATGGAAATATCTACACCGCCATTTGTATGAACATGGAAATATCTACACCGCCCTCTGTATGAACATGGAAATATCTTCACCGCCATCTGTATGAGCCTGGATATATCTACACCGGCATCTGGATGAACATGGAAATATCTACACCACCATCTCTATAAACGTGGAAATATCTACATCGCTATCTGTATGAACTTGGAAATATCTACACTGCTCTCGGTATAAAATTAAAATTATCTACACCACTATCTCTATAAACATAGAAATATCTACACTGCTATCTGTATAAACATGGAAATATCTACACTGCTATCTGTATAAACATGGAAATATCTTAACCGCTATCTGTATAAACATGGAAATATCTAGACCGCCATCTCTATAAACATCGAAATATCTACACCACCATCTGTATAAACATGGAAATATCTATACCGCTATCTGCATAAACAAGGAAATATCTACACCACCATCTCTATGAACATGGAAATATCTACACCGCCATCAGTACGAACATGGAAATATCTACACCGCCATCTGTGTGAACATGTAAATATCTACACCGCGATCTGTATGAACATGGAAATATCTACACCGCTATCTGTATGAACATGGAAATATCTACACAGTTATCTGTATGAACATGGAAATATCTACACCGCTCTCTGTATGAACATGGAAATATCTACACCGCTATCTGTATGAACATGGAAATATCTAGACCGCTATCTGTATGAACATGCAAATATCTACACAGCTATCTGTATATCAATGGAAATATCTACACTGCTATCTCTAAACATGGAAATAACTACACTGCTATCTGTATAAATATGGAAATATCTACACCGCAACTTGTATGAGCATGGAAATATCTACACTGCCATCCGTACGAACATGGAAATATCGTCACCGCCATCTCTATTAACATGTAAATATCTACACCGCCATCTGTATGAACATGGAAATATCTACAATGCTAACTGTATGGACATGGAAATATCTACACCGCTATTGGTATGAACATGGAAATATCTACACCGCTATCTGCATGAACATGGAAATATCTACACCGCTATCTGTATGAACATGGAAATATCTACACCGCTATCTGTATTAACATGCAAATACCTACACAGCTATCTGTATAAAATTGGAATTATCTACACCACTATCTCTATAAACATGGAAATATCTACACCGCCATCTCTATGAACATGGAAATATCTACACCGCCATTTGTATGAACATGGAAATATCTACACCGCCATCTCTATGAACATGGAAATATCTACACCGCCATTTGTATAAACATGGAAATATCTACACCACCATCTGTATGAACATGGAAATATCTTCACCGCCAACTGTATGAACATGGGTATATCTACACCGCCATCTGGATGATCATGGAAATATGTACACAGCTATCTGCATATGCATGGAAATATCTACACAGATTTCTCTATAAATATGGAAATAACTACAGCGCTATCTCTATAAACTTCGAAATATCTACACCGCCATCTGTATGAACATGGAAATATCTACAAAGCCATCTGTACGAACAAGGACATATCTACACCGCCATCTGTATTAAGATGGAAATATCTACACCGCTATCTGTATAAACATGGAAATATCTGCCCATCTGTATAAACATGGAAATATCCGCACCGCTATCTGTATAAACATGGAAATATCTACACCGCTATCTGCAAAAACATGGAAATATCCACATCGCTATCTGTGTAAAAATGGAAATGTCTACACCGCTATCTGTGTAAACATGGAAATATCTTCACCCCAATCTGTCTAAACATGAATATATCTACACCGCCTTCTCTATAAACATGGAAATATCTGCACCGCCATCTGTATGAACATGGAAATATCTACACCGCCATCTCTATAAACGTGGAAATATATACACCGCTATCTGTATGAAATTGGAAATATCTCCACTGCTATCTGTATAAAATTGAAATTATCTACACCCCTATTTCTTTAAACATGGAAATAACTACACTGTTATCTGTATAAACATGGAAATATCTACAACGCTGTCTCTATAAACTTGGAAATAACTACACCACTATCTCTATAAACATGGAAATAACTAGACCGCCATCTCTATAAACATAGAAATACCTACACCACCATCTGTATAAACATGGAAATATCTATACCGCTATCTGCATAAACATGGAAATATCTACACCGCCATCTCTATGAACATGGAAATATCTACACCACCATCTGTACGAACATGGAAATATCTACACCGCCATCTGTATGAACATGTAAATATCTACACCACCATCTGTATGAACATGGAAATATCTACACCGCTAACTGTATGAACATGGAAATATCTACACCGCTATCTGTATGAACATGGAAATATCTACACCGTTATCTGTATGAACATGGAAATATCTACACCGCTATCTGTATGAACATGGAAATATCTACACCGCTATCTGTATGAACATGGAAATATCCACACCGCTATCTGTACGAACATGGAAATAACTACACCGCTATCTGTATGAACATGCAAATATCTACACAGCTATCTGTATATCAATGGAAATATATACACTGCTATCTCTATAAACATGGAAATAACTACACTGCTATCGGTATAAACATGGAAATATCTACACCGCCACCTGTATGAACATGGAAATGTCTACACTGCCATCCATACGAACATGGAAATATCTACACCGCCATCTCTATTAACATGGAAATATCTACACCGCCATTTGTATGAACATGGAAATATCTACACCGCCATCAGTATGAACATAGAAATATCTACACCGCCATCTCTATAAACGTGGAAATATCTACATCGCTATCTGTATGAACTTGGAAATACCTACACCGCTATCTGTATGAACATGCAAATATCTACACAACTATCTGTATATAAATGGAAATATCTACACTGCTATCTCTACAAACATGGAAATAACTACACTGCTATCTGTATAAACATGGAAATATCTACACCGCCATCTCTATGAACATGGAATTATCTACACCGCCATTTGTATCAACATGGAAATATCTACACCGCCATCTCTATAAAAGTGGAAATATCTAAACCGCTATCTGTTTGAACATGGAAATATCTACACTGCTATCTGTACAAAAGTGGAAATATCTATACCACTATCTCTATAAACATGGAAATATCTACACCGCTATCTCTATAAACTTGGAAATATCTACACCAGTACGTGTATCAACAAGGAAATATCTACACCGCTATCTCTATGAACATGGAAATATCTACACCGCCATCTGTATGAACATGGAAATATCTACACCGCTAACTGTATGACCATGGAAATATCCACACCGCTATTGGTATGAAGATGGAAATATCTACACCGTTATCTGTATGAACATGGAAATATCTACACCGCTATCTGTATGAACATGGAAATATCTACACCGCTATCTGTATTAAGATGGAAATATCTACACTGCTATCTTTATGAACATGCAAATATCTACCCAGCTATCTGTATAAAATTGAAATTATCTACACCGCTATCTCTATAAACGTGGAAATAACTACACTGCTATCTGTATAAACATGGAAATATCTACAACGCCATCTCTATGAACATGGAAATATCTACACCGCCATTTCTATGAACATGGAAATATCTACACCGCCATCTCTATGAACATGGAAATATCTACACCGCCATTTTTATGAACATGGAAATATCTACACCGACATCTGTATGAACATGGAAATATCTTCACCTCCATCTGTATGAACATGGATATATCTACACCAACATCTGGATGAACATGGAAATATCTACACCGCTATCTGCATGAACATTGAAATATCTACACAGCTGTCTGCATATGCATGGAAATATCTACACAGATTTCTCTTCAAATATGGAAATAACTACCGCGCTGTCTCTATAAACTTCGAAATATCTACACCGCCATCTGTATGAACATGGAAATAGCTACACCGCCATCGGTACGAACATGGACATATCTACACCGCCATCTGTATTAAGATGGAAATATCTACACTGCTATATGTACAAACATGGAAATATCTGCCCAACTGTCTGTATAAACATGGAAATATCCGCACCGCTATCTGTATAAACATGGAAATATCTACACCACTATCTGCATAAACATGGAAATATCCACACCGCTATCTGTGTAAACATGGAAATGTCTACAACGCTATCTGTGTAAACATGGAAATATCTACACCGCCATCTGTGTAAACATGAAAATATCTACACCACCATCTCTATAAACATGGAAATACCTACACCGCCATCAGTATGAACGTGGAAATATCTACACCGCCATCTCTATAAACGTGGAAATATCTACACCGCTATCTGTATGTACTTGGAAATATCTACACTGCTATCTGTATAAAATTGAAATTATCTACACCACTATCTCTACCAAGATGGAAATATCTACAATGTTATCTGTATAGACATGAAAATATCTACACCGCTATCTGTATAAACATGGAAATACCTTCACCGCTCTCTGTATAAACATGGAAATATCTACAACGCTGTCTCTATAAACTTGGAAATAACTACACCACTATCTCTATAAACATGGAAATATCTAGACCGCCATCTCTATAACCATGGAAATATCTACACCACCTTCTGTATAAACATGGAAATATCTATACCGCTATCTGCATAAACATGGAAATATCTACACCGCCATCTCTATGAACATGGAAATATCTACACCGCCATCTGTACGAACATGGAAATATCTACACCGCCATCTGCATGAACATGTAAATATCTACACCGCCATCTGTATGAACATGGAAATATCTACAAGGCTAACTGTATGAACATGGAAATATCTGCACCGCTATCTGAACGAACATGGAAATATCTACGCCGCTATCTGTTCGAATATGCAAATATCTTCACAGCTATCTGTATATCAATGGAAATACCTACACTGCTATCTCTATAAACATGGAAATAACTACACTGCTATCTGTATTAACATGGAAATATCTACACCGCCACCTGTATGAACATGGAAATATCTACAATGCCATCCGTACGAACATGGAAATATCTACACCGCCATCTGTATGAACATGTAAATATCTACACCGCCATCTGTATGAACATGGAAATATCTACACCGCTAACTGTATGAACATGGAAATATCCACACCGCTATTGGTATGAACATGGAAATATCTACACCGTTATCTGTATGAACATGGAAATATCTACACCGCTATCTGTATGAACATGGAAATATCTACACCGCTATCTGTATGAAGATGGAAATACCTACACCGCTATCTGTATGAACATGCAAATATCTACCCAGCTATCTGTTTAAAATTGAAATTATTTACACCGCTATCTCTATAAACGTGGAAATAACTGCACTGCTATCTGTATAAACATGGAAATATCTACACCGCCATCTCTATGAACATGGAAATATCTACACCGCCATTTCTATGAACATGGAAATATCTACACCGCCATCTCTATGAACATGGAAATATCTACACCGCTATCTCTATAAACTTGGAAATATCTACACCGGTACGTGTATCAACATGGAAATATCTACACCGCTATCTCTATGAACATGGAAATATCTACACCGCCATATGTATGAACATGGAAATATCTACACCGCCATCTGTATGAACATGGAAATACCTTCACCGCGATCTGTATGAGCATGGATATATCTACACCGGCATCTGGATGAACATGGAAATATCTACAGCGCTATCTGTATGAACATGGAAATATCTACACAGCCATCGGAACAAACATCGACATATCTACACCGCCATCTGTATTAAGATGGAAATATCTACACCGCTATCCATATAAACATGGAAATATCTGCCCAACTATCTGTATAAACATCGAAATATCCGCACCGCTATCTGTATATACATGGAAATATCTCCACTGCTCTGTGCATAAACATGGAAATATCCACACCGCTATCTGTGTAAACATGGAAATGTCTACAACGCTATCTGTGTAAACATGGAAATATCTACAACGCCATCTGTGTAAACATGAAAATATCTACACTGCCATACCCATAAACATGGAAATATCTACACCGCTATCTGAATAAACATGGAAATATCTACACAGCTATCTGTATATGAATGGAAATATCTACACTGCTATCTCTACAAACATGGAAATAACTACACTGCTCTCTGTATAAACATGGAAACATCTACACCGCCACCTGTATGAACATGGAAATATCTACACCGCTATCTGTATAAACATGGAAATATCTACACTGCTATCTGTATAAACATGGAAATATCCACACCGCTATCTGTATAAACATGGAAATATCTACACCGCTACCTGTATAAACATGGAAATATCAGCACCGCCATCGGTATGAACATGGAAATATCTACACCGCTATCTGTATGAACACGGAAATATCTACACCGCTATCTGTATGAACATGGAAATATATTCACCGTCATCTGTATGAACATGGATATATCTACACAGCCATCTGTATGAACATGGAAATATCTACACCGCTATCTGTATGAACATGGAAATATCTACACCGCTGTCTGTATGAACATGGAAATATCTTCACCGCCATCTGTATGAACATGGATATGTCTACACAGCCATCTGGATGAACATGGAAATATCTACACCGCGATCTGTATGAACATGGAAATATCTACACCGGTATCTGTGCAAACATGCATACATCTTCACCGCTATCTGTATAAACATGGAAATATCTACACCGCTATCTGTATGAACATGGAAATATCTACACCGCTATCTGTTTGAACATGGAAATATCTAAACCCCTATCTGCATGAAAATAGAAATATCTACACAGCTATCTGCATATACATGGAAATATCTACAAAGCTATCTCTATACACATGGAAATAAATACACCGCTATCTCTATAAACATGGAAATATCTACAGCGCCATCTGTATGAACATGGAAATATCTGCACCGCCATCTTTATGAACATATAAATATCTACACCGCCATCTGCTTTAAGATGGAGATATCTTCACCGCTCTCTGAATAAACTTGGAAATATCTACACCGCTATCTGTATAAACATGGAAATATCTACACCACAACCTGTATAAACATGGAAATATCTACACCGCTACCTGTATAAACATGGAAATATCAGCACCGCTATCTGTATGAACATGGAAATATCTACACCGCTATCTCTATGAACATGGAAATATCTACACCGCTATCTGTATGAACATGGATATATCTACACAGCCATCTGGATGAACATGGAAATATCTACACCGCTATCTGCATGAAAATGGAAATATCTACACCGCTATCTGTATTAACATGCAAATACCTACACAGCTATCTGTATAAAATTGGAATTATCTACACCACTATCTCTATAAACATGGAAATATCTACACCGCCATCTCTATGAACATGGAAATATCTACACCGCCATTTGTATGAACATGGAAATATCTACACCGCCATCTCTATGAACATGGAAATATCTACACCGCCATTTGTATAAACATGGAAATATCTACACCACCATCTGTATGAACATGGAAATATCTTCACCGCCAACTGTATGAACATGGATATATCTACACCGCCATCTGGATGATCATGGAAATATGTACACAGCTATCTGCATATGCATGGAAATATCTACACAGATTTCTCTATAAATATGGAAATAACTACAGCGCTATCTCTATAAACTTCGAAATATCTACACCGCCATCTGTATGAACATGGAAATATCTACAAAGCCATCTGTACGAACAAGGACATATCTACACCGCCATCTGTATTAAGATGGAAATATCTACACCGCTATCTGTATAAACATGTAAATATCTGCCCATCTGTATAAACATGGAAATATCCGCACCGCTATCTGTATAAACATGGAAATATCTACACCGCTATCTGCAAAAACATGGAAATATCCACATCGCTATCTGTGTAAAAATGGAAATGTCTACACCGCTATCTGTATAAACATGGAAATACCTTCACCGCTCTCTGTATAAACATGGAAATATCTACAACGCTGTCTCTATAAACTTGGAAATAACTACACCACTATCTCTATAAACATGGAAATATCTAGACCGCCATCTCTATAACCATGGAAATATCTACACCACCTTCTGTATAAACATGGAAATATCTATACCGCTATCTGCATAAACATGGAAATATCTACACCGCCATCTCTATGAACATGGAAATATCTACACCGCCATCTGTACGAACATGGAAATATCTACACCGCCATCTGCATGAACATGTAAATATCTACACCGCCATCTGTATGAACATGGAAATATCTACAAGGCTAACTGTATGAACATGGAAATATCTGCACCGCTATCTGAACGAACATGGAAATATCTACGCCGCTATCTGTTCGAATATGCAAATATCTTCACAGCTATCTGTATATCAATGGAAATACCTACACTGCTATCTCTATAAACATGGAAATAACTACACTGCTATCTGTATTAACATGGAAATATCTACACCGCCACCTGTATGAACATGGAAATATCTACAATGCCATCCGTACGAACATGGAAATATCTACACCGCCATCTGTATGAACATGTAAATATCTACACCGCCATCTGTATGAACATGGAAATATCTACACCGCTAACTGTATGAACATGGAAATATCCACACCGCTATTGGTATGAACATGGAAATATCTACACCGTTATCTGTATGAACATGGAAATATCTACACCGCTATCTGTATGAACATGGAAATATCTACACCGCTATCTGTATGAAGATGGAAATACCTACACCGCTATCTGTATGAACATGCAAATATCTACCCAGCTATCTGTTTAAAATTGAAATTATTTACACCGCTATCTCTATAAACGTGGAAATAACTGCACTGCTATCTGTATAAACATGGAAATATCTACACCGCCATCTCTATGAACATGGAAATATCTACACCGCCATTTCTATGAACATGGAAATATCTACACCGCCATCTCTATGAACATGGAAATATCTACACCGCTATCTCTATAAACTTGGAAATATCTACACCGGTACGTGTATCAGCATGGAAATATCTACACCGCTATCTCTATGAACATGGAAATATCTACACCGCCATATGTATGAACATGGAAATATCTACACCGCCATCTGTATGAACATGGAAATACCTTCACCGCGATCTGTATGAGCATGGATATATCTACACCGGCATCTGGATGAACATGGAAATATCTACAGCGCTATCTGTATGAACATGGAAATATCTACACAGCCATCGGAACAAACATCGACATATCTACACCGCCATCTGTATTAAGATGGAAATATCTACACCGCTATCCATATAAACATGGAAATATCTGCCCAACTATCTGTATAAACATCGAAATATCCGCACCGCTATCTGTATATACATGGAAATATCTCCACTGCTCTGTGCATAAACATGGAAATATCCACACCGCTATCTGTGTAAACATGGAAATGTCTACAACGCTATCTGTGTAAACATGGAAATATCTACAACGCCATCTGTGTAAACATGAAAATATCTACACTGCCATACCCATAAACATGGAAATATCTACACCGCTATCTGAATAAACATGGAAATATCTACACAGCTATCTGTATATGAATGGAAATATCTACACTGCTATCTCTATAAACATGGAAATAACTACACTGCTCTCTGTATAAACATGGAAACATCTACACCGCCACCTGTATGAACATGGAAATATCTACACCGCTATCTGTATAAACATGGAAATATCTACACCGCTATCTGTATAAACATGGAAATATCCACACCGCTATCTGTATAAACATGGAAATATCTACACCGCTACCTGTATAAACATGGAAATATCAGCACCGCCATCGGTATGAACATGGAAATATCTACACCGCTATCTGTATGAACACGGAAATATCTACACCGCTATCTGTATGAACATGGAAATATATTCACCGTCATCTGTATGAACATGGATATATCTACACAGCCATCTGTATGAACATGGAAATATCTACACCGCTATCTGTATGAACATGGAAATATCTACACCGCTGTCTGTATGAACATGGAAATATCTTCACCGCCATCTGTATGAACATGGATATGTCTACACAGCCATCTGGATGAACATGGAAATATCTACACCGCGATCTGTATGAACATGGAAATATCTACACCGGTATCTGTGCAAACATGCATACATCTTCACCGCTATCTGTATAAACATGGAAATATCTACACCGCTATCTGTATGAACATGGAAATATCTACACCGCTATCTGTTTGAACATGGAAATATCTAAACCCCTATCTGCATGAAAATAGAAATATCTACACAGCTATCTGCATATACATGGAAATATCTACAAAGCTATCTCTATACACATGGAAATAAATACACCGCTATCTCTATAAACATGGAAATATCTACAGCGCCATCTGTATGAACATGGAAATATCTGCACCGCCATCTTTATGAACATATAAATATCTACACCGCCATCTGCTTTAAGATGGAGATATCTTCACCGCTCTCTGAATAAACTTGGAAATATCTACACCGCTATCTGTATAAACATGGAAATATCTACACCACAACCTGTATAAACATGGAAATATCTACACCGCTACCTGTATAAACATGGAAATATCAGCACCGCTATCTGTATGAACATGGAAATATCTACACCGCTATCTCTATGAACATGGAAATATCTACACCGCTATCTGTATGAACATGGATATATCTACACAGCCATCTGGATGAACATGGAAATATCTACACCGCTATCTGCATGAAAATGGAAATATCTACACCGCTATCTGTATTAACATGCAAATACCTACACAGCTATCTGTATAAAATTGGAATTATCTACACCACTATCTCTATAAACATGGAAATATCTACACCGCCATCTCTATGAACATGGAAATATCTACACCGCCATTTGTATGAACATGGAAATATCTACACCGCCATCTCTATGAACATGGAAATATCTACACCGCCATTTGTATAAACATGGAAATATCTACACCACCATCTGTATGAACATGGAAATATCTTCACCGCCAACTGTATGAACATGGATATATCTACACCGCCATCTGGATGATCATGGAAATATGTACACAGCTATCTGCATATGCATGGAAATATCTACACAGATTTCTCTATAAATATGGAAATAACTACAGCGCTATCTCTATAAACTTCGAAATATCTACACCGCCATCTGTATGAACATGGAAATATCTACAAAGCCATCTGTACGAACAAGGACATATCTACACCGCCATCTGTATTAAGATGGAAATATCTACACCGCTATCTGTATAAACATGTAAATATCTGCCCATCTGTATAAACATGGAAATATCCACACCGCTATCTGTATAAACATGGAAATATCTACACCGCTATCTGCAAAAACATGGAAATATCCACATCGCTATCTGTGTAAAAATGGAAATGTCTACACCGCTATCTGTGTAAACATGGAAATATCTTCACCCCAATCTGTCTAAACATGAATATATCTACACCGCCTTCTCTATAAACATGGAAATATCTGCACCGCCATCTGTATGAACATGGAAATATCTACACCGCCATCTCTATAAACGTGGAAATATATACACCACTATCTGTATGAACTTGGAAATATCTCCACTGCTATCTGTATAAAATTGAAATTATCTACACCCCTATTTCTTTAAACATGGAAATAACTACACTGTTATCTGTATAAACATGGAAATATCTACACCGCTATGTGTATAAACATGGAAATATCTACAACGCTGTCTCTATAAACTTGGAAATAACTACACCACTATCTCTATAAACATGGAAATAACTAGATCGCCATCTCTATAAACATGGAAATACCTACACCACCATCTGTATAAACATGGAAATATCTATACCGCTATCTGCATAAACATGGAAATATCTACACCGCCATCTCTATGAACATGGAAATATCTACACCACCATCTGTACGAACATGGAAATATCTACACCGCCATCTCTATAAACGTGGAAATATCTACACCGCTATCTGTATGAACTTGGAAATATCTACACTGCTCTCGCTAAAAATTTGAAATTATCTACACCACTATCTCTATAAACATGGAAATATCTACACTGCTATCTGTAAAAACATGGAAATATCTACACCGCTATCTGTATAAACATGGAAATATCTTCACCGCTATCTGTATAAACATGGAAATATCTACAATGCTCTCTCTATAAACTTGGAAATAACTACAACACTATCTCTATTAACATGGAAATATCTAGACCGCCATCTCTATAAACATGGAAATATCTACACCACCATCTGTATAAACATGGAAATATCTATACCGCTATCTGCATAAACATGGAAATATCTACACCGCCATCACTATGAACATGGAAATATCTACACGGCCATCCGTAAGAACATGGGAATATCTACACCGCAATCTCTATAAACATGGAAATATCTACACCGCCGTCTGTATGAACATGGAAATATCTTCACCGCCATCTTTATAAACTTGGAAATATCTACACCGCTATCTGTTTGAACTTGGAAATATCTACACTGCTATCTATATAAAATTGAAATTATCTACACCACTATCTCTATAAACATGGAAATATCTACACTGTTATCTGTATAAACATGAAAATATCTACACCGCTATCTGTATAAACATGGAAATATCTTCACCGCTATCTGTATAAACATGGAAATATCTACAACGCTGTCTCTATAAACTTGGAAATAACTACACCACTATCTCTATAAACATGGAAATATCTGGACCGCCACCTCTATAAACATGGAAATATCTACACCGCCATCTGTATGAACATGGAAATATCTACACCGCCATCTGTATGAACATGGAAATATCTACACCTCTAACTGTATGAACATGGAAATATCTACACCGATATCTGTACGAACATGGAAATATCTACACCGCTATCTGTATGAACATGGAAATATTTACACCGCTATCTGTATGAACATGCAAATATCTACACAGCTGTCTGTATATCAATGGAAATACCTACACTGCTATCTCAATAAACATGGAAATATCTACACTGCTATCTGTATAAACATGGAAATATCTACACCACCATCCCTATGAACATGGAAATATCTACAATGCCATTTGTATGAACATGGAAATATCTACACCGCCATCTCTATCAACATGGAAATATCTACACCGCCATTTGTATGAACATGGAAATATCTACACCGACCTCTGTATGAACATGGAAATATCTTCACCTCCATCTGTATCAGCATGGATATATCTACACCGGCATCTGGATGAACATGGAAATATCTACAGCGCTATCTGCATGAACATGGAAATATCTACACAGCTATATCCATATACATGGAAATAACTACACAGATTTCTCTATAAATATGGAAATAACTACAGTGCTATCTGTATAAACTTCGAAATATCTACACCGCCATCTGTACGAACATGGACAAATCTACACCGCCATCTGTATTAAGATGGAAATATCTACACCGCTATCTGTATAAACATGAAAATATCTGCCCAACTATCTGTATAAACATGGAAATATCCGCACCGCTATCTTTATAGACATGGAAATGTCTACACAGCTATCTGCATAAAAATGGAAATATCCACACCGCTATCTGTGTAAACATGGAAATGTCTACACCGCTGTCTGTGTAAACATGGAAATATCTACACCGCCGTCTGTGTAAACATGGAAATAACTACACCGCCATCTCTATAAACATGGAAATATCTACACCGCCGTCTGTATGAACATGGAAATATCTATACCGCTATCTGCATAAACATGGAAATATCTACACCGCCATCTCTATGAACATGGAAATATATACACTGCCATCCGTAAGAACATGGAAATATCTACACCGCCATCTGTATGAACTTGTAAATATCTACACCGCCATCTGTATGAACATGGAAATATCTACACCTCTAACTGTATGAACATGGAAATATCTACACCGATATCTGTACGAACATGGAAATATCTACACCGCTATCTGTATGAACATGGAAATATCTACACCGCTATCTGTATGAACATGGAAATATCTACACCGCCCTCTGTATGAACATGGAAATATCTACACCGCTATCTGTATGAACATGCAAATATCTACACAGCTATCTGTATATCAATGGAAATATCTACACTGCTATCTCAATAAACATGGAAATATCTACACTGCTATCTGTATAAACATAGAAATATCTACACCACCATCTCTATGAACATGAAAATACCTACAACTCCATTTGTATGAACATGGAAATATCTACACCGCCATCTCTATGAACATGGAAATATCTTCACCGCCATTTGAACATGGAAATATCTACACCGCCCTCTGTATGAACATGGAAATATCTTCACCGCCATCTGTATGAGCATGGATATATCTACACCGGCATCTGGATGAACATGGAAATATCTACTGCGCTATCTGCATAAACATGGAAATATCTACACAGCTATATCCATATACATGGAAGTTCCTACACAGATTTCTCTATAAATATTAAAATAACTACAGCGCTATCTGTATAAACTTCGAAATATCTACACCGCCATCTGTATGAACATGGAAATATCTACACCGCCATCTGTACGAACATGGACATATCTACACCGCCATCTGTATTAAGATGGAAATATCTACACCGCAATCTGTATAAACATGAAAATATCTGCCCAACTATCTGTATAAACATGGAAATATCCGCACCGCTATCTGTGTAGACATTGAAATATCTACACCGCTATCTGCATAAACATGGAAATATCCACACCGCTATCTTTGTAAATATAGAAATGTCTACACCGCTGTCTGTGTAAACATGGAAATATCTACACCGCCATCTGTGTAAACATGGAAATAACTACACCGCCATCTCTATAAACATGGAAATATCTACACCGCCGTCTGTATGAACATGGAAATATCTATACCGCTATCTGCATAAACATGGAAATATCTACACCGCCATCTCCATGAACATGGAAATATCTACACTGCCATCTGTACGAACATGGAAATATCTACACCGCCATCTGTATGAACATGTAAATATCTACACCGCCATCTGTATGAACATGGAAATATCTACACCTCTAACTGTATGAACATGGAAATATCTACACCGATATCTGTACGAACATGGAAATATCTACACCGCCATCTGTATGAACACGGAAATATCTACACCGCTATCTGTATGAACATGGAAATATCTACACCGCCCTCTGTATGAACATGGAAATATCTACACCGCTATCTGTATGAACATGCAAATATCTACACAGCTATCTGTATATCAATGTAAATATCTACTCTGCTATCTCAATAAACATGGAAATATCTACACTGCTATCTGTATAAACATGGAAATATCAACACTACCATCTATATGAACATGAAAATATCTACAACGCCATTTGTATGAACATGGAAATATCTACACCGCCATCTCTATGAACATGGAAATATCTACACCGCCATTTGTATGAACATGGAAATATCTACACTGCCCTCTGTATGAACATGGAAATATCTTCACCGCCATCTGTATGAGCCTGGATATATCTACACCGGCATCTGGATGAACATGGAAATATCTACAGCGCTATCTGCATGAACATGGAAATATCTACACAGCTATATCCATATACATGGAAATACCTACACAGATTTCTCTATAAATATGGAAATAACTTCAGCGCTATCTGTATAAACTTCGAAATATCTAAACCGCCATCTGTATGAACATGGAAATAACTACACCGCCATCTGTACGAACATGGACATATCTACACCGCCATCTGTATTAAGATGGAAATATCTACACCGCTATCTGCATAAACATGAAAATATCTGCCCAACTATCTGTATAAACATGGAAATATCTGCACCGCTATCTTTATAGACATGGAAATATCTACACCGCTATCTGCATAAACATGGAAATATCCACACCGCTATCTGTGTAAACATGGAAATGTCTACACCGCTGTCTGTGTAAACATGGAAATATCTACACCGCCATCTGTGTAAACATGGAAATATCTTCACCGCCATCTCTATAAACTTGGAAATATCTACACCGCTATCTGTTAGAACTTGGAAATATCTACACTGCTATCTATATAAAATTGAAATTATCTACACCACTATCTCTATAAACATGGAAATATCTACACTGTTATCTGTATAAACATGAAAATATCTACACCGCTATCTGTATAAACATGGAAATATCTTCACCGCTATCTGTATAAACATGGAAATATCTACAACGCTGTCACCATAAACTTGGAAATAACTACACCACTATCTCTATAAACATGGAAATATCTGGACCGCCATCTCTATAAACATGGAAATATCTACACCACCATCTCTATGAACATGGAAATATCTACACCGCCATCTGTACGAACATGGAAATATCTACACCGCTATCTGTATGAACATGGAAATATCTATACCGCTATCTGCATAAACATGGAAATATCTACACCGCCATCTCCATGAACATGGAAATATCTACACTGCCATCTGTACGAACATGGAAATATCTACACCGCCATCTGTATGAACATGTAAATATCTACACCGCCATCTGTATGAACATGGAAATATCTACACCTCTAACTGTATGAACATGGAAATATCTACACCGATATCTGTACGAACATGGAAATATCTACACCGCCATCTGTATGAACACGGAAATATCTACACCGCTATCTGTATGAACATGGAAATATCTACACCGCCCTCTGTATGAACATGGAAATATCTACACCGCTATCTGTATGAACATGCAAATATCTACACAGCTATCTGTATATCAATGTAAATATCTACTCTGCTATCTCAATAAACATGGAAATATCTACACTGCTATCTGTATAAACATGGAAATATCAACACTACCATCTATATGAACATGAAAATATCTACAACGCCATTTGTATGAACATGGAAATATCTACACCGCCATCTCTATGAACATGGAAATATCTACACCGCCATTTGTATGAACATGGAAATATCTACACTGCCCTCTGTATGAACATGGAAATATCTTCACCGCCATCTGTATGAGCCTGGATATATCTACACCGGCATCTGGATGAACATGGAAATATCTACAGCGCTATCTGCATGAACATGGAAATATCTACACAGCTATATCCATATACATGGAAATACCTACACAGATTTCTCTATAAATATGGAAATAACTACAGCGCTATCTGTATAAACTTCGAAATATCTAAACCGCCATCTGTATTAACATGGAAATATCTACACCGCCATCTGTACGAACATGGACATATCTACACCGCCATCTGTATTAAGATGGAAATATCTACACCGCTATCTGCATAAACATGAAAATATCTGCCCAACTATCTGTATAAACATGGAAATATCTGCACCGCTATCTTTATAGACATGGAAATATCTACACCGCTATCTGCATAAACATGGAAATATCCACACCGCTATCTGTGTAAACATGGAAATGTCTACACCGCTGTCTGTGTAAACATGGAAATATCTACACCGCCATCTGTGTAAACATGGAAATATCTTCACCGCCATCTCTATAAACTTGGAAATATCTACACCGCTATCTGTTAGAACTTGGAAATATCTACACTGCTATCTATATAAAATTGAAATTATCTACACCACTATCTCTATAAACATGGAAATATCTACACTGTTATCTGTATAAACATGAAAATATCTACACCGCTATCTGTATAAACATGGAAATATCTTCACCGCTATCTGTATAAACATGGAAATATCTACAACGCTGTCACCATAAACTTGGAAATAACTACACCACTATCTCTATAAACATGGAAATATCTGGACCGCCATCTCTATAAACATGGAAATATCTACACCACCATCTCTATGAACATGGAAATATCTACACCGCCATCTGTACGAACATGGAAATATCTACACCGCTATCTGTATGAACATGGAAATATCTACACTGCTATCTGTATGAACATGGAAATATTTACACCGCTGTCTGTATGAACATGGAAATATCTACACCGCTATCTGTATGAACATGGAAATATCTACACAGCTATCTGTATATCAATGGAAATATCTACACTGCTATCTCTATAAACATGGAAATTACTACACTGCTATCTGTATAGACATGGAAATATCTCCACCGCCATCTCTATGAACATGGAAATATCTACACCGCCATTTGTATGAACGTGGAAATATCTACACCGCCATCTGTATGAACATGGAAATATCTACACCGCCATTTGTATGAACATGGAAATATCTACACCGCCATCTGTATGAACATGGAAATATCTACACCACCATCTCTATAAACGTGGAAATATCTACATCGCTATCTGTATGAACTTGGAAATATCTACACTGCTCTCGGTATAAAATTGAAATTATCTACACCACTATCTCTATAAACATAGAAATATCTACACTGCTATCTGTATAAACATGGAAATATCTACACTGCTATCTGTATAAACATGGAAATATCTTAACCGCTATCTGTATAAACATGGAAATATCTAGACCGCCATCTCTATAAACATCGAAATATCTACACCACCATCTGTATAAACATGGAAATATCTATACCGCTATCTGCATAAACAAGGAAATATCTACACCACCATCTCTATGAACATGGAAATATCTACACCGCCATCAGTACGAACATGGAAATATCTACACCGCCATCTGTGTGAATATGTAAATATCTACACCGCGATCTGTATGAACATGGAAATATCTACACCGCTATCTGTACGAACATGGAAATATCTACACAGTTATCTGTATGAACATGGAAATATCTACACCGCTCTCTGTATGAACATGGAAATATCTACACCGCTATCTGTATGAACATGGAAATATCTACACAGCTATCTGTATATCAATGGAAATATCTACACTGCTATCTCTATAAACATGGAAATAACTACACTGCTATCTGTATAAATATGGAAATATCAACACCGCAACTTGTATGAACATGGAAATATCTACACTGCCATCCGTACGAACATGGAAATATCGTCACCGCCATCTGTATGAACATGTAAATATCTACACCGCCATCTGTATGAACATGGAAATATCTACAATGCTAACTGTATGGACATGGAAATATCTACACCGCTATTGGTATGAACATGGAAATATCTACACCGCTATCTGCATGAACATGGAAATATCTACACCGCTATCTGTATGAACATGGAAATATCTACACCGCTATCTGTATGAAAATGGAAATATCTACACCGCTATCTGTATTAACATGCAAATACCTACACAGCTATCTGTATAAAATTGGAATTATCTACACCACTATCTCTATAAACATGGAAATATCTACACCGCCATCTCTATGAACATGGAAATATCTACACCGCCATTTGTATGAACATGGAAATATCTACACCGCCATCTCTATGAACATGGAAATATCTACACCGCCATTTGTATAAACATGGAAATATCTACACCACCATCTGTATGAACATGGAAATATCTTCACCGCCAACTGTATGAACATGGGTATATCTACACCGCCATCTGGATGATCATGGAAATATGTACACAGCTATCTGCATATGCATGGAAATATCTACACAGATTTCTCTATAAATATGGAAATAACTACAGCGCTATCTCTATAAACTTCGAAATATCTACACCGCCATCTGTATGAACATGGAAATATCTACAAAGCCATCTGTTCGAACAAGGACATATCTACACCGCCATCTGTATTAAGATGGAAATATCTACAACGCTATCTGTATAAACATGGAAATATCTGCCCATCTGTATAAACATGGAAATATCCGCACCGCTATCTGTATAAACATGGAAATATCTACACCGCTATCTGCAAAAACATGGAAATATCCACATCGCTATCTGTGTAAAAATGGAAATGTCTACACCGCTATCTGTGTAAACATGGAAATATCTTCACCCCAATCTGTCTAAACATGAATATATCTACACCGCCTTCTCTATAAACATGGAAATATCTGCACCGCCATCTGTATGAACATGGAAATATCTACACCGCCATCTCTATAAACGTGGAAATATATACACCGCTATCTGTATGAACTTGGAAATATCTCCACTGCTATCTGTATAAAATTGAAATTATCTACACCTCTATTTCTTTAAACATGGAAATAACTACACTGTTATCTGTATAAACATGGAAATATCTACACCGCTATGTGTATAAACATGGAAATATCTTCACCGCTATCTGTATAAACATGGAAATATCTACAACGCTGTCTCTATAAACTTGGAAATAACTACACCACTATCTCTATAAACATGGAAATAACTAGACCGCCATCTCTATAAACATGGAAATACCTACACCACCATCTGTATAAACATGGAAATATCTATACCGCTATCTGCATAAACATGGAAATATCTACACCGCCATCTCTATGAACATGGAAATATCTACACCACCATCTGAACGAACATGGAAATATCTACACCGCCATCTGTATGAACATGTAAATATCTACACCACCATCTGTATGAACATGGAAATATCTACACCGCTAACTGTATGAACATGGAAATATCTACACCGCTATCTGTAAGAACATGGAAATATCTACACCGTTATCTGTATGAACATGGAAATATCTGCACCGCTATCTGTATGAACATGGAAATATCTACACCGCTATCTGTATGAAAATGGAAATATCCACACCGCTATCTGTACGAACATGGAAATATCTACACCGCTATCTGTATGAACATGCAAATATCTACACAGCTATCTGTATATCAAAATTTATATCTACACTGCTATCTCTATAAACATGGAAATAACTACACTGCTATCGGTATAAACATGGAAATATCTACACCGCCACCTGTATGAACATGGAAATGTCTACACTGCCATCCATACGAACATGGAAATATCTACACCGCCATCTCTATTAACATGGAAATATCTACACCGCCATCAGTATGAACATAGAAATATCTACACCGCCATCTCCATAAACGTGGAAATATCTACATCGCTATCTGTATGAACTTGGAAATACCTACACCGCTATCTGTATGAACATGCAAATATCTACACAACTATCTGTATATAAATGGAAATATCTACACTGCTATCTCTACAAACATGGAAATAACTACACTGCTATCTGTATAAACATGGAAATATCTACACCGCCATCTCTATGAACATGGAATTATCTACACCGCCATTTGTATCAACATGGAAATATCTACACCGCCATCTCTATAAAAGTGGAAATATCTAAACCGCTATCTGTTTGAACATGGAAATATCTACACTGCTATCTGTACAAAAGTGGAAATATCTATACCACTATCTCTATAAACATGGAAATATCTACACCGCTATCTCTATAAACTTGGAAATATCTACACCAGTACGTGTATCAACATGGAAATATCTACACCGCTATCTCTATGAACATGGAAATATCTACACCGCCATCTGTATGAACATGGAAATATCTACACCGCTAACTGTATGACCATGGAAATATCCACACCGCTATTGGTATGAAGATGGAAATATCTACACCGTTATCTGTATGAACATGGAAATATCTACACCGCTATCTGTATGAACATGGAAATATCTACACCGCTATCTGTATTAAGATGGAAATATCTACACCGCTATCTTTATGAACATGCAAATATCTACCCAGCTATCTGTATAAAATTGAAATTATCTACACCGCTATCTCTATAAACGTGGAAATAACTACACTGCTATCTGTATAAACATGGAAATATCTACAACGCCATCTCTATGAACATGGAAATATCTACACCGCCATTTCTATGAACATGGAAATATCTACACCGCCATCTCTATGAACATGGAAATATCTACACCGCCATTTTTATGAACATGGAAATATCTACACCGACATCTGTATGAACATGGAAATATCTTCACCGCCATCTGTATGAACATGGATATATCTACACCAACATCTGGATGAACATGGAAATATCTACACCGCTATCTGCATGAACATTGAAATATCTACACAGCTGTCTGCATATGCATGGAAATATCTACACAGATTTCTCTTCAAATATGGAAATAACTACCGCGCTGTCTCTATAAACTTCGAAATATCTACACCGCCATCTGTATGAACATGGAAATATCTACACCGCCATCTGTACGAACATGGACATATCTACACCGCCATCTGTATTAAGATGGAAATATCTACACTGCTATATGTACAAACATGGAAATATCTGCCCAACTGTCTGTATAAACATGGAAATATCCGCACCGCTATCTGTATAAACATGGAAATATCTACACCGCTATCTGCATAAACATGGAAATATCCACACCGCTATCTGTGTAAACATGGAAATGTCTACAACGCTATCTGTGTAAACATGGAAATATCTACACCGCCATCTGTGTAAACATGAAAATATCTACACCACCATCTCTATCAACATGGAAATACCTACACCGCCATCAGTATGAACGTGGAAATATCTACACCGCCATCTCTATAAACGTGGAAATGTCTACACCGCTATCTGTATGTACTTGGAAATATCTACACTGCTATCTGTATAAAATTGAAATTATCTACACCACTATCTCTACAAAGATGGAAATATCTACAATGTTATCTGTATAGACATGAAAATATCTACACTGCTATCTGTATAAACATGGAAATACCTTCACCGCTCTCTGTATAAACATGGAAATATCTACAACGCTGTCTCTATAAACTTGGAAATAACTACACCACTATCTCTATAAACATGGAAATATCTAGACCGCCATCTCTATAACCATGGAAATATCTACACCACCTTCTGTATAAACATGGAAATATCTATACCGCTATCTGCATAAACATGGAAATATCTACACCGCCATCTCTATGAACATGGAAATATCTACACCGCCATCTGTACGAACATGGAAATATCTACACCGCCATCTGCATGAACATGTAAATATCTACACCGCCATCTGTATGAACATGGAAATATCTACAAGGCTAACTGTATGAACATGGAAATATCTGCACCGCTATCTGAACGAACATGGAAATATCTACGCCGCTATCTGTACGAATATGCAAATATCTACACAGCTATCTGTATATCAATGGAAATACCTACACTGCTATCTCTATAAACATGGAAATAACTACACTGCTATCTGCATTAACATGGAAATATCTACACCGCCACCTGTATGAACATGGAAATATCTACAATGCCATCCGTACGAACATGGAAATATCTACACCGCCATCTGTATGAACATGTAAATATCTACACCGCCATCTGTATGAACATGGAAATATCTACACCGCTAACTGTATGAACATGGAAATATCCACACCGCTATTGGTATGAACATGGAAATATCTACACCGTTATCTGTATGAACATGGAAATATCTACACCGCTATCTGTATGAACATGGAAATATCGACACCGCTATCTGTATGAAGATGGAAATACCTACACCGCTATCTGTATGAACATGCAAATATCTACCCAGCTATCTGTTTAAAATTGAAATTATTTACACCGCTATCTCTATAAACGTGGAAATAACTTCACTGCTATCTGTATAAACATTTAAATATCTACACCGCCATCTCTATGAACATGGAAATATCTACACCGCCATTTCTATGAACATGGAAATATCTACACCGCCATCTCTATGAACATGGAAATATCTACACCGCTATCTCTATAAACTTGGAAATATCTACACCGGTACGTGTATCAACATGGAAATATCTACACCGCTATCTCTATGAACATGGAAATATCTACACCGCCATATGTATGAACATGGAAATATCTACACCGCCATCTGTATGAACATGGAAATACCTTCACCGCGATCTGTATGAGCATGGATATATCTACACCGGCATCTGGATGAACATGGAAATATCTACAGCGCTATCTGTATGAACATGGAAATATCTACACAGCCATCGGAACAAACATGGACATATCTACACCGCCATCTGTATTAAGATGGAAATATCTACACCGCTATCCGTATAAACATGGAAATATCTGCCCAACTATCTGTATAAACATCGAAATATCCGCACCGCTATCTGTATATACATGGAAATATCTCCAATGCTCTGTGCATAAACATGGAAATATCCACACCGCTATCTGTGTAAACATGGAAATGTCTACAACGCTATCTGTGTAAACATGGAAATATCTACAACGCCATCTGTGTAAACATGAAAATATCTACACTGCCATACCCATAAACATGGAAATATCTACACCGCTATCTGAATAAACATGGAAATATCTACACAGCTATCTGTATATGAATGGAAATATCTACACTGCTATCTCTATAAACATGGAAATAACTACACTGCTCTCTGTATAAACATGGAAACATCTACACCGCCACCTGTATGAACATGGAAATATCTACACCGCTATCTGTATAAACATGGAAATATCTACACCGCTATCTGTATAAACATGGAAATATCCACACCGCTATCTGTATAAACATGGAAATATCTACACCGCTACCTGTATAAACATGGAAATATCAGCACCGCTATCGTTATGAACATGGAAATATCTACACCGCTATCTGTATGACCACGGAAATATCTACACCGCTATCTGTATGAACATGGAAATATATTCACCGTCATCTGTATGAACATGGATATATCTACACAGCCATCTGTATGAACATGGAAATATCTACACCGCTATCTGTATGAACATGGAAATATCTACACCGCTGTCTGTATGAACATGGAAATATCTTCACCGCCATCTGTATGAACATGGATATGTCTACACAGCCATCTGGATGAACATGGAAATATCTACACTGCGATCTGTATGAACATGGAAATATCTACACCGGTATCTGTGCAAACATGCATACATCTTCACCGCTATCTGTATAAACATGGAAATATCTACACCGCTATCTGTATGAACATGGAAATATCTACACCACTATCTGTTTGAACATGGAAATATCTAAACCCCTATCTGCATGAAAATAGAAATATCTACACAGCTATATGCATATACATGGAAATATCTACAAAGCTATCTCTATACACATGGAAATAAATACACCGCTATCTCTATAAACATGGAAATATCTACAGCGCCATCTGTATGAACATGGAAATATCTGCACCGCCATCTTTATGAACATATAAATATCTACACCGCCATCTGCTTTAAGATGGAGATATCTTCACCGCTCTCTGAATAAACTTGGAAATATCTACACCGCTATCTGTATAAACATAGAAATATCTACACCACAACCTGTATAAACATGGAAATATCTACACCGCCACCTGTATAAACATGGAAATATCAGCACCGCTATCTGTATGAACATGGAAATATCTACACCGCTATCTCTATGAACATGGAAATATCTACACCGCTATCTGTTTGAACATGGAAATATCTAAACCGCTATCTGCATGAAAATGGAAATATGTACACAGCTAACTGCATATATATGGAAATATCTACACAGCTATCTCTTTACACATGGAAATAACTACACCGCTTTCTGTATGAACATGGAAATATCTTCACCGCCATCTGTATGAAGATGGATATATATACACAGCCATCTGGATGAACATGGTAATATCTACACCGCTATCTGTATGAACATGGAAATATATACTCCGCTATCTGTGTAAACATGCATACATCTTCACCGCCATCTGTATAAACATGGAAATATCTACACTGCTATCTGCATGAACATGGAAATATCTACACCGCTATCTGTTTGAACATGGAAATATCTACACCGCTATCTGCATGAAAATGGAAATATCTACACAGCGATCTGCACATACATGGAAACATCTACAAAGCTATCTCTTTACACATGGAAATAACTACAGCGCTATCTCTATAAACATGCAAATATCTACACCACCATCTGTATGAACATGGAAATATATGCACCGCCAACTGTATGAACATATAAATAACTACACCGCCATCTGTATTAAGATGGAGATATCTACACCGCTATCTGTATAAACATGGAAATATCTACACCGCTATCTGTATAAACATGGAAATATCTACACCTCTACCTGTATAAACAAGGAAATATCAGCACCGCTATATGTATGAATCTGGAAATATCTACACCGGTATCTGTATGAACATGGAAATATCTACACCGCTATCTGTATGAACATGGAAATACCTACACCGCTATCTGTAGGAACATGGAAATATCTACACCGCTATCTGTTTGAACATGGAAATATCTACACCACTGTCTGCATGGAAATGGAAATATCTACACAGCTATCTGCATATACATGGAAATATCTACACAGCTACCTCTTTACACATGGAAATAACTACACCGCTATCCCTATAAACTTGGAAATATCTACACCGCCATCTGTATGCACATGGAAATATCTGCACCGCCATCTGTATGAACATATAAACATCTAAACCGCCATCTGTATTAAGAAGGAGATATCTACACCGCTATCTGTATAAACATGGAAATATCTATACCGCTATCTGTATAAACATGGAAATTTCTACACCGCTATCTGTATAAACATGGAAATATCTACACCGCTACCTGTATAAACATGGAAATATCAGCACCGCTATCGGTATGAACATGTAAATATCTACACCGCTATCTGTATGAACATGGAAATATCAACACCGCTATCTGTATGAACATGGAAATATCTTCACCGTCATCTGTATGAACATGGATATATCTACACAGCCATCTGTATGAACATGGAAATATCTACACCGCTATCTGTATGAACATGGAAATATCTATACCGCTGTCTGTATGAACATGGAAATATCTTCACCGCCATCTGTATGAACATGGATATGTCTACACAGCCATCTGGATGAACATGGAAATATCTACACCGCGATCTGTATGAACATGGAAATATCTTCACCGCTATCTGTTTGAACATGGAAATATCTAAACCCCTATCTGCATGAAAATAGAAATATCTACACAGCTATCTGCATATACATGGAAATATCTACAAAGCTATCTCTATACACATGGAAATAACTGCACCACTATCTCTATAAACATGGAAATATCTACAGCGCCATCTGTATGAACATGGAAATATCTGCACCGCCATCTGTATGAACATTTAAATATCTACACCGCCATCTGCTTTAAGATGGAGATATCTTCACCGCTATCTGTATAAACTTGGAAATATCTACACCGCTACCTGTATAAACATGGAAATATCAGCACCGCTATCTGTATGAACATGGAAATATCTACACCGCCATGTCTGTGAACATGGAAATATCTACACCGCTATCTGTTTAAACATGGAAATATCTAAACCGCTATCTGCATGAAAATGGAAATATCTACACAGCTATCTGCATATACATGGAAATATCTACACAGCTATCTCTTTACACATGGAAATAACTACACCGCTATCTGTATGAACATGGAAATATCTTCACCGCCATCTGTATGAACATGGATATATCTATACAGCCATCTGGATGAACATGGAAATATCTACACCGCTATTTGTATGAACATGGAAATATCTACACCGCTATCTGTGTAAATATGCATACACCTTCACCGCAATCTGTATAAACATGGAAATATCTACACCGCTATCTGTATGAACATGGAAATATCTACACCGCTGTTTGAACATGGAAATATCTACACCGCTATCTGTGTAAACATGCATACATCTTCACCGCTATAAGTATAAACATGGAAATATCTACACCGCTATCTGTATGAACATGGAAATATCTACACCGCTATCTGTTTGAACATGGAAATATCTACACCGCTATCTGCATGAAAATGGAAATATCTACACTGCTATCTGCATATGCATGGAAATATCTACACAGCTATCTCTTTACTCATGGAAATAACTACACCGCTATCTGTATGAACATGGAAATAACTACACCGCCATCTGTATGAACAAGGAAATATCTGCACCGCCAACTGTATGAACATATAAATATCTACACCGCCATCTGTATTAAGATGGAGATATCTACACCGCTATCTGTATAAACATGGAAATATCTACACCGCTATCTGTATAAACATGGAAATATCTACACCGCTATCTGTATAAACATGGAAAAATCTACACCGCTACTTGTATAAACATGGAAATATCAGCACCGCTATCAGTATGAACATGGAAATATCTACACCGCTATCTGTATGAACATAGAAATATCTACACCGCTATCTGTATGAACATGGAAATAACTTCACCGCCATCAGTATGAACATGGATATATCTACACCGCTATCTGTATAAACATGGATATATCTACACCGCTCTCTGTATAAACATGGAAATATCTACACTGCTACCTGTATAAACATGGAAATATCTAAACCGCTACCTGTATAAACATGGAAATAGCACCGCTATCTGTATGAACATGGAAATATCAGCCCCTCTATCTGTATGAACATGGAAATATCTACACCGCTATCTCTATGAACATGGAAATATCTACACCGCTATCTGTTTGGACATGGAAATATCTAAACCGCTATCTGCATGAAAATGGAAATATCCACACAGCTATCTGTATATACATGGAAATATCTACACAGCTATCTCTTTACACATGGAAATAACTACACCGCTATCTGTATAAACATGGAAATATCTACACCGCTATCTGTATGAACATAGAAAAATCTACACCGCTACCTGTATGAACATGGAAATATCTACACCGCTATCTGTATGAAAATGGAAATATCTACACCGCTATCTGTATGAACATGGAAATATCTACACCGCTATCTGAACATGGAAATATCTACACCGCCATCTGTATGAACATGGAAATATCTGCACCGCCATCTGTATGAACATATAAATATCTACACCAACATCTGTTTTAAGATGGAGATATCTATACCGCTATCTGAATAAACATGGAAATTTCCACACCGCTATCTGTATAAACATGGAAATATCTACACCGCTAACTGTATAAACATGGAAATATCTACACCGCTACCTGAATAACCATGGAAATATCAGCACCGCTATCTGTATGAACATGGAAATATCTACACCGCTATCTGTATGAACATGGAAATATATACACCGCTACCTGTATGAACATGGAAATATCTACAAAGCTATCTGAATGAACATGGAAATACCTACACCGCTATCTGTTTGAACATGTAAATATCTACACCGCTAACTGCATGAAAATGGAAATATCTACAAAGCTATCTGCATATACATGGAAATATATACACAGCTATCTCTTTACACACGGAAATAACTACACCGCTATATTTATAAAGATGGAAATATCTACACCACCATCTGTATGAACATGGAAATATCTGCACCGCCATCTGTATGAACATATAAATATCTACACCGCCATCTGTATTAAGAAGGAGATATCTACACCGCTATCTGAATAATCATGGAAATATCTACACCGCTGCCTGAATAAACATGGAAATATCAGCACCGCTATCTGTATGAACATGGAAATATCTACACCGCTACCTGTATGAACGTGGAAATATCTACACCGCTATCTGTATGAACATGGAATTATCTACACCGCTATCTGTATGAACATGGAAATATCTACACCGCTTTCTGTATGAACATGGAAATATCTACACCGCTATCTGTATGAACAACGATATAACTACACAGCCATCTGGATGAACATGGAAATATCTACACCGCTATCTGTATGAACATGGAAATATCTTCACCGCCATCTGTATGAACATGGATATGTCTACACAGCCATCTGGATGAACATGGAAATATCTACACCGCTATGTGTATGAACATGGAAATATCTACACCGCTATCTGTGTAAACATGCATACATCTTCACCACTATCTGTATAAACATGGAAATATCTACACCGCTATCTCTATGAACATGGAAATATCTACACCGCTCTCTCTATGAACATGGAAATATCTACACCGCTATCTGTTTGAACATGGAAATATCTACACCGCTATGTCTATGAACATGGAAATATCTACACCGCTATCTGTTTAAACATGGAAATATCTAAAACGCTATCTGCATGAAAATGGAAATATCTACACAGCTATCTGCATATACATGGAAATATCTACACAGCTATCTCTTTACACACGGAAATAACTACACCACTATCTGTATGAACATGGAAATATCTTCACCGCCATCTGTATGAACATGGATATATCAACACAGCCATCTGGATGAACATGGAAATATCTACACCGCTATCTGTATAAACATGCATACATCTTCACCGCTATCTGTATAAACATGGAAATATCTACACTGCTACCTGCATGAACATGGAAATATCTACACCGCTATCTGAACATGGAAATATCTACACCGCTATCTGCATGAAAATGGAAATATCTACACAGCAATCTGCATATACATGGAAATATCTACAAAGCTATCTCTTTACACATGGAAATAACTACAGCGCTATCTCTATATACATGCAAATATCTACACTGCCATCTGTATGAACATGGAAATATCTGCACCGACATCTGTATGAAGATATAAATATCTACATCCCAATCTATATTAAGATGGAGATATCTAAACCGCTATATGTATAAACATGGAAATATCTACACCGCTATCTGTATAAACATGGAAATATCTACACCGCTATCTGTATAAACATGGAAATATCTACACCGCTACCGGTATAAACATGGAAATATCAGCACCGCTCTCTGTATGAACACGGAAATATCTACACCGCTATCTCTATGAACATGGAAATATCTACACCGCTATCTGTATGAACATGGAAATAGCTACACCGCTATCTGTATGAACATGGAAATATCTACACCACTACCTGTATGAACATGGAAATATCTACACCGCTATCTGTATGAACATGGATATATCTACACAGCCATCTGGATGACCATGGAAATATCTACACCGCTATCTGTATGAACATGGAAATATCTACACCGCTATCTGTGTAAATATGCATACATCTTCACCGCAATCTGTATAAACATGGAAATATCTTCACCGCTATCTGAATGAACACGGAAATGTCTACACCGCTATCTGTTTGAACATGGAAATATCTACACCGCTATCTGCATGAAAATGGAAATATCTACAGAGCTATCTGCATATACATGGAAATATCTACACAGCTATCTCTTTACACATGGAAATAACTACACCGCTATCTGTATGAACATGGAAATATCTACACCGCCATCTGTATGAACATGGAAATATCTGCACCGCCATCTGTATGAACATATAAATATCTACACGGCCATCTGTATTAAGATGGAGATATCTACACCGCTATCAGTATAAACATGGAAATTTCTACACCGCTATCTATATAAACATGGAAATAACTACACCGCTATCTGTATAAACATGGAAATATCTACACCGCTACCTGTATAAACATGGAAATATCAGCACCGCTATCTGTATGAACATGGAAATATCAGCCCCTCTATCTGTATGAACATGGAAATACCTACACCGCTATATGTATGAACATGGAAATATCTACACCGCTATCCTTATGAACATGGAAATATCTACAACGCCATCTGTTTGAACATGGATATATCTACACAGCCATCTGGATGAACATGGAAATATCTACACCGCTATCTGTATGAACATGGAAATAGCTACACCGTTATCTGTATGAACATGGAAATATCTACACCACTATCTGTATGAACATGGAAATATCTACACCGCTATCTGTATGAACATGGAATTATCTTCACCGCCATGTGTATGAACATGGATATATCTGTACAGCCATCAGGATGAACATGGAAATATCTACACCACTATCTGTATGAACATGGAAATAGCTACACAGCTATCTGTATGAACATGGAAATATCTACACCGCTACCTGTATAAACATGGAAATATCAGCACAGCTATCTGTATGAACATGGAAATATCTACACCGCTATGTGTATGAAGATGGAAATATCTACACCGCTATCTGTATGAACATGGAAATAGCTACACCTCTATCTGTATGAACATGGAAATATCTACACCACTATCTGTATGAACATGGAAATATCTACACCGCTATCTGTATGAACAAGGATATAACTACACAGCCATCTGGATGAACATGGAAATAACTACACCGCTATCTGTATGAACATGGAAATAGCTACACCGCTATCTGTATGAACATGGAAATAACTACACCGCTATCTGTATGAACATGGAAATATCTTCACCGCCATCTGTATGAACATGGATATATCAACACAGCCATCTGGATGAACATGGAAATATCTACACCGCTATCTGTATAAACATGCATACATCTTCACCGCTATCTGTATAAACATGGAAATATCTACACTGCTACCTGCATGAACATGGAAATATCTACACCGCTATCTGAACATGGAAATATCTACACCGCTATCTGCATGAAAATGGAAATATCTACACAGCGATCTGCATATACATGGAAATATCTACAAAGCTATCTCTTTACACATGGAAATAACTACAGCGCTATCTCTATATACATGCAAATATCTACACTGCCATCTGTATGAACATGGAAATATCTGCACCGACATCTGTATGAAGATATAAATATCTACACCCCAATCTATATTAAGATGGAGATATCTACACCGCTATATGTATAAACATGGAAATATCTACACCGCTATCTGTATAAACATGGAAATATCTACACCGCTATCTGTATAAACATGGAAATATCTACACCGCTACCTGTATAAACATGGAAATATCAGCACCGCTATCTGTATGAACACGGAAATATCTACACCGCTATCTCTATGAACATGGAAATATCTACACCGCTATCTGTATGAACATGGAAATAGCTACACCGCTATCTGTATGAACATGGAAATATCTACACCACTACCTGTATGAACATGGAAATATCTACACCGCTATCTGTATGAACATGGATATATCTACACAGCCATCTGGATGACCATGGAAATATCTACACCGCTATCTGTATGAACATGGAAATATCTACACCGCTATCTGTGTAAATATGCATACATCTTCACCGCAATCTGTATAAACATGGAAATATCTTCACCGCTATCTGAATGAACATGGAAATGTCTACACCGCTATCTGTTTGAACATGGAAATATCTACACCGCTATCTGTGTAAACATGCATACATCTTCACCACTATCTGTATAAACATGGAAATATCTACACCGCTATCTCTATGAACATGGAAATATCTACACCGCTCTCTCTATGAACATGGAAATATCTACACCGCTATCTGTTTGAACATGGAAATATCTACACCGCTATGTCTATGAACATGGAAATATCTACACCGCTATCTGTTTAAACATGGAAATATCTAAAACGCTATCTGCATGAAAATGGAAATATCTACACAGCTATCTGCATATACATGGAAATATCTACACAGCTATCTCTTTACACACGGAAATAACTACACCGCTATCTGTATGAACATGGAAATATCTTCACCGCCATCTGTATGAACATGGATATATCAACACAGCCATCTGGATGAACATGGAAATATCTACACCGCTATCTGTATAAACATGCATACATCTTCACCGCTATCTGTATAAACATGGAAATATCTACACTGCTACCTGCATGAACATGGAAATATCTACACCGCTATCTGAACATGGAAATATCTACACCGCTATCTGCATGAAAATGGAAATATCTACACAGCGATCTGCATATACATGGAAATATCTACAAAGCTATCTCTTTACACATGGAAATAACTACAGCGCTATCTCTATATACATGCAAATATCTACACTGCCATCTGTATGAACATGGAAATATCTGCACCGACATCTGTATGAAGATATAAATATCTACACCCCAATCTATATTAAGATGGAGATATCTAAACCGCTATATGTATAAACATGGAAATATCTACACCGCTATCTGTATAAACATGGAAATATCTACACCGCTATCTGTATAAACATGGAAATATCTACACCGCTACCTGTATAAACATGGAAATATCAGCACCGCTATCTGTATGAACACGGAAATATCTTCACCGCTATCTCTATGAACATGGAAATATCTACACCGCTATCTGTATGAACATGGAAATAGCTACACCGCTATCTGTATGAACATGGAAATATCTACACCACTACCTGTATGAACGTGGAAATATCTACACCGCTATCTGTATGAACATGGATATATCTACACAGCCATCTGGATGACCATGGAAATATCTACACCGCTATCTGTATGAACATGGAAATATCTACACCGCTATCTGTGTAAATATGCATACATCTTCACCGCAATCTGTATAAACATGGAAATATATTCACCGCTATCTGAATGAACACGGAAATGTCTACACCGCTATCTGTTTGAACATGGAAATATCTACACCGCTATCTGCATGAAAATGGAAATATCTACAGAGCTATCTGCATATACATGGAAATATCTACACAGCTATCTCTTTACACATGGAAATAACTACACCGCTATCTGTATGAACATGGAAATATCTACACCGCCATCTGTATGAACATGGAAATATCTGCACCGCCATCTGTATGAATATATAAATATCTACACGGCCAACTGTATTAAGATGGAGATATCTACACCGCTATCAGTATAAACATGGAAATTTCTACACCGCTATCTATATAAACATTGAAATAACTACACCGCTATCTGTATAAACATGGAAATATCTACACCGCTACCTGTATAAACATGGAAATATCAGCACCGCTATCTGTATGAACATGGAAATATCAGCCCCTCTATCTGTATGAACCTGGAAATACCTACACCGCTATATGTATGAACATGGAAATATCTACACCGCTATCCGTATGAACATGGAAATATCTACAACGCCATCTGTTTGAACATGGATATATCTACACAGCCATCTGGATGAACATGGAAATATCTACACCGCTATCTGTATGAACATGGAAATAGCTACACCGCTATCTGTATGAACATGGAAATATCTACACCACTATCTGTATGAACATGGAAATATCTACACCGCTATCTGTATGAACATGGAATTATCTTCACCGCCATCTGTATGAACATGGATATATCTGTACAGCCATCAGGATGAACATGGAAATATCTACACCACTATCTGTATGAACATGGAAATAGCTACACAGCTATCTGTATGAACATGGAAATATCTACACCGCTACCTGTATAAACATGGAAATATCAGCACAGCTATCTGTATGAACATGGAAATATCTACACCGCTATGTGTATGAAGATGGAAATATCTACACCGCTATCTGTATGAACATGGAAATAGCTACACCGCTATCTGTATGAACATGGAAATATCTACACCACTATATGTATGAACATGGAAATATCTACACCGCTATCTGTATGAACAAGGATATAACTACACAGCCATCTGGATGAACATGGAAATAACTACACCGCTATCTGTATGAACATGGAAATATCTTCACCGCCATCTGTATGAACATGGATATGTCTACACAGCCATCTGGATGAACATGGAAATATCTACACCGCTATCTGTTTGAACATGGAAATATCTACACCGCTATCTGTGTAAACATGCATACATCTTCACCACTATCTGTATAAACATGGAAATATCTACACCGCTATCTCTATGAACATGGAAATATCTACACCGCCATCTGTATGAACATGGAAATATCTGCACCGCCATCTTTAAGAACATATAAATATCTACACGGCCATCTGTATTAAGATGGAGATATCTACACCGCTATCAGTATAAACATGGAAATATCTACACCGCTATCTGTATAAACATGGAAATAACTAAACCGCTATCTGTATAAACATGGAAATATCTACACCGCTACCTGTATAAACATGGAAATATCAGCACCGCTATCTGTATGAACATGGAAATATCAGCCCCTCTATCTGTATGAACATGGAAATACATACACCGCTATCTGTATGAACATGGAAATATCTACACCGCTATCCATATGAACATGGAAATATCTACAACGCCATCTGTGTGAACATGGATATATCTACACAGCCATCTGGATGAACATGGAAATATCTACACTGCTATCTGTATGAACATGGAAATAGCTACACCGCTATCTGTATGAACATGGAAATAGCTACACAGCAATCTGTATGAACATGGAAATATCTACACCGCTACCTGTATAAACATGGAAATATCAGCACCGCTATCTGTGTGAACATGGAAATATCAGCCCCTCTATCTGTATGAACATGGAAATACCTACACCGCTATATGTATGAACATGGAAATATCTACACTGCTATCCGTATGAACATGGAAATATCTACAACGCCATCTGTTTGAACATGGATATATCTACACAGCCATCAGGATGAACATGGAAATATCTACACCGCTACCTGTATAAACATGGAAATATCAGCACAGCTATCTGTATGAACATGGAAATATCTACACCGCTATGTGTATGAAGATGGAAATATCTACACCGCTATCTGTATGAACATGGAAATAGCTACACCGCTATCTGTATGAACATGGAAATATCTACACCACTATCTGTATGAACATGGAAATATCTACACCGCTATCTGTATGAACATATATATATCTACACAGCCATCTGGATGAACATGGAAATATCTACACCGCTATCTGTATGAATATGGAAATATCTACACCACTATGTGTGTAAACTTGCATACATCTTCACCGCTATCTGTATAAACATGGAAATATCTACACCGCTATCTGTCTGAACATGGAAATATCTACACCGCTATCTGCATGAAAATGGAAATATCTACAGAGCTATCTGCATATACATGGAAATATCTACACAGCTATCTCTTTACACATGGAAATAACTACACCGCTATCTGTATGAACATGGAAATATCTACACCGCCATCTGTATGAACATGGAAATATCTGCACCGCCATCATTATGAACATATAAATATCTACACGGCCATCTGTATTAAGATGGAGATATCTACACCGCTATCAGTATAAACATGGAAATTTCTACACCGCTATCTGTATAAACATGGAAATAACTACATCGCTATCTGTATAAACATGGAAATATCTACACCGCTACCTGTATAAACATGGAAATATCAGCACCGCTATCTGTATGAACATGGAAATATCAGCCCCTCTATCTATATGAACATGGAAATACCTACACCGCTATATGTATGAACATGGAAATATCTACACCGCTATCCGTATGAACATGGAAATATCTACAACGCCATCTGTTTGAACATGGATATATCTACACAGCCATCTGGATGAACATGGAAATATCTGCACCGCTATCTGTATGAACATGGAAATAGCTACACCGCTATCTGTATGAACATGGAAATATCTACACCACTATCTGTATGAACATGGAAATATCTACACCGCTATCTGTATGAACATGGAATTATCTTCACCGCCATCTGTATGAACATGGATATATCTGTACAGCCATCTGGATGAACATGGAAATATCTACACCACTATCTGTATGAACATGGAAATATCAACACCGCTACCTGTATAAACATGGAAATATCAGCACAGCTATCTGTATGAACATGGAAATATCTACACCGCTATGTGTATGAAGATGGAAATATCTACACCGCTATCTGTATGAACATGGAAATAGCTACACCGCTATCTGTATGAACATGGAAATATCTACACCACTATCTGTATGTACATGGAAATAACTACACCGCTATCTGTATGAACATGGATATATTTAAACAGCCATCTGGATGAACATGGAAATATCTACTCCGCTATCTGTATGAACATGGAAATATCTACACCACTATGTGTGTAAACATGCGTACATCTTCACCGCTATCTGTATAAACATGGAAATATCTACACCGCTATCTGTTTGAACATGGAAATATCTAAACCGCTATCTGCATGAAAATGGAAATATCTACACAGCTATCTGCATATACATGGAAATATCTACACAGCAATCTCTTTACACATGGAAATAACTACACCGCTATCTGTATGAACATGGAAATATCTGCACGGCCATCTGTATGATCATATAAATATCTACACGGCCATGTGTATTAAGATGGAGATATCTACACCGCTATCTGTATAAACATGGAAATATCTACACCGCTATCTGTATAAACATGGAAATATCTACACTGCTACCTGTATAAACATGGAAATAACAGCACCGCTACCTGTATAAACATGGAAATATCAGCACCACTATCTGTATGAACATGGATATATCTACACCACTATCTGTATGAACATGGAAATATCTACACCGCTAGATCTATAAACATGGAATTATCTTCACTGCCATCTGTATGAACATTGATATGTCTACACAGCCATCTGGATGAACATGGAAATATCTACACCGCTATCTGTATGAACATGGAAATAGCTACACCGCTATCTGTATGAACATGGAAATATCTGCACCGCCATCTTTATAAACATATAAATATCTACACCGCCATCTGTATTAACATGGAGATATCTACACCGCTATCTGTATAAACATGGAAATATCTACACCGCTATCTGTATGAACATGGATATATCTACACAGCCATCTGGATGACCATGGAAATATCTACACCGCTATCTGTATGAACATGGAAATATCTACACCGCTATCTGTGTAAATATGCATACATCTTCACCGCAATCTGTATAAACATGGAAATATCTTCACCGCTATCTGAATGAACATGGAAATGTCTACACCGCTATCTGTTTGAACATGGAAATATCTACACCGCTATCTGCATGAAAATGGAAATATCTACAGAGCTATCTGCATATACATGGAAATATCTACACAGCTATCTCTTTACACATGGAAATAACTACACCGCTATCTGTATGAACATGGAAATATCTACAACGCCATCTGTATGAACATGGAAATATCTGCACCGCCATCTGTATGAACATATAAATATCTACACGGCCATCTGTATTAAGATGGAGATATCTACACCGCTATCAGTATAAACATGGAAATTTCTACAACGCTATCTGTATAAACATGGAAATAACTACACCGCTATCTGTATAAACATGGAAATATCTACACCGCTACCTGTATAAACATGGAAATATCAGCACCGCTATCTGTATGAACATGGAAATATCAGCCCCTCTATCTGTATGAACATGGAAATACCTACACCGCTATATGTATGAACATGGAAATATCTACACCGCTATCCGTATGAACATGGAAATATCTACAACGCCATTTGTTTGAACATGGATATATCTACACAGCCTTCTGGATGAACATGGAAATATATACACCGCTATCTGTATGAACATGGAAATAGCTACACCGCTATCTGTATGAACATGGAAATATCTACACCACTATCTGTATGAACATGGAAATATCTACACCGCTATCTGTATGAACATGGAATTATCTTCACCGCCATCTGTATGAACATGGATATATCTGTACAGCCATCTGGATGAACATGGAAATATCTACACCACTATCTGTATGAACATGGAAATAGCTACACAGCTATCTGTATGAACATGGAAATATCTACACCGCTACCTGTATAAACATGGAAATATCAGCACAGCTATCTGTATGAACATGGAAATATCTACACCGCTATGTGTATGAAGATGGAAATATCTACACCGCTATCTGTATGAACATTGAAATAGCTACACCGCTATCTGTATGAACATGGAAATATCTACACCACTATCTGTATGAACATGGAAATATCTAAACCGCTATCTGTATGAACATGGATATATCTACACAGCCATCAGGATGAACATGGAAATATCTACACCGCTATCTGTATGAATATGGAAATATCTACACCACTATGTGTGTAAACTTCCATACATCTTCACCGCTATCTGTATAAACATGGAAATATATACACCGCTATCTGTTTGAACTTGGAAATATCTACACCGCTATCTGCATGAAAATGGAAATATCTACAGAGATATCTGCATATACATGGAAATATCTACACAGCTATCTCTTTACACATGGAAATAACTACACCGCTATCTGTATGAACATGGAAATGTCTACACCGCCATCTGTATGAACATGGAAATATCTGCACCGCCATCTTTATGAACATATAAATATATACACGGCCTTCTGTATTAAGATGGAGATATCTACACCGCTATCAGTATAAACATGGAAATATCTACACCGCTATCTGTATAAACATGGAAATAACTAAACCGCTATCTGTATAAACATGGAAATATCTACACCGCTACCTGTATAAACATGGAAATATCAGCACCGCTATCTGTATGAACATGGAAATATCAGCCCCTCTATCTGTATGAACATGGAAATACCTACACCGCTATCTGTATGAACATGGAAATATCTACACCGCTATCCATATGAACATGGAAATATCTACAACGCCATCTGTGTGAACATGGATATATCTACACAGCCATCTGGATGAACATGGAAATATCTACACCGCTATCTGTATGAACATGGAAATAGCTACACAGCTATCTGTATGAACATGGAAATAGCTACACAGCTATCTGTATGAACATGGAAATATCTACATCGCTACCTGTATAAACATGGAAATATCAGCACCGCTATCTGTATGAACATGGAAATATCAGCCCCTCTATCTGTATGAACATGGAAATACCTACACCGCTATATGTTTGAACATGGAAATATCTACACCGCTATCCGTATGAACATGGAAATATCTACAACGCCATCTGTTTGAACATGGATATATCTACACAGCCATCTGGATGAACATGGAAATATCTACACCGCTATCTGTATGAACATGGAAATAGCTACACCGCTACCTGTATGAACATGGAAATATCTACACCACTATCTGTATGAACATGGAAATATCTACACCGCTATCTGTATGAACATGGAATTATCTTCACCGCCATCTGTATGAACATGGATATATCTGTACAGCCATCTGGATGAACATGGAAATATCTACACCATTATCTGTATGAACATGGAAATAGCTACACAGCTATCTGTATGAACATGGAAATATCTACACCGCTACCTGTATAAACATGGAAATATCAGCACAGCTATCTGTATGAACATGGAAATATCTACACCGCTATGTGTATGAAGATGGAAATATCTACACCGCTATCTGTATGAACATGGAAATAGCTACACCGCTATCTGTATGAACATGGAAATATCTACACCACTATCTGTATGAACATGGAAATATCTACACCGCTATCTGTATGAACATGGATATATCTACACAGCCATCTGGATGAACATGGAAATATCTACACCGCTATCTGTATGAACATGGAAATATCTACACCACTATGTGTGTAAACTTGCATACATCTTCACCGCTATCTGTATAAACATGGAAATATCTACACCGCTATCTGTTTGAACATGGAAATATCTACACCGCTATCTGCATGAAAATGGAAATATCTACACAGCTATCTGCATATACATGGAAATATCTACACAGCTATCTCTTTACACATGGAAATAACTACCCCGCTATCTGTATAAACATGGAAATATCTATACCGCTATCTGTATGAACATAGAAAAATCTACACTGCTACCTGCATGAACATGGAAATATCTACACCGCTATCTGTATGAACATGGAAATATCTACACCGCTATCTGTATGAACATGGAAATATCTACACCGCTATCTGAACATGGAAATATCTACACCGCCATCTGTATGAACATGGAAATATCTGCACCGCCATCTGTATGAACATATAAATATCTACACCAACATCTGTATTAAGATGGAAATATCTATACCGCTATCTGAATAAACATGGAAATATCTACACCGCTATCTGTATAAACATGGAAATATCTACACTGCTATCTGTATAAACATGGAAATATCTACACCGCTACCTGTATAAACATGGAAATATCAGCACCGCTATCTGTATGAACATGGAAATATCTACACCGCTATATGTATGAAAATGGAAATATCTACACCGCTATCTGTATGAACATGGAAATATCTACAAAGCTATCTGAATGAACATGGAAATACCTACACCGCTATCTGTTTGAACATGTAAATATCTACACCGCTAACTGCATGAAAATGGAAATATCTACAAAGCTATCTGCATATACACGGAAATATATACACAGCTATCTCTTTACACACGGAAATAACTACACCGCTATATTTATAAACATGGAAATATCTACACCACCATCTGTATGAACATGGAAATATCTGCACCGCCATCTGTATGAACATATAAATATCTACACCGCCATCTGTATTAAGAAGGAGATATCTACACCGCTATCTGTATAATCATGGAAATATCTACGCCTCTGCCTGTATAAACATGGAAATATTAGCACCGCTATCTGTATGAACATGGAAATATCTACACCGCTATCTGTATGAACATGGAAATATCTACACCGCTATCTGTATGAACATGGAATTATCTACACCGCTATCTGTATGAGCATGGAAATATCTACACCACTATCTGTATGAACATGGAAATATCTACACCGCTATCTGTATGAACAAGGATATAACTACACAGCCATCTGGATGAACATGGAAATATCTACACCGCTATCTGTATGAACATGGAAATATCTTCACCGCCATCTGTATGAACATGGATATGTCTACTCAGCCATCTGGATGAACATGGAAATATCTACACCGCTATCTGTATGAACATGGAAATATCTACACCGCTATCTGTGTAAACATGCATACATCTTCACCACTATCTGTATAAACATGGAAATATCTACACCGCTATCTCTATGAACATGGAAATATCTACACCGCTCTCTCTATGAACATGGAAATATCTACACTGCTATCTGTTTGAACATGGAAATATCTAAAACGCTATCTGCATGAAAATGGAAATATCTACACAGCTATCTGCATATACATGGAAATATCTACACAGCTATCTCTTTACACACGGAAATAACTACCCCGCTATCTGTATGAACATGGAAATAGCTACACCGCTATCTGTTTGAACATGGAAATATCTACACCGCTGTATGCATGAAAATGGAAATATCTACACAGCTATCTGCATATACATGGAAATATCTACACAGCTATCTCTTTATACATGGAAATAACTACACCGCTATCTCTATTAACATGGAAGTATCTACACCGCCATCTGTATGAACATGGAAATATCTGCACCACCATCTGTTTGAACATATAAATATCTACACCGCCATCTGTATTAAGAAGGAGATATCTACACCGCTATCTGTATAAACATATAAATATCAACACCGCTATCTGTATAAACATAGAAATATCTACACCGCTATCTGTATAAACATGGAAATATCTACACCGCTACCTGTATGAACATGGAAATATCTACACCGCTATCTGTGTGAACATGGAATTATCTTCACCGCCATCTGTATGAACATGGATATATCTGTACAGCCATCAGGATGAACATGGAAATATCTACACCACTATCTGTATGAACATGGAAATAGCTACACAGCTATCTGTATGAACATGGAAATATCTACACCGCTACCTGTATAAACATGGAAATATCAGCACAGCTATCTGTATGAACATGGAAATATCTACACCGCTATGTGTATGAAGATGGAAATATCTACACCGCTATCTGTATGAACATGGAAATAGCTACACCTCTATCTGTATGAACATGGAAATATCTACACCACTATCTGTATGAACATGGAAATATCTACACCGCTATCTGTATGAACAAGGATATAACTACACAGCCATCTGGATGAACATGGAAATAACTACACCGCTATCTGTATGAACATGGAAATAGCTACACCACTATCTGTATGAACATGGAAATATCTACACCGCTATCTGCATGAAAATGGAAATATCTACACAGCGATCTGCATATACATGGAAATATCTACACAGCTATCTCTTTACACACGGAAATAACTACACCGCTATCTGTATGAACATGGAAATATCTTCACCGCCATCTGTATGAACATGGATATATCAACACAGCCATCTGGATGAACATGGAATTATCTACACCGCTATCTGTATAAACATGCATTCATCTTCACCGCTATCTGTATAAACATGGAAATATCTACACTGCTACCTGCATGAACATGGAAATATCTACACCGCTATCTGAACATGGAAATATCTACACCGCTATCTGCATGAAAATGGAAATATCTACACAGCGATCTGCATATACATGGAAATATCTACAAAGCTATCTCTTTACACATGGAAATAACTACAGCGCTATCTCTATATACATGCAAATATCTACACTGCCATCTGTATGAACATGAAAATATCTGCACCGACATCTGTATGAAGATATAAATATCTACACCCCAATCTATATTAAGATGGAGATATCTACACCGCTATATGTATAAACATGGAAATATCTACACCGCTATCTGTATAAACATGGAAATATCTACACCGCTATCTGTATAAACATGGAAATATCTACACCGATACCTGTATAAACATGGAAATATCAGCACCGCTATCTGTATGAACACGGAAATATCTACACCGCTATCTCTATGAACATGGAAATATCTACACCGCTATCTGTATGAACATGGAAATAGCTACACCGCTATCTGTATGAACATGGAAATATCTACACCACTACCTGTATGAACATGGAAATATCTACACCGCTATCTGTATGAACATGGATATATCTACACAGCCATCTGGATGACCATGGAAATATCTACACCGCTATCTGTATGAACATGGAAATATCTACACCGCTATCTGTGTAAATATGCATACATCTTCACCGCAATCTGTATAAACATGGAAATATCTTCACCGCTATCTGAATGAACATGGAAATGTCTACACCGCTATCTGTTTGAACATGGAAATATCTACACCGCTATCTGTGTAAACATGCATACATCTTCACCACTATCTGTATAAACATGGAAATATCTACACCGCTATCTCTATGAACATGGAAATATCTACACCGCTCTCTATATGAACATGGAAATATCTACACCGCTATCTGTTTGAACATGGAAATATCTACACCGCTATGTCTATGAACATGGAAATATCTACACCGCTATCTGTTTAAACATGGAAATATCTAAAACGCTATCTGCATGAAAATGGAAATATCTACACAGCTATCTGCATATACATGGAAATATCTACACAGCTATCTCTTTACACACGGAAATAACTACACCGCTATCTGTATGAACATGGAAATATCTTCACCGCCATCTGTATGAACATGGATATATCAACACAGCCATCTGGATGAACATGGAAATATCTACACCGCTATCTGTATAAACATGCATACATCTTCACCGCTATCTGTATAAACATGGAAATATCTACACTGCTACCTGCATGAACATGGAAATATCTACACCGCTATCTGAACATGGAAATATCTACACCGCTATCTGCATGAAAATGGAAATATCTACACAGCGATCTGCATATACATGGAAATATCTACAAAGCTATCTCTTTACACATGGAAATAACTACAGCGCTATCTCTATATACATGCAAATATCTACACTGCCATCTGTATGAACATGGAAATATCTGCACCGACATCTGTATGAAGATATAAATATCTACACCCCAATCTATATTAAGATGGAGATATCTAAACCGCTATATGTATAAACATGGAAATATCTACACCGCTATCTGTATAAACATGGAAATATCTACACCGCTATCCGTATAAACATGGAAATATCTACACCGCTACCTGTATAAACATGGAAATATCAGCACCGCTATCTGTATGAACACGGAAATATCTACACCGCTATCTCTATGAACATGGAAATATCTACACCGCTATCTGTATGAACATGGAAATAGCTACACCGCTATCTGTATGAACATGGAAATATCTACACCACTACCTGTATGAACATGGAAATATCTACACCGCTATCTGTATGAACATGGATATATCTACACAGCCATCTGGATGACCATGGAAATATCTACACCGCTATCTGTATGAACATGGAAATATCTACACCGCTATCTGTGTAAATATGCATACATCTTCACCGCAATCTGTATAAACATGGAAATATCTTCACCGCTATCTGAATGAACACGGAAATGTGTACACCGCTATCTGTTTGAACATGGAAATATCTACACCGCTATCTGCATGAAAATGGAAATATCTACAGAGCTATCTGCATATACATGGAAATATCTACACAGCTATCTCTTTACACATGGAAATAACTACACCGCTATCTGTATGAACATGGAAATATCTACACCGCCATCTGTATGAACATGGAAATATCTGCACCGCCATCTGTATGAATATATAAATATCTACACGGCCAACTGTATTAAGATGGAGATATCTACACCGCTATCAGTATAAACATGGAAATTTCTACACCGCTATCTATATAAACATGGAAATAACTACACCGCTATCTGTATAAACATGGAAATATCTACACCGCTACCTGTATAAACATGGAAATATCAGCACCGCTATCTGTATGAACATGGAAATATCAGCCCCTCTATCTGTATGAACCTGGAAATACCTACACCGCTATATGTATGAACATGGAAATATCTACACCGCTATCCGTATGAACATGGAAATATCTACAACGCCATCTGTTTGAACATGGATATATCTACACAGCCATCTGGATGAACATGGAAATATCTACACCGCTATCTGTATGAACATGGAAATAGCTACACCGCTATCTGTATGAACATGGAAATATCTACACCACTATCTGTATGAACATGGAAATATCTACACCGCTATCTGTATGAACATGGAATTATCTTCACCGCCATCTGTATGAACATGGATATATCTGTACAGCCATCAGGATGAACATGGAAATATCTACACCACTATCTGTATGAACATGGAAATAGCTACACAGCTATCTGTATGAACATGGAAATATCTACACCGCTACCTGTATAAACATGGAAATATCAGCACAGCTATCTGTATGAACATGGAAATATCTACACCGCTATGTGTATGAAGATGGAAATATCTACACCGCTATCTGTATGAACATGGAAATAGCTACACCGCTATCTGTATGAACATGGAAATATCTACACCACTATATGTATGAACATGGAAATATCTACACCGCTATCTGTATGAACAAGGATATAACTACACAGCCATCTGGATGAACATGGAAATAACTACACCGCTATCTGTATGAACATGGAAATATCTTCACCGCCATCTGTATGAACATGGATATGTCTACACAGCCATCTGGATGAACATGGAAATATCTACACCGCTATCTGTATGAACATGGAAATATCTACACCGCTATCTGTGTAAACATGCATACATCTTCACCACTATCTGTATAAACATGGAAATATCTACACCGCTATCTCTATGAACATGGAAATATCTACACCGCCATCTGTATGAACATGGAAATATCTGCACCGCCATCTTTAAGAACATATAAATATCTACACGGCCATCTGTATTAAGATGGAGATATCTACACCGCTATCAGTATAAACATGGAAATATCTACACCGCTATCTGTATAAACATGGAAATAACTAAACCGCTATCTGTATAAACATGGAAATATCTACACCGCTACCTGTATAAACATGGAAATATCAGCACCGCTATCTGTATGAACATGGAAATATCAGCCCCTCTATCTGTATGAACATGGAAATACATACACCGCTATCTGTATGAACATGGAAATATCTACACCGCTATCCGTATGAACATGGAAATATCTACAACGCCATCTGTGTGAACATGGATATATCTACACAGCCATCGGGATGAACATGGAAATATCTACACTGCTATCTGTATGAACATGGAAATAGCTACACCGATATCTGTATGAACATGGAAATAGCTACACAGCTATCTGTATGAACATGGAAATATCTACACCGCTACCTGTATAAACATGGAAATATCAGCACCGCTATCTGTGTGAACATGGAAATATCAGCCCCTCTATCTGTATGAACATGGAAATACCTACACCGCTATATGTATGAACATGGAAATATCTACACTGCTATCCGTATGAACATGGAAATACCTACAACGCCATCTGCTTGAACATGGATATATCTACACAGCCATCAGGATGAACATGGAAATATCTACACCGCTACCTGTATAAACATGGAAATATCAGCACAGCTATCTGTATGAACATGGAAATATCTACACCGCTATGTGTATGAAGATGGAAATATCTACACCGCTATCTGTATGAACATGGAAATAGCTACACCGCTATCTGTATGAACATGGAAATATCTACACCACTATCTGTATGAACATGGAAATATCTACACCGCTATCTGTATGAAAATATATATATCTACACAGCCATCTGGATGAACATGGAAATATCTACACCGCTATCTGTATGAACATGGAAATATCTACACCACTATGTGTGTAAACTTGCATACATCTTCACCGCTATCTGTATAAACATGGAAATATCTACACCGCTATCTGTCTGAACATGGAAATATCTACACCGCTATCTGCATGAAAATGGAAATATCTACAGAGCTATCTGCATATACATGGAAATATCTACACAGCTATCTCTTTACACATGGAAATAACTACACCGCTATCTGTATGAACATGGAAATATCTACACCGCCATCTGTATGAACATGGAAATAGCTACACCGCTATCTGTATGAACATGGAAATATCTACACCACTATCTGTATGTACATGGAAATAACTACACCGCTATCTGTATGAACATGGATATATTTAAACAGCCATCTGGATGAACATGGAAATATCTACTCCGCTATCTGGATGAACATGGAAATATCTACACCACTATGTGTGTAAACATGCGTACATCTTCACCGCTATCTGTATAAACATGGAAATTTCTACACCGCTATCTGTTTGAACATGGAAATATCTAAACCGCTATCTGCATGAAAATGGAAATATCTACACAGCTATCTGCATATACATGGAAATATCTACACAGCTATCTCTTTACACATGGAAACAACTACACCGCTATCTGTATGAACATGGAAATATCTGCACGGCCATCTGTATGATCATATAAATATCTACACGGCCATCTGTATTAAGATGGAGATATCTACACCGCTATCTGTATAAACATGGAAATATCTACACCGCTATCTGTATAAACATGGAAATATCTACACCGCTACCTGTATAAACATGGAAATAACAGCACCGCTACCTGTATAAACATGGAAATATCAGCACCACTATCTGTATGAACATGGATATATCTACACCACTATCTGTATGAACATGGAAATATCTACACCGCTAGATGTATAAACATGGAATTATCTTCACTGCCATCTGTATGAACATGGATATGTCTACACAGCCATCTGGATGAACATGGAAATATCTACACCGCTATCTGTATGAACATGGAAATAGCTACACCGCTATCTGTATGAACATGGAAATATCTGCACCGCCATCTTTATAAACATATAAATATCTACACCGCCATCTGTATTAACATGGAGATATCTACACCGCTATCTGTATAAACATGGAAATATCTACACCGCTATCTGTATGAACATGGATATATCTACACAGCCATCTGGATGACCATGGAAATATCTACACCGCTATCTGTATGAACATGGAAATATCTACACCGCTATCTGTGTAAATATGCATACATCTTCACCGCAATCTGTATAAACATGGAAATATCTTCACCGCTATCTGAATGAACATGGAAATGTCTACACCGCTATCTGTTTGAACATGGAAATATCTACACCGCTATCTGCATGAAAATGGAAATATCTACAGAGCTATCTGCATATACATGGAAATATCTACACAGCTATCTCTTTACACATGGAAATAACTACACCGCTATCTGTATGAACATGGAAATATCTACAACGCCATCTGTATGAACATGGAAATATCTGCACCGCCATCTGTATGAACATATAAATATCTACACGGCCATCTGTATTAAGATGGAGATATCTACACCGCTATCAGTATAAACATGGAAATTTCTACACCGCTATCTGTATAAACATGGAAATAACTACACCGCTATCTGTATAAACATGGAAATATCTACACCGCTACCTGTATAAACATGGAAATATCAGCACCGCTATCTGTATGAACATGGAAATATCAGCCCCTCTATCTGTATGAACATGGAAATACCTACACCGCTATATGTATGAACATGGAAATATCTACACCGCTATCCGTATGAACATGGAAATATCTACAACGCCATCTGTTTGAACATGGATATATCTACACAGCCATCTGGATGAACATGGAAATATCTACACCGCTATCTGTATGAACATGGAAATAGCTACACCGCTATCTGTATGAACATGGAAATATCTACACCACTATCTGTATGAACATGGAAATATCTACACCGCTATCTGTATGAACATGGAATTATCTTCACCGCCATCTGTATGAACATGGATATATCTGTACAGCCATCTGGATGAACATGGAAATATCTACACCACTATCTGTATGAACATGGAAATAGCTACACAGCTATCTGTATGAACATGGAAATATCTACACCGCTACCTGTATAAACATGGAAATATCAGCACAGCTATCTGTATGAACATGGAAATATCTACACCGCTATGTGTATGAAGATGGAAATATCTACACCGCTATCTGTATGAACATTGAAATAGCTACACCGCTATCTGTATGAACATGGAAATATCTACACCACTATCTGTATGAACATGGAAATATCTACAGCGCTATCTGTATGAACATGGATATATCTACACAGCCATCAGGATGAACATGGAAATATCTACACCGCTATCTGTATGAACATGGAAATATCTACACCACTATGTGTGTAAACTTGCATACATCTTCACCGTTATCTGTATAAACATGGAAATATATACACCGCTATCTGTTTGAACTTGGAAATATCTACACCGCTATCTGCATGAAAATGGAAATATCTACAGAGCTATCTGCATATACATGGAAATATCTACACAGCTATCTCTTTACACATGGAAATAACTACACCGCTATCTGTATGAACATGGAAATATCTACACCGCCATCTGTATGAACATGGAAATATCTGCACCGCCATCTTTATGAACATATAAATATATACACGGCCTTCTGTATTAAGATGGAGATATCTACACCGCTATCAGTATAAACATGGAAATATCTACACCGCTATCTGTATAAACATGGAAATAACTAAACCGCTATCTGTATAAACATGGAAATATCTACACCGCTACCTGTATAAACATGGAAATATCAGCACCGCTATCTGTATGAACATGGAAATATCAGCCCCTCTATCTGTATGAACATGGAAATACCTACACCGCTATCTGTATGAACATGGAAATATCTACACCGCTATCCATATGAACATGGAAATATATACAACGCCATCTGTGTGAACATGGATATATCTACACAGCCATCTGGATGAACATGGAAATATCTAAACCGCTATCTGTATGAACATGGAAATAGCTACACCGCTATCTGTATGAACATGGAAATAGCTACACAGCTATCTGTATGAACATGGAAATATCTACATCGCTACCTGTATAAACATGGAAATATCAGCACCGCTATCTGTATGAACATGGAAATATCAGCCCCTCTATCTGTATGAACATGGAAATACCTACACCGCTATATGTTTGAACATGGAAATATCTACACCGCTATCCGTATGAACATGGAAATATCTACAACGCCATCTGTTTGAACATGGATATATCTACACAGCCATCTGGATGAACATGGAAATATCTACACCGCTATCTGTATGAACATGGAAATAGCTACACCGCTATCTGTATGAACATGGAAATATCTACACCACTATCTGTATGAACATGGAAATATCTACACCGCTATCTGTATGAACATGGAATTATCTTCACCGCCATCTGTATGAACATGGATATATCTGTACAGCCATCTGGATGAACATGGAAATATCTACACCACTATCTGTATGAACATGGAAATAGCTACACAGCTATCTGTATGAACATGGAAATATCTACACCGCTACCTGTATAAACATGGAAATATCAGCACAGCTATCTGTATGAACATGGAAATATCTACACCGCTATGTGTATGAAGATGGAAATATCTACACCGCTATCTGTATGAACATGGAAATAGCTACACCGCTATCTGTATGAACATGGAAATATCTACACCACTATCTGTATGAACATGGAAATATCTACACCGCTATCTGTATGAACATGGATATATCTACACAGCCATCTGGATGAACATGGAAATATCTACACCGCTATCTGTATGAACATGGAAATATCTACACCACTATGTGTGTAAACTTGCATACATCTTCACCGCTATCTGTATAAACATGGAAATATCTACACCGCTATCTGTTTGAACATGGAAATATCTACACCGCTATCTGCATGAAAATGGAAATATCTACACAGCTATCTGCATATACATGGAAATATCTACACAGCTATCTCTTTACACATGGAAATAACTACACCGCTATCTGTATGAACATGGAAATATCTGCACGGCCATCTGTATGATCATATAAATATCTACACCGCCATCTGTATTAAGATGGAGATATCTACACCGCTATCTGTATAAACATGGAAATATCTACACCGCTATCTGTATAAACATGGAAATATCTACACCGCTACCTGTATAAACATGGAAATAACAGCACCGCTACCTGTATAAACATGGAAATATCAGCACCACTATCTGTATGAACATGGATATATCTACACCACTATCTGTATGAAGATGGAAATATCTACACCGCTAGATGTATAAACATGGAATTATCTTCACTGCCATCTGTATGAACATGGATATGTCTACACAGCCATCTGGATGAACATGGAAATATCTACACCGCTATCTGTATGAACATGGAAATAGCTACACCGCTATCTGTAGGAACATGGAAATATCTACACCGCTATCTGTTTGAACATGGAAATATCTACACCGCTGTCTGCATGGAAATGGAAATATCTACACAGCTATCTGCATATACATGGAAATATCTACACAGCTACCTCTTTACACATGGAAATAACTACACCGCTATCACTATAAACTTGGAAATATCTACACCGCAATCTGTATGCACATGGAAATATCTGCACCGCCATCTGTATGAACATATAAACATCTACACCGCCATCTGTATTAAGAAGGAGATATCTACACCGCTATCAGTATAAACATGGAAATATCTATACCGCTATCTGTATAAACATGGAAATTTCTACACCGCTATCTGTATAAACATGGAAATATCTACACCGCTACCTGTATAAACATGGAAATATCAGCACCGCTATCGGTATGAACATGGAAATATCTACACCGCTATCTGTATGAACATGGAAATATCAACACCGCTATCTGTATGAACATGGAAATATTTTCACCGTCATCTGTATGAACATGGATATATCTACACAGCCATCTGTATGAAAATGGAAATATCTACACCGCTATCTGTATGAACATGGAAATATCTATACCGCTGTCTGTATGAACATGGAAATATCTTCACCGCCATCTGTATGAACATGGATATGTCTACACAGCCATCTGGATGAACATGGAAATATCTACACCGCGATCTGTATGAACATGGAAATATCTACACCGCTATCTGTTTGAACATGGAAATATCTAAACCCCTATCTTCAAGAAAATAGAAATATCTACACAGCTATCTGCATATACATGGAAATATCTACAAAGCTATCTCTATACACATGGAAATACCTGCACCACTATCTCTATAAACATGGAAATATCTACAGCGCCATCTGTATGATCATGGAAATATCTGCACCGCCATCTGTATGAACATTTAAATATCTACACCGCCATCTGCTTTAAGATGGAGATATCTTCACCGCTATCTGTATAAACTTGGAAATATCCACACCGCTACCTGTATAAACATGGAAATATCTACACTGCTACCTGTATAAACATGGAAATATCTAAACCGCTACCTGTATAAACATGGAAATAGCACCGCTATCTGTATGAACATGGAAATATCAGCCCCTCTATCTGTATGAACATGGAAATATCTACTCCGCTATCTGTATAAACATGGAAATATCTACACTGCTGCCTGTATAAACATGGAAATATCTAAACCGCTACCTGTATAAACATGTAAATAGCACCGCTATCTGTATGAACATGGAAATAACAGCCCCTCTATCTGTGTGAACATGGAAATATCTACACCGCTATCTGTATAAACATGGAAATATCTACACCGCTACCTGTATAAACATGGAAATATCAGCACCGCTATCAGTATGAACATGGAAATATCTACACCGCTATCTGTATGAACATGGAAATATCTACACCGCTATCTGTATGAACATGGAAATAACTTCACCGCCATCAGTATGAACATGGATATATCTACACCGCTATCTGTATAAACATGGATATATCTACACCGCTCTCTGTATAAACATGGAAATATCTACACTGCTACCTGTATAAACATGGAAATATCTAAACCGCTACCTGTATAAATATGGAAATAGCACCGCTATCTGTTTGAACATGGAAATATCAGCCCCTCTATCTGTATGAACATGGAAATATCTACACCGCTATCTCTATGAACATGGAAATATCTACACCGCTATCTGTTTGAACATGGAAATATCTAAACCGCTAACTGCATGAAAATGGAAATATCCACACAGCTATCTGCATATACATGGAAATATCTACACAGCTATCTCTTTACACATGGAAATAACTACCCCGCTATCTGTATAAACATGGAAATATCTATACCGCTATCTGTATGAACATAGAAAAATCTACACTGCTACCTGCATGAACATGGAAATATCTACACCGCTATCAGTATGAACATGGAAATATCTACACCGCTATCTGTATGAACATGGAAATATCTACACCGCTATCTGAACATGGAAATATCTACACCGCCATCTGTATGAACATGGAAATATCTGCACCGCCATCTGTATGAACATATAAATATCTACACCAACATCTGTATTAAGATGGAAATATCTATACCGCTATCTGAATAAACATGGAAATATCTTCACCGCTATCTGTATAAACATGGAAATATCTACACTGCTATCTGTATAAACATGGAAATATCTACACCGCTACCTGTATAAACATGGAAATATCAGCACCGCTATCTGTATGAACATGGAAATATCTACACCGCTATCTGTATGAAAATGGAAATATCTACACCGCTATCTGTATGAACATGGAAATATCTACAAAGCTATCTGAATGAACATGGAAATACCTACACCGCTATCTGTTTGAACATGTAAATATCTACACCGCTAACTGCATGAAAATGGAAATATCTACAAAGCTATCTGCATATACACGGAAATATATACACAGCTATCTCTTTACACACGGAAATAACTACACCGCTATATTTATAAACATGGAAATATCTACACCACCATCTGTATGAACATGGAAATATCTGCACCGCCATCTGCATGAACATATAAATATCTACACCGCCATCTGTATTAAGAAGGAGATATTTACACCGCTATCTGTATAATCATGGAAATATCTACGCCTCTGCCTGTATAAACATGGAAATATCAGCACCGCTATCTGTATGAACATGGAAATATCTACACCGCTACCTGTATGAACATGGAAATATCTACACCGCTATCTGTATGAACATGGAATTATCTACACCGCTATCTGTATGAGCATGGAAATATCTACACCACTATCTGTATGAACATGGAAATATCTACACCGCTATCTGTATGAACAAGGATATAACTACACAGCCATCTGGATGAACATGGAAATATCTACACCGCTATCTGTATGAACATGGAAATATCTTCACCGCCATCTGTATGAACATGGATATGTCTACTCAGCCATCTGGATGAACATGGAAATATCTACAACGCTATCTGTATGAACATGGAAATATCTACACCGCTATCTGTGTAAACATGCATACATCTTCACCACTATCTGTATAAACATGGAAATATCTACACCGCTATCTCTATGAACATGGAAATATCTACACCGCTCTCTCTATGAACATGGAAATATCTACACTGCTATCTGTTTGAACATGGAAATATCTAAAACGCTATCTGCATGAAAATGGAAATATCTACACAGCTATCTGCATATACATGGGAATATCTACACAGCTATCTCTTTACACACGGAAATAACTACCCCGCTATCTGTATGAACATGGAAATAGCTACACCGCTATCTGTTTGAACATGGAAATATCTACACCGCTGTATGCATGAAAATGGAAATATCTACACAGCTATCTGCATATACATGGAAATATCTACACAGCTATCTCTTTATACATGGAAATAACTACACCGCTATCTCTATTAACATGGAAGTATCTACACCGCCATCTGTATGAACATGGAAATATCTGCACCACCATCTGTATGAACATATAAATATCTACACCGCCATCTGTATTAAGAAGGAGATATCTACACCGCTATCTGTATAAACATATAAATATCAACACCGCTATCTGTATAAACATAGAAATATCTACACCGCTATCTGTATAAACATGGAAATATCTACACCGCTACCTGTATAAATATGGAAATATCAGCACCGCTCTCGGTATGAACATGGAAATATCAGCACCGCTATCTCTATGAACATGGAAATATCTACACCGCTATCTGTATGAACATGGAAATATCTTCACCGCCATCTGTATGAACATGGATATATCTACACAGCCATCTGTATGAACATGGAAATATCTACACCGCTATCTGTATGAACATGGAAATATCTACACCGCTATCTGTATGAACATGGAAATATCTTCACCGCCATCTGTATGAACATGGATATGTCTACACAGCCATCTGAATGAACATGGAAATATCTACACCGCGATCTGTATGAACATGGAAATATCTACACCGCAATCTGTGTAAACATGCATACATCTTCACCGCTATCTGTATAAACATGGAAATATCTACACCGCTATCTGTATGAACATGGATATATCTACACAGCCATCTGGATGAACATGGAAATATCTACACCGCTATCTGCATGAACATGGAAATATCTACACCGCTATCTGTGTAAAGAAGCATACATCTTCACCGCAATCTGTATAAGCATGGAAATATCAACACCGCTTTCTGTATGATCGTGGAAATATCTACACCGCTATCTGTTTGAACATGGAAATATCTTCACCGCTATCTGCATGAAAATGGAAATATCTACACTGCTATCTGCATATACATGGAAATATCTACAAAGCTATATCTTTACACATGGAAATAACTACAGCGCTATCTCTATAAACATGGAAATATCTACTCCACCATCTGTATGAACATGGAAATATCTGCACCGCCATCTGTATGAACATATAAATATCTACACGGCCATCTGTATTAAGATGGAGATATCTACACCGCTATCTGTATAAACATGGAAATATCTACACCGCTATCTTTATAAACATGGAAATATCTACACTGCTATCTGTATAAACATGGAAATATCTACACCGCTACCTGTATAAACATGGAAATATCAGCACCGCTATCTGTATGAAGATGGAAATATCTACACCGCTATCTGTATGTACATGGAAATACCTACACCGCTATCTGCATGAACATGGAAATATCTACACCGCTATCTGTATGAACATGTAAATATCTACACCGCTATCTGTTTGAACATGGAAATATCTACACCGCTGTATGCATGAAAATGGAAATATCTACACAGCTATCTGCATATACATGGAAATATCTACACAGCTATCTCTTTACACATGGAAATAACTACACCGCTATCTCTATTAACATGGAAGTATCTACACCGCCATCTGTATGAACATGGAAATATCTGCACCGCCATCTGTATGAACATATAAATATCTACACCGCCATCTGTATTAAGAAGGAGATATCTACACCGCTATCTGTATAAACATATAAATATCAACACCGCTATCTGTATAAACATGGAAATATCTACACCGCTCTCTGTATAAACATGGAAATATCTACACCGCTACCTGTATAAACATGGAAATATCAGCACCGCTCTCGGTATGAACATGGAAATATCAGCACCGCTATCTCTATGAACATGGAAATATCTACACCGCTATGTGTGAACATGGAAATATCTTCACCGCCATCTGTATGAACATGGATATATCTACACATCCATCTGTATGAACATGGAAATATCTACACCTCTATCTATATGAACATGGAAATATCTACACCGCGATCTGTATGAACATGGAAATATCTACACCGCAATCTGTGTAAACATGCATACATCTTCACCGCTATCTGCATAAACTTGGAAATATCGACACCGCTATCTGTATAAACATGGAAATATTTACACCGCTATCTGTATAAACATGGAAATATCTATGCCTCTACCTGTATGAACATGGAAATATCAGCACCGCTATCTGTATGAACATGGAAACACCTACACAGCTATATGTATGAACATGGAAATATGTACAGCGCCATCTGTATGAACATGGAAATATCTTCACCGCCATCTGTATGAACATGGATATATCTACACAGCCATCTGGATGAACATGGAAATAACAGCACCGCCATCTGTATTAAGATGGAGATATCTACACCGCTATCTGTATAAACATGGAAATATCTACACCGCTACCTGTATAAACATGGAAATATCAGCACCACTATCTGTATGAACATGGAAAGATCTACACCGCTATCTCTATGAACGTGGAAATACCTACACCGCTATCTGTATGAACATACAAATAGCTACACCGCTATCTGTATGAACATGGAAATATCTACACCGCTATCTGTTTGAACATGGAAATATCTAAACCGCTATCTGCATGAAAATGGAAATATCTACACAGCTATCTGCATATACATGGAAATATCTACACAGCTATCTCTTTACACATGGAAATAACTACACCGCTATCTGTATGAACATGGAAATATCTGCACGGCCATCTGTATGATCATATAAATATCTACACGGCCATCTGTATTAAGATGGAGATATCTACACCGCTATCTGTATAAACATGGAAATATCTACACCGCTATCTGTATAAACATGGAAATATCTACACCGCTACCTGTATAAACATGGAAATAACAGCACCGCTACCTGTATAAACATGGAAATATCAGCACCACTATCTGTATGAACATGGATATATCTACACCACTATCTGTATGAACATGGAAATATCTACACCGCTAGATGTATAAACATGGAATTATCTTCACTGCCATCTGTATGAACATGGATATGTCTACACAGCCATCTGGATGAACATGGAAATATCTACACCGCTATCTGTATGAACATGGAAATAGCTACACCGCTATCTGTATGAACATGGAAATATCTGCACCGCCATCTTTATAAACATATAAATATCTACACCGCCATCTGTATTAACATGGAGATATCTACACCGCTATCTGTATAAACATGGAAATATCTACACCGCTATCTGTATGAACATGGATATATCTACACAGCCATCTGGATGACCATGGAAATATCTACACCGCTATCTGTATGAACATGGAAATATCTACACCGCTATCTGTGTAAATATGCATACATCTTCACCGCAATCTGTATAAACATGGAAATATCTTCACCGCTATCTGAATGAACATGGAAATGTCTACACCGCTATCTGTTTGAACATGGAAATATCTACACCGCTATCTGCATGAAAATGGAAATATCTACAGAGCTATCTGCATATACATGGAAATATCTACACAGCTATCTCTTTACACATGGAAATAACTACACCGCTATCTGTATGAACATGGAAATATCTACAACGCCATCTGTATGAACATGGAAATATCTGCACCGCCATCTGTATGAACATATAAATATCTACACGGCCATCTGTATTAAGATGGAGATATCTACACCGCTATCAGTATAAACATGGAAATTTCTACACCGCTATCTGTATAAACATGGAAATAACTACACCGCTATCTGTATAAACATGGAAATATCTACACCGCTACCTGTATAAACATGGAAATATCAGCACCGCTATCTGTATGAACATGGAAATATCAGCCCCTCTATCTGTATGAACATGGAAATACCTACACCGCTATATGTATGAACATGGAAATATCTACACCGCTATCCGTATGAACATGGAAATATCTACAACGCCATCTGTTTGAACATGGATATATCTACACAGCCATCTGGATGAACATGGAAATATCTACACCGCTATCTGTATGAACATGGAAATAGCTACACCGCTATCTGTATGAACATGGAAATATCTACACCACTATCTGTATGAACATGGAAATATCTACACCGCTATCTGTATGAACATGGAATTATCTTCACCGCCATCTGTATGAACATGGATATATCTGTACAGCCATCTGGATGAACATGGAAATATCTACACCACTATCTGTATGAACATGGAAATAGCTACACAGCTATCTGTATGAACATGGAAATATCTACACCGCTACCTGTATAAACATGGAAATATCAGCACAGCTATCTGTATGAACATGGAAATATCTACACCGCTATGTGTATGAAGATGGAAATATCTACACCGCTATCTGTATGAACATTGAAATAGCTACACCGCTATCTGTATGAACATGGAAATATCTACACCACTATCTGTATGAACATGGAAATATCTACAGCGCTATCTGTATGAACATGGATATATCTACACAGCCATCAGGATGAACATGGAAATATCTACACCGCTATCTGTATGAACATGGAAATATCTACACCACTATGTGTGTAAACTTGCATACATCTTCACCGCTATCTGTATAAACATTGAAATATATACACCGCTATCTGTTTGAACTTGGAAATATCTACACCGCTATCTGCATGAAAATGGAAATATCTACAGAGCTATCTGCATATACATGGAAATATCTACACAGCTATCTCTTTACACATGGAAATAACTACACCGCTATCTGTATGAACATGGAAATATCTACACCGCCATCTGTATGAACATGGAAATATCTGCACCGCCATCTTTATGAACATATAAATATATACACGGCCTTCTGTATTAAGATGGAGATATCTACACCGCTATCAGTATAAACATGGAAATATCTACACCGCTATCTGTATAAACATGGAAATAACTAAACCGCTATCTGTATAAACATGGAAATATCTACACCGCTACCTGTATAAACATGGAAATATCAGCACCGCTATCTGTATGAACATGGAAATATCTACACCGCTATGTGTATGAAGATGGAAATATATACAACGCCATCTGTGTGAACATGGATATATCTACACAGCCATCTGGATGAACATGGAAATATCTAAACCGCTATCTGTATGAACATGGAAATAGCTACACCGCTATCTGTATGAACATGGAAATAGCTACACAGCTATCTGTATGAACATGGAAATATCTACATCGCTACCTGTATAAACATGGAAATATCAGCACCGCTATCTGTATGAACATGGAAATATCAGCCCCTCTATCTGTATGAACATGGAAATACCTACACCGCTATATGTTTGAACATGGAAATATCTACACCGCTATCCGTATGAACATGGAAATATCTACAACGCCATCTGTTTGAACATGGATATATCTACACAGCCATCTGGATGAACATGGAAATATCTACACCGCTATCTGTATGAACATGGAAATAGCTACACCGCTATCTGTATGAACATGGAAATATCTACACCACTATCTGTATGAACATGGAAATATCTACACCGCTATCTGTATGAACATGGAATTATCTTCACCGCCATCTGTATGAACATGGATATATCTGTACAGCCATCTGGATGAACATGGAAATATCTACACCACTATCTGTATGAACATGGAAATAGCTACACAGCTATCTGTATGAACATGGAAATATCTACACCGCTACCTGTATAAACATGGAAATATCAGCACAGCTATCTGTATGAACATGGAAATATCTACACCGCTATGTGTATGAAGATGGAAATATCTACACCGCTATCTGTATGAACATGGAAATAGCTACACCGCTATCTGTATGAACATGGAAATATCTACACCACTATCTGTATGAACATGGAAATATCTACACCGCTATCTGTATGAACATGGATATATCTACACAGCCATCTGGATGAACATGGAAATATCTACACCGCTATCTGTATGAACATGGAAATATCTACACCACTATGTGTGTAAACTTGCATACATCTTCACCGCTATCTGTATAAACATGGAAATATCTACACCGCTATCTGTTTGAACATGGAAATATCTACACCGCTATCTGCATGAAAATGGAAATATCTACACAGCTATCTGCATATACATGGAAATATCTACACAGCTATCTCTTTACACATGGAAATAACTACACCGCTATCTGTATGAACATGGAAATATCTGCACGGCCATCTGTATGATCATATAAATATCTACACCGCCATCTGTATTAAGATGGAGATATCTACACCGCTATCTGTATAAACATGGAAATATCTACACCGCTATCTGTATAAACATGGAAATATCTACACCGCTACCTGTATAAACATGGAAATAACAGCACCGCTACCTGTATAAACATGGAAATATCAGCACCACTATCTGTATGAACATGGATATATCTACACCACTATCTGTATGAACATGGAAATATCTACACCGCTAGATGTATAAACATGGAATTATCTTCACTGCCATCTGTATGAACATGGATATGTCTACACAGCCATCTGGATGAACATGGAAATATCTACACCGCTATCTGTATGAACATGGAAATAGCTACACCGCTATCTGTAGGAACATGGAAATATCTACACCGCTATCTGTTTGAACATGGAAATATCTACACCGCTGTCTGAATGGAAATGGAAATATCTACACAGCTATCTGCATATACATGGAAATATCTACACAGCTACCTCTTTACACATGGAAATAACTACACCGCTATCACTATAAACTTGGAAATATCTACACCGCAATCTGTATGCACATGGAAATATCTGCACCGCCATCTGTATGAACATATAAACATCTACACCGCCATCTGTATTAAGAAGGAGATATCTACACCGCTATCAGTATAAACATGGAAATATCTATACCGCTATCTGTATAAACATGGAAATTTCTACACCGCTATCTGTATAAACATGGAAATATCTACACCGCTACCTGTATAAACATGGAAATATCAGCACCGCTATCGGTATGAACATGGAAATATCTACACCGCTATCTGTATGAACATGGAAATATCAACACCGCTATCTGTATGAACATGGAAATATTTTCACCGTCATCTGTATGAACATGGATATATCTACACAGCCATCTGTATGAAAATGGAAATATCTACACCGCTATCTGTATGAACATGGAAATATCTATACCGCTGTCTGTATGAACATGGAAATATCTTCACCGCCATCTGTATGAACATGGATATGTCTACACAGCCATCTGGATGAACATGGAAATATCTACACCGCGATCTGTATGAACATGGAAATATCTACACCGCTATCTGTTTGAACATGGAAATATCTAAACCCCTATCTTCAAGAAAATAGAAATATCTACACAGCTATCTGCATATACATGGAAATATCTACAAAGCTATCTCTATACACATGGAAATACCTGCACCACTATCTCTATAAACATGGAAATATCTACAGCGCCATCTGTATGATCATGGAAATATCTGCACCGCCATCTGTATGAACATTTAAATATCTACACCGCCATCTGCTTTAAGATGGAGATATCTTCACCGCTATCTGTATAAACTTGGAAATATCCACACCGCTACCTGTATAAACATGGAAATATCTACACTGCTACCTGTATAAACATGGAAATATCTAAACCGCTACCTGTATAAACATGGAAATAGCACCGCTATCTGTATGAACATGGAAATATCAGCCCCTCTATCTGTATGAACATGGAAATATCTACTCCGCTATCTGTATAAACATGGAAATATCTACACTGCTGCCTGTATAAACATGGAAATATCTAAACCGCTACCTGTATAAACATGGAAATAGCACCGCTATCTGTATGAACATGGAAATAACAGCCCCTCTATCTGTGTGAACATGGAAATATCTACACCGCTATCTGTATAAACATGGAAATATCTACACCGCTACCTGTATAAACATGGAAATATCAGCACCGCTATCAGTATGAACATGGAAATATCTACACCGCTATCTGTATGAACATGGAAATATCTACACCGCTATCTGTATGAACATGGAAATAACTTCACCGCCATCAGTATGAACATGGATATATCTACACCGCTATCTGTATAAACATGGATATATCTACACCGCTCTCTGTATAAACATGGAAATATCTACACTGCTACCTGTATAAACATGGAAATATCTAAACCGCTACCTGTATAAATATGGAAATAGCACCGCTATCTGTTTGAACATGGAAATATCAGCCCCTCTATCTGTATGAACATGGAAATATCTACACCGCTATCTCTATGAACATGGAAATATCTACACCGCTATCTGTTTGAACATGGAAATATCTAAACCGCTAACTGCATGAAAATGGAAATATCCACACAGCTATCTGCATATACATGGAAATATCTACACAGCTATCTCTTTACACATGGAAATAACTACCCCGCTATCTGTATAAACATGGAAATATCTATACCGCTATCTGTATGAACATAGAAAAATCTACACTGCTACCTGCATGAACATGGAAATATCTACACCGCTATCTGTATGAACATGGAAATATCTACACCGCTATCTGTATGAACATGGAAATATCTACACCGCTATCTGAACATGGAAATATCTACACCGCCATCTGTATGAACATGGAAATATCTGCACCGCCATCTGTATGAACATATAAATATCTACACCAACATCTGTATTAAGATGGAAATATCTATACCGCTATCTGAATAAACATGGAAATATCTTCACCGCTATCTGTATGAACATGGAAATATCTACACCGCTATCTGTATGAAAATGGAAATATCTACACCGCTATCTGTATGAACATGGAAATATCTACAAAGCTATCTGAATGAACATGGAAATACCTACACCGCTATCTGTTTGAACATGTAAATATCTACACCGCTAACTGCATGAAAATGGAAATATCTACAAAGCTATCTGCATATACACGGAAATATATACACAGCTATCTCTTTACACACGGAAATAACTACACCGCTATATTTATAAACATGGAAATATCTACACCACCATCTGTATGAACATGGAAATATCTGCACCGCCATCTGTATGAACATATAAATATCTACACCGCCATCTGTATTAAGAAGGAGATATTTACACCGCTATCTGTATAATCATGGAAATATCTACGCCTCTGCCTGTATAAACAAGGAAATATCAGCACCGCTATCTGTATGAACATGGAAATATCTACACCGCTACCTGTATGAACATGGAAATATCTACACCGCTATCTGTATGAACATGGAATTATCTACACCGCTATCTGTATGAGCATGGAAATATCTACACCACTATCTGTATGAACATGGAAATATCTACACCGCTATCTGTATGAACAAGGATATAACTACACAGCCATCTGGATGAACATGGAAATATCTACACCGCTATCTGTATGAACATGGAAATATCTTCACCGCCATCTGTATGAACATGGATATGTCTACTCAGCCATCTGGATGAACATGGAAATATCTACACCGCTATCTGTATGAACATGGAAATATCTACACCGCTATCTGTGTAAACATGCATACATCTTCACCACTATCTGTATAAACATGGAAATATCTACACTGCTATCTCTATGAACATGGAAATATCTACACCGCTCTCTCTATGAACATGGAAATATCTACACTGCTATCTGTTTGAACATGGAAATATCTAAAACGCTATCTGCATGAAAATGGAAATATCTACACAGCTATCTGCATATACATGGGAATATCTACACAGCTATCTCTTTACACACGGAAATAACTACCCCGCTATCTGTATGAACATGGAAATAGCTACACCGCTATCTGTTTGAACATGGAAATATCTACACCGCTGTATGCATGAAAATGGAAATATCTACACAGCTATCTGCATATACATGGAAATATCTACACAGCTATCTCTTTATACATGGAAATAACTACACCGCTATCTCTATTAACATGGAAGTATCTACACCGCCATCTGTATGAACATGGAAATATCTGCACCACCATCTGTATGAACATATAAATATCTACACCGCCATCTGTATTAAGAAGGAGATATCTACACCGCTATCTGTATAAACATATAAATATCAACACCGCTATCTGTATAAACATAGAAATATCTACACCGCTATCTGTATAAACATGGAAATATCTACACCGCTACCTGTATAAATATGGAAATATCAGCACCGCTCTCGGTATGAACATGGAAATATCAGCACCGCTATCTCTATGAACATGGAAATATCTACACCGCTATCTGTATGAACATGGAAATATCTTCACCGCCATCTGTATGAACATGGATATATCTACACAGCCATCTGTATGAACATGGAAATATCTACACCGCTATCTGTATGAACATGGAAATATCTACACCGCTATCTGTATGAACATGGAAATATCTTCACCGCCATCTGTATGAACATGGATATGTCTACACAGCCATCTGAATGAACATGGAAATATCTACACCGCGATCTGTATGAACATGGAAATATCTACACCGCAATCTGTGTAAACATGCATACATCTTCACCGCTATCTGTATAAACATGGAAATATCTACACCGCTATCTGTATGAACATGGATATATCTACACAGCCATCTGGATGAACATGGAAATATCTACACCGCTATCTGCATGAACATGGAAATATCTACACCGCTATCTGTGTAAAGAAGCATACATCTTCACCGCAATCTGTATAAGCATGGAAATATCAACACCGCTTTCTGTATGAACGTGGAAATATCTACACCGCTATCTGTTTGAACATGGAAATATCTTCACCGCTATCTGCATGAAAATGGAAATATCTACACTGCTATCTGCATATACATGGAAATATCTACAAAGCTATATCTTTACACATGGAAATAACTACAGCGCTATCTCTATAAACATGGAAATATCTACTCCACCATCTGTATGAACATGGAAATATCTGCACCGCCATCTGTATGAACATATAAATATCTACACGGCCATCTGTATTAAGATGGAGATATCTACACCGCTATCTGTATAAACATGGAAATATCTACACCGCTATCTTTATAAACATGGAAATATCTACACTGCTATCTGTATAAACATGGAAATATCTACACCGCTACCTGTATAAACATGGAAATATCAGCACCGCTATCTGTATGAAGATGGAAATATCTACACCGCTATCTGTATGTACATGGAAATACCTACACCGCTATCTGCATGAACATGGAAATATCTACACCGCTATCTGTATGAACATGTAAATATCTACACCGCTATCTGTTTGAACATGGAAATATCTACACCGCTGTATGCATGAAAATGGAAATATCTACACAGCTATCTGCATATACATGGAAATATCTACACAGCTATCTCTTTACACATGGAAATAACTACACCGCTATCTCTATTAACATGGAAGTATCTACACCGCCATCTGTATGAACATGGAAATATCTGCACCGCCATCTGTATGAACATATAAATATCTACACCGCCATCTGTATTAAGAAGGAGATATCTACACCGCTATCTGTATAAACATATAAATATCAACACCGCTATCTGTATAAACATGGAAATATCTACACCGCTCTCTGTATAAACATGGAAATATCTACACCGCTACCTGTATAAACATGGAAATATCAGCACCGCTCTCGGTATGAACATGGAAATATCAGCACCGCTATCTCTATGAACATGGAAATATCTACACCGCTATGTGTGAACATGGAAATATCTTCACCGCCATCTGTATGAACATGGATATATCTACACATCCATCTGTATGAACATGGAAATATCTACACCTCTATCTATATGAACATGGAAATATCTACACCGCGATCTGTATGAACATGGAAATATCTACAACGCAATCTGTGTAAACATGCATACATCTTCACCGCTATCTGCATAAACTTGGAAATATCGACACCGCTATCTGTATAAACATGGAAATATCTACACCGCTATCTGTATAAACATGGAAATATCTATGCCTCTACCTGTATGAACATGGAAATATCAGCACCGCTATCTGTATGAACATGGAAACACCTACACAGCTATATGTATGAACATGGAAATATGTACAGCGCCATCTGTATGAACATGGAAATATCTTCACCGCCATCTGTATGAACATGGATATATCTACACAGCCATCTGGATGAACATGGAAATAACAGCACCGCCATCTGTATTAAGATGGAGATATCTACACCGCTATCTGTATAAACATGGAAATATCTACACCGCTACCTGTATAAACATGGAAATATCAGCACCACTATCTGTATGAACATGGAAAGATCTACACCGCTATCTCTATGAACGTGGAAATACCTACACCGCTATCTGTATGAACATACAAATAGCTACACCGCTATCTGTATGAACATGGAAATATCTACACCACTATCTGTATAAACATGGAAAGATCTACACCGGTATCTGTATGAACATGGATATATCTACAAAGCCATCTGGATGAACATGGAAATATCTACACCGCTATCTGCATGAACATGGAAATATCTACACCGCTATCTGTGTAAAGAAGCATACATCTTCACCGCAATCTGTATAAGCATGGAAATATCAACACCGCTTTCTGTATGAACGTGGAAATATCTACACCGCTATCTGTTTGAAAATGGAAATATCTAAACCGCTATCAGCATGAAAATGGAAATATCTACACAGCTATCTGCATATACATGGAAATATCTACACAGCTATCTCTTTACACATGGAAATAACTACACCGCTATCTGTATGAACATGGAAATATCTACACCGCCATCTGTAAGAACATGGAAATATATGCACAACCATCTGTATGAACATATAAATATCTACACCGCGAACTGTTTTAAGATGGAGATATCTACACCGCTATCTGTATAAATATGGAAATATCTACACCGCTATCTGTATAAACATGGAAATATCTACACCGCTATCTGTATAAACATGGAAATATCCACACCGCTATCTGTATAAACATGGAAATATCAGCACCGCTATCTGTATGAAGATGGAAATATCAGCCCCTCTATCTGTATGAACATGGAAATATCTACACCACTATCTGTACGAACATTGAAATATCTACACCGCTATCTGTATGAACATGGAATTATCTTCACCGCCATCTGTATGAACATAGATATGTCTACACACCCATCTGGATGAACATGGAAATATCTGCACCGCTATCTGTATGAACACGGAAATACCTACACCGCTATCTGTATGAACATGGAAATATCTACACCACTATCTGTATGAACATGGAAATATCTACACCGCTATCTGTATGGACATGGAAATATCTTCACCGCCATCTGTATGAACATGGAAATATCTACACCGCTACCTGTATAAACATGGAAATATCAGCACCGCTATCTGTATGAACATGGAAATATCTACACCGCTATCTCTATGAACATGGAAATTTCTACACCGCTATCTGTATGAACATGGAAATAGCTACACCGCTATCTGAATGAACATGGAAATATCTACACCACTACCTGTATGAACATGGAAATATCTACACCGCTATCTGTATGAACATGGATATATCTACACAGCCATCTGGATGAACACGGAAATATCTACACCGCTATCTGTGTGAACATGGAAATATCTACACCGCTATCTGTGTAAATATGCATACATCTTCACCGCAATCTGTATAAACATGGAAATATCTACACCGCTATCTGTATGAACGTGGAAATATCTACAACGCTATCTGTATGAACATGGAAGTATCTACACCGCTATCTGTATGAACATGGAAATATCTTCACCGCCATCTGTATGAACATGGATATATCCACACACCCATCTGGATGAACATGGAAATATCTACACCGCTATCAGTATGAACATGGAAATATCTACAGTGCTATCTGTGTAAACATGCATACATCTTCACCGCTATCTCCATGAAAATGGAAATATCTACACAGCTATCTGCATATACATGGAAATATCTACAAAGCTATCTCTTTACACATGGAAATAAATACACTGCTATCTCTATAAACATGGAAATATCTACACCGCCATCTGTATGAACATGGAAATATCTGCACCACCATCTGTATGAACATACAAATATCTACACCACCATCTGTATTAAGATGGAGATATCTACACCGCTATCTGTATAAACTTGGAAATATCTACACCGCTATCTGTATAAACATGGAAATATCTACACCGCTATCTGTATGAACATGGAAATATCTACACCGCTATCTGTATGAACATGGATATATCTACAGAGCCATCTGGATGAACACGGAAATATCTGCACCGCTATCTGTATGAACATGGAAATATCTACACCGCTATCTGTGTAAATATGCATACATCTTCACCGCAATCTGTATAAACATGGAAATATCTACACCGCTATCTGTATGAACACGGAAATATCTACACCGCTATCTGTTTGAACATGGAAATATGTACACCGCTATCTGCTTGAAAATGGAATTATCTACACTGCTATCTGCATATACATGGAAATATCTACACAGCTATCTCTTTACACATGGAAATAACTACACCGCTATCTGTATGAACATGGAAATATCTACACCGCCATCTGTATGAACATGGAAATATCTGCACCGACATCTGTATGAACGTATACATATCTAGACTGCCATCTATATTAAGATGGAGATATCTACACCGCTATCTGTATAAACATGGAAATATCTACACCGCTACCTGTATAAACATGGAAATATCAGCACCGCTATCTGTATGAACATGGAAATATCAGCCCCTCTATATGTATGAACATGGAAATATCTACACCACTATATGTATGAACATGGAAATATCTACACCACTATCCATATGAGCATGGAAATATCTTCACCGCCATCTGTATGAACATGGATATATCTACACAGCCATCTGGATGAACATGGAAATATCTACAAGGCTATCTGTATGAACATGGAAATAGCTACACCGCTATCTGTATGAACATGGAAATATCTACACCACTATCTGTATGAACATAGAAATATCTACACCGCTATCTGTATGAACATGGAAATATCTTCAGCGCCATCTGTATGAAAATGGATATATCTACACAGCCATATGGATGAACATGGAAATATCTACACCGCTATCTGTATGAACATGGAAATAGCTACACCGCTATCTGTATGAACATGGAAATAGCTACACCGCCATCTGTATGAACATGGAAATATCTGCACCGCCATCTGTATGAACATATAAATATCTACACCGCCATCTGTATTAAGATGGAGATATCTACACCGCTATCTGTATAAACCTGGAAATATCTACACCGCTATCTGTATAAACATGGAAATATCCACACCGCTATCTGTATAAACATGGAAATATCCACACCGCTACCTGTATAAACATGGAAATATCAGCACCGCTATCTGTATGAACATGGAAATATCTACACCGCTATCTGTACGAACATGGAAATAGCTACACCGCTATCTGTATGAACATGGAAATATCTTCACCGCTATCTGTGTAAACTTGCATACATCTTCAACGTTATCTGAATAAACATGGAAATATCTACACCGCTATCTGTATGAACATGGTAACCTCTACACCTCAATCTGTTTGAACATGGAAATATCTAAACCGCTATCTGCAAGAAAATGGAAATATCTACACAGCTATCTGCATATACATGGAAATATCTACACAGCTATCTCTTTACACATGGAAATAACTACACCGCTATCTGTATGAACATGGAAATATCTACACCGCCATCTGTATGAACATGGAAATATCTGCACGGCCATCTGTATGGACATATAAATATCTACACCGCCATCTGTATTAAGATGGATATATCTACACCACTATCTGTATAAACATGGAAATATCTACACCGCTGTCTGTATAAACATGGAAATATCTAAACCGCTATCTGTATAAACATGGAAATATCTACTCCGCTACCTGTGTAAACGTGGAAATATCAGCACCGCTCTCTGTATCAACATGGAAATATCAGCCCCTCTATCTGTATGGACATGGAAATATCTACACCACTATCTGTATGAACATGGAAATATCTACACCGCTTTCTGTATGAACATGGAAATATCTTCACCGCCATCTGTATGAACATGGATATATCAACACAGCCATATGGATGAACATGGAAATATCTACACCGCTATCTGCATGAACATGGAAATAGCTACACCGCTATCTGTATGAACATGGAAATAGCTACACCGCCATCTGTATGAACATGGAAATATCTGCACCGCCATCTGTATGAACATATAAATATCTACACCGCCATCAGTATTAAGATCGAGATATCTACACCGCTATCTGTATAAACCTGGAAATATCTACACCGCTATCTGTATAAACATGGAAATATCCACACTGCTATCTGTATAAACATGGAAATATCCACACCGCTACCTATATAAACATGGAAATATCAGCACCGCTAACTGTATGAACATGGAAATATCTACACCGCCATCTGTATGAACATGGAAATATCTGCACGACCATCTGTATGAACATATAAATATCTACACCGCCATCTGTATTAAGATGGAGAAATCTACACCGCTATCTGTATAAACATGGAAATATCTACACAGCTATCACTATGAACATGGAAATATCTACACCGCTATCTGTATAAACATGGAAATATCTACACCGCTACCTGTATAAACTTGTAAATATCAGCACCACTATCTGTATGAACATGGAAATATCAGCCCCTCTATCTGTATGAACATGGAAATATCTACACCACTATATGTATGAACATGGAAATATCTACACCGCAATCCATATGAGCATGGAAATATCTTCACCGCCATCTGTATGAACATGGATATATCTACACAGCCATCTGGATGAACATGGAAATATCTACACGGCTATCTGTAAGAACATGGAAATAGCTACACCGCTATCTGTATGAACATGGAAATATCTACAGCACTATCTGTATAAACATGGAAATATCTACACCGCTATCTGTAAGAACATGGAAATATCTTCACCACCATCTGTATGAAAATGGATATGTATACACAGCCATATGGATGAACATGGAAATATCTACACCGCTATCTGCGTGAACATGGAAATAGCTACACCGCCATCTGTATGAACATGGAAATATCTGCACCGCCATCTGTATGAACATACAAATATCTACACCGCCATCTGTATTAAGATGGAGATATCTACACCGCTATCTGTATAAACCTGGAAATATCTACACCGCTATCTGTATAAACATGGAAATATCCACACCGCTATCTGTATAAACATGGAAATATCCACACCGCTACCTGTATAAACATGGAAATATCAGCACCGCTATCAGTATGAACTTGGAAATATCTACACCGCTATCTGTACGAACATGGAAATATCTACACCGCTATCTGTATGAACATGGAAATAGCTACACCGCTATCTGTATGAACATGGAAATATCTACACCACTATCTGTATGAACATGGAAATATCTACACCGCTATCTGTATGAACATGGATATATCTACACAGCCATCTGGATGAACATTTAAATATCTACACCGCTATCTGTATGAACATGGAAATATCTTCACCGCTATCTGTGTAAACTTGCATACACCTTCACCGCTATCTGTATAAACATGGAAATATCTACACCGCTATCTGTATGAACATGGAAATATCTACACCGCTATCTGTATGAACATGGAAATATCCACACCGCTATCTGTACGAACATGGAAATATCTACACCGCTATCTGTATGAACATGCAAATATCTACACAGCTATCTGTATATCAATGGAAATATCTACACTGCTATCTCTATAAACATGGAAATAACTACACTGCTATCGGTATAAACATGGAAATATCTACACCGCCACCTGTATGAACATGGAAATGTCTACACTGCCATCCATACGAACATGGAAATATCTACACCGCCATCTCTATTAACATGGAAATATCTACACCGCCATTTGTATGAACATGGAAATATCTACACTGCCATCAGTATGAACATAGAAATATCTACACCGCCATATCTATAAACGTGGAAATATCTACATCGCTATCTGTATGAACTTGGAAATACCTACACCGCTACCTGTATGAACATGCAAATATCTACACAACTATCTGTATATAAATGGAAATATCTACACTGCTATCTCTACAAACATGGAAATAACTACACTGCTATCTGTATAAACATGGAAATATCTACACCGCCATCTCTATGAACATGGAATTATCTACACCGCCATTTGTATCAACATGGAAATATCTACACCGCCATCTCTATAAAAGTGGAAATATCTAAACCGCTATCTGTTTGAACATGGAAATATCTACACTGCTATCTGTACAAAAGTGGAAATATCTATACCACTATCTCTATAAACATGGAAATATCTACACCGCTATCTCTATAAACTTGGAAATATCTACACCAGTACGTGTATCAACATGGAAATATCTACACCGCTATCTCTATGAACATGGAAATATCTACACCGCCATCTGTATGAACATGGAAATATCTACACCGCTAACTGTATGACCATGGAAATATCCACAACGCTATTGGTATGAAGATGGAAATATCTACACCGTTATCTGTATGAACATGGAAATATCTACACCGCTATCTGTATGAACATGGAAATATCTACACCGCTATCTGTATTAAGATGGAAATATCTACAAAGCTATCTTTATGAACATGCAAATATCTACCCAGCTATCTGTAAAATTGAAATTATCTACACCACTATCTCTATAAACGTGGAAATAACTACACTGCTATCTGTATAAACATGGAAATATCTACAACGCCATCTCTATGAACATGGAAATATCTACACTGCCATTTCTATGAACATGGAAATATCTACACCGCCATCTCTATGAACATGGAAATATCTACACCGCCATTTTTATGAACATGGAAATATCTACACCGACATCTGTATGAACATGGAAATATCTTCACCGCCATCTGTATGAACATGGATATATCTACACCAACATCTGGATGAACATGGAAATATCTACACCGCTATCTGCATGAACATTGAAATATCTACACAGCTGTCTGCATATGCATGGAAATATCTACACAGATTTCTCTTCAAATATGGAAATAACTACCGCGCTGTCTCTATAAACTTCGAAATATCTACACCGCCATCTGTATGAACATGGAAATATCTACACCGCCATCTGTACGAACATGGACATATCTACACCGCCATCTGTATTAAGATGGAAATATCTACACCACAACCTGTATAAACATGGAAATATCTACACCGCTACCTGTATAAACATGGAAATATCCGCACCGCTATCTGTATGAACATGGAAATATCTACACCGCTATCTCTATGAACATGGAAATATCTACACCGCTATCTGTTTGAACATGGAAATATCTAAACCGCTATCTGCATGAAAATGGAAATATGTACACAGCTAACTGCATATATATGGAAATATCTACACAGCTATCTCTTTACACATGGAAATAACTACACCGCTATCTGTATGAACATGGAAATATCTTCACCGCCATCTGTATGAAGATGGATATATATACACAGCCATCTGGATGAACATGGTAATATCTACACCGCTATCTGTATGAACATGGAAATATCTACTCCGCTATCTGTGTAAAGATGCATACATCTTCACCGCCATCTGTATAAACATGGAAATATCTACACTGCTATCTGCATGAACATGGAAATATCTACACCGCTATCTGTTTGAACATGGAAATATCTACACCGCTATCTGCATGAAAATGGAAATATCTACACAGCGATCTGCACATACATGGAAACATCTACAAAGCTATCTCTTTACACATGGAAATAACTACAGCGCTATCTCTATAAACATGCAAATATCTACACCACCATCTGTATGAACATGGAAATATATGCACCGCCAACTGTATGAACATATAAATAACTACACCGCCATGTGTATTAAGATGGAGATATCTACACCGCTATCTGTATAAACATGGAAATATCTACACCTTTACCTGTATGAACATGAAAATATCTACACCGCTATCTGTAGGAACATGGAAATATCTACACCGCTATCTGTTTGAACATGGAAATATCTACACCGCTGTCTGCATGGAAATGGAAATATCTACACAGCTATCTGCATATACATGGAAATATCTACACAGCTACCTCTTTACACATGGAAATAACTACACCGCTATCCCTATAAACTTGGAAATATCTACACCGCCATCTGTATGCACATGGAAATATCTGCACCGCCATCTGTATGAACATATAAACATCTACACCGCCATCTGTATTAAGAAGGAGATATCTACACCGCTATCTGTATAAACATGGAAATATCTATACCGCTATCTGTATAAACATGGAAATTTCTACACCGCTATCTGTATAAACATGGAAATATCTACACCGCTACCTGTATAAACATGGAAATATCAGCACCGCTATCGGTATGAACATGTAAATATCTACACCGCTATCTGTATGAACATGGAAATATCAACACCGCTATCTGTATGAACATGGAAATATCTTCACCGTCATCTGTATGAACATGGATATATCTACACAGCCATCTGTATGAACATGGAAATATCTACACCGCTATCTGTATGAACATGGAAATATCTATACCGCTGTCTGTATGAACATGGAAATATCTTCACCGCCATCTGTATGAACATGGATATGTCTACACAGCCATCTGGATGAACATGGAAATATCTACACCGCGATCTGTATGAACATGGAAATATCTTCACCGCTATCTGTTTGAACTTGGAAATATCTAAACCCCTATCTGCATGAAAATAGAAATATCTACACAGCTATCTGCATATACATGGAAATATCTACAAAGCTATCTCTATACACATGGAAATAACTGCACCACTATCTCTATAAACATGGAAATATCTCCAGCGCCATCTGTATGAACATGGAAATATCTGCACCGCCATCTGTATGAACATTTAAATATCTACACCGCCATCTGCTTTAAGATGGAGATATCTTCACCGCTATCTGTATAAACTTGGAAATATCTACACCGCTACCTGTATAAACATGGAAATATCAGCACCGCTATCTGTATGAACATGGAAATATCTACACCACTATGTCTGTGAACATGGAAATATCTACACCGCTATCTGTTTAAACATGGAAATATCTAAACCGCTATCTGCATGAAAATGGAAATATCTACACAGCTATCTGCATATACATGGAAATATCTACACAGCTATCTCTTTACACATGGAAATAACTACACCGCTATCTGTATGAACATGGAAATATCTTCACCGCCATCTGTATGAACATGGATATACCTATACAGCCATCTGGATGAACATGGAAATATCTACACCGCTATATGTATGAACATGGAAATATCTACACCGCTATCTGTGTAAATATGCATACACCTTCACCGCAATCTGTATAAACATGGAAATATCTACACCGCTATCTGTATGAACATGGAAATATCTACACCGTTGTTTGAACATGGAAATATCTACACCGCAATCTGTGTAAACATGCATACATCTTCACCGCTATAAGTATAAACATGGAAATATCTACACTGCTATCTGTATGAACATGGAAATATCTACAACGCTATCTGTATGAACATGGAAATATCTACACCGCTATCTGTTTGAACATGGAAATATCTACACCGCTATCTGCATGAAAATGGAAATATCTACACTGCTATCTGCATATTCATGGAAATATCTACACAGCTATCTCTTTACTCATGGAAATAGCTACACCGCTATCTGTATGAACATGGAAATAACTACACCGCCATCTGTATGAACATGGAAATATCTGCACCGCCAACTGTATGAACATATAAATATCTACACCGCCATCTGTATTAAGATGGAGATATCTACACCGCTATCTGTATAAACATGGAAATATCTACACCGCTATCTGTATAAACATGGAAATATCTACACTGCTATCTGTATAAACATGGAAATATCTACACCGCTACTTGTATAAACATGGAAATATCAGCACCGCTATCAGTATGAACATGGAAATATCTACACCGCTATCTGTATGAACATGGAAATATCTACACCGCTATCTGTATGAACATGGAAATAACTTCACCGCCATCAGTATGAACATGGATATATCTACACCGCTATCTGTATAAACATGGATATATCTACACCGCTCTCTGTATAAACATGGAAATATCTACACTGCTACCTGTATAAACATGGAAATATCTAAACCGCTACATGTATAAACATGGAAATAGCACCGCTATCTGTATGAACATGGAAATATCAGCCCCTCTATCTGTATGAACATGGAAATATCTACACCGCTATCTCTATGAACATGGAAATATCTACACCGCTATCTGTTTGGACATGGAAATATCTAAACCGCTATCTGCATGAAAATGGAAATATCCACACAGCTATCTGCATATACATGGAAATATCTACACAGCTATCTCTTTACACATGGAAATAACTACACCGCTATCTGTATAAACATGGAAATATCTGCACCGCTATCTGTATGAACATAGAAAAATCTACACCGCTACCTGTATGAACATGGAAATATCTACACCGCTATCTGTATGAAAATGGAAATATCTACACCGCTATCTGTATGAACATGGAAATATCTACACCGCTATCTGAACATGGAAATATCTACACCGCCATCTGTATGAACATGGAAATATCTGCACCGCCATCTATATGAACATATAAATATCTACACCAACATCTGTTTTAAGATGGAGATATCTATACCGCTATCTGAATAAACATGGAAATATCTACACCGCTATCTGTATAAACATGGAAATATCTACACCGCTATCTGTATAAACATGGAAATATCTACACCGCTACCTGTATAAACATGGAAATATCAGCACCGCTATCTGTATGAACATGGAAATATCTACACCGCTATCTGTATGAACATGGAAATATATACACCGCTACCTGTATGAACATGGAAATATCTACAAAGCTATCTGAATGAACATGGAAATACCTACACCGCTATCTGTTTGAACATGTAAATATCTACACCGCTAACTGCATGAAAATGGAAATATCTACAAAGCTATCTGCATATACATGGAAATATATACACAGCTATCTCTTTACACACGGAAATAACTACACCGCTATATTTATAAAGATGGAAATATCTACACCACCATCTGTATGAACATGGAATTATCTGCACCGCCATCTGTATGAACATATAAATATCTACACCGCCATCTGTATTAAGAAGGAGATATCTACACCGCTATCTGTATAATCATGGAAATATCTACACCGCTGCCTGTATAAACATGGAAATATCAGCACCGCTATCTGTATGAACATGGAAATATCTACACCGCTACCTGTATGAACGTGGAAATATCTACACCGCTATCTGTATGAACATGGAATTATCTACACCGCTATCTGTATGAACATGGAAATATCTACACCGCTATCTGTATGAACATGGAAATATCTACACCGCTATCTGTATGAACAAGGATATAACTACACAGCCATCTGGATGAACATGGAAATATCTACACCGCTATCTGTATGAACATGGAAATATCTTCACCGCCATCTGTATGAACATGGATATGTCTACACAGCCATCTGGATGAACATGGAAATATCTACACCGCTATCTGTATGAACATGGAAATATCTACACCGCTATCTGTGTAAACATGCATACATCTTCACCACTATCTGTATAAACATGGAAATATCTACACCGCTATCTCTATGAACATGGAAATATCTACACCGCTATCTCTATGAACATGGAAATATCTACACCGCTATCTGTTTGAACATGGAAATATCTACACCGCTATGTCTATGAACATGGAAATATCTACACCGCTATCTGTTTAAACATGGAAATATCTAAAACGCTATCTGCATGAAAATGGAAATATCTACACAGCTATCTGCATATACATGGAAATATCTACACAGCTATCTCTTCACACACGGAAATAACTACACCGCTATCTGTATGAACATGGAAATATCTTCACCGCCATCTGTATGAACATGGATATATCAACACAGCCATCTGGATGAACATGGAAATATCTACACCGCTATCTGTATAAACATGCATACATCTTCACCGCTATCTGTATAAACATGGAAATATCTACACTGCTACCTGCATGAACATGGAAATTTCTACACCGCTATCTGAACATGGAAATATCTACACCGCTATCTGCATGAAAATGGAAATATCTACACAGCGATCTGCATATACATGGAAATATCTACAAAGCTATCTCTTTACACATGGAAATAACTACAGCGCTATCTCTATATACATGCAAATATCTACAGTGCCATCTGTATGAACATGGAAATATCTGCACCGACATCTGTATGAAGATATAAATATCTACACCCCAATCTATATTAAGATGGAGATATCTAAACCACTATATGTATAAACATGGAAATATCTACACCGCTATCTGTATAAACATGGAAATATCTACACCGCTATCTGTATAAACATGGAAATATCTACACCGCTACCTGTATAAACATGGAAATATCAGCACCGCTATCTGTATGAACACGGAAATATCTACACCGCTATCTCTATGAACATGGAAATATCTACACCGCTATCTGTATGAACATGGAAATAGCTACACCGCTATCTGTATGAAAAAGGAAATATCTACACCACTACCAGTATGAACATGGAAATATCTACACCGCTATCTGTTTGAACATGGAAATATCTACACCGCTATCTGCATGAAAATGGAAATATCTACAGAGCTATCTGCATATACATGGAAATATCTACACAGCTATCTCTTTACACATGGAAATAACTACACCGCTATCTGTATGAACATGGAAATATCTACACCGCCATCTGTATGAACATGGAAATATCTGCACCGCCATCTGTATGAACATATAAATATCTACACGGCCATCTGTATTAAGATGGAGATATCTACACCGCTATCAGTATAAACATGGAAATTTCTACACCGCTATCTATATAAACATGGAAATAACTACACCGCTATCTGTATAAACATGGAAATATCTACACCGCTACCTGTATAAACATGGAAATATCAGCACCGCTATCTGTATGAACATGGAAATATCAGCCCCTCTATCTGTATGAACCTGGAAATACCTACACCGCTATATGTATGAACATGGAAATATCTACACCGCTATCCGTATGAACATGGAAATATCTACAACGCCATCTGTTTGAACATGGATATATCTACACAGCCATCTGGATGAACATGGAAATATCTACACCGCTATCTGTATGAACATGGAAATAGCTACACCGCTATCTGTATGAACATGGAAATACCTACACCACTATCTGTATGAACATGGAAATATCTACACCGCTATCTGTATGAACATGGAATTATCTTCACTGCCATCTGTATGAACATGGATATATCTGTACAGCCATCAGGATGAACATGGAAATATCTACACCACTATCTGTATGAACATGGAAATAGCTACAGAGCTATCTGTATGAACATGGAAATATCTACACCGCTACCTGTATAAACATGGAAATATCAGCACAGCTATCTGTATGAACATGGAAATATCTACACCGCTATGTGTATGAAGATGGAAATATCTACACCGCTATCTGTATGAACATGGAAATAGCTACACCGCTATCTGTATGAACATGGAAATATCTACACCACTATCTGTATGAACATGGAAATATCTACACCGCTATCTGTATGAACAAGGATATAACTACACAGCCATCTGGATGAACATGGAAATATCTACACCGCTATCTGTATGAACATGGAAATATCTTCACCGCCATCTGTATGAACATGGATATGTGTACACTGCCATCTGGATGAACATGGAAATATCTACACCGCTATCTGTATGAACATGGAAATATCTACACCGCTATCTGTGTAAACATGCATACATCTTCACCACTATCTGTATAAACATGGAAATATCTACACCGCTATCTCTATGAACATGGAAATATCTACACCGCTCTCTCTATGAACATGGAAATATCTACACCGCTATCTGTTTGAACATGGAAATATCTACACCGCTATGTCTATGAACATGGAAATATCTACACCGCTATCTGTTTAAACATGGAAATATCTACACTGCTACCTGCATGAACATGGAAATATCTACACCGCTATCTGAACATGGAAATATCTACACCGCTATCTGCATGAAAATGGAAATATCTACACAGCGATCTGCATATACATGGAAATATCTACAAAGCTATCTCTTTACACATGGAAATAACTACAGCGCTATCTCTATATACATGCAAATATCTACACTGCCATCTGTATGAACATGGAAATATCTGCACCGACATCTGTATGAAGATATAAATATCTACACCCCAATCTATATTAAGATGGAGATATCTACACCGCTATATGTATAAACATGGAAATATCTACACCGCTATCTGTATAAACATGGAAATATCTACACCGCTATCTGTATAAACATGGAAATATCTACACCGCTACCTGTATAAACATGGAAATATCAGCACCGCTATCTGTATGAACACGGAAATATCTACACCGCTATCTCTATGAACATGGAAATATCTACACCGCTGTCTGTATGTGACATGGAAATAGCTACACCGCTATCTGTATGAACATGGAAATATCTACACCACTACCTGTATGAACATGGAAATATCTACACCGCTATCTGTATGAACATGGATATATCTACACAGCCATCTGCATGACCATGGAAATATCTGCACCGCTATCTGTATGAACATGGAAATATCTTCACCGCTATCTGTGTAAATATGCATACATCTTCACCGCAATCTGTATAAACATGGAAATATCTTCACCGCTATCTGAATGAACATGGAAATGTCTACACCGCTATCTGTTTGAACATGGAAATATCTACACCGCTATCTGCATGAAAATGGAAATATCTACAGAGCTATCTGCATATACATGGAAATATCTACACAGCTATCTCTTTACACATGGAAATAACTACACCGCTATCTGTATGAACATGGAAATATCTACACCGCCATCTGTATGAACATGGAAATATCTGCACCGCCATCTGTATGAACATATAAATATCTACACGGCCATCTGTATTAAGATGGAGATATCTACACCGCTATCAGTATAAACATGGAAATTTCTACACCGCTATCTGTATAAACATGGAAATAACTACACCGCTATCTGTATAAACATGGAAATATCTACACCGCTACCTGTATAAACATGGAAATATCAGCACCGCTATCTGTATGAACATGGAAATATCAGCCCCTCTATCTGTATGAACATGGAAATACCTACACCGCTATATGTATGAACATGGAAATATCTACACCGCTATCCGTATGAACATGGAAATATCTACAACGCCATCTGTTTGAACATGGATATATCTACACAGCCATCTGGATGAACATGGAAATATCTACACCGCTATCTGTATGAACATGGAAATAGCTACACCGCTATCTGTATGAACATGGAAATATCTACACCACTATCTGTATGAACATGGAAATATCTACACCGCTATCTGTATGAACATGGAATTATCTTCACCGCCATCTGTATGAACATGGATATATCTGTACAGCCATCTGGATGAACATGGAAATATCTACACCACTATCTGTATGAACATGGAAATAGCTACACAGCTATCTGTATGAACATGGAAATATCTACACCGCTACCTGTATAAACATGGAAATATCAGCACAGCTATCTGTATGAACATGGAAATATCTACACCGCTATGTGTATGAAGATGGAAATATCTACACCGCTATCTGTATGAACATTGAAATAGCTACACCGCTATCTGTATGAACATGGAAATATCTACACCACTATCTGTATGAACATGGAAATATCTACACCGCTATCTGTATGAACATGGATATATCTACACAGCCATCTGGATGAACATGGAAATATCTACACCGCTATCTGTATGAACATGGAAATATCTACACCACTATGTGTGTAAACTTGCATACATCTTCACCGCTATCTGTATAAACATGGAAATATCTACACCGCTATCTGTTTGAACATGGAAATATCTACACCGCTATCTGCATGAAAATGGAAATATCTACAGAGCTATCTGCATATACATGGAAATATCTACACAGCTATCTCTTTACACATGGAAATAACTACACCGCTATCTGTATGAACATGGAAATATCTACACCGCCATCTGTATGAACATGGAAATATCTGCACCGCCATCTTTATGAACATATAAATATCTACACGGCCATCTGTATTAAGATGGAGATATCTACACCGCTATCAGTATAAACATGGAAATATCTACACCGCTATCTGTATAAACATGGAAATAACTAAACCGCTATCTGTATAAACATGGAAATATCTACACCGCTACCTGTATAAACATGGATATATCAGCACCGCTATCTGTATGAACATGGAAATATCAGCCCCTCTATCTGTATGAACATGGAAATACCTACACCGCTATCTGTATGAACATGGAAATATCCACACCGCTATCCGTATGAACATGGAAATATCTACAACGCCATCTGTGTGAACATGGATATATCTACACAGCTATCTGTATGAACATGGAAATATCTACACCGCTACCTGTATAAACATGGAAATATCAGCACCGCTATCTGTGTGAACATGGAAATATCAGCCACTCTATCTGTATGAACATGGAAATACCTACACCGCTATATGTATGAACATGGAAATATCTACACTGCTATCCGTATGAACATGGAAATATCTACAACGCCATCTGTTTGAACATGGATATATGTACACAGCCATCAGGATGAACATGGAAATATCTACACCGCTACCTGTATAAACATGGAAATATCAGCACAGCTATCTGTATGAACATGGAAATATCTACACCGCTATGTGTATGAAGATGGAAATATCTACACCGCTATCTGTATGAACATGGAAATAGCTAAACCGCTATCTGTATGAACATGGAAATATCTACACCACTATCTGTATGAACATGGAAATATCTACACCGCTATCTGTATGAACATGGATATATCTACACAGCCATCTGGATGAACATGGAAATATCTACACCGCTATCTGTATGAACATGGATATATCTACACCACTATGTGTGTAAACTTGCATACATCTTCACCGCTATCTGTATAAACATGGAAATATCTACACCGCTATCTGTTTGAACATGGAAATATCTACACCGCTATCTGCATGAAAATGGAAATATCTACAGAGCTATCTGCATATACATGGAAATATCTACACAGCTACCTCTTTACACATGGAAATAACTACGCCGCTATCCCTATTAACTTGGAAATATCTACACCGCCATCTGTATGCACATGGAAATATCTGCACCGCCATCTGTATGAACATATAAACATCTACACCGCCATCTGTATTAAGAAGGAGATATCTACACCGCTATCTGTATAAACATGGAAATATCTATACCTCTATCTGTATAAACATGGAAATTTCTACACCGCTATCTGTATAAACATGGAAATATCTACACCGCTACCTGTATAAACATGGAAATATCAGCACCGCTATCGGTATGAACATGGAAATATCTACACCGCTATCTGTAGGAACATGGAAATATCAACACCGCTATCTGTATGAACATGGAAATATTTTCACCGTCATCTGTATGAACATGGATATATCTACACAGCCATCTGTATGAACATGGAAATATCTACACCGCTATCTGTATGAACATGGAAATATCTATATCGCTGTCTGTATGAACATGGAAATATCTTCACCGCCATCTGTATGAACATGGATATGTCTACACAGCCATCTGGATGAACATGGAAATATCTACACCGCGATCTGTATGAACATGGAAATATCTACACCGCTATCTGTTTGAACATGGAAATATCTAAACCCCTATCTTCATGAAAATAGAAATATCTACACAGCTATCTGCATATACATGGAAATATCTACAAAGCTATCTCTATACACATGGAAATACCTGCACCACTATCTCTATAAACATGGAAATATCTACAGCGCCATCTGTATGAAAATGGAAATATCTGCACCGCCATCTGTATGAACATTTAAATATCTACACCGCCATCTGCTTTAAGATGGAGATATCTTCACCGCTATCAGTATAAACTTGGAAATATCCACACCGCTACCTGTATAAACTTGGAAATATCTACACTGCTACCTGTATAAACATGGAAATATCTAAACCGCTACCTGTATAAACATGGAAATAGCACCGCTATCTGTATGAACATGGAAATATCAGCCCCTCTATCTGTATGAACATGGAAATATCTACACCGCTATCTGTATAAACATGGAAATATGTACACTGCTGCCTGTATAAACATGGAAATATATAAACCGCTACCTGTATAAACATGGAAATAGCACCGCTATCTGTATGAACATGGAAATAACAGCCCCTCTATCTGTATGAACATGGAAATATCTACTCCGCTATCTGTATAAACATGGAAATATCTACACCGCTACCTGTATAAACGTGGAAATATGAGCACCGCTATCTGTATGAACATGGAAATATCTACACCGCTATCTGTATGAACATGGAAATATCTACACCGCTATCTGTATGAACATGGAAATAACTTCACCGCCATCAGTATGAACATGGATATATCTACACCGCTATCTGTATAAACATGGATATATCTACACCGCTCTCTGTATAAACATGGAAATATCTACACTGCTACCTGTATAAACATGGAAATATCTAAACCGCTACCTGTATAAATATGGAAATAGCACCGCTATCTGTATGAACATGGAAATATCAGCCCCTCTATCTGTATGAACATGGAAATATCTACACCGCTATCTCTATGAACATGGAAATATCTACACCGCTATCTGTTTGAACATGGAAATATCTAAACCGCTATCTGCATGAAAATGGAAATATCCACACAGCTATCTGCATATACATGGAAATATCTACAGAGCTATCTCTTTACACATGGAAATAACTACACCGCTATCTGTATAAACATGGAAATATCTATACCGCTATCTGTATGAACATAGAAAAATCTACACCGCTACCTGCATGAAGATGGAAATATCTACACCGCTATCTGTATGAACATGGAAATATCTACACCGCTATCTGTATGAACATGGAAATATCTACACCGCTATCTGAACATGGAAATATCTACACCGCCATCTGTATGAACATGGAAATATCTGCACCGCCATCTGTATGAACATATAAATATCTACACCAACATCTGTATTAAGATGGAGATATCTATACCGCTATCTGAATAAACATGGAAATATCTACACCGCTATCTGTATAAACATGGAAATATCTACACTGCTATCTGTATAAACATGGAAATATCTACACCGCTACCTGTATAAACATGGAAATATCAGCACCGCTATCTGTATGAACATGGAAATATCTACACCGCTATCTGTATCAACATGGAAATATCTACACCGCTATCTGTATGAACATGGAAATATCTACAAAGCTATCTGAATGAACATGGAAATACCTACACCGCTATCTGTTTGAACATGTAAATATCTACACCGCTAACTGCATGAAAATGGAAATATCTACAAAGCTATCTGCATATACACGGAAATATATACACAGCTATCTCTTTACACACGGAAATATCTACACCGCTATATTTATAAACATGGAAATATCTACACCACCATCTGTATGAACATGGAAATATCTGCACCGCCATCTGTATGAACATATAAATATCTACACCGCCATCTGTATTAAGAACTAGATATCTACACCGCTATCTGTATAATCATGGAAATATCTACGCCGCTGCCTGTATAAACATGGAAATATCAGCACCGCTATCTGTATGAACATGGAAATATCTACACCGCTACCTGTATGAACATGGAAATATCTACACCGCTATCTGTATGAACACGGAATTATCTACACCGCTATCTGTATGAGCATGGAAATATCTACACCACTATCTGTATGAACATGGAAATATCTACACCGCTATCTGTATGAACAAGGATATAACTACACAGCCATCTGGATGAACATGGAAATATCTACACCGCTATCTGTATGAACATGGAAATATCTTCACCGCCATCTGTATGAACATGGATATGTCTACTCAGCCATCTGGATGAACATGGAAATATCTACACCGCTATCTGTATGAACATGGAAATATCTACACCGCTATCTGTGTAAACATGCATACATCTTCACCACTATCTGTATAAACATGGAAATATCTACACCGCTATCTCTATGAACATGGAAATATCTACACCGCTCTCTCTATGAACATGGAAATATCTACACTGCTATCTGTTTGAACATGGAAATATCTAAAACGCTATCTGCATGAAAATGGAAATATCTACACAGATATCTGCATATACATGGAAATATCTACACAGCTATCTCTTTACACACGGATATAACTACCCCGCTATCTGTATGAACATGGAAATATCTTCACCGCCGTCTGTATGAACATGGATATGTCAACACAGCCATCTGGATGAACATGGAAATATCTACACCGCTATCTGTATAAACATGCATACATCTTCACCGCTATCTGTATAAACATGGAAATATCTACACTGCTACCTGCATGAACATGGAAATATCTACACCGCTATCTGAACATGGAAATATCTACACCGCTATCTGCATGAAAATGGAAATATCTACCCAGCGATCTGCATATACATGGAAATATCTACAAAGCTATCTCTTTACACATGGAAATAACTACAGCGCTATCTCTATATACATGCAAATATCTACACTGCCATCTGTATGAACATGGAAATATCTGCACCGACATCTGTATGAAGATATAAATATCTACACCCCAATCTATATTAAGATGGAGATATCTACACCGCTATATGTATAAACATGGAAATATCTACACCGCTACCTGTATAAACATGGAAATATCTACACCGCTATCTGTATAAACATGGAAATATCTACACCGCTAGCTGTATAAACATGGAAATATCAGCACCGCTATCTGTATGAACACGGAAATATCTACACCGCTATCTCTATGAACATGGAAATAGCTACACCGCTATCTGTTTGAACATGGAAATATCTACAACGCTATCTGCATGAAAATGGAAATATCTACACTGCTATCTGCATATACATGGAAATATCTACACAGCTATCTCTTTATACATGGAAATAACTACACCGCAATCTCTATTAACATGGAAGTATCTACACCGCCATCTGTATGAACATGGAAATATCTGCACCACCATCTGTATGAACATATAAATATCTACACTGCCATCTGTATTAAGAAGGAGATATCTACACCGCTATCTGTATAAACATATAAATATCAACACCGCTATCTGTATAAACATAGAAATATCTACACCGCTATCTGTATAAACATGGAAATATCTACACCGCTACCTGTATAAACATGGAAATATCAGCACCGCTCTCGGTATGAACATGGAAATATCAGCACCGCTATCTCTATGAACATGGAAATATCTACACCGCTATCTGTATGAACATGGAAATATCTTCACCGCCATCTGTATGAACATGGATATACCTACACAGCCATCTGTATGAACATGGAAATATCTACACCGCTATCTGTATGAACATGGAAATATCTACACCGCTATCTGTATGAACATGGAAATATCTTCACCGCCATCTGTATGAACATGGATATGTCTACACAGCCATCTGAATGATCATGGAAATATCTACACCGCGATCTGTATGAACATGGAAATATCTACACCGCAATCTGTGTAAACATGCATACATCTTCACCGCTATCTGTATAAACATGGAAATATCTACACCGCTATCTGTATGAACATGGATATATCTACACAGCCATCTGGATGAACATGGAAATATCTACACCGCTATCTGCATGAACATGGAAATATCTACACCGCTATCTGTGTAAAGAAGCATACACCTTCACCGCAATCTGTATAAGCATGGAAATATCAACACCGCTTTCTGTATGAACGTGGAAATATCTACACCGCAATCTGTTTGAACATGGAAATATCTTCACCGCTATCTGCATGAAAATGGAAATATCTACACTGCTATCTGCATATACATGGAAATATCTACACAGCTATCCCTTTACACATGGAAATTACTACACCGCTATCTGTATGAACATGGAAATATCTACACCGCCATCTGTATGAACATGGAAATATCTGCACCGCCATCTGTATGAACATATAAATATCTACACGGCCATCTGTATTAAGATGGAGATGTCTACACCGCTATCTGTATAAACATGGAAATATCTACACCGCTATCTTTATAAACATGGAAATATCTACACTGCTATCTGTATAAACATGGAAATATCTACACCGCTACCTGTATAAACATGGAAATATCAGCACCGCTATCTGTATGAAGATGGAAATATCTACACCGCTATCTGTATGTACATGGAAATACCTACACCGCTATCTGCATGAACATGGAAATATCTACACCGCTATCTGTATGAACATGGAAATAGCTACACCGCTATCTGTTTGAACATGGAAATATCTACACCGCTGTATGCATGAAAATGGAAATATCTACACAGCTATCTGCATATACATGGAAATATCTACACAGCTATCTCTTTACACATGGAAATAACTACACCGCTATCTCTATTAACATGGAAGTATCTACACCGCCATCTGTATGAACATGGAAATATCTGCACCGCCATCTGTATGAACATATAAATATCTACACCGCCATCTGTATTAAGAAGGAGATATCTACACCGCTACCTGTATAAACATATAAATATCAACACCGCTATCTGTATAAACATGGAAATATCTACACCGCTCTCTGTATAAACATGGAAATATCTACACCGCTACCTGTATAAACATGGAAATATCAGCACCGCTCTCGGTATGAACATGGAAATATCAGCACCGCTATCTCTATGAACATGGAAATATCTACACCGCTATGTGTGAACATGGAAATATCTTGACCGCCATCTGTATGAACATGGATATATCTACACATCCATCTGTATGAACATGGAAATATCTACACATCTATCTATATGAACATGGAAATATCTACACCGCGATCTGTATGAACATGGAAATATCTACACCGCAATCTGTGTAAACATGCAAACATCTTCACCGCTATCCGCATAAACTTGGAAATATCGACACCGCTATCTGTATAAACATGGAAATATCTACACCGCTATCTGTATAAACATGGAAATATCTATGCCTCTACCTGTATGAACATGGAAATATCAGCACCGCTATCTGTATGAACATGGAAACACCTACACAGCTATATGTATGAACATGGAAATATGTACAGCGCCATCTGTATGAACATGGAAATATCTTCACCGCCATCTGTATGAACATGGATATATCTACACAGCCATCTGGATGAACATGGAAATAACAGCACCGCCATCTGTATTAAGATGGAGATATCTACACCGCTATCTGAATAAACATGGAAATATCTACACCGCTACCTGTATAAACATGGAAATATCAGCACCGCTATCTGTATGAACATGGAAAGATCTACACCGCTATCTCTATGAACGTGGAAATACCTACACCGCTATCTGTATGAACATACAAATAGCTACACCGCTATCTGTATGAACATGGAAATATCTACACCACTATCTGTATAAACATGGAAATATCTACACCGGTATCTGTATGAACATGGATATATCTACAAAGCCATCTGGATGAACATGGAAATATCTACACCGCTATCTGCATGAACATGGAAATATCTACACCGCTATCTGTGTAAAGAAGCATACATCTTCACCGCAATCTGTATAAGCACGGAAATATCAACACCGCTTTCCGTATGAACGTGGAAATATCTACACCGCTATCTGTTTGAACATGGAAAAATCTAAACCGCTATCAGCATGAAAATGGAAATATCTACACAGCTATCTGCATATACATGGAAATATCTACACAGCTATCTCTTTACACATGGAAATAACTACACCGCTATCTGTATGAACATGGAAATATCTACACCTCCATCTGTAAGAACATGGAAATATATGCACAACCATCTGTATGAACATATAAATATCTACACCGTGAACTGTTTTAAGATGGAGATATCTACACCGCTATCTGTATAAATATGGAAATATCTACACCGCTATCTCTATAAACATGGAAATATCTACACCGCTATCTGTATAAACATGGAAATATCCACACCGCTATGTGTATAAACATGGAAATATCAGCACCGCTATCTGTATGAAGATGGAAATATCAGCCCCTCTATCTGTATGAACATGGAAATATCTACACCACTATCTGTAGGAACATTGAAATATCTACACCGCTATCTGTATGAACATGGAATTATCTTCACCGCCATCTGTATGAACATAGATACGTCTACACACCCATCTGGATGAACATGGAAATATCTGCACCGCTATCTGTATGAACATGGAAATATCTACACCACTATATGTATGAACATGGAAATATCTACACCACTATCCATATGAGCATGGAAATATCTTCACCGCCATCTGTATGAACATGGATATATCTACACAGCCATCTGGATGAACATGGAATATCTACAAGGCTATCTGTATGAACATGGAAATAGCTACACCGCTATCTGTATGAACATGGAAATATCTACACCACTATCTGTATGAACATAGAAATATCTACACCGCTATCTGTATGAACATGGAAATATCTTCACCGCCATCTGTATGAAAATGGATATATCTACACAGCCATATGGATGAACATGGAAATATCTACACCGCTATCTGTATGAACATGGAAATAGCTACACCGCTATCTGTATGAACATGGAAATAGCTACACCGCCATCTGTATGAACATGGAAATATCTGCACCGCCATCTGTATGAACATATAAATATCTACACCGCCATCTGTATTAAGATGGAGATATCTACACCGCTATCTGTATAAACCTGGAAATATCTACACCGCTATCTGTATAAACATGGAAATATCCACACCGCTATCTGTATAAACATGGAAATATCCACACCGCTACCTGTATAAACATGGAAATATCAGCACCGCTATCTGTATGAACATGCAAATATCTACACCGCTATCTGTACGAACATGGAAATAGCTACACCGCTATCTGTATGAACATGGAAATATCTTCACCGCTACCTGTGAAAACTTGCATACATCTTCAACGCTATCTGAATAAACATGGAAATATCTACACCGCTATCTGTATGAACATGGAAACCTCTACACCGCAATCTGTTTGAACATGGAAATATCTAAACCGCTATCTGCAAGAAAATGAAAATATCTACACAGCTATCTGCATATACATGGAAATATCTACACAGCTATCTCTTTACACATGGAAATAACTACACCGTTATCTGTATGAACATGGAAATATCTACACCGCCATCTGTATGAACATGGAAATATCTGCACGGCCATCTGTATGGACATATAAATATCTTCACCGCCATCTGTATTAAGATGGATATATCTACACCGCTATCTGTATAAACATGGAAATATCTACACCGCTGTCTGTATAAACATGGAAATATCTACACCGCTATCTGTATAAACATGGAAATATCTACTCCGCTACCTGTGTAAACGTGGAAATATCAGCACCGCTCTCTGTATGAACATGGAAATATCAGCCCCTCTATCTGTATGGACATGGAAATATCTACACCACTATCTGTATGAACATGGAAATATCTACACCGCTTTCTGTATGAACATGGAAATATCTTCACCGCCATCTGTATGAACATGGATATATCAACACAGCCATATGGATGAACATGGAAATATCTACACCGCTATCTGCATGAACATGGAAATAGCTACACCGCTATCTGTATGAACATGGAAATAGCTACACCGCCATCTGTATGAACATGGAAATATCTGCACCGCCATCTGTATGAACATATAAATATCTACACCGCCATCAGTATTAAGATGGAGATATCTTCACCGCTATCTGTATAAACCTGGAAATATCTACACCGCTATCTGTATAAACATGGAAATATCCACACTGCTATCTGTATAAACATGGAAATATCCACACCGCTACCTATATAAACATGGAAATATCAGCACCGCTAACTGTATGAACATGGAAATATCTACACCGCCATCTGTATGAACATGGAAATATCTGCACGACCATCTCTATGAACATATAAATATCTACACCGCCATCTGTATTAAGATGGAGAAATCTACACCGCTATCTGTATAAACATGGAAATATCTACACAGCTATCTCTATGAACATGGAAATATCTACACCGCTATCTGTATAAACATGGAAATATCTACACCGCTACCTGTATAAACTTGTAAATATCAGCACCGCTATCTGTATGAACATGGAAATATCAGCCCCTCTATCTGTATGAACATGGAAATATCTACACCACTATATGTATGAACATGGAAATATCTACACCGCAATCCATATGAGCATGGAAATATCTTCACCGCCATCTGTATGAACATGGATATATCTACACAGCCATCTGGATGAACATGGAAATATCTACACGGCTATCTGTATGAACATGGAAATAGCTACACCGCTATCTGTATGAACATGGAAATATCTACAGCACTATCTGTATAAACATGGAAATATCTACACCGCTATCTGTAAGAACATGGAAATATCTTCACCACCATCTGTATGAAAATGGATATGTATACACAGCCATATGGATGAACATAGAAATATCTACACCGCTATCTGCGTGAACATGGAAATAGCTACACCGCCATCTGTATGAACATGGAAATATCTGCACCGCCATCTGTATGAACATACAAATATCTACACCGCCATCTGTATTAAGATGGAGATATCTACACCGCTATCTGTATAAACCTGGAAATATCTACACCGCTATCAGTATAAACATGGAAATATCCACACCGCTATCTGTATAAACATGGAAATATCCACACCGCTACCTGTATAAACATAGAAATATCAGCACCGCTATCTGTATGAACTTGGAAATATCTACACCGCTATCTGTACGAACATGGAAATATCTACACCGCTATCTGTATGAACATGGAAATAGCTACACCGCTATCTGTATGAACATGGAAATATCTACACCACTATCTGTATGAACATGGAAATATCTACACCGCTATCTGTATGAACATGGATATATCTACACAGCCATCTGGATGAACATTTAAATATCTACACCGCTATCTGTATGAACATGGAAATATCTTCACCGCTATCTGTGTAAACTTGCATACACCTTCACCGCTATCTGTATAAACATGGAAATATCTACACCGCTATCTGTATGAACATGGAAATATCTACACCGCTATCTGTTTGAACATGGAAATATCTAAACCGCTATCTGCCAGAAAATGGAAATATCTACTCAGCTATCTGCATATACATGGAAATATCTACACAGCTATCTCTTTACACATGGAAATAACTACACCGCTATCTGTATGAACATGGAAATATCTACACCGCCGTCTGTATGAACATGGAAATATCTGCACCGCCATCAGTATGAACATATAAATATCTACACCGCCATGTGTATTAAGATGGAGATATCTACACCGCTATCAGTATAAACATGGAAATATCTACACTGCTGTCTGTATAAACATGGAAATATCTACACCGCTATCTGTATAAACATGGAAATATCTACACCGCTACCTGTATAAACGTGGAAATATCAGCACCGCTATCTGTATGAACATGGAAATATCAGCCCCTCTATCTGTATGAACATGGAAATATCTACACCACTATCTGTATGAACATGGAAATATCTACACCGCTATCCGTATGAACATGGAAATATCTTCACCGCCATCTGTATGAACATGGATATATCTACACAGCCATCTGGATGAACTTGGAAATATCTACACCGCTATCTGTATGAACATGGAAATAGCTACACCGCCATCGGTATGAACATGGAAATATCTACAACACTATCTGAATGAACATGGAAATATCTACACCACTTTCTGTATGAACATGGAAATATCTTCACTGCCATCTGTATGAACATGGATATATCTTCACAGCCATATGGATGAACATGGAAATATCTACACCGCTATCTGCATGAACATGGAAATAGCTACACCGCTATCTGTATGAACATGGAAATAGCTACACCGCCATCTGTATGAACATGGAAATATCTGCACCGCCATCTGTATGAACTTATAAATATCTACACCGCCATCTGTATTAAGATCGAGATATCTACACCGCTATTTGTATAAACCTGGAAATATCTACACCACTATCTGTATAAACATGGAAATATCCACACTGCTATCTGTATAAACATGGAAATATCCACACCGCTACCTATATAAACATGGAAATATCAGCACAGCTATCTGTATGAACATGGAAATATCTACACCGCCATCTGTAAAACATGGAAATATCTGCACGGCCATCTGTATGAACATATAAATATCTGCACCGAAATCTGTATTAAGATGGAGAAATCTACACCGCTATCTGTATAAACATGGAAATATCTACACCGCTATCTGTATAAACCTGGAAATATCTACTCCGCTACCTGTGTAAACGTGGAAATATCAGCACCGCTCTCTGTATGAACATGGAAATATCAGCCCCTCTATCTGTATGGACATGGAAATATCTACACCACTATCTGTATGAACATGGAAATATCTACACCGCTTTCTGTATGAACATGGAAATATCTTCACCGCCATCTGTATGAACATGGATATATCAACACAGCCATATGGATGAACATGGAAATATCTACACCGCTATCTGCATGAACATGGAAATAGCTACACCGCTATCTGTATGAACATGGAAATAGCTACACCACCATCTGTATGAACATGGAAATATCTGCACCGCCATCTGTATGAACATACAAATATCTACACCGCCATCTGTATTAAGATGGAGATATCTACACCGCTATCTGTATAAACCTGGAAATATCTACACCGCTATCTGTATAAACATGGAAATATCCACACCGCTATCTGTATAAACATGGAAATATCCACACCGCTACCTGTATAAACATGGAAATATCAGCACCGCTATCTGTATGAACTTGGAAATATCTACACCGCTATCTGTACGAACATGGAAATATCTACACCGCTATCTGTATGAACATGGAAATAGCTACACCGCTATCTGTATGAACATGGAAATATCTACACCGCTATCTGTATGAACATGGAAATATCTACACCGCTATCTGTATGAACATGGATATATCTACACAGCCATCTGGATGAACATTTAAATATCTACACCGCTATCTGTATGAACATGGAAATATCTTCACCGCTATCTGTGTAAACTTGCATACACCTTCACCGCTATCTGTATAAACATGGAAATATCTACACCGCTATCTGTATGAACATGGAAATATCTACACCGCTATCTGTTTGAACATGGAAATATCTAAACCGCTATCTGCCAGAAAATGGAAATATCTACTCAGCTATCTGCATATACATGGAAATATCTACACAGCTATCTGTTTACACATGGAAATAACTACACCACTATCTGTATGAACATGGAAATATCTACACCGCCGTCTGTATGAACATGGAAATATCTGCACCGCCATCAGTATGAACATATAAATATCTACACCGCCATGTGTATTAAGATGGAGATATCAACAACGCTATCAGTATAAACATGGAAATATCTACACTGCTGTCTGTATAAACATGGAAATATCTACACCGCTATCTGTATAAACATGGAAATATCTACACCGCTACCTGTATAAACGTGGAAATATCAGCACCGCTATCTGTATGAACATGGAAATATCAGCCCCTCTATCTGTATGAACATGGAAATATCTACACCACTATCTGTATGAACATGGAAATATCTACACAGCTATCCGTATGAACATGGAAATATCTTCACCGCCATCTGTATAAACATGGATATATCTACACAGCCATATGGATGAACATGGAAATATCTACACCGCTATCTGTATAAACATGGAAATATCTACACCGCTACCTGTATAAACGTGGAAATATCAGCACCGCTATCTGTATGAACATGGAAATATCAGCCCCTCTATCTGTATGAACATGGAAATATCTACACCACTATCTGTATGAACATGGAAATATCTACACCGCTATCCGTATGAACATGGAAATATCTTCACCGCCATCTGTATGAACATGGATATATCTACACAGCCATCTGGATGAACTTGGAAATATCTACACCGCTATCTGTATGAACATGGAAATAGCTACACCGCCATCGGTATGAACATGGAAATATCTACAACACTATCTGAATGAACATGGAAATATCTACACCACTTTCTGTATGAACATGGAAATATCTTCACTGCCATCTGTATGAACATGGATATATCTTCACAGCCATATGGATGAACATGGAAATATCTACACCGCTATCTGCATGAACATGGAAATAGCTACACCGCTATCTGTATGAACATGGAAATAGCTACACCGCCATCTGTATGAACATGGAAATATCTGCACCGCCATCTGTATGAACTTATAAATATCTACACCGCCATCTGTATTAAGATCGAGATATCTACACCGCTATTTGTATAAACCTGGAAATATCTACACCACTATCTGTATAAACATGGAAATATCCACACTGCTATCTGTATAAACATGGAAATATCCACACCGCTACCTATATAAACATGGAAATATCAGCACAGCTATCTGTATGAACATGGAAATATCTACACCGCCATCTGTAAAACATGGAAATATCTGCACGGCCATCTGTATGAACATATAAATATCTGCACCGAAATCTGTATTAAGATGGAGAAATCTACACCGCTATCTGTATAAACATGGAAATATCTACACCGCTATCTGTATAAACCTGGAAATATCTACTCCGCTACCTGTGTAAACGTGGAAATATCAGCACCGCTCTCTGTATGAACATGGAAATATCAGCCCCTCTATCTGTATGGACATGGAAATATCTACACCACTATCTGTATGAACATGGAAATATCTACACCGCTTTCTGTATGAACATGGAAATATCTTCACCGCCATCTGTATGAACATGGATATATCAACACAGCCATATGGATGAACATGGAAATATCTACACCGCTATCTGCATGAACATGGAAATAGCTACACCGCTATCTGTATGAACATGGAAATAGCTACACCACCATCTGTATGAACATGGAAATATCTGCACCGCCATCTGTATGAACATATAAATATCTACACCGCCATCAGTATTAAGATCGAGATATCTACACCGCTATCTGTATAAACCTGGAAATATCTACACTGCTATCTGTATAAACATGGAAATATCCACACTGCTATCTGTATAAACATGGAAATATACACACCGCTACCTATATAAACATGGAAATATCAGCACCGCTAACTGTATGAACATGGAAATATCTACACCGCCATCTGTATGAACATGGAAATATCTGCACGACCATCTGTATGAACATATAAATATCTACACAGCCATCTGTATTAAGATGGAGAAATCTACACCGCTATCTGTATAAACATGGAAATATCTACACCGCTATCTGTATAAACATGGAAATATCTACACCGCTATCTGTATAAACATGGAAATATCTACACCGCTACCTGTATAAACTTGTAAATATCAGCACCGCTATCTGTATGAACATGGAAATATCAGCCCCTCTATCTGTATGAACATGGAAATATCTACACCACTATATGTATGAACATGGAAATATCTACACCGCAATCCATATGAGCATGGAAATATCTTCACCGCCATCTGTATGAACATGGATATATCTACACAGCCATCTGGATGAACATGGAAATATCTACATGGCTATCTGTATGAACATGGAAATAGCTACACCGCTATCTGTATGAACATGGAAATATCTACAGCACTATCTGTATGAACATGGAAATATCTACACCGCTATCTGTAAGAACATGGAAATATCTTCACCACCATCTGTATGAAAATGGATATGTATACACAGCCATATGGATGAACATGGAAATATCTACACCGCTATCTGCGTGAACATGGAAATAGCTACACCGCCATCTGTATGAACATGGAAATATCTGCACCGCCATCTGTATGAACATACAAATATCTACACCGCCATCTGTATTAAGATGGAGATATCTACACCGCTATCTGTATAAACCTGGAAATATCTACACCGCTATCTGTATAAACATGGAAATATCCACACCGCTATCTGTATAAACATGGAAATATCCACACCGCTACCTGTATAAACATGGAAATATCAGCACCGCTATCTGTATGAACTTGGAAATATCTACACCGCTATCTGTACGAACATGGAAATATCTACACCGCTATCTGTATGAACATGGAAATAGCTACACCGCTATCTGTATGAACATGGAAATATCTACACCGCTATCTGTATGAACATGGAAATATCTACACCGCTATCTGTATGAACATGGATATATCTACACAGCCATCTGGATGAACATTTAAATATCTACACCGCTATCTGTATGAACATGGAAATATCTTCACCGCTATCTGTGTAAACTTGCATACACCTTCACCGCTATCTGTATAAACATGGAAATATCTACACCGCTATCTGTATGAACATGGAAATATCTACACCGCTATCTGTTTGAACATGGAAATATCTAAACCGCTATCTGCCAGAAAATGGAAATATCTACTCAGCTATCTGCATATACATGGAAATATCTACACAGCTATCTGTTTACACATGGAAATAACTACACCACTATCTGTATGAACATGGAAATATCTACACCGCCGTCTGTATGAACATGGAAATATCTGCACCGCCATCAGTATGAACATATAAATATCTACACCGCCATGTGTATTAAGATGGAGATATCAACAACGCTATCAGTATAAACATGGAAATATCTACACTGCTGTCTGTATAAACATGGAAATATCTACACCGCTATCTGTATAAACATGGAAATATCTACACCGCTACCTGTATAAACGTGGAAATATCAGCACCGCTATCTGTATGAACATGGAAATATCAGCCCCTCTATCTGTATGAACATGGAAATATCTACACCACTATCTGTATGAACATGGAAATATCTACACAGCTATCCGTATGAACATGGAAATATCTTCACCGCCATCTGTATAAACATGGATATATCTACACAGCCATATGGATGAACATGGAAATATCTACACCGCTATCTGCATGAACATGGAAATAGCTACACCGCTATCTGTATGAACATGGAAATAGCTACACCGCCATCTGTATGAACATGGAAATATCTGCACCGCCATCTGTATGAACTTATAAATATCTTCACCGCCATCTGTATTAATATCGAGATATCTACACCGCTATTTGTATAAACCTGGAAATATCTACACCGCTATCTGTATAAACATGGAAATATCCACACTGCTATCTGTATAAACATGGAAATATCCACACCGCTACCTATATAAACATGGAAATATCAGCACAGCTATCTGTATGAACATGGAAATATCTACACCGCCATCTGTAAAACATGGAAATATCTGCACGGCCATCTGTATGAACATATAAATATCTGCACCGAAATCTGTATTAAGATGGAGAAATCTACACCGCTATCTGTATAAACATGGAAATATCTACACCGCTATCTGTAGAAACATGCAAATATCTACACCGCTACCTGTATAAACATGTAAATATCAGCACCGCTATCTGTATGAACATGGAAATATCAGCCCCTCTATCTGTATGAACATGGAAATATCTACACCACTATATGTATGAACATGGAAATATCTACACCACTATCCATATGAGCATGGAAATATCTTCACCGCCATCTGTATGAACATGGATATATCTACACAGCCATCTGGATGAACATGGAAATATCTACAAGGCTATCTGTATGAACATGGAAATAGCTACACCGCTATCTGTATGAACATGGAAATATCTACACCACTATCTGTATGAACATGGAAATATCTACACCGCAATCTGTGTAAACATGCATACATCTTCACCGCTATCCGCATAAACTTGGAAATATCGACACCGCTATCTGTATAAACATGGAAATATCTACACCGCTATCTGTATAAACATGGAAATATCTATGCCTCTACCTGTATGAACATGGAAATATCAGCACCGCTATCTGTATGAACATGGAAACACCTACACAGCTATATGTATGAACATGGAAATATGTACAGCGCCATCTGTATGAACATGGAAATATCTTCACCGCCATCTGTATGAACATGGATATATCTACACAGCCATCTGGATGAACATGGAAATAACAGCACCGCCATCTGTATTAAGCTGGAGATATCTACACCGCTATCTGAATAAACATGGAAATATCTACACCGCTACCTGTATAAACATGGAAATATCAGCACCGCTATCTGTATGAACATGGAAAGATCTACACCGCTATCTCTATGAACGTGGAAATACCTACACCGCTATCTGTATGAACATACAAATAGCTACACCGCTATCTGTATGAACATGGAAATATCTACACCACTATCTGTATAAACATGGAAATATCTACACCGGTATCTGTATGAACATGGATATATCTACAAAGCCATCTGGATGAACATGGAAATATCTACACCGCTATCTGCATGAACATGGAAATATCTACACCGCTATCTGTGTAAAGAAGCATACATCTTCACCGCAATCTGTATAAGCACGGAAATATCAACACCGCTTTCCGTATGAACGTGGAAATATCTACACCGCTATCTGTTTGAACATGGAAAAATCTAAACCGCTATCAGCATGAAAATGGAAATATCTACAGAGCTATCTGCATATACATGGAAATATCTACACAGCTATCTCTTTACACATGGAAATAACTACACCGCTATCTGTATGAACATGGAAATATCTACACCGCCATCTGTAAGAACATGGAAATATATGCACAACCATCTGTATGAACATATAAATATCTACACCGTGAACTGTTTTAAGATGGAGATATCTACACCGTTATCTGTATAAATATGGAAATATCTACACCGCTATCTCTATAAACATGGAAATATCTACACCGCTATCTGTATAAACATGGAAATATCCACACCGCTATGTGTATAAACATGGAAATATCAGCACCGCTATCTGTATGAAGATGGAAATATCAGCCCCTCTATCTGTATGAACATGGAAATATCTACACCACTATCTGTACGAACATTGAAATATCTACACCGCTATCTGTATGAACATGGAATTATCTTCACCGCCATCTGTATGAACATAGATACGTCTACACACCCATCTGGATGAACATGGAAATATCTGCACCGCTATCTGTATGAACATGGAAATATCTACACCACTATATGTATGAACATGGAAATATCTACACCACTATCCATATGAGCATGGAAATATCTTCACCGCCATCTGTATGAACATGGATATATCTACACAGCCATCTGGATGAACATGGAATATCTACAAGGCTATCTGTATGAACATGGAAATAGCTACACCGCTATCTGTATGAACATGGAAATATCTACACCACTATCTGTATGAACATAGAAATATCTACACCGCTATCTGTATGAACATGGAAATATCTTCACCGCCATCTGTATGAAAATGGATATATCTACACAGCCATATGGATGAACATGGAAATATCTACACCGCTATCTGTATGAACATGGAAATAGCTACACCGCTATCTGTATGAACATGGAAATAGCTACACCGCCATCTGTATGAACATGGAAATATCTGCACCGCCATCTGTATGAACATATAAATATCTACACCGCCATCTGTATTAAGATGGAGATATCTACACCGCTATCTGTATAAATCTGGAAATATCTACACCGCTATCTGTATAAACATGGAAATATCCACACCGCTATCTGTATAAACATGGAAATATCCACACCGCTACCTGTATAAACATGGAAATATCAGCACCGCTATCTGTATGAACATGCAAATATCTACACCGCTATCTGTACGAACATGGAAATAGCTACACCGCTATCTGTATGAACATGGAAATATCTTCACCGCTACCTGTGAAAACTTGCATACATCTTCAACGCTATCTGAATAAACATGGAAATATCTACACCGCTATCTGTATGAACATGGAAAACTCTACACCGCAATCTGTTTGAACATGGAAATATCTAAACCGCTATCTGCAAGAAAATGAAAATATCTACACAGCTATCTGCATATACATGGAAATATCTACACAGCTATCTCTTTACACATGGAAATAACTACACCGTTATCTGTATGAACATGGAAATATCTACACCGCCATCTGTATGAACATGGAAATATCTGCACGGCCATCTGTATGGACATATAAATATCTTCACCGCCATCTGTATTAAGATGGATATATCTACACCGCTATCTGTATAAACATGGAAATATCTACACCGCTGTCTGTATAAACATGGAAATATCTACACCGCTATCTGTATAAACATGGAAATATCTACTCCGCTACCTGTGTAAACGTGGAAATATCAGCACCGCTCTCTGTATGAACATGGAAATATCAGCCCCTCTATCTGTATGGACATGGAAATATCTACACCACTATCTGTATGAACATGGAAATATCTACACCGCTTTCTGTATGAACATGGAAATATCTTCACCGCCATCTGTATGAACATGGATATATCAACACAGCCATATGGATGAACATGGAAATATCTACACCGCTATCTGCATGAACATGGAAATAGCTACACCGCTATCTGTATGAACATGGAAATAGCTACACCGCCATCTGTATGAACATGGAAATATCTGCACCGCCATCTGTATGAACATATAAATATCTACACCGCCATCAGTATTAAGATGGAGATATCTACACCGCTATCTGTATAAACCTGGAAATATCTACACCGCTATCTGTATAAACATGGAAATATCCACACTGCTATCTGTATAAACATGGAAATATCCACACCGCTACCTATATAAACATGGAAATATCAGCACCGCTAACTGTATGAACATGGAAATATCTACACCGCCATCTGTATGAACATGGAAATATCTGCACGACCATCTCTATGAACATATAAATATCTACACCGCCATCTGTATTAAGATGGAGAAATCTACACCGCTATCTGTATAAACATGGAAATATCTACACAGCTATCTCTATGAACATGGAAATATCTACACCGCTATCTGTATAAACATGGAAATATCTACACCGCTACCTGTATAAACTTGTAAATATCAGCACCGCTATCTGTATGAACATGGAAATATCAGCCCCTCTATCTGTATGAACATGGAAATATCTACACCACTATATGTATGAACATGGAAATATCTACACCGCAATCCATATGAGCATGGAAATATCTTCACCGCCATCTGTATGAACATGGATATATCTACACAGCCATCTGGATGAACATGGAAATATCTACACGGCTATCTGTATGAACATGGAAATAGCTACACCGCTATCTGTATGAACATGGAAATATCTACAGCACTATGTGTATAAACATGGAAATATCTACACCGCTATCTGTAAGAACATGGAAATATCTTCACCACCATCTGTATGAAAATGGATATGTATACACAGCCATATGGATGAACATAGAAATATCTACACCGCTATCTGCGTGAACATGGAAATAGCTACACCGCCATCTGTATGAACATGGAAATATCTGCACCGCCATCTGTATGAACATACAAATATCTACACCGCCATCTGTATTAAGATGGAGATATCTACACCGCTATCTGTATAAACCTGGAAATATCTACACCGCTATCAGTATAAACATGGAAATATCCACACCGCTATCTGTATAAACATGGAAATATCCACACCGCTACCTGTATAAACATAGAAATATCAGCACCGCTATCTGTATGAACTTGGAAATATCTACACCGCTATCTGTACGAACATGGAAATATCTACACCGCTATCTGTATGAACATGGAAATAGCTACACCGCTATCTGTATGAACATGGAAATATCTACACCACTATCTGTATGAACATGGAAATATCTACACCGCTATCTGTATGAACATGGATATATCTACACAGCCATCTGGATGAACATTTAAATATCTACACCGCTATCTGTATGAACATGGAAATATCTTCACCGCTATCTGTGTAAACTTGCATACACCTTCACCGCTATCTGTATAAACATGGAAATATCTACACCGCTATCTGTATGAACATGGAAATATCTACACCGCTATCTGTTTGAACATGGAAATATCTAAACCGCTATCTGCCAGAAAATGGAAATATCTACTCAGCTATCTGCATATACATGGAAATATCTACACAGCTATCTCTTTACACATGGAAATAACTACACCGCTATCTGTATGAACATGGAAATATCTACACCGCCGTCTGTATGAACATGGAAATATCTGCACCGCCATCAGTATGAACATATAAATATCTACACCGCCATGTGTATTAAGATGGAGATATCTACACCGCTATCAGTATAAACATGGAAATATCTACACTGCTGTCTGTATAAACATGGAAATATCTACACCGCTATCTGTATAAACATGGAAATATCTACACCGCTACCTGTATAAACGTGGAAATATCAGCACCGCTATCTGTATGAACATGGAAATATCAGCCCCTCTATCTGTATGAACATGGAAATATCTACACCACTATCTGTATGAACATGGAAATATCTACACCGCTATCCGTATGAACATGGAAATATCTTCACCGCCATCTGTATGAACATGGATATATCTACACAGCCATCTGGATGAACTTGGAAATATCTACACCGCTATCTGTATGAACATGGAAATAGCTACACCGCCATCGGTATGAACATGGAAATATCTACAACACTATCTGAATGAACATGGAAATATCTACACCACTTTCTGTATGAACATGGAAATATCTTCACTGCCATCTGTATGAACATGGATATATCTTCACAGCCATATGGATGAACATGGAAATATCTACACCGCTATCTGCATGAACATGGAAATAGCTACACCGCTATCTGTATGAACATGGAAATAGCTACACCGCCATCTGTATGAACATGGAAATATCTGCACCGCCATCTGTATGAACTTATAAATATCTACACCGCCATCTGTATTAAGATCGAGATATCTACACCGCTATTTGTATAAACCTGGAAATATCTACACCGCTATCTGTATAAACATGGAAATATCCACACTGCTATCTGTATAAACATGGAAATATCCACACCGCTACCTATATAAACATGGAAATATCAGCACAGCTATCTGTATGAACATGGAAATATCTACACCGCCATCTGCAAAACATGGAAATATCTGCACGGCCATCTGTATGAACATATAAATATCTGCACCGAAATCTGTATTAAGATGGAGAAATCTACACCGCTATCTGTATAAACATGGAAATATCTACACCGCTATCTGTATAAACCTGGAAATATCTACTCCGCTACCTGTGTAAACGTGGAAATATCAGCACCGCTCTCTGTATGAACATGGAAATATCAGCCCCTCTATCTGTATGGACATGGAAATATCTACACCACTATCTGTATGAACATGGAAATATCTACACCGCTTTCTGTATGAACATGGAAATATCTTCACCGCCATCTGTATGAACATGGATATATCAACACAGCCATATGGATGAACATGGAAATATCTACACCGCTATCTGCATGAACATGGAAATAGCTACACCGCTATCTGTATGAACATGGAAATAGCTACACCACCATCTGTATGAACATGGAAATATCTGCACCGCCTTCTGTATGAACATATAAATATCTACACCGCCATCAGTATTAAGATCGAGATATCTACACCGCTATCTGTATAAACCTGGAAATATCTACACTGCTATCTGTATAAACATGGAAATATCCACACTGCTATCTGTATAAACATGGAAATATACACACCGCTACCTATATAAACATGGAAATATCAGCACCGCTAACTGTATGAACATGGAAATATCTACACCGCCATCTGTATGAACATGGAAATATCTGCACGACCATCTGTATGAACATATAAATATCTACACAGCCATCTGTATTAAGATGGAGAAATCTACACCGCTATCTGTATAAACATGGAAATATCTACACCGCTATCTGTATAAACATGGAAATATCTACACCGCTATCTGTATAAACATGGAAATATCTACACCGCTACCTGTATAAACTTGTAAATATCAGCACCGCTATCTGTATGAACATGGAAATATCAGCCCCTCTATCTGTATGAACATGGAAATATCTACACCACTATATGTATGAACATGGAAATATCTACACCGCAATCCATATGAGCATGGAAATATCTTCACCGCCATCTGTATGAACATGGATATATCTACACAGCCATCTGGATGAACATGGAAATATCTACATGGCTATCTGTATGAACATGGAAATAGCTACACCGCTATCTGTATGAACATGGAAATATCTACAGCACTATCTGTATGAACATGGAAATATCTACACCGCTATCTGTAAGAACATGGAAATATCTTCACCACCATCTGTATGAAAATGGATATGTATACACAGCCATATGGATGAACATGGAAATATCTACACCGCTATCTGCGTGAACATGGAAATAGCTACACCGCCATCTGTATGAACATGGAAATATCTGCACCGCCATCTGTATGAACATACAAATATCTACACCGCCATCTGTATTAAGATGGAGATATCTACACCGCTATCTGTATAAACCTGGAAATATCTACACCGCTATCTGTATAAACATGGAAATATCCACACCGCTATCTGTATAAACATGGAAATATCCACACCGCTACCTGTATAAACATGGAAATATCAGCACCGCTATCTGTATGAACTTGGAAATATCTACACCGCTATCTGTACGAACATGGAAATATCTACACCGCTATCTGTATGAACATGGAAATAGCTACACCGCTATCTGTATGAACATGGAAATATCTACACCGCTATCTGTATGAACATGGAAATATCTACACCGCTATCTGTATGAACATGGATATATCTACACAGCCATCTGGATGAACATTTAAATATCTACACCGCTATCTGTATGAACATGGAAATATCTTCACCGCTATCTGTGTAAACTTGCATACACCTTCACCGCTATCTGTATAAACATGGAAATATCTACACCGCTATCTGTATGAACATGGAAATATCTACACCGCTATCTGTTTGAACATGGAAATATCTAAACCGCTATCTGCCAGAAAATGGAAATATCTACTCAGCTATCTGCATATACATGGAAATATCTACACAGCTATCTGTTTACACATGGAAATAACTACACCACTATCTGTATGAACATGGAAATATCTACACCGCCGTCTGTATGAACATGGAAATATCTGCACCGCCATCAGTATGAACATATAAATATCTACACCGCCATGTGTATTAAGATGGAGATATCAACAACGCTATCAGTATAAACATGGAAATATCTACACTGCTGTCTGTATAAACATGGAAATATCTACACCGCTATCTGTATAAACATGGAAATATCTACACCGCTACCTGTATAAACGTGGAAATATCAGCACCGCTATCTGTATGAACATGGAAATATCAGCCCCTCTATCTGTATGAACATGGAAATATCTACACCACTATCTGTATGAACATGGAAATATCTACACAGCTATCCGTATGAACATGGAAATATCTTCACCGCCATCTGTATAAACATGGATATATCTACACAGCCATATGGATGAACATGGAAATATCTACACCGCTATCTGCATGAACATGGAAATAGCTACACCGCTATCTGTATGAACATGGAAATAGCTACACCGCCATCTGTATGAACATGGAAATATCTGCACCGCCATCTGTATGAACTTATAAATATCTTCACCGCCATCTGTATTAATATCGAGATATCTACACCGCTATTTGTATAAACCTGGAAATATCTACACCGCTATCTGTATAAACATGGAAATATCCACACTGCTATCTGTATAAACATGGAAATATCCACACCGCTACCTATATAAACATGGAAATATCAGCACAGCTATCTGTATGAACATGGAAATATCTACACCTCCATCTGTAAAACATGGAAATATCTGCACGGCCATCTGTATGAACATATAAATATCTGCACCGAAATCTGTATTAAGATGGAGAAATCTACACCGCTATCTGTATAAACATGGAAATATCTACACCGCTATCTGTAGAAACATGCAAATATCTACACCGCTACCTGTATAAACATGTAAATATCAGCACCGCTATCTGTATGAACATGGAAATATCAGCCCCTCTATCTGTATGAACATGGAAATATCTACACCACTATATGTATGAACATGGAAATATCTACACCACTATCCATATGAGCATGGAAATATCTTCACCGCCATCTGTATGAACATGGATATATCTACACAGCCATCTGGATGAACATGGAAATATCTACAAGGCTATCTGTATGAACATGGAAATAGCTACACCGCTATCTGTATGAACATGGAAATATCTACACCACTATCTGTATGAACATGGAAATATCTACACCGCTATCTGTATGAACATGGAAATATCTTCACCGCCATCTGAATGAAAATGGATATATCTACACAGCCATATGGATGAACATGGAAATATCTACACCGCTATCTGCATGAACATGGAAATAGCTACACCGCTATCTGTATGAACATGGAAATAGCTACACGGACATCTGTATGAACATGGAAATATCTGCACCGCCATCTGTATGAACATATAAATATCTACACCGCCATCAGTATTAAGATCGAGATATCTACACCGCTATCTGTATAAACCTGGAAATATCTACACCTCTATCTGTATAAACATGGAAATATCCACACTGCTATCTGTATAAACATGGAAATATCCACACCGCTACCTATATAAACATGGAAATATCAGCACCGCTATCTGTATGAACATGGAAATATCTACACCGCCATCTGTATGAACATGGAAATATCTGCACGACCATCTGTATGAACATATAAATATCTACACCGCCATCTGTATTAAGATGGAGAAATCTACACCGCTATCTGTATAAACATGGAAATATCTACACCGCTATCTGTATAAACATGGAAATATCTACACCGCTATCTGTATAAACATGGAAATATCTACACCGCTACCTGTATAAACATGTAAATATCAGCACCGCTATCTGTATGAACATGGAAATATCAGCCCCTCTATCTGTATGAACATGGAAATATCTACAACACTATATGTATGAACATGGAAATATCTACACCGCATTCCATATGAGCATGGAAATATCTTCACCGCCATCTGTATGAACATGGATATATCTACACAGCCATCTGGATGAACATGGAAATATCTACACGGCTATCTGTATGAACATGGAAATAGCTACACCGCTATCTGTATGAACATGGAAATATCTACAGCACTATCTGTATGAACATGGAAATATCTACACCGCTATCTGTAAGAACATGGAAATATCTTCACCACCATCTGTATGAAAATGGATATGTATACACAGCCATATGGATGAACATGGAAATATCTACACTGCTTTCTGCGTGAACATGGAAATAGCTACACCGCCATCTGTATGAACATGGAAATATCTGCACCGCCATCTGTATGAACATACAAATATCTACACCGCCATCTGTATTAAGATGGAGATATCTACACCGCTATCTGTATAAACCTGGAAATATCTACACCGCTATCTGTATAAACATGGAAATATCCACACCGCTATCTGTATAAACATGGAAATATCCACACCGCTACCTGTATAAACATGGTAATATCAGCACCGCTATCTGTATGAACTTGGAAATATCTACACCGCTATCTGTACGAACATGGAAATATCTACACCGCTATCTGTATGAACATGGAAATAGCTACACCGCTATCTGTATGAACATGGAAATATCTACACCACTATCTGTATGAACATGGAAATATCTACACCGCTATCTGTATGAACATGGATATATCTACACAGCCATCTGGATGAACATTTAAATATCTACACCGCTATCTGTATGAACATGGAAATATCTTCACCGCTATCTGTGTAAACTTGCATACACCTTCACCGCTATCTGTATAAACATGGAAATATCTACACCGCTATCTGTATGAACATGGAAATATCTACACCGCTATCTGTTTGAACATGGAAATATCTAAACCGCTATCTGCCAGAAAATGGAAATATCTACTCAGCTATCTGCATATACATGGAAATATCTACACAGCTATCTCTTTACACATGGAAATAACTACACCGCTATCTGTATGAACATGGAAATATCTACACCGCCGTCTGTATGAACATGGAAATATCTGCAGCGCCATCAGTATGAACATATAAATATCTACACCGCCATGTGTATTAAGATGGAGATATCTACACCGCTATCAGTATAAACATGGAAATATCTACACTGCTGTCTGTATAAACATGGAAATATCTACACCGCTATCTGTATAAACATGGAAATATCTACACCGCTACCTGTATAAACTTGTAAATATCAGCACCGCTATCTGTATGAACATGGAAATATCAGCCCCTCTATCTGTATGAACATGGAAATATCTACACCACTATATGTATGAACATGGAAATATCTACACCGCAATCCATATGAGCATGGAAATATCTTCACCGCCATCTGTATGAACATGGATATATCTACACAGCCATCTGGATGAACATGGAAATATCTACATGGCTATCTGTATGAACATGGAAATAGCTACACCGCTATCTGTATGAACATGGAAATATCTACAGCACTATCTGTATGAACATGGAAATATCTACACCGCTATCTGTAAGAACATGGAAATATCTTCACCACCATCTGTATGAAAATGGATATGTATACACAGCCATATGGATGAACATGGAAATATCTACACCGCTATCTGCGTGAACATGGAAATAGCTACACCGCCATCTGTATGAACATGGAAATATCTGCACCGCCATCTGTATGAACATACAAATATCTACACCGCCATCTGTATTAAGATGGAGATATCTACACCGCTATCTGTATAAACCTGGAAATATCTACACCGCTATCTGTATAAACATGGAAATATCCACACCGCTATCTGTATAAACATGGAAATATCCACACCGCTACCTGTATAAACATGGAAATATCAGCACCGCTATCTGTATGAACTTGGAAATATCTACACCGCTATCTGTACGAACATGGAAATATCTACACCGCTATCTGTATGAACATGGAAATAGCTACACCGCTATCTGTATGAACATGGAAATATCTACACCGCTATCTGTATGAACATGGAAATATCTACACCGCTATCTGTATGAACATGGATATATCTACACAGCCATCTGGATGAACATTTAAATATCTACACCGCTATCTGTATGAACATGGAAATATCTTCACCGCTATCTGTGTAAACTTGCATACACCTTCACCGCTATCTGTATAAACATGGAAATATCTACACCGCTATCTGTATGAACATGGAAATATCTACACCGCTATCTGTTTGAACATGGAAATATCTAAACCGCTATCTGCCAGAAAATGGAAATATCTACTCAGCTATCTGCATATACATGGAAATATCTACACAGCTATCTGTTTACACATGGAAATAACTACACCACTATCTGTATGAACATGGAAATATCTACACCGCCGTCTGTATGAACATGGAAATATCTGCACCGCCATCAGTATGAACATATAAATATCTACACCGCCATGTGTATTAAGATGGAGATATCAACAACGCTATCAGTATAAACATGGAAATATCTACACTGCTGTCTGTATAAACATGGAAATATCTACACCGCTATCTGTATAAACATGGAAATATCTACACCGCTACCTGTATAAACGTGGAAATATCAGCACCGCTATCTGTATGAACATGGAAATATCAGCCCCTCTATCTGTATGAACATGGAAATATCTACACCACTATCTGTATGAACATGGAAATATCTACACAGCTATCCGTATGAACATGGAAATATCTTCACCGCCATCTGTATAAACATGGATATATCTACACAGCCATATGGATGAACATGGAAATATCTACACCGCTATCTGCATGAACATGGAAATAGCTACACCGCTATCTGTATGAACATGGAAATAGCTACACCGCCATCTGTATGAACATGGAAATATCTGCACCGCCATCTGTATGAACTTATAAATATCTTCACCGCCATCTGTATTAATATCGAGATATCTACACCGCTATTTGTATAAACCTGGAAATATCTACACCGCTATCTGTATAAACATGGAAATATCCACACTGCTATCTGTATAAACATGGAAATATCCACACCGCTACCTATATAAACATGGAAATATCAGCACAGCTATCTGTATGAACATGGAAATATCTACACCTCCATCTGTAAAACATGGAAATATCTGCACGGCCATCTGTATGAACATATAAATATCTGCACCGAAATCTGTATTAAGATGGAGAAATCTACACCGCTATCTGTATAAACATGGAAATATCTACACCGCTATCTGTAGAAACATGCAAATATCTACACCGCTACCTGTATAAACATGTAAATATCAGCACCGCTATCTGTATGAACATGGAAATATCAGCCCCTCTATCTGTATGAACATGGAAATATCTACACCACTATATGTATGAACATGGAAATATCTACACCACTATCCATATGAGCATGGAAATATCTTCACCGCCATCTGTATGAACATGGATATATCTACACAGCCATCTGGATGAACATGGAAATATCTACAAGGCTATCTGTATGAACATGGAAATAGCTACACCGCTATCTGTATGAACATGGAAATATCTACACCACTATCTGTATGAACATGGAAATATCTACACCGCTATCTGTATGAACATGGAAATATCTTCACCGCCATCTGAATGAAAATGGATATATCTACACAGCCATATGGATGAACATGGAAATATCTACACCGCTATCTGCATGAACATGGAAATAGCTACACCGCTATCTGTATGAACATGGAAATAGCTACACCGACATCTGTATGAACATGGAAATATCTGCACCGCCATCTGTATGAACATATAAATATCTACACCGCCATCAGTATTAAGATCGAGATATCTACACCGCTATCTGTATAAACCTGGAAATATCTACACCTCTATCTGTATAAACATGGAAATATCCACACTGCTATCTGTATAAACATGGAAATATCCACACCGCTACCTATATAAACATGGAAATATCAGCACCGCTATCTGTATGAACATGGAAATATCTACACCGCCATCTGTATGAACATGGAAATATCTGCACGACCATCTGTATGAACATATAAATATCTACACCGCCATCTGTATTAAGATGGAGAAATCTACACCGCTATCTGTATAAACATGGAAATATCTACACCGCTATCTGTATAAACATGGAAATATCTACACCGCTATCTGTATAAACATGGAAATATCTACACCGCTACCTGTATAAACATGTAAATATCAGCACCGCTATCTGTATGAACATGGAAATATCAGCCCCTCTATCTGTATGAACATGGAAATATCTACAACACTATATGTATGAACATGGAAATATCTACACCGCATTCCATATGAGCATGGAAATATCTTCACCGCCATCTGTATGAACATGGATATATCTACACAGCCATCTGGATGAACATGGAAATATCTACACGGCTATCTGTATGAACATGGAAATAGCTACACCGCTATCTGTATGAACATGGAAATATCTACAGCACTATCTGTATGAACATGGAAATATCTACACCGCTATCTGTAAGAACATGGAAATATCTTCACCACCATCTGTATGAAAATGGATATGTATACACAGCCATATGGATGAACATGGAAATATCTACACTGCTTTCTGCGTGAACATGGAAATAGCTACACCGCCATCTGTATGAACATGGAAATATCTGCACCGCCATCTGTATGAACATACAAATATCTACACCGCCATCTGTATTAAGATGGAGATATCTACACCGCTATCTGTATAAACCTGGAAATATCTACACCGCTATCTGTATAAACATGGAAATATCCACACCGCTATCTGTATAAACATGGAAATATCCACACCGCTACCTGTATAAACATGGTAATATCAGCACCGCTATCTGTATGAACTTGGAAATATCTACACCGCTATCTGTACGAACATGGAAATATCTACACCGCTATCTGTATGAACATGGAAATAGCTACACCGCTATCTGTATGAACATGGAAATATCTACACCACTATCTGTATGAACATGGAAATATCTACACCGCTATCTGTATGAACATGGATATATCTACACAGCCATCTGGATGAACATTTAAATATCTACACCGCTATCTGTATGAACATGGAAATATCTTCACCGCTATCTGTGTAAACTTGCATACACCTTCACCGCTATCTGTATAAACATGGAAATATCTACACCGCTATCTGTATGAACATGGAAATATCTACACCGCTATCTGTTTGAACATGGAAATATCTAAACCGCTATCTGCCAGAAAATGGAAATATCTACTCAGCTATCTGCATATACATGGAAATATCTACACAGCTATCTCTTTACACATGGAAATAACTACACCGCTATCTGTATGAACATGGAAATATCTACACCGCCGTCTGTATGAACATGGAAATATCTGCAGCGCCATCAGTATGAACATATAAATATCTACACCGCCATGTGTATTAAGATGGAGATATCTACACCGCTATCAGTATAAACATGGAAATATCTACACTGCTGTCTGTATAAACATGGAAATATCTACACCGCTATCTGTATAAACATGGAAATATCTACACCGCTACCTGTATAAACGTGGAAATATCAGCACCGCTATCTGTATGAACATGGAAATATCAGCCCCTCTATCTGTATGAACATGGAAATATCTACACCACTATCTGTATGAACATGGAAATATCTACACCGCTATCCGTATGAACATGGAAATATCTTCACCGCCATCTGTATGAACATGGATATATCTACACAGCCATCTGGATGAACATGGAAATATCTACACCGCTATCTGTATGAACATGGAAATAGCTACACCGCCATCTGTATGAACATGGAAATATCTACAACACTATCTGAATGAACATGGAAATATCTACACCACTTTCTGTATGAACATGGAAATATCTTCACTGCCATCTGTATGAACATGGATATATCTACACAGCCATATGGATGAACATGGAAATATCTACACCGCTATCTGCATGAACATGGAAATAGCTACACCGCTATCTGTATGAACATGGAAATAGCTACACCGCCATCTGTATGAACATGGAAATATCTGCACCGCCATCTGTATGAACTTATAAATATCTACACCGCCATCTGTATTAAGATTGAGATATCTACACCGCTATTTGTATAAACCTGGAAATATCTACACCGCTATCTGTATAAACATGGAAATATCCACACTGCTATCTGTATAAACATGGAAATATCCACACCGCTACCTATATAAACATGGAAATATCAGCACAGCTATCTGTATGAACATGGAAATATCTACACCGCCATCTGTAAAACATGGAAATATCTGCACGGCCATCTGTATGAACATATAAATATCTGCACCGAAATCTGTATTAAGATGGAGAAATCTACACCGCTATCTGTATAAACATGGAAATATCTACACCGCTATCTGTAGAAACATGGAAATATCTACACCGCTACCTGTATAAACATGTAAATATCAGCACCGCTATCTGTATGAACATGGAAATATCAGCCCCTCTATCTGTATGAACATGGAAATATCTACACCACTATATGTATGAACATGGAAATATCTACACCACTATCCATATGAGCATGGAAATATCTTCACCGCCATCTGTATGAACATGGATATATCTACACAGCCATCTGGATGAACATGGAAATATCTACAAGGCTATCTGTATGAACATGGAAATAGCTACACCGCTATCTGTATGAACATGGAAATATCTACACCACTATCTGTATGAACATGGAAATATCTACACCGCTATCTGTATGAACATGGAAATATCTTCACCGCCATCTGTATGAAAATGGATATATCTACACAGCCATATGGATGAACATGGAAATATCTACACCGCTATCTGTATGAACATGGAAATATCTACACCGCTATCTGTATGAACATGGATATATCTACACAGCCATCTGGATGAACATTTAAATATCTACACCGCTATCTGTATGAACATGGAAATATCTTCACTGCCATCTGTATGAACATGGATATATCTTCACAGCCATATGGATGAACATGGAAATATCTACACCGCTATCTGCATGAACATGGAAATAGCTACACCGCTATCTGTATGAACATGGAAATAGCTACACCGCCATCTGTATGAACATGGAAATATCTACACCGCTATCTGTATGAACATGGAAATATCTACACCGCTATCTGTATGAACATGGATATATCTACACAGCCATCTGGATGAACATTTAAATATCTACACCGCTATCTGTATGAACATGGAAATATCTTCACCGCTATCTGTGTAAACTTGCATACACCTTCACCGCTATCTGTATAAACATGGAAATATCTACACCGCTATCTGTATGAACATGGAAATATCTACACCGCTATCTGTTTGAACATGGAAATATCTAAACCGCTATCTGCCAGAAAATGGAAATATCTACTCAGCTATCTGCATATACATGGAAATATCTACACAGCTATCTGTTTACACATGGAAATAACTACACCACTATCTGTATGAACATGGAAATATCTACACCGCCGTCTGTATGAACATGGAAATATCTGCACCGCCATCAGTATGAACATATAAATATCTACACCGCCATGTGTATTAAGATGGAGATATCAACAACGCTATCAGTATAAACATGGAAATATCTACACTGCTGTCTGTATAAACATGGAAATATCTACACCGCTATCTGTATAAACATGGAAATATCTACACCGCTACCTGTATAAACGTGGAAATATCAGCACCGCTATCTGTATGAACATGGAAATATCAGCCCCTCTATCTGTATGAACATGGAAATATCTACACCACTATCTGTATGAACATGGAAATATCTACACAGCTATCCGTATGAACATGGAAATATCTTCACCGCCATCTGTATAAACATGGATATATCTACACAGCCATATGGATGAACATGGAAATATCTACACCGCTATCTGCATGAACATGGAAATAGCTACACCGCTATCTGTATGAACATGGAAATAGCTACACCGCCATCTGTATGAACATGGAAATATCTGCACCGCCATCTGTATGAACTTATAAATATCTTCACCGCCATCTGTATTAATATCGAGATATCTACACCGCTATTTGTATAAACCTGGAAATATCTACACCGCTATCTGTATAAACATGGAAATATCCACACTGCTATCTGTATAAACATGGAAATATCCACACCGCTACCTATATAAACATGGAAATATCAGCACAGCTATCTGTATGAACATGGAAATATCTACACCTCCATCTGTAAAACATGGAAATATCTGCACGGCCATCTGTATGAACATATAAATATCTGCACCGAAATCTGTATTAAGATGGAGAAATCTACACCGCTATCTGTATAAACATGGAAATATCTACACCGCTATCTGTAGAAACATGCAAATATCTACACCGCTACCTGTATAAACATGTAAATATCAGCACCGCTATCTGTATGAACATGGAAATATCAGCCCCTCTATCTGTATGAACATGGAAATATCTACACCACTATATGTATGAACATGGAAATATCTACACCACTATCCATATGAGCATGGAAATATCTTCACCGCCATCTGTATGAACATGGATATATCTACACAGCCATCTGGATGAACATGGAAATATCTACAAGGCTATCTGTATGAACATGGAAATAGCTACACCGCTATCTGTATGAACATGGAAATATCTACACCACTATCTGTATGAACATGGAAATATCTACACCGCTATCTGTATGAACATGGAAATATCTTCACCGCCATCTGAATGAAAATGGATATATCTACACAGCCATATGGATGAACATGGAAATATCTACACCGCTATCTGCATGAACATGGAAATAGCTACACCGCTATCTGTATGAACATGGAAATAGCTACACCGACATCTGTATGAACATGGAAATATCTGCACCGCCATCTGTATGAACATATAAATATCTACACCGCCATCAGTATTAAGATCGAGATATCTACACCGCTATCTGTATAAACCTGGAAATATCTACACCTCTATCTGTATAAACATGGAAATATCCACACTGCTATCTGTATAAACATGGAAATATCCACACCGCTACCTATATAAACATGGAAATATCAGCACCGCTATCTGTATGAACATGGAAATATCTACACCGCCATCTGTATGAACATGGAAATATCTGCACGACCATCTGTATGAACATATAAATATCTACACCGCCATCTGTATTAAGATGGAGAAATCTACACCGCTATCTGTATAAACATGGAAATATCTACACCGCTATCTGTATAAACATGGAAATATCTACACCGCTATCTGTATAAACATGGAAATATCTACACCGCTACCTGTATAAACATGTAAATATCAGCACCGCTATCTGTATGAACATGGAAATATCAGCCCCTCTATCTGTATGAACATGGAAATATCTACAACACTATATGTATGAACATGGAAATATCTACACCGCATTCCATATGAGCATGGAAATATCTTCACCGCCATCTGTATGAACATGGATATATCTACACAGCCATCTGGATGAACATGGAAATATCTACACGGCTATCTGTATGAACATGGAAATAGCTACACCGCTATCTGTATGAACATGGAAATATCTACAGCACTATCTGTATGAACATGGAAATATCTACACCGCTATCTGTAAGAACATGGAAATATCTTCACCACCATCTGTATGAAAATGGATATGTATACACAGCCATATGGATGAACATGGAAATATCTACACTGCTTTCTGCGTGAACATGGAAATAGCTACACCGCCATCTGTATGAACATGGAAATATCTGCACCGCCATCTGTATGAACATACAAATATCTACACCGCCATCTGTATTAAGATGGAGATATCTACACCGCTATCTGTATAAACCTGGAAATATCTACACCGCTATCTGTATAAACATGGAAATATCCACACCGCTATCTGTATAAACATGGAAATATCCACACCGCTACCTGTATAAACATGGTAATATCAGCACCGCTATCTGTATGAACTTGGAAATATCTACACCGCTATCTGTACGAACATGGAAATATCTACACCGCTATCTGTATGAACATGGAAATAGCTACACCGCTATCTGTATGAACATGGAAATATCTACACCACTATCTGTATGAACATGGAAATATCTACACCGCTATCTGTATGAACATGGATATATCTACACAGCCATCTGGATGAACATTTAAATATCTACACCGCTATCTGTATGAACATGGAAATATCTTCACCGCTATCTGTGTAAACTTGCATACACCTTCACCGCTATCTGTATAAACATGGAAATATCTACACCGCTATCTGTATGAACATGGAAATATCTACACCGCTATCTGTTTGAACATGGAAATATCTAAACCGCTATCTGCCAGAAAATGGAAATATCTACTCAGCTATCTGCATATACATGGAAATATCTACACAGCTATCTCTTTACACATGGAAATAACTACACCGCTATCTGTATGAACATGGAAATATCTACACCGCCGTCTGTATGAACATGGAAATATCTGCAGCGCCATCAGTATGAACATATAAATATCTACACCGCCATGTGTATTAAGATGGAGATATCTACACCGCTATCAGTATAAACATGGAAATATCTACACTGCTGTCTGTATAAACATGGAAATATCTACACCGCTATCTGTATAAACATGGAAATATCTACACCGCTACCTGTATAAACGTGGAAATATCAGCACCGCTATCTGTATGAACATGGAAATATCAGCCCCTCTATCTGTATGAACATGGAAATATCTACACCACTATCTGTATGAACATGGAAATATCTACACCGCTATCCGTATGAACATGGAAATATCTTCACCGCCATCTGTATGAACATGGATATATCTACACAGCCATCTGGATGAACATGGAAATATCTACACCGCTATCTGTATGAACATGGAAATAGCTACACCGCCATCTGTATGAACATGGAAATATCTACAACACTATCTGAATGAACATGGAAATATCTACACCACTTTCTGTATGAACATGGAAATATCTTCACTGCCATCTGTATGAACATGGATATATCTACACAGCCATATGGATGAACATGGAAATATCTACACCGCTATCTGCATGAACATGGAAATAGCTACACCGCTATCTGTATGAACATGGAAATAGCTACACCGCCATCTGTATGAACATGGAAATATCTGCACCGCCATCTGTATGAACTTATAAATATCTACACCGCCATCTGTATTAAGATCGAGATATCTACACCGCTATTTGTATAAACCTGGAAATATCTACACCGCTATCTGTATAAACATGGAAATATCCACACTGCTATCTGTATAAACATGGAAATATCCACACCGCTACCTATATAAACATGGAAATATCAGCACAGCTATCTGTATGAACATGGAAATATCTACACCGCCATCTGTAAAACATGGAAATATCTGCACGGCCATCTGTATGAACATATAAATATCTGCACCGAAATCTGTATTAAGATGGAGAAATCTACACCGCTATCTGTATAAACATGGAAATATCTACACCGCTATCTGTAGAAACATGGAAATATCTACACCGCTACCTGTATAAACATGTAAATATCAGCACCGCTATCTGTATGAACATGGAAATATCAGCCCCTCTATCTGTATGAACATGGAAATATCTACACCACTATATGTATGAACATGGAAATATCTACACCACTATCCATATGAGCATGGAAATATCTTCACCGCCATCTGTATGAACATGGATATATCTACACAGCCATCTGGATGAACATGGAAATATCTACAAGGCTATCTGTATGAACATGGAAATAGCTACACCGCTATCTGTATGAACATGGAAATATCTACACCACTATCTGTATGAACATGGAAATATCTACACCGCTATCTGTATGAACATGGAAATATCTTCACCGCCATCTGTATGAAAATGGATATATCTACACAGCCATATGGATGAACATGGAAATATCTACACCGCTATCTGTATGAACATGGAAATATCTACACCGCTATCTGTATGAACATGGATATATCTACACAGCCATCTGGATGAACATTTAAATATCTACACCGCTATCTGTATGAACATGGAAATATCTTCACCGCTATCTGTGTAAACTTGCATACATCTTCAAAGCTATCTGAATAAACATGGAAATATCTACACCGCTATCTGTATGAACATGGAAACATCTACACCGCAATCTGTTTGAACATGGAAATATCTAAACCGCTATCTGCAAGAAAATGGAAATATCTACACAGCTATCTGCATATACATGGAAATATCTATACAGCTACCTCTTTACAGATGGAAATAACTACACCGCTATCTGTATGAACATGGAAATATCTAAACCGCCATCTGTATGAACATGGAAATATCTGCACGGCCATCTGTATGGACATATAAATATCTACACCGCCATCTGTATTAAGATGGATATATCTACACAGCCATCTGTATAAACATGGAAATATCTACACCGCTATCTGTATAAACATGGAAATATCTACACCGCTATCTGTATGAACATGGAAATATCTACACCGCTATCTGTATGAACATGGATATATCTACAGAGCCATCTGGATGAACACGGAAATATCTGCACCGCTATCTGTATGAACATGGAAATATCTACACCGCTATCTGTGTAAATATGCATACATCTTCACCGCAATCTGTATAAACATGGAAATATCTACACCGCTATCTGTATGAACACGGAAATATCTACACCGCTATCTGTTTGAACATGGAAATATGTACACCGCTATCTGCTTGAAAATGGAATTATCTACACTGCTATCTGCATATACATGGAAATATCTACACAGCTATCTCTTTACACATGGAAATAACTACACCGCTATCTGTATGAACATGGAAATATCTACACCGCCATCTGTATGAACATGGAAATATCTGCACCGACATCTGTATGAACGTATACATATCTAGACTGCCATCTATATTAAGATGGAGATATCTACACCGCTATCTGTATAAACATGGAAATATCTACACCGCTACCTGTATAAACATGGAAATATCAGCACCGCTATCTGTATGAACATGGAAATATCAGCCCCTCTATCTGTATGAACATGGAAATATCTACACCACTATATGTATGAACATGGAAATATCTACACCACTATCCATATGAGCATGGAAATATCTTCACCGCCATCTGTATGAACATGGATATATCTACACAGCCATCTGGATGAACATGGAAATATCTACAAGGCTATCTGTATGAACATGGAAATATCTACTCCGCTACCTGTGTAAACGTGGAAATATCAGCACCGCTCTCTGTATGAACATGGAAATATCAGCCCCTCTATCTGTATGAACATGGAAATATCTACACAGCTATCTCTATGAACATGGAAATATCTACACCGCCATCTGTATGAACATGGATATATCTACACAGCCATCTGGATGAACATGGAAATATCTACACCACTATCTGTATGAACATGGAAATATCTACACCGCTATCTGTATGAACTTGGAAATACATACACCGCTATCTGTATGAACATGGAAATAGCTACACCGCTATCTGTATGGACATGGAAATTTCTTCACCGCCATCTGTATGAACATGGATATATCTACACAGCCATCTGGATGAACATGGAAATATCTACACCGCTATCTGTATGAACATGGAAATATCTACACCGCTATCTGTATGAACATGGAAATACCTTCACCGCCATCTGCATGAACATGGATATGTCTACACAGCCATCTGGATGAACATGGAAATATCTACACCGCTATCTGTGTAAACATGCATACGTTTCACCGCTATCTGTATAAACATGGAAATACCTACACCGCTATCTGTATGAACATGGAAATATCTACACCGCTATCTGTTTGAACATGGAAATATCTAAACCGCTATCTGCATGAAAATAGAAATATCTACACAGCTATCTGCATATACATGGAAATATCTACACCGCCATCTGTATGAATATGGAAATATCTGCACGGCCATCTGTATGGACATATAAATATCTACACCGCCATCTGTATTAAGATGAATATATCTACACCGCTATCTGAATAAACATGGAAATATCGACACCGCTATCTGTATAAACATGGAAATATCTACACCGCTATCTGTATAAACGTGGAAATATCTACGCCGCTACCTGTATGAACATGGAAATGTCAGCACCGCTATGTGTATGAACATGGAAACACCTACACAGCTATATGTATGAACATGGAAATATGTACACCGCCATCTGTATGAACATGGAAATATCTTCACCGCCATCTGTATGAACGTGGATATATCTACACAGCCATCTGGATGAACATGGAAATATCAGCACCGCTATCTGTATGAACATGGAAATAGCTACACCGCTATCTCTATGAACGTGGAAATACCTACACCGCAATCTGTATGAACATATAAATAGCTACACCGCTATCTGTATGAACATGGAAATATCTACACCACTATCTGTAGGAACATGGAAATATCTACACCGCCAGCTGTATGAACATGGAAATATCTGCACCGCCATCTGTATGAACATATAAATATCTACACCGCCATCTGTATTAAGATGGAGATATCTACACCGCTATCTGTATAAACATGGAAATATCTACACCGCTACTTGTATAAACATGGAAATATCAGCACCGCTATCGGTATGAACATGGAAATATCTACACCGCTATCTCTATGAACGTGGAAATACCTACACCGCTATCTGTATGAACATATAAATAGCTACACCGCTATCTGTATGAACAAGGAAATATCTACACCACTATCTGTATAAACATGGAAATATCTACACCGCTACCTGTATAAACATGGAAATATCAGCACCGCTATCTGTATGAACATGGAAATATCTACACCGCTATGTCTATGATCATGGAAGTATCTACACCGCTATCTGCATGAACATGGAAATAGCTACACCGCTATCTGTACGAACAAGGAAATATCTACACTTCTATCTGTATGAACATGGAAATATCTACACCGCTCTCTGTATGAACATGGATATATCTACACAGCCATCTGGATGAACATGGAAATATCTACAGCGCTATCTGCATGAACATGGAAATATCTACACCGCTATCTGTGTAAACATGCATACATCTTCACTGCAATCTCTATAGGCATGGAAATATCTACAACGTTATCTGTATGAACATGGAAATATCTACACCGCTATATGTTTGAACATGGAAATATCTAAACCGCTATCAGCATGAAAATAGAAATATCTACACAGCTATCTGCATATACATGGAAATATCTACACAGCTATCTCTTTACACATGGAAATAACTACACCGCTATCTGTATGAACATGGAAATATCTACACCGCCATCTGTATGAACATGGAAATGTCTGCACCGCCATCGGAATGAACATATAAATATGTACACCGCCATCTGTATTAAGATGGAGATATCTACAACGCTATCTGTATAAACATGGAAATATCCACACCGCTATCTGTATAAACATGGAAATATCTACACTGCTACCTGTATAAACATGGAAATATCTACACCACTACCTGTATAAACATGGAAATATCAGCACCGCTATCTGTATGAACATGGAAATATCAGCCCCTCTATCTGTAGGAACATAGAAATATCTGCACGGCTATCTCTATGAACATGGAAATATCTACACCGCCATCTGTATGAACATGGATATATCTACACAGCCATCTGGATGAACATGGAAATATCTACACCGCTATCTGTATGAACATGGAAATATCTACACCGCTATCTGTATGAACTTGGAAATACATACACCGCTATCTGCATGAAAATAGAAATATCTACACAGCTATCTGCATATACATGGAAATATCTACAAACCTAACTCTTTACACATGGAAATAACTACACCGCTATCTCTATAAACATGGAAATATCTACACCGCCATCTGTATGAACATGGAAATATCTGCACTGCCATCTGTATGAACATATAAATATCTACACCGCCATCTGTATTGAGATGGAGATATCTTCACCGCTATCTGTATAAACTTGGAAATATCTACACCGCTATCTTTATAAACCTGGAAATATCTACACCGCTATCTGTATAAACATGGAAATATCTACACCGCTACCTGTATAAACATGGAAATATCAGCACCGCTATCTGTATGAACATGGAAATATCTACACCGCTATCTCTATGAACATGGAAATATCTACACCGCTATCTGCATGAACATGGAAATAGCTACATCGCTATCAGTACGAACATGGAAATATCTACACCTCTATCTGTATGAACATGGAAATATCTTCACCGCTATCTCTATGAACATGGATATGTCTACACAGCCATCTGGATGAACATGGAAATATCTACACCGCTATCTGTATGAACATGGAAATATCTACACCGCTATCTGTGTAAATATGCATACATCTTCACCGCAATCTGTATAAACATGGAAATATTTTCACCGCTATCTGAGTGAACATGGAAATGTCTACACCGCTATCTGTTTGAACATGGAAATATCTACACCGCTATCTGCATGAAAATGGAAATATCTACAGAGCTATCTGCATATACATGGAAATATCTACACAGCTATCTCTTTACACATGGAAATAACTACACCGCTATCTGTATGAACATGGAAATATCTACACTGCCATCTGTATGAACATATAAATATCTACACGGCCATCTGTATTAAGATGGAGATATCAACACCGCTATCTGTATAAACATGGAAATATCTACACCGCTATCTGTATAAACATGGAAATATCTACACCGCTATCTGTATAAACATGGAAATATCTACACCGCTACCTGTATAAACATGGAAATATCAGTACCGCTATCTGTATGAAGATGGAAATATCTACACCGCTATCTGTATGAACATGGAAATACCTACACCGCTATCTGCATGAACATGGAAATATCTACACCGCTATCTCTATGAACATGTAAATATCTACACCACTATCTGTTTGAACATGGAAATATCTACACCGCTGTATGCATGAAAATGGAAATACCTACACAGCTATCTGTATATACATGGAAATATCTACACAGCTATCTCTTTACACATGGAAATAACTACAACGTTATCTCTATTAACATGGAAGTATCTACACCGCCATCTGTATGAACATGGAAATATCTGCACCGCCATCTGTATGAACATATAAATATCAACACCGCTATCTGTATAAACATGGAAATATCTTCACCGCTATCTGTATAAACATGGAAATATCTACACCGCTACCTGTATAAACATGGAAATATCAGCACCGCTCTCGGTATGAACATGGAAATATCAGCACCCCTATCTCTATGAACATGGAAATATCTACACCGCTATCTGTATGAACATGGAAAAATCTTCACCGCCATCTGTATGAACATGGATATATCTACACAGCCATCTGTATGAACATGGAAATATCTACACCGCTATCTGTATGAACATGGAAATATCTACACCGCTATCTGTATGAACGTGGAAATATCTTCACCGCCATCTGTATGAACATGGATATGTCTACAAAGCCATCTGAATGAACATGGAAATATCTACACCGCGATCTGTATGAACATGGAAATATCTACAACGCAATCTGTGTAAACATGCATAAATCTTCACCGCTATCTGTATAAACTTGGAAATATCGACACCGCTATCTGTATAAACATGGAAATATCTACACCGCTATCTGTATAAACGTGGAAATATCTACGCCGCTACCTGTATGAACATGGAAATGTCAGCACCGCTATCTGTATGAACATGGAAACACCTACACAGCTATATGTATGAACATGGAAATATGTACAGCGCCATCTGTATGAACATGGAAATATCTTCACCGCCATCTGTATGAACATGGATATATCTACACAGCCATCTGGATGAACATGGAAATATCAGCACCGCTATCTGTATGAACATGGAAATAGCTACACCGCTATCTCTATGAACGTGGAAATACCTACACCGCTATCTGTATGAACATATAAATAGCTACACCGCTATCTGTATGAACATGGAAATATCTACACCACTATCTGTAGGAACATGGAAATATCTACACCGCCAGCTGTATGAACATGGAAATATCTGCACCGCCATCTGTATGAACATATAAATATCCACACCGCCATCTGTATTAAGATGGAGATATCTACACCGCTATCTGTATAAACATGGAAATATCTACACCGCTACCTGTATAAACATGGAAATATCAGCACCGCTATCTGTATGAACATGGAAATATCTACACCGCTATCTCTATGAACGTGGAAATACCTATACCGCTATCTGTATGAAAATATAAATAGCTACACCGCTATCTGTATGAACATGGAAATATCTACACCACTATCTGTATAAACATGGAAATATCTACACCGCTATCTGTATGAACATGTATATATCTACACAGCCATCTGGATGAACATGGAAATATCTACACCGCTATCTGCATGAACATGGAAATATCTACACCGCTATCTGTGTAAAGAAGCATACATCTTCACCGCAATCTGTATAAGCATGGAAATATCAACATCGCTTTCTGTATGAACGTGGAAATATCTACACCACTATCAGTTTAAACATGGAAATATCTTCACCGCTATCTGCATGAAAATGGAAATATCTACACTGCTATCTGCATATACATGGGAATATCTACACAGCTATCTCTTTACTCATGGAAATAACTACACCGCTATCTGTATGAACATGGAAATATCTACACCGCCATCTGTATGAACATGGAAATATCTGCACCGCCATCTGTATGAACATATAAATATGTACACGACCATCTGTATTAAGATGGATATATCTACACCGCTATCTGAATAAACATGGAAATATCTACACCGCTATCTGTATAAACATGGAAATATCTACACCGCTATCTGTATAAACATGGAAATATCTACACTGCTATCTGTATAAACATGGAAATATCTACACCGCTACCTGTATAAACATGGAAATATCAGCACCGCTATCTGTATGAAGATGGAAATATCTACACCGCTATCTGTATGAGCATGGAAATACCTACACCGCTATCTGCATGAACATGGAAATATCTACACCGCTATCTGTATGAACATGTAAATATCTACACCGCTATCTGTTTGAACATGGAAATATCTACACCGCTGTATGCATGAAAATGGAAATATCTACACAGCTATCTGCATATACATGGAAATATCTACACAGCTATCTCTTCACACACGGAAATAACTACACCGCTATCTCTATTAACATGGAAGTATCTACACCGCCATCTGTATGAACATGGAAATATCTGCACCGCCATCTGTATGAACATATAAATATATACACCGCCATCTGTATTAAGAAGGAGATATCTACAACGCTATCTGTATAAACATATAAATATCAACACCGCTATCTGTATAAACATAGAAATATCTACACCGCTATCTGTATAAACATGGAAATATCTACACCGCTACCTGTATAAACATGGAAATATCAGCAACGCTCTCGGTATGAACATGGAAATATCAGCACCGCTATCTCTATGAACATGGAAATATCTACACCGCTATCTGTATGAACATGGAAATATCTTCACCGCCATCTGTATGAACATGGATATATCTACACAGCCATCTGTATGAACATGGAAATATCTACACCGCTATCTGTATGAACATGGAAATATCTACACCGCTATCTGTATGAACATGGAAATATCTTCACCGCCATCTGTATGAACATGGATATGTCTACACAGCCATCTGAATGAACATGGAAATATCTACACCGCGATCTGTATGAACATGGAAATATCTACACCGCAATCTGTGTAAACATGCATACATCTTCACCGCTATCTGTATAAACATGGAAATATCTACACCGCTATCTGTATAAACATGGAAATATCTACACCGCTATCTGTATAAACACGGAAATATCTACGCCGCTACCTGTATGAACATGGAAATATCAGCACTGCTATCTGTATGAACATGGAAACACCTACACAGCTATATGTATGAACATGGAGATATGTACACCGCCATCTGTAAAACATGGAAATATCTTCACCGCCATCTGTATGAACATGGATGTATCTACACAGCCATCTGGATGAACATGGAAATATCAGCACCGCTATCTGTATGAACATGGAAATAGCTACACCGCTATCTCTATGAACGTGGAAATACCTACACCGCAATCTGTATGAACATATAAATAGCTACACCGCTATTTGTATGAACATGGAAATATCTACACCATTATCTGTAGGAACATGGAAATATCTACACCGCCAGCTGTATGAACATGGAAATATCTGCACCGCCATCTGTATGAACATATAAATATCTACACCGCCATCTGTACTAAGATGGAGATATCTAGACCGCTATCTGTATAAACATGGAAATATCTACACCGCTACCTGTATAAACATGGAAATATCAGCACCGCTATCTGTATGAACATGGAAATATCTACACCGCTATCTCTATGAACGTGGAAATACCTACACCGCTATCTGTATGAACATATAAATAGCTACACCGCTATCTGTATGAACATGGAAATATCTACACCACTATCTGTATAAACATGGAAATATCTACACCGCTATCTGTATGAACATGGATATATCTACACAGCCATCTGGATGAACATGGAAATATCTACACCGCAATCTGCATGAACATGGAAATATCTACACCGCTATCTGTGTAAAGAAGCATACATCTTCACCGCAATCTGTATAAGCATGGAAATATCAACACCGCTTTCTGTATGAACGTGGAAATATCTACACCGCTATCTGTTTGAACATGGAAATATCTTCACCGCTATCTGCATGAAAATGGAAATATCTACACTGCTATCGGCATATACATGGAAATATCTACACAGCTATCCCTTTACACATGGAAATTACTACACCGCTATCTGTATAAACATGGAAACATCTACACCGCTATCTGTATAAACATGGAAATATCCACACCGCTATCTGTATAAACATGGAAATATCCACACCGCTATCTGTATAAACATGGAAATATCTACACCGCTACCTGTATAAACATGGAAATATCAGCACCGCTATCGGTATGAACATGGAAATATCTACACCGCTATCTGTATGAACATGGAAATATCTACACCGCTATCTGTATGAACATGGAATTATATTCACCGTCGTCTGTATGAACATGGATATATCTACACAGCCATCTGTATGAACATGAAAATATCTACACCGCTATCTGTATGAACATGGAAATATCTACACCGCTGTCTGTATGAACATGGAAATATCTTCACCGCCATCTGTATGAACATGGATATGTCTACACAGCCATCTGGATGAACATGGAAATATCTACACCGCGATCTGTATGAACATGGAAATTTCTACACCGGTATCTGTGTAAACATGCATACATCTTCACCGCTATCTGTATAAACATGGAAATATCTACACCGCTATCTGTATGAACATGGAAATATCTACACCGCTATCTGTTTGAACATGGAAATACCTAAACGCATATCTGCATGAAAATAGAAATATCTACACAGCTATCTGCATATACATGGAAATATCTACAAAGCTATCTCTATACACATGGAAATAAATACACCGCTATCTCTATAAACATGGAAATATCTACACCGCCATCTGTATGAACATGGAAATATCTGCACCGCCATCTGTATGAACATGGATATATCAACACAGCCATATGGATGAACATGGAAATATCTACACCGCTATCTGCATGAACATGGAAATATCTACACCGCTATTTGTGTAAACATGGAAATATCTACACCGCTATCTCTATAAACATGGAAATATCTACACCGCCATCTGTACGAACATGGAAATATCTACACCGCCATCTGTATGAACATGTAGATAAGTACACCGCCATCTCTATGAACATGGAAATATCTACACGGCTAACTGTATGAACATGGAAATATCTACACCGCTATCTGTATGAACATATAAATAGCTACACCGCTATTTGTATGAACATGGAAATATCTACACCATTATCTGTAGGAACATGGAAATATCTACACCGCCAGCTGTATGAACATGGAAATATCTGCACCGCCATCTGTATGAACATATAAATATCTACACCGCCATCTGTACAAAGATGGAGATATCTAGACCGCTATCTGTATAAACATGGAAATATCTACACCGCTACCTGTGTAAACATGGAAATATCAGCACCGCTATCTGTATGAACATGGAAATATCTACACCGCTATCTGTATAAACATGGAAATATCTACACCGCTATCTGTATGAACATGGATATATCTGCACAGCCATCTGGATGAACATGGAAATATCTACACCGCTATCTGCATGAACATGGAAATATCTACACCGCTATCTGTGTAAAGAAGCATACATCTTCACCGCAATCTGTATAAGCATGGAAATATCAACACCGCTTTCTGTATGAACGTGGAAATATCTACACCGCTATCTGTTTGAACATGGAAATATCTTCACCGCTATCTGCATGAAAATGGAAATATCTACACTTCTATCGGCATATACATGGAAATATCTACACAGCTATCCCTTTACACATGGAAATTACTACACCGCTATCTGTATAAACATGGAAACATCTACACTGCTATCTGTATAAACATGGAAATATCCACACCGCTATCTGTATAAACATGGAAATATCCACACCGCTATCTGTATAAACATGGAAATATCTACACCGCTACCTGTATAAACATGGAAATATCAGCACCGCTATCGGTATGAACATGGAAATATCTACACCGCTATCTGGATGAACATGGAAATATCTACACCGCTATCTGTATGAACATGGAAATATATTCACCGTCGTCTGTATGAACATGGATATATCTACACAGCCATCTGTATGAACATGGAAATATCTACACCGCTATCTGTATGAACATGGAAATATCTACACCGCTGTCTGTATGAACATGGAAATACCTTCACCGCCATCTGTATGAACATGGATATGTCTACACAGCCATCTGGATGAACATGGAAATATCTACACCGCGATCTGTATGAACATGGAAATTTCTACACCGGTATCTGTGTAAACATGCATACATCTTCACCGCTATCTGTATAAACATGGAAATATCTACACCGCTATCTGTATGAACATGGAAATATCTACACCGCTATCTGTTTGAACATGGAAATATCTAAACCCATATCTGCATGAAAATAGAAATATCTACACAGCTATCTGCATATACATGGAAATATCTACAAAGCTATCTCTATACACATGGAAATAAATACACCGCTATCTCTATAAACATGGAAATATCTACAGCGCCATCTGTATGAACATATAAATATCTACACCGCCATCTGCTTTAAGATGGAGATATCTTCACCGCTCTCTGAATAAACTTGGAAATATCTACACCGCTATCTGTATAAACATGGAAATATCTACACCGCTACCTGTATAAACATGGAAATATCTACACCGCTACCTGTATAAACATGGAAATATCAGCACCGCTATCTGTATGAACATGGAAATATCTACACCGCTATCTCTATGAACATGGAAATATCTACACCGCTATCTGTTTGAACATGGAAATATCTAAACCGCTATCTGCATGAAAATGGAAATATGTACAGAGCTAACTGCATATATATGGAAATATCTACACAGCTATCTCTTTACACATGGAAATATCTACACCGCTATCTGTATGAAAATGGAAATATCTTCACCGCCATCTGTATGAACATGGATATACCTGTACAGACATCTGGATGAACATGGTAATATCTACACCGCTATCTGTATAAACATGGAAATATCTACTCCGCTATCTGTGTAAACATGCATACATCTACACCACCATCTGTATAAACATGGAAATATCTACACTGCTATCTGCATGAACATGGAAATATCTACACCGCTATCTGTTTGAACATGGAAATATCTACACCGCTATCTGCATGAAAATGGAAATATCTACACAGCGATCTGCACATACATGGAAATATCTACACAGCTATCTCTTTACACATGGAAATAACTACAGCGCTATCTCTATAAACATGCAAATATCTACACCACCATCTGTATGAACATGGAAATATATGCACCGCCAACTGTATGAACATATAAATAACTACACCGCCATCTATATTAAGATGGAGATATCTACACCGCTATCTGTATAAACATGGAAATATCTACACCGCTATCTGTATAAACATGGAAATATCTACACCGCTACCTGTATAAACAAGGAAATATCAGCACCGCTATATGTATGAATCTGGAAATATCTACACCGCTATCTGTATGAACATGGAAATATCTACACCGCTATCTGTATGAACATGGAAATATCTACACCGCTATCTGTAGGAACATGGAAATATCTACACCGCTATCTGTTTGAACATGGAAATACCTACACCGCTGTCAGCATGGAAATGGAAATATCTACACAGCTATCTGCATATACATGGAAATATCTACACAGCTACCTCTTTACACATGGAAATAACTACGCCGCTATCCCTATAAACTTGGAAATATCTACACCGCCATCTGTATGCACATGGAAATATCTGCACCGCCATCTGTATGAACATATAAACATCTACACCGCCATCTGTATTAAGAAGGAGATATCTACACCGCTATCTGTATAAACATGGAAATATCTATACCGCTATCTGTATAAACATGGAAATTTCTACACCGCTATCTGTATAAACATGGAAATATCTACACCGCTACCTGTATAAACATGGAAATATCAGCACCGCTATCGGTATGAACATGGAAATATCTACACCGCTATCTCTATGAACATGGAAATATCAACACCGCTATCTGTATGAACATGGAAATATTTTCACCGTCATCTGTATGAACATGGATATATCTACACAGCCATCTGTATGAACATGGAAATATCTACACCGCTATCTGTATGAACATGGGAATATCTATACCGCTGTCTGTATGAACATGGAAATATCTTCACCGCCATCTGTATGAACATGGATATGTCTACACAGCCATCTGGATGAACATGGAAATATCTACACCGCGATCTGTATGAACATGGAAATATCTACACCGCTATCTGTTTGAACATGGAAATATCTAAACCCCTATCTGCATGAAAATAGAAATATCTACACAGCTATCTGCATATACATGGAAATATCTACAAAGCTATCTCTATACACATGGAAATAACTGCACCACTATCTCTATAAACATGGAAATATCTACAGCGCCATCTGTATGAACATGGAAATATCTGCACGGCCATCTGTATGAACATTTAAATATCTACACCGCCATCTGCTTTAAGATGGAGATATCTTCACCGCTATCTGTATAAACTTGGAAATATCCACACCGCTACCTGTATAAACATGGAAATATCTACACTGCTACCTGTATAAACATGGAAATATCTAAACCGCTACCTGTATAAACATGGAAATAGCACCGCAATCTGTATGAACATGGAAATATCAGCCCCTCTATCTGTATGAACATGGAAATATCTACACCGCTATCTGTATAAACATGGAAATATCTACACTGCTACCTGTATAAACATGGAAATATCTAAACCGCTACCTGTATAAACATGGAAATAGCACCGCTATCTGTATGAACATGGAAATAACAGCCCCTCTATCTGTATGAACATGGAAATATCTACACCGCTATCTGTATAAACATGGAAATGTCTACACCGCTACCTGTATAAACATGGAAATATCAGCACCGCTATCAGTATGAACATGGAAATATCTACACCGCTATCTGTATGAACATGGAAATATCTACACCGCTATCTGTATGAACATGGAAATAACTTCACCGCCATCAGTATGAACATGGATATATCTACACCGCTATCTGTATAAACATGGATATATCTACACCGCTCTCTGTATAAACATGGAAATATCTACACTGCTATCTGTAGAAACATGGAAATATCTAAACCGCTACCTGTATAAATATGGAAATAGCACCGCTATCTGTATGAACATGGAAATATCAGCCCCTCTATCTGTATGAACATGGAAATATCTACACCGCTATCTCTATGAACATGGAAATATCTACACCGCTATCTGTTTGAACATGGAAATATCTAAACCGCTATCTGCATGAAAATGGAAATATCCACACAGATATCTGCATATACATGGAAATATCTACACAGCTATCTCTTTACACATGGAAATAACTACACCGCTATCTGTATAAACATGGAAATATCTACACCGCTATCTGTATGAACATGGAAATATCTACACCGCTACCTGCATGAACATGGAAATATCTACACCGCTATCTGTATGAACATGGAAATATCTACACCGCTATCTGTATGAACATGGAAATATCTACACCGCTATCTGAACATGGAAATATCTACACCGCCATCTGTATGAACATGGAAATATCTGCACCGCCATCTGTATGAACATATAAATATCTACACCAACATCTGTATTAAGATGGAGATATCTATACCGCTATCTGAATAAACATGGAAATATCTACACCGCTATCTGTATAAACATGGAAATATCTACACTGCTATCTGTATAAACATGGAAATATCTACACCGCTACCTGTATAAACATGGAAATATCAGCACCGCTATCTGTATGAACATGGAAATATCTACACCGCTATCTGTATGAACATGGAAATATCTACACCGCTATCTGTATGAACATGGAAATATCTACAAAGCTATCTGAATGAACATGGAATACCTACACCGCTATCTGTTTGAACATGTAAATATCTACACCGCTAACTGCATGAAAATTGAAATATCTACAAAGCTATCTGCATATACACGGAAATATATACACAGCTATCTCTTTACACACGGAAATAACTACACCGCTATATTTATAAACATGGAAATATCTACACCACCATCTGTATGAACATGGAAATATCTGCACCGCCATCTGTATGAACATATAAATATCTACACCGCCATCTGTATTAAGAAGGAGATATCTACACCGCTATCTGTATAATCATGGAAATATCTATGCCGCTGCCTGTATAAACATGGAAATATCAGCACCGCTATCTGTATGAACATGGAAATATCTACACCGCTACCTGTATGAACATGGAAATATCTACACCGCTATCTGTATGAACATGGAATTATCTACACCGCTATCTGTATGAACATGGAAATATCTACACCACTATCTGTATGAACATGGAAATATCTACACCGCTATCTGTATGAAAAAGGATATAACTACACAGCCATCTGGATGAACATGGAAATATCTACACCGCTATCTGTATGAACATGGAAATATCTTCACCGCCATCTGTATGAACATGGATATGTCTACTCAGCCATCTGGATGAACATGGAAATATCTACACCGCTATCTGTATGAACATGGAAATATCTACACCGCTATCTGTGTAAACATGCATACATCTTCACCACTATCTGTATAAACATGGAAATATCTACACCGCTATCTCTATGAACATGGAAATATCTACACCGCTCTCTCTATGAACATGGAAATATCTACACTGCTATCTGTTTGAACATGGAAATATCTAAAACGCTATCTGCATGAAAATGGAAATATCTACACAGCTATCTGCATATACATGGAAATATCTACACAGCTATCTCTTTACACACGGAAATAACTACACCGCTATCTGTATGAACATGGAAATATCTTCACCGTCATCTGTATGAACATGGATATGTCAACACAGCCATCTGGATGAACATGGAAATATCTACACCGTTATCTTTATAAACATGCATACATCTTCACCGGTATCTGTATAAACATGGAAATATCTACACTGCGACCTGCATGAACATGGAAATATCTACACCGCTATCTGAACATGGAAATATCTACACCGCTATCTGCATGAAAATGGAAATATCTACCCAGCGATCTGCATATACATGGAAATATCTACAAAGCTATCTCTTTACACATGGAAATAACTACAGCGCTATCTCTATATACATGCAAATATCTACACTGCCATCTGTATGAACATGGAAATATCTGCACCGACATCTGTATGAAGATATAAATATCTACACCCCAATCTATATTAAGATGGAGATATCTACACCGCTATATGTATAAACATGGAAATATCTACACCACTATCTGTATAAACATGGAAATATCTACACCGCTATCTGTATAAACATGGAAATATCTACACCGCTACCTGTATAAACATGGAAATATCAGCACCGCTATCTGTATGAACACGGAAATATCTACACCGCTATCTCTATGAACATGGAAATATCTACACCGCTATCTGTATGAACATGGAAATAGCTACACCGCTATCTGTTTGAACATGGAAATATCTACACCGCTGTCTGCATGAAAATGGAAATATCTACACAGCTATCTGCATATACATGGAAATATCTACACAGCTATCTCTTTACACATGGAAATAACTACACCGCTATCTCTATTAACATGGAAGTATCTACACCGCCATCTGTATGAACATGGAAATATCTGCACCACCATCTGTATGAACATATAAATATCTACACCGCCATCTGTATTAAGAAGGAGATATCTACACCGCTATCTGTATAAACATATAAATTTCAACACCGCTATCTGTATAAACATAGAAATATCTACACCGCTATCTGTATAAACATGGAAATATCTACACCGCTACCTGTATAAACATGGAAATATCAGCACCGCTCTCGGTATGAACATGGAAATATCAGCACCACTATCTCTATGAACATGGAAATATCTACACCGCTATCTGTATGAACATGGAAATATCTTCACCGCCATCTGTATGAACATGGATATATCTACACAGCCATCTGTATGAACATGGAAATATCTACACCGCTATCTGTATGAACATGGAAATATCTACACCGCTATCTGTATGAACATGGAAATATCTTCACCGCCATCTGTATGAACATGGATATGTCTACACAGCCATCTGAATGAACATGGAAATATCTACACCGCGATCTGTATGAACATGGAAATATCTACACCGCAATCTGTGTAAACATGCATACATCTTCACCGCTATCTGTATAAACATGGAAATATCTACACCGCTATCTGTATGAACATGGATATATCTACACAGCCATCTGGATGAACATGGAAATATCTACACCGCTATCTGCATGAACATGGAAATATCTACACCGCTATCTGTGTAAAGAAGCATACATCTTCACCGCAATCTGTATAAGCATGGAAATATCAACAGCGCTTTCTGTATGAACGTGGAAATATCTACACCGCTATCTGTTTGAACATGGAAATATCTTCACCGCTATCTGCATGAAAATGGAAATATCTACACTGCTATCTACATATACATGGAAATATCTACACAGCTATCCCTTTACACATGGAAATTACTACACCGCTATCTGTATGAACATGGAAATATCTACACCGCCATCTGTATGAACATGGAAATATCTGCACCGCCATCTGTATGAACATATAAATATCTACACGGCCATCTGTATTAAGATGGAGATATCTACACCGCTATCTGTATAAACATGGAAATATCTACACCGCTATCTTTATAAATATGGAAATATCTACACTGCTATCTGTATAAACATGGAAATATCTACACCGCTACCTGTATAAACATGGAAATATCAGCACCGCTATCTGTATGAAGATGGAAATATCTACACCGCTATCTGTATGTACATGGAAATACCTACACCGCTATCTGCATGAACATGGAAATATCTACACCGCTATCTGTATGAACATGTAAATATCTACACCGCTATCTGTTTGAACATGGAAATATCTACACCGCTATCTGTATGAACATGCAAATATCTACACAGCTATCTGTATATCAATGGAAATATCTACACAACTATCTCTATTAACATGGAAATAACTACACTGCTATCTGTATAAACATGGAAATATCTACACTGCTACCTGTATAAACATGGAAATATCAGCACCGCTCTCGGTATGAACATGGAAATATCAGCACCGCTATCTCTATGAACATGGAAATATCTACACCGCTATGTGTGAACATGGAAATATCTTCACCGCCATCTGTATGAACATGGATATATCTACACATCCATCTGTATGAACATGGAAATATCTACACCTCTATCTATATGAACATGGAAATATCTACACCGCGATCTGTATGAACATGGAAATATCTACACCGCAATCTGTGTAAACATGCATACATCTTCACCGCTATCTGCATAAACTTGGAAATATCGACACCGCTATCTGTATAAACATGGAAATATCTACACCGCTATCTGTATAAACATGGAAATATCTATGCCTCTACCTGTATGAACATGGAAATATCAGCACCGCTATCTGTATGAACATGGAAACACCTACACAGCTATATGTATGAACATGGAAATATGTACAGCGCCATCTGTATGAACATGGAAATATCTTCACCGCCATCTGTATGAACATGGATATATCTACACAGCCATCTGGATGAACATGGAAATATCAGCACCGCCATCTGTATTAAGATGGAGATATCTACACCGCTCTCTGTATAAACATGGAAATATCTACACCGCTACCTATATAAACATGGAAATATCAGCACCGCTATCTGTATGAACATGGAAAGATCTACACCGCTATCTCTATGAACGTGGAAATACCTACACCGCTATCTGTATGAACATACAAATAGCTACACCGCTATCTGTATGAACATGGAAATATCTACACCACTATCTGTATAAACATGGAAATATCTACACCGGTATCTGTATGAACATGGATATATCTACAAAGCCATCTGGATGAACATGGAAATATCTACACCGCTATCTGCATGAACATGGAAATATCTACACCGCTATCTGTGTAAAGAAGCATACACCTTCACCGCAATCTGTATAAACATGGAAATATCAGCACCGCTATCTGTATGAAGATGGAAATATCAGCCCCTCTATCTGTATGAACATGGAAATATCTACACCACTATCTGTACGAACATTGAAATATCTACACCGCTATCTGTATGAACATGGAATTATCTTCACCACCATCTGTATGAACATAGATATGTCTACACACCCATCTGGATGAACATGGAAATATCTGCACCGCTATCTGTATGAACATGGAAATACCTACACCGCTATCTGTATGAACATGGAAATATCTACACCACTATCTGTATGAACATGGAAATATCTACACCGCTATCTGTATGGACATGGAAATATCTTCACCGCCATCTGTATGAACATGGAAATATCTACACCGCTACCTGTATAAACATGGAAATATCAGCACCGCTATCTGTATGAACATGGAAATAACTACACCGCTATCTCTATGAACATGGAAATTTCTACACCGCTATCTGTATGAACATGGAAATAGCTGCACCGCTATCTGTATGAACATGGAAATATCTACACCACTACCTGTATGAACATGGAAATATCTACACCGCTATCTGTATGAACATGGATATATCTACACAGCCATCTGGATGAACACGGAAATATCTAAACCGCTATCTGTGTGAACATGGAAATATCTACACCGCTATCTGTGTAAATATGCATACATCTTCACCGCAATCTGTATAAACATGGAAATATCTACACCGCTATCTGTATGAACGTGGAAATACCTACAACGCTATCTGTATGAACGTGGAAGTATCTACACCGCTATCTGTATGAACATGGAAATATCTTCACCGCCATCTGTATGAACATGGATATATCCACACACCCATCTGGATGAACATGGAAATATCTACACCGCTATCTGTATGAACATGGAAATATCTACAGTGCTATCTGTGTAAACATGCATACATCTTCACCGCTATCTGCATGAAAATGGAAATATCTACACAGCTATCTGCATATACATGGAAATATCTGCAAAGCTATCTCTTTACACATGGAAATAAATACACTGCTATCTCTATAAACATGGAAATATCTACACCGCCATCTGTATGAACATGGAAATATTTGCACCACCATCTGTATGAACATACAAATATCTACACCGCCATCTGTATTAAGATGGAGATATCTACACCGCTATCTGTATAAACTTGGAAATATCTACACCGCTATCTGTATAACCATGGAAATATCTACACCGCTATCTGTATGAACATGGAAATATCTACACCGCTATCTGTATGAACATGGATATATCTACACAGCCATCTGGATGAACACGGAAATATCTGCACCGCTATCTGTATGAACATGGAAATATCTACACCGCTATCTGTGTAAATATGCATACATCTTCACCGCAATCTGTATAAACATGGAAATATCTACACCGCTATCTGTATGAACACGGAAATATCTACACCGCTATCTGTTTGAACATGGAAATATCTACACCGCTATCTGCTTGAAAATGGAATTATCTACACTGCTATCTGCATATACATGGAAATATCTACACAGCTATCTCTTTACACATGGAAATAACTACACCGCTATCTGTATGAACATGGAAATATCTACATCGCCATCTGTATGAACATGGAAATATCTGCACCGACATCTGTATGAACGTATACATATCTAGACTGCCATCTATATTAAGATGGAGATATCTACACCGCTATCTGTATAAACATGGAAATATCTACACCGCTACCTGTATAAACATGGAAATACCTACACCGCAATCTGTATGAACATGGAAATAGCTACACCGCCATCTGTATGAACATGGAAATATCTACAACACTATCTGTATGAACATGGAAATATCTACACCACTTTCTGTATGAACATGGAAATATCTTCACTGCCATCTGTATGAACATGGATATATCTACACAGCCATATGGATGAACATGGAAATATCTACACCGCTATCTGCATGAACATGGAAATAGCTACACCGCTATCTGTATGAACATGGAAATAGCTACACCGCCATCTGTATGAACATGGAAATATCTGCACCGCCATCTGTATGAACATATAAATATCTACACCGCCATCTGTATTAAGATCGAGATATCTACACAGCTATTTGTATAAACCTGGAAATATCTACACCGCTATCTGTATAAACATGGAAATATCCACACTGCTATCTGTATAAACATGGAAATATCCACACCGCTACCTATATAAACATGGAAATATCAGCACAGCTATCTGTATGAACATGGAAATATCTACACCGCCATCTGTAAAACATGGAAATATCTGCACGGCCATCTGTATGAACACATAAATATCTGCACCGAAATCTGTATTAAGATGGAGAAATCTACACCGCTATCTGTATAAACATGGAAATATCTACACCGCTATCTGTAGAAACATGGAAATATCTACACAGCTACCTGTATAAATATGTAAATATCAGCACCGCTATCTGTATGAACATGGAAACATCAGCCCCTCTATCTGTATGAACATGGAAATATCTACACCACTATATGTATGAACATGGAAATATCTACACCGCTATCCGTATGAGAATGGAAATATCTTCACCGCCATCTGTATGAACCTGCATATATCTACACAGCTATCTGGATGAACATGGAAATATCTACACGGCTATCCATGAACATGGAAATAGCTACACCGCTATCTGTATGAACATGGAAATATCTACACCACTATCTGTATGAACATGGAAATATCTACACCGCTATCTGTATGAACATGGAAATATCTTCACCGCCATCTGTATGAAAATGGATATATATACACAGCCATATGGATGAACATGGAAATATCACACCGCTATCTGCATGAACATGGAAATAGCTACACCGCCATCTGTATGAACATGGAAATATCTGCACCGCCATCTGTATGAACATATAAATATCTACACCGACATCTGTATTAAGATGGAGAAATCTACACCGCTATCTGTATAAACCTGGAAATATCTACACCGCTATCTGAATAAACATGGAAATATCCACACCGCTACCTGTATAAACATGGAAATATCAGCACCGCTATCTGTATGAACATGGAAATATCTACACCGCTATCTGTACGAACATGGAAATATCTACACCGCTATCTGTATGAACATGGAAATAGCTACACCGCTATCTGTATGAACAAGGAAATAGCTACACCGCTATCTGTATGAACATGGAAATATCTACACCGCTATCTGTATGAACATGGATATATCTACACAGCCATCTGGATGAACATTTAAATATCTACACCGCTATCTGTATGAACATGGAAATATCTTCACCGCTATATGTGTAAACTTGCATACATCTTCACCGCTATCTGTATAAACATGGAAATATCTACACCGCTATCTGTATGAACATGGAAATATCTACACCGCTATCTGTTTGAACATGGAAATATCTAAACAGCTATCTGCAAGAAGATGGAAATATCTACACAGCTATCTGCAAGTACATGGAAATATCTACACATCTATCTCTTTACACATGGAAATAACTACACCGCTATCTGTATGAACATGGAAATATCTACACCGCCATCTGTATGAACATGGAAATATCTGCACGGCCATCAGTATTAACATATAAATATCTACACCGCCATGAGTATTAAGATGGAGATATCTACACCGCTATCAGTATAAACATGGAAATATCTACACCGCTATCTGTATAAACATGGAAATATCTACACCGCTATCTGTATAAACATGGAAATATCTACACCGCTACCTGTATAAACGTGGAAATATCAGCACCGCTCTCTGTATGAACATGGAAATATCATCCCCTCTGTCTGTATGAACATGGAAATATCTACACCACTATCAGTATGAACATGGAAATATCTACACCGCTATCTGTATGAAAATGGAAATATCTTCACCGCCATCTGTATGAACATGGATATATCTACACAGCCATCTGGAAGAACATGGAAATATCTACACCGCTATCTGTATGAACATGGAAATAGCTACACCGCCATATGTATGAACATGGAAATATCTACAGCACTATCTGTATGAACATGGAAAAATCTACACCGCTTTCTGTATGAACATGGAAATATATTCACCGCCATCTGTATGAACATGGATATATCTACACAGCCATATGGATGAACATGGAAATATCTACACCGCAATCTGCATGAACATGGAAATATCTGCACCGCCATCTGTATGAACATATAAATATCTACACCGCCATCTGTATTAAGATCGAGATATCTACACCGCTATCTGTATAAACCTGGAAATATCTACACCGCTATCTGTATAAACATGGAAATATCCACACTGCTATCTGTATAAAAATGGAAATATCCATTCCGCTACCTATATAAACATGGAAATATCAGCACCGCTATCTGTATGAACATGGAAATATCTACACCGCTATCTGTGTGAACACGGAAATAGCTACACCGCTATCTGTATGAACATGGAAATATCTACACCACTATCTGTATGAACATGGAAATATCTACACCGCTATCTGTATGAACATGGATATATCTACACAGCCATCTGGATGAACATTTAAATATCTACACCGCTATCTGTATGAACATGGAAATATCTTCACCGCTATCTGTGTAAACTTGCATATATCTTCACCGCTATCTGTATAAACATGGAAATATCTACACCGCTATCTGTATGAACATGGAAATATCTAAACCGCTATCTGTTTGAACATGGAAATATCTAAACCGCTATCTGCATGAAAATGGAGATATCTACACAGCTATCTCCATGGACATGGAAATATCTACACCGCTATCTGTGTAAACATGGAAATATCTACACCGCCATCTGTATGAACATGGAAATATCTTCAACGCCATCTGTATGAACATGGAAATATCTAAACCGCTGTCTGCATGAAAATGGAGATATCTACACAGCTATCTGCATATACATGGAAATATCTACACCGCTATCTCTTCACACATGGAAATAACTACACCGCTATCTGTATGAACATGGAAATATCTCCACCGCCCTTTGTATGTACATGGAAATATCTGCACGGCCATCTATATGAACATATAAATATCTACACCGCCATCTGTATTAAGATGGAGATATCTACACCGCTATCTCTATAAACATGGAAATATCTACATCGCTATCTGTATGAACATGGAAATATCTACACCGCTACCTGTATAAACATGGAAATATCAGCACCGCTATCTGTATGAACATTGAAATATCAGCCCCTCTATCTGTATGAACATGGAAATATCTACACCACTATCTGTATGAACATGGAAATATCTACACCGCTATCTGTATGAACATGGAATTATCTTCACCGCCATCTGTATGAACATGGATACGTCTACACAGCAATCTGGATGAACATGGAAATATCTAGACCGCTATCTGAATGAACATGGAAATAGCTACACCGATATCTGAATGAACATGGAAATATCTACACCACTATCTGTATAAACATGGAAATATCCACACCGCTATGTGTATGAACATGGAAATATCTTCACCGCCATCTGTAGGAACATGGATATATCTGCACAGCCATCTGGATGAACATGGAAATATCTACACCGCTATCTCCATGAACATGGAAATAGCTACACCGCTATCTGCATGAACATGGGAATATCTACACCAATATCTCTATGAAAATGGAAATATCTACACCGCTATCTGTATGAACATGGAAATATCTACACCGCTATCTGTATGAACATGGAAATATCTACACCGCTATCTGTATGAACATGGATATATCTACACAGCCATCTGGATGAACACGGAAATATCTGCACCGCTATCTGTATGAACATGGAAATATCTACACCGCTATCTGTGTAAATATGCATACATCTTCACCGCAATCTGTATAAACATGGAAATATCTACACCGCTATCTGTATGAACACGGAAATATCTACACCGCTATCTGTTTGAACATGGAAATATCTACACCGCTATCTGCTTGAAAATGGAATTATCTACACTGCTATCTGCATATACATGGAAATATCTACACAGCTATCTCTTTACACATGGAAATAACTACACCGCTATCTGTATGAACATGGAAATATCTACATCGCCATCTGTATGAACATGGAAATATCTGCACCGACATCTGTATGAACGTATACATATCTAGACTGCCATCTATATTAAGATGGAGATATCTACACCGCTATCTGTATAAACATGGAAATATCTACACCGCTACCTGTATAAACATGGAAATACCTACACCGCAATCTGTATGAACATGGAAATAGCTACACCGCCATCTGTATGAACATGGAAATATCTACAACACTATCTGTATGAACATGGAAATATCTACACCACTTTCTGTATGAACATGGAAATATCTTCACTGCCATCTGTATGAACATGGATATATCTACACAGCCATATGGATGAACATGGAAATATCTACACCGCTATCTGCATGAACATGGAAATAGCTACACCGCTATCTGTATGAACATGGAAATAGCTACACCGCCATCTGTATGAACATGGAAATATCTGCACCGCCATCTGTATGAACATATAAATATCTACACCGCCATCTGTATTAAGATCGAGATATCTACACCGCTATTTGTATAAACCTGGAAATATCTACACCGCTATCTGTATAAACATGGAAATATCCACACTGCTATCTGTATAAACATGGAAATATCCACACCGCTACCTATATAAACATGGAAATATCAGCACAGCTATCTGTATGAACATGGAAATATCTACACCGCCATCTGTAAAACATGGAAATATCTGCACGGCCATCTGTATGAACATATAAATATCTGCACCGAAATCTGTATTAAGATGGAGAAATCTACACCGCTATCTGTATAAACATGGAAATATCTACACCGCTATCTGTAGAAACATGGAAATATCTACACAGCTACCTGTATAAATATGTAAATATCAGCACCGCTATCTGTATGAACATGGAAACATCAGCCCCTCTATCTGTATGAACATGGAAATATCTACACCACTATATGTATGAACATGGAAATATCTACACCGCTATCCGTATGAGAATGGAAATATCTTCACCGCCATCTGTATGAACCTGCATATATCTACACAGCTATCTGGATGAACATGGAAATATCTACACGGCTATCCATGAACATGGAAATAGCTACACCGCTATCTGTATGAACATGGAAATATCTACACCACTATCTGTATGAACATGGAAATATCTACACCGCTATCTGTATGAACATGGAAATATCTTCACCGCCATCTGTATGAAAATGGATATATATACACAGCCATATGGATGAACATGGAAATATCACACCGCTATCTGCATGAACATGGAAATAGCTACACCGCCATCTGTATGAACATGGAAATATCTGCACCGCCATCTGTATGAACATATAAATATCTACACCGACATCTGTATTAAGATGGAGAAATCTACACCGCTATCTGTATAAACCTGGAAATATCTACACCGCTATCTGAATAAACATGGAAATATCCACACCGCTACCTGTATAAACATGGAAATATCAGCACCGCTATCTGTATGAACATGGAAATATCTACACCGCTATCTGTACGAACATGGAAATATCTACACCGCTATCTGTATGAACATGGAAATAGCTACACCGCTATCTGTATGAACAAGGAAATAGCTACACCGCTATCTGTATGAACATGGAAATATCTACACCGCTATCTGTATGAACATGGATATATCTACACAGCCATCTGGATGAACATTTAAATATCTACGCCGCTATCTGTATGAACATGGAAATATCTTCACCGCTATATGTGTAAACTTGCATACATCTTCACCGCTATCTGTATAAACATGGAAATATCTACACCGCTATCTGTATGAACATGGAAATATCTACACCGCTATCTGTTTGAACATGGAAATATCTAAACAGCTATCTGCAAGAAGATGGAAATATCTACACAGCTATCTGCAAGTACATGGAAATATCTACACATCTATCTCTTTACACATGGAAATAACTACACCGCTATCTGTATGAACATGGAAATATCTACACCGCCATCTGTATGAACATGGAAATATCTGCACGGCCATCAGTATTAACATATAAATATCTACACCGCCATGAGTATTAAGATGGAGATATCTACACCGCTATCAGTATAAACATGGAAATATCTACACCGCTATCTGTATAAACATGGAAATATCTACACCGCTATCTGTATAAACATGGAAATATCTACACCGCTACCTGTATAAACGTGGAAATATCAGCACCGCTCTCTGTATGAACATGGAAATATCATCCCCTCTGTCTGTATGAACATGGAAATATCTACACCACTATCAGTATGAACATGGAAATATCTACACCGCTATCTGTATGAAAATGGAAATATCTTCACCGCCATCTGTATGAACATGGATATATCTACACAGCCATCTGGAAGAACATGGAAATATCTACACCGCTATCTGTATGAACATGGAAATAGCTACACCGCCATATGTATGAACATGGAAATATCTACAGCACTATCTGTATGAACATGGAAAAATCAACACCGCTTTCTGTATGAACATGGAAATATATTCACCGCCATCTGTATGAACATGGATATATCTACACAGCCATATGGATGAACATGGAAATATCTACACCGCAATCTGCATGAACATGGAAATATCTGCACCGCCATCTGTATGAACATATAAATATCTACACCGCCATCTGTATTAAGATCGAGATATCTACACCGCTATCTGTATAAACCTGGAAATATCTACACCGCTATCTGTATAAACATGGAAATATCCACACTGCTATCTGTATAAAAATGGAAATATCCATTCCGCTACCTATATAAACATGGAAATATCAGCACCGCTATCTGTATGAACATGGAAATATCTACACCGCTATCTGTGTGAACACGGAAATAGCTACACCGCTATCTGTATGAACATGGAAATATCTACACCACTAACTGTATGAACATGGAAATATCTACACCGCTATCTGTATGAACATGGATATATCTACACAGCCATCTGGATGAACATTTAAATATCTACACCGCTATCTGTATGAACATGGAAATATCTTCACCGCTATCTGTGTAAACTTGCATATATCTTCACCGCTATCTGTATAAACATGGAAATATCTACACCGCTATCTGTATGAACATGGAAATATCTAAACCGCTATCTGTTTGAACATGGAAATATCTAAACCGCTATCTGCATGAAAATGGAGATATCTACACAGCTATCTCCATGGACATGGAAATATCTACACCGCTATCTGTGTAAACATGGAAATATCTACACCGCCATCTGTATGAACATGGAAATATCTTCAACGCCATCTGTATGAACATGGAAATATCTAAACCGCTGTCTGCATGAAAATGGAGATATCTACACAGCTATCTGCATATACATGGAAATATCTACACCGCTATCTCTTCACACATGGAAATAACTACACCGCTATCTGTATGAACATGGAAATATCTCCACCGCCCTTTGTATGTACATGGAAATATCTGCACGGCCATCTATATGAACATATAAATATCTACACCGCCATCTGTATTAAGATGGAGATATCTACACCGCTATCTCTATAAACATGGAAATATCTACATCGCTATCTGTATGAACATGGAAATATCTACACCGCTACCTGTATAAACATGGAAATATCAGCACCGCTATCTGTATGAACATTGAAATATCAGCCCCTCTATCTGTATGAACATGGAAATATCTACACCACTATCTGTATGAACATGGAAATATCTACACCGCTATCTGTATGAACATGGAATTATCTTCACCGCCATCTGTATGAACATGGATACGTCTACACAGAAATCTGGATGAACATGGAAATATCTAGACCGCTATCTGAATGAACATGGAAATAGCTACACCGATATCTGAATGAACATGGAAATATCTACACCACTATCTGTATAAACATGGAAATATCCACACCGCTATGTGTATGAACATGGAAATATCTTCACCGCCATCTGTAGGAACATGGATATATCTGCACAGCCATCTGGATGAACATGGAAATATCTACACCGCTATCTCCATGAACATGGAAATAGCTACACCGCTATCTGCATGAACATGGGAATATCTACACCAATATCTCTATGAAAATGGAAATATCTACACCGCTATCTGTATGAGCATGGAAATATCTTCACCGCCATCTGTATGAACATGGATATATCTACACAGCCATCTGGATGAACATGTAAATATCTACACTGCTATCTGTATGAACATGGAAATATCTACACTGCTACCTGTATAAACATGGAAATATAAGCACCGCTATCTGTATGAACATGGAAATATCTACACCGCTATCTGTACGAACATGGAAATATCTACACCGCTATCTGTATGAACATGGAAATAGCTGCACCGCTATCTGTATGAACATGGAAATATCTACAGCACTACCTGTATGAACATGGAAATATCTACACCGCTATCTGTATGAACATGGATATATCTACACAGCCATCTGGATGAACATGGAAATATCTACACCGCTATCTGTATGAACATGGAAATATCTACACCGCTATCTGTGTAAACATGCATACATCTTCACCGCTATCTGTATAAACATGGATATACCTACACCGCTATCTGTATGAACATGGAAATATCTACACCGCTATCTGTTTCAGCATGAAAATATCTAAACCGCTATCTGCATGAAAATGGAAATATCTACACAGCTATCTCTTTACACTTGGAAATAACTACACCGCTATCTGTATGAACATGGAAATATCTACACCGCCATCTGTATGAACATGGAAATATCTGCTCGGGCATCTGTATGAATATATAAATATCTACACCGCCATGTGTATTAAGATGGAGATATCTACACCGCTATCTGTATAAACATGGAAATATCTACACCGCTATCTGTATAAACATGGAAATGTCTACACTGCTATCTGTATAAACTTGGAAATATCTACACCACTACCTGTATAAACGTGGAAATATCAGCACCGCTATCTGTATGAACATGGAAATATCAGCCCCTCTAACTGTAAGAACATGGAAATAGCTACACCGCTATCTGTGTAAACATGGAAATATCTACACCGCCATCTGTTAAAACTTGGAAGTATCTTCACCGTTATGTGAATAAACATGGAAATATCTTCACCGTCATCTGTATGAACATGGAATTATCTACACTGCCATATATATAAACATGGAAATATCTACACCACCATCTGTTTGAACATGAAAATATCTACACCGCCAACTCTATAAACATTGAAATATCTTCACCACTATCTGTATAAACATGGAAATATGTACACTGCTATCTGTGTAAACATGGAAATATCTACACCGCTATCTGTGTAAACATGGAAGTATCTACACGGCTATCTCTATAAACATGGAAATATCTTCACTGCCATCTGTATGAACATGGAAATATCTACATCGCCATGTGTATAAACATGGAAATATCTACACCGCTACCTGTATAAACATGGAAATATCAGCACCGCTATCTGTATGAACACGGAAATATCTACACCGCTATCTCTATGAACATGGAAATATCTACACCGCTATCTGTATGAACATGGAAATAGCTACACCGCTATCTGTATGAACATGGAAATATCTACACCACTACCTGTATGAACATGGAAATATCTACACCGCTATCTGTATGAACATGGATATATCTACACAGCCATCTGGATGACCATGGAAATATCTACACCGCTATCTGTATGAACATGGAAATATCTACACCGCTATCTGTGTAAATATGCATACATCTTCACCGCAATCTGTATAAACATGGAAATATCTTCACCGCTATCTGAATGAACATGGAAATGTCTACACCGCTATCTGTTTGAACATGGAAATATCTACACCGCTATCTGTGTAAACATGCATACATCTTCACCACTATCTGTATAAACATGGAAATATCTACACCGCTATCTCTATGAACATGGAAATATCTACACCGCTCTCTCTATGAACATGGAAATATCTACACCGCTATCTGTTTGAACATGGAAATATCTACACCGCTATGTCTATGAACATGGAAATATCTACACCGCTATCTGTTTAAACATGGAAATATCTAAAACGCTATCTGCATGAAAATGGAAATATCTACACAGCTATCTGCATATACATGGAAATATCTACACAGCTATCTCTTTACACACGGAAATAACTACACCGCTATCTGTATGAACATGGAAATATCTTCACCGCCATCTGTATGAACATGGATATATCAACACAGCCATCTGGATGAACATGGAAATATCTACACCGCTATCTGTATAAACATGCATACATCTTCACCGCTATCTGTATAAACATGGAAATATCTACACTGCTACCTGCATGAACATGGAAATATCTACACCGCTATCTGAACATGGAAATATCTACACCGCTATCTGCATGAAAATGGAAATATCTACACAGCGATCTGCATATACATGGAAATATCTACAAAGCTATCTCTTTACACATGGAAATAACTACAGCGCTATCTCTATATACATGCAAATATCTACACTGCCATCTGTATGAACATGGAAATATCTGCACCGACATCTGTATGAAGATATAAATATCTACACCCCAATCTATATTAAGATGGAGATATCTAAACCGCTATATGTATAAACATGGAAATATCTACACCGCTATCTGTATAAACATGGAAATATCTACACCGCTATCTGTATAAACATGGAAATATCTACACCGCTACCTGTATAAACATGGAAATACCAGCACCGCTATCTGTATGAACACGGAAATATCTACACCGCTATCTCTATGAACATGGAAATATCTACACCGCTATCTGTATGAACATGGAAATAGCTACACTGCTATCTGTATGAACATGGAAATATCTACACCACTACCTGTATGAACATGGAAATATCTACACCGCTATCTGTATGAACATGGATATATCTACACAGCCATCTGGATGACCATGGAAATATCTACACCGCTATCTGTATGAACATGGAAATATCTACACCGCTATCTGTGTAAATATGCATACATCTTCACCGCAATCTGTATAAACATGGAAATATCTTCACCGCTATCTGAATGAACACGGAAATGTGTACACCGCTATCTGTTTGAACATGGAAATATCTACACCGCTATCTGCATGAAAATGGAAATATCTACAGAGCTATCTGCATATACATGGAAATATCTACACAGCTATCTCTTTACACATGGAAATAACTACACCGCTATCTGTATGAACATGGAAATATCTACACCGCCATCTGTATGAACATGGAAATATCTGCACCGCCATCTGTATGAATATATAAATATCTACACGGCCAACTGTATTAAGATGGAGATATCTACACCGCTATCAGTATAAACATGGAAATTTCTACACCGCTATCTATATAAACATGGAAATAACTACACCGCTATCTGTATAAACATGGAAATATCTACACCGCTACCTGTATAAACATGGAAATATCAGCACCGCTATCTGTATGAACATGGAAATATCAGCCCCTCTATCTGTATGAACCTGGAAATACCTACACCGCTATATGTATGAACATGGAAATATCTACACCGCTATCCGTATGAACATGGAAATATCTACAACACCATCTGTTTGAACATGGATATATCTACACAGCCATCTGGATGAACATGGAAATATCTACACCGCTATCTGTATGAACATGGAAATAGCTACACCGCTATCTGTATGAACATGGAAATATCTACACCACTATCTGTATGAACATGGAAATATCTACACCACTATCTGTATGAACATGGAATTATCTTCACCGCCATCTGTATGAACATGGATATATCTGTACAGCCATCAGGATGAACATGGAAATATCTACACCACTATCTGTATGAACATGGAAATAGCTACACAGCTATCTGTATGAACATGGAAATATCTACACCGCTACCTGTATAAACATGGAAATATCAGCACAGCTATCTGTATGAACATGGAAATATCTACACCGCTATGTGTATGAAGATGGAAATATCTACACCGCTATCTGTATGAACATGGAAATAGCTACACCGCTATCTGTATGAACATGGAAATATCTACACCACTATATGTATGAACATGGAAATATCTACACCGCTATCTGTATGAACAAGGATATAACTACACAGCCATCTGGATGAACATGGAAATAACTACACCGCTATCTGTATGAACATGGAAATATCTTCACTGTCATCTGTATGAACATGGATATGTCTACACAGCCATCTGGATGAACATGGAAATATCTACACCGCTATCTGTATGAACATGGAAATATCTACACCGCTATCTGTGTAAACATGCATACATCTTCACCACGATCTGTATAAACATGGAAATACCTACACCGCTATCTCTATGAACATGGAAATATCTACACCGCCATCTGTATGAACATGGAAATATCTGCACCGCCATCTTTAAGAACATATAAATATCTACACGGCCATCTGTATTAAGATGGAGATATCTACACCGCTATCAGTATAAACATGGAAATATCTACACCGCTATCTGTATAAACATGGAAATAACTAAACCGCTATCTGTATAAACATGGAAATATCTACACCGCTACCTGTATAAACATGGAAATATCAGCACCGCTATCTGTATGAACATGGAAATATCAGCCCCTCTATCTGTATGAACATGGAAATACATACACCGCTATCTGTATGAACATGGAAATATCTACACCGCTATCCGTATGAACATGGAAATATCTACAACGCCATCTGTGTGAACATGGATATATCTACACAGCCATCTGGATGAACATGGAAATATCTACACTGCTATCTGTATGAACATGGAAATAGCTACACCGCTATCTGTATGAACATGGAAATATCTACACCGCTATCTGTATGAACATGGAAATATCTACACCGCTACCTGTATAAACATGGAAATATCAGCACCGCTATCTGTGTGAACATGGAAATATCAGCCCCTCTATCTGTATGAACATGGAAATACCTACACCGCTATATGTATGAACATGGAAATATCTACACTGCTATCCGTATGAACATGGAAATATCTACAACGCCATCTGTTTGAACATGGATATATCTACACAGCCATCAGGATGAACATGGAAATATCTACACCGCTACCTGTATAAACATGGAAATATCAGCACAGCTATCTGTATGAACATGGAAATATCTACACCGCTATGTGTATGAAGATGGAAATATCTACACCGCTATCTGTATGAACATGGAAATAGCTACACCGCTATCTGTATGAACATGGAAATATCTACACCACTATCTGTATGAACATGGAAATATCTACACCGCTATCTGTATGAACATATATATATCTACACAGCCATCTGGATGAACATGGAAATATCTACACCGCTATCTGTATGAACATGGAAATATCTACACCACTATGTGTGTAATCTTGCATACATCTTCACCGCTATCTGTATAAACATGGAAATATCTACACCGCTATCTGTCTGAACATGGAAATATCTACACCGCTATCTGCATGAAAATGGAAATATCTACAGAGCTATCTGCATATACATGGAAATATCTACACAGCTATCTCTTTACACATGGAAATAACTACACCGCTATCTGTATGAACATGGAAATATCTACACCGCCATCTGTATGAACATGGAAATATCTGCACCGCCATCATTATGAACATATAAATATCTACACGGCCATCTGTATTAAGATGGAGATATCTACACCGCTATCAGTATAAACATGGAAATTTCTACACCGCTATCTGTATAAACATGGAAATAACTACATCGCTATCTGTATAAACATGGAAATATCTACACCGCTACCTGTATAAACATGGAAATATCAGCACCGCTATCTGTATGAACATGGAAATATCAGCCCCTCTATCTATATGAACATGGAAATACCTACACCGCTATATGTATGAACATGGAAATATCTACACCGCTATCCGTATGAACATGGAAATATCTACAACGCCATCTGTTTGAACATGGATATATCTACACAGCCATCTGGATGAACATGGAAATATCTACACCGCTATCTGTATGAACATGGAAATATCTACACCACTATCTGTATGAACATGGAAATATCTACACCGCTATCTGTATGAACATGGAATTATCTTCACCGCCATCTGTATGAACATGGATATATCTGTACAGCCATCTGGATGAACATGGAAATATCTACACCACTATCTGTATGAACATGGAAATATCAACACCGCTACCTGTATAAACATGGAAATATCAGCACAGCTATCTGTGAACATGGAAATATCTACACCGCTATGTGTATGAAGATGGAAATATCTACACCGCTATCTGTATAAACATGGAAATATCTACACCGCTACCTGTATAAACATGGAAATATCAGCACCGCTATCTGTATGAACATGGAAATATCAGCCCCTCTATCTGTATGAACCTGGAAATACCTACACCGCTATATGTATGAACATGGAAATATCTACACCGCTATCCGTATGAACATGGAAATATCTACAACGCCATCTGTTTGAACATGGATATATCTACACAGCCATCTGGATGAACATGGAAATATCTACACCGCTATCTGTATGAACATGGAAATAGCTACACCGCTATCTGTATGAACATGGAAATATCTACACCACTATCTGTATGAACATGGAAATATCTACACCACTATCTGTATGAACATGGAATTATCTTCACCGCCATCTTTATGAACATGGATATATCTGTACAGCCATCAGGATGAACATGGAAATATCTACACCACTATCTGTATGAACATGGAAATAGCTACACAGCTATCTGTATGAACATGGAAATATCTACACCGCTACCTGTATAAACATGGAAATATCAGCACAGCTATCTGTATGAACATGGAAATATCTACACCGCTATGTGTATGAAGATGGAAATATCTACACCGCTATCTGTATGAACATGGAAATAGCTACACCGCTATCTGTATGAACATGGAAATATCTACACCACTATATGTATGAACATGGAAATATCTACACCGCTATCTGTATGAACAAGGATATAACTACACAGCCATCTGGATGAACATGGAAATAACTACACCGCTATCTGTATGAACATGGAAATATCTTCACCGCCATCTGTATGAACATGGATATGTCTACACAGCCATCTGGATGAACATGGAAATATCTACACCGCTATCTGTATGAACATGGAAATATCTACACCGCTATCTGTGTAAACATGCATACATCTTCACCACTATCTGTATAAACATGGAAATACCTACACCGCTATCTCTATGAACATGGAAATATCTACACCGCCATCTGTATGAACATGGAAATATCTGCACCGCCATCTTTAAGAACATATAAATATCTACACGGCCATCTGTATTAAGATGGAGATATCTACACCGCTATCAGTATAAACATGGAAATATCTACACCGCTATCTGTATAAACATGGAAATAACTAAACCGCTATCTGTATAAACATGGAAATATCTACACCGCTACCTGTATAAACATGGAAATATCAGCACCGCTATCTGTATGAACATGGAAATATCAGCCCCTCTATCTGTATGAACATGGAAATACATACACCGCTATCTGTATGAACATGGAAATATCTACACCGCTATCCGTATGAACATGGAAATATCTACAACGCCATCTGTGTGAACATGGATATATCTACACAGCCATCTGGATGAACATGGAAATATCTACACTGCTATCTGTATGAACATGGAAATAGCTACACCGCTATCTGTATGAACATGGAAATAGCTACACAGCTATCTGTATGAACATGGAAATATCTACACCGCTACCTGTATAAACATGGAAATATCAGCACCGCTATCTGTGTGAACATGGAAATATCAGCCCCTCTATCTGTATGAACATGGAAATACCTACACCGCTATATGTATGAACATGGAAATATCTACACTGCTATCCGTATGAACATGGAAATATCTACAACGCCATCTGTTTGAACATGGATATATCTACACAGCCATCAGGATGAACATGGAAATATCTACACCGCTACCTGTATAAACATGGAAATATCAGCACAGCTATCTGTATGAACATGGAAATATCTACACCGCTATGTGTATGAAGATGGAAATATCTACACCGCTATCTGTATGAACATGGAAATAGCTACACCGCTATCTGTATGAACATGGAAATATCTACACCACTATCTGTATGAACATGGAAATATCTACACCGCTATCTGTATGAACATATATATATCTACACAGCCATCTGGATGAACATGGAAATATCTACACCGCTATCTGTATGAACATTGAAATATCTACACCACTATGTGTGTAAACTTGCATACATCTTCACCGCTATCTGTATAAACATGGAAATATCTACACCGCTATCTGTCTGAACATGGAAATATCTACACCGCTATCTGCATGAAAATGGAAATATCTACAGAGCTATCTGCATATACATGGAAATATCTACACAGCTATCTCTTTACACATGGAAATAACTACACCGCTATCTGTATGAACATGGAAATATCTACACCGCCATCTGTATGAACATGGAAATATCTGCACCGCCATCATTATGAACATATAAATATCTACACGGCCATCTGTATTAAGATGGAGATATCTACACCGCTATCATTATAAACATGGAAATTTCTACACCGCTATCTGTATAAACATGGAAATAACTACATCTCTATCTGTATAAACATGGAAATATCTACACCGCTACCTGTATAAACATGGAAATATCAGCACCGCTATCTGTATGAACATGGAAATATCAGCCCCTCTATCTATATGAACATGGAAATACCTACACCGCTATATGTATGAACATGGAAATATCTACACCGCTATCCGTATGAACATGGAAATATCTACAACGCCATCTGTTTGAACATGGATATATCTACACAGCCATCTGGATGAACATGGAAATATCTACACCGCTATCTGTATGAACATGGAAATATCTACACCACAATCTGTATGAACATGGAAATATCTACACCGCTATCTGTATGAACATGGAATTATCTTCACCGCCATCTGTATGAACATGGATATATCTGTACAGCCATCTGGATGAACATGGAAATATCTACACCACTATCTGTATGAACATGGAAATATCAACACCGCTACCTGTATAAACATGGAAATATCAGCACAGCTATCTGTGAACATGGAAATATCTACACCGCTATGTGTATGAAGATGGAAATATCTACACCGCTATCTGTATGAACATGGAAATAGCTACACCGCTATCTGTATGAACATGGAAATATCTACACCACTATCTGTATGTACATGGAAATAACTACACCGCTATCTGTATGAACATGGATATATTTAAACAGCCATCTGGATGAACATGGAAATATCTACTCCGCTATCTGTATGAACATGGAAATATCTACACCACTATGTGTGTAAACATGCGTACATCTTCACCGCTATCTGTATAAACATGGAAATATCTACACCGCTATCTGTTTGAACATGGAAATATCTAAACCGCTATCTGCATGAAAATGGAAATATCTACACAGCTATCTGCATATACATGGAAATATCTACACAGCTATCTCTTTACACATGGAAATAACTACACCGCTATCTGTATGAACATGGAAATATCTGCACGGCCATCTGTATGATCATATAAATATCTACACGGCCATCTGTATTAAGATGGAGATATCTACACCGCTATCTGTATAAACATGGAAATATCTACACCGCTATCTGTATAAACATGGAAATATCTACACCGCTACCAGTATAAACATGGAAATAACAGCACCGCTACCTGTATAAACATGGAAATATCAGCACCACTATCTGTATGAACATGGATATATCTACACCACTATCTGTATGAACATGGAAATATCTACACCGCTAGATGTATAAACATGGAATTATCTTCACTGCCATCTGTATGAACATGGATATGTCTACACAGCCATCTGGATGAACATGGAAATATCTACACCGCTATCTGTATGAACATGGAAATAGCTACACCGCTATCTGTATGAACATGGAAATATCTGCACCGCCATCTTTATAAACATATAAATATCTACACCGCCATCTGTATTAACATGGAGATATCTACACCGCTATCTGTATAAACATGGAAATATCTACACCGCTATCTGTATGAACATGGATATATCTACACAGCCATCTGGATGACCATGGAAATATCTACACCGCTATCTGTATGAACATGGAAATATCTACACCGCTATCTGTGTAAATATGCATACATCTTCACCGCAATCTGTATAAACATGGAAATATCTTCACCGCTATCTGAATGAACATGGAAATGTCTACACCGCTATCTGTTTGAACATGGAAATATCTACACCGCTATCTGCATGAAAATGGAAATATCTACAGAGCTATCTGCATATACATGGAAATATCTACACAGCTATCTCTTTACACATGGAAATAACTACACCGCTATCTGTATGAACATGGAAATATCTACAACGCCATCTGTATGAACATGGAAATATCTGCACCGCCATCTGTATGAACATATAAATATCTACACGGCCATCTGTATTAAGATGGAGATATCTACACCGCTATCAGTATAAACATGGAAATTTCTACACCGCTATCTGTATAAACATGGAAATAACAACACCGCTATCTGTATAAACATGGAAATATCTACACCGCTACCTGTATAAACATGGAAATATCAGCACCGCTATCTGTATGAACATGGAAATATCAGCCCCTCTATCTGTATGAACATGGAAATACCTACACCGCTATATGTATGAACATGGAAATATCTACACCGCTATCCGTATGAACATGGAAATATCTACAGCGCCATCTGTTTGAACATGGATATATCTACACAGCCATCTGGATGAACATGGAAATATCTACACCGCTATCTGTATGAACATGGAAATAGCTACACCGCTATCTGTATGAACATGGAAATATCTACACCACTATCTGTATGAACATGGAAATATCTACACCGCTATCTGTATGAACATGGAATTATCTTCACCGCCATCTATATGAACATGGATATATCTGTACAGCCATCTGGATGAACATGGAAATATCTACACCACTATCTGTATGAACATGGAAATAGCTACACAGCTATCCGTATGAACATGGAAATATCTACACCGCTACCTGTATAAACATGGAAATATCAGCACAGCTATCTGTATGAACATGGAAATATCTACACCGCTATGTGTATGAAGATGGAAATATCTACACCGCTATCTGTATGAACATTGAAATAGCTACACCGCTATCTGTATGAACATGGAAATATCTACACCACTATCTGTATGAACATGGAAATATCTACACCGCTATCTGTATGAACATGGATATATCTACACAGCCATCTGGATGAACATGGAAATATCTACACCGCTATCTGTATGAACATGGAAATATCTACACCACTATGTGTGTAAACTTGCATACATCTTCACCGCTATCTGTATAAACATGGAAATATCTACACCGCTATCTGTTTGAACATGGAAATATCTACACCGCTATCTGCATGAAAATGGAAATATCTACAGAGCTATCTGCATATACATGGAAATATCTACACAGCTATCTCTTTACACATGGAAATAACTACACCGCTATCTGTATGAACATGGAAATATCTACACCGCCATCTGTATGAACATGGAAATATCTGCACCGCCATCTTTATGAACATATAAATATCTACACGGCCATCTGTATTAAGATGGAGATATCTACACCGCTATCAGTATAAACATGGAAATATCTACACCGCTATCTGTATAAACATGGAAATAACTAAACCGCTATCTGTATAAACATGGAAATATCTACACCGCTACCTGTATAAACATGGAAATATCAGCACAGCTATCTGTATGAACATGGAAATATCTACACCGCTATGTGTATGAAGATGGAAATATCTACACCGCTATCTGTATGAACATTGAAATAGCTACACCGCTATCTGTATGAACATGGAAATATCTACACCACTATCTGTATGAACATGGAAATATCTACACCGCTATCTGTATGAACATGGATATATCTACACAGCCATCTGGATGAACATGGAAATATCTACACCGCTATCTGTATGAACATGGAAATATCTACACCACTATGTGTGTAAACTTGCATACATCTTCACCGCTATCTGTATAAACATGGAAATATCTACACCGCTATCTGTTTGAACATGGAAATATCTACACCGCTATCTGCATGAAAATGGAAATATCTACAGAGCTATCTGCATATACATGGAAATATCTACACAGCTATCTCTTTACACATGGAAATAACTACACCGCTATCTGTATGAACATGGAAATATCTACACCGCCATCTGTATGAACATGGAAATATCTGCACCGCCATCTTTATGAACATATAAATATCTACACGGCCATCTGTATTAAGATGGAGATATCTACACCGCTATCAGTATAAACATGGAAATATCTACACCGCTATCTGTATAAACATGGAAATAACTAAACCGCTATCTGTATAAACATGGAAATATCTACACCGCTACCTGTATAAACATGGATATATCAGCACCGCTATCTGTATGAACATGGAAATATCAGCCCCTCTATCTGTATGAACATGGAAATACCTACACCGCTATCTGTATGAACATGGAAATATCTACACCGCTATCCGTATGAACATGGAAATATCTACAACGCCATCTGTGTGAACATGGATATATCTACACAGCCATCTGGATGAACATGGAAATATCTACACCGCTATCTGTATGAACATGGAAATAGCTACACCGCTATCTGTATGAACATGGAAATAGCTACACAGCTATCTGTATGAACATGGAAATATCTACACCGCTACCTGTATAAACATGGAAATATCAGCACCGCTATCTGTGTGAACATGGAAATATCAGCCCCTCTATCTGTATGAACATGGAAATACCTACACCGCTATATGTATGAACATGGAAATATCTACACTGCTATCCGTATGAACATGGAAATATCTACAACGCCATCTGTTTGAACATGGATATATGTACACAGCCATCAGGATGAACATGGAAATATCTACACCGCTACCTGTATAAACATGGAAATATCAGCACAGCTATCTGTATGAACATGGAAATATCTACACCGCTATGTGTATGAAGATGGAAATATCTACACCGCTATCTGTATGAACATGGAAATAGCTACACCGCTATCTGTATGAACATGGAAATATCTACACCACTATCTGTATGAACATGGAAATATCTACACCGCTATCTGTATGAACATGGATATATCTACACAGCCATCTGGATGAACATGGAAATATCTACACCGCTATCTGTATGAACATGGAAATATCTACACCACTATGTGTGTAAACTTGCATACATCTTCACCGCTATCTGTATAAACATGGAAATATCTACACCGCTATCTGTTTGAACATGGAAATATCTACACCGCTATCTGCATGAAAATGGAAATATCTACAGAGCTATCTGCATATACATGGAAATATCTACACAGCTATCTCTTTACACATGGAAATAACTACACCGCTATCTGTATGAACATGGAAATATCTACACCGCCATCTGTATGAACATGGAAATATCTGCACCGCCATCTTTATGAACATATAAATATCTACACGGCCTTCTGTATTAAGATGGAGATATCTACACCGCTATCAGTATAAACATGGAAATATCTACACCGCTATCTGTATAAACATGGAAATAACTAAACCGCTATCTGTATAAACATGGAAATATCTACACCGCTACCTGTATAAACATGGATATATCAGCACCGCTATCTGTATGAACATGGAAATATCAGCCCCTCTATCTGTATGAACATGGAAATACCTACACCGCTATCTGTATGAACATGGAAATATCTACACCGCTATCCGTATGAACATGGAAATATCTACAACGCCATCTGTGTGAACATGGATATATCTACACAGCCATCTTGATGAACATGGAAATATCTACACCGCTATCTGTATGAACATGGAAATAGCTACACCGCTATCTGTATGAACATGGAAATAGCTACACAGCTATCTGTATGAACATGGAAATATCAACACCGCTATCTTTATGAACATGGAAATATTTTCACCGCCATCTGTATGAACATGGATATATCTACACAGCCATCTGTATGAACATGGAAATATCTACACCGCTATCTGTATGAACATGGAAATATCTATATCGCTGTCTGTATGAACATGGAAATATCTTCACCGCCATCTGTATGAACATGGATATGTCTACACAGCCATCTGGATGAACATGGAAATATCTACACCGCGATCTGTATGAACATGGAAATATCTACACCGCTATCTGTTTGAACATGGAAATATCTAAACCCCTATCTTCATGAAAATAGAAATATCTACACAGCTATCTGCATATACATGGAAATATCTACAAAGCTATCTCTATACACATGGAAATACCTGCACCACTATCTCTATAAACATGGAAATATCTACAGCGCCATCTGTATGAACATGGAAATATCTGCACCGCCATCTGTATGAACATTTAAATATCTACACCGCCATCTGCTTTAAGATGGAGATATCTTCACCGCTATCAGTATAAACTTGGAAATATCCACACCGCTACCTGTATAAACTTGGAAATATCTACACTGCTACCTGTATAAACATGGAAATATCTAAACCGCTACCTGTATAAACATGGAAATAGCACCGCTATCTGTATGAACATGGAAATATCAGCCCCTCTATCTGTATGAACATGGAAATATCTACACCGCTATCTGTATAAACATGGAAATATGTACACTGCTGCCTGTATAAACATGGAAATATCTAAACCGCTACCTGTATAAACATGGAAATAGCACCGCTATCTGTATGAACATGGAAATAACAACCCCTCTATCTGTATGAACATGGAAATATCTACACCGCTATCTGTATAAACATGGAAATATCTACACCGCTACCTGTATAAACATGGAAATATCAGCACCGCTATCTGTATGAACATGGAAATATCTACACCGCTATCTGTATGAACATGGAAATATCTACACCGCTATCTGTATGAACATGGAAATAACTTCACCGCCATCAGTATGAACATGGATATATCTACACCGCTATCTGTATAAACATGGAAATATCTACACCGCTACCTGTATAAACATGGAAATATCTACACCGCTCTCTCTATGAACATGGAAATATCTACACTGCTATCTGTTTGAACATGGAAATATCTAAAACGCTATCTGCATGAAAATGGAAATATCTACACAGCTATCTGCATATACATGGAAATATCTACACAGCTATCTCTTTACACACGGATATAACTACCCCGCTATCTGTATGAACATGGAAATATCTTCACAGCCGTCTGTATGAACATGGATATGTCAACACAGCCATCTGGATGAACATGGAAATATCTACACCGCTATCTGTATAAACATGCATACATCTTCACCGCTATCTGTATAAACATGGAAATATCTACACTGCTACCTGCATGAACATGGAAATATCTACACCGCTATCTGAACATGGAAATATCTACACCGCTATCTGCATGAAAATGGAAATATCTACCCAGCGATCTGCATATACATGGAAATATCTACAAAGCTATCTCTTTACACATGGAAATAACTACAGCGCTATCTCTATATACATGCAAATATCTACACTGCCATCTGTATGAACATGGAAATATCTGCACCGACATCTGTATGAAGATATAAATATCTACACCCCAATCTATATTAAGATGGAGATATCTACACCGCTATATGAATAAACATGGAAATATCTACACCGCTACCAGTATAAACATGGAAATATCTACACCGCTATCTGTATAAACATGGAAATATCTACACCGCTAGCTGTATAAACATGGAAATATCAGCACCGCTATCTGTATGAACACGGAAATATCTACACCGCTATCTCTATGAACATGGAAATAGCTACACCGCTATCTGTTTGAACATGGAAATATCTACACCGCTATCTGCATGAAAATGGAAATATCTACACTGCTATCTGCATATACATGGAAATATCTACACAGCTATCTCTTTATACATGGAAATAACTACACCGCAATCTCTATTAACATGGAAGTATCTACACCGCCATCTGTATGAACATGGAAATATCTGCACCACCATCTGTATGAACATATAAATATCTACACCGCCATCTGTATTAAGAAGGAGATATCTACACCGCTATCTGTATAAACATATAAATATCAACACCGCTATCTGTATAAACATAGAAATATCTACACCGCTATCTGTATAAACATGGAAATATCTACACCGCTACCTGTATAAACATGGAAATATCAGCACCGCTCTCGGTATGAACATGGAAATATCAGCACCGCTGTCTCTATGAACATGGAAATATCTACACCGCTATCTGTATGAACATGGAAATATCTTCACCGCCATCTGTATGAACATGGATATATCTACACAGCCATCTGTATGAAGATGGAAATATCTACACCGCTATCTGTATGAACATGGAAATATCTACACCGCTATCTGTATGAACATGGAAATATCTTCACCGCCATCTGTATGAACATGGATATGTCTACACAGCCATCTGAATGATCATGGAAATATCTACACCGCGATCTGTATGAACATGGAAATATCTACACCGCAATCTGTGTAAACATGCATACATCTTCACCGCTATCTGTATAAACATGGAAATATCTACACCGCTATCTGTATGAACATGGATATATCTACACAGCCATCTGGATGAACATGGAAATATCTACACCGCTATCTGCATGAACATGGAAATATCTACACCGCTATCTGTGTAAAGAAGCATACATCTTCACCGCAATCTGTATAAGCATGGAAATATCAACACCGCTTTCTGTATGAACGTGGAAATATCTACACCGCAATCTGTTTGAACATGGAAATATCTTCACCGCTATCTGCATGAAAATGGAAATATCTACACTGCTATCTGCATATACATGGAAATATCTACACAGCTATCCCTTTACACATGGAAATTACTACACCGCTATCTGTATGAACATGGAAATATCTACACCGCCATCTGTATGAACATGGAAATATCTGCACCGCCATCTGTATGAACATATAAATATCTACACGGCCATCTGTATTAAGATGGAGATATCTACACCGCTATCTGTATAAACATGGAAATATCTACACCGCTATCTTTATAAACATGGAAATATCTACACTGCTATCTGTATAAACATGGAAATATCTACACCGCTACCTGTATAAACATGGAAATATCAGCACCGCTATCTGTATGAAGATGGAAATATCTACACCGCTATCTGTATGTACATGGAAATACCTACACCGCTATCTGCATGAACATGGAAATATCTACACCGCTATCTGTATGAACATGTAAATATCTACACCGCTATCTGTTTGAACATGGAAATATCTACACCGCTGTATGCATGAAAATGGAAATATCTACACAGCTATCTGCATATACATGGAAATATCTACACAGCTATCTCTTTACACATGGAAATAACTACACCGCTATCTCTATTAACATGGAAGTATCTACACCGCCATCTGTATGAACATGGAAATATCTGCACCGCCATCTGTATGAACATATAAATATCTACACCGCCATCTGTATTAAGAAGGAGATATCTACACCGCTACCTGTATAAACATATAAATATCAACACCGCTATCTGTATAAACATGGAAATATCTACACCGCTCTCTGTATAAACATGGAAATATCTACACCGCTACCTGTATAAACATGGAAATATCAGCACCGCTCTCGGTATGAACATGGAAATATCAGCACCGCTATCTCTATGAACATGGAAATATCTACACCGCTATGTGTGAACATGGAAATATCTTGACCGCCATCTGTATGAACATGGATATATCTACACATCCATCTGTATGAACATGGAAATATCTACACCTCTATCTATATGAACATGGAAATATCTACACCGCGATCTGTATGAACATGGAAATATCTACACCGCAATCTGTGTAAACATGCATACATCTTCACCGCTATCCGCATAAACTTGGAAATATCGACACCGCTATCTGTATAAACATGGAAATATCTACACCGCTATCTGTATAAACATGGAAATATCTATGCCTCTACCTGTATGAACATGGAAATATCAGCACCGCTATCTGTATGAACATGGAAACACCTACACAGCTATATGTATGAACATGGAAATATGTACAGCGCCATCTGTATGAACATGGAAATATCTTCACCGCCATCTGTATGAACATGGATATATCTACACAGCCATCTGGATGAACATGGAAATAACAGCACCGCCATCTGTATTAAGATGGAGATATCTACACCGCTATCTGAATAAACATGGAAATATCTACACCGCTACCTGTATAAACATGGAAATATCAGCACCGCTATCTGTATGAACATGGAAAGATCTACACCGCTATCTCTATGAACGTGGAAATACCTACACCGCTATCTGTATGAACATACAAATAGCTACACCGCTATCTGTATGAACATGGAAATATCTACACCACTATCTGTATAAACATGGAAATATCTACACCGGTATCTGTATGAACATGGATATATCTACAAAGCCATCTGGATGAACATGGAAATATCTACACCGCTATCTGCATGAACATGGAAATATCTACACCGCTATCTGTGTAAAGAAGCATACATCTTCACCGCAATCTGTATAAGCACGGAAATATCAACACCGCTTTCTGTATGAACGTGGAAATATCTACACCGCTATCTGTTTGAACATGGAAAAATCTAAACCGCTATCAGCATGAAAATGGAAATATCTACACAGCTATCTGCATATACATGGAAATATCTACACAGCTATCTCTTTACACATGGAAATAACTACACCGCTATCTGTATGAACATGGAAATATCTACACCGCCATCTGTAAGAACATGGAAATATATGCACAACCATCTGTATGAACATATAAATATCTACACCGTGAACTGTTTTAAGATGGAGATATCTACACCGCTATCTGTATAAATATGGAAATATCTACACCGCTATCTGTATAAACATGGAAATATCTACACCGCTATCTGTATAAACATGGAAATATCCACACCGCTATGTGTATAAACATGGAAATATCAGCACCGCTATCTGTATGAAGATGGAAATATCAGCCCCTCTATCTGTATGAACATGGAAATATCTACACCACTATCTGTACGAACATTGAAATATCTACACCGCTATCTGTATGAACATGGAATTATCTTCACCGCCATCTGTATGAACATAGATGCGTCTACACACCCATCTGGATGAACATGGAAATATCTGCGCCGCTATCTGTATGGACATGGAAATATCTACACCACTATATGTATGAACATGGAAATATCTACACCACTATCCATATGAGCATGGAAATATCTTCACCGCCATCTGTATGAACATGGATATATCTATACAGCCATCTGGATGAACATGGAAATATCTACAAGGCTATCTGTATGAACATGGAAATAGCTACACCGCTATCTGTATGAACATGGAAATATCTACACCACTATCTGTATGAACATAGAAATATCTACACCGCTATCTGTATGAACATGGAAATATCTTCACCGCCATCTGTATGAAAATGGATATATCTACACAGACATATGGATGAACATGGAAATATCTACACCGCTATCTGTATGAACATGGAAATAGCTACACCGCTATCTGTATGAACATGGAAATAGCTACACCGCCATCTGTATGAACATAGAAATATCTGCACCGCCATCTGTATGAACATATAAATATCTACACCGCCATCTGTATTAAGATGGAGATATCTACACCGCTATCTGTATAAACCTGGAAATATCTACACCGCAATCTGTATAAACATGGAAATATCCACACCGCTATCTGTATAAACATGGAAATATCCACACCGCTACCTGTATAAACATGGAAATATCAGCACCGCTATCTGTATGAACATGCAAATATCTACACCGCTATCTGTACGAACATGGAAATAGCTACACCGCTATCTGTATGAACATGGAAATATCTTCACCGCTATCTGTGTAAACTTGCATACATCTTCAACGCTATCTGAATAAACATGGAAATATCTACACCGCTATCTGTATGAACATGGAAACCTCTACACCGCAATCTGTTTGAACATGGAAATATCTAAACCGCTATCTGCAAGAAAATGGAAATATCTACACAGCTATCTGCATATACATGGAAATATCTACACAGCTATCTCTTTACACATGGAAATAACTACACCGCTATCTCTATAAACATGGAAATATCTACACCGCCATCTGTATGAACATGGAAATATCTGCACCGCCATCTGTATGAATATATAAATATCTACACCGCCATCTGTATTAAGATGGAGAAATCTACACCGCTATCTGTATAAACATGGAAATATCTACACAGCTATCTCTATGAACATGGAAATATCTACACCGCTATCTGTATGAACATGGAAATATCTGCACGACCATCTGTATGAACATATAAATATCTACACCGCCATCTGTATTAAGATGGAGAAATCTACACCGCTATCTGTATAAACATGGAAATATCTACACAGCTATCTCTATGAACATGGAAATATCTACACCGCTATCTGTATAAACATGGAAATATCTACACCGCTACCTGTATAAACTTGTAAATATCAGCACCGCTATCTGTATGAACATGGAAATATCAGCCCCTCTATCTGTATGAACATGGAAATATCTACACCACTATATGTATGAACATGGAAATATCTACACCGCAATCCATATGAGCATGGAAATATCTTCACCGCCATCTGTATGAACATGGATATATCTACACAGCCATCTGGATGAACATGGAAATATCTACACGGCTATCTGTATGAACATGGAAATAGCTACACCGCTATCTGTATGAACATGGAAATATCTACAGCACTATCTGTATAAACATGGAAATATCTACACCGCTATCTGTAAGAACATGGAAATATCTTCACCACCATCTGTATGAAAATGGATACGTATACACAGCCATATGGATGAACATAGAAATATCTACACCGCTATCTGCGTGAACATGGAAATAGCTACACCGCCATCTGTATGAACATGGAAATATCTGCACCGCCATCTGTATGAACATACAAATATCTCCACCGCCATCTGTATTAAGATGGAGATATCTACACCGCTATCTGTATAAACCTGGAAATATCTACACCGCTATCAGTATAAACATGGAAATATCCACACCGCTATCTGTATAAACATGGAAATATCCACACCGCTACCTGTATAAACATAGAAATATCAGCACCGCTATCTGTATGAACTTGGAAATATCTACACCGCTATCTGTACGAACATGGAAATATCTACACCGCTATCTGTATGAACATGGAAATAGCTACACCGCTATCTGTATGAACATGGAAATATCTACACCACTATCTGTATGAACATGGAAATATTTACACCGCTATCTGTATGAACATGGATATATCTACACAGCCATCTGGATGAACATTTAAATATCTACACCGCTATCTGTATGAACATGGAAATATCTTCACCGCTATCTGTGTAAACTTGCATACACCTTCACCGCTATCTGTATAAACATGGAAATATCTACACCGCTATCTGTATGAACATGGAAATATCTACACCGCTATCTGTTTGAACATGGAAATATCTAAACCGCTATCTGCCAGAAAATGGAAATATCTACTCAGCAATCTGCATATACATGGAAATATCTACACAGCTATCTCTTTACACATGGAAATAACTACACCGCTATCTGTATGAACATGGAAATATCTACACCACCGTCTGTATGAACATGGAAATATCTGCACTGCCATCAGTATGAACATATAAATATCTACACCGCCATGTGTATTAAGATGGAGATATCTACACCGCTATCAGTATAAACATGGAAATATCTACACTGCTGTCTGTATAAACATGGAAATATCTACACCGCTATCTGTATAAACATGGAAATATCTACACCGCTACCTGTATAAACGTGGAAATATCAGCACCGCTATCTGTATGAACATGGAAATATCAGCCCCTCTATCTGTATGAACATGGAAATATCTACACCACTATCTGTATGAACATGGAAATATCTACACCGCTATCCGTATGAACATGGAAATATCTTCACCGCCATCTGTATGAACATGGATATATCTACACAGCCATCTGGATGAACTTGGAAATATCTACACCGCTATCTGTATGAACATGGAAATAGCTACACCGCCATCGGTATGAACATGGAAATATCTACAACACTATCTGAATGAACATGGAAATATCTACACCACTTTCTGTATGAACATGGAAATATCTTCACTGCCATCTGTATGAAAATGGATATATCTACACAGCCATATGGATGAACATGGAAATATCTACACCGCTATCTGCATGAACATGGAAATAGCTACACCGCTATCTGTATGAACATGGAAATAGCTACACCGCCATCTGTATGAACATGGAAATATCTGCACCGCCATCTGTATGAACTTATAAATATCTACACCGCCATCTGTATTAAGATCGAGATATCTACACCGCTATTTGTATAAACCTGGAAATATCTACACCGCTATCTGTATAAACATGGAAATATCCACACTGCTATCTGTATAAACATGGAAATATCCACACCGCTACCTATATAAACATGGAAATATCAGCACAGCTATCTGTATGAACATGGAAATATCTAAACCGCCATCTGTAAAACATGGAAATATCTGCACGGCCATCTGTATGAACATATAAATATCTGCACCGAAATCTGTATTAAGATGGAGAAATCTACACCGCTATCTGTATAAACATGGAAATATCTACACCGCTATCTGTATAAACCTGGAAATATCTACTCCGCTACCTGTGTAAACGTGGAAATATCAGCACCGCTCTCTGTATGAACATGGAAATATCAGCCCCTCTATCTGTATGGACATGGAAATATCTACACCACTATCTGTATGAACATGGAAATATCTACACCGCTTTCTGTATGAACATGGAAATATCTTCACCGCCATCTGTATGAACATGGATATACCAACACAGCCATATGGATGAACATGGAAATATCTACACCGCTATCTGCATGAACATGGAAATAGCTACACCGCTATCTGTATGAACATGGAAATAGCTACACCGCCATCTGTATGAACATGGAAATATCTGCACCGCCATCTGTATGAACATATAAATATCTACACCGCCATCAGTATTAAGATCGAGATATCTACACCGCTATCTGTATAAACCTGGAAATATCTACACTGCTATCTGTATAAACATGGAAATATCCACACTGCTATCTGTATAAAGATGGAAATATCCACACCGCTACCTATATAAACATGGAAATATCAGCACCGCTAACTGTATGAACATGGAAATATCTACACCGCCATCTGTATGAACATGGAAATATCTGCACGACCATCTGTATGAACATATAAATATCTACACAGCCATCTGTATTAAGATGGAGAAATCTACACCGCTATCTGTATAAACATGGAAATATCTACACCGCTATCTGTATAAACATGGAAATATCTACAACGCTATCTGTATAAACATGGAAATATCTAAACCGCTACCTGTATAAACTTGTAAATATCAGCACCGCTATCTGTATGAACATGGAAATATCAGCCCCTCTATCTGTATGAACATGGAAATATCTACACCACTATATGTATGAACATGGAAATATCTACACCGCAATCCATATGAGCATGGAAATATCTTCACCGCCATCTGTATGAACATGGATATATCTACACAGACATCTGGATGAACATGGAAATATCTACATGGCTATCTGTATGAACATGGAAATAGCTACACCGCTATCTGTATGAACATGGAAATATCTACAGCACTATCTGTATGAACATGGAAATATCTACACCGCTATCTGTAAGAACATGGAAATATCTTCACCACCATCTGTATGAAAATGGATATGTATACACAGCCATATGGATGAACATGGAAATATCTACACCGCTATCTGCGTGAACATGGAAATAGCTACACCGCCATCTGTATGAACATGGAAATATCTGCACCGCCATCTGTATGAACATACAAATATCTACACCGCCATCTGTATTAAGATGGAGATATCTACACCGCTATCTGTATAAACCTGGAAATATCTACACCGCTATCTGTATAAACATGGAAATATCCACACCGCTATCTGTATAAACATGGAAATATCCACACCGCTACCTGTAAAAACATGGAAATATCAGCACCGCTATCTGTATGAACTTGGAAATATCTACACCGCTATCTGTACGAACATGGAAATATCTACACCGCTACCTGTATGAACATGGAAATAGCTACACCGCTATCTGTATGAACATGGAAATATCTACACCGCTATCTGTATGAACATGGAAATATCTACACCGCTATCTGTATGAACATGGATATATCTACACAGCCATCTGGATGAACATTTAAATATCTACACCGCTATCTGTATGAACATGGAAATATCTTCACCGCTATCTGTGTAAACTTGCATACACCTTCACCGCTATCTGTATAAACATGGAAATATCTACACCGCTATCTGTATGAACTTGGAAATATCTACACCGCTATCTGTTTGAACATGGAAATATCTAAACCGCTATCTGCCAGAAAATGGAAATATCTACTCAGCTATCTGCATATACATGGAAATATCTACACAGCTATCTGTTTACACATGGAAATAACTACACCACTATCTGTATGAACATGGAAATATCTACACCGCCGTCTGTATGAACATGGAAATATCTGCACCGCCATCAGTATGAACATATAAATATCTACACCGCCATGTGTATTAAGATGGAGATATCTACACCGCTATCAGTATAAACATGGAAATATCTACACTGCTGTCTGTATAAACATGGAAATATCTACACCGCTATCTGTATAAACATGGAAATATCTACACCGCTACCTGTATAAACGTGGAAATATCAGCACCGCTATCTGTATGAACATGGAAATATCAGCCCCTCTATCTGTATGAACATGGAAATATCTACACCACTATCTGTATGAACATGGAAATATCTACACAGCTATCCGTATGAACATGGAAATATCTTCACCGCCATCTGTATAAACATGGATATATCTACACAGCCATATGGATGAACATGGAAATATCTACACCGCTATCTGCATGAACATGGAAATAGCTACACCGCTATCTGTATGAACATGGAAATAGCTACACCGCCATCTGTATGAACATGGAAATATCTGCACCGCCATCTGTATGAACTTATAAATATCTTCACCGCCATCTGTATTAAGATCGAGATATCTACACCGCTATTTGTATAAACCTGGAAATATCTACACCGCTATCTGTATAAACATGGAAATATCCACACTGCTATCTGTATAAACATGGAAATATCCACACCGCTACCTATATAAACATGGAAATATCAGCACAGCTATCTGTATGAACATGGAAATATCTACACCGCCATCTGTAAAACATGGAAATATCTGCACGGCCATCTGTATGAACATATAAATATCTGCACCGAAATCTGTATTAAGATGGAGAAATCTACACCGCTATCTGTATAAACATGGAAATATCTACACCGCTATCTGTAGAAACATGCAAATATCTACACCGCTACCTGTATAAACATGTAAATATCAGCACTGCTATCTGTATGAACATGGAAATATCAGCCCCTCTATCTGTATGAACATGGAAATATCTACACCACTATATGTATGAACATGGAAATATCTACACCACTATCCATATGAGCATGGAAATATCTTCACCGCCATCTGTATGAACATGGATATATCTACACAGCCATCTGGATGAACATGGAAATATCTACAAGGCTATCTGTATGAACATGGAAATAGCTACACCGCTATCTGTATGAACATGGAAATATCTACACCACTATCTGTATGAACATGGAAATATCTACACAGCTATCTGTATGAACATGGAAATATCTTCACCGCCATCTGAATGAAAATGGATATATCTACACAGCCATATGGATGAACATGGAAATATCTACACCGCTATCTGCATGAACATGGAAATAGCTACACCGCTATCTGTATGAACATGGAAATAGCTACACCGACATCTGTATGAACATGGAAATATCTGCACCGCCATCTGTATGAACATATTAATATCTACACCGCCATCAGTATTAAGATCGAGATATCAACACCGCTATCTGTATAAACCTGGAAATATCTACACCGCTATCTGTATAAACATGGAAATATCCACACTGCTATCTGTATAAACATGGAAATATCCACACCGCTACCTATATAAACATGGAAATATCAGCACTGCTATCTGTATGAACATGGAAATATCTACACCGCCATCTGTATGAACATGGAAATATCTGCACGACCATCTGTATGTACATATAAATATCTACACCGCCATCTGTATTAAGATGGAGAAATCTACACCGCTATCTGTATAAACATGGAAATATCTACACCGCTATCTGTATAAACATGGAAATATCTACACCGCTATCTGTATAAACATGGAAATATCTACACCGCTACCTGTATAAACATGTAAATATCAGCACCGCTATCTGTATGAACATGGAAATATCAGCCCCTCTATCTGTATGAACATGGAAATATCTACACCACTATATGTATGAACATGGAAATATCTACACCGCATTCCATATGAGCATGGAAATATCTTCACCGCCATCTGTATGAACATGGATATATCTACCCAGCCATCTGGATGAACATGGAAATATCTACACGGATATCTGTATGAACATGGAAATAGCTACACCGCTATCTGTATGAACATGGAAATATCTACAGCACTATCTGTATGAACATGGAAATATCTACACCGCTATCTGTAAGAACATGGAAATATCTTCACCACCATCTGTATGAAAATGGATATGTATACACAGCCATATGGATGAACATGGAAATATCTACACTGCTTTCTGCGTGAACATGGAAATAGCTACACCGCCATCTGTATGAACATGGAAATATCTGCACCGCCATCTGTATGAACATACAAATATCTACACCGCCATCTGTATTAAGATGGAGATATCTACACCGCTATCTGTATAAACCTGGAAATATCTACACCGCTATCTGTATAAACATGGAAATATCCACACCGCTATCTGTATAAACATGGAAATATCCACACCGCTACCTGTATAAACATGGTAATATCAGCACCGCTATCTGTATGAACTTGGAAATATCTACACCGCTATCTGTACGAACATGGAAATATCTACACCGCTATCTGTATGAACATGGAAATAGCTACACCGCTATCTGTATGAACATGGAAATATCTACACCACTATCTGTATGAACATGGAAATATCTACACCGCTATCTGTATGAACATGGATATATCTACACAGCCATCTGGATGAACATTTAAATATCTACACCGCTATCTGTATGAACATGGAAATATCTTCACCGCTATCTGTGTAAACTTGCATACACCTTCACCGCTATCTGTATAAACATGGAAATATCTACACCGCTATCTGTATGAACATGGAAATATCTACACCGCTATCTGTTTGAACATGGAAATATCTAAACCGCTATCTGCCAGAAAATGGAAATATCTACTCAGCTATCTGCATATACATGGAAATATCTACACAGCTATCTCTTTACACATGGAAATAACTACACCGCTATCTGTATGAACATGGAAATATCTACACCGCCGTCTGTATGAACATGGAAATATCTGCAGCGCCATCAGTATGAACATATAAATATCTACACCGCCATGTGTATTAAGATGGAGATATCTACACCGCTATCAGTATAAACATGGAAATATCTACACTGCTGTCTGTATAAACATGGAAATATCTACACCGCTATCTGTATAAACATGGAAATATCTACACCGCTACCTGTATAAACGTGGAAATATCAGCACCGCTATCTGTATGAACATGGAAATATCAGCCCCTCTATCTGTATGAACATGGAAATATCAACACCACTATCTGTATGAACATGGAAATATCTACACCGCTATCCGTATGAACATGGAAATATCTTCACCGCCATCTGTATGAACATGGATACATCTACACAGCCATCTGGATGAACATGGAAATATCTACACCGCTATCTGTATGAACATGGAAATAGCTACACCGCCATCTGTATGAACATGGAAATATCTACAACACTATCTGAATGAACATGGAAATATCTACACCACTTTCTGTATGAACATGGAAATATCTTCACTGCCATCTGTATGAACATGGATATATCTACACAGCCATATGGATGAACATGGAAATATCTACACCGCTATCTGCATGAACATGGAAATAGCTACACCGCTATCTGTATGAACATGGAAATAGCTACACCGCCATCTGTATGAACATGGAAATATCTGCACCACCATCTGTATGAACTTATAAATATCTACACCGCCATCTGTATTAAGATCGAGATATCTACACCGCTATTTGTATAAACCTGGAAATATCTACACCGCTATCTGTATAAACATGGAAATATCCACACTGCTATCTGTATAAACATGGAAATATCCACACCGCTACCTATATAAACATGGAAATATCAGCACAGCTATCTGTATGAACATGGAAATATCTACACCGCCATCTGTAAAACATGGAAATATCTGCACGGCCATCTGTATGAACATATAAATATCTGCACCGAAATCTGTATTAAGATGGAGAAATCTACACCGCTATCTGTATAAACATGGAAATATCTACACCGCTATCTGTATAAACCTGGAAATATCTACTCCGCTACCTGTGTAAACGTGGAAATATCAGCACCGCTCTCTGTATGAACATGGAAATATCAGCCCCTCTATCTGTATGGACATGGAAATATCTACACCACTATCTGTATGAACATGGAAATATCTACACCGCTTTCTGTATGAACATGGAAATATCTTCACCGCCATCTGTATGAACATGGATATACCAACACAGCCATATGGATGAACATGGAAATATCTACACCGCTATCTGCATGAACATGGAAATAGCTACACCGCTATCTGTATGAACATGGAAATAGCTACACCGCCATCTGTATGAACATGGAAATATCTGCACCGCCATCTGTATGAACATATAAATATCTACACCGCCATCAGTATTAAGATCGAGATATCTACACCGCTATCTGTATAAACCTGGAAATATCTACACTGCTATCTGTATAAACATGGAAATATCCACACTGCTATCTGTATAAAGATGGAAATATCCACACCGCTACCTATATAAACATGGAAATATCAGCACCGCTAACTGTATGAACATGGAAATATCTACACCGCCATCTGTATGAACATGGAAATATCTGCACGACCATCTGTATGAACATATAAATATCTACACAGCCATCTGTATTAAGATGGAGAAATCTACACCGCTATCTGTATAAACATGGAAATATCTACACCGCTATCTGTATAAACATGGAAATATCTACACCGCTATCTGTATAAACATGGAAATATCTACACCGCTACCTGTATAAACTTGTAAATATCAGCACCGCTATCTGTATGAACATGGAAATATCAGCCCCTCTATCTGTATGAACATGGAAATATCTACACCACTATATGTATGAACATGGAAATATCTACACCGCAATCCATATGAGCATGGAAATATCTTCACCGCCATCTGTATGAACATGGATATATCTACACAGACATCTGGATGAACATGGAAATATCTACATGGCTATCTGTATGAACATGGAAATAGCTACACCGCTATCTGTATGAACATGGAAATATCTACAGCACTATCTGTATGAACATGGAAATATCTACACCGCTATCTGTAAGAACATGGAAATATCTTCACCACCATCTGTATGAAAATGGATATGTATACACAGCCATATGGATGAACATGGAAATATCTACACCGCTATCTGCGTGAACATGGAAATAGCTACACCGCCATCTGTATGAACATGGAAATATCTGCACCGCCATCTGTATGAACATACAAATATCTACACCGCCATCTGTATTAAGATGGAGATATCTACACCGCTATCTGTATAAACCTGGAAATATCTACACCGCTATCTGTATAAACATGGAAATATCCACACCGCTATCTGTATAAACATGGAAATATCCACACCGCTACCTGTAAAAACATGGAAATATCAGCACCGCTATCTGTATGAACTTGGAAATATCTACACCGCTATCTGTACGAACATGGAAATATCTACACCGCTATCTGTATGAACATGGAAATAGCTACACCGCTATCTGTATGAACATGGAAATATCTACACCGCTATCTGTATGAACATGGAAATATCTACACCGCTATCTGTATGAACATGGATATATCTACACAGCCATCTGGATGAACATTTAAATATCTACACCGCTATCTGTATGAACATGGAAATATCTTCACCGCTATCTGTGTAAACTTGCATACACCTTCACCGCTATCTGTATAAACATGGAAATATCTACACCGCTATCTGTATGAACATGGAAATATCTACACCGCTATCTGTTTGAACATGGAAATATCTAAACCGCTATCTGCCAGAAAATGGAAATATCTACTCAGCTATCTGCATATACATGGAAATATCTACACAGCTATCTGTTTACACATGGAAATAACTACACCACTATCTGTATGAACATGGAAATATCTACACCGCCGTCTGTATGAACATGGAAATATCTGCACCGCCATCAGTATGAACATATAAATATCTACACCGCCATGTGTATTAAGATGGAGATATCTACACCGCTATCAGTATAAACATGGATATATCTACACTGCTGTCTGTATAAACATGGAAATATCTACACCGCTATCTGTATAAACATGGAAATATCTACACCGCTACCTGTATAAACGTGGAAATATCAGCACCGCTATCTGTATGAACATGGAAATATCAGCCCCTCTATCTGTATGAACATGGAAATATCTACACCACTATCTGTATGAACATGGAAATATCTACACAGCTATCCGTATGAACATGGAAATATCTTCACCGCCATCTGTATAAACATGGATATATCTACACAGCCATATGGATGAACATGGAAATATCTACACCGCTATCTGCATGAACATGGAAATAGCTACACCGCTATCTGTATGAACATGGAAATAGCTACACCGCCATCTGTATGAACATGGAAATATCTGCACCGCCATCTGTATGAACTTATAAATATCTTCACCGCCATCTGTATTAAGATCGAGATATCTACACCGCTATTTGTATAAACCTGGAAATATCTACACCGCTATCTGTATAAACATGGAAATATCCACACTGCTATCTGTATAAACATGGAAATATCCACACCGCTACCTATATAAACATGGAAATATCAGCACAGCTATCTGTATGAACATGGAAATGTCTACACCGCCATCTGTAAAACATGGAAATATCTGCACGGCCATCTGTATGAACATATAAATATCTGCACCGAAATCTGTATTAAGATGGAGAAATCTACACCGCTATCTGTATAAACATGGAAATATCTACACCGCTATCTGTAGAAACATGCAAATATCTACACCGCTACCTGTATAAACATGTAAATATCAGCACTGCTATCTGTATGAACATGGAAATATCAGCCCCTCTATCTGTATGAACATGGAAATATCTACACCACTATATGTATGAACATGGAAATATCTACACCACTATCCATATGAGCATGGAAATATCTTCACCGCCATCTGTATGAACATGGATATATCTACACAGCCATCTGGATGAACATGGAAATATCTACAAGGCTATCTGTATGAACATGGAAATAGCTACACCGCTATCTGTATGAACATGGAAATATCTACACCACTATCTGTATGAACATGGAAATATCTACACAGCTATCTGTATGAACATGGAAATATCTTCACCGCCATCTGAATGAAAATGGATATATCTACACAGCCATATGGATGAACATGGAAATATCTACACCGCTATCTGCATGAACATGGAAATAGCTACACCGCTATCTGTATGAACATGGAAATAGCTACACCGACATCTGTATGAACATGGAAATATCTGCACCGCCATCTGTATGAACATATTAATATCTACACCGCCATCAGTATTAAGATCGAGATATCAACACCGCTATCTGTATAAACCTGGAAATATCTACACCGCTATCTGTATAAACATGGAAATATCCACACTGCTATCTGTATAAACATGGAAATATCCACACCGCTACCTATATAAACATGGAAATATCAGCACTGCTATCTGTATGAACATGGAAATATCTACACCGCCATCTGTATGAACATGGAAATATCTGCACGACCATCTGTATGAACATATAAATATCTACACCGCCATCTGTATTAAGATGGAGAAATCTACACCGCTATCTGTATAAACATGGAAATATCTACACCGCTATCTGTATAAACATGGAAATATCTACACCACTATCTGTATAAACATGGAAATATCTACACCGCTACCTGTATAAACATGTAAATATCAGCACCGCTATCTGTATGAACATGGAAATATCAGCCCCTCTATCTGTATGAACATGGAAATATCTACACCACTATATGTATGAACATGGAAATATCTACACCGCATTCCATATGAGCATGGAAATATCTTCACCGCCATCTGTATGAACATGGATATATCTACCCAGCCATCTGGATGAACATGGAAATATCTACACGGATATCTGTATGAACATGGAAATAGCTACACCGCTATCTGTATGAACATGGAAATATCTACAGCACTATCTGTATGAACATGGAAATATCTACACCGCTATCTGTAAGAACATGGAAATATCTTCACCACCATCTGTATGAAAATGGATATGTATACACAGCCATATGGATGAACATGGAAATATCTACACTGCTTTCTGCGTGAACATGGGAATAGCTACACCGCCATCTGTATGAACATGGAAATATCTGCACCGCCATCTGTATGAACATACAAATATCTACACCGCCATCTGTATTAAGATGGAGATATCTACACCGCTATCTGTATAAACCTGGAAATATCTACACCGCTATCTGTATAAACATGGAAATATCCACACCGCTATCTGTATAAACATGGAAATATCCACACCGCTACCTGTATAAACATGGTAATATCAGCACCGCTATCTGTATGAACTTGGAAATATCTACACCGCTATCTGTACGAACATGGAAATATCTACACCGCTATCTGTATGAACATGGAAATAGCTACACCGCTATCTGTATGAACATGGAAATATCTACACCACTATCTGTATGAACATGGAAATATCTACACCGCTATCTGTATGAACATGGATATATCTACACAGCCATCTGGATGAACATTTAAATATCTACACCGCTATCTGTATGAACATGGAAATATCTTCACCGCTATCTGTGTAAACTTGCATACACCTTCACCGCTATCTGTATAAACATGGAAATATCTACACCGCTATCTGTATGAACATGGAAATATCTACACCGCTATCTGTTTGAACATGGAAATATCTAAACCGCTATCTGCCAGAAAATGGAAATATCTACTCAGCTATCTGCATATACATGGAAATATCTACACAGCTATCTCTTTACACATGGAAATAACTACACCGCTATCTGTATGAACATGGAAATATCTACACCGCCGTCTGTATGAACATGGAAATATCTGCAGCGCCATCAGTATGAACATATAAATATCTACACCGCCATGTGTATTAAGATGGAGATATCTACACCGCTATCAGTATAAACATGGAAATATCTACACTGCTGTCTGTATAAACATGGAAATATCTACACCGCTATCTGTATAAACATGGAAATATCTACACCGCTACCTGTATAAACGTGGAAATATCAGCACCGCTATCTGTATGAACATGGAAATATCAGCCCCTCTATCTGTATGAACATGGAAATATCTACACCACTATCTGTATGAACATGGAAATATCTACACCGCTATCCGTATGAACATGGAAATATCTTCACCGCCATCTGTATGAACATGGATACATCTACACAGCCATCTGGAGGAACATGGAAATATCTACACCGCTATCTGTATGAACATGGAAATAGCTACACCGCCATCTGTATGAACATGGAAATATCTACAACACTATCTGAATGAACATGGAAATATCTACACCACTTTCTGTATGAACATGGAAATATCTTCACTGCCATCTGTATGAACATGGATATATCTACACAGCCATATGGATGAACATGGAAATATCTACACCGCTATCTGCATGAACATGGAAATAGCTACACCGCTATCTGTATGAACATGGAAATAGCTACACCGCCATCTGTATGAACATGGAAATATCTGCACCGCCATCTGTATGAACTTATAAATATCTACACCGCCATCTGTATTAAGATCGAGATATCTACACCGCTATTTGTATAAACCTGGAAATATCTACACCGCTATCTGTATAAACATGGAAATATCCACACTGCTATCTGTATAAACATGGAAATATCCACACCGCTACCTATATAAACATGGAAATATCAGCACAGCTATCTGTATGAACATGGAAATATCTACACCGCCATCTGTAAAACATGGAAATATCTGCACGGCCATCTGTATGAACATATAAATATCTGCACCGAAATCTGTATTAAGATAGAGAAATCTACACCGCTATCTGTATAAACATGGAAATATCTACACCGCTATCTGTAGAAACATGGAAATATCTACACCGCTACCTGTATAAACATGTAAATATCAGCACCGCTATCTGTATGAACATGGAAATATCAGCCCCTCTATCTGTATGAACATGGAAATATCTACACCACTATATGTATGAACATGGAAATATCTACACCACTATCCATATGAGCATGGAAATATCTTCACCGCCATCTGTATGAACATGGATATATCTACACAGCCATCTGGATGAACATGGAAATATCTACAAGGCTATCTGTATGAACATGGAAATAGCTACACCGCTATCTGTATGAACATGGAAATATCTACACCACTATCTGTATGAACATGGAAATATCTACACCGCTATCTGTATGAACATGGAAATATCTTCACCGCCATCTGTATGAAAATGGATATATCTACACAGCCATATGGATGAACATGGAAATATCTACACCGCTATCTGTATGAACATGGAAATATCTACACCGCTATCTGTATGAACATGGATATATCTACACAGCCATCTGGATGAACATTTAAATATCTACACCGCTATCTGTATGAACATGGAAATATCTTCACCGCTATCTGTGTAAACTTGCATACATCTTCAAAGCTATCTGAATAAACATGGAAATATCTACACCGCTATCTGTATGAACATGGAAACATCTACACCGCAATCTGTTTGAACATGGAAATATCTAAACCGCTATCTGCAAGAAAATGGAAATATCTACACAGCTATCTGCATATACATGGAAATATCTACACAGCTACCTCTTTACAGATGGAAATAACTACACCGCTATCTGTATGAACATGGAAATATCTACACCGCCATCTGTATGAACATGGAAATATCTGCACGGCCATCTGTATGGACATATAAATATCTACACCGCCATCTGTATTAAGATGGATATATCTACACAGCCATCTGTGTAAACATGGAAATATCTACACCGCTATCTGTATAAACATGGAAATATCTACACCGCTATCTGTATAAACATGGAAATATCTACTCCGCTACCTGTGTAAACGTGGAAATATCAGCACCGCTCTCTGTATGAACATGGAAATATCAGCCCCTCTATCTGTATGAACATGGAAATATCTACACAGCTATCTCTATGAACATGGAAATATCTACACCGCCATCTGTATGAACATGGATATATCTACACAGCCATCTGGATGAACATGGAAATATCTACACCACTATCTGTATGAACATGGAAATATCTACACCGCTATCTGTATGAACTTGGAAATACATACACCGCTATCTGTATGAACATGGAAATAGCTACACTGCTATCTGTATGGACATGGAAATTTCTTCACCGCCATCTGTATGAACATGGATATATCTACACAGCCATCTGGATGAACATGGAAATATCTACACCGCTATCTGTATGAACATGGAAATATCTACACCGCTATCTGTATGAACATGGAAATACCTTCACCGCCATCTGTATGAACATGGATATGTCTACACAGCCATCTGGATGAACATGGAAATATCTACACCGCTATCTGTGTAAACATGCATACGTTTCACCGCTATCTGTATAAACATGGAAATACCTACACCGCTATCTGTATGAACATGGAAATATCTACACCGCTATCTGTTTGAACATGGAAATATCTAAACCGCTATCTGCATGAAAATAGAAATATCTACACAGCTATCTGCATATACATGGAAATATCTACACCGCCATCTGTATGAATATGGAAATATCTGCACGGCCATCTGTATGGACATATAAATATCTACACCGCCATCTGTATTAAGATGGATATATCTACACCGCTATCTGAATAAACATGGAAATATCGACACCGCTATCTGTATAAACATGGAAATATCTACACCGCTATCTGTATAAACGTGGAAATATCTACGCCGCTACCTGTATGAACATGGAAATGTCAGCACCGCTATCTGTATGAACATGGAAACACCTACACAGCTATATGTATGAACATGGAAATATGTACACCGCCATCTGTATGAACATGGAAATATCTTCACCGCCATCTGTATGAACGTGGATATATCTACACAGCCATCTGGATGAACATGGAAATATCAGCACCGCTATCTGTATGAACATGGAAATAGCTACACCGCTATCTCTTTGAACGTTGAAATACCTACACCGCTATCTGTATGAACATATAAATAGCTACACCGCTATCTGTATGAACATGGAAATATCTACACCACTATCTGTAGGAACATGGAAATATCTACACCGCCAGCTGTATGAACATGGAAATATCTGCACCGCCATCTGTATGAACATATAAATATCTACACCGCCATCTGTATTAAGATGGAGATATCTACACCGCTATCTGTATAAACATGGAAATATCTACACCGCTACTTGTATAAACATGGAAATATCAGCACCGCTATCGGTATGAACATGGAAATATCTACACCGCTATCTCTATGAACGTGGAAATACCTACACCGCTATCTGTATGAACATATAAATAGCTACACCGCTATCTGTATGAACAAGGAAATATCTACACCACTATCTGTATAAACATGGAAATATCTACACCGCTACCTGTATAAACATGGAAATATCAGCACCGCTATCTGTATGAACATGGAAATATCTACACCGCTATGTCTATGATCATGGAAGTATCTACACCGCTATCTGCATGAACATGGAAATAGCTACACCGCTATCTGTACGAACAAGGAAATATCTACACTTCTATCTGTATGAACATGGAAATATCTACACCGCTCTCTGTATGAACATGGATATATCTACACAGCCATCTGGATGAACATGGAAATATCTACAGCGCTATCTGCATGAACATGGAAATATCTACACCGCTATCTGTGTAAACATGCATACATCTTCACTGCAATCTGTATAAGCATGGAAATATCTACAACGTTATCTGTATGAACATGGAAATATCTACACCGCTATATGTTTGAACATGGAAATATCTAAACCGCTATCAGCATGAAAATAGAAATATCTACACAGCTATCTGCATATACATGGAAATATCTACACAGCTATCTCTTTACACATGGAAATAACTACACCGCTATCTGTATGAACATGGAAATATCTACACCGCCATCTGTATGAACATGGAAATGTCTGCACCGCCATCGGAATGAACATATAAATATCTACACCGCCATCTGTATTAAGATGGAGATATCTACACCGCTATCTGTATAAACATGGAAATATCCACACCGCTATCTGTATAAACATGGAAATATCTACACTGCTACCTGTATAAACATGGAAATATCTACACCACTACCTGTATAAACATGGAAATATCAGCACCGCTATCTGTATGAACATGGAAATATCAGCCCCTCTATCTGTAGGAACATAGAAATATCTGCACGGCTATCTCTATGAACATGGAAATATCTACACCGCCATCTGTATGAACATGGATATATCTACACAGCCATCTGGATGAACATGGAAATATCTACACCGCTATCTGTATGAACATGGAAATATCTACACCGCTATCTGTATGAACTTGGAAATACATACACCGCTATCTGCATGAAAATAGAAATATCTACACAGCTATCTGCATATACATGGAAATATCTACAAACCTATCTCTTTACACATGGAAATAACTACACCGCTATCTCTATAAACATGGAAATATCTACACCGCCATCTGTATGAACATGGAAATATCTGCACTGCCATCTGTATGAACATATAAATATCTACACCGCCATCTGTATTGAGATGGAGATATCTTCACCGCTATCTGTATAAACTTGGAAATATCTACACCGCTATCTTTATAAACCTGGAAATATCTACACCGCTATCTGTATAAACATGGAAATATCTACACCGCTACCTGTATAAACATGGAAATATCAGCACCGCTATCTGTATGAACATGGAAATATCTACACCGCTATCTCTATGAACATGGAAATATCTACACCGCTATCTGCATGAACATGGAAATAGCTACATCGCTATCAGTACGAACATGGAAATATCTACACCTCTATCTGTATGAACATGGAAATATCTACACCGCTATCTCTATGAACATGGATATGTCTACACAGCCTTCTGGATGAACATGGAAATATCTACACCGCTATCTGTATGAACATGGAAATATCTACACCGCTATCTGTGTAAATATGCATACATCTTCACCGCAATCTGTATAAACATGGAAATATTTTCACCGCTATCTGAGTGAACATGGAAATGTCTACACCGCTATCTGTTTGAACATGGAAATATCTACACCGCTATCTGCATGAAAATGGAAATATCTACAGAGCTATCTGCATATACATGGAAATATCTACACAGCTATCTCTTTACACATGGAAATAACTACACCGCTATCTGTATGAACATGGAAATATCTACACCGCCATCTGTATGAACATGGAAATATCTGCACCGCTATCTGTATGAACATGGAAATATCTACACCGCTATCTGTATGAACATGGAAATATCTACACCGCTATCTGTATGAACATGGAAATAGCTACACCGCTATCTGTATGAACATGGAAATATCTACACCGCTATCTGTATGAACATGGAAATATCTACACCGCTATCTGTATGAACATGGAAATATCTACACAGCCATCTGGATGAACATTTAAATATCTACACCGCTATCTGTATGAACATGGAAATATCTTCACCGCTATCTGTGTAAACTTGCATACACCTTCACCGCTATCTGTATAAACATGGAAATATCTACACCGCTATCTGTATGAACATGGAAATATCTACACCGCTATCTGTTTGAACATGGAAATATCTAAACCGCTATCTGCCAGAAAATGGAAATATCTACTCAGCTATCTGCATATACATGGAAATATCTACACAGCTATCTGTTTACACATGGAAATAACTACACCACTATCTGTATGAACATGGAAATATCTACACCGCCGTCTGTATGAACATGGAAATATCTGCACCGCCATCAGTATGAACATATAAATAACTACACCGCCATGTGTATTAAGATGGAGATATCTACACCGCTATCAGTATAAACATGGAAATATCTACACTGCTGTCTGTATAAACATGGAAATATCTACACCGCTATCTGTATAAACATGGAAATATCTACACCGCTACCTGTATAAACGTGGAAATATCAGCACCGCTATCTGTATGAACATGGAAATATCAGCCCCTCTATCTGTATGAACATGGAAATATCTACACCACTATCTGTATGAACATGGAAATATCTACACAGCTATCCGTATGAACATGGAAATATCTTCACCGCCATCTGTATAAACATGGATATATCTACACAGCCATATGGATGAACATGGAAATATCTACACCGCTATCTGCATGAACATGGAAATAGCTACACCGCTATCTGTATGAACATGGAAATAGCTACACCGCCATCTGTATGAACATGGAAATATCTGCACCGCCATCTGTATGAACTTATAAATATCTTCACCGCCATCTGTATTAAGATCGAGATATCTACACCGCTATTTGTATAAACCTGGAAATATCTACACCGCTATCTGTATAAACATGGAAATATCCACACTGCTATCTGTATAAACATGGAAATATCCACACCGCTACCTATATAAACATGGAAATATCAGCACAGCTATCTGTATGAACATGGAAATATCTACACCGCCATCTGTAAAACATGGAAATATCTGCACGGCCATCTGTATGAACATATAAATATCTGCACCGAAATCTGTATTAAGATGGAGAAATCTACACCGCTATCTGTATAAACATGGAAATATCTACACCGCTATCTGTAGAAACATGCAAATATCTACACCGCTACCTGTATAAACATGTAAATATCAGCACCGCTATCTGTATGAACATGGAAATATCAGCCCCTCTATCTGTATGAACATGGAAATATCTACACCACTATATGTATGAACATGGAAATATCTACACCACTATCCATATGAGCATGGAAATATCTTCACCGCCATCTGTATGAACATGGATATATCTACACAGCCATCTGGATGAACATGGAAATATCTACAAGGCTATCTGTATGAACATGGAAATAGCTACACCGCTATCTGTATGAACATGGAAATATCTACACCACTATCTGTATGAACATGGAAATATCTACACCGCTATCTGTATGAACATGGAAATATCTTCACCGCCATCTGAATGAAAGTGGATATATCTACACAGCCATATGGATGAACATGGAAATATCTACAACGCTATCTGCATGAACATGGAAATAGCTACACCGCTATCTGTATGAACATGGAAATAGCTACACCGACATCTGTATGAACATGGAAATATCTGCACCGCCATCTGTATGAACATATAAATATCTACACCGCCATCAGTATTAAGATCGAGATTTCTACACCGCTATCTGTATAAAGCTGGAAATATCTACACCGCTATCTGTATAAACATGGAAATATCCACACTGCTATCTGTATAAACATGGAAATATCCACACCGCTACCTATATAAACATGGAAATATCAGCACCGCTATCTGTATGAACATGGAAATATCTACACCGCCATCTGTATGAACATGGAAATATCTGCACGACCATCTGTATGAACATATAAATATCTACACCGCCATCTGTATTAAGATGGAGAAATCTACACCGCTATCTGTATAAACATGGAAATATCTACACCGCTATCTGTATAAACATGGAAATATCTACACCGCTATCTGTATAAACATGGAAATATCTACACCGCTACCTGTATAAACATGTAAATATCAGCACCGCTATCTGTATGAACATGGAAATATCAGCCCCTCTATCTGTATGAACATGGAAATATCTACACCACTATATGTATGAACATGGAAATATCTACACCGCATTCCATATGAGCATGGAAATATCTTCACCGCCATCTGTATGAACATGGATATATCTACACAGCCATCTGGATGAACATGGAAATATCTACACGGCTATCTCTATGAACATGGAAATAGCTACACCGCTATCTGTATGAACATGGAAATATCTACAGCACTATCTGTAGGAACATGGAAATATCTACACCGCTATCTGTAAGAACATGGAAATATCTTCACCACCATCTGTATGAAAATGGATATGTATACACAGCCATATGGATGAACATGGAAATATCTACACTGCTTTCTGCGTGAACATGGAAATAGCTACACCACCATCTGTATGAACATGGAAATATCTGCACCGCCATCTGTATGAACATACAAATATCTACACCGCCATCTGTATTAAGATGGAGATATCTACACCGCTATCTGTATAAACCTGGAAATATCTACACCGCTATCTGTATAAACATGGAAATATCCACACCGCTATCTGTATAAACATGGAAATATCCACACCGCTACCTGTATAAACATGGTAATATCAGCACCGCTATCTGTATGAACTTGGAAATATCTACACCGCTATCTGTACGAACATGGAAATATCTACACCGCTATCTGTATGAACATGGAAATAGCTACACCGCTATCTGTATGAACATGGAAATATCTACACCACTATCTGTATGAACATGGAAATATCTATACCGCTATCTGTATGAACATGGATATATCTACACAGCCATCTGGATGAACATTTAAATATCTACACCGCTATCTGTATGAACATGGAAATATCTTCACCGCTATCTGTGTAAACTTGCATACACCTTCACCGCTATCTGTATAAACATGGAAATATCTACACCGCTATCTGTATGAACATGGAAATATCTACACCGCTATCTGTTTGAACATGGAAATATCTAAACCGCTATCTGCCAGAAAATGGAAATATCTACTCAGCTATCTGCATATACATGGAAATATCTACACAGCTATCTCTTTACACATGGAAATAACTACACCGCTATCTGTATGAACATGGAAATATCTACACCGCCGTCTGTATGAACATGGAAATATCTGCAGCGCCATCAGTATGAACATATAAATATCTACACCGCCATGTGTATTAAGATGGAGATATCTACACCGCTATCAGTATAAACATGGAAATATCTACACTGCTGTCTGTATAAACATGGAAATATCTACACCGCTATCTGTATAAACATGGAAATATCTACACCGCTACCTGTATAAACGTGGAAATATCAGCACCGCTATCTGTATGAACATGGAAATATCAGCCCCTCTATCTGTATGAACATGGAAATATCTACACCACTATCTGTATGAACATGGAAATATATACACCGCTATCCGTATGAACATGGAAATATCTTCACCGCCATCTGTATGAACATGGATACATCTACACAGCCATCTGGATGAACATGGAAATATCTACACAGCTATCTGTATGAACATGGAAATAGCTACACCGCCATCTGTATGAACATGGAAATATCTACAACACTATCTGAATGAACATGGAAATATCTACACCACTTTCTGTATGAACATGGAAATATCTTCACTGCCATCTGTATGAACATGGATATATCTACACAGCCATATGGATGAACATGGAAATATCTACACCGCTATCTGCATGTACATGGAAATAGCTACACCGCTATCTGTATGAACATGGAAATAGCTACACCGCCATCTGTATGAACATGGAAATATCTGCACCGCCATCTGTATGAACTTATAAATATCTACACCGCCATCTGTATTAAGATCGAGATATCTACACCGCTATTTGTATAAACCTGGAAATATCTACACCGCTATCTGTATAAACATGGAAATATCCACACTGCTATCTGTATAAACATGGAAATATCCACACCGCTACCTATATAAACATGGAAATATCAGCACAGCTATCTGTATGAACATGGAAATATCTACACCGCCATCTGTAAAACATGGAAATATCTGCACGGCCATCTGTATGAACATATAAATATCTGCACCGAAATCTGTATTAAGATGGAGAAATCTACACCGCTATCTGTATAAACATGGAAATATCTACACCGCTATCTGTAGAAACATGGAAATATCTACACCGCTACCTGTATAAACATGTAAATATCAGCACCGCTATCTGTATGAACATGGAAATATCAGCCCCTCTATCTGTATGAACATGGAAATATCTACACCACTATATGTATGAACATGGAAATATCTACACCACTATCCATATGAGCATGGAAATATCTTCACCGCCATCTGTATGAACATGGATATATCTACACAGCCATCTGGATGAACATGGAAATATCTACAAGGCTATCTGTATGAACATGGAAATAGCTACACCGCTATCTGTATGAACATGGAAATATCTACACCACTATCTGTATGAACATGGAAATATCTACACCGCTATCTGTATGAACATGGAAATATCTTCACCGCCATCTGTATGAAAATGGATATATCTACACAGCCATATGGATGAACATGGAAATATCTACACCGCTATCTGTATGAACATGGAAATATCTACACCGCTATCTGTATGAACATGGATATATCTACACAGCCATCTGGATGAACATTTAAATATCTACACCGCTATCTGTATGAACATGGAAATATCTTCACCGCTATCTGTGTAAACTTGCATACATCTTCAAAGCTATCTGAATAAACATGGAAATATCTACACCGCTATCTGTATGAACATGGAAACATCTACACCGCAATCTGTTTGAACATGGAAATATCTAAACCGCTATCTGCAAGAAAATGGAAATATCTACACAGCTATCTGCATATACATGGAAATATCTACACAGCTACCTCTTTACAGATGGAAATAACTACACCGCTATCTGTATGAACATGGAAATATCTACACCGCCATCTGTATGAACATGGAAATATCTGCACGGCCATCTGTATGGACATATAAATATCTACACCGCCATCTGTATTAAGATGGATATATCTACACAGCCATCTGTATAAACATGGAAATATCTACACCGCTATCTGTATAAACATGGAAATATCTACACCGCTATCTGTATAAACATGGAAATATCTACTCCGCTACCTGTGTAAACGTGGAAATATCAGCACCGCTCTCTGTATGAACATGGAAATATCAGCCCCTCTATCTGTATGAACATGGAAATATCTACACAGCTATCTCTATGAACATGGAAATATCTACACCGCCATCTGTATGAACATGGATATATCTACACAGCCATCTGGATGAACATGGAAATATCTACACCACTATCTGTATGAACATGGAAATATCTACACCGCTATCTGTATGAACTTGGAAATACATACACCGCTATCTGTATGAACATGGAAATAGCTACACCGCTATCTGTATGGACATGGAAATTTCTTCACCGCCATCTGTATGAACATGGATATATCTACACAGCCATCTGGATGAACATGGAAATATCTACACCGCTATCTGTATGAACATGGAAATATCTACACCGCTATCTGTATGAACATGGAAATACCTTCACCGCCATCTGTATGAACATGGATATGTCTACACAGCCATCTGGATGAACATGGAAATATCTACACCGCTATCTGTGTAAACATGCATACGTTTCACCGCTATCTGTATAAACATGTAAATACCTACACCGCTATCTGTATGAACATGGAAATATCTACACCGCTATCTGTTTGAACATGGAAATATCTAAACCGCTATCTGCATGAAAATAGAAATATCTACACAGCTATCTGCATATACATGGAAATATCTACACCGCCATCTGTATGAATATGGAAATATCTGCACGGCCATCTGTATGGACATATAAATATCTACACCGCCATCTGTATTAAGATGGATATATCTACACCGCTATCTGAATAAACATGGAAATATCGACACCGCTATCTGTATAAACATGGAAATATCTACACCGCTATCTGTATAAACGTGGAAATATCTACGCCGCTACCTGTATGAACATGGAAATGTCAGCACCGCTATCTGTATGAACATGGAAACACCTACACAGCTATATGTATGAACATGGAAATATGTACACCGCCATCTGTATGAACATGGAAATATCTTCACCGCCATCTGTATGAACGTGGATATATCTACACAGCCATCTGGATGAACATGGAAATATCAGCACCGCTATCTGTATGAACATGGAAATAGCTACACCGCTATCTCTATGAACGTGGAAATACCTACACCGCTATCTGTATGAACATATAAATAGCTACACCGCTATCTGTATGAACATGGAAATATCTACACCACTATCTGTAGGAACATGGAAATATCTACACCGCCAGCTGTATGAACATGGAAATATCTGCACCGCCATCTGTATGAACATATAAATATCTACACCGCCATCTGTATTAAGATGGAGATATCTACACCGCTATCTGTATAAACATGGAAATATCTACACCGCTACTTGTATAAACATGGAAATATCAGCACCGCTATCGGTATGAACATGGAAATATCTACACCGCTATCTCTATGAACGTGGAAATACCTACACCGCTATCTGTATGAACATATAAATAGCTACACCGCTATCTGTATGAACAAGGAAATATCTACACCACTATCTGTATAAACATGGAAATATCTACACCGCTACCTGTATAAACATGGAAATATCACCACCGCTATCTGTATGAACATGGAAATATCTACACCGCTATGTCTATGATCATGGAAGTATCTACACCGCTATGTGCATGAACATGGAAATAGCTACACCGCTATCTGTACGAACAAGGAAATATCTACACTTCTATCTGTATGAACATGGAAATATCTACACCGCTCTCTGTATGAACATGGATATATCTACACAGCCATCTGGATGAACATGGAAATATCTACAGCGCTATCTGCATGAACATGGAAATATCTACACCGCTATCTGTGTAAACATGCATACATCTTCACTACAATCTGTATAAGCATGGAAATATCTACAACGTTATCTGTATGAACATGGAAATATCTACACCGCTATCTGTTTGAACATGGAAATATCTAAACCGCTATCAGCATGAAAATAGAAATATCTACACAGCTATCTGCATATACATGGAAATATCTACACAGCTATCTCTTTACACATGGAAATAACTACACCGCTATCTGTATGAACATGGAAATATCTACACCGCCATCTGTATGAACATGGAAATGTCTGCACCGCCATCGGAATGAACATATAAATATCTACACCGCCATCTGTATTAAGATGGAGATATCTACACCGCTATCTGTATAAACATGGAAATATCCACACCGCTATCTGTATAAACATGGAAATATCTACACTGCTACCTGTATAAACATGGAAATATCTACACCACTACCTGTATAAACATGGAAATATCAGCACCGCTATCTGTATGAACATGGAAATATCAGCCCCTCTATCTGTAGGAACATAGAAATATCTGCACGGCTATCTCTATGAACATGGAAATATCTACACCGCCATCTGTATGAACATGGATATATCTACACAGCCATCTGGATGAACATGGAAATATCTACACCGCTATCTGTATGAACATGGAAATATCTACACCGCTATCTGTATGAACTTGGAAATACATACACCGCTATCTGCATGAAAATAGAATTATCTACACAGCTATCTGCATATACATGGAAATATCTACAAACCTATCTCTTTACACATGGAAATAACTACACCGCTATCTCTATAAACATGGAAATATCTACACCGCCATCTGTATGAACATGGAAATATCTGCACTGCCATCTGTATGAACATATAAATATCTACACCGCCATCTGTATTGAGATGGAGATATCTTCACCGCTATCTGTATAAACTTGGAAATATCTACACCGCTATCTTTATAAACCTGGAAATATCTACACCGCTATCTGTATAAACATGGAAATATCTACACCGCTACCTGTATAAACATGGAAATATCAGCACCGCTATCTGTATGAACATGGAAATATCTACACCGCTATCTCTATGAACATGGAAATATCTACACCGCTATCTGCATGAACATGGAAATAGCTACATCGCTATCAGTACGAACATGGAAATATCTGCACCTCTATCTGTATGAACATGGAAATATCTACACCGCTATCTCTATGAACATGGATATGTCTACACAGCCATCTGGATGAACATGGAAATATCTACACCGCTATCTGTATGAACATGGAAATATCTACACCGCTATCTGTGTAAATATGCATACATCTTCACCGCAATCTGTATAAACATGGAAATATTTTCACCGCTATCTGAGTGAACATGGAAATGTCTACACCGCTATCTGTTTGAACATGGAAATATCTACACCGCTATCTGCATGAAAATGGAAATATCTACAGAGCTATCTGCATATACATGGAAATATCTACACAGCTATCTCTTTACACATGGAAATAACTACACCGCTATCTGTATGAACATGGAAATATCTACACCGCCATCTGTATGAACATGGAAATATCTGCACCGCCATCTGTATGAACATATAAATATCTACACGGCCATCTGTATTAAGATGGAGATATCAACACCGCTATCTGTATAAACATGGAAATATCTACACCGCTATCTGTATAAACATGGAAATATCTACACCGCTATCTGTATAAACATGGAAATATCTACACCGCTACCTGTATAAACATGGAAATATCAGTACCGCTATCTGTATGAAGATGGAAATATCTACACCGCTATCTGTATGAACATGGAAATACCTACACCGCTATCTGCATGAACATGGAAATATCTACACCGCTATCTCTATGAACATGTAAATATCTACACCGCTATCTGTTTGAACATGGAAATATCTACACCGCTGTATGCATGAAAATGGAAATATCTACACAGCTATCTGTATATACATGGAAATATCTACACAGCTATCTCTTTACACATGGAAATAACTACAACGTTATCTCTATTAACATGGAAGTATCTACACCGCCATCTGTATGAACATGGAAATATCTGCACCGCCATCTGTATGAACATATAAATATCAACACCGCTATCTGTATAAACATGGAAATATCTTCACCGCTATCTGTATAAACATGGAAATATCTACACCGCTACCTGTATAAACATGGAAATATCAGCACCGCTCTCGATATGAACATGGAAATATCAGCACCCCTATCTCTATGAACATGGAAATATCTACACCGCTATCTGTATGAACATGGAAATATCTTCACCGCCATCTGTATGAACATGGATATATCTACACAGCCATCTGTATGAACATGGAAATATCTACACCGCTATCTGTATGAACATGGAAATATCTACACCGCTATCTGTATGAACGTGGAAATATCTTCACCGCCATCTGTATGAACATGGATATGTCTACACAGCCATCTGAATGAACATGGAAATATCTACACCGCGATCTGTATGAACATGGAAATATCTACACCGCAATCTGTGTAAACATGCATAAATCTTCACCGCTATCTGTATAAACTTGGAAATATCGACACCGCTATCTGTATAAACATGGAAATATCTACACCGCTATCTGTATAAACGTGGAAATATCTACGCCGCTACCTGTATGAACATGGAAATGTCAGCACCGCTATCTGTATGAACATGGAAACACCTACACAGCTATATGTATGAACATGGAAATATGTACAGCGCCATCTGTATGAACATGGAAATATCTTCACCGCCATCTGTATGAACATGGATATATCTACACAGCCATCTGGATGAACATGGAAATATCAGCACCGCTATCTGTATGAACATGGAAATAGCTACACCGCTATCTCTATGAACGTGGAAATACCTACACCGCTATCTGTATGAACATATAAATAGCTACACCGCTATCTGTATGAACATGGAAATATCTACACCACTATCTGTAGGAACATGGAAATATCTACACCGCCAGCTGTATGAACATGGAAATATCTGCACCGCCATCTGTATGAACATATAAATATCTACACCGCCATCTGTATTAAGATGGAGGTATCTACACCGCTATCTGTATAAACATGGAAATATCTACACCGCTACCTGTATAAACATGGAAATATCAGCACCGCTATCTGTATGAACATGGAAATATCTACACCGCTATCTCTATGAACGTGGAAATACCTATACCGCTATCTGTATGAAAATATAAATAGCTACACCGCTATCTGTATGAACATGGAAATATCTACACCACTATCTGTATAAACATGGAAATATCTACACCGCTATCTGTATGAACATGTATATATCTACACAGCCATCTGGATGAACATGGAAATATCTACACCGCTATCTGCATGAACATGGAAATATCTACACCACTATCTGTGTAAAGAAGCATACATCTTCACCGCAATCTGTATAAGCATGGAAATATCAACATCGCTTTCTGTATGAACGTGGAAATATCTACACCACTATCAGTTTGAACATGGAAATATCTTCACCGCTATCTGCATGAAAATGGAAATATCTACACTGCTATCTGCATATACATGGGAATATCTACACAGCTATCTCTTTACTCATGGAAATAACTACACCGCTATCTGTATGAACATGGAAATATCTACACCGCCATCTGTATGAACATGGAAATATCTGCACCGCCATCTGTATGAACATATAAATATGTACACGACCATCTGTATTAAGATGGATATATCTACACCGCTATCTGAATAAACATGGAAATATCTACACCGCTATCTGTATAAACATGGAAATATCTACACCGCTATCTGTATAAACATGGAAATATCTACACTGCTATCTGTATAAACATGGAAATATCTACACGGCTACCTGTATAAACATGGAAATATCAGCACCGCTATCTGTATGAAGATGGAAATATCTACACCGCTATCTGTATGAGCATGGAAATACCTACACCGCTATCTGCATGAACATGGAAATATCTACACCGCTATCTGTATGAACATGTAAATATCTACACCGCTATCTGTTTGAACATGGAAATATCTACACCGCTGTATGCATGAAAATGGAAATATCTACACAGCTATCTGCATATACATGGAAATATCTACACAGCTATCTCTTTACACATGGAAATAACTACACCGCTATCTCTATTAACATGGAAGTATCTACACCGCCATCTGTATGAACATGGAAATATCTGCACCGCCATCTGTATGAACATATAAATATCTACACCGCCATCTGTATTAAGAAGGAGATATCTACAACGCTATCTGTATAAACATATAAATATCAACACCGCTATCTGTATAAACATAGAAATATCTACACCGCTATCTGTATAAACATGGAAATATCTACACCGCTACCTGTATAAACATGGAAATATCAGCAACGCTCTCGGTATGAACATGGAAATATCAGCACCGCTATCTCTATGAACATGGAAATATCTACACCGCTATCTGTATGAACATGGAAATATCTTCACCGCCATCTGTATGAACATGGATATATCTACACAGCCATCTGTATGAACATGGAAATATCTACACCGCTATCTGTATGAACATGGAAATATCTACACCGCCATCTGTATGAACATGGAAATATCTTCACCGCCATCTGTATGAACATGGATATGTCTACACAGCCATCTGAATGAACATGGAAATAACTACACCGCGATCTGTATGAACATGGAAATATCTACACCGCAATCTGTGTAAACATGGAAATATCTACACCGCTATCTGTATAAACACGGAAATATCTACGCCGCTACCTGTATGAACATGGAAATATCAGCACTGCTATCTGTATGAACATGGAAACACCTACACAGCTATATGTATGAACATGGAAATATGTACACCGCCATCTGTAAAACATGGAAATATCTTCACCGCCATCTGTATGAACATGGATATATCTACACAGCCATCTGGATGAACATGGAAATATCAGCACCGCTATCTGTATGAACATGGAAATAGCTACACCGCTATCTCTATGAACGTGGAAATACCTACACCGCTATCTGTATGAACATATAAATAGCTACACCGCTATTTGTATGAACATGGAAATATCTACACCATTATCTGTAGGAACATGGAAATATCTACACCGCCAGCTGTATGAACATGGAAATATCTGCACCGCCATCTGTATGAACATATAAATATCTACACCGCCATCTGTACTAAGATGGAGATATCTAGACCGCTATCTGTATAAACATGGAAATATCTACACCGCTACCTGTATAAACATGGAAATATCAGCACCGCTATCTGTATGAACATGGAAATATCTACACCGCTATCTCTATGAACGTGGAAATACCTACACCGCTATCTGTATGAACATATAAATAGCTACACCGCTATCTGTATGAACATGGAAATATCTACACCACTATCTGTATAAACATGGAAATATCTACACCGCTATCTGTATGAACATGGATATATCTACACAGCCATCTGGATGAACATGGAAATATCTACACCGCAATCTGCATGAACATGGAAATATCTACACCGCTATCTGTGTAAAGAAGCATACATCTTCACCGCAATCTGTATAAGCATGGAAATATCAACACCGCTTTCTGTATGAACGTGGAAATATCTACACCGCTATCTGTTTGAACATGGAAATATCTTCACCGCTATCTGCATGAAAATGGAAATATCTACACTGCTATCGGCATATACATGGAAATATCTACACAGCTATCCCTTTACACATGGAAATTACTACACCGCTATCTGTATAAACATGGAAACATCTACACCGCTATCTGTATAAACATGGAAATATCCACACCGCTATCTGTATAAACATGGAAATATCCACACCGCTATCTGTATAAACATGGAAATATCTACACCGCTACCTGTATAAACATGGAAATATCAGCACCGCTATCGGTATGAACATGGAAATATCTACACCGCTATCTGTATGAACATGGAAATATCTACACCGCTATCTGTATGAACATGGAAATATATTCACCGTCGTCTGTATGAACATGGATATATCTACACAGCCATCTGTATGAACATGGAAATATCTACACCGCTATCTGTATGAACATGGAAATACCTACACCGCTGTCTGTATGAACATGGAAATATCTTCACCGCCATCTGTATGAACATGGATATGTCTACACAGCCATCTGGATGAACATGGAAATATCTACACCGCGATCTGTATGAACATGGAAATTTCTACACCGGTATCTGTGTAAACATGCATACATCTTCACCGCTATCTGTATAAACATGGAAATATCTACACCGCTATCTGTATGAACATGGAAATATCTACACCGCTATTTGTTTGAACATGGAAATATCTAAACCCATATCTGCATGAAAATAGAAATATCTACACAGCTATCTGCATATACATGGAAATATCTACAAAGCTATCTCTATACACATGGAAATAAATACACCGCTATCTCTATAATCATGGAAATATCTACAGCGCCATCTGGATGAACATGGAAATATCTGCACCGCCATCTGTATGAACATATAAATATCTACACCGCCATCTGCTTTAAGATGGAGATATCTTCACCGCTCTCTGAATAAACTTGGAAATATCTACACCGCTATCTGTATAAACATGGAAATATCTACACCGCTACCTGTATGAACATGGAAATATCTACACCGCTACCTGTATAAACATGGAAATATCAGCACCGCTATCTGTATGAACATGGAAATATCTACACCGCTATCTCTATGAACATGGAAATATCTACACCGCTATCTGTTTGAACATGGAAATATCTAAACCGCTATCTGCATGAAAATGGAAATATGTACACAGCTAACTGCATATATATGGAAATATCTACACAGCTATCTCTTTACACATGGAAATAACTACACCGCTATCTGTATGAAAATGGAAATATCTTCACCGCCATCTGTATGAACATGGATATACCTGTACAGCCATCTGGATGAACATGGTAATATCTACACCGCTATCTGTATGAACATGGAAATATCTACTCCGCTATCTGTGTAAACATGCATACATCTTCACCACCATCTGTATAAACATGGAAATACCTACACTGCTATCTGCATGAACATGGAAATATCTACACCGCTATCTGTTTGAACATGGAAATATCTACACCGTTATCTGCATGAAAATGGAAATATCTACACAGCGATCTGCACAAACATGGAAATATCTACACAGCTATCTCTTTACACATGGAAATAACTACAGCGCTATCTCTATAAACATGCAAATATCTACACCACCATCTGTATGAACATGGAAATATATGCACCGCCAACTGTATGAACATATAAATAACTACACCGCCATCTGTATTAAGATGGAGATATCTACACCGCTATCTGTATAAACATGGAAATATCTACACCGCTATCTGTATAAACATGGAAATATCTACACCGCTACCTGTATAAACAAGGAAATATCAGCACCGCTATATGTATGAATCTGGAAATATCTACACCGCTATCTGTATGAACATGGAAATATCTACACCGCTATCTGTATGAACATGGAAATATCTACACCGCTATCTGTAGGAACATGGAAATATCTACACCGCTATCTGTTTGAACATGGAAATACCTACACCGCTGTCAGCATGGAAATGGAAATATCTACACAGCTATCTGCATATACATGGAAATATCTACACAGCTACCTCTTTACACATGGAAATAACTACGCCGCTATCCCTATAAACTTGGAAATATCTACACCGCCATCTGTATGCACATGGAAATATCTGCACCGCCATCTGTATGAACATATAAACATCTACACCGCCATCTGTATTAAGAAGGAGATATCTACACCGCTATCTGTATAAACATGGAAATATCTATACCGCTATCTGTATAAACATGGAAATTTCTACACCGCTATCTGTATAAACATGGAAATATCTACTCCGCTACCTGTATAAACATGGAAATATCAGCACCGCTATCGGTATGAACATGGAAATATCTACACCGCTATCTGTATGAACATGGAAATATCAACACCGCTATCTGTATGAACATGGAAATATTTTCACCGTCATCTGTATGAACATGGATATATCTACACAGCCATCTGTATGAACATGGAAATATCTACACCGCTATCTGTATGAACATGGGAATATCTATACCGCTGTCTGTATGAACATGGAAATATCTTCACCGCCATCTGTATGAACATGGATATGTCTACACAGCCATCTGGATGAACATGGAAATATCTACACCGCGATCTGTATGAACATGGAAATATCTACACCGCTATCTGTTTGAACATGGAAATATCTAAACCCCTATCTGCATGAAAATAGAAATATCTACACAGCTATCTGCATATACATGGAAATATCTACAAAGCTATCTCTATACACATGGAAATAACTGCACCACTATCTCTATAAACATGGAAATATCTTCAGCACCATCTGTATGAACATGGAAATATCTGCACGGCCATCTGTATGAACATGGAAATATCTGCACCGCCATCTGTATGAACATATAAATATCTACACCAACATCTGTATTGAGATGGAGATATCTATACCGCTATCTGAATAAACATGGAAATATCTACACCGCTATCTGTATAAACATGGAAATATCTACACTGCTATCTGTATAAACATGGAAATATCTACACCGCTACCTGTATAAACATGGAAATATCAGCAACGCTCTCGGTATGAACATGGAAATATCAGCACCGCTATCTCTATGAACATGGAAATATCTACACCGCTATCTGTATGAACATGGAAATATCTTCACCGCCATCTGTATGAACATGGATATATCTACACAGCCATCTGTATGAACATGGAAATATCTACACCGCTATCTGTATGAACATGGAAATATCTACACCGCTATCTGTATGAACATGGAAATATCTTCACCGCCATCTGTATGAACATGGATATGTCTACACAGCCATCTGAATGAACATGGAAATATCTACACCGCGATCTGTATGAACATGGAAATATCTACACCGCAATCTGTGTAAACATGCATACATCTTCACCGCTATCTGTATAAACATGGAAATATCTACACCGCTATCTGTATAAACATGGAAATATCTACACCGCTATCTGTATAAACACGGAAATATCTACGCCGCTACCTGTATGAACATGGAAATATCAGCACTGCTATCTGTATGAACATGGAAACACCTACACAGCTATATGTATGAACATGGAAATATGTACACCGCCATCTGTAAAACATGGAAATATCTTCACCGCCATCTGTATGAACATGGATATATCTACACAGCCATCTGGATGAACATGGAAATATCAGCACCGCTATCTGTATGAACATGGAAATAGCTACACCGCTATCTCTATGAACGTGGAAATACCTACACCGCTATCTGTATGAACATATAAATAGCTACACCGCTATTTGTATGAACATGGAAATATCTACACCATTATCTGTAGGAACATGGAAATATCTACACCGCCAGCTGTATGAACATGGAAATATCTGCACCGCCATCTGTATGAACATACAAATATCTACACCGCCATCTGTACTAAGATGGAGATATCTAGACCGCTATCTGTATAAACATGGAAATATCTACACCGCTACCTGTATAAACATGGAAATATCAGCACCGCTATCTGTATGAACATGGAAATATCTACACCGCTATCTCTATGAACGTGGAAATACCTACACCGCTATCTGTATGAACATATAAATAGCTACACCGCTATCTGTATGAACATGGAAATATCTACACCACTATCTGTATAAACATGGATATATCTACACCGCTATCTGTATGAACATGGATATATCTACACAGCCATCTGGATGAACATGGAAATATCTACACCACAATCTGCATGAACATGGAAATATCTACACCGCTATCTGTGTAAAGAAGCATACATCTTCACCGCAATCTGTATAAGCATGGAAATATCAACACCGCTTTCTGTATGAACGTGGAAATATCTACACCGCTATCTGTTTGAACATGGAAATATCTTCACCGCTATCTGCATGAAAATGGAAATATCTACACTGCTATCGGCATATACATGGAAATATCTACACAGCTATCCCTTTACACATGGAAATTACTACACCGCTATCTGTATAAACATGGAAACATCTACACCGCTATCTGTATAAACATGGAAATATCCACACCGCTATCTGTATAAACATGGAAATATCCACACCGCTATCTGTATAAACATGGAAATATCTACACCGCTACCTGTATAAACATGGAAATATCAGCACCGCTATCGGTATGAACATGGAAATATCTACACCGCTATCTGTATGAACATGGAAATATCTACACCGCTATCTGTATGAACATGGAAATATATTCACCGTCGTCTGTATGAACATGGATATATCTACACAGCCATCTGTATGAACATGGAAATATCTACACCGCTATCTGTATGAACATGGAAATATCTACACCGCTGTCTGTATGAACATGGAAATATCTTCACCGCCATCTGTATGAACATGGATATGTCTACACAGCCATCTGGATGAACATGGAAATATCTACACCGCGACCTGTATGAACATGGAAATTTCTACACCGGTATCTGTGTAAACATGCATACATCTTCACAGCTATCTGTATAAACATGGAAATATCTACACCGCTATCTGTATGAACATGGAAATATCTACACCGCTATCTGTTTGAACATGGAAATATCTAAACCCATATCTGCATGAAAATAGAAATATCTACACAGCTATCTGCATATACATGGAAATATCTACAAAGCTATCTCTATACACATGGAAATAAATACACCGCTATCTCTATAATCATGGAAATATCTACAGCGCCATCTGGATGAACATGGAAATATCTGCACCGCCATCTGTATGAACATATAAATATCTACACCGCCATCTGCTTTAAGATGGAGATATCTTCACCGCTCTCTGAATAAACTTGGAAATATCTACACCGATATCTGTATAAACATGGAAATATCTACACCGCTACCTGTATGAACATGGAAATATCTACACCGCTACCTGTATAAACATGGAAATATCAGCACCGCTATCTGTATGAACATGGAAATATCTACACCGCTATCTCTATGAACATGGAAATATCTACACCGCTATCTGTTTGAACATGGAAATATCTAAACCGCTATCTGCATGAAAATGGAAATATGTACACAGCTAACTGCATATATATGGAAATATCTACACAGCTATCTCTTTACACATGGAAATAACTACACCGCTATCTGTATGAAAATGGAAATATCTTCACCGCCATCTGTATGAACATGGATATACCTGTACAGCCATCTGGATGAACATGGTAATATCTACACCGCTATCTGTATGAACATGGAAATATCTACTCCGCTATCTGTGTAAACATGCATACATCTTCACCACCATCTGTATAAACATGGAAATATCTACACTGCTATCTGCATGAACATGGAAATATCTACACCGCTATCTGTTTGAACATGGAAATATCTACACCGTTATCTGCATGAAAATGGAAATATCTACACAGCGATCTGCACATACATGGAAATATCTACACAGCTATCTCTTTACACATGGAAATAACTACAGCGCTATCTCTATAAACATGCAAATATCTACACCACCATCTGTATGAACATGGAAATATATGCACCGCCAACTGTATGAACATATAAATAACTACACCGCCATCTGTATTAAGATGGAGATATCTACACCGCTATCTGTATAAACATGGAAATATCTACACCGCTATCTGTATAAACATGGAAATATCTACACCGCTACCTGTATAAACAAGGAAATATCAGCACCGCTATATGTATGAATCTGGAAATATCTACACCGCTATCTGTATGAACATGGAAATATCTACACCGCTATCTGTATGAACATGGAAATATCTACACCGCTATCTGTAGGAACATGGAAATATCTACACCGATATCTGTTTGAACATGGAAATACCTACACCGCTGTCAGCATGGAAATGGAAATATCTACACAGCTATCTGCATATACATGGAAATATCTACACAGCTACCTCTTTACACATGGAAATAACTACGCCGCTATCCCTATAAACTTGGAAATATCTACACCGCCATCTGTATGCACATGGAAATATCTGCACCGCCATCTGTATGAACATATAAACATCTACACCGCCATCTGTATTAAGAAGGAGATATCTACACCGCTATCTGTATAAACATGGAAATATCTATACCGCTATCTGTATAAACATGGAAATTTCTACACCGCTATCTGTATAAACATGGAAATATCTACACCGCTACCTGTATAAACATGGAAATATCAGCACCGCTATCGGTATGAACATGGAAATATCTACACCGCTATCTGTATGAACATGGAAATATCAACACCGCTATCTGTATGAACATGGAAATATTTTCACCGTCATCTGTATGAACATGGATATATCTACACAGCCATCTGTATGAACATGGAAATATCTACACCGCTATCTGTATGAACATGGGAATATCTATACCGCTGTCTGTATGAACATGGAAATATCTTCACCGCCATCTGTATGAAAATGGATATGTCTACACAGCCATCTGGATGAACATGGAAATATCTACACCGTGATCTGTATGAACATGGAAATATCTACACTGCTATCTGTTTGAACATGGAAATATCTAAACCCCTATCTGCATGAAAATAGAAATATCTACACAGCTATCTGCATATACATGGAAATATCTACAAAGCTATCTCTATACACATGGAAATAACTGCACCACTATCTCTATAAACATGGAAATATCTACAGCACCATCTGTATGAACATGGAAATATCTGCACGGCCATCTGTATGAACATGGAAATATCTGCACCGCCATCTGTATGAACATATAAATATCTACACCAACATCTGTATTGAGATGGAGATATCTATACCGCTATCTGAATAAACATGGAAATATCTACACCGCTATCTGTATAAACATGGAAATATCTACACTGCTATCTGTATAAACATGGAAATATCTACACCGCTACCTGTATAAACATGGAAATATCAGCAACGCTCTCGGTATGAACATGGAAATATCAGCACCGCTATCTCTATGAACATGGAAATATCTACACCGCTATCTGTATGAACATGGAAATATCTTCACCGCCATCTGTATGAACATGGATATATCTACACAGCCATCTGTATGAACATGGAAATATCTACACCGCTATCTGTATGAACATGGAAATATCTACACCGCTATCTGTATGAACATGGAAATATCTTCACCGCCATCTGTATGAACATGGATATGTCTACACAGCCATCTGAATGAACATGGAAATATCTACACCGCGATCTGTATGAACATGGAAATATCTACACCGCAATCTGTGTAAACATGCATACATCTTCACCGCTATCTGTATAAACATGGAAATATCTACACCGCTATCTGTATAAACATGGAAATATCTACACCGCTATCTGTATAAACACGGAAATATCTACGCCGCTACCTGTATGAACATGGAAATATCAGCACTGCTATCTGTATGAACATGGAAACACCTACACAGCTATATGTATGAACATGGAAATATGTACACCGCCATCTGTAAAACATGGAAATATCTTCACCGCCATCTGTATGAACATGGATATATCTACACAGCCATCTGGATGAACATGGAAATATCAGCACCGCTATCTGTATGAACATGGAAATAGCTACACCGCTATCTCTATGAACGTGGAAATACCTACACCGCTATCTGTATGAACATATAAATAGCTACACCGCTATTTGTATGAACATGGAAATATCTACACCATTATCTGTAGGAACATGGAAATATCTACACCGCCAGCTGTATGAACATGGAAATATCTGCACCGCCATCTGTATGAACATATAAATATCTACACCGCCATCTGTACTAAGATGGAGATATCTAGACCGCTATCTGTATAAACATGGAAATATCTACACCGCTACCTGTATAAACATGGAAATATCAGCACCGCTATCTGTATGAACATGGAAATATCTACACCGCTATCTCTATGAACGTGGAAATACCTACACCGCTATCTGTATGAACATATAAATAGCTACACCGCTATCTGTATGAACATGGAAATATCTACACCACTATCTGTATAAACATGGAAATATCTACACCGCTATCTGTATGAACATGGATATATCTACACAGCCATCTGGATGAACATGGAAATATCTACACCGCAATCTGCATGAACATGGAAATATCTACACCGCTATCTGTGTAAAGAAGCATACATCTTCACCGCAATCTGTATAAGCAAGGAAATATCAACACCGCTTTCTGTATGAACGTGGAAATATCTACACCGCTATCTGTTTGAACATGGAAATATCTTCACCGCTATCTGCATGAAAATGGAAATATCTACACTGCTATCGGCATATACATGGAAATATCTACACAGCTATCCCTTTACACATGGAAATTACTACACCGCTATCTGTATAAACATGGAAACATCTACACCGCTATCTGTATAAACATGGAAATATCCACACCGCTATCTGTATAAACATGGAAATATCCACACCGCTATCTGTATAAACATGGAAATATCTACACCGCTACCTGTATAAACATGGAAATATCAGCACCGCTATCGGTATGAACATGGAAATATCTACACCGCTATCTGTATGAACATGGAAATATCTACACCGCTATCTGTATGAACATGGAAATATATTCACCGTCGTCTGTATGAACATGGATATATCTACACAGCCATCTGTATGAACATGGAAATATCTACACCGCTATCTGTATGAACATGGAAATATCTACACCGCTGTCTGTATGAACATGGAAATATCTTCACCGCCATCTGTATGAACATGGATATGTCTACACAGCCATCTGGATGAACATGGAAATATCTACACCGCGATCTGTATGAACATGGAAATTTCTACACCGGTATCTGTGTAAACATGCATACATCTTCACCGCTATCTGTATAAACATGGAAATATCTACACCGCTATCTGTATGAACATGGAAATATCTACACCGCTATCTGTTTGAACATGGAAATATCTAAACGCATATCTGCATGAAAATAGAAATATCTACACAGCTATCTGCATATACATGGAAATATCTACAAAGCTATCTCTATACACATGGAAATAAATACACCGCTATCTCTATAAACATGGAAATATCTACAGCGCCATCTGGATGAACATGGAAATATCTGCACCGCCATCTGTATGAACATATAAATATCTACACCGCCATCTGCTTTAAGATGGAGATATCTTCAACGCTCTCTGAATACACTTGGAAATATCTACACCGCTATCTGTATAAACATGGAAATATCTACACCGCTACCTGTATAAACATGGAAATATCTACACCGCTACCTGTATAAACATGGAAATATCAGCACCGCTATCTGTATGAACATGGAAATATCTACACCGCTATCTCTATGAACATGGAAATATCTACACCGCTATCTGTTTGAACATGGAAATATCTAAACCGCTATCTGCATGAAAATGGAAATATGTACACAGCTAACTGCATATATATGGAAATATCTACACAGCTATCTCTTTACACATGGAAATAACTACACCGCTATCTGTATGAAAATGGAAATATCTTCACCGCCATCTGTATGAACATGGATATACCTGTACAGACATCTGGATGAACATGGTAATATCTACACCGCTATCTGTATGAACATGGAAATATCTACTCCGCTATCTGTGTAAACATGCATACATCTTCACCACCATCTGTATAAACATGGAAATATCTACACTGCTATCTGCATGAACATGGAAATATCTACACCGCTATCTGTTTGAACATGGAAATATCTACACCGCTATCTGCATGAAAATGGAAATATCTACACAGCGATCTGCACATACATGGAAATATCTACACAGCTATCTCTTTACACATGGAAATAACTACAGCGCTATCTCTATAAACATGCAAATATCTACACCACCATCTGTATGAACATGGAAATATATGCACCGCCAACTGTATGAACATATAAATAACTACACCGCCATCTGTATTAAGATGGAGATATCTACACCGCTATCTGTATAAACATGGAAATATCTACACCGCTATCTGTATAAACATGGAAATATCTACACCGCTACCTGTATAAACAAGGAAATATCAGCACCGCTATATGTATGAATCTGGAAATATCTACACCGCTATCTGTATGAACATGGAAATATCTACACCGCTATCTGTATGAACATGGAAATATCTACACCGCTATCTGTAGGAACATGGAAATATCTACACCGCTATCTGTTTGAACATGGAAATACCTACACCGCTGTCAGCATGGAAATGGAAATATCTACACAGCTATCTGCATATACATGGAAATATCTACACAGCTACCTCTTTACACATGGAAATAACTACGCCGCTATCCCTATAAACTTGGAAATATCTACACCGCCATCTGTATGCACATGGAAATATCTGCACCGCCATCTGTATGAACATATAAACATCTACACCGCCATCTGTATTAAGAAGGAGATATCTACACCGCTATCTGTATAAACATGGAAATATCTATACCGCTATCTGTATAAACATGGAAATTTCTACACCGCTATCTGTATAAACATGGAAATATCTACACCGCTACCTGTATAAACATGGAAATATCAGCACCGCTATCGGTATGAACATGGAAATATCTACACCGCTATCTGTATGAACATGGAAATATCAACACCGCTATCTGTATGAACATGGAAATATTTTCACCGTCATCTGTATGAACATGGATATATCTACACAGCCATCTGTATGAACATGGAAATATCTACACCGCTATCTGTATGAACATGGGAATATCTATACCGCTGTCTGTATGAACATGGAAATATCTTCACCGCCATCTGTATGAACATGGATATGTCTACACAGCCATCTGGATGAACATGGAAATATCTACACCGCGATCTGTATGAACATGGAAATATCTACACCGCTATCTGTTTGAACATGGAAATATCTAAACCCCTATCTGCATGAAAATAGAAATATCTACACAGCTATCTGCATATACATGGAAATATCTACAAAGCTATCTCTATACACATGGAAATAACTGCACCACTATCTCTATAAACATGGAAATATCTACAGCGCCATCTGTATGAACATGGAAATATCTGCACGGCCATCTGTATGAACATTTAAATATCTACACCGCCATCTGCTTTAAGATGGAGATATCTTCACCGCTATCTGTATAAACTTGGAAATATCCACACCGCTACCTGTATAAACATGGAAATATCTACACTGCTACCTGTATAAACATGGAAATATCTAAACCGCTACCTGCATAAACATGGAAATAGCACCGCTATCTGTATGAACATGGAAATATCAGCCCCTCTATCTGTATGAACATGGAAATATCTACACCGCTATCTGTATAAACATGGAAATATCTACACTGCTACCTGTATAAACATGGAAATATCTAAACCGCTACCTGTATAAACATGGAAATACCACCGCTATCTGTATGAACATGGAAATAACAGCCCCTCTATCTGTATGAACATGGAAATATCTACACCGCTATCTGCATGAAAATGGAAATATCTACACTGCTATCTGCATATACATGGAAATATCTACACAGCTATCTCTTTACACATGGAAATAACTACACCGCTATATCTATAAACATGGAAATATCTACACCGCCATCTGTATGAACATGGAAATATATGCACCGCCATCTGTATGAACATATAAATAACTACACCGCCATCTGTATTAAGATGGAGATATCTACACCGCTATCTGTATAAACATGGAAATATCTACACCGCTATCTGTATAAACATGGAAATATCTACACCGCTACCTGTATAAACAAGGAAATATCAGCACCGCTATATGTATGAACATGGAAATATCTACACCGCTATCTGTATGAACATGGAAATATCTACACCGCTATCTGTATGAACATGGAAATATCTACACCGCTATCTGTATGAACATGGAAATATCTACACCGCTATCTGTTTGAACATGGAAATATCTACACCGCTGTCTGCATGGAAATGGAAATATCTACACAGCTATCTGCATATACATGGAAATATCTACACAGCTACCTCATTACACATGGAAATAACTACACCGCTATCCCTATAAACTTGGAAATATCTACACCGCCTTCTGTGTGCACATGGAAATATCTGCACCGCCATCTGTATGAACATATAAACATCTACACTGCCATCTGTATTAAGAAGGAGATATCTACACCGCTATCTGTATAAACATGGAAATATCTACACCGCTATCTGTATAAACATGGAAATTTATACACCGCTATCTGTATAAACATGGAAATATCTACACCGCTACCTGTATAAACATGGAAATATCAGCACCGCTATCGGTATGAACATGGAAATATCTACACCGCTATCTGTATGAACATGGAAATATCTACACCGCTATCTGTATGAACATGGAAATATCTTCACCGTCATCTGTATGAACATGGATATATCTACACAGCCATCTGTATGAACATGGAAATATCTACACCGCTATCTGTATGAACATGGAACTATCTATACCGCTGTCTGTATGAACATGGAAATTTCTTCACCGCCATCTGTATGAACATGGATATCTCTACACAGCCATCTGGATGAACATGGAAATATCTACACCGCGATCTGTATGAACATGGAAATATCTACACCGCTATCTGTTTGAACATGGAAATATCTAAACCCCTATCTGCATGAAAATAGAAATATCTACACAGCTATCTGCATATACATGGAAATATCTACAAAGCTATCTCTATACACATGGAAATAACTGCACCACTATCTCTATAAACATGGAAATATCTACAGCGCCATCTGTATGAACATGGAAATATCTGCACCGACATCTGTATGAACATATAAATATCTACACCGCCATCTGCTTTAAGATGGAGATATCTTCACCGCTCTCTGAATAAACTTGGAAATATCTACACCGCTACCTGTATAAACATGGAAATATCAGCACCGCTATCTGTATGAACATGGAAATATCTACACCGCTATCTCTATGAAAATGGAAATATCTACACCGCTATCTGTTTAAACATGGAAATAACTAAACAGCTATCTGCATGAAAATGGAAATATCTACACAGCTATCTGCATATACATGGAAATATCTACACAGCTATCTCTTTACACATGGAAATAACTACACCGCTATCTGTATGAACATGGAAATATCTTCACCGCCATCAGTATTAACATGGATATATCTACACAGCCATCTGGATGAACATGGAAATATCTACACCGCTATCTCTATGAACATGGAAATATCTACACCGCTATCTGTGTAAATATGCATACATCTTCACCGCAATCTGTATAAACATGGAAATATCTACACCGCTATCTGTATGAACATGGAAATATCTACACCGCTGTTTGAACATGGAAATATCTACACCGCTATCTGTGTAAACATGCATACATCTTCACCGCTATCTGTATAAACATGGAAATATCTACACTGCTCTCTGTATGAACATGGAAATACCTACACCGCTATCTGTATGAACATGGAAATATCTACACCGCTATCTGTTTGAACATGGAAATATCTACACCGCTATCTGCATGAAAATGGAAATATCTACACTGCTATCTGCATATTCATGGAAATATCTACACAGCTATCTCTTTACACATGGAAATAACTACACCGCTATCTGTATGAACATGGAAATATCTACAACGCCATCTGTAAGAACATGGAAATATCTGCACCGCCAACTGTATGAACATATAAATAACTACACCGCCATCTGTATTAAGATTGAGATATCTACACCGCTATCTGTATAAACATGGAAATATCTACACCGCTACCTGTATAAACATGGAAATATCAGCACCGCTATCAGTATGAACATGGAAATATCTACACCGCTATCTGTATGAACATGGAAATATCTACACCGCTATCTGTATGAACATGGAAATAACTTCACCGCCATCAGTATGAACATGGATATATCTACACAGCCATCTGTATGATCATGGAAATATCTACACCGCTATATGTATGAACATGGAAATATCTACACCGCTATCTGTATGAACATGGAAATTCCTTCACCGCCATCTGTATGAACATGGATATGTCTACACAGCCATCTGGATGAACATGGAAATATCTACACCGCGAGCTGTATGAACATGTAAATATCTGCACTGCCATCTGTATGAACATATAAATATCTACACCGCCATCTGTATTAAGATGGAGATATCTTCACCGCAATCTGTATAAACTTGGAAATATCTACACCGCTATCTGTATAAACATGGAAATACCTACACCGCTACCTGTATATACATGGAAATATCAGCACTGCTATCAGTATGAACATGGAAATATCTACACCGCTATCTCAATGAACATGGAAATATCTACACCGCTATCTGTATGAACATGTATATATCTACACAGCCATCTGGATGAACATGGAAATATCTACACCGCTATCTGCATGAACCTGGAAATATCTACACCGCTATTTGTGTAAACATGCATACATCTTCACCGCAATCTGCAAAAGCATGGAAATAGCTACACCGCTATCTGAATGAACATGGAAATATCTACAACGCTATCTGCTTGATCATGGAAATATCTAAACCGTTATCAGCATGAAAATGGAAATATCTACAAAGCTATCTGCATATACATGGAAATATCTACACAGCTATCTCTTTACACATGGAAATAACTACACCGCTATCTGTATGAACATGGAAATATCTAAACAGCCATCTGTATGAACATGGAAATATCTGCACCGCCATCTTTATGAACATATAAATATCTACACCGCCATCTGTATTAAGAAGGAGATATCTACACTGCTATCTGTATAAACATGGATATATCTACACTGCTCTCTGTATAAACATGGAAATATCTACACTGATACCTGTATAAACATGGAAATATCTAAACCGCTACCTGTATAAACATGGAAATATCAGCACCGCTATCTGTATGAACATGGAAATATCAGCCCCTCTATCTGTATGAACATGGAAATATCTACACCGCTATCTCTATGAACATGGAAATATCTACACCGCTATCTGTTTGAACATGGAAATCTCTAAACCGCTATCTGCATGAAAATGGAAATATCCACACAGCTATCTGCATATACATGGAAATATCAACAAAGCTATCTCTTTACACATGGAAATAACTACACCGCTATCTGTATGAACATGGAAATATCTTCACCGCCATCTGTATGAACATGGATATATCTTCACAGCCTCCTGGATGAAGATGGAAATATCTACACTGCTATCTGTATGAACATGGAAATATCTGCACTGCTATCTGTATGAACATGGAAATACATACACCGCTATCTGTATGAACATGGAAATAGCTACACCGCTATCTGTATGAACATGGAAATATGTACACCGCTATCTGTATGGACATGGAAATATCTTCACCGCCATCGGTATGAACATGGATATATCTACGCAGCCATCTGGATGAACATGGAAATATCTACACCGCTATCTGTATGAACATGGAAATATCTACACCGCTATCTGTATGAACATGGATATATCTACACAGCCCTCTGTATGAACATGGAAATCTCCACACCGCTATCTGTGTAAACATGCATACATCTTCACCGCTGTCTGTATAAACTTGGAAATATCTACACCGCTATCTGTATGAACATGGAAATATCTACACCGCTATCTGTTTGAAGATGGAAATATATACACCACTATCTGCATGAAAATGGAAATATCTACACAGCTATCTGCATATACATGGAAATGTCTACACAGCTATCTCTTTACACATGGAAATAACTACACCGCTATCTGTATGAACATGGAAATATCTACACCGACATCTGTATGAACATGGAAATATCTGCACCGCCATCTGTATGAACATATAAATATCTACACCGCCATCTGTATTAAGATGGAGATAGCTACACTTCTATCTGAATAAACATGGAAATATCTACACTGCTACCTGTATAAACATGGAATCATCAGCACCGCTATCTGCATAAACATGGAAATATCAGCACCGCTATCTGTATGAACATGGAAATATCTACACCGCTATCAGTATGAACATGGAAACATCTACACCGCTATCTGTATGAACATGGAAATATCTACACCGCTATCTGTATGAACATGGAAATATCTACACCGCTATCTGTTTGAACATGTAAATATCTACACCGCTATCTGTATGAAAATGGAAATATCTACAAAGCTATCTGTATATACATGGAAATATCTACACAGCTATCTCTTTACACATGGAAATAACTACACCGCTATATCTATAAACATGGAAATATCTACACCGCCATCTGTATGAACATGGAAATATCTGCACCGCCAACTTTATGAACATATAAATAACTACACCACAATCTTTATTAAGATGGAGATATCTACACCGCTATCTGTATAAACATGGAAATATCTACACCGCTATCTGTATAAACATGGAAATATCTACACCGCTATCTGTATAAACATGGAAATATCTACACCGCTACCTGTATAAACATGGAAATATCAGCACCGCTATCTGTATGAACATGGAAATATCTACACCGCTATCTGTATGAACATGGAAATATCTACACCGCTATCTCTATGAACATGGAAATATCTACACCGCTATCTGTGTAAATATGCATACATCTTCACTGCAATCTGTATAAACATGGAAATATCTACACCGCTACCTGTATGAACATGGAAATATCTACACCGCTATCTGTTTGAACATGGAAATATCTACACCGCTATCTGTGTAAACATGCATACATCTTCACCGCTATCTGTATAAACATGGACATATCTACACTGCTATCTGTATGAAAATGGAAATATCTACACCGCTATCTGTATGAACATGGAAATATCTACACGGCTATCTGTATGAACATGGAAATATCTACACCGCTATCTGTATGAACATGGATATATCTACACAGCCATCTGGATGAACATGGAAATATCTACACCGCTATCTGTATGAACATGGAAATATCTACACCGTTATCTGTAAGAACATGGATATATCTACACAGCCATCTGGATGAACATGGAAATATCTACACCGTTATCTGTGTAAACATGCATACATCTTCACCGCTATCTGTATAAACATGGAAATATCTACACCGCTATCTGAACATGGAAATATCTACACCGCTATCTGTATGAACATGGAAATATCTACACTGCTATCTGTTTGAATATGGAAATATCTACACCGCTATCTGCATGAAAATGGAAATATCTATACTGCTATCTGCATATACATGGAAATATCTACTCAGCTATCTCTTTACACATGGAAATAACTACACCGCTATCTGTATGAACATGGAAATATCTACACCGCCATCTGTATGAACATGGAAATATCTGCACCGCCAACTTTATGAACATATAAATAACTACACCGCCATCTTTATTAACATGGAGATATCTACACCGCTATCTGTATAAACATTTAAATATCTACACCGCTATCTGTATAAACATGGAAATATCTACACCGCTATCTGTATAAACATGGAAATATCTACACCGCTACCTGTATAAACATGGAAATATCAGCACCGCTATCTGTATGAACATGGAAAATCTACACCGCTATCTGTATGAACATGGAAATATCTACACCGATATCTGCATGAAAATGGAAATATCTACACAGCGATCTGCATATACATTGAAATATCTACAAAGCTATCTCTTTGCACGTGGAAATAACTATAGCGCTATCTCTATAAACATGCAAATGTCTACACCGCCATCTGTATGAACATGGAAATATCTGCACCGCCATCTGTATGAAGATATAAATATCTACACCCCCATCTATATTAAGATGGAGATATCTACACCGCTATCTGTATAACTTGGAAATATCTACACCGCTACATGTATAAACATGGAAATATCTACACCGCTATCTGTATAAACATGGAAATATCTACACCGCTACCTGTATAAACATGGAAATATCACCACCGCTATCTGTTTGAACATGGGAATATCTACACCGCTATTTCTATGAACATGGAAATATCTACACCGCTATCTGTATGAACATGGAAATAGCTACACCGCTATCTGTATGAACAGGGAAATATCTACACCACTACCTGTATGAAAATGGAAATATGTACACCGCTATCTGTATGATCATGGATATATCTACACAGCCATCTGGATGAACATGGAAATATCTACACCGCTATCTGCATGAACATGCAAATATCTACACCGATATCTGTGTAAATATGCATACATCTTCACCGCAATCTGTATAAACATGGAAATATCTACACCTCTATCTGTATGAACATGGAAATATCTACACCGCTATCTGTTTGAACATGGAAATATCTACACCGCTATCTGTGTAAACATGCATACATCTTCACCGCTATCTGTATAAACATGGAAATATCTACACTGCTAGCTGTATGAACATGGAAATATCTACACCGCTATCTGTATGAACATGGAAATATCTACACCGCTATCTGTTTGAACATGGAAATATCTACACCGCTATCTGCATGAAAATGTAAATATCTACACTGCTATCTGCATATACATGCAAATATCTACACAGCTATATCTTTACACATGGAAATAACTACACCGCTATCTGTATGAACATGGAAATATCTACACCGCCATCTGTATGAACATGGAAATATATGCACCGTCAACTGTATGAACATATAAATAACTACACCGCCATCTGTATTAAGATGGAGATATCTACACCGCTATCTGTATAAACATGGAAATATCTACACCGCTATCTGTATAAACATGGAAACATCTACACCGCTACCTGTATAAACAAGGAAATATCAGCACCGCTATATGTATGAACATGGAAATATCTACACCGCTATCTGTATGAACATGGAAATATCTACACCGCTATCTGTATGAACATGGAAATATCTACACCGCTATCTGTATGAACATGGAAATATCTACACCGCTATCTGTTTGAACATGGAAATATCTACACCGCTGTCTGCATGGAAATGGAAATATCTACACAGCTATCTGCATATACATGGAAATATCTACACAGCTACCTCTTTACACATGGAAATAACTACACCGCTATCCCTATAAACTTGGAAATATCTACACCGCCATCTGTGTGCACATGGAAATATCTGCACCGCCATCTGTATGAACATATAAACATCTACACCACCATCTGTATTAAGAAGGAGATATCTACACCGCTATCTGTATAAACATGGAAATATCTACACCGCTATCTGTATAAACATGGAAATTTCTACACCTCTATCTGTATAAACATGGAAATATCTACACTGCTACCTGTATAAACATGGAAATATCAGCACCGCTATCGGTATGAACATGGAAATATCTACACCGCTATCTGTATGAACATGGAAATATCTACACCGCTATCTGTATGAATATGGAAATATCTTCACCGTCATCTGTATGAACATGGATATATCTACACAGCCATCTGTATGAACATGGAAATATCTACACCGCTATCTGTATGAACATGGAAATATCTATACCGCTGTCTGTATGAACATGGAACTATCTTCACCGCCATCTGAATGAACATGGATATGTCTACACAGCCATCTGGATGAACATGGAAATATCTACACCGCGATCTGTATGAACATGGAAATATCTACACCGCTATCTGTTTGAACATGGAAATATTTAAACCCCATCTGCATGAAAATAGAAATATCTACACAGCTATCTGCATATACATGGAAATATCTACAAAGCTATCTCTATACACATGGAAATAACTGCACCACTATCTCTATAAACAAGGAAATATCTACAGCGCCATCTGTATGAACATGGAAATATCTGCACCGCCATCTGTATGAACATATAAATATCTACACCGCCATCTGCTTTAAGATGGAGATATCTTCACCGCTCTCTGAATAAACTTGGAAATATCTACACCGCTACCTGTATAAACATGGAAATATCAGCACCGCTATCTGTATGAACATGGAAATATCTACACCGCTATATCTATGAACATGGAAATTTCTACACCGCTATCTGTTTAAACATGAAAATATCTAAACCGATATCTGCATGAAAATGGAAATATCTACACAGCTATCTGCATATACATGGAAATATCTACACAGCTATCTCTTTACACATGGAAATAACTACACCGCTATCTGTATGAACATGGAAATATCTACACCGCCATCTGTATGAACATGGATATATCTACACAGCCATCTGGATGAACATGGAAATATCTACACCGCTATCTGTATGAACATGAAAATATCTACACCACTATCTGTGTAAATATGCATACATCTTCACCGCAATCTGTATAAACATGGAAATATCTACACCGCTATCTGTATGAACATGGAAATATCTACACCGCTGTTTGAACATGGAAATATCTACACCGCTATCTGTGTAAACATGCATACATCTTCACCGCTATCTGTATAAACATGGAAATATCTACACTGCTATCTGTATGAACATGGAAATATCTACACCGCTATCTGTATGAACATGGAAATATCTACACCGCTATCTGTTTGAACATGGAAATATCTACACCGCTATCTGCATGAAAATGGAAATAACTACACTGCTATCTGCATATTCATGGAAATATCTACACAGCTATCTCTTTATACATGGAAATAACTACACCTCTATCTGTATGAACATGGAAATATCTAAACCGCCATCTGTAAGAACATGGAAATATCTGCACCGCCAACTGTATGAACATATAAATATCTACACCGCCATCTGTATTAAGATGGAGATATCTACACCGCTATCTGTATAAACATGGAAATATCTACACCGCTATCTGTATAAACATGGAAATATCTACACCGCTATCTGTATAAACATGGAAATATCTACACCGCTACCTGTATAAACATGGAAATATCAGCACCGCTATCAGTATGAACATGGAAATATCTACACCGCTATCTGTATGAACATGGAAATATCTACACCGCTATCTGTATGAACATGGAAATAACTTCACCGCCATCAGTATGAACATGGATATATCTACACAGCCATCTGTATGATCATGGAAATATCTACACCGCTATATGTATGAACATGGAAATATCTACACCGCTATCTGTATGAACATGGAAATAATTTCACCGCCATCTGTATGAACATGGATATGTCTACACAGCCATCTGGATGAACATGGAAATATCTACACCGCCATCTGTATGAACATGGAAATATATGCACTGCCAAGTGTATGAACATATAAATAACTACACCGCCATCTGTATTAAGATGGAGATATCTACACCGCTATCTGTATAAACATGGAAATATCTACACCGCTATCTGTATAAACATGGAAATATCTACACCGCTACCTGTATAAACAAGGAAATATCAGCACCGCTATATGTATGAACATGGAAATATCTACACCGCTATCTGTATGAACATGGAAATATCTACAACGCTATCTGAACATGGAAATATCTACACCGCTATCTGTATGAACATGGAAATATCTACACCGCTATCTGTTTGAACATGGAAATATCTACACCGCTGTCTGCATGGAAATGGAAATATCTACACAGCTATCTGCATATACATGGAAATATCTACACAGCTACCTCTTTACACATGGAAATAACTACAACGCTATCCCTATAAACTTGGAAATATCTACACCGCCATCTGTGTGCACATGGAAATATCTGCGCCGCCATCTGTATGAACATATAAACATCTACACCGCCATCTGTATTAAGAAGGAGATATCTACACCGCTATCTGTATAAACATGGAAATATCTACACCGCTATCTGTATAAACATGGAAATTTCTACACCGCTATCTCTATAAACATGGAAATATCTACACTGCTACCTGTATAAACATGGAAATATCAGCACCGCTATCGATATGAACATGGAAATATCTACACCGCTATCTGTATGAACATGGAAATATCTACACCGCTATCTGTATGAACATGGAAATATTTTAACCATCATCTGTATGAACATGGATATATCTACACAGCCATCTGTATGAACATGGAAATATCTACACCGCTATCTGTATGAACATGGAAATATCTATACCGCTGTCTGTATGAACATGGAACTATCTTCACCGCCATCTGTATGAACATGGATATATCTACACAGCCATCTGGATGAACATGGAAATATCTACACCGCTATCGCTATGAACATGGAAATATCTACACCGCTATCTGTTTAAACATGGAAATATCTAAACCGCTATCTGCATGAAAATGGAAATATCTACACAGCTATCTGCATATACATGGAAATATCTACACAGCTATCTCTTTACACATGGAAATAACTACACCGCTATCTGTATGAACATAGAAATATCTTCACCGCCATCTGTATGAACATGGATATATCTAAACAGCCATCTGGATGAACATGGAAATATCTACACCGCTATCTGTATGAACATGGAAATATCTACAACGCTATCTGAACATGGAAATATCTACACCGCTATCTGTATGAACATGGAAATATCTACACCGCTATCTGTTTGAACATGGAAATATCTACAGCGCTGTCTGCATGGAAATGGAAATATCTACACAGCTATCTGCATATACATGGAAATATCTACACAGCTACCTCTTTACACATGGAAATAACTACAACGCTATCCCTATAAACTTGGAAATATCTACACCGCCATCTGTGTGCACATGGAAATATCTGCGCCGCCATCTGTATGAACATATAAACATCTACACCGCCATCTGTATTAAGAAGGAGATATCTACACCGCTATCTGTATAAACATGGAAATATCTACACCGCTATCTGTATAAACATGGAAATTTCTACACCGCTATCTCTATAAACATGGAAATATCTACACTGCTACCTGTATAAACATGGAAATATCAGCACCGCTATCGATATGAACATGGAAATATCTACACCGCTATCTGTATGAACATGGAAATATCTACACCGCTATCTGTATGAACATGGAAATATTTTAACCATCATCTGTATGAACATGGATATATCTACACAGCCATCTGTATGAACATGGAAATATCTACACCGCTATCTGTATGAACATGGAAATATCTATACCGCTGTCTGTATGAACATGGAACTATCTTCACCGCCATCTGTATGAACATGGATATATCTACACAGCCATCTGGATGAACATGGAAATATCTACACCGCTATCGCTATGAACATGGAAATATCTACACCGCTATCTGTTTAAACATGGAAATATCTAAACCGCTATCTGCATGAAAATGGAAATATCTACACAGCTATCTGCATATACATGGAAATATCTACACAGCTATCTCTTTACACATGGAAATAACTACACCGCTATCTGTATGAACATAGAAATATCTTCACCGCCATCTGTATGAACATGGATATATCTAAACAGCCATCTGGATGAACATGGAAATATCTACACCGCTATCTGTATGAACATGGAAATATCTACACCGCTATCTGTGTAAATATGCATACATCTTCACCGCAATCTGTATAAACATGGAAATATCTACACCGCTATTTGTATGAACATGGAAATATCTACACCGCTGTTTGAACATGGAAATATCTACACCGCTATCTGTGTAAACATGCATACATCTTCACCGCTATATGTATAAACATGGAAATATCTACACTGCTATCTGTATGAACATGGAAATATCTATACCGCTATCTGTATGAACATGGAAATATCTACACGGCTATCTGTTTGAACATGGAAATATCTACACCGCTATCTGCATGAAAATGGAAATATCTACACTGCTATCTGCATATTCATGGAAATATCTACACAGCTATCTCTTTACACATGGAAATAACTACACCGCTATCTGTATGAACATGGAAATATCTACACCGCCATCTGTAAGAATATGGAAATATCTGCACCGCCAACTGTATGAACATATAAATATCTACACCGCCATCTGTATTAAGATGGAGATATCTACACCGCTATCTGTATAAACATGGAAATATCTACACCGCTATCTGTATAAACATGGAAATATCTACACCGCTATCTGTATAAACTTGGAAATATCTACACCGCTCCCTGTATAAACATGGAAATATCAGGACCGCTATCAGTATGAACATGGAAATATCTACACCGCTATCTGTATGAACATGGAAACATCTACACCGCTATCTGTATGAACATGGAAATAACTTCACCGCCATCAGTATGAACATGGATATATCTACACAGCCATCTGTATGATCATGGAAATATCTACACCGCTATATGTATGATCATGGAAATATCTACACCGCTATCTGTATGAACATGGAAATACCTTCACCGCCATCTGTATGAACATGGATATGTCTACACAGCCATCTGGATGAACATGGAAATATCTACACCGCGAGCTGTATGAACATGGAAATATCTGCATTGCCATCTGTATGAACTTATAAATATCTACACCGCCATCTGTATTAAGATGGAGATATCTTCACCGCAATCTGTATAAATTTGGAAATATCTACACCGCTATCTGTATAAACATGGAAATACCTACACCGCTACCTGTATAAACATGGAAATATCAGCACTGCTATCTGTATGAACATGGAAATATCTACACCGCTATCTCAATGAACATGGAAATATCTACACCGCTATCTGCATGAACATGGAAATATCTACACCGCTATTTGTGTAAACATGCATACATCTTCACCGCAATCTGCAAAAGCATGGAAATAGCTACACCGCTATCTGAATGAACATGGAAATATCTACAACGCTATCTGTTTGATCATGGAAATATCTAAACCGCTATCAGCATGAAAATGGAAATATCTACACCGCTATCTGCATATACATGGAAATATCTACACAGCTATCTCTTTACACATGGAAATAACTACACCGCTATCTGTATGAACATGGAAATATCTAAACAGCCATCTGTATGAACATGGAAATATCTGCACCGCCATCTGTATGAACCTATAAATATCTACACCGCCATCTGTATTAAGAAGGAGATATCTACACTGCTATCTGTATAAACATGGATATATCTACACTGCTCTCTGTATAAACATGGAAATATCTACACTGATACCTGTATAAACATGGAAATATCTAAACCGCTACCTGTATAAACATGGAAATATCAGCACCGCTATCTGTATGAACATTTAAATATCAGCCCCTCTATCTGTATGAACATGGAAATATCTACACAGCTATCTCTATGAACATGGAAATATCTACACCGCTATCTGTTTGAACATGGAAATTTCTAAACCGCTATCTGCATGAAAATGGAAATATCCACACAGCTATCTGCATATACATGGAAATATCTACACAGCTATCTCTTTACACCTGGAAATAACTACACCGCTATCTGTATGAACATGGAAATATCTTCACCGCCATCAGTATGAACATGGATATATCTTCACAGCCTCCTGGATGAACTTGGAAATATCTACACCGCTATCTGCATGAACATGGAAATATCTACACCGCTATCTGTATGAACATGGAAATATCTACACCGCTATCTGTATGAACATGGAAATATCTACACCGCTATCTGTTTGAACATGTAAATATCTACACCGCTATCTGTATGAAAATGGAAATATCTACAAAGCTATCTGCATATACATGGAAATATCTACACAGCTATCTCTTTACACATGGAAATAACTACACCGCTATATCTATAAACATGGAAATATCTACACCGCCATCTGTATGAACATGGAAATATCTTCACTGCCATCTGTATGAACATATAAATATCTACACCGCCATCTGTATAAACATGGAAATATCTACACCGCTATCTGTATAAACATGGAAATATCTACACCGCTATCTGTATAAAAATGGAAATATCAGCACCGCTATCAATATGAACATGGAAATTTCTGCACCGCCATCTGTATGAACATGGAAATATCTACACCGCTATCTGTGTGAACATGGTGATATCTACACTGCTATCTGTGTAAATATGCATACATCTTCACCGCAATCAGTATAAACATGGAAATATCTACACCGCTATCTGTATGAACATGGAAATATCTACACCGCTGTTTGAACATGGAAATATCTACACCGCTATCTGTGTAAACATGCATACATCTTCACCGCTATCTGTATAAACATGGAAATATCTACACTGCTATCTGTATGAACATGGAAATATCTACACCGACATCTGTATGAACATGGAAATATCTACACCGCTATCTGTTTGAACATGGAAATATCTACACCGCTATCTGCATGAAAATGGAAATATCTACACTGCTATCTGCATATTCATGGAAATATCTACACATCTATCCCTTTACACATGGAAATAACTACACCGCTATCTGTATGAACATGGAAATATCTAAACAGCCATCTGTATGAACATGAAAATATCTGCACTGCCATCTGTATGAACCTATAAATATCTACACCGCCATCTGTATTAAGAAGGAGATATCTACACTGCTATCTGTATAAACATGGAAATATCTACACTGATACCTGTATAAACATGGAAATATCTAAACCGCTACCTGTATAAACATGGAAATATCAGCACCGCTATCTGTATGAACATGGAAATATCAGCCCCTCTATCTGTATGAACATGGAAATATCTACACCGCTATCTCTATGAACATGGAAATATCTACACCGCTATCTGTTTGAACATGGAAATCTCTAAACCGCTATCTGCATGAAAATGGAAATATCCACACAGCTATCTGCATATACATGGAAATATCTACACAGCTATCTCTATACACATGGAAATAACTACACTGCTATCTGTATGAACATGGAAATATCTTCACCGCCATCTGTATGAACATGGATATATCTTCACAGCCTCCTGGATGAACATGGAAATATCTACACTGCTATCTGTATGAACATGGAAATATCTGCACTGCTATCTGTATGAACATGGAAATACATACACCGCTATCTGTATGAACATGGAAATAGCTACACCGCTATCTGTATGAACATGGAAATATGTACACCGCTATCTGTATGGACATGGAAATATCTTCACCGCCATCGGTATGAACATGGATATATCTACGCAGCCATCAGATGAACATGGAAATATCTACACCGCTATCTGTATGAACATGGAAATATCTACACCGCTATCTGTATGAACATGGATATATCTACACAGCCCTCTGTATGAACATGGAAATCTCCACACCGCTATCTGTGTAAACATGCATACATCTTCACCGCTGTCTGTATAAACTTGGAAATATCTACCCCGCTATCTGTATGAACATGGAAATATCTACACCGCTATCTGTTTGAAGATGGAAATATATACACCACTATCTGCATGAAAATGGAAATATCTACACAGCTATCTGCATATACATGGAAATATCTACACAGCTATCTCTTTACACATGGAAATAACTACACCGCTATCTGTATGAACATGGAAATATCTACACCGCCATCTGTATGAACATGGAAATATCTGCACCGCCATCTGTATGAACATATAAATATCTACACCGCCATCTGTATTAAGATGGAGATATCTACACTTCTATCTGAATAAACATGGAAATATCTACACTGCTACCTGTATAAACATGGAATCATCAGCACCGCTATCTGAATAAACATGGAAATATCAGCACCGCTATCTGTATGAACATGGAAATATCTACACCGCTATCTGTATGAACATGGAAATATCTACACCGCTATCTGTATGAACAAAGAAATATCTACACCGCTATCTGTATGAACATGGAAATATCTACACCGCTATCTGTTTGAACATGTAAATATCTACACCGCTATCTGTATGAAAATGGAAATATCTACAAAGCTATCTGCATATACATGGAAATATCTACACAGCTATCTCTTTACACATGGAAATAACTACACCGCTATATCTATAAACATGGAAATATCTACACCGCCATCTGTTTGAACATGGAAATATCTTCACTGCCATCTGTATGAACATATAAATATCTACACCGCCATCTGTATAAACATGGAAATATCTACACCGCTATCTGTATAAACATGGAAATATCTACACCGCGATCTGTATAAAAATGGAAATATCTGCACCGCTGTCAGTATGAACATGGAAATTTCTGCACCGCCATCTGTATGAACATGGAAATATCTACACCGCTATCTGTGTGAACATGGAGATATCTACACCGCTATCTGTATGAACATGGAAATATCTACACCGCCATCTGTATGAACATGGAAATATCTGCACCGCCATGTGTATGAACATATAAATACCTGCACCGCCATCTGTATTAAGAAGGAGATATCTACACCGCTATCTGTATAAACATGGAAATATCTATACCGCTATCTGTATAAACATGGAAATATCTACACCGCTACCTGTATAAACATGGAAATATCAGCACCGCTATCTGTATGAACATGGAAATATCTACACCGCTATCTGTATGAACATGGAAATATCTACACCGCTATCTGTATGAACATGGAAATATCTACACCGCTATCTGTATGAACATGGAAATATCTACACCGCTATCTGTTTGAACATGGAAATATCTACACTGCTGTCTGCATGAAAATGGAAATATCTACACAGCTATCTGCATATACATGGAAATATCTACACAGCTACCTCTTTACACATGCAAATAACTACACCGCTATCTCTATAAACTTGGAAATATCTACACCGCCATCTGTATGAACATGGAAATATCTGCACCGCCATCTGTATGAAAATGGAAATATCTACAAAGCTATCTGCATATGCATGGAAATATCTACACAGCTATCTCTTTACACATGAAAATAACTACACTGCTATATCTATAAACATGGAAATATCTACACCGCCATCTGTATGAACATGGAAATATCTTCACTGCCATCTGTATGAACATATAAATATCTACACCGCCATCTGTATAAACATGGAAATATCTACACCGCTATCTGTATAAACATGGAAATATCTACACCGCTATCTGTATAAAAATGGAAATATCAGCACCGCTATCAATATGAACATGGAAATTTCTGCACCGCCATCTGTATGAACATGGAAATATCTTCACTGCCATCTGTATGAACATATAAATATCTACACCGCCATCTGTATAAACATGGAAATATCTACACCGCTATCTGTATAAACATGGAAATATCTGCACCGCTATCAGTATGAACATGGAAATTTCTGCACCGCCATCTGTATGAACATGGAAATATCTACACCGCTATCTGTGTGAACATGGAGATATCTACACCGCTATCTGTATGAACATGGAAATATCTACACCGCCATCTGTATGAACATGGAAATATCTGCACCGCCATGTGTATGAACATATAAATATCTGCACCGCCATCTGTATTAAGAAGGAGATATCTACACCGCTATCTGTATAAACATGGAAATATCTACACCGCTATCTGTATAAACATGGAAATATCTACACCGCTACCTGTATAAACATGGAAATATCAGCACCGCTATCTGTATGAACATGGAAATATCTACACCGCTATCTGTATGAACATGGAAATATCTACACCGCTATCTGTATGAACATGGAAATATCTACACCGCTATCTGTATGAACATGGAAATATCTACACCGCTATCTGTTTGAACATGGAAATATCTACACCGCTGTCTGCATGAAAATGGAAATATCTACACAGCTATCTGCATATACATGGAAATATCTACACAGCTACCTCTACACATGCAAATAACTACACCGCTATCTCTGTAAACTTGGAAATATCTACACCGCCATCTGTATGAACATGGAAATATCTGCACCGCCATCTGTATGAACATATAAACATCTACACCGCCATCTGTATTAAGGAGATATCTACACCGCTATCTGTATAAACATGGAAATATCTACACCGCTATCTGTATAAACATGGAAATATCTACACCGCTATCTGTATAAACATGGAAATATCTACACCGCTATCTGTATAAACATGGAAATATCTACACCGCTACCTGTATGAACATGGAAATATCAGCACCGCTATCGGTATGAACATGGAAATATCCACACCGCTATCTGTATGAACATGGAAATATCTACACCGCTATCTGTATGAACATGGAAATATCTTCACCGTCATCTGTATGAACATGGATATATCTACACAGACATCTGTATGAACATGGAAATATCTACACCGCTATCTGTATGAACATGGAAATATCTTCACCGCTGTCTGTATGAACATGGAAATATCTTCACCGCCATCTGTATGAACATGGATATGTCTACACAGCCATCTGGATGAACATGGAAATATCTACACCGCGATCTCTATGAACACGGAAATATCTACACCGCTATCTCTGTAAACATGCATACATCTTCACCGCTATCTGTATAAACATGGAAATATCTACACCGCTATCTGTATGAACATGGAAATATCTACACCGCTATCTGTTTGAACATGGAAATATCTAAACCCCTATCTGCATGAAAATAGAAATATCTACACAGCTATCTGCATATACATGGAAATATCTACAAAGCTATGTCTATACACTTGGAAATATTTACACCGCTATATCTATAAACATGCAAATATCTACAGCGCCATCTGTATGAACATGGAAATATCTGCACCGCCATCTGTATGAACATATATATATCTACACCGCCAACTGCTTTAAGATGGTGATATCTTCACCGCTCTCTGTATAAACTTGGAAATATCTACACCGCTTTATGTATAAACATGGAAATATCTACACCGCTACCTGTATAAACATGGAAATATCTACACCGCTACCTGTATAAACATGGAAATATCAGCACCACTATCTGTATGAACATGGAAATATCTACACCGCTATCTGTATGAACATGGAAATATCTACACCGCTATCTGTTTGAACATGTAAATATCTAAACCGCTATCTGCATGAAAATGGAAATATCTACACAGCTATCTGCATATTCATGGAAATATCTACACAGCTATCTCTTTACACATGGAAATAACTACACCGCTATCTGTATGAATATGGAAATATCTTCACCGCCATCTGTATGAACATGGATATATTTACACAGCCATCTGGATGAACATGGAAATATCTACACCGCTATCTGTGTAAACATGCATACATCTTCACCGCTATCTGTATAAACATGGAAATATCTGCACCGCTATCTGAACATGGAAATATCTACACCGCTATCTGTATGAACATGGAAATATCTACACTGCTATCTGTTTGAACATGGAAATATCTACACCGCCATCTGTATGAACATGGAAATATCTGCACCGCCAACTGTATGAACATATAACTATCTACACCGCCATCTTTATTAACATGGAGATATCTACACCGCTATCTGTATAAACATGGAAATATCTACACGGCTATCTGTATAAACATGGAAATATCTACACCGCTATCTGTATAAACATGGAAATATCTACACCACTACCTGTATAAACATGGAAATATCAGCACCGCAATCTGTATGAACATGGAAATATCTACACCGCTATCTGTATGAACATGGAAATATCTACACCGCTATCTGTATGAACATGGAAATATCTACACCGCTATCTGTGTAAATATGCATACATCTTCACCGCAATCTCTATAAACATGGAAATATCTACAACGCTACCTGTATGAACATGGAAATATCTACACCGCTATCTGTTTTAACATGGAAATATCTACACCGCTATCTGTGTAAACATGCATGCATCTTCACCGCTATCTGTATAAACATGGAAATATCTACACTGCTATCTGTATGAAAATGGAAATATCTACTCCGCTATCTGTATGAACATGGAAATATGTACACTGCTATCTGTATGAACATGGAAATATCTACACCGCTATCTGTATGAACATGGATATATCTACACAGCCATCTGGATGAACATGGAAATATCTACACCGCTATCTGTATGAACATGGAAATATCTACACCGTTATCTGTAAGAACATGGATATATCTACACAGCCATCTGGATGAACATGGAAATATCTACACCGCTATCTGTGTAAACATGCATACATCTTCACCGCTATCTGTATAAACATGGAAATATCTACACCGCTATCTGAACATGGAAATATCTACACCGCTATCTGTATGAACATGGAAATATCTACACTGCTATCTGTTTGAACATGGAAATACCTACACCGCTATCTGCATGAAAATGGAAATATCTATACTGCTATCTGCATATACATGGAAATATCTACTCAGCTATCTCTTTGCATATGGAAATAACCACACCGCTATCTGTATGAACATGGAAATATCTACACCGCCATCTGTATGAACATGGAAATATCTGCACCGCCAACTGTATGAACATATAACTATCTACACCGCAATCTTTATTAAGATGGAGATATCTACACCGCTATGTGTATAAACATGGAAATATTTACACCGCTATCTGTATGAACATGGAAATATCTACACCGCTATCTGTATGAACATGGAAATATCTACACCGCTATCTGTATGAACATGGAAATATCTACACCGCTATCTGTGTAAATATGCATACATCTTCACCGCAATCTGTATAAACATGGAAATATCTACACCGCTACCTGTATGAACATGGAAATATCTACACCGCTATCTGTTTGAACATGGAAATATCTACACCGCTATCTGTGTAAACATGCATACATCTTCACCGCTATCTGTATAAACATGGAAATATCTACACTGCTATCTGTATGAAAATGGAAATATCTACACCGCTATCTGTATGAACATGGAAATATGTACACGGCTATCTGTATGAACATGGAAATATCTACACCGCTATCTGTATGAACATGGATATATCTACACCGCTATCTGTATGAACATGGAAATATCTACACCGCTATCTGTATGAACATGGAAATATCTACACCGGTATCTGTTTGAACATGGAAATATCTACACCGCTGTCTGCATGAAAATGGAAATATCTACACAGCTATCTGCATATACATGGAAATATCTACACAGCTACCTCTACACATGCAAATAACTACACCGCTATCTCTGTAAACTTGGAAATATCTACACCGCCATCTGTATGAACATGGAAATATCTGCACCGCCATCTGTATGAACATATAAACATCTACACCGCCATCTGTATTAAGGAGATATCTACACCGCTATCTGTATAAACATGGAAATATCTACACCGCTATCTGTATAAACATGGAAATATCTACACCGCTATCTGTATAAACATGGAAATATCTACACCGCTATCTGTATAAACATGGAAATATCTACACCGCTACCTGTATGAACATGGAAATATCAGCACCGCTATCGGTATGAACATGGAAATATCCACACCGCTATCTGTATGAACATGGAAATATCTACACCGCTATCTGTATGAACATGGAAATATCTTCACCGTCATCTGTATGAACATGGATATATCTACACAGACATCTGTATGAACATGGAAATATCTACACCGCTATCTGTATGAACATGGAAATATCTTCACCGCTGTCTGTATGAACATGGAAATATCTTCACCGCCATCTGTATGAACATGGATATGTCTACACAGCCATCTGGATGAACATGGAAATATCTACACCGCGATCTCTATGAACACGGAAATATCTACACCGCTATCTCTGTAAACATGCATACATCTTCACCGCTATCTGTATAAACATGGAAATATCTACACCGCTATCTGTATGAACATGGAAATATCTACACCGCTATCTGCTTGAACATGGAAATATCTAAACCCCTATCTGCATGAAAATAGAAATATCTACACAGCTATCTGCATATACATGGAAATATCTACAAAGCTATGTCTATACACTTGGAAATATTGACACCGCTATATCTATAAACATGCAAATATCTACAGCGCCATCTGTATGAACATGGAAATATCTGCACCGCCATCTGTATGAACATATATATATCTACACCGCCAACTGCTTTAAGATGGTGATATCTTCACCGCTCTCTGTATAAACTTGGAAATATCTACACCGCTTTATGTATAAACATGGAAATATCTACACCGCTACCTGTATAAACATGGAAATATCTACACGGCTACCTGTATAAACATGGAAATATCAGCACCGCTATCTGTATGAACATGGAAATATCTACACCGCTATCTGTATGAACATGGAAATATCTACACCGCTATCTGTTTGAACATGTAAATATCTAAACCGCTATCTGCATGAAAATGGAAATATCTACACAGCTATCTGCATATTCATGGAAATATCTACACAGCTATCTCTTTACACATGGAAATAACTACACCGCTATCTGTATGAATATGGAAATATCTTCACCGCCATCTGTATGAACATGGATATATTTACACAGCCATCTGGATGAACATGGAAATATCTACACCGCTATCTGTGTAAACATGCATACATCTTCACCGCTATCTGTATAAACATGGAAATATCTGCACCGCTATCTGAACATGGAAATATCTACACCGCTATCTGTATGAACATGGAAATATCTACACTGCTATCTGTTTGAACATGGAAATATCTACACCGCCATCTGTATGAACATGGAAATATCTGCACCGCCAACTGTATGAACATATAACTATCTACACCGCCATCTTTATTAACATGGAGATATCTACACCGCTATCTGTATAAACATGGAAATATCTACACGGCTATCTGTATAAACATGGAAATATCTACACCGCTATCTGTATAAACATGGAAATATCTACACCGCTACCTGTATAAACATGGAAATATCAGCACCGCAATCTGTATGAACATGGAAATATCTACACCGCTATCTGTATGAACATGGAAATATCTACACCGCTATCTGTATGAACATGGAAATATCTACACCGCTATCTGTGTAAATATGCATTCATCTTCACCGCAATCTGTATAAACATGGAAATATCTACAACGCTACCTGTATGAACATGGAAATATCTACACCGCTATCTGTTTGAACATGGAAATATCTACACCGCTATCTGTGTAAACATGCATGCATCTTCACCGCTATCTGTATAAACATGGAAATATCTACACTGCTATCTGTATGAAAATGGAAATATCTACTCCGCTATCTGTATGAACATGGAAATATGTACACTGCTATCTGTATGAACATGGAAATATCTACACCGCTATCTGTATGAACATGGATATATCTACACAGCCATCTGGATGAACATGGAAATATCTACACCGCTATCTGTATGAACATGGAAATATCTACACCGTTATCTGTAAGAACATGGATATATCTACACAGCCATCTGGATGAACATGGAAATATCTACACCGCTATCTGTGTAAACATGCATACATCTTCACCGCTATCTGTATAAACATGGAAATATCTACACCGCTATCTGAACATGGAAATATCTACACCGCTATCTGTATGAACATGGAAATATCTACACTGCTATCTGTTTGAACATGGAAATACCTACACCGCTATCTGCATGAAAATGGAAATATCTATACTGCTATCTGCATATACATGGAAATATCTACTCAGCTATCTCTTTGCATATGGAAATAACCACACCGCTATCTGTATGAACATGGAAATATCTACACCGCCATCTGTATGAACATGGAAATATCTGCACCGCCAACTGTATGAACATATAACTATCTACACCGCAATCTTTATTAAGATGGAGATATCTACACCGCTATGTGTATAAACATGGAAATATTTACACCGCTATCTGTATGAACATGGAAATATCTACACCGCTATCTGTATGAACATGGAAATATCTACACCGCTATCTGTATGAACATGGAAATATCTACACCGCTATCTGTGTAAATATGCATACATCTTCACCGCAATCTGTATAAACATGGAAATATCTACACCGCTACCTGTATGAACATGGAAATATCTACACCGCTATCTGTTTGAACATGGAAATATCTACACCGCTATCTGTGTAAACATGCATACATCTTCACCGCTATCTGTATAAACATGGAAATATCTACACTGCTATCTGTATGAAAATGGAAATATCTACACCGCTATCTGTATGAACATGGAAATATGTACACGGCTATCTGTATGAACATGGAAATATCTACACCGCTATCTGTATGAACATGGATATATCTACACAGCCATCTGGATGAACATGGAAATATCTACACCGCTATATGTATGAACATGGAAATATCTGCACCGTTATCTGTAAGAACATGGATATATCTACACAGCCATCTGGATGAACATGGAAATATCTACACCGCTATCTGTGTAAACATGCATACATCTTCACCGCTATCTGTATAAACATGGAAATATCTACACCGCTATCTGAACATGGAAATATCTACACCGCTATCTGTATGAACATGGAAATATCTACACTGCTATCTGTTTGAACATGGAAATATCTACACCGCTATCTGCACGAAAATGGAAATATCTATACTGCTATCTGCATATACATGGAAATATCTACACAGCTATCTCTTTGCACATGGAAATAACTACTCCGCTATCTGTATGAACATGGAAATATCTACACCGCCATCTGTATGAACATGGAAATATCTGCACCGCCAACTTTATGAACATATAAATAACTACACCGCCATCTTTATTAACATGTAGATATCTACACCGCTATCTGTGTAAACATTTAAATATCTACACCGCTATCTGTATAAACATGGAAATATCTACACCGCTATCTGTATAAACATGGAAATATCTACACCGCTACCTGTATAAACATGGAAATATCAGCACCGCTATCTGTATGAACATGGAAATATCTACACCGCTATCTGTATGATCGTGGAAATATCTACACCGCTATCTGTTTGAACATGGAAATATCTACACCGCTGTCTGCATGAAAATGGAAATATCTACACAGCTATCTGCATATACATGGAAACATCTACACAGCTACCTCTTTACACATGCAAATAACTACACCGCAATCTCTATAAACTTGGAAATATCTACACTGCCATCTGTATGCACATGGAAATATCTGCACTACCATTTGTATGAACATATAAACATCTACACAGCCATCTGTATTAAGAAGGAGATATCTACACCGCTATCTGTATAAACATGGAAATATCTACACCGCTATCTGTATAAACATGGAAATATCTACACCGCTATCTGTATAAACATGGAAATATCTACACCGCTACCTGTATAAACATGGAAATATCAGCACTGCTATCGGTATGAACATGGAAATATCTACACCGCTATCTGTATGAACATGGAAATATCTACCCCGCTATCTGTATGAACATGGAAATATATTCACCGTCATCTGTATGAACATGGAAATATCAGCACCGCTATCTGTATGAACATGGAAATATCTACACCGCTATCTGTATGAACATGGAAATATCTACACCGCTATCTGTATGAACATGGAAATATCTACACCGCTATCTGTATGAACATGGAAATATCTACACCGCTATCTGTTTGAACATGGAAATATCTACACCGCTGTCTGCATGAAAATGGAAATATCTACACAGCTATCTGCATATACATGGAAATATCTACACAGCTACCTCTTTACACATGCAAATAACTACACCGCTATCTCTATAAACTTGGAAATATCTACACCGCCATCTGTATGAACATGGAAATATCTGCACAGCCATCTGTATGAACATATAAACATCTACACCGCCATCTGTATTAAGGAGATATCTACACCGCTATCTGTATAAACATGGAAATATCTACACCGCTATCTGTATAAACATGGAAATATCTACACCGCTATCTGTATAAACATGGAAATATCTACACCGCTACCAGTATAAACATGGAAATATCAGCACCGCTATCTGTATGAACATGGAAATATCTACACCGCTATCTCTTTGAACATGGAAATATCTACACCGCTATCTGTATGAACATGGAAATAGCTACACCGCTATCTGTATGAACATGGAAATATCTACACCACTACCTGTATGAAAATGGAAGTATCTACACCGCTATCTGTATGAACATGGATATATCTACACAGCCATCTGGATGAACATGGAAATATAAACACCGCTATCTGTATGAACATGGAAATATCTACACCGCTATCTGTGTAAATATGCATACATCTTCACCGCAATCTGTATATACATGGAAATATCTACACCACTATCTGTATGAACATGGAAATATCTACACCGCTATCTGTTTAAACATGGAAATATCTACACCGCTATCTGTGTAAACATGCATACATCTTCACCGCTATCTGCATAAACATGGAAATATCTACACTGCTATCTGTATGCAAATGGAAATATCTACACCGCTATCTGTGTGAACATGGAAATATGTACACGGCTATCTGTATGAACATGGAAATATCTACACCGCTATCTCTATGAACACGGATATATCTACACAGCCATCTGGATGAACATGGAAATATCTACACCGCTATCTGTATGAACATGGAAATATCTACACCGTTATCTGTATGAACACGGATATATCTACACAGCCATCTGGATGAACATGGAAATATCTACACCGCTATCTGTGTAAACATGCATATATCTTCACCGCTATCTGTATAAACATGGAAATATCTACACCGCTATCTGTATGAACATGGAAATATCTACACCGCTATCTGTATGAACATGGAAATATCTACACTGCTATCTGTTTGAACATGGAAATATCTACACCGCTATCTGCATGAAAATGGAAATATCTACACTGCTATCTGCATATACATGGAAATAACTACTCAGCTATCTATTTACACATGGAAATAACTACATTACTATCTGTATGAACATGGAAATATCTACACCGCTCCCTGTATAAACATGGAAATATCAGCACCGCTATCTGTATGAACATGGAAATATCAGCCCCTCTATCTGTATGAACATGGAAATATCTTCACCGCGATCTGTATGAACATGGATATATCTTCACAGCCTCCTGGATGAACATGGAAATATCTACACTGCTATCTGTATGAACATGGAAATATCTGCACTGCTATCTGTATAAACATGGAAATACATACACCGCTATCAATATGAACATGGAAATAGCTACACCGCTATCTGTATGGACATGGAAATATCTTCACCGCCATCGGTATGAACATGGATATATCTACGCAGCCTTCAGATGAACATGGAAATATCTACACCGCTATCTGTATGAACATGGAAATATCTACACCGCTATCTGTATGAACATGGATATATCTACACAGCCCTCTGTATGAACATGGAAATCTCCACACCGCTATCTGTGTAAACATGCATACATCTTCACCGCTGTCTGTATAAACTTGGAAATATCTACACCACTATCTGTATGAACATGGAAATATCTACACCGCTATCTGTTTGAAGATGGAAATATATACACCACTATCTGCATGAAAATGGAAATATCTACACAGCTATCTGCATATACATGGAAATATCTACACAGCTATCTCTTTACACATGGAAATAACTACACCGCTATCTGTATGAACATGGAAATACCTACACAGGCATCTGTATGAACATGGAAATATCTGCACCGCCATCTGTATGAACATATAAATATCTACACCGCCATCTGTATTAAGATGGAGATATCTACACTTCTATCTGAATAAACATGGAAATATCTACACTGCTACCTGTATAAACATGGAATCATCAGCACCGCTATCTGCATAAACATGGAAATATCAGCACCGCTATCTGTATGAACATGGAAATATCTACACCGCTATCTGCATGAACATGGAAATATCTACACCGCTATCTGTATGAACATGGAAATATCTACACCGCTATCTGTATGAACATGGAAATATCTACACCGCTATCTGTTTGAACATGTAAATATCTACACCGCTATCTGTATGAAAATGGAAATATCTACAAAGCTATCTGCATATACATGGAAATATCTACACAGCTATCTCTTTACACATGGAAATAACTACACTGCTATATCTATAAACATGGAAATATCTACACCGCCATCTGTATGAACATGGAAATATCTTCACTGCCATCTGTATGAACATATAAATATCTACACCGCCATCTGTATAAACATGGAAATATCTACACCGCTACCTGTATAAACATGGAAATATCTACACCGCTATCTGTATAAAAATGGAAATATCATCACCGCTATCAATATGAACACGGAAATTTCTGCACCGCCATCTGTATGAACATGGAAATATCTACACCGCTATCTGTGTGAACATGGAGATATCTACACTGCTATCTGTGTAAATATGCATACATCTTCACCGCAATCTGTATAAACATGGAAATATCTACACCGCTATCTGTATGAACATGGCAATATCTACACCACTGTTTGAACATGGAAATATCTACACCGCTAACTGTGTAAACATGCATACATCTTCACCGCTATCTGTATAAACATGGAAATATCTACACTGCTATCTGTATGAACATGGAAATATCTACACCGACATCTGTATGAACATGGAAATATCTACACCGCTATCTGTCTGAACATGGAAATATCTACACCGCTATCTGCATGAAAATGGAAATATCTACACTGCTATCTGCATATTCATGGAAATATCTACACATCTATCTCTTTACACATGGAAATAACTACACCGCTATCTGTATGAACATGGAAATATCTAAACAGCCATCTGTATGAACATGGAAATATCTGCACCGCCATCTGTATGAACCTATAAATATCTACACCGCCATCTGTATTAAGAAGGAGATATCTACACTGCTATCTGTATAAACATGGATATATCTACACTGCTCTCTGTATAAACATGGAAATATCTACACTGATACCTGTATAAACATGGAAATATCTAAACCGCTACCTGTATAAACATGGAAATATCAGCACCGCTATCTGTATGAACATGGAAATATCAGCCCCTCTATCTGTATGAACATGGAAATATCTACACCGCTATCTCTATGAACATGGAAATATCTACACCGCTATCTGTTTGAACATGGAAATCTCTAAACCGATATCTGCATGAAAATGGAAATATCCACACAGCTATCTGCATATACATGGAAATATCTACACAGCTATCTCTTTACACATGGAAATAACTACACCGCTATCTGTATGAACATGGAAATATCTTCACCGCCATCTGTATGAACATGGATATATCTTCACAGCCTCATGGATGAACATGGAAATATCTACACTGCTATCTGTATGAACATGGAAATATCTGCACTGCTATCTGTATGAACATGGAAATACATACACCGCTATCTGTATGAACATGGAAATAGCTACACCGCTATCTGTATGAACATGGAAATATGTACACCGCTATCTGTATGGACATGGAAATATCTTCACCGCCATCGGTATGAACATGGATATATCTACGCAGCCATCAGATGAACATGGAAATATCTACACCGCTATCTGTATGAACATGGAAATCTCCACACCGCTATCTGTGTAAACATGCATACATCTTCACCGCTGTCTGTATAAACTTGGAAATATCTACACCGCTATCTGTATGAACATGGAAATATCTACACCGCTATCTGTTTGAAGATGGAAATATATACACCACTATCTGCATGAAAATGGAAACATCTACACAGCTATCTGCATATACATGGAAATATCTACACAGCTATCTCTTTACACATGGAAATAACTACACCGCTATCTGTATGAACATGGAAATATCTACACCGCCATCTGTATGAACATGGAAATATCTGCACCGCCATCTGTATGAACATATAAATATCTACACCGCCATCTGTATTAAGATGGAGATATCTACACTTCTATCTGAATAAACATGGAAATATCTACACTGCTACCTGTATAAACATGGAATCATCAGCACCGCTATCTGCATAAGCATGGAAATATCAGCACCGCTATCTGTATGAACATGGAAATATCTACACCGCTATCTGTATGAACATGGAAATATCTACACCGCTATCTGTATGAACAAGGAAATATCTACACCGCTATCTGTATGAACATGGAAATATCTACACCGCTATCTGTTTGAACATGTAAATATCTACACTGCTATCTGTATGAAAATGGAAATATCTACAAAGCTATCTGCATATACTTGGAAATATCTACACAGCTATCTCTTTACACATGGAAATAACTACACCGCTATATCTATAAACATGGAAATATCTACACCGCCATCTGTATGAACATGGAAATATCTTCACTGCCATCTGTATGAACATATAAATATCTACACCGCCATCTGTATAAACATGGAAATATCTACACCGCTATCTGTATAAACATGGAAATATCTACATCGCTATATGTATAAAAATGGAAATATCAGCACCGCTATCAGTATGAACATGGAAATTTCTGCACCGCCATCTGTATGAACATGGAAATATCTACACCGCTATCTGTGTGAACATGGAGATATCTACACCGCTATCTGTATGAACATGGAAATATCTACACCGCCATCTGGATGAACATGGAAATATCTGCACCGCCATGTGTATGAACATATAAATATCTGCACCGCCATCTGTATTAAGAAGGAGATATCTACACCGATATCTGTATAAACATGGAAATATCTACACCGCTATCTGTATAAACATGGAAATATCTACACCGCTATCTGTATAAACATGGAAATATCTACACCGCTATCTGTATAAACATGGAAATATCTACACCGCTACCTGTATGAACATGGAAATATCAGCACCGCTATCGGTATGAACATGGAAATATCTTCACCGTCATCTGTATGAACATGGATATATCTACACAGACATCTGTATGAACATGGAAATATCTACACCGCTATCTGTATGAACATGGAAATATCTACACCGCTATCTGTATGAACATGGAAATATCTTCACCGTCATCTGTATGAACATGGATATATCTACACAGATATCTGTATGAACATGGAAATATCTACACCGCTATCTGTATGAACATGGAAATATCTACACCGCTGTCTGTATGAACATGGAAATATCTTCACCGCCATCTGTATGAACATGGATATGTCTACACAGCCATCTGGATGAACATGGAAATATCTACTCCGCGATCTCTATGAACACGGAAATATCTACACCGCTATCTGTGTAAACATGCATACATCTTCACCGCTATCTGTATAAACATGGAAATATCTACAAAGCTATCTGTATGAACATGGAAATATCTACACCGCTATCTGTTTGAACATGGAAATATCTAAACCCCTATCTGCATGAAAATAGAAATATCTACACAGCTATCTGCATATACATGGAAATATCTACAAAGCTATGTCTATACACTTGGAAATATTGACACCGCTATATCTATAAACATGCAAATATCTACAGCGCCATCTGTATGAACATGGAAATATCTGCACCGCCATCTGTATGAACATATATATATCTACACCGCCAACTGCTTTAAGATGGTGATATCTTCACCGCTCTCTGTATAAACTTGGAAATATCTACACCGCTTCATGTATAAACATTGAAATATCTACACCGCTACCTGTATAAACATGGAAATATCTACAATGCTACCTGTATAAACATGGAAATATCAGCACCGCTATCTGTATGAACATGGAAATATCTACACCGCTATCTGTATGAACATGGAAATATCTACACCGCTATCTGTTTGAACATGTAAATATCTAAACCGCTATCTGCATGAAAATGGAAATATCTACACAGCTATCTGCATATTCATGGAAATATCTACACAGCTATCTCTTTACACATGGAAATAACTACACCGCTATCTGTATGAATATGGAAATATCTTCACCGCCATCTGTATGAACATGGATATATTTACACAGCCATCTGGATGAACATGGAAATATCTACACCGCTATCTGTATGAACATGGAAATATCTACACCGCTATCTTTGTAAACATGCATACATCTTCACCGCCATCTGTATAAACATGGAAATATCTACACTGCTATCTGCATGAACATGGAAATAACTACAGCGCTCTCTCTATAAACATGCAAATATCTACACCGCCATCTGTATGAACATGGAAATATCTGCACCGCCATCTGTATGAAGATATAAATATCTACACCCCCATCTATATTAAGATGGCATATCTACACCGCTATCTGTATAAACTTGGAAATATCTACACCGCTATATGTATAAACATGGAAATATCTACACCGCTATCTGTATAAACATGGAAATATCTACACCGCTACCAGTATAAACATGGAAATATCAGCACCGCTATCTGTATGAACATGGAAATATCTACACCGCTATCTCTATGAACATGGAAATATCTACACCGCTATCTGTATGAACATGGAAATAGCTACACCGCTATCTGTATGAACATGGAAATATCTACACCACTACCTGTATGAAAATGGAAGTATCTACACCGCTATCTGTATGAACATGGATATATCTACACAGCCCTCTGGATGAACATGGAAATATAAACACCGCTATCTGTATGAACTTGGAAATATCTACACCGCTATCTGTGTAAATATGCATACATCTTCACCGCAATCTGTATAAACATGGAAATATCTACACCGCTATCTGTATGAACATGGAAATATCTACACCGCTATCTGTTTAAACATGGAAATATCTACACCGCTATCTGTGTAAACATGCATACATCTTCACCGCTATCTGTATAAACATGGAAATATCTACACTGCTATCTGTATGCAAATGGAAATATCTACACCGCTATCTGTGTGAACATGGAAATATGTACACGGCTATCTGTATGAACATGGAAATATCTACACCGCTATCTGTATGAACATGGATATATCTACACAGCCATCTGGATGAACATGGAAATATCTACACCGCTATCTGTATGAACATGGAAATATCTACACCGTTATCTGTATGAACATGGATATATCTACACAGCCATCTGGATGAACATGGAAATATCTACACCGTTATCTGTGTAAACATGCATACATCTTCACCGCTATCTGTATAAACATGGAAATATCTACACCGCTATCTGTATGAACATGGAAATATCTACACCGCTATCTGTATGAACATGGAAATATCTACACTGCTATCTGTTTGAACATGGAAATATCTACACCGCTATCTGCATGAAAATGGAAATATCTACACTGCTATCTGCATATACATGGAAATAACTACTCAGCTATCTCTTTACACATGGAAATAACTACACCGCTATCTGTATGAACATGGAAATATCTACACTGCCATCTGTATGAACATGGAAATACCTGCACCGCCAACTGTATGAACATATAACTATCTACACCGCCATCTTTATTAAGATGGAGATATCTACACCGCTATCTGTATAAACATGGAAATATCTACACCGCTATCTGTATAAACATGGAAATATCTACACCGCTATCTGTATAAACATGGAAATATCTACACCGCTACCTGTATAAACATGGAAATATCAGCACCGCAATCTGTATGAACATGGAAATATCTACACCGCTATCTGTATGAACATGGAAATATCTACACCTCTATCTGTATGAACATGGAAATATCTATACCGCTATCTGTGTAAATATGCATACATCTTCACCGCAATCTGTATAAACATGGAAATATCTACACCGCTACCTGTATGAACATGGAAATATCTACACCGCTCTCTGTTTGAACATGGAAATATCTACACCGCTATCTGTGTAAACATGCATACATCTTCACCGCTATCTGTATAAACATGGAAATATCTACACTGCTATCTGTATGAAAATGGAAATATCTACACCGCTATCTGTATGAACATGGAAATATGTACACGGCTATCTGTATGAACATGGAAATATCTACACCGCTATCTGTATGAACATGGATATATCTACACAGCCATCTGGATGAACATGGAAATATCTACACCGCTATCTGTATGAACATGGAAATATCTACACCGTTATCTGAAAGAACATGGATATATCTACACAGCCATCTGGATGAACATGGAAATATCTACACCGCTATCTGTGTAAACATGCATACATCTTCACCGCTATCTGTATAAACATGGAAATATCTACACCGCTATCTGAACATGGAAATATCTACACCGCTATCTGTATGAACATGGAAATATCTACACTGCTATCTGTTTGAACATGGAAATATCTACACCGCTATCTGCATGAAAATGGAAATATCTATACTGCTATCTGCATATACATGGAAATATCTACTCAGCTATCTATTTGCACATGGAAATAACTACACCGCTATGTGTATGAACATGGAAATATCTACACCGCCATCTGTATGAACATGGAAATATCTGCACCGCCAACTGTATGAACATATAACTATCTACACCGCCATCTTTATTAAGATGGAGATATATACACCGCTATCTGTATAAACATGGAAATATCTACACCGCTATCTGTATAAACATGGAAATATCTACACCGCTATCTGTATAAACGTGGAAATATCTACACCGCTACCTGTATAAACATGGAAATATCAGCACCGCAATCTGTATGAACATGGAAATATCTACACCGCTATCTGTATGAACATGGAAATATCTACACCGCTATCTGTATGAACATGGAAATATCTACACCGCTATCTGTGTAAATATGCATACATCTTCACCGCAATCTGTATAAACATGGAAATATCTACACCGCTACCTCTATGAACATGGAAATATCTACACCGCTATCTGTTTGAACATGGAAATATCTACACCGCTATCTGTGTAAACATGCATACATCTTCACCGCTATCTGTATAAACATGGAAATATCTACACTGCTATCTGTATGAAATTGGAAATATCTACTCCGCTATCTGTATGAACATGGAAATATGTACACTGCTATCTGTATGAACATGGAAATATCTACACCGCTATCTGTATGAACATGGATATATCTACACAGCCATCTGGATGAACATGGAAATATCTACACCGCTATCTGTATGAACATGGAAATATCTACACGGTTATCTGTAAGAACATGGATATATCTACACAGCCATCTGGATGAACATGGAAATATCTACACCGCTATCTGTGTAAACATTCATACATCTTCACCGCTATCTGTATAAACATGGAAATATCTACACCGCTATCTGAACATGGAAATATCTACACCGCTATCTGTATGAACATGGAAATATCTACACTGCTATCTATATGAACATGGAAATATCTACACCGCTATCTGCATGAAAATGGAAATATCTATACTGCTATCTGCATATACATGGAAATATCTACTCAGCTATCTCTTTGCACATGGAAATAACTACACCGCTATCTGTATGAACATAGAAATATCTACACCGCCATCTGTATGAACATGGAAATATCTGCACCGCCAACTGTATGAACATATAACTATGTACACCGCAATCTTTATTAAGATGGAGATATCTACACCGCTATGTGTATAAACATGGAAATATCTACACCGCTATCTGTATGAACATGGAAATATCTACACCGCTATCTGTATGAACATGGAAATATCTACACCGCTATCTGTATGAACATGGAAATATCTACACCGCTATCTGTTTGAACATGGAAATATCTACACCGCTATCTGTGTAAACATGCATACATCTTCACCGCTATCTGTATAAACATGGAAATATCTACACTGCTATCTGTATGAAAATGGAAATATCTACACCGCTATCTGTATGAACATGGAAATATGTACACGGCTATCTGTATGAACAAGGAAATATCTACACCGCTATCTGTATGAACATGGATATATCTACACAGCCATCTGGATGAACATGGAAATATCTACACCGCTATCTGTATGAACATGGAAATATCTACACCGTTATCTGTAAGAACATGGATATATCTACACAGCCATCTGGATGAACATGGAAATATCTACACCGCTATCTGTGTAAACATGCATACATCTTCACCGCTATCTGTATAAACATGGAAATATCTACACCGCTATCTGAACATGGAAATATCTACACCGCTATCTGTATGAAAATGGAAATATCTACACTGCTATCTGTTTGAACATGGAAATATCTACACCGCTATCTGCATGAAAATGGAAATATCTATACTGCTATCTGCATATACATGGAAATATCTACTCAGCTATCTCTTTGCACATGGAAATAACTACACCGCTATCTGTATGAACATGGAAATATCTACACCGCTATCTGTATTAACATGGAAATATCTGCACCGCCAACTTTATGAACATATAAATAACTACACCGCCATCTTTATTAACATGGAGATATCTACACCGCTATCTGTATAAACATTTAAATAACTACACCGCTATCTGTATAAACATGGAAATATCTACACCACTATCTGTATAAACATGGAAATATCTACACCGCTACCTGTATAAACATGGAAATATCAGCACCGCTATCTGTATGAACATGGAAATATCTACACCGCTATCTGTATGAACATGGAAATATCTACACCGCTATCTGTATGAACATGGAAATATCTACACCGCTATCTGTATGAACGTGGAAATATCTACACCGCTATCTGTTTGAACATGGAAATATCTACACCGCTGTCTGCATGAAAATGGAAATATCTACACAGCTATCTGCATATACATAGAAATATCTACACAGCTACCTCTTTACACATGCAAATAACTACACCGCAATCTCTATAAACTTGGAAATATCTACACTGCCATCTGTATGCACATGGAAATATCTGCACTACCATCTGTATGAACATATAAACATCTACACAGCCATCTGTATTAAGAAGGAGATATCTACACCGGTATCTGTATAAACATGGAAATATCTACACCGCTATCTGTATAAACATGGAAATATCTACACCGCTATCTGTATAAACATGGAAATATCTACACCGCTACCTGTATAAACATGGAAATATCAGCACCGCTATCGGTATGAACATGGAAATATCTACACCGCTATCTCTATGAACATGGAAATATCTACCCCGCTATCTGTATGAACATGGAAATATATTCACCGTCATCTGTATGAACATGGAAATATCAGCACCGCTATCTGTATGAACATGGAAATATCTACACCGCTATCTGTATGAACATGGAAATATCTACACCGCTATCTGTATGAACATGGAAATATCTACACCGCTATCTGTATGAACATGGAAATATCTACACCGCTATCTGTTTGAACATGGAAATATCTACACCGCTGTCTGCATGAAAATGGAAATATCTACACAGCTATCTGCATATACATGGAAATATCTACACAGCTACCTCTTTACACATGCAAATAACTACACCGCTATCTCTATAAACTTGGAAATATCTACACCGCCATCTGTATGAACATGGAAATATCTGCACCGCCATCTGTATGAACATATAAACATCTACACCGCCATCTGTATTAAGGAGATATCTACACCGCTATCTGTATAAACATGGAAATATCTACACCGCTATCTGTATAAACATGGAAATATCTACACCGCTATCTGTATAAACATGGAAATATCTACACCGCTATCTGTATAAACATGGAAATATCTACACCGCTACCAGTATAAACATGAAAATATCAGCACCGCTATCTGTATGAACATGGAAATATCTACACCGCTATCTCTATGAACATGGAAATATCTACACCGCTATCTGTATGAACATGGAAATAGCTACACCGCTATCTGTATGAACATGGAAATATCTACACCACTACCTGTATGAAAATGGAAGTATCTACACCGCTATCTGTATGAACATGGATATATCTACACAGCCATCTGGATGAACATGGAAATATAAACACCGCTATCTGTATGAACATGGAAATATCTACACCGCTATCTGTGTAAATATGCATACATCTTCACCGCAATCTGTATAAACATGGAAATATCTACACCGCTATCTGTATGAACATGGAAATATCTACACCGCTATCTGTTTAAACATGGAAATATCTACACCGCTATCTGTGTAAACATGCATGCATCTTCACCGCTATCTGTATAAACATGGAAATATCTACACTGCTATCTGTATGCAAATGGAAATATCTACACCGCTATCTGTGTGAACATGGAAATATATACACGGCTATCTGTATGAACATGGAAATATCTACACCGCTATCGCTATGAACATGGATATATCTACACAGCCATCTGGATGAACATGGAAATATCTACACCGCTATCTGTATGAACATGGAAATATCTACACCGTTATCTGTATGAACATGGATATATCTACACAGCCATCTGGATGAACATGGAAATATCTACACCGCTATTTGTGTAAACATGCATACATCTTCACCGCTATCTGTATAAACATGGAAATATCTACACCGCTATCTGTATGAACATGGAAATATCTACACCGCTATCTGTATGAACATGGAAATATCTACACTGCTATCTGTTTGAACATGGAAATATCTACACCGCTATCTGCATGAAAATGGAAATATCTACACTGCCATCTGCATATGCATGGAAATAAATACTCAGCTATCTATTTACACATGGAAATAACTACACTACTATCTGTATGAACATGGAAATATCTACACCCCTACCTGTATAAACATGGAAATATCAGCACCGCTATCTGTATGAATATGGAAATATCAGCCCCTCTATCTGTATGAACATGGAAATATCTACACCGCTATCTCTATGAACATGGAAATATCTACACCGCTATCTGTTTGAACATGGAAATCTCTAAACCGCTATCTGGATGAAAATGGAAATATCCACACAGCTATCTGCATATACATGGAAATATCTACACAGCTATCTCTTTACACCTGGAAATAACTACACCGCTATCTGTATGAACATGGAAATATCTTCACCGCGATCTGTATGAACATGGATATATCTTCACAGCCTCCTGGATGAACATGGAAATATCTGCACTTCTATCAGTATGAACATGGAAATACATACACCGCTATCTGTATGAACATGGAAATAGCTACACCGCTATCTGTATGAACATGGAAATATGTACACCGCTATCTGTATGGACATGGAAATATCTTCACCGCCATCGGTATGAACATGGATATATCTACGCAGCCATCAGATGAACATGGAAATATCTACACCGCTATCTGTATGAACATGGAAATATCTACACCGCTATCTGTATGAACATGGATATATCTACACAGCCCTCTGTATGAACATGGAAATCTCCACACCGCTATCTGTGTAAACATGCATACATCTTCACCGCTGTCTGTATAAACTTGGAAATATCTACACCGCTATCTGTATGAACATGGAAATATCTACACCGCTATCTGTTTGAAGATGGAAATATATACACCACTATCTGCATGAAAATGGAAATATCTACACAGCTATCTGCATATACATGGAAATATCTACACAGCTATCTCTTTACACATGGAAATAACTACACCGCTATCTGTATGATCATGGAAATATCTACACCGCCATCTGTATGAACATGGAAATATCTGCACCGCCATCTGTATGAACATATAAATATCTACACCGCCATCTGTATTAAGATGGAGATATCTACACTTCTATCTGAATAAACATGGAAATATCTACACTGCTACCTGTATAAACATGGAATCATCAGCACCGCTATCTGCATAAACATGGAAATATCAGCACCGCTATGTGTATGAACATGGAAATATCTACACCGCTATCTGCATGAACATGGAAATATCTACACCGCTATCTGTATGAACATGGAAATATCTACACCGCTATCTGTATGAACATGGAAATATCTACACCGCTATCTGTTTGAACATGTAAATATCTACACCGCTATCTGTATGAAAATGGAAATATCTACAAAGCTATCTGCATATACATGGAAATATCTACACAGCTATCTCTTTACACTTGGAAATAACTACACTGCTATATCTATAAACATGGAAATATCTACACCGCCATCTGTATGAACATGGAAATATCTTCACTGCCATCTGTATGAACATATAAATATCTACACCGCCATCTGTATAAACATGGAAATATCTACACCGCTATCTGTATAAACATGGAAATATCTACACCGCTATCTGTATAAAAATGGAAATATCATCACCGCTATCAATATGAACATGGAAATTTCTGCACCGCCATCTGTATGAACATGGAAATATCTACACCGCTATCTGTGTGAACATGGAGATATCTACACTGCTATCTGTGTAAATATGCATACATCTTCACCGCAATCTGTATAAACATGGAAATATCTACACCGCTATCTGTATGAACATGGAAATATCTACACCGCTGTTTGAACATGGAAATATCTACTCCGCTATCTGTGTAAACATGCATACATCTTCACCGCTATCTGTATAAACATGGAAATATCTACACTGCTATCTGTATGAACATGGAAATATCTACACCGACATCTGTATGAACATGGAAATATCTACACCGCTATCTGTTTGAACATGGAAATATCTACACCGCTATCTGCATGAAAATGGAAATATCTACACTGCTATCTGCATATTCATGGAAATATCTACACATCTATCTCTTTACACATGGAAATAACTACACCGCTATCTGTATGAACATGGAAATATCTAAACCGCCATCTGTATGAACATGGAAATATCTGCACCGCCATCTGTATGAACCTATAAATATCTACACCGCCATCTGTATTCAGAAGGAGATATCTACACTGCTATCTGTATAAACATGGATATATCTACACTGCTCTCTGTATAAACATGGAAATATCTACACTGATACCTGTATAAACATGGAAATATCTAAACCGCTACCTGTATAAACATGGAAATATCAGCACCGCTATCTGTATGAACATGGAAATATCAGCCCCTCTATCTGTATGAACATGGAAATATCTACACCGCTATCTCTATGAACATGGAAATATCTACACCGCTATCTGTTTGAACATGGAAATCTCTAAACCGCTATCTGCATGAAAATGGAAATATCCACACAGCTATCTGCATATACATGGAAATATCTACACAGCTATCTCTTTACACATGGAAATAACTACACCGCTATCTGTATGAACATGGAAATATCTTCACCGCCATCTGTATGAACATGGATATATCTTCACAGCCTCCTGGATGAACATGGAAATATCTACACTGCTATCTGTATGAACATGGAAATATCTGCACTGCTATCTGTATGAACATGGAAATACATACACCGCTATCTGTATGAACATGGAAATAGCTACACCGCTATCTGTATGAACATGGAAATATGTACACCGCTATCTGTATGGACATGGAAATATCTTCACCGCCATCGGTATGAACATGGATATATCTACGCAGCCATCAGATGAACATGGAAATATCTACACCGCTATCTGTATGAACATGGAAATATCTACACCGCTATCTGTATGAACATGGATATATCTACACAGCCCTCTGTATGAACATGGAAATCTCCACGCCGCTATCTGTGTAAACATGCATACATCTTCACCGCTGTCTGTATAAACTTGGAAATATCTACACCGCTATCTGTATGAACATGGAAATATCTACACCGCTATCTGTTTGAAGATGGAAATATATACACCACTATCTGCATGAAAATGGAAATATCTACACAGCTATCTGCATATACATGGAAATATCTACACAGCTATCTCTTTACACATGGAAATAACTACACCGCTATCTGTATGAACATGGAAATATCTACACCGCCATCTGTATGAACATGGAAATATCTGCACCGCCATCTGTATGAACATATAAATATCTACACCGCCATCTGTATTAAGATGGAGATATCTACACTTCTATCTGAATAAACATGGAAATATCTACACTGCTACCTGAATAAACATGGAATCATCAGCACCGCTATCTGCATAAACATGGAAATATCAGCACCGCTATCTGTATGAACATGGAAATATCTACACCGCTATCTGTATGAACATGGAAATATCTACACCGCTATCTGTATGAACAAGGAAATATCTACACCGCTATCTGTATGAACATGGAAATATCTACACCGCTATCTGTTTGAACATGTAAATATCTACACCGCTATCTGTATGAAAATGGAAATATCTACAAAGCTATCTGCATATACATGGAAATATCTAGACAGCTATCTCTTTACACATGGAAATAACTACACCGCTATATCTATAAACATGGAAATATCTACACCGCCATCTGTATGAACATGGAAATATCTTCACTGCCATCTGTATGAACATATAAATATCTACACCGCCATCTGTATAAACATGGAAATATCTACACCGCTATCTGTATAAACATGGAAATATCTACACCGCTATCTGTATAAAAATGGAAATATCAGCACCGCTATCAGTATGAACATGGAAATTTCTGCACCGCCATCTGTATGAACATGGAAATATCTACACCGCTATCTGTGTGAACATGGAGATATCTACACCGCTATCTGTATGAACATGGAAATATCTACACCGCCATCTGTATGAACATGGAAATATCTGCACCGCCATGTGTATGAACATATAAATATCTGCACCGCCATCTGTATTAAGAAGGAGATATCTACACCGCTATCTGTATAAACATGGAAATATCTACACCGCTATCTGTATAAACATGGAAATATCTACACCGCTACCTGTATAAACATGGAAATATCAGCACCGCTATCTGTATGAACATGGAAATATCTACACCGCTATCTGTATTAACATGGAAATATCTACACCGCTATCTGTATGAACATGGAAATATCTACACCGCTATCTGTATGAACATGGAAATATCTACACCGCTATCTGTTTGAACATGGAAATATCTACACCGCTGTCTGCATGAAAATGGAAATATCTACACAGCTATCTGCATATACATGGAAATATCTACACAGCTACCTCTTTACACATGCAAATAACTACACCGCTATCTCTATAAACTTGGAAATATCTACACCGCCATCTGTATGAACATGGAAATATCTGCACCGCCATCTGTATGAACATATAAACATCTACACCGCCATCTGTATTAAGGAGATATCTACACCGCTATCTGTATAAACATGGAAATATCTACACCGCTATCTGTATAAACATGGAAATATCTACACCGCTATCTGTATAAACATGGAAATATCTACACCGCTACCTGTATGAACATGGAAATATCAGCACCGCTATCGGTATGAACATGGAAATATCTACACCGCTATCTGCATGAACATGGAAATATCTACACCGCTATCTGTATGAACATGGAAATATCTTCACCGTCATCTGTATGAACATGGATATATCTACACAAACATCTGTATGAACATGGAAATATCTACACCGCTATCTGTATGAACATGGAAATATCTACACCGCTGTCTGTATGAACATGGAAATATCTTCACCGCCATCTGTATGAACATGGATATGTCTACACAGCCATCTGGATGAACATGGAAATAACTACACCGCGATCTCTATGAACACGGAAATATCTACACCGCTATCTGTGTAAACATGCATACATCTTCACCGCTATCTGTATGAACATGGAAATATCTACACCGCTGTCTGTATGAACATGGAAATATCTTCACCGCCATCTGTATGAACATGGATATGTCTACACAGCCATCTGGATGAACATGGAAATATCTACACCGCGATCTCTATGAACACGGAAATATCTACACCGCTATCTGTGTAAACATGCATACATCTTCACCGCTATCTGTATAAACATGGAAATATCTACACCGCTATCTGTATGAACATGGAAATATCTACACCGCTATCTGTTTGAACATGGAAATATCTACACCGCTATCTGCATGAAAATGGAAATATCTACACTGCTATCTGCATATTCATGGAAATATCTACACATCTATCTCTTTACACATGGAAATAACTACACCGCTATCTGTATGAACATGGAAATATCTAAACAGCCATCTGTATGAACATGGAAATATCTGCACCGCCATCTGTATGAACCTATAAATATCTACACCGCCATCTGTATTCAGAAGGAGATAACTACACTGCTATCTGTATAAACATGGATATATCTACACTGCTCTCTGTATAAACATGGAAATATCTACACTGATACCTGTATAAACATGGAAATATCTAAACCGCTACCTGTATAAACATGGAAATATCAGCACCGTTATCTGTATGAACATGGAAATATCAGCCCCTCTATCTGTATGAACATGGAAATATCTACACCGCTATCTCTATGAACATGGAAATATCTACACCGCTATCTGTTTGAACATGGAAATCTCTAAACCGCTATCTGCATGAAAATGGAAATATCCACACAGCTATCTGCATATACATGGAAATATCTACACAGCTATCTCTTTACACATGGAAATAACTACACCGCTATCTGTATGAACATGGAAATATCTTCACCGCCATCTGTATGAACATGGATATATCTTCACAGCCTCCTGGATGAACATGGAAATATCTACACTGCTATCTGTATGAACATGGAAATATCTGCACTGCTATCTGTATGAACATGGAAATACATACACCGCTATCTGTATGAACATGGAAATAGCTACACCGCTATCTGTATGAACATGGAAAAATGTACACCGCTATCTGTATGGACATGGAAATATCTTCACCGCCATCGGTATGAACATGGATATATCTACGCAGCCATCAGATGAACATGGAAATATCTACACCGCTATCTGTATGAACATGGAAATATCTACACCGCTATCTGTATGAACATGGATATATCTACACAGCCCTCTGTATGAACATGGAAATCTCCACACCGCTATCTGTGTAAACATGCATACATCTTCACCGCTGTCTGTATAAACTTGGAAATATCTACACCGCTATCTGTATGAACATGGAAATATCTACACCGCTATCTGTTTGAAGATGGAAATATATACACCACTATCTGCATGAAAATGGAAATATCTACACAGCTATCTGCATATACATGGAAATATCTACACAGCTATCTCTTTACACATGGAAATAACTACACCGCTATCTGTATGAACATGGAAATATCTACACCGCCATCTGTATGAACATGGAAATATCTGCACCGCCATCTGTATGAACATATAAATATCTACACCGCCATCTGTATTAAGATGGAGATATCTACACTTCTATCTGAATAAACATGGAAATATCTACACTGCTACCTGTATAAACATGGAATCATCAGCACCGCTATCTGCATAAACATGGAAATATCAGCACCGCTATCTGTATGAACATGGAAATATCTACACCGCTATCTGTATGAACATGGAAATATCTACACCGCTATCTGTATGAACAAGGAAATATCTACACCGCTATCTGTATGAACATGGAAATATCTACACCGCTATCTGTTTGAACATGTAAATATCTACACCGCTATCTGTATGAAAATGGAAATATCTACAAAGCTATCTGCATATACATGGAAATATCTAGACAGCTATCTCTTTACACATGGAAATAACTACACCGCTATATCTATAAACATGGAAATATCTACACCGCCATCTGTATGAACATGGAAATATCTTCACTGCCATCTGTATGAACATATAAATATCTACACCGCCATCTGTATAAACATGGAAATATCTACACCGCTATCTGTATAAACATGGAAATATCTACACCGCTATCTGTATAAAAATGGAAATATCAGCACCACTATCAGTATGAACATGGAAATTTCTGCACCGCCTTCTGTATGAACATGGAAATATCTACACCGCTATCTGTGTGAACATGGAAATATCTGCACCGCCATGTGTATGAACATATAAATATCTGCACCGCCATCTGTATTAAGAAGGAGATATCTACACCGCTATCTGTATAAACATGGAAATATCTACACCGCTATCTGTATAAACATGGAAATATCTACACCGCTACCTGTATAAACATGGAAATATCAGCACCGCTATCTGTATGAACATGGAAATATCTACACCGCTATCTGTATGAACATGGAAATATCTACACCGCTATCTGTTTGAACATGGAAATATCTACACCGCTGTCTGCATGAAAATGGAAATATCTACACAGCTATCTGCATATACATGGAAATATCTACACAGCTACCTCTTTACACATGCAAATAACTACACCGCTATCTCTATAAACTTGGAAATATCTACACCGCCATCTGTATGAACATGGAAATATCTGCACCGCCATCTGTATGAACATATAAACATCTACACCGCCATCTGTATTAAGGAGATATCTACACCGCTATCTGTATAAACATGGAAATATCTACACCGCTATCTGTATAAACATGGAAATATCTACACCGCTATCTGTATAAACATGGAAATATCTACACCGCTACCTGTATGAACATGGAAATATCAGCACCGCTATCGGTATGAACATGGAAATATCTACAACGCTATCTGCATGAACATGGAAATATCTACACCGCTATCTGTATGAACATGGAAATATCTTCACCGTCATCTGTATGAACATGGATATATCTACACAAACATCTGTATGAACATGGAAATATCTACACCGCTATCTGTATGAACATGGAAATATCTACACCGCTGTATGTATGAACATGGAAATATCTTCACCGCCATCTGTATGAACATGGATATGTCTACACAGCCATCTGGATGAACATGGAAATATCTACACCGCGATCTCTATGAACACGGAAATATCTACACCGCTATCTGTGTAAACATGCATACATCTTCACCGCTATCTGTATGAACATGGAAATATCTACACCGCTGTCTGTATGAACATGGAAATATCTTCACCGCCATCTGTATGAACATGGATATGTCTACACAGCCATCTGGATGAACATGGAAATATCTACACCGCGATCTCTATGAACACGGAAATATCTACACCGCTATCTGTGTAAACATGCATACATCTTCACCGCTATCTGTATAAACATGGAAATATCTACACCGCTATCTGTATGAACATGGAAATATCTACACCGCTATCTGTTTGAACATGAAAATATCTAAACCCCTATCTGCATGAAAATAGAAATATCTACACAGCTATCTGCATATACATGGAAATATCTACAAAGCTATGTCTATACACTTGGAAATATTGACACCGCTATATCTATAAACATGCAAATATCTACAGCGCCATCTGTATGAACATGGAAATATTTGCACCGCCATCTGTATGAACATATATATATCTACACCGCCAACTGCTTAAAGATGGTGATATCTTCACCGCTCTCTGTATAAACTTGGAAATATCTACACCGCTTTATGTATAAACATGGAAATATCTACACCGCTACCTGTATAAACATGGAAATATCTACACCGCTACCAGTATAAACATGGAAATATCAGCACCGCTATCTGTATGAACATGGAAATACCTACACCGCTATCTGTATGAACATGGAAATATCTACACCGCTATCTGTTTGAACATGTAAATATCTAAACCGCTATCTGCATGAAAATGGAAATATCTACACAGCTATCTGCATATTCATGGAAATATCTACACAGCTATCTCTTTACACATGGAAATAACTACACCGCTATCTGTATGAATATGGAAATATCTTCACCGCCATCTGTATGAACATGGATATATTTACACAGCCATCTGGATGAACATGGAAATATCTACACCGCTATCTGTATGAACATGGAAATATCTACACCGCTATCTTTGTAAACATGCATACATCTTCACCGCCATCTGTATAAACATGGAAATATCTACACTGCTATCTGCATGAACATGGAAATAACTACACCGCTATCTGTTTGAACATGGAAATATCTACACCGATGTCTGCATGAAAATGGAAATATCTACACAGCGATCTGCATATACATGGAAATATCTACAAAGCTATCTCTTTACACATGGAAATAACTACAGCGCTATCTCTATAAACATGCAAATATCTACACCGCCATCTGTATGAACATGGAAATATCTGCACCGCCATCTGTATCAAGATATAAATATCTACACCCCCATCTATATTAAGATGGAGATATCTACACCGCTATCTGTATAAACTTGGAAATATCTACACCGCTATATGTACAAACATGGAAATATCTACACCGCTATCTGTATAAACATGGAAATATCTACACCGCTACCAGTATAAACATGGAAATATCAGCACCGCTATCTGTATGAACATGGAAATATCTACACCGCTATCTCTATGAACATGGAAATATCTACACCGCTATCTGTATGAACATGGAAATAGCTGCACCGCTATCTGTATGAACATGGAAATATCTACACCACTACCTGTATGAAAATGGAAGTATCTACACCGCTATCTGTATGAAAATGGATATATCTACACAGCCTTCTGGATGACCATGGAAATATAAACACCGCTATCTGTATGAACATGGAAATATCTACACCGCTATCTGTGTAAATATGCATACATCTTCACCGCAATCTGTATAAACATGGAAATATCTACACTGCTATTTGTATGGACTTGGAAATAGCTGCACCGCTATCTGTATGAACATGGAAATATCTACACCACTACCTGTATGAAAATGGAAGTATCTACACCGCTATCTGTATGAACATGGATATATCTACACAGCCTTCTGGATGAACATGGAAATATCTACACCGCTATCTGTATGAACATGGAAATATCTACACCGCTATCTGTATAAACATGGAAATATCTACACCGCTACCTGTATAAACATGGAAATATCTACACCGCCATCTGTATGAGCATGGAAATATCTGCACCGCCAACTGTATGAACATATAACTATCTACACCGCCATCTTTATTAAGATGGAGATATCTACACCGCTATCTGTATAAACATGGAAATATCTACACCGCTATCTGTATAAACATGGAAATATCTACACCGCTACCTGTATAAACATGGAAATATCAGCACTGCAATCTGTATGAACATGGAAATATCTACACCGCTATCTGTATGAACATGGAAATATCTACACCGCTATCTGTATGAACATGGAAATATCTATACCGCTATCTGTGTAAATATGCATACATCTTCACCGCAATCTGTATAAACATGGAAATATCTACACCGCTACCTGTATGAACATGGAAATATCTACACCGCTATCTGTTTGAACATGGAAATATCTACACCGCTATCTGTGTAAACATGCATACATCTTCACCGCTATCTGTATAAACATGGAAATATCTACACTGCTATCTGTATGAACATGGAAATATCTACACTGCTATCTGTTTGAACATGGAAATATCTACACCGCTATCTGCATGAAAATGGAAATATCTATACTGCTATCTGCATATACATGGAAATATCTACTCAGCTATCTCTTTGCACATGGAAATAACTACACCGCTATGTGTATGAACATGGAAATATCTACACCGCCATCTGTATGAACATGGAAATATCTGCACCGCCATCTGTATGAACATATAACTATCTACACCGCCATCTTTATTAAGATGGAGATGTCTACACCGCTATCTGTATGAACATGGAAATATCTTCACCGCTATCTGTATGAACATGGAAATATCTACACCGCTATCTGTGTAAATATGCATACATCTTCACCGCAATCTGTATAAACATGGAAATATCTACACCGCTACCTGTATGAACATGGAAATATCTACACCACTATCTGTTTGAACATGGGAATATCTACACCGCTATCTGTGTAAACATGCATACATCTTCACCGCTATCTGTATAAACATGGAAATATCTACACTGCTATCTGTATGAAAATGGAAATATCTACACCGCTATCTGTATGAACATGGAAATATGTACACGGCTATCTGTATGAACATGGAAATATCTGCACCGCTATCTGTATGAACATGGATATATCTACACAGCCATCTGGATGAACATGGAAATATCTACACCGCTATCTGTATGAACATGGAAATATCTACACCGTTATCTGTAAGAACATGGATATATCTACACAGCCATCTGGATGAACATGGAAATATCTACACCGCTATCTGTGTAAACATGCATACATCTTCACCGCTATCTGTATAAACATGGAAATATCTACACCGCTATCTGAACATGGAAATATCTACACCGCTATCTGTATGAACATGGAAATATCTACACTGCTATCTGTTTGAACATGGAAATATCTACACCGCTATCTGCATGAAAATGGAAATATCTATACTGCTATCTGCATATACATGGAAATATCTACTCAGCTATCTCTTTGCACATGGAAATAACTACACCGCTATCTGTATGAAAATGGAAATATCTACACCGCTATCTGTATTAACATGGAAATATCTGCACCGCCAACTTTATGAACATATAAATAACTACACCGCCATCTTTATTAACATGGAGATATCTACACCGCTATCTGTATAAACATTTAAATATCTACACCGCTATCTGTAGAAACATGGAAATATCTACACCACTATCTGTATAAACATGGAAATATCTACACCGCTACCTGTATAAACATGGAAATATCAGCACCGCTATCTGTATGAACATGGAAATATGTACACCGCTATCTGTATGAACATGGAAATATCTACACCGCTGTCTGTATGAACATGGAAATATCTACACCGCTATCTGTACGAACGTGGAAATATCTACACCGCTATCTGTTTGAACATGGAAATATCTACACCGCTGTCTGCATGAAAATGGAAATATCTACACAGCTATCTGCATATACATGGAAATATCTACACAGCTACCTCTTTACACATGCAAATAACTACACCGCAATCTCTATAAACTTGGAAATATCTACACTGCCATCTGTATGCACATGGAAATATCTGCACTACCATCTGTATGAACATATAAACATCTACACAGCCATCTGTATTAAGAAGGAGATATCTACACCGCTATCTGTATAAACATGGAAATATCTACACTGCTATCTGTATAAACATGGAAATATCTACACCGCTATCTGTATAAACATGGAAATATCTACACCGCTACCTGTATAAACATGGAAATATCAGCACCGCTATCGGTATGAACATGGAAATATCTACACCGCTATCTGTATGAACATGGAAATATCTACCCCGCTATCTGTATGAACATGGAAATATATTCACCGTCATCTGTATGAACATGGATATATCTACACAGCCATCTGTATGAACATGGAAATATCTACACCGCTATCTGTATGAACATGGAAATATCTACACAGCTGTCTGTATGAACATGGAAATATCTTCACCGCCATCTGTATGAACATGGATATGTCTACACAGCCATCTGGATGAACATGGAAATATCTACACCGCGATCTGTATGAACATGGAAATATCTACACCGCTATCTGTGTAAACATGCATACATCTTCACCGCTATCTGTATAAACATGTAAATATCTAAACCGCTATCTGTATGAACATGGAAATATCTAAACCGCTATCTGCTTGAACATGGAAATATCTAAACCGATATCTTCATGAAAATGGAAATATCCACACAGCTATCTGCGTATACATGGAAATATCTACACAGCTATCTCTTTACACATGGAAATAACTACACCGCTATCTGTATGAACATGGAAACATCTACACCGCTATCTGTATGAACATAGAAAAATCTACACCGCTACCTGTATGAACATGGAATTATCTACACCGCTACCTGTATGAACATGGAAATATCTACACCGCTATCTGTATGAACATGGAAATATCTACACCGCTATCTGAACATTGTAATATCTACACTGCCATCTGTATGAACATGGAAATATCTGCACCGCCATCTGTTTGAACATATAAATATCCACACCAACATCTGTATTAAGATGGAGCTATCTATACCGCTATCTCAATAAACATGGAAATATCTACACCGCTATCTGTATAAACATGGAAATATCTACACCGCTATCTGTATAAACATGGAAATGTCTACACCGCTACCTGTATAAACATGGAAATATCAGCACCGTTATCTGTATGAACATGGAAATATCTACACCGCTATCTGTATGAACATGGAAATATCTACAACGCTATCTGTATGAACATGGAAATATATACAAAGCTATCTGAATGAACATGGAAATACCTACACCGCTATCTGTTTGAACATGTAAATATCTACACCGCTAACTGCATGAAAATGGAAATATCTACAAAGCTATCTGCATATACATGGAAATATACACACAGCTATCTCTTTACACATGGAAATAACTACACCGCTATCTGTATGAACATGGAAATATCTACACCGCCATCTGTATGAACATGGAAATATCTGCACCGCCATCATTATGAACATATAAATATCTACACCGCCATCTGTATTGAGAAGGAGATATCTACACCGCTATCTGCATAAACATGGAAATATCTACACCGCTGCCTGTATAAACATGGAAATATCAGCACCGCTATCTGTATGAACATGGAAATATCTACACCGCTACCTGTATGAACATGGAAATATCTACACCGCTATCTGTATGAACATGGAAATATCTACACCGCTATCTGTATGAACATGGAAATATCTACACCGCTATCTGTATGAACATGGATATAACTACACAGCCATCTGGATGAACATGGAAATATCTACACCGCTATCTGTATGAACATGGAAATATGTACACGGCTATCTGTATGAACATGGAAATATCTACACCGCTATCTGTATGAACATGGATATATCTACACAGCCATCTGGATGAACATGGAAATATCTACACCGCTATCTGTATGAACATGGAAATATCTGCACCGTTATCTGTAAGAACATGGATATATCTACACAGCCATCTGGATGAACATGGAAATATCTACACCGCTATCTGTTTAAACATGCATACATCTTCACCGCTATCTGTATAAACATGGAAATATCTACACCGCTATCTGAACATGGAAATATCTACACCGCTATCTCTATGAACATGGAAATATCTACACTGCTATCTGTTTGAACATGGAAATATCTACACCGCTATCTGCATGAAAATGGAAATATCTATACTGCTATCTGCATATACATGGAAATATCTACTCAGCTATCTCTTTGCACATGGAAATAACTACACCGCTATCTGTATGAACATGGAAATATCTACACCGCCATCTGTATGAACATGGAAATATCTGCACCGCCAACTTTATGAACATATAAATAACTACACCGCCATCTTTATTAACATGGAGATATCTACACCGCTATCTGTATAAATATTTAAATATCTACACCGCTATCTGTATAAACATGGAAATATCTACACCGCTATCTGTATAAACACGGAAATATCTACACCGCTACCTGTATAAACATGGAAATATCAGCACCGCTATCTGTATGAACATGGAAATATCTACACCGCTATCTGTATGAACATGGAAATATCTACACCGCTATCTGTATGAACATGGAAATATCTACACCGCTATCTGTATGAACGTGGAAATATCTACACCGCTATCTGTTTGAACATGGAAATATCTACACCGCTGTCTGCATGAAAATGGAAATATCTACACAGCTATCTGCATATACATGGAAATATCTACACAGCTACCTCTTTACACATGCAAATAACTACACCGCAATCTCTATAAACTTGGAAATATCTACACTGCCATCTGTATGCACATGGAAATATCTGCACTACCATCTGTATGAACATATAAACATCTACACAGCCATCTGTATTAAGAAGGAGATATCTACACCGCTATCTGTATAAACATGGAAATATCTACACCGCTATCTGTATAAACATGGAAATACCTACACCGCTATCTGTATAAACATGGAAATATCTACACCGCTACCTGTATAAACATGGAAATATCAGCACCGCTATCGGTATGAACATGGAAATATCTACACCGCTATCTGTATGAACATGGAAATATCTACACCGCTATCTGTATGAACATGGAAATATATTCACGGTCATCTGTATGAACATGGATATATCTACACAGCCATCTGTATGAACATGGAAATATCTACACCGCTATCTGTATGAACATGGAAATATCTACACCGCTGTCTGTATGAACACGGAAATATCTTCACCGCCATCTGTATGAACATGGATATGTCTACACAGCCATCTGGATGAACATGGAAATATCTACACCGCGATCTGTATGAACATGGAAATATCTACACCGCTATCTGTGTAAACATGCATACATCTTCACCGCTATCTGTATAAACATGTAAATATCTAAACCGCTATATGTATGAACATGGAAATATCTAAACCGCTATCTGTTTGAACATGGAAATATCTAAACCGCTATCTGCATGAAAATGGAAATATCCACACAGCTATCTGCATATACATGGAAATATCTACACAGCTATCTCTTTACACATGGAAATAACTACACCGCTATCTGTATGAACATGGAAATATCTACACCGCTATCTGTATGAACATAGAAAAATCTACACCGCTACCTGTATGAACATGGAATTATCTACACCGCTATCTGTATGAACATGGAAATAACTACACCGCTATCTGTATGAACATGGAAATATCTACACCGCTATCTGAACATGGAAATATCTACACCGCCATCTGTATGAACATGGAAATATCTGCACCGCCATCTGTATGAACATATAAATATCTACACCAACATCTGTATTAAGATGGAGCTATCTATACCGCTATCTCAATAAACATGGAAATATCTACACCGCTATCTGTATAAACATGGAAATGTCTTCACCGCTACCTGTATAAACATGGAAATATCAGCACCGCTATCTGTATGAACATGGAAATATCTACACCGCTATCTGTATGAACATGGAAATATCTACAACGCTATCTGTATGAACATGGAAATATATACAAAGCTATCTGAATGAACATGGAAATACCTACACCGCTATCTGAACATGTAAATATCTACACCGCTAACTGCATGAAAATGGAAATATCTACAAAGCTATCTGCATATACATGGAAATATATACACAGCTATCGCTTTACACATGGAAATAACTACACCGCTATATCTATAAACATGGAAATATCTACACCACCATCTGTATGAACATGGAAATATCTGCACAGCCATCTGTATGAACATATAAATATCTACACCGCCATCTGTATTAAGGAGATATCTACACCGCTATCTGTATAAACATGGAAATATCTACACCGCTGCCTGTATAAACATGGAAATATCAGCACCGCTATCTGTATGAACATGGAAATATCTACACCGCTATCTGAACATGGAAATATCTACACCGCTATCTGTATGAACATGGAAATATCTACACTGCTATCTGTTTGAACATGGAAATATCTACACCGCTATCTGCATGAAAATGGAAATATCTATACTGCTATCTGCATATACATGGAAATATCTACTCAGCTATCTCTTTGCACATGGAAATAACTACACCGCTATCTGTATGAACATGGAAATATCTACACCGCCATCTGTATGAGCATGGAAATATCTGCACCGCCAACTGTATGAACATATAACTATCTACACCGCCATCTTTATTAAGATGGAGATATCTACACCGCTATCTGTATAAACATGGAAATATCTACACTGCTATCTGTATAAACATGGAAATATCTACACCGCTATCTGTATAAACATGGAAATATCTACACCGCTACCTGTATAAACATGGAAATATCAGCACCGCAATCTGTATGAACATGGAAATATCTACACCGCTATCTGTATGAACATGGAAATATCTACACCGCTATCTGTATGAACATGGAAATATCTATACCGCTATCTGTGTAAATATGCATACATCTTCACCGCAATCTGTATAAACATGGAAATATCTACACCGCTACCTGTATGAACATGGAAATATCTACACCGCTATCTGTTTGAACATGGAAATATCTACACCGCTATCTGTGTAAACATGCATACATCTTCACCGCTATCTGTATAAACATGGAAATATCTACACTGCTATCTGTATGAAAATGGAAATATCTACACCGTTATCTGTATGAACATGGAAATATGTACACGGCTATCTGTATGAACATGGAAATATCTACACCGCTATCTGTATGAACATGGATATATCTACACAGCCATCTGGATGAACATGGAAATATCTACACCGCTATCTGTATGAACATGGAAATATCTACACCGTTATCTGTAAGAACATGGATATATCTACACAGCCATCTGGATGAACATGGAAATATCTACACCGCTATCTGTGTAATCATGCATACATCTTCACCGCTATCTGTATAAACATGGAAATATCTACACCGCTATCTGAACATGGAAATATCTGCACCGCTATCTGTATGAACATGGAAATATCTACACTGCTATCTGTTTGAACATGGAAATATCTACACCGCTATCTGCATGAAAATGGAAATATCTATACTGCTATCTGCATATACATGGAAATATCTACTCAGCTATCTCTTTGCACATGGAAATAACTACACCGATATGTGTATGAACATGGAAATATCTACACCGCCATCTGTATGAACATGGAAATATCTGCACCGCCAACTGTATGAACATATAACTATCTACACCGCCATCTTTATTAAGATGGAGATGTCTACACCGCTATCTGTATAAACATGGAAATATCTACACCGCTATCTGTATAAACATGGAAATATCTACACCGCTATCTGTATAAACGTGGAAATATCTACACCGCTACCTGTATAAACATGGAAATATCAGCACCGCAATCTGTATGAACATGGAAATATCTACACCGCTATCTGTATGAACATGGAAATATCTACACCGCTATCTGTATGAACATGGAAATATCTACACCGCTATCTGTGTAAATATGCATACATCTTCACCGCAATCTGTATAAACATGGAAATATCTACACCGCTACCTGTTTGAACATGGAAATATCTACACCGCTATCTGTGTAAACATGCATACATCTTCACCGCTATCTGTATAAACATGGAAATATCTACACTGCTATCTGTATGAAAATGGAAATATCTACTCCGCTATCTGTATGAACATGGAAATATGTACACTGCTATCTGTATGAACATGGAAATATCTACACCACTATCTGTATGAACATGGATATATCTACACAGCCATCTGGATGAACATGGAAATATCTACACCGCTATCTGTATGAACATGGAAATATCTACACCGTTATCTGTAAGAACATGGATATATCTACACAGCCATCTGGATGAACATGGAAATATCTACACCGCTATCTGTGTAAACATGCATACATCTTCACCGCTATCTGTATAAACATGGAAATATCTACACCGCTATCTGAACATGGAAATATCTACACCGCTATCTGTATGAACATGGAAATATCTACACTGCTATCTGTTTGAACATGGAAATATCTACACCGCTATCTGCATGAAAATGGAAATATCTATACTGCTATCTGCATATACATGGAAATATCTACTCAGCTATCTCTTTGCACATGGAAATAACTACACCGCTATCTGTATGAACATAGAAATATCTACACCGCCATCTGTATGAACATGGAAATATCTGCACCGCCAACTGTATGAACATATAACTATCTACACCGCAATCTTTATTAAGATGGAGATATCTACACCGCTATGTGTATAAACATGGAAATATCTACACCGCTATCTGTATGAACATGGAAATATCTACACCGCTATCTGTATGAACATGGAAATATCTACACCGCTATCTGTATGAACATGGAAATATCTACACCGCTATCTGTGTAAATATGCATACATCTTCACCGCAATCTGTATAAACATGGAAATATCTACACCGCTACCTGTATGAACATGGAAATATCTACACAGCTATCTGTTTGAACATGGAAATATCTACACCGCTATCTGTGTAAACATGCATACATCTTCACCGCTATCTGTATAAACATGGAAATATCTACACTGCTATCTGTATGAAAATGGAAATATCTACACCGCTATCTGTATGAACATGGAAATATGAACACGGCTATCTGTATGAACATGGAAATATCTGCACCGCTATCTGTATGAACATGGATATATCTACACAGCCATCTGGATGAACATGGAAATATCTACACCGCTATCTGTATGAACATGGAAATATGTACACCGTTATCTGTAAGAACATGGATATATCTACACAGCCATCTGGATGAACATGGAAATATCTACACCGCTATCTGTGTAAACATGCATACATCTTCACCGCTATCTGTATAAACATGGAAATATCTACACCGCTATCTGAACATGGAAATATCTACACCGCTATCTGTATGAACATGGAAATATCTGCACCGCCATCTGTATGAACATATAAATATCTACACCGCCATCTGTATTAAGAAGGAGATATCTACACCGCTATCTGTATAAACATGGAAATATCTACACCGCTGCCTGTATAAACATGGAAATATCAGCACCGCTATCTGTATGAACATGGAAATATCTACACCGCTACCTGTATGAACATGGAAATATCTACACCGCTATCAGTTTGAACATGGAAATATCTACACCGCTATCTGTATGACCATGGAAATATCTACACCGCTATCTGTATGAACATGGAAATATCTACACCGCTATCTGTATGAACATGGATATAACTACACAGCCATCTGGTTGAACATGGAAATATCTACACCGCTATCTGTATGAACATGGAAATATCTTCACCGCCATCTGTATGAACATGGATATGTCTTCACAGCCATCTGGATGAACATGGAAATATCTACACCGCTATCTGTATGAACATGGAAATATCTACACCGCTATCTGTATGAACATGGAAATATCTTCAACGCCGTCTGTATGAACATGGAAATATCTTCACCGCCATCTGTATGAACATGGATATGTCTACACAGCCATCTGGATGAACATGGAAATATCTACACCGCGATCTGTATGAACATGGAAATATCTATTCCGCTATCTGTGTAAACATGCATACATCTTCACCGCTATCTGTATAAACATGGAAATATCTGCACCGCTATCTCAATTAACATGGAAATATCTACACCGCCATCTGTTTGAACATGGAAATATCTAAACCGCTATCTGCATGAAAATGGAAATATCCACACAGCTATCTGCATATACATGGAAATATCTACACAGCTATCTCTTTACACATGGAAATAACTACACCGCTATCTGTATGAACATGGAAATATCTACACCGCTATCTGTATGAACATAGAAAAATCTACACCGCTACCTGTATGAACATGGAATTATCTACACCGCTATCTGTATGAACATGGAAATATCTACACCGCTATCTGTATGAACATGGAAATATCTACACCGCTATCTGAACATGGAAATATCTACACCGCCATCGGTATGAACATGGAAATATCTGCACCGCCATCTGTATGAACATATAAATATCTACACCAACATCTGTATTAAGATGGAGCTATCTATACCGCTATCTCAATAAACATGGAAATATCTACACCGCTATCTGTATAAACATGGAAATATCTACACCGCTATCTGTATAAACATGGAAATGTCTACACCGCTACCTGTATAAACATGGAAATATCAGCACCGCTATCTGTATGAACATGGAAATATCTACACCGCTATCTGTATGAACATGGAAATATCTACAACGCTATCTGTATGAACATGGAAATATCTACAAAGCTATCTGAATGAACATGGAAATACCTACACCGCTATCTGTTTGAACATGTAAATATCTACACCGCTAACTGCATGAAAATGGAAATATCTACAAAGCTATCTGCATATACAAGGAAATATATACACAGCTATCTCTTTACACATGGAAATAACTACACCGCTATATCTATAAACATGGAAATATCTACACCACCATCTGTATGAACATGGAAATATCTGCACCGCCATCTGTATGAACATATAAATATCTACACCGCCATCTGTATTAAGGAGATATCTACACCGCTATCTGTATAAACATGGAAATATCTACACCGCTGCCTGTATAAACATGGAAATATCAGCACCGCTATCTGTATGAACATGGAAATATCTACACCGCTACCTGTATGAACATGGAAATATCTACACCGCTATCTGTATGAACATGGAAATATCTACACCGCTATCTGTATGAACATGGAAATATCTACACCGCTATCTGTATGAACATGGAAATATCTACACCGCTATCTGTATGAACATGGATATAACTACACAGCCATCTGGATGAACATGGAAATATCTACACCGCTATCTGTATGAACATGGAAATATCTTCACCGCCATCTGTATGAACATGGATATGTCTACACAGCCATCTGGATGAACATGGAAATATCTACACCGCTATCTGCATGAAAATGGAAATATCTATACTGCTATCTGCATATACATGGAAATATCTACTCAGCTATCTCTTTGCACATGGAAATAACTACACCGCTATCTGTATGAACATAGAAATATCTACACCGCCATCTGTATGAACATGGAAATATCTGCACCGCCAACTGTATGAACATATAACTATCTACACCGCAATCTTTATTAAGATGGAGATATCTACACCGCTATGTGTATAAACATGGAAATATCTACACCGCTATCTGTATGAACATGGAAATATCTACACCGCTATCTGTATGAACATGGAAATATCTACACCGCTATCTGTATGAACATGGAAATATCTACACCGCTATCTGTGTAAATATGCATACATCTTCACCGCAATCTGTATAAACATGGAAATATCTACACCGCTACCTGTATGAACATGGAAATATCTACACCGCTATCTGTTTGAACATGGAAATATCTACACCGCTATCTGTGTAAACATGCATACATCTTCACCGCTATCTGTATAAACATGGAAATATCTACACTGCTATCTGTATGAAAATGGAAATATCTACACCGCTATCTGTATGAACATGGAAATATGTACACGGCTATCTGTATGAACATGGAAATATCTGCACCGCTATCTGTATGAACATGGATATATCTACACAGCCATCTGGATGAACATGGAAATATCTACACCGCTATCTGTATGAACATGGCAATATCTACACCGTTATCTGTAAGAACATGGATATATCTACACAGCCATCTGGATGAACATGGAAATATCTACACCGCTATCTGTGTAAACATGCATACATCTTCACCGCTATCTGTATAAACATGGAAATATCTACACCGCTATCTGAACATGGAAATATCTACACCGCTATCTGTATGAACATGGAAATATCTACACTGCTATCTGTTTGAACATGGAAATATCTACACCGCTATCTGCATGAAAATGGAAATATCTATACTGCTATCTGCATATACATGGAAATATCTACTCAGCTATCTCTTTGCACATGGAAACAACTACACCGCTATCTGTATGAAAATGGAAATATCTACACCGCTATCTGTATTAACATGGAAATATCTGCACCGCCAACTTTATGAACATATAAATAACTACACCGCCATCTTTATTAACATGGAGATATCTACACCGCTATCTTTATAAACATTTAAATATCTACACCGCTATCTGTAGAAACATGGAAATATCTACACCACTATCTGTATAAACATGGAAATATCTACACCGCTACCTGTATAAACATGGAAATATCAGCACCGCTATCTGTATGAACATGGAAATAGCTACACCGCTATCAGTATGAACATGGAAATATCTACACCGCCATCTGTATGAACATGGAAATATCTGCACCGCCAACTGTATGAACATATAACTATCTACACCGCCATCTTTATTAAGATGGAGATGTCTACACCGCTATCTGTATAAACATGGAAATATCTACACCGCTATCTGTATAAACATGGAAATATCTACACCGCTATCTGTATAAACGTGGAAATATCTACACCGCTACCTGTATAAACATGGAAATATCAGCACCGCAATCTGTATGAACATGGAAATATCTACACCGCTATCTGTATGAACATGGAAATATCTACACCGCTATCTGTATGAACATGGAAATATCTACACCGCTATCTGTGTAAATATGCATACATCTTCACCGCAATCTGTATAAACATGGAAATATCTACACCGCTACCTGTTTGAACATGGAAATATCTACACCGCTATCTGTGTAAACATGCATACATCTTCACCGCTATCTGTATAAACATGGAAATATCTACACTGCTATCTGTATGAAAATGGAAATATCTACTCCGCTATCTGTATGAACATGGAAATATGTACACTGCTATCTGTATGAACATGGAAATATCTACACCACTATCTGTATGAACATGGATATATCTACACAGCCATCTGGATGAACATGGAAATATCTACACCGCTATCTGTATGAACATGGAAATATCTACACCGTTATCTGTAAGAACATGGATATATCTACACAGCCATCTGGATGAACATGGAAATATCTACACCGCTATCTGTGTAAACATGCATACATCTTCACCGCTATCTGTATAAACATGGAAATATCTACACCGCTATCTGAACATGGAAATATCTACACCGCTATCTGTATGAACATGGAAATATCTACACTGCTATCTGTTTGAACATGGAAATATCTACACCGCTATCTGCATGAAAATGGAAATATCTATACTGCTATCTGCATATACATGGAAATATCTACTCAGCTATCTCTTTGCACATGGAAATAACTACACCGCTATCTGTATGAACATAGAAATATCTACACCGCCATCTGTATGAACATGGAAATATCTGCACCGCCAACTGTATGAACATATAACTATCTACACCGCAATCTTTATTAAGATGGAGATATCTACACCGCTATGTGTATAAACATGGAAATATCTACACCGCTATCTGTATGAACATGGAAATATCTACACCGCTATCTGTATGAACATGGAAATATCTACACCGCTATCTGTATGAACATGGAAATATCTACACCGCTATCTGTGTAAATATGCATACATCTTCACCGCAATCTGTATAAACATGGAAATATCTACACCGCTACCTGTATGAACATGGAAATATCTACACCGCTATCTGTTTGAACATGGAAATATCTACACCGCTATCTGTGTAAACATGCATACATCTTCACCGCTATCTGTATAAACATGGAAATATCTACACTGCTATCTGTATGAAAATGGAAATATCTACACCGCTATCTGTATGAACATGGAAATATGTACACGGCTATCTGTATGAACATGGAAATATCTGCACCGCTATCTGTATGAACATGGATATATCTACACAGCCATCTGGATGAACATGGAAATATCTACACCGCTATCTGTATGAACATGGAAATATCTACACCGTTATCTGTAAGAACATGGATATATCTACACAGCCATCTGGATGAACATGGAAATATCTACACCGCTATCTGTGTAAACATGCATACATCTTCACCGCTATCTGTATAAACATGGAAATATCTACACCGCTATCTGAACATGGAAATATCTACACCGCTATCTGTATGAACATGGAAATATCTACACTGCTATCTGTTTGAACATGGAAATATCTACACCGCTATCTGCATGAAAATGGAAATATCTATACTGCTATCTGCATATACATGGAAATATCTACTCAGCTATCTCTTTGCACATGGAAACAACTACACCGCTATCTGTATGAACATGGAAATATCTACACCGCTATCTGTATTAACATGGAAATATCTGCACCGCCAACTTTATGAACATATAAATAACTACACCGCCATCTTTATTAACATGGAGATATCTACACCGCTATCTGTATAAACGTTTAAATATCTACACCGCTATCTGTAGAAACATGGAAATATCTACACCACTATCTGTATAAACATGGAAATATCTACACCGCTACCTGTATAAACATGGAAATATCAGCACCGCTATCTGTATGAACATGGAAATATCTACACCGCTATCTGTATGAACATGGAAATATCTACACCGCTGTCTGTATGAACATGGAAATATCTACACCGCTATCTGTATGAACGTGGAAATATCTACACCGCTATCTGTTTGAACATGGAAATATCTACACCGCTGTCTGCATGAAAATGGAAATATCTACACAGCTATCTGCATATACATGAAAATATCTACACAGCTACCTCTTTACACATGCAAATAACTACACCGCAATCTCTATAAACTTGGAAATATCTACACTGCCATCTGTATGCACATGGAAATATCTGCACTACCATCTGTATGAACATATAAACATCTACACAGCCATCTGTATTAAGAAGGAGATATCTACACCGCTATCTGTATAAACATGGAAATATCTACACCGCTATCTGTATAAACATGGAAATATCTACACCGCTATCTGTATAAACATGGAAATATCTACACCGCTACTTGTATAAACATGGAAATATCAGCACCGCTATCGGTATGAACATGGAAATATCTACACCGCTATCTGTATGAACATGGAAATATCTACCCCGCTATCTGTATGAACATGGAAATATATTCACCGTCATCTGTATGAACATGGATATATCTACACAGCCATCTGTATGAACATTAAAATATCTACACCGCTATCTGTATGAACATGGAAATATCTACACAGCTGTCTGTATGAACATGGAAATATCTTCACCGCCATCTGTTTGAACATGGATATGTCTACACAGCCATCTGGATGAACATGGAAATATCTACACCGCGATCTGTATGAACATGGAAATATCTACACCGCTATCTGTGTAAACATGCATACATCTTCACCGCTATCTGTATAAACATGTAAATATCTAAACCGCTCTCTGTATGAACATGGAAATATCTAAACCGCTATCTGCTTGAACATGGAAATATCTAAACCGCTATCTGCATGAAAATGGAAATATCCACACAGCTATCTGCGTATACATGGAAATATCTACACAGCTATCTCTTTACACATGGAAATAACTACACCGCTATCTGTATGAACATGGAAATATCTACACCGCTATCTGTATGAACATAGAAAAATCTACACCGCTACCTGTATGAACATGGAATTATCTACACCGCTATCTGTATGAACATGGAAATATCTACACCGCTATCTGTATGAACATGGAAATATCTACACCGCTATCTGAACATGGAAATATCTACACCGCCATCTGTATGAACATGGAAATATCTGCACCGCCATCTGTTTGAACATATAAATATCTACACCAACATCTGTATTAAGATGGAGCTATCTATACCGCTATCTCAATAAACATGGAAATATCTACACCGCTATCTGTATAAACATGGAAATATCTACACCGCTATCTGTATAAACATGGAAATGTCTACACCGCTACCTGTATAAACATGGAAATATCAGCACCGCTATCTGTATGAACATGGAAATATCTACACCGCTATCTGTATGAACATGGAAATATCTACAACGCTATCTGTATGAACATGGAAATATATACAAAGCTATCTGAATGAACATGGAAATACCTACACCGCTATCTGTTTGAACATGTAAATATCTACACCGCTAACTGCATGAAAATGGAAATATCTACAAAGCTATCTGCATATACATGGAAATATATACACAGCTATCTCATTACACATGGAAATAACTACACCGCTATATCTATAAACATGGAAATATCTACACCACCATCTGTATGAACATGGAAATATCTGCACCGCCATCTGTATGAACATATAAATATCTACACCGCCATCTGTATTGAGAAGGAGATATCTACACCTCTATCTGTATAAACATGGAAATATCTACACCGCTGCCTGTATAAACATGGAAATATCAGCACCGCTATCTGAATGAACATGGAAATATCTACACCGCTACCTGTATGAACATGGAAATATCTACACCGCTATCTGTATGAACATGGAAATATCTACACCGCTATCTGTATGAACATGGAAATATCTACACCGCTATCTGTATGAACATGGATATAACTACACAGCCATCTGGATGAACATGGAAATATCTACACCGCTATCTGTATGAACATGGAAATATGTACACGGCTATCTGTATGAACATGGAAATATCTACACCGCTATCTGTATGAACATGGATATATCTACACAGCCATCTGGATGAACATGGAAATATCTACACCGCTATCTGTATGAACATGGAAATATCTGCACCGTTATCTGTAAGAACATGGATATATCTACACAGCCATCTGGATGAACATGGAAATATCTACACCGCTATCTGTGTAAACATGCATACATCTTCACAGCTATCTGTATAAACATGGAAATATCTACACCGCTATCTGAACATGGAAATATCTACACCGCTATCTGTATGAACATGGAAATATCTACACTGCTATCTGTTTGAACATGGAAATATCTACACCGCTATCTGCATGAAAATGGAAATATCTATACTGCTATCTGCATATACATGGAAATATCTACTCAGCTATCTCTTTGCACATGGAAATAACTACACCGCTATCTGTATGAACATGGAAATATCTACACCGCCATCTGTATGAACATGGAAATATCTGCACCGCCAACTTTATGAACATATAAATAACTACACCGCCATCTTTATTAACATGGAGATATCTACACCGCTATCTGTATAAACATTTAAATATCTAAACCGCTATCTGTATAAACATGGAAATATCCACACCGCTATCTGTATAAACATGGAAATATCTACACCGCTACCTGTATAAACATGGAAATATCAGCACCGCTATCTGTATGAACATGGAAATATCTACACCGCTATCTGTATGAACATGGAAATATCTACACCGCTATCTGTATGAACATGGAAATATCTACACCGCTATCTGTATGAACGTGGAAATATCTACACCGCTATCTGTTTGAACATGGAAATATCTACACCGCTGTCTGCATGAAAATGGAAATATCTACACAGCTATCTGCATATACATGGAAATATCTACACAGCTACCTCTTTACACATGCAAATAACTACACCGCAATCTCTATAAACATGGAAATATCTACACCGCTATCTGTATAAACATGGAAATATCTACACCGCTACCTGTATAAACATGGAAATATCAGCACCGCTATCGGTATGAACATGGAAATATCTACACCGCTATCTGTATGAACATGGAAATATCTACACCGCTATCTGTATGAACATGGAAATATATTCACCGTCATCTGTATGAACATGGATATATCTACACAGCCATCTGTATGAACATGGAAATATCTACACCGCTATCTGTATGAACATGGAAATATCTACACCGCTGTCTGTATGAACACGGAAATATCTTCACCGCCATCTGTATGAACATGGATATGTCTACACAGCCATCTGGATGAACATGGAAATATCTACACCGCGATCTGTATGAACATGGAAATATCTACACCGCTATCTGTGTAAACATGCATACATCTTCACCGCTATCTGTATAAACATGTAAATATCTAAACCGCTATATGTATGAACATGGAAATATCTAAACCGCTATCTGTTTGAACATGGAAATATCTAAACCGCTATCTGCATGAAAATGGAAATATCCACACAGCTATCTGCATATACATGGAAATATCTACACAGCTATCTCTTTACACATGGAAATAACTACACCGCTATCTGTATGAACATAGAAAAATCTACACCACTACCTGTATGAACATGGAATTATCTACACCGCTATCTGTATGAACATGGAAATATCTACACCGCTATCTGTATGAACATGGAAATATCTACACCGCTATCTGAACATGGAAATATCTACACCGCCATCTGTATGAACATGGAAATATCTGCACCGCCATCTGTATGAACATATAAATATCTACACCAACATCTGTATTAAGATGGAGCTATCTATACCGCTATCTCAATAAACATGGAAATATCAGCACCGCTATCTGTATGAACATGGAAATATCTACACCGCTATCTGTATGAACATGGAAATATCTACAACGCTATCTGTATGAACATGGAAATATATACAAATCTATCTGAATGAACATGGAAATACCTACAACGCTATCTGAACATGTAAATATCTACACCGCTAACTGCATGAAAATGGAAATATCTACAAAGCTATCTGCATATACATGGAAATATATACACAGCTATCTCTTTACACATGGAAATAACTACACCGCTATATCTATAAACATGGAAATATCTACACCACCATCTGTATGAACATGGAAATATCTGCACCGCCATCTGTATGAACATATAAATATCTACACCGCCATCTGTATTAAGAAGGAGATATCTACACCGCTATCTGTATAAACATGGAAATATCTACACCGCTGCCTGTATAAACATGGAAATATCAGCACCGCTATCTGTATGAACATGGAAATATCTACACCGCTACCTGTATGAACATGGAAATATCTACACCGCTATCAGTTTGAACATGGAAATATCTACACCGCTATCTGTATGACCATGGAAATATCTACACCGCTATCTGTATGAACATGGAAATATCTACACCGCTATCTGTATGAACATGGATATAACTACACAGCCATCTGGTTGAACATGGAAATATCTACACCGCTATCTGTATGAACATGGAAATATCTTCACCGCCATCTGTATGAACATGGATATGTCTTCACAGCCATCTGGATGAACATGGAAATATCTACACCGCTATCTGTATGAACATGGAAATATCTACACCGCTATCTGTATGAACATGGAAATATCTTCAACGCCGTCTGTATGAACATGGAAATATCTTCACCGCCATCTGTATGAACATGGATATGTCTACACAGCCATCTGGATGAACATGGAAATATCTACACCGCGATATGTATGAACATGGAAATATCTATTCCGCTATCTGTGTAAACATGCATACATCTTCACCGCTATCTGTATAAACATGGAAATATCTGCACCGCTATCTCAATTAACATGGAAATATCTACACCGCCATCTGTTTGAACATGGAAATATCTAAACCGCTATCTGCATGAAAATGGAAATATCCACACAGCTATCTGCATATACATGGAAATATCTACACAGCTATCTCTTTACACATGGAAATAACTACACCGCTATCTGTATGAACATGGAAATATCTACACCGCTATCTGTATGAACATAGAAAAATCTACACCGCTACCTGTATGAACATGGAATTATCTACACCGCTATCTGTATGAACATGGAAATATCTACACCGCTATCTGTATGAACATGGAAATATCTACACCGCTATCTGAACATGGAAATATCTACACCGCCATCTGTATGAACATGGAAATATCTGCACCGCCATCTGTATGAACATATAAATATCTACACCAACATCTGTATTAAGATGGAGCTATCTATACCGCTATCTCAATAAACATGGAAATTTCTACACCGCTATCTGTATAAACATGGAAATATCTACACCGCTATCTGTATAAACATGGAAATCTCTACACCGCTACCTGTATAAACATGGAAATATCAGCACCGCTATCTGTATGAACATGGAAATATCTACACCGCTATCTGTATGAACATGGAAATATCTACAACGCTATCTGTATGAACATGGAAATATCTACAAAGCTATCTGAATGAACATGGAAATACCTACACCGCTATCTGTTTGAACATGTAAATATCTACACCGCTAACTGCATGAAAATGGAAATATCTACAAAGCTATCTGCATATACAAGGAAATATATACACAGCTATCTCTTTACACATGGAAATAACTACACCGCTATATCTATAAACATGGAAATATCTACACCACCATCTGTATGAACATGGAAATATCTGCACCGCCATCTGTATGAACATATAAATATCTACACAGCCATCTGTATTAAGGAGATATCTACACCGCTATCTGTATAAACATGGAAATATCTACACCGCTGCCTGTATAAACATGGAAATATCAGCACCGCTATCTGTATGAACATGGAAATATCTACACCGCTACCTGTATGAACATGGAAATATCTACACCGCTATCTGTATGAACATGGAAATATCTACACCGCTATCTGTATGAACATGGAAATATCTACACCGCTATCTGTATGAACATGGAAATATCTACACCGCTATCTGTATGAACATGGATATAACTACACAGCCATCTGGATGAACATGGAAATATCTACACCGCTATCTGTATGAACATGGAAATATCTTCACCGCCATCTGTATGAACATGGATATGTCTACACAGCCATCTGGATGAACATGGAAATATCTACACCGCTATCTGCATGAAAATGGAAATATCTATACTGCTATCTGCATATACATGGAAATATCTACTCAGCTATCTCTTTGCACATGGAAATAACTACACCGCTATCTGTATGAACATAGAAATATCTACACCGCCATCTGTATGAACATGGAAATATCTGCACCGCCAACTGTATGAACATATAACTATCTACACCGCAATCTTTATTAAGATGGAGATATCTACACCGCTATGTGTATAAACATGGAAATATCTACACCGCTATCTGTATGAACATGGAAATATCTACACCGCTATCTGTATGAACATGGAAATATCTACACCGCTATCTGTATGAACATGGAAATATCTACACCGCTATCTGTGTAAATATGCATACATCTTCACCGCAATCTGTATAAACATGGAAATATCTACACCGCTACCTGTATGAACATGGAAATATCTACACCGCTATCTGTTTGAACATGGAAATATCTACACCGCTATCTGTGTAAACATGCATACATCTTCACCGCTATCTGTATAAACATGGAAATATCTACACTGCTATCTGTATGAAAATGGAAATATCTACACCGCTATCTGTATGAACATGGAAATATGTACACGGCTATCTGTATGAACATGGAAATATCTGCACCGCTATCTGTATGAACATGGATATATCTACACAGCCATCTGGATGAACATGGAAATATCTACACCGCTATCTGTATGAACATGGCAATATCTACACCGTTATCTGTAAGAACATGGATATATCTACACAGCCATCTGGATGAACATGGAAATATCTACACCGCTATCTGTGTAAACATGCATACATCTTCACCGCTATCTGTATAAACATGGAAATATCTACACCGCTATCTGAACATGGAAATATCTACACCGCTATCTGTATGAACATGGAAATATCTACACTGCTATCTGTTTGAACATGGAAATATCTACACCGCTATCTGCATGAAAATGGAAATATCTATACTGCTATCTGCATATACATGGAAATATCTACTCAGCTATCTCTTTGCACATGGAAACAACTACACCGCTATCTGTATGAAAATGGAAATATCTACACCGCTATCTGTATTAACATGGAAATATCTGCACCGCCAACTTTATGAACATATAAATAACTACACCGCCATCTTTATTAACATGGAGATATCTACACCGCTATCTGTATAAACATTTAAATATCTACACCGCTATCTGTAGAAACATGGAAATATCTACACCACTATCTGTATAAACATGGAAATATCTACACCGCTACCTGTATAAACATGGAAATATCAGCACCGCTATCTGTATGAACATGGAAATATCTACACCGCTATCTGTATGAACATGGAAATATCTACACCGCTGTCTGTATGAACATGGAAATATCTACACCGCTACCTGTATGAACGTGGAAATATCTACACCGCTATTTGTTTGAACATGGAAATATCTACACCGCTGTCTGCATGAAAATGGAAATATCTACACAGCTATCTGCATATACATGGAAATATCTACACAGCTACCTCTTTACACATGCAAATAACTACACCGCAATCTCTATAAACTTGGAAATATCTACACTGCCATCTGTATGCACATGGAAATATCTGCACTACCATCTGTATGAACATATAAACATCTACACAGCCATCTGTATTAAGAAGGAGATATCTACACCGCAATCTGTATAAACATGGAAATATCTACACCGCTATCTGTATAAACATGGAAATATCTACACCGCTATCTGTATAAACATGGAAATATCTACACCGCTACCTGTATAAACATGGAAATATCAGCACCGCTATCGGTATGAACATGGAAATATCTACACCGCTATCTGTATGAACATGGAAATATCTACCCCGCTATCTGTATGAACATGGAAATATATTCACCGTCATCTGTATGAACATGGATATATCTACACAGCCATCTGTATGAACATGGAAATATCTACACCGCTATCTGTATGAACATGGAAATATCTACACAGCTGTCTGTATGAACATGGAAATATCTTCACCGCCATCTGTATGAACATGGATATGTCTACACAGCCATCTGGATGAACATGGAAATATCTACACCGCGATCTGTATGAACATGGAAATATCTACACCGCTATCTGTGTAAACATGCATACATCTTCACCGCTATCTGTATAAACATCTAAATATGTAAACCGCTATCTTTATGAACATGGAAATATCTAAACCGCTATCTGCTTGAACATGGAAATATCTAAACCGCTATCTGCATGAAAATGGAAATATCCACACAGCTATCTGCGTATACATGGAAATATCTACACAGCTATCTCTTTACACATGGAAATAACTACACCGCTATCTGTATGAACATGGAAATATCTACACCGCTATCTGTATGAACATAGAAAAATCTACACCGCTACCTGTATGAACATGGAATTATCTACACCGCTACCTGTATGAACATGGAAATAGCTACACCGCTATCTGTATGAACATGGAAATATCTACACCGCTATCTGAACATGGAAATATCTACACCGCCATCTGTATGAACATATAAATATCTACACCAACATCTGTATTAAGATGGAGCTATCTATACCGCTATCTCAATAAACATGGAAATATCTACACCGCTATCTGTATAAACATGGAAATGTCTACACCGCTACCTGTATAAACATGGAAATATCAGCACCGCTATCTGTGTGAACATGGAAATATCTACACCGCTATCTGTATGAACATGGAAATATCTACAACGCTATCTGTATGAACATGGATATATATACAAAGCTATCTGAATGAACATGGAAATACCTACACCGCTATCTGAACATGTAAATATCTACACCGCTAACTGCATGAAAATGGAAATATCTACAAAGCTATCTGCATATACATGGAAATATATACACAGCTATCTCTTTACACATGGAAATAACTACACCGCTATATCTATAAACATGGAAATATCTACACCACCATCTGTATGAACATGGAAATATCTGCACCGCCATCTGTATGAACATATAAATATCTACACCGCCATCTGTATTAAGAAGGAGATATCTACACCGCTATCTGTATAAACATGGAAATATCTACACCGCTGCCTGTATAAACATGGAAATATCAGCACCGCTATCTGTATGAACATGGAAATATCTACACCGCTATCTGTATGAACATGGAAATATCTACACCGCTATCTGTATGAACATGGATATAACTACACAGCCATCTGGATGAACATGGAAATATCTACACCGCTATCTGTATGAACATGGAAATATCTTCACCGCCATCTGTATGAACATGGATATGTCTACACAGCCATCTGGATGAACATGGAAATATCTACACCGCTATCTGTATGAACATGGAAATATCTACACCGCTATCTGTATGAACATGGAAATATCTTCAACGCCGTCTGTATGAACATGGAAATATCTTCACCGCCATCTGTATGAACATGGATATGTCTACACAGCCATCTGGATGAACATGGAAATATCTACACCGCGATCTGTATGAACATGGATATAACTACACAGCCATCTGGATGAACATGGAAATATCTACATCGCTATCTGTATGAACATGGAAATATCTTCACCGCCATCTGTATGAACATGGATATGTCTACACAGCCATCTGGATGAACATGGAAATATCAGCACCGCTCTCTGTAAGAGAATGGAAATATCTACACCGCTATCTGTATGAACATGGAAATATCTACACCGCTATCTGTATGAACATGGAAATATCTACACCGCTATCTGAACATGGAAATATCTACACCGCCATCTGTATGAACATGGAAATATCTGCACCGCCATCTGTATGAACATATAAATATCTACACCAACATCTGTATTAAGATGGAGCTATCTATACCGCTATCTCAATAAACATGGAAATATCTACACCGCTATCTGTATAAACATGGAAATGTCTACACCGCTACCTGTATAAACATGGAAATATCAGCACCGCTATCTGTATGAACATGGAAATATCTACACCGCTATCTGTATGAACATGGAAATATCTACAACGCTATCTGTATGAACATGGAAATATATACAAAGCTATCTGAATGAACATGGAAATACCTACACCGCTATCTGAACATGTAAATATCTACACCGCTAACTGCATGAAAATGGAAATATCTACAAAGCTATCTGCATATACATGGAAATATATACACAGCTATCTCTTTACACATGGAAATAACTACACCGCTATATCTATAAACATGGAAATATCTACACCACCATCTGTATGAACATGGAAATATCTGCACCGCCATCTGTATGAACATATAAATATCTACACCGCCATCTGTATTAAGAAGGAGATATCTACACCGCTATCTGTATAAACATGGAAATATCTACACCGCTGCCTGTATAAACATGGAAATATCAGCACCGCTATCTGTATGAACATGGAAATATCTACACCGCTATCTGTATGAACATGGAAATATCTACACCGCTATCTGTATGAACATGGATATAACTACACAGCCATCTGGATGAACATGGAAATATCTACACCGCTATCTGTATGAACATGGAAATATCTTCACCGCCATCTGTATGAACATGGATATGTCTACACAGCCATCTGGATGAACATGGAAATATCTACACCGCTATCTGTATGAACATGGAAATATCTACACCGCTATCTGTATGAACATATAAATATCTACACCGCCATCTGTATTAAGAAGGAGATATCTACACCGCTATCTGTATAAACATGGAAATATCTACACCGCTGCCTGTATAAACATGGAAATATCAGCACCGCTATCTGTATGAACATGGAAATATCTACACCGCTATCTGTATGAACATGGAAATATCTACACCGCTATCTGTATGAACATGGATATAACTACACAGCCATCTGGATGAACATGGAAATATCTACACCGCTATCTGTATGAACATGGAAATATCTTCACCGCCATCTGTATGAACATGGATATGTCTACACAGCCATCTGGATGAACATGGAAATATCTACACCGCTATCTGTATGAACATGGAAATATCTACACCGCTATCTGTATGAACATGGAAATATCTTCAACGCCGTCTGTATGAACATGGAAATATCTTCACCGCCATCTGTATGAACATGGATATGTCTACACAGCCATCTGGATGAACATGGAAATATCTACACCGCGATCTGTATGAACATGGATATAACTACACAGCCATCTGGATGAACATGGAAATATCTACACCGCTATCTGTATGAACATGGAAATATCTTCACCGCCATCTGTATGAACATGGATATGTCTACACAGCCATCTGGATGAACATGGAAATATCAGCACCGCTCTCTGTAAGAGAATGGAAATATCTACACCGCTATCTGTATGAACATGGAAATATCTACACCGCTATCTGTATGAACATGGAAATATCTACACCGCTATCTGAACATGGAAATATCTACACCGCCATCTGTAAGAACATGGAAATATCTGCACCGCCATCTGTATGAACATATAAATATCTACACCAACATCTGTATTAAGATGGAGCTATCTATACCGCTATCTCAATAAACATGGAAATATCTACACCGCTATCTGTATAAACATGGAAATGTCTACACCGCTACCTGTATAAACATGGAAATATCAGCACCGCTATCTGTATGAACATGGAAATATCTACACCGCTATCTGTATGAACATGGAAATATCTACAACGCTATCTGTATGAACATGGAAATATATACAAAGCTATCTGAATGAACATGGAAATACCTACACCGCTATCTGAACATGTAAATATCTACACCGCTAACTGCATGAAAATGGAAATATCTACAAAGCTATCTGCATATACATGGAAATATATACACAGCTATCTCTTTACACATGGAAATAACTACACCGCTATATCTATAAACATGGAAATATCTACACCACCATCTGTATGAACATGGATATATCTGCACCGCCATCTGTATGAACATATAAATATCTACACCGCCATCTGTATTAAGAAGGAGATATCTACACCGCTATCTGTATAAACATGGAAATATCTACACCGCTGCCTGTATAAACATGGAAATATCAGCACCGCTATCTGTATGAACATGGAAATATCTACACCGCTATCTGTATGAACATGGAAATATCTACACCGCTATCTGTATGAACATGGATATAACTACACAGCCATCTGGATGAACATGGAAATATCTACACCGCTATCTGTATGAACATGGAAATATCTTCACCGCCATCTGTATGAACATGGATATGTCTACACAGCCATCTGGATGAACATGGAAATATCTACACCGCTATCTGTATGAACATGGAAATATCTACACCGCTATCTGTATGAACATATAAATATCTACACCGCCATCTGTATTAAGAAGGAGATATCTACACCGCTATCTGTATAAACATGGAAATATCTACACCGCTGCCTGTATAAACATGGAAATATCAGCACCGCTATCTGTATGAACATGGAAATATCTACACCGCTATCTGTATGAACATGGAAATATCTACACCGCTATCTGTATGAACATGGATATAACTACACAGCCATCTGGATGAACATGGAAATATCTACACCGCTATCTGTATGAACATGGAAATATCTTCACCGCCATCTGTATGAACATGGATATGTCTACACAGCCATCTGGATGAACATGGAAATATCTACACCGCTATCTGTATGAACATGGAAATATCTACACCGCTATCTGTATGAACATGGAAATATCTTCAACGCCGTCTGTATGAACATGGAAATATCTTCACCGCCATCTGTATGAACATGGATATGTCTACACAGCCATCTGGATGAACATGGAAATATCTACACCGCGATCTGTATGAACATGGATATAACTACACAGCCATCTGGATGAACATGGAAATATCTACACCGCTATCTGTATGAACATGGAAATATCTTCACCGCCATCTGTATGAACATGGATATGTCTACACAGCCATCTGGATGAACATGGAAATATCAGCACCGCTCTCTGTAAGAGAATGGAAATATCTACACCGCTATCTGTATGAACATGGAAATATCTACACCGCTATCTGTATGAACATGGAAATATCTACACCGCTATCTGAACATGGAAATATCTACACCGCCATCTGTATGAACATGGAAATATCTGCACCGCCATCTGTATGAACATATAAATATCTACACCAACATCTGTATTAAGATGGAGCTATCTATACCGCTATCTCAATAAACATGGAAATATCTACACCGCTATCTGTATAAACATGGAAATGTCTACACCGCTACCTGTATAAACATGGAAATATCAGCACCGCTATCTGTATGAACATGGAAATATCTACACCGCTATCTGTATGAACATGGAAATATCTACAACGCTATCTGTATGAACATGGAAATATATACAAAGCTATCTGAATGAACATGGAAATACCTACACCGCTATCTGAACATGTAAATATCTACACCGCTAACTGCATGAAAATGGAAATATCTACAAAGCTATCTGCATATACATGGAAATATATACACAGCTATCTATTTACACATGGAAATAACTACACCGCTATATCTATAAACATGGAAATATCTACACCACCATCTGTATGAACATGGAAATATCTGCACCGCCATCTGTATGAACATATAAATATCTACACCGCCATCTGTATTAAGAAGGAGATATCTACACCGCTATCTGTATAAACATGGAAATATCTACACCGCTGCCTGTATAAACATGGAAATATCAGCACCGCTATCTGTATGAACATGGAAATATCTACACCGCTATCTGTATGAACATGGAAATATCTACACCGCTATCTGTATGAACATGGATATAACTACACAGCCATCTGGATGAACATGGAAATATCTACACCGCTATCTGTATGAACATGGAAATATCTTCACCGCCATCTGTATGAACATGGATATGTCTACACAGCCATCTGGATGAACATGGAAATATGTACACCGCTATCTGTATGAACATGGAAATATCTACACCGCTATCTGTATGAACATGGAAATATCTTCAACGCCGTCTGTATGAACATGGAAATATCTTCACCGCCATCTGTATGAACATGGATATGTCTACACAGCCATCTGGATGAACATGGAAATATCTACACCGCGATCTGTATGAACATGGAAATATCTATTCCGCTATCTGTGTAAACATGCATACATCTTCACCGCTATCTGTATAAACATGGAAATATCTGCACCGCTATCTCTATGAACATGGAAATATCTACACCGCCATCTGTTTGAACATGGAAATATCTAAACCGCTATCTGCATGAAAATGGAAATATCCACACAGCTATCTGGATATACATGGAAATATCTACACAGCTATCTCTTTACACATGGAAATATCTACACCGCTATCTGTATGAACATAGAAAAATCTACACCGCTACCTGTATGAACATGGAATTATCTACACCGCTATCTGTATGAACATGGAAATATCTACACCGCTATCTGTATGAACATGGAAATATATACACCGCTATCTGAACATGGAAATATCTACACCGCCATCTGTATGAACATGGAAATATCTGCACCGCCATCTGTATGAACATATAAATATCTACACCAACATCTGTATTAAGATGGAGCTATCTATACCGCTATCTCAATAAACATGGAAATATCTACACCACTATCTGTATAAACATGGAAATATCTACACCGCTATCTGTATAAACATGGAAATGTCTACACCGCTACCTGTATAAACATGGAAATATCAGCACCGCTATCTGTATGAACATGGAAATATCTACACCGCTATCTGTATGAACATGGAAATATCTACAACGCTATCTGTATGAACATGGAAATATCTACAAAGCTATCTGAATGAACATGGAAATACCTACACCGCTATGTTTGAACATGTAAATATCTACACCGCTAACTGCATGAAAATGGAAATATCTACAAAGCTATCTGCATATACATGGAAATATATACACAGCTATCTCTTTACACATGGAAATAACTACACCGCTATATCTATAAACATGGAAATATCTACACCACCATCTGTATGAACATGGAAATATCTGCACCGCCATCTGTATGAACATATAAATATCTACACCGCCATCTGTATTAAGAAGGAGATATCTACTCCGCTATCTGTATAAACATGGAAATATCTACACCGCTGCCTGTATAAACATGGAAATATCAGCACCGCTATCTGTATGAACATGGAAATATCTACACCGCTACCTGTATGAACATGGAAATATCTACACCGCTATCTGTATGAACATGGAAATATCTACACCGCTATCTGTATGAACATGGAAATATCTACACCGCTATCTGTATGAACATGGAAATATCTACACCGCTATCTGTATGAACATGGATATAACTACACAGCCATCTGGATGAACATGGAAATATCTACACCGCTATCTGTATGAACATGGAAATATCTTCACCGCCATCTGTATGAACATGGATATGTCTACACAGCCATCTGGATGAACATGGAAATATCTACACCGCTATCTGTATGAACATGGAAATATCTACACCGCTATCTGTGTAAACATGCATACATCTTCACCACTATCTGTATAAACATGGAAATATCTACACCGCTATCTGTATGAACATGGAAATATCTACACCCCTCTCTCTATGAACATGGAAATATCTACACCGCTATCTGTTTGAACATGGAAATATCTACACCGCTATCTGTATGAACATGGAAATATATTCACCGTCATCTGTATGAACATGGATATATCTACACAGCCATCTGTATGGACATGGAAATACCTACACCGCTATCTGTATGAACAAGAAAATATCTACACCGCTGTCTTTATGAACATGGAAATATCTTCACCGCCGTCTGTATGAACATGGAAATATCTTCACCGCCATCTGTATGAACATGGATATGTCTACACAGCCATCTGGATGAACATGGAAATATCTACACCGCTATCTGTTTGAACATGGAAATATCTAGACCGCTATCTGTATGAACATGGAAATATCTACACCGCTATATCAATGAACATGGAAATATCTACACCGCTATCTGTATGAACATGGATATATCTACACAGCCATCTGGATGAACATGGAAATATCTACACCGCTATCTGTATGAACATGGAAATATCTACACCGCTATCTGTGTAAACATGCATACATCTTAAGCGCTACCTGTATAAACATGGAAATATCTACACCGCTATCTGTATGAACATGGAAATATCTACACCGATATCTGTTTGAACATGGAAATATCTAAACCGCTATCTGCATGAAAATGGAAATATCTACACAGCTATCTGCATATACATGGAAATATCTACACAGCTATCTCTTTACACATGGAAATAACTACACCGCTATCTGTATGAACATGGAAATATCTGCACCGCCATCTGTATGTACATAGAAATATCTACTCCGCCATCTGTATTAAGATGGAGATATCTACACCGCTATCTGTATAAACATGGAAATATCTACAACGCTATCTGTATAAACATGGAAATATCTACACCGCTATTTGTATAAACATGGAAATATCTACACCGCTACCTGTATAAACTTGGAAATATCAGCACAGCTATCTGTATGAACATGGAAATATCTACACCGCAATCTGTATTAACATGGAAATATCTACACCGCTATCTGTATGAACATGGATATATATACACCGCTATCTGTATGAACATGGAAATATCTACACCACTATCTGTTTGAACATGGAAATATCTACACCGCTGTCTGCATGAAAATGGAAATATCTACACAGCTATCTGCATATACATGGAGATATCTACACAGCTATATCTTCACACATGGAAATAACTACACCGCTATCTCTATAAACATGGAAATATCTACACCGCCATCTGTATGAACATGGAAATATCTTCACAGCCATCTGTATGAACATATAATTATGTACACCGCCATCTGTATTAAGAAGGAGATATCTACACCGCTATCTGTATAAACATGGAAATATCTACATCGCTATCTGTATAAACATGGAAATATCAGCACCGCAATCTGTATGAACATGGAAATATCTGCACCGCTATCTGTATGAACATGGAAATATCTACACCGCTATCTGTATGAACATGGAAATATATTCACCGCCATCTGTATGATCATGGATATATCTACACAGCCATCTGTATGAACATGGAAATATCTACACCGCTATCTGTATGAACATGGAAATATCTACACCGCTATCTGTTTGAACATGGAAATATCTAAACCGCTATCTGCATGAAAATAGAAATATCTACACAGCTATCTGCATATACATGGAAATATCTACAAACCTATCTCTTTACACATGGAAATAACTAAACCGCTATCTCTATAAACATGGAAATATCTGCACCGCCATCTGTATGAACATGGAAATATCTGCATTGCCATCTGTATGAACATATAAATATCTACACCGCCATCTGTATTAAGATGGAGATATCTTCACAGCTATCTGTATAAACTTGGAAATATCTACACCGCTATCTTTATAAACCTGGAAATATCTACACCGCTATCTGTATAAACATGGAAATATCTACACCGCTACCTGTATAAACATGGAAATATCAGCACCGCTATCTGTATGAACATGGAAATATCTACACCGCTATCTCTATGAACATGGAAGTATCTACACCGCTATCTGCATGAACATGGAAATAGCTACACCGCTATCTGTACGAACATGGAAATATCTACACTTCTATCTGTATGAACATGGAAATATCTACACCGCTCTCTGTATGAACATGGATATATCTACACAGCCATCTGGATGAACATGGAAATATCTACAGCGCTATCTGCATTAACATGGAAATATCTACACCGCTATCTGTGTAAACATGCATACATCTTCACTGCAATCTGTATAAGCATGGAAATATCTACAACGTTATCTGTATGAACATGGAAATATCTACACCGCTATATGTTTGAACATGGAAATATCTAAACCGCTATCAGCATGAAAATAGAAATATCTACACAGCTATCTGCATATACATGGAAATATCTACACAGCTATCTCTATACACATGGTAATAACTACACCGCTATCTGTATGAACATGGAAATATCCACACCGCCATCTGTATGAACATGGAAATATCTGCACCGCCATCTGAATGGACATATAAATATCTACACCGCCATCTTTATTAAGATGGAGATATCTACACCGCTATCTGTATAAACATGGAAATATCCACACCGCTATCTGTATAAACATGGAAATATCTACACTGCTACCTGTATTAACATGGAAATATCTACACCACTACCAGTATAAACATGGAAATATCAGCACCGCTATCTGTATGAACATGGAAATATCAGCCCCTCTATCTGTATGAACATGGAAATATCTACACCGCTATCTCTATGAGCATGGAATTATCTACACCGCCATCTGTATGAACATGGATATATCTTCACAGCCATCTGGATGAACATGGAAATATCTACACCGCTATCTGTATGAACATGGAAATATCTACACCGCTATCTGTATGAACTTCGAAATACATACACCTCTATCTGTATGAACACGGAAATAGCTACACCGCTATCTGTATGGACATGGAAATTTTTCACCGCCATCTGTATGAACATGGATGTATCTACACAGCCATCTGGATGAACATGGAAATATCTACACCGCTATCTGTATGAACATGGAAATATCTACACCGCTATCTGTATGAACATGGAAATACCTTCACCGCCATCTGTATGAACATGGATATGTCTACACAGCCATCTGGATGAACATGGAAATATCTACACCGCTATCTGTGTAAACATGCATACGTTTCACCGCTATCTGTACAAACATGGAAATATCTACACCGCTATCTGTATGAACATGGAAATATCTACACCGCTATCTGTTTGAACATGGAAATATCTAAACCGCTATCTGCATGAAAATAGAAATATCTACACAGCTATCTGCAAATACATGGAAATATCTACAAACCTATCTCTTTACACATTTAAATAACTACACCGGTATCTCTATAAACATGGAAATATCTACACCGCCATCTGTATGAACATGGAAATATCTGCACTGACATCTGTATGAACATATAAATATCTACACCGCCATCTGTATTAAGATGGAGATATCTTCCCCGCTATCTGTATAAACTTGGAAATATCTACACCGCTATCATTATAAACCTGGAAATATCTACACCGCTATCTGTATAAACATGGAAATATCTACACCGCTACCTGTATAAACATGGAAATATCACCACCGCTATCTGTATGAACATGGAAATATCTACACCGCTATCTCTATGAACATGGAATATCTACACCGCTATCTGCATGAACATGGAAATAGCTACACTGCTATCTGTACGAACATGGAAATATCTACACCTCTATCTGTATGAACATGGAAATATCTACACCGCTATCTGTATGAACATGGATATGTCTACACAGCCATCTGGATGAACATGGAAATATCTACACCGCTATCTGTATGAACATGGAAATATCTACACCGCTATCTGTGTAAATATGCATACATCTTCACCGCAATCTGTATAAACATGGAAATATCTTCACCGCTATCTGAATGAACATGGAAATGTCTACACCGCTATCTGTTTGAACATGGAAATATCTACACCGCTATCTGCATGAAAATGGAAATATCTACAGAGCTATCTGCATATACATGGAAATATCTACACAGCTATCTCTTTACACATGGAAATAACTACACCGCTATCTGTATGAACATGGAAATATCTACACCGCCATCTGTATGAACATGGAAATATCTGCACCGCCATCTTTATGAACATATAAATATCTACACGGCCATCTGTATTAAGATGGAGATATCTACACCGCTATCAGTATAAACATGGAAATATCTACACAGCTATCTGTATAAACATGGAAATAACTACACCGCTATCTGTATAAACATGGAAATATCTACACCGCTACCTGTATAAACATGGAAATATCAGCACCGCTATCTGTATGAACATGGAAATATCAGCCCCTCTATCCGTATGAACATGGAAATAGATACACCGCTATCTGTATGAACATGGAAATATCTACACCGCTATCCGTATGAACATGGAAATATCTACAACGCCATCTGTTTGAACATGGATATATCTACACAGCCATCTGGATGAACATGGAAATATCTACACCGCTATCTGTATGAACATGGAAATAGCTACACCGCCATCTGTATGAACATGGATATGTCTACACAGCCATCTGGATGAACATGGAAATATCTACACCGCGATCTGTATGAACATGGATATAACTACACAGCCATCTGGATGAACATGGAAATATCTACACCGCTATCTGTATGAACATGGAAATATCTTCACCGCCATCTGTATGAACATGGATATGTCTACACAGCCATCTGGATGAACATGGAAATATCAGCACCGCTCTCTGTAAGAGAATGGAAATATCTACACCGCTATCTGTATGAACATGGAAATATCTACACCGCTATCTGTATGAACATGGAAATATCTACACTGCTATCTGAACATGGAAATATCTACACCGCCATCTGTATGAACATGGAAATATCTGCACCGCCATCTGTATGAACATATAAATATCTACACCAACATCTGTATTAAGATGGAGCTATCTATACCGCTATCTCAATAAACATGGAAATATCTACACCGCTATCTGTATAAACATGGAAATGTCTACACCGCTACCTGTATAAACATGGAAATATCAGCACCGCTATCTGTATGAACATGGAAATATCTACACCGCTATCTGTATGAACATGGAAATATCTACAACGCTATCTGTATGAACATGGAAATATATACAAAGCTATCTGAATGAACATGGAAATACCTACACCGCTATCTGAACATGTAAATATCTACACCGCTAACTGCATGAAAATGGAAATATCTACAAAGCTATCTGCATATACATGGAAATATATACACAGCTATCTCTTTACACATGGAAATAACTACACCACTATATCTATAAACATGGAAATATCTACACCACCATCTGTATGAACATGGAAATATCTGCACCGCCATCTGTATGAACATATAAATATCTACACCGCCATCTGTATTAAGAAGGAGATATCTACACCGCTATCTGTATAAACATGGAAATATCTACACCGCTGCCTGTATAAACATGGAAATATCAGCACCGCTATCTGTATGAACATGGAAATATCTACACCGCTATCTGTATGAACATGGAAATATCTACACCGCTATCTGTATGAACATGGATATAACTACACAGCCATCTGGATGAACATGGAAATATCTACACCGCTATCTGTATGAACATGGAAATATCTTCACCGCCATCTGTATGAACATGGATATGTCTACACAGCCATCTGGATGAACATGGAAATATCTACACCGCTATCTGTATGAACATGGAAATATCTACACCGCTATCTGTATGAACATATAAATATCTACACCGCCATCTGTATTAAGAAGGAGATATCTACACCGCTATCTGTATAAACATGGAAATATCTACACCGCTGCCTGTATAAACATGGAAATATCAGCACCGCTATCTGTATGAACATGGAAATATCTACACCGCTATCTGTATGAACATGGAAATATCTACACCGCTATCTGTATGAACATGGATATAACTACACAGCCATCTGGATGAACATGGAAATATCTACACCGCTATCTGTATGAACATGGAAATATCTTCACCGCCATCTGTATGAACATGGATATGTCTACACAGCCATCTGGATGAACATGGAAATATCTACACCGCTATCTGTATGAACATGGAAATATCTACACCGCTATCTGTATGAACATGGAAATATCTTCAACGCCGTCTGTATGAACATGGAAATATCTTCACCGCCATCTGTATGAACATGGATATGTCTACACAGCCATCTGGATGAACATGGAAATATCTACACCGCGATCTGTATGAACATGGATATAACTACACAGCCATCTGGATGAACATGGAAATATCTACACCGCTATCTGTATGAACATGGAAATATCTTCACCGCCATCTGTATGAACATGGATATGTCTACACAGCCATCTGGATGAACATGGAAATATCAGCACCGCTCTCTGTAAGAGAATGGAAATATCTACACCGCTATCTGTATGAACATGGAAATATCTACACCGCTATCTGTATGAACATGGAAATATCTACACCGCTATCTGAACATGGAAATATCTACACCGCCATCTGTATGAACATGGAAATATCTGCACCGCCATCTGTATGAACATATAAATATCTACACCAACATCTGTATTAAGATGGAGCTATCTATACCGCTATCTCAATAAACATGGAAATATCTACACCGCTATCTGTATAAACATGGAAATGTCTACACCGCTACCTGTATAAACATGGAAATATCAGCACCGCTATCTGTATGAACATGGAAATATCTACACCGCTATCTGTATGAACATGGAAATATCTACAACGCTATCTGTATGAACATGGAAATATATACAAAGCTATCTGAATGAACATGGAAATACCTACACTGCTATCTGAACATGTAAATATCTACACCGCTAACTGCATGAAAATGGAAATATCTACAAAGCTATCTGCATATACATGGAAATATATACACAGCTGTCTCTTTACACATGGAAATAACTACACCTCTATATCTGTAAACATGGAAATATCTACACCACCATCTGTATGAACATGGAAATATCTGCACCGCCATCTGTATGAACATATAAATATCTACACCGCCATCTGTATTAAGAAGGAGATATCTACACCGCTATCTGTATAAACATGGAAATATCTACACCGCTGCCTGTATAAACATGGAAATATCAGCACCGCTATCTGTATGAACATGGAAATATCTACACCGCTATCTGTATGAACATGGAAATATCTACACCGCTATCTGTATGAACATGGATATAACTACACAGCCATCTGGATGAACATGGAAATATCTACACCGCTATCTGTATGAACATGGAAATATCTTCACCGCCATCTGTATGAACATGGATATGTCTACACAGCCATCTGGATGAACATGGAAATATCTACACCGCTATCTGTATGAACATGGAAATATCTACACCGCTATCTGTATGAACATGGAAATATCTTCAACGCCGTCTGTATGAACATGGAAATATCTTCACCGCCATCTGTATGAACATGGATATGTCTACACAGCCATCTGGATGAACATGGAAATATCTACACCGCGATCTGTATGAACATGGAAATATCTATTCCGCTATCTGTGTAAACATGCATACATCTTCACCGCTATCTGTATAAACATGGAAATATCTGCACCGCTATCTCTATGAACATGGAAATATCTACACCGCCATCTGTTTGAACATGGAAATATCTAAACCGCTATCTGCATGAAAATGGAAATATCCACACAGCTATCTGCATATACATGGAAATATCTACACAGCTATCTCTTTACACATGGAAATAACTACACCGCTATCTGTATGAACATGGAAATATCTACACCGCTATCTGTATGAACATAGAAAAATCTACACCGCTACCTGTATGAACATGGAATTATCTACACCGCTATCTGTATGAACATGGAAATATCTACAACGCTATCTGTATGAAAATGGAAATATCTACACCGCTATCTGTGTAAACATGCATACATCTTAAGCGCTACCTGTATAAACATGGAAATATCTACACCGCTATCTGTATGAACATGGAAATATCTACACCGATATCTGTTTGAACATGGAAATATCTAAACCGCTATCTGCATGAAAATGGAAATATCTACACAGCTATCTGCATATACATGGAAATATCTACACAGCTATCTCTTTACACATGGAAATAACTACACCGCTATCTGTATGAACATGGAAATATCTGCACCGCCATCTGTATGTACATAGAAATATCTACTCCGCCATCTGTATTAAGATGGAGATATCTACACCGCTATCTGTATAAACATGGAAATATCTACAACGCTATCTGTATAAACATGGAAATATCTACACCGCTATTTGTATAAACATGGAAATATCTACACCGCTACCTGTATAAACTTGGAAATATCAGCACAGTTATCTGTATGAACATGGAAATATCTACACCGCAATCTGTATTAACATGGAAATATCTACACCGCTATCTGTATGAACATGGATATATATACACCGCTATCTGTATGAACATGGAAATATCTACACCACTATCTGTTTGAACATGGAAATATCTACACCGCTGTCTGCATGAAAATGGAAATATCTACACAGCTATCTGCATATACATGGAGATATCTACACAGCTATATCTTCACACATGGAAATAACTACACCGCTATCTCTATAAACATGGAAATATCTACACCGCCATCTGTATGAACATGGAAATATCTTCACAGCCATCTGTATGAACATATAATTATGTACACCGCCATCTGTATTAAGAAGGAGATATCTACACCGCTATCTGTATAAACATGGAAATATCTACATCGCTATCTGTATAAACATGGAAATATCAGCACCGCAATCTGTATGAACATGGAAATATCTGCACCGCTATCTGTATGAACATGGAAATATCTACACCGCTATCTGTATGAACATGGAAATATATTCACCGCCATCTGTATGATCATGGATATATCTACACAGCCATCTGTATGAACATGGAAATATCTACACCGCTATCTGTATGAACATGGAAATATCTACACCGCTATCTGTTTGAACATGGAAATATCTAAACCGCTATCTGCATGAAAATAGAAATATCTACACAGCTATCTGCATATACATGGAAATATCTACAAACCTATCTCTTTACACATGGAAATAACTAAACCGCTATCTCTATAAACATGGAAATATCTGCACCGCCATCTGTATGAACATGGAAATATCTGCATTGCCATCTGTATGAACATATAAATATCTACACCGCCATCTGTATTAAGATGGAGATATCTTCACAGCTATCTGTATAAACTTGGAAATATCTACACCGCAATCTTTATAAACCTGGAAATATCTACACCGCTATCTGTATAAACATGGAAATATCTACACCGCTACCTGTATAAACATGGAAATATCAGCACCGCTATCTGTATGAACATGGAAATATCTACACCGCTATCTCTATGAACATGGAAGTATCTACACCGCTATCTGCATGAACATGGAAATAGCTACACCGCTATCTGTACGAACATGGAAATATCTACACTTCTATCTGTATGAACATGGAAATATCTACACCGCTCTCTGTATGAACATGGATATATCTACACAGCCATCTGGATGAACATGGAAATATCTACAGCGCTATCTGCATTAACATGGAAATATCTACACCGCTATCTGTGTAAACATGCATACATCTTCACTGCAATCTGTATAAGCATGGAAATATCTACAACGTTATCTGTATGAACATGGAAATATCTACACCGCTATATGTTTGAACATGGAAATATCTAAACCGCTATCAGCATGAAAATAGAAATATCTACACAGCTATCTGCATATACATGGAAATATCTACACAGCTATCTCTATACACATGGTAATAACTACACCGCTATCTGTATGAACATGGAAATATCCACACCGCCATCTGTATGAACATGGAAATATCTGCACCGCCATCTGAATGGACATATAAATATCTACACCGCCATCTTTATTAAGATGGAGATATCTACACCGCTATCTGTATAAACATGGAAATATCCACACCGCTATCTGTATAAACATGGAAATATCTACACTGCTACCTGTATTAACATGGAAATATCTACACCACTACCAGTATAAACATGGAAATATCAGCACCGCTATCCGTATGAACATGGAAATATCAGCCCCTCTATCTGTATGAACATGGAAATATCTACACCGCTATCTCTATGAGCATGGGATTATCTACACCGCCATCTGTATGAACATGGATATATCTACACAGCCATCTGGATGAACATGGAAATATCTACACCGCTATCTGTATGAACATGGAAATATCTACACCGCTATCTGTATGAACTTCGAAATACATACACCGCTATCTGTATGAACACGGAAATAGCTACACCGCTATCTGTATGGACATGGAAATTTTTCACCGCCATCTGTATGAACATGGATGTATCTACACAGCCATCTGGATGAACATGGAAATATCTACACCGCTATCTGTATGAACATGGAAATATCTACACCGCTATCTGTATGAACATGGAAATACCTTCACCGCCATCTGTATGAACATGGATATGTCTACACAGCCATCTGGATGAACATGGAAATATCTACACCGCTATCTGTGTAAACATGCATACGTTTCACCGCTATCTGTACAAACATGGAAATATCTACACCGCTATCTGTATGAACATGGAAATATCTACACCGCTATCTGTTTGAACATGGAAATATCTAAACCGCTATCTGCATGAAAATAGAAATATCTACACAGCTATCTGCAAATACATGGAAATATCTACAAACCTATCTCTTTACACATTTAAATAACTACACCGGTATCTCTATAAACATGGAAATATCTACACCGCCATCTGTATGAACATGGAAATATCTGCACTGACATCTGTATGAACATATAAATATCTACACCGCCATCTGTATTAAGATGGAGATATCTTCCCCGCTATCTGTATAAACTTGGAAATATCTACACCGCTATCATTATAAACCTGGAAATATCTACACCGCTATCTGTATAAACATGGAAATATCTACACCGCTACCTGTATAAACATGGAAATATCACCACCGCTATCTGTATGAACATGGAAATATCTACACCGCTATCTCTATGAACATGGAATATCTACACCGCTATCTGCATGAACATGGAAATAGCTACACCGCTATCTGTACGAACATGGAAATATCTACACCTCTATCTGTATGAACATGGAAATATCTACACCGCTATCTGTATGAACATGGATATGTCTACACAGCCATCTGGATGAACATGGAAATATCTACACCGCTATCTGTATGAACATGGAAATATCTACACCGCTATCTGTGTAAATATGCATACATCTTCACCGCAATCTGTATAAACATGGAAATATCTTCACCGCTATCTGAATGAACATGGAAATGTCTACACCGCTATCTGTTTGAACATGGAAATATCTACACCGCTATCTGCATGAAAATGGAAATATCTACAGAGCTATCTGCATATACATGGAAATATCTACACAGCTATCTCTTTACACATGGAAATAACTACACCGCTATCTGTATGAACATGGAAATATCTACACCGCCATCTGTATGAACATGGAAATATCTGCACCGCCATCTTTATGAACATATAAATATCTACACGGCCATCTGTATTAAGATGGAGATATCTACACCGCTATCAGTATAAACATGGAAATATCTACACAGCTATCTGTATAAACATGGAAATAACTACACCGCTATCTGTATAAACATGGAAATATCTACACCGCTACCTGTATAAACATGGAAATATCAGCACCGCTATCTGTATGAACATGGAAATATCAGCCCCTCTATCCGTATGAACATGGAAATACATACACCGCTATCTGTATGAACATGGAAATATCTACACCGCTATCCGTATGAACATGGAAATATCTACAACGCCATCTGTTTGAACATGGATATATCTACACAGCCATCTGGATGAACATGGAAATATCTACACCGCTGTCTGTATGAACATGGAAATAGCTACACCGCCATCTGTATGAACATGGATATGTCTACACAGCCATCTGGATGAACATGGAAATATCTACACCGCGATCTGTATGAACATGGATATAACTACACAGCCATCTGGATGAACATGGAAATATCTACACCGCTATCTGTATGAACATGGAAATATCTTCACCGCCATCTGTATGAACATGGATATGTCTACACAGCCATCTGGATGAACATGGAAATATTAGCACCGCTCTCTGTAAGAGAATGGAAATATCTACACCGCTATCTGTATGAACATGGAAATATCTACACCGCTATCTGTATGAACATGGAAATATCTACACCGCTATCTGAACATGGAAATATCTACACCGCCATCTGTATGAACATGGAAATATCTGCACCGCCATCTGTATGAACATATAAATATCTACACCAACATCTGTATTAAGATGGAGCTATCTATACCGCTATCTCAATAAACATGGAAATATCTACACCGCTATCTGTATAAACATGGAAATGTCTACACCGCTACCTGTATAAACATGGAAATATCAGCACCGCTATCTGTATGAACATGGAAATATCTACACCGCTATCTGTATGAACATGGAAATATCTACAACGCTATCTGTATGAACATGGAAATATATACAAAGCTATCTGAATGAACATGGAAATACCTACACCGCTATCTGAACATGTAAATATCTACACCGCTAACTGCATGAAAATGGAAATATCTACAAAGCTATCTGCATATACATGGAAATATATACACAGCTATCTCTTTACACATGGAAATAACTACACCACTATATCTATAAACATGGAAATATCTACACCACCATCTGTATGAACATGGAAATATCTGCACCGCCATCTGTATGAACATATAAATATCTACACCGCCATCTGTATTAAGAAGGAGATATCTACACCGCTATCTGTATAAACATGGAAATATCTACACCGCTGCCTGTATAAACATGGAAATATCAGCACCGCTATCTGTATGAACATGGAAATATCTACACCGCTATCTGTATGAACATGGAAATATCTACACCGCTATCTGTATGAACATGGATATAACTACACAGCCATCTGGATGAACATGGAAATATCTACACCGCTATCTGTATGAACATGGAAATATCTTCACCGCCATCTGTATGAACATGGATATGTCTACACAGCCATCTGGATGAACATGGAAATATCTACACCGCTATCTGTATGAACATGGAAATATCTACACCGCTATCTGTATGAACATATAAATATCTACACCGCCATCTGTATTAAGAAGGAGATATCTACACCGCTATCTGTATAAACATGGAAATATCTACACCGCTGCCTGTATAAACATGGAAATATCAGCACCGCTATCTGTATGAACATGGAAATATCTACACCGCTATCTGTATGAACATGGAAATATCTACACCGCTATCTGTATGAACATGGATATAACTACACAGCCATCTGGATGAACATGGAAATATCTACACCGCTATCTGTATGAACATGGAAATATCTTCACCGCCATCTGTATGAACATGGATATGTCTACACAGCCATCTGGATGAACATGGAAATATCTACACCGCTATCTGTATGAACATGGAAATATCTACACCGCTATCTGTATGAACATGGAAATATCTTCAACGCCGTCTGTATGAACATGGAAATATCTTCACCGCCATCTGTATGAACATGGAGATGTCTACACAGCCATCTGGATGAACATGGAAATATCTACACCGCGATCTGTATGAACATGGATATAACTACACAGCCATCTGGATGAACATGGAAATATCTACACCGCTATCTTTATGAACATGGAAATATCTTCACCGCCATCTGTATGAACATGGATATGTCTACACAGCCATCTGGATGAACATGGAAATATCAGCACCGCTCTCTGTAAGAGAATGGAAATATCTACTCCGCTATCTGTATGAACATGGAAATATCTACACCGCTATCTGTATGAACATGGAAATATCTACACCGCTATCTGAACATGGAAATATCTACACCGCCATCTGTATGAACATGGAAATATCTGCACCGCCATCTGTATGAACATATAAATATCTACACCAACATCTGTATTAAGATGGAGCTATCTATACCGCTATCTCAATAAACATGGAAATATCTACACCGCTATCTGTATAAACATGGAAATGTCTACACCGCTACCTGTATAAACATGGAAATATCAGCACCGCTATCTGTATGAACATGGAAATATCTACACCGCTATCTGTATGAACATGGAAATATCTACAACGCTATCTGTATGAACATGGAAATATATACAAAGCTACCTGAATGAACATGGAAATACCTACACTGCTATCTGAACATGTAAATATCTACACCGCTAACTGCATGAAAATGGAAATATCTACAAAGCTATCTGCATATACATGGAAATATATACACAGCTGTCTCTTTACACATGGAAATAACTACACCGCTATATCTGTAAACATGGAAATATCTACACCACCATCTGTATGAACATGGAAATATCTGCACCGCCATCTGTATGAACATATAAATATCTACACCGCTATCTGTATTAAGAAGGAGATATCTACACCGCTATCTGTATAAACATGGAAATATCTACACCGCTGCCTGTATAAACATGGAAATATCAGCACCGCTATCTGTATGAACATGGAAATATCTACACCGCTATCTGTATGAACATGGAAATATCTACACCGCTATCTGTATGAACATGGATATAACTACACAGCCATCTGGATGAACATGGAAATATCTACACCGCTATCTGTATGAACATGGAAATATCTTCACCGCCATCTGTATGAACATGGATATGTCTACACAGCCATCTGGATGAACATGGAAATATCTACACCGCTATCTGTATGAACATGGAAATATCTACACCGCTATCTGTATGAACATGGAAATATCTTCAACGCCGTCTGTATGAACATGGAAATATCTTCACCGCCATCTGTATGAACATGGATATGTCTACACAGCCATCTGGATGAACATGGAAATATCTACACCGCGATCTGTATGAACATGGAAATATCTATTCCGCTATCTGTGTAAACATGCATACATCTTCACCGCTATCTGTATAAACATGGAAATATCTGCACCGCTATCTCTATGAACATGGAAATATCTACACCGCCATCTGTTTGAACATGGAAATATCTAAACCGCTATCTGCATGAAAATGGAAATATCCACACAGCTATCTGCATATACATGGAAATATCTACACAGCTATCTCTTTACACATGGAAATAACTACACCGCTATCTGTATGAACATGGAAATATCTACACCGCTATCTGTATGAACATAGAAAAATCTACACCGCTACCTGTATGAACATGGAATTATCTACACCGCTATCTGTATGAACATGGAAATATCTACACCGCTATCTGTATGAACATGGAAATATCTACACCGCTATCTGAACATGGAAATATCTACACCGCCATCTGTATGAACATGGAAATATCTGCACCGCCATCTGTATGAACATATAAATATCTACACCAACATCTGTATTAAGATGGAGCTATCTATACCGCTATCTCAATAAACATGGAAATATCTACACCGCTATCTGTATAAACATGGAAATATCTACACCGCTATCTGTATAAACATGGAAATGTCTACACCGCTACCTGTATAAACATGGAAATATCAGCACCGCTATCTGTATGAACATGGAAATATCTACACCGCTATCTGTATGAACATGGAAATATCTACAACGCTATCTGTATGAACATGGAAATATCTACAAAGCTATCTGAATGAACATGGAAATACCTACACCGCTATCTGTTTGAACATGTAAATATCTACACCGCTAACTGCATGAAAATGGAAATATCTACAAAGCTATCTGCATATACATGGAAATATATACACAGCTATCTCTTTACACATGGAAATAACTACACCGCTATATCTATAAACATGGAATTATCTACACCACCATCTGTATGAACATGGAAATATCTGCACCGCCATCTGTATGAACATATAAATATCTACACCGCCATCTGTATTAAGAAGGAGATATCTACACCGCTATCTGTATAAACATGGAAATATCTACACCGCTGCCTGTATAAACATGGAAATATCAGCACCGCTATCTGTATGAACATGGAAATATCTACACCGCTACCTGTATGAACATGGAAATATCTACACCGCTATCTGTATGAACATGGAAATATCTACACCGCTATCTGTATGAACATGGAAATATCTACACCGCTATCTGTATGAACATGGAAATATCTACACCGCTATCTGTATGAACATGGATATAACTACACAGCCATCTGGATGAACATGGAAATATCTACACCGCTATCTGTATGAACATGGAAATATCTTCACCGCCATCTGTATGAACATGGATATGTCTACACAGCCATCTGGATGAACATGGAAATATCTACACCGCTATCTGTATGAACATGGAAATATCTACACCGCTATCTGTGTAAACATGCATACATCTTCCCCACTATCTGTATAAACATGGAAATATCTACACCGCTATCTGTATGAACATGGAAATATCTACACCCCTCTCTCTATGAACATGGAAATATCTACACCGCTATCTGTTTGAACATGGAAATATCTACACCGCTATCTGTATGAACATGGAAATATATTCACCGTCATCTGTATGAACATGGATATATCTACACAGCCATCTGTATGGACATGGAAATACCTACACCGCTATCTGTATGAACATGGAAATATCTACACCGCTGTCTTTATGAACATGGAAATATCTTCACCGCCGTCTGTATGAACATGCAAATATCTTCACCGCCATCTGTATGAACATGGATATGTCTACACAGCCATCTGGATGAACATGGAAATATCTACACCGCTATCTGTTTGAACATGGAAATATCTAGACCGCTATCTGTATGAACATGGAAATATCTACACCGCTATATCAATGAACATGGAAATATCTACACCGCTATCTGTATGAAAATGGATATATCTACACAGCCATCTGGATGAACATGGAAATATCTACACCGCTATCTGTATGAACATGGAAATATCTACACCGCTATCTGTGTAAACATGCATACATCTTCAGCGCTACCTGTATAAACATGGAAATATCTACACCGCTATCTGTATGAACATGGAAATATCTACACCGATATCTGTTTGAACATGGAAATATCTAAACCGCTATCTGCATGAAAATGGAAATATCTACACAGCTATCTGCATATACATGGAAATATCTACACAGCTATCTCTTTACACATGGAAATAACTACACCGCTATCTGTATGAACATGGAAATATCTGCACCGCCATCTGTATGTACATAGAAATATCTACTCCGCCATCTGTATTAAGATGGAGATATCTACACCGCTATCTGTATAAACATGGAAATATCTACAACGCTATCTGTATAAACATGGAAATATCTACACCGCTATTTGTATAAACATGGAAATATCTACACCGCTACCTGTATAAACTTGGAAATATCAGCACAGCTATCTGTATGAACATGGAAATATCTACACCGCAATCTGTATTAACATGGAAATATCTACACCGCTATCTGTATGAACATGGATATATATACACCGCTATCTGTATGAACATGGAAATATCTACACCACTATCTGTTTGAACATGGAAATATCAACACCGCTGTCTGCATGAAAATGGAAATATCTACACAGCTATCTGCATATACATGGAGATATCTACACAGCTATATCTTCACACATGGAAATAACTACACCGCTATCTCTATAAACATGGAAATATCTACACCGCCATCTGTATGAACATGGAAATATCTTCACAGCCATCTGTATGAACATATAATTATGTACACCGCCATCTGTATTAAGAAGGAGATATCTACACCACTATCTGTATAAACATGGAAATATCTACATCGCTATCTGTATAAACATGGAAATATCAGCACCGCAATCTGTATGAACATGGAAATATCTGCACCGCTATCTGTATGAACATGGAAATATCTACACCGCTATCTGTATGAACATGGAAATATATTCACCGCCATCTGTATGATCATGGATATATCTACACAGCCATCTGTATGAACATGGAAATATCTACACCGCTATCTGTATGAACATGGAAATATCTACACCGCTATCTGTTTGAACATGGAAATATCTAAACCGCTATCTGCATGAAAATAGAAATATCTACACAGCTATCTGCATATACATGGAAATATCTACAAACCTATCTCTTTACACATGGAAATAACTAAACCGCTATCTCTATAAACATGGAAATATCTGCACCGCCATCTGTATGAACATGGAAATATCTGCATTGCCATCTGTATGAACATATAAATATCTACACCGCCATCTGTATTAAGATGGAGATATCTTCACAGCTATCTGTATAAACTTGGAATTATCTACACCGCTATCTTTATAAACCTGGAAATATCTACACCGCTATCTGTATAAACATGGAAATATCTACACCGCTACCTGTATAAACATGGAAATATCAGCACCGCTATCTGTATGAACATGGAAATATCTACACCGCTATCTCTATGAACATGGAAGTATCTACACCGCTATCTGCATGAACATGGAAATAGCTACACCGCTATCTGTACGAACATGGAAATATCTACACTTCTATCTGTATGAACATGGAAATATCTACACCGCTCTCTGTATGAACATGGATATATCTACACAGCCATCTGGATGAACATGGAAATATCTACAGCGCTATCTGCATTAACATGGAAATATCTACACCGCTATCTGTGTAAACATGCATACATCTTCACTGCAATCTGTATAAGCATGGAAATATCTACAACGTTATCTGTATGAACATGGAAATATCTACACCGCTATATGTTTGAACATGGAAATATCTAAACCGCTATCAGCATGAAAATAGAAATATCTACACAGCTATCTGCATATACATGGAAATATCTACACAGCTATCTCTATACACATGGTAATAACTACACCGCTATCTGTATGAACATGGAAATATCCACACCGCCATCTGTATGAACATGGAAATATCTGCACCGCCATCTGAATGGACATATAAATATCTACACCGCCATCTTTATTAAGATGGAGATATCTACACCGCTATCTGTATAAACATGGAAATATCCACACCGCTATCTGTATAAACATGGAAATATCTACACTGCTACCTGTATTAACATGGAAATATCTACACCACTACCAGTATAAACATGGAAATATCAGCACCGCTATCTGTATGAACATGGAAATATCAGCCCCTCTATCTGTATGAACATGGAAATATCTACACCGCTATCTCTATGAGCATGGAATTATCTACACCGCCATCTGTATGAACATGGATATATCTACACAGCCATCTGGATGAACATGGAAATATCTACACCGCTATCTGTATGAACATGGAAATATCTACACCGCTATCTGTATGAACTTCGAAATACATACACCGCTATCTGTATGAACACGGAAATAGCTACACCGCTATCTGTATGGACATGGAAATTTTTCACCGCCATCTGTATGAACATGGATGTATCTACACAGCCATCTGGATGAACATGGTAATATCTACACCGCTATCTGTATGAACATGGAAATATCTACACCGCTATCTGTATGAACATGGAAATACCTTCACCGCCATCTGTATGAACATGGATATGTCTACACAGCCATCTGGATGAACATGGAAATATCTACACCGCTATCTGTGTAAACATGCATACGTTTCACCGCTATCTGTACAAACATGGAAATATCTACACCGCTATCTGTATGAACATGGAAATATCTACACCGCTATCTGTTTGAACATGGAAATATCTAAACCGCTATCTGCATGAAAATAGAAATATCTACACAGCTATCTGCAAATACATGGAAATATCTACAAACCTATCTCTTTACACATTTAAATAACTACACCGGTATCTCTATAAACATGGAAATATCTACACCGCCATCTGTATGAACATGGAAATATCTGCACTGACATCTGTATGAACATATAAATATCTACACCGCCATCTGTATTAAGATGGAGATATCTTCCCCGCTATCTGTATAAACTTGGAAATATCTACACCGCTATCATTATAAACCTGGAAATATCTACACCGCTATCTGTATAAACATGGAAATATCTACACCGCTACCTGTATAAACATGGAAATATCACCACCGCTATCTGTATGAACATGGAAATATCTACACCGCTATCTCTATGAACATGGAATATCTACACCGCTATCTGCATGAACATGGAAATAGCTACACCGCTATCTGTACGAACATGGAAATATCTACACCTCTATCTGTATGAACATGGAAATATCTACACCGCTATCTGTATGAACATGGATATGTCTACACAGCCATCTGGATGAACATGGAAATATCTACACCGCTATCTGTATGAACATGGAAATATCTACACCGCTATCTGTGTAAATATGCATACATCTTCACCGCAATCTGTATAAACATGGAAATATCTTCACCGCTATCTGAATGAACATGGAAATGTCTACACCGCTATCTGTTTGAACATGGAAATATCTACACCGCTATCTGCATGAAAATGGAAATATCTACAGAGCTATCTGCATATACATGGAAATATCTACACAGCTATCTCTTTACACATGGAAATAACTACACCGCTATCTGTATGAACATGGAAATATCTACACCGCCATCTGTATGAACATGGAAATATCTGCACCGCCATCTTTATGAACATATAAATATCTACACGGCCATCTGTATTAAGATGGAGATATCTACACCGCTATCAGTATAAACATGGAAATATCTACACAGCTATCTGTATAAACATGGAAATAACTACATCGCTATCTGTATAAACATGGAAATATCTACACCGCTATCTGTATGAACATGGAAATATCTACACCGCTATCTGTATGAACATGGAAATATCTACACCGCTATCTGTATGAACATGGATATAACTACACAGCCATCTGGATGAACATGGAAATATCTACACCGCTATCTGTATGAACATGGAAATATCTTCACCGCCATCTGTATGAACATGGATATGTCTACACAGCCATCTGGATGAACATGGAAATATCTACACCGCTATCTGTATGAACATGGAAATATCTACACCGCTATCTGTGTAAACATGCATACATCTTCCCCACTATCTGTATAAACATGGAAATATCTACACCGCTATCTGTATGAACATGGAAATATCTACACCCCTCTCTCTATGAACATGGAAATATCTACACCGCTATCTGTTTGAACATGGAAATATCTACACCGCTATCTGTATGAACATGGAAATATATTCACCGTCATCTGTATGAACATGGATATATCTACACAGCCATCTGTATGGACATGGAAATACCTACACCGCTATCTGTATGAACATGGAAATATCTACACCGCTGTCTTTATGAACATGGAAATATCTTCACCGCCGTCTGTATGAACATGCAAATATCTTCACCGCCATCTGTATGAACATGGATATGTCTACACAGCCATCTGGATGAACATGGAAATATCTACACCGCTATCTGTTTGAACATGGAAATATCTAGACCGCTATCTGTATGAACATGGAAATATCTACACCGCTATATCAATGAACATGGAAATATCTACACCGCTATCTGTATGAAAATGGATATATCTACACAGCCATCTGGATGAACATGGAAATATCTACACCGCTATCTGTATGAACATGGAAATATCTACACCGCTATCTGTGTAAACATGCATACATCTTCAGCGCTACCTGTATAAACATGGAAATATCTACACCGCTATCTGTATGAACATGGAAATATCTACACCGATATCTGTTTGAACATGGAAATATCTAAACCGCTATCTGCATGAAAATGGAAATATCTACACAGCTATCTGCATATACATGGAAATATCTACACAGCTATCTCTTTACACATGGAAATAACTACACCGCTATCTGTATGAACATGGAAATATCTGCACCGCCATCTGTATGTACATAGAAATATCTACTCCGCCATCTGTATTAAGATGGAGATATCTACACCGCTATCTGTATAAACATGGAAATATCTACAACGCTATCTGTATAAACATGGAAATATCTACACCGCTATTTGTATAAACATGGAAATATCTACACCGCTACCTGTATAAACTTGGAAATATCAGCACAGCTATCTGTATGAACATGGAAATATCTACACCGCAATCTGTATTAACATGGAAATATCTACACCGCTATCTGTATGAACATGGATATATATACACCGCTATCTGTATGAACATGGAAATATCTACACCACTATCTGTTTGAACATGGAAATATCAACACCGCTGTCTGCATGAAAATGGAAATATCTACACAGCTATCTGCATATACATGGAGATATCTACACAGCTATATCTTCACACATGGAAATAACTACACCGCTATCTCTATAAACATGGAAATATCTACACCGCCATCTGTATGAACATGGAAATATCTTCACAGCCATCTGTATGAACATATAATTATGTACACCGCCATCTGTATTAAGAAGGAGATATCTACACCACTATCTGTATAAACATGGAAATATCTACATCGCTATCTGTATAAACATGGAAATATCAGCACCGCAATCTGTATGAACATGGAAATATCTGCACCGCTATCTGTATGAACATGGAAATATCTACACCGCTATCTGTATGAACATGGAAATATATTCACCGCCATCTGTATGATCATGGATATATCTACACAGCCATCTGTATGAACATGGAAATATCTACACCGCTATCTGTATGAACATGGAAATATCTACACCGCTATCTGTTTGAACATGGAAATATCTAAACCGCTATCTGCATGAAAATAGAAATATCTACACAGCTATCTGCATATACATGGAAATATCTACAAACCTATCTCTTTACACATGGAAATAACTAAACCGCTATCTCTATAAACATGGAAATATCTGCACCGCCATCTGTATGAACATGGAAATATCTGCATTGCCATCTGTATGAACATATAAATATCTACACCGCCATCTGTATTAAGATGGAGATATCTTCACAGCTATCTGTATAAACTTGGAATTATCTACACCGCTATCTTTATAAACCTGGAAATATCTACACCGCTATCTGTATAAACATGGAAATATCTACACCGCTACCTGTATAAACATGGAAATATCAGCACCGCTATCTGTATGAACATGGAAATATCTACACCGCTATCTCTATGAACATGGAAGTATCTACACCGCTATCTGCATGAACATGGAAATAGCTACACCGCTATCTGTACGAACATGGAAATATCTACACTTCTATCTGTATGAACATGGAAATATCTACACCGCTCTCTGTATGAACATGGATATATCTACACAGCCATCTGGATGAACATGGAAATATCTACAGCGCTATCTGCATTAACATGGAAATATCTACACCGCTATCTGTGTAAACATGCATACATCTTCACTGCAATCTGTATAAGCATGGAAATATCTACAACGTTATCTGTATGAACATGGAAATATCTACACCGCTATATGTTTGAACATGGAAATATCTAAACCGCTATCAGCATGAAAATAGAAATATCTACACAGCTATCTGCATATACATGGAAATATCTACACAGCTATCTCTATACACATGGTAATAACTACACCGCTATCTGTATGAACATGGAAATATCCACACCGCCATCTGTATGAACATGGAAATATCTGCACCGCCATCTGAATGGACATATAAATATCTACACCGCCATCTTTATTAAGATGGAGATATCTACACCGCTATCTGTATAAACATGGAAATATCCACACCGCTATCTGTATAAACATGGAAATATCTACACTGCTACCTGTATTAACATGGAAATATCTACACCACTACCAGTATAAACATGGAAATATCAGCACCGCTATCTGTATGAACATGGAAATATCAGCCCCTCTATCTGTATGAACATGGAAATATCTACACCGCTATCTCTATGAGCATGGAATTATCTACACCGCCATCTGTATGAACATGGATATATCTACACAGCCATCTGGATGAACATGGAAATATCTACACCGCTATCTGTATGAACATGGAAATATCTACACCGCTATCTGTATGAACTTCGAAATACATACACCGCTATCTGTATGAACACGGAAATAGCTACACCGCTATCTGTATGGACATGGAAATTTTTCACCGCCATCTGTATGAACATGGATGTATCTACACAGCCATCTGGATGAACATGGTAATATCTACACCGCTATCTGTATGAACATGGAAATATCTACACCGCTATCTGTATGAACATGGAAATACCTTCACCGCCATCTGTATGAACATGGATATGTCTACACAGCCATCTGGATGAACATGGAAATATCTACACCGCTATCTGTGTAAACATGCATACGTTTCACCGCTATCTGTACAAACATGGAAATATCTACACCGCTATCTGTATGAACATGGAAATATCTACACCGCTATCTGTTTGAACATGGAAATATCTAAACCGCTATCTGCATGAAAATAGAAATATCTACACAGCTATCTGCAAATACATGGAAATATCTACAAACCTATCTCTTTACACATTTAAATAACTACACCGGTATCTCTATAAACATGGAAATATCTACACCGCCATCTGTATGAACATGGAAATATCTGCACTGACATCTGTATGAACATATAAATATCTACACCGCCATCTGTATTAAGATGGAGATATCTTCCCCGCTATCTGTATAAACTTGGAAATATCTACACCGCTATCATTATAAACCTGGAAATATCTACACCGCTATCTGTATAAACATGGAAATATCTACACCGCTACCTGTATAAACATGGAAATATCACCACCGCTATCTGTATGAACATGGAAATATCTACACCGCTATCTCTATGAACATGGAATATCTACACCGCTATCTGCATGAACATGGAAATAGCTACACCGCTATCTGTACGAACATGGAAATATCTACACCTCTATCTGTATGAACATGGAAATATCTACACCGCTATCTGTATGAACATGGATATGTCTACACAGCCATCTGGATGAACATGGAAATATCTACACCGCTATCTGTATGAACATGGAAATATCTACACCGCTATCTGTGTAAATATGCATACATCTTCACCGCAATCTGTATAAACATGGAAATATCTTCACCGCTATCTGAATGAACATGGAAATGTCTACACCGCTATCTGTTTGAACATGGAAATATCTACACCGCTATCTGCATGAAAATGGAAATATCTACAGAGCTATCTGCATATACATGGAAATATCTACACAGCTATCTCTTTACACATGGAAATAACTACACCGCTATCTGTATGAACATGGAAATATCTACACCGCCATCTGTATGAACATGGAAATATCTGCACCGCCATCTTTATGAACATATAAATATCTACACGGCCATCTGTATTAAGATGGAGATATCTACACCGCTATCAGTATAAACATGGAAATATCTACACAGCTATCTGTATAAACATGGAAATAACTACATCGCTATCTGTATAAACATGGAAATATCTACACCGCTACCTGTATAAACATGGAAATATCAGCACCGCTATCTGTATGAACATGGAAATATCAGCCCCTCTATCCATATGAACATGGAAATACATACACCGCTATCTGTATGAACATGGAAATATCTACACCGCTATCCGTATGAACATGGAAATATCTACAACGCCATCTGTTTGAACATGGATATATCTACACAGCCATCTGGATGAACATGGAAATATCTACACCGCTATCTGTATGAACATGGAAATAGCTACACCGCCATCTGTATGAACATGGATATGTCTACACAGCCATCTGGATGAACATGGAAATATCTACACCGCGATCTGTATGAACATGGATATAACTACACAGCCATCTGGATGAACATGGAAATATCTACACCGCTATCTGTATGAACATGGAAATATCTTCACCGCCATCTGTATGAACATGGATATGTCTACACAGCCATCTGGATGAACATGGAAATATCAGCACCGCTCTCTGTAAGAGAATGGAAATATCTACACCGCTATCTGTATGAACATGGAAATATCTACACCGCTATCTGTATGAACATGGAAATATCTACACCGCTATCTGAACATGGAAATATCTACACCGCCATCTGTATGAACATGGAAATATCTGCACCGCCATCTGTATGAACATATAAATATCTACACCAACATCTGTATTAAGATGGAGCTATCTATACAGCTATCTCAATAAACATGGAAATATCTACACCGCTATCTGTATAAACATGGAAATGTCTACACCGCTACCTGTATAAACATGGAAATATCAGCACCGCTATCTGTATGAACATGGAAATATCTACACCGCTATCTGTATGAACATGGAAATATCTACAACGCTATCTGTATGAACATGGAAATATATACAAAGCTATCTGAATGAACATGGAAATACCTACACCGCTATCTGAACATGTAAATATCTACACCGCTAACTGCATGAAAATGGAAATATCTACAAAGCTATCTGCATATACATGGAAATATATACACAGCTATCTCTTTACACATGGAAATAACTACACCACTATCTCTATAAACATGGAAATATCTACACCGCCATCTGTATGAACATGGAAATATCTGCACCGCCATCTGTATGAACATATAAATATCTACACCGCCATCTGTATTAAGAAGGAGATATCTACACCGCTATCTGTATAAACATGGAAATATCTACACCGCTGCCTGTATAAACATGGAAATATCAGCACCGCTATCTGTATGAACATGGAAATATCTACACCGCTATCTGTATGAACATGGAAATATCTACACCGCTATCTGTATGAACATGGATATAACTACACAGCCATCTGGATGAACATGGAAATATCTACACCGCTATCTGTATGAACATGGAAATATCTTCACCGCCATCTGTATGAACATGGATATGTCTACACAGCCATCTGGATGAACATGGAAATATCTACACCGCTATCTGTATGAACATGGAAATATCTACACCGCTATCTGTATGAACATGGAAATATCTTCAACGCCGTCTGTATGAACATGGAAATATCTTCACCGCCATCTGTATGAACATGGATATGTCTACACAGCCATCTGGATGAACATGGAAATATCTACACCGCGATCTGTATGAACATGGAAATATCTATTCCGCTATCTGTGTAAACATGCATACATCTTCACCGCTATCTGTATAAACATGGAAATATCTGCACCGCTATCTCTATGAACATGGAAATATCTACACCGCCATCTGTTTGAACATGGAAATATCTAAACCGCTATCTGCATGAAAATGGAAATATCCACACAGCTATCTGCATATACATGGAAATATCTACACAGCTATCTCTTTACACATGGAAATAACTACACCGCTATCTGTATGAACATGGAAATATCTACACCGCTATCTGTATGAACATAGAAAAATCTACACCGCTACCTGTATGAACATGGAATTATCTACACCGCTATCTGTATGAACATGGAAATATCTACACCGCTATCTGTATGAACATGGAAATATCTACACCGCTATCTGTATGAACATGGAAATATCTACAAAGCTATCTGAATGAACATGGAAATACCTACACCGCTATCTGTTTGAACATGTAAATATCTACACCGCTAACTGCATGAAAATGGAAATATCTACAAAGCTATCTGCATATACATGGAAATATATACACAGCTATCTCTTTACACATGGAAATAACTACACCGCTATATCTATAAACATGGAATTATCTACACCACCATCTGTATGAACATGGAAATATCTGCACCGCCATCTGTATGAACATATAAATATCTACACCGCCATCTGTATTAAGAAGGAGATATCTACACCGCTATCTGTATAAACATGGAAATATCTACACCGCTGCCTGTATAAACATGGAAATATCAGCACCGCTATCTGTATGAACATGGAAATATCTACACCGCTACCTGTATGAACATGGAAATATCTACACCGCTATCTGTATGAACATGGAAGTATCTACACCGCTATCTGCATGAACATGGAAATAGCTACACCGCTATCTGTACGAACATGGAAATATCTACACTTCTATCTGTATGAACATGGAAATATCTACACCGCTCTCTGTATGAACATGGATATATCTACACAGCCATCTGGATGAACATGGAAATATCTACAGCGCTATCTGCATTAACATGGAAATATCTACACCGCTATCTGTGTAAACATGCATACATCTTCACTGCAATCTGTATAAGCATGGAAATATCTACAACGTTATCTGTATGAACATGGAAATATCTACACCGCTATATGTTTGAACATGGAAATATCTAAACCGCTATCAGCATGAAAATGGAAATATCTACACAGCTATCTGCATATACATGGAAATATCTACACAGCTATCTCTATACACATGGTAATAACTACACCGCTATCTGTATGAACATGGAAATATCCACACCGCCATCTGTATGAACATGGAAATATCTGCACCGCCATCTGAATGGACATATAAATATCTACACCGCCATCTTTATTAAGATGGAGATATCTACACCGCTATCTGTATAAACATGGAAATATCAACACCGCTATCTGTATAAAGATGGAAATATCTACACTGCTACCTGTATTAACATGGAAATATCTACACCACTACCAGTATAAACATGGAAATATCAGCACCGCTATCTGTATGAACATGGAAATATCAGCCCCTCTATCTGTATGAACATGGAAATATCTACACCGCTATCTCTATGAACATGGAATTATCTACACCGCCATCTGTATGAACATGGATATATCTACACAGCCATCTGGATGAACATGGAAATATCTACACCGCTATCTGTATGAACATGGAAATATCTACACCGCTATCTGTATGAACTTCGAAATACATACACCGCTATCTGTATGAACACGGAAATAGCTACACCGCTATCTGTATGGACATGGAAATTTTTCACCGCCATCTGTATGAACATGGATGTATCTACACAGCCATCTGGATGAACATGGAAATATCTACACCGCTATCTGTATGAACATGGAAATATCTACACCGCTATCTGTATGAACATGGAAATACCTTCACCGCCATCTGTATGAACATGGATATGTCTACACAGCCATCTGGATGAACATGGAAATATCTACACCGCTATCTGTGTAAACATGCATACGTTTCACCGCTATCTGTACAAACATGGAAATATCTACACCGCTATCTGTATGAACATGGAAATATCTACACCGCTATCTGTTTGAACATGGAAATATCTAAACCGCTATCTGCATGAAAATAGAAATATCTACACAGCTATCTGCAAATACATGGAAATATCTACAAACCTATCTCTTTACACATTTAAATAACTACACCGGTATCTCTATAAACATGGAAATATCTACACCGCCATCTGTATGAACATGGAAATATCTGCACTGACATCTGTATGAACATATAAATATCTACACCGCCATCTGTATTAAGATGGAGATATCTTCCCCGCTATCTGTATAAACTTGGAAATATCTACACCGCTATCATTATAAACCTGGAAATATCTACACCGCTATCTGTATAAACATGGAAATATCTACACCGCTACCTGTATAAACATGGAAATATCACCACCGCTATCTGTATGAACATGGAAATATCTACACCGCTATCTCTATGAACATGGAATATCTACACCGCTATCTGCATGAACATGGAAATAGCTACACCGCTATCTGTACGAACATGGAAATATCTACACCTCTATCTGTATGAACATGGAAATATCTACACCGCTATCTGTATGAACATGGATATGTCTACACAGCCATCTGGATGAACATGGAAATATCTACACCGCTATCTGTATGAACATGGAAATATCTACACCGCTATCTGTGTAAATATGCATACATCTTCACCGCAATCTGTATAAACATGGAAATAACTTCACCGCTATCTGAATGAACATGGAAATGTCTACACCGCTATCTGTTTGAACATGGAAATATCTACACCGCTATCTGCATGAAAATGGAAATATCTACAGAGCTATCTGCATATACATGGAAATATCTACACAGCTATCTCTTTACACATGGAAATAACTACACCGCCATCTGTATGAACATGGAAATATCTACACCGCCATCTGTATGAACATGGAAATATCTGCACCGCCATCTTTATGAACATATAAATATCTACACGGCCATCTGTATTAAGATGGAGATATCTACACCGCTATCAGTATAAACATGGAAATATCTACACAGCTATCTGTATAAACATGGAAATAACTACACCGCTATCTGTATAAACATGGAAATATCTACACCGCTACCTGTATAAACATGGAAATATCAGCACCGCTATCTGTATGAACATGGAAATATCAGCCCCTCTATCCGTATGAACATGGAAATACATACACCGCTATCTGTATGAACATGGAAATATCTACACCGCTATCCGTATGAACATGGAAATATCTACAACGCCATCTGTTTGAACATGGATATATCTACACAGCCATCTGGATGAACATGGAAATATCTACACCGCTATCTGTATGAACATGGAAATAGCTACACCGCTATCTGTATGAACATGGAAATATCTACACCACTATCTGTATGAACATGGAAATATCTACACCGCTATCTGTATGAACATGGAATTATCTTCACCGCCATCTGTATGAACATGGATATATCTGTACAGCCATCTGGATGAACATGGAAATATCTACACCGCTATCTCTATGAACATGGAAATAGCTACACAGCTATCTGTATGAACATGGAAATATCTACACCGCTACCTGTATAAACATGGAAATATCAGCACAGCCATCTGTATGAACTTGGAAATATCTACACCGCTATGTGAACGAAGATGGAAATATCTACACCGCTATCTGTATCAACATGGAAATAGCTACACCGCTATCTGTATGAACATGGAAATATCTACACCACTATCTGTATGAACATGGAAATAACTACACCGCTATCTGTATGAACATGGATATATCTACACAGCCATCTGGATGAACATGGAAATATCTACTCCGCTATCTGTATAAACATGGAAATATCTACACCACTATGTGTGTAAACATGCGTACATCTTCACCGCTATCTGTATAAACATGGAAATATCTACACCGCTATCTGTTTGAACATGGAAATATCTAAACCGCTATCTGCATGAAAATGGAAATGTCTACACAGCTATCTGCATATACATGGAAATATCTACACAGCTATCCCTTTACACATGGAAATAACTACACCGCTATCTGTATGAACATGGAAATATCTGCACGGCCATCTGTATGAACATATAAATATCTACACCACCATCTGTATTAAGATGGAGATATCTACACCGCTATCTGTATAAACATGGAAATATGTACAGCGCTATCTGTATAAACATGGAAATATCTACACCGCTATCTGTATAAACATGGAAATATCTACACCGCTACCTGTATAAACATGGAAATAACAGCACCGCTACCTGTATAAACATGGAAATATCAGCACCACTATCTGTATGAACATGGATATATCTACACCACTATCTGTATGAACATGGAAATATCTACACCGCTAGATGTATAAACATGGAATTATCTTCACTGCCATCTGTATGAACATGGATATGTCTCCGCAGCCATCTGGATGAACATGGAAATATCTACACCGCTATCTGTATGAACATGGAAATAGCTACACCGCTATCTGTTTGAACATGGAAATATCTGCACCGCCATCTGTATAAACATATAAATATCTACACCGCCATCTGTATTAACATGGAGATATCTACACCGCTATCTGTATAAACATGGAAATATCTACACCGCTATCTGTATAAACATGGAAATATCTACACCGCTATCTGTATAAACATGGAAATATCTACACCGCTACCTGTATAAACATGGAAATAACAGCACCGCTATCTGTATGAACATGGAAATATCTACACCGCTATCTGTATGAACATGGAAATATCTACACCGCTATCTGTATGAACATGGAAATATCTACACCGCTATATGTATGAACATGGAAATATCTACACCGCTATCTGTTTGAACATGGAAATATCTACACCGCTGTCTGCATGAAAATGGAAATATCTACACAGCTATCTGCATATACATGGAAATATCTACACAGCTATCTCTTTACACATGGATATAACCTCACCGCTATCTCTATAAACATGGAAATATCTACACCGCTATCTGCATGAACATGGAAATATCTGCACCGCCATCTGTATGAACATATAAATATCTACACCGCCATCTGTATTAAGATGGAGATATCTACACCGCTATCTGCATAAACATGGAAGTATCTACACCACTATCTCTATGAACATGGAAATATCTACACCGCCCTCTGTATGAACATGGATATATCTACACAGCCATCTGGATGAACACGGAAATATCTACACCGCTATCTGTATGAACATGGAAATATCTACACCGCTATCTGTATGAACATGGAAATACATAAACCGCTATCTGTATGAACATGGAAATAGCTACACCGCTATCTGTTTGAACATGGAAATATCTACACCGCTGTCTGCATGAAAATGGAAACATCTACACAGCTATCTGCATAAACATGGAGATATCTACACAGCTATATCTTCACACATGGAAATAACTACACCGCTATCTCTATAAACATGGAAATATCTACACCGCCATCTGTATGAACATGGAAATATCTTCACAGCCATCTGTATGAACATATAAATATGTACACCGCCATCTGTATTAAGAAGGAGATATCTACACCGCTATCTGTATAAACATGGAAATATCTACATCGCTATCTGTATAAACATGGAAATATCAGCACCGCAATCTGTATGAACATGGAAATATCTGCACCGCTATCTGTATGAACATGGAAATATCTACACCGCTATCTGTATGAACATGGAAATATATTCACCGCCATCTGTATGAACATGGATATATCTACACAGCCATCTGTATGAACATGGAAATATCTACACGGCTATCTGTATGAACATGGAAATATCTACACCGCTATCTGTTTGAACATGGAAATACCTAAACCGCTATCTGCATGAAAATAGAAATATCTACACAGCTATCTGCATATACATGGAAATATCTACAAACCTATCTCTTTACACATGGAAATAACTAAACCGCTATCTCTATAAACATGGAAATATCTGCACCGCCATCTGTATGAACATGGAAATATCTGCACTGCCATCTGTATGAACATATAAATATCTACACCGCCATCTGTATTAAGATGGAGATATCTTCACAGCTATCTGTATAAACTTGGAAATATCTACACCGCTATCTTTATAAACATGGAAATATCTACACCGCTATCTGTATAAACATGGAAATATCTACACCGCTACCTGTATAAACATGGAAATATCAGCACCGCTATCTGTATGAACATGGAAATATCTACACCGCTATCTCTATGAACATGGAAGTATCTACACCGCTATCTGCATGAACATGGAAATAGCTACACCGCTATCTGTACGAACATGGAAATATCTACACTTCTATCTGTATGAACATGGAAATATCTACACCGCTCTCTGTATGAACATGGATATATCTACACAGCCATCTGGATGAACATGGAAATATCTACAGCACTATCTGCATTAACATGGAAATATCTACACCGCTATCTGTGTAAACATGCATACATCTTCACTGCAATCTGTATAAGCATGGAAATATCTACAACGTTATCTGTATGAACATGGAAATATCTACACCGCTATATGTTTGAACATGGAAATATCTAAACCGCTATCAGCATGAAAATAGAAATATCTACACAGCTATCTGCATATACATGGAAATATCTACACAGCTATCTCTATACACATGGTAATAACTACACCGCTATCTGTATGAACATGCAAATATCCACACCGCCATCTGTATGAACATGGAAATATCTGCACCGCCATCTGAATGGACATATAAATATCTACACCGCCATCTTTATTAAGATGGAGATATCTACACCGCTATCTGTATAAACATGGAAATATCCACACCGCTATCTGTATAAACATGGAAATATCTACACTGCTACCTGTATTAACATGGAAATATCTACACCACTACCAGTATAAACATGGAAATATCAGCACCGCTATCTGTATGAACATGGAAATATCAGCCCCTCTATCTGTATGAACATGGAAATATCTACACCGCTATCTCTATGAACATGGAAATATCTACACCGCCATCTGTATGAACATGGATATATCTACACAGCCATCTGGATGAACATGGAAATATCTACACCGCTATCTGTATGAACATGGAAATATCTACACCGCTATCTGTATGAACTTCGAAATACATACACCGCTATCTGTATGAACACGGAAATAGATACACCACTATCTGTATGGACATGGAAATTTTTCACCGCCTTCTGTATGAACATGGATGTATCTACACAGCCATCTGGATGAACATGGAAATATCTACACCGCTATCTGTATGAACATGGAAATATCTACACCGCTATCTGTATGAACATGGAAATACCTTCACCGCCATCTGTATGAACATGGATATGTCTACACAGCCATCTGGATGAACATGGAAATATCTACACCGCTATCTGTGTAAACATGCATACGTTTCACCGCTATCTGTACAAACATGGAAATATCTACACCGCTATCTGTATGAACATGGAAATATCTACACCGCTATCTGTTTGAACATGGAAATATCTAAACCGCTATCTGCATGAAAATAGAAATATCTACACAGCTATCTGCAAATACATGGAAATATCTACAAACCTATCTCTTTACACATTTAAATAACTACACCGGTATCTCTATAAACATGGAAATATCTACACCGCCATCTGTATGAACATGGAAATATCTGCACTGACATCTGTATGAACATATAAATATCTACACCGCCATCTGTATTAAGATGGAGATATCTTCCCCGCTATCTGTATAAACTTGGAAATATCTACACCGCTATCATTATAAACCTGGAAATATCTACACCGCTATCTGTATAAACATGGAAATATCTACACCGCTACCTGTATAAACATGGAAATATCACCACCGCTATCTGTATGAACATGGAAATATCTACACCGCTATCTCTATGAACATGGAATACCTACACCGCTATCTGCATGAACATGGAAATAGCTACACCGCTATCTGTACGAACATGGAAATATCTACACCTCTATCTGTATGAACATGGAAATATCTACACCGCTATCTGTATGAACATGGATATGTCTACACAGCCATCTGGATGAACATGGAAATATCTACACCGCTATCTGTATGAACATGGAAATATCTACACCGCTATCTGTGTAAATATGCATACATCTTCACCGCAATCTGTATAAACATGGAAATATCTTCACCGCTATCTGAATGAACATGGAAATGTCTACACCGCTATCTGTTTGAACATGGAAATATCTACACCGCTATCTGCATGAAAATGGAAATATCTACAGAGCTATCTGCATATACATGGAAATATCTACACAGCTATCTCTTTACACATGGAAATAACTACACCGCTATCTGTATGAACATGGAAATATCTACACCGCCATCTGTATGAACATGGAAATATCTGCACCGCCATCTTTATGAACATATAAATATCTACACGGCCATCTGTATTAAGATGGAGATATCTACACCGCTATCAGTATAAACATGGAAATATCTACACAGCTATCTGTATAAACATGGAAATAACTACACCGCTATCTGTATAAACATGGAAATATCTACACCGCTACCTGTATAAACATGGAAATATCAGCACCGCTATCTGTATGAACATGGAAATATCAGCCCCTCTATCCGTATGAACATGGAAATACATACACCGCTATCTGTATGAACATGGAAATATCTACACCGCTATCCGTATGAACATGGAAATATCTACAACGCCATCTGTTTGAACATGGATATATCTACACAGCCATCTGGATGAACATGGAAATATCTACACCGCTATCTGTATGAACATGGAAATAGCTACACCGCTATCTGTATGAACATGGAAATATCTACACCACTATCTGTATGAACATGGAAATATCTACACTGCTATCTGTATGAACATGGAATTATCTTCACCGCCATCTGTATGAACATGGATATATCTGTACAGCCATCTGGATGAACATGGAAATATCTACACCGCTATCTCTATGAACATGGAAATAGCTACACAGCTATCTGTATGAACATGGAAATATCTACACCGCTACCTGTATAAACATGGAAATATCAGCACAGCTATCTGTATGAACATGGAAATATCTACACCGCTATGTGTACGAAGATGGAAATATCTACACCGCTATCTGTATCAACATGGAAATAGCTACACCGCTATCTGTATGAACATGGAAATATCTACACCACTATCTGTATGAACATGGAAATAACTACACCGCTATCTGTATGAACATGTATATATCTACACAGCCATCTGGATGAACATGGAAATATCTACTCCGCTATCTGTATAAACATGGAAATATCTACACCACTATGTGTGTAAACATGCGTACATCTTCACCGCTATCTGTATAAACATGGAAATATCTACACCGCTATCTGTTTGAACATGGAAATATCTAAACCGCTATCTGCATGAAAATAGAAATGTCTACACAGCTATCTGCATATACATGGAAATATCTACACAGCTATCCCTTTACACATGGAAATAACTACACCGCTATCTGTATGAACATGGAAATATCTGCACGGCCATCTGTATGAACATATAAATATCTACACCACCATCTGTATTAAGATGGAGATATCTACACCGCTATCTGTATAAACATGGAAATATGTACAGCGCTATCTGTATAAACATGGAAATATCTACACCGCTATCTGTATAAACATGGAAATGTCTACACCGCTACCTGTATAAACATGGAAATAACAGCACCGCTACCTGTATAAACATGGAAATATCAGCACCACTATCTGTATGAACATGGATATATCTACACCACTATCTGTATGAACATGGAAATATCTACACCGCTAGATGTATAAACATGGAATTATCTTCACTGCCATCTGTATGAACATGGTTATGTCTCCGCAGCCATCTGGATGAACATGGAAATATCTACACCGCTATCTGTATGAACATGGAAATAGCTACACCGCTATCTGTTTGAACATGGAAATATCTGCACCGCCATCTGTATAAACATATAAATATCTACACCGCCATCTGTATTAACATGGAGATATCTACACCGCTATCTGTATAAACATGGAAATATCTACACCGCTATCTGTATAAACATGGAAATATCTACACCGCTATCTGTATAAACATGGAAATATCTACACCGCTACCTGTATAAACATGGAAATAACAGCACCGCTATCTGTATGAACATGGAAATATCTACACCGCTATCTGTATGAACATGGAAATATCTACACCGCTATCTGTATGAACATGGAAATATCTACACCGCTATATGTATGAACATGGAAATATCTACACCGCTATCTGTTTGAACATGGAAATATCTACACCGCTGTCTGCATGAAAATGGAAATATCTACACAGCTATCTGCATATACATGGAAATATCTACACAGCTATCTCTTTACACATGGATATAACCTCACCGCTATCTCTATAAACATGGAAATATCTACACCGCTATCTGCATGAACATGGAAATATCTGCACCGCCATCTGTATGAACATATAAATATCTACACCGCCATCTGTATTAAGATGGAGATATCTACACCGCTATCTGCATAAACATGGAAGTATCTACACCACTATCTCTATGAACATGGAAATATCTACACCGCCCTCTGTATGAACATGGATATATCTACACAGCCATCTGGATGAACATGGAAATATCTACACCGCTATCTGTATGAACATGGAAATATCTACACCGCTATCTGTATGAACATGGAAATACATAAACCGCTATCTGTATGAACATGGAAATAGCTACACCGCTATCTGTATGAACATGGAAATTTCTTCACCGCCATCTGTATGAACATGGATATATCTACACAGCCATCTGGATGAACATGGAAATATCTACACCGCTATCTGTATGAACATGGAAATATCTACACCGCTATCTGTATGAACATGGATATATCTACACAGCCCTCTGGATGAACTTGGAAATATCCACACCGCTATGTGTGTAAACATGCATACATCTTCACCGCGATCTGTATAAACATGGAAATATCTACACCGCTATCCGTATGAACATGGAAATATCTACACCGCTATCTGTTTGAACATGGAAATATATACACCGCTATCTGCATGAAAATGGAAATATCTACACAGCTATCTGCATATACATGGAAATATCTACACAGCTATCTCTCTACACATGGAAATAACTACACCGCTATCTGTATGAACATGGAAATATCTACACCTCCATCTGTATGAACATGGAAATATCTGCACCGCCATCTGTATGAACATATAAATATCTACACCGCCATCTGTATTAAGATGGAGATATCTACACCGCTATCTGAAAAAACAAGGAAATGTCTACACTACTATCTGTATAAACATAGAAATATCTACACCACTATCTGTATAAACATGGAAATATCTACACCGCTATCTGTATGAACATGGAAATATCTACAAAGCTATCTGAATGAACATGGAAATTTCTACACCGCTATCTGTTTGAACATGTAAATATCTACACCGCTATGTGCATGAAAATGGAAATATCTACAAAGCTATCTGCATATACATGGAAATATCTACACAGCCATCTCTTTACGCATGGAAATAACTACACCGCTATATCAATAAACATGGAAATATCTACACTGCCATCTGTATGAACATGGAAATATCCGCAACGCCATCTGTATGAACATATAAATATCTACACCGCCATCTGAATTAAGATGGAGATATCTACACCGCTATCTGTATAAACATGGAAATATCTACACCGCTGCCTGTATAAACATGGAAATATCAGCACCGCTATCTGTATGAACATGGAAATATCTTCACCGCTACCTGTATGAACATGGAAATATCTACACCGCTATCTGTATGAACATGGAAATATCTACACCGCTATCTGTATGAACATGGATATATCTACACAGCCATCTGGATGAACATGCAAATATCTACACCGCTATCTGTATGAACATGGAAATATCTACACAGCTATCTGTATTAACATGGACATATCTACACAGCCAACTGGATGAACATGGAAATATCTACACCGCTATCTGTGTAAACATGCATACATCTTCACCGCAGTCTGTATAAACATGGAAATATCTACACCGCTATCTGTATGAACATGGAAATATCAATTCCGCTATCTGTATGAACACGGAAATATCTACTCCTCTATCTGAATGAACATGGAAATATCTACACCGTTATCGGTTTGAACATGGAAATATATACACCGCTATCTGTATGAACATGGAAATACCTTCACCGCCATCTGTATGAACATGGATATGTCTACTCAGCCATCTAGATGAACATGGAAATATCTACTCCGCTATCTGTATGAACATGGAAATATCTACACCGCTATCTGTTTGAACATGGAAATATCTAAACCGCTATCTGCATGAAAATGGAAATATCTACAGAGCTATCTGCATATACATGGAAATACCTACACATCTATCTCTTTACACATGGAAATAACTACACTGCTATCTGTATGAACATGGAAATATCTACACCGCCATCTGTATGAACATGGAAATATCTGCACCGCAATCTGTATGAACATATAAATAACTACACGGCCATCTGTATTAAGATAGAAATATCTACACCGCTATCTGTATAAACATTGAAATATCTACACCGCTATCTGTATAAACATGGAAATATCTACACCGCTACCTGTATAAACATGGAAATATCTACACCGATACCTGTATAAACATGGAAATATCAGCACCGCTATCTGTATGAACATGGAAATATCTGCCCCTCTATCTATATGAACATGGAAATATCTTCACCGCCATCTGTATGAACATGGATATATCTACACAGCCATCTGGATGAGCATGGAAATATCTACACCGCTATCTCAATGAACATGGAAATATCTACACCGCTACCTGTATAAACCTGGAAATATCAGCACCGCTATCTGTATGAACATGGAAATATCTACACCGCTATCTCTATGAACATGGAAATATCTACACCGCTATCTGTCTGAACATGGAAATAGCTACAACGCTATCTGTATGAACATGGAAATATCTACACCACTATCTGTATGAACATATAAATATCTACACCGCCATCTGTATGAACATGGATATATCTACACAGCCATCTGGATGAACATGGAAATATCTACACCGCTATCTGCATGAACATGGAAATATCTACACCGCTATCTGTGTAAATATGCATACATCTTCGCAATCTGTATAAGCATGGAGATATCTACACCGCTATCGTATGAACATGCAAATATCTACACCGCTATCTGTTTGAACATTTAAATATCTAAACCGCTATCAGCATGAAAATGGAAATCTCTACACAGCTATCTGCAAATACATGGAAATATCTACACAGCTATCTCTTTACACATGGAAATAACTACACCGCTATCTGTATGAACATGGAAATATCTACACCGCCATCTGTATGAACATGGAAATATCTGCACAGCCACCTGTATGAACATATAAATATCTACTCCGCCATCTGTATTAAGATGGAGATATCTACACCGCTATCGGTAAAAACATGGAAATATCTACACCACTATCTGTATAAACATGGAAACATCTACACTGCTATCTGTATAAACATGGAAATATCTACACCGCTACCTGTATAAACATGGAAATATCAGCACCGCTATCTGTAAGAACATGGAAATAACCCGTCTATCTGTATGAACATGGAAATATCAACAACGGTATCTCTATGAACATGGAAATATTTACACCGCTATCTGTTTGAACATGGAAATATCTAAACCGCTATCTGCATGAAAATGGAAATATCTACACAGCTATCTGCATATACATGGAAATATCTACACAGCTATCTCTTTACAAATGGAAATAACTACACCGCTATCTGTATGAACATGGAAATATCTTCACTGCCATCTGTATGAACATGGATATATCTACACAGCCATCTGGATGAACATGGGAATATCTACACCGCTATCTGTATGAACATGGAAATATCTACACCGCTATCTGTGTAAACATGCATACATCTTCACCGCTATCTGTATAAACATGGAAATATCTGCACTGCTATCTGCATGAACATGGAAATATCTACACCGCTATCTGTTTGAACATGGAAACATCTACACCGCTATCTGCATGAAAATGGAAATATCTACACAGCGATCTGCATATACATGGAAATATCTACAAAGCTATCTCTTTACACATGGAAATAACTACAGCGCTATCTCTATAAACATGGAAATATCTACTCCACCATCTGTATGAACATGGAAATATCTGCACCGCCATCTGTATGAACATATAAATATCTACTCCGCCATCTATATTAAGATGGAGATATCTACACCGTTATCTGTATAAACTTGGAAATATCTACACCGCTATATGTATAAACATGGAAATATCTACACCGCTATCTGTATGAACATGGAAATATCTACACCGCTACGTGTATAATCATTTAAATATCAGCACCGCTATCTGTATGAACATGGAAATATCTACACCGCTATCTCTATGAACATGGAAATATCTACACCGCTATCTGTATGAAAATGGAAATAGCTACACCGCTATCTGTATGAACATGGAAATATCTACACCACTACCTGTATGAACATGGAAATATCTACACCTCTATCTCTATGAACATGGATATATCTAAACAGCCATCTTGATGAACATGGAAATATCTACACCGCTATCTGTTTGAACATGTAAATATCTACACCGCTATCTGCATGAAAGTGGAAATATCTACACAGCTATCTGCATATACATGGAAATATCTACACAGCTATCTCTTTACACATGGAAATAACTACACCGCTATATCTATAAACATGGAAATATCTACACCGCCATCTGTATGAACATGGAAGTATCTGCACCGCCATCTGTATGAACATATAAATATATACACCGCCATATGTATTAAGAAGGAAATATCTAAACCGCTATCGGTATAAACATGGAAATATCTACACCGCTGCCTGTATAAACATGGAAATATCAGCACCGCTATCTGAATGAACATGGTAATACCTACATCAGTATCTGTATGAACATGGAAATATCTACACCGCTATCTGTGTAAACATGGAAATATCTACACCGCTATCTGCATGAAAATGGAATTATCTACACTGCTATCTGCATATACATTTAAATATCTACACAGCTATCTCTTTACACATGGAAATAACTACACCGCTATCTGTATGAACATGGAAATATCTACACAGCCATCTGTATGAACATGGAAATATCTGCACCGCCATCTCTATGAACATATAAATATCTACACTGCCATCTGTATTAAGAAGGAAATACCTAAACCGCTATCTGTATAAACATGGAAATATCTACAGCGCTGCCTGTATAAACATGGAAATATCAGCACCGCTATCTGTATGAACATGGAAATATCTACACCGCTATCTGTATGAACATGGAAATATCTACACCGCTATCTGTGTAAACATGCATACATCTTCACCGCTATCTGTATAAACATGGAAATATCTACACCGCTATCTCTATGAACATGGAAATATCTACACCGCTATCTGTTTGAACATGGAAATATCTAAACCGCTATCTGCATGAAAATGGAAATATCCACACAGCTATCTGCATATACATGGAAATATCTACACAGCTATCTCTTTACACATGGAAATAACTACACCGCTATCTGTATGAACATGGAAATATCTACACCGCTATCTGTATGAACATAGAAAAATCTACACTGCTACCTGTATGAACATGGAATTATCTACACCGCTATCTGTATGAACATGGAAATATCTACACCGCTATCTGTATGAACATGGAAATATCTACACCGCTATCTGAACATGGAAATATCTACACCGCCATCTGTATGAACATGGAAATATCTGCACCGCCATCTGTATGAACATATAAATATCTACACCAACATCTGTATTAAGATGGAGATATCTATACAGCTATCTCAATAAACATGGAAATATCTACACCGCTATCTGTATAAACATGGAAATATCTACACTGTTATCTGTAAAAACATGGAAATATCTACACCGCTACCTGTATAAACATGGAAATATCAGCACCGCTATCTGTATGAACATGGAAATATCTACACCGCTATCTGTTTGAACATGTAAATATCTACACCGCTAACTGCATGAAAATGGAAATATCTACAAAGCTATCTGCATATACATGGAAATATATACACAGCTATCTCTTTACACATGGAAATAACTACACCGCTATATCTATAAACATGGAAATATCTACACCGCCATCTGTATGAACATGGAAATATCTGCACCGCCATCTGTATGAACATATAAATATCTACACCGCCATCTGTATTAAGAAGGAGATATCTACACCGCTATCTGTATAAACATGGAAATATCAGCACCGCTATCTGTATGAACATGGAAATATCTACACCGCTACCTGTATGAACATGGAAATATCTACACCGCTATCTGTATGAACATGGAAATATCTACACCGCTATCTGTATGAACATGGAAATATCTACACCGCTATCTGTATGAACATGGAAATAGCTACACCGCTATCTGTATGAACATGGATATAACTACACAGCCATCTGGATGAACATGGAAATATCTACACCGCTATCTGTATGAACATGGAAATATCTTCACCGCCATCTGTATGAACATGGATATGTCTACACAGCCATCTGGATGAACATGGAAATATCTACACCGCTATCTGTATGAACATGGATATATCTAAACCGCTATCTGTGTAAACATGCATACATCTTCACCACTATCTGTATAAACATGGAAATCTCTACACCGCTATCTGTATGAACATGGAAATATCTACACCGCTATCTGTTTGAACATGGAAATATCTAAAAGGCTATCTGCATGAAAATGGAAATACTTACACAGCTATCTGCATATACATGGAAATATCTACACAGCTATCTCTTTACACACGGAAATAACTACACCGCTATCTGTATGAACATGGAAATATCTTCACCGCCATCTGTATGAACATGGATATATCAACACAGCCATCTGGATGAACATGGAAATATCTACACCGCTATCTGTATAAACATGCATACATCTTCACTGCTATCTGTATAAACATGGAAATATCTACACTGCTATCTGCATGAACATGGAAATATCTACACCGCTATCTGAACATGGAAATATCTACACCGCTATCTGCATGAAAATGGAAATATCTACACAGCGATCTGCATATACATGGAAATATCTCCAAAGCTATCTCTTTACACATGGAAAAAACTACAGCGCTATCTCTATATACATGCAAATATCTACACTGCCATCTGTATGAACATGGAAATATCTGCACCGACATCTGTATGAAGATATAAATATCTACACCCCAATCTATATTAAGATGGAGATATCTACACCGCTAAATGTATAAACATAGAAATATCTACACCGCTATCTGTATAAACATGGAAATATCTACACCGCTATCTGTATAAACATGGAAATATCTACACCGCTACCTGTATAAACATGGAAATATCAGCACCGCTATCTGTATGAACACGGAAATATCTACACCGCTATCTCTATGAACATGGAAATATCTACACCGCTATCTGTATGAACATGGAAATAGCTACACCGCTATCTGTATGAACATGGAAATATCTACACCACTAAATGTATGAACATTGAAATATCTACACCGCTATCTGTATGAACATGGATATATCTACACAGCCATCTGGATGAACATGGAAATATCTACACCGCTATCTGTATGAACATGGAAATATCTAAACCGCTATCTGTGTAAATATGCATACATCTTCACTGCAATCTGTATAAACATGGAAATAACTTCACCGCTATCTGAATGAACATGGAAATGTCAACACCGCTATCTGTTTGAACTTGGAAATATCTACACCGCTATCTGCATGAAAATGGAAATATCTACAGAGCTATCTGCATATACATGGAAATATCTACACAGCTATCCCTTTACACATGGAAATAACTACACCGCTATCTGTATGAACATGGAAATATCTACACCGCCATCTGTATGAACATGGAAATATCTGCACCACCATCTGTATGAACATATAAATATCTACACGGCCATCTGTATTAAGATGGAGATATCTACACCGCTATCAGTATCAACATGGAAATATCTACACCGCTATCTGTATAAACATGGAAATAACTACACCGCTATCTGTATAAACATGGAAATATCTACACCGCTACCTGTATAAACATGGAAATATCAGCACCGCTGTCTGTATGAACATGGAAATATCAACCCCCTATCTGTATGAACATGGAAATACCTACACCGCTATCTGTATGAACATGGAAATATCTACACCGCTATCCGAATGAACATGGAAATATCTACTATGCCATCTGTTTGAACATGGATATATCTACACAGCCATCTGGATGAACATGGAAATATCTACACCGCTATCTGTATGAACATGGAATTAGCTACACCGCTATCTGTATGAACATGGAAATATCTACAACACTATCTGTATGAACATGGAAATATCTACACCGCTATATGTATGAACATGGAATTATCTTCACCGCCATCTGTATGAACATGGATATATCTGTACAGCCATCTGGTTGAACATGGAAATATCTACACCACTATCTGTATGAACATGGAAATAACTACACAGCTATCTGTATGAACTTGGAAATATCTACACCGCTACCTGTATAAACATGGAAATATCAGGACAGCTATCTGTATGAACATGGAAATATCTACACCGCAATGTGTATGAAGATGGAAATATCTACACCGCTATCTGTATGAACATGGAAATAGCTACACCGCTATCTGTATGAACATGGAAATATCTACACCACTATCTGTATGAACATGGAAATATCTACACCGCTATCTGTATGAATTTGGATATATCTACACAGCCATCTGGATGAACATGGAAATATCTACACCGCTATCTG